>NC_046308.1:33245093-38045093 GCF_004115265.2 Rhinolophus ferrumequinum | reverse complement strand
GCTCTCTGCCTCCCAAAAAGGAAAGAAAAGCATGCCTCAGAACCAACAGAAATGAGCAGCGGCCATCATCACATCAGCACCTATGAAAACTCTGTATAAGGGTCCCATTCAAAAGCAGTGAAGAAGTAGAGACAATGGCAAATCAAAAAGTGGCAGGGCTTCTGGAATAATTTAATTCCTCGCTCCAGAATCTGAATGTGTATAGCAAGAAGCACAGGAGAAAGCTCCTTCACACCAAGGCGTGAGCATATGCCTGATTCTCTGTGAAATGTATTTTTAGACATAATATCAGGGGTAAGGCACCCTGTGCATTTATCAACAGCATTTACTTCCTAATGTTGGTGGGGCCTCTTTTTCACTCTGAGAGTAGCTGATGATCAGAGGAAGCAGTCCACATTTCTCACCAAGCTAAAGGGCAGTTAGGCAGACCCTAAACCAAAATCCATTGTTGCTGCACTCAGAAAGCATTAAACATATTTTCAAGATGTGTTCTAAAATGAGGTCATGCTACAAAGCAATTTGCTCACTTCCAATCTTTCTACAAATGACTTATTCTACCATCCAAAAGCATGACCAGAAGAAGAAATCACACCTTGAGAAAGACAATTCAAACACCGTAGACTAAGGATAAAAATTATTAATATTTGGCAGAGCACATATTATGAGTAACATGTACTGAACATCTAAACTTCTCCAAATGACAATGTTTATTAAAAGCAAGGGATAAAAGAGAACATTATATTAAGTGAAATAAGTCAGACAGAGAAAGATAAGTACCATATGATCTCACTTATATGCGGAATATAAAGAAAAGAATAAGTGAATGAACTAATCAGAAACAGTTTTGGAGACAAAGAGGAAAAACTGAGGGTTGCTAGATGGGCGGGGGCGTGTGGCTAAGGGGGAAGGTGAGGGGATTAGAAAACAATCAGTAACCACAAGATGGCCACAGGGTTTTGAAAATTAATCTTGGGAATGTAATCAATAATGTTGTAAAGATTTTGTAGGGTATCCGATAGACACGTGTCCCATTTGGGAGACCATCTCAGGGAAGATGTAGATGCCTGATCACTGCACTGTACACCTGAAGCTGAACAATAATGAATGCCAACTATAGTATTATATATATATATATATATATATATATATATATATATATATATATATATGTATGTATGTATATATGTATACATAGGTATGTATACATTTACAAGAGGCAGAGTACAGCATTGGGAGTGGAGATAGTGGAAATGGGATGGCTCAGTGTGATGTCAGAGAGATATTGGATGGGGGGCGGGGGGGGTCCACAGTGTGAGGGATATAAATGATAAACGTCTAAGAAAAAAAAAACAAACTCGGAGACACAGACAATAGTTTAGTGGTTACCAGAGGGTAAGGGGGGTGGGGGGTGGGAGATGAGGGTAAGGGGGATCAAATATATGGTGATGGAAGGAGAACTGACTCTGGGTGGTGAACACACAATGTGATTTATAGATGATGTGATACAGAATTGTACACCTGAAATCTATGTAATTTTACTAACAATTGTCACCCCAATAAGTTTAAAAAAAGCTGTTTTATATCATTTAATGTGCTTTAAATTTAAGTACTCCTTCCATTCTCTTCAAGTTTTAATTTGCATTTTTTTTTTAAAGATTTTATTGGGCAAGGAGAACAGGACTTTATTGGGGAACAGTGTGTACTTCCAGGATTTTTTCCAAGTCAAGTTGTTGTCCTTTCAATCTTAGTTGTGGAGGGCGCAGCTCAGCTTCAGGTCCAGTTGCCATTGTTAGTTGCAGGAGGCACAGCCCACCATCCCTTATAGGAGCCAGCAATCTTGTGGTTGAGAGGATGCACTCCAACCAACTGAGCCATCTGGCCACCCTGGAGCTGAGCAGCAGCTCATTGACTTCATTCTAGTTGCGGAGGGCGCAGCTAGCTGGCCAATGTGGGAAATCCAACCGGCAGCCCCGTTGCCCAGAGCTTGCACTCTAACCAACTGAGCCATCCATCCGCCCCCAAATTTTTAAAATAATAAGTACAACAGAAAAATAGCCCAGCTCATTAAAATATAACTAAAAAGGAAGATAAGAGGCTCAGCTTTCACCAGCAGATCAAACATAATGTGGTATCTTCTTGTCCAAGGTGGGAATTTTCCCTTTACATAGATTAGAATATTTAAAAAGATCCTTTTAAATTTTTCATGTTAGAGCACACTTATTAAATATGTATATGGGCCTATCTGTACATATACAAAATTCTAAGTTAATTTAAATGTATGGGGAAATTCATGAGATAGTAAGTCAAACAATCCGAAAGGAAAATAAACCAAAGCAAAGAATCCCTAACCACACACTAGTCTCTAAAGTTTCACACACCACTCAAATAAGATGGACGTAATGGTGATGAATAAATATAATGTTTCACAACCACAATATTCCAAATGAAATTACTTAAAATGAAGAGCAAAATGCCCACTTCCCTACTTCTCAGTCAGAACAGTTTTCTTAAAAATGTCTTATATATGTAATCTATAAAAGAGAATTACAAAATAGATTATTTCCAACTCTACCAAATAAGCATTCTGAGTTTCCATTTTTCTTTAAGAGTAGAAACACTTTATAATTTCACACTGTAAATCTCACTGGGACTGAATGCTTTTACAAGAATTGACAAAGAAAAATTAATTCATGTCAGACCTAAAGGCTTCTTTCAGTCAGTTTCATGCAGCTTTTTTCCAAAATGAACATTGAATCTTGAGTTGAACTATCCATCACATTTTCCCAGTCTTTCAATTAATAACGCTGCAATCAGATCAATAGAATGTAATAAGAAAAGAGCTTTGCATTTCTATACCTATTAATTCGCTGAGTAACTCCAGCAGTAAAACGTGACTTGAAAGGAAAAACACTCAAGGAAAATGAATTATATTAGCATACTGAGCAATGACTCCCTGATCCAAAAGTGAACACTGGAGTTCCTACCTTCCAACCCGGGTTATTAGATCCAAAGATCAAATTTCTCTGTCAGGAGCAAGCTTATTCTTTTTTCACAAGATTCTCCTGTAGGTATTTACACCACCACAGGTCTAGGCAAATTGGTCTTTTTTTCACATTTTGGAAAAACATCCTTGAAATGCAAGTCAGAATATCAGCTAGGGCAGCCATTGCTCTTCAATTCCTAAGCCAGTCAAACTGCCAAATGTGTGACTTTAGTTTTCTAGGGCATTATGCATAGAGAAATTAGGTTTATAACAAGTAGGATAGGGAAAGAATGATAAGAATGCTAATGAGTTCAGCCCCATCCCAAATCTTGTTGTGGTCTGAGACAATGCAAACTGTGACAGACAACAATGCAAAACGATGTCTGGATTCTCCCTGTTTATCCCCAGTGACAGAGGACTGGGAAAACAAAGTATAAGTTCTCTTAGGGAAGGATGAGGCAAAGAAAGCCTGTCCTATAATACCCTCTAGAATCATGCGCATGTACAGATCTTAATGGCACGGAGATAAACAAACAGTGACTTCATTAACTCAGAGCAGAAAGAACAGTGGTTGCCAGGGACTGGGGGTGGGGGAAGTGAGGACAGGTTGGTTTAAGGGTATAAACTTCCTGGTATAAAAGGAATAAGTCATGAGGAGCTAATGTACAGCATGGTGACTATAGTTAACAATACTATATATTGTTTACTTGGAATTTACTGAGAGTAGATCTAAGTATTCTTACTATATATACACACACACAAAAATGGCAACTACATGAAGCGATGGATGTGTTAATTAGCTTGACTGTGGTACCCATTTCACAATGTAGGCATGTATCCTATCATCATGTTGTACACCTTAAACATATACAATTTTTACTTGTCAATTATACCACAGTAAAGCTGGGATAAAAACAAAACAAAACACAGTGACTTCAATCATAAGTAGGGACTGTACTAAACGAAGGTTACAATGTGATTAATCAACCACTGGTATAGTGGAAAGAGTATAGGTTTTGTTGCCAGACAAACCAAGAGTTTGAATCTCAGTTGTATCATATACCAGTTAGCATCTCTGAACCTCAGATTTGTGTTAGTAAAATAAAGATATTGCTGCTTACCTTAAGGGCTAGTATAAGGTTGAATGGGGTAATGTATGCAAAGTACATGGCACATACTAATTAACCTTTTCTCTTCCCAATCCTCAGATTTCCACATATAAAACAGCAATAAAAATACAAACTTATTGTACAGGTTAAATAAGACGATATATATAGGGAGTCTATAGTTCATAAACTAGTCAGGACTACATAACAGAAGGGTATTATTATCGTCATCATAATATAACAATAATACTTTTTAAAAGTTAACAAATGATCATCATAAAATAACAATAATACTTTTTAAAAGTTAACAAATGATACATAATGGATTAATAATATGGTCCAGCACCTCACTGTGCGTATAATTATGTAAGGGAACTATCACTAGTCATATCTACTGGAGGAGGTACGTATGTCAAATGAATTAATTGGTCACCACCAACCGGTCTTCCAGTGGATCATCTCTTAGATGCCACTGTTTAAGGATGCAAAATAAGGACTAACAGGTCCCATATGAAATTACAAGAAGAAATCTAGCAATGTGCCACAGACACCTCTGCTAAGAGGTAACATTATCACTATTCAGTGTCCCCTGTGTTTGGAATAAAAGGAGAAAACTTCTAGTTATTCATTTATTAAATATTTGTATATCAATAAAATATTCATAAAGAGTGTGTGAATAAGCAGGAGGGGAGGTGTAGGAAAAAAATTTTGCTCTCAGAGTCTAGAAACAAAATTTTTTAAATCATAAAATAAAAATAATTACAAAGTGTTAAATGAGAAAAATACTACAAATCTTGGAATAAAGTTTTGTGGTAATTGGTGTTTGACACCAGCATTTTCAGAAGTATTTTTAAAGGATCCATTTTATTACTTTGTCATGACGATTATTAACTAATGAAATAAAAAAACAGATGAGAGAACTTAAAGTAATTGCTACAAAGTATCAAGCTTTATGAAGACATCAAATTCATTCTCTGTGCATAGTTTGCATAGAAAATATGGGGAGGCTTACAAAAACTGAAAAAAAACACACTAATTCAATAGCTATGGTAACTGAAGAGGATGTCTTCTGCTTTTTAGGGAATAAAAAAATAATAGTATGGCTACTACTGACATGGCACTTATACTGTGGCAGGCAGTATGCTGAGTGTTTTAGGTCCAATAAGCACTTAATCCTTACAGCATCCCTATGAGGTACATACTATTGTTATCATCACTGTTTTACAGATAAAGAAACTAAAGCACAGAGAATTCACGTTCCCTGACCAAGATCACAGAGGTAGCACATGGCAGAGCCAAATTTCACACCCAGGCAATTTAATGCCTGAGCCCACCTTCTTGACCACTGCACTCAATCACTTCTCCTCTCTTCCGTTTTCATTAGATCTTCATTGTTCTGATTTTCAGTACAAAGTGGGACTGAATGACCAACAAGTTAAGTCTACTATGGGTGAACTCTGAGAGAAAAAGAGAAATGATCCATACAGTCAAGTAAAACTTATGGTCAGAAATGAAACATAATACTGTGAAGATGCTACAAAGCCTGCCTTATTTTTCTCTAGTTTAGTTTCCAAATCCATTCATTTATGCATTCATTCAGAAAATACTACCGAGCATGACTAACAGACAGAACAAGTTCCAACTCCATCAGAGCTTAGAGGCTAGTGTAAGAGACTACCATTAAAACAATTACAATATAGGGAGATAAGTGCTTTGTTAGAAAAACTAGAATTTAAAAATCAGAATGTTTGTTTGCCATCTAGAATAACTTTTAGGAAAGCAGGTTCATGATACCAGAAATTTCTCATAAAGGAACACATCTCAGTAGTATTTTCATCTGGCTTAATGCTAATCACAATCACTCCTTTTAATTTCTGTCTTTATTTCCTCTGGCCCTGTGTGGTAGGTGAACTCACTAGGACTCCCTAAAGATTCATGTCCTCTGCTTCTCAAACAACCTACTGTAGTCCTGATATTACAAGTGAAGGAAAGAAGATACCCTCCTGTTCACCTCTGCTCCCATATAATCATATGGTTTTAGATGCTTACTAGAAACTCAAAAAAAAAAAAAATCAAGTAATACAGTTATACATATTCTGATAATGTTTATTACTTTTTCTTATTATAATAGCAAAAAAATTTGCTAACAAAATTTTAGAAAAAGTAACAAAAATCTAAAGATGATAATTGAAGTTATAATAATAACAATTATATATAACCATTTTTGGTATTTTAACACGTTTCCCCTTAATCTTTTACACATACGTGTTAATATATTAATATACTTATGTATTTTTATAAGATTTGGGTCATAGTGTAAACAATTTCACTTCCTACCCTCTTAGTTTAACATCACATCAGGAGAATTTTAGGTATTTTAATATCCTTCAAAAATTGTTTAAAACACTGTATGATGTTCTATTCAACAAACATATTATGTAACTATTTCCCCAATATTGGATATTTAAGATATATTTAGAGTTTGTATTATATATGAGGTTGTAATAGACATCTTTTTACGTAACTATTTGACCACTTACTACAGTACAGATTAGGAGTGAAATTATTGAATCAAAGTGTTTTCATTTTTTTTTTTTTTTATGTCTTACTAAATTGCTTTCTAGGAAGTTTTTGCCAATTTACATACTTAGCTATTGGAGGAAATTCTCATTTCTCTGCAGTCTAACTAGCCTTGAGTTTTGTTTTAATTATTTTAATATTGACTACTTATTTCTCAGTGCTATTTAATTTACATTTCTTTTAATTTTAGTGAGATTTGACTGGTATTTCAAGAACTCATTGAGAATTTATTATTTTTATTTCATTAATTACCTGTTTGCATCCTTTTCCATTTTCTCTGTGTTGCTATTGTTTTTCTTATTGATTTATAACATGCATACATAGATATGTATACTTTATACACACACAAATGTATAATCCCCTTTGTCAAATACTGGAAATGTGTTTTCTAAGTTGTTTATACTTTTTCAGTTTACATAACTTTTTAATTCCATAAATACAAATTTATTGATATTTTCCTGTGTGATATAATCATATGGTTTTATATTTTAAAGTACTTTTCACCTGAAATTAAATATTCACTTATATTATTGTCAAATTCTTTTACGTGAAGAATTTTTCATGTAATCTACCTGATATTTATTTTGGTGCATTTTGTGAGAGAAGGATGTAACTTGAGTGTTTTGTTTCCCCTTCAATTGATAGTATTTCCAGTATCCATCTATATTTTAATTGTGGCAAAGTATATATATATATATATATATATATATATATATATATATATATATATATATATATATATATATATTCAAACCTGTTGTAGGGCCGCCTATTCCATTTAGATATTTGGATTTAAATTCTTCCTAATAACTGAGAGCTTCCAGTCAAGATGGTGGAGTAGATAAACTCTGTGCTTGCCTCCTGTCATAGTCACATCAAAATTACAACTAAACTACAGAACATTCACGTGGGGACAGAGCCCCAGAGAGCAGTTTCCAGGCTCTTGGCCTCACATGGAAAGGTGCTGGCTCAGGTAGTAGATGGTCATCAGCTGTAACTGGTTGGCCATCAGCTGTTACCAGTTAGCTATTAGCCACTGATATAAATGTTGTGGCTAAGCGAGCAGGGGCAGAGTGTGGATTGTAGATTGCAGAGAGGCGGGTTGCAGTTAACAAGTGAGGTTTTTTGGCTGAGAAAAGTGGACGGTGGTTTGCGGATCCTGTGGCTCCTTCTTCCTGTGTCTCCAAACCAGCAGCCAGCAAAACTATAGTGGTATGACTCCCCTATCTATGGCTCCATTGGTGTTCCTTTTTGGCCTCATCATATCCTGCATTCTTATGCGGAGAGTGGGACTAGAGACCCCGCATGACACCCTGCATGACAAATTATCACTGAGAACCACCTAAAGTATAGCTGAAGAGAAATCCTATAACTAAGGATATAAAGAAGAAGTTACCTCAAGACTGGTAGGAAGAGCACAGATAGGAAACAGGCTGAACCCACACCCACATGTGACAGTTAAATATTGGGAGAGATATCTTGGCTGTAGAGGTCCCCTTGAGGAGCGAGGGGTCAGAGCCTCACTCCATGTTACCCAGCCCAGGGTTCTAGTGCAGGGAGAGAAAAGTTCCCACAACTTCTAGCTGTGAAACCTGTGGAGATTGGAGGTGAGTGAGACAGAGGGCTGCTAGAGTCCCAGGTTCTCCTTTTAAAGGGCCAATACATGAACTGTCTTGCTCATGGACTCACTTGCTCTGAGCTCCAGCACTGGGCCAGCAGCTTACAAGGTGCTGGAGATATATAAGGAGGAAGTAAATTTTCTGGTTTCAGGGTTAGGTTTTGAGGGGCTGCTTCCTCAAAGCTGAGGAGACAAAAGTGCTGGAAGAGGCCACTATTTCTTTGTTGCGCCCTCTCTCCACCCATGTTCAGACACAAATGGCTGCCAAGTCTGTCTCCATTAACGTAGCTAACTCCTTTTGCTCTATCCCGGTGATTCCCTGAGACCCCATGACACCCAAATTGTGGGACCACGCAAGCCACTTCCAGTGTCTTTTCTATACAAATGGTGTGTCTTGGCTCATGCTACATACTTTTTAAAACTCTCTCAAAGGTTCACAATGCCAAACAAGCAGCATCTGATCTCAGTGTGCCCCACACCTAAGCAGCCCCAGACATAGCACTAGCTACAGCAAGCCTTGTTTCATAGTTTAGCCTCTCCCAGGCATCTGCAAACACAGCATAAGTCGCAACCATTTGTAGATTACTTTTTAGGTCATGCCAAATGGCCCAGGCAGGGCACAGGCAGCTATTGAACTTGACCTGCAACAAAGCCCTTCCCAAGAGAACTCACAGCCAACACACCCAGTGGCTAGCTTCAGACCACACTAGAGCACCACCCAACCACCTCCACAAATGACACACAAAAAGGACACACTGGACAGGCACCAGAGCCCTGCTAAAGCAAATCCTGTTCCATCAGGTCAACCCATGCACAATAGCTCCTTAAGTGCAATTATGTTCAGTCCTTGGTTGCAAACAGCAACCAAGGCTCAACTATACCAGAAAGGCACACACAACCCACACAAGGGACACACCTGGAGCATCCAACTAAGTTAAGCAGGGAGACTTGTGCCACTGAGCCGCACAAGCCACCTACTACATAAGGCCACTCTACTAAGACTGGAAGACATAGGAGCCCTATGTAGTACATAGAAACAAAATGAGAAAGGTAGCAAAAATGGGGAGACAAAGAACTATGTCCCAAAAAAAGAACTAAACAAGATGGAGACAAGCAATCTACCAGATGCAGAGCTGAAAACACTGGTTATAAGGATGCTCAATGATCTCAGGAAGAACTTCAACAAAGAGATAGGAAACATAAAAAATATATAAATAAATAAACTAGTTAGAAATGAAGAATACAATAACTGAAATAAGGAATACATTAAAAGGAATCAACAGTAAATTGGACAAAGCAGAGGATTGAATCAGTGATTTAGAAGGTAGCAGAGAGTTGGAGATAGCAGAATGAATTCACGTTTAGTTTATGGAGAAAGATAATTGCATATAGAAATACAGAGGGTCAAGGATGTCATAGGAATGGCGGCAGCGAGGTGGTCTTCTTGAGTTCTCCTCTGGAACTTACCACAAATTGAACATCTATAACCCATCAAAGGACTCTCTGCTCATCACACAGAACAGCTAAGAGACTCATATAAGGATTACATGAAGGTAGGCAAACTGGGCGAGCAGGGGAAGAGGAAAGAGAGCAGAGTGGAGATACGGCGTACACACAGCTGTGAAGATGCAGGGGACCCAGGACGGAACAGAGATCACAAGAACCAGGAGATGGGCTCTTTCCTTGCGTCCCACAGTTGATCTCTCCTACCCAAAAAGCAGCATATCAGCATCTGAGGTAGTAACCTCAGCTGAGACCTCCGTCTGCACCGTAGGTTGGATAAAGGAAGTAAACACCATACCTGGGCCCCTCCCCCCACTCTCCCAATCTTTCCCCTGACCTTCCAAAGACTCAAGTTGGCCCATGAACTGAGAAGTAGTGTCAGATTACAGAGGATAAGTAGCGCTCAGGATATGGGAGGACCCAGTTTGCAGCTGTGACCCAGGGAAGAAGCGGAAAAGAGTGTGACACGGCTGGGCTGGGAGAGAGAAGACTCCTCCATGCCCAGCCCCCACCTTTTCTGGCAGGCCTACGACAGGGCAATTACATCTGCGGAGACACACCCAGGACTCAGCAGCATGTGGCAGAGGCAGCTCTGGGCTTTCAGTATTTCAGTAGCTCAAAAATCTCATGCCCTCCTCTCTCTCTCTCTCTCTCTCTCTCACTCTCACTCTCTGACACACACACACACACACACACACACACACACACACACACACAGAAGAATTGCCCTAAGACTCAGGAGACCTGGGTGCAAGGCTGGATGTGGTACTCTCAGAGCGTGTATGTGCAGGCAAGAGCCGAAACTGCACTGACTGTAAAAACTACCATCCAGACCCCATAGCTCCACTCATCTAGAACTGCAGTCCCAGGGTTACTCTGGGCACCAGGTGACTGGCTTTGCCTGCACAAGATGCAGAGGACTCTTTGGTACAGCAGAGGACAACCTGGAGATTACTTGGTGGGCTTAAGCCAAGACTGGCGCTGCTTTTGTTTGTTTGTTTCTTTTTTTGATTGTTTTGTTTTGTTTTTGTATTTTTGATATTTTTGCCTGTGCTGAGTATGGGTTATCGGTTGTTTTTACATGTAAGTGTATTTGGTATTTTCTTTGTTGCTATTGTTTTTGTTGTTGTTGTTGTTGTGCTTGGTGATTTGCTTTGTTCTGAAATTGCCCTACACCAGGGCCCAGCTCAAGAGGCACAAGACTCAACACACCCAGAGGCCAACTCCACACCAAACCAGAGTGTTTCTGGGTTTGACCTACAAGTGACACACCAGAGGGAATTCTCTACAGGAGCCCATAGGGGCCAAGCCTCATTTGAGCGGTCAACCCTCACTCAGCAGATCATCCACTGTGGACAGAGCCAAGCCTCACAACAAGTCAGCCTAGGAGACAATCCCACCTACTCAAAAACCAAAAGCAATTTAACCTCAACTTTAACAGGACAATATACACAACACAAGGGTCACCTTTGGAACACACACACAGGAGAATAGGGAAGTGGTGCAAGTCAAATATAAAGGACACATACTATCACATAAGATCACCCAGCAAGGACCAAGAACCCTATGGGGATTTACCTAATATATCGATGCAAACACAGAGAGTCAGCCAGAATGTGGAAACAAAGAAACATGTCCCAAATAAAAGAACAGAAGAAACCTCCAGAATGGGAACCAAATGAAACAGAGGTAACCAACCTACCAGAGACAGAGTTCAGAAAAATGATGATAAGAATGTTTAAGGAGCTTAGTGATGACATAAAGAAAGATAGAGAAATCAGAATGAACAACCAGTTAGAACTAAAGAATACAATAACTGAAATAAAGAGCACACTTGAAGGAATTACCAGCAGGTTAGATGAGGCAGAGGATCGAATCAGCGACTTAGAAGACAAGTTAACAAAGATCACCCAAACAGAACAACAAAAAGAATAAAACACAATGAAAATGGTTTAAAAGATCTCTGGGATAACATCAAGCGCAACAACATGCACATCATAGGAATACCAGAAGGTGAAGAGAGGGAGCATGGGATCGAGAACATATTTGACGTAATAATGTCTGAAAACTTCCCTAACCTGGTGAAGAAAACTGACATACAAGCCCAGGAAGTGCAGAGAGTTCCAATCAGGATAAACCCAAACAGGTCCACACCAAGATACATAGTAGTTAAAATGACATATGTTAAAGACAAAGAGAGAATCCTAAAAGCAGCAAGAAAAAGACAGTGGGTTACGTATAAGGGAACTCCTATAAGACTATCAAATGACTTTTCTACAGAAACTTTGCAGGCCAGAAGGGAGTGGCTTGAGATACTCAAAGTGATGAAAAACAAAGGCCTACAACCTGTATTGCTTTATCCAGCAAGGCTATGATTTAAAATTGAAGGAGAGATAAAGAACGTTCCAGAACAATAAGCTAAAGGAATTCATCACCACCAAGCCATCATTGCAGGAAATATTAAAAGGGCTTCTATAAGCGAAGAAAGATGAAAACAATCTAACTACAAATAAAAAAATTGCAATAACTATGTACCTATCAATAATCACTTTAAATGTAAATTGATTAAATGCTCCAATCAAAATACATGTAGGGTGGCTGAGTGGATAAGAAAGCAAGACCCTCGCATATACTGTATACAAGAGACTCACCTCAGATCAAAAGACACACACAGCTGTAAGTGAAGGGTTGGAGTAAGATATTTCATGCAAATGGAAATGAGTAAAAAGCTAGAGTTGCAATACTTATATCTGATGAACTAGACTTTAAAATGTAGAATATATTAAAGGACAAAGATAAGCACTACATAATAATAAAAGGATCAATCCAACAAGAGGACATAACCCTAGTAAACATCTATGCACCCAACATAGGAGCACCTAAATATATAAAACAGATATTGACTGACATAAAGACAGAGATCAACAGTAACACTATCATCATAGGGAACTTCAACACACCTCTTACAAGGGACAGGTCCTCCAGATGGAAAATAAATATGGAAACAGTGGTCTTAAATGACACTTAGGACCAGTTGGATTTAATCGATATTTTCAGAGCATCTTACACCAAAGATGCAGAATACACATTCTTCTCAAGAGCACATGGAACACTCTCCAAAACAGACAACGTATTCGGCCAAAAAATAAGTCCTGATACATTTAAGAAAATTGAAATCATACCAATTGTCTTCTCTGACCACAGTGCTATGAAATTAGAAATCAACTACAGGGGAAAAAAATATAAGACACACAAATACATGGAAGTTGAATAACATGTCACTAAATAATGAATGGGTCAACAATGAAATCACGAAAGAAATCAAAACACATCTCTAGACAAACAAAAATGAAAACACGGTGATCCAAAATCTATGAGATGCAGTGAAAGCAGCCCTAAGAGGGAAAATCATAGCAATACAGAGGAGGTATAGATGGCAAACAGACATGAAAAAAATGTTCAACCTCACTAATCATTAGAGAAATGCAAATAAAAACCACAATGAGATACCACCTCACCCCAGTCAGAATGGCTATCATCAATAAATCAACAAACAACAAGTGATGGTGCGGATGTGGAGAAAAGAGAACCCTTGTGTACTGGTGGTGGGATTGCAGACTGGTGCAGCCACTATGGAAATCAGCATGGAGTTTCCTCAAAAAACTGGAAGTGGAACTACCCTATGACCCAGCAATTCCACTCTTAGGTATTTATCCAGAGAAATCCAAAACACTAATTCAAAAAAATTTATGCATCCCTATGTTTATTGCAGCACTATACACAATAGCCAAGACATGGAAACAACTGAAATACCCATCGGTAGACGACTGGATTAAGAAACTGTGGTATATTTATACAATGGAATATTACACAGCCATAAAGAAGAATGAAATCTTACCATTTGCAACAATATGGATGGACCCAGAGATCATTATAATAAATGAACTAAGTCAGGCAGAGAAAGACAAATACCATATATGATCTCACTTATATGTGGAATCTAAAGAAAAGAATAAATGAATGAACTAATTAGAAAAAAAAGAAATACAGAGGGTGCCAAAATATGTACACACATTTTAAAAAAGAGAAAACTATTAAAATTACTCTGATGGTAGAGACGTCATCAAAATGGTGGACTGACGTGAGCCTCTGTAAAGCTCCCCTGGAATTTACAACTACTCAAACAACAGTAGCTCCACGGGGGACTCGGTTCACAGCAGACAGGTGGAACGAAGAGGCCCATTATTGAATTCACCGAAAGGTGGGGGAATCGCGGGAGTGGGGCAGGAGGGAAGGGAGAAGTGCAGAGACGGAGCCGCTCAGGCGGGCGCAGGATGCAGACCTAGTTCGGTGCTCCGAGCTCACTGCATCCCGAACTCCCTCGGCTGCGAGAGAGGGAAGAACTCAGACTGCTAGGGCTCCGTTTATGTCCCACAGGGCTGAGGGGGCAGCATATAACATGGCTGAACCCAACGCTCGAGGCAGAGACCTCAGAGCAAGGACTGAGGGAGGAAGGCTGAAAACGGTGGTTTGGGCCCTCACTGCAGAGCAGAGAACTGAAGCCTTGGGCGCTGAGACTGGCCGCCCCTTCCCTGCTCTCCCAGAGCTCTCACCGACCCCACCTGCCCGGTACTAGAAGAGGAACAGTAGCAGTGTCGGATCAAAAGAAAAGAATATTTTCCGTTCTGAGAACTGTGGACCACAGACACAGATTTGCAGCCCAACTGGTTCTGTCAGAGGGAAGAGAGATGTGGAGGCCGGTCCGGCTGTAATGCTGGTTGCCGCCATTGCTCTGGGCCATCTCTCACAACTCACCCCGCCCCAGGCCCAACCTATCTGGGGGGATCACTACAGGAGTAAACAGAACTGCTGAAACACACTGGCTCTGAATCTGGTGCAGGAAGAGCTTTGGAACTTCAAAAGCTCTCCGCATACCCACACGGACACTGAGCCCTGTGACCCACGCAAACTATTAACAGAGGAGAAGCCCGTCTCCCAGGGAATCCCCCCATTGTGTGAGAAGCTGGAATAGTGCAGAGAAAACATAGCACTACCGTGTGAGAGAAAAAAAAGGCTGCAGTCAGAGAGAAAATAAAACATTCTACCAACAAGTACTGGAAAACAAAAGAAAGACCTCTTCCTATCAACCTTTTGCAGAAGCCACTCCTGTAGATGTCTAGGAAGAGAAATAATAAATCAGTAATTGCAATGAATAACCAAGGCAACAAGACTGCTCAGAAAGAAAGTGAAAAGTCTCCAGAAAATGAACTTAAAGATATGGAAATATGTGACTTAAACGACAGAGAATTCAAGATTGCAGTTCTGAAAAAAACTCAATGAGATCCAAGAAAACACAAAAAGGCAGTTTAATTAACTCAGAAACACAATCAAAGAACAACATGAGGATTTTACAAAAGAGACTGAAATCTAAAAAAAGAACCAAATAGAATTTCTGGAGATTAAGAACACAATAAAAGAAATTAAGAATGAAATAACCAGCTTAGGTAGTAGAATTGACCACACGTAGGAAAGAATCAGTGACATCGAAGATAGAAACCTGGAAATTACACAGATGGAAGAAGAAAGAGACTTGACACTTAAAAGAAATGAAAGAACTGTACAAGAACTTTCTGACTCCATCACAAAGAGCAATGTAAGAATAATGGGCATACCAGAAGGAGAAGAAAGAGAGAAGAGAACAGAGAACATATTCAAACAAATGGGTGATGAGAACTTCCCAAACTTGTGGACAGAACTGGATTCTCGAATCCAAAAAGCAAATACAACACCTAATTACCTTAATCCAAACAGGCCTTCTCCAAGGCACATTGCATTGAAGCTGTCTAAAATCAACGACAAAGAAAGAATCCTCAAGGCAGCCAGGGAAAAGAAGACGGTAACCTACAAAGGAAAGCCCATTAGATTATCATCAGATTTTACGGCAAAAATTCTACAAGGCAAAGGGAGTGGAACCAAATATTCAAACTATTGAAAGAGAGAAATTATGAGCCAAGAATAATGTATCGAGCAAAGATATCCTTTAGATATGAAGGAGGAATAAAGACCTTTCCAGAGATACTGAAGCTGAGGAAATTTTCTAATACACGACCTGCAATACAAGAAATATTAAATGAACCTATTCGACCACCATCAACAAGGACAATTTGTGGCAACCAAGACATAAAAAGGGGGAGAGTGAAGGCCTGAACCGGAATATGGGAATGGAGAAAGTAAGCGTGCTAAAGAAAGTGGAATACTCTAAATATCAAACTTTCTTTTACTTAAACTTAAGGTTAACACTCAAGAAAAACCCAGAACTGAAATACATACTGTAATAAAAGAAGAAACAGAGGGAAACATTATGCAATACCACCAATCAGAAATAATATACAACAACAAAAAGGCAAAGAAACAATGGAGAAACAGACTTACCAGAAAACTAAAGATAGAATGACAGGAAATACTCACATATCAAAAATCACCTTAAATGTAAATGGACTGAACTCACCAATAAAAAGGCACAGAGTAGCAGATTGGATCAAAAAACTAAACCCAACCATATGCTGTCTCCAAGACACACATCTCAGCTACAAGGAAAAACACAGACTCAAAGTTAAAGGGTGGAAATTGACACTCCAAGAAAATGGTACCCAGAGAAAATAAGGTGTAGCCATAATGATATCAGACGAAACAAATGTCAGGGTGAAAAATATAACAATAGAAAAAGGTGGACATTTCATAATGGTAAAGGGGACTTTACAACAAGAAGACATAACAGTCATCAATATTTCTGCCTCCAATCAGGGAGCACCGAAATATACCAAGCAACTACTAAGAGAAGTAAAGGGAGAAATTGACCAAAACACAATTATACTAGGGGATCTAAATACATCACTGACAGCTATGCATAGATCATCCAAACAGAAAATAAAAAACAAAATAGCAGCCCTAAATGACACATTAGATGAAATGGACATAATTGACATATGTAGAGCACTTCATCCTAAAACATCAGACTATACATTTTTTTCTAGTGTACATGGAACATTCTCAAGGATAGACCATATATTGGGACATAAAATCAGCCTCAGCAAATTTAAGAAGATTGAAATCATACCAAGTATATTCTCTGATCACAAGGCTTTGAAATTGGATAGGAACTGCAAAAAGAAAGCAGGAAAAAACACAAATACATGGAGATTAAACAACATATTTTTAAAGAATGACTGTGTCAAAGAAGAAATTAGAGGAGAGATCAAAAGATACATAGAAACAAATGACAATGAAAATACATCCTACCAAAATTTTTGGGATGCAGCGAAAGCAGTTTTAAGAGGGACATTTATATCATTACAGGCCTATCTCAAGAAACAAGAAAAATCACGAATAAATCACCTTATGTTTCACCTTAAAGAACTAGGAAAAGAAGAACAAATGAAACCCAAGGTCAGCAGAAGAAAGGAAATAACAAAAATCAGAGAAGAACTAAATGAAATAGAGAACAAAAAGACAATAGAAAAAATTAATGTGAGAAAGAGCTAGTTCTTTGAAAAGATTAACACAATTGAAAAACCGTTGGCTAGACTCACTAAGATAAAAAGAGAGAAGACACTAATTAACAAAATCAGAAATGAAAAATGGGAAGCTATCACAGACACCACAGAAATACAAAGGATCATCCAAGAATACTATGAAGGACTATATGCCACCAAATTCAATAACCTAGAAGAAATGGACAAGTCCTTAGAAACATATAGCCTTCCTAGGCTAAACCATAAGGAACTGGAAAATCTAAACAGACAGATCACAAGTAAGGAAATTGAATCAGTCGTCCAAAACCTTCCCAAAAGCAAAAGTCGGGGACCAGATGGCTTCACTAGTGAATTCTATCAAACCTTCAAAAAGAACCTAATACCAATCCTGCTCAAACTCTTCCAAAAAATTGAAGAAGAGACAATACTCCCTAACTCATTTAATGAGGCCAACATTACCCTGATACCAAAACCTGGTAAGGACAACACAAAAAAAGAGAACTACAGACCAATATCTCTGATGAATACAGATGCAAATATCCTAAACAAAATTCTAGCAAATTGAATAAAACAATGCATTAAAAAGATCATTCATCATGACCAAGTGGGGTTCATCCCCAGGGCACAAGTATGGTTCAACATCTGCAAATCCAGCAATGTGATGCATCACATAAACAAAATAAAGGACAAAAATCATATGATTCTATAAATTCATGCAGAAAAAGCATTTGACAAGATACAACAACCATTTATGATTAAAACACTTAATAAAATAGGTATAGAAGGAAAATACCTTAGCATATTAAAGGCCATACATGACAAGCCCTCAGCTAATCTCATAATTAATGGTGAAAAACTGAAACCCTTTGCTCTACGTTCAGAAATATGACAGGGCTGTCCCCTATCACCTCTGCTTTTCAACATAGTGTTGGAAGTCCTTGCCAGAGCAATCAGGCAAGAGAAAGAAAGAAAGGCATCCACATTGGGAATGAAGAAGTTAAATTATCACTCTTTGCAGATGACATGATGCTATATATAAAAAACCCTAAAGACTCCACCAAAAAGCTGTTAGAAACAATCAACGAATACAGTAAAGTTGCTGGCTACAAAATCAACGTACAAAAGTCCATTGCATTCCTATATACTGCCAATGAAATCTCAGAAAAAGAAATACAAAAAAGAATTCCGTTTGCAATTGCAGCAAAAAGAATAAAATACCTAAGAATAAACTTAACCAAAGATGTGAGGGACCTATATGCTGAAAACTATAAGACATTTTTGAAAGAAACTGAAGAAGACACAAAGAAATGGAAAGACATTCGTGCTCATGGATTGGAAGAATCAACATAGTTAAAATGGCCATATTACCCAAAGCAATATATAGATTTAATGCAATCCCCATCAAAATCCCAATGGCATTTTTTTAAGAAATAGAACAAAATATCATCAGATTTGTTTGGAACCACAAAAGACCCCGAATAGCCAAAGCAATTTTAAGGAAAAAGAACAATACTGGAGATATAACACTCCCTGACTTTAGCTTGTACTACAGGACAACAATAATCAAAACAGCATGATATTGGCAGAAAAACAGACACATAGAACAATGGAATTAATTGAGAACCCAGAAATGAAACCACATATATATGGACAGATAATTTTTGACAAAGAAGCTAAAAACATACAGTGGAGGAAAGACAGCCTCTTCAATAAATGGTGCTGGGAGAATTGGAAAGCCACGTGCAAAAGAATGAAAGTGGACTGCTCTCTGTCACCATGTACCAAAATTAATTCAAAATGGATCAAAGACTTAAGCATAAGACCTGACACAATAAACTGCATAGAAGAAAACATAGGTACTAAACTTATGGACCTTGGGTTCAAAGAGCATTTTATGAATTCGACTCCAATGGCAATGGAAATAAAAGCTAAAATAAATGAATGAGACTATATAAATCTTAAAAGATTCTGCAAAGCAAAAGAAACCATCGACAAAATAAAGAGGCAATCAACTGAATGGAAGAAGATTTTTGCAAACAGTGTCTACAATAAGGGGCTAATATCCAAAATATACAAGGAACTCATGAAACTCAATAACAAAAAAACAAACAACCCAGTGGAAAAATAGGCAGAGGACCTGAAGAGACATTTCTCCAAAGAGGACCTACAAATGGCAAATGGACATATGAAAAAATGCTCAACATCACTAATCATCAGAAAAATGCAAATAAAAACCACAATGAGATATCACCTCACCCCAGTCAGAATGGCTGTCATCAACAAGACAAATTGTAACAAGTGTGGAGAGGCTGTGGAGAAAAAGGAACCGTCATACACTGTTGGTGGGAATGCAGACTGGTGCAGCCATTATGGAAGGCAGTGTGGAGATTCCTCAAAAAATTACGAATAGAATTACCATATGACCCAGCAATGCCTCTCCTGGGTATCTACCCAAAAAATATGAAAACATCTACACATAAAGACACGTGTGCTCCAGTGTTCATTGCAGCTTTGTTTACGGTGGCCAAGACATGGAAACAACCAAAATGTCCTTCGATAGATGAAGGGATAAAGATGTTGTGGTATATATACACAATGGAATATTATTCGGCGGTAAGAAAAGATGATATAGGAACATTTGCGACAACATGGATGGATCTTGAGAGTATAATGCTAAGCGAAATAAGTCAGATAGAAAAAGCAGAGAACCATATGATTTCACTCATGTGTGGTATATAAACCAAAAACAACAAAAGAACAAGACAAACAAATGAGAAACAAGATCTCATAGACACAGACAATAGTTTAGTGGTTACCAGAGGGTAAGAGGAGTGGGGGGTGGGAGATTAGGGTAAGGGGGATCCAATATATGGTGATGGAAGGAGAACTGACTCCGGGTGGTGAACACACAATGGGATTTATAGAGGATGTAATACAGAATTGTACACCTGAAATCTATGTAATTTTACTAACTATTGTCACCCCAATAAATTAAAAAAAAAAGAAAAATTACTCTGATTGTAACCACTTTGAGCACCTCTTATTATTGCAGACGTCAAACATGACTTGTATTCATCTTTTGTTGTTGGTTTATGTTGAGTATTACAATTTTGGTACAGTCTTTTCCTTTCTTATGTTGTATGTGCATTTTTTGGCACTCTCTGTTTTTACGAATATGTGTATATTCCTGGGATAGTTTACTCATATGCATTTCCTTATTCTGTAAGCTGAATGGAACTTAAACCAATGGCACCTCAGAGCACAGAGTATGCTCTGGCCAGATTTTGGTTTCTAATAGCATTCCTCAACAAAAATATGCAATATTCTGGTTGAATTCTGAAAACAAGAAATACATAAGATGAGCATAGAATATCTTGCCATGCCAGAAAGTTGAGGATCATTCGAAACAAACAAAAACAGATCAATATATATGCGTGTTTGGACAATACATACACACAAAATGACAGATGTGTCTACAATCATACAACCCAAATTAAAGCTCCCCCTTCAGTGAAATGGAATGATTTCATCAAATAAATAAACATCATCATATTGGGTTATTGTTCAAGATATAAAATAGATGATCATAATCCATGATGTTACACAGTTGAATAAATAAATAAATGGAGAGAGAAGAGACCCACTTCCCATGCAGAAGAATTTCAAGTCATGTATGCAAATGCTTCCCCTTAAGGATGTTGGGAATAATTCCCTCTCACCAAGTGTGGACAAACCCATCAAAAACAAGGAGATGCTGAGAAACTGTCAGTGAAGCGAAGCCTCAGGAGACCAGATGACTAAATTTAACAAAGCATCCTAGATGGGATCTCAGAACAGAAAAAAAAAGACATTATGTAAAAACTAAGGAAATCTGAATAAACTATGGTTATTAATTGGAAAAAAAAAAAAAAGGAAGGTAGCAGAAAACACCAAATCAGAACAGCAAAGAGAAAAAGAATCCCCCACAAAAAAAGTGATAGGTTAAGGGACAACATCAAGTGTACCAACATTCACATCATAATTTCATAGGGGTACCAGAAAGAGAAGAGAGATACAAAGAAATTGTAAACCTAGTTGAAGAAATAATAATAGAAAAATTCCCTAACTTGGTGAAGGAAATAGACATACAAACTCAGGAAGTACAGAGAGTCCCAAAAAAGATGAATCCAAATAGGCCCACACCAAGACCAATCGTAATTAAAATGCCAAATATTAAAGACAAAAAGAGAATCTTAAAAGCAGCAAGCTAAAAGCAGTTAGAAACCTCCAAGGGAGCTCCCATAAGACTACCAGCTGATTTCTCAACAGAAACTTTGCAGGCCAGATTGGATGAGCACAAAATATTCAAAGTGATGAAAAGCAAGGACCTATAACCAAGATTTCTCTATCCAGCAAAGCTATCATTTAGAATCAAAGGATAGATAAAGAGCTTCCCAGACAAGAAAAACCTGAAGGAGCTCAACGCCAAACCAGTATTACAAGGAGTGTTAGAGGGATTTCTTTAAGATTAAGAAAAATAAAAGGATAAAAATATAAATAATAAAGTGACAATAACTACATATCTATCAACAATTACTTTAAATGTGAATGGATTACATGCTCTAATAAAAAAACATAGGGTGACTGAATGGATAAGAAAACAAGATTTTACATATTCTGCCTACAAGAGACAGATCAAAAGACATACACAGACTTAAAATAAAGGGATGGAAAAAATATTTCATGAAAATTGCAATGATAAAAAAGTTGAGATAGCAATAATTATACCAGACAAAATAGACTTTATTTTTTTACTTTATTTTATTTTATTTATTCATTTATTTTTTTAAGGAGGGTGCTTCTTACAGGGACCCATGCAGGGAAAAAACCGGCAACCTTGGTGCTACCAGCACCACACTCCAATCCACTGAGCTAACTGGCCACCCCCACACAAAATAGGCTTTAAAACCAGGTTATAATAAGAGACAAAGAAGATTCCAGTAATCCCACTTCTGGGTGTTCATCTGAAGAAACCCAAAACACTACTTCTAAGGGGAATGTGGATCCATATGTTCATTGCAGCATTACTTATAATAGCCAAGATATGGAGGCAACTTGAGTGTCCATCAATGGATAAATGCATAGAGAAGAGGTGGTGTATATACATAATGGAATATCACAGCCTTAAAAATAAAAATGAAATCTTACCATTTGCAACAAAATAGATGGACCTAGAGGATATTGTGCTGAGTGGAGTAAGTCAGACAGAGAGAACCAAACATCATCTGATTTCACTTATATGTGGAATATAAAGAACAAAATAAATGAACAAACAGAATAGAAACAGAGTTATAGAGACAGAGCATAAAACTGATGGTTGCCAGAGGGTAGAGGAGTGGGGGCGGCTGGGTGAAAAAAAGTGTAGTGATTAAGAAATATAAATTTGTATTCACAAAATAGTCACAGGGATGTAAAGTACAGCATAGAGAATGTAGTCAATAATGATGCAACAACTATGTATAGTGCCAGCTAGGTACTAGGCTAATCAGAGGGATCACTGCATAAATTATATGAATGTCTAACCACTATGCTGTACATCTGAAACTAATATAAAATAATATTGAATGCCAATTTTAACTAATAAATAAATAAACACATTTTTTAAAAAAGACATACAAATTAGTAGTTACAAAATATTCATGGGGATGTAATAACATATAGCATAAGGAATATAGTCAATAATATTATAATAACTATGTATGGTCTCAGATCAGTACTAGGTTTATCAGGGTGATTACATTGTAAGTTATATAAATTATTATAAATAAAGTAAATGAAAGTGTCAAAGTATTTTTCTGTTTCCTCATCTCTAAGATGGAAAGACTTCTGCTATCTGAATGAGAGACAAAAATATCCTGCTATTAAGGACTGGAACAAGTTGTATTGCTCATTTCAGATGTGATAAAACAGTAGCTAAAACTAGCAGGTCTCAGGATTGGCCTTGATGGCTAAAGGGAACAAATTGAATTCACAGAAGTTGAGATTAGAGCAGAAGATTCCACCTTATGGCAACAGGGGAAGGCAGGAGTCAAAAGGGTTAATCAAATAAAAATCTGCAGGAGAAAGTCAAAGCCCAGGTACTGACAAAGGCACTTAACAAATTAAAGTTGGAAGAGATCAGACTCAGTTTGAGCTCCTCCCCACAGAACCAAATGAAGATGGAAGCCAAGACATCCCAGAGAGTAAAATAGAATATCTGGTTGTGAAGGGACAGGGGACTTCAGGCTCATCTCCAAGGTTAGCACATGGACAATGCATGGATGTATATACAGTGGGTCAAGGCCAATGAACATGAATTCATTTGGGCATCTGGTTTATAGAAGCTTAACTCTAGTTTATATTTCCCAAAACAAATATGTAATGAATTTATTATAGAGAACTGACTTGGATCATTTAAATTCCCTTATTTTTCATTGGTACAAAGATAGAGTTTTGACTGAAATTAACAGACGGGCATACCTGCTCCAGTTCTTTTCCCTGTGCAGTGCCAGAAGCAATTCAAGTGAAAAAGATGGAAACTGAATCAGCTCATTTACCAGAAGTGTGCTAGGATTGGAAATGTGAGAATTTCCAGTTGGGGAAAACAGGTCAATTTGACTGTCATAAAAAAGAACACTTCCCCTTTCCAAGGTATAGGGAGGAAGAAGCTGTTGCATTGTCAGCTTTCTACTGCAGTTTTGATGGGCCATTTTCATGGCACACAATTTACTAGTCCCACAATGCCACCACATTGAACGGTCCACATAGGGCATTTCTGGGATTGTGTAGAGAGAATAATGTGCAGTGGCTGGAGACATGGACTTTAGAGTATGCTGATGGAAGCTTGAGTTCTGCTATGCCAATAACTAGCTGTGTGATCCTCAGTAAATTCCCTAACCTCTCTGAACCTCAGTACCATCACTTATACCATGGACATAATAATTGTATTCACCTCATAAGGTTGCTGTAACACTAAATAAGGAAACATATGAACTACATATAATATATATATATATATATATATATATATATATATATATATATATACACACACACACACATACACATATGTGTGTATGTGTGTGTGTCTGTGTGTGTGTGTATATATATATATATATATATGTATCTCACAGGAGTAGCTTTCAAGTAAGTAGTCACCTTTATTAGGAGGCAGTATAGGGAATGCAAGCTATATTATTTATTCAAATGCCAGCTCTATTACTTGTTTGTTCTGATACATCCTTCTATACATCCTCTACCAAACGGGCATATAAATACTCCACATCTACTCCATAGGGCTGTTACAAAGATTAAATGAAATGATATACATAGTCACTTGAAACAGAGATGTGCCTGCCTCCATAAAACTTAGCTGTTGTTATCCAGAATGTGCACCTGAAATCCCTAGGTCAAAAGTTAGTAAGAAACTGAAAACATGAAATAAGGGGAAATTTCTTTTCCTCTGGAAATACACTATAACTAAGTCTGATTTTCTGAGTTAATTTCCCTATCCCTAATGGAAAATCCACACTGCAATAAAATGGATTCCATTGGCAATGCTAGAGGCATTCAGCATGTATCCACAGACAAGGAAACACCTCTAAAACAGCTGGGAAGACAGCTCCAAGGGTCTACCGAGTTCATTCAGAGGGCACAGGATGTCTTTTCTCTAGACTGTGACAGCAGGCATTCTCTCTTAACTGCTTTCTTGGAGATCCTGTAGGTGATTTCAGAGCCAGCAGTCAGGATACCTTCCTGCCTGTGATAAAAATCCCAAGGAGACCTTAGGTGTCCTAATTCATAAGACCATGCATCTCTACCGTCTCATGGTTTTATTTTTAAATTTAGTTATCCAACCATCAAACATTTATTTTTGTGCATAAGCTGGGATCTCAGTATATAGTAGTGAATAAACCAAATTAGCTTCCTGACTCATGGAGCTTATAATCTAATGGGAGAGTCAAACACTAATCTGGTAACCACACAGGTAAATATATAATTACGAATCATGATTGAAGGACCACAGTTGAGAAGATAAAAAGAGATTATGCAGATTTTTAGGGGAACATATCCCTGAGGAAGTGGCATATAAACTGAAATAAAGTATGGTATGTAAGAAGCAACACCAGTTTTGAGTTATAAAATTTTCATGAACATTGGCTTAAAGACAGCTGTCTACAAGATTTAGGAAATTACTGATATTTCCCACTGGAAGTGAGCACTGTGCTTGACAATGGAAGAACCCTAACTCCCTAAGTTCACCAGCCCTTCGCTGAAGGATATAAAGGTGAAAGCAAACCCCAGTGTAGTACTGCCACCAAGAAGGAGAGGAAACATGGGCAGTCATGGAACCTTTCCTGTTGAGCTAGTTCCTGCCCCTGTACCTAATCTGCACCTCGTAACGGGCCTCTTTGGAGAACAGCCAGGACAAAGCTCTGTCAATGTGAATAATAGAAGCCATGGGGGTTGGGGAAGAATGGAGAATACGGCTTATAAGGTAGGTGGGTCCTTACAACTTGGATAGGAGCAGCCTTTGAGGAAGAAAGGAATGGAATATTAAATTTCTATATAATCTACACAAAAGTTAAGATGTTTCTCCAAAACCCTCTTCTTTCTACCAATTTCATTCCAGCACATCCCTTAAAAGTTAATTCAAGACTGGCCTCTTTCCATGAGACCTCCCTACTTCCCAGAGCATGTGTCGTCTCCCTCAACAGCATCATACTTCCACTGCACTGTGCTTCATTGTTCTCTAGTCACTATATGAATTATTTTTTTGCCCACTCAATATGATATACTCCTCAAAAACTAGGATTATTATGTTACTTCTTTTGTGTCCCCCACAGTGCTCAGTTCAGTGTTGTGCCCACTCTAGACACTTACTATGTCAATGCCCATTGGACATATGAATAAATCCATATATCAGTAAGATTCCAGTAGGTTAAAAAATAAAGTGCTGTGAGTATAACAAAACTGAGCCATCCCTGGCTAAGGATGGACATTCATTTTAGAAGAGTGTTTAATATTGTATAACGGTTCTTATTTAAATGGAGGGCATAGGGTCTTATACATGGAGATTTTCATCTGTCTAAGGTAGTTGAAGGGCTTCTCCATCTAGCAACCTGCGATAGGCAAGAAACAGCTTGCAAAGCCCTTTCCACTTTTGATACTATTCTGTAGATTTTAATTTTTTACTATCTCAATCCAAAGACTCCATGGTATAAACATTAGCTAGTCCTTAGGACAGTCCCTGAACCATCTCACTCAAAAGACACTCTGAACACATCTCAGCTCTGGAATGGAACCCCACTGCCACCAATACCACCACCAAATCGAAGAATATTCTCAGAGACCAGCAGAGTACAGCCACTGGTTTAATTTCACTAGTGCTGGGCTTATATTGGAAACTGGGAAGAAGAGAAGATGGTTGCCTGAAACTATTTGTTTGAAACAAAACAAGAAAAGTTCAGGCCATAGTGCAATGTTTTTCTACTCTCCTTCTGTCTTAGTGGAGGTACTGCATAAGATAACCTTCTAAGAAAGGCTTGGAGGGTAAAAGTGATTTTATTGTAGTTGTATTATTATTTTCATTTAAAACTCTCAGCTCTTCTATTCTCAGGATTAAAAAGCTCCTTTTTACTTACTTCTAATGAGCTTTAATAAGAAAAATGGAAACATAAAGCTTGCCTTTCTGAAGGTACCAATAGTCCATCAAATCTGATGTCAATGCCTCTGAAGATGCTGAAACAAAAGGCTAGACTGCCCCAAGTCAGTCATCTCACAGGGTCTGGCAGCAACCAGGACTAAGGACAGGAAGGTCTGAGCCTCTGCATAAAGCATCTATCACTCCCTGGACTTGTGCCCCATCACAAAGGGCTTGGTTTTCTCTCTTTAGGCAGCGCAGTATGCCCTCTTATAGAACCTTGTCACACTCCATGACCTCCTCAGTTCGTGTGTTCTTTGTTTCTTCCTCTCACTTCAAAATAATCAGCCAGCACAGCATCAAAGCCCAGCCAAGTTTTTTCATTTTAAATGTTGCCCCTCTCTGGAGTCTTTGATGAGTTCTCTGTTAGGCAGTGCTATGCTTTCAAATTAGAAGTCATTGTTTTTGTATACATTGTCTACCTGTAGGAAGGAAAAATGCACGCGTAGCCTTCCCACAAAGAAAGGGAACCGTATTTTCCCAAGACAGGTCCTTATCAGCCCACCAGTTCAGAATGAGTTTGCTCCCTTTGACTTCTCTAGTCTTACTTAGTACCTTCTCCTGCCTGCCTGCTCACCCCCGCCAACTTAAAACCCCAGTGGGAGTTCAATGAAATCAATTCACTGATGAAGGAAGAAAGTATTTAGAGAGACAGATTTCCTCACACAGCAGAAACTGGCAGCATAAATCACAGGAAATGATATGAAGGGGTGGTGAAAAGCCCAGTGAGCTCCTTAGTCCATTATACATCAGCCTGAAATAATGACCCCTAATTTATTTTAGCTACATTACTCCTTGGTAGGGATGTCCTTAGTCTCACTCTGAAGATTTCAGAACACTTTGCTGTTGTTCTTCTTGCCTTTAAACCAGAGAATCTGGCTTATTTTCTATCTGTTGAGTAGTTAATTTACTCAGACATTTCCCCCTACATAACCATCTGTTCTATCTTACATTTTTTCACCTCTTCACATCATCTCAGCTCTTCTGGCTCATTCATTGATCTTAACGTTCTTCTCTGCCTTTATTTCTGGTTGCTTATGGTTTGGGGCAGACAATAGAGGTGATATAGGCCATTATTCATGAGTAGCTTCAAGGGTAATGTGAGAAATGCCTCATCTCCTGACCCCTCTTAGCATGAGAATTGCTGATAAAATTCTGAACTGAAAAGAGAAATTCTTCTGAGAAAAAAATCAGAGAGCTACCCACTCTGGAACAGCTTTCTGGAGAAAAGATCTCTTGAGGGGGTAGTTAAAATTAAAAAAAACAACAACAACAACAACAAAAAAAACATATTTTAAAAAACATGTCTCATACAAAGGAATATATTGACCACAATTAAGTCCATCAATTTTCCATCGTCCATAACATCTTGGAATGGCAACACAAATTCAAAAACAACACTATAACATCATGATAGCTAATGGGTTAGTATAATGGGTTCCTCTCCAATCCTAATAAACTAGGGGTCCTTCACACATAGCCAAGTGGACCCTTTTGGTTTCCCTCTCCTCACCTTAATTTGATTCAGTCACAGGTGAGCAGTGAAATAGCAGAAGGTGAGCAGTAGAAAGGACAAAGGCTGAATCACCTATTGGCTGCCTAATCATTATCTAATTACTCAGAATTTGTCAGTCAGAGAAGTGTGCAAGTCCAGTTAAAATGCCTGGAACTGTATTTTTATCCAGCAATTATCATTCATGTACTGAAACACCCTGGTCTCTGCAAACACGGGTAAAACAAAGCAACTTCTCATACTCATTCTCCCGGGGCCATCTATTCCACAGCCGAATCTTCAACTCCTGTCTACTTGACTGATAGTGCTCATTCACATTCCCTTTGCTATCCCAGGTCTCTCTCCAGAACACCAGACAGACACTTTCAAAGTCCTGCTAGAGTACTCCTGGTGTTAATAATCGCCTGTCACCCTAGCAGAAACCTGGGAGTCACCCCAGCTTCCTCCCAATAACCAATTTTCCCAAATATCCCAAAATACCTCACCTATCTAGGTCACTTTTCTTTCCAGTGCCCTTGTTGTAGTCTTTTTTTTTCTTTTCTTTTTTATTAATTTTAGGTGCACAAAACAAAGTAATAGTTAGACGTTTATCATTTATATCCCTCACACTGTGTCAACCCCCTCCCCATCCACTATCGCTCTGACATCATATATATATATACATATATATATGTATGTGTGTGTGCGTGTATATATATATATATATATATATATATATATATATATATACTTGCAGGTGACATTCCTTATTGTTCAGTTTCAGCTTCAGGTGTACAGTGCAGTGATCAGACATCTACATCTTCCCTGAGGTGGTCTCCCTAGAGAGACAAGTGTCCATTGGATACCCTACAAAATATTTACAACATTATTGATTACATTCCCCAAATTGACTTTCGTATCCCCGTGGCAATATTGTGGTTACTGATTGTGCTTTCTAATCCCCTCACCTTCCCTCTTATCCCCACCCCCCTCCCATCTAGCAACCCTCAGTTTTTCCTCTATGTCTCCGAAACTGTTTCTGATTAGTTCATTCATTTATTCTTTTCTTTAGATTCCACCTATAAGTGAGATCATATATTAATAATATTATGGTGATTTGGACAAATGAGAGGAAGCAGGAAGAAAATGAGAAAAGGCTTTGTTATCTACACTAAAGTGTTGGATCTTTCTTCCAAAAAGGAAGTGAGGCCATCACAGGGCAGTGGCATGATCAGAGTGGTGCTGGAGAAAGGTAATTCTGAGTGTGAAGAATGGATGAGAGGAGATCAAGGCTAGACACAGGGAGTGTGTTAAGGGAAATTTACTAATCAATGCAAAAGCAAATGAGAAGGCAGGGCAGTAGAGGGTGCAATGATGGGCTGATATTTAGGAGAAAGAATTATCTATTCCTTAAGGGATATTGCAAAATGCACAAACCATGGAAAAAAAAAAAAAAAACCTCTAACTTGTATGACTTTAAATCATTTGAAGTTTCCTGAAACTTCATGATGTACTGTCTTAAATATCTGGGTTCAGACCTGGCTTCAGAGGGAGAGTGCCATGATGATCAAGTAGTACTGCCTGCTGCAGGTGTGGTATGGGGAACTGGTCACAGGTATGGTGTGTATTTGTCATTTCTGACTGCCAGCCCATTCTCTCTTGGAACAATATTAACTTAACCCAAGATACATAACACAGGCTGAGCTTCTTTTTAAGGACCCTCAGACAAAAAAACATGATGTCTCATAAAAACTAATTCTAAGGTCTCACAATTTTGATTATTAAAAAAATTCATCTCTAGAATGATCCAAGATAGTGGAGTAGATACATGCTGCACTTGCCTCAGCCCATAAACACATCAAAATTACAACTAAATTATAGAACAATCAACTTGGAGAACCATCTGAAGTCTAGCTGAACAGAAGTTTTATAACTGGGATATAAAGAGGAAACCTCATTGAGACTGGTAGGAGGGGCAGAGACACGAAACAGGCTGGCCCCAAACATCTGTGTGGCGGATGAAAATTGGGAGGGGTTATTGTGGCCACAGAGGTTCCCCACGGAGGAGCAAGGCACTTCAGCTTCACACCAGGCTCCCCATCCAGGAGTACTGTTGCTGGGAAAGGAGACCCCACAACATCTGGCTGTGAAAAACAGTGGGGATTCTGAGCATCCTGGTGGGACAGAAGTCTACAGGAAACCCAGATACCTCTTAAATGGCCCGTGCAGACTCATTCATAGGCACTCACCCTGGGCTCCAGCAGAAGATTGGTGACTAGGGGAGTGTCAGAGGCATAAGGGGAGCAGACTGTGATGTGTGGCCTTGAGGGGAGGCCTAGAAGACAGTCGACAATTTCCCTGTTTGGTTCCTCCTCCCATATAGCTGGCAGGCAGACGCCATCTTTCTTGTGTTAAGTCCTCCCCCTATAGTTATGGCCAAATCTGAATCTGAGCTCTGCAGCTCTGACCTGCTGATTCACTGAGACCCTGGCAGCACCCAACTCCATACTGCAAGAGGCTTTATCTGTTGCTGAACCTTACCAAAGCCAGCAACTGACAGCAGCCGTCCATGTGCTCTCTTTTGGCAGAGCTATGCCCAGACCTGGTATTGGTGGCAGCTATCCACAGTTCACTGTGTGGCCTCTCCCACATGCCTCCATATCTAGCACAGGCAGCAACCAACTGTGGATCACTTTATAGCTCCTATCAGGTAGTCCCTGACTGGTCACAGGCCTACACCAGAGCCCCTCCCAAGAGACCCAAGAACCAACCTACTTGGAGGGTGGCTCCAGACCACAGCAGAGCATTGTCCAGTTAGCCTCACAAGTGGCACACACAAAGGCAGTCTCAACAGGCACCAGAGCCTGCTGGGGTGAATCCTGCTCCATGGGTAAGCCCCTATGCACAGCAGTCCATAAGCTGTGGATGTGGCCAAACCCTACAGCCAGTCAGCCTGAGGATCAATCCTACTCATTGATATACCAATGGCAATCAAGGCTCAAATATAACAGAGGGCACACACAACCCACAGAAGGGACACTCCTAGAGCACCCAGCTCAGGTGACCAGGGAGACTGTGTCAGGGCCCCACAGGGCACCTACTACATAAGGCCACCTGGAAGAGACATAGCAGATCTACCTAACACATAGGAACAAACAGAGAGGCAGCCAAAATGAAGAAACAAAGAAATATGTCCCAAATAAAAAAACGGGAGAAAAGTCCAGAAAAAGAACTAAACAAAACAGAGGCAACCAACTTACCAGAGACAGAGTTCAAAACACTGGTTATAAGGATGCTCAAGGAACTTACTGAGAAATTCAACAAAGAGAGCAAACATATAAAAAGATGTAGAAACCACAAAAAATAAAAGAGTCAGCAGTGAAGAATGCATTAGTAGGAATCACCAGCAAACCAGATGAAGCAGAGGGTCAATGATTTGGAAAACAAGGTAGCATAAAACATCCAATTGGAACAGCAGAAAAAAAGAGAATTTAAAAAAATGATAGTTTAAAAACCACTGGGATAACATCAAGCATAACAACATTTGCATTATAACGGTACCAGAAGGAGAGAGAAAGCAAGGGATTGAGAACCTATCTGAAGAAACAATGACTGAAAATTTTCCTAACCTGGAAATGGAAATAGACATACAAGCTCACGAAGTGCAGAGTCCCAAACAAGATGAACCCAAACAGGCCCACATCAAGACACATTATAATAAAAATGGCAAAAGTTAAAGACAAACAGAGAATCTTAAAAGGTGCAAGAGAAAAGCAGTTAGTTACCTACAAATGAGCTCCCATAAGATTGTCAGCTGATTTCTCAACAGAAACTTTGCAAGCCAGAAGAGATTGGCAAGAAATATTCAAAGTGATGAAAAGCAAGGACTTACAACCAAGACTACTCTACCCCACAAGGTAAGCATTTAAAAGCGAAGCACACATAAAGAGCTTCCCAGACAAGAGAACAAGAGAAAACTAAAGGAGTTCATCACCACCAAACCAGTATTAGAAGGAATGTTAGAGGGACTTAAGATTAAAAAAAAAAAAAAAAAAAAGATAAAAAATATGAGTAATATAATGTCAATAGTTACATATCTATCAACAATTATTTTCAATGTAAATGGATTAAATGCTTTGATCAAAAACATAGGGTGGCTAAATGGATAAGAAAACAAAACCCTTACATATCCTGCCTCTAAGAGACTCCAGAATGAAAGACACACACAGACTGAAAGTAGAGGGATGGAAAAAGATATTTCATTAAAATGGGGGGGGGGGGGGAAGCTGAAGTAACAATACTTATGCCAGACACTATAGACTTTAAAACAAAGACTATAACAAGAGACAAAGAAGGACCCAGTAATCCCACTTGTAGGTATTTATCTGAACAAAACCAAAATTCTGTTTCAAGGGCACATGGACATCCATATGTTCACTGCAGCATTATTTACAATGGTCAAGATGTTGAGGCAGCCTGGGTGTCCATTGATGGAATAATGAATAAAAAGGAAGTGGTACACATATATAATGGAATATTGTTTGGCCATGGATGGGAATGTGTTCTTGCCATCTGAGGCAGCATGAATGGACCTGGAAGGTATTCACTTGTCAGACAGCAAAAGACAGATGCAATGTGATTTCACTTGTATGTGGAATCTAAAGAACAAAATAAACAAACAAAACAGAAACACACTCATAGATACAGAGAACATTTTAATTGTTGCCAGATGGGAGGGTGCTTGAGGAGGTGGGTGAAAAATGGGAAGGGACTAAGAAGTACAAATTTGTTGTTACAAAGTAGTCATGGGGATGTAGGGTATAGCAGAAGGAATATAATCACTAATATTGTAATAACTATGGTGTCAGATGGTACTAGATTTATCGGGATCATAGATAAGAGGAGGGTTGGAGGACAGGGCAAGAAAGGTGAAAGGATTAAGAAGTACAAATTGGTAGTCATAAAATAGTCATGGGGATGTAAAGTATAGCATAGAGAATATAGTCATAATATGGTAATAGCTATGTATATGTGGGTATTAGACTAGTCAGGGGGATCACTTCTCAAATTATACAAATGTCTAACCACTATGCTATACACCTGAAATTAATACAAAATAATATTGAATATTAACTGTAGTTGAAAAATTTTAAAAAGCGGGGGAAAAGGTGAAGGGGAATAAAAAGTCTGAATTTTAGGTATAAAACAAATAAGTCATGGGGAACATACAGAATGGGGAATATAGTCAATAATACTGTAATAGCATAGTACAGTGTCAGATGGTTGCTGGACTTATCATGGTGATCACTTCTTTAGGTATATAAATGTTGATCAACTATGGTGTACACCTGAAACTGATATAATATTATATGTTAACTATATTTTTAATAAAAATCTTTAAAATAAATAAACAAATAAATAAAAATTCATCTCTGAAAATTTTCTTCCCTTAGCTCTCTTTCCCAAGCTGAATAATTCTCATCCATTCAGTCTTTCCTTTAGGGTCTGATTCTTCCTTTTCTCATCTGCTCTGGATGACTACATCTTCTACTAACCAGTTAGCTATCTCCCACCCATACAACTTTGTTTCTTCTTAATAATCTATTAGAATAACCATGACCAAGACTTACATTTAAACTACTATGTTATATGCCAATTTACCTCAATGATAAAAAATATACTTATGCTCTATCACTATCTGCCGTACTCAATATTGACAATTAGCCTTCTCCCACCTTCCTGCTGGCTCACATCGCCAGTATCCTGACTCCTTGTGCTCACCTCTCTAATGTATCCTGCTGTGGTGCTGACTCTCCTGCCTAGAATCTTCCCCTTCCTCTCTGTAAATCATATCCTTTCTCAATTTCCAAGCCATATTCAAGACTTATTTTTCTGGGGAAGACTTCGCGTTAAGATATCCCATTCAACATACACACACGTGCACACACATCACTTTTGAGGTGGAATATAATGTCATCATATGAGTAAAGTCACACCTCTTCCACAGTTATTCATAAAATAAGGTGCAGGGCAGCTTATTGGTTAAGAGCTTGATATCTGGAGCCAGACCACCTGGATTATAATTTCAGGTCCACCATTTATTGGGCCAGTAACTTACAATTACCATGACTCAGTTTCCTCTGCTGTATGATGAAGATTGTAATAGCACTATAGTAATAGAATGCTAGCTACCACATCCTTGAAAATTAAATGCAAAATGCTTGGAATAGTTCGGGGTACATAACAAACTCTGGATAAATGTTAGTTAGTATTATTATTGTTATAGTGCAGTGGTTAAGAGCAAAGTATTGAATATTTCTGAATCCATCTCTTTATTTTTTTTAAATGGATGGAAAAATACCAATTTTATAATATTGCATTAGAATGAACTGAGATAATATATAAAGGTTTTAGCACAAAACAATAAATTATATAAGCTAGTTATTATTATTATTATTATTATTACTATTATTATAACTCAATACTTTCTGGGTACTACATGAACTTGTACTTATTTTATTAAATGTCTGGCCTGTCAGGAACCTCAGAGACTACTTACTGTAATCTCTTCATTTGGCAGAGGTCCTGTCAGGTAGAATGGTCACATGACTTGGTAAGTTCTCATATCCACATAGTAAGTCAGAATTGGAATGCACTCTTGCTGAATCCCAGAGTTTCTTTTCACTACATCACATGACATTTACTGTCGGTGTTTTGCTCCTCTGCATACTATGCAATCCCTTCTAAACATTTCTCCACTCTTTGAAGTTTTTCTCATGTCTCTGTCCATATCCCAAAGCCTCTCATCACTCTGCCAAAGACCTAGTACAGTTTTCAGTGCAGTGTGTTCCCAAGCAATGAAATCACCTCTTTAACATTTTTTTTCCTTTGAAGTCTTGTTATACAGGTGTGGATATTTGCAATAAACATTTCTGTTTTATCTGTGATGAAAACAATTGACTTAGCTTTTAGTGTAGCATTTGGTATACTCTATGTCCCGGCTAGTAGTTTTCCATGAATGGAATACTATTTCATGTCTGAAGCCATGAAGGAGGCATAGGCAACAATTTTAAAAGCAAGTGAAGACTGGTTTTGTGTCATTTATTTATCCAAAAACATTTCCCTTAACTGCTACCAATTTAGTAGTCCCTGCAAAGATAAATTCCAGTCATTAAACAGTGAGTCCAAACAAACCTAGCAGGTTACAACTCTTGAAGCTAACGAGATCCTTCTTGACCAGATTCTCCGTTTCTCCCAATACCTCCAATATATCTCAGCATTATGTAGAAACCACAGCCTGGATTTGGGTGTCTAAGTATGTTTCATTCTTTCTCTGTTCCCTTTCTTTCCCTTCCCCTTTCTTCTTCTCTCATTCCCTCCCTACTTTCTATCCTTTCCTTCCTGCTTTGTTTCTCTCCTTCCTTCTCTCCTGCCAGCCTTCACTGTCATATTTTTCCCAAAACACAATGATTAATAGCATTTCCTTACAAGTGTACAGTTTTTTCAAATACTTTACACATTTCAAAATATTTCCTTAGTTTTCTCTATTGATCTTTCACGCCAGCCCCCAAGAAACAAAGCACAGCACCCATTTTTATAACTATTAAAAAGCAAACCCAAGGAAGTCACACAATGAGTTAATAACAAATCTAGGAAACAGACTCATGCTGTTGATTCATTTATTCATTCATCAATTTATTCTTATTGAGATCTGCTATGTAAAATTCATTATGGATTCTTATAGGGAGCCAGACTCTGAACAGGCCATATTTCTATACCACCCGTCCTTACCAACGGCAGGTCCTCCTACACCACCAGCACTGGGAAGTCAGCGAGGCGGGATGTAGGATTTTCGTGACATTACTAAGAAGCACCAAGAGAACATCTGAAAAAGTGCAAATTGCTTCTCAGAGAACAACAGACTTCCCATTTTTATCATAATTCTTTGGTGAGACTAACCATAGGAAATGTTAAGTATCCTCTTATCTCAAATATCTCTCATCAAGCCAGAGATCATCTACTTCTCCCCATTGTACCTACATATATTCTATTACAGAATGTATAACACTTCAGTCCATTTATTTGTGTACATGTTTATCTTGAGCAGTTATACTCGTAGCTCTTGAATATTGACACTTAGCTCCACACGCCCACATACTATGAGCACCTAGATACTATGTGTCAAATGAATGAATGGATGAATTAATTAATGCACTACTGTGCTATATCATACTTCCTCCAGGATATAGCAGGAACCTGGAAGCAGAAGGAAGGTTAGTGAGCTGGCTGCAGTATTTTCTTTCCTTCTGGCCTGAAGCCTAAACTAAATAACATTGGACTGATTTTCACCATCAGACTTAGTAAAGAACTCTTTGGGGTAATACAGAGGAAGGCTTGATGTTTGGCTTTTCCCTGATGTGGAGATGAAGGGTCAAAAGGGAATAGTTCTTATTGGAGCATTTAATTATTTAGACTCTTTCAGCACATAAATTATTTCCTGAAACATCTCTGAATGCTTCAAAAATGTTCAGAGTAGCAGCCTTCCGCTCATAAGTTAGGAAGTTTGAGAATGTTTAAGTACTTTCTTTGGTCTGAAAGAATTAACATTGCTTCTAAAGGAAATTAACTTTCTCTAGAAGAACATCATTTACAGTGGACGGTTCTGTCCCCACATTTAAGCCAATGTTTATGAAAAATCATCAAGCTGAGAATAACTCCTGGATCAGAGAAGAGAGGCTCATATTTGGTACTTCGTACTAAGACTTTGCCATTGAATCAATCAGCCTCTACCATTTCTTCTGGCTTTCAATTGAAGAGCTTGGAATGTAGGGAAAGAGGTTAGTGGATATACAGAAAGACACTTTCCATGTGAGCCAGTGCGTTTTCCTTCTGGCCTGAGCACAATCAAATATCTGACTTACAACAGACACAGGCTATGGGGCTGGAGAGAAAGGATGTTGTAACTCCATACAATAGTCCTGAAATGAGCAGGAAGCAGGGAGTTGAATCCAGAGAATGCAAATAATATTGTCCGTGTGTTACATCCCAGGAGAACAAGAAAGGATATGAATTATAAATTTTTTGGCTTAATGCACAAATCTCTCCAGATAAGGCAGCCCTGAGACGTTTCCACAGGCTACAGAAGGGAAAATATAAAAAGCAACTTTTTCATTAATTTGTGGCTACTAGTAGATGCCTGACCACTGTGCTATACACCTGAAGCTGAAGTAGAAAAATATTGAATGTCAAATATATATATTTGTTCATGGGATGTGGATTACAGCATAAGGAATATAGTTAACGGTATAGTAACAGCTATATACGATGTCAGAGGGGTAGTAGATTGGGGGCTATCACTTTGTGAGGGGTGTAAACATCTAACTATTACATTGCTTTATACACTTGAAACTAATAAAAAAGAAAAAGAAACTTTTTCAGAAACCTATAAGTGAATACTTGATTTTGCTCAATTTCAATTTGTTTTTTTAGAAGTTGTTTCCATAAATGCAGTCCTGGCAGCTGAAAAGTATGTACACAGGGCCCATCTTCCAAGGGCTCAGCCATGGAAAATACAGACTGAAAAAATGATCACCTCAAAGTGGCAGCTTTCCATCTTCTGCTTTTCATATCGGGGGAAACATGCATTTACAAAATCCCAGGGATCCAGACTGTATATTGAAATCTTCCCTAAAAGAATCCAGGGAGAGGGAATCAGGTGTTGTGGAGCCACAATTGTGCTTCAAACCCAGTTAGAGATACATGAAAGTTTTAGGCTTTCCCTACATTAAAAAAGATTGTTGTTTTGTACAGGCAGACGTCAGAAATATTGGGGATTCAATTCCAGACCACACAATAAAGCGAGTATCAGAACAAAACAAGTCATACAAATTTTTTGGTTTCCCAGTGCATGTAAAAGTTATGGTTACACTTTCCTATAGTTTGCCAATAGCATTATATCTAAAAGATGTACATATCTTAATTCAAAAAATAATTTATTGCTTATAAGCAAAAGACATATTCCTCATCTGAGCCTCAGTGAGCTTAATCTTTTTTGCTGGTGGAGGGTCTTGCCTCGATGTTGATGACTGCTGACTGATCAGGGTGGTGGTTGCTGAAGATTGGGGTGGCTGTGACAATTTCTTACAATAAGACAGTGAAGTTTATCACATCAATTGACTCACGAGTGATTTCTCTGCAGCATTCAATGCTGTTTGATAGCATTTTACCCACAGAACTTTAATTGTAGTCAACCCTCTAAAACCCTGCCACTGATATATTAATTAAGTTCATGTAATATTTTAAATCTTTTGTTGTCACTTCAACAATCTTCATAGCATCTCAAGAAAATACTTTCTTTGCTCCTTCATAAGAAGCGACTCCTCATCCATTAAAGTTTTATCAGGAGATTGCAGCAATTCAGTCCAATCTTCAGGCTCCACTTCTAATTTCTGTTCTCTTGCTATTTCCACCACATCTGCAGTTACTTCCTCCACTGACATCTTGAATCCCTCAAAGTGACCCATGAAGGTTGGAATCAACTTCTTCCAAACTCCTGTTAATGTTGATATTTTGACCTCTTCCCATGAATCACGGATGTTCTTAATGGCATCTAGAATCATGAATCCTTTCCAGAGTTTTTCGATTTACTTTGTCCAGATCCACCAAAGGAATCACTATCTATGGCAGCTATAGCCTTACAAAATGTATTTCTTAAGTAATAAGACTTAAAATTCAAAATTACTCCTTGATCCATGGGCTGCAGAATGGATGTTTTGCTAGCAGGCATGAAAACAATATCAATCTCATTGTACATCTCCACCAGAGCTCTTAGGTGACCGGTTGCACTGCCAATGAGCAGTAATATTTTGAAAAGAATTTTCTGTTGTTGTTTTCTGAGCAGTAGATATTAACAGTGAACTTAAAATATTCAGTAACCAATGTTGTAAACACATGTGCTGTTATCCAGGTTTTGTTCCTTTCACAGGACACAGGCAGAGTATATTTATCATAATTCTGAAGGGCCCTAGGAGTCTCAGAATGGTAAATTAGCACTGGCTTCAACTTAAAGTCACCAGCTGCATTAGTCCCTAACAAGAGTCAGCCTGTCTTTTAAAGCTTTGAAGCTAGGCTTTGACTTCCCCTCTCTAGCTATGAAAAGTCCTAGATGGCATCTTCTTCCAATAGAAGACTGTTTCATCTACATTGAAACTCTGTTATTTAGAGTAGCCACCATCATTAATAAACTTACATAGATCTCTGGATAATTTGCTCCAGCTACTATATCAGCACTTGCTGCTTCACCTTGCACTTTTGTTATGGAGATGACTTCTTTGCTTAAATCTCATGAATCAACTCTGTTAGCTTCAAAGTTTTCTTCTGCAGCTTCCTCATCTCTCTCAGCTTTCATAGGATTGAAGAGAGTTAGGGTCTTGCTCTGGATTAGGCTTTGGTTTAAGGGAATGTTGTGGCTCGTTTGATATTTTATAGAGATCATTACACTTTCTCCATATCAGGAATAAGGTTCTTTTTTTTTTTTTTCACTTTCTTATTATGTGATCATGGGAGTAGTGCTTTAATTACCTTCAAGAACTTTTCCTTTGCATTTACAACTTGGCTGCTTGGTGTAAGAGGCCTAGCTTTGAGTCTGTCTCAGCTTTTGACATGCCTTCCTCACTAAGTTTAATCATTTCTAGCTTTTGATTTTAAGTGACAGACACATGGCTCTTCCTTTCACTTGAACACTTAGAGGCCATTGTAAAGTTATTAATTAGCCTAATTTCAATATCTTTGTGTATCAGGTAATGGGAGGGTTGAGAGAAGGAGAGAGATAGGGGAATGACCAGTCAGTAGGGCAGTCAGAACACACACAATATTTATCAATTAAGTTTGCTGTCTTGGTGAAGTTTGTGGTGCCCCAAGACAATTACAATAGTAACATCAAAGATCACTGGTCAGAGACCACCATTCCAAATATAATAATATTGAAAACATTTGAAATATTGCAAGAATTAACCAAAATATGACAGAGACAGGAAATGAGCAAATGCTGTTGGAAATATGGCGCCAAAATACTTGCTAGACACAGACTTGTCCACAAATATTTAATTATTTAAAATGCAATATCTATGAAGAACAATAAAACAAGATATACTTGTATGTTTTCATTGGCACAGAGTCTCCATCAGCCCAAGCCCCCAAGATGACAAAAAATTAATTCCTACACCAGATTATTCAAAATGCAAACAACTTTGCCAGCTGAAATACTGGAATCTTTGAAACCGAGGAACAATAGTTCATAAAAAAAGAATTCTAGAACTGCAGAGTGTTTTAGAAAATGATCCCCTGACATCTAAAGCACATGCAAAAATAAACAAACAAACACATAGCAGTACAACAAACTAAAAAGCTTCTTTCTGTACAGCAAAAGAAACCACCAGCAAAATGAAAAGACAACCTACAAAACGGGAAAAAATATTTGCAAACCATATATCTGATAAGGGTTTAATATCCAAAACACGTAAATAACTTATACAACTCAATAGCAAGAAAAAAAACAAATAACCCAAATTAAAAAGTGAATAGACATTTTAGACATTTCTCTGAAGAAGATATACTAAAGGCCAATAGGTATGTGAAAGATGCTGAACATCACTAGTCATTAAGGAAATGCAAATTAAAACCACAATGAGATATCACCTCACACTTGTTAGAATGGTCATCATCAAAAAGACAACACATAACAAATGCTGGTGTGGATTAAAGGGAATCCTTGTGCACTGTTGGTGGGATTGTAAATTCATGCAGTCACTATGGAAAACAGTATGGAGGATCTTCAAAATTTTTAAAAATAAAACTACTATATGACCCAGCAATTCCAAAGAAAATGAAAACACTGACTTGAAAAGATATCTGCACATCCACATTCATAGCAGCTTTATTTACAATAGTCAAAACATGGAAACAATCTACCTGTTCATCAATGAATGAATGGATAAAGAAATTTTGATATACAAGTCTATTATTCAGCCATAAAAAAATGAGGAAATCCTACTAAACATGGATGAACCTTGAAGGCATTATGCTAAGTGAAATAAGTCAGACAGAGAAAGACAAACATTATGTGATCTTATATGTGGTATATAAAAAAAAAAACAACCTCATAGGAAAAGAGATCAGACTTGTAGTTACCAGAGTTGGGAGGGGGGGCGGAATTGGAGGAAAAGATACAAACTTCCAGTTATAAGATAAGTAAACACTAGGGATATATGGTATAACATGATGACTGTAGCTAACACTGCTGCATGATACATAGGAAAGTTGTTGCGACAATAAATTTTAAGAGTTTTCATCACAAGCTGAATTTTTTTCCTTTATTTTTGTCTTCTTTCTTCTCTTTGTATTGTATCTATATGAGAAAATAGATGTTAGCTGAACCTATTGTAATCATTTTATACTATATGTAAATGAACCCATCATGCTATATGAAACTTATACAGTGATGTATGTCAATTATTTCTCAGTAAAAGAAAATAAATAATACATGTCAGCAGACAGCATTTAGCTAAAGTGGTATCTAAGAGCTGGTTGTTGGTTGAATTTTAATAATTCTTTACAGAGTGAAGTTAAGAGAAAGTCACTTACTTTGCTGTGATCTTAGGCTTAATGTGTATCTTTCCTTGGATAAGCATAGCTTCAAAAAATTCACACATTTAGGATTATTCAACCCAACCAAACAAGCCTTGTTACAAAGTTAAATTTATAGCTATTAACTCTTTATTCTTGATTTCATACTGAACAATGCAAGCAGAACAAGATCAAGATCCAACAGAAAAGCTTTAAAAATAAATAAGAAGATCTTTGCTATAAATGAATCATGAATTCCATAAGAAAATACTAAGTGTATGTTCTTTAGAAGGTCATGGGATATGTAAGTAATAAAAGAGAACAATTTTGTAAGGGACATGAGAAATTGATTGTCAAAGCATTATTAGAAACCTCCCTTAAACTTAGGATAATATCAAACACAACTTCTCCTTTATGGTGATACTAATGTAAATAAGAAAAAGGTGTGTGTGGGAGGGCGGGGGGGAATCCTGGAATGAGTCACAAAAATGTTTTTGGAAACCAGTTGCCATTTACTAACTAAATTTGTTAACATCATGACTATAGGCTAATTGCTTAAAACTCTGTGCTTCAGCTTTTTTACCTGTGAAGTGGGCATAATTATACTTGACTCCCAATGTAATTTAGGGACTAAATGAGAGAATGGATAAGATAGTACCTAGCACATTGTCTGCCACAGAGGAAGTGTTTGTAAATAGTACTTCCCTTTCATGCAGAAACACAAAAGCCCAAAGAATGTGAAACTGTTCATCTTTAACTGTGATAGGCAGAAAATTATCCAAAATTAAACTTTTTACATAAAGAGAGAGGTGTTTTCCAAAAGTTTTTCATTGATATAATCAGAAGAATTAAAAATATTCACAAAGCATAAAGACAAGAAAACAACCTTTCTGACCTTTTTTAGTGCTGGGTGCTGATACTTGTTTCATTCCTTCTACTTGATTGTTGGCTTCTAAAAGGCAGGCACAAGGTCTTATCTTTGTGTCCCCTTCTATGTCTTGTAGAATCCTTGCGTATAATATGTGCAGTGTGACTATTTGTTGAGCTGAATCTATCTTAGATTCTTCAGGACTTGGATTCCATCAAGAGTTAGATTGTTTCTGGTATTTAGATACAAAAATGGTCTATGTCCATGACCCCAGATGGGTCAGTGGACCAGAGAGTACACAAGAAAAATACTTGATGTCTGTAGATTCCAACTAAGATGCTCATATTTCTTGGTCTTGTCAAGATACCATTGTCTATAAATATTTAAAAAGCCTAGTATTCTGAAGGCATGTTGAAGGTTGGTATCCTATTTGGTCTCTCCCTAGCTCACAGTGGGCATTTCATTTACTGGTGATAAAAAGACTGGATCTTATATATTACAGAATTCTCACCACCAATCACGTTAAAGAATCATGAAATCCATATAGTCCACTGGCCTTTCAGGCAACCACTTCATTGGGGAAGTGTGTTAACCCTCAGCTAAACAAGTACTCTTCCTTTTTCAAGTATCATCAAAACTCATATTAATGAAATTTTGATGATGTGTAAAGATCATTCATTGATTCAATACAGATTGAGTAACCACTGCATGCCAGGCAGTTAGATGCTGGGGATTATTGTAATGTGAACACACACACACATACTCACACACACACACACACACACACACACACACACCATGACTCTTGTAGTGTACATTCTAGCAGGGCAGGGGCAAACAGTAAACAAAGAATTTAAATATGTAGTAAATTTGATGGTGAGAAGTAATTAGAGAAAAAGAAAGAAGGAAAAACGAACCAAGAGAGTGGAGGGGAAGTGAGCACTTGTCAATGGCTAAATTACAGCAAGAAAAACAAATATATATATATATATATATATATATATATATATATATATATATATTTAATTTATATTTATATATATTGTTTATGTATATATAATACATATGTGTATAGAGCATTCTATAGTCAAATTATATGTATATATACATATATATATATATATATATATATATATATATATATATATATCTCCCATAGTGATTATTATAATAATTATTATTTCTATTAAAATCTTTCCAGAAGGTGTAACAACTAAGCTTAGATACAAAGGATAAGTAGAAATTAGGCTAATAATAATAACTAACATTTATTGAGCATCAGGCATTCTATCAAGCAATTCCATATAATCATATTAATCTTCATGAGACTAAGAAGGAGCTCATGTTCTCTTTTAACTAATAAGGATTAAAATAAAAGAAGAAGGCAAAATGAAGTCATTGGTCCAAAGTCACAAAGTTAGTGGCAAAGTTGGATGTGACTACAGACCCAGTCTCTTGATACCAAACTGCCCTTTGCCATTTGCCCCAATATTGTTATTTGACAGATTTAAATAAACATCATCAAAAAATGTCCTGTTTTCCCTACAATAGAGTTTTTTTTTTTTTTAACTAAGATTTATTGGGGTGACAGCGGTTAGTAAAATTACATAGGTTTCAAGTGTACAATTCTGCATTACATCATCTATATATTACATTGTGTGCTCACCACCCAGAGTCAGTTCTCCTTCTATCACCATGTATTTGACCCTGTTTACCCTCATCTACCACCCCCCTCTCCTCTTACCCTCTAGTAACCACTAAACTATTGTCTGTGTCTATGAGTTTTTGTTTCTTTATTTGTTTGTCTTATTTCTGTGTTGCTTTCAGTTTTATATCCCACATACCATTGGGATCATATGGTTCTCAACTTATTCTGTGTGACTTATTTCGCTTAGGATAATAATCTCAAGATCCATCCATTTTGTCACAAATGTCATTATTCATCTTTTTTATGGCAGAGTAGTATTCCATGGAAGAATCAACATAGCTGAAATGGCCATATTACCCAAAGCAATATATAGGTTTAAAGCAATCCCCATCAAACTACCGATGACATTTTTTTAAAGAAAGAGAACACCAAATCATCAGATATTGTATGGAACCACAAAAGACCCTGAATAGCCAAAGCAATCCTAAGAAAAAAGAACAATGCTGGAGATATCACATTCCCTGATTTCAGCTTGTACTACAAAGCAACAATAATCAAAAGAGCATGGTATTGGCAGAAAAAGACACACAGACCAATGGAATAGAATCTAGAACCCAGAAATAAATCCACATAAATATGGACAGATAGTTTTTGACAAAGGAGCCAAAAACATACAATGGAAAAAAGACAGCTTCTTCAATAAATGGTGCTAGGAGAATTGGAAAGCCATGTGCAAAAGAATGAAACTAGACTGCTATAACCATGTACCAAAATCAACTCAAAATGGATCAAAGACCTACACATAAGACGTGAAACAATAAACTGCATAGAAGAAAACATAGGTACTAAACTTATGGATCTTGGGTTCAAAGAGGATTTTATGAATTGACCTCAAAAGAAAGGGAAGTAAAAGCTAAAATAAGTGAATGGGACTATATCAAATTAAATAGCTTCTGCACATCACCTGAAACTAAAAAAAAAAAAAAAGTAAACAGCTTCTGCACAGCAAAAGAAACCACCAACAAAATAAAGCGGCAACCAACTGAATGGGAAAAGATTTTCGCAAACAATGCCTCTGATAAGGGGTTAAAATCCAAAATATATAAGGAACTCATACAACTCAACAACAAAAATCCAACAATCCAACCAAAAATGGGCAGAGGACCTGAATAGACATTTCTCTATTGTGAACATACAAATGGCCGGGTGTGGGAACAGAGCCCCAGAGAGCAGTTTCCAGTTTCTTGGCCTCAACTGGAAAGGTGCTGGCTCGGGTAGTAGATGGCTGTCAGCTGTGGCTAGTTGGCCGTCAGTTGTAACCCTTGAGCCATTGGCCAGTAATATAACTGCCGCAGCTGAGTTGGGGAGTCGAGAGGAATGGAGGAGATTCAGTCAGTTGGCATAAAAACGGGCAGCAGGTCGCACGTCATGTGAATCCAGCCTCCAGTGAGACTATAGTAGTATGACTCCCCTACCTATGGCTCCGTGGGTGTTCTTTTTGGCCTCGCCATATCCTGCGTTCTTATGCGGGGAGCGGGAGCTGAAACCCCGAAGGCCGCCCCGCATGACAAATGGCGCAGCGAGCAGGGTATGGTGTCGGCCGAAACTCTCCGGAATGTACTAGAGCAGTTTATACGTATAAAGCTCAGTTTCATAAGCAAAGTACGGTGCCGGCCAAAACCTACCAAAGCATGGTGGAGTGGTTTGTGCGTGTGAGAGCTCAGTTTCCGGAGGCCCATGAGGAGTGACACCGGGAACGGGAGGCGCGGTCTGCCCGGGAGACTGAAGCCTCCAGCTGGCACACCACTCTCTTGGCCATGGAGAGTGTCATGCAGAGGAACCTACTCGCTGCGCCATTTGTCATGCAGGGGACTCTGCTCGCTGGACCAGTTGTCACGCGGGGCGGCCTGCAGAGTCTCTGGTCCCACTCCCCACACAAGAACGCAGGATGTGGCTAGGCCAAACAGGAACACCCACGGAGCCATAGGTAGGGAAGTCATACCACTATGGTCTCACTGGAGGCTGGGTTTACACGACGTGCGACCTGCTGTCCGCTTTGCTGCCAACTGACCGACTCTCCTCCACTTTCCTTCAGTCTCCTCCTCTCTCCTCCTCTCTCCTCCACTTCCTTCTGTAGCTGCGGCAGTTATATTAGTGGCCAATGGCTCAATGGTTACAGCTGACAGCCAACCAGCCACAGCTGATGGCCATCTACTACCTGAGCCAGCATCTTTCCACATGAGGCCGAGAGCCTGGAAACTGCTTTCTGGGGCTCTGTCCCCACATTCCACCCCTACAGGGTCTCGCTTCATAATCTACGCGACAAGCGTCTTTCGCGAGGGTCCCTGTGCCATATTAGCCTATTGACACCTACGGATGAAAAGAAACGGTAGTCTTAGGAACCAACAATGGCAAATCCCTTCCATCTGGGAGGATACACGCTAGCTTTTTGTCCTAGGAAAGGAGGGTCGCTGCCACTGGCACCTTTCCCAGTTTGTGGTACCAGACCTTTATGGCAGTGCTTGGGGTCCCTTGCATAGTTTCAACATGTAATAGAACAGGGGACCCCATAATAGGCCATAGTGAGAGCACATAGTCTCCCCGCAAAATCATCCCGATATTGGGACTTTCGTATACTACAGTCACTTGCAGTGGCCACTCAGCCACCACCCCTGGCGTCACTTGCAAATCATGAGTCAAACCTGCCCCCCATGGGGCTATCAGGCCCAACCATCCACAGTGGGGGCTTTTGACCTGCCAGGGCCAAGTCCATTGCTGCCGTTCCCCTGCTTTCAAGCATGTGGGGGCTGGCAGCAAAATGTTTCCATTAAATCATGTATTGAAGGCACTGCAGCGTGCAAGAGTGGTGTCACCTTATTTAACTCCCTATAGTCCACAGTCATTCGCCAGGTCCCATCTGGCTTTTTGACAGGCCATACTGGGGAGTTAAAGCGACTATGTGTTGGCCTCACAATATGTGCCTTCTCAAATTCCAATATTGTACGACCAATCTCTTCCTGCCCTCCTGGCAGGTGGTACTGTCGCACTGTAACCACGCGCCGGGGCTGTGGCAACACTTGAGGAGGGTGGTGAGCATGCCCGCATGTCACCGCTTTCACCACCTGGATCCGGAGACGGAACTCTCCTACCGACGTCTGTAAGCTGAGGCCAGGTAGCACGTCCACCTCTAGAATATACTCCGGAACGGGGGAGACATACACCTTGTAGGTACGAGGGGGAAGCCTTCCTATACCCAGTGGTAAGGAAATGGCTTTCACAGTCACAGTCTTTCCTCCATAGCCATCAACGCAGATTGCTGGTCCAGGGAACAGTTCTGGGTTCCCATAAACAAGACTGCAGTCTGTGCCAGTGTCCAGTGGGGCCAAAACCCTCTGCACATTAGAAGGGGACCAATGTATGGACAGTTCCACGTGGGGCCTCTGGTCCCTGCTCTTCCCCTCTGACCGGGTTCCTTGGCCCTACCTCTAATCAAGCTGAAAGGAGTTGTCCTCAAGCGGCTGCATGAAGTCCTGGAGGGACACGGGTCGCGCTTTCCCAGACTTTTTATACTTCTCCAGAATTGTTGTTCCGGACGCAACTGTTTCCAAAGTTCCAGCAGGAGTGCATCGGGTTTTCCATCTATTTTCTCCTGATCGACCCCTGCTGCCACAAGATCACGCCACATCTGTGCGCGTGTAACTCTCCGAGGCCCACAACTTCGCCCCTTTACTTTCAATTTGGGTTCCAGGTCTCAACTGTGCTAACCTCCTGTCTTAATTTCCTTCGCCTCCAGCTTTCAACATCCCCTAGTGTGGCCATGGCAGTTGTAACTTCATGGATCCGTTGCCCCACATAGTGTATAAGAATAGCAACCAAGGATCCAAAAGCACTCGCAGGTGCAGTATCCAAAACCAGATCTCTCATGCTGGCTCTAAAAAGCTCATCTTCCGGCCCCTGCATGTTAAGGTTAAAAATAGCATGTCTCATACCCATTTCACAAATGATTTGAGTAAGTTCCGTATACGATTGCCATTGACTCAAAGTGTCTGGCAGCTCGCCAGCCTGTCCCCATACTGTGCGTACCACAGTAGTGAGCCACTCCATTAGAGTGTGGTTGCCCTGGTCATGGGCCAACCTATGGCAGTTCTGTAACCTTTGTCGCAGGGACAGATGCACTGTCACAAAGGCTAGCTTTTCCATCTCACCTGGGGAGCAGAGAATGTTGTCTGCTCCCTCATCCCATAAACGTAGTAGCCAAGCTGAGACTGGCTCTCCAGGGCTCTGTTTGTACCGCCTCCCCAGCTCCTGCAGCTCAGTGGGAGTGTAAGGGGTGTAGGTTGTGAACTCAGTCACAGCTGGGTTGCCTGCAGCAACGCCCCCGGGGCCCAAAGGTTGCTCACATTTTACTCTTTGCTTCAAGAGTGGCCGTGCTTGGGGGTTGGGAGCTACATTGTCTCCACTCGCTTCCTCAGCCTCTGCCTCAGAGTCTCCACTGTGGGGCCCCTCTTCTAATAGGCGGACCCGAGCTTCCAGCGCTTCCAACCGGGACACCTGGTCCGGCACCTGGGCCATTTCATTAAGCGCATTTTCCGTATTGAGACTCAAGGCCGTGAGGAACATCCAGCCCATGTGGCCTGCTGTGGCCTTCTCCTCCTCTGGCAACTGCTCAGCCAGAGCCTGCAGGGCCCTCTCCACACTGGTCGGAGAGCCATCCATGTCCTCCCACCCCTCCTTGAGGGTCCAACTCCTGAGAACAGTGGCCACCGGACACCACATCCTGTGTGGGGGCCACACATCCTCCTGCCCAGAGTCAGACTCAATTCCTACCTGGTCGGATTCCTGCTCACCGTGCCAGGTGTCTGAGTGAGTGGAGGCCTCCTTGTAAGATGTCCACAACCCTCGGAACCTAAGGCCGCAGCAGATCACCAAAATGAAGGCAACGCCTTCCATGGCCAAGAAGGTGGTGTGCCAGCTGGAGGCTTGAGTTTCCTAGGCGGACCGCGCCTCCCGTTCCCGGTGTCGCTCCTCATGGCCTCCCGAAGCTGGGCTCTCACACGCACAAACCGCTCCACCATGCTTCGGTAGGTTTTGGCCTGCACCACACCCTGCTTACGAAACTGAGCTTTTATACGTGTAAACTGCTCCAGTATATTCCGGAGAGTTTCGGCCGACACCATATACTGCCGACTATGCCATGTGTCATGCGGGGTGTCGTGCGGGGGACTCTGCTCGCTGGACCAGTTGTCACGCGGGGCGGCCTGCGGAGTCTCTGGTCCCACTCCCCACACAAGAATGCAGGATATGGCTGGGCCATAAAGGAACACCCACGGAGCCATAGGTAGGGAAGTCATACCACTATGGTCTCACTGGAGGCTGGGTTTACACGACGTGCGACCTGCTGTCCGCTTTGCTGCCAACTAACCGACTCTCCTCCACTTTCCTTCAGTCTCCTCCTCTCTCCTCGACTTCCTTCTGTAGCCGCGGCAGTTATATTAGTGGCAATGGCTCAATGGTTACAGCTGACGGCCAACCAGCCACAGCTGATGGCTATCTACTACTTGAGCCAGCACCTTTCCACATGTGGCCGAGAGCCTGGAAACTGCTTTCTGAAGCTCTGTCCCCACAGAGAGCATTGTCTTCATTTTGGTAATCTGCTGTGGCCTTAGGCTCTGAGGGTTGTGGACATCTTACATGGAGGCCTCCAACCACTCAGACACCTGGCATGGTGTCATGCAGGGCAGCCTGTGGTGTCTCCGGTCCCACTCCCCACACAAGAACGCAGGATATGGTGAGGTCAAAAAGGAACACCCACGGAGCCATAAGTAGGGGAGTCATATCTCTATACTCTTGCTGGCAGCTGGGTTGGAGAAACAGGAAACAGGAGGCACACAATTCTCAACCCTCACTGTGCCACTTGCAAGCTCAGCCACCATCTTCTTGCTAGCCCCCATTTTCTGCTAGCCTAGCCACGGCAGTTATATTAGTGGCCAATGGCTCACCGGTTACAGCTGACGGCCAACTAGCCAGAGCTGATGTCCATCCAATCACAATTGATGGCCATTTACTACCTGAGCCAGCACCTTTCCATGTGAGGCCGAGAGCCTGGAAACTGCTTTTTGGGGCTCTGTCCCCACACACGGTGAGCAAGATTCTGACCAGGTAGGAATGGAGTCTGACTCTGGGCAGGAGGACGTGTGGCCCCCACACAGTGTGTGGTGTCCGGTGGCCACTGTCCTCAGGAGTTGGACCCCCAAGGAGGGGTGGGAGGACATGGATGGCTCTCCGGCCAGCGTGGAGAGGGCCCTGCAGGCTCTGGCTGAGCGGTTGCCGGAGGAAGGGAAGGCTACAGCCGGCCGCATTGGCTGGATGTTCCTCACGGCCTTGAGTCTCAACACGGAAAATGCGCTTCATGAAATGGCTCAGGTGCCAGACCAGGTGTCCCGGTTGGAGGCACTGGAAGCTCAGGTCCGCCTGTTAGAAGAGGGGCCCCACAGTGGAGACTCTGAGGCAGAGGCTGAGGAAGCGAGTGGAGACAATGTAGCTCCCAACCCCCAAGCCCAGCTAATCTTGAAGCAAAGGGTAAACCGTGAGCAACCTTTGGGCCCCGGGGGCGTTGCTGCAGGCAACCCAGCTGTGACTGAGTTCACAACCTACACCCCTTACACTCCCACTGAGCTGCAGGAGCTGGGGAGGCGGTACAGACAGAGCCCTGGAGAGCCAGTCTCAGCTTGGCTACTACGTTTATGGGATGAGGGAGCAGACAACATTCTCTGCTCCCCAGGTGAGATGGAAAAGCTAGCCTTTGTGACAGTGCATCTGTCCCTGCGACAAAGGTTACAGAACTGCCATAGGCTGGCCCACAACCAGGGCAACCATTCTCTAATAGAGTGGCTCACTGCTGTGGTACGCACAGTATGGGGACAGGCTGGCGAGCTGCCAGACACTGTGAGTCAATGGCAGTCGTATACGGAACTTACTCAAATCATCCGTGAAATGGGTATGAGACATGCAATTTTCAACCCTAATATGCAAGGTCCAGATGATGAGCTTTTTAGAGCCAGCATGAGAGATCTGGTTTTGGATACTGCACCTGCGAGTGCTTTTGGATCCTTGGTTGCTATTCTTATACACTATGTGGGGCAACGGATCCATGAAGTTACAACTGCCATGGCCACACTAGGGGATGTTGAAAGCTGGAGGCGAAGGAAGTTAAGACAGGAGGTCCGCGCCTTTGAGACCTGGAAGCCCAAATTGAAAGTAAAGGGGCGAGGTCGTGGGCCTCAGAGAGTAACTCGCGCACAGATGTGGTGTGATCTCGTGGCAGCAGGGGTTGATCGGGGGAAAAAATAGACCGACAACCCAATGCCCTCCTGCTGGAACTTTGAAAACAGTTGCATCCAGAACAGCAATTCCGGAGAAGCCTAAAGGAGAAGTCTGGGAAAGTGCGAACAGTGTCCCTCTAGGACTTCATGCAGCCGCTTGAGGACAACTCCTTTCAGCTTGATTAGGGGTGGGGCCAAGGTACCCAGTCAGATGGGACAAGCAGGGACCGGAGGCCCCATGTGGAACTGTCCATACATTGGTCCTCTTCTAATGTGCAGAGGATTTTGGCTCTAGTTGTCACTGGCGCAGACTGCAGTCTTGTTTATGGAAACCCAGAACTGTTCCCTGGACCAGCAATCTGCATTGATGGCTACGGGGGAAAGACTGTGACTGTGAAAGCTGTTTCCTTACAACTGGGTATAGGAAGGCTTCCCCCTTGTACCTACAAGGTTTATGTCTCCCCGGTTCCGTAGTATATTCTAGGGGTGGACATGCTCCATGGCCTCAGCTTACAGACGTCGGTAAGAGAGTTCCTTCTCCGCATCCGGGTGGTGAAAGCGGTGACATGCGGGCATGCTCACCACCCTCCTCCAGTGTTGCCACAGCCCTGGCACATAGTTACAGTGTGACAGTACCACCTGCCAGGAGGGCAGGAGGAGATTGATCATACAATATTGGAATTGGAGAAGGCACATATTGTGAGGCCAACACTCAGTCCCTTTAACTTCCCAGTATGGCCTGTCAAGAAGCCAGATGGGACCTGGCGAATGACTGTGCACTATAGGGAGTTAAATAAGGTGACGCCACCTTCGCACGCTGCAGTGCCTTCAATTCATGATTTGATGGATCGTCTGACTGTCTGCCTGGGGACATATCACTATGTAGTGGACTTGGCAAGTGCTTTTTTCTCCATTGACATTGCACCCGAGTGTCAAGAGCAGTTTGCCTTTACTTGGGATGGGCGGCAGTGGAGTTTTCAAGTCCTTCCACAAGGATACTTGCACAGCCCCACTATCTGCCACGGGCTCGTGGCCCAGGACCTGGCACCGTGGGATCGCCCATCCTCTGTGGCCTTGTTTCATTATGTCAATGATATTTTATTAACATCAGATTTTCTTTCTGATTTAGAGCAAGCAGCTCCCTCTCTTCTCTGCCACCTGAAGTCACTCAGCTGGGCGGTAAATGAGGAAAAGGTCCAAGGCCCTGGCTTATCCGTCAAGTTTTTGGGTGTTATGTGGTCGGGTGCCAATAGGTTAATATGGCACAGGGACCTTTGCAGAACATGCTTGTCACATAGATTGTGAGGCAAGACCCTGTAGGGGTAGAGTGTGGGGACAGAGCACCAGAGAACAGTTTCCAGGCTCTCTGCCTCACGTGAAAAGGTGCTGGCTCGGGTGGTAGATGGCCGTCAGCTGTGGCTAGTTGGCCGTCAGCTGTAACCCTTGAGCCATTGGCCAGTAATATAACTGCCGCGGCTACGTTGGGGAATTGAGAGGAGTCGAGGAGAGTCGGTTGGTTGGCAGAAAAGCGGACAGCAAGTCGCACGTCATGTGAATCCAGCCTCCAGTGAGACTATAGTGATATGACTCCCCTACCTATGGCTCCATGGGTGTTCCTTTTTGGCCTAGCCACATCCTGCTTTCTTATGTGGGGAGTGGGAGCTGAAACCCCACAGCTCACCCCGCGTGACACCGGAGACATATAAAAAGATGCTTAACATCACTAATCATCAGAGAAATGCAAATAAAAACCACAATGAGATATCAACTCACCCCAGTTAGAATGACTATCATCCACAAGACAAATAATAATAAGTGTTGGAGAGGCTGTGGAGAAAAAGGAACCCTCATACACTGTTGGTGGGAATGCAGACTGGTGCAGCCGCTATGGAAGGCAGTGTGGAGGTTCCTCAAAAACTTAAGAATAGAATTACCATATGACTCAGCACTCCCTCTCCTGGGTATCTACCCAAAAAGTCTGAAAATATCCGTAAAGACATATATGCTCTGATGTTCAATAGAGTATTTTTTTTTTTTGATGGTCCACTGATCAAAAAATGATGGGGAAATTTACTAAAACGAATCACATCACTGCCGTCTAAGTTATGGTAAATAACATGTATGTCTCTTTGGGGTGAAAGTACACCATGTGCCACAACTTTGAATTCTTCCTTAAGAATTAAAAAAAAAGTGTTGTAATTTATGCAGACAAGTCTGAAGCGTGAATGAATAGTGAGCTCAAGAAGAAAGAAACACAAGGCTGATTAGACTAAGGTTACTGGCAAAGATATGGGGAGGACTGTAAGCCAAGAATATGTCCTGTGTTCCCTGAGCACCCTAAACCCTAGACTGCCAGCTCACAAACAAGAGCAGGTGTACTAGGGAAGAGTGATTGAAGGTATGTGGACTGATTAGTGCACATTCACATCTCAGCATCAGAGAACAACAAAGAAAAACTCTTAAATTCCATGCTATGCTCAGGTAATTTATCACATTCTAATTATTTATATATTGCTTTACTCCAGAAACAAGATAAACTAAATGTAGGAGAGAAAAAGTCAAAAGAAAAATAAGTATAATACCATAAAATGGAGATAGGAATGGAGCTAATAAAAAATACATACATTAAGACCTATGCATTTGCAGGGTACATGGGGGAGGGGCAATACAAATTTAGCTCTAAACTGGCTTGCAATCAAAGAGAAAAACCTGATCAGTTATGCATTTTCTAGTATCCAGAAGATGAAATAGCTCAGAATTCTTCATATAAAAGGAATTGTCATTAAATAATGCTTCTTCTTTCCACAAAGCAGCTTTTCCAACTGTGACGAAAGCAGAAGTAGGAAAAGCCCTGTTTTTCACCAAAAAAAAAAAGGAGATAGGATGGAGTGAAAAGAACCTGGGTTCCTCCCTTCATATATCATCCTGATTGTTAGAAGGATTAAATGGCACCATGTTTACAGAGTGCCTGGTATCTCTGACCCATGGTAGAGGCCCATTATTGTGAAGAGGAAGATAGAGCAGGTGATGATGTGTGTGTGTGGGTGGGTGGGGACGGGGTTGGAAGGGAGTGAGAGAGAAAACTACCTTGAGACTCAGTTCTAGCTCATCACTTATTAAGTAATCTTGGCCTCACCACCTCTCTGAGTCTCATCTATAAAATTGGGATAACGTAATATATTTCACAGGGTTTTTTTTTAAGATTTATTAAAATATAGCTAACATACAATATTATATTAGTTTCAGGTATCCATCATAGTTATTCAACATTTACATACCTAAAGAAGTGATCACCACAATAAGTCCAGCAATCATCTGACACCATAGTATGCTATCACAATATTATTGACTCTATTCCCCATGCTGTACATTACATCCCTATGATTTGTTTCATACCTGGAACTTTGAACCTCTTATTCCTCTTTATCTCCCCCCCTTTTTTTAATTTTTCAATTACAGTTGACATTCAATGTGAAAAATAAATAAGATAATGTGTGTACAAAACATTTTTTAAATGAAGATACTTTTTCCAAGTAGGGAACCACTGATAAGCAATCACTCTATGGAAGCTATTACAGAGCCACCCACAACTGGCCCTTTCTATGCTTTCTTTCTGTGATGACGAAGAGCAGCTGATGTAAAAACTCTCACCCTGGCCCTCTCTGCTCTAGTCACATTTATTCTCTGTCATCTAAAGGCTTTCATACACACTGCTCTCTCTGCTTTCAACAATCTTCTCCCATAGCCACCCTTTACCTGGAACCAGCCAGTCACCACTCAGGGCTCAGCCTCGACTGCCCTTCTCCCAGGAAGTCTTCCCTGCCCTTCCTGATTGGGCTCCATGAATCCCAAAACTATCTTATTTGTCTCTGGTAATAATGCTGCCTTATAATATTCTGTTTTCTTGTCCAAACCCTTCTACCAGACTGTTAACTCTTTGAAGGCAGGGAATGAATTTCCTCTTTATTATTGTAGCCCAGTGCTGGCACATAGAAGGCACTGAGTAAATACTCATTGAATTGTGAGATAATGAAAGTGGATTCCAAACATAAAAGATTTGTCACATGGTTTTTCTTTTTTTTTTTCTTGAGGTGTTATGCTGCTTACCTGGTTCCCATTCTTTCTTGCACTAAATTTTAGCATCCACTTCCTCAACTAGAATTATCAAGTGCTAGAAATTATGGTTAAATTTATGCTCATTCAAATTTCAAATTTCTAGAAGACTAGAAAGCTTAGAAACATTAAAAAAAAATTAGATTTGAATTTTTTCTTCCAAGAGCATTTATAAGGGTCCAATAAATCAGTTCAACAAATATTTAAACTTGAACCAAGTCCTTTTTCTCTAAGCTTTTACAACTTTGTACAATTCAAAAGAAATGTAATCCCTTATATTCTTCCTTCAACTTGTTCATAAATCACTGATATGCTGGTTTGAATGAGCTTTTTAAGATGAAAAAAAAAATCATCCTCTCATTCAAGTTGTTGAAAGCAGCTTTTCTTTTTAAATGTGGAGGTCATATTTTACAGAAGAGAAACATGAATATATAAAACATTGTTGCATCTTAATACCAAGATGTTGCCTACAAATATGAAGTACCAAATTTGACTAAATACATTTTCCTATTATTTATCTATTTTTAAGATATACCTAAGAGTACAGTAGGCCATTCTGAATCAATTGGTAAGTCAAATATTAAAGATTTCAGACAATAGTGAATTTTTCAGCAAATAGTGAAAGGGGAGTCAATGTTTTTATCATCGACAGCAACAAAGAGCTGTTGAATGGAAAAATAAAATCATTTGGGCAATTCATTGCAGCTAATACCCGACATATGACCTTTCTTCACAGCCTTATAAATATCTTCTGTATCATAAATTCTGCCAGAATTGAATAGAGAAACTTTAAAACAAGGCTGTTTATAGACAATAAGCTATTATCCTCTAGAACTTAGCAAACTAGCTCTCAGCCAATCTTATATTTAGATACTCCTGGAAGGAAAAATATAACAGTTAATTGGTTTATGTAAGATGAGTAAAATATCTTAAATAAAAAATATAGCCCATGCCAGTCAAATGCTTCAGGAAGAGTATTTTTTCAAGAAGTCATGTCAACAGTATCAAACAGATGGAAGCAGAATATCCTAACTAATAGCTAATGATGTATTTCCTCTGGGTGTTCTCCCTCTCTTCCTTTACTTATGAGCTATGAACATGTACAATTTTTCAACTGAACTAATCTTTCAAGTATCCCCAAATCACTGCATTTAATGGATAAGAGATTCAATCTAATATATTTCTGCAATAAATTCTCACACATATGTTACCCCAAGTCCATGTAAGTTGGTCTATCTCATATAGACATAATCTGTAAAAGACTCCAGTGTCAAATAACTCAACCCAGTAGTTTGCAGCTAAGATTTTATAAAGGCTGTAGTTTGTTCTCTCTCACATGGCAATGGCTATTAGCAGAGCTAGGTATAGAATTCAGGTCTCCTGATCCTTGCTGAGGGCTCTGTCCACTACCCTATGCTGTCTTCTATGCCTACTTCATATGAATCAGGAGCTAAGTCACAATTCTAAAGTTGTGTGTAAACACACACACACACACACACACCCTTTAGAGAGTATCTGCAGATTGCTTGATTAAGGAACAACTTACACACTTTCCTGAATCCACCCAAAGGAGTGAAGTGCAATGTTGCCTGGATGGGAGGTGTTATGGAAGAAGTTTCTAGAAGCAAAAAGAGGGATTTTTACCTGAAAGCTTCGTGATCTAACTGAACAAGAGAAAGAAAGGTAAATCCAGAAGTGAAACCCATGTCATAGAAGGTGAATAGTGTGCTTGCGAAGGAGAGCAAGGTGAGTACAGCATAGGTATAGTCAATAAAGGCAGTGGAGAAGAGGATTCGACAATGATTTGGGAATGTTGAGTGGTTGCGGATCCTAAAATGGCAAGTTCTAGACATGTGGCAGGGTGTTCTTTGAGGAAATACCTGTGCATCACACTGGATTTTGGTGGAGGATAGTATTCCCTAATGCAGGCAATCTGGTCAGAGCATACTCATTGGTCTCTGACAAATAGGAGCCTCCCTTTGTGGTCATATCTTGTCACTGTGATTCTGTGATGAATGGCATGGTTCCTACATCAAGTCCCAATTGGAAGAGCTCCAGCCTCAACTTGCTATGCCATGTTTCCTCCTTTACTGAAGAGATGAATATCCATATTCCACAGAGACCAAGGCCGAACACCAAGTCTATGAACCATAGGCAAAATGGTGTTTAAGACTGCCAAATCAAGCATTTTGGAGATAAGCTGATATCAAAACAGAAAAATAGCCAGCTGGAAACAACTAATGAGCATATGTCTGCAGTGGGTGCTTAGGCTGGATTAAGGGGCAGAGGCAAGGAAGGTATGCAATGGGGGTTAGGGAGTCGTCAGCACAGTAATCATGTAAAGATGCAAAAAAAGAAAAACTTTATAATCATTTTATTGTACACTTGCAAAAAAATTCAACATCCAGTAAAGCTGCCTGTTACAGATAGATGTCTTCTGATTTGCAATCTGAAAGGGATAATGTGCTCCCAATTTAAAGAATATTCTTATTACTTCAGAGAAACAACAACAAAAAAAGTATGTTTAATTTTCTGTATTTACAATGGCCCCAGTTATTTCCAGTAAAAAATTATAAATTTACCCAAGAAGATATTTTAGGGTTTCTTTCAAACTCCTTTGTTCTCCATGAACTCTTTAATGCCCAGGCACTTTTCTTCTCTAAGTCCCTCTTGCAATCATCTGCAAAGCTAAGGCATTGGCTCCAAAGATCTCCCAGTTCTCTCCTATTCTAACAAACCATAAACCTGGGAACATACCCTGGGTTTGACCCAAGTACGTTTTTAAGTAGATATTTTATCTATCTTTCTACAATAACAAGCAAGCGTCCCAGATGGAAAAACTATGCTGGAAAAAAAAAAAAAAGTCTCTGTCAACGCAATTATGGGTGTGGTGAAAATAGGCAATTAGATTGTGTGCAAGGCAAAAGCAAAACAACAACAAAAAGATGAGAATAAAAGCAGAGTCTGATAAACAGTTCAAGTTCATGGAACATGGTTAAGAAAGAAAACGTATAAAATATTCCGTAGATTCAGATCTGTTATATAATGAGTCAAACTAGGTATGAAAAATGAAAATTAAAGTAAGAGAAGGGAAAAGATGCTGTTAGTGTGACTATACAATAAAACATTGCTAATAACTGCACAACAATTGATACCAAACCCATGTTTTCATTTAGGTGGTTAAATCATATCACTGCTCACATTTCTCATTCCAAAATGAAATTTTGAATTATTCTGGAGTGTGTGGTTTGCATTTGAGGAAATTCTGAGTCATTGAATTATTAGATTAGGTCCAAGTAAAACAAGAAAGGAAAAGAAACATTACCCTAATCATTTGTGTTCTAGATGTATAAAAAGATAGCTGCAAAAAACAGTGAATATTTAACAATTTCCACCATTATCTAAAAATAAAAATTCATAGCTTAGTTCACAGTTTTTAAGTGAACATAAACTACTTCTCACCCCCATTACATGACTGAAGAATCACAGATTCAAAGAAGTCAAGTAAATTGACCATGATCAATGCAATTGAAAACTGGGACTCATTCCTCTGGTTCTAGGTTTCTCTAAGGCTAAGTAAGACTAAACTGCCTGGCTTGACTCTAGTTTGGAGCAAAATGTTAGGCAACAAAGCTCCCACAGGCAGCCTGTTGACAGAAATCTGCTTCTGTTGGGGATGAATGTGTTGAACCCCAATTGCTAAGAATTGCTTTTAAAAAGCTCCTTGGAAGGAGTGCTGGTTTCTAAAGAAATCTCTTAGGGAGTGTTCCTTCTTCTCTTTGCTCATCTGTCATTACTATGAATGTCAGGTAATACATCAGAGATCATGCAATATATGGAAACATATAGAAGGTATTACATATTTCAGAGATGTCTTTGCTCATATTTCCATTCAAAGCTCCCATCTATGCCAAAACATTTTTACTTCCAAATGAAGTACATTTCAGTAAATGAGATGATGGATAGAACTTAAAGAATCCTCTAAGGAAGAGGGAGAATTGCAAAAGTGGAGGGAGAACATGCCAAAAAAAAAAAAAAAAATACAGGCAGTCTCAGAAGAAAAGATTTACTTTTCTGATGATACACTGTCGAGGCCTAAAGCCTGAAATGTATAACTTTCAATTACTGTCACTTTCCCTAACTTCTTTTTCTAAACTAGACAATGAAGATCAGAAGGCCAAAAAGTGGAGAGAAGTGAGCCTATGTGGGAATGCAAGTGTGTAGACATATGTGTATGGGTGCTCTGGTGATGCTGGGATATACTGTTTGTTGGAAGAAATGTAATAATTCTAAATGTGTTCATTTCCAAGTCTTTTTCAGACTTAAACAAATGGCCTCAATGTTTTATGATATACATTTAAGCTTCAAAGGAATTTTCTGTTTCAGGGTAAACCTTTTTTCAACAAATACGAAGTTTTTTATTTACTGAATCCCCACTATGTTTCAGGCACAATGTGAGAGATTGGAGATGGAGCTGTGACTTAGATAGACCGAGTCTTGCCCTCATGGGGATTATATTCTATTGAGAAAGTCTTAAGATCGTATCTTTCAGGCAGTTTGTTACAAATCTTGTCAATGAGATCTAAGGAGAGTGTTCAAGTCCTAAAGACATAGGACAGAACAGTTAACCCATTCACATCTCTAATTCCCTAGGTAACCTCCATACTATATGGAATCCTTGTAAGGTCTGAGTATATGTCTGACAACCACTCTGCCAGAAAAGAGACACAACAAAAATATTTAGATCATTCCTCTTCCCATCCATCTGAAACAGGTCTTGCCACTAATGCCTTAGTAATTACAGACCCTTGATCACTGTGCAGTTTTTATCTTGTTTGATCTCACTGTCATTGACTAATAAAGACTATTCCTTTACGTACACCCAGCACTGTGCTTTTGCATAATAGATAATAAATATAATGTATGATATAAAACAGATGATAATAAAGAAATAGAATAAATAAATAGAATAAATAAAATAGATGATAATAAAGAAATGTAAACAGTGTTTTTTTATGGTGGAGATGTAATATAGTAATAATATGCTCAAGTTTTTTAACTCTCCTATATTTTGGATAATACACTGAAAATTATTAAAATAAACGCATGTAATATGGCGTTATACAAGCAAATTTTTACTCTGACTTTCACCACTCCACCCTTCGTTACCCTCCACCTTCATCATCTCATTCAATGGCTTTCTAACAGAGATTCCAGAAATGTTCAATTGAGCATAACACTATATGCTTGGTTCATTTAATAGCCAACTAAGAATACTTAGAACATAAATATACATCTAAGAATACTTAGAACATCAATATAAGTTTTACATTGTCATGTATTGTAATGTGTCATAGATTGAATATCCAAAATACTAACAAAATACTGTTAGTATCCAAAATACTAACAAAAACAAAATTGGTTCGCCAGCTCAATTGTAAGGAACCACATGGTATTTGATTATTGTATTTATGCCTTTCAAACCTTCCTCTGGTTCTAGAATCTGTCCGGTTGTGTGTCAAGTAGCCTAATTTTCCCTTTCTTTCACTAGCATTTATGTCATGATTTCTGTGCACATAACTAATACACTGTATTAACACAAATTCACTGCCCTCCCAACTTTATAAAAGAGCCAGTAGTCTACCCAATTCATACCTATATTCAATAAGCCAAATTTTCATGTTATAATAACCCTATTTTATACTGAAGGAGACGCTCTCCTCATTAACACCGCCACGAAAAGAATTTAGCCTAACTCAGTGTCTATACGGTTAATTTATTCTTGCCACTACACTAACAGAGACTGAGACGAAGTTACATCATTTAAAAAAATATATATATGTATATATATGTGTGTATATATATATGTATATATATATATATATATATATAATCTGCTTTTCATATCATTCTTTATTCTGGAAATAAATAAATAAACAAACAAATAAATAGTCTTGAACCCATTCTTCATACTGAGTCCCAAAGATCTTGGCTGACCATCCTCTGATCCACACAGCACTCTCATAACTATTTGTTCTCCCACGTAATTCAGATGGGGTTTCCTCCTCCTGAGAGAAATAAGAAAACTCCTTTCCTATATGTAAGGAGGTTCCAAAGTCTAGAACGTTTCAAAATTATCATTTTATTTCATCTTCATTACAGACTATATGAAAAAGACACTGTTGTACCCATTTTATAGATAAGAAAAGTGATTTCAAAACAAGTCTAGTGACTTGCTCAAGTTAAAATCACTAATAAGTGAAGAGTGAGGAATTCAGCAGCAGATCTTCCCAATTCTCAGTCCAGAGCCCGTCCTGCCCCACTATCTTCTCTCCTCATTCTCTTGGTCCACTTTTGGAACACACTTTTCCCTAACACACACATTCCTGAGGGGTCAAAAATAGCTTTCTCCTTTCTTCCCTATAAAATCTTCATCTTCAGAAATTCCTCCCAAATTAGGAGAAATAAGACATATCTAAAACAGAGACCTAAGGGGGAATTTTTTGTTTGTTTGTATACCTGCTTTCTTTAGAATGCTACTTCCTGGGAGATAGTAACCACTTCTCAAATGCTATCCAGTGCTTGGCGTGTTTGTGGAGGCTTGACACAATTTCTACTCACCCAGGAGCATAAAATCAGACAGTACCTAAGGGAAGGGTGTTAGGATGAAGGACAGATATCAGAATCTCTTGACCCTTCTATATATAAATAGAATAAAAATAGGATGTAGGCACCTTTCCAACTTGGCGATAAAATTACCAGCATTCTCAGTTGTCTGGTGTATTCTGATACCAAAAAGGAAAAGCCATAAACAGGAATCTTTGACTGGTTCCCTGAAGGGAGCCACACTCAAGATTTCATCCTGTGATGGGTCATACAGCATAAACTTTCACTTTCAAAGAGCAAACACTTTTCTGCTTGACTTCTGAGTCCAAGGATCACATCTCATTTATTGCTGTGCCTTCTGTACCTCACTCAGTGCCTAGAATACATAAAATTGATATTAAAACTTACTGGAAGGTAATTATAATTTAACTTTGTTGGCAAAAATTTTTCTACCTAAGATGAATTGGGCAACCACGTAATACCTGGCCTGTACAGGGATTCCCTGGGTCTCACAACTTGAGCCCATCACACAATAAAACCCTCTCAAACTAACACAGAGACACAGACCATCCTAGATTAAAAGAAACAAAAGTCTTGATAACCAAATGCATTGGATTGGCCTGTTAAGTATCATGATTTAAGCAAACTAACTGAAAAAGCCTATTGGGGCAAATGTGAAAATTTGAACATAAATAGGATATATAGCAAAGAAAGACTAATGTTAAGTGCAGTGTCATTGAGGTTACGTAAGAAAATAACCCTTTCTAAATTTTCAATAAAATATTTAGGGATTGAAATGCCATGATTCCTGAGATTTGCTTTAAAATATTTTATCCAAAAAATAGTTAAAATCTAAATGATGAATACAAGTATAAAGGGGTCACTATTTTTCAGAATTTTTCTTAATAAGAAATTTTTATATAAATGCAAAATAATCACTCATTGCAATATGACAATGCTCTGCCTTTACTTATAAAGGTGTTATTTTCAGATATGATCCAATATTGACACATCATATTCTCACATTCTGTTAGACTTGCATTTCTGGTATTTCATATGCAAAGTGTTTAAAGTGAATAATTTAGATATTTACAACAAAAATGTTTGTGTACTAAAATAAAACATAAAGCTTGTACAATCCTACTACAAGGATGTATACTGCAATTTGCCTTCATGTCAGATTTCAGACAAGCAGGATAACAAGCAAATTCACTCGCACAGGAAAAAAACAAAAAAAAGAAGAAGAAAAAAGAATGCCCTGATCACATGCCAGTCACATAGAAAGCTGTTTGCCAGTGCTAGCCACTTTATGATTTTTGCATTCACTTGGTTTAACAAATATTTAGAATACCTATCATTGAACCAGACACTATTTTAAGTCCTTCCCAAATCTTAAGTCATTTTATTGCTAATAATAACCTTTGAGGTAAATGCTATTGTCATTTCCCATTCTACAGATGAGGGAACTGAAGTACATGGGGGCCAAATATCACAGAGCTTTAAGTGGCAGAATTAGGATTTGAATCTAGGCAGTCTGACTTTCAGAGTCAGCTCTTAACCACGACATGGCAGCTCTTTACTATAGTGACTAAATTAAAAGTCATTGCTGTGGTATTTTTTAAATAATTGTGAAAATTAAATTATCTACTCTTAGTAACTTTTAATGATTTTTAAATCATCCATGAACCACAGAGAACATAACACCAGCAGAATGTGAATCAAGTATCCTAAGACAGAATCAAGTGACTTGGGGAGAATGAAACTTGCTCATGCCTCATTGGCCCCAGAACCACCTTTGCCTTCACTCCTGCCCCTTTCTCTCCATGCTGCTTTCCTTCTCTTTTTCCTGTCAGTGAACTCTCATTTTGAAAACCAGCCACACCATCATTGCCTCTGAAGATCTGACCCCAAGTCGGACTAGAGGTCTTACCTTGTTTCCCTGAAAATACCTAGCAGGACCATCAGCTCTAATGCATCTTTTAGAGCAAAAACTAATATAAGATCCGGTCTTATTTTAATATAAGACCCGGTCTATATAATAAATATAATAAATATAATATGATATAATATAATATAATATAATATAGTATAATATAATATAATATAATATAATATAATATAATATAATATAATATAATATAATATAAAATATAATACTGGGTCTTATATTAATTTTTGCTCCAAAAGACGCATTAGAGCTGATGGTCCAGCTAGGTCTTGTTTTCGGGGGAACACGGTAGTCCCTCCTGCCTCTACATTTCTGTAGCTCTATTTCTCTATTATATCACATCTTACATGGCTTTGCAGGTGCTTGTTTTTCACCCACATCTCACAGTAAATTAGGGGACCCTCAGGAAGAGAAACTATATAATCATCTTCATTGTCACCGGCATGTAGTAAATCCCCTGGCTTGAAACAGGGCCTTGGCAAATATTTTCCACTGTATTTTGCAGTACCTCAGGGTCATCGAGTACCCAGCTGATACCTCTGCTCTAATACTTTAGAGCCTTAACTAGGACTCTGTGTGTTATACTTGTCTTCACCATCAGGCTAAGCTCTTTGGAGGTGGGGAGGATGGCATTTTCTTTGTGTGTCTGTCACAACATCTACCACAGTGCTTTGCTAATGGCTGATTTTCAAGAATAAATAATTACTAGCATTAATTATCATTCCCCTGTAGATGTGTGGAAGTACCAATGACTAAAGTACCAGTTGATGGAATGACAGGTAGCCCAAATATTTGTAATACTATTTCCAAAAAAAAAATGAGATTTTAGCTGAAGAATGGAGTACCAAGTCTTTGAAAGGTGATTTGCAGCCACCTTGGTGCCTCTGTCTCCTTTGGTCCTGGCTATTGACCATTAGGACTCCTTCACTTGAGCTGAGGTGAGAAGCTACTAAGGATACTAAGAAGTATCTTTTTTCTTCATGAGAATACAACCACATAAAAATAAGGACAAAATATTATTTGGGAGGATGGTGACACCAAAAAATAAAAAACCCACGTAAAGTGTAACTACCATAGGATTGGGTTCAAATCAAACATGGTCAATTGTAACCATTATCTGAAATCAACAGTCTTGTCATTTCTTGGTTCTTAGGTATATCTGAGCTCAAGGTACAGCAAAACATAAAGCAAAAAGAGGGAGAGATCATAATTCACTCATGCTATGGTTAATTTTAGTTACTAAGGGTCACCATCATAGTGAATTGTAGGGTTGAGAAAACATATAAACCCTTTCCCTGCCAGCAAACACTAGACCCTTCTAACTTACCCCAATTTCTGTAAAAAACAAGAGATGATTTACCTTATGAAGAGAAAGCCCTGAAAAGAAAACTTACAGTAATTTACATCAGAATTTGACTTTGTGATAAATAATTCAGAATACTTTTTAATTTAAAAATATTGTTAAAATATTTTCTGTCCCTAACTACAGTCCTGCACTGTCCAATACAGTGGCTACCAGATATGTGAAATGTGGCTATTAATATTTGAAATGCGGCTAGTCCAAACTGAGATGTGTTTTAAGTGTAAAATACAGATCAAAATTTGTTGATTTGGTTAAAAAAATATAAAACATCTCACCAACACTTTTTATATTGGTTACATATTGAAGTGATAATATTTTGGATATATTGGGCTAAATAAAATACATCATTAAAATTAATTCCATGTGTTTATTTTTACTTTTTTAATGCCATTACCATAAAATTTAGTATTACTAAAATTTTAGTATTACTAAAATTACGTATGTGGCTCATATTTGTGGCTTGTATTGTATTTCTTTTGGATAGCACTGCTATAGACAACAAGGCAGCAGAAACCCAGTAAGACATAGCTTATGCTATAAATCAAATTGTCTTCCCTAAAACCAATGTGCCGTTATAATGGCGTAGGAGCAGCTTTAAGCATATATATAGTGCAATTGGTCACAACAGAAACTGAAATTCATAGCCAAGTCTAAATGGAGCTAAAGTGATATAGGGGAAAAGAAGCATAGATAATATAAAAGAATTAAAATTTTCCAAACCACTACTCTTTCACTCTGGAAATTAGAGGTATGAAGTCTGTTGGAAACCCGTACTCAAGACAGACACCACCTCCTCCCAGATCAACTCTACCATATTCAGCTTCCTGATAAAGACTCTCCCACCCCAAGGTATCCTTCCAGTTAACTGTCCTCAGGGGGCCCTACTGTCCTCAGTATAGAGCTTGGTAAGGAAAGACAGAAATTCCTTCTGCTACTATAGTTGAGTAGTTACTGAAGGTCATTAATATATGATGCAAATTTCTAGGTACTCTGCATGGAAGAAATGGTAGTCTTTGGTTCTTTCAAATGAGTAGGTATAATATATTTCTTATGTTTCCCTTAGAAACACCAGAAAGGAAGCCCCAAGGGAAATAATACGAAATAAAAAGAGATTATCTGTCTTTTTCCTCCAACTTCCAAGATGAGGAGGAAAATTCATTGATGAGTATTTATTAGCTAATGATGAAAGAGTACTTCAAAAATGAAAATGGCTCTGAAATGTACAGCATTACCCTGACTGCAGAAAATGGAGACTAAAGAGAAAGGGCGCTCTTTAAAATGTCCTCTGCAATTGGCTCTGTCTCTCATGAACCTCTCAAATTCCTTTGTCCCTCCCAGAGTAATAACTTGTCTTCAAGGCCATAGCCAAGAACACATTCTTTGCTTGGTTATATAAGCTTCTAAAAATAGCAATTTATCATGGAAATGCTAAATGACCCTTGAAGACCGTGTTTTTAATAGACTATTAAGTTTATTGCAGTGTCTAATTTGTTACATGTTACAAGATAAAAACCATTTTTGATGCTTTTTATACCTTGAAAGTATATCAGTTTCATGTTTTGGACATTTTTATCTTTAAAAACCTGAAGAAAGTGTTCCTATGGGCAAAGAAATTTTACCACAGGTATGAATTTTCTCCTCACTATTGAGGTCTAATAAAAAGAGAGGCTAATTCAACATGTATTTATGTTTTCTGTCTGTCTAGCTGGGTTTGATAAATTAATCCAAAGAAAAAGAATTAGAGAAATTAGCTGGCAGAATACTTAAAGGAAACCTAATAATGGCATTTCTCATTTCTTAAATCTAGAACTTGAAAACTGAAAGAGTCCCAAGAAATAATCTAACTGATGTCTGCCTAAGTCCAGAGAAGTTAAGATGCTTGCCAAAGTTACACAGCAGGGCCAGCTTACTATCCTCTGTCCTGGATCATGCATTATCATTCTCCTTGACACCAAGTAAATGAATGAGTCAGTGAATGAATGAAAAAAGTGACTCAACCAGAACTTGAGTACTCTCAGGTATAAAAGGCAGGAAAAAAAAAAAATGTAGGGAAGTAGGGGAGACTTTCTTCACAGAACTCACCGAATGACCAAGACTATATAGAGTCAGGAGGGCTTCCTATACAGTCAACTTATTCAGGGGTGTGTGTGTGTGTGTGTGTGTGTGTGTGTGTGTGTGTGTGTGTGTGTGTGTGTGTGTGTTTCCCATACTATTTTTTTAAACTGAGTTAAAATGCATATAACATAAAATTAACCACTTTAAAGTGATCAATTCAGTTACATAATTTAAGACATTCACAATGCTGCACAACCATCACCTCTATCTAATTCTAAAACATTTTTATCATCCCAAAACAAAACCCTATACCCATCACACAGTTACTCCTCTTTTCCCCCTCTCCCCAGCCCCTGGCAACCAAAGTCTGCTTTTTGTTTCTATGAATTTACCTATTCTGGATATCTCATATAAATGAAATCATACAATAGGTGACATTTTGTGACTGGCTTCTTTCAGTTAGCATAATGTTTTCAAGGTTCATCCATACTGCAGCATGTACCAGTATTTTTTATGGCTGAGTAATATTCCATTGTATGTATATACCAGGATTTGGTCAACTCCTTAACCATATATAAAGTATTTGTGGTAATTTTTGATCTTCCATGAACACATTCTTAAGAGTCCTCACAAAGAAGCCAGTCATTGCCTGTTCAACAAAATGAAAAGTTTTTTAATATTGCATTAAATCAGTAAAATAACTCTCTTTGTAAAATCTATGAATCATTTTTAACAACAATCCTGTGAATTGAGTACTATTATCATTGTATTGATTTTGTAGGTGAGGAAACTGAACTAAAAAGCTAAAGTAGCTGTCCAGTGTCCCAACTGACAAAGGGCAGAACCAGGACTGGACTCCTTCCCTTTCTATCCACCCCAGCATCAGCATTCATTCATAACAACTCACTACGTCAATTATATTTCTACAAATTAAATTTTGAAAAAAGGCTCTCATATTTAGGACAAGAAAAGTCTCAAATAATGACTAGGTTTAGCTCGAAATATGTTTGTAAGTCAGTCCTTGTGATTCATATTTTCCCAAGTGAGCAGTGGTATAAATGGTTTGTAGATTCTCATATTAGCCAATCAAAAACCTAATCCATCATGTAGCAGAACTATATTATTATTGTATTATCAGATTTTAAATTTATATATTGTATTATGTATTATTTTTAATAGAAAACACATTCCAATTTGAGAATGGAGATGTCTGAAACTCAGCACCCGCCCTACCCCACACCACTTTGCTCCAATATTGTGGAAATTCCAAAAGCAGTGAGGTAGATCCTACTTAAATTAAAGAGGTTAAATTAAAAGAGGCTTAAATTAAAGAGGTTCCCAGGCAAACCTCCAAAGAGGAACAGGGACAGATATGAGAGTTGAACGAACTCTCAGAGCAAAATGGCAGGATACTTACGAAGTGTAGGGAGAAGTGAAACAGAGCAAGGATAGGTCTGTGTTTGATATTTAGTAATGAGCTACATAGGTTGATTCCAAATCATAGCCCCAAATAAGTTCTAATGTTAAATAGAGACATTCTGGAACATTATGCCATAATGATAGCATAGATAATTAAGATAACACCAATTTCACATACATTTTAAGTATGAACTCAAAATAATATAGGATAAATTCTTTCCTATACAGTACTTTAGAGTTTACCACCCATTGTCTCTTGAAGTCCTCACAACAACACTGAGTTAAGATAGCTATTAATAGACCCATTTTATTGATATAGAAATTGATCATGAGTTAAATGCTATAGCCACACAGCTATTAAGTTGTGGAACCAGGATTCAAATTCAAGTTTCTTAAGTCTGTGAGTGCTGAGTTCTCTCTGCAAGACCATGCTACCTCAGGCTGAGGATCCTAAAAAAGTAAGACACCAGTATCCTAAATCAGCTTGCAAAAAGGAAAGGAACGGAGAAATAAAAATTGTTCCAGGCAGGAGAAACAGCAAAACACAGCATTATCACACACCGTTTATGAGGAAGCAAATGTCACTTTCACCAGAGCATTTCTTATTTTGTAGCTTACTCATCCCTCCTCAAAATCATAAGTTTACCTCCAAGATCATGGGAAGGTAGTCTGCCACATGTAAGGGAAGAGTTCAGGTTTCCTTTCATCATCCAGATTGTTTCAAATAACTTGTTATTCCAGGGATATTCACAGTTACATTTTATTCCTACACACTGAATGTTTTTATTTATCTACAAAGCTATTCCTTCTTTTTAAGCAGTTACTTAGATAGAAGCCTTTCCATGATACGGTCATGCTGTTTCTAAAACTGGGATGACTCAAGTCTGCAGTCTCTTTATTGAGTCTCTAAGACTCTTTCAGTATTGGAGATGGGCACTGAGATTGTCTGACTATGATGCAATATGAAGTGGGCTGCTCTTGCCCAGGGTTAGTTGGTATAGGTAGACTAGGTCCCAACTGTGAAAGACCCATCAACCCACCATCAATGCCATCTTGTTCTCCTACTAACAACAAAGAAGCCCCTTCTACATCAAGCTGTGGAAAAGGGAGAGGTTTTAGAGTGCCTGGGATTTATAGACATGAACTCCGTTAGCCAGCCAGCCTCACAACTATCGTGTTTCCCCAAAAATAAGACCTAGCTGGCGTTTTTTGGAGCTAAAATTAATAGAAGATCCGGCCTTATATTATAGTATATTATATAAGACCCGGTCCTATATAGTAGGAAAATAAGACCAGGTCTTCTATTAATTTTTGCTCCAAAAGACGCATTAGAGCTGATTGTCAGCTAGGTCTTATTTTCGGGAAACATGGTATTGCTATTCTAACGCCCAGCTCAGGGTACGTTATAACTGATGGTAATACATAAGTAGTGATGACATTTTATTTTATTCCCTGTAAAGAGTGACAGAGAGTCTATATGTACATTGTGGGGGGAACTGGAAGCTGGTTTGTGAGAAGGAGGGAGAAAAAGGTCACCAGTGAATGTTTTACCCTTCTTCCTAAGGCTTTATTGTACCTCAGATGGAGTGACCTTAGGCATAAATTGTATGAGTGGAAGCTTAGAAATCTGTATGTTTGGTTCAATTCTGATTTATTCTATTAATGGAATAATGGGCAAATTTTTACTCTCTTACTATTTCCCAGCCTTTCTACTCAGTGGGTGATCTTGGTAGAATATTGTGACCCCTGCATTCCTGGGGTATCACATAATGCAACCTGAATGTGGAATCAGAAGCCCTAGACTAGAATTGTGTATTTGATATTTATTGGCCATGTGAAATTAGCTAGGCAGCAACTGGCTAATGAACCAGCATTTCCTCAACTGTGAACTAAAAATAATAACACCTACTTCTTGGCATTTTTATAGAAATGAAATAAAATAATATATATGAAAAAAACTTGAAAACTTTAAAATGTTCTTCAAATATGACTACCAACAACAAATATGAGTCACTGTACAGGCAAAAATAATAAATAACCTAGATCCATCCTTATGTAAGTTTATAGGCAAATTTTCTAAGATGTAAATTGTTTCTACACACACACACACACACACGCACACACACACACACACATATGCACACAGGAGTCAGCATTAAAATAGTTATCTAGTAAAATCAGACCAGAAAAAAAAAAAAGGTAACTTGGTGTGTTGTATGCATAAAGACTAAAGGAGGTTTATGTTAAAGTAATTTGATTTAATATCTCATGTAACTAGTTATAAATGCAGTCCCAGAGACTGACACCTGAATGCCCTGTTGTTGAAAATCCCATAATGAAAAAGAGAATGAGTTCATTAGTCACTTCCCTGCCCCTAAAAGAGTTTTCCATTATTTCATTAAAAAAGAAAAAAAAATTACCACACACTGACTCCTTACCGGTCAAAACATTATTTTCAAACACATTCTTTTCTTGCTTTTCTGTCCCCATGGGGCCCTGCTGTAATTCCTGGCTTTCTGACACCCCGTGGGTGCAGCTTCCATCTTACTGAGCAGATTTTTCAAACGAAGTCCCCTTGTTGTGTGCATAGAACTGCCCTCCAAAACTACAGGCATGCCTGTAAGGGACTCCAGTGCTGGATTTATTTCCCATATCTTGGGCATATCCCTCTCAACCCATTCTCCCTCCTTCCAGTCCCCACTCGTCCTCCCGCCCCTCCCCCTTCATTCCTAAATTCTACAGCCATGACAGAAATAAATTAGCTAGAGGTACAGGTCACACCTTGGAGAGCAGTAAACGTTCTGTGGGAAATCAATAGAGAAGATGGGATTCTCAAACAGCTGAAGCAGAAGGAATGATGCATTGATGGCTATACATGAACCACACAAAGGAGCCTGAGAACAGCCTTCCAGGGAGGAGCCAGTGTACTCTGGGTTCATTTATTCCAACACCTGAACCCAAGATACCACTGCAGAAAAGACAAGCCCCAGATACCTGTGCTTCTGGAGCTTTTTCCCGCAGGAAGACTAAATGTTGCCAGTGTTTGTGAAAATTAAAAATTATGTTCAGATGGTAGATGCTAATGCTGGGGCTCCCAGGAAGCAGCCAGAGGCCTAAGCTGCGTGTGTAAGGCGTATCTCTTCCAGGAAAACTTCCTCCCTCTGGCTGCTGACAGCCAAAGACAGGGAGGGGCCATATAGACAGTTCACCGAAGAAATGTAATTCCTAAAGCCATGAGTATGACCAAAAAATATGACTTAGGCTCTGACAGACCTGGGTTCCAGTCCTGGTGTTACCACTAGGTTAGCAAAAGGATCTCGGAAAAACCCCATTTATAAAATGGCAATATGAAATTTATCTTAGAAACAATTGAGAGGGCTCAATTAATATTATACATAAACACTTAGTACAAAACAGGCATGCTATAGATGCTAGTTGCTTTTCCTCCCCTCCCTCTGCCTTATCATAAGTAGCTTTTCATTTCTCGAGTTCTACAATTTTTCCCACTACAGATCTTTCACAAAGGTGGTCCCTGATAAAAATCTAATCCAGTAACAAATTCAAGGTACTCAGGAGGGCTTCCATTACCTCCACAATCTCTATCAGCTATTAAATGTACCCCAAATAAACAATCTAAGTTAAAGCAGTGTGCCTGCTACCGTGTTTCCCCCAAAATAAGACCTAACCAGAAAATAAGCCCTAGCATGATTTTTCAGGATGCATCTCCTGAACATAAGCCCTAATGCATCTTTTGGAATAAAAATTAATATAAGACCCGGTCTTATTTTCGGAAAAACATGATATGTAAACAGTGTTGAAACAAAACTCTACACTTAAGCACCTCATATATAGGAATTCTGGAATTTCCATTGCTCCACACTAAAACCTATTTTGCTGCAGTCTCCTCTTTTTTTTTTTTTTTTACTTCCAAAAACTGCATTTATTTAATAATTTTATTCTCTTTTCCTCCTCAGTTTGAGCCTAATCTTCTTCCTCACACACAGCTGAATTTCAGTAATGAAATAAATAAAGTGGGTAAATCCTTATAAACTACCCAACATACAGACTTTTTTTAATATTCTCAATTTTTTTTTTCATTTTTAACTGTGGTAAAATACACACAACATAAACTTTGATACCTAAACCATTTTTAAATATAGAGTTCTGTAGCATTAAATACATTCACATTACTGTGCATTCATCCCCAGAATTTTTTCATATTCCCAAACTGAAAATCTATACCCATTAAACAATAACTCTCCCATTTTCCCCTTCCCCAAATCCCTGGCAACTACCTTTCTCTGTCTCTATGAATTTGACTGTTTAGGTACCTCAGGTAAGTGGAATCATATAGAATCTGTTCTTTTGTGACTGGTTGATTTTACTCAGCAAAATGTCCTCAAGGTTCATCCATGTTGTAACATGTTTCAGAATGTCCTTCTTTTTAAAGGCTGAATAATGTTTCATTGTATGTACATACCACATTTTATATACCCATTCATCTGTTGATAGACATTTGGGTCGTTTCCACCTTTTGGCTCTTGTGAATAACGATGTTATGAACTTGGATATGCAAGTATCTCTTTAAGATTCTATTTTCAATTATTTTTGAGTGTATACTCAAAAGTGGGATTACTGGGTCATACATAATTCTATGTTAACATCTTTGAGGAACGCCCTACTATTTCCATAGCAGCTTTACTGTTTTACATTTCCACTACCAGTGCACAGGGTTCTAATTTTTCCACATCCTTACCAATACATTTTTTTTTTAAGTAGTCATCCTAATGGGTGTGGTGGTTCTTCCATCTTCTCAGGGAGCATGGGGGGAATCTTTGTGTGTCAGAAATTTGTTTAGTATCCTGACTTATTTTTCATCTCTCATTGCATGCAGGAACTTCTTATAGTCAATCAAATTCTACTCTGACTACAATTTCTGTCTAGTTCCTCTGTCTTATCCAATCTTTTGCTAAATTCAGGAAATGTAAAGTTAATTGGGGCAATTAAAGAGTTTTCAGTACTCTGATAGAAAGCATTTTGCCCAGCTCATTTAATCATGCCTCCTTCTATCTAAGTAAGTGAAGGAGAAAGCCTTTTCAAAAACAGAAAAGGTGAAAGCACTAGAACTCTGAGATAATAGCCATGGGGGGAAAGAATAACAACAGGCATTTGTGTAGCAGACTAAATTTTTGAAAAATTACTTTCACATTTGATCATCCCCTCTTAGGAAATTCTAGTGACATTCCAATTTTCATATGTGAAAACTAAGACACAGTGAAGTGAAATAGTTTACTCAGAGTCACATAGCTAGAAAATTCCAGGATCCAAATACCAACAATTTCACTCTAAATTCTCTGTTTAGTCTACACTACACTACCTTACAATTACTGAGGTCTTCACTCTGAAGCTGTAAAACTTTTGAGGACCTATTTGTGTGTGTGTGTGTGTGTGTGTGTGTGTGTGTTGGTGGGGGGGGATAATTTGCAATTGTTGTTCAAGTGGAATGGTTCCCTAAAGGTAGGCAGTTATGCATAAAGCTAGTTAAACACTAACTCTTCAGAGGACCAGACTTGCCCAATTCTGGACAATGCATGTTGCTGGATACAGAATTAGGTAAGATATAGGTATCTTAAGTATTTCCCATCTAAGGAACTTGCAGAAATACTACTCAATAGCTGAGAGTCTATCAGACCACAACCACCTTTTCCCACTGAACATGCTTCTTGGAGGCCTTCCTATTCACATGGAAGATATGATATGCTCTGTTGATCAATCACGTGAACACTCTTTGCCTCAGTGGCCATATACTCTTCTCATGTCAGAACAGATTTCCTCCTCTTTAAATTTCCCAGAGATATTGCTAACTTTAAAGAAGCTAATGTTGGTAAAGCATAAAATCTAGTGTTGGGCACATGATAGATGCTCAATGCAACAACGTCCACTTACACTCCCCACCCCATTCCCACAGTGACCTTCCCTTCCTAGCATGGACGTGTGGCTGAAGGTTGTAGTGGAGCATCTGAAGGAGGACACTGAACTCTAAAGAATTTAAAATAGACATTTAAAATCTTTGCTCATCATCCACTGTCCCTGAAGCCCATTTCCCACCTTGGTACCACCACACCTATTCTGTTGATCTGCACTTAAGTGCTCTGTACCTTTATATGTCCCATTTATTCAGCTTGACTGAGGGAAGGAGCCATGCCCTTCACTTGGTTTTGTAGCCCTGTGACTATGAACTTACATCATTCTCTATACAGAGACTACTCAATTACAAGCCACTGACTTGGTCAGAAGTGGATCCTTGAACTTTCTCTGTAAGGGGATCTTTCTAACATAATGCCATGTGTAAGCCCAGGAGCTTTGGAGCCCAGATTCTCCATCAACCTCAACAGCCAGTCAGTGCTGGTCAGAAGGACTAAGGAATACAAAATCTTGACAGTTGTACAGCTCATCTGTATATGTGCCTTTGCTTGTTTTTCAATACCCATCAGATGAATGAGCCTGAAATAACTTCTGATTATCATTCTTTCCTTCACAGAGATGTCTCACATCTAAGAAGCCTGCTCAAAAGCATTAGAAGGTCACCAAAGATAACTAGATTTGACTCAACAGTACTGCTCATCTCACACATAGATGCCTGGACCACCTCTCCCCAGCCTCTCCCAAGACTGAGATCAAGGAAACCACTGCTTTTGCCTTAGTCCCTGAACTATTCATAACAGTTTTTGTATTTTCAATAAATATACCATAAATACTACTCATCTGATGATGTTAATTCACCAACACAACCAACCTGAGGATCTGGGAGTTGAGCTAAGAGCTTTTTGGGATTCACAGTGAGAATAGCTGGCACTTACCTTGGTTGATATAGAAAACAAGCAGCAAGAACATGCACCATTCACAACAGTGTAGGGCTTACTCTTTCCAAAGTGTCATGCTAAGTATTATAGGTACATCATCTCATATAATCCTCACAGCAACCCTATGCTAGGTATCCCCATTCTACACATCATGTTTCCCTGAAAATAAGACCAAGCTGGACAATCAGCTCTAATGCATCTTTTGGAGCAAAAATTAATATAAGACCTGGTCTTATTTTACTGTAACATAAGACTGGGTCTTTATAATATAATATAATAACATAACATAATGTAATATAATACTGGGTATAATATAATATAATATAAAATATAATATAATATTAGGTCTTATTTTACTATAAGACCCAGTCTTTATATTATATTACATTACATTATATTATATTATATTATATTATATTATATTATATTAGACAGGGTCTTATATTAATTTTTGCTCCAAAAAAGACACATTAGATCTGATTGTCTGGCTAGGTCTTATTTTCGGGGAAATACAGCACAAGGAAAAAGAGATACAGAGAAACCCAGCAAAGCCCATGTGCTTTGTCACTATACCGTATGGCACATACTTTGGGGTCCCATAGATAGGATTCCAAGCCAGCTCCCCAACTCCCTGTGTGTGACTGTGGGTGAAGTACATAACTTTTCCCATCATAACTTTTCCCATCTGACTTTTCTTTTTCATAACAGGAGTAACAATATTTAAAGTCCCTGGCACTACCACACTTTCTGCCTTCATGAATCATGGAACTCCTCTTCATATATCCTCTCTGCCTCAGTAACCCAGAGGTCCCCACATAGATTCAAAATGGTCTAGAATTTCGAATCCTGATTTGGGCAACCTGAATTCCTATCCAACCTCTATCTGACCTTAGACAGCAAGTCATTCAATCTTTCATTTTCATCATGGGTCAAATGAAAATATCAAAACCGGTCCAATCTTTTTAATGAGTAATGTTCAAGATAAAATAAAAGGAAAGATGTGAAAGTTCTCTGAAAGGTTTCAAGTACTTCTCAGATTTAAGAAACCATTATAGTAACAGATTCAGTTTAAGAATTTTTTGCACAAAGTAACTGCCATTTTCTAAAACCTCTAGGTAAATGGAGAAACTGAGTCCAAGATACAGAAACTGACACCAGATTACTCTTATTATTGTGTAGGTAGAGTCTTGGACTGAAGCTTGTGAGGGCTTTGTTTTCTAGTTCTAATTTGGTCACTGCTTTGGACAAACTACTGAACTTAACTACAAAATAAGAACAGAATATTTGCCTTCTCCAAGCCCAATGAGTAGGGTGTGGGCAGGATACAAAAACACTCAGAAAACTTGAAACAAGAAAACCTCTAGGAAGTCAATTGTATGCATTTTTTTAGTGTGATGCCAATTTTTTTTCTCCCACTCACTTTCCCTTGTCACAATCCAAATTTTATCCAGATGTGAACATGAGGAGGCTTGTCTTTGTTCATTCTCTGCCTCTTTGCCTACCCTTTGGTTTTCCTTTGTGCCTTAAAAAGTATCAGTGCTATTCTTCAAGTTATAGGTCATGAAGGGGGAACAGGGTTAGGGATGGGTGCAAGGATAGGACAGGAAAGTCAGAGAAAAGAGTTATAGAATCCTCCAGAATGGGTGCCTCCCCTCTTTCAATACAGACAGAGCCAAGGCAGTTAAAAGGTCTCTGAATCCAGACAAATGCCCTCAGCCATGCAAAGCCTTTGAAGTAGCACTGTTTCAGAACCCTGGCTGCAAGTGGCATGTGTGTGCACGTGCACACACACACAATTTCATGGAGAACTATGCTTTCCTATCCCAGAAAGGATTTGTTGTTTTAGTTACACTCATCAAGAGATCTGCCACATGTTAGGGAAGAAAGGAAAAAACAAAACAATACTGAATTACTTTGGCTATCTCCTTGGGGATTGATCTGTATCTAGTAAACTACCATAGATGCATCAGAGAAGCTTTTATTTATGAAAAACAGAGGCAGGTGCAGAATTGCAGCAATTGGTACTAAATCAAAACCCTGTGAGCAGAAGGAAGTGAATTTAGACGCATCCACTTAGCTTCTCTACTTAAGTGTAATCACAGGATGGGGAGCAGATCACGGCCCTGGCAGTGCCTAACCACTTCTTCCTCCTCTCCCTGAGGTCCCTTCCCACTTTGTTCACTGCTTCAGCTGCCCAGTAAAAACAGATGGACATAAGTTAAAAGAACAAAGCAGCTCATCAACTAAGTCTTATTTCACACCGTGGCCCATCTCTATCATCCCTCTCTGGGACAGGAAGATGGAGAATGAAGGGCAGAGGTGCTGCTGCATTTGATTCCATACAAAACTGCGGTACTTTTATTTACATCCCCTGAATAGCTGGCCAGTCGAATTTACACATTGATAATATGTGATGGTTTGCGTTCCAGCAAATATTTAATCCCTGACTGTTCAATAATCCTTGCCTGGATATTCTTTCTTGAAAGGAACTCAATCCCCTTTTAGTCTTAAAGTTCTTGAATAAAATTAAACTGCTTTGGCTCAGGATTTATGTTCCTACATAAAGCCATGTGGTTGCATAACCTCAGTCCTCAGATGTTTAAAGGGGCCGCCTTTGCCAACTTGGTTTTTCTGAGATCCTCATTCTCTTGAATCTGAGTTTTCTGTGTTACCAATTGATATTGTAAGACAGCACATTAAAGTTTGATCTATTTTTTAAATTCAAAGGTAAAACTACTAACCTAAACTAAATCAGTGTGGATATAGCATGTAGTATTTTTTGCATTCATTGCTTATAGTCACCAAGAAGGTCTTGATTTAATTTCTTTATTACAAAGCTTGTTTCTGCCTTCCTAAATGCTATTTCCCTCCAAAACTACATTTAAAAAAAAGAAAACTCCACTTCTACAGAGATTCTAAAAAATAAAAAAATAATAAAAAATATCTGTACCCCTTTCTTAGAATTAGAGTTGAACATTGTGAGAAAACGTACATTAAATATAGAAAAAGATGTCTTTTCTCTCTAGGAGGGGCTCACAATGCAGTCTCATAGCCCACCAAAAGTTCCCAAAACAATAGCAATGAAAAACAAACTCTCTTTCATCTTTAACAGCAACAAAAGCAATAACTTTCACCAAACCAACCCACGCTAAGAATTAATATAACACAGAACATATCTACATTCAGATCATTATGGCTACATCAACTCACCACAATATTCATTTGAAAAACATAATTTGAAGTAGAGAGAAAGAACCTCTAATACAAAAAGAGGTTCTTTCAAATGCAAATTAACCAAAAGACATATTTTCCCTGTCTTTGGAAAATCACTCCAACATATGAAAAACATACCTTTTGTGTGAAAAAAAATGGTGTACACCCACTTATTTGAAAAGGCAATTAAATTTGCTGTAGATTACCTTAACAGTTGAGAAAAGTTAACTCCTGGTTCCATAAGTCCTTAAGGACTTTATTAGCATTCACTGACCTAAGTAGTCTTCAGTTCCCAAGTAGCAAAGTTTCTTTTCTTCTCCACTGAAATGGTCATGTGGACACTGAAGGACATTGTATTACTGAACTGATCAGAAAAGAATATTGTTTCCAATCTTCTGGCAGAAAGAAGGAAGGAAGGAAGGAAGGAAGAAGGAAGGAAGGAAGGAAGGAAGGGGAGGGATGGGAGGGTAGGGAGGGAGGGGAGGAGGAGGAGGAGAAGTCAAGAAAGAAAGAAAAATGCAGGACGGGAACGACGAAAGAGGAAGACAGAAAGTAATAGAGATAGAGCGAGAGCGCAGCGGCTCGAGCTCTTAGAGATCAAGAAGAAAAAAAACCCGAATACCCGTCCCTAGAACCATACGCCACACAAATCCGCCAACCCTCCCACCTCCGAAAGAAAGAAAGAAGGAAAGAGAGAGAGAGAACAGCGGACCAAATTCCAGCTCTACTCGAGCATTCTTCCTGGTGCAAAAAAAAAAAAAAAAAAGTAAATCCAGTATTCTGGAACGAGTTCAAACATAGCCTGACAGGCTACAGGAGCATTTACACTGAGGATGCTTAGCCCAGCACTGCTTGCATGAGACACTCTTAATGAATATTACTTCCTTCCCACTGGCTATGCCTGCTGGAAGTCCACACCCACTTCTCTTTCAGAAGTCAGGAATTTAGCTTCAGCCAAAGTCCAGAAAACATGCTTATGCAGAGACAAGGCCTCACCGATCCATAAACTTTTAGGTTGTGACCTGCAGGTCAGGTTGACAAATAGAACATGCGGATGAATATTTTTCTGCCCTTGATTATGTTCCCAGCTTTGTACTTGTCCTAAAATGCAGTTCCCCCTGGAGAAAAGAAAAATAAGCAGCTTTCTTTCTAAAGAACACCATGTCCTAAATGCACTTTAAAGGTCTGTCCTGATCAAGCTTTCAAACCCAGATTAGAATAAGGATTATCTGCGTATTAAAACACAGCATGAGGATGTTTAGCTTCTGGGGAAATTTTTAAATTTCTACCCAAAATGTAAACTTTCTGATAGTACATTATATCTCTCTAAAATGCCACATGCCAGTGCACAATCCGAAAATATGCTCGAAATTCAGATTTACTCTGCTGTACTAGTTCACACTAAAAAATGGTTATATTTTTCAAACAATGCTTTCCCTTTCCTTTTCCCTGAATCACTCTGTCGTATTTAATTAAAAGTGATCTCAAATTTTGAAAATTTAACAATAGATTATTTCTCTGAGAGTCTGAGAATGCAGGATTCCTTACTCTGCAAGTGAAAAGCATGGGGTGAGGAGGAGATGAGGGCAAGGTAGAGACAGGACCTAAAATGTAGACAACATAGTAATGGAAGGGCATTTTATATTTAAAATAATAATAATAATAAATAATATTTGTGGTCCTCATATTTTCAGGGTGCCATTTATATATTTCTATTTTCTATCAAATTACAAATTATAAATATTATTAAATATTCATTTGGAATTAAAGTACTTATTTGCTTACACACACACACGTGCGCGCGCACACACACACACACCGATTTGTGTTTGAAAAGAAATGATGTCACAGAGAATCAAAATCAACAGAAATTCCCTAAATATATGAAGAAATATGGTGTGTCCGGCTTTTCACACAAAGCCTGCTTCTCTAGCACTGATTTCTTGGTTTAATAAAAGGTGCTCCTGTATACCTTATGAGAAAACCTATTGCCTCCTCGTAATTGCGACAATTTCAGCAGCCACTTCTGAGCTGCTATGATATGTTCCTCTTATCTAAGATCCTTGTAGCATAAAATATTTCCTTGCCTGCTGTTGAATAAATAAAATTTCCTCATACATATTTTCCTTCCTGTAATTATGAAGTTTTTGTACAGTTTAGGCCGGAGGGTTGTTTTGTTTGTTTTTATGCTTTGCTGAAGAAAAAAATAAAATTTAGCCTCCTGTTCTAAGTGTGTTTATTTTTATACTGTTACAGAGCGAACTAACTTTTCAGCAGTTAAATGAAGCTCAAGAGAAATCCAGTTTTGAAAGATAAAATAATCCTCATGACCTGTCATGAAGTAATAGGAAGGACGTTTATTCATCTGACACAAAGAGATGTCCTAGGATCAGAGAGGCCCGACAGCGTGGAGGGGACTGGTGCTCTGACCTGTCAATAGCCTTGCTTCCCTGCCATCAGGATATACTGTTTTTTTGTTTGTTTGTTTGTTTGCTTGTTTTTGTCGTCTACCATGAGAATGAGCACTCATCCCTGAATCTAAGGGTGCTGTTAATGAAAACAAAGCTTTTCCATCTTGAATTTTAAGATAATTCTATGTGGAGCTAAGATGGTGTTTACAGTGACATAACACTCATCTATTCAATTAACAAATCTTGACTGAGCCCCTCCTCTCACACTCATCCAGGCACTGGAAATTAGGTAGTGAGTAAGACAGACAAAATTCCTATCCTCAGGGAGCTTACTTTCCAGTGAATACATAATTAATTAACTAATTAATTAACAAACAAATAATGAATGTGTTTACAAAATGTAGTAAGTGAAGAGAAGCAAGTAAAAGAGAAATGATGAGAGAGAATAAGTCATGGTAACCAAGTTGGGGGTGTCAGGGTCTAGGAGCCACAGGACAAGGAAAATGGGAGGCACATATGGGAAAATAAATATTAGCCATTCCAATATGTATTAAAGCATAAAATATGTGACATGCCTGGGTTAAGGTCGTGAATACAGGATTAAGGCATTTGGATTTAACATGATGTGTAATGGGAAGTCACTGAAGGCTTTTGAGAAGAAAAATATAACTAGAATTATTCTTTAAAAACATTGAAATGATAGACGAGTCAAGATGGAGGAGTAGGTAACTGCTGTGCTTACCTTCTCTCAAAACCGTATCAAAATTATATCTAAACTACAGAACAACCATCATTGAGAATCACCTGGAATCTTGCTGAACTGAAGCCCTACAACAAAAGACAGGCAGAAGAAGCGACCTTGAGACTGGGCAGAGACATAAAACCAGCTAGTCTCACACCCACGTGTAACCATTGAAAATCAGGAGGGCTATCTCAGCTGTGGAAGTGACCCCCCAGAGGAATGAGGAGTCCCAACCCTTCCCCAGACCAGGGTTCCAGTGCTAGAGACAAATGTCCCATAATTTCTGGTCGTGAAAACCAGCGGAGATTGTGGGTGACAGGGATGGAGGATGGCTGGAGACCCAGGCAATCCTCTTAAAGGGACCATGTGCTAACTTACTCACTGGCAGAATCACTGACTCTGAGATCTACTGCTGGGGCAGCAGCTGGAGAAGCAATAGGCACATGTGGAGGGGAACTGAGTTGTCTGGCTTCAGGACAAGGACTAGAGGAGCAGCTTTCTCCATGTCAGAGGAGCTGGTAGAAGCCACTGTTTCTTTGCTGAGCCCTCCCCGTTCCCAGCATGCAGACCCAGGTGGCCACCATATCTGTATCTACATTAAGCTGGCTAGTGCTGATTGTTTACCACGCCCTGGTGATTCTGAAATTCTACCATGCCCAACTTTCAGGCACATCCAAGCCACTTTCAGTGGCTTTCCCTACAAACTGCCTGCCTTGGCTCATGCTACAGACTTTTTTAGGGTCTCTCATAGGTTCAGGAAAACCATACAAGGAGCATCTTGCTTGAGTATGTCCCATATGTCTGGCTGAGCAGTTCTAAGCTTGGCATTAGTGGAAGCTGGCCTTGGTTCGAGGTTTGGCCTCTCAAGGCACTTCCAAGCACAGCATCGGCAGTGGCCATCTACAGATTGCTTTGTGGCTCCTACCAGGTGGACCCAGGTGAGGCACAAATTGTGGCTTAACTTGACCTGCAGCAGTTCCTCCCAGTTGGACCTGGAGCTGCCACACTCAGTGGCCAGCTTCGAAAGGAGCTGGAGCGTCACCCAGCCTCCTCCAAAGACAATACACCCAAAGGACAGTTTGGGCAGGCCCTAGAGCCCTTTTGAGGCAGGTCCTGCTCTGTAGAGTCAGCCCCTGCACCATAACTTCTCCACTGTAGTCATGGCAAGTCCTCAGAACCAATGAGCCCAAGAGTCAATCCATCCCATTGATATGCAAACAGCAATCAAGGCTCAACTACAAGAGGAGGGCACATACAACCCATACAAAGGACACACCTAAGTGCATGGCTCAGGTGGCCAGGAAGACTACACCACTGGGCCCGACAGCACACCTACTACACTAAGGTAGTAGTGTACTACTCTACCTTACTCTACTAAGACCAGAAGACATAGCAGTCCTACCTAATACATAGAAACAAGCACAGGGAGGCAGCCAAAATGAAGAGACAAAGAAACACATCCCAAATGAAAGAACAGAACAAAGCTCCAGAAAAAAACTGTAAACAAAAGGGAGACAAGCAATCTACCAGACTCAAAGTTCAAAACGCTGATTAGAAGGATCAGTGATCTCAGGAAGACTTAAGAAAGATAAGAAACATACAAATTTTGATTAAAAAAACAAAACAAACAAACAACAAAAAAAAACGAAAAAGAATCAGTCAAAAATAAAGAATTGAGAGAGGTCCCAGGTGGTGGATTAGGTGAACACTGTGCCTACTGCCTACCATGGTCACACCAAAATGGCAGATAAATTATAGAACAATCAACCTTGGGATTCACTTGAACACTAGCTGAGCAGAACCACTATAGCTGAGGATTTAAAGAGGCCACATCATGACTGGTAGGAGTGTTGGAGATGTGAAACAGGCTAACCCCAAATCCACTGAACACTGAGAGGGACACCTTTGTGGCAGAAGTCCCCCCTGAAGAGGGAGGGGCCCCCCAGCCGCACTTGTGCCAGGAAGAGGAATTCCCACAACATCTGGTAGTGAAAATCAGCAAGGAATCTATCTGCCCTTCTTGGTGGTGGGGAAGGCACCTAGGAACTCAGACACCCACTTATAGAGCCAGCACATGGACTCGCTCATTGGCGGGCACTCACCTGGTCTCTGGCAGAGGCAGTGGCACCTCAGGGGGTTCCACAGATGTGCAGGGAAGGTGTGAACTGACTGCCTTGGATGTGGGAGCTGGAGGGACTGGGGCCATTGTTCTCCAGGTGTAGAGTCAACACATATGTGGCTTACAGCGGGGCACCATCTTTTCAGGGTTACACCTTCCCCCAGTGGGCCAAGTCTGTGACTAAATTGGTCTAGTGGAATCTGCATGCACTTGCACTGCCTTGGTGATGCCCTTGGTCCCTGCCCTCCTCACAGCTGGTGCTGCATTGCCTGGAAAACTCTTGACTGCCAGGCTGCTGTCCCTGCCCCATAGGCTGTGAATTGGGGCAAGCGGAGGGCTGGTGGCAGCCAGGAAATTGTATGCTGGATGGCGTTAAGCCAAGATCTGCACCACAGTTTAGACAGAGAGTGGGTGGCCATGGTATTCTAAGCACGTTTTTGTGGTACTGGAGCAGAAACTGCACTAACTTTGTAGAAACCACAGACCATACCCCATAGCACCCTGGAAACCTGCCCTGCCCAACTAGAGCTGCATTGTCAGGGGCACTCTGGGCACCTGGTGGCCGACTCCTCATTCATAAGCTGCGGAGAACGTTTTTCACAGCAGCAGACAATTTGTAATGGCCTGGGGAGATTGCTAGAAGGTGTTAAGCCAAGACTGGCAGCATAGATGGGGAATGGCTGGAGTTAGTGTGGTTTTTTGTTTTTGTTATCTTTTTCTTTTTTTTTCTTTCTTTTTTTTCTGCTTTTTTTTCTTGCTTTTTTCTGGTTTGTTTTGTTTTGTTTTGTTTTTGCTTTTGTCTTGGTTTTTGTTTTTTGATGTTTTCTAGTTTTTTTTCTGATTTTTATTTTCTCTTTTTTGTTTTGTGTTGTCTTCTTTTTTGTTTCCTTTTTTGGTTTGTTATATTGTGTTTGTTTTGTTTGTTTGTTTATTTGTGTGCATTTGGGGTTTTTTGTTGGTGATGGTTTGTTTTGTTTTGTTTGTTTTGTGACGTGGTCTCAGACCCAGCACCAGTCCAGGAGTCAAGACTACACTGAATTTGTAGAAACCACTGACCACACCATTTAGCCCCCTGTAATCTCACCCTGCCCACCTAGAGCTGCATTGCAAGGGGCTCTCTTGGCACCTGCCCCAATGGCCCTGACAACACAGAGAAAGTTTTTTACACCAGCAGACAATCCACAATGGCCTAGAGATATTTTGGTGGCGAACAGTGACCCAAAAACTGCACCGCATCTACCTGGGAGCAGCTCTTGGGAATTTGCGAGCCTGAGGAGGAGGCTGGCTGCAGTGTCCTTGAGATACTATACAAAGTGATCACAGGTGAGGTACTGTCATAAGATCTGAATCTGCATTAATGTAAAAACCACCGGTCACATAATGTAACTAACTTGAAGTCCACCCCACCAAGCTAGTGATGCATCACCATGGGCATCCTCAACATCAGGTAAACCACCCAGACACATGCACCTAAGGAGCCTCTTTTAATAGCTGGGCCTTATGGGCAGCTGACAGGTGGCAACAGACATAGGGGGCCCTGTCTCTTTTGTTAAGCTGCCTCAGACACTATATTGGTGGTAGCCAGCCTCAGTTTACAGCAGTACCACACCCACATGCCTCCAGGTCCAGCACGGGTAGCATCCAACCACATACAGCTTTGAGGCACCTACCAGGCAGCCATGGGCTGGTAACAGGCAGAGTTAAAATTGCCCTGCATGACAGCCCCAGCCAAGCAACACCAGAAACAACACACCAAGAGGGCAGCTTCAGACCACACCAGACCATTACCTGGTTAGATCCACAAGTGGTATACTGAAGAGGTTTCTCAACAGGCACAAGAGCATACAGGGGCAAATCTTCATCTGAGGGGTCAGCCCTAACACAGCAGCTCATATACTGTGGACATAGCCAATCCTTATAGCTAGTCAGCCTGGGAGTCAATCCCAGTCACTGAGAAACCAAAAACAATCAAGGCTCAAGTATAACAGGAGAATACACAAAATACAGGGACACTTCCAGAACACATGCACAGATGAAGTAGACTGCACAAGTCAACTACAAAGGACACACTACTTAAGGTCATCCAGCCAAGACTAAGAGACATAGGTGATCTAACGAATACATAGAAGCAAACACAGAGAAACAGCCAGAATGAGGAAACAAAGAATCATGCCCCAAATAAATGAACAGAAGGAACCTTCAGAATGGAACTAAATGAAATGGAGGCAACCAACCTACCAGAGACAGTATAAAATACTGATTGTAAGAATGCCTAAGGAAATTAGTGAGAATTTCAACTAAGAGAGCAAGCATAAAAAAGGATATAGAAACCATGAAAAATAAACAGTCATAAATAAACAACTGAAATGAAGAATACATGAGAAGTCACCAGCAGATTAGGTGAAGCAGAGGATCGAATCAGCAATTTAGAAGACAAAGTAGCAGAATTCACTCAATCAGAACCAAAAAAAAAAGAAAAAACAAACAAACAATGAAAGTATTTTAAGAGACCAGTGAGACAACTTCAAGCATAACATTCGCATCATAAGAGTACCAGAATGAGAAGAGAGAAGGCAAGGAATCAAGAACCTGTTTGAACAAATAATGACCAAAATTTTCCATAACCTGAAGGAAAATGACATACAAGCCCAGGAAGCACAGAGAGTCCCAAACAAGATGAACCCAAACAGGCACACACCAAGACACATCATAGTTAAAATGGAAAAGTTTAAAGACAAAGAGAGAATCCTAAAAGCAGAAAGAGAAAGATAACTAGCTACTTACAAGACAGATCCCATACGACCATCAGCTGACTTTTCTACAGAAACTTTGAAGGCCAGAATGGAGTGGCAGAAAATATTCAAAGTGATGAAAAACAAAGGCTTACAACCAAAATTGCTCTACCCAGCAAGCTATCATTTAAAATTGAAGAAAAGAAAAAGAGCTTCCCAGAAAAGAATAATCCAAAGGAATTCATTAGCATCAAGCCAGTATTGCAGGAAATGTTAAAAGCAGAAGAAAGGTGAAAACAAACTAACTAATGAAGATCAGAAATACAGATAATAAAAAGGCAATAACTGTATACTTATAAATAATTACTTTAAATGTAAATGGATTAAATGACAAAATCAAAGACATAGGGTAGCTGGTTGGATAAGAAAACAAGACCCTTGCATATGCTCTTTACAAGAGACTCACCTCAGATCAAAAGACACACACATACTGAAAGGAAATGGTGGAATAGGATATTTCACACAAATGGAAACGAGAAAAAAGCTGGGATAGTAATATTTATATTGGACAAAATAGATTTTAAAATGAAGACTATAATAAAAGAAAGAAGTATGCTACATAATAATAAAGGGATCAATCCAACAAGAGGACATAACCTTAGTAAACATCTATGCACCCAACATAGGAGCACCTAAGTATATAAAACAGATATTGACTGACATAAAGACAGAGGTCAACAGTAACACAATCATAGTATGGACTTCAAGTGACACCCCACTGACACCAATGGACAGATCCTCAATACAGAAATTCAGTACAGAAACAGTGGCCTTAAATGACATATATATATAATTATAGTTGACTTCATTATTATTCAGCTTCAGCTTCAGGTGTGCACTGCACTGGTCAAGCATCTACACTGTACATGAAGTGGACTCCCTAATAAGATAAATGTCCATCGGATACTTTACAGATATATCCCCTTCGGCAAGGGAAGTAAGAGAAAAAATAAACATATGGGATTACAACAAACTAAAAAGTTTTTTCACAGCAAAGGAAACCATCAATAAAACAAAAAAGCATCTTATTGAATGGGAGAAGACATTTGTCAATGAAATATCTGACATAGAGTTAATATCCAAAATTTATTAAAAAGTCATTCGAAACTGCCTCTTAAGGAGACGTCATCAAAATGGCAGCATGAGGTGAGCCTCTGGAAATCTCACCTGGAATTTACAACAAATTGAACAAATATTACTCCACAAAGGACTCCCTGTATAGCAGACAGGCAAGACGAAGAGGCTCACTACTGAATTCACCTAAAGGTGGGCAAATCGCATGAGCAGGGGAAGAGGGAAGGAAGATGTGCTGAGAAGGAGCCGCATGGTGCAGGACGCAGACGTAGCTCAGTGCTCCGAGCTCGCAGTACCCCAGAACTACCGCAGCTGTGGGAGAGGGAAGAACTTGGACTGCTAGGGCTACGTTTATGGCCCACAGGGCTGTGGGGACGGCACATAATACAGCTGAACCAAGGCTTATGGCAGAGACCTCGGAGCAAGGACTGAGAGCAGAAGGCTGAAAATGGTGGTTTAAGCCCTCACGGCTGAGCAGAGAACAGAAGCCTTAGGCACTGAGACTAGCCGCCCCCTTCCTACCCTCCCAGAGCTCGCCTCGACCCCACATACCCAGTGCTAGAAGCTGAACAGTAGCAGTGTCAGATGAAAAGAACAGAATACTTCCAGTTCTGAGAACTGTGGTCCACAGACAAATATTTTCAGCGGAACTAGTTCCGGCAAAGGGAAGGGAGCTGTGGAAACAGGACTGGCTGTGGTGGTGGTTGCCATCATTGCTCTGGGTCACATCTCACAATTCACCTCACCCCTGTCTCCACCTACCTGGGTCGATCGCTGCAGCAGTAACAGAACTACTGAAACACAGGGGCTCTGAATCTGGTGCAGGAAGAGCTTCGCCACTTCAAAAGCTCTCTGCATCCCCACAGGGACGCAGCGCCCTATGACCCAGGCAAACTGTTAACAGAGGAGAATCCTGCCTTCCAGGGAATCCCCCCATTGTGTGACAAGTTGGAATAGTGCAGAGAAAACATAACACTACAGTGTGAGAGAGAAAAAAGGCTGCAGTCAGACAGAAAATAAAACATTCTACCAACACGTACCTGAAAATAAAAGAAATAATTCTTCCTAACAACCTGTTGCAGTACCCACACCTGCAGATGTCTATGAAGAGAAATAATAAATAATTAATTACAATGAATAACCAAGGCAACAAGACAGCTCAGAGAGAAAGTGAAAAGTCTCCAGAAAATTAATTTAAAGATATGCAAATATGTGACTTCCATGACAGAGACTTCAAGACTGCAGTTCTGAAAAAAACTCAACAAGATGCAACAAAATACAGAAAGGCAGTTTAATGAACTCAGAAACACAATCAAAGAACAACATGAGCATGCTACCAAAGAGATTGAAATTTTAAAAAAGAACCGAATAGAATTTCTGGAGATTAAGAACTCAATAGAAGAAATTAAGAATGAAATAGCCAGCTTAGAGTTTAAAAAAAAAAGTGGCGGCGTGAGGTGAGCTTCTGTAAAGCTCCCCTGGAATTTACAACTAATCAAACAACAATAACTCCACAAAGGAATCCCTGCACAGCAGACAGGCGGGATGAAGAGGCCCACTACTGAATTCACCAAAAGGTGGCTGAATGACACGAGCCGGGGAGGAGGGAGGGGAGAACTGCATAGACGGAGCTGCGCCGGCGCAGGACACAGACCTAGCTCAGTGCTACGAGCTCACTGCATCCCGGAACTGCCGCAGCTGCAGGAGAGGGAAGAACTTGGACTGCTGGGGCTCCGCTTATGACACACAGGGCTCAGGGGGCAGCATATACCACGGCTGAACTCAACGCTCACAGCAGAGACCTCGGAGAAAAGACTGAGTGAAGAGGCTGAAAATGGTGGTTTGGGCACTCACTGCAGAGCAGAGAATGGAAGCCCTGGGCACTGAGACTAGCTGGACCCTCCCTACCCTTCCAGAGCTCGCCCTGCCCCCACCTGGCCGGTGCTAGAAGCACAAGAGTAGCAGTGTCAGATTAAAAGAACAGAATATTTGCTGTTCTTAGAACTGTGGACCACAGACACATATTCGCAGCCCAACTAGTTCCGGCAGAGGTTGGGGAGCTGGGGAGGCTGGACCAGCTGTGGCGGTGGTCATTGCTCTGGGCCACCTCTCACAACTGACCCCGCCACTGTCCCCACCTATCTGGGCAGATCCCTGCAGGAGTAAACAGAACTGCTGAAACATTCAGGCCCTGAATCTGGTGCAGGAAGAGCTTTGGAACTTCAAAAGGTCTCTGCATACCCACACCGCACCGTGTGACCCAAGACAACTATTAACAGACGAGAAGCCCATCTCCCAGGGAATCCCCCCATTGTGTGAGAAGCTGGAATAGTGCAGAAAAAAACATAGCACTACCGTGTGAGAGACAAAAAAAAAAAAAAAAAAAGGCTGCGGTCGGAGAGAAAATAAAACATTCTACCAACAAGTACTGGAAAACAAAAGAAAGACATCTTCCTATCAACCTGTTGCAGAAGACACTCCTGTAGATGTCTAGGAAGAGAAATAATAAATCAGTAATTGCCATGAATAACCAAGGCAACAAGACAGCTCAGAAAGAAAGTGAAAAGTCTCCAAAAAAGGAACTTAAAGATATGGAAATATGTGACTTAAACAACAGAGAATTCAAGATTCCAGTTCTGAAAAAACTCAACGAGATGCAAGAAAACACAGAAACGCAGTTTAATGAATTCACAAATTTTAAAAAAGAACCAAATAGAATTTCTGGAGATTAAGAACTCAATACAAGAAATTAAGAATGAAATAACCAGCTTAGGTAGTAGAGTTGACCAGATGGAGGAAAGAATCAGTCACATCGAAGACAGAAACCAGAAAACTACACAGATGAAAGAAGAAAGAGACTTCAGACTTAAAAGAAATGAGAGAACCCTACATGAACTTTCTGACGCCATCAGAAATAGCAATATAAGAATAATGGGGATACCAGAAGGAGAAGAAAGAGAGAAGGGAACACAGAATGTATTCAAACAAATTGTTGATGAAAACTTCCCAAACCTGTGGACAGAACTGGATCCTCGAATCCAAGAAGCAAATAGAACACCTAATTACCTCAATCCCAACAGGCCTTCTCCAAGGCACATTGTATTGAAGCTGTCTAAAATCAACAACAAAGAAAGAATCCTCAAGGCAGGCAGGGAAAAGAAGACGGTAACCTACAAAGGAAAGCCCATTAGATTGTCATCAGATTTTTCAGCAAAAAATCTACAGGCCAGGAAGGAGTGGAACCAAATATTCAAACTATTGAAAGAGAGAAATTATGAGCCAAGAATAATAATTCCAGCAAATATATCCTTTAGATGTTAATGAGAAATAAAGACCTTTCCAGACATAGGGAAGCTGAGGGAATTTTCTAATACACGACCTGCACTACAAGAAATACTAAATGAGCATATTCGACCACCATCAACAGGGACAATTTGTGGCAACCAAAACATAAAAAGGGGGAGAGTAAAGGCCTGAACCGGAATATGGGAATGGAGAAAGTAAGCGTGCAGAAGAAAATGGAATACTACAAATATCAAACTTTCTTTTACATAATGGTAACCACTCAAAAAAAAAAAAAAATCCAGAACTGAGGTATATACTCTAATAAAGAAGAAACAGAGGGAAACATTATAGAATACCACCACACAGAAATAATAGACTACAACAAAAAGGCAAAGAAACCTTGGAGACACGATATTACCAGAAAACTAAAGATAGAATAATAGGAAATCCTCACATATCAATAATCACCCTAAAAGTAAATGGACAGAACTCACCAGTAAAAAGGCACAGAGTAGCAGATTGGATCAAAATACTAAACCCAACCATATGCTGTCTCCAACAGACACATCTCAGCTACAAGGACAAGCATAGACTCAAAGAGAAAGGGTGGAAATTGACACTCCAAGCAAATGGTATCCAGAGAAAATCAGGTGTAGCCATAATGATATCAGATGAAACAGACTTCAGGGTGAAAAAGATAACAAGAGACAAAAATGGACATTTCATAATTGTAAAGGGGACTAAACAACAAATAGACATAACAGTCATCACTATTTATGCCACCAATCAGGTAGCATGAAAATATACCAAGCAACTATGAACAGAACTAAAGGAAGAAATTGAGCAAAACGCAATTATACTGGGGGACCTAAACACATCATTGACAGCTATGGATAGATCATCCAAACAGAAAATAAATAATGAAATAGCAGCCCTAAATGACACATTAGATGAAATGCACATAATTGAAATTTATAGAGCACTTCATCCTAAAACATCACACTATACATTTTTTTCTAGTGTACATGGAACATTCTCAAGGATAGACCATATATTGGGACATAAAATCAGCCTCAGCAAATTTAAGAAGATTTAAATCATACCAAGCATATTGTTTGATCACAAGGCTTTGAAATTGGATATCAACTGCAAAAAGAAAGCAAGAAAAAACAAAAATACATGGAGATTAAACAACATACTTTTAAAGAAGGACCGGGTCAAAGAAAATATTTGAGGTGAGATCAAAGGATACATGGAAACAAATGACAATGAAAATACATCCTACCAAAATTTTGAGGATGCAGCAAAAGCAGTTAAAAGAGAAAAATTTATATCACTACAGGCCTACCTCAAGAAACAAGGAAAATCCCAAATAAATAACCTCACGTTATACCTGAAAGAACTAGAAAAAGAAGAACTAATTGAAACCCAAGGTCAGCAGAAGAAAGCAAATAATAAAACTCAGAGCAGAACTAAATGAAATAGAGAACAAAAAGACCATAGAAAAAATTAATGTGAAAAAGAGCTGGTTCTTTGAAAAGATGAACAAAATTGAAAAACCCTTCGCTAGACTCACTAAGATAAAAAGACAGAAGACACTAATTAACATAATCAGAAAAGCAAAAGGGGAAAAAAATAGAAAGGGGACAGAAATACAAAGGATCATCCACGAATACTACGAAGGACTATATGCCACCAAATTCCATAACCTAGAAGAAATGGACTCGTTCTTAGAAACATATAGCCTTCCAAGGCTGAACCATGAAGAAATGGAAAATCTAAACAGACAGATCACCAGTAACGAAATTCAGTAAGTCATCCAAAACCTTCCCAAAAGCAAAAGCCCGGGACCAGATGGCTTCACTAGTGAATTCTACCAAACCTTCAAAGAGGATCTAATACCAATCCTGCTCAAACTCTTCCAAAAAATTGAAGAAGAGACAGTACTCCCTAACTCATTTTATGAGGCCAACATTACCCTGATACCAAAACATGGCAGGGACAACACAAAAAAAGAGAACTAGAGACCATTATCTCTGATGAATACAGATGCAAAAATCCTAAACAAAATTCTAGCAAATCGAATACAACAATGCAGTAAAAAGATTATTCATCACGACCAAGTGGGGTTCATTCCAGGGGCACAAGGATAGTTCAACATATGCAAATCCATCAATGACATACATCACATAAACAAAATAAAGGACAAAAATCACATGATTATATCAATTGATGCAGAAAAAGCATTTGAGAAGATACAGCATCCATTTATCATTAAAACACTTAATAAAATAGGTAAAGAAGGAAAATACCTTGACATATTACAGCCATATATGACAAAACCTCAGCTAATCTCATAATTAATGGTGAAAAACTCAACATCTTTGCTCTACATTGAGGAACACAAAGGGCTGTCCCCATCACATCTGCTTTTCAACATAGTGTTGGAAGTCCTCGCCAGGGCAATCTGGCAAGAGAAAGAAATAAAAGGCATCCAAATTGGGAATGAAGAAGTTAAATTGTCATTCTTTGCAGATGACATGATGCTATATATAGAAAACCTTAAAGACTCCACCGAAAAGCTATTAGAAACAATCAACGAATACAGTAATGTGGCCGGCTACAAAATCAACGTACAAAAGTCCATTGAATTACTATATACTAACAATGAAATCTCAGGAAAAGAAATAAAAAAAAAAATTCCTTTTGCAATTGCAGCAAAAAGAATAAAATACCTAGGAATAAAGTTAACCAAGGATGTGAAAGACCTATATGCTGAAAATTACAAGACATTCTTAAAAAAAATTGAAGAAGACACAAAGAAATGGAAAGACGATCTGTACTCATGGATTGGAAGAATCAACATAGTTAAAATGGCCATATTACCCAAAGCAATATACAAATTTAATGCAATCCCCATCAAAATCGCAATGACATTTTTTAAAGAAGTAGAACAAAAGTCATCAGATTTGTTTGGAATCACAAAACACCCAGAATACCAAAAGCAATCTTAAGAAAAAAGAACAATGCTGGAGATATCACACTCCCTGATTTAGCTTGTACTACATGGCAACAATAATCAAAACAGCATGGTATTGGCAGAAAAACAGACACATAGACCAATGGAATAGAACTGAGATCCCAGAAATAAACTCCCTTAAATATAGACAGATAATTTTTGACCAAGAAGCAAAAAACATAAAATGGGGAAAAGACAGCCTCTTCAATAAATGGTGCTGGCAGAATTGGAAAGCCACATGCAAAAGAATGAAACTGGACTGTTATCTGTCACCATGTACCAAAATTAATTCAAAGTGGATCAAAGACTTAAGCATAAGACCTGAAACAATAAACTGCATAGAAGAAAACATAGGTACTAAACTTATGGCTCTAGGGTTCAAAGAACATTTTATGAATTTGACTCCAAAGGCAAGGGAAGTAAAAGCTAAAATAAATGAATGGGACTCTATCAAACTTAAAAGCTTCTGCACAGCAAAAAACACCATCGGCAAAATAAAGAAGCAACCAATTGAATGGGAGAAGATTTTTGCAAACAGTGCCTCTGATAAGGGGCTAATATCCAACATATATAAGGAACTCATGACACTCAACAACAAAAAAACAAAAAACCCAATTGGAAAATGGGCAGACGACCTGAAGAGACATTTCTTCAAAGAGGACATACAAATGGCAAATAGACATATGAAAAAATGCTCAACATCACTAATCATCAGAGAAATTAAAATAAAAATCACAATGAGATATCACCTCACCCCAGTCAGAATGGCTGTCATCAACAAGACAAATAGTAACAAGTGTTGGAGAGGCTGTGGGGATAAACTACACCACATACACTGTTGGTGGGAACAAAGACTGGTGCAGCACTTATAGAAGGATGTGTGGAGGTTCCTCAAATAATTACGAATAGAATTACCATATGATCCAGCCATCCCTCTCCTGGGTATCTACCCTAAAAATCTGAAAACACTTATACATAAAGACACGTGTGCTCCAATGTTCATAGCAGTTTTGTTTACGGTGGCCAAGACATGGAAACAACCAAAATGTCCTACAATAGATGAATGGATAAAGAAGTTGTTGTATATATACTCAATGGAATACTATTCAGCGGTAAGAAAAGATGATATAGGAACATTTGTGACAACATGGATAGATCTGGAGAGTATGATGCTAAGCGAAATAAGTCAGACAGAAAAAGCAGAGAACCATATGATTTCATTGATATGTAGTATATGAACCAAAAACAACAGAAGAACAAGACAAACAAATGAGAAACAAGAACTCATAGACACAGAAAATTGTTTAGTGATTACCAGAGGGTAAGGGGGTGGGGGGTGGGAGATGAGGGTAAGGGGAATCAAATATATGGTAATGGAAGGAGAACTGACTCTGGGTGGTGAACACAAAATGGGATTTGTAGATGATGTAATACAGAATTGTATAGCTGAAATCTATGTAATTGTACTAACAATTGTCACCCCAATAAATTAAAAAAAAAAAAATTTGCAGAAGGAATCACCAAAATCAAGAGAGATATTGAGTTTGCTGCCAGCCTTTATTTATAGTCATCTAATGGAATGTAGGATTTTAAATTGTTCATCATCTGTCTGCAGTTGACTACAAATGCATACAAGTATTGACTTGGTTCCCCACCTTAAAACAGTTGTCCTCTAAAATATCATATGTATTAAAATGTTTATCAAGCATCGTTCTAGGAAATCGTATTACATGCACATTTGTATATAAGCATTACATTTTTTTAAATTTATTGTGGTGACAATTGTTAGTAAAATTACATAGATTTCAGGTGTAAAATTCTGTATTACATCATCTATAAATCCCATTACGTGTTCACCACCCAGAGTCAGTTCTCCTTCCCTTACCATATATTTGATCCCTCTTACCCTTATCTCCCACCCCCCACCCCCTTACCCACTGGTAACCACTAAACTACTGTCTGTATCTATGAGTTTTTGTTTCTCATTTCTTTGTCTTGTTCTTTAGTTCTTTTTGGTTTATATACCACATATCAGTGAAATCATATGGTTCTCTGCTTTTTCTGTCTCACTTATTTCACTTAGCATTATACTCTCAAGATCCCTCCATGTTGTCACAAATGTTCCTATATCATCTGTTCTTACCATCTCTTCTTCCATTGTGTGTGTATATACCACAACTTCTTTATCCATTCATCTATTGAAGGACATTTTTGTTGTTTCCATGTCTTGGTCACTGTAAACAAAGCTGCAAGGAACAATGGAGCACACGTGTCTTTATGTATAAATGTTTTCAGATATTTTGGATAGATACCCAGGAGAGGGATTCCTGGGTCGTATGGTAATTCTATTTGTAATTTTTTGAGGAACCTCCACACTGCCTTCCATAACAGCTGCACAAGTCTGCATTCCTACCAACAGTGTATGAGGGTTCCTTTTTCTCCACAGCCTCTCCAACACTTGTTACTATTTGTCTTGTTGATGATAGCCATTCTGAATGGGGTGAGGTGATAGGTCATTGTGGTTTTTATTTGCATTTCTCTGATGATTAGTGATGTTGAGCATTTTTTCATATGTCTATTGCCATTTGTATGTCCTCTTTGGAGAAATGTCTCTTCAGGTCCTCTGCCCATTTTTCCATTGGGTTGTTTGTTTTTTTGTTGTTGAATTTCATGAGTTCCTTGTATATTTTGGATATTATCCCCTTATCGGAGGCACTGTTTGCAAAAATCTTCTCCCATTCAGCTGGTTGCCTCTTTATTTTGTCGATGATTTCTTTTCCTGTGAAGAAGCTTTTAAGATTTATATAGTCCCACTTGTTTATTTTAGCTTTTACTTCCATTGTCTTTGGAATCGAATTCATAAAATGCTCTTAGAACCCAAGGTTCATAAGTTTAGTACCTATATTTTCTTCTATGCAGTTTATTGTTTCAGGTCTTATGCATAAGTGTTTGATCCATTTTGAATTAATTTTGGTACAAGGTGACAGATAGCAGTTCAGTTTCATTCGTTTGCACGTGGCTATCCAATTCTCCCAACACCATTTATTGAAGAGGCTGTCTTTCCTCCGTTGTATGTTTTTAGCTTCTTTGTCTAAACTTGTCTGTCCATATTTATGTACTTTTTTTTCTGGGTTCTGAATTCGATTCCATTGGTCTATGTGTCTGTTTGTCTACCAATACCATGCTGTTTTGAATATTGCAACCCTGTAGTACAAGCTAAAGTCGGGGAGTGTAATACCTCCAGTATTGTTCTTTTTTCTTAAAATTGCTTTGGCTATTCAGGGTCTTTTGTAGTTCCACAAAAATCTGATGATTTTTTGTTCTGTTTCTTTAAAAAATGCCATTGGGATTTTGATGGGTTGCAGTAAATCTGTATATTGCTTTGGGTAATATGGCCATTTTAACTATGTTGATTCTTCCAATACATTTGCACGAATGTCTTTCCATTTCTTTGTGTCTTCTTCAATTTCTTTCAAAAATGTCTTATAGTTTTCAGCATATACGTCCTTCACATCCTTGGTAAAGTTTATTCCTAGGTATTTTATTCTTTTTGCTGCTATTGCAAAAGGAATTGTGTTTTTTATTTCTTTTTCTGAGATTTCATTGTTAGTATATAGGAATGCAATGGACATTTGTACATTGATTTTGTAGCCAGCAACTTTACTGTGTTCATTGATTGTTTCTAATACCTTTTTGGTGGACTCTTTAGGGTTTTCTATATATAGCACCATGTCATCTGCAAAGAGTGACAATTTAACTTCTTCATTCCCAATTTGGATGCTTTTATTTCTTTCTCTTGCCTGATTGCTCAAGGAAGGACTGCCAACACTATGTTGAAAAGCAGAGGTGATAGGGGACAGCCCTGTCGTGTTTCCTGAACGTAGAGCAAAGGGCTTCTGTTTTTCACGGTTATTTATGAGATTAGCTGAGGGCTTGTCACATATGGCCTTTATTCTGTTGAGGTATTTTCCTTCTATACCTATTTTATTAAGTGTTTTAATCATAAATGCTTTTTCTGCATCAATTGATATAATCATATGATTTTTGTCCTTTGTTTTTTTTATGTGATGTATCACATTGATGGATTTGTGGATGTTGAACCAGCCTTGTGCTCTGGGGATGAACCCGATTTGGTTGTAATGAATAATCTTTTTAATGCATTGCTGTAGTCGATTTGCTAGAATTTTGTTTAGGATTTTTAGATCTGTATTCATCAGAGATATTGGGCTGTAGTTTTCTTTTTTGTGTTTTCCTTACCAGGTTTTGGTATCAGGGTAATGTTGGCCTCATAAAATGAGTTAGGGGTTACTGTCTCTTCTTCAATTTTTTGGAAGAGTTTGAGCAGGATTGGTATTAAATCCTCTTTGAAGGTTTGGTAGAATTCACTACTGAAGCCATCTGGTCCCGGACTTTTGCTTTTGGGAAGGTTTTGGATGACTGATTCAATTTCGTTACTGGTGATTGGTCTGTTTAGATTTTCCAGTTCATGGTTCATCCTTGGAAGGCTACATGTTTCTAAGAACTTGTCCATTTCTTCTAGGTTATTAAATTTGGTGGCATATAGTCCTTCATAATATTCTTGGATGATCCTTTGTATTTCTGTGGTGTCCGTTATAACTTCCCCGTTTTCAGTTCTGATTTTGTTAATTAGTGTCTTCTCTCATTTTATCTTAGTGAGTCTAGCAAAGGGTTTGTCAATTTTCTTAACCTTTTCAAAGAACCAGCTCTTTGTCACATTAATTTTTCCTATTGTCTTTTTGTTCTCTATTTCATTTAGTTCTGCTCTGATTTCTGTTATTTCCTTTCTTCGGCTGACCTTGCGTTTCACTTGTTCTTCTTTTTCTAGTTATTTAAGGTGTAACACGAAGTTATTTTTTGGGGTTTTTTCTTGTTTCTTGAGATAGGCCTGTAATGATATAAATTTCCCTCTTAAAACTGCTTTCGTTGTATCCCAAAAATTTTCGTAGGATATATTTTGATTGTCATTTGTTTCTGTGCATCTTTTGATCTCTCCTCTAATTTCTTCTTTGACCCAGTAATTCTTTAAAAGTATGTTGTTTAATCTCCATGTATTTCTGTTTTTTCCTGCTTTCTTTTTGCAGTTGATATCCAATTTCAACGCCTTGTGATCAGAGAATATGCTCGGTATGATTTCAATCTTCTTAAATTTGCTGAGGCTGATTTTATGTCCCGGTATATGGTCTATCGTTCAGAATGTTCCATGTACACTAGAAAAGAATGTATAGTCTGACGTTTTAGGATGAAGTGCTCTATATGTGTCAATTATGTCCATTTCATCTAATGTGTCATTTAAGGTTGTTATTTCATTATTTATTTTCTGTTTGGATGATCTATCCATAGCTGTCAATGATGTATTTAAGTTCCCTAGTATAATTGTGTTTTGGTCAATTTCTCCCTTTGCTTCTGTTAGTAGTTGCTTTGTATATTTCAGTGCTCCCTGATTGGGGGCATAAATATTGATGACTGTTATGTCTTCTTGTTGTACAGTCCCCTTTACCATTATGAAATGTCAATCTTTGTTTCTTGTTATCTTTTTCACCCTGAAGTCTGTTTTATCTGATATCATTATGGCTACACCTGGTTTTCTCTGGATACCGTTTGCTTGGAGTGTCAATTTCTACCCTTTCATTTTGAGTCTCTGCTTTTCCCTGTAGCTGAGATGTGTCTCTTGGAGACAGCATATGGTTGGGTTTAGTTTCTTGATACAATCTGCTACTCTGTGCTTTATTACTGGTGAATTCAGTCCATTTACATTTAGGGTTATTATTGATATGTGTGGATTTCCTGTCATTCTATCTTTAGTTTTCTGGAAAGGCTGTGTCTCCATTGTTTCTTTGCCCTTTTGTTGTGGTCTATGATATCTGTATGGTGGTATTCTATGATGTTTCCCTGTGTTTCTTCTTTTATTACAGTATATATTCCAGTTCTGTTTTTTTTTTCCCCCAGTGGTTACCGTTAAGTTTATGTAAAAGAAAGTTTGATATTTAGAGTATTGCATTTTCTTCAACATGCTTACTTTCTCCATTTCTATATTCCGGTTCAGGCCTTTATTCTCCCCCTTTTTATGTTTTGGTTGCCAGAAATTGTCCCTATTGATGGTGGTCAAATATGCTCATTTAGTATTTCTTGTAGTGCAGGTCGTGTATTAGAAAATTCCCTCAGCTTCTTTATGTCTGGAAAGGTTTTTATTCCTCCTTCATACCTAAAGGATATCTTTTCTGGATATATTATTCTTGGCTCATAATTTCTCTGTTTCAATAGTCTGAATATTTGGTTCCACTCCCTCCTGGCTTGTAGAGTTTCTGCTGAACAATCTGATGATAATCTAATGGGCTTTCCTGTATAGGTTACCGTCTTCTTTTCCCTGGCTGCCTTGAGGATTCTTTCTTTGTCATTGATTTTAGACAGCTTCAATACAATGTGCCTTCGAGAAGGCCTGTTGGGATTGAGGTAATTAGGTGTTCTATTTGCTTCTTGGATTCAAGGATCCAGTTCTGTCCACAAGTTTGGGAAGTTCTCATCAACAATTTGTTTGAATATACCCTCTGTTCCCTTCTCTCTTTCTTTTCCTTCTGGTATGCCCATTATTCTTATATTGCTCTTTCTGATGGAGTCAGAAAGTTTTTGTAGAGTTTCTTTCATTTCTTTTAAGTCTCAAGTCTCTTTCTTCTTCCATCTGTGTAATTTCCAGGTTTCTATCTTCGATGTCACTGATTCTTTCCTCCATCTGGTCAACTCTACTACCTAAGCTAGTTATTACATTCTTAGTTTCTTCTATTGAGTTCTTAATCTCCAGAAATTCTATTTGTGTTTTTTTTTTTATTTCAATCTGTTTCATAAAATGATCATGTTGTTCTTTGACTGTGTTTCTGAGTTCATTAAACTGCCTCTCTGTGTTTTCTTGCATCTCGTTGATTCTTTTCAGAACTGCAATCTTGAATTCTCTGTCATTTAAGTCACATATTTCCATATCTTTAAATTCCTTTCCTGGAGACTTTTCACTTTCTTTCTGAGCTTTCTTATTGCCTTGGTTATTCATGGCAATTACTGATTTGTTATTTCTCCTCCTAGACATCTACAGGAGTGTCTTCTGCAACAGGTTGATAGGAAGATGTCTTTCTTTTGTTTTCCAGTACTTGTTGGTAGAATGTTTTATTTTCTGTCCGACTGCAGCCTTTTTTTCTCTCTCTCACATGGAAGTGCTATGCTTTCTCTGGCCTATTTCAGCTTCTCACACAATGGAGGGATTCCTTGAGAGACGGGCTTCTCCTCTGTTAATAGTTCGCTTGGGTCACAGGGCGCAGTGTCCATGTGGGTATGCGGAGTGCTTTTGAAGTTCCAAAGCTCTTCCTGCACCAGATTCAGAGCCCATATGTTTCAGCAGTTGTGTTTACTCCTGCAGGGATCTGCCCAGATAGTTGAGGCCAGGAGCGGGGTGAGTTGTGAAAGGTGGCCCAGAACAATGGCAGCGACCACCACCACAGCAGGTCCTGCTTCCACTGCTCCTTCCCCTTTGCCGGAACTAGTTGGGCTGTGAATCTGTGTCTGCGGTCTACAGTTCTCAGAACAGCAAATATTCTGTTCGTTTGATCTGACATTACTACTGTTCCACTTCTAGCACTGGGCAGATGGGGGCAGGACAAGCTTTTGGAGCGTAGGGAGGGGGCGGCTAGTCTCAGTGCCTAAGGCTTCCGTTCTCTGCTCGGCACTGAGGGCTTAAACCACCGTTTTCAGCCTTCTTCCCTCAGTCTTTTCTCCATGGTCTCTGCCGAGAACATTGGGTTCAGCCGTGTTATATGCTGCCCCCTCAGCCTTGTGGGCCATAAGCAGAGCCCTAGCAGTCCGAGTTCTTCCCTCTCCCACAGCTGCGGTAGTTCCGGGATGCAGCGAGCTCGGAGCACTGAGCTAGGTCTGTGTCCTGCGCCCGCGTGGCTCTGTCTCCACACTTCTCCATTTGCTCGATTCGCCCACCTTTAGGTGAATTCAGTAGTGGGCCTCTTCGTCTTGCCTGTCTGCTGTGCAGGGATTCCTTTGTGGAGTTATTGTTGTTCGATTAGTTGTAAATTCCCGGGGAGTTTTACAGAGGCTCACCTCACGCCGCCATTTTGATGACGTCCTCACATTTTTTTTTTTTAATAAAAATGTACAGGAGGTGAAAAAAAAAATCTTGGAGCTATTTTTTTTTTCTTTTTTAGTTTCAGGTGTACAAAACAATGTAATAGTTACACATTTATATCTCTCACAAAGTGATAACCCCCCTCCCCCTATCTACTACCCGTCTTACATTGTATATAGCTGTTACAGTTCCTCTGACTCTATTCCTTATGCTGTACTCCACATCCTGTGAATATATATATATATATATATATATATATATATATATATATATACACACACATATATATGTACATGGATTATAGTTGACATTCTTTATAACTTGGAGCTATTCTTGATTCTTCCTTCTCTCACACTTCATGTCGAAAGTACCATGAATTTCTGTGGCTCACCTTCTTAATAAATCTAGAATTTGACCCCTTCTCACTACCCCCACAGCCACTACTCTCATTCAAGTCTATGTCATCTTTCACCTGGATTGAAAATAGCCTCCTAATTGATCTTCCTGTATCTGCCCTTGACTCCCACATCCATTTCTTAACATAACAATGAGCATAGTTCTGTTAAAACCTACGTCATTATGTATTTCTCCTCTGCTCATACTCCTGTAATGGCTCTCCATCCTGCTCAGAGTAAAAGCCAAAGTCCTTACTTTGACCTACAAAGTCCCAAATTATCTGCCTTCTCCTTACCTCTCTGATCTCATTTTCAACTAGTCCCCACTCTATCTTTCCATTCTTGTCCTTCTGACCTCCTTTCTGTCTCTCAGGGACTTTATATCTAGCCCCTAGCTCAGGCCTTTGCTCTTGCTGTTTAGTCTCCTCAAAGCATTCTTACCAGGATATCCGTATGATTACTTCTCTTACTTACTTCAGACCTTCACTCACAAGTCACTTTCTCAGGGAGGCTTTCTTGGTCACCCCATCTACAATATCAATTCGCCTTCCAACGTTTCATATCTCATATGCTTGCTTCATTATTTCTCTTTACCATTCATCATGTGCAACATACTCTGTATTTTCATTATTCATCTTACTTATTTTCTGTCTCCCCAACTAGAATGTGAACTGCATGAGCACGGAGTCTTGTCTATTCAGTCACTGATATATCCCAAGCAAATATAAAAGCACTTGGCCCATACTAGGTGCCCAATAAATATTTGTTGAATGAATCTCTTTGCCACATTTACCCTCCCTAGAAGGTTCATCCTCCTTGTCTCCACATGGAAAACATATTTACCCATTCACAGACAGAAACCAAATATTACCTTCTCTCTGCAGCTTCCCCAAGTTTGCTGACCTCTATTCCCTGTCAATGTTAGTTTTTCCCTCCTCTGTGCTCTAAGAACATATATTTAACCTCTGCCATTGCACTTAAAATACTGCTTTGTGACTTTCAGGACCAAATTTTCCCACAAGATAATGGGTTTCTGCAATGTAGTATCATCACTTTATTATTTTTTTTATCAGCCCTTGTGCTAGGTCCATAGTAAAATTCAATAAAAGTGTTGAATGAATCACCAAACATACTCTCTCTTCTTTCTGTTCCCTCCCTTCCCTTTTGACCCCTTCTTACTACTGCCAAAATACTGGCTAACTCCTCTGTTCCCAAATTACCCATCACCTTCACTCTGACAAGACCTTACAGAGAGCTCCTATTCCCAGATTCTCCCCTTATACTCTTTTACCCCTGGTCAGATGGTCATTCCTCATGGTTTGGTAAGTAAGATAATATGACGAACTAATTAGTGCCAATATTCCAGGAAAACTTAATGCATTTACTGAATATTATATTTTAAAGTTACTACATATTTTTAATCTAGGCAACTAAGCAACATGGTGCTGTAAAAAGGAAATCTTGGGTTTACAGACTTAAGTAGAGTCCCTTGAAACTGATATTTTTTGGCTGCCTGACTGCTATGCTTTGGAGGGTTTTGAGGGAAGATGAGCTTTGAGCATTATTAATCATTCACTTCTGGATGAATTAACTTATCAGATTATTTCCTGAAAAGAGAAAGATTTGTTTTCTGGGGTCTTGTTTTTTTTTTTTTTTCTTTTTTTTGAAAAGAACAAAGAAGAAGAGTAGGGACATACTGGACATCTGAGGAGAAGAAAGGGTAGCTCCACTAAAGGGACAAAATGGAGAGCTTGCTGATGCCATGACCAAAGATAGACCTGGAAACATCTTTGGTTCCCTGCCAGCCACTCTCCTTTGCCCTTTGCCCTTCAGTAGGATCAATCCCAGTGGGGAACCGTGGTCCAAAAATTCTAATACAGAAATAGCCCAGTTTAAAAAAAAAAAAAAAAAAAAGAGGCCACACAATACGAATTGTGAAAATGCTTTGGAAACCAGAAATCATATTAATTTATTAACATATGTTAACTGATCCCAGAAAGGTAAAAGCATATCCAAATATATATTATATTGAGTATGTAGTGCTAGTTCTGTGAAAGAATTAGGCACTAGAACTATAAAGATGAGTAAAATAAATCCTCAGTCTGAAAGTAGCTTAAAATCTAACAAGGAAAAAGTTATTCCAAACTAGTAGATAAGTACTGGATAATAAATGTTTAAACACATTACATAGAGAGGCAACTTTCAGGTCTTGTTAGGTAGTTCTGGTTATATGACAAACATCACATATAGTAGTAAGTAATATTTGAGGTAGGTTTTCAAGGGTAAGTAGAAGCTTTCTGGGCAAATATGGAAAGTGGTAGAAGAAACAGTATGTAAAAGACATAAAGTCATGAAACAGCCAGGCTGGGTGGGAGGATATTAGTAATATGATATGGCTGGATCCTGGGCTTTAAGAAAGTGTGTAGTGGTAGATGAGATTCAGAGATAGTAAAGGATCAGCTTATGAAGGATCTTGAATGCCATAATAAAAAAGTTTGAGATTTTATGTTTTTAGACAATGATAAGCCATTTAAGATTCTTAAGCAAGAAACTCACATGTTCAGAATTTCAATTTTAGAAAATGACTTTAGCTGTAGTATGGAGAATGGATTAGAAAGTGAGAAGAAATAGACTCAGAAAAATCAAATTGTTGAGAACTGCATTATGCAAGTAGAGGTGGATGAGAGTCTGAGTTAAGCAATCATAGTAGAGATGGACAAGAATGGACAGATACAAAGTATATGTAGGAGAGAGTCAAAGCTTCATGACCAATTGTCTATTATGGGAAATAGTCATGAATTGCATGGTCAATTGTTTTGAATGATCCTGTGGATTTGCTGATATGGGTAATAGAGAATGCAGAGAAAGTTTTTCATGGAGCAGTTATATATTTGTGCTGAGGCATATTGAGTTTGATGTTCCTGTGAGACATCAGGTGGAGGTTTAGAAGGTAAATAGGATATGGACAGTCAATCAGAAGATAGATCTAATTTGAAGATGAGAACTTCAGAATTACACCAACATATGGTGTTAGGTAGAAACTGTATGGATAGGTAAATTTTCCTACGGAAGACTATTAAGAGACAACCAAATATAGTATGCCCAAATGTGAAGACTGGTTGAAAAAGGTGAAACACATAAGAGACTTGGATTATCTGGAGCCAGAAGAGGAAAATATAGTGTCCACAAAGAAAAGGGAAGAGAGTTCAATTAAGGAATGACAAACACATAGAGAGACCAAGAAAGAGATTTTAAAAACCTGAAAATGTTCATTGAATTTAACAATACAGAGAACATTTGTTCCATTGGTTAGAACACATTTGGTGTAGATATAAGGACCAGGTGAGAAAAGTGAGGCACACTTTCAAAGTTGTGTAAGAGCAGGATTGACCCCTGAGAGTCAGTGCCACCTGAATTTTGTACCCAAGCTGTCTTATTTGTCTCACCCTATTCCTATAAGTGCTGAAAAGTAAATAAGAGGGAATGAAATAGAGTCAGCAGTGTAATTTTACTGCACTGTACCAGGTTCTACACCTCTTTTTCCTAGAAATAACTCTGAAAACATAGACTTAAGCTACCATGTTTTGTTTTATATGAACCCCAACCTAGGCCACATTTGACTGGCCCATGTGTGGACATCTGATCCAATGACAGCTAATCCTAAACTCTCAGCATGCTGGACCAATTACATTTCCTCTCCTGAGACTGAGCAAGGAAATACCTTGAGAATTTACTAGTTGGTAGAAAAAAAGCTGATGAAAGCTTATCTCTTATAGGCCAGAATAGCCATAATGGGCGACATATATGCCAAAGTTATAGGAAGACTGAATTCTAAGTAAGCTAAAGAATCCATTGAGAGGGAGAAAGAAATGGAATCCAGTAGTAGAGAAGTGTGGCCACTGCAAGAGGCAGAAGGAATCACATGTCTACAACCCCCTCAGCTCCAAAGACCTTTTTGTTTCCTGTCCAAACATTTAAATTAAGCCTCTTTTTTCTTCAGGTTAATTTGAGTTCAGTGTTTCTCTTCCTTGCAACCTATAGAGCTAAAGTTATCTTTAAAGGAGGCTTGTCCGTGAAACAAAGGAAAAAATTAAGGCAATAGCAGAACAAGGATTATTTAAAACAAGAGCCTTTGAACTACATATAATGGAATGGACTGAAAAGATGTTAATAAGCTACTTTGACTAAATTGACCAACTAGTTTATCTTACTGATTTGTTCCTAAATCTCTCTGGATTGGGACACAAAGGGTCTAATGCTTACCCAACTCATTCAATTATTCAATGTCACCTCACTTGGGTTACAGTTTCCTTATCTATAAGGTAAGGATGTAAACATCTATCTACTTATATCATAGGCAGTGTGATTATATTGAAAGATTAGGTATCATACTGAAATGTGAAAATGTGAGGTGCTGATAATAATTGTGAGTCATATCAATTATAGTAGCAATTGTTCACATTTTCTCTTCAGTAAGATCAGTCTAAGATTTACTGAACAGTGCTACACTCACGCCATCCCACCGAGCTACCACTTGTTTCTATCTCATATAGCACTTGAAGCTCTTTGTATGTTCTGCCATTGTGGTCTTTTACTTCCAGCTGAGTTTTACTAATAACCAATAACTGAATAATTAATAAATCTTACCTGAAAAAGCACTAACATGTTTTTTCACGTGCAAAAAACAAGTATTCCAGCTAAAAAATTCATGTAATTTTGGAGTATCATAAGCCTGCTCTATTAGTCTACAGATGAGCAAACTTGTTATAACACTGTCTCATGTGCTGCACAGCCTCTACTCCCTGCTTATGGAGGCCAAAAGATAATTCAGAAGGAGGCTCAGGGTACTGTGAAAATCTTTGTAGCAGTATCAGCATTTTCACATAGAATGGTGGATACATTTTGCCACTTAATATGGAAATGCATTGCATTATTCAAAGATTGAGAACATTGTTTTAAAAGCCTCCTTTTGCATAGCACTAAGAGTTGATCTGCTGCTTTAGATTACTTGATAATGTAGTCAGTGAAGTTGGTCCCATGCAGACCAGGGAACTATTACACAAGTAATGCAGAATTACTAAGAGGTCAAGCACTTTTGGTCTCTGATTGGCTGGATATATGAGTAATTTCTGTATTCCCAGGTCTTCTGGCTGCCTGACAGTGGGGAGAGGAAAGCACAAATGTTCAGCACTTAATCCAAAATCCTAAAGATGGCTGAGCAGTGCCCAACACTTTCTCTTCTGTGTCACTCTGAAAGAAATCTTTTACCCTGGTTTGTTGAACAACCCCTCCCTGGCTGAGGCTGAGGTAGAAGAGAGAGAGGTATAAGGGCTCCTTTCTGCTCTGTATTTATCTGTCAAGCATAGTGAACATCTATAAATAAGGCAACTAGGATGATGGGTACAGGGAGGCTCACTATATTATTCACCTTACTTTTGTCAATGTTTGAAATCTTCTATAATAAGAATTTAAACTAGGGTGGGGGAAAGCAGCTTCTTCAGTATGTAACTTCAAGGTTTGGGGGAAAGAGAGCTTTCTCCCCCAAATATGTTCCGCTACCAACTGGTCATTTCACTGTTGGAAATAAGACTGGAAATACAAATAAAAATAGAAGTCAACAGTGACTAGAATTCACATTCAGATGGAAACTACCAAAGCACATCCTTTTCCAGGAGAGAGCAGCCAGGGTACCAAGCACTTGAAGGGACTGTGAGCCATGGAGAAAGGGACATGGGAGATGAGAAACTGGGAGCCTCAGACATACATTTTGTTGGCTTCACTGTTTGGTCATCTCTCTGTCTCAAAGGATTCTTTGGGGGACAACTTGGTGCCTACTGAGATCTCCATTTCTCCCATGAACTCACAATCCTGCCCCATCCCTGACGACAGTTATCCTGGGCTTCAGAGACAAACTCCCTCACTGGCTTTTGACCCCTACCCCCTTAATAATATTAGACCATAAAGTTTTTTAGCACAGAGGAGTTGCCATGACAATGACATCCACATCTCTGTAGAAGTGCCAGCACTGAGAGACCCAGGGGCTCGGGCACATGGCAAAAGGACAGCTTGTGAGAAACAATGGAGGGAGCCGACTGCAGATTCTTTTCATGCCTAATTACCCCTGAGCACATGGCACAATGGCTTATTTAACTCTGCCTTGGCTCAGAATGGAGACAAGTTCTCATTCCATTTGGAAAGGACTCCAGCCCTGGCCCTTGCCTCCATTTCAGGGAGGGGCAGGAGGAGAAGGAAAGTGAGTTATTGAAATGCATAAAACTGTCACCTTAATTACTTTGCATTTGGACATCTTTCCTTGCTCCAGAAGCTAATTAATTATTCCAAGTCAGGAAAATTATTCCACCAAAGTTTTAACTGTGAGCTAAATGCTGACAACCGAAGTTGGGAATAACTGTTCCCCATGCCTATCTAGGCAGTGGGATATAATCTTTTCTCAGAACTGATCGAGCCAGTCAAGAGGGTGGAATGACTTATTAAATCCTCAGAATGTGTAAGGTAACCTTCCTGGTTTCTTTCTCACTGTTCCAGGAAACTTAGAATAGAATTCGGGCTCACCCCATGCAATTTTGCAGACTGTGGAAAAGAAGTTTTGCCAAGACCAGGCTGTAAGGGGAGCCCAGGCAGAAGAGACAGAATGGAGATGGAAGCAAAGGAGATTCTCCGCTCCATGCAGCTAGCAGGTTCAGGACTGTGCCATTTCCACCACATAGTGAGTTCACAACTTAACAATAGTGATTTTTAGTCATCAGAGGTGGTGGGAGAGCAAAATTGCCTTATAGGAATTAGGAGAATGAATGCTTTTCAGAGATTTATGCTACTGGTGCTCTCCTGGATTCTCTGCCATGGCAACCAAATACGTGGGGTAATTGATTACCAAGACTGCCTCCAAGTCAACATAGATAACATAGCTTTAACTATCTGTTTGTTCTCTGTTCCAGCGCTGACTCTTATCACTTTTCTTCCAGTGTGATTTAATATTCATTATCTGATTCAAATAATCACAGGCAGAGGGTCAAATGTTTCCCAACTGTCTTTTTTGGCTCAGCAAACCCAGGGGGCCTAGCTATACTCCCTCTGCATATTTCCACTTTAGTACTGAATATACTAGAATATAAGGCTTTGAAACCCATCATTCTGGGAGGACCCAGGGTACAGTCTAACAAGAAATAAGTAATAAGAAATGCACTGGTGAGGGGGACACTGGCATCTTTGAGAAGACCAGAGATGGCTATCCTCTGTAGAACAGGATTGATGGGAAATTTAGTCATAAAATTTAACTTCTTTGTATTAAATGGTGTTTTAAATGGGGTCCAGAGTAAGACAAGGCTCTGCTGCAGGTCCAACCTCTGTTCAAACTGTCTTATCACTCCAGCCTAAGTCCAATGGTACTAGAGGCAATGAAATAGATAAAACGTTATATAGAACTGTCCCACCAGGACAGTTAGAGGACAGACCTTTGAATGTGGGGCAAAACCATATCTTCTACAGTAGAAAATTACTGCCATTTGAAAAGAAGCTCATAGGTAAATGAATGACAACGAGATACTAAGTGACTATGTAATTATGGCTGCCTATCATAAGCTGGGTATCATCTGATCAACCAATTCCTAAGATCAGGTGGATATGGAACAATTCCTGTGCAATGAAAATTGTGTACCAGGCTGCAGAGAGACAGAAGGCTCAAGTAAATGACATGAGCAAATGGCCAGACTTCCATACCCTTTCCCTATTAGTCCCTCAACTCACACTTATGAAGAAGGAAAAATAGTTCAAACTAGTTTAAAAATGATGCTACACCATATTTGGTACTAGCAAAATTGGACTGCTGACACATTACAGCCTCACTCAGGGGTAACACTAAGGACATTGGTGAAGGAAAGTTTTCCTAGAGATCAGAACTTTAAGCAGTACACTGGGCCATTTACCTCATGTGGAGAAAGAAGGTCTGCGGTCTAGATATATACATGAACTCCCAAGAAGTGGAAAATTACTTGGCTGAAAAAAGCAAGACTGCAATATTTGTATATTAGTTTCCTGGGACTGCTATAACAAATTACCATAAACTGGATGGCTGAAAACCACAGACATTTATTCTCACACAGTTTTGAAGGCCAGAAGTCTAAAATCAGTATCAACATGTTGAAAGCAAAGTGTAGGAGGCTTGAAGAACCAATCCATTCTTTGACTCTTCCAGCCTCTGATGGCTGCTAGTATTCCTTGGTTTGTGGCCACATCTCTCCAATCTCTGTCTCCATCTTCACATTGCCTTCTCCTCAATTTTTGTCAAATCACCCTCTGTCTCTCTCTTATGAAGACACTTGTGATTTTATTTAGGGCCTATCCCGGTAATCCTGGATAATTTCTTCATCTCAAAATCCCTAATTTAATCATATCTGCAAAGATCACTGTTCCAAATAAAATTTAAAAATTTAAGGAAATAAGACATGATACCTATAGAGGCCATTATCAATCTACCACAAGGTGAGACAGTAGATCTTGGAAAGAGATTTCTGGGTATACCTATGGAAGTTGGCACAAAAAGTGTGAGGACTTTTGTGTCTCATGTTATGATCCAACAAAGTGTAATCACCTCAGAAAAGGTTCTCAGTCTCCAGGGAGACAGCATGACTTCCTGTGGATGTCAGCAAGCATCATTGGGTTTAATACTGGCTGGCTCATGGGCCCTGAGTTGAGTGGCTGTGGTGGCAAAGATGGAGTATTGCATGGTCACAACAAAACGGGCTCCCTCTCACTAAGGCTCTTCTACTGCCCAACCTGCCAGCAGCAGACACTGACTCTAATCACCTGATAAGGTACCATTCCTTTAAGACAGTGCTTCCCAATCTATCTGTAGCAAGCAACCAGGTTTGTTTACTTGTTAACTTCTAAATACTATGAACAATATTTTACATAATACAATAAAATACATTACTAGAAAGGTTATCAAATGCCTGGATGCTACAACAATGTCAAATTGCTTTAAAAAAAAAAAGTTTCTAGACTCATACTCTCAATTTCTGTACTTATCACAGATTGGTAGGAGACCAGCACAGCCCAAGGACCATGTTTTAAGAAGTATTTCCCTATAAAATTGCCCAGCATTTGTTACCAGATCAATTATATTCAATCCTTTCCATCTATCCAAGGTTATACCTATTTAGAAAATGGGTTTTCCTTCCCTGCATCTTCCCATATTGCTTACACCATCACCACAATACAAAAGACGAATATATTGACATGGTATGACACTCAACATTACCTCAGACCAAGGGAAATATTTTACAGCCAAGGAGGTGCAATATTGGACATATGACGTTGGGATCCACTGTGTTACCATGTATCCCATCATGCGAGGTTGGACAATTAAGTTCGTGAACTTGTTGCAATGATGTTCCTAACCTTTTCTTATATCAGAGGGATTATTCATTATGAATTTGTACCAACTGGACAAACAGTTAACCAAGTTTACTGTTTGAAAGTACTGAAAAGGCTGTGTGGAATAGTTAGACGACCTGAACTTTTCACCAACAATTCATGGCTCTTGCATAACAACAATGCACCAGCTCACATGGCACTGTCTGTGAGGGAGTTTTTAGCCAGTAAACAAATAACTGTTTTGGAACACCCTCCCTACTCACCTGATCTGGCCCCCAGTGACTTCTTTCTTTACCCTATGATGAAGGAAATGTTGAAAGGAAGACATTTTGATAACATTCAGGACATCAATGGTAATACAACGACGGCTCTGATAGCCATTCCAGAAAGAGTTCCAAAATTGCTTTGAAAGGTGGACTAGGCATTGGTGTCAGTGCATAGCTTCCCAAGGGGAGTATTTCGAAGGTGACCTTAGTGATATTCACCAATGAATTATGTTGCACTTTTTCTAGGATGAGTTCGCGAACTTCATTGTCAGACCTCGTACATAGGTAACCAGCCAAACAGGACGATGTAATGACCCATGTCTCCCAAAGATAGGATACATGAATCTGAGAAGCAAAGGACAGTAGTAAGATTGAACCTTCTCAGAATCACTCCCAGTGACCTACTTGCAGAAGTTATGCTTCTTCTTCCTGCACCATTAGACTTTATCAGGTTAAAGGTCCTGGCTCTTCAGAAAGAATGCTTCCACGATGAGTTTTACTGAATTGAAAGCAGGGGACAGCCAGCTAACAACTTTTCACTCCTCACCCCAGTGGAACGGAAATCAAAGAAAAAATTACTGTATAGATGGTAATTGAACCTGATTACTCTAAAAAGTTGGGATTGCTGCTCTACAATGAGAACAGAGAGTTTGAGGGATTCCTTGGAAGCCACCTCAGATCTTCTCAGTTTCATCAGTTTTGCGACCCTTGACCACTTGTTCCACCCCAATTGCCATTGCAACAAGCTCTCTTTGGATACCAGTTTGCTTAATTCCAAGCACTGAACAACTTGGTAACAGACTATCATGTTGGCACATCCTCTTTATCTGCCGCACTTCTCTTTTTTCTCACTCCTACTTCCCTGAGATTGTATTCCTTAATAAAGTGATAGCTCAGAAGCTTTGGTCTCAGCCTCTGTTTCCTGCAAAGACCCAGGCCAAAAGTATTCTGCCAGTTACTTGCAGAATTTGTGCTACACTGCCTTTCTGCCTTTAGTAAGTCTCCAATTATTTATACTACAAATAAGAGTGCATATTCTGCCTAAAAGTGAACATCTTTCTACACTTTAGCTTCATGAAATATTTCATGAAATATGAAAGGTAAAAGGAGTTTAAGGAGGCAGAGAACAGTCACAAAGATCAAGAGACTGGTATGAGAGAGTGAAAAGAAAAAAGTTCTCTATCATCAAAAGAATGAAAAAGAATATGAAGGTCTCCCCATTGACACTGAATTAAGAATTTCTGAGAAAAAAAAAAACACAAAACATTGTACTAAAAATGCAACATTCCATCTTCCATAGAAAAACAAAGACAATTTAGGGGCATTAGCAAGGATACTGAGGATGTTTATCACCATCTTTAGCTAGTAGGTTGGTGCAAAACTAATTGCAGTTTAAAAGGCTAAAAATAATTGTAAAAACCACAATTACTTTCGCACGAACCTAATCCAATAGGCATGCTAGAGAAAATCTTTTCAAGATGTATTTTTGAAAACTCATTTAAATCTTCTGTGGTAATGGATAAACATAATATTTCCTTAGAGTGCATGTTATTAGATCTAATGGGATAGATCTAAATTTTAGTCACGATTGGCATGCATGATCACAAAAGTTTGGAAATTGATGTTCTAGACAATGAGAAAAAACTGAAGACTTTTTTTTGAACAAGAAAGTGATATATGATCAGAGGACACATTTTCAGGAGATTAAGAAAATTCTTAACATGAAGAAAACCATTTGGAGGTATCATAATAATTAAGAATGCCTAGTTTCTTTTCTCATAGTTTTATTTCTTATTTCTGTTTTCACATCTTATTTGATTGGCAAGAACTTTGTGAAAAAAATGTGAATTTTCAATAGTGTTAGCAAGCATCTTTATTTTGTTCCTGACTTTAATGAGAATGCTGCAGGTGTATCACCCAGAAGTACAAAATTATTAGCAAATTTAGAATAAGTGATTTTATTATATCATAAAAGTATATTTTCTTAACATTTTTAAAAGAACAAATAAGAAAAATGGAAAAAATAAAAGTCAAACAAATAATGCAAGAACACCATGAGGGATTTTTAAAAAATGCATCATGTATTAATTGAAAGGGTTGACTACATGTCAGATAAATAAGTAACTTTTAAAAACTTTAAATTATAGAACCATTTGCTAGCAATTACATAAATTACAAAGAAAAAGAAAATATTCTATAGTTTCCCTTCAGAAAAAAATAAAATAAAAGGATTAAAACGTCAGTGAAGTCTCTGACATCTCAGATATTCTAAACACCAATATAACATCTATAAGAATTGGAAAGGACGTCATGAAAATGGTGGTGTGAGGTGAGCTTCTGGAAATCTCCCCTGGAATTTAAAACAAATCTAACAACTATAACTCCATATAGGACTCCCTGCACAGCAGACAGGCAAGACAAATGGTCCAAATTGCTTTAAAAAAAAAAAAAAAAAGTTCTAGACTCATACTCTCAATTTCTGTACTTATCACAGATTGGTAAGGGACCAGCACAGCCCAAGGACCATGTTTTGAGAAGTATTTCCCTATAAGAGTACCCAGCTTTTGTTACCAGATCAATTATATTCAGTCCTTTCCATCTATCCATGGTTATACCTATTTAGAAAATAGGTTTTCCTTCCCTGCATCTTCCCATATTTCTTACACCATCACCAGAATCCAAATGACTAATCCATTGACATGGTATGACACCCAACATTACCTTAGACCAAGGGAAATACTTTACAACTGAGAAGGTGCCATAATGGACATATGACGTTGGGATCCACTGGGTTACTATGTATCCCATCATACACAGTTGCCACAAATTGTCCCTGTTGATGGTGGTTGAATAGCCTCCTTTATTATTTCTTGTAGTGCAGGTCGTGTATTAGAAAATTCCCTCAGCTTCTCTACGTCTGGAAAGGTCTTTATTCCTCCTTCATATCTAATGGATATCTTTGCTGGATATATTATTCTTGGCTCATAATTTCTCTCTTTCAATAGTTTGAATATTTGGTTCCACTCCCTCTTGGCCTGTAGAGTTTCTGCTGAGAAATCTGATGATAATCTAATGGGCTTTCCTCTGCAGGTTACCGTCAACTTTTCCCTGGCTGCCTTGAGGATTCTTTCTTTGTCGTTGATTTTTGACAGCTTCAATACAATGTGCCTTTGAGAAGGCCTGTTGGGGTTGAAGTAATTAGGTGTTCTATTTGCTTCTTGGATTCAAGCATCCAGTTTTTCCACAAGTTTGGGAAGTTCTCATCGACTATTTGTTTGAATATACTCTCTGTTTTCTTCTCCCTTTCTTCCCCTCTGGTATGCCCATTATTCTTATATTGTTCTTTCTGATGTAGTCAGAAAGTTCTTGTAGAGTTCTTTCATTTCTTTTAAGTCTCAAGTCTCTTTCTTCTTCCATCCATGTCATTTCCAGATTTCTATCTTCAATGTCAATGATTCTTTCTTCCATCTGGTCAACTCTACTTCTTAAGCTGGCTGTCTCATTCTTAAATTTCTTCCATTGAGCTCTTAATCTCCAGAAATTCTATTTGGTTCTTTTTTAAAATTTCAATCTCTTTGGTACAATGTTCATATTGTTCTTTGATTGTGTTTCTGAATTCATTAAACTGCCTTTCTGTGTTTTCTTGCATCTCGTTGAGTTTTTTCAGAACTGCAATCTTGAAATCTCTGTCATTTAAGTCACATATTACATATCTTTAAGTTCATTTTCTGGACACTTTTCACTTTCTTTCTGAGTTGTCTTGTTGCCTCGGTTATTCATGGCAATTAACGATTATTATTTCTCTTTTTAGACATCTACAGGAGTGGCTTCTGCAACACGTTGAGAGAAAGAGGTCTTTCTTTTGTTTTCCAGTACATGTTGGTAATATATTTTATTTTCTCTCTGACTGCAGCCTTTTTTTCTCTCACACACTGTAGTGTTATGTTTTCTCTGCACTATTCCAGCTTCTCACGCAATGGGGGGATTCCCTGGAAGGCAGGATTCTCCTCTGTTAACAGTTCCCCTGGGTCATAGGGTGTTGCGCCCCTGTGGGGATGCGGAGAGCTTTTGAAGTTGCCAAGCTCTTCCTGCACCAGGTTCAGAGCCCCTGTGTTTCAGAAGTTCTGTTTACTCCTGCATGGATCTGCCCAGATAGGTGGGAACAGGGGCGGGATGGGTTGTGAGAGGTGGCCCAGAGCAATGGTGGCGTCCACCACCACAGCCAGTGCTGCTTCCACAGCTCCCTCCCCTTTGCCAGAACCAGTTGGGCTGTGAATCTGTGTCTGTGGACCACAGTTCTCAGAACTGAAAATATTCTGTTCTTTTGATCTGACACTGCTACTGTTCCTCTTCTAGCACTGGGCAGGTGGGGTATGGCGAGCTCTGGGAGGGTAGGAAGGGGGTGTCTAGTCTCAGTGCCTAAGGCTTCCGTTCTCTGCTCGGCAGTGAGGGCTTAAAACACCGTTTTCAGCCTTCTCCCCTCAGACTTTGCTCTGAGGTCTCTGCCGTGAACATTGGGTTCAGCCATGTTGAATGCTGTTCCTTCATCCCTGTGGACCATAAACAGAGCCTTAGCAGCCCGAGCTCTTCCCTCTCCCACAGTTGCGGTAGTTCCGGGATGCAGCGAGCTCGGAGCACTGAGCAAGGTCTGCATCCTGCGCCCACGTGGCCCCATCTCCTTCCCCTTCCCCCCTCCCCTGCTCACCCAATTTGCCCACCTTTAGGTGAATTCAGTAGTGAGCCTCTTCGTCTTGCCTCTGCTGTGCAGGGAGTCCTTTGTGGAGTTATAGTTTTTCAATTTGTTGTAAATTCCAGGGGAGATTTCCAGAGGCTCACCTCACGCCATTTTGAAGACATCTCTAAATTAATCTTAATATGCCTTTCTATACATTATTTAGATATATGTAAATATAGTACAATCAAAATACATTTTTTTAATTACTGTATTTTGTAGTGTATAATGTGCTCCCATGTATAATGCACACCAACATTTTTGGCCAAAACTTTCAGGGAAAATATTTTTGTTTTAATTTTTTAATTCAAATTTTAATTTGTTCACATTTAGGTACTTGTTTTATGTATTATAAAGGAATTTTAGCATTTAATTTTTTAACATATTATGTTATAAGAAATTTTTGTAACAAATAATTACAGAACACTAGAAAAGATACAAGGTATACGAAATTTTATTTACTGGTAACAAATTTACGCTATTTATGCATCATAGAAGGCCAAGAACTCTTCATCACTGCAAATTCATTGAAAGTTCAATAAAACCAATTATTGTATTCTAGGATATTATTTTGCATTTTGATATCATTGTTGATTTCCAGAATTACACCTTTAACTCATAAGCATAACTAAAAGAATTAAAAACATTTATTTTGATACAGAATTAGTACTACCCACGTATAATGTGTATCCTTATTTTTTCCTCACAAATTTAGGCCAAAAAGTGTGCATTACGCATAGCAAAATATGGTAAATTTTTTAATTTTATCAGCATATAAAATAAAACAAGGTGTGTATGTGTGTGTGTGTGTGTAAATGAATCCTAATATACTTAGTTTATTAACAATTTCCTTAAAAGGCAAACAAACCACATTTATAATTTTGCATGCATATTTACTTTGCTCCAAAATGATTTTACCTAGTATTATCTCAACAATTTATGTTAATTACTCCCTTGTTAAAGTAAGCAGCTTTTGTTTTTCCAGACATAAGAGAAAAATGGAAGACAAAAACAGTCTAGCTAAATTTTCCACACACATTTTATATCACTTTGACAACTTTTAAGGTAGAAAAATAATCATACATATTACATCACTTAAATATATTGTGTATCCTATTAAAGATATATCATTTATATATAAAATAAGGAGCAAGAGCAATTAAAACTACAGTTTTAGTATACTTAGTACTATAAAAATTAGTAACTAATATTTATATCTTTTTCTTACTTAAAAATTGCCTGCAGATTTTCCTGGTCATAAATACGGTGGCATGAGGTGAGCCTCCTGAAATCTCCCCTGGAATTTAAGCCCCTGGGTTTAAGCCCTCACTGCCAAGCAGAGAATGGAAGACTTAGGCACTGAGTCTAGCTTCCCACTCCATACCTTCCCAGATATCACACCATCCCGCCTGCCCAGTGCTAGAAGTGGAAGAGTAGCAGTGTCAGATAAAAAAACAGAATATTTAGTTCTAAGAACAGTGGTCCACAGAGAAGAACTCGCATCCAATTAGTTCCAGCAAAGGGGAGGCAGCCAGGAAAGCAGGACTGGCTGTGCTCATGGTCATCACCATTCCTCTGGGCCACCTCTCACAACTCACCCCATCTCTGTCTCCACCTATCTGGGTGGATCCTGCAGGACTAAACAGAGCTGCTAAAACATATTTGCTCTGAATCTGGTGCAGGAAGAGCTTTGGAACTTCAGAAGTGCTCATCCCCCCATGGAAGAGGCGCCCTATATGACCCAGGCAAACTGTTCACACAGGAGAAGCCTGCATTACATGGAATCCCCCCATTGTATGAGAAGCCGGAACAGTGCAGAGAAAACACAACACTACAGTATGAGAGAGAATAAAAGGCTGCAGTTGGAGAGAAAATAAAACATTCTACCAACACTTACTAGAAAACAAAAGACAGACCTCTTTTTCTCAACCTGTTTCAGAACCCACCTCTGTAGATGTCTAGGAATATAAGTAATAAATCATTCATTGCCATGAGTAACCAAGGCAACAAGTAAGCTCAGACAGAAAGTGAAAACTCTCCTGAAAATGAACTTAAGACATGGAAATATGTGACTTAAATGACAGAATTCAAGATGCAGTTCTGAAAAAAACGCAACGAGATGCAAGACAACACAGAAAGACAGTTTAATGAACTAAGAAACACAATCAAAGAGCAAAATGAACATTTTACCAAAGAGATTGAAATTTCAAAAAAGAACCAAATAGTATTTCTGGAGATTAAGAACTCAATAAACAAATAAAGAATTAAATAGCCAGCTTAGGTAGTAGAGTAGGCCAGATGGAGAAAAGAATCAGTGACATCGAAGATAGAAATCTGGAAACAATATGAATAGAAGAAGAAAGTGACTTGAGACTTAAAAGAAATGAAAGAACTCTACAAGAACTTTCTGACTCCATCAGAAAGAACAATATGAGAATAATGGGCATACCAGCAGGAAGAAAGAGAGAAGGGAACAGAGAGTATATTCAAACAAACAATTGACGACAACTTCCCAAACTTGTGGAAAGAACTGGATCCTCGAATCCAAGAAGCAAATAGAAAATCTAATTACCTCAACCCCAACAGGCCATCTCCAAGGAACATTGTATTGAAACTGTCAAAATTTAACGACAAACAAAGAATCCTCAAGGCAACCAGGGAAAAAAAGAGGGTAACCTACAAAGGAAAGACCATCCGATTATCATCAGATTTTTCAGTAGAAACTCTCCAAGCCAGGAGAGAGTGAAATCAAATATTCTACCTATTGAAAGAGATAAATTATGAGCCAAGAATAATATATCCAGCGAAGATATCCTTTAGATAAGAAGGAGAAATAAAGACATTTCCAGACATACAGAAGCTAAGGGAATTTTCTAACACATGACCTGCACTACAAGAAATACGGAAGGAGGCTTCGACTAGTATAAATAGTAATAATTTGTGACAATCAAAACAGAAAAGGGGGGAGAGTAAGGCCTCAACTGGAATATGGGAATGGAGAAAGTAAGCATGCTGAAGAAAATGGAATTCTCTAAATGTCAAACTTTCTTTTACATAAACTTAACCGTAACCACTAAAAAAAAAAAAAAAAAAAAATCCAGAACTGAAATACATAACATAATAAAAGAAGACCAGAGGGGAAAATCATAGAATACCACCACACAGAAATAATAGACAATGACAAAAAGACAAAGAAACAATAGAGACACAGTCTTAGCTGAAAACCAAAGCTAGAATGATAGGATATACTCACATATCAATAATCACCCTAAACGTAAATGGACTGAACTCACCAACAAAAGGCACAGAGTAGCAGATTGGATCAAAAAACTAAATTGAACCATATGCAGCCTCAAAGAGACACATATCTGCTACAAGGAAAACATAGACTCAACGTGACAGGGTGCAAATTGACATTCAAAGCAAATGATATCCACAGAAAATCAGGATACTCATCCTTATAGCAAATAAAACAAATTTTAGGATGAAATGGTAGCAAGAGAAAAGATGGACATTTCATAATGATAAAGGGGACTATAAAACAAGAAGACATAACAGTCATCAATATTTATGCCCCCAAGTAGTTGCTAAAATATACCCAGCAACTGCTAACCGAACTAAAGGGAGAAATTAACCAAAACACAATTATAGTGGGGACCTAAACGCATCATTGAGAGTGATGGATAGATCATCGAAACAGAAAATAAATAACGAAATAGCTCCCCTAAATGACACGTTAGACGAAATTGACATAATTGACATTTCTAGAGCACTTCATCATAAAACATCAGACTACACATTTTTTTCTTGCATACATGGAAAATTCTCAAGGATAGACCAAATATTGGGACATAAAACTAGCCTCAGCAAATGTAAGAAGATTGAAATTATACCAAGCATATTCTCTGATCACAAAGTTTTCAAATTGGATATCAACTACAAAAAGAAAGCAAGAAAAAAAATCAAATACATGGAGATTAAACAACATACTCAAAGAACGACCAGGTCAAAGAAGAAATAAGAGAAGAGATAAAAAGATACATAGAAACAAATGAGAATGAAATACATCCTACCAAAATTTTTGGGATGCAGCAAAATTAGCTGTGAGAGGGAAATTTATATCATTACAGACCTATCTCAAGAAACAAGAAAAATCCCAGATAAATAACCTCACATTACACCTTAAAGAACTAGAAAAAGAAGAACAAATAAAACCCAAGGTCAACAGAAGAAAGGAAATAAGAAAAATCAGAGCAGAACTACATCAAATAGAGAACAAAACGACAATAGAAAAAAATAATGCAACAAAGAGCTGGTACTTTGAAAAGATTAATAAAATTGACAAACCCTTGGCTAGACTCATTAAGACAAAAAGAGAAAAGACACTAATAATCAAAATCAGAAATGAAAGAGAGGAAGTTATCACGGATGCCACAGAAATACAAAGAATCATCCAAGAATACTATGAAGGACTATATGACACCAAATTCAATAACCTAGAAGTAATGAATGCATTCTTAGAAATATACAGCCCTCCTAGGATGAATCACGAAGAATTGGAAAATCTAAATAGACTGATCACCAGTAAGGAAATGGAATCAGTCATCCGAAACCTTCCCAAAAGCAGAAGTCAGGGACCAGATGGCTTCACTAGTGAATTCTACCACATCCTCAAATTCTTCCAAACAATTGAAGAAGAGACAATACTCCCTAACTTATTTTATGAGGCCATTACCCTGATACCAAAACCTGGTAAGGATAACACTAAAACAGAAAACTACAGACCAATATCTCTGATGAATACAGATGCAAAAATGCTAAACAAAATTCTAGCAAATCGAATGCAACAATACATTAAAAATATTATTCATCATGACAAGTGGGGTTAATCCCTGGGGAGCAAAGATGGTTCAACATCCACAAATCCATCAATTTGATACATCACATAAACATAATAAAGGACAAATATATGATTATATAAATTGATGAAGAAAAAGTGTTTGACAAGATACAACATCCATTTATGATTAAAACACTTAATAAAATAGGTACAGAAGGAAAATGCCTTAACATAATAAAGGCCATATATGACAACCCCTCGCTAATATCACAATTAATGCTGAAAAACCGAAGTCCTTTGGTCTACGTTCAGGAACACGACAGGGCTGTCCCCTATCACCTCAGCTATTCAACATAGTGTTGGAAGTCCTTGCCAGAGCAATCAGGCAAGAGAAAGAAATAAAAGGCATCCAAATTGGGAATGAAGAAGTTAAACTGTCACTCTTTGCAGATGACATGATGCTATATATAGAAAACCCTAAAGATTTAACTAAAGAGCTATTAGAAACAATCATCGAATACAGTAAAGTTGCCAGCTACAAAATCAACGTATAAAAGTCCATTGCATTCCTATACACTAACAATGAAATCTCAGAAAAAGAAATACAAAGAATAATTCCTTTTGCAACTGCAAAAAAAATAAAATAAAATATCTAGGAATAAAGTTAACCAAGGATGTGAAAGACCTATATGCTGAAAACTGTAAGACAATTTTAAAAGAAATTGAAGAAGACACATAGAAATAGAAAGACATTCCGTGCTCATGGATAGGAAAAATCAACATATTTAAAATGGTCATATTACCAAAGCAATATACAGATTTAATGGAATCCCCATCAAAATCCCTATGACATATTTTAAAGAAATAGAACAAAAAATCATCAGATTTGTATGGAACCACAAAAGACCCCAAATAGTCAAAGCAATCCTAAGAAAAAAGAGCAATGCTGGAGGTGTCACTTTCCCTGACTTTAGCTTGTACTACAGGACAACAATAATCAAAACAGCATGGTATTGTCAGAAAAACAGACACACCAACCAATAGAATAGAATTGAAAACCCAGAAGTTAACCCACACAAATATGGACAGATAATTTTTGACAAACAAGCTAAAAACATACAATGGAGAAAAGACAGACTCTTCAATAAATGGTGCTGGCAGAATTGGAAAGCCACGTGCAAAAGAATGAAACTGGACTGCTATCTGTCACCGTGTACCAAAATTAATTCAAAATGGATCAAAGACCTAAGGGTTCAAAGAGAATTTTGTGAATTTTTTACTCCAAAGGCAAGGGAAGTAAAAGCCAAAATAAATGAACGGGACTATATCCAACTAAAAAGGTTCTGCACAGCAAAAGAAAACATCAACAAAATAAAGAAGCAAAAAACCGAATGGTACAAACTTTTGCAAACAACAACTCCAATAAAGAGCTAATATCCAAAATATATAAGGAACTCATACAACTCAACAACAACAACAACAACAACAACAACAACAACAAAAAATCCTGTTAAAAAATAGGCAGAGGACCTGAAGAGACATTTCTCCAATGAGAACATACAAATGGCAAATCGACATATAAAAAAATGCTCAGCATCACTAATCATCAAAGAAATGCAAATAAAAAATGCGATGAGATATCACTTCACCCCAGTTAGAATGGCTATCATCAACAAGACAAATAGTAACAAGTGTTGGAGAGGCTGTGGAGGAAAAACTCTCATACACTGTTGGTGGGAATGCAGACTGGTGCAGTAGCTGTGGAAGGCAGTTTTGAGCTTCCTGAAAAAATTATGAATAGAATTACCATATGACCCAGAAATCCCTCTCCTGGGTATCTACCCAAAAAATCTGAAAACATTTATCCATATAGATATGTGTGCTCTAATGTTCATTGCAGCTTTATTTACAGTGTCCAAGACATAGAAACAACCAAAATGTCTTTTGATAGATGAATGGATAAAGAAGTTGTGATATATATATACACAATGGAATACTATTCGGCAATAGGAAAAGATGAAATAGTACTCTTTGTGACAACATGGATGGATCTTGAGATTATAATGCTAAGCGAAATAAGTCAGACAGAGAAATTTGAGAACCATATGATTTCACTGATATGTGGTATATAAAACTGAAAACAATAAAAGAACAAGACAAACAAATGAAGGAAGAAAAACTCATAGATAATAGTTTAGGGGTTACTAGAAGGCAAGGGGGGCTCTAGAAGAGGGTAAACAGGGTCTAATGTATGGTGATGGAAAAAGAACTGACTCTAGGTGGTGAACACCCAATGTGAGATATAATGTATTACAGAATTATACACCTGAAATCTATGTAACTTTACTAACAATTATCACCCCAATAAACTTTAATTTAAAAAATAAATAAAAATAAAAAATAAAAATTGTCTGCATATCCAAAGTTTATGTATTAATTAATTTAATATTAATCTAAGGTTGACTTATAATTCAAGCTAACACATTATGTCCACATGATTTGTAGCATTACAAGAATTCACAAGATCAATGATTTTTACTTATTTATTTTGGGAGGAGCTTTTTATTTTTATTAATTTTTTACCATTTAAACATTATTTTTTAATTACAGTTGACATACAATATTATGTTATTCTCAGGTGTACAGTATCGTGTTTAGACATTTATACAACTTAATAAGTAAGATCCACCTTTTTAAAAGATGTATTATTATAAGTTCATATAAATATGATTCTATATTCTTGTAATGTTAAATAATTTGTAGAAACAATGATAATTTACTGAGCTTATAAAATTTACATAGGAATTTTAAAATTTTTAGAAAATCTTCTCTATATCCCTAATCAGTGATTTAGATTCTGACTATGCAAACAGACCCTCTCAAACTGTTCTGATTCTCCTTCAAAGAGCTTTGATTCATGGGGGAACCATGCATTGATGACTCACTCTGCCTGAAGATGCTATTTCAAAAATGGCCCTGACACCTTAATTGTTTTTTTTTTCAGAAACCAATGTCATCTTTATCTGAGTCCAAACTTGATGACAGAGCCATTGCTTCTACAAGCTAGGGTTTCACTTATGTCAAATGATGCGGGTTTTCTTTTCCTTACCAAAAATGTCCTGTCTTATCATCAGTCCCTATGTCTACCCTGGAAAAAATCAGAATGCTTCTTTTAAATACAAGTACTACCATGTTCAGGCTTCCTGCTCATATTTCACAACAGCCAAGATTTGACCCCTACTCTCCCCACTGATGAATGAATGAAGGAAACATGAGCTGATTGCCTACAAATACTCTTCAAACATTTTTGGAATATCTACCATGTTCTAGTCATCATCTTTTTGATATACAGAGGGTGCCAAAAAAATGTATACACATTTTAAGAAAGGAAAACTGTATTAAAATTGTAATACTCAACATATAACAAAAACAAAAGATAAATACAAGTCACGTTTGACTTCTGCAATTACAAGAGGTGCTCAGTGTGGTTACCATCAGTGTCTAGACACTTCTGATTACGGCGAACTACTGCTTGAGGAACATTGACCAGTGTCCACTTGTATACATTTTTTTTGTAACCCCAGTATATTATCACATAGAGCATCTACATAACTTACTTTCATAATAACTCTTCAGAGTAGGCATTATTATTTCTACTTTGATGGTTAGGAAAATTGAAACTGAAAGACTTTAAGTGACTTGGCCCAAATCAGAACACCACTAAAGGGTTAGTGTCCAAATTTGGTTGAAGCCAACAATGACATGACGGCAGATCTCTTTTTACTGCCTTTTCCTATATGCTTTGACATTTTCCTGTAAATGAATACCTTGAGTTGGTAAACCTGAGTCCCACTGTGCCAGCCACCCTTCCCACAGAGAACCTAGGGGATAAGCTGCCACTATATGTGTACCCAATGCATGAAAGTGCGCCTCAAAGATGTGTTTTTTGTGTATTCTTCTAAAACTTGAAAAAAAATGCAATGCAAATATTCCTGAGAGAATCACAGTGATTGAAAGTCATAAGTGTAAATTGGGGGGTTCAGCAAACTTGGGCCCATTGCCTGCTTTTATAGAGGCCAGGAGCTAAGTGTGATTTTTACGTTTCCAAACCATTGAAAGAAATTAAAAGAATAATAATATTTTGTGACATGTGAAGATTATGTGAAATCCAAATTTCAATGTTCATAAATAAATTTTATAAGGACACCAAAACTCTTTCATTTAGGAATTATCTGTGGCTTTTTTTGCACTACCACAGGCAAGTTGAGCGGTTGCAAAAGAGATTGTATAGGATGACACCATAGGAATGGCGGCAGCGGGGAGCATTTTTTCAGTTCTCCTCTAGATCTTACAACAACCGGGACATCTATAACCCATCAAAGGACTCTCTGCTCATCGTGCAGAACAGCTAAGAGACTTGTGGAAGGATTACTTGAAGGTGGGCAAATTGGGCGAGCAGGGGAAGAGGAAAGGGAGCGTAGTGGAGACACAGCCCGCATCTCCGGCTGTGGAGAAGTGGCCCGCATCTGCGGTGGTGGAAACGCAGCCTGCATCTGCAGCTGCAGAGACTCAGGGGATCCCAGGACGGAACAGAGAATACAAAAGCCAGGAGGTGGGCTCTTTCCCTGCATCCCACAGCATATCTCTCCCACAGAGGGGGCAGCATATCCAGCATTTGAAGCAATACCCTCAACTGAGACCTCCAGCTGGGCCCTAGGTCAGACAAAGGACACAAACTCCATACCTAGGTCCCTCCCCCCACTCTTCCAATCCTACCCCCGCCCTTCCAGAGACTTAAACTGGCCCCTGAACTGAGGAGTAGAGTCAGATTACAGAGGACCCTTAGTGCTCAGGATCTAGGAAGACCTGAGTGCAGCTCTGACCAAGGGAAGAGGCTGGGAAGACTGATTTTTGCTGGGCTAGGAGTGAAGAGACTCCTCCACCCCCAGCCACCACCTTTTCTGGCCTGCAGGAAGAGTGTGACACAGGTGGGCTGGGAGAGAGAAGACCCCTCCAAGACCACCGCTTCTGGCCTGCCTAGGGCAGGGCAATTACAACTGTGGAGGTTCCCAGGGATCAGCAGTAGGCAGCAGAGGCAGCTCTGGGCTTTCAGCAGCTCAGAAATCTCCCGCCCGCCACACACACACGGAAGTGCCCTAAGACTCAGGAGAACTGGGCACAGGGCTGATGGTGCTACTCTCAGTGCGCATATGTGGAGGCAAGGGCAGAAAATGCACTGACTATGTAGAAACTACCATCCACACCCCTCAGCCCCACGCATCTAAATTTGCAGTCCCAACATCACTCTGGTCACCAGGTGACCAACTCTGCCTTCACAATACGCAGGGGACTCTTTGGTACAGCAGAGGACAACCTGGAGATTACCTGGTGGGCTTAAGCCAAGACTGGTGCTGCTTTGTTTTGTTTTCTCTTTATATCTTTGATATCTTTGCCTGTGTTAAGTGTGGGTTGTTGGTTATTTTTACATGTGAATGTATTTGATTTTTTCTTTCTTGTTGTTGTTGTTGTTGTGCTTGGTGATTTGTTTTGTTCTGAAATTGCCCTACCAGGGCCCAGCTTAAGAGGCACAAGATTCAAAACACCTAGAGGCCAACTCCAGACCAAACCAGAATACTACCATGTTTGACCTACAAGTGACACACCAAAAGGGAATTCTCTACAGGCACAAAAGCCCATAGAAGCCAAACCACATTTAAGTGGTCAACCCTCATGCAGCAGAACACCCTGCAGTGGGCAGAGCCAAGTCTCACAACTAGTCAGCCTAGGAGTTAACCCCACCTACTCACAAGTGAAAAGCAATTAAAGATCTTCTTTAACAGGACAATACGTACAACACAAGAGTCAACTTTGGAGCACACACAGAGGAGAAGAAGGAAGTAGTGCAAGTCAAAAATAAAGGACACATACTACATAAGATAACCCAGCAAGAACTAAGAACTATAGGGGATCTACCTAATACATCAAAGCAAAAACAGAGAGTAAGCCAGAATGGGGAAACAAACAAACATGTCCCAAATAAAAGAACAGAAGAAACCTCCAGAATTGGAACCAAATGAAACAAACGTAACCAACCTATCCGAGACAGAGTTCAGAACACTGATGATAAGAGTGTTTAAGGAGCTTAGAGACGACATAAAGAAGGATATAGAAATCATAATGAACAATCAGTTAGAAATAAAGAACACAATTACTGAAATAAAGAACTCACTTGAAGGAATTACCAGCAGGTTAGATGAAGCAGAGGTTTGAATCAGCGACTTAGAAGACAAGGTAGCAGAGATCACCCAAACAGAAAAACAGAAAGAAAAAAGAACAAAAAACAATGAGGGTGGTTTAAGAGACCTATGGGATAACATCAAGTACAACAACATACGCATCATAGGAATGACAGAATGTGAAGAGAGGAAGCATGGGATTGAGAACATATTTGAAGTAATAATGTCCGAAAACTTCCCTAACCTGATGAAGGAAACCAATATACAAGCCTAGGAAGTGCAGAGAGCTCCAACCAGGATAAACCCAAACAGGTCCACACCAAGACACATTATAGTTAAAATGGCACATGTTAAAGACAAAGAGAGACTCCTAAAAGCAGTGGACAAAGACAGAGGGTTACATATAAGGGAACTCCCATAAGACTATCAAATGACTTTTCTACAGAAACATTGAAGGCCAGGAGGGAGTGGCAGGAGATACTCAAAGTGATGGAAAACAAAGGCCTACAACCTAGATTGCTTTATCCAGCAACGCTATCATTTAAAGTTGATAGAGAGATAAAGAGCTTCCCAGAAAAGAATAAGCTAAAGGAATTTATTACCACCAAGGCAGCATTGCAAGAAATACTAAAAGGACTTCCGTAAATAGAAGAAAGATCAAAACAGTCTAACTACAAATTTAAAAATGGCAATAACTATATACCTATCAATAATCACTTTAAGTGTAAACGGATTAAATGCTCCAATCAAGAGACATAGGGTGGCTGAGTGCATAAGAAAGCAAGACCCTCGTATATGCTTTATACAAGAGACTCACCTCAGATCAAAAGACACACACAGGCTGAAAGTGAAGGGTTGGAGTAAGATATTTCATGCAAATGGAAATGAGAAAAAAGCTGGAGTTGCAATACTTATTTCTGACAAGATAGACTTTAAAATGAAGAACATATTAAAAGACAAAGATGGGCACTATATAATAATAAAGGGATCGATCCGACAAGAGGACATAACCCTAGTAAACATCTATGCACCCAACATAGGAGCACCCAAATATATAAAACAGGTACTGACTGACATAAAGACAGAGATCAACAGTAACACTATCATAGTAGGGGACTTCAACACACCTCTGACAACAATGGACAGGTCTTCCAGACAGAAAATCAATATGGAAACAATGGCCTTAAATGACACATTGTACCACTTGGATTTAATCGATATTTTCAGAGCATTTCATCCCACAGCTACAGAATACACATTGTTCTAAAGCACACATGGAACATTTTCCAAGATAGACCATATGTTAGGCCACAAAACAAGTCTTGATAAATTTAAGAAAACTGAAATCATACCAGTTGTCTTCTCTGACCACAGTGCTATGAAATTAGAAATGAACTACAGGAAAAAAATTGAAAGACACACCAATTCATGAAGGCTGAATAACATGTTACTAAATAATGAATGGGTCAACCAAGAGATCAAGGAAGAAATCAAAAGATATCTCGAGACAAACGAAAATGAAAACATGACAACCCAAAATCTATGGGATGCCGCAAAAGCAGTCCTAAGAGGGAAATTCATAGCATTGCAGGCCTACCTAAAGAAACAAGAAACATCACTAATCAACAGTTTATCTTCACACTTAAGGGATCTGGAAAAAGAACAGCAAATTAAGCCCAAAGGGAGTACAAGAAGGAGATAATAAAGATCAGAGTGGAAATAAATGAAATAAAAACCAGAAAAACAATACAAAATATCAATGAATCCAAGACTTGGTTCTTAGAGAAGATAAACAAAATCGACAAACCTGTAGCCAGACTAATTAAAAAAAGAGAGAGTGGACCCAAATAAAATCAGAAATGAAAGAGGAGAAGTGACAGCAGACACCACAGAAATACAAAAAATTTTAAGAAATTACTATGAGCAACTATATGCCAACATATTTGACAATCTGGAAGAAATGGAAAATTTTCTAGAGGCATACAACCTTCTAAGGCTAACTCAAGAAGAAACGGAAAACCTGAATAGACTGATTACCAACAGGGAAATTGAATCAGTAATCAACAATCTCCCAACAAACAAAAGCCCTGGACCTGATGGCTTTAGAAGTGAATTTTACAAAACGTTCGAAAAAGAATTATCACCTATTCTCCTCAAGCTCTTCCAAAAAATCCAGAAGGAGGGAAGACTTCTAAACACTTTTTGTGAAGCCACTGTCACCCTGATCCCCAAATCAGACAAAGACACCACAAAAAAAGAAAACTACAGGCCGATATCGCTAATGAATATAGATACAAAAATCCTCAACAAAATATTAGCGAACAGAATTCAGCAATACATTAAAAAGATCATACACCGTGATCAAGTGGGATTCATCCCTGGTATGCAAGGGTGGTTCAACATCCGCAAATCAAGTAATGTGAAACACCACATTAACAAAATGAAAAATAAAAATCACATGATCATATCAATAGATGCAGAAAAAGCATTTGATAAAATCCAACCGCCATTTATGATAAAAACCCTTAAGAAAGTGGGAATAGAGGGATCATATCTCAACATAATAAAGGCCATATATGACAAACCCACAGCTAACATCATACTCAATGGGGAAAAGCTAAAACGATTCACCCTAAGATCAGGAACAAGGCAAGGTTGCCCACTTTCTCCACTTCTATTCAACATAGTGCTGGAAGTTCTAGCCACAGCAATCAGACAAGATAAAGAAATAAAAGGCATCCAAATCTGCAAGGAGGAAGTAAAATTATCATTATATGCAGATGACATGATACTACATATAGAGAACCCTAAAGACTCCACGAAGAAACTATTAGAGCTGATAAGTGAATTTAGTAAAGTAGTAGGATACAAAATTAATATTCAGAAATCAGTCGCATTTGTATATACCAATAATAAAACATCAGAAGGAGAAATTAAAAAAAAAACAATCCCATTTACAATTGCTCCAAAGACTATAAAATACCTGGGAATAAATTTAACCAAAGAAGTAACACATCTGTACTCAGAAAATTATAAGACACTGAAGAAAGGAATGAAAGAAGATACAAATAGATGGAAACACATACCATGTTCATGGATAGGAAGAATTAATATAGTTAAAATATCCATACGGTCTAAGGCAATATACATATTCAATGCAATTCCTATCAAACTACCAACGACGTTTTTCACAGAAATAGAACATATAATCCTAAAACTTATATGGGATCATAAAAGACCCCTGATAGCCTCAGCAATCTTGAGAAATAAGAACAAGTGGGAGGTATAACAATACCTGACATCAAATTATACTACAAGGCTACATTAATCAAAACAACATGGTACTGGCATAAAAACAGACACATGGATCAATGGAACAGAATAGAGAGTCCAGAAATAAATCCATGCCTATATGGCCATTTAATCTACAACAGTGGAAGCAAGAATGTATGGTGAGGTAAAGACAGTCTATTCAATAAATGGTGCTGGGAAACCTGGACAGACACATGCAAAAAAATGAAGCTGGACCACCTCCTTACACCATATACAAAAATAAATTCAAAATGGCTTAAAGACTTAAATGTAAGATCTGAAACCATAAAATTCCTAGAAGGAAATATAGAAAGAAACTTTAGAGACATTATCCGGAGTAAGAATTTTACTGATATATCCCCTCGCACGAGGGAAGTAAGAGAAAAAATAAACATGTGGGATTACATGAAACTAAAAAGTTTTTTCACATCCAAGGAAACCATCAATAAAACAAAAAGGGATCCTACTGAATGGGAAAAGATATTTGCCAATGATACATCTGATAAGGGGTTAATATCACAAGTTTATAAAAAACTCACTCAACTCAACTCCAAAAAACAAACAACCCAATTAAAAACCGGGCAGAGGACATGAAGACACATTTTTCTAAAAAGGACATACAGATGGCAAACAGACATATGAAGAAATGCTCAACCTCACTAACCATCAGAGAAATGCAAATAAAAAGCACAATGAGATACCACCTCACCCCAGTCAAAATGGCTATTATCAATAAATCAACAAACAACAAGTGCTGGCGCGGATGTGGAGAAAAGGGAATGCTTGTGCACTGTTGGTGGGATTGCAGATTGGTGCAGCCATTATGGAAAACAGTATGGAGGTATCTCAAAAATCTGAAAATGGAACTACCCTATGATCCAGTAATTCCACTCCTAGGTATCTTTCCAGAGAAATCCAAAACTCCAATTCAAAAATCTTTATGCACTCCTATGTTTATTGCAGCACTATACACAATAGCTAAGACATGGAAACAACCGAAATGCCCATCGGTAGATGACTGGATTAAGAAACTGTGGTACATTTATACAATGGAGTACTACGCAGCCATAAAGAAGAAAGAAATCTTACCATTTGCAACAACATGGATGGACCTAGAGAACATTATGTTAAGTGAAATAAGTCAGACAGAGAAAGATAAGTACCATATGATCTCACTTATATGTGGAATCTAAAGAAAAGAATAAGTGAATGAACTAATCAGAAATGGTTTTGGAGACATAGAGGAAAAACTGAGGGTTGCTAGATGGGAGGGGTGTGGGGATAAGGGGGAAGGTGAGGGGATTAGAAAACAGTCGGTAACCACAAGATGGCCATGGGCTTTTGAAAATTATTTTGGGGAATGTAATCAATAATGTTGTAAAGATTTTGTAGGGTATCCAATGGACACTTGTCTCATATGGAGACCACCTCAGGGATGATGTAGATGACTGATCACTGCATTGTACACCTGAAGCTGAAGCTGAACAATAATGAATGTCAACTACAAGTTTGTGTATATATATATATATATATATATATATATATATATATATATATATATATATATACACACATACAAGTTTGTGTGTATACTCAGAATCTTCTAAATATATATATATATATATATATTTAGAAGAAGTGGAGTACAGCATTAGAAATAGAGACAGTGGAAATGTAATGGCTCTGCGATGTCAGAGGGATAGTGGATGGGGGTTCACACAGTGTGAGGGATATAAATGATAAACGTCTAAGTATTACTTTGTCTTGTGCACCTGAAACTAATAAATAAATATATAAATAATTTTACCATTTTGCTTTATGGAAATAGTCAATAACAATGCCATACTGTTTTATTGGGGACAAATATGCAACAAACATTTTTATTCACAAACATCATTTTCTATTAAATTATTCTTTTATATATTAAAGGAATAGTATTATTAAGTAAAAGCATAGATACTTTATAATTATTAAAATGTATTATTGAAAAATAAAAAAAAGAATAATAAATAAATAAAATAAAAAAACAGATTGTACAGCCTGCAAATTCTAAAATATTTACTATCTGGCTCTTTACAGGAAAAAATAATCTGCTGATCCTCAGTGTAAATGATTTGTAATAGAGTCATTTTAGGAACAAGAGGTTTTGTTTTCTTTGAGAGGTCTAAATAAGGAAGAAGGGAGAAATGCAAGGATAAATGGATGTTTAAAACCAAGAGAAGTGGTGTCTCGATGAGGGGAAAACAAAAAGTTCAGAAGGAATCATTTATCAACCTCGTAATACCGGACTTAACACCACCAAGGTAGGCATGAGAAATAAAATACCAACTATCCACTTTGTTTTTAATTTTTGGAATAGAAATGAGAACACTATTCAGTTTGACAAATTTATTGGTATTTTAGTAAAGACATTCATCTCAGTTGTTTCTCTCCCATCTTAACCTTAGATTAATATTTCATTTCAGTTCAAGAAAAGAATATGCAGGAGAGGGATGTTATGTTAGCATAAAGAGTAAAATGGACAAAAACGAAAAGTTAGCCCACATTAAAGCAAGTTAAATTCATGTATCTTGATATAACCATGTTTCCCTGAAAATAAGAGCTAGCTGGACCATCAGCTTTAATGTGTCTTTTGGAGCAAAAATTAACATAAGACCCGGTGTTATTTTCAGGGAAACACGGTAGTAATAATGCATAAACAAATAATGCTCTACTTTTAACAAAAAAATTTTTCACTTACATTATCTCCCCAAATCTAAATAAGTAAATAAATAAATGCAACTGAACAAAGTGTGAGGGATACATGCAGGCTGCTGCTCTAGAGTTATTACATATTAAAAGAGCTTAATGAATAGTTACTATCATTAACACAGTGTGAAGCTCCCTGCAAATATAACATTGTAGGAGTTTTTAAGGAAATCATTATACTACATCTTTTTTTAAATCTATGACTGCCTTTAAAGATGTGTTTAACTGTCACATTCAAAAAGATTTCATATACAATACAAAAGTACAAAGGAAAAATCCTACACAACACACATCTAGAACAAAGTATACGTGGTCATAGATTCCATAAAATGTTTAAAGATTTATTTTATTTCCTTCTATTTTCAGTATCTAACATGTGCTTTTGCATGCCATTGGTTAATATGGATACAGTTAAACCATATTATTGGACTAAATAAGAATTCTTATAGTAAGTTCAAATCAAATTGGATTTCACAAGTAATTTAAATATTTTGACAGAGTTATAGAAAGTACAAAGTTCTCACTTTCCATCTTTGTACAATGTTGCTTTTTGGTGTTCGTTACATTTAAAAAAAAAAAAACTGAAACAGCCAAAATATTTAAGTATTACATACATTTAAAATATTTGGTGGTGGTTTGTATTTTAAAAGAAGCGGTTTCCTATGACTTCCTTCAAGATCTGTTGGAAATGCTTACAGGAACTAGCTAAAAACAAAAACCAATAGAATCACATTCAAAATTCTGATTTACTTTGGTAGCAAATGGTTGTCCTTTGAAGATTAATGAAGGTAGACAAGATCTGTTAAGGTGAAGTGGGCTATTTCCAATACTCAACAGTTTACATAATAATTTTAAATGTTTTTTTAAAGAGCTAAGCATCTGTATACACTGGTAGCAATGCAATATCTAAATTTAAGACTTGAAACAAAACAAATTCCCATTAGAGAAAAAAACAATATTTTAATTTTATCTAATTCATTTTTAGTCAATAGTCCAGTAACATTTTCCTCCCAGGAGGATACGTCCACTGGCCAAATAATTCTCCAGATAATCCACCAAAAGAAAACAGTTTATTCAGAAAAAGAAAAAGAAACAGAACCAAGAACTATGTACACACTCACCAGCCAGTCTTGCTCACCAGCCACCCACATTGAAAAAAAAAGGGGGCAAGCCCAACCTGGCTTTCCCCTTTATACACATCTCTCCCCCCACACCCACACCCACGGGAAGTTACCATAGAGCTCAACAGGAAGTCAAGACTAGAGAATTAACAAAGGGCCCAGCTCCACCCATAGTCCTCCCAGCTCTATGGTTAAGCATCTTAAGATGCCAGTTCACTTTTAACAGATACTCCCTTCTATATAAGGCTGTTCCTAGGAGCCAGAAAGTTTAGGTTAATAAGGGAGTTAAATTAGAAAGTAATTGCTTGCAGTTTAAACAGACAATAACTTATGAGCTGATAGTTGTGTATTAAAAAATATGTAATTCTTAAAAATGTATAATATCTGATTTTTTAACTAGCTGTCACTTTTGGAAACTAATCAAATGAAACTACGAAATTAGCAAATGTCTTGAAATCTATGCATAAAACATGAATTACCTCTAATTTCAAACTCTCCTTTTCTAGTGTACCACTCAATCTTTAAAAAGGAAGAGGAGGGGGGCGGCTTCAAAGATAGTCTATACCATTCTTTAGAAAGGAAACTGTTCCCTTGAACTTTATACTCACTCCACACTCCAATTTCAAAATATATAATTTAATTGTCTTAGTCATGGACATTTCTAAGATAAGATTTTATATTTCGTTTCCATAGCTTCTGGTTATAAGAAAACCCATGTTTTCCTTTGGTGAGGGATCTTAGTCCTGCTAATGATGGTGTATCCCTTCCTATATTCTTCAGCCTTCTGTTTATTCTGGAGGCATTTCCTCTGGTTTTCGATCTTTGTCTTCATTAAAATCTGCTGCTACTAAAAGGGTTTCTGGGGCAAGTGTTGGGGCTGTTTCTTCAGGCTTACTTAATCCAAGTTTGATGGCTATGGCTGGTGCTTTGTCATTTGACTACCTATGGCAAATCCAAACTTGGAGACCTGTATAGGCTTTGTCGGGAGGTCTGCAGCTTCTTTTTCAGCTGATCATTTCTCAGGGGTGCAACTGGAACTTTCGCCTTCATTACTGGAAGAAACAATCTTAATTTTCACAGGTTTTTCTGTTACTTATTCAAGTACTCGGATGACTTCAGCAGGCTGCAGCTTCTCAAGATTCTTCCCTTCTGCTTCACCATCAGCCATTACCCCCACCCCGCACCCTGTGGGGCCTCCCTGCAACCCCATCAAGGATCCCAACTATCCACTTTAATCAATCAATTATAATACAAATAAAAGTGATAGTAACAATTAACATAATAATAGCTAGCATAATAAATAGCATTTCCTATGGGCTTGGGACTGTGGTAAATGCTGTGCATGCTTAATCTCAGGGTAACCTTACCACCATTCTATGTGGTAAATACTATTACTCCACTTTTCTGATGAAACTAAAGAACAGACAAATCGAGCAACTTGCCCAAGGTTTCAGAACCTAAACTGAGAGTCTACTGTATGAAAAAAGTTCATAGAAAAACTCATACAAATTATTACCATCCCTTTAAAAGCACTCAATTTTGCCAAACATTCGAGTGCTGATCACAAGAGTTACCAGCCCTTCTTTTGAAATAATCCTCCAGCTAGAGGCTCAGTCTTTGATTTCCATGACAAAAGTCTCAGGCCTTTGAGGAGATATTTGACTTTACAAGTCAAGTGAGGTCAAGTCTGGTGAGTGATCAGGATGGGTGATAATGGTTTGAGTTAAAAACAAGGTGTTCCTATCACTTTGAGCAGTGTCTTCCTTGGTGAAACTCTTTGCCTAACTCAAAAGATAATTCCAAGAGAGATAGTATTAGAGAAAAATAACAAATTCTTGTCTTTGTAGAGCTTCCTATCAAACTAACTCTATAAGTCAGTTATAATTTTAATGTCACTAAAAAATTTAACCCTAACATTCAACTCTTTTTATCTTTTTAATAACCAAGTTCAGAATTGCAAGCAATTGTTTTTAATAGTGCAAGCTATCCAAGCAATCTTGAAAGAATGTAAATTTGGAATCAGAAAAGAAATGTCCTCATCTATAGTACCATCATTCTCAGCTGTGTGATCTTGAACAACTTCCCTGAGCCTCAATTTCCATCTGTTAAATCATGATACCTTGCAACTTTCTCAAGAGGGAATCTGGGGGAATTAAGCCTAATATCTGAAAGCATCCATTGTATATAATGAATCAATTTCTCTCCATGCATCGAGAATGGTAATGATATGGAAGAGTCCCCTTAAAATGATATGGGAGAGTCCCCTCACTATAAGAATTTTATGTCTCCTTTTTCCTAATTTCTTAGCTCTCTGGTCCCTGATCTTAATCGGTTTTTAAATCAGTTTCTTGGTCTTAAATTGGGGATTGCTTCTAGCCTAGATTATGGAATGTCTTTCACCCCCTGCTTCAGATAACTATTCAGAAGCCTGTGACTTAAGCTAGTTGATTGTAATCATTTGTAGCCCAGCATTCTCTCCAAGTCATTCTGGACCCAACTCTTGTGTAAACAATACCACATGAAATGAAGCTAAATGGACTTTTACCCTGTGAGTCCTGTTTTTTTGGGCCAACACGTTTAGTCTATTAACCCAAATCTCTCTCTCCTTATCTAGGGACTATTGCGATACAAATGACGGCACAGCAAGGCTTCCAGTACACCACAACCAAGGAGGCCAATGCAGTCTTCCAGGTGGATCTCGAGATCCCTCCCTCTCATTAAGATCAGATAGGACAAGAGTTCCATAAATCCCTAATAGGCAGGGACAATGACCACATTCAGCAGGAAGCAGAAACAGAAGAAGAGAACTCGTGTCCCTCAATTTCCCATAGAGATTTATGGGGATCATGCCTCTCAGGGGAAATGAGGCAGGCAGTTAGAGATAAGAATGGTGTCTCCAAACATTCCTGCACATTTGACATGGCCCACAGAGTGCGACCACCCAGAGACTTCCCAAAAACCTCCCCTTTATGCCCAAATTTTCCCCTTATCTACCATAATCATTAACCACTATGGAGACAGTAGGAGACACAAACTACCTAACTAGATTAGACCAGTCAATCACACCTGTGCAATAAAGGTTACCTTCATCTCACCTTAGCCTCATTATACCATCATTATAACATCATGCATATTCCCGGAAGTTCATTAATATCATTCTAACAGACTGAATTCTGGGAAGGAACAGGCACAGTCTAAAAAGATGAGGTAATAGCATCTTGTCAATCACAGGTGCCAATCAAGTGGCCCCATACCTGGAGAGGAGTAGCCCATCCTAGAGAAAAGAAAATAAAACCACCAAAGCCCCATTAGTCAGGGTCCTTGAGCCATCCTCTTGTGCTTGGGCCTGCTCTGATCTCTTTGGAGTGTACTTTCGCTTCTAATAAACTGCTCTTTCACCACTGTATTTCTGTGTCTCATTCAATTCTTTGCTCGAGATGCCAAGAACCTGGACACCATGCAGAGAAGGGCCCGCTCTCCAGTAACTGTACTGTTATTTACCATACTCAACTATTTACCAACTCAACTATTTTCTTTGAGTTGAGAAAATAGTCAACTCAAATCATTTTCTGTATTCTATGGTCTAGATAAAACCAGGTACCAGTTGAGAAAGACTGCATGAGAACTCAATAGAACGTATAATAGATGTAATACATAATCAGCATAATGAATGGCCTATGGAAGATGCTCAGTAATATTACTTCCTTTCCCTCTCTAGAGGTTAGAAAAAAACTGGGCTGAGGATCTCATCAAAGATGACAGCAGTGACCTTCCACATTGTGATTCTCAAGGCCAGTTTCTTAACACTCATTTCTTAAGAATGAGTGTTAACTCATCTGTTAAGAATGGCAATTCTTTTCCTTATAAGAAGGCACTTTGGAAGAAAGATAGGATAGGGATATTGATTGGCAGACAGGAGGAAAAACATTTGTCAACGAAAAAACATCCAGTCTAAGAAAAAACTTATAAGAGTTTACTTGAGCCAAACTGACGACAATTGCCAGGAATCAAATCTCGACAGCTTGAGAAAATGCTCTGCAAAATGGTGGTTCGCAGTTTAATTTATATGTAGAACCAAAGGAGGAGGGTTACATGAAATCCATTGGTTGTAGAGTAAGGGGGTGGGAGAAAGTAAAGTGGGGAAATCTCTCGGATTGGATAAAAGTAAATTGGAGAGACAGGTACTTCTTTTACATAGGTGAGTATAGGATAGTTAATAGTTCACTTTTTAGAGCACATAGAGATGATAATGAGGGGAGAAGAATAATGAATGATTCTGTAGTTTCCTGCTCTGGTCCAGAAAAAGGGATTACTGACATTCCAAGGATGTTATCTTAGGTGCAAACAGACAATAGACAGGCTCACTTAAGGTAAAAATTGACCTTCTGAAGGAAGCTGCAGGCTAAAGATGTGACTCCCTTCCATGGCCCACCTTAGTTAGGAATGTTTATGTTCACACCATCCTACGTGGTTATTTTCAGTCTCCTGAGCTTGTCAGGTTTAACATGTGGCCCCTTTTTCCATCCACACATTCCTTCAGGCAATTCATAGGAGTTATCTCCTTTAATTAGGGATCTAATGGGGATCACACTGGTGGCTGTAATGAAACTGCCAGGACCATATAGTTACTTCTCCCCTGAATATGTTTGTTTACTTCTTTCTTTCCACTTCTTGTCTGTAAGCTTCTGGAGGGGGTGGGCTAGTCTTTTTTTTTTTTTTTTTTTTTTTTTTTTTTTAACTTATATCTATAGTGCCTAGCACAGAGCCAATAATGAAGATGTCTGTGATGGATTAATGAATTAATGTTCTCCAAGGAAAGCCAGAAGGTATGAAACTGGAAGAGACTGTGAAACAAACCCCTTGCCTTTCATGAAACTTCCAGCCCTGAGATACTTTAGGAAGAGAAATTCTTCCAAGATCAAGGAGAATGAGTTCCTCACTTCTCTGAGTTGAAAGCAACTCATGTCTAAGTTTCCTTTGGAAACTTAGGAAAGCGTGATAGGATGGCTGAATAATCAGTCCAGTCAGCCTACAAGCAAACTGTCTACAACCCCAGAAGAGACAGAACAGCTTTATATGTTCTAGCACTTCACAAGACTTTGGTCAAGAAGTTCTCTATTCTCAAGTCCCCAGTGACTTCATAAGTCCATTTTTCTCTTTTCACATCTCATCTAGTCGAGCTTGGCTAAACATATTCTGTGAACCACCCAAGTAAACCCTTTATCTCTTCAAATGGTGTCTATGATACGTCAATGCACAGACACACCACACTGATATACTATCACCAGCAGTGTCTCTTTAAAGAGGAGGGCTTTTGGAAGGCAGTACACTACAATAAGAGCCTTTTTTGTGCAAAGTTCAGAGCTGTTGCTGTGGCAACTCCTGCAACTTCAGCTGAGAATCCAAATAAATAGTTTGTTCTGAGAGAGAGAGAATGAGAGAGAGCGAGAATATCAATGATATCAATGAGATTTGCCACAGGCTTCTATTTGGAGTTTTGGAGTTAGTGAAAAATTAGTTTCCTAAAACAGCAAAGAATTAAAGCCTCTGAAAAAAGTCCCCTCCCCTCAAAGGCAGCGGATGTGAAATGGAAGAGAACTGCATGCAAGAACCTTAGCGGGAGCCCTTTACTTTGGGGAGAATCTCCCAGCTGCAAACACCCTGGAAGGAAGGAAGGAAGGAAGGAAGGAAGGAAGGAAGGAAGGAAGGAAGGAAGGAAGGAAGGAAGGAAGGAAGGAAGGAAGGAAGGAAGGAAGGAAGGAAGGAAGGAAGGAAGGAAGGAAGGAAGGAAGGAAGGAAGGAAGGAAGGAAGGAAGGAAGGAAGGAAGGAAGGAAGGAAGGAAGGAAGGAAGGAAGGAAGGAGGAAAAAGAGAGAGAGAAAGAAAACTGTGGGGCAGCTGACCCCACATTCCAGCAGAGAGTGGGCCTCCCTACTGGGGTGCCAGCCTCTCCCTGCCTCTCTCCCTCCCCCCGCCTTCCTCTGCTTCCTTCCCAGCCTCCTTCAAAAAGAGGAGGATCTCTGGTTAAACACAGAGAGTGGAATGCATCAGAAATATTTTTTCCCCTTCGTGTAATAAGTGATTTGTGGGAAATTAATTGCAGGAAATAGCACAGGAAAGAAAAAAAAAAATGCACCAGCATTTGTCTTTAAATTGATACGTCCCCATCTCTGCCCCCATCCCCCTACCACCACCTACCCACCCCCACCACCCCCATCCCTATCAGCCCAGCGCAGCCAGCCACAGCCGTCCCCACCCCCAATTCTTTTATTATCAATTGAATCACGTCTTGTGCCAAGCAAAAGGTCATTTCAGGTCATCTTGGAGATGAAAGAACGGGGTAATATATGTGAAGGTGCTGGAATAGGCAAGCCAAAAAAAAAAAAAGAAGAGGAAAATAGGAGCAGGAATATGAGAGCTCCAGCATTCTAACAAGAGCGTTATGCCAGAAAGACACGGGAAATGTTTTAAAGCATGACAAGTGCTACCCAATCTGTAGCTAATTTCTTATAAAAATAACAATGTGGCTTCTACTGTGAGATGTCTGGAGAGTAATTAAAGTTTCTAATTGTTCACAACCGGAAACTCATTTTTGACCATTCGTTAGAGAGAAAAATGCTGCCCATTAGGGAAGTGCACGTTCTGGAAACAAGCGCTGAGTAAACCGGGGCTTGAGGGATGTGTTCGTCCAGGGCAGAGAGAGTCAGGATTTACAGCCAGGAAGAGATGGGGATGGGGAGGAGGGTGAGGGAGGCCTTGACTTTCTGAAAGAGGTTCAGAACCGCCAGGATATGTGGCCAGTGTATTTGCCTTCTTTCAGTATTAAGCACAGATCTCTTTGTTTGGAGATAAGAAAAAATAAATAACAAGAAACCCTGCATACACTTATTTTCCCTACAATCTTTACTGGATAGTAATGGCCTTTTTTTTTCTCTCTCTATTAAAGATGCCACTACCTCCTCTGAGTTTTTAATTCAATGCAGTTTCAATAAAGACAATTGGCTGTCTCTGAATTTGCCAAGTGCATTTTTCCCTTCTTTTCCTTCCCACTGCTGCATCTGAATGTCCTGTCTTTGTCTCACTATTTTTTTCTAAGAAACAAAGATTTATTTTTATTTCTTTTATTATTTCTTTTATTTTTGCAATAACATTGATGCCAACAGTAATCTATCAAGGCAGTGGGAGGTGTGGGCAATAAATTATTTGCTTTCAGATTCAGAAAGTCTCTTACATGGAAATCCCCATCCCTACCCTATCCCCTATGTCTTCTGCTCTGCTTCCTCTTTTACTAGTCAGGCCCCCTTGACTATACCTCATTCTTGCCATACCCACAGAAATTCAAATGGAGAGGCTTTTAAGGCAACCAGGTAAACTGATGAGTGAGAGGGTCTGTCATAGTAAAGGCAGATATTTGGTGAGAGTCATCCATTTATTAACTCATCCTGGCAAAGAGCTATTTGTAATGGTTATCATCTCAGTGTGTCACCTGCTAGAAAAACCTGCCTTCGTATGCCATTGCTCAACTCACACAGTTACACATACTCACTGAAGTTGTATCAGTTCCCTCATTACTAGAGTTACATGTTTCAAAAAAATACAAGTAGTTTTTGTCACTGTTGTTATTTTTGTTGTAGTTGTTAGCTGCAGAAAGCTCAATTTTCTGGGCATTTGAAGATAATAGCCTACCATTGGTCTATTTGGGGTGGAGAGTGATGAGGAGGGCATTGTGAAGAATGGAACGAGGAAACAATAAAGTCCTCTATATAGTTGGGAAAGATATCTTGATTTAGCAAAAGTCAGTCTCTGCATAATTAATATATAACTGAACCACTGCTAATAAGTGGATGTGGATTGACTGATGTTTACGCCAATCAGAAAATGTTGACACCCAAAGTAGCCAATGAGAGCTCTTAGGGCATTAGTCATTTCCCATTGGGTAAGTGCACCAGGATGAAATACTCCCTCAAGGCAAATCTGATATCAGAGGCTGAGGCATGCATGTGTCACATAAAGAAGATGGTAAGTTTCCGCACATAACCATTGCTGTTGAGCAGCATCAAATCATGCAAATGAATAAGGCAACAATACTCCTCCACACTCATAATTTCTTAGGTCTCCTATAGTCTAACAAGAGCCTTAAGGTTGACTAGAAGTTCTGACACAAAATACAGCCAGGTATTTCCTAGTGCCTTACTGGGAAGAAAGAAACAAAGAAATCTAATATTTCTTAAATAACCATGCAATTCATATGAATATAACAATTTAGTCCTCAGAGGATGATGTCACAGATATGGCAGCATGAGGAGTGCTTCTTGAAATCTCTTCTGGAAGTTACAACAAATTGACCAGCTATAATTCAGCAAAGGACTCCCTGCACATCACACAAGTACGCCTGAGAGACTCGCACTGTGAATCAACTGCAGATGGGCAAATTGGGCTAGAGGGGGAGGAGGGAAAGGGGAAGTGCAAAGACACGTAGGCCACACACCGCAGGGCCCCAGGATGCAGACTGGAGCCACAGCCTTGGGGAAGGGAAAAATTCAGGCTCCAGACACAGCCCCTGTGACCCACAGTTCTGCCTGAGGGATAAGGATACCAAGCAGCTAAATCCAATGTTCAAGGCAGAGACCTCAGGTCAGAACAGAGGTTTAAGCCCACATGGCCAGGCAGAAATCAGAAAAGCAGATTTCTGCTTCCCTCCCACCCTCACAGATCTTGCTCCACCCCCGGCCCCCTCAGAGTTAGAACTGGTCTTCAGAAGAAACAGGTAGCAATTTCAAATTAAAGAATAAAATATCTACAACCCTCAGATCTGCACCGACAGTCAGGTCCACTCATGTGATAAGGAAGGAGCTGTGGGGAGACTAGCCAGTTCTGGGCTCATCAGAGCTACAGGCTCCAGCTGCCTTTCCACATCCACCCCACCCCCACCTTTCTGGGCAAGTCCTTGTGGGTATTCAGAGCAGCGAAGATACACAAGCTCAGCATTCAGCTGAAGGGGAAGCTTTGAGATCTCAGGACCTCTGCCCATGGTGTTCTCAGTGCGTTTTTGAGGGCTGGAACAGAGACTGCTCAGACTGTAGAAACCACTGATCACACCTCATAGCACACTGGAAGCCTACCCCGCCGACCTAGAGCTGCATTGCCAGGAGCATTCTGAGCACTAGGTGGCCAGCCGCACCTCTGCAAGCTGCTCAGAGGAGGTTTTTTACAGCAGAGGACAACCTGCAACAGCCAGGGGAGAATGCTAGAGGGCACTAAGACAAGACCTGCTCTGCAACATAGACGGGTAGTGGCTGGACTTGGTGTATTTTATTTTTCTTCTCTGTCTTCATCTTCCTTTTTTAAAAAAAATTCTTTTTTTTCCCTTTTTAGTTCTCTTTTTTTCTTTGCCACTCTCACTCTTTTTCTTTTTTCTACTCTTTTTGTGGTCCTGTTTTTCTTTTGTTTGTTTAGTTTAGTTTTTTGGTGTTTTTTAGTTTTTTCGTTTTTGTTTCCTTGTTTGTTTGCTTTTGTTTTCTTGTTTTTGTGGTTTTGGAATTTTTGTTTGTTTTGTGTGGTTTTTGAGTGTGTGTGTATTTGTGTTGTGTTGTTGGTTTATTTTGTTTTGTTTTGTGCAGTCATCAAGGGCTGAGCACTGGTCCAGGAGCTAGACTACACTGAATTTGTAGAAACCACTAACCACACACTGTAGCCCTAGCCCACCTACAACTGTGTTGCCAGGGGCACTCTGGACACCTAGGTGACTGGCCCCACCACAAAAAACCACAGAGGAGGTTTTTTACAACAGCAAACAATCTGCAATGGCCTGGGGAGATTTTGGTGGTGAACAGTGACCCAAAAACTGCACTGCAACCACCTGGGAGCAGCTCTGGGGAATTTGCATGCCTGTGATGGAGGCTGGCAGCAGTGCCCTAGGGGTCACAATACAAGGTGGTCACAGGCCAGGTACAGGTGTAAGATCTGAATCTGCATTAACATTGTAAGAATCACTGGTCATGGTTCATGACTCACTTGAAGTCCACCCTGCACAGCTAGTGCCACATTTCCGAGGACACTCTCAACAGCAGGTCAACCAGCAAGACACAAGCCCCTAAGAAGCCTCTTTCAACAGTTGGCCCATATGGGCAATGGACAGGTGGCAACAGGCATAGGGGGCCCTGGGCCTTTAGCTAAGCTGCTTTGTGCCCAAGATTGGTGGCAGCCAGCCTCAGTTCACAAAAAGGCCATCCCAACCTGCCTCCAGGTCCAGCACAGGCAACAGACAAACATATACATGATGTACATACCAGATAGCCACAGGCTGGTAACAGGCAGGGCTGCAATTGCTGTGCACAGGAGCCCCACCCTAGAAACACCAGAAACAATACACCCAGGGGCCAGCTTCAGCCAAAATCAGAACACTAAATCTGGTTTGACCTACAAGCAGCACACCCAAAGGGAATTCTCAACAGGCACAAAAGCCCCTATGGGCGAAACCTCTGCTGAGGGCTTCAGCCCTCACACAGCAGCTTATACACTATGGGCATTGCCCATCCTCAAAGTTGGTCAACCTGGGAGTCAGTCCCACCTACAGACATGCAAAAATCAATCAAGACTCAACTACAAGAGGAGAACACTCACAACACAAGGGACACCTCTAGAACACACCCAGGAGATTAGAGAGATTGAGCAATTCAACTACAAAGGACACATATTACATAAGGTGACCCAGCAAAGACTAAGTGATTTAGGTGATCTACCTGATATGTAGAAGAAAACACAGAGTGACAGCCAGAATGAGGAAACAAAGAATAAGGAAATAAAAGAACAGAATAAACTTCCAGAAATAGAACTAAATGAAACAGAGGCAGTCAACCCACCATATACAGAATTTAAAAGACTGATGATAATGCTTAAGAAACTTAGTGAGAATTTCAACAAAGAGATAACAAGCATAAAGAAGGATATAGAAACCATGAAAAATAAAACAGTCAGAAATAAAGAATACAATAAATTAAGTGAAGAATACACAAGAAGGAATCACCAGAGATTAGATGAAGCAGAGGATCGAATCAGTGATTTAGAAGACAAAGTAGTAGAATTCATCCAATTGGAACAACAAAGAGAAAAAAAGAATAAAAAACAAGGAAAATAGTTTAGGAGACCTGTGGGACAACATCAAGTACAACAACATTCAAAATAAAGGAACACCAGAAGGAGAAGAAAAGGAGCAAGGAATCGAGAGCATATCTGACAAAATAATGATCAAACACTTCCCTAACCTGGTGAAGGAAATGGCATACAAGCCCAGGAAGTGCAGAGAGTTCCAAACAAGATGAACCCAAAAAGGCCAACACCAAGAGACATCATAGTTAAAATGGCAAAAGTTAAAGACTAAGAGAGAATCCTAAAAGCAGCAAGAGAAAGACAGCTAGTTATTTACAAGGGAGTTCCCATAAGACTATCAGCTGACTTTTCTACAGAAACTTTGCAGGCCAGAAAGGAGTGGCAGACAATATTCAAAGTAAGGAAAAACAAAGGGATACAACAAAGATGGCTCTACCCAGCAAGGCTATCATTCAAAATTGAAGGAGAGATAAAGAGCTTCCCAGAAAAGAATAAACTAAAGGAATTCATTACCACCACGCCAGTATTGTAGGAAATGTTAAAAGGGCTTCTTTAAGCAAAACAAAGGTGAAAACAAACTAACTAATAAAGACCAGAAATGCAAATAATAAAATAGAAATAACTATGTATCCATCAATAAATACTTCAAATGTGAATGGATTGAATGCTCCAATCGAAAGATACAGGGTAGCTGAGTGGATAAGAAAACAAGATACATGCATATGCTGTTTACAAGAGACCCATCTCAGATCAAAAGACATACATAGACTGAAAGTAAAGGGATGGAATAAGATTTTTCACACAAATGGAAACAAGAAAAAAATGGGGGTAACAATACTTATATCGAACAAAGTAGACTTTAACATGAAGAACATAATAAAAGACAAAGAAGGGCACTACATAATAATAAAGGGAGTGATCCAACAAGAAGAAATACCGTAGTGAACATCTATGCACCAAAGATATGAGCACCTAAATAGATAAAAAAGATTTGACCGACATATAAAGACACAGATCAACAGTAACATTATCATAGTAGGGGACTTCAACACCTCACTGACCCCAATGGACAGATCCTCAAGACAGAAAATCAATATGGAAACAGTGCCCTTAAATGACACATTAGACCTGTTGGACTTAATTGATATTTTTAGACCATTTTACCCCAAAACAGCAGAACATGCATTCTTCTCAAGTGCACATGGAATATTTTCCAAGATAGACCACATGCTAGGCCACAAAGCAAGTCTCAATAAACATAAGAAGATTGAAATCATATCATGTGCCTTCTCTGACCACAATGCTATGAAACTAGGAATCAATTACAAGGAAAAAAAAAAAAACAGGAAACACAAAAACACATGGAAGCTGAAGAATGAAAGGAAGAAAGATATCAAAAGATGCCTTGAGACAAATGAAAATGAAAACACAATGACCCCAAATCTATGGGATGCAGTGAAGGCAGTCATAAGAGGGAAATTCATAGCAATGCAGGCCCACTTAAAGAAAAAAGAAAAATCTCAAATCAACAGTCTATCTTTACACCATAGGGAACTGGAAAAAGAACAGCAAAATAAGTACAAAGGGCGTACAAGGAAGGAAATAATAAAGAATAGAGCAGAAATAAATTAATTAGAGACCAAAAAAATAATATAAAAGATTAATGAAATCGAGAGTTGGTTCTTTGAAAAGATAAACAAAAGTAACAAACTATTAGCCAGACTCATCAAGAAAAAGAGAGACAGGACCCAAATTAATAAAAACAGGAATGATAGGAATGGCGGCAGCGGGGAGCACTTTCTGAGTTCTCCTCCGGATCTTATTACAAACGGGACCTATAACCCATCAAAGAACTCTTTGCTCATCACACAGAACACCTAAGAAACTCGTGGAAGTATTACTTGAAGGTGCGCTAATTGGGAGAGCAGGGGAAGGAAAGAAGGGAGCGGAGTCAAAACTCGCGGCCCGCGGTGGCATCCCGGCACCCGGCGGGGTCCCGGCGGCGGCGGCGACGGCGAAAACCGTGGTGTCACCCGCAGTTCCAGGCACGCACGGGATCCCAGGGCGGAACGGAGAGCACAGAGACCAGGAGGTGGGCTCTTTCCCTGCGTCCCACAGCTGATTTCTCCCGCCGGGAGAGTGGCTAGTGGGCCCTAAGGCAGACAAAGAACACAGACTCCATACCTGGGCCCCTCCCCTCTGCTCTTCCAATCCTAACCCCACTCTTCCAGAGACTTAAACTGGCCCCTGAAATGAGGAGTAGTGTCAGATTACAGAGGAGCCATAGTACTGCTCAGGCTCTGGGAAGACTGACAGGCAGCCCTGACCCAGGGAAGAGGCTGGGAAGAGTGTGATTTTGGCTGGGCTAGGAGAGAAGAGACTCTTCCACCCCTAGCCACCACCTTTTCTGGCCTGCGGGAAGAGGGTGACGCGTGGCTGGGCTGGAAGAGAGAAGACCCCTCCATCCCCAGCCCCTACCCTTTCTGGTCTGCCTAGGGCGGGGCAAGTGCAACTGCAGAGACACTCCCAGGGAGCAGCAGTAAGGCAGATGCAGCTCTGGGCTTTCAGCAGATCAGAAATCTCACTCCAGCACCGCCCCCCCCATACACACACAGAGAGAAGAAGTGCCCTAAGACTCTGGAGTACTGGACACGGGGCTGGTGGTGCTACTCTCAGTGTGCATATGTGCAGGCAAGGGCAGAAACTGCACTGACTTTGTAAAAACTATCATCCAGACCCCTCAGACCCACGCATTTAAATCTACAGTCCCAAAGTCACTCTGGGCACCAGGAGACCGGCTCTGCCTGCGCAATAAGCAGGGGGCTCTTTGGTACAGCAGAAGACAACCTGGACATTACTTGGTGGGCTTAAGCCAAGACTGGCGCTGCTCTTTGTTTTGCTTTGTTTTGTTTTGTTTTGTTTGTCTTTATATCTTTGATATCTTTGCCTGTATCGGGTGGGGTTTATCGGGTGTTTTTACATGTGAATATATTTGATTTTTTTCTTTGTTGTTGTTGTTGTTGTTGTGCTTGGTGCTTTGCTTTGTTCTGAAACTGCCCTACCAGGGCCCAGCTTAAGAGGCACAAGATTCAACATATCCAGAGGCCAACTCCAGACCAAACCAGAGTACTACTGGGTTTGACCTACAAGTCACACACCCAGAGGGAATTCTCTGCAGGCACTAGAGCCCACAGAGGCCAAACCACATTTAAGTGGTCAACCCTCACGCAGCAGAACGCCCTGCGGTGCTTAGAGCCAAGTGCCACAACGAGTCAGCCTAGGAGTTAACCCCACCTACTCACAAGCAAAAAGCAATTAAAGATCTTCTTGAACAGGACAATATACACAACAGAAGAGTCACCTTTTTTTAGAGCACACGCAGAGGAGAAGAACAAAGTAGTGCAAGTCAAATATAAAGGACACATACTATATAAGATAACCTAGCAAGAACTAAGAACTCTAGGGGATCTACCTAACACATCAAAACAAACACAGAGAGTCAGGCAGAATGGGGAAACAAAGATACACGTCCCAAATAAAAGAACAGAAGAAACCTCCACAACTAGAACCAAATGAACCAGAGGTTACCAACCTTTCAGAGACAGAGTTCAGAAGACTGGTGATAAGAATGTTTAAGGAGCTTAGAGAAGACATAAAGAAGGATGTAGAAATCATAACGAACAACCAGTTAGAACTAAAGAACACAATTACCGAAATTAAGAACACACTTGAAGGAATTACCAGCAGGTTAGATGAAGCAGAGGATCGAATCAGCGACTTAGAAGACAAGGTAGCAGAGATCACCCAAACAGAACAACAGAAAGAAAAAAGAATAAAAAACAATGAGGATGGCTTAAGAGACCTCTGGGATAACATCAAGCGCAACAACATGCGCATCATAGGAATACCAGAAGGTGAAGAGAGGAAGCAAGGGATTGAGAACATATTTGAAGTAATAATGTCCAAAAACTTCCCCAACCTGATGAAGGAAACCAACATACAAGCCCAGGAAGTGCAGAGAGTTCCAACCAGGATAAACCCAAACAGGTCCACACCAAGACACATTATAGTTAAAATGGCAAAGCTTAAACACAAAGAGAGAATCCTAAAAGCAGCAAGAGAAAGACAGAGGGTTACATACAAGGGAACTCCCATAAGACTATCAAATGACTTTTCTACAGAAACATTGAAGGCCAGGAGGGAGTGGCAGGAGATACTCAAAGTGATGGAAAACAAAGGCCTACAACCTAGATTGCTTTATCCAGCAAGGCTATCATTTAAAGTTGATGGAAAGATAAAGAGCTTTCCAGAAAAAATAAACTAAGGGAATTTATTACCACCAAGGCAGCATTGCAAGAAATACTAAAAGGACTTCTGTAAATAGAAGAAAGATCAAAACAATCTAACTACAAATTTAAAAATGGCAATAACTATATACCTATCAATAATCACTTTAAGTGTAAACGGATTAAATGCTCCAATCAAGAGACATAGGGTGGCTGAGTGCATAAGAAAGCAAGACCCTTGTATATGCTGTATACAAGAGACTCACCTCAGATCAAAAGACACACACAGGCTGAAAGTGAAGGGTTGGAGTAAGATATTTCATGCAAATGGAAATGAGAAAAAAGCTGAAGTTGCAATACTTATATCTGAAAAAATAGACTTTAAAATGAAGAACACATTAAAACATAAAGATGGGCACTATATAATAATAAAGGGATTGATCCGACAAGAGGACATAACTCTAGTAAACATCTATGCACCCAACATAGGAGCACCTAAATATATAAAACAGGCACTGACTGACATAAAGACAGAGATCAACAGTTACACTATCATAGTAGGGGACTTCAACACACCTCTGACAACAAGGGACAGGTCTTCCAGACAGAAAATCAATATGGAAAAAACAGCCTTACATGATACATTGGATCACTTGCATCTAATCGATATTTTCAGAACATTTCACCCCAATGCTGCAAAATACACGTTTTTCTCAAGCACACATGGAACATTTTCCAAGATAGACCATATGTTAGGCCACAAAACAAGTCTTGATAAATTTAAGGAAATTGAAATCATACCAATTGTCTTCTCTGATCACAATGCTATGAAATTAGAAATGAACTACAGGAAAAAGACTGGAAGACACACCAATTCATGGAGGCTAAATAACTTATTACTAAATAATAAATAGGTCAAGCAGGAGATCAAGGAAGAAATCGAAAGATATCTCGAGACAAACAAAAATGAAAACACGACGACCCAAAATCTATGGGATGCCGCGAAAGCAGTCCTAAGAGGGAAATTCATAGCATTGCAGGCCTACCTAAAGAAACAAGAAACATCACTAATCAACAGTTTATCTTCACACTTAAGGGATCTGGAAAAAGAACAGCAAAATAAGCCCAAAGGGAGCACAAGGAAGGAGATAATAAAGATCAGAACAGAAATAAATGAAATAGAAACCAGAAAAACAATACAAAATATCAATGAATCCAAGAGTTGGTTCTTAGAGAAGATAAACAAAATCGACAAACCTTTAGCCAGACTCATTAAAAAAAAGAGAGAGAGGACCCAAATTAATAAAATCAGAAATGAAAGAGGAGAAGTGACAACGGACACCGCAGAAATACAAAAAGTTTTAAGAAGTTACTATGAGCAACTATATGCCAACAAATTTGACAATCTGGAAGAAATGGACAATTTTCTAGAGGCGTACAACCTTCCAAGGCTAACTCAAGAAGAAACAGAAAACCTGAATAGACTGATTACCACCAGGAAAATTGAATCAGTAATCAACAATCTCCCAACAAACAAAAGCCCTGGACCAGATGGCTTTACAGGTGAATTTTACAAAATGTTCAAAAAAGAATTATCACCTATTCTCCTCAAGCTCTTCCAAAAAATCCAGAAGGAGGGAAGACTCCCAAACACTTTTTACGAAGCCACTATCACCCTGATCCCAAAATCAGACAAAGACACCACAAAAAAAGAAAACTGCAGGCCGATATCTCTAATGAAAATAGATGCAAAAATCCTCAACAAAATATTAGCGAACAGAATTCAGCAATACATTAAAAAGATCATACACCATGATCAAGTGGGATTCATCCCTGGTATGCAAGGGTGGTTCAACATCCGCAAATCAATTAATGTGATACACCACATTAACAAAATGAAAAATAAAAATCACATGATCATATCAATAGATGCAGAAAAAGCATTTGATAAAATCCAACAGCCATTTATGATAAAAACCCTTAAGAAAGTGGGAATAGAGGGATCATATCTCAACATAATAAAGGCCATATACGAAAAAACCCACAGCTAACATCATACTCAATGGGGAAAAGCTAAAACCATTCACCCTAAGATCAGGAACAAGGCAAGGTTGCCCACTATCTCCGCTTCTATTCAACACAGTGCTGGAAGTTCTAGCCACAGCAATCAGACAAGAAAAAGAAATAAAAGGCATCCAAATTGGTAAGGAGGAAGTAAAATTATCATTGTATGCAGATTATATGATACTATATATAGAGAACCCTAAAGACTCCACGAAGAAGGTATTAGAGCTGATAGATGAATTTAGTAAAGTAGCAGGATACAAAATTAATATTCAGAAATCAGTTGCATTTGTATATACCAATATTAAAACATCAGAAGGAGAAATTAAAAAAAACAATCCCATTTACAATCGCTCCAAAGACTATAAAATACCTGGGAATAAATTTAACCAAAGTAAAAGATCTGTACTCAGAAAATTATAAGACACTGAAGAAAGGAATGCAGGAAGATATAAATAGATGGAAACACATATCATGTTCATGGATAGGAAGAATTAATATAGTTAAAATGTCCATACTGCCTAAGGCAATATACATATTCAACGCAATTCCTATCAAACTACCAACGACGTTTTTCACAGAAATAGAACATATAATCCTAAAATTTAGATGGGACCATAAAAGACCCTGTATAGTCTCAGCAATCTTGAGAAATAAGAACAAAGTGTGACGTATAACAATACCTGACTTCAAATTATACTACAAGGCTTCAGTAATCAAAACAGCATGGTACTTGCATAAAAACAGACACATAGATCAATGGAAGAGAATAGAGAGTCCAGAAATAAATCCATGCCTATATTGACATTTAATCTACGAAAATGGAAGCAAGAATGTATGATGGGGTAAAGACAGTCTATTTAATAAATGGTGCTGGGAAACCTGGACAGACACATGCAAAAAAATGAAGCTGGACAACCTCCTTACACCATATACAAAAATAAATTCAAAATGGCTTAAAGACTTAAGTGTAAGATCTGAAACCATAAAATACCTAGAAGAAAATATAGGAAGAAACATCAGAGACATTACCCGGAGTAAGAATTTTACTGATATATCCCCTCGCGCAAGGGAAGTAAGAGAAAAAATAAACATGTGGGATCATATCAAACTAAAAAGTTTCTTCATAGCAAAAGAAACCATTAATAAAACAAAAAGGGATCCGACTGAATGGGAAAAGATATTTGCCAATGATACATCTGATAAGGGGTTAATATCACAAATCTATAAAAAAACTCACTCAACTCCAAAAAAATAAACAACCCAATTAAAAAATGGGCAGAGGACTTGAAGAGATATTTTTCTAAAAAGGACATACAGATGGCAAACAGACATATGAAGAAATGCTCAACCTCACTAACCATCAGAGAAATGCAAATAAAAAGCACAATGAGATACCACCTCACCCCAGTCAAAATGGCTATCATCAATAAATCAACAAACAACAAGTGCTGGCGCGGATGTGGAGAAAAGGGAACGCTTGTGCACTGTTGGTGGGATTGCAGATTGGTGCAGTCACTATGGAAAACAGTATGGAGGTATCTCAAAAGTCTGAAAATGGAACTACCCTATGATCTAGTAATTCCACTCCTAAGTATCTATCCAGAGAAATCCAAAACTCCAATTCAAAAATCTTTATGCACTCCTATGTTTATTGCAGCACTATACACAATAGCTAAGACATGGAAACAACCGAAATGCCCACCGGTAGATGACTGGATTAAGAAACTGTGGTACATTTATACAATGGAGCACTACACAGCCATAACGAAGAAAGAAATCTTACCATTTGCAACAACATGGGTGGACCTAGACAACATTATGTTAAGTGAAATCAGTCAGACAGAGAAAGGCAAATACCAAATGATCTCACATATATGTGGAATCTAAAGAATAGAATAAGTGAATGAACTAATCAGAAACGGTTTTGGAGACAAAGAGGAAAAACTGAGGGTTGCTAGATGGGCGGGGGGGGTGGGGGTAAGGGGGATGGTGAGGGGATTAGAAAACAATCAGTAACCACAAGATGGCCACGGAGTTTGAAAATTAATCTGGGGAACGTAATTTAGTGGTTACCAGAGGGTGGGGGGTTGGGGGTGGAGATGAGGGTAAGGGCGATTAAATATGTAGTGATGGAAGGAGAACTGACTCTGGATGGTGAACACATAATGTAATTTATAGATGATGTGATACAGAATTGCACACCTGAAATCTATGTAATTTTACTAACAATTGTCACCCCAATAAATTAAAAAATAAATAAGTAAATAAATAAATAAATAAATACATAAATACATAAATAAACTGAGGGTTGCTAGATGGGCAGGGAGGTGGGGATAAGGGGGAAGGTGAGGGGATTAGAAAACAGTCGGTAACCACAAGATGGCTACTGAGTCTTGAAAATTAATTTGAGGAACGTAATCAATAATGTTGTGGAGATTTTGTGGGGTGTCCCATTTGGGAGACCACCATGGAGATGATGTGGATGCCTGATCACTGCGCTGTGAACCTGAAGCTGAATGACAATGAATGCCAACTATGATTTTATATACATATATATGTGTGTATGTGTATATATATATATATATATATATATATATATATATATATATATATATGCACGTATATACTTACAAGAAGCAGAGTACAGCATTAGGAATGAAGACAGTGGAAATGTAACGGCTCAGTGTGATGTCAGGGGGATGGTGGATGGGGGGACGGGGTTTCACACAGTGTGAGGGATATAAATGATAAACGTCTAAGTATTACTTTGTCTTGTGCACCTGAAACTAATAAAAAAAAAAACATATGGTTATATCAATTGATGCAGAAAAAACATTTGACAGGATACAACATCCATTTATGATTAAAACACTTAATAAAATAGGTATAGAAGGAAAATACCTTAACATAAAAAAGGCCATATATGACAAGCCCTCAGCTAATCTCATAATTAATGGTGAAAAACTGAAGCCCTTTGCTCTACGTTCAGGAACACGACACGGCTGTCCCCTATCACCTCTGCTTTTTAACATAGTGTTGGAAGCCCTTGCCAGAGCAATCAGGCTAGAGAAAGAAACAAAAGGCATCCACATTGGGAATGAAGTAGTTAAATTATCACTCTTTGCAGATGACATGATGCCATATATAGAAAACCCTAAAGACTCCACCAAAAAGCTATTAGAAACAATCAACGGATACAGTAAAGTTACCACCTACAAATCAACGTACAAAAGTTCATTGCATTCCTATATACTAACAATGAAATCTCAGAAAAAGAAATACAAAAAACAATTCCTTTTGCAATTTTAGCAAAAAGAATAAAATACCTAGGAAAAAACTTAACCAAGGATGTGAAGGACATATATGCTGAAAATTATAAGACATTTTTGAAAGAAATTGAAGAAGACACAAAGAAATGGAAAGACATTCCATGCTCATGGATTGGAAGAATCAACATAGTTAAAATGGCCATATTACCCAAAGCAATATATAGATTTAATGCAATCCCCGTCAAAATCCCAATGGCACTGGTAAAGAAATAGAACAAAAAATCATCAGATTTGTTTGGAACCACAAAAGACCCTGAATAGCCAAAGCAATTTTAAGAAAAAAGGACAATACTGGAGGTATTCCACTCCCTGACTTTAGCTTGTACTACAGGGCTACAATAATCAAAAGAGCATGGCATTGACAGAAAAACAGACACATAGACCAATGGAATAGAATTGAGAACCCAGAAATAAACCACATAAATATGGACGGATAATTTTTGACAAAGAAGCTAAAAACATACAATGGAGGAAAGACAGCCTCTTTAATTAATGGTGCTGGGAGAATTGGAAAGCCACGTGCAGAAAAATGAAACTGGACAGCTATCTGTCACCATGTACCAAAATTAATTGAAAATGCATCAAAGACTTAAGCATAAGACCTGACACAATAAACTGCATAGAAGAAAACATAGGTACTAAACTTATGGACCTTGGGTTCAAAGAGCATTTTATGAATTTGACTCCAAAGGCAATGGAAGTAAAAGCTAAAATAAACGAATAGGACTATGTGAAACTTAAAAGCTTCTACACAGCAAAAGAAACCATTGACAAAATAAAGAGGCAACCAACTGAATGGGAGAAGATTTTTGCAAACAGTGTCTCTGATAAGGGGCTAATATCCAAAATATACAAGGAACTCATGACAACAAAATACGAACAACCCAATTGAAAAATGGGCAGAGGACCTGAAGAGACATTTCTCCAAAGAGGACATACAGATGGCAAATAGTCATATGAAAAAATGCTCAACATCACTAATCATCAGAGAAATGCAAATAAAAACCACAGTGAGATATCATCTCACCCTAGTCAGGGTGGCTATCATCAACAAGACAAATAGTAACAAGTGTTGGAGAGGCTGTGGAGAAAGAGGAACCCTCATACACTTTTGGTGGGAATGCAGACTAGTGCAGCCGTTATGGAAGGCAGTGTGGAGGTTCCTCAAAAAATTACGAATAGAATTACCATATGATCCAGCAAACCCTCTCCTAGGTATCTATCCAAAAATTCTGAAAACATTTATACATAAAGTCACGTGTGCTCCAACGTTCATTGCAGCTTTGTTTATGGTGTCCAAGACGTGGAAACAACCAAAATGTCCTTCGATAGATGAACGGATAAAGAAGTTGTGGTATATATACACAATGAAATATTATACGGTGGTAAGAAAAGATGATATAGGAACATTTGTGACAACATGGATGGATCTTGAGAGTATAATGCTAAACGAAATAAGTCAGACAGAAAAAGCAGAGAATCGTATGATTTAACTGATATGTGGTATATAAACCAAAAACAACAAAAGAAGAAGAGAAACAAATGAGAAACAAAATCTCATAGACACAGACAATAGTTTAGTGGTTACCAGAGGGTGAGGGGGATGGGAGGTGGCAGATGAGGGTAAAAGGGATCAAATATATGGTGATGGAAGAAGAACGGACTCTGGGTGGTGAACACACAAAGGGATTTATAGATGATGTAATACAGAATTGTACACCTGAAATCTATGTAACTTTACTAACAATTTTCACCCCTATAAACTTTAATTGAAAAAAAAAGAAATAATGCAAGTCAGAAGACAGTGGAAGTATACCTTCAAAGTGCTGAAAATAAGGCTTTCTACACCTTTCTACTAGTCTGCCTTTCAATGAGTATGGAAACAGCTGCTATCACATCTAGTTTGTATAAAGACTTAATAAAATAATATGTCTTATTTTAAAAACTCTGAATATAGTTATACACTATAACTTTAAATTTAATAATATACTGTTATTGTTAGTATCATCATTACTAATCTAATGTTACTAATGTTTCATGTACTAATTACATGAAACAATCACATTTTTATATCTATACTACAAAAGCCAAAACTTCTAGTATGGTAATCTGCCCTAAAGGATCTTTCAGTTTCATCTTCCACTTTCTGCATAATACATTTACCTATTGGATTATTCCCTATTCTCTAATCTACTGTTTTTTCACTTCCAAGCTTTTTCACATACTTCTAGCAATCAATTTTTCTAGGTCCATGTTGTGCCAACTCCTCTTAAAGACTTCCATTATCATCCTTCCAAAAATGACTTCTTAATATTTTACATGCCCATAATAGTAACTTATACTCAAACTTTAATGTGCATGTGAATCACCTATAGAGAGAGGAATCTGGGATCTGTGGTTTTACAAACTCCCAGGTTCTGTTGATGCTGCTGTTCTGAGAGGACTCCACTTTTTCATAGCAAGGTCTTTTTTTTTTTTTTTTTTTTTTTATCTCAGCTAGAAAAGTGATACTTAAAAAACAAAAGCAAGTTATTTTTACCTTTAAAATTAACATAGCACCCAATATAGGCCTATCCAGCTAGTTGATCCTAGCTGCTAGATAGATAGATAGAGAGAGAGACAGAGACAGAGACAGAGACAAAGACAGAGAGAGAGAGAAATAGATACTCTAGTCAATCTTCTTCCTAGTCAAACCCTGCTTTCTTACTCCCTGACACTTATGGATCTGTATCTGATTTTTAAGTGTTCAGGATAAGTAAAACCTAAGTGTCCTTCAAGCCTTTGCACCAACCCAGAGCCCCCTGTTCTGTGATAGCTACATTAGCAACATAATTTTATGAGAAAGTCATTAAGAATCATACTATCAATAAAATCTTCATTTTTTTTTTTTACTGAATTTTAAAATGAATTGTATTGAAACTTTTTCATTACATAAACACTGTAAGTACCTACTGTCTCTGGGGTAAAAGAGAAGAGCATGTGTGGTAGGTTGTGCTCTGAGGAGAAATATTATTCTAACTAAAAACAGAAAAAGCATTTCTTCCACACTCCCATGAACTAAATGGAGTCTATATTTAAAAAGCTTCAGAGCCTTTTTCTTCCTTTCCTTTCCCCACACCCTGTACTCCAAAGGCCCCTGGGTAACATTGCCTAATCCACACTGTATCCTGTCATGTGACTGACAGCACAGCTATCAGCACCTCAGTATTGTTTTGTACTGCAGGACTCAACATGTGTTTCCCCTTTGGAAAAATTACATCATGTCTCAGGAAGTCTCTTTTCTCCAACAAAACCAGCGGATATGCTCCGTCAAGGCTTTGCAAATAAGAAAAGAAGATAAATTAATCCTGGAGCAGTTGTTTAAAGTGCACATGCTTGCTGCAGAATCTTTGTTTCACAGTCCAGTCCCTGCCAATTCATCTATGCAGCATGTCCCAAATGTCTTGCTCCCCAGTAAAATGAACAAGACCAGAACGATGAATAGAGTTTGTACTTGTCTGCTGGGCATTTCTTTACATAAAGTGAAATTGTTTTTCATACTGGCCTTTGCCCAGATCAAGCCACAAGACAGTGTGATTTCTACTCTGACAAATGCTTTAACCTGTTGCCAAAAGAGTGAGGAACTGCAAAATTCTGAGAATTCCATTTCTTTCATGATGCCTTCTCCAGTTTCTCAGAGGAAGGCTGACAAAACCCTTGTGTTGCCCAGTTTGAAAATAAAATTATCTGTGGCTACTTTCTTTACTTTTCACTGAAAATATATTTGTCCTTGTTCATCATTCTAAAATGTGTTCTGCATACCGATAAATTATGTAAAAAAAAAAAACCTTTTGTAATCCCTTTTTAAAGGATTAGGTTTATGTCCAACTCTAGTAAATCCTATATATTCCAATTATTAATTTTTTGTCGAAGGTTATGAGTAACCAGATGCCAAAGACAGAGATAATGTGGCTCCCCTTTGTTGACAGACAGTAGAGCACCACAGACAATTTAGAGCTTGTGTGATTACGATGATAATCCTAATGATCGCTTACATTTTTATAACACTTACAAGTTTAAACAATAGTTTCCTGCCTATGATATCATATCATCATTCTTTGTTTATTTAACAAATATATACTGAGTATCTGCTCATGACAGATACCATGCAAGGCATTCATGGGGATTACAATGGTAGACAAGAGAAATACAGTCTCTGCCCTCAATTAATTTACATTCATAGAATGTTTATTTTGTTTCCATAAGGTTCTGGACACTCTGGCTGGTAATATATTCAAAGAAGGTTTTTATTTTTTCCTATTATAGATCAGAAACCTGGGACCCAGAAAGGCTAAGTGACTGTCTCCAGTCCACATAGTGAGCTGTGGATATAAGGGTGTAGCAAACACCAGGTATAATGTCAAAGATTGACCAAACCTTAGCTAGACAGAGATAGCTCATATCAATGATAACTAGCTTCCAAACCAAGGTAATAAATAAATTCTGATGCCCGGAATACTGGAAAGAACATCAGACTAGTAATCAGGATTTAAATTTTGGTTCCCATTTGATTTTCTAATGCATTGAAATCTAATGATAATCTAATGGGCTTTTCTTTGTAGGTTACCGTCTTCTTTTCCATGGCTGCCTTGAGGATTCTTTCTTTGTCGTTGATTTTAGACAGCTTCAATACAATGTGCCTTGGAGAATGCCTGTTGGGATTGAGGTAATTAGGTGTTCTATTTGCTTCTTGGATTCGAGGATCCAGTTCTTTCCACAAGTTTGGGGAGTTCTCATCGACCATTTGTTTGAATATATTCTTCTGTTCCCTTCTCTCTTTCTTCTCTTTCTGGTATGCCCATTATTCTTATATTGCTTTTTCTGATGGAGTCAGGAAGTTCTTGTAGAGTTCTTTCATTTCTTTTAAGTCTCAAGTCTCTTTCTTCTTCCATCTGTGTCATTTCCAGGTTTCTATCTTCGATTTCACTGATTCTTTCCTCCATCTGGTCAACTCTACTTCCTAAACTGAGTATTTCATTCTTAATTTCTTTTATTGAGTTCTTAATCTCCAGAAATTCTATTTGGTTCTTTTTTAAAATTTCAATATCTTTGGTAAAATGCTCATGTTGTTCTTTGATTGTGTTTCTGAGATCATTAAACTGCCTTTCTGTATTTTCTTGCATCTCGTTGATTTTTTTCAGAACTGCAATCTGGGATTCCCTGTCATTTAATTCACATATTTCTATATCTTTAACTTCATTTTCTGAAGACTTTTCACTTTCTTTCTAAGCTGTCTTTCTTCTTTAGTTATTCATGGCAATTACTGATTTATTATTTCTCTTCCTAGACATCTACAGGAGTGGCTTCTGCAACAGGTTGATAGGAGGAGGTCTTTCCTTTGTTTTCCAGTACGTGTTTGTAGAATGTGTTATTTTCTCTCCGACTGCAGCCCTTTTTTCCCTCTCACACTGTAGTGTTATGTTTTCTTTGCACTATTCCAGCTTCTCACACAATGGGAGGGTTCCCTGGAAGGCCGTCTTCGCCTCTGTTAACAGTTTGCCTGTGTCATAGGGCACCACATCCCTGTAGGGATGCGGAGAGCTTTTGAAGTTCCAAAGCTCTTCCTGCACCAGATTCAGAGCCCCTGTGTTTCAGCAGTTCTGTTTCCTCCTGCAGGGATCCAACCAGATTGGTGGGGACAAGGGCGGGGTGAGTAGTTAGAGGTGGCCCAGAGCAATGGCTGCAACCACCACCACAGACAGTCCTGCTTCCACAGTTCCCTCCCCTTTACCAGAATTAGTTGGGCTGGGAGTCTGTGTCTGCAGATGACAGTTCTCAGCACTGGAAATATTCTGTTCTTTTGATATGACACTGCTACTATTCCTCTTCTAGTACTGGGCAGGTGGGGGTGGGACACGCTCTGGGAGGGTCAGAAGGGGGTGGCTAGGCTCAGTGCCTAAGGCTTCCGTTCTCTGCTTGGCATTGAGTGCTTAAATCACCGTTTTCAGCCTTCTTCCCTCAGTCTTTGCTCCGAGGTCTCTGCCATGAACGTTGGGTTCACCCATGTTATATGCTGGGGTTCAGCCCTGTGGGCCATAAACGGAGCCCCAGCAGTCCGAGTTCTTCCCTCTCCTGCAGCTGCGGTATTTCCAGGATGCAGCAAGCTCAGTGCCCTGAGCTAGGTCTGCGTCCTGCACTCGCGGGACTTCGTCTCCACACTTCTCCCTTCCCTTGTCTCCTGCTCGCACAATTTGCCCTTCTTTAGGTGAATTTAGTAGTGTGACTCTTCGTCTTGCCTGTCTGCTGTGCAGGGAGTTCTTTGTGGAGTTATAGTTTTTCAATTTGTTGTAAATTCCAGGGCAGCTTTCCAGAGGCTCACCTCACGCTGCCATTTTTATGACGTCTCTCTCTTTTTTTTTCTTTTTTCTTTTTTAATGCTTTGCATGCCTGTTCATTTTTAAAAAGAAAAAAAAATTAATTGTGGTAAAATACATATAACATAAAATTTGTCATTTTAACCATTTTAAGTGTATATTTCAGTAGTAGTATGTATATCCACATTGTTGTGCAAACAATGTCTAGATCTCTTTTCATATTTTAAAATTGAAACTCTATACCCATTAAAACAGACTTCCCATTAGCTCCTCACCCCACCCCCTGGCAATCAGCATTCTACTTTCTCTTTTTATAAATTTGACTTCTCAACATATGTCATATGTAAGTGGGATTTGACTTTTTGTGACTGACTTATTTCACTTATTATAACGTGTTCAAATTTCATCCACGTTACAAAATTTTCTTTCTTTTTAGGGCTGAATAGTATTCCATTGTTTGTTTGCATTACATTTTTTATCCATTTACCTATGACAAATGCTTGTGTTGCTTCCACCTTTTAGCTATTGTGAATAATGCTCCTATAAACATAAGTGAACAATGTATGCCTGATTATTTTTGATCGAATGCCAGACATTTTACAAATTTGTAAAAATTTTACAAATTTTACCTTGCCGCATGGTGGATTTTGTTATATTCCTTTAAAAATTGAGGCTTTGCTCTAAGATGAAACCAAATTACTTGGAATCAGTTAGATCATATTTTAGGACAGATTTTAAGTTTTGTTAGAGAGGGTTCTAAACAGTTTTATGTTTAGGGCTAAATTGACCCGAGTCAAACTGAGGCAACACCCATTTGAAGACTCTACTTGATGCTCCATGTAGTATAGCTCTTTTCACTCAAGCTACTTGAAAAATAAACTATTCCTAATCCTGAGTGAGCCTTAAGAGTTATTTTTCCTACTGAATTCTGGTTGTTCTTTAATTGGCATCAGGCAATTTCTTCCCTCACATTTGCAGACCAGTATTCAAAGACTTGAGTGTATCCCTCTGTAGATCTTTGAAGCCCTTTCTACTTTTTCCTATTTTGTCTCACAAATTCTAGCTGCCTTTGTATCTCTGAATTCTGATATCTGTCTCCTCAATTCAGTGAACTGCAGCCTGGAAACTGTCTCCCCCAATAGTTAGCAGGGGCAATTATTGACCATGCCTTGTTTGTTTCTCTTTTCTCAGTGATTACTAATCATTTATCTAATTGTTTTAGGTGGGAGGGTAAATGTAGTGTTTTCACTTCGTCATGGTGTTTACATGTAAGTCTGATTTCTTTCACTCAATATTATGTCTGTGAGATTCAATTTATTATTGCACATATCAGTAGTTTATTATTATTACTACTACTGTGTTTTGGATATTAACCTTTTATCAGATGTATCATTGACAAATACCTTGTCCCATTCAGTAGGCTGTCTTTTTGTCTTGTGGATGGTTTTCTTTGCTGTACATAAACCTTTTAGTTTGATATAGTCCCATTGTTTATTTTTTCTTTTGTTTCCCTAGTCTGAGGATATGTATCAGTAAAAATATCAGTAAGAGTAATGTCACAGAGTTTACTGTCTTTGTTTTCTGGTTTGGGGTTTTATATTTAAGTCTCTATACCATTTTGAGTTTATTCTTGTACATGGTGTAAGAAGGTGTTCCATTTTCACTTTTTTGCATGTATCTGTCCAGTTTTCCCAACACTATTTATTGAATAGACTGTCTTTGCCCCACTGTGTGTTCTTGCCTCCTTTTTCAGAGATTAAATGAACATATAGGCTTGAGTTTATTTCTGGATTCTCTATTCTGTTACATTGATCTGTATATCTGTTTTTACACCAGTACCATGCAATTTTGATGACTGTAACCTTGTAGTATGGTTTGATATCAGGTAGCATGATACCTCTAGTTTTGGTCTTCTTTCCCGACTGTTGTGGCTATTCGAGGTCTTTTAAGGTTCCATGTAAATTTTAAAGATTATTTGTTTTAGTTCTCTGAAAAATGACATTGCTATTTTGATAGGGATTTGTATATTACTTTGGGTATTATGAACCTTTTAACGATGCTAATTCTTCCTATCCATGAGCACGGAATATGCTTCCATTTATTTGTATCTTCTTCAGTTTCTTTCTTCAGTGTCTTATAGTTTTCCAAGTACAGGTCTTTACCTCCTTCATTAAATTTATTCCTAGGTATTTTATTTTATTTTTTGATACAATTATAAATGGAATTGTTTTCTTAATTTCTCTTTCTGATAATCTATTGTTGGTGTATAAAAAGGCAACCACTTCATGAATGTTAATTTGTATCCTGCTTCTTTACTGAATTCATTTATCATTTGTAATTTCTTTTGGTGAAATCTTTGGGGTTCTCCGTATATGGTATCATGTCATCTGCAAATAACAACAGTATTACATATTCCTTTCCAATTTAAATGCCTTTTATTTCTTTTTCTTGTCTGATTACTGTGGCTTGGACTTCCAATACTATGTTGAATAAAAGTGGTGAAAGTGGGCATCCTTGTCTTATTCCTCATCTTAAGGAGTATTCTTTTAGCTTTTCCCCATTAAATATGATGTTAGCAGTAAGTTTGCCATATATGGCCTTTATTCCTTCTATTCTCACTTTGGTGAGTGTTTTTATCATAAATGGATGCTGGATTTGTCAAACGCTTTTTCTGCATTTATTTATATGATCATATGATTTTTATCATTCATTTTGTTTATGTAGTGTGCCATGGCATGTCAACTGATTTGTGGATATTGAACCAAACTTGCATCCTAGGAGTAAATCCCACTTGATCAAGATGTATGATCTTTTTAATGTATTGCTGAATTCAGTTTGCTGAATTTTTTGTTGAGGATTTTTACATCTATGTTTATCAGTGATATCAGCCTTTAACTTTTTTTATTATAATATCTTTATCTGGCTTTGGAATCAGGGTAATGATGGCCTCATAAAATGAGATTTTAAGCTTTCCCTCCTCTTGAATTTTTTGGAATAGGTTGAAAAAGATAGGTGTTAATCCTTTGAATGTTTGGTAAAATACACCTGTGAAGCCATCCAGTCCAGGATTTTGTTTGTTGGGAATTTTTTGATTACTAATTCGATTTCGTTAGTAGTAATAAGTTGGTTCAGATTTTCTGTTTCTTCTTGATTCAGTCTTGGAAGATTGCATATTTCTAGGAATTTATTCATTTCCCACAGATTGTCCAGTTTGTTGGTATATAATTGTTTGCAATATTTTCTCATAATCCTTTGTATTTCACATCTCCTGATTCATTTCTAATTTTATTTATTTAGGTCCTCTCTCTTTTTTTCTTGATGAGTCTGGTTTATCAATTTTGTTTATTCTTTCAAAGAATCAGCTCTTGATTTCATTGATCTTTTGTATTGCTTTTGTAGACATTATATTATTTTATTTATTTCTGCCCTAATCTTTCTTATTTCGTTCCTTCTACTCACTTGGGCTTCTCCTTTTCTCTTCTTTCCTTTAAATGTAAGGTTAGATTTTTTATTTGATATTTTTCTGTTTTTTGAGGTAGGTTTGTATTGCTATGAATTTTCCTCTTAGGATTGCTTTCATAGTGTCCCACAGATTTTGAGTCTTTGTGTTTTTATTTTAATTTGTCTTAAAGTATCTTTTTATATTGTCCTCATCCCATTATTGACCCATTTATTATTTACTAGCATGTTATTTAACCTCCATGTATTTATGTGGTTTTTCTTGTAATTAATTTCTAGTTTCATACCATTTTGGTCATAGAAAATGCTTGATATGATTTCAATCTTCCTAAATTTATTGAGACTTGTTTTGTAGCTTAACATGTGACCTATCTTGAAAAATGTTCCATGTGCACTTGAAAAGAACGTATATTCTGCTGCTTTGAGGTGAAATACTCTTAAAATATGCATTAAATCCATCTGGTCTAGTGTGTCATTTAAGGCTGCTGTTTCTTTGTTTATATTCTATCTACAAGATTTGTCCATTGTTCTCAATGGTGGTGTTAAAGTCTCCTACTATGATTTTGTTATGATTTTGTCAATCTCTCCCATTAAGTCAGCCAATATTTGCTTTATATATTTAGGTCGCCTACGTTGGGTGTATAAATGTTTACAAGAGTTATATCCTCTTGTTATATTGATCGCTTTATGATTAAGTGATGTTCTTTGTCTTTTATCATAACCTTTACTTCTGTCTGTGTGTGCGTTTCAATCTGAAGTGGGTCTCTTGTAGAGACCACATTATGGGTCTTGTTTTCTTATCCATTCAGTTACCTTATGTCTCTTTTTTTAAACTTATTTTTTTAAATTAGTTTCAACTGTACAAAGCAACATAATAGTTTGACATTTAAACTCCTCATAAAGTGATAACCCACCCCCAAGCTACTACCCCTCTGACATTTTATATAACTGTCACAATACGATCGACTCTCTTCCCTATGTTTTACTCCACATGCCATGACTATATATACCATGACTATATATACTATATATATTTAGTTTTAGTTGACATTCAATATTATTCTACTTCATCTCTTCAATTCTATAGCGCATTGGTCAGGCATCTACACAATCTATGATGTGATCCCCCTGATAAGTCCAGTGTCCATCTGGCACCTCACATGATCTTTACAACATTGTTGATTATATTCCCCATACTGTATTAAATATCAATTTGTATTTCTTAATGCCTTCACCTTTTCCACCCTGACCCCAACCCCATTCCCATCTATCTCCCTGATAGATCTAGTACCTATCTGGCACCATACCTAGTTATTACAATATTGTTGACTATATTCCTTATGTTATGAATAAGGACTACTGTATAACATCCCCATGACTACTGTATAACATCCAATTTGTACTTCTTAGTCCCTTCCCCTTTCACCCATCCTTAACCCCCTTCCCATCTTAATGATATCCCTCTAAGATTCCTTGGAATACTGGTTTGGTGGTAATGAACACCTTCAGCTTTCTCTTGACGGAGAAACTCCTTATCTGTCTTTCAATTCTAAATGACAGCCTTACTGGATAGAGCAATCTTGGTTGTATGTCATTGCTTTTCATCACTTGGAATGTTTCCTGCTTCTTCCTTCTTGCCTGCAAAGTTTCTGATGAAAGATTAGCTGACAGTCTTAGGGGCCCTCTTGTGGGTAACTAACTGCTTTTCTCTTGCTGTATTTAAGATTCTTTCTTTGTATTTAACCTTTGGCATTTTAATTATGATGTGTCTTGGTATTGGCCTCTTTGGATTCATCTTGTTTGAGACTCTATGTGCTTCCTGGGCTTGAATGTCTATTTCTTTCACCAGGTTAGGGAAGTTTTCTGTCATTATTTCTCCAAATATGTTTTAAATCCCTTGCTCTTTCTCTTCTCCTTCTGGTACCCCTATAATGCGCGTGTTGGTGGCTTGATATGGTCCCAGAGGCCCCTTAAACTCTCCTCAATTTTTCGGACTCTTTTTTCTTTTTGCTGTTCTGCTTGGGTGTTCTCTGCTACCTTATCTTCTACATTGCTGGTTGGATCCTCTGCTTCATCTAATCTACTGTTGATTCCCTGTAATATATTCTTTGTTTCCATTATTGTATCCTTTATTTTTGACTGTTTTTTTTTTCCATTTTTGGTTTCAATTTTCATTTTTATGCCTCCCATCTCTCTGTTGAAGTTCTCCCTGAGATCATTGATCATTCTTATAACCAGTGATTGGAACTCTGCATCTGATAGATTGCTTATCTTCATTTCCCTTAGTTCTTTTTCTGGAGCTTTGTTCTGTTCTTTTATTTGGGACATGTTTGCCCTATATCTCTTGATTGGAACATTTAATCCATTTATATTTAAAGTGATTATTCATAGATAAATAGTCATTGCCATTTTATTATTCATTTTTTATGTTCTTCCCCCCCCCTCTTCTTCTTCTTAAGAAGTCCCTCTACCATGTTTTGTAATACTGGTTTGGTGGTGATAAACTCCTTTAGCTTCTGCTTCTCTGGGGAACTTTTTATCACTTCCTCAATTTTAAATGATAACTTTGCTGTGTAGAATAGTCTTGGTTGTAGGTCCTTTATTCTCATCACTTGGAATATTTCCTGCCACTCCTTTCTTGACTGTGAAGTTTCTGTTGAGAAATCAGCTGACAATTTTATGGGAGCTTCCTTGTAAGTAACTAGTTGCTGGTTTTAGGGTTCTAACTTTGTCTTAACCTATGCCATTTTAGTTATGATGTGCTTTGGTATGAGTCTCTTTTTGTGCATCTTGAGACACTGCACTTCCTGGGCTTGTATCTCTATTTCCTTCACCAGGTTAGGAAAAATTTTCACCATTATTTTTCAACTAGATTCTCAACCTTTGCATCTGTCATCTCCTCTGGTAGCCCTATAATGGGAATCTTATACTTAATGTTATTCCAGAGGTGTCTTAAGCTATCCTCATTTTTTTTAAATTCTGTCTTCTTCTTTTTTTTTTTTTTTTTTTTGCTCTATTGGATATTTTTTGCTACCTTGTCTTCCAAGTCACTGATTTAATCATTTGCTTTATTTAATCTTCTGTTGATTCCTTCTATTGTATTCCTTTCAGTTATTGTATTCATCATTTCTGATTAGGTTATTTTAATAGTTTTTAGGTCCTTTCTAATGTTTACTGTCTCTCTTTTGAAGTTCTCACTAAGTTCTTTGAGCATCCTTATAATCAGTGTTTTGAACTCTCTATCTGGTAAGTTGTTTGCCTTCATTTCATTCAGGTCTTTTTCTGGAGTTTTGTCCTCTTCTTTCATTTGGGACATATTTCTTTGTTTTCTCATGTTGGCTGCCTCTATTTTGTTTTTCTATTTTCCTGTGTATTAGGTAGATCTGCTACATCTCCCAGTCTTGGCCAGGTGACCTTATGAAGTAGGTGCCATGGGGTCCAGTGGTACAGTCTCCCTGGTCACCTGCACTGGGTGTTCCAAAATTTTCCTTGAGTGTGCTGTGTGTACCCTTCTTTTATAGTTGAATCTTAATTGCTATTGGCACATCAGTAGGTGGGATTGACCCTCACGCTGACTGGCTGTGGGGTTTGGCCACATCCATAGCTTATGTGCTTTTGGGAGTTGTACTTACTCCATGGTTCAGGATTCAACCCTAGGGCCTCTGGTGGCTGGTGAGACCACCCTTAGGGTATGCTGCTTATGGAGTTAATTGGGTGGCTCTCTGTTGTGACCTAGAAATGATGTCAAATTATGTTTGTTATGGAGTCTCTTGGAAGGTGCTCTGATGCAGGCCCAGGTCAGCCTGTGACCAACTGGAGACTACCTTGTAGGAGCTACAAAGTGATTCATGGTTGGTCCTTGCCTACGGTGGTCCTGGAGGCATGTGAGAGATCCATGCTGTGAACTAAGGATGGCCATCACCAGTCCAAGGCCTGGGTTATCTCTGAAAAAAGCCCAGGCTCCAAGGCCTTCTGTTACCTGTCTGCTCCCATAAGGTTCAGCCACTGATAGATCCTCATGCAGTACTTGAGTTAGGTGAGCTGGGGTCTCAGGGAGTTTACTAGATTAATGTAGATTTTGTTTGGTGCTAGTGCTAAGCTTAGGAATACTTAGCAAATGTCTCAAAGCACACTGAGGCCAGTTGCCACCTGCCTGGGGCCCGTGAACCCCCAAGAGTTGTCCAAGAAAGAGTGCAACGCGTGTGAGACTGGCTCCATGCTAAGAAAATGTCTCTGGTATTGTGCAAGTTGGGTGGGGCAGGGTCCCAGGGAGTCACCAGGGTGGAGCAAATGGAGTTCACCAAGCCAATGCAGATTCAGATTTGGCTGTTGGTGGGGGAGAGTGCAACACAAGAAAGATGGTGCCTTCCTGTCAGCTGGATAGGAGGAGAACTCCACACAGGAAAAATGGTGACTGTCCTTTCAGTCCTCCCCTTGCAGTCAAACTACTCAGGCTCTCCCTGTATGTCTCTGAAACCTCCCAAGTCACTGTCCCTCTGCCAGAGCCCAGGGTGAGTTCCTGCAAGTGAGTGAGTCTTTGTGTGTGCCCTTTAAGAGCATATCTCGGTTTCCAGCAGTATTTTGTCTCACCTGGATGGTCAGAATCCCTACTGTTATTGCTAGCCAGGTGTTATGCAAGCTCCTCTTCCTGGCACCATTACTCTAGGCTGGGGAGCCCATTGTGAATTCTTTGCTCCTACAAGGGGTATATCTGTGACTGAGATGTCCCTCCTGATTCTCAGCTGCCACAGGCAGGTGTGGGACTGGCCCATCCCACATCTTCACCTCTCTTATCAGTCTTGACATGGCTTCTTCTTTATATCTTTAGTTATAAGACTTCTGTTCAGCTAGACTTCAGATGATTCTCCAGGTTGATTGTTCTATAATTTAGTTGTAATTTAAATGTGGTTTAAGTAGAAGGAGGCAAACACGGTGTTTATCTACTCCACCATGTTGGATTTCTCCTTATATTGGACTTTTAGAGTTGAAAAAATGTATCTGAAATAAAAAATACACTGGGTGAGGTTAACAACAGATTTGACACTGCAGAAGAAAATATTAGTGAACATAAAGACAGCAGTAGAAATGGTTAGGAAACAGAAAGAAAAAGACTGAAAAAAATGAACAGTTGATCAGGCACTGTGGAACAAAAGATATTATATGAAAATGGAAATCATACAGTCCAAAATATGTGCAATTGAAGTCCCAGGGAAAAGGGGGGATGGAAGAAGATAATGCTCATAAAAATTATTCAAAGAATTAACAGTGGATTTTTTTCCAGACTTGATGAAAACTCTAAACTCATAGATAAAGGAGCTTAAAATATTTAAGTAGAAGAAAATGAATAAAACCACTCCAAGACATATCATAATCCAATTGTTTAAAACTAATGATAAAGAGAAAATCTTAAAGGCAGTCAGAGTATTAAGACACAATACATGCAGAAAAACAAAGATAAAGCTGACAACACATTTCTTCTCAGAAACCATGCAGAAGAGAAGACAATGGGGAGACATCTTTAAAATACTAAATGAAAGAACTGTTAATCTAAACCAAACCAGTAGTACAAGGAATCTTAGAGGGACTTCTTTAAGACAAAACAAAAATAAAAAATGTGATTTAAAAAAATGGCAATAACTACATGCCTACTAATAATTACTTTAAATGTAAATGGATTAAATGCCCCAATCAAAAGATAGGGTGACTGGAGGGATAAGAACACAATACTCCTACCTACAAGAGACTCACTTCATAGCCTGCCTACAAGAGACTCACTTCAGATTGAAAGACACAAACAGACTAAAAGAAAAGTGATGGAAAAAGATATTTTATGAAAAATGTAAATAAAAAATAAAGCTGTAGTAGCAATATTTATACCAGACAAAGTACACTTTAAAACAAAGCTATAACAAGAGGTAAAGAAGAATGCAGTAATCCTATTTCTGAGTATTTATCTAAAGAAACCCAAAACACTACTTCAAAGAAACATATGCATCCATATGTTCATTGCAGCATTGTTTAATGGCCAATACGTGGAGGTAGCCTACGTGTCCGTTGATGGACGAAGGGATAAATAAGAGGTGGTACATATATACAATAGAACATTGATCAGCCATCGAAGGAAATGGGTTCTTCTCATCTGCAGTGGCATGGATGGACCTTGAGGGCATTGTGCAGAGTGGAGTATGTCAGACAGAAAAAGACAGATGTGGTGTGATATTACTAATATTTGGAATCTAAAGAATAAAATAAACAAACAAACAAAATAGAAACAAATTCATAGATACCAAAAACATTTTTATGGTTGCGAGGTGGGAAGGAGGCTGGGAAGTAGGTGAAAGTGGGGAAGGGATTAAGATATACAAATTCATTGTTTAAAGAAGTCATAAGATGAAGGTATAACATAAAGAATATACTGTGTTTCCACGAAAATAAGACGGGACAAGATAATCAGCTCTAATGAGACTTTTCCAGCAAAAATTAATATAAGACACAGCCTTATTTTACTATAAGACCAGGTCTTTAATATCATATCACATTACATCTTATCATATCATATCATATCATATCATATCATATCATATCATATCATATAATAAAGAACAGGTCTTATATTAATTTTTTCTCCAAAAGACACATTAGAGCTCATTGTCCGGCTACGTCTTATTTTCGGGGAAACAGGGTAGTCAATAATATTTTAATAACTGTATGGTGTCAGATGAGTACTAGATTTATCAGGGAGATAGATGGGATGGGTGTTGGGGGAACAGGGTGAAAAAGCTGAAAGGGGGAGACGTCATCAAAATGGCGGCGAGCGGTGAGCCTCTGGTAATCTCCCCAGGAATTTACAACAAATTAAACAGCTATAAGTTCACAAAGGAATCCCTGCAGAGAAGACAGGAAAGATGAAGAGGCTCACAACTGAATTCACCAAACGGGAGGCAAATTACATGAGCAGGGGAGGAGGGAAGGGAGAAGTGCAGAGACAGAGACACGCAGGAACAGGACTCAGACCTAGCTCAGTGCTCCGTGCTTGCTGCATCCTGGAACTACCACAGCTGCGGGACAGGGGAGAACTCAGACTGCTAGTGATCCACTTATGGCCCACAAGACTGAGGGGACAGCATATAACACAGGTGAACACAATGCTCATGGCAGAGACCTCAGGGCACTGACTGAGGGAAGAAGGCTCAAAACAGTGGTTTCAGCCTTCTCTCCCGAGCAGAAAACAAAAACTGTAGGCACTGAGACTAGCCGCCCCCCCCCACCCTCACAGAGCTCACCCAGCCGCAACCTGCCCAGTGCTACAAGTGGAACACTAGGAGTGTCAGATCAAAAGAACAGAATATTTGCAATTCTGAGAACTATGTTCCACAGACAAAGATTCACAGCCGAATTAGTTCCAGCAAAGGGGAGGGAGATGTGAAAGCAGGACTGGCTGTGGTAGTGGTCACCGCCATTGCTCTGAGCCACCTCTCACAATCCACCCAGCCCCTGTCCCCACCTATCTGGGTGGATCCGTGCAGGAGCAAACAGAACTGCTGAAACACAGGGCTCTGAAACTGGTGCAGGAAGACCTTTGGAACTTCAAAAGCTCTATGCATTCCCACAAGAACGCAGCTCCCTATGACCCAGGCGAACTGTTAAGAGAGGAGAATCCTGCCTTCCAGGGAATCCCCCCACTGTGTGAGAAGCTGGAATAGTGCGGAGAAAACATAGCAGTATAGTGTGAGAGAGGAAAAAAGGCTGCAGACGGAGAGAAAATAAATATTCTACCAACACATACTGAAAAACAAAAGAAAGACCTCTTTCAACCTGTTCCAGAAGCCACTCCTGTAAATGTCTAGGAAGAGAAATAATAAATCATAAATTGCCATGAATAACCAAGGCAAAAAGACAGCTCAGAAAGAAAGTGAAAAGTATCCAGAAAATGAACTTAAAGATATGGAAATATGTTACTTAAGTGACACAGAATTCAAGATTGCAGTTCTGAAAAAATGCAACGAGATGCAAGAAACCACAGAAAGGCAGTTTCATGCTCAGAAACATAATGAAAGAAAATATGAGCATTTTACCAAAGAGATTGAAATTTTAAAAAAGAAAAAAATTACAATTTCAGGACACTAGCAACTCAATAGAAAAAATGAAGAATGAAATAACCAGCTTAGGTAGTAGAGTTGACCAGATGGAGGAAAGAATTAGTGACATCGAAGATAGAAACCTAGAAATTACACAGATGGAAGAAGAAAGAGACTTGAGACTTAAAAGTAATGAAAGAACTCTACAAGAACTTTCTGACTCCATCAGAAACAGCAATATAAGAATAATGGGCATACCAGAAGGAGAAGAAAGAGAGAAGGGAACAGAGAATATATTCAAACAAATTGTGGATGAGAACTTCTCAAACTTGTGGACAGAACTGGATCCTCAAATCCAAGAAGCAAAGAGAACACCTAATTACCTCAATCCAAACAGGCCTTCTTCAAGGCACATTGCATTGAAGCTGTCTAAAATCAATGACAAAGAGAGAATCCTCAAGGCAGCCAGGGAAAAGAAGATGGTAACCTACAAAGGAAAACCCATTAGATTATCTTCAGATTTTTCAGCAGAAACTCTACAAACCAGGAGGGAGTGGAACCAAATATTCAAACTATTGAAAGAGAGAAATTATGAGCCAAGAATAATATATCCAGCAAAGATATCCTTTAGCTATGAAGGAGGAATAAAGATCTTTCCAGACATACACAAGCTCAGGGAATTTTCTAATACACGACCTGCAGTACAAGAAATACTAAAAGAGTCCATTCGACCACCATCAACAGGGACAATTTGTGGCAACCAAAACATTAAAAGGGGGAGAGTAAAGGCCTGAACGGGAATATGGGAATGGAGAAAGTAAGCGTGCTGAAGAAAACGGAATACTCTAAATATGAAACTTTCTTTACATAAACTTAAGGGTAACCACTCAAAAAAAAAAAAAAATCCAGAACTGAAAAATATACTGTAATAAAAGAAGAAACAGAGGGAAACATCATAGAATACCACCACACAGAAACAACAGACAACAATAAAAAGGCAAAGAAACAATGGAGACACAGCCTTACCAGAACTCTAAAAATAGAATGACAGGAAATCCTTACATATCAATAATCACCCTAAATGTAAATGGACTGAACTCACTTATTAAAAAGGCACAAAGTAACAGATTGGATCAAAAAACTAAACCCAACCATATGCTGTCTCCAAGAGACACATCTCAGCTACAAGGCCAAGCGCAAACTCAAAGTGAAACAGTGGAAATTAACACTCCAAGCAAATGGTACCCCGAGAAAATCAGGTGTAGCCATAATGATATCAGATGAAACAGACTTCAGGGTGAAAAATGTAACAAGAGACAAAGATGGACATTTGATAATGGTAAAGGGGACTATACAACAAGAAGACATAACAGTCATCAATATTCATGCCCCCAATCAGGAAGCACCAAAATATACCAAGCAACTACTAACAGAACTAAAGGGAGAAATTGACCAAAACACAATTATACTAGGAGACTTAAATACATAATTGACAGCTATGGATAGATCATCCATACAGAAAATAAATAACAACATAAAAGCCCTGAATGACACATTAGATATAACTGACATTTATAGAGCACTTCATCCTAAAACATCAGACTATACATTCTTTTCTAGTGTACATGGAACATTCTCAATGGTAGACCATATATCGGGACATAAAATCAGCCTCAGCAAATTTAAGAAGATTGAAATCATGCCAAGCATATTGTCTGATCACAAGGCTTTGAAATTGGATATCAACTGCAAAGAGTAAGCAGGAAAAAACACAAATACCTGGAGATTAAACAACATAATTTTAAAGAACGACTGGGTTAAAAAAGAAACTAGAGGAGAGATCAAAAGATACATGGAAACAAATGCCAATGAAAATATTCCTAACAAATTTTTGGGATGCAGCAAAAACAGTTTTAAGAGGGACATTTATATCATTAGAGGCCTATCTCAAGAAAAAAGAAAAATCCCAAATAAATAACCTCATGTTACACCTTAAAGAACAAGAAAAAAAAGAACAAGTGAAACCCAAGGTCAGCAGAAGAAAGGAAATAACAGAAATCAGAGCAGAATTAAATGAAATAGAGAACAGAAAGACAACAGAAAAAATTAATGTGACAAAAAGCTGGTTCTTTGAAAAGATTAACAAAATTGACAAACCGTTGGCTAGACTCACTAGGATAAAAAGAGAGAAGACACTAATTAACAAAATCAGAAATGAAACAGGGGAAGTTATCACGGACACCACAGAAATACAAAGGATCATCCAAGAATACTATGAAGGACTGTATGCCACCAAATTTAATAACCTAGAAGAAATGGACAAGTTCTTAGAAACATATAGCCTTCCAAAGCTGAACCATGAAGAAATGGAAAATCTAAACAGACCGATCACCAGTAACGAAATTGAGTAAATCATCCAAAACCTTCCCAGAAGCAAAAGTCCGGGACCTAATGGCTTCACTAGTGAATTCTACCAAACCTTCAAAGAGGATCTAATGCAAATCATGCTCAAGATCTTGCAAAAAATTGAAGAGACAGTACTCTCTAACTCATTTTATGAAGCCAACATTACCCTGATACCAAAATACGGTAAAGACAACACACACACAAAAAAAACTACAGACCAATATCTCTGATGAATACAGATGCAAAAATCCGAAAAAAAATTCTAGCAAATTGAATACAACAAGGCATTAAAAAGATTATTCATCACGACCAAGTGGGGTTCATCCCTGGGGCACAAGGATGGTTCAACATCCGCAAATCCATCACTGTGATATATCACATAAACCAAAATAAAGGACAAAAATCATATGATTATATCAATTGATGCAGAAAAAGCATTTGACAAGATACAACATCCATTTATGATTAAAACAATTAATAAAATAGGTATAGAAGGAAAATACCTTAACATAATAAAGGCCATATATGACAAACCCTCAGCTAGCATCATAATTAATGGTGAAAAACTGAAGCCCTTTGCTTTACATTCAAGAACAAGACAGGGCTGTCCCTAAACACCTCTGCTTTTCAACATAGTGTTGGAAGTCCTCGCCAGAGCAATCAGGCTAGAGAAAGAAATAAAAGGCATCCAAATTTGGAATGAGAAGTTAAATTGTCATTCTTTTGCAGATGACATGATGTTATATAGAGCAAACCCTAGAGACTCCACCAAAGACCTATTGGAAACTATCCGTTCAAAAATTCTGAAAACATTTATCCATAAATGCAAGTGTGCTCCAATGTTCATTGCAGCTGTATTTATGGTGGCCAAGACATGGAAACAATCAAAATGTCCTTCAATATATGAATGGACAAAGAAGTTGTAGTATATATACACAATGGAATACTATTCGGTGGTAAGAAAAGATGAAATAGGACCATTTGTGACAACATGGATGGATCTTAAGAATTTAATGCTAAGCGAAATAAGTCAGGCTGGAAAGCAGAGGACCATATGATTTCACTGATATGTGGTATATAAATGAAAAACAACAAAAGGACAAGACAAACAAATGAGAAACAAAAACTCATAGACACAGACAATAGTTTAGTGGTTACCAGAGGGGAAGGGGGGAAGGGGGTGGAAGATGAGGGTAAAGGGGATCAAATATATGGTGATGGAAGAACAACTGACTCTGGGTGGTGAACACACAATGGGATTTATAAATGATGTAATACAGAATTGTACACCTGAAATCTATGTAACTTTATTAACAATTGTCAACCCAATAAACTAATTTGAAAAAAAGGCGGTTGTGCTATATATACACAATCGAATACTATTCATTGATGTTTCTAATAGCTCTTTGGTGGAGTCTTTAGGCTTTTCTATATAAAGCATCATGTCATCTGCAAAGAGTGATAATTCAACTTCTTCATTCCCAATTTGGATGCCTTTTATTTATTAATTTTTCTAGCGTGATTGCTCTGGCGAGGACTTCCAACACTATGTTGAAAAGCAGAGGTGATTGAGGACAGCCCTGTAGTCTTCCTGAACTTAGAGCAAAGAGCTTCAGTTTTTCACCGTGAATATTGAGATTGGCTGAGGATTTGTCATATATGGCCTTTATTATGTTAAGGTATTTTCTTTCCATACCTATATTTTAAGTGTTTTAATCATAAATGCATGTTGTATCTTGTCAAATGCTTTTTCTGCAACAATTGATATAATCATATGATATTTGTCCTTTATTTTTTTTTATGTGATGTATCACATTGATGGATTTGCATATGTTGAACCATCCTTGTGCCCCAGGGATGAACCCCACTTGGTTGAGATGAATAAACTTTTTAATGCATTGAAGCATTTGATTTGGTAGAATTTGGTTTAGGATTTTTTCATCTGTGATCATCAGAGATATTGGTCTGTAGTTTTCTTTTTTTGTGTTGTACTTGCAAGGTTTTGGTATCATGGCAATGCTGCCCTCATGAAGTGAGTTAGGGAGTACTGCCTCTTCTTCAATTTTTTGGAAAAGTTTGAGCAGGAACGATATTAGATCCTCTTTGAAGTTTTAGTAGAATTTACTAGTGAAGCCATCTGGTCCCGGACTTTTGGTTTTGGGAAGGTTTTGGATGCCTGATTCAATTTCGTTACTGGTGATCGGTCCCTTTAGATTTTCCAGTTCTTCATGGTTCAGCCTTGGAAATCTATAAGTTTCTAAGAATTGTCCATTTCTTCTAGGTTATTAAACTTGGTGGCATATAGTCTTTCATAGTATTCTTGGATGATCCTTTGAATTTCTGTGGCATCCGTATTAACTTCCCCTTTATCATTTTTTATTTTGTTTACTAGCGTCTTCTCTTTTTTTATCTTACTGAGTCAGCCCCGCATTTGTCAATTCTGTTAATCTTTTCAAAGAACCAGCTCTTTGTCTTGTTAATTTTTTCTATTGTCTTTTTGTTTTCTGTTTCATTTAGTTCTGCAACGATTTTTATTATTTCCTTTCTTCTGCTGACCTTGGGCTTCATTTCTTCTTCTTTTTCCAGTTCTTTAAGGAGTAACGTGAGGTTATTTACTTGGGATTTATCTTGTTTCCTGAGATATGCCTGTAACGATATAAATTTCCCTCTTAAAACTGCTGTTGCTGCATCCCAAAAATTTTGGTACGATGTGTTTTCCTTCTCAACGTTTCTATGTATCTTTTGATCTCTTCTCTAATTTCTTCTTTGACCTGGTCGTTCTCTAAGAGTATGCTGTTTAATCTCCACATATTTGTGGTTTTTCCTGCTTTCTTTTTGCAGTTGATATCCAGTTTCAAAGCCTTGTGATCAGAGAACATGCTTGGTATGATTTCAATCTTCTTAAATTTGCTGAGGTTGATTTTATGTCCCAATATATGGTCTATTCTTGAGAACGTTCTATGTACAATACAAAAAAATTCGTAGTCTGATATTTTAGGATGAAGTGCTCTATATATGTCAATTATGTCCATATCATCTAATGTGTCATTTAGAGCTGCTCTTTCATTATTTATTTTCTGTTTGGATGATCTATCCAAAGCTGTCAATGATGTATTTTGGTGGCCTAGTATAATTGTGTTTTGGTCAATTTCTCTCTTTAGTTATTTTAGTAGTTGCTTGGTATATTTTGGTGCTCCCTGATTGGGGGCATAAATATTGATGACTTTATGTCTTTTTGTTGTATAGTCCCCTTTACCATTATGAAATGTCCATTTTTGTCTCTTGTTACCTCTTGCATCCTGAAATCTGTTTTATCTGATATCAGTATGAATACTCCTGATTTTCTCTAGATACCATTTGCTTGGAGTGTCAACTTCCACCCTTTCAGTTTGAGTCTATGCTTGTCCTTGTAGCTGAGATGTGTCTCTTGGAGACAGCTTATGTTTGGGTTTAGATATTTGGTCCAATCTGCTACTCTGTGCCTTTTTATTGGTGAGTTCAGTGCATTTACATTTAGGATGATTATTGATATGGGAGGACTTCTTATCATTCTATCTTTAGTTTTCTGGTAAGACTGTGTCTCCATTGTTTCTTTGCCTTTTTGTTGTTGTTTGTTATTTCTGTGTGGTGTTGTTCTATGGTTTTTCCCTCTGTTTCTTCTTTTATTACAGTATATATTTCAGTTCTGGATTTTTTTTTTTTTTTAGAGTGGTTACCGTTAAGTTTATGTGAAAACAATTTTGATCTTTGGAGTATTCCATTTTTTTCAGGATGCTTACTTTATCCATTCCCATACTCTGGTTCAGGCCTTACTCTCTTCCTTTTTATTTTTGGTTGCCACGAATTGTCCCTTTTGCAATGGTAGAATAGCCTCCTTTAGTATTTCTTGTAGTGTAGGTCATGTATTAGAAAATTTCCTCAGTTTCTGCATGTCTGGAAAAGTCTTTATTCCTCCTTCATATCTAAAGAATATCTTTGCTGGGTATTATTCTTGGCTCATAATTTCTCTTTTGAATAGTTTGAATATTTGGTTCCACTCCCTCCTGACTTGTAGAGTTTATGCTGAGAAATCTGATGAGAATCTAACGGGCTTTCCTTTGTAGGTTACTGTCTTCTTTTCCCTGGCTGCCTTGAAGATTCTTTCTTTGTCGTTGATTATTGACAGCTTCAATACAATGTGACTGGAGAACGCCTGTTGGGGTTGAGGTAATTAGGTGTTCAATTTGCTTCTTGGATTCGAGGATCCAGTTCTGTCCACAAGTTTGGGAAGTTCTCATTGACTATTTGTTTGAATATACTCTCTGTTCCATTCTTCTTTTCTTCTTCTTCTGGTATGCCTATTATTCTTATATTGCTCTTTCTGATGGTGTCAGAAAGTTCTTGTAGAGTTCTTTCATTATTTTTTTGTATTTTTTCCTTTTAATTAGAGAGGAAGGATAATTTTAATATACATAATAACATACATGGAAAAGGCTAATGCACAGATAATTCTTTTAGCTAGGTGTAGAGCTATTGTGTAATAAAAATATGTCAGCCTCGCCCACAAAAATGGTTGGTTACATTATCTATTCATATATATATATATATATTCATATATCTATTACCTATTTAGATAATAGATATCTAAATATCTATTCATATATATATATATATATATATATATATATATATATATATATATAATTCTTAGTTTTCACACGAAACTAAAGTAAATTAAAATATATAACATTTTAAAGTAAAAGTAGGAACATACATTTTTTTCATAAACCCATATTCTTTTGATACAATTACCTCCACTTGTAATAATGAGTTGCGAAAGAAATAGCTTTGTGTAAAATGAATAATCTTACCCCATAACTACTACTTAAATAAAAAATGAGTAACCTAAAAGCATATACTTCAGATGTATAAATAGGGACATATCAATGATTACCTTCCTATTAATCTAAAATCTTTTCCCTATGAACTTAAGATTTTAATAAATAAACTAGATTTGGGTATTTGTGGCCATATTGACTTTCTGCTTAGAACATCTGAAACAAAATACATTTGGAATGTAATATTTTATTGGTAACTAGGGAGTATATTCTTCTTCTATTTATATCCCACATTTTATTTCTTTTTCTTTTTAGCCTGACTAGTAGTTTTATGGAACCCAAAACTATTCATTCAACTCTGCTGATCTCTGATGTAAATCAAAATCATCAATCCAAGAAAGTTTTATATCACTTCAGTATTCCAATTCTAAAATTACCATTTCATTCACTTTTCTCTATGTAACAAAGCTTTCAGATGAGCTCTTTATTAACTTTTGGATAACTTGACTTTTCAAAGCATGTTTCTACTGATAATTTCAGAGTCAAACTTTCCAGTAGATTGCTCTAGAGCTAGGTCATGTAATTGTATCACAAAATAATCTGTGACTCATTGTATGAATTTACAATTTTTCTGAATCTATTGGGTAGATCAAAAGAAGACAGAGATTTTAAAACTTGAAAGCTACAAAAAGGAACCAAAAATATATGAATAGTTATTGTAATTACATAAAGCAACAATAAATATATGAAATCACTTTAATAGGTTGTTTACTTTTAACTATCTGTCAAGGGAGCTGAGTCTTTGTTTAACTCATACATTTGCAGGGAAGACAGCTATAGGCATTTCATAATCACTCATCCCTACCTTGCAATGACTGTGTGACTATCTGGGAGACTGTGGGTGGTGGTGGGGGTGGAGTGGGTATTGGAGAGATGGAATCAGATGCATCAGACTTTAACACTCAGTATCTATATAATTATGAATTAATGTCTCCTAAAGTTGAATTTCCTAATCTAGATAATCGGAGTAGTAACTAATATGAAGGGTGCTGAAGAAGATGAAGCTAAGGCAAAATGTCTGTTAAGAACTGTCTAGTTATATTATAATTTGGTCACAAATATCTGACAGGTAAGGGTGGCTACTGAAGAAAGCTGAAGAGAGCTAGCAATCCTTCTCTGATATGGCTAATGCTATTTATGTTAAAGGTAGGTCTTAAAGCAACTTCTGCTACATATATAAGCATATTTTACCAAACATTTATTAGCAAAAAGACATTAATGGATTAATACAACTGCTTCCGTAAATTTGGTGAAATCCCAGTTCTCTGTCCATTCAGATGTTCCCATCATTACCTTGGAAAGAAGGTTCACTTGAGGCAGATGAAACAACATTCCAAGGCCAGGATTTTGTTACCTTTATATTCAGGATCATACAACCAGAAATTCTATTAAACTGACCTTTGGAAATAAGAAAGTTTAGTGATCAATCTTAGGCCATTAATTCTATGGTACAGGCTACGAGCTTCATTATGATTTTTTATACCCTGTTCATGTTAAGGAGGGGAATGTCTCCAAAAGTCTTTAATATTTCACATACAGTGGGATATTAATTAATTAAGTTCCATTTATCATGCTTGTTAATGAATCACTCATTTTGCTAATGAGAACCATTTCTACCATATTTTGCTATTAAGCAACGCATCATTTGTTCATTGAAATAGCTGTAACAATGCTTTTATAGAGACCAACCTCTAGAGTGTTGCCTTTCTTTTTTTTTTTTTAATTTATTGGGGTGACAATTGTTAGTAAAATTACGTATTTCAGGTGTACAATTCTGTATTACATCATCTATAAATCCCATTGTGTGTTCACCACCCAGAGTCAGTTCTCCTTCCATCACAATATATTTGATCCCCCTTACCCTCATCTCTCACCGCCAACCCCCATTACCATCTGGTAACCATTAAACTATTGTCTGTGTCTATGAGATTTTGTTTCTCATTTGTTTGTCTTGTTCTCTTGTTGTTTTTGGTTTATATACCACATATCAGTGAAATCATATGGTTCTCTGCTTTTTCTGTCTGACTTATTTCGCTTAGCATTATACTCTCAAGATCCATCGATGTTGTCACAAATGTTCCTATATCATTTTTTCTTACCGTCAATTTTTTTTAAGTTTCAAGACTCTTTCTTCTTCCATCCGTGTCATTTCCAGGTTTCTATCTTCGACGTCACTGATTCTTTCTTCCATCTGGTCAAGTCTACTACCTAAGCTGGCTATTTCATTCTTCATTTCTTGTATTGAGTTCTTAATCTCCAGAAATTCCATTTGTTTTTTTTGTTTTTTTTAATTTCAATCTCTTTGGTAAAATGTTCATGTTGTTCTTTGATTGTGTTTCTGAGTTCATTAAACTGCCTTTCTGTGTTTTCTTGCATCTCATTCAGTTTTTCAGAACTGCAATCTTGAATTCTCTGTCATTTAAGTCACATATTTCTGTATCATTAAGTTCAGTTTTTGGAGACTTTTCATTTTCTTTCTGAGCTGTCTTCTTGCCTTGGTTATTCATGGCAATTAATGATTTATTATTTCTCTTCCTAGACATCTACAGGAGTGGGTTCTGCAACAGGTTGATAGGAAGAGGTCTTTCTTTTGTTTTCCAGTACGTGTTGGTAGAATATTTTATTTTCTCTCCGACTGCAGCCTTTTTTCCTCTCTCACACTGTACTGCTATGTTTTCTGTGCACTATTCCAGCTTGGGGGGATTCCCTGGAAGGCGGGCTTCTCCTCTGTTAACAGTTCACCTAGGTCATTGGGCGACGCATCAGATTGGGGATGCGGAGAGCTTTTGAAGTTCCAAAGCTCTTTCTGCACCAGATTCAGAGCGCTTATGTTTCAGCAGTTCTGTTTACTCCTGCAGGGATCCGCCCAGATAGGTGCAGACAGGGGCAGGGTGGGTTCTGAGAGGTAGCCCAGAGCAATGGCTGCGATCACCGCCACAGCCAGTCCTGCTTTCACAGCTCCCTCCCTTTGCTGGAATTAGTTTGGCAGCGAATCTGTGTCTGTGTACCACAGTTCTCAGAACTACAAATATTCTGATCTTTTGATCTGACCCTGGTACTGTTCTACTTCTAGTACTGGGCAGGTGGGGGCGGGGCGAGCTCTGGGAGGGTGAGGATGGGGCGGCTAGTCTCAGTGCCTAACGCTTCCATTCTCTGTGGCAGTGAGGGCTTAAACCACCATTTTCAGCCTTCTTCCCTCAGTCTTTGCTCCTAGGTCTCTGCCGTGAGTGTTGAGTTCAGCCGTGTTGTATGCTGTCCCCTCAGCCCTGTGGGCCATAAACGGAGCCCCAGCAGTCTGAGTTCTTCCCTCTCCCACAGCTGCGGTAGTTCCGGGATGCAGCGATCTTGGAGCACTGAGCTAGGTCTGCGTCTTGCGTCCCTGCGTCCTCGTCTCCGCACTGCTCCCTTCCTGCCTCCCCTGCTCATGCAATTTGCCCACGTTTATGTGAATTCAGTAGTGAGCCTCTTCGTCTTGCCTGTCTGCTGTGCAGTGAGTCCTTTGTGGAGTTATAGCTGTTTGATTTTTTGTAAATTCCAGGGGAGATTTCCAGAGGCTCACCTCACGCCAACATTTTGATGACGTCACTCCCTGTAACTTTTTGTCTTATAATTTTTTTAGTACAGGTCTTTTACCTCCTTGGTTAAATTTATTCCTAGGTTGTTTTTTTTTAATGCAACTGAAAATGTGATTGTTTTCTTAATTTCTCCTTCTTTCTTTTTTTCGAACATTTCTTTTATTGGTTTCAGGTGCACAAAACAATATAATAGTTAGATATTTATAATGTAAATAGTTTATTATTTACATCCCTCACACTGTGACAACCCCCTCCCCCTTCCACTGCCCCTCTGACATCGCACACAGCCATTATATTTCCACTGTCTTTATTCCTAATGCAGTACTCTGTTTCTTGTAATGATATATGTGTATATATATATATATATATATATATATATACACATATGTATACACATATGTATATATATATACATATAAACATACATATAATTGTAGTTGACATTCTTTATTGTTCACCTACATCTTCAGGTGTACAGTGCAGTGATCAGGTATCTACATCATCCGCAAGGTGGTCCCCTAATGAGACAAGTGTCCATCAGATACCCTACAAAATCTTTACAACATTATTGATTACATTACCTAAATTGATTTTCATATCCCTGTCGCAATCTTGTGGTTACCGACTATGCTTTCTAATCCCCTCACCTTCCCCTCTTATGCCCCATCCCCTCTTATGTACCTTCCTCATCCCATCAAACAACTCGCAGTTTTTCCTCTATGTCTCTGAGATTGTTTCTGATTAGTTCATTCATTTATTCTTTTCTTTAGATTCCACATGTCATGTAGGGCGGCCTGCAGGATCTCAGCTTCCTCTCCTCACATAAGAATGCAGGATGTGGCTAGGCCAAAAAGGAACACCCACAGAGCCATAGGTAGGGGAGTCATACCACTTTAGTCTCACTGGAGGCTGGATTCACACGACATGCAACCTGCTGTCCACTTTTCTGCCAACCGACCAACTCCCCTTCCCCAGCGCAGCTGCTGCAGTTATATCAGTGGCTAATGGCTATCCGGCTACAACTGACGGCCAACTAGCCACAGCTGACGACCATCTACTACCCGAGCCAGCACCTTTCCACGTGAGGCTGAGACCCTGGAAACTGCTCTCCGGGGCTTTCTCCCCACACTCCACCCCTATAGGATCTCACCTCACAATGTGAAAAGTGTCTTCCACGTGGGTCCCTGTGCAAGGAGCCTGGAGGTGAATGCAGTATCCTGGACACAGCCAGGATTTCTCAGGGTACCAGCAGTCCTTGTGGGCACAGCTAGACTTCCTGGGCTTCTTAGGGTACCACAAGTCTCCTCCTGCCCTCCTGGCAGGCGGTACTGTCACACTGTAACCACACACCAGGGCTATGGCAACACTTGAGGAGGGTGGTGAGCATTCCCGCATGTCACCGCTTTCACCACCCGGATCCGGAGATGAAACTCTCCTACCGACGTCTGTAAGCTGAGGCCATGTAGCACGCCCACACCTAGAATATACTCTGGAATGGGAGACACATAAACCTTGTAGGTACAAGGGGGAAGCCTTCCTATACCCAGTGGTAAGGAAACAGCTTTTACAGTCACAGTCTTTCCCCTGTAGCCATCAATGCAGATTGCTGGTCCGGGGAACAGTTCTGGGTTCCCATAAACAAGACTGCAGTCTGTGCCAGTGTCAACTAGGGCCAAAACTCTCTGCACATTAGAATGGGACCAATGTATGGACAGTTCCACCTGTGTCCTCCAGTCCCTGCTCGTCCCCTCTGATCGGGTACCTGGGCCCCACTCTTAATCAAGCTGAAAGGAGTCGGCCTCAAGGAGCTGCATGAAGTCATGGAGGGACATGGGTCACGCTTTCCCAGACTTCTCCTTTAGGCTTCTCCGGAATGGCTGTTCCGGACGCAACTGTTTCCAAAGTTCCAAAAAGAGTTCATTGGGTTGTTGGTCTATTTTCTCCCAATCAACCCCTGCTGTCACGAGATCATGCCACATCTGTGCACCTGTTATTCTCTGAGGCCCGCCACATTGCTCCTTTACTTTTGATTTGGGCTTCCAGGTCTCAACTGTGCGGACCTCCTGTCTTAACTTCCTTCGCCTCTGGCTTTCAGGGTGACCATGGCAGTTGTAACTTCATGGATCCTTCACCCCACATAGGGTGTAAGAATGGCAACCAAGGATCCAAAAGCACTCACAGGTGCAGTATTCAAAACCAGATCTCTCATGCTGGCTGTAAAAAGCTCGTCATCCGGCCCCGGCATATTTGTGTTGAAAATAGCATGTCTCATCCCCATTTCATGGATGATTTGAGTAAGTTCCGTATACGACTGCCATTGACTCACAGTGTCTGGCAGTTCGTCAGCCTGTCCCCATACCACAGCCTGTGCATACCACAGCAGTGAGCCACTCCATTAGAGAATGGTTGCCCTGTTTTTGGGCCAACCTATGGCAGTTCTGTAACCTTTGTCGTAGGGACGGATGCACTGTCACAAAGGCTAGCTTTTCCATCTCGCCTGGGGAGCAGAGAATGTTGTCTGCTCCCTCATCCCATAAACGTAATAGACAAGCTGAGGCTGGCTCTCCAGGGCATTGTTGGTACTGCCTCCCCAGCTCCTGCAACTCAGTGGGAGTGTAAGGGGTGTAGGTTGTGAACTCAGTCATAGCTGGGTTGCCGGCAGCAATGCCCCCGGGGCACAAAGGTTGCTTACGTTTTACCCTTTGCTTCAAGATTGGCCAAGCTTTGGGGTTGGGAGCTACATTGTCTCCACTCACTTCCTCCACCTCTGCCTCAGAGTCTCCAGTGTGGAGCCCCTCTTCTAACAGGCGGACCTGGGCTTCCAGCGCCTCCAACTGGCACCTGTGCCATTTTATTAAGTGCACTTTTCGTGTTGAGACTCAAGGCCGTGAGGAACATCCAGCCCACATGGCCGGCTGTAGCCTTCGCCTCCTCCAGCAACCGCTCAGCCAGAGCCTGCAGGGCTCTCTCCATGCTGGCTGGAAAGCCATCCATGTCCTCCCACCCCTCCTTGGGGGTTCAACTCCTGAGAACAGTGGCCACCGGACACCACACACTCTGTGGGGGCCACACGTCCTCCTGCCCAGAGTCAGACTCCATTCCTACCTGGTCGGAATCTTGCTCACCGTGCCAGGTGTCTGAGTGGGTGGAAGCCTCCATGTAAGATGTCCACAACCCTCAGAGCCTAAGGCCACAGCAGATTATCAAAATGAAGGTAACGCCTTCCATGGCCAAGAGGGTGGTGTACCAGCTGGAAGCTTGAGTCTCCCAGGCAGACCGTGCCTCCCATTCCCGGTGTCGCTCCTCATGGGCCTCCCGAAGCTGAGCTCTCACACGCACAAACAGCTCCACCATCCTTTGGTAGGTTTTGGCTGGCACCGTACCCCGCTTATGAAACTGAGCTTTTATACGTATAAATGCTCCAGTACATTCAGGAGAGTTTTGGCTGACACCACACCTTGCTTGCTGCACCATTTGTCATGAAGGGAGGCCTATAGGGTCTCAGCTCCCACTCCCCACATAAGAATGCAGGATGTGGCTAGGCCAAAAAGAAACACCCACGGAGCCACAGGAAGGGGAGTGATACCACTATAGTCTCACTGGAGGCTGGATTCACACGACGTGCGACCTGCTGTCCGCTTTTCTGCCTGCCAACCAACCGACTCCCCCACTCCAGTGCAGCTGCTGCAGTTATATCAGTAGCCAATTGGCTAACCAGCTACAGCTGACAGCCAACTAGCCACAGCCGATGGCTATCTACTACCTGAGCCAGAATCTTTGACGTGAGGCCAAGAGCCTGGAAACTGCTCTCCGGGGCTTTGTCTCCACACCACATATAAGTGAGATCATATGGTATTTGTCTCTCTCTGTCTCACGTATTTCACTTAACATAATGTTCTCTACGTCTATACATGTTGCTGCAAATGGTAAGATTTCTTTCTTCTTTATGGCTGCATAATACTCCGTTGTATAAATGTACCACAGTTTCTTAATCCAGTCATCTACCGATGGGCATTTTGGTTGTTTCCATGTCTTGGCTATGGTGTCTACTACTGCAATAAACATAGGAGTGCACAAATGTTTTTGAATTAGAGTTTTGGATTTCTCCAGATAGATACCTCGGAGTGGAATTGCTGGATCATAAGGTAGTTCCATTTTCAGATTTTTGAGTTACCTCCATACTGTTTTCCATAGTGGCTGCACCCATCTGCAATCCCACCAACAGTGCACAAGGGTCCCCTTTTCTCCACATCCTCGCAAGCACTTGTTCTTTGTTGATTTATTGATGATAGCCATTTTGACTGTGTTGGGGTGGTATCTCATTGTGGTTTTTATTTGCATATCTCTAATGATTAGTGAGGTTGAGCATTTTTTCATATATCAGTTTGCCATCTGTATATCCTTTGTAGAAAAATGTCTCTTCATGTCCTCTCCCCTTTTTTTAATTGGGTTGTTTGTTTTTTTGGAGTTCAGTTGAGTGAGTTTTTTAAATAAATTTGGGATATTAACCCCTTATCAGATATATCATTGGCAAATATGTTCTCCCATTAAGTAGGATCCTTTTTTTTTTTTTATTGTTGGTTTCCTTTGCTGTCAAAGAACTTTTTAGTTTGACATAATTCTACATGTTTATTTTTATCCCTTACTTCCCTTGCCCGAAGGGGTATATCAGTAAAAATCTTACTCCGGGTAACGTCTCTAAAGTTTCTTCCTATATTTTCTTCTAGAAATTTTAAGGTTTCAATCTTACACTTAAGTTTAATCCATTTTGAATTTACTCTTGTATATGGTGTAAGGATGTGGTCCAGGTTCACTTTTTTGCATACATCTGTCCAGGTTTCCCAGCACCATTTATTGAATAGACTGTCTTTAGCACACCGTACATTCTTGCCTCCATTGTCGTAGATCAAATGACCATACAGGTGGATTTATTTCTGGACTCTGTATTCTGTTCCATTGATCTATGTGTCTGTTTTTAATTCCAGTACCATGCTGTTTTGATTACTGTAGCCTTGTAGTATAATTTGATGTCAGGTATCGTTAAACCTCCCACTTTGTTCTTATTTCTCATGATTGCCGAGGCTGTCCAGGGTCTTTTATGGTTCCATATAAATTTTAGGATTATGTGTTCTATTTCTGTGAAAAACGTCCTTGGTAGTTTGATAGGAATTGCGTTGAATATGTATATTGCCTTAGACAGTATGGACATTTTAACTATATTAATTCTTCCTATCCATGAGCATGATATGTGTTTCCATCTATTAGTATCTTCTTTAATTACTCTCTTCAGTGTTTTATAATTTTTTGAGTACAGATCTTTTACTTCTTTAGTTAAATTTATTCCAAATTATTTTATAGTTTTTGAAGCAATTGTAAATAGTACTGTTTTCTTAATTTCTCCTTCTAATATTTTATTAGTGGTATATACAAATGCAACTGATTTCTGAATATTAATTTTGTATCCTGCTAGTTTACTAAATTCATTTATCAGCTCTAATAGTTTTTTTGGTGGAGTCTCTAGCGTTCTCTACATATAGCATCATGTCATCTGCATACAATGACACTTTTACTTCCTCCTTACCAATTTGGATGCCTTTTATTTCTTTTCTTATCTGATTGCTGTGGCTAGAACTTCCAGCACTATGTTGAATAGAAGGGGAGAAAGTGGACAAACTTGTCTTGTTCCTGATCTTAGGGGGAATGGTTTTAGCTTTTCCCCATTGAGTATGATGTTAGCTGTGAGTTTATCATATATGGCCTTTATTATGTTGAGATATGGCCCCTCTATTCCCACTTTCTTAAGGGTTTTTATCATAAATGGCTGCTGGATTTTTTCAAATGCGTTTTCTGCATCTCCTGATATGATCATATGGTTTTTATTTTTCATTTTGTTAATATGGTGTATCACATTAATAGATTTGTGGATGTTGAACCACCCTTGCATACCAGGGATGAATCCCACTTGATCATAGTGTATGATCTTTTTAATGTATTGCTGAATTCTGTTCACTAATATTTTGTTAAGGATTTTTGCATATGTTTTCACTAGAGATATCAGCCTGTAGTTTTCTTATTTTATAGTGTCTTTGTCTGATATTGGGATCACGGTGATAGTGGCCTCATAAAAAGTGTTTGGGAGCCTTCCCTCCTTCTGGATTTTTTAGAATAGCCTGAGGAGAATAGGTGGTAATTATTTTTTTGAATGTTTTGTAAAATTCACCTGTAAAGCCATCTGATCCAGGGCTTTTGCTTGTTGGGAGCTTGTTGATTACTGATTCAATTTCCCTGGTGGTAATCAGTCTATTCAGGTTTTCCATTTCTTCTTGAGTTAGCCTTGGAAGGTTGTACGCCTCTAGAAAATTGTCCATTTCTTCCAGATTGTCAAATTTGTTGGCATATAGTTGTTCATAGAAATTTCTTAAAATTTTTTGTATTTCTGTGGTGTCTGTTGTGACTTCTCTTTCATTTCGGATTTTATTAATTTGGGTCCTCTCTTCTTTTGATGAGTCTGGCTAAAGTTTTGTCGATTTTGTTTATCTTCTCTAAAAACCGACTCTTGGATTTATTAATCTTTTGTATTGTTTTTCTGGTTTCTATTTCATTTATTTCTGCTCTGATCGTTATTATCTCCTTCCTTGTACTCCCTTTTGGCTTATTTTGGTGTTCCTTTTCCAAATCCCTTAAAGATAAACAGTTCATTAGTGATTTTTCTTGTTTCTTTAGGTAGGCATGCATTGCTATGAATTTCCCTCTTAGGACTGCTTTCACTGCATCTCATAGATTTTGGGTCATCGTGTTTTCATTTTCGTATGTCTCAAGATATCTTTTGATTTCTTCCTTGATCTCATTGTTGACCCATTCATTATTTAGTGACATGTTATTCAGCCTCCATGAATTTGTGTGTCTTCCAGTTTTTTTCCTGTAGTTGACTTCTAATTTCTTAGCACTGTGGTCAGAGAAGACAATTGGCATGATTTCAATTTTCTTAAATTTATCAAGACTTGTTTTGTGGCCTACAATGTGGTCTATCTTGCAAAATGTTCCATGCGTGCTTAAGAGGAACATGTATTATGCAGCGTTGGAATAAAATGCTCTGAAAATATCAATTAAATCCAACTGGTCCAATGTGTCATTTAAGGCCATTGTTTCCATATTGATTTTCTGTCTGGAAGACCTGTCCCTTGTTGTCAGAGGTGTGTTGAAGTCCCCTATTATGATATTGTTACTGTTGATCTCTGTCTTTATGTCAGTTAGTATGTGTTTTATATATTTAGGTGCTCCTATGTTGGGTGCATAGATGTTTACTAGGGTTATGTCCTCTGGTCAGATCGATCCCTTTATTATATAGTGCCCGTCTTTGTCTTTTAATATATTCTTCATTTTAAACTCTATTTTGTCAGATATAAGTATTGCAACTCCACTTTTTTCTCATTTCCATATGCATGAAATATTTTACTCCAACCCGTCACTTTCAGCCTGTCTGTGTCTTTTGATCTGAGGTGAGTCTCTTGTATACAGTATATACGAGGGTCTTGCTTTCTTATCCACTCAGCTACCCTGTGTCTTTGATTGGAACTTGTAAACCGTTTACATTTAAAGTGATTATTGATAAGTACATAGTTATTGCCATTTTTTTATTTGTAGTTAGATTGTTTTCATCTTTCTTCTGTTTATACAAGTCCTTTTAATATTTCCTGCAATGCAGGCCTGGTGGTAATAAATTTCTTCAGCTTATTCTATTCTGAAAAACTCTTTATCTCTCCTTCTATTTTAAATGATAGCCTTGCTGAATAAAGCAATCTAGGTTTTAGGCCTTTGTTTTCCACCATTTTGAGTACCTCCTGCCACTCCCTACTGGCCTGCAATGTTTCTGTAGAAAAGTCATTTGATAGTCTTATGGGAGTTCCCTTGTATGTAACCCTCTGTCTTTCTCCACTGTTTTTAGGAGTTTTCTTTGTCTTTAACATTTGCCATTTTGATTATAATGTGTCTTAGTGTGGACCTGTTTGGGTTTATCCTGGTTAAAACTCTCTGCACTTCCTGGGCTTGTATGTCAGTTTCCTTCACCAGGTTAGGGAAGTTTTCGGACATTATTATTTCAAATATGTTCTCGATCCCTTGCTCCCTCTCTTCACCTTCTGGTATTCCTATGATGCGCATGTTGTTGCGCTTGATGTTATCCCAGAGGTCTCTTCAACCATTCTCATTATTTTTTATTCTTTTTTCTTTTTCTTGTTCCGTTTGGGCGATCTCTGCTAACTTGTCTTATAAGTCACTGATTCGATCCTCTGCTTCATCTAACCTGCTGGTAATTCCTTCAAGTGTGTTCCTTATTTCAGTTATTGTATTCTTTAGTTCTAACTGGTTGTTCATTATGATTTCTCTCCCCTTCTTTATGTTGTCACTAAGCTCCTTTAACATTCTTATCATCAGTTTTCTGAACTCTATCTCTGATAGGTTGGTTATCTCTATTTCATTTGGTTCCTATTCTGGAGGTTTCTTCTGTTCTTTTATTTGGGACATGTTTCTTTGTTTCCCCATTCTGGCTGACTCTCTGTGTTTGCTTCGAAGTGTTAGGTAGATACCCTAGGGTTCTTGGTTTTTGTCGGGTTATCTTGTGTAGTATGTGACCTTTATATTTGACTTGCACCACTTCTTTATTCTTCTGTGCGTGTGCTCCAAAGGTGATTCTTGTGTTGTGTATATTGTTCTGTTAAAGTTGATCTTTAATTGCTTTTGGCTTGTCAGTAGGTGGGATTGACTCCTAGGCTGACTAGTTGTGAGACTTTGCTCTGTCCACAGTGAATGTTCTGCTGAGTGAGGGTTGACCACTCAAATGAGGCTTGGCCCCTATGGGCTCTTGTGCCTGTAGAGAATTCTCTCTGGGTGTGTCACTTGTAATACTCTGGTTTGGTCTGGAGTTGGTTTCTGGGTGTGTTGAATCTTGTGCCTCTTGAGCTGGGCCCTGGTGTAGGGCAATTTCAGAACAAAAAATCACCAAGCACAACAACAACAACAACAGCAACAAAGAAAAAAAACAAATACACTCACATGTAAAAACAACAAATATCCCACACTCAACACAGGCAAAAATATAAAAAATATAAAAACAAAACAAAACAAAAAAGCAGCACCAGTATTGGCTTAAACCCACCAATTATTCTCCAGGTTGTCCTCTGCTGTACCAGAGAGTCCTCTGCGTCTTGTGCAGGTAGAGCCAGTCACCTGGTGCCCAGAGTGACCCTGGGACTGCAGTTCTAGATGAGTGGGGCTATGGGTCTGGATGGTAGTTTTTACAAAGTCAGTGCAGTTTCTGCTCTTGCCTGCACATATGTGCACTAAGAGTAACACAACCAGCCCTGTGCCTGGATCTCCTGAGATTTAGGACATTTCTTCTTTGTGTGTGTGTGTGTGTGTGTGTGTGTGTGTGTGTGTGTGTGGACAGCGGGAGATTTCTGAGCTGCTGAAAGCCCACAGCTGCATCTGCAGCCTACTTCCGACCCCTAGGAGTGTCTCCAGACTTGTAATTGCCCTGCCAGGAAAGGTGGGGGCTGGGAATGGAGGAGTCTTCTCTCTCCCAGCCCAACAGTGTCACACTCTTCCCAGCCTCTTCCCTGGGTCAGAGCTGCAAGCTGGGTCTTCCCAGATGTTGAGTGGCTGTGGCTCCTCTGTAATCTGACACTACTCCTCAGTTCAGGGACCAGCTTAAGTCTCTGGAAGGGTGGGGGTAATATTGGGAGGGTGAGGGAGGGACCCAGGTATGTTTTTATTTCCTTTGTCTGACCTAGGGCCCAGCTGGAGGTGGCGTCTGAGGTTACTGACTCAAATGCTGGATATGCTGCTCTCTTGGCGGAAGAGATCAGCTGTGGGATGCAGGGAAAGAGACCACCTCCGGGGTCTTATGGTCTCTGTTCTGTCCTGGGACCCCCTGCGTCTCCGCAGCTGTGGATGCGGGCCGCATCTCCACTCTGCTCCCTTCCTTCTTCCCCTGCTTGCCCAATATGCCCACCTTGAAGTAATCCTTTTAAGAGTCTCTTAGCTGTTCTGTGTGATGAGCAGAGAGTCCTTTGCTGGGTTATAGATATTCAATCTGTGGTAAGTTCCGGAGGAGAACTCAAGAAGACCACCTCACTGCAACCATTTCTATGACATCACTCCTTAATTTCTTTTTCTGATAGTTCATTTTTGGTGTAAATAATGCAACCAATTTCTGAATATTAATTTTGTATCATGCTACTTTACTAAATTCATTTATCAGTTCTAACAATTTTTTGGTGGAATCTTTGGGATTCTCTATATATGGTATCATATCATCTGCAAATAATGACATTTTTACTTGTTCCTTTCCAATTTGAATGCATTTTGTTTATTTTTCTTGTTTGATTGCTGTGGCTAGGACTTCCAATACTATGTTAAATAAAAGTGGTGAAAGTGTACATCCTTGTCTTGTTCCTGATCTTAAGGAGAACACTTTCAGCTTTTTCCCATTAAATATGATGTTACATATGGTCTTTATTGTGTTGAGATATGTTCCCTCTATTCCCACTTTGCTGAGAGTTTTTATCATATGGATTTTGTCAAATGTTTTTTCTCTATCTATTGATATAATCATGATTTTTATCCTTCAGTTTGTTTATGCAGTGTATCATGTTAACTGATGCATTCCAGGAATAAATTTCCCTTAATCACGCTGTATGATGTTTCAACTGTATTGATGATTTCAGTTTTTTAATATTTTGTTGAAAATTTTTACATCTATATTCATCCGGATATTGGTCTATAATTTTCTTGTTTGTAATGTCTTTGTCTGGCTTTGGAATCAGGGTAAATGGTGGCCACGTAAAATGTGGTTTGGGAGCCTTCCCTCCTCTTGAAGTTTTTGAACTAGCTTGAGAAGGATAGGTGAAGTCATCTGGTCCAGGACTTTGGTTTGTTGAGAGTTTTTTTAATTACTAATTTGATTTTGTTAGAAGTAATCGATCGGTAAAGATTTTCTGTTTCTTTTTGATTCAATCTTTAAAGATTTTACATTTCTAGGAATTTATCCATTTCTTCCAGATGGTCTAATTTTTTGACATATAATTGTTTGTAATATTTTCTCATAATCCTTTGTATATCTGTGGTGTCAGTTGTTATTTCTGATTTTATTTACTTGGGCCCTCAGTCTTTCTTGATGAGTCTGGTTAAAGGCTTACCAATTTTGTTTATCTTTTCAAAGAACCCGTTCTTGTTTTCATTGATATTTTGTTTTTTTTTAGACTCTATTTCATTTATTTCCATTTTGATCTTTATTATTTCCATCCTTCCAATCACTTTGGCCTTTGTTTGCTCTTCTTTTGCTAGTTCCTTCAGATTGTTTATTTGAAATTCTCTTCCTTTCTTCCTTTCTTCCATCCTTCTTTCTTTCCTTCCTTCCTTCCTTCCTTCCTTCCTTCCTTCCTTCCTTCCTATTTGAAATTCTCTTCCTTTCTTCCTTTCTTCCATCCTTCTTTCTTTCCTTCCTTCCTTTTGTAGGCCTGTATTACTATGACTTCCCCTTTTAACACTCCTTTTGCTTGTCCCATAGATTTTTGTTACTGTGTTTTCATTTTCAGTTATCTCAAGGTGTCTTTTGATTCCTTCCATGATCTCATTGTTAACCCATTCATAGTTTTCTAGCATGTAATTGAACCTTTGTGTATTTGTATATATTTCCATTTTTTTTCTTCTAATTGATTTCTTGTTTCTACCATTGTGGTCAGAGAAGACACTTGATATGATTTCAATCTTTCCTAACTTTTTCAGACTTGTTGTCTGGCATGACATGTCGTCTCTCTTGGAAAATGTTCCATCTATTCTTGAAAAGAATGCATATTCTGCTGCTTTGAGGTAAAATGTTCTAAAATATCAACTGAATCCATCTGGTCTAGTGTGTCATTTAAGGCCACTGTTTCCTTGTTGATTTTCTTTCTGGAAAATCTGTTTATTGGTGTAAGTGGGATGTTAAAATCCCCTACTATAACTGTATTACTGTCCCTCTTTCTCTTTATGTCAGTCAATATTTGCTTCACATATTTAGGTACTCCTATGTTGGGTACGTAAATGTATACAAGAGTTATATTCTATGGTTGGATTAATATTACCATTACATAATGTCCTTTGTTTTTCTTATATTATACTCTTTGTTTTAATGTCTATCTTGTCTGATATGCATGTTGCAACCCCAGTTTATTTTCATTTTCATTCACATGAAATATTTTTTTTCCAACCCTTTATTTTCAGTCTGTATGTGTCTTTCGATCTGAAGTGGGTCTCTTGTAGACAGCATATGGATGGGTCTCCTTTTCTTATCCTTCCATCTACGCTATGTCTTTTGATTGGAGCAATTCATCCATTTACAATGAAAGTGATTATTGATAGGTATATATTTATTGCATTTTATAATACATATTTGTGTTCTCCCAACCACACCCATCTGCTTCTTAAAAAAGTCCCTCCAACATTTCTTTTCTTTTAATTAAAGTTTATTGGGGTGACAATTGTTAGTAAAGTTACATAGATTTCAGGTGTACAATTCTGTATTACATCATCTATAAATCCCATTGTGTGTTCACCACCCAGAGTCAGTTCTCCTTCCATCACCATATATTTGATCCCCTTTACCCTCATCTACCAACCCCCTCCCCCTTACCCTCTGGTAACCACTAAACTGTTGTCTGTGTCTATGAGTTTTTGTTTCTCATTTGTTTGTCTTGTTCTTTGGTTTGTTTGGTTTTTTTTTTTTTTTTTTTTTTTTTTTTTTTTGGTTTATATACCACGTATCAGTTAAATCATATGGTTCTCTGCTTTTTCTGTCTGACTTATTTCGCTTAGCATTATACTCTCAAGATCCATCCATGTTGTCACAAATGGTCCTATATCATCTTTTCAAATGCCGACTAGTATTCCATTGTGTACATATATCACAACTTCTTTATTCATTCATCTATCAAAGGACATTTTGGTTGTTTCCATATCTTGGCCAGCATAAATAAAGCTGCAATGAACATTGGAGCACATTGGAGCAACATTGTCTTTATGGATAAATGTTTTCAGATTTTTTGTAGATACCCAAGAGAGGGATTGCTGGGTCATATGGTAATTCTATTTTTAATTTCTTGAGGAACCTCCACACTGCCTTCCACAGTGGCTGCGCCAGTCTGCATTCCCACCAACAGTGTATGAGGGTTCCTTTTTCTCCACAGCCTCTCCAACATTTGTTACTATTGGTGTTGTTGATGATAGCCATTCTAACTGGGTGAGGTGATATCTCATTGTGGTTTTTATTTGCATTTCTCTGATGATTAGTGATGTTGAGCATTTTTTCATATGTCTATTTGCCATTTGTATGTCCTCTTTGGAGAAATGTCTCTTCAGGTCGTCTGTCCATTTTTCAATTGGGTTGTTTGTTTTTTCGTTGTTGAGTTGCATGAGTGTCTTGTATATTTTGGATATTAGCCCCTTATCGGAGGCAGTGTTTGCAAAAATCTTCTCTCATTCACTTGGTTGCCTATTTATTTTGTCGGTGGTTTCCTTTGCTGTGCAGAAGCTTTTAAGTTTGATATAGCCCCATTCATTTATTTTAGCTTTTACTTCGCTTGCCTTCGGAGTCAAATTCTTAAAATGATCTTTGAACCCAAGGTCCCTAAGTTTAGTACCTATGTTTTCTTCAATGCAGTTTATTGTGTCAGATCTTATGCTTAAGTCTTTGATCCATTTTGAAGTAATTTTTATACATGGTGACAGATAGCAGTCCAGTTTCATTCTTTTGCACGTGGCTTTCCAATTCTCCCAGCACCATTTATCGAAGAGGCTGTCTTGTCTACATTGCATGTTTTGTGCTTTGTCAAAAATTATCTGTCCCGATTTATGTGGTTTTATTTCTGGGTTCTCAGTTCTATTCCATTGGTCTATGTTTCTGTTTTTCTGCCAATACCATGCTGTTTTGATTATTGTTGCCCTGTGATACAAGCTAAACTCGCGGAGTGTGATACCTCCAGCATTGTTCTTTTTTCTTAATATTGCTTTTGCTATTCGGGGTCTTTTGTGGTTCCAAACAAATCTGATGATTTTCTGTTCTATTTCTTTAAAAAATGCCATTGGGATTTTCACGAGGATAGCATTATATCTGTATATTGCTTTGGGTAATATGGCCATTTTAACTATGTTGATTCTTCCAATCCATCAGCACGGAATGTCTTTCCATTTCTTTGTGTCTTCTTCAATTTCTTTTAAAATGTTTGTAGTTTTCAGAATATAGGTCTTTCATATCCATAGTTAAGTTTATTCCTAGGTATTTTATTCCTTTTGCTGTAATTACAAAAGGAATTGCTTTTTTTTTTAATTTCTTTCTCTGAGATTTCATTGTTACTATACAGGAATACAATGGACTTTTGTAAGTTGATTTTGTAGCAGACCACATTACTGTATTTGTTGATAGTTTCAAATAGCTTTTTGGTGGTGTCTTTAGGTTTTCTATATACAACATCATGTCATCTGCAAAGAGTGACAATTTAACTTCTTCATTCCGAATTTGGATGCCTTTTGTTTCTTTCTCTTGCCTGATTGCTCTGGCAAGGACTTCCAACACTATGTTGAAAAGCAGAGGTGATAGGCGATAACCCTGTCGTTTTCCTGAAAGCAGAGCGAAGGTCTTCCGATTTTCACCATTAATTATGAGATTACCAGAGGGCTTGTCATATATGGCCTTTATTATGTTAAGGTATTTTCCTTCTATGCCTATTTTATTAAGTGTTTTAAATTTAAATGGATGTTGTATCTTGTCAAATGATTTTTCTGCATCAATTGATATAATCATTTGATTTTTGTCCTTTATTTTGTTTACGTGATGTATCACATTGATGGATTTGTGGATGTGGATCCATTCTTGTGCCCCTGGGATGAACCTCACATGCTTCTGATGAATAATCTTCTTAATTCATTGTTGCATTCGATTTGCTACAATTTTGTTTAGGATTTTTGCTTCTGTATTCATCAGAGATATTGGTCTGTAATTCTCTTTTTTGTGTTGTCCTTGCCAAGTTTTGGTATCAGAGTAATGTTGGCTTCATAAGATGACTTAGGGAATACTGTCACTTCTTCACTTTTTTAGGAGAGTTTGAGCAGGATTGGTATTAGATCCTCTTTGAAGGTTTGGTAGAATTCACTAGTGAAGCCATCTGGTCCCTGACTTTTGCTTTTGGGAAGGTTTTGGATCACTGATTCAATTTCCTTCCATGTTATCAGTCTGTTTAGATTTTCCAGTTCTTCATGGTTCAGCCTTGGAAGGCTATATGTTTCTAAGAACTTGTCCATTTCTTCTAGGTTATTGAATTTGGTGGCATACAGTCCTTCATAGTAATCTTGGATGATCCTTTGTATTTCTGTGGTGTCCGTGATAACTTTCCGTTTTTCATTTCTGATTTTGTTAATTAGTGTCTTCTCTCTTTTTATCTTAGTGAGTCTAGACCAGGGTTTGTCCATTTTGTTAATTTTTCAAAGATCCAACTCTTTGTCACATTATTTTTTTCTATTGTCTTTTTATTCTCTAGCTCATTTAGTTCTGCTCTGATTTTTATTATTTCCTTTTTTCTGTTGAACTTGGGTTTCATTTGTTCTTCTTTTACTAGTTGTTTAAGTTGGAACATGAGATTATTAATTTGGGATTTTTCTTGTTTCTTGAGATAGGCCTGCAATGATATAAATTTCCCTCTTAAAACTGCTTTTGCAGCATGCCAAAATTTTGGTAGGATGTAATTTTCTTGTTATTAGTTTCTATGTATCTTTTGATCTCTACTCTAATTTCTTCTTTGACCTGGTCATTCTTTAAAAGTATGTTCTTTAATCTCCATATATTTGTGTCTTTTCCTGCTTTCCTTTTGCAGTTGATATCCAATTTCTAAGCCTTGTGATGAGAGAATATGCTTCATATGATTTCAATCTTCTTAAATTTGCTGTGGTTAGTTTTATGTCTCAATATATGGTCTATCCTTCAGAGTGTTCAGTGTACACTAGAAAAAAATGTATAGTTTGATGTTTTAGGGTGAAGTGCTCTACAAATGTCAATTATATCCATTTCATCTACTGTGTCATTTAGGCTACTATTTCTTCATTTATTTTCTGTTTGGGTGATCTATGATATCATAGCTATCAATGATGTATTTATGTCCCATAGTATTATTGTGTTTTGGTCAATTTCTCTCTTTAGTTCTGTTTGTAGTCGCTTGGTATATTTCGGTGCTCCCTGATTAGGGGCATAAGTATTGATGACTGTTATGTCTTTCAGTTGTATAGTCCCCTTTACCATTATGAAATGTCCATCTTTCTCTCTTGTTACCTTTTTCACCCTGAAGTCTGTTTCATCTGATATCAGTATGGCGACACCTGATTTTCTCTGGATACCATTTGTCTTGGAGTGTCAATTTCGACCCTTTCACTTTGAGTCTATGCTTTACCTTGTGGCTGAGATGTATCTCTTGGAGACAGCATGTGGCTCTGTTTAGTTTTTCGATCCAATCTGCTACTCTGTGCCTTTTATTGTTGACTTCAGTCCATTTACATTTAAGGTGACAATTTATATGTGAGGATTTCCTGTCATTCTATCTTTAGTTTTCTGGTAGGGCTGTGTCTCCATTGTTTTTTGCCTTTTTGTTGTTGTCTATTATTTCTGTGAGGTGATATTTTATGATGTTTCCCTCTGTGTCTTCTTTTATTACAGTATATATTTCAGTTCTGGGTTTTATTTTATTTTTTTTAAGTCGTTACCATTAAGTTTATGTAAAAGAAAGTTTGATATTTATAGTCTTCCATTTTCTTCAGCATGCCTACTTTCTCCATTCCCATATTCCAGTTCAGGCCTTCACACCCCCTTTTTCTGTTTGGTTGCCACAAATTGTCCCTGTTGATGGGGGTTGAATAGCATCCTTTAGTATTTCTTGTAGTGCAGGTCGTTTATTAGGAAATTCAATTATTGATCAAGATCAAAATGGCAACCTGAGGTGAGCCTCCGTAAAGCTCCCCTGGAATTTACAACTAATCGAACAACAATAACTCCACAAAGGACTTCCTGCAAGCAGACAGGCAAGACGAAGAAGCCCACTACTGAATTCACCGAAAGGTGGGCGAATCACGTGAGCAGAGGAGAAGTGAAGGGACAAGTGTGGAGACGGAGTGCCTAGGGCCCAGGACGCAGACCTAGCTCAGTGCTCCGAGCTCGCTGCATCCTGGACCTACAGCAGCTTCGGGAGAGGGAAGAACTCGGACTACTAGAGCTCCGCTTATGGCCCACAGAGCTGAGGGGGCAGCATATAACACAGCTGAACCGAATGCTCAAGGCAGAGACCTCGAAGCAAACACTGAGGGAATAAGGCTGAAAACGGTGGTTTAAGCCCTCACTGCCGAGAATAGAACAGAAGCCTTAGGCACTGAGACTAGCTGCTCCCTCTCTACCCTCCTAGAGCTCACCCCGCCCCCACGTGCCCGGTGCTAGAAGTGGAACAGTAGCAGTGTCAGATCAAAAGAACAGAATATTTGCTCTTCTGAGAACTGTGGACTGCAGACACAGATTCACACCTCAACTAGTTCCTGCAGAGGGGAGGGAGCTGTGGAAGTAGGACTGGCTGTGGTGGTGATCGCTGCCATTGTTCTGGGCCACCTCTCACAAGTCACCCCGACCCTGACCCCACCTATCTGGGCTGATCCCTGCAGGAATAAACAGAACTGCTGAGTCATATGGGCTCTGAATAGGGTTCAGGAAGAGCTTTGGAACTTCAAAACCTCTCTGTATACCCACACAGACACTGCACCCTGTGACCAAAGTGAACTATTAACACAGGAGAAGCCCGTCTCCCAGGGAATCCCCCCATTGTGTGAGAAGCTGGAATAGTGCACAGAAAACATAGCACTACCGTGTGAGAGAAATAAATGGCTGCAGTCGGAGAGAAAATAAAACATTCTACCAACAAGTGCTGGAAAACAAAAGAAAGACCTCTTACTATCAACCTGTTGCAGAAGCCACTCCTGTAGATGTCTAGGAAGAGAAATAATAAATCAGTAATTGCCATGAATAATCAAGGAAACAAGACAGCTCAGAAAGAGAGTGAAAAGTCTACAGAAAAGGAACATAAAGATATGGAAATATCTGATTTAAATGACAGAGAATTCAAGATTGCAGTTCTGAAAAACCTCAACGAGATGCAAGAAAACACAGAAAGACAGTTTAATGAACTCAGAAACAAAATCAAAGAACAACATGAGCATTTTACCAAAGAGACTGAAATTTAAAAAAGAACCAAATAGAATTTCTGAAAATTAAGAACTCAATGGAAGAAATTCAGAATGAAATAACCAGCTTAGGTAGTAACGTTGACCAGATGGAGGAAAGAATCAGTGACATCGAGGATAGAACCCTGGAAATGACACAGATGGAAGAAAGAGACTTGAGACTAAAAGAAATTAAACAAATCTACAAGAACTTTCTGACTCCATCGGAAAGAGCAATATAAGAATAATGGGCATACCAGAAGGAGAAGAAAGAGAGAAAGGAACAGAGAATATATTCAAACATACTATTGATGAGAACTTCCCAAACTTGCGGACAGAACTGCATACTCAAATCCAAGAATAAAATAGAACACCTAATTACCTCAATCCCAACAGGCCTTCTCCAAGGCATATTGTATTGAAGCAGTCTAAAATCAACGACAAAGAAAGAATCCTCAAGGCAGCCAGGGAAAAGAAGACAGTAACCTACAAAGGAAAGCCTATTAAATTATCATCAGATTTTTCAGCAGAAACTCTACAAGACAGGAGGGAGTGGAACCAAATATTCAAACTATTGAAAGAGAGAAATTATGAGCCAAGAATAATGTATCCAGCAAAGATATCCTTTAGATATGAAGGAGAAATAAAGACCTTTCCAGACATAAAAAAGCTGAGGGAATTTTCTAATACATGACCTGCACTACAAGAAATACTAAAGGAGGCTATTCGACCACCATCAACTGGGACAATTTGTGGCAACAAAACATAAAAAGGGGGAGAGTAAAGGCCTGAACCGGAATATGGGAATGGAGAAAGTAAGCGTGCTAAAGAAAATGGAATACTCTGAATATCAAACTTTCTTTTACACAAACTTAAGGGTAACCACTCAAGAAAAATCCAGAACTGAAATATATACTGTAATAAAAGAAGAAACAGAGGGAAACAGCATAGAATACCACCACACAGAAATAATAGACAACAACAAAAAGGCAAAGAAACAATGGAGACACAGCCTTACCAGAAAACTAAAGATAGAATGACAGGAAATCCTCACATATCAATAATCACCTTAAATGTAAATGGACTGAGCTCACCAATAAAAAGGCACAGAGTAGCAGATTGGATCACAAAACTAAACCCAACCATATGCTGTCTCCAAGAGACACATCTCAGCTACAAGGAAAAGCACAGACTCAAAGTGAAAGAGTGGAAATTGACACTCCAAGCAAATGGTACCCAGAGAAAATCAGGTGTAGCCTAATAATGATACCAGATGAAACAGACTTCAGGATCTAAAAGTTAACAAGAGACAAAGATGGACATTTTATAATGGTAAAGGGGACTATCCAACAGGAAGACATAACAGTCATCAATACTTATTTCCCCAATCAGGGAGCACCGAAGTATACCAAGCAACTACTAACAGAACTAAAGAGAGAAATTGACCAAAACACAATTATACTAGGGGACCTAAATACATCACTGACAGCTATGGATAGATCATCCAAACAGAAAATAAATAATGAAATAGCAGCCCTAAATGACACATTAGATGAAATGGGCATAATTGACATATATAGAGCACTTCATCCTAAAACATCAGACTATACATTCTTTTCTAGTGTACATGGAACACTCTCAAGAATAGACCATATATTGGGACATAAAAACCAGCCTCAGCAAATTTAAGAAGTTTGAAATCATACGAAGCATATTCTCTGATCACAAGGCTTAGATATTGGATATCAACTGCAAAAGGAAAGCAGGAAACAACACAAATGCGTGGGGATTAAACAACATACTTTTAAAGAACAACTGGGTCAAAGAAGAAATTAGAGGAGAGATCAAAAGATACATAGAAAAAAAAAAGATACATAGAAACAAATGGCAATGAAAATACATCCTACCAAAATTTTTGGGATGCAGCGAAAGCAGTTTTCAGGGGGAAATTTATATCATTATAGGCCTATCTCAAGAAACAAGAAAAATCCCAAATAAATAACCTCATGTTATACCTTAAAGAACTAGAAAAATAAGAATAAGTGAAACCCAAGGTCAGCAGAAGAAAGGAAATAACAAATATCAGAGCAGAACTAAATGAAATGGAGAACAAATAGACAATAGGAAAAATTATGACAAAGAACTGGTTCTTTGAAAAAATTAACAAAATGGACAAACCCTTGGCTAGACTCACTAAGATAAAAAAAAGAGAAGACACTAATTAACAAAATCAGAAATGAGAAAGGGGAAGTTGTCACGAAAACCACAGAAATACAAAGGATCATCCAAGAATACTATGAAGGACTATATGCCACCAAATTCAATAACCTAGAAGAAATGGACAAGTTCTTAGAAACATATAGCCTTCCAAGGCTGAACCATGAAGAACTGGAAAATCTAAACAGACTGATCACCAGTAATGAAATTGAATCAGTGATCCAAAACCTTCCCAAAAGGAAAAGACCGGGACCAGATGGCTTCACTAGTGATTTCTACCAAACCTTCAAAGAGGATCTAATACCAATCCTGCTCATACTCTTCCAAAAAATTGAAGAAGAGACAGTACTCCCTAAGTCATTTTATGAGGCCAACATTACCCTGATACCAAAACCTGGTAAGGACAACACAAAAAAGAAAACTAGACCAATATCTCTGATGAATACAGATGAAAAATCCTAAACAAAATTCTAGCAAATCGAATACAACAATGCATTAAAAAGACCGTTCATCACGACCAAGTGGGGTTCATTCCCAGGGCACAAGGATGGTTCAACTTCCGCAAATCCATCAATGTGATACATCACATAAACAAAATAAAGGACAAAAATCATATGATTATATTACTTGATGAAGAATAAGCATTTGACAAGATACAACATCCATTTATGATTAAAACACTTTACAAAATATGTATAGAAGGAAAACATCTTAACATAATAAAGGCCATCTGTGACAAGCCCTCAGCTAATCTCATAATTAATGGTGAAAAACTGAAGCCCTTTGCTCTACGTTCAGGAACACGACAGGGCTGTCCCCTATCACCTCTGCTTTTCAACATAGTGTTGGAAGTCCTTGCCAAAGCAATCAGGCAAGAGAAAGAAATAAAAGTCATCCACATTGGGAATGAAGAAGTTAAATTATCACTCTTTACAGATGACATGATGCTATATATAGAAAACTCTAAAGACTCCATCAAAAAGCTATTAGAAACAATCAATGAATGCAGTAAAGTTGCCGGCTACAAAATCAACGTTCAAAAGTCCATTGCATTCCTATATCCTAACAATGAAATCTCAGAAAAAGAAATACAAAAAACAATTCCTTTTGCAATTTTAGCAAAAAGAATAAAATATCTAGGAATAAACTTAACCAAAGATGTGAAGGACCTATATGCTGAAAATTATAAGACATTTTTGAAAGAAATTGAAGAAGACACAAAGAAATGGAAAGACATTCCGTGCTCATGGATTGGAAGAATCAACATAGTTAAAATGGCCATATTACCCAAAGCAATATACAGATTTAATGCAATCCCCATCAAAATCCCAATGGCATCTTTTAAAGAAATAGAACACAAAATCATCAGATTTTTTTGGAACCACAAAAGAGCCGGAATAACCAAAGCAACAATCGTAAGAAAAAAGAACAATACTGGAGGTATCACAATCCCTGACTTTAGCTTGTACTACAGTGCTACAATAACCAAAACAACATGGTATTGACAGAAAAACAGACACATAGACCAATGGAATAGAATTCAGAACCCAGAAATAAAACCACATAAATATGGACAGATAATTTTTGACAAAGAAGCAAAAAACATACAATGGAGGAAAGAGAGCCTCTTCAATAAATGATGCTGGGAGAATTGGAAAGTCGCGTGCAAAAGACTGAAACTGGACTGCTATCTGTCACCATGTACCAAAATTAATTCAAAGTGGATCAAAGACTTAAGCATAAAACCTGACATAATAAACTGCATAGAAGAAAATATAGGTACTAAACTTATGGACCTTGGGTTCATAGAAAATTCCTTCAGCTTCTGTGTGTCTGGAAAGGTCTTCATTCCTTTTTCATATCTAAAGGATATCTTTGCTGGGTATATTATTCTTGGCTCATGATTCCTCTCTTTCAATAGTTTCAGTATTTGGTTCCACTCCCTCCAGTCTTGTAGAGTTTTTGCCGAGAAATCTGATGATAATAAAATGGGCTTTTCTTTGTAGGTTACTGTCTTCTTTTCCCTGGCTGCCTTGAGGATTCTTTCTTTGTCATTGATTTTTGAGCACTTCAATACAATGTGCCTTGGAGAGTGCCTGTTTTGGTTGAGGTAATTAGGTGTTCCATTTGCTTCAAGGATCAAATTTGATTCAAGGATCAAATTCTTTGCACAACTTTGGAAATTTCTCATCGACTCTTTGTTTGAATATACTTTCTGTTCCCTTCTTTCTTCCCCTTCTGGTATGCCCATTATTCTTTTATTGCTCTTTCTGATGGAGTCAGAGGTACCTTGTAGAGTTCTTTTATTTCTTTTAAGTCTCAAGTCTCTTTCTTCTTCCATCTGTGTCATTTCCAGGTTTCTGTCTTTGATGTCACTGATTCTTTTCTCCATCTGCTCAACTCTACTACCTAAGCTGGCTATTTCATTTTTAATTTCTTCTATTGAGTTCTTAATCTCCAGAAATTCTATTTGGTTCTTTTTTAAATTTCAATCTCTTTGGTAAAATGCTCATGTTGTTCTTTGATTGTGTTTCTGAGTTCATTAACTGCCTTTCTGTGTTTTCTTGCATCTCATTGATTTTTTTCAGAACTGCAATCTTGAATTCTCTGTCATTTAAGTCACATATTTCCATATCTTTAAGTTCCTTTTCTGGAGACTTTTCACTTTCTTTCTGAGCTGTCTTGTTTCCTTTGTTATTCATAGCAATCAATGATTTATTATTTCTCTTCCTAGACATCTACAGGAGTGTGTTCCGCAACAGGTTGATAGGAAGAGGTCTTTCTTTTGTTTTCTAGTATGTGTTGGTAGAATGTTTTATTTTCTTTCTGACTGCAGTCTTTTTTGTCTCTCACACTGTAGTGTTATTTTTTTATTTGCACTATTCCAGCTTCTCACACAATGGGGCGATTCCCTGGAAGGTGGGCTTCTCGTCTGTTAACAGTTCGCCTGGGTCATAGGGCACCACATCCTTGTTGGGATGTGGAGAGCTTTTTATGTTCCAAAGCTCTTCCTGCATCAGATTTAGAGCCAGTGTGTTTCAGCAGTTCTGTTTCCTCCTGCAGGGATCCGCCCAGATTGGTGGAGACAGGGGCGAGGTGAGTTTTGAGAATTGGCTGAGAGCAATGGCAGTGACCATTACCATAGCCAGTTCTGCTTCCTCAGCTCCCTCCTCTTTGCCGGAACTAGTTGTTCTTTGAATCTGTGTATGCAGACCACAGTTCTCAGGACCGCAAATATTCTGTTCTTTTGATCTGACACTGCTACTGTTCTGCTTCTAACACTGGGCAGGTGGGGGTGGGGTGAGCTCTGGGAGGGTAAGGAGGGGGCAGCTAATCTCAATGCCTAAGGCTGCTGTTTTCTGCAGCTGTGAGGTCTTAAACCACCGTTTTCAGCCTTCCTCCTTCAGTCTTTGCTCCAAGGTCTCTGCTGTGAGTGTTGGGTTCAGCCGTGTTATATGCTGTCCCCTCAGGCTCTGGGTCATAAATGGAGCTCTGAATCTGAGTTCTTCCCTCTCCCACAGCTGCAGTAGTTCTGTGATCAGAGCACTGAACTAGGTCTGCGTCCTGCACCGGTGCCTCTCGGGCTCTGAACTTCTCCCTTCCCTCCTTCCCTGCTTGCGCAATTTGCCCACCTTTACGTGAATTCAGTAGTGATCCTCTTTGTCTTGCCTGTCTGCTATGCAGAGAGTCCTTTGTGAAGGTATAGTTTTTCAGTTTCTTGTGATTTCCAGAGGCTCACCTCACGCCACCATTTTGATTGGAAACTTCCAGATATTCTTTTTGTGTGTTGTTTTCCTCCAGGTGGAAACCCACATCCTAGGTTTTTTCATCTGGTGGCTCAGAGATTCTCTAAGCTTTGGCCTCACTGTCATTTGCATCTAGCTTGAAGAAGAAAAATAAAGAGAAGAGGCGATGGCCTAAACTATTTTATGATTTAGGCCAATCATAAAAATCTTGGCCTAAATGTATCATTTCACCTCACACTTTATTTGCAAGGGAGAGTAGGAGATATAGTTCCTGGATGGGCAACTGCTTTTAAGTGACAAATGTATATTATGGAAGTAAGAAGACACACATTGCTGAATTGTTTATCATCTATGTCACTTAAGCCATCCAGAATGGAGATGATATTTTCATCTGTGGCCAATTTCAGTTCATGGATTAGTATCAATTGAGAGCATCCCATTTTATGAGGGAAACTGGCAAAGTGAAACATATTCAGAAATAGTTGAATAGAAGATACAATGGAAAGAGCTTTAAATGTTTATTTTAGAAAAGAGAAGACTCAAGGGGAACTCAAGAAATACCTCCAGCTACTAGAAATTGTCTTAAATGTTATTATTCCTTAAATATTATTATTAAAATGTTTATTTTTATGCTTCTCCTTTCTCAGGTTATGTTTGTATCTGGATGATCTTACATACTCTTAAGGTCATATTATTCACTTAGATGTTTGGTTTGTTTCTCTAAGCTCAATATTTCCTCTGAGCTGATGACTTGTATCTGGTAACTAACCATTCATTTTAACAGGTATTTTAAAGTTACATCAAAAAAATTCAGCCTCAACTCATTCTAACACTTCCAACTTGGAATATCAATAATTGGTAGTACCAACAGCTATCCAATTGATCAAGTTAAAAGCCAAAGAGTTATCTTTGCCACCTCTCCTGTATCATTTACATAAAATTAGTTATCCAGGCCTATCAATTATATTTCAAAAATATTTCTTAAATGTGTCTACATTGGTATGGATTGATTCAGGTTTTATCATTTTTCACCTGGATAACTGAAATAACTTTGCAAATGGTCTTGCCTCTTCTACCCTTGTTTCTTTACTCTGCCACCAGAGTGATTTCTGTAGCTTTCCTTAATTTTTTTCCTTTAGGGAATTTCTTTTTTGGCTAACTCTTATTTGTCCTTAAGGATCCATTTAAGACTTCCCAAATCTGGATTAAGTGCCACTTTCTATAGATCTGAACACTCTGGATATACACTCTGGATAGTACACATTTGTCTCCCCATTATTATCTAAGTATCTCTAAAAAAAGACCATAACTCATTCATTCATTCAATGTCTGGTACACATTCAATAAATATCTGTTGATTTGTATTGTCATGTGGAAGAGGAAGAAAATTTGGTCTGTTATCTCAAAACACAAACCAAATATCTGCAGGATAACAGATTTTTGGCTTTCATTAGTGGTAATGCATACAATTGATTGGGTGATTTTGGAAAATAGTAGGTTTCCTCTCATTGATGGTATTCAAGTAGAGGCTGGAAGAGCCACTTGATAAGGTACCACAGTAGAGGGTAAGCAGCCAATAGAAGGTTGGACTTGACATCCTATACCATCCTAATAAACCATAACATTCCATAGTTTTGTGTTTTTGTAAAATAAATACATCTTGTTTGAAGCGCATAATCAATGGTCTTAGAAAATTTTTTTAAAGATGAAACATATATAAAGAGCTGTAGGTAGAAAACTTTCTCTGAATAAAATAATATATATTCCAATGAATTTGGAAAAATAGAAATCTTTTCGAATTGGACCCCTCCAACTCTCTTTTCTGATATCTATGCATATTATGGTAGGTGGACCAAAAAGAGGGGTTAAGACCTGTTGTTGAGATGCTATGATGAGAAAATATCATTCTGTTATGTTACCTCTACACCCCAAATATCTACAAGTATGTATTTAGTTTTTCATAAAGGATTTAACAGAGAAAGTAGTTGTTTGAGAATTCATAAATACGTTCCTTGGAGGGCTCTGAACTATTGTGTAGATTCTTGCACTTATTTTAAATATCTGAACTCTTAATATTATGGCCCCAAATTGCAAATACTTTGTCTTAGCTTTTCTGGGGGCAATATTTAGAAAGGAGACTGCACAAGGCAAATAAAGTAAAATGTTCTTTCCTCAGAAAAAAGATCTCATCTCCTTTATTTTGTAGGTCAACCTGTGCCTTCAAAAGCTAAAAGTCAGGGAGAAATGTGGCTTTTCATTATCTGGCCTTTAAGCCTGCAGAAAATTTCATTCTCATAATGCACAGGAGGCTTCTTTTTCTCTCCGTCTTTAAGAAAGATTATCCCATTTTTCTCACAGTAGGATGAGCATGCACTTTTATACTTTCCTTGCATGAAAAACAATGTTTGGATTCCTTTTTTAAACACGTGTAAGTTCTTTGAGGGGAGACATATTACCTATTATTTAAGAAAGAGTTGGGTATAGTGGAAAGAGCATAGGATTTGGAATTAGATACATGTGTTTTAACTCCAGGCCTGACTAGTATCATTTGAGGGTTCTGTCCACACCCACAAAGTAAGGTCATTGGAAAAAATAGCCCCTAAGCTTCCTAATACTCTAATATTTTCTGTTTTCTGAGATTCCAGAGGTACCTCTCTAGTGCTCACTACAGTGCTTGCTCATTAGAATTGACCAACTTAAACACCAGTTCTAGAGCTGGGGTTTTAAGTTCAAATTTAGGATCCTCAACTACATTTTTCACAAAGAACACTCCTCAGAAACAATGATGCCATTTACCCTGGATTCTCTTTCATGGACAACCCCTATCCCCATATAAGGACTGTTTAGTAATGATTGTTAAACGTAAGCATGGGATTCTGCGCATAGCAATTACTTCCAAATTTTCTCCCACTTTCACCAGTACCTCCCTACTCCAATTTACCCTACAAGCTACCTTAAATTTATTTTTTTCTACAAATTTTCTTTCATGCACCTGCTCAAAAATGCATGTGAGATCTTCATTGGTTATGGAATAAAATCCACCTTCCTATATATACAATTGAAAGCTCCACCCTATGGCCCCAATCTGTCTTTCCAAATTTATCACTGAACATAGTATATGCATAAAACCTCTATTCTAAGCAGACTGAAAGCTTCACTGTTGCTCCAGGGTGGGGAGATGAGGTGCTTTCCTATCTACATGCCTTTGCACATACTTGTTTCTCTGCTTAGACATCTGCATTCTTATTCTTTTCTGCAATAGAAATTCTTCCCATTTTTTACAATCAGCTCAAATTCATTCCTCTCTATCCATCCTTGATTTCCACAGTCCACCATAATAGCTCTCAATTGCTATGTAGATACTATAACTTATTCTCCATCAACATTTAGCCCTAGATGTGTTTTTGATAATTATATATTTGGCACTTAGCAGGAACTGCCTACCGGTGCTAAGGTGTATTTTTCTTGTTTTCTCACCTAGATTAAAATCTCCTTGAAAGCAGGATAGTCTTACTCATATTTGAATCCTCATTGCTTACTAGTCTGTATTCCCATGTTATCTTGTTCAAACAATTAGTAAGTTATTGATTATATGACTTACTAGCTATTTATATTTCTGTTTTCTTAAGTAAGCTATGAGTTTCTTGATTAAAAAAAAAAAAAAAAAAAAAAAAAAAAACCTTTTTCTCTTTGTGTCTAGCCCTAGTGCCTGGAACATGGTAGACACTAAATAAATATTTGTTGAAAGAATAAATACAGTCAGATTCAACTTTGTCAGAAAGAGCTGACTCTGTAAGAAGCTGATAAATTGAACTGCTTTATGATCAGTTTAAAACATATAAGGTAATTGCCTCTGAAAATGAGATGTACCTTTTCTTTGTTTCTTGGCATTTTTTTTTCTATTAGGGACGGAACTTGAGCAGATTAAATAGGACTCAATCTTGAATCCATAAATGACACTAAGCCTGAAATAATGCTGAGGTTGGAAGTGATTTAGTTCAGTTGAATTTTATTCGGGGGATAATGTTTTCCTTCTGGGAAGAGAAAATGTTAATGTAAAAAGTGCCTTCCGACTACAACTCAGAAGTAATAGGAACCTGGCCAGAAATATGATCTTATGAAAATTCTCCAAGCAAAGCATCTTATACTCATGTTTATGCCTTTGGATTGACATTCTGATGTTTGCCTTTCTCTGGTTTCAAAAGATCATGGTGAACAGAGGTGCCAGGGTCACAGGCCAAATATGTCTATTATGGGATGCCATGCTAACTGGGCATGAATACTGTCTCCTAGGACATTTGTAGCATTTTTTACTCAGCACAATTTTAATAACACATGGACAAGCCTGGGGCAATCTGTAAAGAATCTGAGAGTTTTTGTTATGAATGTTTGTATTATAGAATTAGTGAATCTCAGGATTGGAAAGATGATCTCATCAAAGGGGCCTTGGCTATATACTGGAGAAGAACTGCTTTCAATAGCCTGACATTCTAAATGGTTTTGGGTATTGGGAAGACTGTTTATAAGAATAAGTTGGCAGATGGTGACTGTTAAGTTATAAGTTAGAATATGGGCAAACATGGCAAATGCTGACTCTGTCTTTTCCCTTGGAGCCATGGAGTGTTGGCACAGGGCAGGACTGACCAGCCATTTTAAGCTTTCTTCTATAAACCATAGAGAGGAGAATGTGATGAGAATCAATGATGTAAGTCAACCAAGAAAGATTCCAATATCTTCTATATCAGTGCTTCTCAAATTTAATGTTCATCACATCATCTGGAGATCTTGGTGAAATTCAAATTCTGAGTCAGGAGCTCTGGGGTGGAGTCTGAGTTTCTGTATTTCTAACAAGGTTCCAGGAAATACTGATGCTGCTGATATATGAATCACATTTTGAGTAACAAGACTAAAATCTACCATACTGATCAGTCTGTTGGGAAATGAGCCCCATGTTAACCACTTTAAATAGAAAAGAAAAAGACTCTTAGCTCATAATGATGAAAAGATTACTGAGTTATGGATGATTGGAACTGAAAATTTCTTAAAGATAATTCAGAAGAGTCTGGTCAAGATGGCAGAGTAGGTAAATGTTATGCTTACCACCTCTGATGATCACATTAAAATTACAACTAAATTATAAAAAAATCAACCTAGAGAACCATCTAAAGACTAACTGAACAGAAGTCCTATAAGTAAGGATATAAAGAAGAAACCATGTTGAGACTGGTAGAAGGGACAGAGATGTGAAACAGGCTGGCCTCATACCCATGTGTGATTATCGAGAATCAGAAAGAATATCTTGACTGCAGAGGTCCCCCTGGAGGAGCAAAAGGTCCCAGTCGCACACCAGGGTTCCCAGCTCAGAGCATCAGTGCCAAGAAGAGGAGACCCCACAATATTTGTCCGTGAAAAAACAGTGGGGATTCTGTCTGTCCAGGTGAGATTGAAGGCTGCTAGAGACCAAAGTGTCCTCTTAAAGGTCACAGATACTCCTGATCCCAGGCACTTACCCTGAGCTCCAGCAGAGAGACAGTGGCTTAGAAGTCTTTGGAGACAATCAGGAGAGACTGAGTTGTGTGGCTTTAGAGCATGGGCTGCAGGGACAGCCACCATAGAACTTGTGTTGAGCCCCTCTTCTGTGGAGCCTATAGGTGGGTGCCATCTTTCCAGCATGGAACCCTGGAACCCACCACATGGCTAAATCTGAATCTGCATTGGCCTAGTGAAATCTGCTTGCTCAAACCTGAAGACTCCCTGGAATCCTGCTTCACCGAAGTTGCACACCACAGGAGGCATTTTTGAAGATGGGCAGCCAGCTCCAGTTGGTGCACTGCAGGAGTCTCTTTCAGCAGCAAACAGGTGGCCTTGGCTTGTATGTGGTGGGAGCCAGATATGGCCTATGCTGCAGTCTTTGTGGACAGCTCTCAGGGATCCATGGACCCCAGGCAAGTGGTGGCTGGCCTTGGTGTGCTCTGAGTCTTTTGCTGAGTGGCCCCAGGCTCAGTACTGGTGCCAGATCTGAAGCTGCATTAACCTGATAAACACCACTCACCACATCCTGGTGAGACCCTGCCTCACCCAAATCGCCTACCACCCAAGGCTTTTTTAGCAACTGACACTTACAGGCAGCAGCAGGACTTGGGATTCCCTAGGCCATTTGCTGAGCAGCCACACGTCCAATATTGATTGCAGTGTGTTTGGTTCCCAGCATGGCCACTCTCACAAGACTTGAGGTCAAGCACTAACAGTGAGAAACCAGAGATCACTTTGTAACTCCTACCAGTTTGCCTCAGGACAGTCACAGCAGCAGCTTAACTTGATCTGCAGGAGAGCCCCTCCCAAGTATTCCCAGAACAAACATATCTGGAGTCTATCTTCAGAATACACCAGAGCACCACTCAATTAACCTCACAAGTAGCATACACAAAGAGTGGTCTTGACAGGCACCAGAGCCTGCTGGGGCAAACCCCACTTTTTGGGGTCAGGCAATGCACACCAGCTTGTATGCTGTGGGCATGGACAATCCTCATAGACATTTAACCTGAGAGTCAGTCCCACCCACTGATGTGCCATCAGCAACAAAGGCTTAACTACAAAATGAGGGCACAAACAACCACATAATGGAAACCCCTAGAATACCCAGGAAAAGTGGTGAGGGAGGCTGTGCCACTGGGCTTCACAGGGCAAATACTACATAAAACTACCTTCCCAAGATTGAGAAACTCTGCAGATCTACCTAATGCAGAGAAACAAACACAGGGAGGCAGTCAAAATGAGGAAACAAAGAAGCACGGCTGAAACGAAAGTACAGGAAAAAACTCCAGAAAAATGATAGAATGAAATGAAAGCAAGCAACTTATGAGATGCAGAGTTCAAAATACTGATTATAAGGATGCTAAAGGAACTTAATGAGAATTTCAACAGAGAGATAGTAAGCATAAAAGCCATAAGGGAGAAAAAGGGAGCAAAAAACAAAAAGGGACATAAAAGCTACAAAAAAGAACCAGTCAAAAATAAATCAAACAATTACCGAAATGAAGAATACACTAAAAGGAATCAACAAAAGATTAGATGAAGCAAAAGAATGAATCAGCAACTTGGAAGGCAAGGTAGCCTAAAACACTCAATACAGCAGTAAAAAGAAAATAGAATTTAAAAACTTAGGACAGTTTAAGGGACCTCTGGGAGAACATCAAGTGTAACAATTCGTGTCGTAAGGGTACCAGAAGGAGAAGAGAGAAAGCAAGGGATTAAGAAATTATTTGAAGAACTAATGATGGAAAATTTCCCTAACCTGGTGAAGTGAATAGATTTACAAGTCAGGAAGCACAGGAAGTCCCAAACGAGGTGAACCCCAAAAGACTACACCAAGGCACATCACCATTAAAACAGTGTAGGTTAAAGACAAAGAGAGAATCCTAAAAGCAGCAAGAAAAAGTCAGCTAGTTACTTACACGGGAGCTCTCATAAGACTGTCAGATGCTTTCTCAACAGAAACTTTGCAGGCCGTGATGCAAAGCAAGAACCTACAACCAAGGGTGATTTACCCAGCAAGGCTGCCATTTAAAATTGCAGAAGAGGTAAAGAGCTTCCCAGACAAGAAAAAGTTCAAGAGGTTAATCAACACAAAACTAGTATTACAAGAAATGATGGAGGAGAGACGTCATCAAAATGGCGGTGTGAGGTGAGCCTCTGGAAATCTCCCCTGGAATTTACAACAAATTAAACAGCTATAACTCCATAAAGGACTCCCTGCACAGCAGACAGGCAAGACAAAATGTCTCACTGCTAAATTCACCTACAGGTGGGCAAATTGCAAGCGCAGGGGAGGAAGGAAGGGAGAAATGTGGAGACGGACCCATGCGCAGGCGAAGGACTCAAAGTTCTCTGAGCCCGCGGCATCCCGGAACTACCGCAGCTGTGGGAGAGGGAAGAACTTGGACTGCTAGAGCTCCGTTTATGGCCCACAGGGCTGAGGGGGACAGCATATGACCCCACTGAACCCAACGCTCATGGCAGAGACCTCGGAACAAAGACAGAGCAAAGAAGGCTGAAAATGGTGGTTTAAGCCTTCACTGCCAAGCAGACAATGGAAACTATAGGAACTGAGAATAGACGCCCCCTAAATACCCTCCCAGAGCTCGTCCCCACCTACGCAGTGCTAGAAGCGGACCAGTACCTGTCTCAGATAAAAAGAACAGAATATTTTCAGATCGGAGAACTGTGGTACCCAGACAAACATTCGCAGCCAAACTAGTTCCAGCAAAGGCGAGGGAGAGGTGGAAGCAGGACTGGCTGTGGTGGTGGTCGCTGACATTGCTTTGTGCTACCTCTCACAACTCACCCCGCCCCTGTCCCCACCTATCCGGGCAGATCCCGTTGGAGTAAACAGACTGCTGAAACACAGGGGCTCCGAATCTGGTGAAGGAAGAGCTTTGGAATTTCAAAAGCTCTCCACATACCCAAACGGACACTGCTCCCTGTGACCCAGGTGAACTGTTCACAGAGGAAAACCCTGTCTCTCAGGGAATCTGCTTATTGTGTGAGACGCTAGAATAGTGCAGAGAAAACATAGCACTACACAATCAGAGAGAAAAAAAGGCTCCATTTGGAGAGAAAATAAAACATTCTACCAACAAGTACTGGAAATCAAAAGAAAGACTTCTTCCTATCAACCTATTGCAAAGCCGCTCCTGTAGATGTCTAGGAAGAGAAATAATAAATCAGTAATTGCCATGAATAACCAACGCAACAAGACAGCTCAGAAAGAAAGCGAAAAGTCTCCAGAAAAGGAACTTAAAGATATAGAAATATGTGACTTAAATGACAGATAATTCAAGTTTGCAGTTCTTAGAAAACTCAGCGAGATGCAAGAAAACACAGAAAGGCAGTTTAATGAACTCAGGAACACAATCAAAGAACAACATGAACATTTTACGAAAGAGATGAAATTTGAAAAAAGAACCAAATAGAATCTCTGGAGATTAAGAACTTAATAGAAGAAATTAAGAATGAAATAGCCAGCTTCAGTAGTATAATTGACCAGATGGAGGAAAGAATCAGTGAAATCGAAATAGAAACCTGGAAATGACACAGATGGAAGAAGAAAGAGACTTGAGACTTAAAAGAAATGAAAGAATTCTAAAAGAACTTTCTGACTCCATCAGAAAGAGCAATATAAGAATAATGGGCATACCAGAAGGAGAAGAAAGAGAAAAGAGAACAGAGAATATATTCAAACAAATTGTCAATGAGAACTTCCCAAACTTGTGGACAAAACTGGATCCTCAAATCCAAGAAGCAAATACAATAACTAATTACCTCAATCCCAACAGGCCTTCTCAAAGGCACATTGTATTGAAGGTGTCTAAAATCAATGACAAAGAAACAATCCTCCAGGCAGCCAGGGAAAAGAAGACGGTAACCTACAAAGGAAAGCCCATTAGATTATCATCAGATTTCTCGGCAGACACTCTACAACACAGGAGGGAGTGGAACCAAATATTCAAACTATTGAAAGAGAGAAATTATGAGCCAAGAATAATATACCAAGCAAAGATATCCTTTAGATATGAAGGAGGAATAACGACCTCTCCAGAGATGCAGAAGCTGAGGGAATTTTCTAATACACGACCTGCACTACAAGAAATACTAAAGGAGGCTATTCAACCACCATCAACAGGGACAAATTGTGTAACCCAAAACATAAAAAGGGGGAGAGTGAAGGCCTGAACCGGAATATGGGAATGGAGAAAGTAAGAGTGCTGAAGAAAATGGAATACTCTAAATATCAAACTTTCTCTTACATAAACTTAAGGGTAACCACTCAAAAAAATCCAGAACTGAATTATATACTGTAACAAAAGAAGAAACAGAGGGAAACATCAGAGAAAACCACCACACAGAAATAACAGACAACAACAAAAAGGCAAAGAAACAATGGAGACACAGCCTTACCAGAAAACTAAAGATAGAATGACAGGAAATCGTCCCATATCAATAATCACCTTAAATGCAAATGGACTGAATTCACCTATAAAAAGTCACAGAGTAGCAGATTGGATGAAAAAACTAAACTCAACCATAGGCTGTCTCCAAGAGACACATCTCAGCTACAAGAACAAGCATAGACTCAAAGTGAAAGGGTGGAAATTGACACTCCAAGCAAATGGTATCCAGAGAAAATCAGGTGTACCCATAATTATATCAGATGAAACAGACTTCAGTGTGAAAAAGGTAACAAGAGACAAAGATAGACATTTCATAATTGTAAACGGGACTATACAGCAAGAAGACATAACAGTCATCAATATTTATGCCCCCAATCAGGGAGCACCGAAATATACCAAGCAACTACTAACAGAACTAAAGGGAGAAATTCACTAAAACACAATTATACTAAGAGACTTAAATACATCATAGACAGCTATGGATAGATCATCCAAACAGAAAATAAATAATGAAATAACAGCCCTAAATGACACATTAGAGGAAATGGACATAACGCACATATGTAGAGCAATTCATCCTAAAACATTACACTATACATTTTTTTTCTAGTGTACATGGAACACTCTCAAGAATAGACCATATATTGGGACATAACATCAGCCTCAGTAAATTTAAGAGGATTGAAATCATACCAAGCATATTCTGTGATCACAAGGCTTTGAAATTGGATATCAACTGCAGAAAATAAGCAGGAAAAAACACAAATACATGGAGATTAAACAACATACTTTTAAAGAACAACTGGGTCAAAGAAGAAATTAGAGGAGAGATCAAAAGATACATAGAAACAAATGACAATAAAAATACATCCTACCAAAATTTTGGGGATGCAGCAAAAGTGGTTTTCAGAGGGAAATTTATATAATTACAGGCCTATCTCAAGAAACAAGAAAAATCCCAAATAAATAACCTCAAGTTACACCTTAAAGAACGAGAAAAACAAGAACAAATGAAACCCAAGGTCAGCAGAAGAAAGGAAATAACAAAAATCAGAGCAGAACTAACAAAAAGACAACAGAAAAAATTAATATGACAAACAGCTGGTTCTTTGAAAAGATTAACAAAATTGAGAAACCCTTGGCAAGACTCACTAAGATAAACAGAGAGAAGACACTAATTAACTAAATCAGGAATGAAAAAGGGGAAGTTATCACGGACACTACAGAAATACAAAGGATGATCCAAGAATACTATGAAGGACTATATGCCACCAAATTCAGTAACCTAGAAGAAATGGACAAGTTCTTGGAAACATATAGCCTTCCAAGGCTGAACCATGAAGAACTGGAAAATCTACACAGAACAATCACCAGTAACAAAATTGAATCAGTCATCCAAAATCTTCCCAAAACCAAAAGTCTTGGACCAGATGGCTTCACTACTGAGTTCTACCAAACTTTCAAATATGATCTAATACCAATCCTGGTCAAACTCTTCTAAAAAAGTGAAGAAGAGACAGTACTCCCTAACTCATTTTATGAGGCCAACATTACCCTTATACCAAAACCTGTTAAGGAGAACACAAAAAAAGAAAACTACAGACCAATATCTCTGATGAATACAGATGCAAAAATCCTGAACAAAATTCTAGCAAATCGAATAAAACAATGCTTTAAGAAGGTTATTCATCAGGACCAAGTAGGGTTCATCTCGGGGCACAAGGATGGTTCAACACCTGCAAATCCATCAATGTGATACATCACATAAACAAAATAAAGGACAAAAATCATATGATTATATCAATTGATGCAGAAAAAGCATTTAACAAGATACAACATCCATTTATGTTTAAAACACTTAATAAAATAGGTATAAAAGGAAAATAACATAATAAAGGCCATATATGACAAACCCATAGCTAATTTCATAATTAATTGTGAAAAAGTCAAGAGCTTTGCTCTACATTCAGAAACACGACAGGGCTGTCCCCTATCACCTCTGCTTTTCAACATAGTGTTGGAAGTCCTTGCCAAAGCAATCAGGCAAGAGAAAGAAATAAAAGCCAACCAAATTGGGAATGAAGAAGTTACATTGTCACTCTTTGCAGATGACATGATGCTATATATAGAAAACCTTAAGACTGCACCAAAAAGCTATTAGAAACAATCAACGAATACAGTAAAGTTGCTGGCTACAAAATCAACGTTCAAAAGTCCATTGCATTCCTATATACTAACAATGAAATCTCAGAAAAAAAGAAATAGAAAAAACAATTCCTTTTGCAATTGCAGCAAAAAGAATAAAATATATAGGGATAAACTTAACCAAGGATGTGAAGGACCAATATGCACAAAACTATAAGACATTTTTGAAAGAAATTGAAGAAGACACAAAGAAATGGAAAGACATTCTGTGCTCATGGATTGGAAGAATCAACATAGTTAAAATGGTTATCTTACCCAAAGCAATATACAGATTTAATGCTATTCCTTTCAAAATCCCAATGGCATTTTTTAAAGAAATAGAACAAAAAATCATCAGAGTCGTTTGGAACCACAAAAGACGTCGAATAGCCAAAGCAATGTTAAGAAAAAAGAACAATACTGGAGGTATCACACTCCCGGACTTTAGCTTGTACTATAGGGCTACAATATTCAAAACAGCATGGTATTGGCAGAACAACAGACACATAGACCAATGGAATAGAACTGAGAACCCAGAAATAAAACCACATAAATATGGACAGATAATTTTTGACAAAGAAGCAAAAAACATACAATGGAGGAAAGAGAGCCTCTTCAATAAATGGTGCTGGGAGAATTGGAAAGTCGCGTGCAAAAGACTGAAACTGGACTGCTATCTGTCACCATGTACCAAAATTCATTCAAAATGGATCAAAGACTTAAGCATAAGACCTGCCACAATAAACTGCATAGAAGAAAACATAGGTACTAAACTTATGGACCTTGGGTTCTAAGAGCATATTATGAATTTGACTCCAAAGGCAATGGAAGTAAAAGGTAAAATAAACGAATCGGACTATATGAAACTTAAAAGCTTCTACACAGCAAAAGAAACCATCAACAAAATAAAGAGGCAACCAACTGAATGGGAGAATATTTTTGCAAACAGTGCCTCCGGTAAGGGGCTAATATCCATACAAGGAACTCATGAAACTCAACAACAAAAAAACAAACAACCCAATTGAAAAATGGGCAGAGGACCTGAAGAGACATTTCTCCAAAGAGGACATACAAATGACAAATAGACATATGAAAATATGCTCAACATCACTAATCATCAGAGAAATGCAAATAAAAACCACAATGAGATATCACCTCACCCCATTCAGAATGGCTATCATCAACAAGACAAATAGTAACAAGTGTTGCAGAAGCTGTGGAGAAAAAGGAACCCTCATACACTGTTGGTGGGAATGCAGACTGGTGCAGCCAGTATGGAAGGCAGTGTGGAGTTTCCTTAAAAAATTACGAATAGAATTACCATATGACCCAGCAATCCCTCTCCTGGGTATCTACCCAAAAAATCTGAAAACATCTACACACAAAGACACATGTGCTCCAATGTTCATTGCAGCTTTGTTTACGGTGTCCAAGACGTGGAAACAACCAAAATGTCCTTCGATAGATGAATGGATAAAGAAGTTGTGGTATATATAAACAATGGAATATTATTCGGCGGTAAGAATAGATGATATAGGAACATTTGTGATAACATGGATGGATCTTGAGAGTATAATGCTAAGCGAAACATGTCAGACAGCGAAAGCAGAGAACCATATGATTTCACTGATATAAACCAAAAACAACAAAAGAACAAGACAAACAAATGAGAAACAAGAACTCAAGACACAAACAATAGTTTAGTGGTTACCAGAGGGAATGGGGGATGGGAGGTGGGAGATGAGGGTAAGGGGGATCAAATATATGGTGATGGAAGGATAACTGACTCTGGTTGGTGAACACACAATGGGATTTATAGATGATGTAATGCAGATTTGTACACCTGAAATCTATGTAATTTTACTAACAATTGTCATCCCAATAAATTAAAAAAAAAATCCAAATGGCATTTTTCAAAGAAATAGAACAAAAAATCATCAGATTTGTTTGGAACAACAAAAGACCCTGAATAGCCAAAACAATCTTAAGAAAAAAGAACAACACTGGAGGTGTCACACTCCCTGACTTTAGCTTGTACAAAAGGGCTACAATAATCAAAACAGTATGGTTTTGGCAGAAAAGCAGACACATAAAACAATGGAATAGAATTGAGAACCCAGAAATAAACACACATTAATATGGACAGATAATTTTTGACAAAGAAGCAAAAAGCATACAACAGAGAAAGACAGCCTCTTCAATAAATGGTGCTGGGAAAATTGGATAGCCACGTGCAAAAAAATGAAACTGGACTGCTATCTGTCACCATGTACCAAAATTAATTCAAAATGGATCAAAGACTTAAGCATAAGACCTGACACAATAAACTGCATAGAAGAAAACATAGGTACTAAACTTATGGACCTTGGGTTCAAAGGGCATTTTATGAAGTTGACTCCAAAGGCAAGGGAAGTAAAAGCTGAAATAAACGAATGGGACTATAAGAAACTTAAAAGCTTTTGCACAGCAAAGGAAACTATTAACAAAATATAGAGGCAACCAACTGAATGGGAGAAGTTTTTTGTGAACAGTGCCTCCGATAAGGGTCTAATATCCAAAATATACAAGCAACTCATGCAACTCAACAACCAAAAATCAAACAACCCAATTGAAAAATGGGCAGAAGACCTGAAGAGACATTTCTCCAAAGAGGACATACAAATGGCAAATAGACATATGAAAAAATGCTCAACATCACTAATCATCAGAGAAATGCAAATGAAAACCACAATGAGCTATCACCTCACCCCAGTCAGAATGGCTGTCATCAACAAGACAAATAGTAACAAGTGTTGGAGAGGCTGTGGAGAAAAAGAAACCCTCATACACTGTTGGTGGGAATGCAGTCTGGTGCAGCCACTATGGAAGGCAGTGTGGAGGTTCCTCAAAATTACGAATAGAATTACCGTATGACCCAGCAATCGCTCTTTTTGGTATCTACCAAAAAAATCTGTAAATATTTATCCATAAAGATACATGTGCTTCAATTTTGATTGCAGCTTTCTTTACGGTGGCCAAGACATAGAAATAACTAAAATGTCCTTGGATAGTTGAATAGATAAAGAAGTTGTGGTATATATACACAATGGAATACTACTCAGCAGTACGAAAAGATGAAATAAGACCATTTGTGACAACATCAATGGATTTGAGATTATAATGCTAAGCAAAATAAGTCAGACAGAAAAAGCAGGGAACCATATGATTTCCCTGATATGTGGTATTTGAACCAAAAACAACAAAAGAACAAGACAAGCCTATGAGAAACAAAAACTCATAGACACTGACATAGTTTATTGGTTACCAGATGATAAGGGGGTACATTGATTGTAAATGAGGGTTAAGGGGATCAAATATACGGTGATGGAAGGAGAACTGACTCTGAGTGGTAAACACACAATGGGATTTATAGATGATGTAATACAGAATTGTACACCTATGAAATCTATGTAACTTTACTAACAATTGTCACCCCAATAATCTTTAATTAAAATAAAAGAAAAAGAGTATCTGACTGGATAGTAAAGTGAGCAAGAATTTAATTTTAATTACATTAGTCACTGAGAATTAAATGTCTATTTTTCACACTAGCTATACCCTCCTACCATACATTTACTGAAACACCATAAAGAAACCCATTAATTTTGAAATTAGGGACACATGTTACCAATGTGCTATCACCTAAAACTCCTCATATTTACAAACTAAGATATCCCCCATTGTAATTGTGCACTTTTTGTTTCCAGTTGCTTACATTTATCGATAGGAAATTTTATCTTATTAGATTTAGCTGATCTCTGAATATTTTAGATATCTGTTTGGAATTTGATTTTTTTTCATCCACTGTATTAATTATTTCTTTCAGCTTTTCAGCATCTACAAATTTGATCAAGGTTTCTATCTTTTAACCGTTAATAAAAATAATTGAAAAGTTGAGCTTGAACTAACATTTCCAGTAATATTCTCATAATTGCATTCATTGTGAGGTCTTATGGACCTTTCCCAGCTCTGGCAATACCTCCTCTAATTGAAGCATACTTATATCATCCTACTCCACTACTGCTTTGAGTTTTGCAGGACTTGCAGATGAGAAGGATCAAAATAATAAAATTGTAATAATATCAAAGGGAGTCTCTTCTTCTCCTTTTAATTCCTCTGGCCAAAGCTTTTCACCAGTTCCAAATCACCCGTTTGGATGCAGTGGCATCCTAACTGGCCTCTCTGCTGATCTTTTCCCTCTCCCATTTGTCCTAGACTTCTCTCTCACAGTTCTTTTCCTCTAAAACCAATATGCTTATGTCACTCTCCTAATAAACACATCCAAAGACTTCCCATTAAATCCAAATCCCTTTATTCTATGTGCAAAGAACTTTTTGACCTCAATTTTTCCTCCATTTCATTGTAAATTTGTCGTTCACTAATTATGTTAGGTCTTTCAACAAGCCACTGCCTTGTAAATATTGTTCTCTGGCTTTAACTGATTTTCCACTCCTTTCCTATCTCCCTCAGGTAGAATTAATTGCTTTCTCCTCTATGTTGTTTACAGGTCCTTCTTTCTCCATTAGCTTGTGAGCGTGTTGAGGACAGGGCTGTGGCTTTCAGCTCTTAGCCCAGTGTAAGCTTCACACTTGGTGCTCAATAAATATCTGTTGAAATAATGAGTGAAGAAAGGGAAACACAAATGGTGACTGAATGGAAAAGGTGGTAAAAGGTGGAAGACACCGCTCTGACATGGAAACAAAAAATTCAGATTGCCCATATTATTCAGTGCTAGGAAAAACTTACATGCTTTATTGTCCACCAACCACCATGTGACTTGAAGAACCAACAACTTTTTTTCCAGAATGACTGAGGGTCACATCTAAACATAGAGATGTATTATTATAAGTCCTAGAAATAGATTGATACATACAATAGACCGGGAAATTCTCTTTACTGTTAAATATAAATATATTTAAGTGTGAAAACTCCTTAATATTTAAATACTTAATAGCATTTCTAAAATCAGCATTCCAAAATTCAAAGATATCCAAGTGATGAGCAAGCTTAGTTTGCATTTTTGGATTTAGGATGGGGTTGCCAAATAAAATACAGGATGGCCAGTTAAATCTGAATTTCAGATAAACAATGATTTTTTTTTTTTTTTTAGTATAAGTATATCCCATTAATACTAGGAGTCCTGTATTTTTATTTGCTAAATCTGGGAACCATAACTTAGGAAGACATAATTCACCCCAGAGCTATATGAAATTGGGCAAAAAACTTAATTTTTCTTGGTTAAAATTTCCTCATCTCTAATAATAAAATGTTGTGCTACATGATACCTGTAAGTAACTTCTACATATTGCTAACTAGGCTATATATATTTGTATCATCAAAGACCTAGGAGTTTAATTACAGTGTTGTAAAAAGAGTGCTGCATTTAGAATAAAAAGACCTAAGTTTGAATCTCCGCTTTATCACTAACTATGTCATCTTAGGCAAATCAAGTCTTTAGAATCTCAGATTTTTCACCTACAAAAATGGGTTAAGGTATTTATTATAAGGATCTAATTAGTTAATGTGTGGAGCAGTGCTTGGGTCTGTGTAAAGTTTTAAACAAAGGATGACTTATTAGAAACTTACTCAACTCTTACCAGAAGTTACTCTCAACCAATGTTGAAGTAAATTATTATAAAAACTATATACTCACAGATTCTGTTCCCTTATATTACTCAAACTAAGTTTTCAAGCTTGAATAAATTCTCAGAAAGTGATCATAGGTAATCATTTTATCACCTTTGCTCTGTATTTCAAGAGATAAATTGTTAGCTCTAAACTTTAATCTCTTCAAATAATAAATGATCAAAATAATACCCACTACACATATTTATTATGAGAACTGAGAAAAATATATGCAAAGACCTAGCACAGAGAGTTTCTCACTATAAATATCACTAGAAGGGAGTTCCTTCCCTTCTCTATGGTTCTTTTGAATGCCTCAGGTGAAGCCTGGCCCTGAGTACAGTCCATCGGTAGTAGGTGGGCATGTTTAAGGAGCAGACCTCAGTTTCCATTCCCCTCCTTTACCTGGCAGCTCTGTTGTCATAGAATAGCAGAAGAAGGGCCTCCTCCAATCTCCAGACCTCTCCCAGGATGGAGTTTAAGATGCCCAACTCATTTTGTGTCCCCTGACCTCTACAGATCTATAGGATAATGTTAAGCTTTCCTAACCACAACCAGATTCAAACCAGAAAGCAGCAGGAGAAAAGTTGCCTTGACCGAAAGGGGCCTCCAGCCTCTCTCACTCCAGACGCAGGATAATGAAATCCAGACAACACAAAATTCCCCATATTTGATTACTATGTACACCCGCCCAGCACCTGGCCTTTCAGCCTCTCTCCCTCTTGCTTCAGACACAGCTATTCTTCAGCCACATTTTTCAGGTCACCAGGCCAGTCATCAATGGGGACAGAAAGATGTCTGCGCTAGGGGATTTCCAACCTGCCCAGGGGATATTGGATTCAGCCTTTGCATAAGCCAACTTGGAAAGGGCTTCATGGTGTTTTTCATACACATCTATGGTGCAACAGTGACCTCCAGTGGCTGGTGTGCCTCTGGCTGAGCCAGGAAGACAAAATGTCTGCACTGGGCTCCTTCCAGGAGGCTAACAGACAGCATGACAACTTGTTGGAACCATTTTCCAGAATACCTATGCAAAGAAACAACCACAGAGTCATACACCAATTGTATCTAACCAAGTCCCACGTTACTCTACCATTTAAAAACCTTAAATGTACAATGACATTTCCATTGACCACAGGATAAGGTCTGAACTACTCAGTACAGCAACAGGACTCTTTGGGATCTGGACATGACTACCTGTCATTTCCTACAACTTTCCCATCTGTTAATACACATCAGACTTCTCTCTAGATCCTGCATGTCCTGTACTGTTTCCTCTTCTCTAAATGACCTTTTCACTTGTCTGCCTGGTAAAATCTTTTTTCATTTTTCTTTTTTTCTTATTTTTTATTGGGGAATGTTGGGGAACAGTGTGTTTTCCAGGGCCCATCAGCTAGAAGTCAAGTCATTGTCTTTCAGTCTAGTTGTGGAGAGTGCAGCTCAGCTCCAAGTCCAGTCGCCATGTTTACAATGTTGTAAAGATCACATAAGGTGCCAGATTGGCATTGGACTTATCAGGAAGATCATGTCATAGACTGTGTAGATGCCTGACCAATGAGCTATACACCTGAAGAGCTGAAGTAGAATATTGAATGTCAACTATAACTAAATATATAGGTATGTATAGACACAGGCTGTGGAGTATAACATAGGAAAGATAGTCAATGGTATTATAACAGCTATATAAGATATCAGAGGGGTAGTAGCTTGAGGGGTGAGTTATCACTTTATGAGGTATTTCAATGTCTACTTATTACATTGCTTTGTACACCTAAAATTAATAAAAATAAATAAAAAGAAAAAATAGAACTACCTTATGACCCAGCAATTTCACTCCTGGGTATTTATCCAAAGAAATCCAAAACACTAATTTGAAAAAAATATATGTAACCCTATGTTTACTGCAGTGGTAGTCATAATAGCCAAGATATGGAAACAACTGAAATGCCCATCAATAGATCATTGGATAAAGAAATCGTGGTACATTTATACAATGAAGTATTACTCTTCTATAAAAAAGAATGAATTCTTACAATTTGCAACAACATGGATGTACCTAGGGGATATTATGCTAAGTGAAATAAGTCAGACTGAGAAAGTCAAATAGTATATGATTTCACATATATGTGGAATCTAAAGAACAGAATAAATTAACAAACAAAATAGAAATAGATCATAGATACAGACAAAAAACTGATGGTTGCTAGATGGAAGGGGTTTTGGGGGATGGGTGAGAAGGATGACGAGATTAGGAAGTACAAAATGATAGTCACAAAATAGTCAGGGGGACATCCAATATAATATGAGAGTTATAATCAGTAATGTTGTAAAGACTCTGTAGGGTGTCAGATGAGCACTGGACTTATTGGGGGATCAATTCATAAATTATATAAATGCCTAACCATTGTGCTGTACATTAAAACTAACACAAAATAAGATTGAATGTCATATATATATATGATTGCCATATATATATATATATATATACACACACATATATATATATATATGTGTGTGTGTGTGTGTGTTTGTGTGTGTGTGTGTATATATGTATATATTGCATGTCATAGATAGATAGATAGATATTCATTGGATGTAAAGTACAGCTTAGGGAATACAGTCAATGGTATTGTAGTAGCTGTGTACAACATCAGATGGATGAGGTATTGTAATAACTATGTACAATATCAGACTTGGTGAGGTTATTACTTTGTGAGAAGTGTAAATATCTAATCATTATGTTGTTTTGTACACTTGAAACTAATAAAAAAGAAATTAAGATTAAAGGCCTGGATGCTGAGAGGATGGATTTGCCAAGAGGTGAAAAGATAAGAGGACTGTGGATAGATAGTAGAATGTTAAAGACTGCAATTTCAGAGATCAAAAAAATGCTGTGATAAGGCATGTAGAACTTCAAGTTCAGCGTGATCAAGACTGAATTTAGCTTCAGCTGGAGAGATAGGCATAAAATAGATTATGAAGTTATGACATTGATTTGTTAGGTATCAGTGAGGTCTCCTGTGATACCACCTTGAAAATAGAAACTTTGTCTACTGTATCCATGGCTGTATTCCTAGCATCTACAATAGTGTTTAGAACAACACAAGGACTCAATGACTATGTGTTTAATGGACAAATATATAAATGAAATAACAGAAATCTTGACCAATCTGGCTTAAATAAGCAAAGTAAAATATTGGCTTACACAAGCTGAAAATTACAAGGTAAGGCTGTCTTAATATTAATGGGCTCAAGGATTAAATAATCAGAACTCAGTTTCGCTCCATATCTGGACTTTACCTTTCATTGTTTTGGCCTCAGTCTTGGGCTTCACATAATAGCAAGACCTGGAAAGAATCACTTTCCCCATAGTCCTAGCAAAACTCTCATTACCCCTAATTGGCTAACATGGCCTATTTCCAAACTAGTCACTATGTATAAGAAAATAATTCATTATGATTGTCTTAGGCCTGGATCACACGTTCAGCCCTGAAAGCTAGGAGTCAAACTCGCTCCAGAGCCTGAGATTGAGAAGAAATGAAACAATTCTACCAAAAATAGAGTTAATGTACACAATATAGCAAAAACAACAGGGGCCCATGACAAAAAGCACAGCCCATACTCTCTCCAGTAACTATGGGAAACTGATGAAAGATTTAAGGAAAGCAGCATGGTCAGCATGGCATGTCAAGCAGCATGGTATGTCAAAAAGATCATCCTGGCGCAGTGTGGAAGACAAGCGATAACAGGTTTAGGATAAGGGGAAGAGAACATATAGGAGGACATTATTCAAATTCGAAATCATCAACTATCAATGGATCGTGTTCCTTTTCTGTATAGAGACAGAAGAAATCTTCTGGAGGCACAATGAATAAGACACAGTCATTGCATTCAAGGAGCTTCTGGTCTAGATCAACTATAGGGCTTTGAGGTCAAAATGGCAGAGTAGATAAATGCTGTGTTCTCCTCTTCACATGATCACATAAAAATTATAGAAAAATCACCTTTGAGAACCACCTGGAGACTAGCTGAACAGAACTCCTAAAACTTACTTCAGGGCAAAGGCTGGAGAGGGAGCTATCTCCAGGACAGAAGTGCTGGCAGGCACCATTGTCCATCCCTTTATTGAAATTTCTCCCCACCCAGCAAGAAGACACTGGTGGGTGCAAAATTTGAGTCTCTATTAACCTGACAAACACTGCCTGCCCCACCCTGGTGATTCCCTGAGACAGCGCTCCATCCAACTCATGCACCAACCTGAACCTCTTTCAGTGGCTATTCTTCACAAGTAGCCAGCATTGGCTCACACTGCACATTTCCCTAAAATCTTTCAAAAGTTATAGAAACCCCAAACAAACACCAGCTGGCCTTGGTGTGCCCTATGCCTCTTGCTAAGCAGCCCCAGGCCTGGAACTAGAGGCATCTGTCCTTGGTTTGCAGCATAGCTTCTCCCAGCATAGCTTGCACCTTCAAGCCCAACATGGGCAGTTACCAACAACAGATTACTTTGTAGCTCCTACCAGTTGACACCAGACTAGGCACAAGAAACTGCTAACTTTAGCCAGCACCAAAGCCCCTCCCAGGAGACTCCAGAACCAATACACCCATTGGTTCTGGCCAACTTGAAACCATACCAGAACACCACCTAATTACTTCCACAAATGACAAACCCAAAGGTTAGACTAAGCAGACACCAGATCCCACTAGAGTGAGCTCTGCTCCAAGGGGAAGCCCACAGACAACAGCTCATCTGCTGAAGTCAAGTTTGGTTCTCACAGCCAATCAGCCTGAGGGTTAATCCAACTCACTAACATGCCAACAGCAATCAAAACTCAACTGCTAGGTTGGTGCAAAAGTAATTGCGGTTTTTGCAATTATTTTTAACCCTTTAAACCATAATTACTTTTGCACCAAATTAATACAACAGGAGGACACACACAACCCACAACAGGGATGCCCACGAAGTACCTGCCTCAAGTGACCAGGGAGACTGTCCCACTGGGCATCACAGGGAGACTACCAAATGAGTCTACCTTACCAAAGCTGGAAGACATAGGAGATCTACCTGATACATAGAACCAAACACAGAGAGGCAGCCAAAATGAGGAGACAAAGAAACATGTTCCAAATAAAAGAATAAGACAAAACTCCAGAAAAAGAACTAAACAAAATAAAGGCAAGCAATCTTCCAAATACAGAGTTCAAAACACTGGGTATAAGGAATCTCAATGAATTTAGGTGGATAATAGATGAACTCAGTAAGAACTTACACAAAAAGATAGAAATCATAAATAAGAACCAATAAGATATGAAAAATACAATGACTGAAATAAAGAATACATTTGATGGAATCAACAGCAAATTAGATGAAGCAGAGGATCAAATCAGTGATTTGGAAGACAAGGGAGTAGAAAAAACCCAATCAGAATAGAACAAAAAAAAAAAAAAAAAAAGAGGCAAGTTTAAGAAACTTTTGGAACAACATCAAGTGTAAATCTTTAACTGGTATTTTTTAGAACATGTCACCCCACAGCAGCAGAATATACATTCTTTTCAAGTGAACATGGTACATTTTTCAGGATAGACCTGGAAAATGTTACACCACAAAATGTTCCAAGAATATGAGTTAAAATCCATCTAGTCTAATAGAAAAAAATAAACAAATGAAACTACATCAAACTAAAAGTTTTTGCACAGCAAAGGTAACCATCAACAAAATGAAGAGGAAACCTACTGAGTGGGAGATGATATTCATCAATGATACATCTGACAATGAGTTAATGTCCAAAATATATAAAGAACTCATACAAGATAACACACACACACACACACACACACACACACACACACACACACAAACAAAAAAAAAAAAAAACACACAAATAATCCAATTAAAAATGGGCAAAGGACTGCTATTGACAATAGCCAAGACATGGAAACAACAAAAATGCCCATCGGTAGATAACTAGATAAAGAGACTGTGGTACATTTATACAATGGAGTATTACTCAGCCATAAAGGTGAATTAAATCCTACCATTTCCAATGACATGGATGGACCTAGGGAATATTATGCTAAGTGAAATAAGTCAGGCAGAGAAAGACAAATACAATATGATCTCACTTATATGTGGAATCTGAAGAACAGAATAAATGAGCAAACTAAATAGAAATAGAGTCAGAGATATAAAGAAAAAAACTGAAGGTTGCTAGATGGGAGGGAAGTGAGGATGGAGAGAAGTAACAGGATTAGAAAGTACAAATGAGTAGTCACAATATTGACATGGGGATGTGAAAGAGTTTGGGGAATATAATCAATAATGTTGTAAAGAATTTGTAGGGTGTCAGATGGACACTTAATAGGGAGACCACTTTACGGACTGTGTAAATGCCTGACCACTGCACTGTACATCTGAAACTGAAGCTGAATAATATATATATACTGGGGGTGCCAGAAAAATGTATATACATTTTAAGAGATATTATCTATGCTCAAGCAGTAGTTCGCCATAATCATAAGTGTTTGAATACTGATGGTAACCACTCTGAGCTCCTATTGTGATTGCAAAAGTCAAACGTGACTTGTATTCATCATTTAGTATTGGTATATATTGAGTATTACAATTTTAATACAGTTTTTTCCTTTCTAAAATTGTGTACTTTTTTTGGCACCCTCCGTATATAATCAGCACAGCACAAGGAACAGAGTTAACGGAATTGTAACAGCTATATATGATATTAGAGGGGTAGTAGATTGCGGGAGGCAGGTTATCACTTTGTGAGGGGTGTAAATGTCTATTACATTGTTTTGTACACCTGACACAAACAAACAAATAAATAAATTTTTAAAATTTTAAATATAATAAATAAATAAAGTTTGGAGCTAAATATACAAAGAAAAAAAAAGAGGACATCCTTGGCATTTAGAGAGGGAATCACGCAAGGTGCAGTTGCAGCTGGCGCCAGTCGCTTATCTTTCTACCACCAGGTGGCACCAGAGGCACATCGTCTTTACTCACCCTTGGCCTCTGGGACCATGCTGCCAGAAGTCTGGGCAATGGGTCCTGGTTCCCTTCTCAGCACCTTGAACCTTGAATCTAGGTTCAAAATAAAATCCACATTTACACACTCTCTCCACCCTGTCCCCAAGAAATGTCAAGGTCTTTGAAGTGAGGCTGGGAGCTAAATCAGCATGTTGAAAAAAATACAGGTGGTTTTACTTTATTTGTTTAAAAAAAAAAAAAAAAAAAAAAAAAAAGGCAGAGGACCCGAATAGACATTTCTGCAACAAACACACACAGCTGGCTAGTAGACATGTGAAAATATACTCAATGTCACTAACCATCAAAAAAAATGCAAATTAAAATTACAACATATCACCTCACAGCTCTCAGAATGGCTATTATCAAAAAATCAACAAACAACACGTGTTGGCAAGGATGTGGAGAAAAAGGAACCCTCATGTATATTTGGTTGGATTGCAACTTGGTGCATCCACTATGGAAAACAGTATGGAGTTTCCTCAAAAAAATTAAAAATAGAAGTGCCTTATGACCCTGAAATCCCACACTGGGTATTGATAAAAAATAATCCAAAACACTAATTTGAAAAGATATATTCATCTTCATGTTCATTGCAATAGCAAAGGTATGAAAGCAAACTAAATGTCCATCTATAAATGAATGCATTAAAAAGAGTTGGTACAATCAAAATGGTGGCGTGAGGTGAGCCTCTGTAAAGCTCCCCTGGAATTTACAACTAATCGAACAACAATAACTCCACAAAGGACTCCCTGCACAGCAGACAGGCAAGACGAAGAGGCCCACTACTGAATTCACTGAAAGGAGGACTATCGCGTGAGTGGGGGAGGACAGCAGGGAGAAGTGCGGAGACAGAGCCGGGCGGGGCGCAGGCCGAAGACCTAGCTCAGTGTTCCGAGTTCGCTGGATCCCGGGAACTACTGCACCTGCGGGAAAAGGAAGAATTCGGACTGCTTGGGCTCTGCTTATGGCCAACAGGGCTGAGGGAACAGCATATAACATGGCTGAACCCAACGCTCACGGCAGAGACCTCAGAGCAAAGACTGAAGGAAAAAGGCTGAAAACAGTGGTTTAAGCCCTCACTGCCAAGCAGAGAACAGAAGCCTTAGGCACTGAGACTAACAGTCCCCTCTCTCCCCTCCCAGAGTTTGCCCTGTCCCCACCAGCCTGGTGCTAGAAATGGTACAGTACCAGTGTTAGATCAAAAGAACAGAATATTTGCTGTTCTGAGAACTGTGGACCTCAGACACAAATTCACAGTGCAACTAGTTCTGGCAGATGGGAGGGAGCTGTGGAAGCAGGACTGGCCGCCGACATTGCTCTGGGCCACTTCTCACAACTCACCCCGCCCTGGCCGCACCTATCTGGGCAGATCCCTGCAGGAGTAAACAGAACTGTTGAAACATATGGGCTCTGAATCTGGGGCAGGAAGAGCTTTGAAACTTCAAAAGCTCTCCGCATACCCACACGAACACTGCGCCCTGCGACCCAAGCGGACTATTAACAGAGGAGAATCCCATCTCCCACGGAATCCCCCTATTGTGTGAGAACCTGGAATAGTGCAGAGAAAACATAGCACTACCGTGTGAGAGACAAAAAAAAAGGCTGCAGTTGGAGAGAAAATAAAACATTCTACCAACAACTACTGGAAAACAAAAAAAAAGACCTCTTCCTATCAACCTGTTGCAGAGGCCACTCATGTAGATGTCTAGGAAGGGAAATAATAAATCAGTAATTGTCATGAATAATCAAGGCAACAAGACAGCTCAGAAAGACAGTGAAAAGTCTCCAGAAAAGGAACTTAAAGATAATATCTGACTTAAACGACAGAGAATTCAAGATTGCAGTTCTGAAAAAACTCAACGGGATGCAAGAAAACACAGAAAGGCAGCTTAATGAACTCAGAAACACAATCAAAGAACAACATGAGCATTTTACGAAAGAGATTGAAATTTTAAGAAAGAACCAAATAGAATTTCTGGAGATTAAGAACTCAATAGAAGAAATTAAGAATGAAATAACCAGCTTAGGTGGTAGAGTTGACCAGATGGAGGAAAGAATCAGTGACATCGAAGACAGAAACTTGGAAATTACACAGATGGAAGAAGAAAGAGACTTGAGACTTAAAAGAAATGAAAGAATTCTACAAGAACTTTCTGACTCCATCAGAAAGAGCAATGCAAGAATAATGGGCATACCAGAAGGAGAAGAAAGAGAGAAGGGAACAGAGAATATGTACAAACAAATTGTTGGTGATAACTTCCCAAACTTGTGAACAGAATGGATCCTTGAATGCAAGAAGCAAATAGAACACCTAATTACGTCAATCCCAACAGGCCTTCTCCAAGGCACATTGTATTGAAGCTGTCAAAAATCAACGACAAAGAAAGAATCCTCAAGGCAGCCAGGGAAAAGAAGACGGTAACCTACAAAGGAAAGCCCATTAGATTATCATCAGATTTTTCAGCAAAAATTCTACAAGCCAGGAGGGAGTGGAACCAAATATTCAAACTATTGAAAGAGAGAAATTATGAGCCAAGAATAATATACCAAGCAAAGATATCCTTTAGATATGAAGGAGGAATAACGACCTCTCCAGAGATGCAGAAGCTGAGGGAATTTTCTAATACACGACCTGCACTACAAGAAATACTAAAGGAGGCTATTCAACCACCATCAACAGGGACAAATTGTGGCACCCAAAACATAAAAAAGGGGAGAGTGAAGGCCTGAACCGGAATATGGGAATGGAGAAAGTAAGCGTGCTAAAGAAAATGGAATACTCTAAATATCAAACTTTCTTTTACTTAAACTTAAGGGTAACCACTCAAGAAAAATGCAGAACTGAAATACATACTGTAACAAAAGAAGAAACAGAGGAAAACATCATAGAATACCACCAAACAGAAATAATAGACAACAACAGAAAGGCAAAGAAACAATGGAGACACAGCCTTACCAGAAAACTAAAGATAGAATGACAGGAAATCCTCACATATCAATAGCCATACTAAATGTAAATGGACTGAACTCACCAATAACAAGGCACAGAGTAGCAGATTGGATGAAAAAACTAAACCCAACCGTATGCTGTCTCCTGGGACACATCTCAGCTACAAGGACAAGCATAGACTTAAAGTAAAAGGGTGGAAATTTACACGCCAAGCAAATGGTATCCAGAGAAAATCAGGTGTAGCCATAATGATATCAGATGAAACAGACTTCAGGGTGAAAAAGATAACAAGAAACAAAGATGGAAATTTCATAATTGTAAACGGGACTATACAGCAAGAAGACATAACAGTCATCAATATTTATGCCCCCAATCAGGGAGCACCGAAATATACCAAGCAACTACTAACAGAACTAAAGGGAGAAATTGACCAAAACACAATTATACTAGGGGACATAAATACATCACTGACAGCTATGGATAGATCATCCAAACAGAAAATAAATAATGAAATAGCAGCCCTAAATGACACATTACATGAAATGGACATAATTGACATATATAGAGCACTTCATCCTAAAACATCAGTCTACACATTCTTTTCTAGTGTACATGGAACATTCTCAAGGATAGACCATATATTGGGACATGATATCAGTCTCGGCAAAGTTAAGAAGATTGAAATCATACCAAGTGTATTCTCTGATCACAAGGCTTTGAAATTGGATATCAACTACAAAAGAAAAACAAGAAAAACCACAAATACACGGAGATTAAACAACATACGTATAAAGAACAACTGGGTCAAAGAAGAAATTAGAGGAGAGGTCAAAAGATACATAGAAACAAATGACAATGAAAATACATCCTACCAAAATTTTTGGGATGCAGCAAAAGCAGTTTTAAGAGGGAAATTTACATCATTACAGGCCTATCTCAAGAAACAAGAAAAATCCCAAATAAATAACCTCATGTTACATCTTAAAGAACTAGAAAAAGAAGAACAAGTGAAACCCAAGGTCAGCAGAAGGAAAGAAATAACAAAAATCAGAGCAGAACTAATGAAATGGAGAACAAAAAGACAATAGAAAAAATTAATGTGACAAAGAGCTGGTTCTTTGAAAAGATTGACAACATTGACAAATCATTGGCTAGACTCACTAAGATAAAAAGAGAGAACACACTAATTAACATAATCAGAAAAGAAAAAGGGGAAGTTATCATGGACACCACAGAAATACAAAGGATCATCCAAGTCCATATATGAAGGACTATATGCCACCAAATTAAATAACCTAGAAGAAATGGACAAGTTCTAGGAACATATAGCCTTCCAAGGCTGAACCATGAAGAACTGGAAAATCTAAACAGACGGATCACCAGTAATCAAATTGAATCAGTCATCCAAAACCTTCCCAAAAGCAAAAGTCTGGCACCAGATGGCTTCACTAGTGAATTCTACCAAACCTTCAAAGAGGATCTAATACCAATCCTGCTCAAACTCTTCCAAAAAATTGAGGAAGAGACAGTACTCCCTAACTCATTTTATGAGGCCAACATTACCCTGATACCAAAACCTGGTAAGGACAACACAAAAAAAGAAATCTACAGACCAATATCTCTGATGAATGCAGATGCAAAAATCCTAAACAAAATTCTAGCAAATCAAATGCAACAATGCATTAAAAAGATCACTCATCATGACCAAGTGGGGTTCATTCCCAGGGCACAAGGATGGTTCAACATCCACAAATCCATCAATGTGATACATCACATAAACAAAATAAAGGACAAAAATCATATGATTATATCAATTGATGCAGAAAAAGCATTTGACAAGATACAACATCCATTTATGATTAAAACACTTAATAAAATAGGTATAGAAGAAAAATACCTTAACATAATAAAGGCCATATATGACAAGCCCTCAGCTAACCTCATAATTAATGGTGAAAAACTGAAACCCTTTGCTCTACGTTCAGGAACACAACAGGGCTCTCCTTTATCACCTCTGGTTTTCGACAGTGTTGGACGTCCTTGCCAGAGCAATCAGGCAAGAGAAAGAAATAAAAGGCATTCACATTGGGAATGAAGAAGTTAAATTATCACTCTTTGCAGATGACATGATGCTATATATAGAAAACCCTAAAGACTCCACCAAAAAGCTATTAGAAACAATCAACGAATACAATAAATTTGCTGGCTACAAAATCAAAAAAATTACAAATAGAATTACCACATGACCCAGCTATCCCTCTCCTGGGTATCTACCCAAAAAATCTAAAAACATTTATACATAAAGACACGTGTGCTCTAATGTTCATTGTACCTTTGTTTATGGTGGCCAAGACTTGGAAACAACCAAAATGACCTTCGATAGATGAATGGATAAAGAAGTTGTGGTATATATACACAATGGAATATTATTCGGCAGTAAGAAAAGATGATATAGGAACATTTGTGACAACATGGATGGATCTTGAGAATATAATGCTAAACGAAGTAAGTCAGACAGAAAAAGCAGAGAACCATATGATTTCACTGATATGTGGTACATAAACCAAAAACAACAAAAGAACAAGACAAACAAATGAGAAACAAGAACTCATAGACACAGACAATAGTTTAGTGGTTACCAGAGGGTAAGGGGGGTGGGGGGTGGGAGATGAGGGTAAAGGGGGATCAAATATATGGTGATGGAAGGAGAACTGACTCCGGGTGCTGAACACACAATGGGATTTATAGATGATGTAATACAGAATTGTACACCTGAAATCTATGTAATTTTACTAACAATTGTCACCCCAATAAATTAAAAAAAAAAGAGTTGGTACGTGTACACAAGGAAATATTACTTGACCATAAGAAAGAATGAAATTTTACCATTTACAACAACATGGGTTGAACTAGAGGGCATTATGCTAAGTGAAATAAGTCAGACAGAGAAAGACAAATATTGTATGATTTCATTCACATGTGAGACTTAAAAAATAAAATAAACTAACAAGTAGAAACTAACTCATAGATACAGAGAACAAATTGATGGCTGCCAGATGGGAGGTGGGTCGGGAAGATGGGTGAGAGAAAAGAAAAGGATTAAGAAGTACAAAGTGTCAGTCACAAAATAGTCGCAGGGATTAAAGTATAGCACAGGGAATAGAGTCAATGATATTGTAATAACTATGTATGGTATCAGGTGGGTACTAGACTTATTAGGGAATCACTTGGTTAGTTACATAAATGTTTAACCACTATGTTGTACACTTGAAAATAAAAATAATGAATGTTAACTGTAATTGAAATATTTTTTTAAAAAATCTTCTGGTCTAATGAGGAAGATTGACAAGTAGATAGGCATTCACTTTACAAGTAATTACAGGAAGGCTTCTTGATGTACCATGAAATGCCATCTAAGGTAAGTTCTGAAAGTTATATAGGCATTGACAGTTTCTACAATCAGAGACAAGTAGAAATACTACACATTTAGAAAAGTAATATGTTTAAAGAAGGGAAGTGGACAGATATGAAGGTTTTTAAATTGTCCGGTTTGAGCTATGTGTTTTTTAAAAGATTTGTATTAAAATATAGCTAACATACAATATTCTATTAGTTCAGGTGTACTCAACAGTTATTCAACATTTATATACCTATAGCAGTGACCACCATGATAAGCCCAGCAACCATCTGACACTGTACCATGCTATGATGATATTATTGACTATATTCCTATGTTGTGCATCCCCAAGTAGTCTAGTACCCACATGGCACTATACATAGTTATTAACATATTATTGAATATATTCCCTATGGTTTACTTTACATCACCATGACTACTTTGTAACTACCAATTTGTACTTCTTAATGCTTTCCCCTTTTTCACCCAACCCCCAACACCCTTCACATCTATCACCCCAATAAGTCTAGTACCCATCTAACATGATATTTAGTTATTACAATATTATTGACTATATTCCTTATGTTATATCTTACATCCCCATGACTACTTTGTAACAACCAATTTGTATTTCTTAATCCCTTCACCTGATGTGTTTTATTTGTGAATAGTCTTTTACATTTTTGTTTGTTGAATATGGGCACCAAAGAACCTGTAAAAGTTATTTTTTTCACATCAGTGAAATCATGTGATTCTTGAATTTTTCTGTCTGACTTATTTCGCTTAACATAATAATATCAAGATCCATCCATGTTGTCGAAAATGGTACTATTTCATCTTTTCTTATGGCAGAATAGTATTTCATTATGTATATATACCACATCATTTTTATTCAATCATCTATCAAAGGACACTTTGGTTGTTTCCATATCTTTGCAAGTGTAAATAAAGCTGCAATTCACTGATATGTGGTATATAAAACTGAAAACAACAAAAGAACAAGACAAATAAATGAGAAAAACTCATAGAAACAGACAATAATTTAGTGGTTACCAGAGGGTAAGGGGGTGGGGGGTGGGAGATGAGGGTAAAGGGGATCAAATATATGATGATGGAAGGAGAACTGACTCTGGGTGGTGAACACACAATGGGATTTATAGATGATGTAATACAGAATTGTACACCTGACATCTATGTAACTTTACTAACAATTGTAACCCCAATAAACTTTTTTTTAAATTTATTTTTTTCAACTGAATGTGCATAAATAAAAGTTTGAAAAAGGTCAAAAAATAAAATAAAATAAAATTGGGAATCAACTATACTTGGGAAAAAAAGATAAGAGTATAAAGGAGTCAATAATGGCACTTAGAATTCTAATTTGTATAACTGAATGGATAGGAATGTGAATTTAGGGAGCATGATAATGAACTTGTTTATGACTTTGAAATACCTGGGTAATATCACTGTGGAGATGCCTGGCTTGTCACTGTATATGTGGATCTGGAGTTCAAGAGAGAGATGCAGCTGGAAATATGCATTAGGGAGCCATCAGCTTTAAAATGGTAGCTGAAACCTTTAAATGGGTGAAGTCATTCTGGTACAATTCAGTGTTTAAAGAAAAGGATCCTGGAAGCAAAAGCCTAGGAAAACTACCATTTAAGTGATGACTAAGTACTGGGAGCCATCATGGGTGACTAGAAGAAAAAGACAGGTGGCAAAGGAGCAGGAACCTGGTCTAAACAAGGGCGGGAAAGAAGTATATAAAGATGGAATTGAGAACTATACTTAAGATGGAAAATAAACAGAGCTCCTCGATATCCTGGATGAAGGAAATTAGGGAGAGAAAAGGATAGAGAATGACTCCCAGATTTCTGGGTTGGGTGACCAGTTGGCTGGTCAGAAGAAGAAGAGGTTAGGTCTAGAAATAATTGTTTGAAGTGCTAGTGAGATGTCAACTGGAAGAACTGTGGGCAGTTAGAGTTCAGGAGAGCATCTGGTTAGCAACCTAACCTTGGAAATAGTCAATGCAGAGGTGGTATTTATCATCAAGGGAGAAGACGTGATGACCCTAGAGGAGCCATTAGTTGAGACTGGAGCCCCACGGCTACTCTCATTTAAGAAATAGGCAGTGCAAGAGGTGCCAGCATAGGAGAATGTAAAGAAACTGAGAACGGGGAGAACTGAGTTTGTCCTTCAGAAGAAAGCCTTTTTATCTCATATAGTGCTTTGGGATATTGGTCCTGATACATATTTGAGCTATCAGTATCCCAACCTGCTTGGGGCCTTACAAAGTCATAATGATTCCATATATCTTCTAAATTCATCCTGAAGCTTATATAAAAGGTCCTAGGACTCATAAGGAGCTCTTTATAATTTCCTAACTTGCTTTTAATTAAGGACTTTCATGGGTTAAAAGTAGTGGACCACTTAATCCAGAAATAGTTTAAATTTGCTTCTATATTTGGAAATACTTCAATCATTAGGGGTGAGCAGGAACACACAACATCCTTCAAATACTATTCCTTTTTCTTCATATGGTATTGTGAATGTCTCAGCAATTGGGGCCATCACTTTTTTGCTAATTAATTTAAGTCTAATTTGTTTCAGCCCACACAACAGTGCAGATTGTAAGAGAAGGCAACAGCAGTCATATTCCACTAAAAGTACCTGCCAGCATCAAAGCCTCCACCATTAAGCAATTCACCACAGAGGGAAGATCTCTTAAGAGCTAAACAAAGTAAATTAACACCACCTCCCAATTAGTTTCAGAAAAAAATCTCAAAGTGCTCGGAAGCACCAGGAAGCACCAGGAAGCATTTCATCTTACTATCACCATTCTAGCATAACACAGTCTTACAAGGAGTTACCAAACACTTACCAGCGTGTGTTCTGTGTGTTGTGTAGAAAAATTTCAAGTTCGTCAAATGACTGCTATCTCTGTAGGTGCCATGACCTGGACTATTTTTACCATTTCATTCCCAAAAACTAAAACAGTGCATATAGATGTTGCACAATTACTATTTGCTATGCAAATGAATGACTGAATGAAAAGAAAGAGAAAGAAAGGTAGGAAGAAGGAAAGGAGGAAGAGAAGGAGAGATTGATCTGTGGAGTTACTCCAGTTCAAAAAGTCATAATGAAAGAGCATTACCTTTAAAGCCAGTTTGCCAGCCCCATCACCCACAGGGCTGTGTGAGCACGTCATTTAATCTCTGTGAATCACAGTTTCTTTTTTCATTTAATGGGAATGTTACCTATACAGCATACATTAATGAGTTAAAATGAAGGTGAATTTATAAATTTGAAAGCATTTTGTAAACAGTTAAAGACAGCTGTTGCTATTAAGATTTGGAACCCAACTTTAAATTGTTTTCTATTGTGCCTCTAGTTAGATCATTCTTATGTGTCATATAATGACATTTTAGTCTCACTAAACTTCTGATGAAACAATTACCATCAGTTTATGTCCCAAGTATACAAAGAAGAATGCAATGTAGTCGCTATCCTTAAAGAGCTCACTGTTTAGTGAGGGAGACCAATGTGAAAATGCAAACGATAATTCAGGCAGTATGAACATGCAATGTAAAAACTGTATCAATGACTGGCAGGTAGTCATGGACGAGGAACAATGACTTTACTGAGTAAGTCAGACACTTCGGAGGGAGGTGAAATTTGAACTGGGTCGTAAAGAATAGTAGAAGCCAGGAGGAGAAAGAATAGGCCTGGGTGCTTTAAAAGTTTTCATAGACACTATTTTCCTGAATGTATTTTTAAACTTTCTTTTTACTCAACATTATGTTTTTTACACTTACGCATATACTTATATGATGGATACATAAGTGTCTATTTGTTTTCTGACTTTTTCCTATGTTTAGAATTTTCCATGATTAAAATTTATTTTTTTAGGAAACAAAGAAAGGTACATACATGGCTGGAGCAAACGCCATGAGGTGGTTGAGAGGTGGGTTTTGGTACATCTGAGCCAGATTGGGGAAGATGTTGCATGTTGGAATAAGTATTTTGTATTTTTTTGTTTGAACAAAAGGGAATCAACATTAAATTATTAAACAGGAATGAAATGATTGTTGTTTCTATTATCATCAGACATCTAAGTCAAGTGGTAGCAGAGAATGAACAAGCTGACTGCAACCAGTTGAGACCCGGCTCACTCACTCTTTGCTTACTGTTTCCTTGAACAGTTTCCTTGATCAATAAATCAGACAAGGAAAGATCATTAGAAACCTGGGGGACTAAGGGTGCATTTGATATGTTTAAGCAGCTGCAGTGTTTTCAAGGCCAGTGTACAAGGAGCTGGCCTCCACTTCACATCAAGAAAGGAGGGACAGGTAGCCAAGCCAGGCATGCAGAAACATTTTTCTGTTCACTCTTTTTCTCCCTAGCTTTACCAATAGTCATCCTTGCACCACTTTGTAACACATGAGGTCTCACCCAGCTCCAGGATTGAAGGCCAATTGTGTGTTTCTGTGACAGCAAGTATTTAAAAGGAAAATAAAGCAATGACAAGCTGTGACATGCTATCATTAAGTAATTATAATTTCCTCCTATATTACGACAATAGATGTCACTTTCTCATCTGGAAGGCAGGCCACGTATAGAAACACCATGTCAAAAATCTTTTCAGACAAAGACGGGGGAGGGTGTGAAATAGAATATTTTGATGGGTGGCATACACCCCATTCCCAACCCCCAACTCCCACATGCTCTGATAAAAGTCAGATCTGTAAAGAACTTCAAAGACTCCCCACTCTGACAAACAGTAATAAAACAAGAAATTGAAAAAAAATCTACCAAAGTGCATGGAGGAAGCAGAGCTGACAAGTGTTATGATGGTTCTGTTTTAGTAATCAACCAACTAACTGCAGGGCACTTCCTCCTAGTGGTAAGCAAGTCTAGGCTGTCAACTGTGAAGGAGTACAGAAAGGTCAGACTGCAGAGGGATTCTACAGGCCTGGAATAAGTGATTACACATTCTTCCTGCCTGTTTTTCTTGCAGGCCACATCCCACCCCAAGCCCACAGTCTACTCCAGCCCAACTGTAACCTCAACCGCTCCCTCATCTCCTTCTTCCAAAGAGAAATATGTGAAATGTAAAATCAGTCAGTCTAGGCTCATCTTTCTTTCCTCCATTTAATGGAGGGTTGGGGGTTAGGGGAAGTATAGAACAAGGAACTAGCTCTGGAATCCAGGACATCTGGCTTCTATTCAGACCCAATCACCGACCTTGAGAGCATATTGAAAGCATTTGGCTGTCTCAGTGGTCTAAAATGAGCTATTTATTTCAGACTCAACAACTATTCCAAACATATGCTTCCATTTGGAAACAATTGGAAGTAAGACAGAGTTTCTTTTCTTTTTTTCTCCTTTTTTAGGAGGAAGGTGGAAATAATACAGGACTTTGAATCAGAAAGACTAACCTCATTCCAACCACTGATCTGACACTTGCTTGAGACAACTGTGTGACTATTTGGCTTCCTTAATCTCTCTGCAATTTTAGTTTCTCAACTGTCAAACCATGATTAAATTCCTCTCTCAATAAGCAATTGAGAGGATTAAATAGCAATGTATTCTAAGGACCTGGTGTAGTGCCCGGCATATGATTGCTTCCTTCTTCAAACAAAGGCTTAGCCATAGTTTATTAATTGGGTATAAACGTGCCCGTCTTATCTACCTTATATAGTGCTGTGATAATCATGTGGGTAATGTGTTTAAGTGTTTGGTAACTTTAAATGGTTTTGAAGATATGAAGTAGTATATTTCGGATCATTATTACAAAATAATGTGTTAAAAATAACATGTCAAAACCAAATGCTTGGATTCCTAAGACAAATTCGGGGGAAATTGGAAATGAAAAATTGCTACACAATCAGTGGACATTTATTTGGTACATTGGTTACTAACACTGCCTCAGCATTAGCCCCTCCACACCCACATCATTATCTGATTCAGTTTCCTCCTAGAAACGGCCTTCCTCATCATCCCTGTGGCTTCTGCTTTCCTGAACACAACTGAGAATAAACCATTTTGTAGGAGTGTCACTAGAAATATCTGCTAAAATATAAAGTATATACTTAGTCCAAGGCATGGTGACAATGGCTTCTACCTCCGCACCTTGGTGTTTCATCCATTCCCTACCTGTTTTGCAGCCCAGGTAAGGGTAAAACCTGAGGCACTTTTACTTTGGCCAATTGATGGAGCCCAATACATCCCTATGAACTAGGCATCATTTTCAGAACATTTCTAAGTAATCAAGCCTCACTTGTCTCATCTATATGACAAAGACTCTCTAAGCCCTAAAAATAGGAGCAATTTACATAGTGTTTAAAATGTGCAAGACGCTTTTACTAACATACCCTCATCCTCACAATCACCCTGTAGTTGTGTGCAACATGGCAGATGAGGAAACCAAGACTCACCCAAGGGCTACTTACTCAGAATTCTCTGCTTCATATCACAGCTTCCAACCAAGTCAGTCAGCACTCTCTTGAAGTGAGACTTCTAGGGAAGCTAGATTTTTTTTAATGGCAGGTGAAGGTGCCCAAAGCAAGTATTCCAGGAGACAGAAAAAGGCATAGCCTTTTCTAACCTTGCTGGGAAAGCCAACAGAGTTAATGTTGCTGTATTATGTTCCTTGATACAGCCAGAGGCCTATTCAAGTTCAAGAGGAGGAGACATAGACTCCATCTCTATTGGGAGAATGTCAAAATGTTTCAAAGGTTTTAAAAACCATCATGGCATCATACTTCAATGGAGGAGATACCAGAAGCATTCCATCAAAGTCAGAAACAAAACAAGGATGTCCAATATAAATTAGGATTTATCATTTGACATTGTTCTATAATAGCATAGAGATAAGCAATTTTTTTTTCTGTAGAGTGCTGAATAATAGATATTTAAGGCTTTGCAAGCCATATTGTCTCTGTCAATACTACTCAGCTATAGTGAAAAAGCCACATATGATATAAATGAAAGAGTGTGGTTGTGATTCTATAAAACTTTACCTACAAAAACAGGTGGCAGGCTGGATCTGGCCAATGAGCTGTCATTTGCTGACCCGTTTTAGAGTTTTTGGCCAACATTAATATAGATAAAGGAAAAAGCATAAATACTGAAGTGAAAGAGATAATAGTTTGTTGGAGATAGTCTGATGTAAGTCTGCAAAACCCAAAAGAATCAATTGAAAAAATATAGCAATGAGAAAATTCAGGAAGAGGGATGGATGCATAATTGGGATATAGAAATCAATAGCTGTAATATTGTGGCATAATAAAAAATATACATTTGGTCTTCATCCATGTTCCTGACACAAGAGCTTCTAAAAAACCCTTGGAGTTTCTTGCATAATAGGGATGAGGGGAACATCTTTTGTTATTTACAATAAACCCCTTTCAACCATACCTTATGCTAATGAGGTGGCTCTTGGTGGGCCTCTAGATAGCTTCAGAAGGGCTGGTTGCAAGACCCAACCAGGTAATTAGAGGATTAGATCTTTCATCCCCACCTCCAACCTCAGGAGAGGGGGCTGAAGATTGAGTTAATCACCAATGGCCAATGACTTAATCCATTATGCCTATGTAATGGAACCACCATAAAAATCCCTAAATGATGGGGTTCAAAGAGCTTCCAAATTGGTAAACGCATCACAATGCTGGGACAGTGGCACTCCCAGAGAGAGTATAGAAGTTTTACACATCCCACCCCATACCTTGTCCCTGTATCTCTTCAATTGTCTGCTCATTTGTCTCTTTTATAATAAACCTATAAGAGTAAGTAAACTATTTTCCCTGAGTTTTGTGAGCCATTCCAGCAAATTTTCAAACATGAGGAGTTATGGGGAACCCAACATTTATACCAGTCAGAGTACAAGAGGCTTGGGACCTGCAACTGGCATCTGAAGCAGAGTCAGTTTTGTGGGACTAAACACTTAAACTGTGAGGTCTGTGCTAACTCTGAGTAGTTAGTATCAGAATTGAATGGAGTTATTTCACACCCATTGATATCTGGATGGTTAGAGAATTGGTTGTTGGTGTGAAAATAACCTACACTTTTGGTGTCAGAAGTGTTGTGAGTAAAAATAGGTCAGAATAGTGCTCAAAAATGCAAACAATACTGTGAGATACAAAATACAATACACTGCAAGAGTAGCAGTAGAAAGATAAAATACTCAGAAGCATAGCTCTTATACCCGAAAAACAAGAATTGTGTATAATCTATGATAAAAACTTAAAAACATTCCTGAAGAACATTATTCATTCTACGTATTTACTTGTGAACATGCAAAATGATGAAAATACAAGGTTATATATTACAGTAGTGTTTGAAACAGCAAAATTTTGCAACTAGTACAGCAATAGAGAACTGGTTAAATAATCATATGTACATCTATAGAATATTAAGGATCTATCAGAAAAGAATGATAAAGACCTTTCTGTACTGATGTGGAATATGTTTCAGGATATATTGTTAGTTAGACACACACTTACAGTGCAAAACATGTTTATAGTCTTCTACCTTCTGTCTACAAAGTGTAGGAAGAGGGCATGTATCATACATATACATGTACTATAAACACACGTAGGCATTTGCTAAAATTTTTGTGGAATGACAAACAAGACTCATAACATTGTTTGCTTCCAGAAAGAATTGAATGACTAGGGGACAGGGATAGAGAAAGAGTTTGCACTGAATACCCCTATTCTATTTTTGATTCTTGAACCATGTGAGTTTATTAACTATTCAAAAATTAAATGTCATTCTAATATTGTTTATACAATAAATAAAAATCATATGCTTTAAAAAATGTTGAATTATTTTGTTGTTATTGATTACTTTTCTTCACAAGTTATCACACACTCCAGGCTTTGGAATCAGACAGATCTGAACACGTATACAGAATAGTTGTCAAAAATACAGAGTGCATAGCTCCAGACTGTCTGGATGTGAATCCCATACCTACTAGTTAAGACATGTGTGACTTTGAGCCAGTTAATTAACATCTCTGTGCCTCTGTTTACATGCCTGTAAAATAGCAGTATTGGTAACTCCTTTGTAAAATAACTGGGATAATCTCTGTTTTGTGTTTTATCCAGTGTCTTGATGGAGTAACTTTATAATAAAATTACTCTGCAGTGTCTATCAAGACAAACAAAAAATGGAGGAGGAGTTGGAAAGACAGACTTGTTTCTGGGGATATTTATCTTATAGGTTAGAGAACCACAGGGAGTCTTAGACCTGAAAGTGACCTTAAATTTGAGAAACAGTACTCCTACTACATCTTACTATAAAGCTTCACAGTGCAGTATACCTTTTTGACCTTGTTTAAATTCACATGTGAAATGCAAGTGTTCTCAATTCTGTTCGCCAATGGTACCCTCGACCTCCAGAAAACCTATTATTATCTCTGGCAGAACTACCATTTAAAGCAGAACTTCTGAAAATTGAATACAGATGAATCACCTGGATTTATTCTTAAAATGTAGATTCTGATACAGTAGGTCTGGGATTAGACTGAGACTCTTCATTTCTAACTGTTTCCCAGTTAATTAAAATGCAGCTGGCCTACAGTCCACAAATTCAGTAGCAAGGATTTATAGAAGAGGCATGGGAAATGCTGATGTGTATTATACATCATAGCTTTATTCATATAGAAGGATTGATTCATCTCTCCATTATTCAAGTGCATTGGCTTGTCAACTTGTATTTAATTATATTTGCACCTTTCAAAGGACAGGTTTTGTTAATTAAATGTGTCAGTCAGTTTATTATGCAGTCAAGAAAAAAGGGGGGGTTGGCCGGTTGTCTCAGTGGTTAGAGCACAGTGTTTATAACACCGACGTCTCTGGTTCGATTCCCAAACGGGCCAGTGAGCTGCACCCTCCACAACTAGATTGAAAACAATGACTTGACCTAGAGCTGAGCTGTGCCCTCCATAACTGGGTTGAAAACAATAGCATGGAGTTAATGGGTCCTTGAAAAACACACTGTTCCACAATATTTCCCAATAAAAAAAATTTTAAAGAAAAAAGCACCCTCAACCAAACCCCGATAATAATAATGACAGACATCAAAACATCAAAAATAAAAAAGCAACAACAAATATGTTATTTTTAAAAGACATTAACATGACATTTGTTATGTGGACATTCTTTGTACTTTTCAAATCTTAGGATAGTGGACAAAATCCTACAGTTGGAATTTCTTCATCTATAAAATGAGAATGATAATTCACATGTCAGAAAACTAAATAGAAAGTGTCAAATATAAAGTGCTTGGCATTTAGTAGTTAATCAATACATTAACTTTTAATTGAAATCATTAAAGATTGTATTTGTTTGGGGGCTCATATCACATAATTTAGATTTTTCTAAAACAAGTATTCTAAAACTTTACTGTGCAGCAGAATTACCTAGAAGGATTATTAAAACAGAAAGAAATTCTCCAAGTTTCTAAAATGGTCAGTCTGGGTCCAATAATTTGCATTTCTAGCAAGTACCCAGGTGATGATAATGCTGTTAGTTCAGGGACAACACATTAAGAACTGCTGCTCTAAAAGAAAGAGAAAAACATGAGAAAAGTTGTACATTTATAGAAAAGGCCAATATGATACACAGTGATTTGCCACAGTATTACTGATAGGACTTTGTAATACAGTGTGATCTTTGACAATAGATTGAATTTCCTGATTCTATTTAGGTTCAGCCTTTTAGATTTAGGTTTCTTGAACACTAAAAATCTATACCAGAGGGGTGCTAGTTGATCATTTTTACAAACACATTAATTTAAAAAATAAAAATAAAGCCTCATTTTAGTCTATCATGTTCTGGTATTTATAAATGCTTTAAAATACATTATTCCATGGAACACTAATAATCACCGTCCTGGGAGGTAGGCAGGGGAGAATTTAATGTGAACTTTATAAGTGAAGACCTGTGGCACCCAAGGATTAAATATTTGTGTAAGCACATACAACTGGTAAGTAACAGCCAGAACTCAAGCTTCAGGCTTCTGATTCCAAGCCTGGGCTGTTTGCATTAAGCTCTCGCTAAAGTTAATAAGATGGTATTCAATTATATCTGTTCATTCCTATGTAATGCACTCAATTTTCCCCATGTTGCTGTTTTAGTTCTTATTGCTCCATAATTCACAACCATAAAATGTATATAATAGAGGCTTAATATTACTGAACTTCTATTAAGGTGGACTTTTCAGCCTTCACTTCGAACCTTGAAATTTAATGTGTTCTAAAATCTACCTCCTACGCCAAGAATTAATGATGTTAAAATTGTACTCAGAGACGTCATCAAAATGGCAGCGTAAGGTGAGCCTCTATAAATCTCCCCTGGAATTTACAACTAATCAAACAACTATCACTCCACAAAGGACTCCCTGCACAGCAGACAGGCAACACGAAGAGGCCCACAACTGAATTCACCTAAAGGTGAGCAAATCCGCGAGCGGGGGAGGAGGGAAGGGAGAATTGCAGAGATGGAGCCTGCGGGTGCAGGACCCAGACCTAGCTTACTGCTCCGAGCTTGCAGCATCCTGGAACTACCACAGATGTGGGACAGGGAATAACTCGGACTGCTAGGGCTGTATATGGCACACAGGGCTGAGGGGACAGCATATAACACAGCTGGGGCCAACGCTCACGGCAGAGAACTCAGAGAAGGGACTGAGGGAAGAGGGTTGAAAACAGTGGTTTAAGCCCTCAAAGACAAGCAGAGAATGGAAGCCGTAGGCACTAAGACTAGCTGCACCCTCACTACCCTCCCAGAGCTCGCCCCACCCCCACCTGCCCTTTGCTAGAAGCAGAACACTAGCAGTGTTAGATCAAAAGAACAGAATATTTGCTCTTATGAGAACTGTGGACCGCAGACACAAACTCACAGCCCAACTAGTTCTGGCAAAGGGGAGGGAGCTGTGGAAGCAAGACTGGCTGAGGCGGTGGTCGCCGACATTGCTCTGGGCCACCTCTCACAACTCACTCCGACCTTGGCCCCACCTATCTGGGCAGATTCATGCAGGAGTAAACAAAACTGCTGAAACATACGGGCTTTGAATCTGGTGCATGAAGAGCTTTAGAACTTCAAAAGCTCTCTGCATACCCACACTGACACTGCGTCCTGTGACACAGGCGAACTATTAACAGAGGAGAAGCCCGTCTTCCAGGGAATCCCCCCATTGTGTGGGAAGCTGGAATAGTGTAGAGAAAACATAACACTCTGTGTGAGACAGAATAAAAGGCTGCAATCGGAGAGAAAATAAAGCATTCTACCAACAACTACTGGAAAACAAAAAAAAGACCTCTTCCTATCAACCTGTTGCAAAGTCACTCCTGTAGATGTGCGGGAAGAGAAATAATAAATCAGTAATTGCTATGAATAACCAAGGCAACAAGACAGCTCAGAAAGAAAGTGAAAAGTCTCCAGAAAAGAAACTTAAAGATATGGATATATGTGATTTAAACGACAGAGAATTCAAGATTGCAGTTCTGAAAAAACTCAACAAGATGCAAGAGAACACAGAACGGCAGTTTAATGAACTCAGAAAGGCAATCAAAGAACAACATGAGCATTTTTCAAAAGAGATTGAAATTTTAAAAAAGAACCAAATTGAATTTCTGGAGATTAAGAACTCAATAAAAGAAATTAAGAATGAAACAGCCAGCTTAGGTAGTAGAGTTGACCAGATGAAGGAAAGAATCAGGGACATCGAAGATAGAAACCTGGAAATGACACAGATGGAAGAGAAAGAGACTTGAGACTTAAAAGAAATGAAAGAATTCTACAAGAACTTTCTGACTCCATCAGAAAGAGCAATTTAAGAATAATGGACATACCAGAAGGAGAAGAAAGAGAGAAGGGAACAAAGGGTATATTCAAACAAATAGTCGATAAGAACTTCCCAAACTTGTGGAAAGAACTGGATCCTCGAATCCAAGAAGCAAATAGAACACCTAAATACCTCAATCCCAACAGGCCTTCTCCATGGCACATTGTATTGAAGCTGTCTAAAATCAATGACAAAGAAAGAATTCTGAAGGTAGCCAGGAAAAGAAGACGGTAACCTACAGAGGAAAGCCCATTAGATTATCATCAGATTTTCAGCAGAAACTCTACAAGCCAGGAGGGAGTGGAACCTAATATTCAAACTATTGAAAGAGAGAAATTATGAGCCAAGAATAACATATACAGCAAAGATATCCTTTAGATATGAAGGAGGAATAATGACCTTTCCAGACATACAGAAGCTGAGGGAATTTTCTAATACATGACCTGCAATCAAGAAATACTGAAGGAGGCTATTCGACCACCATCAATAGGGACAATTTGTGGCAACCAAAACATAAAAAGGGGGAGAGTAAAGGCCTGAACCGGAATATACGAATGGAGAAAGTAAGCACGCTGAAGAAAATGCAATACTCTAAATATCAAAATTTCTTTTACACAAACTTAAGGGTAACCACTCATAAAAAATCCAGAACTGAAATATATACTATAATAAAAGAAGAAACAGAGGGAAACATCATGGAACACCACCACACAGAAATAATAAACAAAAACAAAAGGCAAAGAAGCAATGGAGACACAGCCTTACCAGAAAACTAAAGATAGAGTGACAGGAAATCGTCACATATCAATAATCACCCTAAATGTAAATGGACTGAACTCACCAATAAAAAGGCACAGAGTAGCAGATTGAATCAAAAAACTAAACCAGCGATTTACTGTCTCCAAGAGACACATCTCAGCTACAAGGACAAGCACAGACTCAAACTGAAAGGGTGGAAATTGACACTCCAAGCAAAAGGTATCCAGAAAAAATCAGATGTAGCTATACTGATATCAGATGAAACAGACTTCAGGGTGAAAAAGGCAACAAGAGACAAAGATGGATATTTCATAATGGTAAAGGGGACTATCCAACAAGAAGACATAACAGTCATCAATATTTATGTCCCCAATCAGGTAGCACCGAAATATACCAAGCAACTACTAACAGAACTAAAGGGAGAAATTGACCAGAACACAATTATACTAGGAGACTTAAATACATCACTGACAGCTATGGATAGATCATCCAAACAGAAAATAAATAATGAAATAGCAGCCCTAAATGACACATTGGATGAAATGGACATAATTGACATATATAGAGCACTTCATCCTAAAACATCATAATATACATTTTCTTCTAGTGTACATGGAATATTCTCAAGGATAGACCATAAATTAGGATATAAAATCAGCCTAAGCAAAGTTAAGAAGATTGAAATCATACCAAGCATATTCTCTGATCACAAGGCATTGAAAGTGGATATCAACTGAAGAAAGAAAGCAGGAAAAAACACAAATACATGGTGATTAAACAACATACTTTTAAAGAACGACTAGGTCAAAGAAGAAATTAGAGGTGAGATCCAAAGATACATAGAAACAAATGGCAGTGAAAATACATCCTACCAAAAGTTTTGGGATGCAGCGAAAGCAGTTTTCAGGGGGAAATTTATGTCATTACAGGCCTATCTCAAGAAACAAGAAAAATCCCAAATAAATAACCTCACGTTACACCTTAAAGAACTAGAAAAAGAAGCGCAAATGAAACCTAAGGTCAGTAGAAGAAAGGAAATAACAAAAATCAGAGCAGAACTCAACGAAATAGAGATCAAAAAGACAATAGAAAAAATTAATGTGACAAAGAGCTGGTTCTTTGAGAAGATTAACGAAATTGACAAATCCTTGGCTAGACTCACTAAGATAAAAAGAGAGAAGACACTAACAAAATCAGAAATAAAAACAGGGACGTTATCACGGATACCACAGAAACACAAAGGATCTCCAAGAATACTATGAAGGACTATATGCCACCAAATTAAATAACCTAGAAGAAACGTACAAGTTCTTAGAAACACATAGCTTTGCTAGGCTGAACCATGAAGAACTGAAAAATCTAAACAGACAGATCACCAGTAATGAAATTGAATCAGTCATCCAAAACCTTCCCAAAAGCAAAAGCCCGGGACCAGATGGCTTCACTAGTGATTTCTACCAAACCTTCAAAGAATATCTAATACGAATCCTACTCAAACTGTTCCATAAAATTGAAGAAGAGACAGTACTCCGTAACTCATTTTATGAAGCCAACATTACCCTTATACCAAAACCTGTTAAGGAGAACACAAAAAAAGAAAACTACAGACCAACATCTCTGATGAATACAGATGCAAAAATCCTAAACAAAATACTAGCCAATTGAATACAACAATGCATTACAAAGATTATTCATCACGACCAAGTAGGGGTCATCCCCAGGGCACAAGGATGGTTCAAGATCCACAAATCCATCAATGTGATACATCACATAAACAAAATAAAGGACAAAAATCATATGATTATATCAATTGATGCAGAAAAAGCATTTGACAAGATACAACATACATTTATGATTAAAACACTTAATAAAATAGGTATAGAAGGAAAATACCTTCACATAATAAAGGCCATATATGACGAACCCTCAGCTAATCTCATAATTAATGGTGAAAAACTGAAGCCCTTTGCTCTACCTTCAAGAACACGACAGGGCTGTCCCCTATCACCTCTGCTTTTCAACATAGTGCTGGAAGTCCTTGTCAGAGCAATCAGGCAAGAGAAAGAAATAAAAGGCGTCCAAATTGGGAATGAAGAAGTTAAATTGTCACTCTTTGCAGATGACATGATGCTATATATAGAAAACCCTAAAGACTCCACCAAAAAGCTATTAGAAACAATCAACGAATACAATAAAGTTGCCGGCTACAAAATCAATGTACAAAAGTCCGTTGCATTCCTATATACTAACAATGAAATCTCAGAAAAAGAAATACAAAAAACAATTCCTTTTGCAATTGCAGCAAAAAGAATAAAATACCTAGGAAAAAACTTAACCAAACATGTGAAAGACCTATGTGCTGAAAACTACAAGACATTTTTAAAAGAAATTGAAGAAGACACAAAGAAATGGAAAGACATTCCATGCTCATGGATTGGAAGAATCAACATAATTAAAATGGCCATAATACCCAGAGCAATATACAGATTTAATGCAATCCCATCAAAATCCCAGTGGCATTTTAAAAGAAATAGAACAAAAATCATCAGATTTGTTTGGAACAACAAAAGACCCCTAACAGCCAAAGCAATCTTAAGACAAAAGAACAATACTGAAGGTATCACACTCCCTGACTTTAGCTTGTACAACAGGGCTACAATAATCAAAACAGCATGGTATTGGGAGAAAAATAGACACATAGACCAATGGAATAGAATTGAAACCCAGAAATAAAACCACATAAATATGGACAGATAATTTTTGACAAAGAAGCTAAAAGCATACAATGGAGAAAAGACAGCCTCTTCAATAAATGGTGCTGGCAGAATTGGAAAGCCACGTGCAAAAGAATGAAACTGGAATGCTATCTGTCACCATGTACCAAAATTAATTCAAAATGGATCAAAGACTTAGCATAAGACCTGAAATAATAAACTGCATAAAAGGAAACATAGGTACTAAACTTATGGACCTTGGGTTCAAAGAGCATTTTATGAATTTGACTCCAAAGGCAATGGAAGTAAAAGCTAAAATAAACGAATGGGACTATATGAAACTTAAAAGCTTCTGCACAGCAAAAGAAACCACCGACAAAATAAAGAGGCAACCTACTGAATGGGAGAAGATTTTTGCAAACAATGCCTCCAATAAGGGGTTAATATCCAAAATATACAAGGAACACGTGCAACTCAACAACAAAAAAACAAACAACCCAATTGAAAAATGGGCAGAGGACCTGAAGAGACATTTCTCCAAAGAGGACATACAAATGGCAAATAGACATATGAAAAAATGCTCAACATCACTAATCATCAGAGAATTGCAAATAAAAACCACAATGAGGTATCACCTCACCCCAGTCAGAATGGCTATCATCAACAAGACAAATAGTAACAAGTGTTGGAGAGGCTGTGGAGAAAAAGGAATCCTCATATACTGTTGGTGGGAATGCAGACTGGTGCAGCCACTATGGAAGACAGTGTGGAGGTTCTTTAAAAAATTACGAATAGAATTACCATATGACCCAGAAATCCCTCTCCTGGGTATCTACCCAAAAATCCTGAAAACATTTATACATAAAGACACGTGTCCTCCAATGTTCATTGCAGCTTTGTTTACAGTGGCCAAGATATTGAAACAACCAAAATGTCCTTCGATAGATGAATGGATAAAGAAGTTGTGGTATATATACACAATGGAATATTATTTGGTAGTAAGAAAAGATGATATAGGAACATTTGTGACAACATGGATGGATCTTGAGAGTATAATGCTAAGTGAAATAAGTCAGACAGAAAAAGCAAAGAACCATATGACTTCAGTGATATGTGGTATATAAACCAAAAACAACAAAAGAAGAAGACAAACAAATGAGAAACAAAAACTCATAGACACAGACAATAGTTTAGTGGTTACCAGAGGGTAAGGGGGGTGGGAGATGAGGGTAAAGGGGATCAAATATTTGGTGATGGAAGGAGAACTGACTCTGCGTGGTAAACACACAACAGGATTTATAGATGATGTAATACAGAATGTACACCTAAAATCTATGTAATTTTACTAACAATTGTCACCCCAATAAATTTTTTAAAATATGTACTCAATACAGGACTGAGTATAAATTCCCATACACTGTAAAGTCCCCCGTCCTATCATTGTGTTTGTATAAATAACTAAAATGTATAACCAAGATTCAGGTAAAACAGTAATAATTCCTTTTTAAAATATATCATCATCCAGAGAGTTTGTAATTATTTTTTCACTACCCGAAGTCCAGAGAGTTTGTAATTATTACAAGCATACAATATAATACAGTTCCAATATTTAGTTACAGTGCAATTCCTTAGGAGGAATTCTATATGCATTACCATTCTGTGTCTTTTTTCTATTTCCTTCATTAGTGTAAATATATTCATTGCAAATTATCAATTCCTTACTTAAAAATAAATAATACAACTCTCTTATTGAAATTGGATACTTGAAAACTATATCGGTTCTTGAGGTTCAGCAATATATTTTTTAAATGTGGTAAATACTTCTGTTGCAGAAAGTGGGAGAATTTTGGGAAAGTCAAAGACAGGGGATTGTGAAAATACTGAGGATGATTTGATGTTATACCTGAGCAAGATGGAAGAATGGATATTCACAGGGCTATTAGAAATAGTGACAGGAGAAAATGGTCATGCAGAAGTAGAACTGATTCTCTAAGAACACATCATGTCAAATTAACCTTGTTCCTTTCACTGACAGGGTCACAGCACTAAAGTAGATTTTATCAAAGTATTTGATAATGACTTTCAATGATGTTCTGTAGAGAAAATAATGAAGAAATATGTATACCTATGAAAAGATAACTAAGGGAATTAACAAGTGGTAGGACAAATAATCAAAGAATAGGTTGTCTATTAAGAGGTTCCTGTTGGTGATTCCTGAGCCAACAAATGAAGACTAGCCTTAATGACATATTGGCCTTAAATGTTAGGTGGAACCATTTAGAAACACTACTTTTGTAAATAAAAAAAAAGTCCAAATATTCAACCTAATAGGTGAGGATTGTCCCATAACATTATCCCTCTCTTCTAAATCTCTTGATTATGCTCAACTCTCACTAATATATCTACAAATCTCTCACTGCAGCATAAAAAGCCCTCTAAAAGTTAGCCCCAGTTTTCTGTACCCATGTTTCATTATTATCTAATATATACCCAACATTTAGCCAAATTGGATTGCATACTATTCTCCAAACATAGCCCAAGTTTTCTTGTCTATGCCTTTATTTGTGCTATAGCTTCTAAATTCTCTCCCTCTATCCCATATCTCTCCTCCGTATGGCACATGAGGTTGGAAATCTACTCACAATACACTCGGATGTGAGAGAAAATAGTTCATTTTGTGTCTTAATGATCCATTGTTCCTCATAAACCCCTACCCAATGGTTAAGTAAAAAGAAGAGTCTGCACAGTAATCAAAATTGTACCTTTAGAAAATACTTAGTTTCTCTATGGAAAACTGAATACCCATGCCCTCAGATTGCCCCGACTCCTGCCTGCATCCCCATCTCTTCTCCATAGTGGCATCTAAGTATGGCAAAGAGGCCGGGAGTGGCTTTCTGGACCACATGGTAGAAGCAAAGACTATGGGATTCTTAGTCAAGCATTCTCAGTATCAAGAAGGAGAGAAAAAAATGAAAAGGTGGAGTGTGTCTTTTTTTCTCTTCCTCTCTCTCTCCCTTCTCTTTTGCATTCCTTCTATGAGAATCTTAATCTACTTCTAGATAAGCAGACACTTAATACCAATAATAAGCAGGTTATATACTCAGAGAGCCTAAGAAAAAAGAGAACAAATACTTACCCTCCTTCCTAAATCCTTCATAGCACTTTTTTACTATTGGAAATTGTATTATCTTCATTGCTTAGGTGTTTATTGTATCTCTCTAGGAAAGACATCAGCAAGATAAAGAGCAAGGTAAAGGCAGTGAGCCAGGCCAGGCTACCCTAGAGGGACCAGAAGCAGGTGTGACAGGATAGGGAGGAGAAAAGTGAAAAATTATTTAACTAGAAGGTTCAAGAGAAGAAGGAGGATAACAAATGAAGCAGAATGCTTTGGCAGAAAGAACACTTCCTCCAAGAAGCCTTCTGTTATTCTCTAACTCTGAATTAGAGACTTCACTTAATGTGCTTCCACTGTGGTATACTTAAAGAGATTAAATCCCAAGCAGTGAAGTCTAAAGTCATGAATATTTTCTTATGTTCTGCATGTAGCATGACTACAGCAGGGCAAAGTTCCTGAAAGGACAAACTCATGGAGACTCGGGCCACTCAGCAGTGACTGGCAACCATTGACTAGAATGGCCTCCCCATGTCCTCCCCAGTGTTTTAACAGTGGGTAACTTTTGTACCTTTGTATGTTCTTGGGGAGAGGAACTCCAATAATGACTGAGGCTTAATTTCCTGTCAGCAAGTTGGTTGGAGATTTTGAGTCAGATGCAGTTAGATTTAAAGGAAATTAAGAAATTTGATATGCTTTGTGCACCTGGGTTTACACACTAACTTCCATTCCCACTATAATAGTTTAGCGTTTCCTGACGGAATCTGAATGTGGAGGTGAATATGTGCTTGCAGTCGTTTAATATAAATCATTATATCATCTTCCCAGTCGCCAATCAGTTCGAGCTTTTGCCCAGGCTGCTCTGCTTATCTCATTATCTGATTAGCTCATTATACACAATATGAACACAGCAGAGTGATAAACAACAGAAGACTTTCTGACCCTTTCCTTTTAAAGTCTACAATCCATGCTAGGTACCCCATAATTAGCATAATACCACACAACACAATATCTTGCCCATTTCCAACAGTGTTAGAAAATTAATTGAAACAAATATGTTTAAAATCAAAATCCTCAGAAATTCCTAAGACCATTTGCATCCTAAGGCTTTTCATATTGTTACCTCACACTACCTTTCCAGTTTTATCTTCCACCACCCACTTGTGCGGTGACACAAACACACACACACACACCACAATGTAGCCATACCTAGTTGCTTCCTTTCCCAAGTGTGCCATAGTCATTTACACTTTCATGCTTCTGTATACACTCTTCCTTCTACTGAGAATGTGGTTATGTTCACCTTATTTACTCACTTGATAATACTAACTAAAACTTCAAGATCCTCCTCAGATGTCACCCTCTTCCCTGACTTAGGACAAGTTAGAACTCCCTACTCTGTGGTCTTGGAGAACTTAGTGAACACTGTGGTCTAGGTCACATATATTTTGTAGCAATTAGTTTATCTGCCCCAGTCACTAACTCATTAGCTCCCAAACAAGGAAGGATGGTGCCCTGCACATCTTTGTATTCCCAGCATATTATATAAGTACTTGATAAATATTTCCTATATAGATGAATGGCTGAATAAACCAACTAGGTAATCAAGAAGTAAAAGTGATTAGATTACCAGATACGGAAATCAAGTGAATTTGGAAAAGATGCTCAAATTCAACTCTACCTTAAAATATAGCCAAATACATTTTTTTTTCTAATGCGTCTTTTGGAGCAAAAATTAATATAAGCCCTGGTATTGTATTGTATTGTATTCTATTGTATTGTATTCTATTGTATCCTATTCTATTCTATTCTATTCTATTCAAGACCCAGTCTTATAGTAAGTATTTTACTGTAATATAAGACCCGGTCTCATAATATAATAATATAATATTAATATAATATAATGCCGGGTCTTATATTGTTTTTTTTAATTTATTATTTTAATTTATTGGGGTGACAATTGTTAGTAAAGTTACATAGATTTCAGGTGTACAATTCTGTATCACATCATCTATAAATCCCATTGTGTGTTCACCATCCAGAGTCAGTTCTCCTTCCGTCACCATATATTTGATACCACATCTCCCACCCCCCACCCCCCTTACCCTCTGGTAACCACTAAACTATTGTCTGTGTCTATGAGTTTTTTTTTTCTTACACGTTTATCATTTATATTCCTCACACTGTGGACCCCCCGCCCCCCATCCACTATCTCTCTGACAACGCACCGAGCCATCCCATTTCCACTATCTCCACTCCCAATGCTGAACTCTGCCTCTTGTAAATGTATACATACCTATATATACATATACATATATACCTACATATACATATATATATATATAATACATATATATATACATAATACATATATATATATAATATTGTAGTTGGCATTCATTATTATTCAGCTTCAGGTGTACAGTGCAGTGATCAGGCATCTACATCTTCCCTGAGATGGTCTCCCAAATGGGACACGTGTCTATCGGATACCCTACAAAATCTTTACAACATTATTGATTATGTCCCCCAGACTAATATTCAAAACCCCGTGGACATCTTGTGGTTACTGATTGTTTTCTAATCCCCTCACCTTCCCCCTTAGCCACACGCCCCCGCCCATCTAGCAACCCTCAGTTTTTCCTCTTTGTCTCCAAAACTGTTTCTGATTAGTTCATTCACTTATTCTTTTCTTTAGATTCCGCATATAAGTGAGATCATATCGTACTTATCTTTCTCTGCCTGACTTATTTCACTTAACATAATGTTCTCTAGGTCCATCCATGTTGTTGCAAATGGTAAGATTTCTTTCTTCTTTATGGCTGCGTAGTACTCCATTGTATAAATGTACCACATTTTCTTAATCCAGTCATCTACCGATAGGCATTTCGGTTGTTTCCATGTCTTGGCTATTGTGTATAGTGCTGCAATAAACATAGGAGTGCATAAAGATTTTTGAATTGGAGTTTTGGATTTCTCTGGATAGATACCAAGGAGTGGAATTACTGGATCGCAGGGTAATTCCAAACTCAGATTTTTGAGATACCTCCATACTGTTTTCCATAGTGGCTGCACCAACCTGCAATCCCACCAACAGTGCACAAGCGTTCCCTTTTCTCCACATCTGCGCCAGCACGTGGTGTTTGTTGATTTATTGATAATAGCCATTTTGACTGGGGTGAGGTGGTATCTCATTGTGGTTTTTATTTGCATTTCTCTGATGGTTAGTGAGCTTGAGCATTTCTTCATATGTCTGTTTGCCATCTGTATGTCCTTTTTAGAAAAATGTCTCTTCAAGTCCTCTGCCCATTTTTTAATTGGGTCGTTTGTTTTTTTGGAGTTGAGTTGAGTGAGTTTTTTATAGATTTGTGATGTTATTCCCTTATCAGACATATCACTGGCAAATATCTTTTCCCATTCAGTAGGATCCCTTCTTGTTTTGTTGGTGGTTTCCTTTGCTGTGAAAAAACTTTTTAGTTTGATATAATCCCACATGTTTATTTTTTCTCTTCCCTCGTGCGAGGAGATATATCAGTAAAAATCTTACTTCGGGTAATGTCTGTGAAGTTTCTTCCTATATTTTCTTCCAGGTATTTTATGGTTTCAGATCTTATATTTAAGTCTTTAAGCCATTTTGAATTTATTTTTGTATATGGTGTAAGGATGTGGTCCAGCTTCATTTTTTTGCATGTGTCTGTCTAGGTTTCCCAGCACCATTTATTGAATAAACTGTCTTTACCCCATCGTACATTTTTGCTTCCATTGTTGTAGATTAAATGTCCATATAGGCATGGATTTATTTCTGGACTCTCTATTCTCTTCCATTGATCTATGTGTCTGTTTTTATGCCAGTACCATGCTGTTTTTTTTTTTTTTTTTTTTTTTTTTTTTTTTTTTTTTTTTTTTTAATTTATTGGGGTGACAATTGTTAGTAGAATTACATAGATTTCAGTTGTGCAATTCTGTATCACATCATCCATAAATCACACTGTGTGTTCACCACCCAGAGTCAGCTCCCCTTCCATCACCGTACATTTGATGCCCCTCACCCTCATCCCCCACCCCCCAACCCCCTTACGCTCTGGTAACCACCAAATTACGTTCCCCAGATTAATTTTCAAACCCCGTGGCCATCCTGTGGTCACCGACTGCCCTCCAATCCCCTCACCCTCCCCCCCACCCCCCACCCCCCCCGCCCATCTAGCAACCCTCAGTTTTTCCTCATTGTCTCCCAAACTGTTTCTGATTAGTTCATTCACTTATTCTTTTCTTTAGAATCAGCAAATAAGTGAGATCATATGGTATTTATCTTTCTCTGTCTGACTTATTTCACTTAACATAATGTTCTCTAGATCCATCCATGTTGTTGCAAATGGTAAGATTTCTTTCTTCCTTATGGCTGCATAATACTCCATTGTATAAATGTACCACAGTTTCTTAATCCAGTCATCTACCGATGGGCATTTTGGTTGTTTCCATGTCTTAGCTATTGTGTATAGTGCTGCAATAAACATAGGAGTGCATAGAGATTTTTGAATTGAAGTTCTGGATTTCTCCGGATAGATACCTAGGAGTGGAATTACTGGATCATAAGGTAGTTCCATTTTCAGAATTTTGAGATACCTCCATACTGTTTTCCATAGCGGCTGCACCAGTCTGCAATCCCACCAACAGTGCACAAGCGTTCCCTTTTCTCCACATCCGCGCCAGCACTTGTTGTTTGTTGATTTATTGATGATAGCCATTCTGACTGGGGTGAGGTGGTATCTCATTGTGGTTTTTATTTGCATTTCTCTGATGGTTAGTGAGGTTGAGCATTTCTTCATATGTCTGTTTGCCATCTGTATGTCCTTTTCAGAAAAATGTCTCTTCAAGTCCTCTGCCCATTTTTTAATTGGATCGTTTGTTTTTTTGGAGTTGGGTTGAGTAAGTTTTCCATAGATTTGTGATATTAATCCCTTATCAGATATATCACTGGCAAATATCTTTTCCCATTCAGTAGGATCCCTTCTTGTTTTATTGATGGTTTCCTTTGCTGTGAAAAAACTTTTTAGTTTGATATAATCCCACATGTTTATTCTTTCTCTTAGTTCCCTCGCGCGAGGGTGTATATCAGTAAAAATCTTACTCCGGGTAATGTCTGAGAAGTTTCTTCCTATGTTTTCTTCTAGGTATTTTATGGTTTCAGACCTTACATTTAAGTCTTTAACCCATTTTGAATTTATTTTTGTATATGGTGTAAGGAGGTGGTCCAACTTCATTTTTTTGCATGTGTCTGTCCAGGTTTCCCAGCACCATTTATTGAATAGACTGTCATTACTCCATCGTACATTCTTGCTTCCATTGTCGTAGATTAAATGGCCATATAGGCGTGGATTTATTTCTGGACTCTCTATTCTGTTCCATTGATCTATGTGTCTGTTTTTATGCCAGTACCATGCTGTTTTGATTACTGTAGCCTTGTAGTATAATCTGAAGTCAGGTATTGTTATACCTCCCACTTTGTTCTTATTTCTCAAGATTGCCTTTGCTATTCGGGGTCTTTTATGGTCCCATATAAATTTTAGGATTATATGTTCTATTTCTGTGAAAAACGACGTTGGCAGTTTGATAGGAATTGCATTGAATATGTATATTGCCTTAGGCAGTATGGACATTTTAACTATATTAATTCTTCCTATCCATGAACATGATATGTGTTTCCATCTATTTATATCTTCCTTCATTCCTTTCATCAGTGTCTTATAATTTTCTGAGTATAGATCTTTTACTTCTTTGGTTAAATTTATTCCCAGGTATTTTATAGTCTTTGGAGCGATTGTAAATGGGATTGTTTTTTTAATTTCTCCTTCTGATGTTTTATTATTGGTATATACAAATGCAACTGATTTCTGAATATTAATTTTGTATCCTGCCACTTTACTAAATTCATCTATCAGCTCTAATAGCTTCTTGGTGGAGTCTTTAGGGTTCTCTATATATAGTATCATATCATCTGCATACAATGATAACTTTACTTCCTCCTTACCAATCTGGATGCCTTTTATTTCTTTTTCTTGTCTGATTGCTGTGGCAAGAACTTCCAGAACTATGTTGAATAGAAGCGGAGATAATGGGCATCCTTGCCTTGTTCCTGATCTTAGGGGGAATGGTTTTAGCTTTTCCCCATTGAGTATGATGTTAGCTGTGGGTTTGTCATATATGGCCTTTATTATGTTGAGATAAGATCCCTCTATTCCCACTTTCTTAAGGGTTTTTATCATAAATGGCTGTTGGATTTTATCAAATGCTTTTTCTGCATCTATTGATATGATCATGTGATTTTTATTTTTCATTTTGTTAATGTGGTGTATCACATTAATAGATTTGCGGATGTTGAACCACCCCTGCATACCAGGAATGAATCCCACTTGATCGTGGTGAATGATCTTTTTAATGTATTGCTGAATTCTGTTTGCTAATATTTTGTTGAGGATTTTTGCATCTATGTTCATTAAAGATATCGGCCTGTAGTTTTCTTTTTTTGTGGTGTCTTTGTCTAATTTTGGGATCAGGGTGATAGTGGCTTCGTAAAAAGTGTTTGGGAGTCTTCCCTCCTTCTGGATTTTTTGGAAGAGCTTGAGGAGAATTGGTGATAATTCTTTTTTGAACGCTTTGTAAAATTCACCTGTAAAGCCATCTGGTCCAGGGCTTTTGTTTGTTGGGAGACTGTTGATTACTGATTCAATTTCCGTGGTGGTAATCAGTCTATTCAGGTTTTCTGTTTCTTCTTGAGTTAGCCTTGGAAGGTTGTACGCCTCTAGAAAATTGTCCATTTCTTCCAAATTGTCAAATTTGTTGGCATATAGTTGCTCATAGTAACTTCTTAAAACTCTTTGTATTTCTGCAGTGTCCGTTGTCACTTCTCCTCTTTCGTTTCTGATTTTATTAATTTGGGTCCTCTCTCTCTTTTTTTTAATGAGTCTGGCTAATGGTTTGTCGATTTTGTTTATCTTCTCTAAGAACCAACTCTTGGATTCATTGATCTTTTGTATTGTTTTTCTGGTTTCTATTTCATTTAATTCTGCTCTGATCTTTATTATCTCCTTCCTTGTGTTCCCTTTGGGCTTATTTTGCTGTTCTTTTTCCAGATCCCTTAAATGTGAAGATAAACTGTTGATTAGTGATGTTTCTTGTTTCTTTAGGTAGGCCTGCAAAGCTATGAATTTCCCTCTTAGGACTGCTTTCGCGGCATCCCAAAGATTTTGGGTCGTCGTGTTTTCATTTTCATTTATCTCGAAATATCTTTTGATTTCTTCCTTGATCTCCTGCTTGACCCATTCATTATTTAGTAATAAGTTATTCAGCCTCCATGAATTGGTGTGTCTTCCCGTTTTTTTCCTGTAGTTCATTTCTAATTTCATAGCATTGTGATCAGAGAAGACAATTGGTATGATTTCAATTTTCTTAAATTTATCAAGACTTGTTTTGTGGCCTAACATATGATCTATCTTGGAAAATGTTCCATGTGCGCTTGAGAAGAAGGTGTATTTTGCAGCATTGGGGTGAAATGTTCTGAAAATATCGATTAAATCCAAGTGGTCCAATGTATCATTTAAGGCTGTTGTTTCCATATTGATTTTCTGTCTGGAAGACCTGTCCCTTGTGGTCAGAGGTGTGTTGAAGTCCCCGACTATAATAGTGTTACTGTTGATCTCTGCCTTTATGTCAGTCAGTACCTGTTTTATATATTTAGGTGCTCCTATGTTGGGTGCATAGATGTTTACTAGGGTTATGTCCTCTTGTCGGATCGATCCCTTTATTATTATATAGTGCCCATCTTTATCTTTTAGTATGTTCTTCATTTTAAAGTCTATTTTGTCAGAAATAAGTATTGCAACTCCAGCTTTTTTCTCGTTTCCATTTGCATGAAATATCTTACTCCAACCCTTCACTTTCAGCCTGTGTGTGTCTTTTGTTCTGAGGTGAGTCTCTTGTATACAGCATATACAAGGGTCTTGCTGTCTTATCCAGTCAGCCACCCTATGTCTTTTGATTGGAGCATTTAATCCATTTACATTTAAAGTGATTATTGATAGGTACATAGATATTGCCATTTTTAAATTTGTAGTTAGGTTGTTTTGATCTTTCTTCTATTTACAGAAGACCTTTTAGTATTTCTTGCAATGCTGGCTTGGTGGTAATAAATTCCTTTAGCTTATTTTTTTCTGGAAAGCTCTTTATCTCTCCATCAACTTTAAATGATAGCCTTGCTGGATAAAGCAATCTAGGTTGTAGGCCTTTGTTTTCCATCACTTTAAGTATCTCCTGCCACTCCCTCCTGGCCTTCAATGTTTCTGTAGAAAAATCATTTGATAGTCTTATGGGAGTTCCCTTGTATGTAACCCTCCGTCTTTCTCTTGCTGCTTTTAGGATTCTCTCTTTGTCTTTAAGCTTTGCCATTTTAACTATAATGTGTCTTGGTGTGGACCTGTTTGGGTTAATCCTGGTTGGAACTCTCTGCACTTCCTGGACTTGTATGTTGGTTTCCTTCATCAGGTTGGGGAAGTTTTCAGACATTATTACTTCAAATATGTTCTCAATCCCTTGCTTGCTCTCTTCACCTTCTGGTATTCCTATGATGCGCATGTTGTTGCGCTTGATGTTATCCCAGAGGTCTCTTAGGCCATCTTCAATGTTTTTTATTCTTTTTTCTTTTTGTTGTTCCGTTTGGGTGATCTCTGCTACCTTGTCTTCTAAGTCGCTGATTCGATCCTCTGCTTCATCTAGCCTGCTGGTAATTCCTTCAAGTGAGTTCTTAATTTCGGTAATTGTGTTCTTTAGTTCCAACTGGTTTTTCGTTATGATTTCTACATCCTTCTTTATGTTTTCTCTAAGCTCGTTTGTTATGATTTCTACATCCTTCTTTATGTCTTCTCTAAGCTCCTTAAACATTCTTATCACCAGTGTTCTGAACTCTGTCTCTGAGAGGTTGGTTACGTCTGCTTCATTTGGTTCCAGTTGTGGAAGCTTCTTCTGTTCTTTTATTTGGGACGTGTATCTTTGTTTCCCCATTCTGGCTGACTGTGTTTATTTTGATATATTAGGTAGATCCCCTAGAGTTCTTAGTTCTTGCTAGGTTATCTTGTGTAGTATGTGTCCTTTATATTTGACTCGCACCACGTCGTCCTCCTCTGCGTGTGCTCCAAAGGTGAGTCTTGTGTTGTGTACACTGTCCCGTTCAAGAAGATCTTTAATTGCTTCCCGCTAATGAGCAGGTGGGGTCAACTCCTGGGCTGACCTGCCGTGAGACTTGGCTCTGCCCCCCGCAGGGCACTCTGCTGCGTGAGGGTTGACCACCCCAATGTGGTTTGGCCTCTATGGGCTCCAGAGCCTGCCGAGAACCCCCTCTAGGTATGTGACCTGCAGGTCAACCCCGGCTGCACTCCGATTTGGTCTGGAGTTGGCCCCCAGATATGCCGAGTCCCGTGCCACCCAAGCTGGGCCCCGGCAGGGAAGTCCCAGAACAAGGCAAATCACCAAGCACAGCAGCAACGACAACAGCAAAGAAGAAAAAAAAAAAAAAAAAACAGCCGATAACCCCCGCTCGACACAGGCAAAGATATCAAAGATACAAGATAAAGCAAAACAAAACCAAGCAAAGCAAAACAAAGCAAAACAAAAAGCAGCGACCGTCTCGGCCTGAGCCCATCAAGCAATGACCAGGTTGTCCTCTGCTGTACCAAAGAGCCCCCTGCTTATTGCGCAGGCAGAGCCGGTCACCTGGTGCTCAGAGAGACTTTGGGACTGCAGACTTAAAAGCGTGGGCCTGAGGGGTCTGGATGATAGTCTCCACAAAGTCAGTGCAGCTTCTGCCCTTGTCCGCACGTATGCACACCGAGAGGAGCACCACCAGTCCTTTGTCCAGAGCTCGTGAGTCCTAGGGCACTCCTTCAGTGTGTGTGTATGGGTGCGGGCGGGAGATTTCTGATCTGCTGACCGTGCCTCACAAGCTGGGCCCCGGCAGGGCAGTTTCAGAACAAAGCAAATCACCAAGCACAACAACAACAACAACAACAAAGAAAAATATCAAATACGTTCACATGCAAAAACCACCTGATAACCCCACTCAACAGAGGCAAAGATATCAAAGATATAAAGACAAAGCAAAACAAGACAAAACAAAGCAATACAAAAAGCAGCGACAGTCTCGGCCTAAGCCCACCAAGCAGTGTCCAGGTTGTTCTCTGCTGTACCAACGTTCTCTGCTGTACCAGGTTGTTCTCTGCTTATTGCGCAGGCAGAGCCGGTCACCTGGTGCCCAGAGAGACTTTGGGACTGCAGACTTAAAAGCGTGGGCCTGAGGGGTCTGGATGATAGTTTTTACAATATCAGTGCAGTTTCTGCCCTTGCCTGCACAAATGCACACTGAGAGTGGCACCACCAGATATGTGACCAAAACTCTTGAGTCTTAAGGCACCTCTTCAGTGTGTGTGTGTGAGTGCGGGCAGGAGATTTCTGATCTGCTGAAAGCCCAGAGCTGCGCCTGCCTCACTGCTGATCTCCGGGTGTGTCTCGGCCGCTGCACCCACCCCACCCTAGGCAAGCCAGGAAGGGTGGGGGCTGGAGATGGAGGGGTCTTCACTCTCCCAGCCCAGCCGTGCGTCGCCCTCTTCCCGCAGGCCAGAAAAGGTGGTGGCTGGGGGTGGAGGCGTCTCTTCTCTCCTAGCGCAGCCAAAATCACGCACACTGCCCAGACTGCCTGGGTCAGGGCTGCCCGTCAGGCTTCGCAAAGCGTGAGCTTTTGATACCACTTCTCGGTTCAGGGGCCGGTTTAAGTCTCTGGAAGGGCGGGGTAAGATTGGAAGAGCGGGGCGGGGGAGGGGCCAAGGTATGGAGACTGCGCCCCCCGTCCGCCGCAGGGCGCGCCGCCTTCCCGGCGGGAGAAATCAGCCGCGGGACGCAGGGAAAGAGCCGCCTCCCGGTCTCTGCGCTCTCCGCTCCGCCTGGGCCCCTGTGCGCGCCCTGCACCGCGGGGCTGCACCGCGGTTTCCAGTCCCAGTCTCTGGAAGGGCGGGGTAGGATTGGGAGAGCAGGGGGGGGGGAGGGGCCCAGGTATGGAGACTGCGCCCCCGACCGCCGCAGGGCGCGCCGCCTTCCCGGCGGGAGAAATCAGCCGTGGGAGCAGGGAAAGGGCCTACCCCCGGTCTCTGCGCTCTCCGCTCCGCCTGGGATCCCACGCCTGCCCGGCTCCGTGGTTTTCGGTCCTCGCCCCCGCCAGCTGAGGCTCCGCTGGGGGCTGGGCTCTCCCGCCGCTGCCGGCCGGGCGCTCCCACGCCGTTTCTCCTCCTCCTCTCCTTGCTCCGTCCAGTTAGCTTACCCCCAAGAATTTCTTAGCTTCAAGCAATCCACGAATCTCTCCACTATATTGTGTGGTGAGCGAAAATTTCCTCGATGGGTTATAGTTCCCGTTTGCAACAAGATCCGGAGGAGAACTCAGAAAGTGCGCCCTGCTGCCGCCATTCCTATGACGTCACCTTCCATGCTGTTTTGATTAATGTAGACTTGTAGTATAATTTGAAGTCAGGTGTTGTTATACCTCCCACTTTGTTCTTATTTCTCAAGATTGCTGAGGCTATATGGGGTCTTTTATGGTCCCATCTAAATTTTAGGATTATATGTTCTATTTCTGTGAAAAACGTCGTTGGTAGTTTGATAGGAATTGCGTTGAATATGTATATTGCGTTAGGCAGTATGGACATTTTAACTATATTAATTCTTCCTATCCATGAACATGATATGTGTTTCCATCTATTTATATCTTCTTTCATTCCTTTCTTCAGTGCCTTATAATTTTCTGAGTACAGATCTTTTATTTCTTTGGTTAAATTTATTCCCAGGTATTCTATAGTCTTTGGAGCAATTGTAAATGGGATTGTTTTTTAAATTTCTCCTTCTGATGTTTTATTATTGGTATATACAAATACAACTGATTTCTGAATATTAATTTTGTATCCTGCTACTTTACTAAATTTATCTATCAGCTCTAATAGCTTCTTGGTGGAATCTTTAGGGTTCTCTAAATATAGTATTATATCATCTGCATATAATGATAATTTTACTTCCTCCTTACCAATTTGGATGCCTTTTATTTGTTTTTCTTGTCTGATTGCTGTGGCTAGAACTTCCAGCACTATGTTGAATAGAAGCGGAGATAGTGGGAAACCTTGCCTGTTCCTGATCTTAGGGGGAATGGTTTTAGCTTTTCCCCATTGAGTATGATGTTAGCTGTGGGTTTGTCGTATATGGCCTTTATTATGTTGAGATATGATCCCTCTATTCCCACTTTCTTAAGGTTTTTTATCATAAATGGCTGTTGGATTTTATCAAATGCTTTTTCTGCATCTATTGATATGATCATGTGATTTTTATTTTTCATTTTGTTAATGTGGTGTATCACATTAATTGATTTGCGGATGTTGAACCACCCTTGCATACCAGGGATGAATCCCACTTGATCATGGTGTATGATCTTTTTAATGTATTGCTGAATTCTGTTCGCTAATATTTTGTTGAGGATTTTTGCATCTATGTTCATTAGAGATATCGGCCTGCAGTTTTCTTTTTTTGTGGTGTCTTTGTCTGATTTTGGGATCAGGGTAATAGTGGCTTCGTAAAAAGTGTTTGGGAGTCTTCCCTCCTTCTGGATTTTTTGGAAGAGCTTGAGGAGAATAGGTGATAATTCTTTTTTGAACGTTTTGTAAAATTCACCTGTAAAGCCATCTGGTCCAGGGCTTTTGTTTGTTGGGAGATTGTTGATTACTGATTCAATTTCCCTGGTGGTAATCAGTCTATTCAGGTTTTCTGTTTCTTCTTGAGTTAGCCTTGGAAGGTTGTACGCCTCTAGAAAATTGTCCATTTCTTCCAGATTGTCAAATTTGTTGGCATATAGTTGCTCATAGCAATTTCTTAAAACTTTTTGTATTTCTGCGGTGTCCGTTGTCACTTCTCCTCTTTCATTTCTGATTTTATTAATTTGGGTCCTCTCTCTCTTTTTTTCAATGATTCTGGCTAAAGGTTTGTTGATTTTGTTTATCTTCTCTAAGAACCAACTCTTGGATTCATTGATCTTTTGTATTGTTTTTCTGGTTTCTATTTCATTTATTTCTGCTCTGATCTTTATTATCTCCTTCCTTGTGCTCCCTTTGGGCTTATTTTGCTGTTCTTTTTCCAGATCCCTTAAGTGTGAAGATAAACTGTTGATTAGTGATGTTTCTTGTTTCTTTAGGTAGGCCTGCAATGCTATGAATTTCCCTCTTAGGACTGCTTTCGCGGCATCCCATAGATTTTGGGTCGTCGTGTTTTCATTTTCGTTTGTCTCGAGATATCTTTCGATTTCTTCCTTGACCTCCTGCTTCACCTATTCATTATTTAGTAATAAGTTATTTAGCCTCCTTGAATTGGTGTGTCTTCCAGTCTTTTTCCTGTAGTTCATTTCTAATTTCATAGCATTGTGATCAGAGAAGACAATTGGTATGATTTCAATTTCCTTAAATTTATCAAGACTTGTTTTGTGGCCTAACATATGGTCTATCTTGGAAAATGTTCCATGTGCGCTTGAGAAAATCGTGTATTTTGCAGCATTGGGGTGAAATGTTCTGAAAATATCGATTAGATGCAAGTGGTCCAATGTATCATGTAAGGCTGTTTTTTCCATATTGATTTTCTGTCTGGAAGACCTGTCCCTTGTTGTCAGAGGTGTGTTGAAGTCCCCTACTATGATAGTGTTACTGTTGATCTCTGTCTTTATGTCAGTCAGTACCTGTTTTATATATTTAGGTGCTCCTATGTTGGGTGCATAGATGTTTACTAGAGTTATGTCCTCTTGTTGGATCGATCCCTTTATTATTATATAGTGCCCATCTTTATCTTTTAATGTGTTCTTCATTTTAAAGTCTATTTTGTCAGATATAAGTATTGCAAGTCCAGCTTTTTCCTCATTTCCATTTGCATGTAATATCTTACTCCAACCCTTCACTTTCAGCCTGTGTGTGTCTTTTGATCTGAGGTGAGTCTCTTGTATACAGCATATACAAGGGTCTTGCTTTCTTATGCACTCAGCCACCCTATGTCTCTTGATTGGAGCATTTAATCCGTTTACACTTAAAGTGATTATTGATAGGTACATAGTTATTGCCATTTTTAAATTTGTAGTTAGATTGTTTTGATCTTTCTTCTATTTACAGAAGTCCTTTTAGTATTTCTTGCAATGCTGGCTTGGTGGTAATAAATTCCCTTAGTTTATTTTTTTCTGGAAAGCTCTTTATCTTTCCATCAACTTTAAATGATAGCCTTGCTGGATAAAGCAGTCTAGGTTGTAGGCCTTTGTTTTCCATCACTTTGAGTATCTCCTGCCACTCCCTCCTGGCCTTTAATGTTTCTGTAGAAAAGTCATCTGATAGTCTTATGGGAGTTCCCTTGTATGTAACCCTCTGTCTTTCTCTTGCTGCTTTTAGGATTCTCTCTTTGTCTTTAAGCTTTGCCATTTTAACTATAATGTGTCTTGGTGTGGACCTGTTTGGGTTTATCCTGGTTGGAACTCTCTGCACTTCCTGGGCTTGTATGTTGGTTTCCTTCATCAGGTTGGGGAAGTTTTTGGACATTATTCCTTCAAATATGTTCTCAATCCCTTGCTTCCTCTCTTCACCTTCTGGTATTCCTATGATGCGCATGTTGTTGCGCTTGATGTTATCCCAGAGGTCTCTTAAGCCATCCTCATTGTTTTTTATTCTTTTTTCTTTCTGTTGTTCTGTTTGGGTGATCTCTGCTACCTTGTCTTCTAAGTCGCTGATTCGATCCTCTGCTTCATCTAACCTGCTGGTAATTCCTTCAAGTGAGTTCTTAATTTCGGTAATTGTGTTCTTTAGTTCTAACTGGTTGTTCCTTATGATTTCTATGTCCTTCTTTATGTCTTCTCTAAGCTCCTTAAACATTCTTATCACCAGTGTTCTGAACTCTGTCTCTGAAAGGTTGGTAACCTCTGGTTCATTTGGTTCTAGTTGTGGAGGTTTCTTCTGTTCTTTTATTTGGGACGTGTATCTTTGTTTCCCCATTCTGGCTGACTCTCTGTGTTTGCTTTGATGTATTAGGTAGATCCCCTAGAGTTCTTAGTTCTTGCTAGGTTATCTTATGTAGTATGTGTCCTTTATATTTGACTTGCACTACTTCGTTCTTCTCCTCTGTGTGTGCTCTAAAGGTGACTCTTGTGTTGTGTATATTGTCCTGTTCAAGAAGATCTTTAATTGCTTTTTGCTTGTGAGTAGGTGGGGTTAACTCCTAGGCTGACTCGTTGTGAGACTTGGCTCTAAGCACCGCAGGGCGTTCTGCTGCGTGAGGGTTGACCATTTAAATGTGGTTTGGCCTCTGTGGGCTCTAGTGCCTGCAGAGAATTCCCTCTGGGTGTGTGACTTGTAGGTCAAACCCAGTAGTACTCTGGTTTGGTCTGGAGTTGGCCTCTGGATATGTTGAATCTTGTGCCTCTTAAGCTGGGCCCTGGTAGGGCAGTTTCAGAACAAAGCAAAGCACCAAGCACAACAACAACAACAACAACAAAGAAAAAATCAAATACATTCACATGTAAAAACACCCGATAACCCCCACCCGATACAGGCAAAGATATCAAAGATATAAAGACAAAGCAAAACAAAACAAAACAAAGCAAAACAAAAAGCTGCGCCAGTCTTGGCTTAAGCCCACCAAGTAATGTGCAGGTTGTCCTCTGCTGTACCAAAGAGCCCCCTGCTTATTGCACAAGCAGAGCCGGTCTCCTGGTGCCCAGAGTGACTTTGGGACTGTAGATTTAAATGCGTGGGCCTGAGGGTTCTGGATGATAGTTTTTACAAAGTCAGTGCAGTTTCTGCCCTTGCCTGCACATATGCACACTGAGAGTAGCACCACCAGCCCCGTGTCCAGTACTCCAGAGTCTTAGGGCACTTCTTCTGTGTGTGTGTGTAAGGGGGGGGGGGGGGGTGCGGGCGGGAAATTTCTGAGCTGCTGAAAGCCCAGAGCTGCATCTGCCTTACTGCTGATCCCTGGGAGTGTCTCTGCAGTTGCACTTGCCCCGCCCTAGGCAGGCCAGAAAGGGTAGGGGCTGGGGATGGAGGGGTCTTCTCTCTTCCAACCCAGCCATGAGTCACTCTCTTCCCGCAGGCCAGACAAGGTGGTGGCTAGGGGTGGAAGAGTCTCTTCTCTCCTAGCCCAGCCAAAATCACACTCTTCCCGGCCTCTTCCCTGGGTCAGGGCTGCCTGTCAGTCTTCCCAGAGCCTGAGCACTACTATGGCTCCTCTGTAATCTGACACTACTCCTCAGTTCAGGGGTCAGTTTAAGTCTCTGGAAGGGTGGGAGTAGGATTGGAAGAGCAGAGGGGAGGGGCCCAGGTATGGAGTCTCTGTTCTTTGTCCACCTTAGGGCCCACTAGCCACTCTCCTGGTGGGAGAAATCAGCCGTGGGATGCAGGGAAAGAGCCCAGCTCCTGGTCTCTGTGCTCTCCGTTCCGCCCTGGGATCCTGTGTGTGCCTGGAACTGAGGGTGCCACCGCAGATTTCGCCGCCGCCGCCGTTGCCGCGGGCCGGAATTTCTCCACCGCCGCTTGCCGGGACCCCGCTGCGGGCCCGCGGGGTTTCACTCCGCTCCCTTCCTTCCTTGCCCTGCTCGCCCAATTAGCGCACCTTCAAGTAATACTTCCACGAGTTTCTTAGCTGTTCTGTGTGATGAGCAAAGAGTTCTTTGATGGGTTATAGGTCCCGTTTGTAATAAGATCTGGGGGATAAGTCAGAAAGTGTGTCCCGCTGCCGCCATTCCTATGACGTCCCAAATACATTTTTTAATTTATATTTTTCAACTAGTCATGCCATTCCTGGGTTTTATCCTAAAGAAAAAAAATTCAGATGCATTTATACATAGCATAGATTAATTTCATAGATCACTCTTCACATAAAAAAAGAAAATAACTACAAAATAAATCAACATATTTCTTAAACTTATTGCATTTATACTGCAACTCTTCAGAATTCCTTAGAGATGTTAATACATGTATTTGTCCACACACTTTTGTCTTATGTACCATTAATAACACTAGTCATTAACTGTTTCTTGGAATAACTAAAGAAATAATTTATAAAACGTATATGTACAACACTCTATTTCCAGTAATGACGGTGTGAAGAAATTGGGGGATTTTCCTCAGGAGAAAAATAAGTATAAACCTAGACAAAATTATAAAACCAACCATTTTAGCTCACTGGAAAACATCAAAAGGCAGGCAATAACTTAAGTATTCACTCACAAAAAAATTGTTAATACATCAAGTGAGAATAACATATATATGGCCTATTGCTAAGGAATAGTCCAATTGCCCCCAGATCAGGTGTTATAAACCCACAGCTTTACTGGCTAAAAGAGGAGGGCTTATCTGTGGTGTATATGAGAGCCAATAGATATATGGCAGGGAGATTTTGGAAGCCAGAGAGCCACAGGAGAGCTTGAATAACAAACTCTCCACACATTCCTGGCTTACTGCTAAAGTATACATATGTGCTGGAAACACCGGAAAATTCAGCAAAAAGTGTAAACAAAACTTGTAAATATGCTGTGCCTTTTAATGCTCTCCTCAAACCACAATCACCTTGGGCAGCAAAGAACAGAAGCTTTACTCTTTTCCCATATCATTGACTGACCTCAAAACTATGCAGATATAGAGGAAGCACTTAGGAAGTCACACTAGGGGTGGGGGGAATTGAGCAGAGACAACTGCACACTACAGAGGAAGGAGACTGTGCAGTTTGACTCCAGGGAAATTAATTGATTACCAATTACTTAACTAAAATTTAAAAACAAACCTTAGAAGAACAGAAAAGAGTCCAAAGTCACTACAAGTTACTATTTACAATATTTAGTTTCTAAAAATCAACAATAAAAAAAATTATTTGACATTTCAAAGAACAGGAAAGTATGACCCATACTCAGGGAAGAAAATGTATAGTCAATAGAAACTAACCCCATTTAAGCTCATGTACTGGATTTAGGATGCAAAGGCTTTAAATGACTATTGTACATATGCTTAAAGAACTACAGAAAAACATGTCCAAAGAATTTTTTAAAATTGTGCTAAGACTGAGTGAACAAATACAAATATCAAAAAGGAAATTAAAACTCTTTTGTTTAAACAATTCAATTACTAGAGCTGAAAAGTACAAAAATGAAATGAAATTTTTTCAAATGGGCCCAAGAATAAACCTAAGATGGTAGAATAAAAAAATCAGTACCTTGAAGATAAGGCAAAGAACATATTCAATCAAATAACAAAGAGAATAACGATTGAAGAAAAATTTTCTTGAGATCTGTGAGACAACATAAAGAATTACTACACATGTATAATTGGATTCCCAGAAGTAAAAGAGAGCAAGAAAGGGGCAGAAAATATTTTTAATGAAATCATGTCCTAGGAGTGATGTCAGAAACATGGCAGCATGAGGGATCCCCCTTAATATCTCCCATTGAAATTATAAAAAGTTGAACAGCTGTAATTCAACAATGAATTCCCTGTGGAACACACAAATACATCTGAGAGAGCTACACATAGAAACATCTGAAGGTGGGTGAATCAAGGTGAACAAGGGAGGAGGGAAAGAAGAAGAACAGAGAATAGTGGATGCAGCCCAGAGGTCAGTGCCATGAACACAGCCTAGATGTCATCATGGTTCTGGGAGAGGGGAGGATTCAGGTCCCAGGTGCACTTCCTCTGGGCCCGAGCATTCCTGCCTGAGTGATAAGCATAAATATGGCTGAACCTAGCATTTGGGGAAGAGCCCTCAAAGCAGACAATGAATACAGAAATGTGACAGTTGTGGTTTAGCAGCCCTCACTGCCAGGCAGAAAACAAAACCAATGAGCCTGGCTGCCTCCCCCCACCCTCCTAGAGCTTGCCTCCCCACACCTTCCCAGAGCTAGAAGCAAGCCCCTCACAAAAACTATAGCTGTGAGTATTGGGTTATAGAGCAAAATATCTGCACACTTTAAAACTGGATAGACAGTTCCTGAGCAGCAGATGCACACTGCAACCAATTCAGTGAGATATAGCAGTGAGGCAGTTGTGATCTTGCAGTCACCATTACTCAGAGGAGAATAAAGCGAAAAACACTCTAGTGGCCTTTCCCAACCTACTCCACCCCCGCCTTTCAACAACTGATTCCAGTGGAGGCAGTCAAGGCTGTTAGCCAGCAGAGCTCTGTATCTGGCTGCAGGAGCAGCACTGAGATTTCAGGGGCTCAGAATCCTATCATCCACCGTATTCTCCCATGGGGGTGGTGCCCTGAGACTGAGGTGACCTGGTTGCAGGGAGAAACCCACATCCTCGGGGAACCTTCCACTGTGAGAATCCAGAACAGAGCAAGAGGAAATAAAATGCCCCAGTGCTATCTACTGGAAAACAAAAGAAAGACCTTTTCATATCAACCTGCTGCAGAACTCATTCCTACAGATGTCTAGAAAGAGAAATAATTCATCAAATATCATGAAAAACTAAGGTAACAAAGCAGCTCAGAAAGAAAATGAAAAATCTCCAAAAAATAAACTTAAAGACATAGAAATATGTGACTTAAATGACAGAGAATTCAAGTTTGCAGATATGTAAAAACTCAACATGATGTAAGAAAACTCAGATTGGCATTTTAATGGACTCAGGAATAAAATCAATGAAGAAAATAAACACTTTACCAAAGAGATTAAAATTTTTGAAAAAGAACCAAATAGAATTCCTGGAACTGACATCATAAAAATGGTGGCGTGGCGATTATGTCATCAAAATGGCAGCGTGAGGTGAGCCTCTGTAAAGCTTCCCTGGAATTTACAACTATTCGAACAACAATAACTCCACAAAGGACTCCCTGCATGGCAGACAGGCAAGACGAAGATCCCCACTACTGAATTCACCTGAAGGTGGGCAAATCGTGAGAGCAGGGGTGGGGGGGGAAGGAGAAGTGTGGAGACGGAGTTGTGCAGGCGCAGGGCACAGACCTGACTCCGTGCTCGAAGCTCGCTGCATCCCAGAACTGCCGAAGATGCGGGAGAGGGAAGAACTCAGACTGCTAGGACTCCATGTGTGACCTATGGGGCTGAGGGGACGGCATATAGTGCGGCTGAACCCAACGCTCACGGCAGAGACTTCAGAGCAAAGACTGAGGAAAGAGGGCTGAAAACGGTGGTTTGGGTCCTCACTGCTGCAGAGAATGGAGGCCTTAGGCACTGAGACTGGCCGCTCCCTCCCCACCTTCCCAGAGCTCACCCCGCCCCAAGCTGCCCAGTGCTGGAAGCGAGACAGTGGCAGTGTCAGATCAAAGGAACAGAATATTTGCAGTTCTGAGAACTGTGATCTGCAGACACAGGGTCGCAGCCCAACTGATTCTGACAGTGGGGAGGGCACTGTGAAGGTGGCACTGGCTGTGGTGGTGGTCGCCACCACTGCTGTGGTCCACCTCTCACAACCCACCCCATCACTCTCGCCACCTATCTGGGTGGATCCCTGCATGAATACACAGAACTACTGAAACACAGGGATGCTGAATCTAGTGCAGGAAGAGCTTTGGAACCTCAAAAGCTCTTTGCATGGCCACAGGGACACGGAGCACTACGACCCAGGCGAAGTGTTAACAAAGGAGAAGCCCGCCTTCCAGGGAAACCCCCCATTGTGTGAGAAGCTGGAATAGTGCAGAGAAAACATAGCACTACCGTGTGAGAGAAATAAATGGCTGCAATCGGAGAGAAAATAAAACATTCTAACAAACATGTGCAGGAAAACAAAAGAAAGACCTCTTCCTATCAACCTGTTGCAGAAACCACTCCTGTAGATATCTAGGAAGAGAAATAATACTCATTAATTGCCATGAATAACAAAGGCAACAAGACAGCTCAGAAAGAAAGTGCAAAGTCTCCAGAAAATGAACTTAAAGGTATAGAAATATATGACTTCAATGACAGAGAATTCAAGATTGCAGTTCTGAAAAAACTCAACGAGATACAAGAAAACACAGAAAGACAGTTTAAAGAACTCAGAAACACAATCAAAGAACAATAGGAACATTTTACCAAAGAGATTGAAATTTTAAAAAAGAACCAAATTGAATTTCTGGAGATTAAGAACTCAATAGAAGAAATCAAGAATGAAAAGCAAGCTTAGGTAGTAGAGTTGACCAGATGGAGGAAAGAATCAGTGACATTGAAGATAGAAACCTGCAAATGACATGGATGGAAGAAGAAAGAGACTTGAGACTTAAAAGAAATGAAAGAATTCTACAAGAACTTCCTGACTCCATCAGAAAGAGCAATATAAGAATAATGGGCATACCAGAAGGAGAAAAAAGAGAGAAGGGAACAGAAACGATATTCAAACAAATAGTCGATGAGAACTTCCCAAACTTGTGGAAAGAACTGTATCCTCGAATCCAAGAAGCAAATAGAACACCTAATTACCTCAACCCCAACAGGCCTTCTCCAAGACACATTGTATTGAAGCTCTAAAAAATCAACCACAAAGAAAGAATCCTTAAGGCAGCCAGGGAAGAGAAGATGGAAACCTACAAAAGGAAGCCCATTAGATTATCATCAGATTTCTCAGCAGAAACTCTACAAGCCAGGAGGGAGTGGAACCAAATATTCAAACTATTGAAAGAGAAATTATGAGCCAAGAATAATATACCCAGCAAAGATATCCTTTAGATATGAAGGAAGAATAAAGACCTTTCCAGACATACAGAAGCTGAGGGAATTTTCTAATACACGACCTGCACAACAAGAAATACTAAAGGAGGCTATTCGACCACCATCAACAGGGACAATTTGTGGCAACCAAAACATAAAAAGGGAGAGAGTAAAGGCCTGAACAGGAATATGGGAATGGAGAAAATAAGCATGCTGAAGAAAATGGAATACTCTAAATATAAACTTTCTTTTACATAAACGTAAGAGTAACCACTCAAAAAAATTCCAGAACTGAAATATATATTGTAATAAAAGAAGAAACACAGGGAAGCATCATAGAATACCACCACACAGAAATAATAGACAACAACAAAATGGCAAAGAAACAATGGAGACACAGTCTTACCAGAAAACTAAAGACAGAGTGATCGTAAACCTCATATGTCACCCTCACAATCCTCACAATCACCACAATCACCCTGAATCCTCACAATTCTCACAATCACCCTAAATGTAAATGGACTGAACTCACCAATCAAAAGGCACAGAGTAGCAGATTGGATCAAAAAACTAAACCAGCGATTTACTGTCTCCAAGAGACGCGTCTCAGCTACAAGGACAAGCACAGACTCAAAGTGAAAGGGTGGAAATTGACACTCCAAGCAAATGGTATCCAGAGAAAATCAGGTGTAGCTATATTGATATCCGATGAAACAGACTTCTGAGTGAAAAAGGTAACAAGAGACAAAGGTTGACATTTCATAATGGTAAAAGGGACTATACAACAAGACGACATAACAGTCATCAACATTTATGCCCCCAATCAGGGAGCACCAAAATATACCAAACAACTACAAACAGGGAGAAATTGACCAAATCACAATTATACTAGAGGACCTAAACACATCATTGACAGCTGTGGATACATCATCCAAACAGAAAATAAATAATGAAATAGCAGCCCTAAATGACACATTAGATGAGATGGACATAATTGTCATTTATAGAGCATTTCATCCTAAAACATCAGACTACACATATTTTTCTAGTGTACATGGAACATTCTCAAGGATAGACCATATATTGGGACATAAAACTAACCTCAGCAAATTTAAGAAGATTGAAATCATACCAAGCATATTCTCTGATCACAAGGCTTTGAAATTGGATATCAACTGCAAAAGAAAGCAGGTAGAAACACAAATGCGTGGAGATTAAACAACATAATTTTAAACAACGACTGGGTCAAAGAAGAAATTAGAGGTGAGATCAAAAGATACATAGAAACAAATGATAAGAAAAATACATCCTACCAAATCTTTTGGGATGCTGCAAAACAGTTTTAAGAGGAAAATTTATATCATTACAGGCCTGTCTCAAGAAACAAGAAAAATCGCAAATAAATAACCTCATGTTACACCTTAAAGGACTAGAAAAAGAAGAACAAGTGAAACCCAAGGTCAGTACAAGAAAAAAAAATAATAAAAATCAAAGCATAACTAAATGAAACAAAGAACAAAAAGACAATAAAAAATTAATGTGACAAAGAGCTGGTTCTTTGAAAAGATTAACAAAATTGACAAACACTTAGCTAGGCTCACTATGATAAAAAGAGAGAACACACTAATAAACAAAATCAGAAATGAAAAAGGAGAAGTTATCACGGATGCCCCAGAAATACAAAGGATAATCCAGGAATACTGTGAAGGACTATATGCCACCAAATTCCACAACCTAGAAGAAATGGACAACTTCATAGAAACATATAGCCTTCCAAGGCTGAACCATGAAGAACTGGAAAATCTACACAGACCGATCACCAGTAACGAAATTGATTCAGTCATCCAAAACCTTCCCAAAAGCAAAAGTCCGGGATCAGATGACTTCACTAGTGAATTTTACCAAACCTTCAAAGAGGATCTAATACCAATCCTGCTCAAAATCTTCCAAAAATTTGAAGAAGAGACAATACTCCCTAACTCATTTTATGAGGCCAAAATTACCCTACCAAAACTGGTAAGGATAACACAAAAATACAAAATGACAGGCCAATATCTCTGATCAATACAGATGCAAAAATCCTAAACAAAATTCTAGCAAATCGAATCTAACAATTCATTTAAAAGATTATTTATCACGACCTAGTGGGGTTCATCCCAGGGGCACAAGGATGAATCAACATACGCAAAACCATCAATGTGATACATCACATAAACAAAATAAAGGACAAAAATCATATGATTATATCAATTGATGCAGAAAAAGCATTTGACAAGATACAACATCCATTTATGATTAAAACACTTAATAAAATAGGTATAGAAGGAAAATACCTTAACATAATAAAGGCCATATATGACAAGCCCTCAGCTAATCTCATAATTAATGGTGAAAAACTGAAGCCTTTTGCTCTACGTTCAGGAACACGACAGGGCTGTCCCCTATCACCTCTGCTTTTCTTTTGTTTTCTTTTGTTTTCTTTTTTTTTTAATTTATTGGGGTGACAATTGTTAGTAAAATTACATAGATTTCAGGTGTACAATTCTGTATTACATAATCTATTAATCCCATTGTGTGTTCACCACCCGGAGTCAGTTCTCCTTCCATCACCATATATTTGATCCCCCTTACCCTCATCTCCCACCCCCTACCCCCCAAGAACTCATAGACACAGACAATAGTTTAGTGGTTACCAGAGGGTAAGGGGGGTGGGGGTGGGAGATGAAGGTAAGGGGGATCAAACATATGGTGATGGAAGAACTGACTCTGGGTGGTGAACACACAATGGGATTTATAGGTGATGTAATGCAGAATTGTATACCTGAAATCTATGTAATTTTACTAACAATTGTCACCCCAATAAATTAAAAAAAAAAACGCCAAGAGATGTCACCTCACACCTGTTAGAATGTTATCATCAATAGGCAAATAATAACAAGTGTTAGAGAGTCTGTGGAGAAAAAGGAACCCTCATACATTGTTGTTTGGAATGTAAATTGGTACAGCGAATATGGAAAATAGTATGGAGGTTCCTCAAAGAATTAAAAATAGAATTACCATATGACCCAGCAATCCCTCTCCTGGGTATCTACCCAAAAAAAATCTAAAAACATTCATCCATAAAGATGTATGTACTCCAATGTTCATTGCAGCATTATTTACAGTGACCAAGTCATGGAAACAAAAATGACCTTCAATAGATGAATGGACAAATAAGATGTGGTATTTATACACAACGGAATACTATTCTGCCATAAGAAAAGATGAAATACTGCCATTGCAACAACATGGGTGGACCATGAGATTATTAAGCTAAGTGAAATAAGTCAGACAGAAAAAGTCCAGAACCATAAGACTTTACTGATATGTGGGATATACAACTGAAGGCAACAGAGGAACATGACAAACAAATAAAGAAACAAAAACTCATAGACATAGTCAACAGTTTAGTGGTTGCCAGAGGGTAAGGGGGGAAAGAGGTAGTAGAAAAGGGTAAAGAGGGAAAGAGGGTCAAATAATATGGTGATGGAAGGAGAACCGACTCTGGGTGATGAACACATAACACAATATATGAGGTCTGACAGTTATGCTTGCTATCTGATCTTAGAAAAATTGCTACATACCTCATTGCTGAATATAACTATGTTTACCTTCAAAGTACTCTCCTTGGGAAGCTATGCACTGATGCCAGCACCTAGTCTACTGTTCAAAGCAATTTTGGAACTCTTTCTGGAATGGGCATCAGAGCGGTCATTGTATTACGCTTGATGTCCTGAATGTCATCAAAATGTCTTCCTTTCAATATTTCCTTATCTTTGGGTAAAGAAAGAAGTTACTGGGGGTAGATCAGGTGAGTATGGAAGGTGTTCCAATACAATAATTTACTAGCTAAAAACTCCCTCACAGATACTGCCGAGTGAACTGGTGCATTGTTGTGATGCAAGAGCCACAAATTGTTGATGAAAATCAACAGGTCTAACTTTTTTACGCAGCCTTTTCAGCACTTCCAAATAGTAAACACGGTTAACTGTTTGTCCAGTTGGTACAAATTCATAATGAATATCCCCTCTGAATATCAAAATATGTTAGAACATCTATTTCTAAGAACTTGTCTATTTCTTCTAGGTTATTGAATTTGGTGGCAGATACTCCCTCATAGTATTCCTGTATGATCCTTCGTATTTCTGTGGTATCTGTCATAACTTCTTTTATTTCTGATTTTTTTTGTGTGCCTTTTCTGGTTTTTCCTTAGTTAGATCAATTTTCTTAATATTTTCAAAGAATCAGCTAATTGTCGCATTAATTTTTTCTATTGTCTTTTACTTCTCTGTTTCATTTATTTATGCTCTAATTTTTATTATTTCCTTTCTTCTGCTGAATTGGGTATCATTTGTTCCTCCAATAACTGTATTAGAACACCTCCCTACTCACCTGATCTGGCCCCCAGTAACTTCTTTCTTTGTCCAAAGATAAAGGAAACATTGAAAGGAAGACATTTTCATGACATGCAGGATATCAAGGGTAATACGATGACTGCTCTGATGGCCATTCCAGAAAAAGTTCCAAAATTGCTTTGAAGAGTGGATGAGGCACTGGTGTCAGTGCATAACTTCCCAAAGGGAGTACTTTGAAGGTAAGTATATTCAGCAATGAGGTATTAGCACTTTTTCTAGGATGAGTTCTCAAATTTAATTATCCTACCTCATGTAACCATCCTGTTTCAATCATGAAGAACTGGAAAGTCTAAGTAGACTTAGGAAATTTAAACAATATTCCAAAATCTCTTCAAAAGCAAATGTCTAGGACCAGATGGCTTCACTAGTGAATTCTACCAAAGATTCGAAGTTGATTTAATACCTGTTTTCCTCAAACTCTTCCAAAATATTGAAGAAGGGGCTATACTTCTTAACTCATTTTATAAATTACCCTGATACCAAAACCTGGTAAGGATAACACACAAAAATAGAAAATTACAGACCAATATCTCTAATAAATACAGATGCAAAAATCATAAACAAAATGCAAGCAAACCAAATACAACTATACATTAAAAAGATATATATTATGATCGAGTGGGGTTCATTCCAGGGACACAAAAGTGGTTCAACACATTCAAATCGATCAATGTGATGCAGGACATAAACAAAATAAAAGATGAAATTTATATTATCATATCAGTAGATGGAGAAAAAGCATTTGACAAGATACAAAATCTATTTATGGTTAAAGCACTTAATAAAATGAGTATAGAAGGAAAGTTCTTCAACATAATAAAGATCATATATGACAAACCCTCAGCTAGTACTGAGTGTTTCTCACCATACTCAGTGGTGAAAACTGAAAGCTTTCCGTCTAAGATCAGAAACAAGACAAAGATGCCCCTCTCACCACTATTATTCAAAACAGTATTAGAAGTCCTAGCCAGAGCAATGAGGCAAGAAAAAGAAATAAATGGCAATCAAATTGAGAATGAAGAGGTCAAATCGTCACTTTTTGCAATTGATATGATTCTTTATACAGAAAACACCAAAGAGCCACCAAAAAACTATTAAAAACAATAAACAATTACAGTAAAGTTTCAGGATGCAAAATCAATGTACAAAAATCCATTGCATTCCTATATACTAACAATGACATTGCAGAAAAAGAAATGAAAAATAATTCCTTTTGCAGTTGCAACGAAAAGAATAAAATACCTTAACAATGGATGTGAAGGCTCGATACACTGAAAATGACAAGATATTATTAAAATAAATTGAAGAAGACATAAAAAAATGGAAAGATATTCCATGTTCATAGACTGGAAGAATCAGCATAGTTAAAATGGCCATATTACCCAAAGCAATATACATATTTAATGTAATCCCCATCAAAGTCCGAATGGCATTTTTTAAAGAAATAGAACAAAAAAGTATCTGATTTGTATGTAATCACAAAAGACCTTGAATAGCCAAAGCAATTCTGAGAAAAAAGAACAAGTCTGGATGTATTATACTCCCCGACTTCAATTTATACTACAAAGCAAAAATTATCAAAACAGTATGGTATTGGCAGAAAAACAGACCCTCAGACCAATGGAATATAATTGAGAACAGAGAAACAAACCCACATATATATGGGCAGATAATTTTTTTATAAAGGAGCTAAAATCACAATGGAGAAAACAAAGCCTCTTTAATGAATGGTGCTGGGAAAATTGGAAAGCCATGTGCAAAAGAATGAGGAGCAAGGGGTACCAGCCCCACACCAGGCTGCCCAGCCCAGGGTCCCAGTGGTGAAAAAAGAAGTCCCCACAACTTCTGGCTGTGAAAACCAGTGGAGATTGTAGCTGAGTGATATGGAGAGCTGGAATCCCAGGCATTTCTCTTAAAGCATAAACTTACTTGCTAATGGACTAACTCACTCTGAGCTCCAGCACTGAGACAGCAGCTTGAAAAGTGAAAGGGACATAAGGAGAGGAACTGAATTGTCTGGATTTGGGGCAAGGACTGGAGGGGCAGCTTTCTTCCACATAGAGGAGAGCTGGAAGAATCGACTATTTCTTTGTTGAGCTCTCCCCACTCCCAGCGTGCAGATGCAGGCGGCTCCATTCCTGAGTCTCCATCAACCTGACTAACACTGTTTTCCACACACTGGTAATTCCCTAAGACCCCACCCCACCTAACTTGCAGGCCCACCAATGCCATTTCCAGTGGCTTTTCCATACAAATGGCCTGTCTTGACTCATGCTGTGGACTTTCCTAAAATCATTTAAAGATTCACAAAATCCAAACAAGCAACATCTGGCCTCATCATGCCCTGTACATGGTGGTGAGAAACCCCAAGTCTGGCAATAGCAGCAGCTTGCCTCAGTTTGTGGCTTGGTTTCTTCCAGGCACCTCTAAGCCCAGGGCAGGTGGCTACCATGTGCAGATTGCTTTGTGATTCACACCAGGTGTCCCCAGGAAGGCCACAGGCTATGGCAGAATTTGGCTGTGATGGGGCCTCTCCCAGGAGGATCTAGGTCTGGCACACTTAGGCCCAACTTCATGTCAAGCCGGAGCACCACCCAGATGCCTCCACAGGTGACACACCCCAAGGACAGACTGGGCAGGGACCAGAGCCCTGCTAAAATGAATCCTGTTCCATAGGGTCAGGCCCTGTATAACAGTTCCTGCACTGTAGTCACAGCCAGTCCTCAAACCCATCAACTCGAGGTTCAATCCCTCTCCATGATGTGCAAACAGCAGCAAAGGCTCAACTACAAAAAGAGGGTACATACATTTTATACAAGGGACACCCCTGGCTCTTGTGACCAGGAACAATGTGCGACTGGGCCTCATATGACATCTACTACATAAGGCTACCCTACTAAGACTGGAAGGCATAGCAGTCCTACCTACTACACTGAAACAAACACAGGGAGGCAGCCAAAATGGGAAGACAAAGAAACATGTCTCCACATAGGCGTCCATTCAATGAATAATGTTCATTGAAACATTATTTACAATAGCCGACATATAGAGGCAACTTTGGTCTCCATCGATGGATGAATGGATAGAGTAGGTGGTCCACATGTACAATGGTATATTACTCAGCCATAAAACAGAATGAAATTCTGCCATCTGCAACAACATAGCTAGACCTAGTGGGTATTGTGTTGAGTTGAGTAAATCAGACAGAGAAAGACAAATGCCATGATTTCATGTATATGTGGAATCTAAAAAAACCAAAAAACAGAAAAACAAAACTCATCGATACAGAGAACAAACTGATGGTTGCCAGATGAAAGGCAGGTTGTGGGCAGGGGGTGATAAAGAGGAAGGTATTAAGAAGTACAAATTGGCAATTACAAAGTAGTCACAGGGATGTAAAGTATGAGGAATATAATCAATAATATTGTAAAAACTATGCAGTGTCAGATGGGTACTAGACGTATCGGGGGGATCACTTCATAAATTATATAAATGTCTAACCACAATGCTGTACACCTGAAAGTAATATAAAATAATATTGTATGTCAACTATAATTTTAAAGAATAGTTATGGGGATATGAAGTACAGCACAGGGAACATAGTCAATAATATTGTAATAACTATGTATGGTACCAGAAGGGTACTATATTTATCAGGGTGATCACCTCCTAAGTTATATAAATATCTAATCACTATGTTGTACACCTGAAACTAATATAATATTATATGTCAACTGTAATTGAAAAATAAAACAATTATTTAAAAAACAATTTAGGTTATTAAGTAGAGGTTTTTCTTTTGTTTTCCAGTAGATGGTGCTATAGTACAAGTTTTTGTTTTCTCTTACCTGCACTACTGGACTTCATATTGCTATGGCTGTAGAAAATGCCCCGTGTTGCCTGAGGAGGTGGACATCCCCTTTACTACCTGATCACCTCAGTCTCAGGGCACCACCCCCATGGTGAGATGTGGCAGGCGATGGGACTTCAGGTCTGCAAGTTCCCTGGGGCTGATTTCCTGCAACCAGAAGCTGCTGGCTGTGCTGTATTCTCTAGTCTCAGCTGCCTCCACCAGTTTCAGCATGATGGGTGGGGCAAAGGTGAGCAGGGGGCAGTGGGTTTGTACATCTGCGACTTTGTTTTTCTACTTGGTTTAGCTGCAATTGTACAGGCCATTCAATATGGAATGTTGCTTCTGCCAAGTGATGGCTATAATCTGACAACTCCACTGCTACCACAATTGCTGGAGCCAGGCAGGCAACAAGAGAATGAGAGGAGGTGGAATTACACATTTGTGTCTTTGTTTTTTCCCTGATCGTTGATGGTGGCTGCTCTGCCACAGCCATTACACGTTTGAACGTGCATCTCCACTCCTGTCAGTTGGCCTTGCCACAATGTGTACTATCCACTCAGGCCAGAATGCTGCCTCCGCCCCTCTGGTCTTCTCTGGGTTGCTGTGTGAATACTGCAATCAAATGTTTCATTGCTACCCGGACAGTGGGGGCCACTGTGAGTGCCAAACTGTGTCTGTGACACTCATCTCTGTCTTTCCCATCCTTCCACTCCTGGTCACTCCAAAATACCCACGTCAGATGTCTCAAAGCACATATCTCTCAGACATGTTTGTTTCATAAGCAGGGGAATCCTTTGTTGAATTAGAGTTGTCAGACTTGTAACTTAGGGGAGCTCTTTTCACACCACCATGCTACTTATGTCACTCCTATTTACACTTTTCTTATGAATTTTGTCAAACTTGTTATGAAATTATAGAACTTTGGGGTGCACAATAAACTTTGCTATGCTTGTCTCATTAAAAATAAATACATAAATAAACAAGTAAATAAATAATTACACCAAAAATAAATATATTTGCCTGTCTGTAGAGTCTATTCTATGTGATTATTGTAATTTGTCATTAGTGCCACACTATTTTTAATGTATTAGCATTATATGTTTTACTCTCTGCTAGGGAATTTCCTATATTGCTCCACTCTTCAAATTTCCCTTAATATTTTCACCTCCTTCTAGATAAAATTTAGAAGTGAAAAGGAATTGCTTTGTGATTTTGTTTATAGGTTAATTTTGGAAGAGAGAATGGCAACTATTGCTGGCAAGGAGTCAGACACACAAAATATTGAACTTGCTTCCTTTTATCACCCATCCCAGCAGAGACCAGTAGAGGCAACTGAGATGCATCAAACAATATCTAAGACGCATTCAAGCAATATCTAAGAGTGATGTCAGCAACATGATGGAGTGTTGCTTTTCTTTCCCCTTAAATTTACAAGACGTCAGACAACTTTAACTCAACAACGGATTCCCTGATCAACACACTAGCATACCTGAGAGTTTCACAACTTGGTACAACGTAAGATGGGCATATTGGAATAAGTAGGGAAGGCAGGGTGGGGGGAAGGACAGGGATAGTGGCCATAGATGCAGTTTAGTATTTGGTGTGGCCCCAGTGAGTGCAGTGTGGTGAAGAAGTTGATCTGAAGCCCTCACACTATGGCCTGGAGTGCAAGAGGGGCAAAAGCAGTGTCTTCCTGGGAAAATGCAGCTCCCTTTGTCCTCCCCGTCACATCAGAGCCTAGTAGAGGTGCTGAGATGCCTTAAACAGCACAGAAAAAATGGAAACTATTGCTGGCAAGGAGTCAGACCCACAAAATATTGAACTTGTTTCCCTTTACCACCCATCCCAGCAGAGACCAGTAGAGGCAAATGAGACGCATCAAACAACACAGCAGGACCAGTGGCCATTAGAAACAAGCATGAAGTGCTGGGAGTTTGTAAATCTGTTTCTCCACTACCTGCCACATTTCGCCACCACAGTTGTGGTGCCCTGTAACTGAGGTAAGCCAGTTACAGAAGGGACACCTCCAACTGCAGAGGGTACATGGCATTTTCCTCAAGTGCAGCTGTACCACTCCATCATCATCACAAAGGCACAAATAGTGAGCAGAAGAGAAAAAAAAGGTTGCTCTATAGTGCTATCTATTGGAAAACATAAGAAAAAATCCTATTTATAACTTGCTAAATTGTTAAGAGCAAAATGGTATCTAAACAAGAAAAGTGTTCAGTACCTCAAATTCAAAAGCAGAGAAGAATTCCATCAATACCGTGAACAACCAACGTAACATGGGAGAACAGAAAGAAAATGAAAAGTCTCCATAAATCAAACTCAAAGTCATGGAAGACTGCAATTGAAATGACATAACTAAAGTTTGCAGTTATGAAGTAAATCAACAAGATAGAAAAAAATCACAAAGGCAGTTCAATGAGCTCATAAATAACATTAATGAACAAAAGGAGTACATTACTAAAGGGATTGAAACTACAAAAAAGAACCAAACAGAAATTCTGGAGCTGAATAATTCAATAAAAGAAGTGAAGAATGCATTAGAGAGCAATGGAAACAGAGGAGTCCAGATAGAAGAGAGAATTAGTGAGTTCAAGGATGAAAACCAGAAGTGACCCAGGAGGAAAAAGAGAGAGAACTAAGAGTTTAAAACAAAATGAAAGAAGTCTATGAGAACAATTTGACCTCATTAGAAAGAGCAGCATCAGAATAATGAGAACACCAGAAGGAGAAGAAAGGGAGAAGGGAACAAAAAGCCAAATCAAATAAATAATTGATGACAACTTCCCAAACCCATGGAAAAGCCTGGATGCTAGAATCCAAGAAATTAACAAAACACCTAATTATCTCAATGCAAACTTCCTCCTCCATAACACATTCTATTAAAATGGTTAATGACAAAGTAATAATTCTCAAGGCAGTGAGGAGACAAAATGTAATCTATAAAGGAAACCTCATTAGAAGACAATCAGGTTTTTCAATAGCAATGTTACAAGTTAGGAGTGAGTGGAAGAAAATATTGAAAATATTCAAAGAAAGGAACCATCAGCCAATGATAATATAACTAGGAAAATGGGAGCAATGTGGTTTCATTACCTCTAATGGATATAAAATTAAAAATGGTCCATATGTTCAGGAATTATTAGATGCTATACTTTTCCCTGATGTTTTAGCTATTGTTAAGATTATAGGACGTTCTAAACTTGACTCACTAGAAACTAAAAAAATCATCTTGCTTATATTTCTACTATGAATGCTTCCTTCAGTTCTAGCCAGAGCAATCAGGGAAGAGAAAGAAATAAAAGGCATCTGAATTAGGAATGAAGAAGTTAAATTGTCACTCTTTGCAGATGACATGATGCTATACATATAAGGCCCCAAAGACTCCACCAAAAAGTTATTAGAAACAATCAACAAACATAGTAAAGTTGCTGGCTACAAAATCAATGTACAAAAATCCGTTGCATTTCTATTTACTAACAATGAAATCTCAGAAAAAGAAATTTAAAAAAAAATTCTTTTTGCAATTGCAACAAAAAGAATAAAATACCTAGGACTAAACTTAACCAAAAATGTGAAAGACCTATACACTGAAAACTATAAGACATTTTTAAAACACATTGAAGAAGACACAAAGAAATGGGAGAACATTCCATATACATGGATTGGAAGAATCGACATAATTAAAGTGGCCAAAGCAATGCAATCCCCATCAAAAGTCCAATGGCATTTTTTAAAGAAATAGAACAAAAAATCATCAGATTTGTATGGAACCACAAAAGACCACGAATAGCCAAAGCAATACTAAGAAAAAAGAGTAATGCTGGAGGTATCACACTCCCTGACTGCAGCTTGTGCTACAGAGCAACAATAATAAAAACAGCATAGTTTTGGCAGAAAAGCAGACACACAGAACAATGGAATAGAATTGAGAATCCAGAAATAAACCCACATAAATATGGACAGATAATTTTCAACAAACAACCCAAAAACATACAATAGAGAAAAGACAACCCTCTCAATAAACAGTGCTGGGAGAATTGGAAAGCCATATGCAAAAGAATAAAACTAGACTGCTATCGGTCACCATGTACCAAATTAACTCAAAATGGATCAAAGACCTAAACGGAAGACCTGAAACAAAAAACAGCAGGGAAGAAAACATAGGTACTAAACTTATGGACGTTGGGTTCAAAAAGAACTTTATGAATTTGACTTCAAAGGCCAGGGAAGTAAAAGCTAAAACAAATGAATGGGACTATGACACACTAAACAGCTTCTGCACAGCAAAAGAAACCATTGACAAAATAAAGAGGCAGCCAATGAAATGGGAGAAGATATTTGCAAACAATGTCTCTGATGAGGGGATAAATATCCAAAATATATAAGAAACTCATACAACTCAACAACAACAAAAACAAACAATTCGATTAAAAAATGGGCAGAGAACCTGAATAGACATTTCTTCAAAGAGGACATAGAGATGGCCAATAGACATATGAAAAAATGCTGAGCATCACTAGTCATCAGATAAATGCAAATAAAGCCCACAATGAGATATCACCTCACACCAGTTGTAATAGCTATCATCAAGACAAATAATAACAAGTGCTGGAGAAGCTGTGGAGAAAAAGTAACACTCATACACTGTTGTTGGGAATTCAGATTGGCAGCCGCTATGGAAGGCAGTGTGGAGGTTCCTCAAAAAATTAAGAATAGAAGAGAGATGTCATCAAAATGGCGGCATGAGGTGAGCCTCTGTAAAGCTCCCCTGGAATTTACAACTAATCAAACAACAATAACTCCACAAAGGACTCCCTGCACAGCAGACAGGCAAGATGAAGAGGCCCACAACTGAATTCACTGAAAGGTGGGTGTGGGGACAGAGCCCCAAAAAGCAGTTTCAAGGCTCTTGGCCTCACATAGAAAGGTGCTGGCTCAGGTAGAAAATGGCCATCGACTGATCAAATGGCCATCAGCTGTGGCTAGTTGGCCGTCAGCTGTAACCAGTGAGCCATTAGCCATGAATATAACTGCTGTGGCTAGGCTAGCAGAAAATGGGGGCTAGCAAGAAGATGGTGGCTGAGCCTGCAAGTGGCAAAGTGAGGGTTGAGAATTGTGTGGCTCCTGTTTCCTGTGTCTCCAACCCAGTCGCCAGCGAGAGTATAGTGGTGTGACTCCCCTAACTATGGCTCCGTGGGTGTTCCTTTTTGGACTCACCATGTCCTGCATTCTTATGTGGGGAGCGGGAGCTGAGACACCCCAGGCCACCCACACAACACATGGCGAAGTCGGCAGGATCCCCTGTACTACAGTGGGCAAATGGCGCGAGCAGGGAAGGAGGGAAAGGAGAAGTGCGGAGACAGAGCCGCACAGGCGGGCACAGGATGCAGACCTAGCTCAGTATTCCAAGCTCACTGCATCCCGGACCTACCACAGCTGTGGGAGAGGGAAGAACTCGGACTGCTAGGGCTCCGCTTATAGCCCACAGGGCTGAGGGGGCAGCATATAAGAGGGCTGAAACAAACGCTCACGGCAGAGAACTCGGAGCAAAGACTGAGGGAAGAAGGATGAAAATGGTGGTTTAAGCCCTCATGGCCGAGCAGAGAACAGAAGCCTTAGGCACTGAGACTAGCCTCCCCCTCCCTACCATCCCAGACCTCGCCCTGCCCCTACCTGCCCGGTGCTAGAAGCGGAACAGTAGCAGTGTCAGATCAAAAGAACAGAATATTTGCCATTCTGAGAACTGTGGACCACAGACACAGATTCGCAGCCTAACTAGTTCCAGCAAAGGGGAGGGAGCTGTGGAACCAGGACCCGCTGTGGTGGTGGTCTCCGCCATTGCTCTGGGACACGTCTCACAACTCACCCCGCCCCTAGCCCCACCTATCTGGGCAAATTCCTGCAGGAGTGAACAGAACTGCTGAAATATACAGGCTCTGAATCTGGTGCAGGAAGAGCTTTGGAACTTCAAAAGCTCTCGGCATACCCACACGGACACTGCGCCCTGTGACCCAAGCGAACTATTAACAGAGGAGAAGCCCGTCTTCCAGGGAATACCCCCATTGTGTCAGAAGCTGGAATAGTGCAGAGAAAACATAGCACTACCGTGTGAGAGAAAAAAAAGGCTGCAGTCAGAGAGAAAATAAAACATTCTACCAACAAGTACTGGAAAACAAAAGAAAGACCTCTTCCAATCAACCTGTTGCAGAGGCCACTCCTGTAGATGCTTAGGAAGAGAAATAATAAATCAGTAATTGCTATGAATAACCAAGGCAACAAGACAGCTCAGAAAGAAAGTGAAAAGTCTCCAGAAAAGAAACTTAAAGATATGGATATATGTGATTTAAACGACAGAGAATTCAAGATTGCAGTTCTGAAAAAACTCAACAAGATGCAAGAGAACACAGAACGGCAGTTTAATGAACTCAGAAATGCAATCAAAGAACAACATGAGCATTTTTCAAAAGAGATTGAAATTTTAAAAAAGAACCAAATTGAATTTCTGGAGATTAAGAACTCAATAGAAGAAATAAATAATGAAATAACCAGCTTAGGTAGTAGAGTTGACCAGATGGAGGAAAGAATCAGTGACATTGAAGATAGAAACCTGCAAATGACATGGATGGAAGAAGAAAGAGACTTGAGACTTAAAAGAAATGAAAGAATTCTACAAGAACTTCCTGACTCCATCAGAAAGAGCAATATAAGAATAATGGGCATACCAGAAGGAGAAGAAAGAGAGAAGGGAACAGAGAATATATTGAAACAAATTGTTGATGAGAACTTCCCAAACTTGTGGACAGAACTGTATCCTCGAATCCAAGAAGCAAATAGAACACCTAATTACCTCAATCCAACAGGCCTTCTCCAAGGCACATTGTATTGAAGATGTCTAAAATCAACGACAAAGAAAGAATCCTCAAGGCAGCCAGGGAAAAGAAGACGGTAACCTACAAAGGAAAGCCCATTAGATTATCATCAGATTTTTCAGCAGAAACTCTACAATCCAGGAGGGAGTGGAACCTAATATACAAACTATTGAAAGAGAGCAATTATGAGCCAAGAAAAATGTATCCAGCAAAGATATCCTTTAGATATGAAGGAGGAATAAAGACCTTTCCAGACATACAGAAGCTGAGGGAATTTTCTAATACACGACCTGCACTACAAGAAATACTAAAGGAGGCTATTCGACCACCATCAACAGGGACAATTTGTGGCAACCAAAACATAAAAAGGGGGAGGGTAAAGGCCTGAACAGGAATATGGGAATCGAGAATTTAAGCGTGCTAAAGAAAATGGAATACTCTAAATATCAAAGTTTGTTTTACTTAAACTAAAGGGTAACCACTCAAGAAAAATGCAGAACTGAAATGCATGCTGTAATAAAAGAAGAAACAGAGGGAAACATTATAGAATACGACCATACAGAAATAATAGACAACAACAAAAAGGCAAAGAAACAATGGAGACACAGCCTTGCCAGAAAACTAAAGATACAATGACAGGAAATCCTCACATATCAATAATCACCTTAAATGTAAATGGACTGAACTCACCAATAAAAAGGCACAGAGTAGCAGATTGGATCAAAAAACTAAACTCAACCATATGCTGTCTCCAAGAGACACATCTCAGCTACAAGGACAAGCGTAGACTCAAAGTGAAAGGGTGGAAATTGTCACTCCAAGCAAATGGTACCCACAGAAAATCAGGTGTAGCCATAATGATATCAGATGAAACAGACTTGAGAGTGAAAAAGATAACAAGAGACAAAGATGGACATTTCATAATGGTAAAGGGGACTATACAACAAGACATAACAGTCATCAATATTTATGCCCCCAATCAGGGAACACTGAAATATACCAAGCAACTACTAACAGAACTAAAGGGAGAAATTGACCAAAACAGCATTATACTAGGGGACTTAAATATATCACTGACAGCTATGGAAAGATCATCCAAACAGAAAATAAATAATGAAATAGCAGCACCTAATTGACACATTAGATGAAATGGACATAATTGACATATATAAAGCACTTCATCCTAAAACATCAGACTATACATTCTTTTCTAGTGCACATGGAACATTCTCAAGGATAGACCACATATTGAGACATAAAATCAGCCTCAGCAAATTTAAGAAGATTGAAATTATACCAAGCATATTCTCTGATCACAAGGCTTTGAAATTGGCTATCACCTGCAAAAAGAAAGTAGGAAAAAACACAAATACCTGGAGATTAAACAACATACTTTTACAGAACGACAGGGTCAAAGAAGAAATTAGAGGAGAGCTCAAAAGATACATAGAAACAAATGACAATGAAAATACATCCTACCAAAATTTTTGGGATGCAGCGAAAACATTTTTAAGAGGGAAATATATATCATTACAGGCCTATCTCAAGAAACAAGAAAATCTAAATAAATAACCTCATGTTACACCTTAAAGAACTAGAAAAAGAAGAACAAGTGAAACCCAAGTTCAGCAGAAGAAAGGAAATAACATTATTCAGAGCAGAACTAAATGAAATAGAGAACAAAATGACAAGAGAAAAATTAATGTGACAAAGAGCTGCTTCTTTGAAAAGATTAACAAAATAGACAAACCATTGGCTAGACTCACTAAGATAAAAAGAGAGAAGACACTATTTAACATAATCAGAAAAGAAAAAGGGGAAGTTATCACGGACACCACAGAAATACAAAGGATCATCCTAGAATACTATGAAGGACTATATGCCACCAAATTCCATAACCTAGAAGAAATGGACACATTCTTAGAAACATATAGCCTTCCAAGGCTGAACCATGAAGAACTGGAAAATCTAAACAGACTGATCACCAGTAATGAAATTGAATCAGTCATCCAAAACCTTTCCAAAATAAAAGCCCGGGACTAGATGGCTTCACTTAGTGAATTCTACCAAACCTTCAAAGAGGATCTAATAGCAATCCTGCTCAAACTCTTCCAAAAATTCAAAGAAGAGACAGTACTCCCTAACTCATTTTATGAGGCCAACATTACCCTGATACCAAAATCTGGTAAGGACAACACAAAAATGAAAACTACAGACCAATATCTCTGATGAATACAGATGCAGCAATCCTAAACAAATTTCTAGCAAATCAAATGCAACAATGCATTAAAAAGATTATTCATCACGATGAAGTGGGGTTCATCCCATAGGCACAAGGATGGTTCAACATCCACAAATCCATCAATGTGATACATCACATAAACAAAATAAAGGACAAAAATCATATCATTATATCAATTGATGCAGAAAAAGCATTTGAGAAGTTACAACATCCATTTACGATTAAAACACTGAATAAAATAGGTATAGAAGGAAAATACCTTAACATAATAAAGGCCATATATGACAAGCCCTCAGCTAATCTCATAATTAATGGTGAAAAACTGAAGCCCTTTGCTCTACGTTCAGGAACACGACAGGGCTGTCCCTATCACCTCTGTTTTTCAACATAGTGTTGGAAGTTCTTGCCAGAGCAATCAGGCAAGAGAAAGAAATAAAAGTCATCCACATTGAGAATGAAGAAGTTAAATTATCACTCTTTGCAGATGACATGATGCTATATATAGAAAACTCTAAAGACTCCATCAAAAAGCTATTAGAAACAATCAACGAATACAGTAAAGTTGCTGGCTACAAAATCAACGTACAAAAGTTCATTGCATTCCTATATGCTAACAATGAAATCTCAGAAAAAGAAATACAAAAAAACAATTCCTTTTGCAATTGCAGCAAAAAGAATAAAATACCTAGGAATAAACTTAACCAAGGATGTTGAAGGACCTATATGCTGAAAACTATAAGATATTTTTGAAAGAAATTGAAGAAGACACAAAGAAATGGAAAGACATTCCGTGCTCATGGATTGGAAGAATCAACATAGTTAAAATGGCCATATTACCCAAAGCAACATACAGATTTAATGCAATCCCCATCAAAATCCGAAACGCATTTTTTAAAGAAATAAAACAAAAAATCATCAGATTTGTTTGGAACCACAAAAGACCTCAAATACCCAAAGCAATTTTAAGAAAAAAGAACATTACTGGAGGTATCACACTCCCTGGCTTTAGCTTGTACTACAGGGCTACAATAATCAAAACAGCATGGTATTGACAGAAAAACAGACACGTAGACCAATGGAATAGAATTGAGAACCCAGAAATGAAACCACATAAGTATGGACAGATAATTTTTCACAAGGAAGCTAAAAACATACAATGGAGGAAAGACCGTGTCTTCAATAAATGGTGCTGGTAGAATTGGAAAGCCACGTGCAAAAGAATGAAACTGGACTGCTATCTGTCACCATGTACCAAAATTAATTGAAAATGGATCAAAGACTTAAGCATAAGACCTGACACAATAGACTGCATAGAAGAAAACATAGCTACTAAACTTATGGACCTTTGGTTCAAAGAGCATTTTATGAATTTGACTCCAAAGGCAATGGAAGTAAAAGATAAAATAAACGAATCAGACTATATGAAACTTAAAAGCTTCTACACAGCAAAAGAAACCATCGACAAAATAAAGAGGCAACCAACTGAATGGGAGAAGATTTTTGCAAACAGTGCCTCCGATAAGGGGCTCATATCCAAAATATACAAGGAACTCATGAAACTCAACAACAAAAAAATAGACAACCCAATTGAAAAATGGGCAGAGGATCTGAAGAGAAATTTCTCCAAAGAGGACACACAAATGGCAAATAGACATACGAAAAAATGCTCACAATCACTAATCATCAGAGAAATGCAAATAAAAACCACAATGAGCTATCACCTCAACCCAGTCAGAATGGCTATCATTAACAAAACAAATAGTAACAAGTGTTGCAGAGGCTGTGGAGAAAAAGGAACCCTCATACACTGTTGGTGGGAATGCAGACTGGTGCAGCCATTATGGAAGGCAGTGTGGAGGTTCCTCAAAAAATTACGAATAGAATTACCATATGACCCAGCAATCCCTCTCCTGGGTATCTACCCAAAAAATCTGAAAACATCTACACATAAAGACACGTGTGCTGCAATGTTCATTGTAGCTTTGTTTACGGTGGCCAAGACATGGGAACAACCAAAATGTCCTTCGATAGATGAATGGATAAAGAAGTTGTGGTATATATACACAGTGAAATATTATTCAGCGGTAAGAAAAGATGATATAGGAACATTTGTGACAACATGGATGGATCTTGAGAGTATAATGCTAAGCGAAACAAGTCAGACAGAAAAAGCAGAGAACCATATGATTTCACTGATATTTGGTATATAAACGAAAAACAACACAAGAACAAGACAAACAAATGAGAAACAAGAACTCATAGACACAGACAATAGTTTAGTGGTTACCAGAGGGTAAGGGGTGTGGGGGGGTGGGAGATGAAGGCAAAGGGGGATCAAAAACATGGTGATGGAAGGAGAACTGACTCTGGGTGGTGAACACACAATGGGATTTATAGATGATAAATACAGAAGTGTAATACAATTCTGTAATACAGAATTGTACACCTGAAATCTATGTAATTTTAATAACAATTGTCACCCCAATAAAGAAAAAAATTAAGAATAGGATTACCATATGACTCAGCAACCCATCTCCTGGGTATCTGCCCAAAAATTTGAAAACTTTTATCCTTAAAGATATTAATATATGTGCTCAGACGTTCATTGCAGCTGTATTTTCAGTGGCCAGGTCATGGAAACAACCACATTGTCCTTTGATCAATGAATAAAGAAGTTTTGCTATATATACACAGTCAAATACTATTCTGCCATAAGAAAAGATGAAATAGTGTTATTTGCGACAACATGGATGGATCTTGAGATTATTATGCTAAGTGAAATAAATCAGACAGAAAAAAGTTGAGAACAACATGATTTCACTGCTATGTGGTATATAAAACTGAAAACAACAATAGAACAAGACAAATGAATGAAAAAACAAAAACTCATAGACACAGACAATAGTTTAGTGGTTACCAGAGGGTAAGGGGGGTAGGGGGTGGGAGATGAGGGTAAAAGGGATCAAACATGGTAATAGAAGGAGACCTGACTCTGGGTGGTAAACACACAACACGATATATAGATGATGTATTACGGAATTGTATACTTGAAACCTGTGTAACTTTACTAACAATTGTCACCCCAGTAAACTTTAATTAAAATAGAAAAACAATGCTTCCATCAAAGGAATCAGCAATAGTCAATCCTCTGTCATGTTATCAAATATTTACCCATTTGATAACTTGAAAAACTGACCAGAGAAGCCAAAAAAATGGCTTTGGAAAAAGAAAAACAAAATTAGAAATCCAACAATTTCTGGTTTGATAAGAAGAGAAACCTCTTGTTTAGACCAAATAACAACCCAGTCCTACCAAAAAACTCTAAAATTTCCACTCTTGACTATTGTAGACGCATTTAGCCGTTGGTCCACTGACAAAATTATAGCATTCATGAATCAGTATTGGTGGGGAGATATTAACAAGGCCACAAAAAGTTGCCTATCTTAAGTGTCCCACCTATCCGGAGTACATCCCAAGGATGCCTGTTTGCACTTCCCCTGAACACTTTAAGTTGCCTAACAGTTCATTTGAGGTTTGGCATTTAGATTTTATAACTTCCTTTATCTTATGGATATATGTTTTAGTCATGATATGTATGCTTTTCACTTGTAGACAAGCTAATGCCTCTACAGTGGCTAAAGTTCTGTTAGGGAAGATTAATCCTACTTGTGGAACTCCTCTTGAAATCCACAGTGATTAAGGAACCCATTTTACTGGTCAGGTGCTAAAAAAGTCGGTGCTATTCGGCCACCTCTACAACATTTTCACTGTGCTTACCATCCTCCATCGTCAGGTTTAGTTTAACGCACTAATGGCATTATTAAGATTCAACTGGAAAAATTTGTAGAAACTCTTCAAATATTGTGGCCAAAAGAATTGCCATTAGTGCTTTTAAATCTCAGGTCTACCCCTTTTGGGACACATAAGCTTTCACCTTTTGAGATAATTATAGGATGCCCCATGCATTTAGCTTCTGCTTCTTTTGATCCACAGTTGATGAAAGGAGACATACTTCAATATTGTACAAGCTTAATTGCTTCTATTGAAAATAATCATGTTTTGGTAGAACAATCTTTTCACAGTGCACTCCAAGGAAATGAAAAACTCAAAATCCATATGCTACAATCTGGGGATTTTGTTTACTGGAAAAGACACCACAAAAAAGAATTCCCTCCAACCTCACTGGAAGGGCCCTTACCAGGTACTGTTGACTAATCCCTGTGCTGCTAAACTCGAGGGAGTATGTTCTTGGATACATGTGTCACCCTAAAGAAGTCACCAAACCTGAATGCACACGGTCTGATGACCTGAAACTAAAGCTGTCAAAATTTTTTTTTTTTTTTTTTTTTTTTTTTATCATTTTTCATTATCAGTTTTTTTTTGTTTTTTTGTTTTTTTTTTTTTAATATTTTTTTTTTATTTTTTTAATTTATTGGGGTGACAATTGTTAGTAGAATTACATAGATTTCAGTTGTGCAATTCTGAATCACATCATCCATAAATCACACTGTGTGTTCACCACCCAGAGACAGCTCCCCTTCCATCACCGTACATTTGATCCCCCTCACCCTCATCCCCCACCCCCCAACCCCCTTACGCTCTGGTAACCACCAAATTACGTTCCCCAGATTAATTTTCAAACCCCGTGGCCAAAGCTGTCAAAATTTAAAGCCTATGACCTCTGAAGGAAATAAATTGCCAAAATGACTGAGTGAATTCTTTACAACTCTTTTCTTACTATCAATTGTTATTTCACTTTTCTCTTTTCCTTGGAAGGAATATACCGTTGTTCACATTTCCTAAGCTACTGTGAAAGCGGTAACGTTTAGGGTTATTGAATCTGTCATCAAGAACTTTGATCTATCTAAGATAATAATGGTCTTTATTTCATTATCTACAGGTTTGAGCTCCTGGTTTGAATTCGTCATATAGACTAGGTTACTATGTTGTTTTTAATTCTATTTGAATTCTTATTTTTAAGCCCTGCACCTATTGCTTGTTAATCCTGGACACAAGCTGTTCCCTATCCATGCACTTTCCCTCTGATATGAGAGACAACACCCAAAAGAGGTCCTTCCTGACACTGAGGGACAAAAATGCTGAAGTTGGAATACCTGACTGCTGATGGGCGATGCTGTCAGAGACAGATCTCAATCAAAAGAGAGGAATGAGGATGAATGGAACTTTAAGCATAATCAATCAGGAATGTCCATGGAAAGGCTTATGAAAGTTCTTGTATTCTATGTACTTGTGACAACCCTACACATGACAATCCTGCAGGGAGAACTCTGTTTATAATAAAGCTCTAAAGTTCTAATTTTTCTTTTACCTTCCATAAATGCCCCTCCATCTTGGCACATAGGTCGGAGTGTGCATGTCACTAGCCATGTCTGTGTGTGCTGGGTTGCAATCCTTTATTTTCCCAAATAAATCCTTTTTGGTGATGAAATATATATATATGGCAAAGTTATCCTTTAGATATGAAGGAAAAAATAAAGGCTTTCCCAGAAAAACAAAAACTGAGAGAATTTATCACCACAAGATCTACATTACAAGAAATGTTGAAATGAGCTCTTTTACCAGAAACAAAAAAACAAAAGTATACAAAACTTTGAGAAAGACGACAAAAAGACAGAAACAGAAAATTGAAACGCTACTTCAGCATAGGGTATTAAACAGTTAATTATAACATAAACGTTAAAGGGGAAACATCATTAAAAATTAACTGCTGTGGGCCGGCACGGTGGCTCAGGCTGTTAGAGCTCCATGCTCCTAACTCTGAAGGCTGCTGGTTCGATTCTCACATGGGCCAGTGGGCTCTCAACCACAAGGTTGCCGGTTCAACTCCTCAAGTCTCGCAAGGGATGGTGGGCTGTGCCCCCTGCAACTAGCAACGGCAACTGGACCTGGAGCTGAGCTGCGCCCTCCACAACTAAGACTGAAAGGACAACAACTTGACTTGGAAAAAAAAAAAGTCCTGGAAGTACACACTGTTCCACAACAAAGTCCTGTTCCCCTTCCCCAATTAAAAAAAAAAAATTAACTGCTGCAATTTGGTAATGAATGCACAACATAAAAAGGGATAATTTGTGACAAAAAGAAAACAACATAAAAAGGGACCAGGAAAAGAACTGATGTTTACATGTGAATAAAGCTAAGATGCAAGAAAAAGGATTGTTGTGTGTATGAGACATTTAACACAAACTTAATGGTAACTACAAAACAAAAATCCAGAGCAGTCTTGAAATATACAAATCAGAGAAAATGGAGAAAAAATTCATAAAAATCCATCAAACTAATATAAAAGACAGAAACACACATGGAAAGAAACAATGGAGATACAAAGCAACCAAAAAATAAAGGATAAAATGGCTCTAGGAAGTTCTATCAATAACGACCTTAAATGTAAATGAACTGAACTTACCAATCAAAAGTCACAGAATAGCAAGATAGATTAACAAAATAAAATTCAACTTTATATTGCCTTCAGGCTCAATACACAGGCCCAATAGGAAGACATGGAACATGATACTCCAAGAAAATGGCATCTGGAGAAACATGGTTGTAAAAGTATTTTGATCAGACAAAATAGATTTAAAGACAAAAAAGGTAATAAGAGACAAAGATGAGCATTTTATAATGATAAAGGAGGCAATTCATCAGAAGAAATACATTTGTCAATATATATGCACCCAACCTAGGAAACACCAAAATATATAAAGCAATTACCAACAGACCTAAAGGAAGAAACCAACAAAAATATAATTATAGTAGGGGACCTAACTTACATAATCAATACAGAAAGTCAATAAGGAAATATCAGCCTTAAATGACACTTACCGCAAATGGTATTAATATTTATAGCATTTTCCATTCCAAAGTTACAGAATACACATTGTTCTCAAGTGTACATGAAATATTCTCATGGATAGACTGTATGTTGGGGAACAAATTAGTCTCAATAAATATAAGAAGATTGAAATTATACCAAGCATGTTTTCTGATCACAACAATATAAAGCTGGAAAATAACTACAAGAAGAAAAGCTGGAAAAATCACAAATATGTAGAAATTAAACAATATGCTACTGAACAACTAGAGTCAAAGAAGAAATAAAAGAAGAAATCAAAGATACATACAGATGAATGAAAATGACAATAAGACATCAAAATTTGGGGGATGCAGTGAAAGCAGTACTAAGAGAGAAGTTTGTTGCATTACTGACCTATCTGAAAAACAAGCAAAATCTCAAATAAACTATTTAACACTTCACCTTAAAAAACAAGAAGAATAACAAGAACAACAAAAACAAAAACAACAACAAATGAAGCCCAAGTCAGTAGAAAAAAGGAAATGATAAAAATTGGGCAGAAATAAATGAAACAATGAACAAAAAGACGATAGAAACAGATTAATGAAACAAAGAGCTGATTCTTTGAAAAGATAAATAAAATTGACAAACCTCTGGCTGCATTCACTCAGGAAAAAAAAGAGAAGACTCAAATAAAGTAGAAATGAAAAAAGAGAAGTTACAATGGACATCACAGATATACCAAAGATTATACAAGAATATGAAGGGCTATACACCACCAAATTTGATAACTTGGAAGAAATGGACAAATTCTTAGAAATATACAACATTTGTGGATGAACCATGAAGAATTGGAAATCTTAAATAGCAAGAAAGTTAAATAGTAAGGTAATGAAAAACCTCCTGAACAGTAATCAAAAACCTTCCCAAAACCAAAAGTCCAGGACCAGATGACTAAACTGGTGAGTTCTACGTAACATTCAAAGAATATTTAATATCAATCTTTTGTAATCTCTTCAAAAAATTGATGAGGAGGGAACACTTCAGAACTCATTTTACAAGGCCAACATTACCCTGATACCAAAACTAAGCAAGGATATCACAAAAATAGAAAACTACAGGTCAATATCACTGATGAACATAGATGCAAAAATCTTCAACAAAAGACTAGCAAATCAAATACAATAATACATTAAAAGTATCATGGATCATGATCAAGTAGGATTCATTCCAGGGGTGCAAGGATGGTTCAACATCTGCAAATCAATCACTGTGATACACCACATTAACAAAATAAATGATAAAAAATCATATTATTATATTAATAGATGCAGAAAATGCATTTGACAAGACACACATCCATTTATGATAAAAATACTCAATAAAAATGGGTATAGAAAGATAGTACCTCAACAAAATTAAGGCCAGATGACAAACCCTCAGCAACATCATATTCAGTGGTGAAAAATTTAAACCTTTTCTCTAAGATCAGGAACTAGACAAAGATGCCCACTCTTGCCACTACCATTCAACATAGTACTGAAAGTCCTAGCCAGAGTATTTAGGCAAAAAATATAAAATAAAAAGCATCTAAATTGGGAATGTAGAAGTAATAGTGTCACTGTTTGCATGTAACATGAATTTATATATATATATAGAAAACCCTAAAGACTCCACCAAAAAATTATTAGAAACAAAAAATACAGTAAAGTTGCAGGAAACAAAATCAATATACAAAAATATGTTGTATTTCTATATATTAACCAAAAAATATCAGAAAAGGAAATGAAGAAAACAATGCCATTTGCAACTGCCACAATAAGAATGAAATATCTAGGAATAAACTTAACAAAAGTGGTGAAGGATCTATACACTGAAAATAACATGACATTGTTGAAAGAAATTGAAGAAGACACAATGAAATGGAAAGATATTCCGTGTTCATGGACTGGAAGACTGAACATTGTTAAAATGGCCACATTACTTAAAGCAATATACAGATTTAATGCAATACCCATCAAAATGCCAAAGGCATTTTTCAAAGAAATAGAACAAAAAAAAAATCCTCAGATTCATATAGAACCAGAAAAGACCCCAAACAGCCAAAGCAATCCTGAGAAAAAAAGAGCAAAGCTGGAGGTATCACACTCCCTGACTTCAAATTATACCACAGAGTTACAATAGCATAACAATATGGTATTGGCTGAAAAATAGACACACAGAATAATGGAACAGAATTGAGAGCACAGAAATAAACATACACATAAATCAGCAACTAATTTTTGACAAAGGAGCCAAAAACATACAATGAAGAAAGGAAGCCTCTTCAATAAATGCTGTTGAGAAAACTAAAAAGCCACATGCAAAAGAATAAAACTAGCCTGTTATCTGACACCACAAAAAATTAACTCAAAATGAATAAAAGATTTGAAATTAAAAAAAAAAAACATAGAAGAAAACATATGCATTAAACTTTTGGACCTTGCTCTCAGAGGTGTTTCTGTGAACTTGACCCCAATGGCCAAGGAAATAAAAGAAAAATAATTAAATGGAACTACATCATACTAAAAAGCTTCTGCATAACAAAGAAACCATCAACAAAACAAAAAGGCAACCAACTGAATGGGAGAAGATATTTGCAAACCATACCTCCGATAAGAGGCTAATATATATAATATATAAAGAACTCACACAACTTAACAACAAAAACAATTTGATTTAAAAAATTGGCAGACCCTGAACAGACAGTTTTCTAAGGAAGACATATAGATGACCAACAGAAATATGAAAACATGTTCAATATCACCAGTTATTAGGGAACCGCAAATTAAAACCACAATGAGGGCTTTATCAAAATGGCGGCATGAGGTAAGCCTCTGTCAAGATGCCCTGGAATTTACAACTAATTGAACAACAATAACTCCACAAAGCATTCCCTGCACAGCAGACAGGCAAGATGAAGAGGCCCACTACTGAATTCACCTAAAGGTGGATGAATCTCGTGAGCAGGGGAGGAGTGAAGGGAGAAGTGTCGAGACGGAGCTGCGCGGGCGCAGGACGCAAATCTAGCTCAGTGCCACGAACTCGTTGCATCCTAGAACTACCACAGCTGCGGGAGAGGGAAGAACTTGGACTGCTAGGGCTCTGCTTATGGCCCACAGAGCTGAGGGGGCAGCATATAACACGGCTGAACCCAACGCTCACTGCAGAGACCTCAGAGAAAAGACTGAGGGAAGAGGCTGAAAACGGTGGTTTAAGCCCTCACTGCCGAGCAGAGAACAGAAGCCTTAGGCACTGAGAGTAGCTGTCCCCTCCCTACCCTCCCAGACCTCGCCCCGCTTCCACCTGCCCGGTGCTAGAAGCGGAACGGTAGCAGTGTCAGATCAAAAGAACAGAATATTTGCCATTCTGAGAACTGTGGACTGCAGACACAGATTTGCAGCACAACTAGTTCCAGTAAAGGGGAGGGAGCTGTGGAAGCACGACCAGCTGTGGTGGTGGTCACCGCCATTGCTCTGGGCCACCTCTCACAACTCGCCCAGCCCCTGGCCCCACCTATCTGGGCAGATCCCTGCACAGTAAACAGAACTGCTGAAACATACAGGCTCTGAATCTGGTGCAGAAAGAGCTTTGGAACATCAAAACCTCTCTGCATACCCACACGAACACTGTGCCCTGTGACCCAGGTGAACTATTAACAGAGGAGAAGCCCATCTCCCAGGGAATACCACCATTCTGTGAGAAGCTAGAATAGTGCAGAGAAAACATACCACTACCATGTGAGAGAGAAAAAAAGGCTGCAGTAGGAGACAAAATAAAACATTCTGCCAACAAGTACTAGAAAACAAAAGAAAGACCTCTTCCTATCAACCTGTTGCAAAAGTCACTCCTGTAGATGTCTAGGAAGAAAAATAATAAATCAGTAATTGCCATGAATAACCAAGGCAAAAAGACAACTAGGAAAGAAAGTGAAAAGTCTCCAGAAAAGGAACTTAAAGATACGGAAATATGTAACTTAAACGACAGAGAATTCAAGATAGCAGTTCTGAAAAAACTCAACTAGATGCAAGAAAACACGAAAGACAGTTTAATGAACTCAGAAACACAAGCAAAGAACAACATGAGCATTTTACGAAAAAGACTGAAATTTTAAAAATGAACCAAATAGAATTTCTGGAGATTAAGAACACAATAGAAGAAATTCAGAATGAAATAACCAGCTTAGGTAGTAACGTTGACCAGATGGAGGAAAGAATTAGTGACATCGAAGATAGAAACCTGGAAATTACACAGATGAAAGAAGAAAGAGACTTGAGACTTAAAAGAAATGAAAGAACTCTACAAGAACTTTTGACTCCATCAGAAAGAGCAATATAAGAATAATGGGCATACCAGAAGGAGAAGAAGGAGAGAAGGGAACAGAGAATATGTACAAACAAATTGTTGATGATAACTTCCCAAACTTGTGGACAGAACTGGATCCTGGAATCCAAGAAGCAAATAGAACACCTAATTACGTCAATCCCAACAGGCTTTCTCCAAGGCACATTGTATTGAAGCTGTCAAAAATCAACGACAAAGAAAGAATCCTCAAGGCAGCCAGGGAAAAGAAGACGGTAACCTACAAAGGAAAGCCCACTAGATTATCATCAGATTTTTCAGCAGAAACTCTACAAGACAGGAGGGAGTGGAACCTCATATTCAAACTATTGATAGAGAGATATTATGAGCCAAGAGTAATATATCCAGCAAAAATATCCTTTAGATAAGAAGGAGGAATAAAGACCTTTCCAGACATACAGAAGCTGAGGGAATTTTCTAATACACGACCTGCACTACAAGAAATGCTAAAGGAGGCTATTCGACTACCATCAACAGGGACAATTTGTGGCAACCAAAACATAAAAAGGGGGAGAGTAACGCCTGAACCGGAACATGGGAATGGAGAAAGTAAGCGTGCTGAAAAAAATGGAATACTCTAAATATCAAACTTTCTTTTCCATAAACTTAAGGGTAACCACCCATAAAAACTCCAGAACTGAAATATATACTATAACAAAAGAAGAAACAGAGGGAAACATCATGGAATACCACCAAACAGAAATAATAGACAACAACAAAAAGGCAAAGAAACAATGGAGACACAACCTTACCAGAAAACCAAAGATAGAATGACAGGAAATCCTCACATATCAATAATCACCCTAAAAGTAAATGGACTGAACTCAGCAATAAAAAGGCACAGAGTAGCAGATTGGATCAGAAAACCTAACCCAACCGTATGCTGTCTCCAAGAGACACATCTCAGCTACAAGGACAAGTATAGACTCAAAGTGAAAGGGTGGAAATTGACACTCCAAGCAAATGGTACCCAGAGAAAATCAGGTGTAGCCATAATGATATCAGATGAAAGAGACTTCAGGGTGAAAAAGATAACAAGAGGCAAAGATGGACATTTCATAATGGTAAAGGGGACTATACAACAAGAAGACATAACAGTCATCAATATTTATGTCCCCAATCAGGGAGCACCGAAATATACCAAGCAACTACTAACAGAGCGAAAAGGAGAAATTGATCAAAACACAATTATACTAGGGGACCTAAATATATCATTGACAGCTATGGATAAATCATCGAAACAGAAAATAAATAACGAAATAGCAGGCCGAAATGACACATTAGATGAAATGGACATAACTGACATATATAGAGCACTTCATCCTAAAACAGCACACTATACATTCTTCTCTAGTGCACATGGAACATTCTCAAGGATATATAACATATTGGGACATAAAATCAGCCTCAGCAAATTTAAGAACATTGAAATCATACCAAGTATATTCCCTGATCACAAGGCTTTGAAATTGGATGTCACCTGCAAAAAGAAAGCAGGAAAAAACACAAATACATGGAGATTAAACAACATACTTTTAAAGAACGACAGGGTCAAGGAAGAAATTAGAGGAGAGCTCAAAAGATACATAGAAACAAATGACAATGAAAATACATCCTACCAAAATTTTTGGGATGCAGCGAAAACAGTTTTAAGAGGGAAATTTATATCATTACAGGCCTATCTCAAGAAACAAGAAAAATCCCCAATAAATAACCTCATGTTACACCTTAAAGAACTAGAAAAAGAAGAACAAGTGAAACCTAAAGTAAGCAGAAGAAAGGAAATAACAAAAATCAGAGCAGAACTAAATGAAATAGAGAACAGAAAGACAATAGAAAAAAATTAATGTGACAAAGAGCTGGTTCTTTGAAAAGATTAACAAAAATTGACAAACCGCTGGCTAGACTAACTAAGATAAAAAGAGAGAAGACATTAATTAACAAAATCAGAAATGAAACAAGGGAAGTTATCATGGACACCACAGAAATACAAAGGATCATCCAAAAATACTATGAAGGGCTATATGCCACCAAATTTAATAACCTAGAAGAAATGGACAAGTTCTTAGAAACATATAGCCTTCCAGGGCTGAACCATGAAGAACTGGAAAATCTAAACAGAGAGATCACCACTAACGAAATTGAATCTGTCATCAAAACCTTCCCAAAAGCAAAAGTCCGGGACCAGATGGCTTCACTAGTGAATTCTACCAAATCTTCAAAGAGGATCTAATACCAATCCTGCTCAAACTCTTCCAAAAAATTGAAGAAGAGACAAACTCCCTAAGGCATTTTATGAGGCCAACATTACCCTGATACCAAAACCTGGTAAGGACAACACAAAAATAGAAAACTACAGACCAGTATCTCTGATGAATACAGATGCAAAAATCCTAAACAAAATTCTAGCAAATCGAATACAACAATGCATTAAAAAGACTGTTCATCACGACCAAGTGGGGTTCATCCCCGGGGCACAAGGATGGTTCAACATCCACAAATCCATCAATGTGATACATCACATAAACAAAATTAAGGACAAAAATCATATGATTATATCAATTGATGCAGAAAAAGGATTTCACAAGACACAACGTCCATTTATGATTAAAACACTTGATAAAATAGGTATAGAAGGAAAATACCTTTAAATAATAAAGGCCATATATGACAAGCCCTCAGATAATCTCATAATTAATGGTGAAACACTGAAGCCCTTTGCTCTACTTTCAGGAACACGACAAGGCTATCCTCTATCACCTCTGCTTTTCAACATAGTGTTGGAAGTCCTTGCCAGAGCAATCAGGCAAGAAAAGAAACAAAAGACATCCAAATTGGGAATGCAGCAAAAGCACTTTTAAGAGGGAAATTTATATCATTACAGGCCTACCTCAAGAAACAAGAAAAATCCCAAATAAATAACCTCATGTTACACCTTAAAGAACTAGAATGAAGAAATTAAATTATCACTCTTTGCAGATGACATGATGCTATATATAGGAAACCCTAAAGACTCCACCAAAAAGCTATTAGAAACAATCAACGAATACAATAATGTTGCTGGCTACAAAATCAACGTGCAAAAGTTCATTGCATTCCTATGTACTAGCAATGAAATCTCAGAAAAAAAAAATACAAAAAAAATTACCTTTGCAATTGCAGCAAAGAGAATAAAATACGTAGGAATAAACTTAACTAAGGATGTGAAGGACCTATATGCTGAAAACTATAAGACATTTTTGAAAGAAATTGAAGAAGACACAAAGAAATGGAAAGACATTCCGCGCTCATGGATTGGAAAAATCAACATAGTTAAAATGGCCATATTACCCAAAGCAATATACAGATTTAGTGCAATCCCCATCAAAATCCCAATGGCATTTTTAAAACAAATAGAACAAAAAATCATCAGATTTGTTTGGAACCACAAAGGAGCCCAAATAGCCAAAGCAATTTTAAGAAAAAAGAACAATACTGGAGGTATCACACTCCCTGACTTTAGCTTGTACTACAGGGCTACAATAATCAAAACAGCATGGTATTGGCAGAACAACAGACACATAGACCAATGTAATAGAACTGAGAACTCAGAAATAAAACCTCATAAGTATGGACAGATAATTTTTCACAAGGAAGCTAAAAACATACAATGGAGGGAAGACAGCCTCTTCAATAAATGGTGCTGGGAGAATTGGATAGCCACGTGCAAAAGAATGAAACTGGAATGCTATCTGTCACCATGTACCAAAATTAATTCAAAATGGATCAAAGACTTAAGCATAAGACCTGACACAATAAACTGCATAGAAGAAAACATAGGTACTAAACTTATGGATCTTGGGTTCAAAGAGCATTTTATGAATTTGACTCCCAAGGCAATGGAAGGAAAAGCCAAAATAAACGAACGGGACTATATGGAACTTAAAAGCTTTTGCACAGCAAAAGAAACCATCAACAAAACAAAGAGGCATCCAACTGAATGAGAGAAGATTTTTGCAAACAGTGCCTCCGGTAAGGGGCTAATATCCAAAATATACAAGAAACTCATGAAACTCAACAATAAAAAAAACAAACAACCCAATTGAAAAATGGGCAGAGGACCTGAAGAGACATTTCTCCAAAGAGGACACACAAATGACAAATAGACATATGAAAAAATGCTCAACATCACTAATCATCAGAGTAATGCAAATAAAAACCACAATGAGATATCCTCTCACCCCAGTCAGAATGGCTATCATCAACAAGACAAATAGTAACAAGTGTTGGAGAGACTGTGGAGAAAAAGGAACCCTCATACACTGTTGGTGGGAATGAAGAGTGTTGCAGCCATTATGGAGGGCACTGTGGAAGTTCCTCAAAAAATTACGAATAGAATTACCATATGACCCAGCAATCCCTCTCCTGGGTATCTACCCAAAAATTCTGAAAACATTTATCTATAAAGACACGTGTGCTTCAATGTTCATTGCATACGGTGTTTTTTTGTTTACGGTGGCCAAGACGTGGAAACAACCAAAATGTCCTTCGATAGGTGAAGGATAAAGAAGTTGTGGTATATATATATACAATGGAATACTATTTGGCAGTAAGAAAAAATGATATAGGAACATTTGTGACAACATGGATGGATCTTGAGAGTATGGTGCCACGCGAAATAAGTCAGACAGAAAAAGCAGAGAACCATAGGATTTCACTGATATGTGGTATATAAACCAAAAGCAATAAGAGACCAAGACAAACAAATGAGAAACAAAAACTCATAGACACAGACAATAGTCTAGTGGTTACCATAGGGTAAGGAGGGTGGGAGGTAGGAGATGAGGGTAAGGGGGATCAAATATATGGTGATGGAAGGAGAACTGACTCTGGGTGGTGAACACACAATGGGATTTATAGATGATGTAATACAGAATTGTACACCAGAAATCTATGTAATTTTACTAACAATTGTCACCCCAATGAATTTTTTTAAAAAAATCTTTAAAGAATTAAAATAATGTTAAAAAAAAATTACGAGTAGAATTACCATATGACCCAGCAACCCCTCTCCTGGGTATCTACCCAAAAAATCTGAAAACATTTATACATAAAGACACGTGTGTTCCAATGTTCATTGCAGCTTTGTTTATGGTGGCCAAGACATGGAAACAACCAAAATGTCCTTCGATAGATGAATGGATAAAGAAGTTGTGGTATATATACACAATGGAATACTATTCGGCGGTAAGAAAAGATCATATAGCAACATTTGTGACAACATGGATGGATCATGAGAGTATGATGCTAAACGAAATTAGTCAGACAGAAAAAGCAGAGAACCATAGGATTTCACTGATATGTGGTATATAAACCAAAAACAACAAGAGAACAAAACAAACAAATGAGAAACAAAAACTCATAGACAATAGTTTAGTGGTTACCAGAGGGTAAGGGGGGTGGGAGATGAGGGTAAGGGGCATCAAATATATGGTGTTGGAAGGAGAACTGACTCTGGGTGGTGAACACACAATGGGATTTATAGATGATGTAATGCAGAATTGTACACCTGAAATCTATGTAATTTTACTAACAATTGTCACCCCAATAAATTTTAAAAAAAACCCTACAAAATTTTCACTCTGAAATAGCCCATAAAAAACTCAAATACAAAAAAAAAAAAAAAACAAAAAAACCCCACCACAATGAGATACCAACTCACAGCTATTAGAATGACTATTATCAATAAGACAAATAACAAGTGTTGCAGAGGATGTGGAGAAATGGGAGTCCTTGTACACTGCTGGTGGGAATGTAAATTGGTAGAGCCACTATGGAAAACAGTATGGAGGTTCCTCAAAAACTTAAGAATAGAGCTGTCATATGACCCAGGAATTCCTCTTCTTAGTATTTACCTGAGAAATTGGAAAAACTTATTTGTAAATATACATGCACCCCTATGTTCATTGCAGTATTGTTTACAATAGCTAAGACATGGAAACAACCTAAGTGTCCTTCAATGAATGACTGCATAAAGATGTGGTAAATATACACAATGCAAAACTATTCAGCCATAAGAAAAGATGCAATATTGCCATTTGCAACAGCAAGGAAGGATCTTCAGTGTTATGCTAGATGAAATAAGTCAGACAGAAAAGGACAAGAACCGTATGATTTCACTCATATTTGGGATATAAAATAAAAAGCAATAAACAAACAAAGCAAACAAAATCAAACTTATAGACACAGACAACAGTATGATGTTTAAGGGGATTGGGAGGGGGACGAAGAGGGTAAAGAGAATCAAATATATGTTGGCAAAAGGAAACTAGACATTGGGTGGTAAGCATACAATTGAGCATACAGTTGTTGTACTATAGTATTACACACCTGAAACTTATATAATATTATTAACCAATGTTATCCTAATAAATTTATTTTAAAAATAAAAAAACAATAGTTTCCCTAATGTGAGGTAGTTACTAATACATTTAATGGTCTGATTAGTGAATTACATAAATACTATTATGTCTTATTCTACCAGTGAGGAAACTAAGGTACTGCAATCCTAAGACTCAATTCTGACACTTAACTACCCTCAGTTATCACATAACCCCAAGTTAAGGAGCATAGTCCCCCATAAGACTGCCCTTAATTTCAGATGCCAGACTAGTATATTTTATAATGTCATAATACATGATAGTATTAATACATTATGCACTTCATACAATAAGTACACATACAACAAGTGATGAGTGCTCAAACATGACTTTTGCAATCAAATTAAGAGACAACTGAACCAGAGAAACACAACATGTTACCATCATTAAATTACTGTGATAATATTAGAATGAGGTAATTTATTGTTAAACCATGAAAAGATGGAACAAGTGTAAGAAATCGACAGGAATCTCTAAGTGTCAGAAACTGTGAAATAATGACAAAATTTTAAAAAGAGTGTGTTAGGTTAAAAATAGCCACTAAAAGACAATTTTGAATATGGTGGTTTAGCTTTAAGACCCTATGTTGAAATATTTTACAGACCCCAGATATTTGTAAATAATGTAAACTAATTGCATGAAGTGTTTTAGAACAGTAGTTCTCAAATATCGAACCTTGATAAGTTTCTCACCCCTTTGTAACAAAATTGTAAAAGAAGAAAAATGTAATAGTATTATTATTATTAAGCTAAATATTCAGGTAAAAGCGCTGTCCTTTTTTTTCCTGAGAAAACACTTTCTGGGAATTATTGTCCTTTGAAAGTAAAATGATGGTAACAATTGATGTTAGATTCAAAAATATATATATATTACTTAGCAAAATAAAAAGTTGACAGTGACGCATTGGTTTTATTTATTCAGGATTTTTGTGGACTTTTAATTTTTGCTTGATTGTTTCTTGTTTTATACAGCAGGTCCTCAAAAAACGTCATTTTGTTCAAGGGCATTTCCTTTCATTATAACATTGATGGGATGCGTCTGTAGCAAATTAATTCTTTCTTTTTTTTTAATGTCAATTAGCCTATGGTAAAATTGGTTTCCTTATAGTCCTTTTGCGTAGTCCTTTAGCTTAAAGTCACAGAACCTATCCACAATGTTCTGCAGATTATAAAGTGCAGGTGCCACTGCAGTTTATAATCTGCAGAACACCAGATGGCAGAGCAGCTCTACACTTCACGCTGTGAGGCTCCCTACTAGTACCTCTGCCCGTTTGTCCTTAGTAAAAATCATCCCCTCATCTTTCGGAAAAACATCTTATTCTTCTTTTTACAATTTTACCCCAAGGAATATTTTGAGCAGAAGTATTTTACATTTCAGCGTGGGAATGGATATCCCGGTGTTGTGATTAGGCTTGCTTCTTTTTATTTTTTTAAATTAATCGTAAATCTGTATTAATAAAGCAAAGATTTAAATGTGGTGTTTCAGAGGCAGAAAGATGATGTGAGGAAGGGAGAGGACAGAATTCATCTTAAATGTGTGTCCTTCTTCCTTCTGAACCCCCATCACCACCTCCTAACATACACAGAAGCTCAGAATGTGTGGCACAAGGACGCCCGGAGCAGGGCAGGAAGGAAAGGGTCGTTGGGTTGATCAGAAGGAATATGATTCCTTACGTCCAGAAAATATAACCACGTAGGAAACAGAGAGGGATGTTGTCGTGCGGGAGACCCTGCTCGCTGCGCCATGTGTAGTGCAGGGGATCCTGCCGACTTCGCCAAGTGTCGTGCAGGGCGTCCGGTGGGGTCTCTGGTCCCACTCCCCACACAAGAACGCAGGATATGGTGAGGCCAAAAAGGAACACCCACGGAGCCATAGGTAGGGGAGTCATACTACTATACTGTCACTGGCAGCTGGGTTGGAGACACAGGAACCAGGAGCAACACAATTCTCAACCCTCACTGCGCCGCTTGCAGGTTCAGCCACCATCTTCTTGCTAGCTCCCCCCTTTCTCCTTTCTTCTGCTAGCCCAGCCTAGCCACGGCAGTTATATTCATGGCTAATGGCTCACTGGTTACAGCTGACGGCCAACTAGCCACAGCTGCTGGCCATTTGATCAGTCGATGGCCATTTACTACCTGAGCCAGCACCTTTCTATGTGAGGCCGAGAGCCTGGAAACTGCTTCTTGGGGCTCTGTCCCCACAGATGTCACACTGCCGTCTCATGCTGTGAACTGTTTCTCTCTAGACTTATGCAAACAAGCTCTTTCTATTTATGCTTCCCATGGTGGCCGAAGCCATGGTCTAAAAGGACTCTATATTATACCATTATTGTCTGCCTACAAGTACCTGATGCGAGCCAAGGTGTTAGGTGAGCCAAGCGGTCAGTATATTCTTATACCGTCGTCATCCATTTATACTCGTAGACTTGTCCAAATGCCAGGCTGGTGAGGACTTAGTCTATGAACTTCCCATCTTACAGTACCAGTTAATATCACAGCAGACTATTTATGCACCCTAAGAACCAAAACATTACCTTACGGACCTGCTATTATTTGGTCAAGAGAGTCATAATCATCATATGTAGTCAATTTTCTCTAAAACCCCCCATTTCAGAAAACCTGAGTAAATCTGTTATTCTCCCTCTAACGATTTGTTGTAGCGGGAACTGACTGGCTGCATTAAAAGTCCTGAGTCTTCCTGAGAGCATCTTGCTGAAGCCATCACTTCCTTGTCCTGGGGCCAAAAGCACAGAGGCTAGAAAAAAACCCAGGGACATTTCTGGGTGCAGAAGAAGAAAAAACAAGGCACCATCTTTCCTCTTACTTCGCTTTGGCCTGAGGAATTTTTCAGAGTACCTGAAATTAGCTGATACTAATTCCTTCTGTGTTTTCCTTCTGCTTCTCAGGACACCTCTTTTCTACACTTAAGAATCTGACAGACTTGGGTTCAAATTTAAACTACCTCTCTTGCTAGCTAGGGGACACTGTACATGTTTCATGACAGTTTCTCATCAGTAAAATAAAGATAACAGGACCTCACCAGCGCCCACTAGTGGGGCTCCATCCTCTCAATATAACCTTTCCTTAAAATTCCAAATTACATGCTCTATTTCTGCATTCCAATCAAAACTCATTTTTCTTCAATGTCCGTCTATGTCAGTTTTTGAGAAAACAAGCTCCTTGAATGAATTTAAAATAATGTGAAAATGGCTAATAATAGCCTCTCCCTCCTAGAATTCTATAATCCTGCATCAGAATTGTAGAAGGGAGGTAATGCTGAGAGGTCATCTGGTTCAAATCTCAGATTCTCCAAATGATACCAATAATCCTGAAGCACTAAGTAGGTGGTCCAGTCCTCAAAGTATTTCATGGAAGAGCCCAGACTTGAGCACTGTGGATGCTCTCGGCCCAGGTTCTCTCCAGTATTCCATTCTGCCTCTGGAGTTCCCTTCGCTTCCTCCGTTGTCCACTTTCAAACCCATTAGCACAATTCTTCCCTCCGCTCCCCTCTTCCTAATTATCATCGTCTCTCATGGCACATTGAGATCTCTCAAGACCTCATTCATATTTTCCAGACTTCAATACTTAGGATTCTTTCAGGAAGGGCTCCAGTCTCCACATTCAAGATACTTAAGAATGGAGTTATTTTGTAAGAGCAAGTAGAAGACATTTCTAGATGTGAATAAACTACATGAGCCAAGGTATGCAGGTGGGAAGTGTTTATACCAATGAATTAAGACAATGCAAACTACATAAATACAAACTGAAAGTAAACAAATCAGATCTAATTTCCACATGTGAAAATGACAACTAATAACAGAAGAAGACAAAAAGAAAATAATAAGGTTAAGGATTCAGCAGCTGGATCTAGTAAGTCCATTATGGGAGAAAATTGGGCAGCAAGTGAGAAGAAAGACTCTCTGGGGATGTACAGAGAAGTAAGACTTCTTAGACAACCCAGCTTTATAAGACATTGTTCTCACCGCTGATCTTTCCTTTCCCATCCCCATTGCCCCAGGGAACTTTATAGAAAATGAAGGCTCAGGTCTTCTCTGGCTAATTAAATCAGAATTTCTGGGAGTGAGGCTGCTATAGACAATGTTTGTGTTCCTGTCCCCTTCAAAATCCATACACTGAAATCCTAACCCCCAATGTGATTGTATTAGGATCTGGGGCCTTTGGGAAATGATTAGGTCATGAGACCCTTGCCTCACCCTTTCCACCATGTGAGGACACAGAGAGAAGATGGTCATCAATGACCTAGGAAGCGGACTCTCACCAGACACCAAATCTGCCAGCATCTTGATCTTGGACTTCCCTGCCTCCAGAACTGTGAGAAATTAATTTCTATTTTTTAAACCACACAGTCTATGGTATTCTATTGTTGCAGCCTGAACAGACAGAGGCCTAGGCATTGGTAATTTTTTTCCACAGCATATTACAAAAATTTTGAAATCTACAGTATAATTGAAAAAATTTCATACTGAATATGTATATATCCACCATTTAGATTCCACCATTAACCTTGTTAATTTTATTTTTAAAATTATAACTTCTTTTGGCATATAGGTCTTGAATTTGAGCACATGTATATATTCATGTAACCACCACCGTAGCCAAGATATAAAACAGTTCCACTACCCAAAAGCTCCCGCATGATCTCTTTTTATAGTCACATTCTCTCTTCACTTCTAACCCTGGCAACCTCTAATCTGTTCTCCATAATTACAGTTTGTCTTTTTTAAGAATGGCATATAAATCAAAACACACACTATTTAACCTTTTGAAACTGGTTTCTTTCACTTAACATAATGCCTTTGAGACTCATCCAAGCTGTTACATATACCAAGAGTTCATTCCCTTTTATTACTGAGTAGTATTACATTGTTTGCATGCTCTATAACTTGTATATCTATTAACCTGTTTAAGAATATTTGGGTTGTTTCCAGTGTTTGATTATTACAAATAAAATTGCTATAAATATTTGTGTACAGTTTTCCTACATACATTCCTACCTGCAATGAATGGGAGTTCCCGTTGTTGTGCATCTTTGTCAGCACTTGATATTGTCAATATTTTGTTTTTAGCTATTCTAACATGTATGCACTGTGGTTCTAATTTTCATTTCCTTAATGGCTAATGATGTTGAATACATTTTCATGGGCTTTTTACTGTCCATATATCCTTATTAATGAAGTGTCTATTCAAGCTTTTGCCTACTTTAAAATTTTATTTTTTGATGTCTTACTGCTGAGTTTTGAGATTTCATATATATATATATATATATATATATATATATATATATATATATTCCAGATACAAGTTTTTTTGTCAGATACATGATTTACAAACATTTCTCACTTTCTAGAAATTGTCTTGTTAGTCTTTTAACAGCATCCTTCACACTTTAACTGGAATGTAGAAATCATACCACTATATAGATTTATTTACACATACACCTTTATGTTACAGTGGTCCTTTGTATTAGATCTACATATAATCAATCAATGTTATAATTTTTTGCTTTTAAATATCAAACACATTTTAAACTCAAAATGAGAATAATAATCTATTATGCTTACCCAGATATTTATCATTTTTATTCCTCTTCCTTCATTTCTTATATTCCATGTGTCCTTCTGGTATTATTTACCTTTTGTCTAAGACCTTTCTTTAACAATACTTTTAGAGTGAGTCAGCTGGTAGGGAACTTTTATGTTTTCCTTTTGTCTGAGAATGCATTTATTTAATCTTCATTCTGAACTGTCAGTTTTCTGGATACAGAACTCTGGGTTAACAGTTCTTCCAGTAATTTAAAAATATTGTACCATTTCCATCTAACCTCTATGGTTTCTACTAGAAATTTGAAGATAAAGATATTTGAATCATTATTTCTCTACAGGTAATGTATCATTTTTCACAGGGTGCTTTCAAGCTTTTTTTCTTTGTCTTTAGTTATCAGGAGTTTGATTATGATGTGTCTGAAAATGGATTTCTCTGGGTTTTTCCTGCTTTGGGGGTTCCTGAGTTTCTTGTATCTGTAGGTTTATATCTTTCATCAAATTTAGGAAGTTTTCAACTATTTCTCTAAATATTTTTGCAAAGCTGCACACTTCCCCCCTCCTTCTGAGACACCAATGACATAAATGTTAGACTGCTTGTTTTTGTCCCATGAGTCCCTAAACCTCTTTTCATTGTTTTTCTTTCTTTATCTCTCTATGTTATTCAGATTGGATAATGTCTATTGATCTACCTTCAAGTTCACTGACTCTTTCCTTTGTCACTGATCCAATCCAAAGTTTTTTTCAAATTCATTTATTGTATTTTCCAGCTCTAATTTTCTATTTGGCTCCTCTTATGTCTTCTATTTCTTTGCTAAGAGTTTTTACCTTTCCATTCACTTTAAGAGTGTTCATAATTGCTTGTTGGAATAATTTTATAAAAGCTGCTTTAAAATCTTTGTCAGATAATTCCAACATTTGGGTCATCTCAGCACCTCAGCCTTGGCATCTGTTGTTTGTCTTTTCTCTTGTGGTAAGTTTGGATTGTATCCTGCACATTTTGGATATTACCATGTTTCCCCGAAAATAAGACATAGCCAGACCATCAGCTCTAATGCATCTTTTGGAGCAAAAATTAATGTAAGACCCAGTATTATATTATATTATATTATATTATATTATATTATATTACATTACATTACATCACATCACATCACATCACATCATATCATATCATATCATATCATATCATATTAAAGACCTGGTCTTATACTAAAATAAGACTGGGTCTTATATTAATTTTTGCTCCAAAAGACGCACTAGAATTGATGGTCTGGCTAGGTCTTATTTTCGGGGAAACACGGGATGTTATGAGACTTTGTATCTTGCTTAAATGCAATGGAGAATTTTTATATTTCTTATAGGCAATCAACCTGGCTAGGTTCTGTTCACAAGTTCCAACCTGCTTTCATGGACTTCCATGTTAATTCTGTTTTCAAAGCCTTTAGTATTATTTGGGTCTGTTCCACATGTGTGGCACTCTGTAACTGGAATCTAGGTAATGATCTATCTGTTAGTTCAATTCTCAATTTCTTTAATATGCTGATTAGGATAAAAAATGCACATGCACAGCTAAGAGATAGGCCCAGGGTCTCATAAATAACTACACGGGATTACCTTCCTGACATATCCCCATTCCATGATTATTCTGGTTTTCTATGGCTTCCCTTTTCAGTTCTCTGTTCAGAAATCTGCTGAATATTTCTTTGATAGGCCTTGTATCTAGGAAACATGGCAGAGAACAGAAAGGAAAACAGCAAGGAAGGTCTGCCTCACTCTCTTAGGACCACAATTCTACCATTAAGAGAGGACTGTTCTACTTCCTCAGAGTTTTGGCTCCTATTGCCACTGCTTCTGGTACAAGATTGCTTGGGGGCTGGAGCTCAAGAAACTGGAAATCAGGGGGAAAGAGCAGGCAGGTATTTCTGCATTCTCTCTGAATGTTAAAAGTTGCATGCTCCTCAACACAGAACTAGGAAGTTTCTGGGATTCTCTCTGTCTATAGTCCAGTGCCTGCTTCTGGGATTTGGGCTTGCTGAGTTCAGGACTAGGGATATAGAAGAAAATATATTGGTAAAATCACTGCCAGTTCATTGGTACTTCAAATTCTGGTTTTCATGCCTATTTCACTGTCACCATTTGCTTTTCAGAGTTCTCAAACATCTTCTCAATTCATTCTGTCCATGATTTTTAGATGCAGTGGGAGAGGCAGGGTGCAATGTGCATATTCCATCTCACACAGATCCAGAACCCATGGCAGTTTTTTAAATGCCAGGTGATGTTAATGTGCATTCAGATGAGAAATTACTGGCTTCCACTGTGCACTTCTTCCTCCCTCCCCCCATCTATTCCTGTAAATATCATGCTGATCTTTAGAGGTGAAGATCAAATACCCCTTTTTCCATGATGGTTTCTCTGAACTCTCAGCCAGAGCTGATCTCTCTCCCTCCTCTGAACTTGCACAGCACTGACATATGCTTTTTTAAAATCATTTGTTTTTAACTATGGACATGTATTACTTTGCTAAATATAGAAAACAATGAAATATTTCAAAATGTCATTTCCAATAGGGCAGGTAGCTCAAGTGATCTATTTTTTGGGGAGCCAAAGGAGATACCCTGCTCTATGCTTGGGAAGGCCCGGCCCCAAGGCCTTAGACTAATCCAGTTCCAGACGTGAGCAACTACTCAAGTTCCTACAAAGCCTCTCCTTGGCTTAGAATATTGACCATGCCAGACTTTCAAAACCCTCTGAAGTCCCAACAGAGCCTCCATTCTTCTCTCCTGTAGACCTCCTGCTTTGGCCAGGTTAATAGACTCTCTCTATTCTGTACACAAATCACCTTCTACCCCCAGTGTATCTAAATAATGCCTCTTTCTGAAATTCCATCCATAACCATAACATTTTCCCACATACACTTCTGTTATAGCAATATTCTTAAGCCATTTTACCGAGGTGACTTCTCTGTGTTGTCTCACCTGCCTTATTGCACTTCTCAGAATATTGAGATTTACAGATGCATTGATGTGTCCTTGAAAAGTTTTGCACCTGGAAAAATGCTAGGCAGCTAACTGGCACTTGATAAATATTTGTTGATATTTTTTCAATAAATATTCTTCTCATGTGTCACATTTAGTTTCTCTAACTAGACGGCCAGAGGAGCTCAAGAATAGTCATAGTTTTCTCCTGTTGTCCATCATTTTCAGAGTCACCCTGTCTAGATTATTTGGGTATGGTAGTAAGTGAAGAAAAAAATTAATTCTGTGGCTTCTTGGGGGTGCCTCGTGTGCCCGTGTTTCATGGTTTCTCAAATTATGAGTTATAGAACAATGGTTTCTCCTGAAATATTAGTATATATTCTTGTGAAAATGAAGGACATTTTGTAGTAAGCAGCCTCTAAAATGACCCCAATGATTGCTACCTCTGGTATTCACATTCTATGCAATCTACTCCCCTTGAGTGTGGGCTTAACTTATTGATTGACATCTAACAAATAGAATATGGAATATGGGATGTCATTTCCAAGATTAGGCCATAAAAATTCTGTCTTAAAAGAATAACAAAGTCAGGGGACTCATACTTCTTTATTTCAGAAGTTACTATAAAATTACAGGAATCAAAACAGTATGGTATGGCCATAAAGACAGACAAATATACCAGCAGAATGGAATAGAGAGCTAAGAAATAAACCTACATGTATATGGTCAAATGATGCTTGACAAAGATACCAAGACATTCAGTGGGGGAAAGTACAGTCTGTTCAACAAGTTGTGCTGGGAAAACTGGATATCCACATGCAAAAGAATAAAGTTGGACTCTTACCTTACACCATACACAAAAATTAACTCAAATGGATTAAAGACCTAAACATAAAAGCTAAAACTATAAAACACTTAGAAGGAAACAGGGGACAGCTTCATCACATTGCATTTGACAATGATTTCTTGGATATGACACTAAAAGAACAAGCAACAAAAGAAAATATAGATAAATTAGACGTCATCAAAAGTAAGTTTTGTGCATCAAAATACACTATCAAGAAAGTAAAAATGCAACCCACAAAATGGGAGAAAATATTTGCAAATCATATATCTAGTAAGAGAATAATATTTAGCATTTATAAAGAACTTCTATAACTCAACAACCCAAAATAAAAAACAAAGGACTTAAATAGACATTAAAGATGCTTAATACCACTAATAATTAGGGAAATGCAAATCAAAACCACAGTGAGATATCACTTCACACCCATTATGATGACTATTACAAAACAAACAAATTAACAAACAAACAAACCCCACCCCCAAAATAACAAGTTTTGATGAGGGTGCGGAGAAACTGGAACTTTTTTTCATTGTTGATGGAAAAACAAAATGGTGCGACCATTATGGAAAACAATATGATGTTCCTCAAAAAAATAAAATTAAATTTATTATATGATTCAGCAATCTACTTCTGGATATATAATCAAAAGAATTTAAAACAGACTCAAACAAGTATTTTTACACACATGTTCACAGCAGAATCATAACTAAATGTGGAAGCAGCCCAAGTGTTCACTGACAGATGAATGGATAAATACAATGTAGTATATACATACAATGGAATAGTATACAATAGTATAAAAAGGAAGGAAATCCTGATAAGGCCACAAAACAGTTGAACCTCATAAAAGTTCTGACAATTGGGTTCCCGAACTTGCCACCATTTGCTTACATCGGCAGCACTGTACAAACAGCTTGGTAAGGTTTCATAACCTTGACATATCAGAGTCTCACAGCTGTGTTCATGTCAATGTGTGGCAATGTCTTGCTGAGTGGCATTCATTATTGTTGTTATGTGTTTTTGTGTGCTGTCACAAGATTGAACTTGAATTAGAGCAACGAACAAATATTAAATTTATTGTTAAACTTGGCAATAGTGGATGTGAAATCAGAGACACGTTAGTCCAAGTTTATGGGGATAATGCCATGAAGAAAATGGCAGTGTACAAATGGATTAAATGTTTTTCTGAGGGGAGAGACCACGTCACTGATAAAGAGAGGTCAGGGCTGCCAGTAACAAGCAGAATTGATGAAAACACTGAAAAAATTCATTGAACTGTACATCAAAACCATTGGCTGACTGTGAGAAGCATAACAGACCAAGTAAAAATTGACAGAGAAACAGTTAGGAAAATATTAACTGAAAATCTTGGTATGAGAAAGGTGTGTGCAAAAATGATCCCAAAGGAGCTCACCAATGAACAAAAGCAAAGGAGAATCGAAGTTTGCCAAGACATTTTGGAGAGGCAAGACGATGTTTTTGGCCATGTTATCATTGGTAATGAAACATGAGTGTACCAATAGGACCCTGAAACAAAGAGTCAAAGTGCACCATGGAAGCCAGCCAACTCTTCACAACCAAAACACTTTCGTTAATCCAAATCAAGAGTCAAAACAATGTTGCTAACCTCTTTTGATATCAGAGGGACTATATATTGTGAATTTGTACCACCTGGACAAAGAGTTAACCAAGTTTACTATTTGGAAGTGCTGAAAAGTCTGCGTGAAAAAGTTAAATGACAACAACCTGAACTTTTTGCCAACAATTCATGGCTCTTGCATCACGACAATGCATCAGATCACACGGCACTGTCCGTGACAAAGTTTTAGCCAGTAAACAAATAACTGTATTGGAACACCCTCCATACTCACCTGATCTGGCCCCTAATGATTTCTTTCTTTACCCAAAGATAAAGGAAATATTGAAAGGAAGACATTTTGATGACATTCAGGACATCAAGGGTACTACAACAACAGCTGTGATGGCCATACCAGGAAAAGAGTTCCAAAATTGCTTTGAAGGGTGGATTAGGCACTGGCATCAGTGCATAGCTTCCCAAGGGGAGTACTTAGAAGATGATGTAGTGATATTCAGCAACGAGTTACATAGCACTTTTCTAGGATTAGTTCTCGAACTTAACTGTCAGACATGCTAAGTGAAATGAGCCAAACACAAAAAGACAAATACTGTGTGATTCCATTTATATGAGGTAATAGAGCAGTCAGATTCATACAGACAGAAAGTAGAGTAGTGTTTCCTAAGACATAGGAGGAGCAGGGAATGGGACTTATTCTTTACCAGTGACAGAACCACCTGACTAACCCATGTATAGTGTCAGATTCCTGATCCAAGTATCATGTGAGATAATAAATGTTTGGAGTTTTCAGCTGTTAAGTTTTAGAGTAATGGATTGAACAAAGTGCTCCCTAAGATAGCTCTCTGCTCTGTAATTCTCTCCTGACTTTTTAAACTACCGGATTCAGTGGAATATGTTAAGCTAGACCCAAAAAGACATATTAGGGCAGAAAAAATGTTTAGCAAAAAAAAAAAAAAAAAAAAAAAAAATCATTACCAGATTCACTCAGGCCTCCATACATCTAAAGATATTTATGAAAGAACACGGTCTTGAGATCAAGAGGAATCATAAGGACTTGCTATCAGATCCAGATTATAGAGAAAAATTAGGTGTAGATGTGATGGAAGGTTACCTAGAACGCTTATACAGAAGAAAGACCTATATGTGTGTTGATAGCAGAAAAATGAATTTACTTGAAAATTATTTTTTTAAGAGGATTAGTGCTCTAGTGATAAGTAAAGCAAGACCCCAGTTTGCTCCAGAGTTTTCATGTGACCAAAATGCCCTTTCACCTCTACTCTCCTATGGGCCCTCCCACTGGCTTCTCTGTTGCCCTCAGTACACAGGGGAAGGAGATGAGAGTCACAATCAAACATTTCCCTCAGACCAACCAGCAGCTTCCACAGCACCTGAAACATATCTGCCTCCTGCTGCAGGTGAGTGACACAGAGCAAGGAAAGTGGCTGCTCCCAGCCTGGAGAAACAAGCCTGTGGGAATGGATATGGTGGAGAGAGCTTGGAACCTGAGCGTTAAGTCAGAAGTTCAGTGTGACGGATAGAACAAAAAAGACACTTAAGACTTAAAAGAAATGAAAGAACTCTACAAGAACTTTCTGACTCCATCAGAAAGAGCAATATAAGAATAATGGGCATACCAGAAGGAGAAGAAAGAGAGAAGGGAACAGAGAATATATTCAAACAAATAGACAAGGAGAACTTCCCAAACTTATGGACAGAACTGGATCCTCGAATCCAAGAAGCAAACAGAACACCTCAACCCCAACAGGCTTTCTCCAAGACACATTGTATTGAAGCTGTCAAAAATCAACGACAAAGAAAAAATCCTAAAGGCAGCCAGGGAAAAGAACACGGAAACATACAAACGAAAACTCATTAAAATATCATCAGATATTTCAGCAGAAACTCTAGAAGCCAGGAAGGAGTAGAACCAAATATTCAAACTATTGAAAGAGAGAAATTATGAGCCAAGAATAATACACCCAGCCCAGATATGCTTTAGACATGAAGGAGGAATAAAGACCTTCCCAGACATACAGAAGTTGAGGGAATTTTCTAATACACGACCTGCACTAAAAGAAATACTACAGGAGGCTATTTGACCACCATCAACAGGGAAAATTTGTGGCAAACAAAACATAAAATGGGGGACAGTAAATACCAGAACCGGAATATGGGAATGGAGAAACTAAGCATGCTGAAGAAAATGGAATACTCTAAATATCAAACTTTCATTTACATAAACTTAATAGTAAACATTCAAAAAAATTCAGAACTGAAATATACACTGTACTAAAAGAAGAAACAGAAGGAAACATCATTGAATACCACCACACAGAAATAATAGACAACAACAAAAAGTCAAAGAAACAATGGAGACACAGTCTTACCAGAAAACTAAAGATAGAATAATAAGAAATCCTCACATACAATAATCACCCTAAATGTAAATAGACTGGACTCACCAATAAAAAGGCACAGAATAGCAGATTGGATCAAAAAACTAAACCCTAATCATGCTCAAACTCTTCCAAAAAATTGAAGAAGAGACAGTACTCCCTAACTCATTTTATGAGGCCAAAATTACCGTGATACCAAAACCTGGTAAGCACAACACAAAAAAAGAGAGCTACAGACCAATGTCTCTGATGAATACAGATACAAAAATGCTAAACAACATTCTAGCAAATAGAGTACAACATTGCATTAAAAAGATTATTTATCACGACCAACTGGGGTACATCGCAGGGGCACAAGGATGGTTCAACATCTGCAAATCCATCAACGTGATACATCACATAAACAAAATGAAGGACAAAAATCATGCAATTATATCAATTGATGCAGAAAAAGCATTTGACAAGATACAACATCCATTAATGATTAACACACTTAATAAAATAGGTATAGAAGGAAAATACCTTAACATAATAAAGGCCATATAAGACACCCCTCAGCTAATCTCGTAATTAACAATGAAAAACTGAAGCCCTTTGCTCTACGTAAGGAACATGACAGAGCTGACCCCTATCACCTCTGCTTTTCAACATAGTGTTGGAATTCCTCGCCAGAGCAATCAGGCAAGAGAAAGAAATAAAAGGCATCCACATTGGGAATGAAGAAGTTAAATTGTCACTCTTTGCAGATGACATGATGCTATATATGGAAAACACTAAAGACTCCACCAAAAAGCTATTAGAAACAATCAACGAATACAGTAAAGTTGCTGGCTACAAAATCAATGTACAAAAGCACATTGCATTCCTATATGCTAACAATGAAATCTCAGAAAAAGAAATACAAAAAACAATTCCTTTTGCAATTGCAGCAAAAAGAATAAAATACTTAAGAAAAAACTTAACCAAGGATGTGAAAGACCTATATGCTAAAAACTATAAGACATTTTTGAAAAAAATTGAAGAAGACACAAAGAAATGGAAAGAAATTCCGTGCTCATGGATTGGAAGAATCAACATAGTTAAAATGGCCATATTACCCAAAGCAATATACAGATCTAATGCAATTCCCAGATCTAATGCAAATCACAATGGCATTTTTTAAAGAAATAGAACAAAAAAATCGTCAGATTTGTTTGGAACCACAAAAGACGTCGAATAGCCAAAGAAATTTTAAGAAAAAAGAACAATACTGGAGATATCACACTCCCTGACTTTAGCTTGTACTACACGGCTACAATAATCAAAACACCATGGTATTGGCAGAAAAACAGACACATAGACCAATGGAATAGAATTGAGAACCCAGAAATAAAACCACATAAATATGGACAGATAATTTTGACAAAGAAGCTAAAAACATACAATGGAGGAAAGACAGCCTCTTCAATAAATGGTGCTGGGAGAATTGGAAAGCCACGTGCAAAAGAATGAAACTGGAATGCTATCTGTCACCATGTACCAAAATTAATTCAAAATGGATCAAAGACTTAAGCATAAGACCTGACACAATAAACTGCATAGAAGAAAACATAGCTACTAAACTTATGGACCTTGGGTTCAAAGAGCATTTTATGAATTTGATTCCAAAGGCAATGGAAGTAAAAGCTAAAATAAACGAATGGGACTATATGAAACTTAAAAGCTTCTACACAGCAAAAGAAACCATCGACAAAATAAAGAGGCAACCAACTGAATGGGAGAATATTTTTGCAAACAGTGCCTCCGGTAAGGGGCTAATATCCATACAAGGAACTCATGAAACTCAACAACAAAAAAACAAACAACCCAATTGAAAAATGGGCAGAGGACCTGAAGAGACATTTCTCCAAAGAGGACATACAAATGGCAAATAGACATATGACAAAATGCTCAACATCACTAGTCATCAGAGAAATGCAAATAAAAACCACAATGGGATATCACCTCACCCCAGTCAGAATGGCTATCATCAACAAGACAAATAGTAACAAGTGTTGGAGAGGCTGTGGAGAAAACGAAACCCTCATACACTATTGGTGGGAATGCAGACTGGTGCAGCCGTTATGGAAGGCAGTGTGGAGGTTCCTCAATAAATTACAAATGGAATTACCATATGACCCAGCAATCCCTCTCCTGGGTATCTACCCAAAAAATCTGAAACCATTTATACATAAAGACACGTGTGCTCCAATGTTCATTGCAGCTTTGTTTACGGTGGCCAACACATGGAAACAACCAAAATGTCCTTCAATAAATTAATGGATAAAGAAGTTGTGTTATATATACACAATGGAATATTATTTGGCGGTAAGAAAAAATGATATAGGAACATTTGTGACACATGGATGGATCTTGAGAGTATCATGCTAAGCGAAACAAGTCAGACAGAAAAAGCAGAGAACCATATGATTTCACTGATATGTGGTATATAAACCAAAAACAACAAAAGAACAAGACAAACAAATGAGAAACGAGACCTCAGAGACACAGACAATAGTTTAGTGGTTATCAGAGGACAAGGGGGGTGGGGTTGGGAGATGAGGGTAAGGGGGATACAATATATGGTGATGGAAGGGGAACTGACTCTGGGTGGTGAACACACAATGGGATTTATAGATGATGTAATGCAGAATTGTACACCTGAAATCTATGTAAGTTTACTAACAATTGTCACCCCAATAAATTCGAAAAAAAAAAAGAATAAAATACCGAGGAGTAAACGTAACCAAGGATGTGAAAGACCTATATGCTGCAAACTACAAGAAATTTTTAACAGAAATTGAAGAAGACTAAAAATAAATGGAAAAACATTCCATGCTCATGGATTGGAAGAATCAACATAGTCAAAATGGCCATATTAACCAAAGCAATATACAGATTTAATGCAATCTCCATTGAAATTTTTTAAACAAATAGAAGAAAAAGTCATCAGATTTGTTTGGAAACAAAAAAGATCCCAAATAGCCAAAGCAATCTTTAAAAAAAAAGAACAATGCTGGAGGTATCACACTCCCTGACTTTAGCTTGTACTATAGGGCAACAATAATCAAAACAGCATGGTATTGGCACAAAAACAGACATGTAGACCAATGGAATAGAATTGAGAACTCAGAAATAAAACCACATAAATATGGACAGATAATTTTTGACAAAGAAGCAAAAAACATACAATGGAGAAAAGACAGCCTCTTCAACAAATGGTGCTGGCAGAATTGGAAACCCACGTGCAAAAGAATGAAACTTGACTGCTATCTGTCACCATGTACCAAAATTAATTCAAAATGGATCAAAGACTTAAGCATAAGACCTGAAACAATAAACTGAATAGAAGAAAACATAGGTACTAAACTTATGGACCTTGGGTTCAAAGAGCAATGACCACTAATACATGATCCAATAAATTTGAGAAATATTTTAAACTATATACATCTTTGGAGATTCAAAAAGACATTAACGAGTTTAGAGTGACGTCATCAAAATGGCGGCGTGAGGTGAGCCTCTGTAAAGCTCCCCTAGAATTTACAACTAATCGAACAACAATAACTCCTGCACAGCAGACAGGCAAGACAAAGAGGCCCACTACTGAATTCACCTAAAGGTGAGCGAATCGCTAGGTTTTGGTATCAGGGTAATGTTGGCCGCATAAAATGAGTTGGGAGTACAGTCTCTTCTTCAATTTTTTGGAAGAGTTTGAGCAGGATTGGTATTAAATCCTCTTTGAAGGTTTGGTAGAATTCACTAGTGAAGCCATCTGGTCCCGAACTTTTGCTTTTGGGAAGGTTTTGATGACAGTTTCAATTTCATTACTGGTGATCGGTCTGTTTAGATTTTCCAGTTCTCCAGGGTTCAGCCTTGGAAGGGTATATGTTTCTAAGAAGTTGTCCATTTCTTCTATGTTATTGAATTTGGTGGCATATACTCCTTTATAGTATTCTTGAATGATCCTTTGTATTTCTGTCGTGTCCATGATAATTTCCCCTGTTTCATTTCTGATTTTGTTAATTAGTGTCTTCTCTTTTTTTATCTTAGTGAGTCTAGCCAAGGGTTTGTCAATTTTGTTAATCTTTTCAAAGAATCAGCTCTTTGTCACATAAGTTTTTTCTATTGTCTTTCTGTTCTCTATTTCATTTAGTTCTGCCCTGATTTTTGTTAATTCCTTTCTTCTGCTGACCTTGGGTTTCATTTGTTCTTCTTTTCTAGTTCTTTAAGGTGTAATGTGAGGTTATTTATTTGGGATTTTCTTGTTTCTTGAGATAGGCCTGTAATGATATAAATTTCCCTCTTAAAACTGCTTTCGCTGCATCCCAAAAATTTTGGTAGGATGTATTTTCATTAGCATTTGTTTCTATGAATTTTTGGATCTCCCCTCTAATTTCTTCTTTGCCCCGGTCATTCTTTAAAAGTATGTTGTTTAATCTCCAGGTATTTGTGTTTTTTCCTGCTTTCTTTTTGCAGTTGATATCCAATTTCAAAGCCTTGTGATCTGAGAATATGCTGGGTATGATTTCAATCTTCTTAAATTTGCTGAGGTTAGTTTTATGTCCCAATATATGGTCTATCCTTGAGAATGTTCCATGTATACTAGAAAAAACTGTATAGTCTCATGTTTTAGGACGTAGTGCTCTATATATGTCAGTTATTTCCATTTCATCTAATGTGTCATTTAGGGCTGCTATTTCATTATTTATTTTCTGTTTGGATGATCTATCTATAGTTGTCAATGATGTATTTAAGTCCCCTAGTATAATTGTGTTTTGGTCAATTTCTCCCTTTAGTTCTGTTAGTAGTTACTTGGTATATTTCGATGTTCCCTGATTGGAGGCATAAATATTGTTGACTGTTATGTCTTCTTGCTGTATAGTCCCCTTTACCATTATGAAATGTCCATCTTTGTCTCTTGTTACCTTTTGCACACTGAAGTCTGTTTCATCTGATATCATTATGGCTACACCTGATTTTCTCTGGGTACCATTTGCTTTGAGCATCAATTTCCACCCTTTCACTTTGAGTCTGTGCTTGTCCTTGTAGCTGAGATGTGTCTCTTGGAGACAGCATATGGTTGGGTTTAGTTTTTTGATGCAATCTGCTACTCTGTGCCTTTTTATTGGTGAGTTCAGTCCATTTACATTTAGGGTGATTATTGATATGTGAGGATTTCCTGTCATTCTATCTTTAGTTTTCGGGTAAAGCCATATCTCCATTGTTTCTTTGCCTTTTTGTTGTTGTGTATTATTTCTGTGTGGTGGTATTCTATGATGTTTCCCTCTGTTTCTTCTTTTATTACAGTACATGTTTCAGTTCTGGATTTTTTTTGAGTGGTTACCTTTAAGTTTATGTAAAAGAAAGCTTGATATTTAGAGTGTTCCATTTTCTTCAGCATGCTTTCTCCATTCCCATTTCTAGTTCAGGCCTTTACTTTCCCCTTTTATATGTTTTGGGTGCCACAAATTGTCCCTGTTGATGGTCGTCGAATAGCCTCCGTTAGTATTTCTTGTAGGGCAGGTCTTGTATTAGAAAATTCCCTCAGCTTCTGTATGTCTGGAAAGGTCTTTATTCCTCCTTCATATCTAAAGGATATTTTGTTGGGTATATTATACCTGGCTCATAATTTCTCTCTTTCAGTAGTTTGAATATTAGGTTCCACTCCCTCCTGGCTTGTAGAGTTTCTGCTGAAATATCTGATGATAATCTAATGGGCTTTCCTTTGTAGGTTACCGTCTTCTTTTCCCTGGCTGCATTGAGGATTCTTTGTCATTGATTTTTGACAGCTTCAATACAATATGCCTTGGAGAAGGCCTGTTGGGATTGAGGTAATTAGGTGTTCTATTTGCTTCTTGGATTCAAGGATCCAGTTCTGTCCACAAGTTTGGGAAGTTATCATCAACAATTTGTTTGAATTTCTCCTTCTGGTATGCCCATTATTCTTATATTGCTCTTTCTGATGGAGTCAGAAAGATCTTGTAGAGTTCTTTCATTTCATTTAAGTCTCAAGTCTCTTTCTTCTTCCATCCGTGTCATTTCCGGGTTTCTAACTTTGATGTCACTGATTCTTTCCTCAATCTAGTCAACTCTACTACCTAAACTGGCTATTTCATTATTCATTTCTTCTACTGAGTTCTTAATCTCCAGAAATTCTATTTGGTTCTTTTTTAAAATTTCAATGTCTTTCGTAAAATGCTCATGTTTTTCTTTGTGTTTCTGAGTTCATTAAACTGCCTTTCTGTGTTTTCTGGCATCTCGTTGAAGTTTTTCAGAACTGCAATCTTGAATTCTCTGTTATTTACTTCACATATTTCCATATCTTTAAGTTCCTTTTCTGTAGACTTTTCACTTTCTTTCTGAGCTGTCTTGTTGCCTTGGTTATTCATGTCAATTACTGATTTATTATTTCTCTTTCTAGACATCTACAGGAGTGGCTTTGCAACAGGTTGATTGGAAGAGGTCTTTCTTCTGTTTTCCAGTACTTGTTGGTAGAATGTTTTATTTTCTGTCTGACTGAAGCCTTTTTTTCCTCTCTCACACGGTAGTGCTATGTTTTCTCTGCACTATTCCAGCTTCTGACACAATGGGGTATTCCCTGGGAGACGGGCTTCTCCTCTGTTAATAGTTTGCATGGGTCACATGGTGCAGTGTCCGTGTGGGTATGTTGAGAGCTTTTGAAGTTCCGAAGCTCTTCCTGCACCAGATTCAGAGCCCGTATGTTTCAGCAGTTCTGTTTACTGCTGCAGGGATCCACCCAGATAGGTGGGGCCAGTGGTGGAGTGAGTTGTGAGAGGTGGCCCAGAGCAATGACAGCAACCACCACCACAGCTCATGTTTTTCTTTGTGGGAAAACTAGTTGGGCTGGGAATTTGTGTCTGTGGTCCACAGTTCTCAGAACAGCAAATATTCTGTTTTTTTTTATCTGACACTGCTACTCTTCCACTTCTAGCACTAGGCAGGTGGGGGTGGGGTGAGCTCTGGGAGGGTAGAGAGGGGGCGGCTAGTCTCAGTGCCTAAGGCTTCCATTCCCTGCTCAGCAGTGAGGGCTTAAACCACCATTTTCAGCCCTCTTCCCTCAGTCTTTTCTCCGAGGTGTCTGCCATGATTGTTGGGTTCAGCCGTATTATATGGTGTCCCCTAGCGCTGTGGGCCATAAACGGAGCGCTAGCAGTCCGAGTTCTTCCCTCTCCTGCAGCTGTAGTAGTTCCGGGATGCAGCAAGCTCTGAGCACTGACCTAGGTGCGTCCTGCGCCCGTGTTTCTCCTCTCTGCACTTCTCCTTTCCACCTTCCCGGCTTGTGAGATTCACCCACCTTTAGGTAAATTCAGTAGTGGGCTTTTTCCTCTTGCCTGTCTGCTGTGCAGGGAGTCCTTTGTGGAGTTATAGTTGTTCACTTAGTTGTAAATTCCAGGGGAGATTTACAGAGGCTCACCTCACGTTGCCATTTTGATGACGTCTCTTAAGAGATTCTAATTATAAGATGAAAGTCTCTAGGGAACAACTCAGCTGGGAAGTTATTCTTTCCCTGCCAAAACTCAAACAGTCTAAAAACCTCCTCACTTAACAACCTCAGAGGGTATTACCATGAAGCTGGAGCAAACTTATGACTATCTAAACAGAGTTCGGGTGAAATCAGAAGAACAGAAACTGCTAGAGAAATGGAAATCCAGGAGCTGAAGTTTAGGCAGTTCTAGGGTGAATGACCAAAGACCCTTTGCAATTGGTGTGTCCAGAGGTAATTTTAAAAAGTGAGATTGGTACTATTGGAGCACAGAGAATATAATCAGATAATAACCACATAAGGGAGATGGGCAAATCTTAACTAAAATCAAAAGAGACATTCCCTAGTCATTCCTGACTGAGAGTTTCATAAATATTATGGCAAGGAGGTATTGGCCAGAGGCAGTTTATGATACTATCATTGCAATTGGTATGTCTAATAATTATTCAGTACATTCTTGGCCAGAAAGAGAATTACGTGTTTTACCTATAGTATCTTTATTCTCACAGTGCCTTTGCACATAAATACTATTTTCCCCCAATATACAAATGAAAAGAATAACATTCAGAAAGGTTTAGAAACTTGCCCAAAACCACACTGGTAGTAAGTGGAAGCTGCAGGATTCTGACAAAAATCTGCATGTTTCCAAGGCCCAAGCATTTTTCACTCTACCACAGAGCCACCTCTCGTCAGTACAAGACAGGAAATCTGTATCAATAACATTTTCTTTTTTGTAGTTTGTTGAATAGATTTTAACTGTATAGTAAATTCAGTTCAATCTAATCTTAAATACTTCACCATGTGATTATTTTAGTTTTATAATTTAAAAAATCTAATGGCATAAGAACTTATCAGATTCTTATTTGTATTCTAGGGCTGATATAACAAAATACCACAGACTGGTTGGCTTAAACAATAGAAATTTATTTTCTCAGAGTTCTGGAGACCAGAAGTCCAGGATCAAGGTGTCAGCAGTATTGTTTTCTTCTGAGGCCTGTCTTCTTGTTTTTCAGCTGGTCACCTTCTCTCTGTGTCCTCACGTGGTCTTCCTTCCACACATGCATGTCTGTGTCCAAATTTCCTCTTCTTTAAGTATGTCAGCCACATTGGGTTAAGACCTATCCTAATAGCCTCATTTTAACTTAATTACCTCTTTAAAGACCTTATTTCTAAATTTAATATTCTCAGGTACTGGAAGTGTGGGCCTCACATATGAATGTGAGGACACAATTCACCCAAAATAAATCAAATCCTAAAAAACCTTATAGACAGGGTTTTGATCGAATGTTTGACAAATATTGCCTATCACTTTGGCTACCAGGACCCATTTCCAAAGTTTTGGTATCTATGACTCTTAGGCAATCTGGAATGAGTTAAAAGACCAAGACCTTTTGGTCAGGGGATTTATGAGATCGTATTGGAAAAACACACCATGGAAATTAGGTAATGTTTCAGTTTCAGGCTAAATTACATAGTAAGGTTTTCAAAAGATTTTACATTAACTCCCCAGCAGCCTCCCCAGTCGTGCCTTCTACTATTACCAAGGAAAGGCAATTAGGTGGATGTCTTAATGACCCACTAATATCATATAACAGTTCTTCATTCTTATGGGAATCAGGCAAGATTAACAGACTCTTAAGAATTGTTTATTATTCTTAAGTAAAGCACTAGAAGGATCTGTGTATGACTTCCCAGGGGAGAAGCTATAGATTGCAACAAAGGCAAGACATAATATGTTTGCAAATTTCCTGTGAAAAGTCCATCTTTGCCAAGAAATTATATGTATTTGTTTTCTGAAAGTTTTGCTAAAGAATGGAGAAGGAAAATCTCTCAGTGTTGAGTGAAATTTTTAAAAAGCAAGTTGGGAGAGGGACATTAACATCAAGGCAGTGTGAGAAAACCTCTTGGTCCTTCCCATTAAAGTTACAATGAACTGGATAAATATAACTCAGCAAAAGATTCCCTGCTCAACACAAAAACATACATTGTGCCATGTGAAGGATGGTATATTAAAGCAAGCAGATAGTAGGAAGGACAGAGACTAGAGGGACAGACACAGTCCAGTGCTCACCATGGCATCAGTGGATGTGGTAGCAGTAGAGGGTTGAGTTGCAACCCCCATTTGGCAACCCAGAGAGCACTGGGAGCTCATCACCAGGAAAACAGCATGAAGCTGAAGATGTTCAAATCCACCACCCCTCACCCTCCTGTAGCCTGCCCTGCTCTAGCAGACAAAATAGCATGTAGGTGTCAGATTATAGCATGCAGTTAGCAGGTCTCAAAGGGGCAGAAACAACATTCCAGCCTGAGAGGCCTGTACTCATTGCAGCTAAACAAAGCCCCACATGATCGAACCTACCTCTCCATGCTTACTCCTCCCCCACCCAAAGTGAGGAACCTCGCAGAGGCAGCTAGGACACCTCAGATAGCACAGCATGACTGGTGACCTCTGGTTGCAGGGTAGTAGCACCAGGAACTCACAGGCTCAGAGCATCGACACCCACCACATCCCTCCATGGGGATATTGCCCTGACACCAGAGCAACCAAGTCATAGAGGGGTTGCCTATCTCCACAGGGAATATGGAGCATTAGCCATAGCCCAGGCAATACTGCCCCACAGGTATGACTACCTGACGTCCCAGTCATAGAGTTAAGAGAAAACAAAAACTTGCACTATAGCACCATCTACTGGAAATTAAAGAAAGATCTCGATTTACCAACTTGCTAAATTGTTAAAAGCAACACAGAGACTCCGGGTGGTGAACACACAATGGGATTTATAGATGATGTAATACAGAATTGTACACCTGAAATCTATGTAATTTTACTAACAATTGTCACCCCAATAAATTAAAAAAAAACACACAGTACTTAGAAAAGATTTCAATCCATCCAACCAAGGCAGAAAAGTTATCCATCAAGTGCCATGAATAACCAAGATAACAAGGTAGTTCAGAAAGAAAATGAAAATTCACCAGAAAATAAACTCATAGACATGGAAGACTATGATTTAAATGACAGAATTCAAGAGTGCAGTTGTGAAAAAACTCAGTGAGATATAATCAAACTCAGAAAGGCAGTTCAGCGAGCTTAGGAATAACAGCAAAGAACAAAAGGAGTGTTTTATAAAAGAGACTGAAACTATACAAAAGAACCAAACAGAAATTTTGGAGCTGAAGTATTCAATAAATGAGACGAAGAATGAATTAGAAAGCTTAAGAAAGAGAGCAGAGCAGGTAGAAGAAAGAATTGATTATTTTAAAGATAGAAATTTAGAAATGACTCACGTGGAAGAAGAGAGAGAACTGAGAGAAAAAAATGAAAAAACTCTATATAAGAAATATCTGATGCTATTGAAAAGAGCAATATGAGAATAATGAGTATACAAGAAAAAGAAGGGAGGGGAAATGGGATGGAAAGCCTATTCAAAGAAATAATTGATTAGAACTTTGGAAACCTACAGGAAGAGCTGGACCCTAAAATCCAAGACGCTAACAGAACATTTATTTATCTCAGTGGAAAAAGACCTTCTCCAAGGACATTATAATAAAGCGGTCAAGAGTTAATGATAAAGATATAATTCTCGAGACAGCCAGGAAAAAGAATACTGTAAACTATAAAGGAAATCCACCCTTAAATTATTGGATTTTTTAGCAGAAACCTTACAAGCCAAGAGATAGCAGAATTAAATATCCAAAATATTGAAAGAAAGGAATCAGCAGCCAAGAATAATATATACAGCAAAGTTATCATTTGTATATGAAGGATAAATAAAGGCTTTTCCAGACAAACAAAAGCTTAGGGAATTTATCACCACGACATCTGCTTATACAACCAAGATGGCACAGTAGGTAAACGCTGTGTTTACCTTCTCTCACAACCACATCAAAATTACAACTAATCTAAAAAACAACCATTATTGAGAATTGCCTAAAATCAAGCTGAACTGAAGCTTTTCAACTAAGGATTTTCAGAAGCCACCTCAAGACTGGTAGGAAGGACAGAGATGGGGAAAAGGGTGGTCCCACACCCATCTGTGAACATTAAAGATCGAGAAGGCTATTTCAGCTGTGCAGGTCTCCCCATCCCCTAAAGAACCGAGAGATTCAAGCCCTACCCCAGCCCGGGGTTCCAGTGCCAGGGAGAGAAGTCCCCATAATTTTGGTTGTGAATACCAGCAGAGACTGTGCCTGAGTGAAACTAAATTCGGCTGCACTCATAGGCAGTCCTCTTAAAGGGACTGCACGCATACTTACCCACCAACAGAACCACTCATTCTGAGCTCCAGCACTGAGGAAGCAGCTGGAAAGGCAGCAGGGACAAATGGTGGGGAACTGAGTTGTGTGGCTTGGGACAGGGCCTGGAGAGGTGGCTTTCTCCTGGACAGGGAAGCTGGCAGAGGCCATTGTTTCTTTATTGAGCCCTCCCACTTCCCGGTGTGTGAACATAGGAGGCCAACATTTCTGAGTCTCAACAGTTAATTCGCCATGCCTTGGCTATTTGAGATCTGGCTCTGCCCAACTTTCGGGCACACCCAGGCTGCTTTTAGCAGCTTTTTTTTTGTGCTGAACGCCTGCCTTGACTCAAGCTGCAGACTTTCCTAGGGTCTCTCAAAGATTCATGGAACCCAGACAAGCAGCATGTCTTGAGCGTGTCCTGTACCTCTGGCTGAGCAGACTTAAGCCAGCACTGGTGGCAGGTGGCCTTGGCCCCTCAAGGTACTTCCAAGCACAGCACAAGTGGCAGCCATCTGTATGTTTCTTTCTGGCTCCTGCTGGGTGGCCCCGGGTGGCATATGGCCTGTGGCTAAAGTAGACCTACAGTGAATCCCCTCCAAGGTGGTCCTGGGGATGGCGCCCCCAGTAGCCAGCTTCAAAATGAGTGGGAGCATCACCCATACATCTCCAAGTACAATACACACAAGGGCTGGATTAGGCAGGCACCTGAGTCCTGATGAGGCAGATCCTGCTCCATAGGATCAGCCCCTGCACAACAACTCTTCCACTGTAGTCAAGGCCAGTCCTCACAACCAGTGAGCCAGAGGGTCAGTCCTTCACACTGATATGCAATTATCAACCAAGGCTCAAATATAAGAGGAGAGCACACACAACCCACACAAGGGATACAACTGGAGCCCGTGGCTCAAGTGACCAGAAAGACTGTGCCACTGAATGCCACAGCATACCTACTACATAAGGCTTCTCTACTAGGACTAGAAGACATAGCAGTTCTACCTAATACATGGAAACAAACACAGGGAGGCAGCCAAAATGGGGAGACAAAGAACCATGTCCCAAATAAAAGAACAAAACAAAGCTCCAGGAAAAGAACTAAGCAAAATGGAGATAAGCAATCTATTAGACGCAGAGTTCCAAACACTGGTTATAAGAATGCTGAATGATCTCAGGGGGATCTTCAGCAGAGAGATAGGAAGCATAAAAATGAAGATGGAGGCCATAAAAAAGAACCAGTCAGAAATAAAGAATACAATAATGGAAACGAAGAATACATTACAGGGAATCAACGGTAGATTAGATGAGGCAGAGGATCCAACCAGCAATGTAGTGGAAAACACCCAACCAGAACAGCACAAAGAAAAAGAATCCAAAAAATTGAGGGGAGTTTAAGTGGCCTCCAGGACAACATCAAGCATACCAACATTCACATTATAGGGGTACCAGAAGGAGAAGACAGAGAGCAAGGAGTTGAAAACCTATTTGAAGAAATAATGACAGAAAACTTCCCTAACCTGGTGAAGGAAATGGACATACAAGCCCAGGAAATACAGAGAGTCCCAAACAAGATAAACCCAAAGAGGCCAACACCAACACACATTATAATTAAAATGCCAAAAGTTAAATACAAAGAGAGAATATTAAAAGCAACAAGAAAAAAGCAATTAGTTACCTACAAGGAGCCTCCATAACACTGTCAGCTGATTTATCAACAGAAACTTTGCAGGCAAGAAAGGAGTGGAAGGAAATATTCCAGGTGATGAAAAGCAATGACATACAACCAAGATTGCTCTACTTAGCAAGGCTTTCATTTAGAATTGAAGGACAGATAAGGAGCTTCCCAAATAAGAAAAAGCTGGAGTTCATCACCACCAAACTAGTATTACAAGGAATCTTAGAGGGACTTCTTTAAGATGGGAGGGGGGTTAAGGATGAATGAAAGGGGAAGAGATTAAGAGTACAAATTGGTGTTATATAGTAGTCTTGGGGATGTAGGGTATATCATAAGGAATATAGTCAATAATATTGTAATAATTAGATATGGTGCCAGATAGGTACCAAATCTATCATGGTGATAGGAATGGCTTTTGGGGGCAGGGTGAAAAAGGTAAAGGCATTAAGAAATATAAATTGATAGTTAATACAGCATGGGGAATACAATCAACAATGTTGTAAAGATCATGTATGGTGCCAGGTGGGCATTGGACGTATCAGGGAGATCACATCATAGACTTATGCCTGACCAATGTGCTATACATCTGAAGAGCTGAAGTAGAATAATATTGAATGTCAACTATAACTAAATATATAGATAGATATATATAGTCACAGGCTGTGGAGTACAACATAGGGAAGATAGTTGATGGTATTGTAACAGCTATATAAGATGTCAGAGGGTTAGTAGCTTGGTGGGTGGGTTATAACTTTATGAGAGATTTAAATGTCTACCTATTACATTGCTTTGTACACCTTAAATGATGAAAGAAAGAAAGAAAGAAAGAAAGAAAGAAAGAAAGAAAGAAAGAAAGAAAGAAAGAAAGAAAGAAAGAAAGAAAGAAAGAAATCTGCATTATAAGACATGTTGAAAGATGCTCTTTTACTTGAAACAAAAAGACAAAAGGATGCAAAACTGAGTAAGATGACAAACAGACATAAACAGGAAATTGCAACTCTATTTCAGAATAGGGTATTAAATACTTAAATGTAACATAAAGTTTAAAGGGGATAAAAGCAATTTAACAAAAGAGTGTAGCTTCTGCTATTTGGAAACAAATGCACAACATAAAAAGGGATAATTTGTGACAACAAAAACATAAAAGGAGAGGAAGAAAAGGACTGGGCTTACATAGGTGAATGGAAATAAGATTTCAACTGAAAATAAAGGACTATTATATGTATGAAACTCTTTTTTTTCATAAATCTAATGATAATCACAGAACAAAACTCTAGAACTGAGACACTTAATATGCAAAAAGAGGAAAATATCATAGAATACCACCAAACTAAAATAGCAGACAGAAACACAAGAGAAAAGAAACAATGGAGATACTAAGCAATCATCAACACAGATAAAATGGCTGTAGAAAGTCCTCTGATATCAATAATCACCGTAAATGTAAATGGGCTGAATTCAGCAATTAAAAGATACAGAGTAGTGGATGAATTAAAGAAGACAAAACTATATGTTGTTCTCAGGAGACACATCTCAGCTACAACGACAAACATACACTCAAAGTGAAGGGGTAGAAGGTGCTATTCCAAGCAAATGGCATTCAGAGAAAAGCAGATATAGCTGTACTTATATCAGACAAAATAGATTTCAAGGTTAAAAAGGTAATAAGAGACAAAGATGGATATTTTATAATGATAAAGAGAACAATACATCAAAAAGACATAACACTTATCAACATATATGCACCCCACCTGAGAGCTACGAAACATATAAAACAATTAATGGACTAAAGGGAGAAACTGAAAACAATACAATTACAGTAGAGGACATAAATACCCCATTGACAGCAATGGCTAGATCATCCAAACAGAAAGTCAATAAGGGAATACCAACATTAAATGACACATAAGACCAAAGGACATAATAAATATTTACAGAGCTTTCCACACCAAAACAACAAAATATGTATTCTTCTCAAGAATAGACCATATTCATTCTCAAGTATAGACCATATGTTGAGGAACAAAATTAATCTCAATACAATTAAGAAAATTGAGATATTCTCCAACTACAGCAATAAGAAACTGGAAATTAACTGCAAGAAGTAAGCTGAAAAAACCACAAATATATGGAGATTAAACAATATGCTACTGAATATCTACTGAGTCAAAGAAGAAATAAAAACATGCACAGAAACAAATTAAAATGTCAATACGACATATCAAAATTTGGGAGATGCGGCAAAAACGGTACTAAGAGGGAAGCTTATAGCATTACAGTCCTATCTCAAGAAACAAGAAAAATCTCAAATAAACTATCTAATATTTCACCTTACAGAACTATAAAAAGAATAACAAACATTGCCTAAAGTCAGTAGAAGGAAAGAAATAATAAAAATTAGAGCAGAATTAAGTGAAATAGAGAACATAAGGCAATAGAAAAATTAATGAAACAGAAAGCTACTTCTCTGAAAAGATAAATAAAATTCACAAACATCTAGCTAGTCTTACTGAAGGAAAAAGAGAAAACACTCAAATAAAATAAAAAATGAAAGATGAGTTACAAGGAACATCACAGAAATACAAAGACTTATACAAGAATACTATGAAGGTGATACTGCACAAAATTCAATAACCTAAAAGAAATGGACAAATTCTTAGAAATATAAAACCTTCCTAGACTGAACCATGAAGAATTGAAAAAAACCTAAATAGATGAATCAACAGTAAGGAAATTGAACTAATAATAAAAAAACTTCTCAAAAAACAAAAGTCCAGGACCAGATGGCTTCGTGGGTGAGTTCTACCAAACATTCAAAGAAGATTTAATACTTATCCTTCTCAAACTCTTTTTAAAAAACTGAAGTGGAAGGAATACTCCCCAACTCATTTTATGAAGCATAAATTACACTGATACCAAAACCTGGCAAAGACAACACAAAAAAAGAATATTACAGACCAAAATCACTGATGAACATAGATGCAAAAATCCTCCATAAAATATTAGCAAATAAAATACAATAATACATTAAAAAGAGATTACATTGTGATCACGTGCAGTTCATTCCAGGGATGCAAGGACGGTTCAACATCTGCAAATCAATCACTGTAATACATCACAGTAACAAAATAAAAGATAAAAGCCATGTGATCATATCAATAGATGCAGAAAAAGCATTTGAAAAGATACAACACTCATTTATTATTAAAATATTCAATTAAATGTATATAAAAGAAAGTACCTCAACATAATAGTGGCCAAAACTCTCAGCTAATATTATAATCAATGTAAAAACAAACAAACAAAAAAAACCTGAAATCTTTTCCTCTAAGATCAGTAACAACACAAGGATGTCCACGCTCACCACTGTCATTCAACATAGTACTGGAAGTTCTTGCCATATCGATAAGACAGAAGTAATAAATAAAAGGAATCCAAATTAGTAATGAAGAAGTAAAACTGTCATTATTTGCAGAAGACATGAATATATATATATATATATATATATATATATATATATATATATTCAATGAAAAAACTATTAGAAACAAGAAACAAATTCAGTAAAGTTGCAGGATATAAAATCATTGTAAAATGCATTGCATACCTATATAGTAACATGAAATGTCAGAAAAAGAAATGAAGAAAATAATCCCATTTGCAATTGCAACAAAAAGAATAAAATTCCTAGGAATAAACTTCACAGAGAACAGGAAGGACCTAAACACTGAAAACTAAAAGACATTATTGAAAGAAATAGAAGACAAAAAGAGATGTAAAGATATTCTATATTCATTGATTGGAAGAATCAACATAGTTAAAATGCCATATTACCTAAAAACCTGTACAGATTTAATGCAATCTCCATCAAAATCTCAATGGCATTTTTCAAATAGAAAATATATATATATATATATATATATATATATATATATATATATATATATATATATATATATATATATCAAATTTGTATTAAACCATAAAAGACCCCACATAGCTAAAGCAGTCATGAGAAAAAAGAACAAAGCTAGAGGTATCACATTCCCTGATTTTATACTACAAAATTACAATATGATAACAGTGTGGTATTGGCAGAAAAATAGACACACAGAACAATAGAACAAAATTGAGAACACAGAAATAAACCCACATATATATGTGCAACTAATTTTTGACAAAGGAGCCAATAACATACAATGGAGAAAGGAAGACTCTTCAATAAGTCGTGGTTGAAAAACTGAAAGCCACACACAAAAGAATGAGACTAAACTGCTATCTGACACCATACACAAAAATTAACTCAAAGTGGATTTAAGACTTGAAGATAAGACCTGAAATAATAAAATACATACAAGAAAACATATAGACTAAATTTATGAACCTTGGTCTCAGAGGTGTTTTTGTGAACTTGACCCCAAAGGCAAGGGAACTAAAAGCTAAAATAAATGAATGGGACTGTATCAAACTAGAAAGCTTCTGCAAATCAAAATAAACCATCAACAGAACAAAAAGGCAACCAACCAAATGGGAGAGAATATTTTCAAATACCTCCAATAAGGGACTAACTACTATCCAAAATGAATAAAGTATCTGATTAGTTCATTCATTTATTCTTTTCTTTAGATTCCACATATAAGTGAGATCACAAGGTATTTGATCTGTTTCACTTATTTCACTTAACATAATGTTCTCTAGGTCCATCCATATTGTTGCAAATGAAAAGATTTCATTCTTCTTTATGGCTGCATAAAACTCCATTGTATAAATGTACCACAATTTCTTAATCCATTCATCTACCGATGGGCATTTTAGTTGTCTTGGCTATTGTGTATAGTGCTGCAGTAAACACAGGGGTGCATAAAGTTTTTTGAATTAGAGTTTTGGATTTCTCCAGATAGATACCTAGGAGTGGAATTGCTGGGTCATAATGTAGTTCCATTTTCAGATTTTTGAAATACCTCCATACTGTTTTCCATTGTGGCTGCACCAATCTACAATTCCACCAACAGTGCACAAGGGTTCCCTTTTCTCCACATCCTCGCCAGCACTCACTCAATAATGTTGTAAAGATTTTGTACGGTATCCGATGGACACTTGTCTCATTAGGGAGACAACCTCAGGGATGATGTAGATGCCTGATCACTGCACTGTACACCTGAAGCTGAAGCTGAACAATAATGAATGTCAACTAGAATTATATATTATATATATATTTGAATGAATATCAACTACAATTATATATATATATATATATATATATATATATATATATATATATATATATATAATACATTGTTTTGCGCACCTGAAACTAATGAAAAAATGTTTTAAAAAATGTATAAAGTACTCATATAGCTCAACAACAAAAAAAATGAACACTCCAATTAAAAAATGAGCAGAGCACATTGACACTTATTCCAAGAAGACACACAAATGGTCAACAGATTTATGAAAAAATGCTCAATTTCCCTACGGCTATTATCAATAAGACAAGAAAGAAAGTGTTGCAGAGGATATGGAGAAACGGGAACCCTCATACACAGCTGGTGGGAATGTAAGTTGGTGCAGCCACTATGGAAAATATGGAGGTTCCCAAAAAATGAATACTGGAACTACCATATGACCCAGCAATTCCTCTTTAGCTACCTACCCAAAAAATTTGGAAACACTTATTCTTAAAGATACATGTACCCCTATGTTCATTGCAGCATTGTTTACAATAGCTAAGACATGGAAACAACCTGAGTGTCCTTCAATGGATGACTGGATAACAAAGATGTGATACATATATAAAATGACATACTATCCAGCCATAAAAGGGATGAAATATTGCCATTTGTGACAACATGGATGGATCTTGAGTGTATCATGGTAAATGAAGTAAGTCAGATGAAAATGGACAAGAACCATATAATTTTATACATATGTAGGATATAAAACAGAATGCAACAAGTGAACAAGCAAAACAAAGAACCTCATAGACACAGGCCACAGTATGGTGACAACCTGGGGAAACGGGTGGAGGGGAGGCTGAAGGGGGTGAAAGGAATCAAATATAAGGTGACAGAAGGAGACTAGACTCTGGGTGGCGAACACACAAATGAATACACAAATGGTATATTATAGCGTTGTACATCTATGTGCGCTTATATAATGTTATTAACCATGTTTATCCCAATAAATTTGATTTTATAAAAGAGCAAGTTGGGATAAGATGTCCCTATAAAACTTGCTTGAAATTATGTAAGAGATTTATGTTTGAGTAATAAAATTAACATGCAATTTCAGCATGGAAAGGAACAACAAAAAAAGGAGGGGGTGGTCAGAACACTTGCCTCCTTCAGGACGAACCTGTGGATACAATGACAGAGACATAGTTGCAGATAGAGCAGCCATCTCCTCTGTTTTCTGCCTTCAAAGACGAAGTGTATTGAACTTATTCTGGGGCCCTGAACCATTTGGATGATCAAAGATATTCACCTTCATAAAGAATACATGGATCATGCATAGAATATAGATAGAATATAGAGGCATTTCTTGACACGACATTTTGATCTCCTGACATTTTTATCTCACTGTGGTCAAAATAATCAGATTGTGATTTGGACTAAACAAAGAAGAAGCCCCAAGTTTTGGCAGACTCTAACACAACCCACATAAGAAAGAGACAGTATAGGTAATAGAGTCAATGGAATTCTAACCACTATATACGATGTCAGAGGGGTAGAGATTGTGAGGGGTATCACTTTGTGAGGGATACAAATGTCTAAATATTACATTGTTTTGTACACCTGAAAGTAATTTAAAAAAAAAAAAAGAGAGAGAGAAACAGATTCCTTAGCCTTTTATCTAGGGGTCTTCTCTTGCTCTTTGTTCTTCCAAGATTTACGGGATCTAACAATTAAGTTCGCGAACTAATCCTAGACAAAACGGCTGCATACCTCATTGCTGAATACCACTAGGGTCATCTTTGAAGTATTCCCCTTGGGAAGCTATGCACTTTTGCCAATGCCTAGTCCACCCTTCAAAGCAATTTTGGAACTCTTTTTCTGGAATGGCCATCAGAGTTGTCATCATATTACCCTTGATGTCCTGAATATCATCAAAATGTCTTCCTTTCAATATTTCCTTTACCTTTGGGTAGAGAAAAAAGACATTGGAGGTCATATCAGTTGAGTAGGGAGGGAGTTCCAATATAATTATTTGTTTACTGGCTAAAAACTCCCTCACAGAGAGTGCCATGTCAGCTGGTGCATTGTCGTGATGCAAGAGCCATGAATTGGCAAAAAGTTCAGGTCGTTTTCATTTAACTTTTTCACACAGCCTTTTCAGCTCTTCCAAATAGTAAACTGTTTGTCCAGCTGGTAAAAATTCATAATGAGTAATCCCTCTGATATCAAAAAATGTTAGCAAGCAACGTCATTGCAACAAGTTCGCAAATTTAATTGTCATACCTTGTTTGAGGCTACCAATAAGTTCAGTCTTTTGTAAAAACCAGTCCCTCTATGTTATTATAGGTGAAGCTGTTTATTTTCAAGGAGATGACACTGAAGGGGAAAAAATGGTTATATATAAGGACAACAAAATGTATAAGAACAAACAATGTTTATAATGCAAATGTCTAGCCATCCATATCCTTCTCACTAGAGGAACTCGGTAGCAAATGCGGTCTGAAGCAAGCTGTGAATATTTTCTGCTTTGATGAATTATCAGAACTCTTCATTAATTGTCAAATCTCTTATGGTTTTTATTATTGCTCAATGCTAATACAAAGAGTAATCAGAACCACAGAATGTTGGAACTACAAAGACTCTCATAGTCCAGTTTTTTCTAACTTTATTTAGCTACAAAACTTATAATTTTTAAGGCAAGAAGGAAGGAAGGGAGTGAGAGAGGGGAAGAGAAAGAGAAGGAAGGAAAAGGTAATCATTACTCAATACATAAAGCAGAGTAAAGGGGAGCTGTTTTGCCTGAAGAAATGAGGCGTTCATGTCCTTATTTATAAAGGCCTCTTGGGGCGGCTGGTAAGCTCGGTTGGTTAGAGCGCGGTGCTCTTAACAACAAGGTTGCCAGTTTGATCCCCCACAAGGGCCACTGTGAACTGCGCCCTCCACAACTAGACTGAAACAACTACTTGATTTGGAGCTGATGGTTCCTGGAAAAACACACTTAAATAAATAAAAAGTTTAAAATAAAATAAAATAAATAATAAAGGCCTCTGAAATTTCTACAGAACATCTTAGTCTTCTGGAGCACATAGTTTGTAAACCAATTATTCTGGTACAATCTTCCCCTTTTATAGGGAAAAAAATTTTGCAGTCCTATGCAGGGAAATCACTAATTCAAAGCCAGAGCTAGAATGCAGCTCTTCTGGCACCAAGTCCAAGATTGAAAAAGGAACTTCCTTCCTTCCAACAGCTTGGATGGAAAGAGGAACCTGAAAGATGACTGCCCTGAATGATGTATTTCCTGATAGAAAACATGAGATTAAACCAAACCCTAGGAACAATCAGGAAACTGATCTTCATGGCAATATAATGAGCATGAGAAAATTTGGTTAGAATGTTTGTTACTTGACCCATGTTCTGCAGCCACAAAAGTTCCAGAACAAAAGGGCAATGGCCCAACAGCTGGCCTCTAGTGTAAATGTATGTTATGATGTCCTCAAACAAGTCTGACATAGCCCTGCACTAACATAGAAAAGTTTTCTAAGTTTGTTCTTTTGGAAGAAAACTATTAGCACATAAAAACTTAAACCTGAATTAGCACCTAAAGAACATAAAGCACTTAAACAGTATTAGCACATAAGAACATCATGAAGAACATGGCCGATTACTGGCCTTCTGTGCCATGTTTTTATATTTGAGAAACTCATAATTATACATCAAGCTTATATAAAATGTGTCCACTGTAATTCGTTTTAAAACGAAAGTATTTGGAAGCCCAGCTGAAATAGCTGAAATATTTGGAAACTTGTGGAGGGTAACAACTGCATGTTCAGCAGGGACTGGGATTGGAGATGAATTCCATGCCAACCTGTAGGTCAAGAACTTCAATAGTGATCACACAAAGAGCACCTACTTTGCGCCAGACATTCTAAAGGTACTTTACGTGGAACGTTTCTAATTAATTGTCTCTATACCCACATGCCATGAAGTATGTATTATTATCCTCATTTTTCAGATAAAGAGAGCTAAAGCTCAGAGATATGGTCAGTAACCCAACCCAGTTTACTCAGCTGTAATTTAGAAAATCGGTATTCATGCATTCAACCGATATGCATTTGGCATTTACAGAGCATCAGGTGCGTGTAGGTGCTGAAGAGTTAGTGGGGACCAAGAAGAGCCATCTCCAACCTCACAGAGTGTATAATCCATGGAGGAAACAGACATGAGAACAATTACAGTGAAGTACCTTGGGAGCCACTGTGGGGCCAACTAACCGAGGCATGGGGAGTGCCTGCCTGGCTTCAGAGCGTCCTGTCCCCACTGGTGCTGAACCATTCAGGAAGAAAGCCTGTGCAACCTCAAATACTTTTCCCAAAGCACCTAATAACCTCTCTCTAAGCTTCCCGACAGAAGAGCTTCAGGTTATATGGGCATCCAAGCAGAAAGGAGTCATTTTCTATCCAGGCTTGGACAACACAAGCACCTGGGGAGTGCTTTCAAGAGACTGAACACTTAAAATTTTACTTGTCTAAAAATAAATGGATATAGTGAACCCGGTGTATAAATTCCACTTGGGGAACTTTAGTGTTTCAGAAAGGATTCATTCCCATTCCTTAATTACTTACAAAGAATGAGTCCTCCGACATAGAACTATCCCCAGGAGATCACTACAGAACAGCAGTTGATATGTTTACCTCTGTATACCCACATCCTACCTTATTTCTTGAAGACACTGTTCTCCAACTAAGCCCTCCCACCCACCACCTTCTATGTCATTCAAAGTCCTTTAATGGTGAAGATAAAAGCATCTTCTTGAAACAGCCACATCTGGGGTTCTCTGCTTCCTTTTTCCGTCCCTCGGTTTCCTCTTCATCCACCCTCCTCCTTTATACCTTCTCTAATCTAACTATCTTCCTCATTCTGATCTCTCCAACTTGAAACTTTTGCAGCTTTTTTTTCTTCATCATCCTCCATAAAAATCAATCTAAAGGGAAGCGAAAAGGCAGACCAAAGTTCCTGTTCTGCTTTGCTTTTGGACATGGGCCTGCCTCCCATCTACGTAAGTCACAAACTTGTCCGCACATTGAAACTCCCCTGAGATCCTTAGGAAATGCTTATGCTTAGGCGCCCACCCAGCCACTCTGATTGAAAGCGGGTGCAGCCTGGTCATCAGGATTTCTAAAAGCTCCTGGGTGATTCTAATGTGCAGCAGACTTGGAGGCTACTGAACTGTGTGGTTCTCCTTCTCAGGCATGAGATGCGGGTGTTCTCTGCAGGTAAATGTTGCCTTCTGTCTGAATGGCAAAACCTGAGGGCTTTGGAGTAAATGGGGGTCCATTGTGAAGATTCACAGCCAGGCTAATCACTTCAGAACACGGCCCTTTCCCCTTTGCCAATCTCAAATTTAGTTTATCACCTGGAGCAAAGATAAAAAGAAACAGGATTAAATCAAAGCTTTCAAAAGAACACTGAATTGCTCAGCAAAAGAAAAAAAGAGGAGATGGGGAATTTAACTCATCATTAAATTAGTCTGTCAAGTACAATCTTGAAGCCAATTCATTATTTGTAAGGAGATACTGACTCTGGGCAAACTTCTATCATTCCCTTTTACAGCTCCTCTTCAAGAAGGCAACAGTGGAATCTACATTGTAAAACTGGTAAACCTGAAGCTCAGGAAGGTGAAATCATTGTGCTAGGGTCAACAGTCCATTTATACTAGTCCCAGAACTGCAAGAACTCAGGTATCCTAGAAAAATGCTTGGGCAACTTAAAAGTGTTATCCAAATTCTACTAACATTATTATCATTATCTTCTTGATAAGTCATTACTACCACTAATATTTACAGTAATAGATACATTTGGCTGCAGCACTGCCCATAGACAGGAAAACAAAGATGATTTCTGGATGGCCCCTCACCATAGAGGAATTCTTGTATTAACCTTTTCCATCTGTACCTTGATCTCTGGAGTACCTGATTAGATTTCTAATGATGACAGCACAAGATTTTCACTGAAAAGTGGCACATTAATCTGAGTGACTGAGTGGTCCTGACAACAGGCACAGAGGCAGCCAAGGTCATTTTTTTTTTTTAGCACAGTCTGCTACCCAGAGGGAAGAAACCTGCCGAGTTTTCCTAAGTACTTAAAGAGTGACTGACAACCTGGTGTAAAGGAAAACACACTGGTCCAGAGCCTGAGACACAAATCCCAGCCCTGGCTCTCCAGTAACAAGCTGTGTGGTCTAGGCTAACACAACAGCTCCTCATCTAGAAAATGAAGGGGTTGGGTGAGAGAATTTCAAAGGACACATCCAGCTCTCAGACTCACTAATTCCATGATCTGACTCATGGAACAGCCATGCAGAGCCAGGCTGACTAGGAATTTGCAACTCCCTGGATTTCCATAACCTTAACTGAATAAGTTTCTTGGACTAGACTTGGGAGCTGTGGGAACTGAGTGCCTCATCTGATGACAGGGAAACTTATGTGTGAACAGATAAGTAGCGTAATTACAGAAAAACCAAAAATTCAGATTTTCCAAGACATTCCATATTTTAATTGTTCTGTCCCATCATCCCCATAAGCACATCTAATTTGTCACTTCCTCATAGTTGGATAAGAAAGATCTATTGGTATAAATCTTTTAGATCTGCACAGGACACCCAGACTCTGCTACTCTCCCTTGCCGTTTATGATTTTAGGGATTGTCTCCTTTGTCCATCAACCTTTCGAGATAAATTATCCTGTTTTACAGATGATAACATTGAGGCCCAGGAAGGTTAACTATTTTACTAGTAAATGTTAGAGTCTCTACTGACTCAACTTTTGTCTTTCAACTTCATTTCCTGCTCATTTTTAATTTAAAACAATAGCAGTTTCTACCCTTAGGAAACTTAGCTACCACCTGATTTGGGATATCGGATTTGTCAGATATAAAACAGGCTTACTAGAAGGAGACATGCATCAAATACTGGTTCATGTTCATGGTCACAGTCGGTGACTATAGACTACTCAGTGAACAGGCTCAATGCACAAATAAACTCTGGGTCAATTGATACGGATACTTATGATCATCTAACATTGTATTATTCTACCGTGTTTCCCTGAAAATAAGACCGCGTCTTACATTAATTTTTGCTCCATTAGGGCTTATTTTCAGGGAATGTCTTATTTTTTCATGTACAAAAATCTATTATTCAAATACAGTCATGTCATCTCTTTCTGGAACATTGTCATAACGTAATAAATGCATCCATCTGGCTGAGATCTTAACTGGGGCTTATTTTCGGGGTAGGTCTTATTTTCTGGGAAACACAGTAAGTATGGCAACAGGTAATAGAAGCCAGTTGCCATGTTGAAGCAGCAGTCTTTCAGACTGACTCAAAATGGAATTTGTCTATCTTCTTGCTACTCAAGTATGGTCCAGCAGCATGGGCATCACCTGGAAGCTGGTTAAAATTTAGAATCTCTACTGCACCCCACATGTATTGAATCAGAATCTACATTTTCACAAGAGCCTCAGGCTGTTCATTGGATTCTTTGCTTGAGAAGCATGTCTCTGAGTTCTCCTCCATCCTTCAGGTTCTATAGGCAATGATTTTATGAGTGCAACTTCTTGTTAAGCACCCTTTAGTCAGCATGGTATCAAGTTGGGGAGTTAGTACAAATCCACCACTGGCATCCTGGACACATATGTGGGTCAACCAAAACAAGTACGATAACTGTAGTGCATCTAGCACTATGTGAGGTGCATGGAAAATATTTAGGAAGTTGCTTGTTAGTCCATTTTATTGGAAGAGTAATGAGATTATCAGATGTTACCATTTTCCTCAGTTTAAACTTGAGAAGGTGTGAAGTGAGATTTCAAAAGCTATATCATTGAGCTTTCCTCTCACTGCCTGATCCAGACTAGGAAGCTGGTTTACTCCCTGTCCTCCAATTGTCATTTCTCTGTCTCTCATTGGCCAATGTGGGGACAGAGCCAGGAGTGCAGTTTCCATGCTCTCGGCCTCACCTGGAAAGGTGCTGGCTCAGGTAGTAAATGACCATCAACTGTGATTGGATGGTCGTCGGCTGTGACTGGTTGGCTGTCGGCTGTAACCGGTTGGCTAATTGGCTACTGATATAACTGCCGTGACTGCGCTGATTGGTTGGCTGGTTGCCAGGCAGAAAAAGCAGACGGCGGATTGAGGATCATGTGGATCCTACTTCATGTGTCTCGCAGGGCCACCAGCGAGAATATAGTGGCATGACTCCCCTATCTATGGCTCCATGGGTGTCCTTTTTGGCCTCACCATATCCTGCATTCTTATGTGGGGAGCGGGAGCTGAGACCCGGCATGACACCTTGCATGACACCCCTTATTCCCTTACCCAAGGTGCTCTCACCCTGCCCACCCCACAACGCATACACACACACATACACTCCTTTTCGCAGTTAAAGAAATGTGAAGATCCTTTCTTCTGATTAGGGCCCAGGAGAGAAGCTTCTGCAAATATATTTGCATTGATTACCACATTAATTTCTTGTCCCAGGGAAAGCTCAGTAAACCCTAAAGACTTTACTGAGTCTTGCCAAACTGGCAGTGGACTCATGGGGCTCTGGTTCAGTGAGGTGGCAATGAGAGTGTTGTAAAGAAGCCCACTAATGGCTTCTGTGCAGGTATTCAGCCTAATACGGTGTTAATTGAGTAATAGGTGGAAACACAGAGGGTGGAGTGAGCAGCAGAGTGAATAGAGCAGGAGCTGATTGCCATAACCTAATTTTAAAGAGAGTGGAATTTTCCTTCTCCTTATTTCAGCTTGGGCTCAGAAAGCTCAGTCACAATAGAACTTAACAGCACATCATCAATTATAACAACTAAAATGTATAGCTTCTTTCTAAGTGGCCACACTATGCTATGTACATCTCATGCTTTATCCCAGATCTTCAGAGCAATTCTGCATGACAAGTGTAAGAATCTTGATTTTAAGAATGCAGAAGCCAAGGTTCAGAACAAGATGAATAACTGCTCAAGGGCACACAGCTGGTATGTGTCAAGTTAGTATTCCCTGTGCATCGATCCACTGCATGGTATTACTGTATTTCCCTGAAAATAAGACCTAACCAACAACCAGCTCTAATGCGTCTTTTAGAGCAAAAATTAATATAAGACCCAGTCTTATTTTACTATAATGTAAGACCAGGTCTTATTTAATATAATGTAATATAATACAATACAATATAATATAATATCGGGTCTTATGTTAACTTTTGTTCAAAAAGACACATTAGAGCTGATTGTCCGGCTAGGTCTTTGTAATGCAGGGTCTCTGGTCCCGCTCTCAGCGGGTGGACACAGAACATGGTGAGGCCGAAAAGGAACACCAATGGAGCCATGGATAGGGGTTTCATACCACTATATTCTCGCTGGCGGCTGGGTTGGAGATACAGGAAGCAGGATCCACACGATCCCAATCTGCTATCCGCTTCCCTGCCAACCCCCTTGCCAGCGTAGCCATGGCAGTTATATTAGTGGCCAGTGGCTCACTGGTTATAGCTGACGGCCAACTAGCCACAGCTGATGGCCATTCAATCACAATTGATGGTCATTTACTACCTGAGCCAGCAGCTTTCCACATGAGGCCGAGAGCCTGGAAACTGCTCTCTGGGACTCCGTCCCTACACTCCACCCCTACAGGGTTTCGCCTCACACTCCACGCAACCAGCGTCCTTCGTGAGGATCCCTGTGCAAGGAACCCAGCCTAAGAGAAAAACTTTTAGTTCAAGTAATGTCCCAAGGGGTGTCCCCTGATGTCTACCCATACAGCCTTTGCCACCTGGAGTGGCGGATTTTCTGCTGCAACCTGGGGCTGAACTAACGGTCAGTTCTGTGCTGATCTGAAAAGATGACTGATTCGCCAAACCATTAAAAGTGTGGGCCCAGTTCACTATCGTATTAGCCCATAGGCACCTACGGGCAGAAAGAAGTAGTAGTCATAGGAACCAACAATAGCAAATCCCTTCCATCTGGGAAGATACATGCTAGCTTTCTGTCCTGGGAAAGGAGGGTCACTGCTACCGGCACCTTTCCCAGTTTGTGGCAGCATATCTTTATGGCAGGGCTTGGGGGTCCCTTGTGTAATTTCAACATGGAACAGAACAGGGGACGCCATAATATGCCATTGCGAGAGCCCATAGGTGCCCTACAAAATCATCCCGGTATCGGGACCTCCATGTACCACAGTCACTTGTGGTTGCCCCTCGGCCACCACATCACTTGCAAATCATGGGTCAAACCAGCCCCCCATGGGGCTATCAGTCCCAACCACTGACAGTAGGGGCTTTTGACCCACCAGGGCCAAGTCCATTGCTGCCATTTCCCTGCTTTCAAGCATGTGGGTGCTGGCAGCAAAATGTTTCCATTTCTGGTATAGCCTGGCTTTAACAGAGTCTCACTGGTGGTAACTTGTAACTGAATGGGAGCAGCCATTCGATGTAGCAGAGTTTCTACTGGTGGGGGCCCTTCCTTCCGCGGTCTCTCATTCAGGACTATCAGTTACGCATCGTGGGAGGGTGTTTTGATACCCGGAGGCCTTGCTTCAAAAGGCCGTTGTAGCGATCAATCATGCCAGCTACTTGTGGATTGCGCAGGGTATGAAACAACCATTGTACATCCATCCTGGCACCCCAGTGCTGCACTTCAGGCCCGTAAAATGGGTACCCTGTCAGTTTCAACGACTTGGGGGCGGCCATAGAGGGCGCACAGCCATGTAAGAGCGACCACTGTATGTCGCTGATCTGCAGTTGGACACAGCCAAGCAAACATCAACCCTGTAGCAGTGTCCACTACTGTAAATGCATATATTGCATGGTTCAAACTGTGGCAGGGGTCCAATGTAATCCACTTACCAGCAAGTGAAGGGCACCCTCCCTCACCTAATCTGCTGTGTCTCCCAGGGGATCCTCCGCCAATGGGCGCTGTCCTGGGCATAGATGGCACAGTCATAGCAGGCATCTGCTATCTCCTGCCATTTCAAAGGCAGACCCCAGCATCTGCTCACCTGGCACATGGTTCGGCTTCCAGAGTGCTGCAATTTCCTATGCAGCCAATGGGCCACATAAGTCGCAGGGGCCCATTCTAACCGTCGGAACTATACTAGGGCATCTGCTTCATCATTACCTGGGGACACTAAGGGGAAGTGACCTGTGACATTCATTAGAGTCACCTCCTTTCTCTGCCCTAGGTCCCAGAGGTCCTGCCACATAGCTTGACCCCAGAGTGGACGATATCCTACCAACAAGTTTTGGTGTTTCCACATAGGAAGCCACAACGTTAGGCCCCGAAACACCACCCAGCTGTCAGTACAAATAACTAGGGGTCCGGGCTCATGGCTGATTACCATCTACCATCCAGACAGCCCGTAGCTCAGCCCACTGGATATTCTGACCCACCCCACTATCAAACCAAATGGTGTCTCTTTTAGGCTGCACACTAATAGCCATCCAAAAGGCTACAGCTCACCTGCTAGAACCATCAGTATACCAGGCATCTTTAGGTACTGGGAGCTGTCCTTCTCTGTAGGGAGAGGGCTCCAAGTCCTCCCCCCTAGGCAGAGTGCTTGGCTCAGCCTGGGCTACAAGCTCCACAGGCACCAAGACCTGCTGTAGCTCTGGGCTAAAAGGGCTTGAATTAAGGTTGCTACGTTGCTCCAAGTAGGCCCCCCACTTGGAGAGGGTGGTGGTCTGTGCCACCTCTGTTTTGGTTACTTGGGTCCATGTGTGGACCCACCCCTGGATGGAATAGGTTGTTCAAACCAACACCCGTGCCGTTCCTGTGATGGCTTCTGTGGCCACTAGGGCTGCATACACAACAGCCAGCTGTTTCTCTATTACAGAGTAGCAGACTTCCACTCTTTTCTATAATTGGGACCAAAATCCTACTGGTGACTGGAGACGCTCCTGCCCTTGCCAGAGGCCCCCACCATACCTCTCCTGGGTTACGTGAACATCAAGTTCAAACAGTGGACCAGGTCTACTAGTTGTAAAGCCTGTGCCTGCTGCACTCCCTGTTTTGTGGCAACAAAGCCTTCTCTATTGCCTCTGTCTGCTCCCATGGGCTCCCTTTTTTATCATGTTATACAAGGGACTTGCCATGTGTGCTAAATGGGGTACAAATGCCTGCCAATACCCCAGGTGACCCAAATACATCTGCAGTTGGGAGACCTTGGTCGGCCAGGGAAAGGCTTGTATTTTGTCAATGATCGCCTCAGGTATGACCTTTGTCTTACCCGACCACATAAGACCCAAAAACTTGACAGAAAAACCAGGGCCTTGGATCTTTTCCTCATTCACCACCCAGCTACATGACTTCAGGTGGCGGAGAAGAGAGGGATCTGTTTGCTCTAAATCTGAAAGAGAATCAGATGTTAATAAAATATCATCAACATAGTGTAACAAGGCCACAGAGGATGGGTGATCCCACTGTGCCAAATCCTGGGCCACGAGCTCGTGGCAGATAGTGGGGCTGTACAAGTATCCTTGTGGAAAGACTTGTAAAGTCCACTGCCGCCCATCCCAAGTAAAAGCAAACTGCTCCTGACACTCAGGTGCAATGTCAATGGAGAAAAAAGCATTGACCAAGCCCACTACATCGTGATACGTTACCAGGCAGACAATCAGATGATCCATCAAATCGTGAATTGAAGGCACTGCCGCATGCAAAGGTGGCGTCACCTTATTTAACTCTCTATAGTCCACAGTCATTCGCCAGGTCCCATCTGGCTTCTTGACAGGCCATACTGGAGAGTTAAAGGGACTGTGCATTGACCTCACAATATGTGCCTTCTCCAATTCCAATATTGTACGGCGAATCTCCTCTTGCCTTCCTGGCAGGTGGTACTGTAGCACTGTAACAATGCGCCAGGGCTGTGGCAACACTTGAGGAGGGTGGTGAGCATTCCCGCGTGTCACCACTTTCACCACCCAGATCCGGAGATGGAACTCTCCTACCGATGGCTATAAGCTGAGGCCATGTAGCATGTCCACCCCTAGAATATACTCCAGAACGGGGGAGACATAAACCTTGTAGGTACGAGGGGGAAGCCTTCCTATACCCAGTGGTAAGGAAACAGGTTTTATTGTCACAGTCCTTCCCCTGTAGCCATCAATGCAGATTGTTGGTCCAGGGTACAGTTCTGGGTTCTCATAAACAAGACTGCAGTCTGAGCCAGTGTCAACAAGGGCCAAAACCCTCTGCACATTAGAAGGGGACCAATGAATGGACAGTTCCACCTGGGGCCTCCTGTCCCTGCTCGTCCCCTCTGAACTGGTACCTTGGCTCCGCCCCTAATTGAGCTGAAAGGCCTCAAACGACCACATGAAGTCCTGGAGGGACATGGGTCGCGCTTTCCCAGACTTCCCCTTTGGGCTTTGCCGGAATTGCTGTTCTGGATGCAACTGTTTCCAAATTTCCAAGAAGAGTGCATTGGGTTTTCTGTCTATTTATTTCCTCATCAACCACCACTGCAACGAGATAACACCGTATCTACATGCCTATTACTTTCTGAGGCCTGTGACCTCACACCTCGCTTTTTTTTTTTAATTTATTGGGGTGACAATTGTTAGTAATATTACATAGATTTCAGGTGTACAATTCTGTATTACATCATCTATAAATCCCATTGTGTGTTCACCATCCGGAGTCAGTTCTCCTTCCATCACCATATATTTGATCCCCCTTACCCTCATCTCCCACCCCCCAACCACCTGACCCTCTGGTAACCACTAAACTATTGTCTGTGTCTATGAGTTCTTGTTTCTCATTTGTTTGTCTTGTTCTTTTGTTGCTTTTGGTTTATATACCAAATATCAGTGAAATCATATGGTTCTCTGCTTTTTCTGTCTGACTTATTTCGCTTAGCATTATACTCTCATGATCCATCCATGTTGTCACAAATGTTCCTATATCATCTTTCCTTACTGACGAATAGTATTCGATTCTGTATATATACCACAACTTCTTTATCCATTCATCTATCAAAGGACATTTTGGTTGTTTCCATGTCTTGGCCACTGTAAACAAAGCTGCAATGAACATTGGAGCACACGTGTCTTTATGTGTAGATGTTTTCATATTTTTGGGGTAGATACCCAGGAGAGGGATTGCTGGGTCATATGGTAATTCTATTCGTAATTTTTTGAGGAACCTCCACACTGCCTTCCATAATGGCTGCACCAGTCTGCATTCCCACCAACAGTGTATGAGGGTTCCTTTTTCTTCACAGCCTCTCCAACACTTGTTACTATTTGTCTTGTTGATGATAGCCATTCTGACTGGAGTGAGGTGATATCTCATTGTGGTTTTTATTTGCGTTTCTCTGATGATTAGTGACGCTGAGCATTTTCTCATATGTCTATTTGCCATTTGTATGTCCTCTTTGGAGAAATGTCTCTTCAGGTCCTCTGCCCATTTTTTAATTGGGTTGTTTGTTTATTTGTTGCTGAGTTTCATGAGTTCCTTGTATAATTTGGATATTAGCCTCTTATAGGAGGCACTGTTTGCAAACATCTTCTCCCATTCAGTTGGTTGCCTCTTTATTTTGTCGATGGTTTCTTTTGCTGTATAGAAACTTTTAAGTTTCATATAGTCCCATTCATTTATTTTAGCTTTTACTTCCATTGCCTTTGGAGTCAAATTCAAAAAATGCTCTTTGAACCCAAGGTCCATAAGTTTAGTACCTATGTTTTCTTCCATGCAGTTTATTGTGTCAGGTCTTATGCTTAAGTCTTTGATCCATTTTGAATTAATTTTGGTACATAGTGACAGATAGCAGTCCAGTTTCATTCTTTTGCACGTGACTTTCCAATTCTCCCAGCACCATTAATTAAAGAGGCTATCTTTCCTCCATTGTATGTTTTTAGCTTCTTTGTCAAAAATTATCTGTTCATATTTTTGTGGTCTTATTTCTGGGTTCTCAATTCTATTCCATTGGTCTCTGTGTCTGTTTTTCTGCCAATGCCATGCTCTTTTGAATATTGTAGCCCTGTAGTACAAGCTAAAGTCAAGGAGTGTGATATCTCCAGTATTGTTCTTTTTTCTTAAAATTGCTATGGCTATTCGGGGTCTTTTATGGTTCCAAACAAATCTGATGACTTTTTGTTCTATTTCCTTAAAAATTGCCATTGGGATTTTGATGGGGATTGCATTAAATCTGTATATTGCTTTGGGTAATATATCCATTTTAACTATGTTGATTCTTCCAATACACGAGCATAGAATGTCTTTCCATTTCTTTGTGTCTTCTTCAATTTCTTTCAAAAATGTCTTATAGTTTTCAGCATAAAGGTCCTTCACATCCTTGGTTAAGTTTATTCCTAGGTATTTTGTTCTTTGTGCTGCAATTGTAAAAGGAATTGTTTTTTGTATTTCTTTTTCTGAGATTTCATTGTTAGTATATAGGAATGCAATGGACTTTTGAATGTTGATTTTGTAGCCAGCAACTTTACCGTATTCGTTGATTGTTTCTAATAGCTTTTTGGTGGAGTCTTTAGGGTTTTCTATATATAGCATCATGTCATCTGCAAAGAGTGATAATTTAACTTCTTCATTCCCAATTTGGATGCCTTTTATTTCTTTCTCTTGCCTGATTGCACTGGCAAGGAAAGTTTGATATTTCAACACTATGTTGAAAAGCAGAGGTGATAGGCGACAGCCCTATCGTGTTCCTGAACGTAGAGCAAAGGGCTTCAGTTTTTCACCATTAATTATGAGATTAGCTGAGGGCTTGTCATATATGGCCTTTATTATCTTAAGGTATTTTCCTTCTATACCTATTTTATTAAGTGTTTTAATCATAAGTGGGTATTGTATCTTCTCAAATGCTTTTTCTGCATCAATGATATAATCATATGATTTTTGTCCTTTATTTTGTTTATGTGATGTATACATTGATGGATTTGTGGATGTTGAACCACCCTTGTGCCCCTGGGATGAACCCCACTTGGTCGTGATGAATGATGTTTTTAATGCATTGTAGTATTCGATTTGCTAGAATTTTGTTTAGGATTTTTGCATCTGTATTCATCAGAGATATTGGTCTGTAGTTTTCTTTTTTTGTGTTGTCCTTACCAGGATTTGGTAACAGGGTAATGTTGGCCTCATAAAATGAGTTACGGAATACTGTCCCTTCTTCAATTCTTTGGAAGAGTTTGAGAAGGATTGGTATTAGATCCTCTTTGAAGGTTTGGTAGAATTCACTAGTGAAGCCCGCTGGTCCCGGACTTTTGCTTTTGGGAAGGTTTTGGATGACTGATTCAATTTCATTACTGGTGATCGGTCTGTTTAGATTTTCCAGTTCTTCATGGTTCAGCCTTGGAAGGCTATATGTTTCTAAGAACGTGTCTATTTCTTCTAGGTTATTGAATTTGGTGGCATACAGTCCTTCGTAGTGTTCTTGGATGATCCTTTGTATTTCTGTGGTGTCCGTGATAACTTCCCCTGTTTCATTTCTGATTTTGTTAATTAGTGGCTTCTTTCTTTTTATCTTAGTGAGTCTAGCCAAGGGTTTGTCAATTTTGTTAATCTTTTCAAAGAACCAGCTCTTTGTCCCATTAATTTTTTTCTATTGTCTTTCTGTTCTTTATTTCATTTAGTTCTGCTCTGATTTTTGTTATTTCCTTTCTTCTGCTGAACTTGGGTTTCATTTGTTCTTCTTTTTCTAGTTCTTTAAGGTGTAACATGCGGTTATTTATTTGGGATTTTTCTTGTTTCTTGAGATAGGCCTGTAATGATATAAATTTCCCTCTTAAAACTGCTTTCGCTGCATCCCAAAAATTTTGGTAGGATGTATTTTCATTGTCATTTGTTTCTATGTATCTTTTGATCTCTCCTCTAATTTCTTCTTTGACCCGGTCGTTCTGTAAAAGTATGTTGTTTAATCTCCATGTATTTGTGCTTTTTCCTGCTTTCTTTTTGCAGGTGATAGCCAATTTCAAAGCCTTGTGATCAGAGAATATGCTGGGTATGATTTCAATCTTCTTAAATTTGCTGAGGCTGATTTTATGTCCCAATGTATGGTCTATCCTTGAGAATGTTCCATGTACACTAGAAAAGAATGTATAGTCTGATGTTTTAGGATGAAGTGCTCTATATATGTCAATTAGTCCATTTCATCTAAGTCACTTAGGGCTGCTATTTCATTACTTATTTTCTGTTTGGATGATCTATCCATAGCTGTCAGTGATGTATTTAGGTCCCCTAGTATAATTGTGTTTTGGTCAATTTCTCCCTTTAGTTCTGTTAGTAGTTTCATGGTATATTTCGTTGCTCCCTGATTGGGGGCATAAATATTGATGACTGTTATTTCTTCTTGTTGTATAGTCCCCTTTACCATTATGAAATGTCCATCTTTGTCTCTTGTTATCTTTTTCACTCTCAAGTCTGTTTCATCTGATATCATTATGGCTACACCTGATTTTCTCTGGGTACCATTTGCTTGGAGTGTCAATTTCCACCCTTTCACTTTGAGTCTATGCTTGTCCTTGTAGCTGAGATGTGTCTCTTGGAGACAGCATATGGTTGGGTTTAGTTTTCTGATCCAATCTGCTACTCTGTGCCTTTTTATTGGTGAGTTCAGTCCATTCACATTTAAGGTGATTATTGATATGTGAGGATTTCCTGTCATTCTATCTTTAGTTTTCTGGTAAGGCTGTGTCTCCATTGCTTCTTTGCCTTTGTTTTTGTCTATTATTTCTGTGTGGTGGTATTCTATAATGTTTCCCTCTGTTTCTTTTTTTATTACAGCATGTATTTCAGTTCTGGATTTTTCTTGAGTGGTTACCCTTAAGTTTAAGTAAAAGAAAGTTTGATATTTAGGGTATTCCATTTTCTTTAGAACGCTTAGTATTTCCATTCCCATATTCCTGTTCAGGCCTTTACTCTCCCCCTTTTTATGTTTTCGTTGTCACAAATTGTCCCTGTTGATGGTGGTCGACTAGCCTCCTTTAGTATTTCTTGTAGTGCAGGTCATGTATGAGAAAATTCCCTCAGCTTCTGTATGTCTGGAAATGTCTTTATTCCTCCCTCATATCTAAAGGATATCTTTGCTGAATACATTATTCTTGGCTCATAAATGCTCTCTTTCAATAGTTTGAATATTTGGTTCTACTCCCTCCTGGCTTCTAGAGTTTCTGCTAAAAAATCTGATGATAATCTAATGGGCTTTCCTTTGTAGGGTACCATCTTCCTTTCCCTGGCTGCTTTGAGGATTCTTTCTTTGTCGTTGATTTTTGACAGCTTCAATACAATGTGCCTTGGAGAATGCCTGTTTGGATTGAGGTAATTAGGTGTTCTATTTGCTTCTTGGATTCAAGGATCCAGTTCTGTCCACAAGTTTGGGAAGTTATCATCAACAATTTGTTTGTACATATTCTCTGTTCCCTTCTCTCTTTCTTCTCCTTCTGGTATGCCCATTATTCTTATATTGCTCTTTCTGATGGAGTTGAAAGTTCTTGTAGAGTTCTTTCATTTCTTTTAAGTCTCAAGTCTCTTTCTTCTTCCATCTTAGTCATTTCAAGATTTCTGTCTTCGATGTCACTGATTCTTTCCTCCATCTGGTCAACTCTACTACCTAAGCTGGTTATTTCATTCTTAATTTCTTCTATTGAGTTCTTAATCTCCAGAAATTCTATTTGGTTCTTTTTTAAAATTTCAGTCTCTTTCATAAAATGCTCATGTTGTTCTTTGATTGCATTTCTGAGTTCATTAAACTGCGTTTCTGTGTTTTCTTGCATCTCGTTGAGGTTTTTCAGAACTGTAATCTTGAATTCTCTGTCATTTAAGTCACATATTTCCATATCTTTAAGTTCCTTTTCTGGAGACTTTTCACTTTCTTTCTGAGCTGTCTTGTTGCCTTGGTTATTCATGGCAATTACTGATTTATTATTTCTCTTCCTAGACATCTACAGGAGTGGCCTCTGCAACAGGTTGATAGGAAAATGTCTTTCTTTTGTTTTCCAGTACTTATTGGTAGAATATTTTAGTTTCTCTCTGACTGTAGCCTTTTATTTCTCTCACACGGTAGTGCTATGTTTCTCTGCACTATTCCAGCTTCTCACACAATGGGGGCATTCCCTGGGAGATGGGCTTCTCCTCTGTTAATAGTTCTCTTGGGTCACAGGGCGCAGTGTCCGTGTAGGTATGCAGAGAGCTTTTGAAGTTCCAAAGCTCTTCCTGTACCAGATTCAGAGTCCATATGTTTCAGCAGTTCTTTTTACTGCTGCAGGGATCCGCCCAGATAGGTGGTGCCAGGGGCGGGGTGAGTTGTGAGAGGTGGCCCAGAGCAATGGCGGTGACCACCACCACAGCCGGTCCTGCTTCCCCAGCTCCCTCCCCTCTGCCGGAACTAGTTGGACTGCGAATCTCTGTCTGCGGTCCACAGTTCTCAGAACAGCAAATATTCTGTTCTTTTTTTGTTGTTGTTCTTTTTTTTAAAAAAAATGTTTTTATTTTGGAATAATTTTATATTTACAAAAGAGTTGCCAGGATGGCAAGTGCAGAATTCTTGTATACCTCTCACAAGTTTTTATTTTCCCTAATGTTATCTTAGGTTATCATGGTACATTGTTCAAACTGAGAAACCAACATTGATACATTACTATTAACTAAACTCCAGACTTTATTTGGGTTTTGCCAGTATTTTTTTTTATTAGTTTCAGGTGCACAAGACAAAGTAATACTTAGATGTTTATCATTTATATCCCTCACACTGTGGACCCCCTCCCCCCATCCACTATCCCTCTGAATATTCTGTTCTTTTGATCTGACACTGCTACTATTCTGCTTCTAGCACCGGCCAGGTGGGGGCAGGGTGAGCTCTGGGAGGGTAGGGAGGGGGGCGGCTAGTCTCAGTGCCTAAGGCTTCCCTTCTCTGCTCGGCAGTGAGGGCTTAAAGCACCGTTTTCAGCCTTCTTCCCTCAGTCTTTGCTCCGAGGTCTCTGCCATGAGTGTTGGGTTCAGCCATGTTATATGCTGCCCCCTCAGCCCTGTGGGCCATAAGTGGAGCCCTAGCAATCTGAGTTCTTCCCTCTCCCTCATCTGCAGTAGCTCTGGGATGCAGCGAGCTCGGAGGACTGAGCTAGGTCTGCGTCCTGCGCCTGCGCTGTTCTGTCTCCGCACTTCTCCCTTCCCTCCTCCTCCGCTTGCGCGATTCGCCCACCTTTCGGTTTATTCAGTAGTGGGCCTCTTCATCTTGCCTGTCTGCTGTGCAGGGAGTCCTTTGTGGAGTTATTGTTGTTCGATTAGTTGTAAATTCCAGGGGAGCTTTACAGAGGCTCACCTCACGCTGCTATTTTGATGACGTCAACCCCCTCTCCCCCCCACCCCGTTGCTTTTGACTTGGGCTTCCAGTCATTGACTTCTCAGACCTCATGATTTAACCTCCCTTGCCGCCGGCTTTCAAGATCTCCCAGGGTGGCCATGGCGGTGGTAACTTCATGGATCTGTCACCCCACACAGCCTTTCCCCATACTGTGCGAACTACAGCAGTGAGGCACTCCATTAGAGTGTGGTTGTCCTGGTCTTGGGCCAACCTATGGCAATTCTGTAACCTTTGTCACAGGGACAGATGCACTGCCACAGAGGCTAGCTTTTCCATTTTGCCTGGGAGCAGAGAATGCTGTCTGCCCCCTCATCCCATAAACATAGTAGCCAAGCGGGAGCAGCTCTCCAGGGTGCTGTCAGCATCGCCTCCCCAGCTCCTGCAACTCAGTGGGCATGTAAGGGGTATAGGTTGTGAACTCAGTTCACAGCTGGGTTACTGGCAGCAACGCCCCAAGGCCCAAAGTTTGCTTATGCTTCACCTTTTGCTGCACAATGGACTGAGCGTGGGGGTAGGGAGCTATATAGCTTCCACTTGTGTCTTCCGCCTCTGCCTCAGAGTCTCCACCTTGGAGCACCTCCTCTAACTGGCGGACCCAAGCTCCCAGCGCCTCCCACCGGGAATGCTAGTCCTGTAGCTGAGCTGCTTCAGTAAGACTTTCTTTCGTGTTACCACTCAACGCGGTAAGGAATATCCAGCTCATACAGCCAGCTGCATTTTTCGCCTTCTCCGGCAACTGTTCAGTTAAAACCTGCAGGACCCTTTCTATGCTGGCCGGAGAGCCATCCACATCCCACCCTTCCACGGGGGTCCAACTACTGAGAACAGTGGCTACTGGGTACCACACCCTGTGTGGGGTCACCTGTCCTCCTGCCCAGAGTCAGACATCATTCTTACATGGCCAGAATCCTGCTTGCTATGCCAGGTGTCTGAGTGGGTGGTGGCCCCGGTATAAGATGTCCACAACTCTAGGAGCCTATGGCAACAGCAGACTACCAAAAGGCAGGCAATGCTTGCCATAGCCAAGAGGATGGTATGCCACCTGGAGGCTCGAGAGAACCACCAATTTACCAAGGGGTCATGTTTCTCCCAGGCCAATCATGTTTCCTGCTCCCCGTACTGGTTGAGACCCTGCTTGCTGTGCCAAGTGTAATGCAAGGTCTCTGGTCCCGCTCTGGGCTGATGGATACAGAACAGAGAGAGGCTGAAAGGAACACCAATGGAGCCATGGATGGGGGTTCATACCACTATATTCTCACTGGCAGCTGGGTTGAAGATACAGGACACAGGATCCACACGATCCCAATCTGCCACCCGCTTCTCTGCCAACCCCTTGCTGGCGTAGCCATGGCAGTTATATTAGTGGCTAATGGCTAATCAGTTCCAGCTGATGGCCATCTGATTACAGCTGATGGCCATCTAAAAACCAAGCCAGCATCTTTCGACATGAGGACAAGAGCCTGGAAAACTGCTCTCTGGGACGCCGTCCCTACTGTCTTATTTTCGGGGAAACAGGGTATCTGCATGAATCAGCCTTCTTCTTAGGAGGCAAGAAGCCTATTGGATTGTGTCTTGGTCACCGTGATCTGAAATGCTGTTCTAAAATCTGGAGGCCATATTTTAAGAGGGTATGGAAAGACAAGATTGTTGATCAAACAGATGAGAATCTAGAAATATCACTAAATCAGGAATCAGTAAACTACCGCCCAAATCACAACCTGCCCCTATTTTTGTAAATAAAGTTTTATTAGAACATAGCCATGTTGTCTGTGGCTTCTTTCATGTACAATTGCAAGACTGAGTGGTTGCAAGCAAAGAATTTAGAGCACACAAAGTCTAAAGTATTTATGATGTGGCCTTTTATAGGAAAAGATTGCCAACCCCTGGGCTAAATACATTGTTGTCCCTAAACAAATCGTAAGCCTAATTGCAGAGACTCTGCTCTGAGTCATTCCTCAATGCTGTCAAAAAAAAAGGGAGAGTGGGATATTTTACCCCAAACAGAGAAATCTCTAGGGCACATATTTACATCATATAGAAGTGGATTTGTTTTGCAAACCACTGAGTGGAAACCTCCAGGATATATTTTTAGACCCTACTTAAAGAATTTTCTGTTCCTACTGTTTATGAGTTTACTTTTTGGTAATAAGCTCTTCATCACTGTATTAGGTTGGTGCAAAAGTAATTGCGGTTTTTGCAATTATTTTCAACCTTTTAAAACACAATTACTTTTGCATCAAACTAATATTCAATTAGCCATGTCATGCAGAATCTCAGCTCCCACTCCCCACATAAGAACTCAGGATATGGTGAGGCCAAAAAGGAACACCCACAGAGCCATAGATAGGGGAGTCATACCACTATAGTCTCGCTGGCAGCCGGGTTGGAGACACAGGAAGCAGGAGCCACACTATCCGCCACCTGCCGTCCACTTCTCTCTGCCAACCAACCTCACTTGCTAGCTGCAATCCGCTGTGCTAATCCTCTCTTGCTAGCTCAGCCACCACCATCTGCTTGCTAGCCCCCATTTGCTGCTAGCGTATCCACGGCAGTTATATTAGTGGCCAATGGCTCACTGGTTACAGCTGACAGCCAACTAGCCACAGCTGATGGCCATCCAATCACAGTTGATGGCCATTTACTACCCAGGTGAGCACCTTTCCACGTGAGGGTGAGAGCCTGGAAACTGCACTCCTGGCTCTGTCCCCACAAGCCAGATGAACATCCATCAGAAATGTCACAGAGTTTGTCCTAGATGCTCTCTATATTCCATCTATGATCTGATGACTTTATGAATTTCAATACAACTAATGTATCATAGGAACTTTCCCTTTCCTGAGTCTCTGTGCCATAGTCTGCTGTGTTAGGCTTATCATCCCCTCCCCACCCTTAAGTACAGTAATAGTTAACTTATCAGCTGTCAGCAAATAATAAGCTATTACACTTAAGTGGAGTTTTTGATAACTGAAGTTAAGCCTGTGGTCAACATACCTTCATCTTTAAAAGTCCAGTTCAACAATGAAAAATTATTTTTAAAGCCAAAAGGACATAGCTGCTCTCAAAAACAAGATTATTTAATTTATTCAGTTAATAAATATCTATTGAGGGCTACTACGTGCAAGGCCAGAAGTGAAACTTCAAGTAGGGGTTGAAACCACAAACATTCAGCTCCTGGTCTGGAAATAGGGGGGAAAAATTCAAGCCCTGTAGGAAAACAAAGATGGGAGGGGACCAGAGCCAGGCTCACTGGCAGGAAATTGGAGCTGGAAAAGCTGTGACCACTGTGGATTGTATAAACGGTAACTGTGGTCAGAAGAAAAAGAGAGAGACTGTGAGAAGGCACACAAACAGAACCTGAGCCAAAGAGTCTGTCTCATCTGGGGTATTCGCCATTATCACCAATGTGGAGGCACCTCAGGCTTTCAGGGTAAGACCTAATCTCTCTCTCTCTTTTTTTTTAATTTATTGGGGTGACAATTGTTAGTAAAATTACATAGATTTCAGGTGTACAATTCTGTATTATATCATCTATTAATCCCATTGTGTGTTCACCACCCAGAGTCAGTTCTCCTTCCATAACCATATATTTGATCCCCCTTACCCTCATCTCCCACACCCCAACCCCTTATCCTCTGGTAACCACTAAATTATTGTCTGTAAAACCTAATTTCTATACTGCAGTTTCCAGGGGAACAAGCAGAGTCTACCACACAACTACATACAGAAAAGAGTGACTGCAGAAAGGGGAGAAACTTCAGTTTAGATACCTACCTGAATTTTCGGGTCATTCTAAGATTGTCCTATTATTTATACTTTATTGACCATGAATTCAGCTTCCAAATGTTGATTTTGTTGGCTGTTTCCCAAAGCACATGAGGAAAATTAATACTAAGAGAAAAGAGCCAAGAAAATCAATTCTAATAAAATATAAATAATAGAACAATCACGAAATGATTTTTAAATAAGTATGCTGAAAGTCTCAAAAAGATAATAGAAAAAATAACATTTATTTTAAAAAAAGAAACTGTGAAACAAAAACATAAATGAAGTTCACCCTTTTATGGCAGAGGAAAAAAAGGTAAACTTGTGTGTTTTCTGGGTTTTCCATCCCCTTCCTTGTTAAGAATTTGGCTCAGCTCAGATGAATTTCCATCTTTCCAGTAGTATCTAGGCCACGCTCTAGGAGGATAGGCCAGGCCCATGAGACATTGTGATGCTGTCAGAATAATGTGGAAAAAGTAGACAAGAAAAAAAGAATGAGAATCTGGTCGGGGCCAAAGCTGGGGGATAGAATGAGAAAGGGGTGAGAATCTGTTTTTTTTGAGGAAAGTTCTAAAGGGTTAGAAGAAGTTTTGCTGCAATCTACATATTTACCCTCATGTGTAAGAGACAGAGGAGTAAAATGCTACTATTTTAGAACTATTTTAGTTGCTACAGTGTATTTTTTAATCACAGAACTTTCCTGAGATTGGAAAACAAGAGTTATGGCATTATATGCATATAATCTTAATTGATTTATTTCTAAATTAAGTGGGAATATTTCTAAAACATATCACATACGTTCCTATTTTCTTGAGCAGAATAAGCAATAACTTAACTTCTCTTTGTGACTTAGTGTTATATTAGAAGTGTTTCCCACTGTTGCTTGGGGATTTCATCCTTATTTTTCTATCTGTGGCCATTTCTGAGGATGTCACTGAAGGCAATACTTCACTTCCACTTCTACTGAAGGATACCAGACAACCAAGCCAGCTCACTTCAGTTACAAAAAGATGATAGAATCAATAAGCCTGAAGGTGGTTCCATTCTCTACTGAAGCAGAAAGTAAAAAATACAATGAGGGTAAAGGGGATCAAATATATGGTGATGGAAGGAGAACTGACTCTGGGTGGTGAACACACAATGGGATTTATAGATTATGTAATACAGAATTGTACACCTGAAATCTATGTAACTTTACTAACAATTGTCACGCAAATAAACTTTAATTAAAAAAAAAGAAAGAAAGAAAGTAAAAAATACAAGCTTTGTGAAATCTATTTTCAAGCTATTTTACATTGTTTCCTTCTGGGTTCATAGCTATACTAAAAACAATGGAGAATGCTAGTCAAATTGGAGGAGTGGAACATTACTGTAGTGTGAGGACTTAAGTGTGAATTGCTAGCCTAAACTGAAAATGCTTCATCCTTCCCGAATGTTGGCAAAAAAGATGTAGTAGACACTATAGAAGGTCTCTAGAAAAATCTCCCTCAAATCCACTTCAGATCACAGCCAATCTCAACCATGGATGAGGCTGTTTCCTCAGCAGAGGTGTAAGATAGGTGTTTTAGGAGAGAGGTAGGGATCATTTTGCTAACCCCAGAGAATTCCCAGGTGTATACATGTGATATCAAAGAGATACTAAGTAGCTAGGCAGTCATTTCATTCATCCCTGAAATCAAGATCTGGCAACTGAAGCCGAACCCACCCCTTCCTACTCTCTTATTTGATCCTTCCCCATGCAAATTCAATTTATTGACAACTTACTTTGTTCCCACTACTTTACTAGGCACTGGAGAAATATGAAGAAATATGAATAAGAGGAAAAAAATCCCTTCTTTCAAGAAACCCCTACTTGAGTAGGGGAATACAGAGAAGTAAAAAGATAACTAAAGAATAAGGCAGAGTAAGACAGGGATAGAGATAAAACAATCTGCTTTGTAAGCACAAAAGGAACAACTAAATTTTTAAGATTTTTATTAAAATGTAGCTAACATACAATTATTACATTAGTTTCAGGTGTACACCATAGTTACTCAACATTTATTTATATGAAGAAATGATCACAGAGATAAGTCCTGCAACTATCTGACACCATACTATGCTATGCCAGTATCATTGACTATATTCCCTATGTTGTACATTGCATCCTCGTGACTTATTTGTTTTATACCCAGAAATTTGGACCTCTTATTCCGCTTCACCTTCTCCCCTTTTTAATTTCTCAGCTACAGTTGACATTCAATATTATTTTATATTAAATTCAGGTGTACAGCATAGTGGTTAGACATTTATATAATTTTAAAAGTGACCCTCCTGAATAGTCTAATACTCAGCTGGCACTATACGTATTTATTACCATATTATTGAGTATATTCCCTATGCTTTACGTTACATCTTCATGACTATTTTGTAACTACCAATTCATACTTCTTTTTTCTTTCTCTGCTTCTTTTTTTTTTCATTAAAATTTATTGGGGTATATCAAACTTAAAAGCTTCTGCACAGCAAAAGGAACCATCAACAAAATAAAGATGCAACCAACTGAATGGGAGAAGATTTTTGCAAACAGTGCCTCCGATAAGGGGCTAATATCCAAAATATACAAGGAACTCATGAAACTCAACAACAAAAAAACAAACAACTCAATTGAAAAATGGGCAGAGGACCTGAAGAGACATTTCTCCAAAGAGGACATACAAATGGCAAATAGACATATGAAAAAATGCTCAACATCACTAATCATCAGAGAAATGCAAATAAAAACCACAGTGAGGTATCACCTCACCACAGTCAGAATGGCTATCATCAACAAACAAATAGTAACGAGTGTTGGAGAGGCTGTGGAGAAAAAGGAACCCTCATACACTGGTGGTGGGAATGCAGACTGGTGCAGCCGTTATGGAAGGCAGTGTGGAGGTTCCTCTAAAAATTACAAATAGAATTACTGTATGACCCAGCAATCCCTCTCCTGGGTATCCACCCAAAAATCTGAAAACATTTATACATAAAGACACATGTGCTCCAATGTTCATTGCAGCTTTGTTGACGGTGGCCAAGACATGGAAACAACCAAAATTTCCTTCGATAAATGAATAGATAAAGAAGTTGTGGTATATATACACAATGGAATACTATTCGGCAGTAAGAAAAGATGATATAGGAACATTTGTGACAACATGGATGGATCCTGAGAGTATAATGCTAAGCAAAATAAGTCAGACAGAAAAAGCAGAGAACCATATGATTTCACTGATATGTGGTATATAAACCAAAAACAACAAAAGAACAAGACAAACAAATGAGAAACAAAAACTCATAGACACAGACAATAGTTTAGTGGTTACCAGAGGGTAAAGGGGGTGGGGGGTGGGAGATGAGGGTATTTCTTCTTTTCTATGTTATATATTTCAATTCTGGATTGTTTTTTGCTTTTTTTTTTTTTTTTTTTTTTGAGTGGTTACCATTAAGTTTATGAAAAAGAAAGTTTTATATTTAGAATATTGTATTTTCTTCAGTATGCTTACTTTCTCCATTCCCTTGTGCCAGTTCAGACCTTTACTTTCTCCCCTTTTATGTTTTTTGTTGTCACAAATTATCCCTATTTATGCTGTGTATTGATATCTGTGCTGCAGTGGCAAGTTGTCTTTTTCCTCTTTTTTAAAGTATTGTTTTTTTCCCCCCACCTTTATACTATATGTTATATTTAAGTGTATGGTGTCCTATTTGTGTAGGGATTGCCATCTCCTGCTTCTGTCTGTTTGTAATACTGTTCATGGTTTTGTATTCTTTTACTTTTTTATTTTGGGTCGAATAGCCTCCTTCAGTATTTCCTGTAGTGAAGGTCATGTGTTAGAAAATTCCCTCAGCTTCTGTATGTCTGGAAATGTCTTTATTCCTCCCTCATATCTAAAGAATATCTTGCTGCGTATATTATTCTTGGCTCATAATTTCTCTCTTTCAATAGTTTGAATATTTGGTTCCACTCCCTCCTGTCTTGTAGAGTTTCTGCTGAAAAATCTGATGATAATCTAATGGGCTTTCCTTTGTAGGTTACCATCTTCTTTTCCCTGGCTGCCTTGAGGATTCTTTCTTTGTCGTTGATTTTTGACAGCTTCAATACAATGTGCCTTAGAGAAGGCCTGTTGGGGTTGAAGTAATTAGGTGTTCTATTTGCTTCTTGAAATCGAGGATCCAGTTCTTTCCATAAGTTTGGGAAGTTCTTGTCAACTATTTGTTTGAATATACTCTCTGTTTCCATCTCCCTTTCTTCTCCTTCTGGTATGCCCATTATTCTTACGTTGCTCTTTCTGATAGAGTCAGAAAATTCTTGTAGAGTTCTTTCATTTCTTCTAATTCTCAAGTCTCTCTCATCTTCCGTCTGTGTCATTTCCAGATTTCTATCTTTGATGTCACTGATTCTTTCTTCCATCTGGTCAACTCTATTACTTAAGCTAGCTATTTCATTCTTCATTTCTTTTATTGAGTTCTTAATCTCCAGAATTTCTATTTGGTTGTTTTTTAAAATTTCAATTTCTTTGGTAAAATGTTCGTTTTGTTCTTTGACTGTGTTTCTGAGTTCATTAAACTGCCTGTCTCTGTTATCTTGCAAATTGTTTCCACAGCTCTCTTTGCCCCTGCAGGGATTAGCCGAAGTAGGTGGGGGCAGGGGCAGTGCGGGTTGTGAAAGGTGGCTCTGAGCTATGGTGGCGACTACCAGCACAGTTAACTTGCCCCTAAAGTTCCTTCTTTTTCGCCAGAATTAGTTGTGCTGTGGGTCTTTGGCCGTGGGACTGCCGTACTCAGAGGAGTAAGTGTTCTGTTCTTTCAATCTGATACTGCTACCGTTCTGCTTCTAGTACTGGGAAGGTGGGGGTGGGTTGAGCTTTGTTAAGGTGGGGAGTGGTTGGTCTGCCAGACTCTATGCCTATGTCTTCCATTCTCTGCTTGGCAATGATGGCTTATACCACAGTTCTCACCCTTCTTCCCTCAGTCTTTGCCCCAAGGTCTCTGCCAAGAGCGTTGGGTTCAGCCGTGTTATATGTTGATCCTTCAGTCGCGGCCATGGGCCTTAGAGGAGTGCCTCCCTCTTGACTGCCATGGCTCTTCACTGCAGGGAGCTCCAAGCTCCAGCCTGAGTCCTGCGGCTCTCGACCTGCCATGGCACGCGTCTCTGCACTTCCCCTTTCCCTCCTCCCCCACTTGCTCAATTTGCCCATCTTTAGATTATTTCAATTGTGTGTCTCTTGGGGTTGCCTGTCTGTCATGCATGAAGTCCTTTGTGGAATTATAGCTGTTCAATTTGTTGTAAATTCCAGGGAAGACTTCAAGAGGCTCTCCTTACACCACCATTTCTGTGATATAATCTGTTCTCCCTTTCTTTGTGTAGATCCAGGTTTCTTTTCTTTTTTTAAATTAGTTTGAGGTGTGCAAAACAATGTACTAGTTAGACATTTACACCCCTCACAAAGTGATAACCCCCTTCACCAAATCTACTGCCCCTCTGACATCGCATACAGCCATTACATTTCCACTGTCTCTATTCCTTATGCTGTACTGCACTTCTTGTGAGAATATATATATATATATATATATATATATATATATATATACACACACATATATATACATATATATATATTAGAAGAATTGAGAATATATATATATATATTTAATATTTATATATATATATATATATATAAAATTATAGTTGACATTCATTATTATTCAGCTTCAGCTTCAGGTGCACAGCACAGTGATCAGGCATCTATACCATCCCTGAAGTGGTCTCCCTATTAAGAAAAGTGTCCATCGGATACCCTACAAAATCTTTACAACATTATTGATTATATTCTCCAAACTGACTTTTGTATCCCTATGGCCATCTTGTGGTTACCAATTGTGCTTTCTAATCCCCTCACCTTCTCCCACCTCTACCCCTGCCCCATCTAGCAACCCTCAGTTTTTCCTCTGTATCTCTGAGACTGTTTCTGATCAGTTTGTTCATTTATTCTGTTCTTTAGATTCCACATATAACAGAGATCATATGGTATTTGTCTTTCTCAGTCTGACTTATTTCACTTAGCATAATGTTCTCTAGGTCCATCCACATGATTGCAATGGTAAAATTTCATTCTTCTTTTTGGCCAAGTAATACTCCATTGTATAAATATACCACAGTTTCTTGATCCAGTCATCTACCAATGGGCATTTCAGTTGTTTCCATATCTTGGTTATTCTAAATAGTGCTGCAATAAACATAGGGGTGCATAAATTTTTTTGAATTAGTGTTTTGGGTTTCTCTGGATAGATACCTAGGAATGGAATTGCTGGGTCATAAGGTAATTCCATTTCCAGTTTTTTGAGATACCTCCATACTGATTTCCATAGTGGCCAACCTGTCTGCAATCCCACCAGTAGTGCACGAGGGATATGATTTTCTCCACATCCTTGCCCGCACTTGTTGTTTGTTGATTTATTGATGATAGCCATTTTGACTGGGTGAGGTGGTATCTCATTGTGGTTGTTATTGCATTTCTCTAATAATTAGTGATGTTGAGCATTTTTTCATGTCTCTTGGCCATCTGTATGTCCTCTTTCAAGAAAGTCTCTTGATGTCCTTTGCCCATTTTTTAATTGGGTTGCTTGTTTTTTTGTGTTCAGTTGAGTGATTTCTTTATTAATTTTGAGTATTAACCCCTTAGCAGGTATATCATTCACAGAAATCTTCTCCCATTCAGTAGAATGTCTTTTTGTTTTATTGATAGTTTCCTTTGCTGTGAAAAAAATTTTTAGTTTGACGTAATCCTGTATGTTTATTTTTTCTCTTATTTCCCTTGCCCAAGGGGATATATCAGTAAAAATATTACTCAGGGTAATGTCTGTAAACTTTCTTCCTGTATTTTCTTCTAGGAGTTTTATAGCTTCAGATCTTACATTTAAGTCTTCAACCCATTTTGAATTTATTCTTGTATATGGTGTAAGGAGGTGGTCCAGCTTCATTTTTTTTGCATGTGTCTGTCCAGATTTCCCAGCACCATTTATTGAATAGACTGTCTTTACCCCACTGTAAATTCTTGCTTCCATTGTCGTAGATTAAATGCCCATATAGTCATGGGTTTATTTTGGGGCTCTCTATTCTCTTCCATGCATCTATGTGGCTGTTTTTATGCCAGTACCATGCTGTTTTGATTACTATAGCCTTGTAGTATAATTTGATGTCAGGGATCATGATACTTCCCACTTTATTCTTATTTCTCAAGATTGCCGAGGCTATCAGGGTCTTTTATGGTTCCATATAAATTTTACGATTATATTTTCTATTTCTGTGAAAAACGTCGTTGGTAGTTTGATAGGAATTGGGTTGAATCTGTATATTGCCTGAGGCAGTATGGACATTTTAACTATATTAATTCTTCCTATCCATGAGTGTGGTGTATGTTTCCATCCATTTGCATCTTCTTTCATTTCTCTCTTCAGTGTCTTATAATTTTCTGAGTAACGGTCTTTTACTTCTTTGGTTAAATTTATAGTCTTTGGTATTTTATAGTCTTTGAAGCAATTGTAAATAGGACTGTATGTATTCTTAATTTCTCATGATAGTTTATTATTGGTATATACACATGAAACTGATTTCTGAATATTAACTTTGTATACTGCTACTTTACTAAATTCCTTTATCAGTTCTAATAGTTTTTTGATGGAGTCTTTGGGGTTCTCTATATATAGTATCATGTCATCTGCATATAATGACAATTTAACTTCCTCCTTACCAATTTGGTTGTCTTTTATTTCTTTTTCTTGTCTGATTGCTGTAGTTAGAACTTCCAGAACTCTGTTGAATAGAAGTGGAGAAAGTGGTCAAACTTGCCTTGTTCCTGATCTTAGGAGGAAAGGTTTTAGATTTTTCCCCATTGAGTATGATGTTAGCTTTAGGTTTATCATATATGGTCTTTATTATGTTGAGATATGGTCCCTCTATTCCCACTTCCTTAAGAGTTTTTATCATAAATGCCTGCTGAATTTTGTCAAATGCTTTTTCTGCATCTATTGATATGGACAAATGATTTTTTATGTTTCATTTTATTAATGTGGTGTATCACATTAATTGATTTGCGGATGTTGAACCAACCTTGCATACCAGGACTGAATCCCACTTGATCATGGTGTATGATCTTTTTAATGTATTGCTAGATTCTGATTGCTAATATTTTGTTGAGGATTTTTGCATCTATTTTCATTAGGGATATCAGCCTGTAGTTTTCTTTTTTTGTGGTGTCTTTGTCTGATTTGGGCATCAGGGTGATAGTGAACTCATAAAATGAGCTTGCGATTCTTCCCTCCTTCTAGATTTTTTGGAACAGTTTGAGGAGAATAGGTGATAATTCTTTTTTGAATATTTTGTAAAATTTACCTGTAAAGCCATCTGGTCCAGGGCTTTTGTTTGTTGGGAGTTTGTTGATTACTGATTCAATTTCCCTGGTAGTAATCAGTCTATTCAGGTTTTCCGTTTCTTCTTGAGTTAGTCTTGGAAGGTTGTTTGCCTCTAGAAAATTATCCATTTCTTCAGATTGTCTAATTTGTTGGTGTGTAGCTGCTCATAGTAATTTCTTTAAATTTTTTGTATTTCTGTGGTGCCTGTTGTCACTTCTCCTCCTTCATTTCTGATTTTATTAATTTGGGTCCTCTCTTTTTTTTGATGAGTCTGGCTAATGGTTTGTTGATTTTGTTGATCTTCTTGAAAAACCAGCTCTTTGTTTCATTGATATTTGTCATTGTTTTTTGGTCTCTATTTCATTTATTTCTGCTCTCCTTCCTTGTGCTCCTTTGGGCTTATTTTGCTGTTCTTTTTCCAGATCCCTTAAGGTGTAAGGATAAACTGTTGATTTGTGATTTTTCTTGTTTCTTTAGGTAGGCCTGCATTGCTAATGAATTTCCCTCTTGGGACTGGCTTTCGCAGCAACCTATAGATTCTGGGTTGTTGTTTTCATTTTTGTTTGTCTCGAGATATCTTTTGATTTCTTCCTTGATCTCATTGTTGACCCATTCATTATTTAGTAACATGTTATTCAGCCTCCATGTATTTGTGTGTCTTTCAGCTTTTCTCTTGTAATTGATTTTTTTTTTTTTGATTTTAAATTCATAGCACTGTGGTCAGACAAGACATTAGTATGATTTCAATTTTCTTAAATTTATTGAGACTTGTTTTGTGGCATAACATGTGGCTTATCTTGGAAAATGTTCCACGTGCGCTTGAGAAGAATGTGTATTCTGCAACCTTAGGGTGAAATGCTCTGAAAACATTGATTAAATCCAACTTGTCCAATGTGTCATTTAAGGCCACTGTTTTCATATTTATTTTCCATCTGGAGGACCTATCCCTTGTTGTCAATGGTGTGTTGAAGTCCTCTCCCATGATAGTGTTACTGTTGATCTCTGTCTTTATATCAGTCAATATCTGTTTAATATATTACGTGCTCCTATGTTGGTACTAGATGTTTACTAGGGTTGTGTCCTCTTATTGGATCAATCCTTGTATTATTATATAGTGCCCATCTTTGTCTTTTAATATATTCTTCATTTTAAAGTCTATTTTTTGTCAGATATAAGTATTGCAATTCCAGCTTTTTTCTCATTTCCATTTGCATTAATTATCTTACTCCACCCCCTTCGCTTTCAGTCTCTGTGTTATTTTGATCTGATGCAAGTCTGTTGTATAGAGCACCATGCAAGTGTCTTGTTTTTCCTTATCTGCTCAGCCACCCTATCTCTTTTGATTGGAACATTTAATCTGTTTACATTTAAAGTGATTGTTGATGGGTACATAGTTAATGCCATTTTGTTATTGTGTTTTCTCGTCGTCATTAGTTAGATTGTTTCATCTTTCTTCTGCTTACAGAAGCCCTTTAACTTTTCCCTGCATTGCTGGTTTGGTGGTAATGATTCCTTAGCTTACTCTTTCTGGGTAGCTCCTTTAGCTCTCCTTCAATTTTAAATGATAGGCTTGCTATATAAAGCAATCTAGGTTGTAGGCCTTTGTTTTTCATCACTTTGAATACCTCCTGCACTCCCTTCTGGCCTGCAATGTTTCTGTAGAAAAGTCATTTTATAGTCTTATGAGAATTCTCTTGTATGTAACCCTCTGTCTTTTTCTTGCTGCTTTTAAGATTCTTTGTCTTTAATCTTTGCCATTTTAAACTATAATGTGTCTTGATGTGGGCCTGTTTGGGTTCATCTTGGTTGGAACTCCTCTGCACTTTCTAGGCTTATATGTCGATTTCCTTCACCAGGTTAGGGAAGTTTTCAGTCATTATTTACTTCAAATATGTTCTTGATACCTTGCTCCCTCTCTTCACCTGGTATTCCTATGATGCGCATGTTGTTGTGCTTGATGTTATCCCACAGGTCTCTTAAACCATTTTCATTATTTTCTATTATTTTTTCTTTTTGTTGTTCCACTTGGGTAATCTCTGCTAACTTGTCTTCTAAATTGCTGATGCAATCCTCTGCCTCATCTAACCTGCTGGTAATTGCTTCAAGTGAGTTCTTTATTTCAGTTATTGTATTCTTTATTTCTAACTGGTTGTTCTTTATGATTTCTCTATCCTTCTTTATGTCGTCACTAAGCTCCTTAAACATTCTTATCATCAGTGTTTCTGAACTCTGTCTCTGATAGGTTGGTTACCTCTATTTTATTGGTTCCAATTCTGGAGGTTCCTTCTATTCTTTTATTTGGAACATGTTTCTTTGTTTCCCCATTCTGGCTGACGCTCTGTGTTTGTTTGATGTATTAGGTATATCCCCTAGGGTTCTCAGTCTTTTCTGGGTGGTCTTATTTAGTACGTGTCCTTTATACTTGACTTGCACCGCTTTCCTATTCTCCTGTGTGTGTGCTCCAGAGGTGACACTTGTTATGTGTGTATTCTCCTGTTAAAGTTGAGCTTTAATTGCTTTTGGCTTGTCAGTAGGTGGGATTGACCCCTAGTCTGACTAGTTGTGTCAGAATTGGCTATACCCACAGTGGATAACCTGCTGTGTGAGAGTTGACCCCTCAGATGAGGCTTGGCCCCTATGGGCTCTTGTGCTTGTAGAGAACTCCCTCCGTTTGTGTCACTTGTAGATCAAATCCAGTAATACTCTGGTTTTGTCTGGAGTTGGCCTCTGGGTGTGTTGAACCTTGTGCCTCTTGGGCTGGGCCCTGGTGTAGGGCAATTTCGGAACAAAACAAATCAAGGAGCACAACAACAACAACAAGAACAACAACAACAAAGAAGAAATCAAATATATTCCCATGTAAAAACACTGATAAGCAACACTCAGCACAGGCAAAAATATCAAAAATACAAAAAAAAAATCGATACAGAAAAATGGAAAGAGGGAAGAAAAGTAGGGTAAGGAAAATAAAAAAGAAATAAGAGAGAGAGAGAAAGGAGAAATGTGTGTGTGTATATATATGCTAAAATGTGTGTGTACATATATATGCTAAAAATGATAGTAATACTAAAAAGAAAAAAAAAGCAGTGCCAGTCTTTGCTTAAGCCCACCAAGCCATCTCCAGGTTGTCCTCTGCTCTGCTGTACAAAGACTCCTCTGCATCTTGTGGAGGCAGAGCTGGCCACCTGTTTGTCCAGAGTGATCCTGTAACTGCAGTTCTAGATGAGTTGGTCTGTGGTGTGTGGTTGGTAGTTTTTACAAAGTCAGCACAGTTTCTGCTCTTGCCTGCACAGAGATGCGCTGAGAGCACTACAGTCAGCCACTAGGTATTCCCTGGTGGGCTTATTCCCTGTGCTCAGGTCTCCCTCAGTCTTAGGGCACTTCTTCCATTGGAGAGTGTGGAGGACAAGAGATTTCTGAGCTGCTGAAAGCCCAGAGCTGCCTTTGCCACTCGCTGCTGACCCCTGCGTGTGTCTTCGCAGCTGTAGTTGCCCTGCCACGAGCAGCCCAGAAAATGTGGGGGGTGGGAAAGGCTGGTGTCTTCTGTGTCCGGCCCGGTCTCTTCCCTAGGTCATAGCTGCAACTGTCTTTTTCCAGGTCCTGAGCATTACAGCACCTCTGTAATCTGACACTTCTCGTTTCAGGGACCAGCTTGAGACTCTGGAAAAAGCGGGTTTAGGATTGCTGTGGGAGAGAGGGTGGAGGAGCCCAGGTATGGTATTTGCTTTTTATGTGACCTAGGGCCCAGCTGGAGATCTCAGCTGAGGTTACTGCCTCAAACACTAGATACGCTGACCTCTTGGTAAGAGAGGATCAGCTGTGGGATGCAGGGAAAGAGCCCATCGCCTGACTCTTGTGATCTCTGGTCTGTGTTCTGCCCCCCCGACCCCCCGCTCCCCCATGCAGCTCGCATCTCTGCAGCCACAGATGTGGACTGCGTCTCCACATCACTCCCTTCCCTCTTCGCCTGCTCGCCTGGTTTGTCCACCTTCAAGTAATTCTCGTGCAAGTCTCTTAGCTGTTGTGTAATGAGCAGAGTTCTTTTATAGGTTATAGATGTTCAATCTGTGGTAAGTTCCAGAGGAAAACTCAAGAAGACCACTTCACTGCCGCCATTCCTAGGACGTCACCCCTGGGAGTCCTGTAGATCCAGGTTTCTGACCTATATTATTTTCGTTATGTCTAAGGAAATTTTAAAAATTAGTTTCTCAATTACAGTTGACGTACAATATTATATTAGTTTCAGAAGTACATATAATGATTAGACATTGAAATACCTTACAAAGTGACCATTCTGATAGGTCCAGTTACCCATGTTACACCATTCATAGTTGTTACAACATTGTTGACTATATTCTTTATGCTGTACTTTGCATCCCCGTGACTATCATATTGGCAATTTGTACTTCTTTTTTTTTAAATTTTTTATTGAGGAATATTGGGGAACAGTGTGTTTCTCTAAGGCCCATCAGCTCCAAGTAGTTGTCCTTCAATCTAGTTGTGGAGGGCGCAGCTCAGCTCCAAGTCCAGTTGCCGTTTTCAATCTTTAGTTGCAGGGGGCACAGCCCACCATTCCATGCGGAATTTGAACCCAAAACCTTGTTATAGAGAGCTTGCGCTCTAACCAACTGAGCCATCTGGCTGCCCAGCAATTGTTACTTCTTAACCCCTTTCAACTTTTTCACCCCCCAAAACCCCTGCCATCTAGCAACCATCAATTTGTTCTCTGTATTTATGAATTTTTTTCTGTTTTGTTTATTTTGTTTTTCAGATTCTACATATAAGTGAAATCATATGGTATTTGTCTTTCTCTGACTGACTTATTTCACTTAGCATAATACCCTCTAGGTCCATCCATTTTGATGCAAATGACAAAATTTTATTCTTTTTATGGCTGAGTAATATTCCATTGTACATACATACCACATTTTTAATCTATTAATCTATTTATGGCCACTTAGGTTGCTTCAATATCTTGGCTATAGTAAATAATGATACAATGACATAGCAGTGCACGTTTTTTGAATTAGTATTTTGGATTTCTTCAGATTATACCCAGAAGTGGATTTACTGGGTTGTATGGCAGTCCTATTTTTAATTTTTTGAGGAAATTCCATACTGTTTTCTACAGTGGCTGCACGAATTTGAAATCCCACCAACAGTATGTCAGGGTTCCCTTTTCTCCACATCCTTGCCAACACGTATTTCTTAATTTTGGGGTGATAGTCATTCTGACTATCAGGTGTAAAGTGATATTTCATTGTGGTTTTAATTTACATGTCCCTGATGATTAATGATGCTGACCATCTTTTCATATGTTTAGTGGCCATTTGTATGTCCTCTTTGGGCAAATGTCTATTCAAGTCCTCTTCCCATTTTGTAATTGTTTGTCTTTTTAGTGTTAAGTTGTATAAGCTCTTTGTATTTTTTGGATATTAACCTATTATCAGAATTTATCATTGGTGATTATCTTCTTCCATTCCATAGGTTGTCTTTTTTGTTTTGTTTATGGTTTTCTTCACTGCACAAACTTTTTAGTTTGATGTCGTCCCATTTGTTTATTTCTTCTTATTTTTCCCTTGTCCAAGAAGACATATCTAAAAAAATATATTGCTCAGAGTAATGACAAAGATTTTACTCCTCATGTTTTCTTATAGGAGTTTTATACTTTCAGGTCTTACATTTAAGTGTTTAATCGATTTTGATTTTATTTTTGTATATAATATAAGAAGGTGGTCTATTTTCATTTTTTTTTGCATGTGTCTATTCAACTTTTTCAACACCATTCACCGAATTGACTGTCTTTACCCCATTGTATATTCTTCCCTCCTGTGTCATAGATTAAATTACCATATAGGTTTATTTGGGGGCTCTCTATTCTGTTCCACTGATCTACGTGTCTGTTTTTATGGCAGTACCATGCTATTTTGATTACTATAGCCTTGTGGTACAGTTTGATATCAGGAAGCATGATACTTCCAACTTTGTTCTCCTTTCTCAAGATTGTTGTGGCTATTCAGGGTCTTTCGTGGTTCCACATAAGTTTTAGAATTATTTGTCGTAGTTCTGTGAAAAAATGCCATTGATATTTTGATACAGATTGCATTGACTCTGTCGATTGCTTTGGGTACTATGGACATTTTAAGAATGTTAATTCTTCCTATCCATAAGCACAATATATGCTTCCATTTATTTGTGTCTTCTATTTATTTCTTTAGTGTTGTATAATTTTCTGAGTACCAGTCTTTTATCTCCTTATTAAATTTATTCTTAGGTATTTTATTTTTTATGCAGTTGTAAATGAGATTGTATTCTTAATTCCTCTTTCTGAGAGTTCATTATTTCTCTATAAAATGCAACCAATTCCTGAATGTTAGTTTTGTAGCCTGCTACTTTACTGAATTCATTTATTAGTTATAATAGTTTTTTTGAAGAAATCTTTAGGGTTCTCTATATATAGTGCCACATCAACTATATATATTTCTTTCAAATTTGGATACTTTTTATTTTTCTTGTCTGATTGCTGTAGCTAGGACTTCCAATACTTTGTTGAATAGAAGTGGTGAAAGTGGACATCCTTATCTTGTTTTTGATCTTAAAGAAAAAACTTTCAGAGTTTCACCATTGAGTATGTTAGGTGTGGTTTGTCACATATTGCCTTTATTATGTTGAGGTATGTTTCCTCTCTTCCCACTTTGATGAGAGTGTTTATCATAAATGGATACTGGATTTTGTCAAATGCTTTTACTGCATCTATTGATATGATCATGAGTTTTATCTTTCCATTTATTTATGTGGTGTATCACACTAATTGATTTTTAGATACTAAGCTGAACATGCATCTTGAAAATAAACCCCATTTGAATATGGTGTATGATCTTTTTAATGTATTGCTGAATTTGGTTTGCTAATATTCTGTTGACTAGGGTTATTAGTCTACAATATTTTCTTCTTTGAAGTATCTTTGTCTGGTTTTGGTATCAGAGTAGTGCTGGCCTTGTAAAGTGAGTTTTGCAGCCGTTCCTCCTCTTCAATTTTTTTGGAATAGTTTGAAAAGGATAAGAGTTAATTCTTCTTTGAAGGTTTGTAAAGTTTGCCTGTGAAGCCATCTGGTCCAGGACTTTTCTTTATTTGGAGTATTTTTCTTTTATTACTGATTTGATTTCCTTAGTAGTTACTGGTCTGTTCAGATTTTCTCTTTCTTCCTGATTGAGTCATGGAAGATTATACGTTTCTAGGAGTCTATCCATGTCTCCTAGGTCATCCAATTTGTCAGCATATTATTGTCCGTAGTATTTTCTTATAATCCTTTGTATTTCTATGGTGTCAGCTGTCATTTCTCTTTCATTTCTCAGAACTCATTTGGGACTTATATCTTTTTTTTTTCTTGATTATTCTGGCTAAAGGTTTGTCAACTTTGTTGTTTTCAAAGAACTAGCTCTTGGTTTCATTAATCTTTTTATGTATATATTTTTAGACTCCAGTACATTTATTTTCATTCTGATCTTTCATTCTGGTTCTTCTTATTCCTTTCCTTTTACTCACTTTAGGCTTTGTTTATTATCCTTTTTCTAGATCCTTTCAGTGTATAGTTAAATTGTTTATTTGAGATTTTTCTTGTTTTTTGAGGTAGGCCTGTATTGCTATGAATTTCCTTCTTAGGACTGCTTTCACTGCATCTCATAGATTTTTGGGTCATTGTGTCATAGATTTTTGGGTCATTTTTATTTGTCTCAAGGTATCTTTTGATTTCTTCCTTGATCTCATTGTTGACTCTTTCATTATTTAGTAGCATGTTTCTCAGTCTCCGTGTGTTTTTGTGTTTTTCAGTTTTTTCTTGTAACCAATTTCTAATTTTATAAAGCACTGTGGTCAGTGCTTGATATAATTTCAATCTTCTTAAATTTATTGAGACTTGTTTTTTAGCCTAGCATGTGATCTATCTTGGAAAATGTTCCATGTGTACTACAAAAAAATGTATATTCTTCTGCTTTGGGGTGAAGTGTTCTAAAAATATTAATTAAATCCATCTGGTCTAATGTGTCATTTAAGGCCACTGTTTCTGTGTTAATTTTCTCTCTGGAGGATCTGTCCATTGGTGTCAATGGGGTGTGGAAGTCCCCTAATATGATTGTGTTCCTTTTTTTTAGGGAACTTTTTAAACTTTTATTTATTTAAGTGTGTTTTTCCAGGACTCATCAGCTCCAAGTCAAGTAGTTGTTTCAATCTAGTTGTGGAGGACACAGCTCACAGTGGACCATGTGGGGATTGAACTGGCAACCTTATTAAGGGCACCACTCTAACCAACTGAGCTAACCAGCCACCCCTGATTGTGTTACTTTTGATCTCTGTGTTTATGTCGGTCAATATTTGTTTTATATATTTAGGTGCTCCTATGTTGGATGCATAGAAGTTTACTAGGGTTATATTCTCTTGTTAAATTGATCCCTTTATTATTATATAATGCCCTTCTTTGCTTTTATTATAGTCTTCATTTTAAAGTGTACTTTGTCCAATATAAGTATTGCTACCCTAGCTCTTCTCTTATTTACATTTGCATGAAATATCTTATTCCATCCCTTCACTTTCAGTCTGTGTGTGTCTTTTGATCTGAGATGGGTCTCTTGTAGACAGCATATGCATGGGTTTTGTTTTCTTATCCACCCAGCTACCCTATTTCTTTTGATTGGAGCATTTAATCCATTTACATTTTAAGTGATTATTGATAGATACACAGTTATTGCCATTTCATTATTCATTTTACTGGTCTTTGTTAGTTTGTTTTCTCCTTTCTTTTGCTTAAAGAAGTCCTTTTAACATTTCTTGTAATACTAGCTTGATGGTAATGAATTCCTTTAGCTTCTCCTTTTCTGGGAAGCTCTTTATCTCTCCTTCAATTTTAAATAATAGCTGTGCTGGGTAAAGTAGTCTTGGTTGTGGGCCCTTGCTTTTCATCACTTCGAATATATGTTGCCACTCCCTCTGGCCTGGAAAGTTTCTGTAGAAAAGTCAGCTGATAGTCTTATGGGAGCTCCCTTGTAGATAACTACTTGTCTTTCTCTTGCTGCTTTTATAATTCTCTATTTGACTTTAACCTTTAGCATTTTAATTATGATATGTTTTCTTGTGTGCCTGTTTCAGACTCTACACTTCCTGAGCTTATACGTCTATTTCTTACACCAAGTTAGGGAAGTTTTAAGTCATTATTTCTTCAAATAGATCTTTGAGCCCTTGCTCTCTCTCTTCTCCTTTTGGTACTTCTATGATGCGAATGTTGTTGCACTTGATGCTATCCCACAGGTCTTTAGCAATATAAAAGACTGCACAGAAAACTACTAGAACTGATAAATGAATTTAATAAAGTAGCAGGATACAAAATTAATATTCAGAAATCAGTTGCATTTGTATATACCAATAATAAAATATCAGAAGGAGAAATTAAGAAAACAATCCTATTTACAATTGCTTCAAAGACTATAAAATGCCTGGGAATAAGTTTAACCAAAGAAGTAAAAGATCTGTACTCAGAAAATTATAACACACTGAAAAGAGAAACTAAAGAAACTACAAATAGATGGAAACACATATCATGCTAATGGACAGGAAGAATTAACATAGTTAAAATGTCCATAGTGCCTAAGGCAATATACAGATTGAACGCAATTCTTATCTAACTACCAAGGACATTTTTCACAGAAATAGAACTATAATCCTAAAATTTATATGGAACCGTAAAATACCCCAGATAGCCTTGGCAATCTTGAGAAATAAGAACAAAGTGGGAGGTATCACGATACCTGGCATCAAATTATACTACAAGGCTACAGTAATCAAAACAGCATGGTGCTAGCATGAAAACAGACACATAGATCAATGGAAGAGAATAGAGAGTCCAGAAATAAATCCATGCCTATATGGTCATTTAATCTACAACAATGGAAGCAAGAATTTACAGTGGGGTAAAGACAGTCTATTCAATAAATGGTTCTGGGAAACCTGGACAGACACATGCAAAAATATGAAGCTGGATCATCTCCTTACACCATATACAAGAATAAATTCAAAATGGGTCAAAGGCTTAAATGTAACATCCGAAACCATAGAACTCCCAGAAGAAAATATAGGAAGAAAGTTTACAGAAATTACCTGGAGTAAGATTTTTACTGATACATACCCTCGGGCAAGGGAAGTAGGAGAAAAAAAATAAACATGTGGAATTACATCAAACTAAAAAGTTTTTCACAGCAAAGGAAACCATCAATAAAACAAAAAGGCATCCTACTGAATTTGCCAATGATATATCCTATAGGGGTTAATATCCAAAATTTATAAAAAAAACTCACTCAACTCAACTCCAAAAAAACAAACAACCCAATTAAAAAATGGGCAGAGGACTTGAAGAGACATTTTTTTTAAAAGGACATGCAGATGGCAAATAGACATATGAAAAAATGCTCAACCTCACTAATCATTAGAGAAATGCAAATAAAAACCACAATGAGATACCACCTCACCCCAGTCAAAATGGCTATCATCAGTGAATCAACAAACAACAAGTACTAGCTAGGATGTGGAGAAAAGGGAACCCTTGTGTACTGTTGGTGGGATTGCAGATTGGTGCAGCTACTATGGAAAACAGTATGGAGGTATCTCAAAAATCTGAAAATGGAATTACCTTATGACCCAGTAATTCCACTCTTAGGTATATATCCGGAGAAGTCCAAAACTCTAATTTGAAAAACTTTATGCACCCCTGTGTTTAATGCAGCACTATACGCAATAGCTAAGACATGGAAACAACCGAAATGCCCATCAGTAGACGACTGGATTAAGGAACTGCGGTACATTTATACAATGGAGTATTTCGCAGCCATAAAGAAGAATGAAATCTTACCATTAGCAGCAATATGGGTGGACCTAGAGAAGAGAACATTATGCTAAGTGAAATAAGTCAGACAGAGAAAGACAAATACCATATGATCTCACTTATATGTGGAATCTAAAGAAAAGAATAATGAATGAACTAATCAGAAACAGTCTCAGAGACATAGAGGGAAAACTGAAGATTGCTAGATGGGAGGGGGTGGGGATAATGGGGAAGATGAGGGGTTAGAAAGCACAGTCAGTAACCATAAGATTGCCAAGGGGATATGAAAGTCAATTTGGGGAATGCAATCAATAACGTAAAGATTTTGTAGGGTATCCGATGGACACTTCTCTCGTTAGGAAGACCACCTCAGGGATGATGTAGATGCCTGATCACTGCACTGTACACCTGAAGCTGAAGCTGAACAATAATGAATGTCAACTGCAATTTTATATATATATATATATATATATATATATATATATATATATATACACACACACACATATTTACAAGAAGCGTAGTACAGCATTAGGAATAGACAGTGGAAATGTAATGACTGTATGCGATGTCAGAGGGGTAGTAGACGGGGGAGGGAAGTTATCACTGTGTGAGGAATATAAATGATAAATGTCTAGCTATTATATTGTTTTGTATACCTGAAACTAAAACCAAAAAAAAAAAAAAAAAGAATTTGGCTAAAGCTCCAAAAAAAAAAGATAAAATAAATAAAAGACTGTACACAGTTATAAACTATAATACAGCAATATGAAGAAATGCTATATAGCTCTTTAAAAGAATAAAGTGGTGCTATAGTATGGCCAAAAAAGATTTTGAAGATGTAATATTAAGAAAAAATACAGAAAAAGACTGTGATACCATTTATGTCAAAATAAAAACTGGGATCTTGTATATTCATGAAAAGTATTTCTGAAAGGATAAAAAAAAATGTTAACAGTGGTTGATTCCAAGAAGTGGTGGGCCAGAAATCATTGAGGGAAGACTGACCTATAAACAATCATATGCACTTTTATTACTTATGGGAAAGAAATGGGGGGAAGGATGGGGAAGCTTCGTACAGTTTAGAATGGTTTTAAGAGGTCCTCTGGAGGAGGTGAATTCAAACTTCGTTCAGAAGGATGAGAGAACTAGGAGAAACATAGATGAATTTGAGTTACACAGTCTGGGATACAGGCACCAGTTAACAAGCATTATCTGACTTCAAAATGGAGAAAAGCAGCCCAGTCCCAGGGAGTGCCCTGAGCCTTCCAGGTTCTGAGAGCTGGGCGCATTGTCACTGTTCCTGGGTGAACAGCAAGTAGGACAACAGAAAGGCTGCTACACAGAGGACACAGAACAAAAGAAGGGGAAAGGGGAACTTCCTCTACTGAAGGTCATGTACTAACAGTGAGAGCCTGATCAGACATATTCATTCATTCATTCATTCAATCCCTCTTTAGTCTTTTATTTCTTTCCATTCATTTCAATAAGTATTCAGTGTCTACTATATTCCAGGGTCTGTAAAAGCAATGATAAATAGAAAAAAGAGATCTTACCTTTATGCAGTTTAAAGTTTAAGAAGAAAGGTCAATATTGAACAAATAACTATAAAGTGTATTACAAAAAAAGATGTTATACGTGAATAGTCAAGTAATAAATATGACTCTTAGTACACATATTCAAGAGTACAAGAAATGATAGATTTCCTTATTTATGCTATAGGTTTTAACTGCCTGAGGTCAACCGTGCCAGTACTTTTTATCTTCTGCTAAAGTACAAATTAGCTCTTCAATCAGATGGCTAATGCAGTCTTGTGTTCTTCTTTTCCAGAATAACCGTCTAACTGTGATTGGAATAACCCTAGCAGCTGTTATGGAAAGTGGAAGGCATGTAGAGGAAAGCTGTATGAGCAGGCTCTGTCCGTAAGCAAATGCTGTGATTTTCCTTTTGGTGCAGCAGTGTGCTGAGCTATATGTTTTGCATAGACATATTCCCTTGGCAAACAGACTGTTCTTTTTGATTTATGCCTCCAACAGACTGGTGGCATCATGCACTGGAAGGAAAAGGGGCTGGTTCTCTTTGTCAGAGAGAACTATTCTCTGGGTTATTCTCAGAAGCGCTGTTCTCTGCGAAAGAACAGCCCCTATGGATGCACAGCCCAGGGAAAACCGCAAGGGAGCCCTTTTGTGCATGGGTGAAATCTGGTGAGGAGACAAAAGACCACTGATAGTAGATGAGTGGGGTGGAGGCTTCTTCAGCTCCTTCTCTGACTATTGTTATAGCTTTTGTTTTAAAGTCTATTTATGTCTGATATAAGTGTTGCCAGCTCAGCATTTTTGTTTGTTTTCATTTTCATGAAATATCTTTTTCTATTCCTTTACTTTCAGTCTCTGTGTATCTTTTAGTCTGAAGTGAATATCTTGTAGGCACCATACAATGTATGATCAAAAACTATGGTGAATGTTTAAATTAAAAAATACACATATTACAGTAAAAGACACATTGCCATTAGTACCTCTCAAAATATTCCCACTCACTTTGAACACACTTATCCCATCATTCGTGCCACTTTCTGAAGCAGTTCTGGAAGTCCTCTTTCGTGAGTACCTTTAGTTGTACTGTCATGGCTGCTTCAATGTCCTGAATCAATTCAAAACATTTACCTTTCATGGTCATTTTGACTTTGGGGAAAAACCAGAAGTCACACCGTGCCAGATCTGTTAAGTGGATGAGGACACACCATAATGTTTTTACTGGACAGAAATTGCTGTGCCAGAAACAATGTGTGACACAGAGCTTTTCCATTGTGACACAGAATATGGTGAATGCTGCTGCTGAGTGCCATTCAATGAAAAGGCAGGGATCTTCAATACAGGAAGTGGCGCATCAAACCTTTGTAACAGTGTGTGACAAGTTTCAACTTGTTCAGTGCACTCAGGCAAGTGTGAGCTATGGTTGAGAGAAGGTGTGTTTTAATCATCCTCCATCATGACAACACTCCGTGTCACACATCACTTCTGGTATATGGCAATTACAGTCAAATAAAAACATTATGAAAAAACAAAACAAAAAACATCATGGTGTGTCCTCATCCACCTTATTCACTGGATCTGGCACCATGAGACTTCTCACTCTTCCCCGACATCAAAATGATTCAGGACATCAAGGCAGCCATTACAGCACAACTAACGACACTCACAAAAGAGGACTTCCAGAACTGCTTCAGAAAGTGGCAAGAATGATGGGATAAGTGAGTTCGAAGCGAGGGTGAGTATTTTGAGGGGAATTAACGGCAATGTGTCTTTTACTGTAATAACTTTTTTTTTATTCATTCACCATTTGTCTCATTAAACGTCATATGTAAGGATCTTGTTTTCTTCTCCATTCAGCCACCCTGTCTTTTGATTGGAACATTTAATCCATTTATATTTGAAGTAATTATTGATAGATATGTAGATATTGCCATTTTACTATTCATATTTTTAAACATTTTTTCTTCTTCTTCTTCTTGGAGAACTCCCTTTAACATTTCTTATAATACTGGTTTGATAGTGATCAACTCCTTTAACTTTTTCTTATTTGGGAAGCCCTTTGTCTCTCCTTCTATTCTAAATGATAGCTTTGCTGGATAGAGTAATCTTGGTTGTAGGTCCTAACTTTTCATCACTTTGAATATTTCATGACACTCTTTTCTGGCCTGTAATGTTTCTGTTGATAAATCAGCCAATAATCTTATGGGAATTCCTTTGTAGTTAACTACCTGGTTTTTTCTTACAGCTTTTAAGATTCTCTCTTTGTCTTTAACCTTTGTTATTTTAATTATGATGTGTCTTGGTGTGCCTTTCTTTGGGTTCATCTTGTTTGGAAATCTGTATGCTCCCTGGGCTTGTATGTCTATTTACTTCACCAGATTAAGGAAGTTTTCCATCATTATTTCTTCAACTAGGTTTTCATTCTCTCTCTCTCTCTCTCTCTCTCTCTCTCTCTCTCTCTCTCTCTCTCTCTCTCTCTCTCTCACTTCTGGTACTCCTATGATGCCAATGTTAGTGTGCTTAATGTTGTCCCAGAGACCCCTCAAACCTCATTTTGTTTTTGGATTCTTCATTCTTTTTGCTGTTCTGATTGGGTGTTTTATGGTACCTTGTCTTCCAAATTGTTGATTTGATCCTCTGCTGCATCAAATCTACTGTTGATTCCGTCTAATGTATTCTTTTTTTTTAAAAGTTTTATAAAATTTATTTGAACCAAAAAAAAGATACACCTGGAAGCAAGATCTCAACAAGCTGCTATAAATGCTTCCAAGATTTCTTCTTTTTTTAAAAACTTAAAGTTTATTGGTGTGATAATTGTTTGTAAAGTTACATAGGTTTCAGGTGTACTTTAGTTATTCCCACTAGCAATCCTCAGTCCCCCCAATTTCTGAGTCTATTCCTGTTTTGTTTGTTCATTTATTCTGTTCTTTAGATTTCACATTGAGGTGAGATCATATGGTATTTGTCTTTCTTCCATCTGATTTATTTCACTTAGCATAATATTCTCTAGGTCCACCCACGTTGTAGCAAATGGTAAGACTTCATTCTTTTTATGGCCAAGTAATATTCCATTGTATAAATGTATCACCGTTTCTTTATCCAATTGTCTATTGATGGACATTTTGGTTTTATCCATGTCTTGGCTATTATGAATAGTGCTACAATAAACAAGGGTGAATATGCCTTTTCATAACACCAAACTAGTGTTTTGGTTTACTTTGGATAGAAATCAGGAGTGGAATTGCTGCGTCATAAAGTAGTTCCATTTTCAATTTTTTGAGGTACCTCCAGTGGCTGCACCAACATGCAATCCCACCAACAGTGCACAAGTATTCCCTTTTCTCCACATCCTCATCAACACTGTTGTTCATTGATTTATTGATGGTAGCCATTCTGACCTGAGTGACGTGGTATTTCATTGTGGTTTTTATTTGCATTTCTCTACTGATTAGTGATGTTGAGCATTTTCTCATATGTGTGTTGGCCCTATGTGTGTACTCTTTAGAGAAATGTCTCTTCATGTCCTCAGACCTTTTTTTAATTGGATTTTTTCATTGAATTTTTTTTTTTTTGGTGTTGAGTTGTATAACTTTTTTTTATAGATTTTGGATATTCACTTCTCATCAAATGTATCATTGGCAAATATCTTCTCCTATTCAGTAATTTGCCTTTTTGTTTTATTGATAGTTTCCTTTGCTGTGAAAAAATGTTTTAGTTTGATGTAATCCTATATGTTTATCTTTTCTTTTGCTTCCCTTGCCCAAGCGGCTATATCAGTAAAAACATTACTAAGGGTAATGTCTGCAAATTTACTTCTTATATTTTCGTCTAGGAGTTTTATACTTTCAGATCTTACATTTAAGTCTTTCATCTGTTTTGAATTTATTTTTGTATATGGTATAAGAAGGTGGTCCAGCTTCATTTTTTGCATGCTTCTGTCCAGTTTTTCCAGCACTATTTATTAAATAGACTGTCTTTACCCCAGTGTAAATTTTTGCTTCCATTATCATAAATTAAATGACAATATAGGCATGGATTTATTTCTGGGCTCTCTGTTCTGTTCCATTGATCTATGTGTCTGTTCTTATGACAATACCATATTATTCTGATTACTATAGCCTTGTAGTATGATTTGATGTCGGATAGCACGATACCTCCCACTTTGTTCTTATTTCTCAAGATTGCTGTGGCTATTTGGGGTCTTTTATGGTTCCATATAAATTTTAGGATTACATGTTCCAGTTCTGTGAAAAATGTCATTGGTAATTTGATAGGGATTGCATTGAATCTATGTATTGCCTTAGATAGCATGGACATTTTAACTACATTAATTCTTCTTATCTGTGAACATGGTATATGTTTCCATTGATTTGTGTCTTCTTTAATTTCTCTCTTCAATGTCATATAATTTTCTGTGTAGAGATCTTTTACTTCTTTGGTTAAATTTATTCCTAAGTATTTTATTGTTTTTCAGGTAATTGTAAATGGGATTGTTTTCTCAATTTCTTCTTCTGATAGTTTGTTATTAATGTATACAAATGCAACTGATTTCTGAATATTAATTTTTTATCCTGCTACTTTACGAAATTCACTTATCAGTTTTGATAGCTTTTTGATGGAGTCTTTGGGGTTCTCTATATATAGTATCATGTTATCTGCATATCATGACAATTTTATTTCCTCCTTACCAATTTGGATGCCTTTTATTTCTTTTTCTTGTCTTATTGCCGTGGCTAGATCTTCCAGAACTATGTTGAATAAAAGTAATGAAACTGGGCAACCTTGTGTTGTTCCTGATCTTAAGAGGAATGCTTTTATCTTTTCCCCGTTGAGTGTGATGTTAGCTGTGGGTTTATCATATATGGCCTTTATTATGTTGAGATATGACCCCTCTAATCCAACTTTGCTAAGAGTTTTTATCATAAATGGATGCTGAATTTGTCAAATGCTTTTTCCGCATCTATTGGTATTATCATATGATTTTTATTTTTCATTTTGTTAATGTTGTGTATCACATTAGTTGATTTGCAGATGTTGAACCAACGTGGCATACCAGGAATGAATCCCACTGGATCATGGTGTATGATCTTTTTAATGTATTGCAGAATTCGGTTTGCTTATATTTTGTTGAAGATTTTTCATCTATATTCATTACGGATATTAGCCTATAGTTTTCATTTTTTGTAATTTTTTTTCTGGTTTGGGGTTCAGGGTGATAGTGGCCTCATAAAATGAATTTGGGAAACTTTCCTCCTTCTGTATTTTTCAGAATAGTTTGAGGAGAATAGGTGATAATTCTGTTTTGAAAGTTTGGTCAAATTCACATGTGAAGGCATCTGGCCCAGGGCTTTTATTTATTGGGAGCTTGTTGATTACTGATTCAATTTCATTGGAAAAACTGTTCAGTTTTTCTGTTTTTCTGTTTTTCATACATCCTTGGAAGATTGTATGCTTCTAGAAATTTATCTATTTCTTCCAGATTATTTAATTGATTGGTATATAGTTGCTCGTAATATTACCTTAATTTTTTTTTATATTTCTGTGGTGTCTGTTGTCACTTCTCCTCTTTCATTTCTGATTTTATTAATTTGGGTTTTCTCTCTCTTTTTCTCGATGAGTCTGGCTAAAGGTTTGTCAATTTTGTTTATCTTTCAAAGGGAAAACCAGCTCTTGGTTTCATTGTTTTTGTTTGTTTGTTTATTCGTTTTGTTTGTTTGTTTGTTTGCTTTTGTCTCTATTTCATTTATTTCCACTCTGATCTTCATAATTTTCTTCCTTATACTACCTTTGGACTTATTTTGCTGTTCTTTTTCCAGTTCCCTTAGGTGTAAAGATAGACTGTTGATTTGAGAATTTTCTGTTTCTTTAGGTAGGCCTGAAATGCTATGAATTTCCCTTTTAGGACTGCTTTTGCTGCATCCCTTAGATTCTGGGTCATTGTGTTTTCATTTTCATTTGTCTCAAGTTATCTTTTCATTTCTTCCTTGATCTCATTTTTGACCCATTCATTATTTAGTAGCACGTTATTCAGCCTCCATGTGTTTTCCAGTTTTCTTCATGTAATTGATTTCTAGTTTCATAGCACTGTGGTCAGAGAAGATGCTTGTTATGATTCAATCTTCTTAAATTTATTGAGATTTGTTTTTGGCCTAGCATGTGGTCTATCTTGTAAAATGTTCCATGTGCCCTTGAGAAGAATGTATATTGCTTTTTTGGGGTGAAATGCTCGAAAAATATCAATTAAATCCAACTGGTCTAATGTGTCATCTAAGGCCACTGTTTCCATGTTAATTTTCTGTCTGGAGTATCCATTGGTGTCAGTGGGGTGTTGAAGTCCCCTACTATGATAGTGTTATGACTGGTTCTTATTTATATTTTCTATCTCTGTGTTTTTGCTTTCTATCTCTTTGTTGAAGTTCTCCCTGAGATCACTGAGCATCCTTATAACCAGTGTTTTGAACTCTGAATCTGGTAGATTGCTTGTCTCCATTTTGTTTAGTTCTTTTTCTAGGGCTTTGTTCTGATCTTTTATTTGGAACATGTTTCTTTGTCTCCCCATTTTAGTTACCTCCCTGTGTTTGTTTCTATGTATTAGGTGGAGCTACTATGTCTCTAGGTCTTGGTAGAGTGACCTTATATAGTAGTTGTCCGGTAGGGCCCAGTGGCGCAGTCTCCCTTGTCTCTTGAGCTATGTGTGTCCCTTATGTTTGTTGTGTGTGCCCTGTTGGTTTAGTTGATCCTTGATTGCTATTGGCACATCAATGGGATGGATAAACCCTGAGTCTGACTGCTTGTGAGGACTGGCCATGAATACAAAGGAGGAGCTGTTGTGCCAGGGCTGACCTTATAGAGCAGGATTCAGTTTAGCAGGTCTCTGGTGTTTCCCCAGTCTGCCCTTTGGATGTGTCATTTGTGGAAGTAGTTGGGTGGTGTTCTGGTGTGGTATGAAGCTGGTCTCTGGGTATGTTCTGGAGCCTCTTGTTGGGGGGTAGCTTCTGGTGCAGGCCAAGGTCAGCTGCTTTTTGTGCACTGCCTGGAGCCACTTGGTATGAGCCACTAAGTGATGTATGGATTGTAACCACTTGTCTGGGCTTAGAGGTTACTGAGAAAGGCTAAGCTGTGGACTGATGCCAGCTGCTGCTAGTACTGAGCTTGGGTCTGCTTAGCAAGAGGTATGGGGCATGCTGAGGCCAGAAGCTACTTGTTTGGGGTTTGTGAACCTTTGAGAGGTTTTAGGAAAGTCCACAGCATAAGCCCAGACAGGCCATTTGCATGGAAAAACCCCTGGAAGCAGCTTGGGTAGGCCTGCAGGTTAGGTGTAGTGGGATCTCAGGGAATCACCAGGGCAAGGCGAACAGTGTTAGCCAAGTTGATGGAGACTCAGATATGGCGACCGCTCACAAGTGCAGGTTGAGTGGTGGGAGGACTCAACAAAGGAACAATGGCTTCTGCCAGCACTTCTATCTGGGAAGAAACTGCCCCTGCAGACCTTGTCCTGAAGCCAGACAACTCAATTCTTTCTCATTTGTCACTGGCGCCTTTCAAGCTACTGTCCCAGCACTGGAACTCAGAGTGAATGAGTCTGTCAGCAAGAAAGTCTGTGTGTGGGTCCTTTTAGAGGAATGCCTGGGACTACAGCAGCCCTCCGTCTCACTCAGCCACAATCCATGATGGTTTTCACGGCCAGAAGTTATGGGGACTTGTTTTCTTAGCACTGGAACCATGGGCTAGGAGCCTGGTGTGGGGCTGGGATCCCTCAATCCTCAGGGGGGACCTCTGCAGTTGTGATACTTCCTTATTTTTAACCACCACAATAGGTATAGAGTCAGTCCATTCTGCATCTTTTCCCTTCCTACCAGTCTTGAAGTGGCTTTTTCTGTATATCCTTAGTTATGGTACTTCTGTTCAGCTGGACTTCAGGGCATTCTCAATGATGGTTGCTCTGTAGTTTAGTTGTAATTTTGATATGATTGTGAGAGGAGGGAAACACAGCATTTACCTACTCTGCCATCTTGATTGGAAGTCAGAGATTTGTTATATTCAAACTGTATGCCCATCTTATTCCACAGGAGGTTAGACCATAAACTCCTTTAAGAGAAAAACTTGGTCTTATTCACATTTTGCCTTGCGGTAAAATGTCCACAAAGGTGGCCACCAGCAGTTCTTGCCAGCCCTTCAACTGGTGGAGCCTATTTCTCATTCCCTTGAACCTGGATTGGTCTTGTGTTTGCTGTGAACAGTGGAAGATGGTGGAAATGACACTGTGCTATTTTTAGTCCTACACCTACTGAAGACTGGCAGTTTCCTCTTTCACACTCTTGGACGCTAGCCACTATGTAAAGAAGTTTGGCTACCTTGCTGGAGAAATAGGCCATGTGGAGAGAGCAGAGTGCTGGGAGATGAAAGAGAGAGAAAGGCTCTGCCAGACCCCACCAATTTCAGCCTCCCCAGCTAAGGCACCAGACATGTGAGTGAGGCCATCTTGGATCTTCCTGCCTTAGTTTAACTGCCCCAGCCAATACCACAGGAGCAAAGAAAAGCCAAGCCCTACAGAATCAGGAGCAAACAAATAGTTGTTGTTTCCACCCACTGAGTTTTTGGAGTGGTTTATCACACAACAGTAGATAGCTGAATAGACCCCTTTCCATCTGCCCCAGCACAATGCCAGTCACATACATAGTGATAGCACAAAAGTAGGTTGAACTCAGATATTACTTCCTCCAAGAAGCCTCCTTTAATCTTTCCAGATTTCAATGCTCATTCTTTATAATACACTAATATCCTGTATATTTCTCTATCATGACTTACTACATTGTATTACAATGACAGAGATAAATGTACTATGTGCCTGTGTCTCCCCCTATCCACTTGACTCAAGGACAGGAAGCATGTTGTATTCATATTTGCACCCCCAATGCCTTAAATATTTATTGAAGTAATAACTCAATGAATAAATAAATGGAAAGTGAGATATAGATCAACGTGTAGATACCTCCTGGTAGAACAATCTTATAAAAGTTTAACTTTGTAAACCAAGAACACAATTTAAAAAATCAAAATCCATGGGCAATCCAAGCCAACAGTGCCATTCTTCATTCCAAAGGAATGTGATGGGAGCTCCTAATCAAGGGAGACTTGAGTTTCTGCCTCCTCTCTCAAATTCCCTCCAGGGAGGCTGCTAACAAGCTGGGAGATGGCCAAGGTGCAGCTGTCAAGAAAGGAGTGGCTGGTGGGCCATGAGTCACGCAGACAGTGGGTAATCAGTGCCTGTGACTTGTAGGCCAGGCTGGACCCAGGCAGGGAGAGCTGATGACTGGGTCACAGCCAAGAGCTGTTGGAATCACTAGTGTTCGATAGTCTAGTTGGTGTCATTAGAACATATCTCCACATGGGAACTGACAATGGGAAAGGTTTCCAGCTCACCAGCTCACTTCCTGGTGTGAACCAGCCCTCAGGAGAATGATATTTCCTATGAATCAGTTTCTCAGACTCCCCACCCCCCAACACACATACACACACACACGCACCCACACTCAACCACTAGTGACTATCAAAACACTAGTGATCCAACAGCTCTTGGCTGTGACCCAGTTATCAGCTCTCCCTGCCTGGTCCAGCCTGGCCTACAAGTCACAGGCACTGACTTCCACTGTCTGCGTGACTCATGGCCCATCAGCGAATCTGAGTAGTCTGGATACCACAATGCACTGAAAGCCTCACTTTCTCACCAGAACAGTGAAGAGCAGTGATCTCAAGCCTCAAGCCTCCATGAAGCAATGGGGATTGGTTTCTACAACGTGAACATGGGGAGCAGAGACAAGGTTTGAATGTAGTACCAGGCATCCAGGGCTTTGGAACTTCTGGATGATGTGAATCTCTCACCTTTTATTCTTTTGTCTGATATAAGCTCTGAATGAGGGTTTGTTTGTTTTATGGTGACTTAGACAATTGAGAACCTGATGTTGTCATTTAGATATCCTAATACCCAAATGTTTCACAACAAAAGAGAAGGGCATTGGATCTACTCCAGCCTTTTTGAAACAATTATTGTAGAGGGCCTCAGAAGCACTGGGATTTTGACATGTTGAATATCATCTCTAGAGTTCTTAAGATATTGTGGTGATTTTGTACTGTGTCAACTTAACTAACCTATAAACTACGTTTTCCAGAATCCCCTTCCATATGTGGCTCTAGGTTAGGTTGGCTCAATGAAATTTCTGTTGAATTTGGAAGATGTAAGGGAAGCGGCAGTGATTGCATAGGAAGGTTGGGTATAAGCTCTCAGTTGATGCACCCTTTGTGCGTGCGTTATTGTTTCTTTGCTGCCTCGTCTCATCAGTGTGAGGCAGTAATGGGGACAGAGATCTTCCAAGTTCCAATGGCTTTTCTCCTTCAGCTCCTTTGAGTCCTCCGCCAAGCATATGTGCAGTTCCATGGGAAGGGCACCAGCTTCTTCCTATACTACTCAGAGTTAGATGTGGGTGGATGAATATGGGTTCTACTTCTTGCAGGTAGGCTCCCGTTTGTCTTGATGGATTCCAGTTTATTCCTATGGTGATCCTGCTAGTCCTTTCCCCCATTTCCCAGACAGCTTTTCTCTCAACTGTCTATCCTGCTGACCTCCAAAAATGTGGAGCCCACCACAAAGGCAGAGTGTACCATAGACATCTTCACCTGTTGTGTAATGTCCAACCTCTATAATAAATCCCTTATTCCATGTCAGTCTTAGTGGCTCTTCTTATTTGAGGGAACCCCGACTGTTAATACTTATGTCAGGATTTTTCAGAAAATGTGGTTCTGTGGGTGAATGTATAAACAAAAAGCGGTACATACATACAATAGAATACTAGTCTGCTTTAAAAGGAATGAAATCCTGACACAGGCTGCAACATGGATGAACTTGAAGACATTTTGCTAAATGCAATAAGCTGGTCACAAAAGGACAAATATTATATGATTCCACTCGTAGGAAGTACTGAGAATGTCAAATTCACAGAGACAGAAAGTGGGCTGGTGGTCACCAGGGATTGGCAGGCAGGGCAGAATGGGGAGCTGTGATTTAGTTTGGGAAGGTTCAGTTTGGGAAGATGAAAACAATCTAGAGATGAGGTGGTAGTGATGGTCACACAAAAATGTGACTATATATAATGTCATTGAATTGTACACTTTAAAATGGTTTTAAAGTCTTGTGAATTTTTATGTTATGTATATTTCACTACAATAAAAATTATGGTACTTACTTGATAATTTAATGAATTAGAAAATCTCTCTTTCCATCGCCCTCACTCCTCCCCCTCTCTCTGCTGTTTTCCTATACCTTATTTCAAATTCTCCATTAAATTTGAATATTTGACATGTAGATGTCACCTAGAACACTAGACGTAGGTTAAAGATGTCACTATTTTGAAAAACAAGACAAAGAGAAGCTTACTAAATCCCAGTGTTTGTGAGGTGGAAACACAACAACAAACTTTATAACCACTATACTTCCCACTACAGAGGTCAGAATTTAGGCTACACAGTGACACGTGTGTACTATTCCTGCCAAATGAATCAGTTGGTTGAACATATTAATTACTTGAGTAGGCATTTCAGAATAGCTCTGGAGGGGAAAAAAATCTATGATTAAACCCAGGTTAAAAAAACAACACAAAAAAGCACTGATTGCCCAATTTCTATTCAAACTTGCCCAGTGCCTTTAGATGATCAGGTCTGACTCTGAGCCTCCATTTCTGCCCTAGAAATAGGAGGCTCTGTTATGCTTTCTTGGTTTGTAGTCTCTTTCCTGAACCTCTCATCCTGATCCACTGTATATTCTACTCCCGATCTTTCTGAACTCAAACCTTCAGTCTTATTTTCTCTCCTCACCCTGGGACAATAGCACTTGGTGTCACATAATACTTTGGCACTGCTTTGGTTTGGTTTTTGCCTCTTTAATCACAATGTAGCTCCCCCCCGCCCCCAGCATTTAGCCACCAACACTTGGAATTTGCACATCTGCCAAGGAAATCATGAGCAGTGTCCCAGTGGATTCCCCCAACCTTGCAGACACCTTCTCACTTCCTTTATTTATTTGGCCATGTTGCCGAGGTAACTGGAAGATCAGCCCAACCAATTTTAGGTACATGAAAACATAATTTGTAGACATGTTTCTGCCTAATATACAAGGTGGCAATGACTGTAACAGGTAATGTGCTGGGACATGACTTTGATAAGTTACACAGTCACCATGCAATCCTGAAAACAAATTTTTTAAGCTGAAGAACAAAAAGGAAATGACCTTATACTAGAAAAAACCAGGAAGGATATCTAGAGGGGGGAAAATTAATCAATATTAGGAGGCAAGTAGATTTCTTGAACTACAAAAATGAGAGAGGAAATGGGAAAATAGGCCAAAGAAGTTCAGTCCAAATGAAAAATGAACTCAGGGCTGAGCAGACCAATCCAATTTAACTTGGGAAGGCAGTGTTTTACAGTAGATATGGGCATGGGCCTGGGAGTCAGACATTTCTGGATTCCAGTCTGCTGTTCACTATTCAGGCAAGTTACTTGTCCTCACTAAGCCTCAGTTTGCTCACATGTGGTAATAATACCTACCGCACAAGTTTAGGAGAATTAAACAAGATCTTTAAACATTTCATCATAATGTATGGTACAGAGGAAATTCTCAATTAAAAATGATGATAACTATTTCCAAGTGAAGCACCAAGTGAAAACTCAGAGAGACCTGGATGGCAAAAAAATTAAAATTATGTCATGTAACGAACTGAAGTTTTATTGTGGAAAAATATATTCAAAAACTATCTTTAGTTTGGACTGTCATGTGAAAAGTGGGTTTTAAAGTGTTTTGTATTTCGCCAATTGATAGATTTTAAATCGAAGATGAAAGCTAAAGGAAGACAAACTGTAGCTCAACATAACGATTTTCTTCTGAAATGGCTGCCTTGGTTAGTGGTACATTCCTGGGACTAGAGTTGCCCTGGCAAAGGGGGAATGGCCTTTGGCAGGACTGTTGTCACAAAATTCAGGCCTGGACTTGGTGCTTGTGAAGGTTCCTTACAGCATCAGAATTAGAGGTCTACTTTGTTGTTCTATTGCTTACTGTAAATATTATCAAATAGTTATTGATAATTTCTTGAGCATCATGATGAGGTAAGAGGAGAGGAAAGGGGTTACAAAGAAGTAGAGAATAAAGTTTCTGTCTTTGAAATATTTCCAGTATCCTTGTGATACAGGATAGTTAGCACCTCCCTAGGTAGACAGGGAGGTCCCTAATGGAATAAACAAAGACAGCCATATCCTGAAACTCCAGGTTTTGAAATAACTCCTTTGCTCCAGGACAAAATGTAACAAGGCCTGAGCTTAATCATAAAATTCCTTTTGGCCTGACAAACGGAACAGATATGATAGATAAGAGTGGGTTACTTTGCTAATTCCTTCAGGATGGGCAAGCAGAACAAACCTGGTAGACGAATGTCATTAGAAGGCGCCAGTTCCCTTCTTCAAACAGTTCCCTTCTTCGAACAGCTCCCCTTCCCCAAGCAGGCAAGGGAAGGTATAAAAGTAAGAGCTTTTGCCTCAGTCAGGGGCCACCCCCATTTGGGACACCTTCCCACTCAGGAGCTCTGACTCTTTGCTTTCAATAAACTATCCTCTTTTTCAAAACTCTTAGCCTCTCCTGGGTCCGTGTTTCCATTCTTCCGTCTCACGAGACCCGATCCCAGCCTACACCCAGAAACTGCTGGCAGATCCAACATCATCTACATCATTTGGGGACTCACAGGAAAAACATTCCTACATCACTTGGGCAAACAAGATACACAATTCAATTTAATTCAATAAATATTTATTAAAGCTGACTTTGTGGTTAAGTTGATGCTCGTCAGTAGGAATTCATAGAGGAATTGAGACAGCCCCAAGGACCCTCGCGATGCACACATTAGAACAAGTAGTAGAAAATAACAAGATGGTGTGTGCTAAGAGCTAAATGAGTTTTTTTGCATAACCTATACATGAATTTAGAGAAATGAGAAATCGTTATTTTGAACAGAAGCATACTGTGTTTCCCCGAAAATAAGACTTAGCCGGACCATCGGCTCTAATGCATCTTTGTAGCAAAAATTAATATAGGACCCGGTATAATAATATATTATATTATACCCAGTATTATATTATATTGTATTGTATTATATTATATTATCTTATATTATATTATATTATATTATATTATATTATATTATACCTGGTCTTATAGTAAATAAGACCGGGTCTTACATTAATACTTTGTACATACAAGTCTCCTAACTAATCTCAAGAAAATGTATTTTTTTTTAAGAGAACAAAATTTTTTTAAATTGGGGAATACTGGGGAACAGTGTGTTTCTCCACGGTCCATTAGCTCCAAGTCATTGTCCTTCAATCCAGTTGTGGAGGGTACAGCTCAGCTCCAAGTCCAGTCGCTGTTTTCAATCTTAGTTGCAGGGGCGCAGCTCACTGGCCCATGTGAGAACTGACCCGCAACCCTGTTGTTCAGAGCTCATGCTCTAACCAACTGAGCCAGCCAGCTGCCCCCATGTATTTTAATCTGAGGACTTGCTGTGAGCAGGGTTACAGCACAGAAGAAACAGGCACTTGGCAGAGGTCAACAACTAAAAGAAAAGTAGATCTTTCTGCCTTTCCAAGTAGTGACAGCAAGGCAGGGAGTTGGGAAAGCAAGAAGTGGGCAAAGGGTGACCTTCTAGGCAAAATGATGAACAAAAAACAAATCACTGACTAATTTTTTCATTTTGTTAATTTGGTTACCTTGTTATTTTGTAGGTAGCTTAAAGATTACTCAATCCTTTGTAAGTTCCCAGCATATCCAATTGCCTCAGTGATATCTTAACTCTTTCTTTGCAAGAGCTTCTGTCTTCCTTAGAGAAAGCAGAAATGAATGGGAAAGGGAGTAAATGTTTTTGAGCCTTGACATCAGATACTTTCCATACTTTATCCTGTTCTCTCCTGGAAACAACTATGTATCATTATTACCTCTACCTAATCAATGCAGAAACCAACATACAAAAGAGTAAGTCACCCAAGGTAACACAGAGGAGAGGAAAGAATTCAATTCAGACTTGCCTGCTTCCAAAGCAGAACTACCCTCCACTGTTTTTCCATGATGCTGATGTTGACGGGAATGATGAGGATGGTGATAATGATGAGGATATTGATTGCAATAAGCTACTGGACTCAACTGTGGAATCATGGTGTTCTCATGGTGCTAGGCACAGAAGCAAGACAATATTAACAACCAACACCAGAGGGACCTGTAACACCAGACTCCAGGAAAATACAGACAGCTGAAGAAAGTCTGCCCTCTCCTGAGTCCTTGGAGAGGGGCAGCCTGGCAACACAGTTTGCTGCTTTCCGTTTAGCCAGTTCAGTATTTCATTTTTATTCTTAACTGATTTAAAGTCAACTATTATTCTATGGTTAAATTTAATGAGCCTGTTACCAAAACATTAAGATGGAGTTTGTGCATTGCCTTCAACAAAACTGCATTTGACTTAATCAGACATGATTTATTTTTTTTACTACTTTATTTAGATTAAATAGAAAAACTTCATTTTCATTAAAAAAATATTTTAAGTAAACAATCCAAGACACTTATTTTGAATGGAAATAAGGAATTCTCTGATTTAATCCCAATTATAAGCCCAACATTCTCATTAAAAAGAAGGTAGTCAAATAAGGTCACTATGCTCCCAGCTGAGCTGAGTGTCCTTAGTGTTGGGGGAGAGGGAAGGGAAAAATAAAGAAATCCAGAAAAGAGAGGGAAATAGAACGAGAAACAGATGGTGTCTGATTTCCAAACCGGAAACTTTTTTTTTTCTTTTGGTTGTTTACCGTTTGTAATCTGCACCAAAAACAGAGGCAGATACAACTGCTTTCAAATGACAACTCATAAAATTGGTGGTTGGAAGTGACACCAGCAGCTCCCTCTGGTGTGGAGCAATGGGGAGGGGGGAGTCCTGGGCCCTTGGCCCCATCCCACACGTGGTCAGAGACTCAGGGTCCTGCTGGCCATGGCACCTTCCAGTTTCGGGATTGGCTGGGGCTAACTGAATCTCTGGTCCTGGGGAACCGGTGTTGCGTTGAGCTCAACCAAATCCTATGCAGTGTGACCAATGCATAGGCCCTGGGTCCCAAATGTAATGAGATGAGTGATATGTCTTCTGGTTCTGAAGAGAGAATTAATATCTTTCAAGTTCCAGTTTCATCTTTCCCAGCTTGCTGTCAGACCGGCTTTACAAACGCAACATGTCTAAAATTAATTTCAGAAACCCCTGTTCTCCTGCCCCCAAATAAGTTTCTCTTCTTGAGTACACAATTTCCAAGACTAGTATTTTCTTAGTCATTTAGACTCAAATATTTTTTATTCACCTCGTATACCTAAGTCGTTTCCAATCTTCTAGAAGGGTAGATTCACGAGTACCTCCAAAATGTCTCTTTAATTTAATTTTTTGTTTTTAGCTGCACTGCCAACATCCTATTCAAACAATTTTCTCACCTGGGTTTTTGTAACATCATAATCAGTCTCCCTGAAAGAAATGTTGACTTTATACCAATGGGGGGGAAAAATCTTATGGTCCTTCAATGTTGATGTAATTAACTTTTATTATATTATTTAAATATATGCAAAGATAAAATTAATTAAGAACGCCTTTTACCTCTAGTTCTTACACTATATAACTAAAGCATTTACATTAAATTAAGTAGGCATGCAAAACTAATGAAATTAAAATACATTAATTTAGAGTTTTTTTTTCTCCCCTGCACTATATAGATAAAATGGGTTCTTTTTGTCTTCTTTCCAGATTCTTTGTCTTTAATTTCAGCAGCTTGAATATACGACAAGAAGTTCTTTTGAAAAGCAATTTCTTGGACGTCATAGGAATGGCGGCAGCAGGGCACACTTTCTAAGTTCCCCTCCGGATCTTATTACAAACAGGACCTATAACCCATCAAAGAACTGTTTGCCTCATCACACAGAACAGCTCAGAGACTCGTGGATTACTTGAAGCTAAGGATTACTTGAAGGTGCGCTAATTGGGCAAGCACAGGAAGGAAAGAAGGGAGCGGAGTGAAACGCGCGGCCGGCGGCGGGAAATCCCAGCCCGCAGCGGAGTCTCAGCTGGCACAGCGAAAACCGCGGTGGCACCTGCAATTCCGGGCACGCACGGGATCCCAGAGCGGAACGGAGAGCACAGAGACCAGGAGGTGGGCTCTTTCCCTGCGTCCCACGGCTGATTTCTCCCGCCGGGAGGGCGGCTAGTGGGCCCTAGGGCGGACAAAGAACACAGACTCCATACCTGGGCCGCTCCCCCGCCCCTCTCTTCCATCCTACCCCGCCCTTCCAGAGACTTAAACTGGCCCCTGAACTGAGGAGTAGTGTCAGATTACAGAGAGCCGTAGTAGTGCTCAGGCTCTGGGAAGCCTGACAGGCAGCCCTGACCCAGGGAGACTGGTAAGTGTGTGATTTTGGCTGGGCTAGGAGAGAAGAGACTCCTCCACCCCCAGCCACCACCTTTTCTGGCCTGCGGGAAGAGGGTGATGTGCGCTGGGCTGGGAGAGAGAAGACCCCTCGATCCCCAGCCCCCACACTTTCTGGCCTGCCTAGGGCGGGGCAAGTGCAACTGCAGAGACACACCCAGAGATCAGCAGTAAGGCAGGCGCAGCTCTGGGCTTTCAGCAGATCAGAAACCTCCCGCCCGCACCCCCCATACACACACCACACTGAAGAAGTGCCCTAAGACTCAGGAGTAACTGGACACGGGGCTGGTGGTGCTACTCTCAGTGTGCATATGTGCAGGCAAGGGCAGAAACTGCACTGACTTTGTAAAAACTATCATCCAGACCCCTCAGGCCCACGCATTTAAGTCTGCAGTCCCAAAGTCACTCTGGGCACCAGGTGACCTGGCTCTGCCTGCGCAATAAGCAGGGGGCTCTTTGGTACAGCAGAGGAAAACCTGGACATTGCTTGGTGGGCTTAGGCCGAGACTGTCGCTGCTTTTTGTTTTGCTTTGTTTTGTTTTGTTTTCCTTTCTCTTTATATCTTTGATATCTTTGCCTGTGTCCAGTGGGGGTTATCGGGTGTTTTTGCATGTGAATGTATTTGATTTTTTTCTTTGTTGTTGTTGTTGCTGTTGTGCTTGGTGATTTGCTTTGTTCTGAAACTGCCCTGCCGGGGCCCAGCTTGAGAGGCACGGGATTCAGCATATCCAGGGGCCAACTCCAGACCAACCAGAGTGCTGCCGGGTTTGAGCTGCAGGTCACACACCCAGAGGGGGTTCTCTGCAGGCACTGGAGCCCACGGAGGCCAAACCACATTTGGGTGGTCAACCCTCACATAGCAGAGTGCCCTGCGGGGGGCAGAGCCAAGTCTCACAACGGGTCAGCCCAGGAGTTAACCCCACCTACTCACAAGGAAAAAGCAATTAAAGATCATCTTGAACGGGACAGTGTGCACAACACAAGAGTCAGCTTTGGAGCACATGCAGAGGAGAAGGACGACGTGGTGCAAGTCAAATATAAAGGACACATACTACATAAGATAACCTAGCAAGAACTAAGAACTCTAGGGGATCTACCTAACATATCAAAATAAACACAGAGAGTCAGCCAGAATGGAGAAAACAAAGATACACGTCCCAAATAAAAGAACAGAAGAAACCTCCACAACTGGAACCAAATGAAGCAGATGTAACCAACCTTTCAGAGACAGAGTTCAGAACACTGGTGATAAGAATGTTTAAGGAGCTTAGAGAAGACATAAAGAAGGATGTAGAAATCATAACGAACGAGCTTAGAGAAAACATAGAGAAGGATGTAGAAATCATAATGAACAACCAGTTAGAACTAAGAACAATTACCGAAATTAAGAACTCACTTGAAGGAATTACCAGCAGGTTAGATGAAGCAGAGGATCGAATCAGCGACTTAGAAGACAAGGTAGCAGAGATCACCCAAACGGAACAACAGAAAGAAAAAAGAATAAAAAACAATGAGGATGGCTTAAGAGGCCTCTGGGATAACATCAAGTGCAACAACATGCGCATCATAGGAATACCAGAAGGTGAAGAGAGGAAGCAAGGGATTGAGAACATATTTGAAGTAATAATGTCTGAAAACTTCCCCAACCTGATGAAGGAAACCAACATACAAGCCCAGAAGTGCAGAGAGTTCCAACCAGGATAAACCCAAACAGGTCCACACCAAGACACATTATAGTTAAAATGGCAAAGCTTAAAGACAAAGAGAGAATCCTAAAAGCAGCAAGAGAAAGACGGAGGGTTACATACAAGGGAACTCCCATAAGACTATCAAATGATTTTTCTACAGAAACATTGAAGGCCAGGAGGGAGTGGCAGGAGATACTCAAAGTGATGGAAAACAAAGGCCTACAACCTAGATTGCTTTATCCAGCAAGGCTATCATTTAAAATTGATGGAGAGATAAAGAGCTTTCCAGAAAAAAATAAGCTAAAAGAATTTATTACAACCAAGCCAGCATTGCAAGAAATACTAAAAGGACTTCTGTAAATAGAAGAAAGATCAAAACAAACTAACTAACAAATTTAAAAATGGCAATAACTATGTACCTATCAATAATCACTTTAAATGTAAACGGATTAAATGCTCCAATCAAGAGACATAGGGTGGCTGACTGGATACGAAAGCAAGACCCTTGTATATGCTGTATACAAGAGACTCACCTCAGAACAAAAGACACACACAGGCTGAAAGTGAAGGGTTGGAGTAAGGTATTTCATGCAAATGGAAACGAGAAAAAAGCTGGAGTTGCAATAATTATATCTGACAAAATAGACTTTAAAATGAAGAACATACTAAAAGATAAAGATGGACACTATATAATAATAAAGGGATCGATCCGACAAGAGGACATAACCCTAGTAAACATCTATGCACCCAACATAGGAGCACCTAAATATATAAAACAGGTACTGACTGACATAAAGACAGAGATCAACAGTAACACTATCATAGTAGGGGACTTCAACACACCTCTGACCACAAGGGACAGGTCTTCCAGACAGAAAATCAATATGGAAACAACAGCATTAAATGATACATTGGACCACTTGGATTTAATCGATATTTTCAGAACCTTTCCCCCCAATGCTGCAAAATACACGTTTTTTCTCAAGCGCACATGGAACATTTTCCAAGATAGACCATATGTTAGGCCACAAAACAAGTCTTGATAAATTTAAGAAAATTGAAATCATACCAATTGTCTTCTCTGATCACAATGCTATGAAATTAGAAATGAACTACAGGAAAAAAACTGGAAGACACACCAATTCATGGAGGCTGAATAACTTATTACTAAATAATGAATGGGTCAAGCAGGAGATCAAGGAAGAAATCAAAAGATATCTCGAGACAAACAAAAATGAAAACACGACGACCCAAAATCTATGGGATGCCGTGAAAGCAGTCCTAAGAGGGAAATTCATAGCTTTGCAGGCCTACCTAAAGAAACAAGAAACATCACTAATCAACAGTTTATCTTCACACTTAAGGGATCTGGAAAAAGAACAGCAAAATAAGCCCAAAGGGAGCACAGGAGGAGATAATAAAGATCAGAGCAGAAATAAATGAAATAGAAACCAGAAAAACGATACAAAGATCAATGAATCCAAGAGTTTGTTCTTAGAGAAGATAAACAAAATCGACAAACCTTTAGCCAGACTCATTAAAAGAGAGAGTGGACCCAAATTAATAAAATCAGAAATGAAAGAGGAGAAGTGACAACGGACACTGCAGAAATACAAAAAGTTTTAAGAAGTTACTATGAGCAACTATATGCCAACAAATTTGACAATTTGGAAGAAATGGACAATTTTCTAGAGGCGTACAACCTTCCAAGGCTAACTCAAGAAGAAACAGAAAACCTGAATAGACTGATTACCACCATGGAAATTGAATCAGTAATCAACAATCTCCCAACAAACAAAAGCCCTGGACCAGATGGCTTTACAGGTGAATTTTACAAAACGTTCAAAAAAGAATTATTACCTATTCTCCTCAAGCTCTTCCAAAAAAATCCAGAAGGAAGGAAGACTCCCAAACACTTTTTACGAAGCCACTATCACCCTGATCCCAAAATCAGACAAAGACACCACAAAAAAAGAAAACTACAGGCCAATATCTCTAATGAACATAGATGCAAAAATCCTCAACAAAATATTAGCGAACAGAATTCAGCAATACATTAAAAAGATCATACACCATGATCAAGTGGGATTCATCACTGGTATGCAAGGGTGGTTCAACATCCGCAAATCAATTAATGTGATACACCACATTAACAAAATGAAAAATAAAAATCACATGATCATATCAATAGATGCAGAAAAAGCATTTGATAAAATCCAACAGACATTTATGATAAAAACCCTTAAGAAACTGGGAATAGAGGGATGATATCTCAACATAATAAAGGCCATATATGACAAACCCACAGCTAACATCATACTCAATGGGGAAAAGCTAAAACCATTCCCCCTAAGATCAGGAACAAGGCAAGGTTGCCCACTATCTCCGCTTCTATTCAACATAGTGCTGGAAGTTCTAGCCACAGCAATCAGACAAGAAAAAGAAATAAAAGGCATCCAAATTGGTAAGGAGGAAGTAAAATTATCATTGTATGCAGATGATATGATAGTATATATAGAGAACCCTAAAGACTCCACCAAGAAGCTTTTAGAACTGATAGATGAATTTAGTAAAGTAGCAGGATACAAAATTAATATTCAGAAATCAGTTGCATTTGTATATACCAATAATAAAACATCAGAAGGAGAAATTAAAAAAACAATCCCATTTACAATCGCTCCAAAGACTATAAAATACCTGGGAATAAATTTAACCAAAGAAGTAAAAGATCTGTACTCAGAAAATTATAAGACACTGAAGAAAGGAATGAAGGAAGATATAAATAGATGGAAACACATATCATGTTCATGGATAGGAAGAATTAATATAGTTAAAATGTCCATACTGCCTAAGGCAATATACATATTCAACGCAATTCCTATCAAACTGCCAACGTCGTTTTTCACAGAAATAGAACATATAATCCTAAAATTTATATGGGACCATAAAAGACCCCGAATAGCAAAGGCAATCTTGAGAAATAAGAACAAAGTGGGAGGTATAACAATACCTGACTTCAAATTAAACTACAAGGCTACAGTAATCAAAACAGCATGGTACTGGCATAAAAACAGACACATAGATCAATGGAACAGAATAGAGAGTCCAGAAATAAATCCACGTCTATATGGCCATTTAATCTACGACATTGGAAGCAAGAATGTACGATGGAGTAAAGACAGTCTATTCAATAAATAGTACTGGGAAACCTGGACAGACACATGCAAAAAAATGAAGCTGGACCATCTCCTTACACCATATACAAAAATAAATTCAAAATGGCTTAAAGACTTAAATGTAAGATTTGAAACCATAAAATACCTAGAAGAAAATATAGGAAGAAACTTCTCAGACATTACCCGGAGTAAGATTTTTACTGATATATCCCCTCGCTCGAGGGAAGTAAGAAAAAAAATAAACATGTGGGATTATATCAAACTAAAAAGTTTTTCACAGCAAAGGAAACCATCAATAAAACAAAAAGGGATCCTACTGAATGGGAAAAGATATTTGCCAATGATATATCTGATAAGGGATTAATATCATAAATCTATGAAAAACTCACTCAACTCAACTCCAAAAAAACAAACGACCCAATTAAAAAATGGGCAGAGGACTTGAAGAGACATTTTTCTATAAAGGACATACAGATGGCAAACAGACATATGAAGAAATGCTCAACCTCACTAACCATCAGAGAAATGCAAATAAAAACCACAATGAGATACCACCTCACCCCAGTCAAAATGGCTATCATCAATAAATCAACAAACAACAAGTGCTGGCGTGGATGTGGAGAAAAGGGAACGCTTGTGCACTGTTGGTGGGATTGCAGGTTGGTGCAGCCACTATGGAAAACAGTATGGCGGTATCTCAAAAATCTGAAAATGGAACTACCCTATGATCCAGTAATTCCACTCCTAGGTATCTATCCGGAGAAATCCAAAACTCCAATTCAAAAATCTTTATGCACTCCTATGTTTATTGCAGCATTATACACAATAGCTAAGACATGGAAACAACCGAAATGCCCATCGGTAGATGACTGGATTAAGAAACTGTGGTACATTTATACAATGGAGTATTACGCAGCCATAAAGAAGAAAGAAATCTTACCATTTGCAACAACATGGATGGACCTAGAGAACATTATGTTAAGTGAAATAAGTCAGACAGAGAAAGATAAGTACCATATGATCTCACTTATTTGCGGAATCTAAAGAAAAGAATAAGTGAATGAACTAATCAGAAACAGTTTTGGAGACAAAGAGGAAAAACTGAGGGTTGATAGATGGGCGGGTGGGGGTGGCGGTTGGGGGGAGGGTGAGGGGATTGGAGGGCAGTCGGTGACCACAGGATGGCCACGGGGTTTGAAAATTAATCTGGGGAACGTAATTTAGTGGTTACCAGAGGGTGGGGGGTTTGGGTGGTGGGAGATGAGGGTAAGGGGGATCAAGTATATGGTGATGGAAGGAGAACTGACTCTGGGTGGTGAACACACAATGTAATTTATAGATGATGTGATACAGAATTGCACACCTGAAATCTATGTAATTTTACTAACAATTGTCACCCCAATAAATTAAAAAATAAAAATAAATAAAAATAAAAATATAAAATAAAATACATTAATTTAAATTAACAGTATACTTTTTACTAGTATTAAAAAAGGTGAATTTTTGTTTTGTGTTTCATTTGCTATTAGCTGAATTCTTTTGATTTTGAATGTGGTGGACCACTTTTTGAGTTACTGTCACATTGTTTATTTAATAATAAACACTTTTGAACTATAGCTGAATGGTTTTTAATAGTGTGCCCCATAATTCAAAAGAAAATTTTAATGCTTTCTTATTTACTTGTTAATGAACAGCTGTAGGTTAAAATGTACAGAGATAGGATGCTCAGGAAACCACCACCAGTTTGGAACCGGTGCTTTGGAATCCAGGATGCCTATCATTCCACGTGCCAGGTAAGGTCTCAATTTCTTCATTCATTTTTACTGAACCTGCTTCACAACTTCTGTACTTTTGTGGTGTCATGACATTATATTGCCTTAACTTGGTGTCAATGCCATCATAAACACAGATTCAAACACTAGAAAGTATACTCCATAAGAGCAGGGTTTCTTTTCTTTTCTTTTTTGCATGAAAAATATTAAGCACACACAAAATTAAGGAGAATGGCACAATGAATCTTTTTGTTCCCTTTTGCCCAGCTACAACAACCATTGGCCCCTGGACAGTCTTATTTCACCTATATCGTCACCCACTTTCCTCCACCCCTGATCCACATTGGACGATTTTGAAGCAAATCCTAGATATCATGTAAATTCATACATACATATTTCAGTATGTATCTCTACAAGGTAAGAACCCCTTTTAAAACATAACCACATACCATTATGCATAAAAAATAATAATAATTCCTTAATATTGAGAAATAGCCAGTTATATTCAATAGCCAGTTAGTATTCAAATTGGCAGTGAGAGACTTTTGTCTGTTTTGTCTACTGCTCTATGCCTTGTGCTTAGAACAATGCCTGGCACATAGTAGATGCTCAATTACTATTTTGAGTGAAAGAATGGATATTGAACTTGAGTGGCAGAATTCTCTTACATAATGTGTTCATTCAGAATATTATATTTTAAGATTTCATTAGGATAAAAACACGTAATTTGAAAATTATTATAGAATTCTCACAGCACTGAGAATACATCCACACATCCCAGTTGAGTGACACTAGTATATAGACACCTCTGCCAATTAATTCATTTGCCAATTAATCTTAAAATCTTTATCATGATTCTTATCTTAAAAACCTCTATTGCTCTCCATTACTTGCTGAATTTAATCCAAATTCCTTGGTCTGACATTTGGGGCTCTTGGTACTCTGGCTTCAACCTACCAGGCTTATCTCTCACTATATCCTCCTGCTGTAAGGAAATAGTCTAAGTGAGTGATTCCCTGCTCTCCTGCTTTCTCCTGCTGACTTCTGAACTTCAGTCAGCCTAGACCCTTGCACTCCCATCTTTACCAATTGACATTCTTCCTATTCTTCAACACAACCTCAAACAGTATCTTCCCTATGAGCTCTTTCTTTCTTTCTTTCTTTTTTTAAAACAATTTTTTTTTTAATTTTATTCGGTAACAGTGTGGATTTTTTCCAGGACCCATCAGCTCCAAGTCTAGCCGTGGTCCTTCAGTCTAGTTGTGGAGGGCGCAGCTCAGCTCCAATTCCAGTCGCTGTTTTCAATATGAAAACGGAATCGAACTGGCAGCTTTGTTAAGAGCATGCACTCTAACCAACTGAGCCAGCCGGCCTCCCTATGAGCTCTTTCTTGGATTTAGCTAACATTTGACTGCACCTCGATTATCACAGTTGTAATATTCTGCCTGATTTTGGTTTGTTTTTTGTTTTTCTTTTCAATTTTTATCTTTTCCCTCTTTCTAGATTGTGAGATTCTTAGGGAAAAGTTTTTTCTGTGTATTCCCTACTAAGTTTGACATAAAGCTGTGTGTGGTTTCCTTTCAACAAATGTTTATCGACTGAACAAAGCTAACAGAGGTCACTTTTTCTCTCTCTCTGTCCTCAATTCCGTGTTTTTCTCGGTTTAAGCTTAAAACCCTTTATGGGTGTCCCATAGGCTACAGAGTATAGTCTAAACTCCTGGGCAGGGCTTAGAAGGCCTTAGCATGACCTGGCTCCTGCCCACCTCTAGCTTCATCTGTTGCTATCCCACCAACCATTCCTTCTCCTTTGGTTTCTGAACACCATGTCTTTGTTTGCCTCCTGCATTTACACATTCCATTCTGTTTTGCTTGAAACACTCTCTCTCCTAATCCTCTTGATCTGTTATCATTATCTAGCTTTTAGCTTAGTTATCACTCCCTTTGGGCAGTCTTCACTGATCTCTTAAATCTGGCCCAGTTGTTCTTCCTATGAGCTCCCGTGAAACCCAGAATTTCATAATTATATCAGTGATCCCACTGAACTGTAATTACCTGTTTACCTGTCTGTATGCCTTCAAGAACACCAGCATACATCTTGAAGGCAAGGATGTTGTTCCACTTATGTTCAATTTCACTCTGAAATGCATCATAGATTATGTGTGTCACCATTGGTGACAGAGACAAGAGAGATGGTAATAGTTGCATGACATGAAGTCATTGAGGAAAACAGAGGCCACAGTAAGGAGGGCCTTGAATTACCACGTCAAGGAATTTGACTTTATCCTGAAGGCAGTGGAGAAGACTGTTAAAGGGTCTTTAGCTTGGGAAATCCATAACTACATTTCCTCATCTGATTTTAGAAAGAGTACTTTACCTAATATGTGGAGGATGAATGACAGTGAAGACTAACTCCCTCCCTAACTCCACCTTTAGCACTCTCATCAGGCTTGTCCTGCTCTTGGGCATTTCACATTCTAGATCTCTCCTGATTCCTGACCTCTAGCAAAAATGGACTATTCTTGGGTTCTGAGGTTCTTGTTTTGTAATAGCAGTTACATAATTTATCTGCTAATCTGCTCATAGGAGTCATAGATTAGTCCTCCCAGATAAGGAAGTATGGTGCAAAGGACATCATCTGGAGTCAGGACCCCTAAAATTTATTTTTCATTTCAGTTATAGCCAGCCATGGGTACTTGGGTGAGACATTTGTAGCTGTAACCTCCACACAAGGTTTCTATGAGGATCAAAATCAAAGTGACTTTGGGTTTTAGAGAAGAGAAAGATTTTTTTTTTTTTTCTAGCAAGGGGAGAAGGGGAATACAGAAGATTTCATAACGTAGGTAGTAGCATTTGAGCTGGCAAAGGCCTAGAGAGAAGAAACCAGGATCTTTCTAAGGTTTTATTCTCAGGGAACAGAAAATAAATGTTATCTCAGGGATAGATTTGGAGATTGCTGGAGACTGAATGTTTGTGCTCCCGCAAAATTCATATGGTGAAACAAAACTAATCCCCAATGTGATGGTATTTAAGGGTAGGGACTTTGGGAAGTGATTAGGTCATAAAGATGGAGCCTTCTTAAATGAGATTAGTGCCCTTATAAGAAAGACCCCAGAGAGCTCCTTTGCCTCTTCTGCCATGTGAAGACACAGTGAGAAAACAATTATTTATTAACCAAGAAGTGGGCTCTCATCAGACACTGAATATCCTGGCACCTTGATCTTGGACTTTCTAGCCTCCAGAACTGTGAGAAATAAATTCTGGTTGTTTAAACCACACAGTCTATGGTATTTTGCTATAGGAGTCCTAACAGACTGAGACAGAGATCCAGGCACCCAAGATTTGATCTCAAAGTATTTGTCCTAGAGATTAGGATATCCTGTCCTCCAGACAGGGCCCAGGTAATGCTAATTTTTACTGTTTTGGCTCCCTTTTTCTTACAACCTCAGAAGACCACCTTGTATTAATACAATATTATCTATAAGTCTATTTCCAATTTAATTGATAACATAACCCTTTGAACATTAATAACGCTCTAGGCTCTTGCTTGGCTTCAGGTCATATACTGATTGTCTTAGTATAGGTGTAAAAAAAAAACCTATTTTAAGTGGACTAATGTATGGATAGTTGAATTTATGTTTGTTCTATTGAACTCTAAATCACATGGTGACATTTTCCAATTCTGTCCATCTGGGCTAAGGGAAGGCACTAGCATACTCAGGACCTGTGGGCCTCTGCACACCTCACACTCTTGATGGGGCCAAGTATGAAAGCCAGACACCTTCATTCACTTCACAAATAGTTTTTAAGCACCTCTTTAAGTGCCCAAAGCACTGAGGAATGTTTATGATTTGGTCAACAGTGTGATTCTGGATTCTTTGGAAACACTAAAGACAAAGTTTGGGCCTGGCAGCATTAGTAGAGGGTGGTTTATATAGGAACACTTCCATTATTTTGTAAATAATTCTTATTTCAATTCTGTTAAGGTGCAGATTTTATCAGATAATTATCCCCTCCCAGACAAACACTCTCACCAGTTTATCCTGAAACAGACATTGAGGAGAGGGGAAAAGTCAAGATTTGGAGTTAGAATCCCTAGGCTAGGCCCCAGATCCAGCAATTACAAGCTGTGAAGGTGGATCAATCTGTTCACACCACTGAACTTCAGTATTCCACCTGTCAAATTGGGTAACAATAGCAGGAGCCTTTCTGGGGCTTCACATGATGTCATAGACATGGGATAACTGTAACTACAGTGTGGTGTTCAAATGCCCATGAAGTTGCCGTGACTTCTTCCTGTTTCTATTTTCCCCATTTGCACAGCTCACGTGCAAGTGAGTTGAGAGGAGGTGAAGAACATGAAGGACTAGGAGCCCTGTGGCATCGCATGACCACAGAACGTGCTGGGTCAGTAGAGTAGAGGCTCAGCCAAAGTAAGTAAAAAGAAAACCAGCCCTCCTTCCAATGTCCCTCCATCCCTCCCTCCTGCCCTCCTTCTCCCTCGTGTGACCTCATTTGAAGAAAGTGATCAAGTATAGACACTGCCCCTTCCTCCCAGTGCCTTTGCAGTCAGGAGAGGAGAGATGTGAGATGACAGCTTCCAGGGATGAGTAGAGGTGTGAAGGGCACTCTGACTCAGCTGGCATTGGTGGACTCCCCTGTGGGGAGCCCAATGTCCATCAAGTGGGAACTGGTTAAAAAATGCAGGTGAGCTGAGGGGATGGGAATGATGTGGACTTACTGGGTGTATGACACCAGAATGCTGCCCTTCCAGAGCCCTCTCCCACCATTATGGTTTCTAGACATTTCTAGGAAACCCCAAGGATAGCTTGCATGTGTGTTTCAATTTACAAGGCATTTCATTTATTTTCAATTAAGTTTATGCTCTAAGTAGCATGATCCCCATTTTATAAGTGAAGAATCTGAAGCCCAGTTGTTAAGTGACTCACCCAAGGTCACACTACATGAAAGCAATAGAACCCAAACCAAATGTTAAATCCAGTGACTAAACCCAGTGATTGTAGCAGGACACCAGATTTTAAGCACTGATCTGAAACCATTGGACTTGCAAATGCAGAAGCGAGAAAGAGGGCCTGATGAGAGGGAAAAATAGTCTTATTTATCCCACCACCCTCTCAGCTCTTCCCCTCCCTCCCTCCCTCTTCCTGTCCTCTGCTATCTCTCTCCAGTATCCATCCATCATCCCACCCCATCCCCCACCAGCTGCAGTTCTTATGAGTACAAAACATTTCTCACTTCACATCCTGCCACAGACTTAGAAGTGCAAAAGCCACCACAACAGAAAGAAGTACTTAAAGGAGCCAATCCCTGTCTCTCCTTCCTTTCTTCTCTCCTCTCTCATCCTACTCCTCCCCAAGCCCCTCCTTCACTGCTGCCTTCTGAATACAGTAAGGCTTTTATACCCCTTCAGGCCAACAGTGAGGGACAACTATTAGGGGCCTTCTGGAACTGGGTTCTGCCCCCTTTGATGGGCCCAGGAGATTTGAAGTTGCCAGACATTTCAAGAATTCTTTTTATTTCTTATAGACAATTCCTGCAAAACCAACTCCAGCTCTCAATTTGAGGTTGTTACCCCAGGGAGATTAGTAATATACAAAGAGCCATCCTCTCCAGGTTTTCATGAATAAGAGCAGGAAAACTCAGGAATTTGGAGGTAGAAGAGCAGGAAAACTCAGGAATTTGGACTCTGTTTTCACCTGTACCTGTTTTATTTCCCCTTTTCCTATCTTCCTTTCCATTCTAATCCCAGTATTACTGGCGTCAGCAAGTCAGCCAGACCCAAGTCCATTGTAAAGGACGGTTCCTTTCTACAAAAACCCTATGTCAACCCTATGCCATTAGGGATGGTCTGACTCTAAATTTTGGGTCTTATTATCATGTCATGTGAGCTGATGTTGGGTTTGGAAAATACAGTCACTTCGTTTATAGGTGGTCATATACCGTCCCCTGGGACCTAGTGAGGTTTGCTTCCCACCATATGTTTCTTGAGGAGGAAAGCCAGCCTGGCTGTGTCCATCTTGTCTTCATTTTTGCAATGTGTGCTTAGCAGCCCCTGTGAGTCTGTAGGGACTTTAGCAATGAGGAAATAGCTCTCATCTCTGTGGTGCTGTACAGTTAAGATGAAAGATGCCTCGATGAGTATCCACAGTCCAAGTCCTTATTGATGACATCCTTGCCTTCAAGGGCAACTGGCAGTGGAAACAGGCAGTTGCCTCAAGTGTGAGCACTTCATTTTAGGCATGTTGTTGAAGGTGATTCTCAATTTCATCTGTCTAACGGTCACAGTACTGCAAACTTCCCAGTACTATTGTGAGACAATTAATGTGATAACTGTACAGCACCACAGAGATGAGAGCTATCCCAATGCCTATCCAGTTCCAGGCTCTTAGAGGACTACATCAATCCTACAGAGTGAATGAGAAAATAAAGGAAAGTAAGAATGAGAGAGTGAATACATGAATATAATAGCTTATAAGCCAACTAATGTGCTAATTCACGTTTTGTCAGATTTTGCAGTCTGCAGTGCTTCCTTATTTTAATCTTCACATCCCTTCAAGTAGCTCTTTTTTCTTCCAGACCAGGAATATGAAATGCAGACTTGCCTACCGTGAACAAGTTCAGAAGGAGCAGAATGCAAACTTAAACTTAGGTCTTCTCCATCTAAGCCCAGCGCCTCTGCCATTTCCCTCTGGTATGTCTGCCTCCCGCTACATATTCAGGTCTGAGCTTCAAGATCACCTGGTCAATGCAGCCTTCACTGTCCACCTGGTTAAAGTGGCTTCTTCTCTTTCATTCTCTTTCCCATTCACCTGCTTTATTTTCTTCACCTCATTTATTACTTCTGCTGTTTCACATCATCTTATTTGCTGCTGTTTTTAAGTCTGTTAGCTATTCTACATGCCATGCTCTGTCTGAATTTGACCCCATTGTTTAGTAAAATAATTATAACAAACTTCTGAAGTTAATGTTACTTTTATTTCTATTTTACCCATGCAAAAACTGAAGTGTATAGAGTTTCAAGTTTAAACAGTAGTAGCAGAGTTACTCTAAGAAGAAGAGTTCAGGTATTTGACTGCAATGGCCACACTTTTAAATTCTGTGTTAATGTCTCCTAAAAGTGCTATATGATTATTTTTTAGATTGGGGTGTTTGTTATTATTGCTATTTTTGTTTTATGAATTAATGTAAAACTTCCACAACATCTCATAAGAAAATTGGTGGCATCCCAGTATCTATCAACGTCAGGAAGATTGAGAATTACTGAAATCAATGATATAATTTATGTGTATAAAAATAGAATGATTCAAGTATAGTTTTCAGACTAATGGGGACAAGTAGCAGTATGGTCATCATTAATATCTGGCTTGAAAAAGCATGTTCTTACACTTCCCTACAGATTTTACTGAAGATCATTTCACCCAGAGTGTCCACTGACTGGTCATGAAGGGGAGATAGCCCAGGTGAGCATTTGGAGGGGAAAGGAAATTAACAATTTAAACCTGTCAATCAAATCTATCACCTGTCAATCAAATATGAACTATTGGTGATACTAGACAGAACATGGATTTCAGTTTATGATACTTCTAAAAGTGTGTTTGGGATAAGGATCTTAGCTCTCTGAGTCTTGCTTTTCTCATCTGTTAAATGAAGAAAAGAAAACCTTATTTACAGAGATATTATAAAGATTAAATAAAACAATTCATGTAAACTACCTGGGGTACAATTGGTGATAAGTAAATTTTAGTCTCCTTCCACTATCTCTTGTTCATAATGATTTACTACTTCATAATTGAGATGTGATTATAAAATAAAAAACAAGATTGATATTGCAAGTAAGTATAGTGGAATGCAAACATCTAAATGAATGCTGTCCCCGCAGAGCACTTCATCTGGGGAAGCTGCCCAGTTTGCCGAACTATGCTGTATTGGTTCAAAATACTTTTGGAATACTTCTCTCTACCAGTCAACCCTCTACGCAGAAGACATTCACAGGAAATGAAATCGGCAATTCTTTATTCCTTCATCATGGATTGTTACTTATCCTGAGCAAATGAATGAGTGATTATTTTCAAAATACCAGCACATTAGAAGCAAGACACAACACTAGCCCCACTTTACAGAGTGGCCATTCAGCTATCCAACCAAGTATCATTCAGCTTCCCAGAACTTTTTCCAGATATGCTCAGAGAAGAGCTTGTTGACAACTTCACCAGTAGCCACTTTCTAAATGGGGAAGTGGACTGACTCCGAGGGACAGTGTGTATTAGTCATAGGAGGTGAGGCATGGTGACATTCTAAAAAACAAAGGAGACCAGAAATAGAATTACAAAATATCTAGAGCATTTTTTTCTCTAGAGAAATGCTCAAAAACACTAGCTTTAATGAAAGAGAGTAGGGTGGTGCATAACAAGGCTAAGGTGGGAATGAAGAAACCACATTTCAGGGAACAGCACTTCCCTGGAGATGGTCTTGAGAACCTTATTTTACAGAAAAATTTGCTTTGACTGTGAGCATTTTGAAGAACCACTTCACTTAGATTTCAAAGGCCAACCATGTTGATACTCTTAACTAATCATTACATGGTAGGTCTGTGGATGTGTGAGAAGCCTGTGTGGTGGTATGAAAGAGGCGAAGTCCATGAACAAGGAGCCAAGCAGCCAGGATGGCTCTGGGGTCTTGGGGCTCTTGTTGCCTATGCTAGGGCTCTTTGTAGGAATAAGAAATATATCTCCAATTTCATCTCTAGCTGAGCTAACTCTGCTCTAAGGCCATAGACTATCCCCTGTTCAAGTTTACCATCTTTCATGCAGATGCATCCCTACTACTGAGAGAAATACAACGTCTTTTGTAATTTGAAAGGCTGAGGTGAAATAATTTTTTTTTTTTTAATTTGAGTATTTTCAAATCCACAAGAAAGTTGAAGGAATAATGCAACAGCACCTCCAAAAACTGCCTTGACATTCTCAGACTGGCTTGGGGTATTTAAAGAAAGACCATCCCCCTGTCTCACCCAGTTCCCTGTTTTAGAAAATTACCCTAAAATTTAGGATTAATAACCTTCGGCTTATTGATCACAATCTCTATGGTCTAGCATCCTTTCCAGGCTAATCCCATCATTGTTCCTGGGTTGCTGACGCCACTGGAGAATCACGTTGCCAGAGGGAAGACTCCAGTCAGATGCCCGAAAAACCACGTACTGGTAGTAGCCTCTGGAGGAACGCCCAGATTTTTCCTTAAATTTCCCAAGCCAGTCTGAGAATGTTAAGGCAGTTTTTGGAGGTGTTAACCTGCTGCCTTCTCAGACCTGCTGCTGCCACTAAATGCTTATTCTAAATAACACAACTCCTGTGTGGGTCTATTGGCTGAGCAGCGAGGGCAGCATGAGCCCCAGACTTGGGTTGCCCGCTGGTTTCAATATCATGACCTTTCACCATTAAAATTTTAAGCTTGCATTTCCCAAGGACAAGAACATTCTCTCACCTAGTCAAACACCATTATTATTACACCTAAGTCAACACTAATACAATAACAACATCCAATACTGAGTTAGTTGAGATTCAGAATTAGCCACCCCAAAGTGTTCTTCAGTGGTATGTGGGTTATTTTGAGCTAAATGCAAACTTCTGTCTCCATCTCCCCTTAACTATCGAGAGGAACTTGAATGAGGAGCCTTGCCCATAATAAGGGATTATCAGAGATAACTTTTTATGACCTACCTATTTGGCAGGGCAAACTACTAATTCCTGAACATGTGATCTCCCTGCAATGACCTTCTGAAGCCCCAAGGTGCATCACCTCATTCCTAGCTTATATAAGCATTTTACCCTTCTTTCTCTGAACCTCTCATGTATGTGGGATCTCTGACTTTCTTGTATGTGGGGTTCTGGTGAACACAAAATTAAATTTGATTTTCTCTCGTCAATCTGTCTCTTGTTAACTTGATTACTTAGCCAGCCAAAAGAACCAGAGAAGGGAAAATGTAATTTTTCCCCTCCCCCACAAGTCTGTAGATAAATTTCCCAAATCGTCTCACAAATGTTCTTTATAGTGGATTTTTAAAAATTCAGGATCCAATCAAGGTCTATGCATTATAAATATGCCACCATCTCATTTTGATGTTTATGGTACTGGGTTCTTTAACAAGCCTAGACTACTAGTCTTTCAGAACGTCCCACATTCTGGATGAATGAGTGTTTCCTTGGGATTAGATTTAGGTGACTTTTCTGACAAGAACATCACATAGGCTGTAATGTGTACTTTCCATTGCATCTCATCTTAGGAATCACAAGTCAGGCCACCCCACAATTGACAATGCCAAGTTCGAGCACTTGGCTAAGGTGGAAACCACCAGATCTCTCCACTGTAATGGCATGTTTTCCTCTATAATTAATAAATAATCAGTGGGGTGATACTTTCATCATTTGGAGGTGGGAGAGGAATATGTTCAAATTGATTTGGCTGTGGGAGTTCTTTCCAGCTGATTCCTATATCCTTTTCATGTAATCTCAGGAATCTTGAGGCAATTCCCTACTTTGTGGCACAAAATATTCTAGACCATCCTTGCGCTTTCCCTGCCTCTGACCTGGGATCAGCATCCCTCCATGGAGCTCTGACCTTTATAGGAGAAAATTATACTTAGAAATTAAAATCTATATGCTAGGAGTACTCTCAAGTGCAATTTTAAAATGCAATTTTAAATCAATATATTTCTAAGCCTCTGCTATCCAGTCCTGGGATTACTGAGACATTATGTGGATTAATCGCACTATAGCTTTAATGAACTTTAATGCCATACCCTCATAAGAGTACCAAGTCATAAGACATTTTGGGACGTAGCCCAAGAAAGAGAGAAGAACATTACTAGAATAGCTTTCATTTCTGAAAAGCCTGGGTTTAAACACTGGTTTACTTTCCTGCATCACTGTAATACCATGGGTATATCACATTATTTTTCTAAGCCTTTTTTTGTCCATAATAAAAATATGTTTAATGTAACTTCTTCATATTGTTTTGTTTTCTTAGAGAGATAATAATTAAACAAAGTATTATTCCTGCAACTGCTTGAAAATTGTAAAGAGCTATGTAAGCACTATTATTAAATAGAACAAGAACGTAACATTTTAGGTGGGCAGCAGGGCATAGATAATTGAATTTCAAGAGAAATCTCAGTCCGTGTTTCTTTAATTAAAGTCTGTAACTAAGAGGCTGATTTTTGACTTGCAGTTGTATTCTCTTAGCTTCTCTTTATAGGAGTTTCTAACTAATGAGCAGAGAACAGGCTATGAGGAAACTTTGAGGCTCCCTATAGGCTCCCTCCAAACTCACACTGGACACTCTGCCCAAGGAACACCATACTTAGCCTGGTGGGAGGGAAATGATTAATGTAAAACTCGGGGCCTAAAAGAGCAGTCACTTTTCATTTAGAGACATGCATTTCCCAAACCACCCCTCCCACTGAACACTGGAGATTTGCTTATTTATCACTTCTCTTCCTGGTTCAGGCGAGCCTATTCAAGGGGGGCCATTTTCCCTCTATGACTTCCACCAGCTTTCAGTCACAGGTGTCCAACTTCTGGTGTGAACCCTTTAGACAACCTTTTAACACAGACTGCTTTAAGGGGACTGACTTTGGGGTTCCTCACAGTATTCTCTGCATCAGAGACATAAACTAGAGATGAAGTCTGTGTAATCACCAAGGAAACTGAGGGAGGGGAAGGATATGGCTCTGAGCCAGTTCAGCCAGTGGGATGGGAGAGTCTCTTAGCCTTGGTTTCAAAATCAGGAAAGTGAGGAAATGCAATTGCACATGTGCTTTCAGGGCACCTCTCATCTCAGCTGGAATGCAATTCAAGTCAGTTCAACAGACATTTATTAAGCACCTACTGAGGGCACAGCTATTAGTAAGGCACATGGAGACTTATGGAGCTCACATTCTCCTCTGGAGGTTAAGCATTAAGTACACGAAATGTCTTTCACTATGTTTAGTGCTATGATAAAGGGATTCACAGAGGACAAGGGGGTTATAGATTTTATCCATGCGGTATGGGCGAAGTCAGGCGACGTCAGGCAAAACTCCTTAGAGGAGGTCAGGAGAAGGCAGAGTTCCAGGCAGAGGGAACAGAATAAATTGAGGAGAGTGGCCTTTTCCTAAAGGATTAGGAAAGTACTTACTCATTTTAGGATGTACTTACTCATTTCTTGTCACTCCCCATAACCTGTCTCCTCCCCTTAACCCAAATCATGAGGTTGAAAAAGCTTTTCGTGAACCGTGAAGTCCATCCAGCTTCAAAATTAACTGCTCTGAGGAATACTAATTAGTAGAGTAAATAACGGCCACCAAAGATATCAGGTCCTAATCTCTGGAAACTGTAAATGTTTCCTTATAAGGAAAACAGGGCTTTTGCAGATGTAATAAAATTAACAATTTTGAGATGGAGAGATTATCCTGGATTTTCTGGGTGGGTCCTAAATGCAATCACAAGGGAGAGGCAAAGAAGGAGAGAGAGAGGGAGAGGGAGAGGGAGACGGAGAGAGAAAGAGAGAGAGAGAGAGAGAGACAGAGAGAGAGAGAGAGAGAGAGAGAGAGAGAGAGAGAGACAGAGAGACAGAGAGAGAGAGGGAGAGGAAAGAAAGAAAGAAAGGAAGGAAGGAAGGAAGGAAGGAAGGAAGGAAGGAAGGAAGGAAGGAAGGAAGGAAGGAAGGAAGGAAGAAAAAGAAAGGGAAATTTCAGACAGATACACAGAGAGGAGAAGGTGATGCTAAGACAGAGCAGAGATTGAAGATATTATCTTAAGAATTAGAGTGATATGGTGGCAAGTCAAAGAATACCAGCAGATGGGACAGCTGGATGGCTCAGTTAGAGTGTGAGCTCTGAACAGCAAGGTTGCTGGTTTGATTTCCACATGGGCCAGTGAGCTGCGCCCTCCACAACTAGACTGAAGGACAATGACTTGGAGCTGATGGTCCCTGGAGAAACACACTGTTCTCCAAATTTGAAAAAAAAAAAAAAAAAAAAAAAAGAATGCCAGCAGACACCAAGAAGGAGCTAGAAGAGGCTTAGAACTTACTGAGGAGCACAGCCCTGCTGTTACCTTCGTTACAGCCCAGTGACACTGATTTAGGGCTTCTGGGCTCCAGAACTGTGAGATAATACATTTCTGTTATTTTAAGCCACCTGGTTTGTGGTAATTTGTTACAGCTGCCATAGGAAACTTACCGTATTTCTCCAAAAATAAGACCTAACTGGAAAATAAGTCCTAGCATGATGTTTCAGGATGCTCGTAATATAAGCCATTGCAACACATGACAGATGTATTGAATTATAAAATAATAATATATAATTAAATATAAGTAAATAATATTATTGACATTAATATTTAAAATAAATGATAACATATATGATAATTAAGTATTTGTAAATACTCAAGCAGGCGCCTTTGGAGGAGAGGTAAACGCCTATGTAAACAGATAAACTAGACACTTATTGACAAATGACCAATCGGAGTACAAACACAATGCATGAATAATGTGCGTACTTGATAATGAACAGACATGGTTGTGTCTAATATGAATCTTCATAATTCAATATGTCATGTGTTGTAACGGACGTACTTAATGCACTCATGTGAAATGAAGAAACATTTTCTGCATTTTGGTGCCTGCAATTTTTCATCGCTTTTGTTTGGACTATCATTCTTAACTGCCATCAATTTGTTGCCACTCCTTTCTCGTAAGTCTTCAATTAACACTTGATATAACGGTAGATTTAAAGGGAATAATATTTTGACCCCCAGACAAGATGAGTGCAAAAAGAAAGAGCTATTCCGTTGAGTACAAGAAAGGAATCGTGGAGGACTCCCGGGGCAAGAATCTTACTGCTTTCTGCAAAGAGAAGAAGTTGGATCTCCAAATGGTCCAAAAATGGAGAGCAGAGTACTATAACCTCAGTCAACAGGTGGATGAGGGAAATGCTAAAAAGTGCAAGTATGAATCAGGTCAGCAACCATTATTTCCTGAGCTGGAAGACATCATCTGTGAATGGATTACTGACGGGAGTGGGAAGCGCAAGCTTCATAATACCGGTATGGGGCAGGGAGCTGTGTCCTACACGACTAGACTGAAAAACAACGGCTTGAACTGGAGTGGGGGTGGGGCAGAGATGGAAGAAGGGGGGGGGGGGGGGAAGAAATTCAAGCCAGAAGTTGAGGTTTGGAGAGTTATGACGATGTTCCAGAAGAAGACGACATGACTGTATTTGAATAAAGGCAGATTTTTGAACATAAGTAAATGAATAAATGTAGATTGTTGTACATGAAAAAAGTAAGACATCCCCTGAAAATAAGTCCTAATGCGTCTTTGGAGCAAAAATTAATATAAGACCCGGTCTTATTTTCAGGGAAATACTGCATAACAATCAAAATTCTCCAGAGATCAAGTATCTATTTTGCCCAGGGGACTTTTGGAAGGAAGCGGGGAAGAGGATGATCTGTTCCTTGCTTTATTAATTTTGTTTTTATTTTTCAGGTAGTAGTCTGACCACCTGGCCCCAGAGATGTTCCCAGCATCCTCACGGGATAATGGCCAACACTGGTGGTCTCTACTCTAGAGAGCCATACGTGTGAAGACTTGTCCTAGATTTCTGAAGATGACAAGCCTGACTATGTCATCTTCTCTTCTGTCTTTTGCATAGCATTATTCACTCAGGGCATACATTTTCAAGCAAAATCCTCATTAACACACTCTTCAGTCATATGCCATGGTCCTAACTAGCTGGGAGCTCATAATCCTTTGAGTATTGTCTTAATCAATGACAAACGTTTAAGGGGTCCATGTGGGAGGTAAAAAAGATATAGTGATAGTGCATAATCTCCACTCTCGGGTAATTTAGAATTAATTTGACTAGGACAGAGCAGTGATAATCAATTTCACTAAAAAACAATGGAAGAAAATGCACTAAGATGTTACCATTGATCACTTCTATTTAAAGTGATTGTTTTTCCTTCTTTAGCTTTTTACATTAATTCTATGATAAAAATGTCTTACTATACTGCTTCCATAATTTTTTTAAAAGCATTTGCACTTAAAAGAGATAATAAAAAAGCAAAGGAAAAATAAAAGGCAACATATTGTAAATTATCCATGAGATGTTAGGATTTAAAAAGTGCTCTGAGAGTCTTAGTAGCTGGGGTCCTGGGAAGACTTCTTGGAAATTTCATGACTTTAGTTGAGCCTGGAAGAATAAGATGTATTTTGAGATTTATTAATAACTGATTTGCCCTTGTGTCTTAGTCCATTTGGGGTGCTATAACAAAATACCACAGACTAAGTGACTTATAAACAACACAAATTTACCTTTCACCGTTCTGGAAGCTGGGAGTCTGAGATCAGGGTAACAGCATAGTGAGGTGAATGGCCTTCTTCTGGGTTGCAGACTTCTCACTGGGTCCTCACCTGGTAGAAGGGGTGAGGAAGCTCACTGGGGTGTCTTTTATAACAGCACTAAGCCCATTCAAGAGGTCTGCACCCTCATGACCTAATCATTTCCCAAAGGCCCCCGACCTCCTAAAACCATCACATTGGGGGTTAAGATTTCAACATCTGAATTTGGAAGGACATAAACATTCAATCCATAGAAACTTGGATTCCAAGTGATTTGGCATTGCTAACCCAGTCATTGGTTAGTGATGTATTTCTCAGTAGTGTATCAAAGTTGGGCAGACATCAGCTAGGGAAATATTACCTAGAAAGAAGACTGGTTCTGAAATAACCTAAATTCTCCAACCCTGCTCCAGTTTATTAACTGCCTCCATTCCCCCCAAACCCTGTGCTTCTGCCACGCAGGTCTTCAGAGACCTGATCTCTCCCATGTCTGTCTGCGGCACAAGGTATTTCCTCTGCCTGGAACAACCTTTCTTTCTTCCCTACTCTTTCTACCCAGCCTCATCCTACCCCCACTATCTCATTCCTCATCTAATTAACTTCTATATCTTCCAATGTCCTGCTCAAATGTCACCTTCTCTGGGGAAATTTTCCCAAACATCCTGTGTGCCTCTCCCCCCCACCCCCGCCCCGCCCCCTGCCCATTTTGCCCCTGTAGCAACTTAGGTCAACTTCTATGTCTCTCAATCCTGTGTTGTCACGGTCTGATCATTCCTGTCATTCCCTCTAGAATTCGCACTTCTTGAAACCACACCTATCTTTGAGCCCAATGTCCAGATATACTAAATAACCCATTACAATAGAAGGGAAGAAAAAGGGAGGAAGAAAGAATTTTGTTTGTCTTTTGCTTGTGAGTCACCTGATGATCTGATGAATTTAGTAAAAGTTAACTTCAACACCAGATTTGCTGCAACCGCTATTATTCACATATCCTCAAACTCTCTTGACCTGTGTGTTTAAGCAACCATGTGGTTCATTTAATAGCATATCCAAATAAACTATACATTGAAATGAGTTGCCTATTAAAATATTTAATGTATATTAATTAATTAAGGTTAATTGTAATGTGCCCTGAAGATAAATTCAGATGTCTTAGTTTTCAATACGTTTCCAGCACTTAGCTATATGACTTTGGGCAGGTTACATAAACTCTCTGAACCTCAATAGGTTTATTGTCCATATAGATATCCACCTGACAGTATTGCTCACGGTATGAAATAACGATATGTGATAGACTTAACCTACAGGGACCACTCAACATACATTTGTTCTTTTTCCTCCAAGGATCCTCATGAACACATTGTTGGAGGGTAGGGAAGCTGGGGAAGGAGTATGAAAATTAGCAGGTGCAGGCCAGTACTCTTCGGTTATTGAGCATTCATTATGGTATGTGCCCGTGCTTTATGTGAACTAACTTATTTAATTCTGACAGCAACCCTTTAGGATTAGGTTCTGAGAGGTTAAGTAATTCTGTCTCATTTAAAAAATGTTATCTGTTCAGCAATGTATGACGCTCCCCTCATCCCCTTCTCCCATCCCAAATTAACACATATACCTCTCAGTGCAGGGGGGAGGCCCTGAGGAAGAATTTGCCAATTTTTATCATGTAAATACTCCCACCATGGTTGGTTTCCAGCTATTAATGATATAACAACTGACTCCAGGTATTCCTGAAAATTTAACAATGAATTCTCACCAGCTATTGAACTGGCTCTGGCACACCTCACTACCTGTCTTAAATCTCTCCTCACTCATTGTGGTTCAGCTTCACTGGCCTTTTCGTTCCTCTGAGTATTCCCAACTTAGAGCCTTTGCATTAGCTGTGCCCTCTGCCTAAAACTGTCTTCCTCCACATCTTCATTTGGCTGCCTCCTTCTTATCATTCAGATCTAAGCTCTGATGTCCCCTCTACACAGATAACCTCCCCTACCCACTTTTGCTAAAGGAGCTCCCTAGCCTTAGTCACTCTTTAGGACATCACTCTGTTTCCCTTTCTTTGTAGCACTTATTATATGGAACTTATTTATGGAACTTATTATATGGACTCACTTACTGCCTGTCTCTCCCTACTAGAATGTAGGCTCCTTGGGAACAGTGACTTATTCTTCTTAATTTCTGAAGAACACCTACCTTCAGCACATGCTCAGTGAATAATTGTTGAATGAATATATTTGTTCAAGGTCACATGGCTAATAAGGAAGAAAGCAGAAGTCAAACATAGAGCCCACACTCTTGAACTCAACTATGTTACCCCAAGTTATCCTCATGTGACTTGCAGAATAATCTGGAATACAGAGGAATTATGTAGCCACAGGCAACTACAAGGCACAGTGATCCCTTATGTGCTGCTCGTGGGAATATAATTGGTGTAACTACTTTGGAAAATATTTCTGCACTACCTTCTAAGTTGAAGATGACCCAGCAATTCTACTCCTATGATATGCCCAAGTGTTATTCTTGCCCACATACAGCTTATAAAGAATGTTCATAGCAGTGGAGTCATAAGAGCAAAAACTTGGAACTATTCCAAACATGAATTAGCAGGAGAGTAGACTATTATACAGCAACCAAACCAAAGAATTACCCAATATTCAACTGTATAGATATAACTTAGCCATATACAATTGAGCAATAAAGGTAAATCCCAAAGATTACAAACAACGTTACACTCTTTCATAACATTAAAAATGACTTTTAAAAATTTAAGTATAGTTTTTAGGACTACTTATAGATACAATAAAATTATATGAAAAGGAAGACAAGGGAATGATGAACATAGGATATGGGATGAAGTTACCTGGGGTGTGGGGAGGCAGAAGGTGGGTTTATTGGACAGGGAGTAGTCATCTGGTAAGATATAGGTTATTGTCAGGTCCTACCTTTTGTTTCAGGTGAAGGGTTTGCGTGTGCATACTGTATTATTAAAAAAAGAACTGATTGGGGGCAGCTGGGTGACTCAGTTGGTTAGAGCACGAATTCTTAAAAACAGGGTTGCCGGTTCGATTCTCACATGGGTCAGTGAGCTGTGCCCTCCACAACTAAATTGAAGACAACAAGCTGCTACTGAGCTGCCGGTGGGGGGGCCGGATGGCTCAGTTGGTTAGAGCACGAATTCTTTTTTTTTTTTTTTTAATGTATTGGGGGTGACAATTGTTAGTAAAATTACATAGATTTCAGGTGTGCAATTCTGTATCACATCATCTATAAATTACATTGTGTGTTCACCACCCAGAGTCAGTTCTCCTTCCATCACCATATATTTGATCCCCCTTACACTCATCTCCCACCCCCCAACCCCCTTACCCTCTGGTAACCACTAAATTACATTCCCCAGATTAATTTTCAAACCCGTGGCCATCCTGTGGTCACCGACTGCCCTCCAATCCCCTCACTCTCCCCCCCACCCCCACCCCCCTGCCCATCTAGCAACCCTCAGTTTTTCCTCTTTGTCTCCAAAACTGTTTCTGATTAGTTCATTCACTTATTCTTTTCTTTAGATTCCGCAAATAAGTGAGATCATATGGTACTTATCTTTCTCTATCTGACTTATTTCACTTAACATAATGTTCTCTAGGTCCATCCATGTTGTTGCAAATGGTAAGATTTCTTTCTTCTTTATGGCTGCGTAGTACTCCATTGTATAAATGTACCACAGTTTCTTAATCCAGTCATCTACCTATGGGCATTTCGGTTGTTTCCATGTCTTAGCTATTGTGTATAGTGCTGCAATAAACAGGAGTGCATAAAGATTTTTGAATTGGAGTTTTGGATTTCTCCGGATAGATACCTAGGAGTGGAATTACTGGATCATAGGGTAGTTCCATTTTCAGATTTTTTAGATAACTCCATACTGTTTTCCATAGTGGCTGCACCAACCTGCAATCCCACCAACAGTGCACAAGCGTTCCCTTTTCTCCACATCCGCGCCAGCACTTGTTGTTTGTTGATTTATTGATGATAGCCATTTTGACTGGGGTGAGGTGGTATCTCATTGTGGTTTTTATTTGCATTTCTCTGATGGTTAGTGAGGTTGCACGAATTCTTAAAAACAGGGTTGCCGGTTCGATTCCCACATGGGTCAGTGAGCTGTGCCCTCCACAACTAAATTGAAGACAACAAGCTGCTACCGAGCTGCCGGTGGGGGGGCCGGATGGCTCAGTTGGTTAGAGCTCGAGCTCTTAACAACACGGTTGCCAGTTCAATTCCCGCATGGGATGGTGGGCTGCGCCCTTACATCTAAGATTGAGAACGGCGACTGGACTTGGAGCTGAGGTATGCCCTCCACAACTAGATTAAAGGACAACAACTTGACTTGGATCTGATGGGTCCTGGAAAAATACACTGTTCCCCAATATTCCCCAATAAGAAAATGAAAGAAAAAAAAGAACTGATTAAATAACTAGTTAAATAGCTAAAATTGAACTATATATATATGGACCATGGATTTTAATCAATCTAATTCTGTGGTCCAAAGGTTTAATTAAACAAAGAAACTGCACAAATGTCATGAGAATGGGAACGTGAGTAGTGCATAGGGGAGAAAAATTTTCATTAAGCCCTCAGCAAGCATATGGCACCTTGCTTGTTTCTTTCATATTCGTGATTCACTTAATTACCACAAAACCCAGTGAGGTTTAAGTATTGTTGTTTCCATTTTAAAGATGAGAAACTGAGATAAATTACTTTGCTTACTTTCCCAAATCTATAGCCCAATCCTAGAATGAGGCTTGTCATAAAGTGTGGTTATACACTTTCTAGGGGATTTGGGGGAGAGGATAGGGCAGGCGACTGGGTTGGGAAGATAGTAATAGGCGCTTCTAATATTTTAATTTCCAGAGTGCAGCTGGAAGAAATATCACTGGCTAGAGTGTTTGTGGGGACAGAGCCCCGGAGAGCAGTTTCCAGGCTCTCGGCCTCATGTGGAAAGGTGCTGGCTCAGGTAGTAGATGGCCGTCAGCTGTAATCAGCTGTAATGGATGGCGGGTTGCGGATCGTGTGGCTCCTGGTTCCTGTGTCTCCAACCCAGCCGCCAGTGGTATGACTATAGTGGTCTGACTCCCCTACCTATGGCTCCGTGGGTGTTCCTTTTTGGCCTCGGCATGTCCTGCGTTCTTATGTGGGGAGCGGGAGCTGAGACCCCGCCTGACACCCCGCATGACAATAGGTCACAAGTTATTTGTGTTTACATTATATATTATACATGATTTGGAAAAATGTATCTAACAACAATGTACACAGTTCCACAAAGATTTATTAAAATTCCATTTTCTAGAATTGTAAAGTAAACCTACATTTTCAAAAAGAAATAAAATATTCAAAAATTATATCTTGCAACCTCTGGGACTCCTCTGAATTTTTTTTTTCAGTTTTTTAAAATAACATTTATTTAAAAAAGTGAACATGTACATAATAGGAACCTGAAAAAACACAAGAAGCAAAGAACAAAGTCATCCATCATCACAAGTATTTCACAATTTGATGTGTCCGTCTACGTCCCCTGTGTGTATTTATGATGTAGGTGACGTTGAATCTGTCAGCAGTTTCTGAGTGTGGGCCGGGATCGTGTCTCGTGAAGCTGAAGAATGGAAATACGGACCAGGGAGAGGCAAAAAGTTTTAAAAAGAGGATAGTTTATTAGAGGCAGGAGAAGAGGTTGCGGCTCCAGAGCGGGAGGGGGTCCCGAATGGGGGGTGCCCCATGACTGAGGCAAGAGCTCTTACTTTTATACCTTCCCTTGTCTGCTTGGGGAAGGGGAGCTGTTTGAAGAAGGGAACTTTTTTTGAAGAAGGGAACTGGCTCCTTCTAATGAAATTCGTCTACCAGGTTTGTTCTGCTTGCCAATCCTGAAGGAATTAGCAAAGTAACCCACTCTTATCTATCAGATCTGCTCCATTTGTCAGGCCAAAATGAATTTTATGATTAAACTCAAGGCCTTTTTTACATTATGTCCTGGAGCAAAAGAGTGATTTTAAAACCTGAAGTTTTAGGATATGACTGTGTTTTCTTTATTCCACCAGGGACCTCCCTGTCTACCTAGGGACATGCTAACTATCCTGCATCATTTACACAACTAAGCATTCATTTTTATATAATTAAGATAGTACAGTTATGTGTCATGCTTTTTCACACATCACAAATATTTCAAAGTTCCAAAGCTATATGTTTATTTTGATAACCAAGAATACACTACACCAACTCAATCTGGAGGAAAAAAATATGTAATTCTGCCTTTCTTGATGACAAAAATTTCATAAAGACAAAAATGGCAACAGGCCTGTAGATAAAGATATTAAAACACTGCATGCCCTTAATGTTTGATTAAGAATAAGACATAAAGCAACAGAGGACACAAAGTATAATTCTTTTAAGAGAATTCATTATCTGATTTATACTTTTCAAATATTAGCAAGCAAGTTTCCACTGAATTACTTAACATTGTATTCTTATAGTACAGCCAAAAAAGATTCACACTCTTCAGTGGTTATCACGAAAATATAAATATGAACACATCTGCATACATCCCTCCTCTATATTTCCTTCTGCCCCTCTGCCGCCAACCTTGTGAAAAAGTCCTGATGTCCATTTCAGAGACAGCATTGTTTCCACTCTTTTAAAGCAAATTTTTGTTTTTTATTTTTTCCTCCTCATATCTAGGTTTTTACCTCTACCTAATTTTATTCTGTTACTTAGAAATAAAAATTCCCCTATGCTGCCCATACATTTCCTTTTATATAAAAAAGAAAGTTGTGTGAGAAGAGGAAACAAACTCTTTTTTTTTTTTTTAACTTGTACTGTTTATTTCACAACACTTCTATTGTTATGAAGCAAATTAGGGACACAGAACCTGGGGCAGTGGGGCCTTTACAAGGAGGAAACATGGACAATGGAGTATCTCCTATGAGAATTCCAGAATAGACATGCTGGGATTTTTGTTCAGAGATGGGCGAAAAAGAAATAAAAATAGATACCCCTCCCACCTCTCTTTCTTGCTTTTGCAATTGAGGGAGAGATCTTAATTTTTTTCAATGTGAGAAAAATATAATCTTTTTATTGGATTGGAGTGATGCTCCAAACTGTTTCAGCCTTAGTTTTTCCTATTGTGTGACATGGCTTCAGAGATTAAACAATCCATCAACAATCATGTAAATGTTACTACACACTTTCTATGTGCCCAGTACTGATGTAGGAACATTTTTCCCATGAGTCCCCAAATGATATAGATGATGTTGGATCTGCCAGCAGTTTCTGGGTGTAGGCCAGGATCGGGTCTCATGAAGCAGAAGAATGGAAACACAGATCCAGGAGAAGCAAAGAGTTTTAAAAAGAGGATAGTTTATTAAAAGCAAAGAGTCAGAGCTCCTGAGTGGGAGGGGGTCCCGAATGGGAGTGGCCCCTGACTGAGGCAAGAGCTCTTATTTTTATACCTTTCCTTGCCTGTTTGGGGAAGGGAAGCTGTTTGAAGAAGGGAACTTGTTTGAAGAAGGGAACTGGCGCCTTCTAATGAAATTCGTCTACCAGGTTTGTTCTGCTTGCCCATCCTGAAGGAATTAGCAAAGTAACCCACTCTTATCTATCAAATCTGCTCCATTTGTCAGGCCAAAAGGAATTTTATGATTAACCTCAAGGCCTTGTTACGTTATGTCCTGGAGCGAAAGAGTGATTTCAAAACCTGGAGTTTCAGGATATGGCTGTCTTTGTTTAGTCCACCAGGGACTTCCCTGTCTACCTAGGGACATGATAACTACCCTGTCTCAGTACTATGTTAAGTCCTAGGGACAAATTTCAGACTGTGAAATAGTCACCAATCTCCAGGTCTTTAGATTTGTTACAATTATGCCTCAAGATATAAGAATGAATGACTTTTTATTTTATTTTATTTTATTTTATTTTATTGAGTTCTAATTGACATATAACATTGTGTAAGTTTGCAGTGAACAACATACTGATCTGATACATTAATACTACAATATGACTGCCATTGTGATGTTCTGTCCAGTCCCATAATTATAATTTCTTCTAATAGTGTGAATAACATTATTTTTAAAGTCCACTTCACTCTAAGATTTCACCTGCGTAGAGGACCACTGTCCTCTCTCCACAACTCACTCCTCAGCTGTCCTTTCCTTCCCAGCAATCTCTTCTCCCTCTTGTCAGTCCTGCTCCATTCCTCTTTACTTTTCTTTTTATTAAATTATGGCCATTCAGAAATAAACTGGGCATTAAAGATCATCTGACACAGTGTTTTTCAGAATGTTTTTTGATCTTCTAAACCACCTTTTCACAGAAAAGCAAACATAAAACCCCCAAGACATAAAGCTAAGAACGTGTACCTGCTCTGAAAAGAGGAGAGATGCCATGCTTCGCCTACTCAACCTTCAGATGAGTAACTGCAACCCTTATTCATAAAGAGTCCCTGAGGGTGAGACAGGTTAGTTAGTATGATTGCTAGGTATATAGGTAGGTCCCTGGTAAAATAAAGAAAAGACAGCCATATCCTAAAACTTCAGGTTTTGAAATCACTCCTTCGCTCCAGGACATAATGTAACAAGGCCTTTAGGTTAATCATAAAACTCCTTTTGGCCAAACGGAGCTGATCTGATAGATAAGAGTGGGTTACCTTGCTAATTCCTTCAGGATGAGCAAGCAGAAGAAACCTGGTAGACAAATTTCATTAGAAGGCGCCAGTTCCCTTCTTCAGACAAGTTCCCTTCTCCAAAGAGCTCCCCTTCCCCAAACAGGCAAAGGGAAGGTATAAAAGTAAGAGCTTTTGCCTCAGTCATGGGGCACCCCCCATTCGGGATCCCCTCCTGCTCGGGAGCTGCAACCTCTTCTCCTGCCTCTAATAAACTATCCTCTTTTTAAAACTTGTTGCCTCTCCCTGGTCCGTGTTTCCATTCTTCGGCTTCACGAGACACGATCCAGGCCCACACTCAGAAACTGCTGGCAGATCCAACATCACCTACATCAAGGGTCCTTTGGCAAAGTCCTAGGAATCCCCAGCCTAAGCCACCCCCTCATTTGGCAGGTGAGGAAGCTGAGACCCCGAGAGGGGCAGAGAACACTTCCAGGTCACAGTCAACACCCAGGCTTCCCGACTCCCATTTCTGGAGCCCTCCCATGGTCTTCCCTTTCTGTCCTTACCACAGGGTTTCAAAATCTTCTGGCCATGAGGAATCCCTTTGAAGTCTAGGGGCTAAAGTCATTTCTAGTGGTTTGAAAACTACCTTCATTTGCCATGGCACCATTGCAGCCCTCAGAACTGGAGACATTCTGTAGACTAAAGTCTACCTGTTCTTAACGCAATCACTTGAAATTTTCTCAAGGGTGGAGAGAAGGAGAAGGAAAACACATAGGATACACTTCAGAAATTATGAGTTCAGTTAACTGGATCCCCATCCTGGCCAGCCCTGCGGCCATTTCAGAAGGGCTAACACACTAAAAGAGTGGCTGGGGCCAGTGGGGGTGGAGTTAAACTGTGTGCACGAAAGAGGTGTGTGTCTCAAGGTAGATCCTGACATGACCCATTGGTGCAGGGGTACATGATAACTAGCTTGTTCTTCTGAGGAAGTAACTGAGTGCTGATGTGTCAGCTCCCTCACTCTGCAAGTCCCCATTTATGCCTCACTCCTCCCACTACTGTCATCAGATATCTGGTTAGATGCATAGTCATGTCTCTTTTCTTTGTAATATAACAATATGGGCATTTATAAAGCTTTCTTTAGTTGTTCAAGGTCAATACAATTAAAACACAATGTATCTTAATTGTTAACCCCTCTACCCCTTGCAGAACAAATGGCAGCAGTCTGAGTGCCAGCACTGAGCTGAAGAAGGGTGAGGAAATCAGGCTGGGATTTCTGCAAGTCCCAGACAAAGCAGTTTTACATCTAAGGTATCTGGTTTTCCACACTGCTTTTTTTCAGGCTACCTAAAAATATTTTTATATCCATCATTTCCTCTTACAGTTTGCCTATCGGCAGGGAGAAAAATATAGGGGTTCAGAATAAATCACCCCAAGATGTGCCTCAGTGGAATATGGATTGTTCTGAACTAAAGGCAACTTTGGCTTCAGGCTTAAGAAAAACTTCTGCCCCTTGCCCCCCACCTTTACTATCTAGAAGAATTTGAATAAGGGACCTTGCCCATAATAAGAGATTATCAGAGATAATCTTTTTTGACCTATCTGTAGGGCAAGGCAAACTTCTAACTACTGAATACCTGTCCTTCTTATCGTCCTGCAATGACCCTTTGAAGCCCCCAAAGCACCTTACCTCTTCTCTTGCTCAGAATGTCTTAGATACCCATTTTCCCTTTGTGTCTTTGAAACTGTCTTGCATGTGAGGTCTCATTTATGTGGGGTCCCAATGTGTACATAAGTACTAATTTTGGTTATTTTATTTTGCTAATCTGTATAGAACCTCGAGGGTAGAGGAAAGTTTCTTCCACTTCTACAAAGACAATTAATTCAATTTTTCTGGAGAAACAGATCCAGCAATTTTATGTCAAGGGGCATAAAAGGAGTCAAAAGGGACCATGTTATTTCAATGGTTGGCATCTCTTCGTCATCTTAACAATGGTGACAAATGGTTGTTTGGGCAAATTTTAAGAGTTCAAATCCTGGTTCTACTACTTACTAGCCATATGATCTTGGACAAGATACTTGACTTCTGTCTGCTTCAATATCATTTGTAAAGTGGCTGATGGTAACATGGTAGTACCTACTTCATTGCCTTGTTGAGAGAGTAAATGAGTTATATGTTTAAGAACCCAACAACAGCAACAGCATATAGCAAGTTCTCAATCAATTTGAACTATTATATTGTGTAGTGCTCATGGTTTACAAAATACTTCCACAGGCTTTAGTAGCTCTTGACTAGGCTCCAGATCATTTGACTTTCAGCCCAGGCTGAAAGAAGGAGAAGTTCAGAATATTGGGTAAGGTCCAGCATCCTTTACTGAACACATCCCAAGGAGAATGTCTACTAGGTGTTGTTTTTCCAGCCCAGTCCTGTCTCTGCTTCATGCCTTGGAGAAGCACTCTGCAAGTCCAGCACATTTCCTCTGCTCTGACAGAAGCTTCTATCTACCCAGGAAGTATGAACTTTCCCTCATCCCTTACACAGCAGGAGGCAGAATTATGCACATTGTTGCTTAAGCCCCAGTAGTCCTTATCTCTTCACTCCAAATACCACTGGATATTCTTTAGAAAACCAATTCTGGGCGAGGAGGATTAAGCTGTACCATTTCCCCTGGTAAAATGTTTAGATGCCTTATAAAGCAACACCAAAAAGCTGCTCGGGAGTGTGGTCACCATCCCTCCTCCACACTCCAAACAGGGGAAAGAGCTGACATTTTTTGAGAACCCAGTGCGTGTAATGCTAGGTACTATGATGCATACAGATAAGGACATGGGGCTGTCCAAGGCAGAAGCAACTTGCCCAGAGCACCACAGTGGATAAAAGCTCTGGCTATGCACTTACCAGCTCTAAGATCTTCCTCAACCTCTCAGAGCTGTTTTCTCATCTGTGAAACTGGGATAGTAATCATATACATTGCATAGGGTCATTGTAAAAATTCAACGAATTAATTCATTTATTATGTTTAGCATAATGGTTGACACATAGAAGAGTCTAATAAATGTTAAGTTTTATTATTATCATTACCTGAAAAAGAGGAGCAGCTAGGGTTTACTTTGTGCCTTTTCCATTACACCAAGTGGGGTCTTTGTCTCTGACTGAGTACAATAAGTTATCTCGGAATGAAAGAGCCTTAACATCTCCCGGGCAAGCTCATGACGTGGGGCATGGGAGACTAGGTGTGGGTAAGAAGTCCATCTTGTTTGAGGTGTGAGTAGTTTTGTCCAACCTACGAAGCAATTCGCTTATTCCTGACGGCTCACCAGTGATGATCCAGTCTTTCTTTGAATCCTTTTATTGACAGCGAACTCATTCTCTAATGAAAATCAACCCATTCCATTTGAGAAAACCATCGAGAAAACCAATTCTGGGCTAGGAGGATTAAGCTGTACCATTTCCCCTGGTAAAATGTTTAGATGCCTTATAAAGCAACACCAAAATCAACAGCATCTTACAGTTAGAGAGCGTGCTTTCTCCGTTCCTTCTCCCTCCACCTTCCTTCTACTTCCCACGTCCTGTCTCTCCTCCTCCTTCCTCCTTTCATCTTCTTTTCTCTTCCTCTTTCTGCCCTGTCCTGTCCCTCTTTTTCCTCTCTCCAACCAGAACTGAGAGCCTGAGGTCCTACTCTTTACCCTGACGTCACTATCTTATTCATGGAGAGCATGTTATGTTTTCAGTATGGCCACTTGTCGGGCTGATAGAATTGGTCTTCAACGGCCATAACAATCCTCTAGGTTTTGCAGAGTCTGTTGAAAGCAAAACCTTTTATCTGGGCCTTCTGTCTTGGCCCTGTAGCTCATTAATGTCATCCATTGGTTCTCTCAGTTTCCGTTATTAACCCCATCTAGAAGGACTTGAAACTTGCATTGATTGATCTGGTGTCTTGAGGCCCATCTGGCCCTATATGCAAGGCATGGAGAAGGTAGGGGCGCTGGGAACAACTCTCGGATCCCAACGCACAAGCAGCCTACGCTGGTTCCAATTTTCCATCTAGAAGCACCGGACTCTACAGCCTGTGCGCTGCCTCCAGCAGCCTCCGGCGGCGCGGCAGCTTTAAGAGAGGGGCGGGGCCCGGGCACAGGCAAGGCAGGGCCAACCCACAAGGTTCCTTTTCCTTTTTGATCCATTCAAAAATTACTCATTGCAAATTCCCGGACTGCTGGGAGAAGAGAAGGAAGGAGGCGGAGGAGCGAAGCTGCTGCAGACGCCGCGCTGGGGGCACCCGGAGGCCCGAGTAGCCGAATTGCTGGCCGGGCCGAAGCTGCTGGCGGGCCGTTCTGGCTTCGGTGGCCTCACCAGGAAGCGTCAGAATCTCGACACCCGGGAAGCTCTGCGCCGCCTCCGCCCTCTCCGCCGCCTCCCGCCCGGCTTTCGGCCCGGAGCCCCCTGCCCTACCGTAGTCTAGCTCCCTCCTCCCTCCGGGACGATCCGACTCGAGCATCTTCCCCGGCGATGGCTGGCCTCTGAGCCATGGCTCAGTACGGCCACCCCACCCCGCTTGGCATGGCCGCGAGAGAAGAGCTGTACAGCAAAGTCACCCCGCGGAGGAACCGCCAGCAGCGCCCCGGCACCATCAAGCATGGATCGGCGCTGGACGTGCTCTTGTCCATGGGCTTCCCCAGAGCCCGCGCGTAAGTAGCCGGGCTTGCAGCCCTTGCGACCCCTCCCGTCCCAAGCGGCAGACCCTCGGCTTCGCTCCAGCTCGCCTCCCGGCGCCTGCGGGACGGGCGGCGCGCTCCCCGCTGCCCACGTCCTGTTGAGGGCAGGATGGGCGCGCAGGAGCCCGGCTCTCATCTCCTCCCCACCGGGGTGCAGGGGAAGATGCCGCGCGGGAGCGCTGTACGGGGGACTTGCTGGGAATGCCTAAGGTGAGGCATGTCTCAAGGAGACGGCACCTGGTTCGAGTCCCGGGAACCGTTCCCAGCGTCCGGCCTCCGCGGGTGGGGCTAAGCTGTTGTCCGCTAACCGCGGAGCCCCTGGGGAGGCGGGGCCCCATTGGGGATTTAGGTATCCTCTTGATCCGGAACGCAGGGCTAGCTTAGGATCCTCTTGATGGCTGCGAGACGGTAAGGGACCAGCGGGGCAGTGAGGCCGGCGCTCCCACTGCAGCGGCTTCCAGGTCCGGATGCTGCTCTCTGGTTGGGTCTCTCACCGGAGTAGGAGGAGCGGGATCGTGGGTGTTGCTGCGTGTTCATTGATCGGGAGGAAGGAATAAGGAAAGCAGTTCTTTCAGGGGACCTGAGTTCTTGTCAGTGGTGATGGCAGCGCAGAAATCTGTGGGTGCCTGAGAATAAGGGGGGGGGGGAGCTGTCCTCCAACATCCTTCTTCCCCAAGGAGGGTTGAGTAGGGAAAGGCAGAGAAAGCGCAGGTGGCTGCCCCTGCTGCCTGCTGCGAAGAGGCCTGATCCCAGCACAAGGCAGCAGCAGTAGCAGCAGGGGGCTTCTGAAGCTGGGCATCCAAGATTGTGGGGCCGGAACCCTGCCTAGAAGGAAGCCAAGGCCCAAAGGTCAGGCCCTTCTCCCTTGGTTGCTTACAAATTTCTTAGGTGGGAACAGACAGCCTGGGATCCCGTGGGGTGCTGCTTCTTTGAATTACATCACCTGGAGTGGGAGGTGGGGGAAACTTTATTAGGAAGGGCCAAGTTAATGAAACTTTTTTTTCTCCCCCGCCCCCTTCCAATTTTCAGATGATAACTCTAGGTTTCCCTTCCAGGGCCTCTGGGCAAACCTTGATTTTTCTTTACTAACCTGGCTGTAACCTCTTAATCAAAGCAGACCTCTGATTTTATCATTCTACCAAGCCTGCTGGGTCAGGTTGGCGTGGCCTTGGAAGGCCATAATATGGACTGATGTTTCTGTCTCCCACTGGCTTCCAAGCACAGGGGCTTCAGTTCCTGATGCCAGAGTTGCAGGGAGCAGTTGTGGTGGGCTCTGCAGGGGTGTGTCAGGTGTGGATGCTGCAAGTTAGGTCCTTCCTATGGATGATGGCTGCACATAGCCTATGGATGATGACTGAGCATAGCTCTCCTTACGAATGGTAGATAGGGGCCTGGAAGTCTGTTGGGCGATGCTGCAGAATTAGCACAGTCCCAGGCATTTTCCCTTTATGAAATGAGGCCAGTGTAAGGAACTATTAGGTTGGTGCAAAAGTAATTGCGGTTTTTGCATTTATTTTTAACCTTTTAAACTGCAATTACTTTTGCACCAACCTAATAAATTGCTTAATTAAGGGAAGAAATACTTAACTCCTCAGACCATCATGTTTGCTATTCAAACTGGCTTTAAAGGGACATCTTTTTCCTGCACTTGTCCATGTCCTGATAGATTAGGATGAGGGTCTAATTTTGGCTTGTTCAACCACTGAGATCTCATTACAACTAGCATTTGCTGATCACTTACTATGCACTGTTCTAAGCACTTTACCTACTATCTATTTTATCCTCCTAGCAACCAAACAAGAAAAGTATTTATGTGCCCATTTTATGAATTGGGAAACAAAGGTTTAGAGAGATTATGCAACTGCTCAGGGTCACAATAGGAAGCAGTGAATGTGGGATTCAAACCCAGTCAGTGCGCCTGCTCAGCTCAGGCCTCATATCCATGGCTGGAATGTAATGCATCAACGTGGGTAACATGTTAGTGCAATGCCCGGCACATAGTGGGCACTCATTAGGTGTTAGCTATTATGTTAGTTTCTGCGGCTGCTGTAACAAGAAACCACAAACTGGGTGGCTTAAGCAACAGAAATTTATTCTCATACTGTTCTGGAGCCCAGGAGCCCCAAATCAGTGTCACTGGGCTGAAATCAAGGCGACAACAGGGCTATGCTCCCTCTGGAGGTTCTAGGAGAGAATGCATTTTTTGCCTCTTAGAGCTCCTGGTGGCTCCTGGCATTCTTTGGCTTGTGACTGCATCACTCCAATTTCTGCCTCCATGGTCACATTACCTTCTCTTCTGTGTCAAATCTCCTTCTGTGTCTTCTGTAAAGACATTTGTGATTGCGTTTAGTGCCTCCCCGGGTAATTCAAGATAACCTTCCCATCTCAAGATCCTTAATTATATCTGCAAAATCATTTTTATTTTATTTTTTTGCCATAAGGTAATGTTCACAGGCTCTAGGTACTATCTAGGTCTCTATCTTTTGGGGGGCCGTTATTCCGCCTACTACAGCTGTTATTATGATTACTAGCACTGCCTCTCTTTACTGGAAAGGTGACAGAGTAGATCATGATAAAATAGTCTAGTTGGGAGGGAGGTTGGCTTTGCTATTCTGTTTCCCTCAGATGCTCTGCGTTGGAGTGGGCAGAGCCCTTGGCAGTTACATGACCCCTGATTTCCACTCCCTCCCCAGGCTGGCATCTCTTTTACCTCAACCTGCAAAGGCTGATGTGGTCAGCCTTCCCCTTAATAACTTACCTCAGGTCAGTAAGAAGAGGGGTCTCTCCACAGGACCATCCATCGGAGATTTCAGAGAGCAGACTTTTAACTTTATTTTAGAGAGTTGGAAAGGAAGAGAACCAGGGCATCAGGCTTAGCTACTCAGAAGCCTCTTTTTTAGGTCTTAAGCCTGGAGGAAGGAACATGATGAAATTGAAAGCAGGAGACAGCAGGAATGGTTTCCTGGGATCAGGATGACTTAGCTGTGATGGGAAGATGGGATGAGACCAATGTCTGGAACATGGCCCTTTGGAGAGAATGGTGGTGGCCAAGGCTGACAGCTCTGGTTTCCCCTCTGGGTGTAACTGGGCCTGGTGTTGCTCATCAGGAAGAATGGACATTCCCCCTGGCTCAGAGTCCAACAAGGTCCAGGTCCCATTCTAGGCTGTGCAGTTCTGTGGTCTTGGATAACTCACTTAAACCCCCAGGGCTCCACTGACTCCCTCTGAAGGGGACAGGATTACTTAGTGCATGCTTCTTAAGTGCTTGATGGAGCTACAGGGAAGAAGTGCTGAACAAGCAGGTGACCTCAGGATGTGTTCTTTCTAGCTCACTACTCCCCTGGAGCTGCGCTGGGTTTTTTCCATCCTACCTTATGACCTTCAGCCCAACTTAGACACTGCTGTGGAAGAACCCGCCACATGGAGGATTGAGGAGTGGTGATTTTTTGGTGTGTGTGTGTGTGTGTGTGTGTGTGTGTGTGTGTGTGTGTGTTTAAGCAAGCAGAACACAAAGAGGTATTAGGAAGGCCTCAAGAAGAAAACTTTCAAGGGGCCCAAATGGCCTATCCCTTCCTTTTTCTTTCTATGCCCAATCGCTCTTCTCTGTTCCAAAAGTTCTAAAGGTAAAAGTCTAGCTTTGTCAAGACTGGAGTGAGGTTGGTGGAAAGAAAAGGAAGAGTGTGTATGCTGGGCAAAGGCCTGAGGAAGAGGACGCCTAAGGCCAGGAGGAGCTGTGTGGAGAAGACCAGACAGGAACTCTGATAGAGTCGTTGCTTTGCATAACCCTACGGGATTTCATCCTATCCCCCTACTGGCCTCTCTGTAGCTTGAGGCCAAGTGTGGGAACCAGTCACTGAACAATAAATTTGAGGAGCCCTGGCTGACAGAACTGTGCCTTTTGTTTTGGTTGGGGTTTGCTTGAAGCTGCCTGGGGCCAGGACTTTATCTATAGCCAGTGGCTTTTGAATGTTTCCTAATGAATGACTGAGACATGTAATCTTGCAAAAGGACACTGTGACAGTAGTCAGATGTCCAGAGTTCTAGTTCAGCTTCTGACTGACACTTAAAACTTTTTGGTCTTCCGTTTAACCCCTTTTTATCAATATCCTGACCAGCTTCTGTGTGTGGCAATACCTGTCCTGTGTAACTAACAAGGCTTTGTAAAGATAAAATGAGATCAGGGTAGGAGAGGACTTAGAGAAATTAAAAGTATAATCTGGACACAAGATCGATGTGATTATGGAATTATTGTGTTGGACTGGAAGAAAAGGAAGGAGATGACATGCTGATTGAGGTTCTAGGCAAGGATTTACATGGCTCTTGTCCTTTTTTCCTACCGAGAATGTTTAAACGATGCTTAAACAGGAGGACAGTGGCAGAAAGAAAGAGCTGGAAAAAGTGTCTTGGCTCTGGAAAGGAAGCTGTGTTAGCTATGCCTCACTGCCCAAAGATAAAAGCAGCTCAGAGCTGGCTACACAAGCATTGAGAGGCATCTTGAAGAGCCCAGGAATTAAAGTATCCAGTTTCTCTGGCCTTTTCCAGCCTACCTGGTGAATTGACACTGGATTCCCTGAAAATACTTGGTTAACACAGCAGCTCTGAATTGTGGCTGACTCTGGGTGGGGGTTGCTTTCCCAGGAGTGTGGGGGTAGAAAGAGAAGACAAACCATGGTCAATTTGGGGCTGAAGGGATCCTACAGGTGGGTACAGCAAGGAAGCCTCACACAGCACTCCTGTATATGTGTGTTATTTTGCAGTTGAAGATTGCTCTCACATACACTAACTATCCGTCTTGATCAAGACAGCTGTCCTGTGAGGTAAATCACATGGTAAAAGCCTCATTTTAAAGATGAGACTTGAGGCTCTGAGGAGCTCAGGGACTTACTCTGTGTGGGGCCATGTCACCATGACAGCCTCAGGCTAAAATCGTATGTCTAGTGAACTTTCCAGACTAGACAGAGGCTCTGACTCAAAAGGAAAGAGCCTGACATGTTTTTGTTTTTTTTCCCACTTTATCGAGATCTAATTTATGTACAATAAACTAAACCTATTTAGAGGCTGATCATTTTGGCAAATGAAAACATTGTGGAATCACCATAAGACACAGCACATGTCCATCGCACCTTAAAGTTTGTTTGTGTCCTTTTGCAGTCAATCCATTCTCTACCCCATCCCTGAGCAGCTACTAACTGCTTTCTGTCACTACAGATTAGTTTGTATTTCCTAGACTTATATATAAGTGGAATCAAATAATGCACTATTGTGCCTGCCTGGCTTCTTTTCTAATATTTTTGAGACTCGTCCATGATATTGCATGCATCAGTAGTTTGTGTCCTGTTATTATTGCTGAATAGATTTTGATATATTTGAATGTTCTAGCAATATGATTATAACCCCTTGTACACAGGTTCTATGAAAATTCCCTGTTGTACCCTAGTAATACCTTAGATTTTTAGACCACTTTGGAGATTACAAAGCAGACATATATACATAATCACTATCAAGTCTCAAACTTTGATAATTTCATGAGAAAACAGGTTCACAAGATTAACTGCCACACAGAGTGAAGAGCATCCTGCCTTATGACGCTGTCCTGTGGTTTTTGTCACCACCCCCCACCCCCCGCCCTCAGCCATTTCAAACTCTAGCTGTTTTTCACTGAGAGGACAATAATTCTCAGAGCTACAGGCTTTGCTTTTCAGAGAGGAAACCAAACTAGGGAATCCTGTGTCTCACACCAGCTCTGCTCCTGCCAGTGACAGTGGTGGTGGAGCTGACAGTGCCATCCTCATCCCATTAGGCATCTGGTATATGTGTGTGTTTGTGTGTGGGGGGGGAAGAGTGTGGGGAGGTCCTTCTACTTGGGCAGGCAGGAACTGAAGAGACCCACCATCATCTGCCTGATACCCAGAAGTCTAAACTCGTGCCAACTGTTCAGACAGCCTGGGTTTGAATCCCAGCTCTGCTCCTTACCTGCTGGGTGACCTTTGGTGAGTTGCTGAATACACTAAGCCTCAGTTTTCCTGTCTGTAAAATGTTGACACTAACAGATTTACCTTGAAGGACTGTTGTGACGACTAAGGGTGGCTTTCTGCTCAAATAGTTGGAGAGTGCCTAGCCTTCGGTAAGCCCCAGTAAGGAGGGAGGTGTTCCTGCTACTCCAATGGTGATTGTATTCTGCACTACTCGCTTTGTTTCCTGAGGCCAGGGTTGCCCTCCACTTTTACATCTCCCCTCTACTTACTGAGCTGTGGGCAGAAAGTAGTGAATGTGGGGTAGAGGCCAACTGAGGCCTTCCCATAGCACTCAGTTGCCTTCCCCTGCACCTCTCTCGGTAGAGTGCCCCGAGGGATGCCAGGCGTAGTGGAAGCAAACCCAGAAACAGCCAGTGGTGCCCATGCTGCTGACTATAATGAATGGCCTGGGTTGAGGATTTGAAGGAGTGCCATATGTTGTCTTTTGGTTAGTCTCAAATGGAATCAGACTCCAGCCCTAGAGGGGAAAAACAAAGTGCTCTCAAGAATGGCTCCTCTACCTTGTGACAAGCACAGTCCCAGCAGGACTGCTAGGAGAATGAGATGCCTGTGGTCCTATCAGCACTGGAAGCCCTTGTCTTCTTCATTGGAGGATTTTCCCAGGGGCCCCTTGGTGTTATCCAGAGGCTTATGGGAGAATCTCTGGGTTTTCTTTTCCCTGGAAGATGCAAGGATAGATGCAGTAGCGACACAGGTCCTCTGGACCTTCTGTCAGGCGCTCAGGGTATGTGATAGATGATCCTCGTTCTTGTTGGTCCCTCATGCTAACATCCCTATTTTCCTGGTGACTTGGCCATCACATTCTTTGCCACCTACTATTTATGAGGATGAGGCCTATGGTGAAGTGCCTCAGCTGAACATCCAGAAATTGACTGAGCTCTTTGGCATGTGCACAGAATCCTACTAAATTCTGTGCAGTTCCCAGGAGGAAAAGATGAATGTCAGGTTTCACCACCTGGCACTCTGAAGTCAACTACTCTCCCTACCTGGCTGCAAATCCTTCACAGTGACTCTCTGAGGAGCAGGTGTGCCTTTTCATAGCCAGGGTGAATAACACTTCACAGATTGTTTAAAAGCTCAGGGTTCAGCTCACTCCCCACAGCTAGTCCAATGGTAACTCACAATGGAAGCAAACTTGGTTTACCAGACCCTGGCTCTGCACTCTCACTCTGCTGTCAATTATTGGCTGTTTGGACTCACATCCATACTTTTCTTTCCCCTGGCCTCAGTGTTCCCAACCGTACAAGGGTTTGAAGTCAACCACCTGTCAGGTCCCTTGCAGTTCTGGTGACTAGAGAGTGACATAGACAAGTGTTTTTGGATAGCACAAAGGTATTTTCACTGCTTCATGTATACTTTTCTGTTCCAGAGCATTTGGCTTTTCTGTTTTTATTTTCATTTTGTTTTGTTTTGTTTTCCCCAGAGCTTTATTGTTAAACTCTTCTCCCTTTAAAGAAAATTCTTAGGACTGTTGATATTCTAGAGTAAATAAATGGAAAGAAAGAAAGATATGAGGCAAATACAATGGTGGGAAGTTGTTTAACTAATATACATTAGTATAATTTTCAAATTGGTACATAATATGCTTTCTTGCAAAATACGACCAAAGTGCTGGTTAAATGAGAAAGAAGGTTAGTGCCTCGTGCCCAGCTCCTGGGGGAAATAAATTGCTCATGGGCACCTTTTTAATTAAAGGGACATCTTCCCTTCTGTGGGGTCACCAGCTGTTTGTGTAACAATTCCATTGTGTTCTGTTGCCCCACTGGAAACATAAACATTCTTGTACATAAAGCAACAGCGTCAATGAACTCCACCAAAACCAGGGCTATTGCCGCACACAATGGGAAGCTGAAAGAAATACCACCATAGCAGCTCACGATCACACAATCGTCTGGAAAAAGCCAAGGGGAAGCTGATAGCACAGATGGCCAGAGGCAGCCAAATGTTTCAGGTTTTTTTATCAGGTTTTGTTGGATAAACCTTCTCCATGAATCAGGTAGCAGGATTGTTTAGAATCCTGCTTCCATGTTGACTGTGCCCTATTCAAAAATATTTACTGTGAGCATCCGCTCTCTAAATGTTTATTGTCTTATCTTGGGTAGGAAGCGCTCAGAGAGTAGGAAAGGAATCTGCCTCTGAATCTGCCTCCAATGGCTGCCTTTGTGTACAATCTACTTAAACACAGACAAACATGCAGAAATGTACAGGATTGCTGGAGTTCTGAACCAGTGGCATCTGCTGTCTTTTTTTTTTTTTTTTAACTTTTATTTATTTAAGTGTGTTTTTCCAGGACCCATCAGCTCCAAGTCAAGTAGTTGTTTCAGTCTACTTGTGGAGGGCACAGCTCACAGTGGCCCATGTGGGGATTGAACCAGCAACCTTGTTGTTAAGAGCACGCTCTAACCAACTGAGCCAACCGGCTGCCCCCTGCTGTATTATTTCTTAACCTGTGCTTAAATTGCCTGCCTTCCCATCCTTTCCCTCATCAGATTTTATCCATCCTAGAGAACTAGTTCAATTGTGATACATTTGGCTTCCTTTCTCTTTCCTTCCCCTCCCCCCGCTCCTTTTTTTTTTTCTCATCTTATTTTCTCAAGTCTTATTAAGCTTCATCCTGTGAAACAAGCTAGGTAGAGGGAATCATCTCTATATTGCCTACAAAGATGCAAAGTGCTTTGTCCAAGGTCCTCAGCCCCTTCCACCCACAGTGATCTTTTCTGTTTGGGGCCTCTTATAACATATCTTCACATCTTTGAAGAACAAGACAAAGGGAAAAAAAAAAAAACTACAGTAGTGCATCTGTCTTATCTTCATGACAAGTTTCTTGGGTAAGCTATTTTTAAATATGTATAGACACTTCACTATGTATTTATGGACAGCTACTATAAACTATTAAAATAGCAGTTGGGAGTAAAAAAGATAATTAGATATAATCTCTGCCCTTGGCAAACTAGTGTGAAAGAGAGAGAATTGTGATAAAATGTGGTAAATGTGATGCAAGAGATAGATGCACCATCTACGTGAGCAGATGAGGAAGGTACTACAACCAGATAGGGGGCCCTGAAGTCAATTTTAAAGTACAAATAAGAGGAGCGCAATACTCTTCTTCAGTTTAAGAGGGTAAGAGTTTGGAGAGTTCAGCAGACAGTTCAATGATTTAATATTACACCACAAGTGTAAGATAGCGGCAAATTTATTTAAACTTGGTTTTCTTGAATCAGTCTTCTCATTGTCCTCTCACCGTCTATCTCACTACTGGCCCCTCCACCCCAACTAAATAGTACCTGAAGTACTACCATGTTTCCTCGAAAATAAGACCTAGCCGGACAATCAGCTCGAATGTGTCTTTTGGAACAAAAATTAATGTAAGACCCGGTCTTATTTTACTATGAGACCGGCTCACATATTAATTTTTGCTCCAAAAGATGCATTCGAGCTGATTGTCCGGCTAGGTCTTATTTTCGGGGAAACATGGTATGTTACTATCTAGCTTAGAAAGAAAAGGAGAAATTTTGGCTACCAAAAGACACAGCTGACTCATAGTTGGGCCTAAGTTTAGATTTGACATTATTTCACTCGTTCTTCCATTGGGCATTTACTGAGTGCCTGTTATTTGTTAGGAACTTGTTAGGAATGGGATGGTTGTCTTTCTTCTACAGGAGCTCAGCAGTCCTGAAGAAAGAAAGACATATAAACCATAAACATGACATAATACAATTAGTGCCAGTTTGAAAAAAGCTCTGTAGGACCACAGGAAAAACAATTAGTACAATTTGGAAAGTTGAGGAAAGCAGAGGAGGCAACAATTAAGGCTGACCTTAAATAATGAATAGATTTTGTAGGTGTAGAAGAGGGAAGGACATTCCAGTCAGAGAGAACAGCATGAAATTCAGAGCATAAGAAGGCACAGGGGAGCTGAGGACTGGTGAGGAGGAGACAAAAGAGGAGTAGAGAAGGGGCGGCAGGACGGCTCAGTTGGTTAGAGCACGAACTCTCAACAACAGGGTTGCCTGGTTCAATTCCCGCATGGGATGGTGGGCTGCGCCCCCTGCAACTAAAGATTGAAAATGGCAACTAGACTTGGAGCTGAGCTGTGCCCTCCACAACTAGATTGAAGGACAATGACTTGGAGCTGATGGGCCCTGGAGAAGCACACTGTTCCCCAATAAAAAATTTAAAAAAAAAAAGATCAGAGGTTAAAAGGAGTAAACTGCAGGTATCCTTAACTGTGTTGGCTTTGCTATTCTCTGAGTGTTCCTGGGAATGGCAAATTCAAATTTTGATAGCAGCGAAAAGGATTACTTTAAGGTTGAATTAGAGGAAGAAAGTGTGATTCTCACATTGGTTCCAGTTAGTGAGGAACCTAATGAAGAACGTGAAATGAAACCAAGCATTTCTTCAATCTCAGAAGACAACCTGAAGATTCCTAGGACAGATGATGAAGTTTATCTTCCTCAAACGAGTGAACAGTTCAAAGCTTGTCCAAAACCAATGCTCCTTGCCGACCATTTTGCCTTCAATTAATAAAGTGCATTGGGACACTTTGAGGAACTGGTGCCAACAATTTAATTTGAGTACTGATGGCAAGAAAATAGATGTTTATCTGAGGCTCAAGGAACATGCATACTCTGAAGAAAAACAAAACATTCCTGAAATACTACAGGAGTCAAGTTCAAAGAAAGGCAAGATGGTGACCAAGAAAGCAAGGAGTAAGAAAAGTTGTAAGATGAATGAGAGAGAGCAAATGACCAATAGCGTTGAAGTGATAACTTCAGCTCAGGAAACCATGTTGGCAGCATGAGCAAGACTTGCTGCAAGAGCCGTTCAACCTACGGCTATGAATTCATGTCCCATTCCTACTTCTGCTGAGAACTTTCTGCTGCAAACGTCTGGTGTCAGGTGGTGTGTGGTCCATGGCAGGCCTCTCTTGGCAGACAGAGAGGGTTGGGTTCGCCTGCAGTTCTATGCAGGTCAGGCGTGGGTGCCTGACCCTCCTAAGAAGACGATCTCTCTCTTCCTGTTGCCAGCCTGCACTTTCCCATACCCAGACCTAGAAGATAATATGTTATGCCCCGATTGCGTTAAGAGGGATAAGAGGATGATGGAAAGATTAACTACAATGAGGAAGTAGAAGCAACCTGTTTTGAACACAACCACATCATTCCTTTTGGATTGACCATGTCTTAATAAAGAATAAACGGTGGAAAAAAAAAAGATCATCTCTAGACATACTAAACTTTGTATATATATAATAAAAGGAGTAGAGAAATTAGTTGCACCTAGAGGTTACGGAGAATAACATTTTAAAGCACAGAAATCAGTATAAAGAGTAGAATGGAGCAGAGAAAAACGAGGCATGGAAGCTAGTAAGAAGATAGTTGTAATAGTCCTGGTGAAAGATTAATAGGGCTTGGATTAAAATTAACAAGAGCTAGATTCTAGAGAGATTTTTGAAATCAAATTAACAGGATTTATAATCTGTTGGGAGTAAAGAATAGGGAGCAAAACGGTAGCTCAAGATTAACAGTTTAGGAAGCTAGAAAGGTGGATACATTAGTAACCAAGATAAAACATACAGAAGATTGGGTAATATAGAGGATAAGATGACAGGTTTGGCTTGAGATGTGTTTTAAGTTCTACAAATATGTAAAGATACAATTGAAAATAGGGAGCTGGAGCTCAGAGGAAAAGTTAGGGCTATAAATATAGATTTGAAAATTGATGGTAGTTGAAGGCATGAGAGTAGGTGTGATGAACCAGGCAGAGTGTAAAGAACAGAAAAGAAGCAACTTCCGGGGGTAGAATTCTGAGGGACAAGCTGGTGGGTAGAAGAAAAAGAACAGGGGAAGGAGGCTAAGAGAAGAGGCAGGAAAAGGAGAAAACGAGAGAGATCCTGCAAGGAGACAGAGAAGAAGAGAACTTCATGAAAAAGACTCAGGTCAACAAAATGTTTTCTTTCCTTTGCATTTCCAAAGTGAGTAAAATTGTTGGTTGTGAATGCAATGTTCCTAGGTGAAGATTCCAAAGCTTCTCAGCAGAGTTTCTGGTAATCCGCTCCAGTACCCCCAGACTCCTGAGGACCAAGACCCTGGGAGCCTGCTGAGCTCTTTGACAGCTCTTTCTGCAGAGCTGTAATCTGCTCTCTGTAACTGAGACTGCTGAGATTTGACTGTGAATAGACAGATTATTTGAATCTCTGATGTAAGAATCATCTGCCCTTTAGAATTCCCCCACTGCTAAATTCCACTTATAGATTTTATCTACCCCCCATACACACACACATTCCTAACTCAGTACCAAGTCCCCACCCCCAACTTACCTGTCCTCACTGGAAACCATGCTGAAGTTACCTGATTATTCTTGCTGAAGTGACCCTTCATTCATTATTCAACATATCTTTCCTGATCCGTACTGCATGCCAGTCGATGCATTCAGTGCTGTGGATAAAGCATTGAGAAACCTCCTCAGATCCTCCTCTTTTCAGTCACAGGTTGCTGAGATCTCAGCCTGCCATGCACTAAGCTCATTTTCTATAATGTCCTCTCTCCACATAAGCCCCTGCCACCACCACATCTCATCAGAAATAGCTCATCAAGGAATGCCGAGGCTCTATGCTCTGTCTCTAAGACATCAAGATACACGAGGGGCCCAGTAACCAGAGGTTGGAGCAATTTCTGTGTTCCTGACGGAAGGTTTACTCCAGCTTTCTAAGTCATTGACAACTTACCCTGCACACTTGGTCTGTCTGCACTCACCTACAACCTGGAGATGAGTGGGAAAATGTGAAATAAGAATGGTGATACATGTAATGGGTACTTTGGAAGGAAATGACGGAGGAAGGAAGATGGAGGAGGAAACAAGCAAATGACCTTGAACTGGGGATACCTGACTCAAGGTTGGAGAAAGTCCATTTCCCCCTAAAGAAAGGGAAGTTGTACTTTATAGGGTATGTTGTATGTTTGTGGGAGTTGAATTTCTAAGAGTTGGTAGATACTGAAAATGTAAATACAGATTATATAGTTTTAAATTTAGGTGATTAGATGATTGATAGTTCTTCATGTGGTGCCAAAAGATGTGAAGAAAAACAATGTCCCGAATACAATACTTTGTGGAAGTTGTAGCTAACAGGAATGTAGATAGACGTAGGTACACAAGGTTAGTTATTCATATCCTAGACTGTTCCTCATATGAAATTGCATAATAGTAATCACTTGCTCCTAATTTGGGAGTCATTTATAATGGGAGATACATTTTGCTTCCGAGTGAACAAAACTTATATAAGGTTCCTGCCCTACGTTTAGGATAACTCAACTATCCCTATTGAAATAGAGTATTTTTACTTAGAAAAAACCTGCAGAGATAGAATGTTAGAAATGTATAGCTGGAATTGCTAGTAGAGCTCATCTAGTCCAACTCCCTCTTTTTACTTGTAAGTAAAATGAGATGAGCAAATGAAATGACTTTTTCAAGACCAACAGCTAGACTGACAGAATCAGAGCTTAGGCCTCCTGACTCCCAGCTCAGAACCACAGTTTTTTTTTTTTTTTCTACATTAGGCTACTTCCCTGAGTCCAGGCTCTGCCTCCAAGAAATAGATTTCTAACAAGGTTTTGGCTCTGTTTTCTGGGGGAATAGACTGGTCTATTGCCTGATTAGTCCTTTCATATAGTTTCTCTCTTTTCTTTCTCTTTTGCTCCCCTCTTTCTGCCGGCCATTTGTTCATGTCTCAGCCAATAGAAGATGAAGCTAACATGTTGCTAGGCCAGTTGGAATGGTTACCTCTGAGAAGGGGGCTGGGATGGGTGGGTGAGGAAGTCTCACACCAGTGGTAGAGTAGGTGTTGGAGAGGATCCATAGTTGTCTCAGTCACCCACCCAGCAGGGTAAGAACAAAAATTATGTTCTGCTGTGGGGGAAAGAAAATAGGCTTTAGAGACAAGAAACTGGATTCAAACTCTGGATCTCTCACTTTCTGAGGGTGTGGTTTTGAGCAAGTTATTTCTATAGGGTGGATGAATCAAAATGAGGCAATGTGTATAAAAGTAATAAAAACTACAAAAAATCATGCACACATGAAGTGATACTATTATCTGTAATCAATGCTTTGGTCATGGTTCTTTAGGCTCTTCCAGAAAGTCTGTGAACACTTGGTTTTATGTCGTGTTTGGAGGGCTACTCTAGTCTTCCCTAACCAAGCCCCATTGCTCCAGGAAAGCTAATTCTGTCAGATTGAGGAACATGAGGAGCCATTTGAGAGGCCAGTTCCATAAAAGTGATCACTTCCTTCTGGAAGCTTTAATTTTCACTTCACCTCTTTCAGGAGGTAGGGCTGTGAGTCATAAGGAGTTAGCAAGTTGCTTTTGTGAAAACCAGAGGTTTTGTGAAACACAGCAGATATGACCAAAGGCATGTGTACTAGTTTCCTGTTGTTAATGTAACAAATTAAGTGGCTTAAAACAACACAATTCATCCCCTTATAGTTTGGAGCTCAGAAGCCCAAAATGAGTATAATGGGCAAAAATCAAGATTTCAATAGAGCTATAATCTTTCTGGAGGCTGTAGAAGAGAATCCGTTTCCTTGATTTCTCCACCTTCTAGAGTCCACCTGCATTTCTTGGCTAGTAGCCCCTTCCTCCATCTTCAAAATGCATCACTCCATCTTCTGCTTCTGTCATCATATGTCCTATCTGTCTCTGACTCTCCTACCTCACTTTTTCCTTTATAATAATCCTTATGATTACATCTCTCCAGCTCAAGATTCTTAGCTTAATCACATCTACAAATCCCTTTTGCTGTGTAAACTAACATATTCATAGTTTTCTGGGGATTAGGGCATGGAGATCTTTGGGGAGCAATTATCCTGTCTACCACAGAATAATAAGTGGCTTTTAGAAAAACAAGAAGTAAGGTGCGTGTATAAGCAGTTGGTCTGCATTTCTCCTTAGTTCATGGTACTTCTCACAGAATAGAGGTTTACTAGGCTCTCTTCATCACGCTCACCATTCCCAACTAAAGCACCAAATATTTATAACCAACATTTATTGAGTGCCTACGGTGTGCCAGACAATATTTTAAACACTTTACATGTGCATTATTTTATGTATTCTTCATAATAACCTTATGAGATGGTGACTACTATCCCCATTTTAGAGATGAGAAAACTGAGGCACAGAGATTTTTTTTTTAATTTTTATTTTTCAATGACAGATGACATTCAATATTATGTTAGTTTCAGATATACAGCATAGTAGTTAGACATTCATATAACTTATGAGTCGACCCTCCCAATAAGTCTAGTATCCATCTGGCAACATACATAATTATTACAATATTATCGACTATAATTCCTATGCTGTATTTTATATCCCTGTGACTATTTTGTAGCTGCCAATTTGTACTTCTTAATCCCTTCACCCTTGTTACCCTCTCCAACCCTCTTCCATTTGGCAACCATCAGTTTATTCTCTGTATCAATGAGTCTGTTTATTTTTTTTTGGATTTCACATATAAGTGAAATCATATGGTATTTGTCTTTCTCTGACTTATTTCACTTATCTTAACACCCTCTAGATCTATCCATATTGGTGCAAATGGTAAGATTTCATTCTTTTTAATGGCAGAGTAATACTCCATTGTATATATGTACAATTTCTTTATCCAATTGTCTATTGATGGGCACTTAGGTTACTTCCGTATCTTGGCAATTGTAAATAATGCTGCAATGAACATAGGAATGCATATATCTTTTTGAATTAGTGTTTTAGATTTCTTCAGATAAATACCCAGAAGTGGAATTGCTCAGTCATATGGTAGTTCTGTGTTTAAAGTTTTTGAGGAACCTCCAAACTGTTTTCCATAGTGGCCCTACCAATTTGCAATCCTACCAACAGTACACAAGGGTTCCCTTTTCTCCACCTCTTCGTCCTGACACTTGTTGATTTACTGATGATGGCCATTCTGACAGGTGTGATAGCTCATTGTGGTTTTAATTTGCATTTCTCTGATGATTAGCGATTTTGAGCATCTTCTCATGTGTCTATTGGCCATCTCTATGTTCTCTTTGGAGAAATGTCTATTCAGGTCCTCTGCCCATTTTTAATCAGATTTTTTTTTTGGTGTCAAGTTTTATGAGTTCTTTATATATTTTGGATATTAACTGATTATCAGATTATGGGCAAATATAAGACACAGAGATTTTTAAGTTGCCCAAATCATACAACTAGTAAGTAGTCATGTTTTTAACCAGCACCCACAGCATTAATGTGTAGCTGGTGTTTAGTAAAGTTTGATGAGTAGCAGAAGGAAAGAAACTTGAGGCCCAAAGAAATAATGTGGTATCTCTAGATTACACAGACTGGGGTCAAAAGGGCGATCTCACTTGTCCATTAGTTTGGTCTGTTACTGGGCCTCAACAAACTGCAATGTGGTTGGCTGTCTAGTGATGTGGTCTGGAGTTACAATGACATTATCACCCTTTATGAAAGCGCACGTCTGTGTGTGTGTGTGTGTGTGTGTGTGTGTGTGTGTGTGTGTGTGTGTGTCTGTGTATGTGTGTTTGTACTACCCATCTCAGCTGGAAACTATGAGAAGACAGACACAGGATTATACTCAGGAGTTAGTAGAACACCAACTCTCTGCCAACCACCTCTCTCAGCCTCTAGCTGCTTCTGCACATGGAACCTCCACAAAGAAATAGGGAGTGTGTTACTATTCCTGGGGCCTCAATGAAGGGCTCCTTGAATCGGGTGTATAGTGATTTGCCTGGTACTACAGGTTGTGGTCAAAGTAACATACATTCAAATTCCTATTCCACTTGGAGCAAATTACTAAACCCCTGTAAGGTTTTATAACAGTTTTATAACAGTTTTATAACAGTTTTCTCATCTGTTATAAATGAGGGTAATAATATCTACCTCAAGGGATTGTTATAATGGTTAAATGAGATAATATATAAAAAATATACCAAGAGTGCCAAAAAAATGTACACAAGTGGACAGACACTGTAGTCAACGTTGCTCAAGCAGTAGTTCACCGTAAACAGAAGTGTCTGGACGCTGATGGTATCCACTTTGATCCCCTCTTGTAATTGCAGAAGTCAAACGTGACTTGTATTCATCTTTTGTTATCAGTATATATTATTACAATTTTAATACAGTTTTCCTTTATTAAAATGTGTATACATTTTTTTGGCACCCTCTGTATAATGCAGAACTCAACTTACAAGTGCACAATATGTGGTAGTTATGGTGGTTAAGATCACCAGGTTTGGAATGACGAGGTTTGTGTGGGGTGCAGAAGGGCACTCCGGGTACAAGTTAATAAGTGATTCTAGACCTTTGGTGAGAGTGTGTTTCTAAGTTCTTGCCCCATTATCTTTAAGACCTAGGGCTCAGGGATAATTTAAGTCATATTCAGTTGATTGGATATGTGTTCTGGGGAAGGCAGCTGGGTTAGAAATGTGGGATGGCTCTCTTTCTCAGTGCAGAATCCTAATCACACCACTCCTGCCTTCTGCCTGGCTTCACAAATACTCGGAGATTCTGTCCTTCTCAAGAAGAATCTCTGCCATGTCAGCAGTGTGGTGATGATGGCAAGGGTCCCTGTGGGAGTCAGTTTGTAGGTCGGGCTCGAAAATCCACTAATCAATCAAGATGAGCCTCATGGGGATCTCAGACCTCACTCAGACCTGCCGCAATTTTGTGCATCAGGATTGAGAACATCTGAAGTTCTTATCTTCCAACTAATGTGAGATTGCAGGCTTACAACTGTAAGGCTAAACATAACAGCCGTACTCCTTTGCTGTCTGGCTGCTTCAGGCACCACAGGTCTCCGGGTGGCACTTCATCCATCAAGACTTGGCAGAAAGGTGGAAAGAGTGGTTGTCTTGTTATGGCCTGCGGCTGCCAGCACTGCAGGCCAGTGTAGTGGTGAGGTGGGCCGGGAGAGGAAGAGTGCCTGGACACCAGGAGCACCGCTTCAGGAAGGTGGCCTGTTTCCGGCGTGACTGGTGAAGACCTTCAAATGAAATGACTCTCAGGGGACCTTGAGTAAACGAAGAATGTTACTGTTTGCTAAACAGCTGGCACTGAAAGATGTAGAAGATAAGGGGCAAAATCTCATTTGATTTCTTTTTTTTTTTTTTTTAATTTCTCCTTCCCATTTTATGCAGCCTGGGGAACTAGCTACTACTGTTTTTCTGAGTTGACCTGGGAAACAGGTAGTGTGAGGCTAGCTATGTTTAGCCTGAAGAGGACCTGAAGGGATAAGGAAGCTGTGCAGACAGTACAGAAAGAAAATCCTGTGAGTTCAACCAAATTTTACTGAGAAATGCCTTTGTGCCAGGCACCCGGGATTTGTACTAAGTGCTAGAGGTACAAATATGATGAGATCCAGTCTCTGACCACAAGGAGCTCCCAAGCTCTTGGGGAAGATAGACTCGAGCCGATAAATTCAGTATAATGTGAGAGGGAGGGAAGGCATCTCTCCTCTAATACCTGGAAGCCTGTCATGTGCAAAGAGGGTGCTTGTTTTGTGGACTTCAGTGGGTTGTTATAATTGCTGGGCGTACATATTATAGTTCACCAGGAAAAATGACTTTTGGAAACTGGCGGCCCAACTATGATATGCTCTGCCTCCTGCGGTAGTGTTTTCTTCCTCTGGTTATGACTGAATGTAACTGAGCTTCCTTATCAGCCTCCACAGAAGGACTCAAGAGTTCTGGGTTGGAGTGGAAAATACATCTGAAGTTCCTGGGGAGTTAGGCTGGGCCAGTTTGGGACCTGAAGTCTGCAGGGAAGGATATGGCATTTGAAGCGTTCCTTTATGAGTTAGCTTCTGGGTAGGTGCTTTCACATGTGTGATTGTCTTCACAGTTCTGACAGTAACACAGATAATTTCCCCTATTTAGAAGATGAAAAAAAATTGAAGCTTACAGAAGTGAAATGTACACAGAGCTATTAAATAGCACAACTAAACAGTGACAGAACCGGGAGCATACACAGACCCCGGAGACACCTCATTGATTCCCGAAGGTACTGAACAGCCAAGATATTGGAAGGGCTTTGGAGTAATCCCACAGCAAGGTGTGTGGCCCTTCCCGCCACTCCTGCCGTCCTTAAAGTGTCTTGGCGCCAAGTATCTAAGGTTCTCTGAACATCTGATTCCCAGGCATCATCTTTTGGAGTGGCCCCAGCAAGGTTGGTTAGGAATCAATATCCACACACAAGAGCTGAAGGGACGTGTAGAGTGGAACTGAGGGAGTGAGCAAGGGGCTCAGAAGGGTTGAGCCTAGAGCATTCATTCACTTGTTGGGCAAGCACTCATTGATTTGTACCAGCCGTTGGCTGTGTTTTGGGCAAGTGATCATGAGTTGTGACCAACATTTTGGGACACAGGGAATGGATACAGGCCCAGAGAAATAGCAGTGACCAAGCTGGAATGAAGGAGATAGAGAGCCAGGGCAGAACAGTCACCCTAAGAAGGAAGAAACAGAATTGTTCAGCTGGGAGAAAGGGAATTTAAGTTCATAATACACTTAGGAGGCTGAAGTTTTCAGCAGGGAGAGCATTAGCCTTAGGTCAGCTTTTAACTCCTTACAATAGAAAATTCCAAAAGGGCTGATGTTCTTTCTGTTGTCACTGCAATTTCTGATGGATGGAGAGAATATATGTTGCAACACTTTTTGCTGAAGAATCCAAGGCTATTTCCTTGTTTGGTTCTCTTTGCTCTGGAATTGCTTTTTCTACAGAGGGAGTTTTTTTCTTTAAAAGAAAAAGAGCATGATGAAGGAGGAAGTACTATCATGTTTCTTCAGCTTTTCTCAGCGTACTGCTGGACTCCTGCCAAGATACTGGAGTATCATTTTAGAGCTGTATGTCAAGAGTTCATGAGGTTGCTTTCACCCCCTTCCACTAATTTCCTGCTAATAGGTTTTTTTCCTCTCCCTCAACACACATTTATTGCGCCTGCACCCTGTTAGGATCAAAAGAAGCAAATGTGAATAAAGAATGGCCTTTGCCTCCTTGGTCCTCCCAGTCTAATAAAGAAGACAAAGAAGCAATCAAATAAGTATATCGCACTCTGCTAGTATGTGCCCAGCAACAGAGAAATGTAAATGTTGCTATGGAATCCATTTGGGGGCCCTAAGTTCCTCCAAAGACCTGGCTATTGTCAAGTAAACTTATATGAAGTTCTCAAAGGTGTTGAAGGTCAGTATCTTTGTTTTAAAGACTTTATCTTTTAGAGTAGTTTTGGGTCATAGCAAAATTGAGGGGAAGGTATAGACATTCCCCACTTACCCCTTGCCCCTACACATGCATAGTCTCCCCCATTATCAACATCCTGCTCCCGAGTGGGACATGTGTTACAACTGACGAACCTGTATTGACACCCGAAGCCTGCAGTTTATGTTAGCGTTCACTCTTGGTGTTGCACATTTTATGGGTTTGGACAAATGTGTAATCAATGACATGTATCCATTATTATAGTATCTGCAAACTATTTTAACTGCCCTAACAAGCCTCTGGGCTCCACCTGTTCATCCTTCCCCCACAACCTATTGCAACCACTGATCTTTTCTGTCTCCGTAGTTTTATCTTTTCCAGAATGTCATATAGTTGGGATCATACAGTACGTGGTAGTCTTTTCCGATTGGCTTCTTTCACTGAGTGATAAGCACTGACGATATCTCCACGTCTTCATGGTTTGATAGATAATTTTTTTTTAGCACTGAATCATATCCCATTGTCTGGATGTTCCACAGTTTATTTGTCTATTTACCTAGTAAAGGACAACTTGGTTGTTTCTAGTTTTTGTCAAAAAAAAAAAAAAAAAGCTGCTATAAACATCTCTGTGCAGCTTTTTGTGTGGACTTAAGTTTTCAACTCCTTTAGGTAAATGCCAAGGATCATGACGGTAAATACCATTTCAGGCATCTTTTATGTGCCAGTCACTAGCCTGAGCATCTTACAAACACTATGTCACTTACTGTTCACTGAAAACCTATGCAGTTATTATTAATGGACCCATTTAAAAATGAGGAAATGGAGGCTCACAAAGTTATTGAACATGCATCATAAATAAGTGGCAAAGCTGGATTTTTAACCCTCGTTTTTCTGAATCCAAAGACCTTTTCATTAGACCTATAGTCAGGTTGCCTCAGTTTCTGCTTTACTGGTTTATTTTCATTCCTGGATCACAGCTTTAAGCTGACACACAGAGCTCAGCACCCTGACTGGCAAATAAACTTTACTGGCAACTTAGCCAGCTGTTGCTTCCTGTGTTTATAGACTACATTGCAGGAAAGTGTTTTAAGAGTTGTTTTGAGTGTTGTGTCTCCTTCTCCATGTGCAAGTGCAGATGCTGCTTCTGAGAGAGAAGAAGGTGACATGGGATGCTCCGTGTTGGCTGGCAGTTTCCATTTGGTGGGGATTTGGAGAGGAATGCGTCTGTCCCTGGATGCAATCAGAGTCTTTGTTCTGTTTGCTCTGAGGCCATGTGGTCTCAGAAATCAATGGACTGTGAAGTCAAAGGTCTAGAATAAGCTCCACTGCTGATGTGTCCTGCGGCTTTGGCTAAGCCAATTTGCATCTACTTTGTCCATCTGTGCAACTGAGCTCTCCAAAGTTTCAAGGAGCACCTCTGGAGAGCCAAGGACTGTGCAGATCCATGGGCCTCAGACACAAACAGGGGAGGGGATAGGTAGGGAAGCGGCAGATGATCAATCACCAAACCAGGAGGTAGGCATGCTGGAAAGGGAGCTGTGTTTCCTCCACATTACCAAAGGAAGGTTCTTGGAACTGCAGGGTGTTTGGAGCTTCTTAATTGAATAGAGACAGACAGCTAGTAAGACCTTGCATTTGTTGTGAAACTACTGTGTGTTAATTTACTCTTTATCAATCCTGAGAAAATGTGAAAAGTGAGGCAGATCAATTAAAGGATTTATTCAACTGATAAGTGACTGTACCAACATCCCTGAATTAGTCTGGCTTTTAGAGTCTGCCTTTCTACCTCACCCTAACAGGCATTTGAAGATTTTATTTTAAAGTTTGAAGATCCCTACAGTCCAACATTTTTCTGCTATTGAAATATCTTCTTTCCCTTTGGGTCCCTTCTGTGTGGTTCCAGGTATCAGTTAACCAGGAAGTAATCTCCGTCTTTTTATCCCCTTCTTCTCCACCTTCCCCTCCTGTGCCATATCCTCTGTGGCACTCAGCTATCTTTGACCATGCAAGTTGCTACATTTTCAACACCTCTGGGTCTTGCTCAAATTTATTAATGAATTAACGAATCAACAAATGTCTTCTTCCTGGGTGCACTTTTCTCCTAGGTGAAATCGCATATATCCTTTTCAAATACACTATCCTTTGAGAAAATCTCTCAGAATGTATCATCCATTTCTGACTCCACCACCCACCTCCATCCACTCCCATCTTGAAAAAGATTGCGTGTGTGTGTGTGTGTGTGTGTGTGTGTACTGCCCAAGTACACTGGCTGTACCACATCCCATTTTTTTCATATCATATCATCATAGTTGGTTTACATCAATCCCTTTAGAGTGATAACAACTTACTCTTTTCTATTTCCCCAGCACTGTGCATGGTACCTAGTACATAGCAAACACTCAGTTAATTCATTCACTTCTTTATTAACATTTATTATTAATAAGCCTTGTGCTAGGTGCTAGGGAGACAATGGCAATCAAAACCAGACTTGTCCCTGCCTTCATGAGCTTAATAATTAAAGTTCATCAGAGGAAATTGAAATTGAGCTGTGGAAAAAGGCAGCTAAGGCTGGGGGTCTTGAACAACAGAAATTTTTTTCCCCACAGTTCTGGAAGCTGGAAGTCCAAGATCAATGTCTGGTAGGATTAGCGTTCTGGTGAGGGCCCTCTCCCTGGATTACAGATGGTCTCTCTCTCTCTCTCTCTCTCTCTCTCTCTCTCTCTCTCTCTCTCTCTCTCTCTCTCTCTCTCTCTCATTTTCTGGTATCTCTTCTTATAAAGACGTTAATCCTATCAAATCTATGCCCTAACCTCATGACTTATGTAAACCTCATTACCTCCCAAAGTTCCCAACTCCAAATACCATCACGTTGTGGGGTAGAGCTTCAACATACGAATTTTGGAGGGACACAGTTCAGTTCAGTCCATAGCAACCATCAGTGACCTTCTGGAAAGAATACCTCAGTGAATTCAATGATAGGAATTTTAGGCCAGGTGGAGGAGGGCTGGGGAAGACACCATACTGAGCATGTGGGGGAATATTGGAATATTTCAGGGTAGGTCACGGCTCCCTGCACACACTATCCCCTCCCTCCCACCCCGCTGCATCCTGCCCCAGCCCTCTCAACTAGCTGGGCTGGCAAAGGGGATTATGCCCGCTGCTCTTTTTCTATTGTGGCTGCACTCAGCCTCGGTTTATCTGGCTAACCCACATTCCTCTGCGTCCAGGTGACCAATAAGGAAATAGAAACCATGAGAAATGAGAAGGGAAATGCCTGAAGCCTCAGGGAGAGAAGTTGGTGCGGGCTGTGTCTCTTTCCCAGTCCTTCCATTAACCACTTATCAGCACTTTACAGGGTATCAGTCCCAGAATGACTCATCCACTGCTGTCTGTGCTGATCCTACTAGCACTGTGGCCAGGACCTGCTGCATTGAGGCCAAAAGGTATGTTTACAGGAGCTGCTTTCTGGGCTCAGAAGTTCTCTGTATTCCATGAGAAAGGGCCACTATTCCTAAACACTCCAACAGTTTCAGAGCACGGCCTGAATTTCCCTGTTTGAAATGCTATAGAACTAACTCCTCCATCAGTTAGAACAGAGAGGATCCATTTCTGAGGCATGGCTTAGGGAAAAGAAAACACACACCAGGATTCAGAAGGTGTGGGCTTCAGTCCCAGGTTTGCTCTTGATTTGCTGAGTGATCCTGGGCAATTCATTTGGTCCATTCCGAAAAACATGTGTTCTACCCCTGCCATGAACCAAGGACTATGCTTGGTTAGTGGGCATGTAGGCATAAACAAGACGACCTCTGCAGTAAGGTTATCAGTGTCTTAGGCCATGTGATTCAAGCCATGCAGATGGGCATGAGGTACTAAGGGACCTCACTAAAGGGCAACTTAGCCCAGCCTCAGGGAATCCAGGAAGGCTCCTTTCAAAGGAGGTACCACGTGAGCTAAAGCATGAAGAACAAGAAGTTGGACAATTGCACATGTTCAGGGTTAAGGGCTGGGGTGAGGAGGGGATGTTATAGGCAAAGAGGTCAGTGTGGTCATAGAAACATGGATGAGAAAGCTCAGTACATCAGGGAAAGGAGGGCACGTGTGTGCACATGCGATATGTTTCCAGGCGTGTGTGAGAAGTGTGATGAACAATGGACCTGGAGAGATTAGCAAGAAGCATATCATACTAAAGAGTCTAAAGGCTCTGGACAGGCACTGAAGGGTGCTGAGCAAGTTCACGGACTAACCAGATGTGTCAGATAATGCCCAGCCTTGCCTCTCAGATGTTGTCCCCAGACCAGCAGCTTTGGCACTGCACCACCCAGGAGCTTGTTAGAAATGCAGGATCTCAGCCCCACCCCAGCCTAGTAAATTAGAGTTAACATTTTAATAAGCTCCCTGGGTGATCAGTATGTAAATTAAAGTTGGAGACATACTGAGTTATAGTATGCACTGGCAAACTTTGTAAAGAGCCAGAGAGTAAATATTTTAGGTTTTGCAGGCCACAGGGTCTCTGTGGCAACTACTTAACTTTGCCTTGCAGGACAAAAGCAGACAGACAATATTGAAACAAATGAGGCGGCTGTGTGCCAATAAAACTTTATTTATGGACACTGAAGTTTGAATTTCATGTAATTTTCACCTGACACAAAGCATTCTTCTTTTGAATTTTTTTTAACCATTTAAAATTGTAAAAACCATTCTTAGCTTGCAGGTTGTACAAAGGTAAGCAGCAGGCAAATTTGCCCATGGACGGTAGTTTGCTGACCTCTGATCTATAGGATTTTGATCTTCAGTTTTCAAATACCCGCTAACCTTTATACTTTATTGTGAAAATTAAATGAGCTGGGAATGACATCCAAACCAACAACCACTTATTTGTCAGATGGGGAAATGGAGGCCCAGCGTGTGAAAAAATGACTGGCTCATAGTAACAGCTACTCACTGGTTAGGGCTCAAACACAGGCCTGCTCATTTCTAAGCAAATGCTTGTCCCCTTCTCCACATATAACTGATTCGAAAGGAGAATTAGAGTGCTTTTTTACCCACAACTGAAGCAGACTAGGGGATGTTTACAAGGCAAATTAACCTTTTCTTTTTGATAAGTTACAAAATTTTGATTAGTTAAGGGCTTGTCAATGTCAAAACGCTGTGAGCTCCTTGTCCTGGGAAAATGTATTATTATGCCGAGCAAGACCCAAGGCTATTCAACACCTGAAATAAGATGTCAACGTTCTTTTTTTATTTAGTAAAATAAAAGTTTGATTAGGTGCTACTCCATAAAAAATGAAGTTTCCCTAGAAACTCTTTCCTTTACATCTCTGTAGTTTTGTTTAACCCTCCCTCATCATAGCGATTAGGGAATTGTTCATTATAATAGTTATTTAAAAGCATAATGGAATGAACCACACATTCCCTTTGTTTTTTAATCCAAAACTGTAGGAGCCTTACAGCAAAATCAAAGACATTGTAGATTTAAAAAAAAAAAAAATCCAGGGTGGCCGGTTAGCTCAGTTGGTTAGAGCGCGGTGCTGGTAGCACCAAGGTTGCCGGTTCAATCCCTGCATGGGCCACTGTGAGCTGCACCCTTCTTAAAGGGGAAAAAAAAAAAATCCACCAATAAATTTAATTTTCTCTATAATACACATCCCTAGCTGTGGCCCTTTTTCACTTTTCCCAGCCCGACTCCTTAATCAAACACAAAAACAGTTGCTTCCAAAGGAAATGTAGTTTTTGCCTTCTTGTATCTCTTGTGCCTTGTTTTTGGACTCAGAAAGATAATGATGAGTTTCAGAATATAGGTTCTGGATAAGCCAGACCCAACATTCCACTCTGAAATCACATGCCAGGGAGGTTCTTGGGAACATGGATAAGCGCACCTCTAAATAAAACTGGGCCTGGGGATATGGGGGTCTGGTCATCCATTGCCTGGGTGTCCTGTTACCTGTCCTTCCACTATGGCACTGGGATAGCACACTGCTCCACTGAGGTACTAGGCGGAGGTTTGCATGCATCCTTATGCACGCACACAAACATGCATGTCCCTCTTGTTAGCTTGATTCCTGCAGGCTTGGGGAAAACTGTGCTCCTGCTTGGAGGCTGGGAGAAGAAGCCTTGTGAGGTTACTGAGTGCACAAGGAAGGGGGGCACAAAGAGACAGTCATCTGCCCATCACACACCAGTGGCTTGGTCGGGGCATCCTCGATGTGTGCTGAGCATGGCAGCAGCAAGCCTGATTCATCACTGCCATCTGGGGTGGCCCAGCTGTCAGAACAAGATTGGCCCTTCTCCTCCTTCTGTCTTCCCTGCACTGTCAAAAAAGTGACCAGTTGTGAATCAGCTGCCTGTATAAGAGCCACTAGGGAAGCTCAAAGGGTTAGTGGGGAGGACAGCTGAGTGCAAATTCTCCACTTGAGTCGTACTCTGCTGACTCACTTTGAGGCCTTGAACAAATGGCTTTTTCTTAAATAATTAATTACAATAGTTTTCATTTATTTATGTGTATGGTACAACAGAGCCACTGTGAAGACCCAAGTCTCTGATCCACTGTACAATGCTACTTCTCACCTTTCCATGTGAGATCTCATCTTATCGTCACAACAGTTCTTTGATATGGATGTTAGTAATATTCCCATTTTCTAGCTGAGAACATCAAGGCCCTGAGAAGTTTGCTTCTCCCAGTTTTTGAGCAAGGAGTGAACTCAAAACTTCTGACTCCAAATCCCATATTCGTTCCAGTTTGTCTTTCCCGAGCTTTTATTTTTCCATCTGAGAAGTTCAGAAATACTTATTTCCCCTTGCATTGTTTCCCAGAGCCTCTATTTAACCAGGTGCTTCTCTGAGGAAGATGTGAATGAGGACACCAGTGATCGGTGCTCCCTCACGCTCTCTGGCAGGGCTAGAGAGGGATAACCCATTATAATAGGCTGCCTGCAGCCTGCCCTGCTCTCCATGGGGGGCTAGCACCAAGCATTGCACTGGTATGGGTAAGCCTGCTCTATACAAGTAACCAGAGTCACCCTGTAGTGATCGGAAATTTTGTAAACTACCGATTAATGAAATTTTTCAAACTCATACAAAGATTGTAAGAACAGTATAATGAAATAACCTATCAAGTAATTCCTGCCTGATCTTATTTCATGTATACCATGTACTTCCCTACCTACTTCTCCACCCTCCTCCAGATTATTTGGAATTAATTCCTAGACATCATACCATTTCATCTGTAAATATTTCCATATGTCTCTGTAAAAGATTACAACTCATTAAAATATAACCACAGAATCAATTATCACACATGAAAAAGAAATAATTATGTAATATCAATATCTATTCAGTGATCACATATTCTCAATTGTCTTATAATTAAAAATTGTGTGTGTGTGTGTGTGTGAACCAGGATTCAAATAAAGTCCATACTTGAATTGACTGATAGGTCTCTTAATGTGGCTACCTTCCTTCCCTCCCTTCTCTTATTTTTTATTTGTAGTATGTTTGTTGATGAAGCTAGGTCATATGTTTATAGTTTTCCATAGTCTGAGTTATGCTGATGGAAGCTCCAGGATGTCATGGAACATCTTTTTCTGGTAGTTCTTATAAATTGATAGTTAGAGCCAGAGGAAACTGTCAATTTTGGATGTAGATTTCACTTGGATCAAAACCTCACCCGACCAGGAACTCTTGTAAGACATCAGATAAAGCATAAGTCCTTATAAGACAAATGAGAAAGTCACTGAAGAATAAGCTAAGGTGGGCATTTGTCTTGCTAAACCAACTTGCAAAAGTGTGTCTTAGAATCTGTGTTCATATTCATCCCATCTATTAAATTGGCTATAGATACAAGATTAACCAATGAGAAGTGATCTCATGAATAAGCACTTATTGAGTACCTACTGCGTGTCCTCCATGAGACTAGGTGGGGATTCAAGGTCAAATAAAGCGTAGTACTGGCCTGGGCTTGCTTGTCCTCTCTGAGGGACTAACCAGTAAGTCAGGAATGATGTACATTGTGAAAGTTACTCACAGGTGCTTGAACTGCAGAAAAGGGGGTATTAAGCTCACTAGGTACTGGGAGGCTTCCTGGAGGAGGTGACATTGTGAAGGATTAGGTATGAATAATTTTAGAACTGACAGCATTTGGTTCGGTTTCCTGCATTCGGAAAAATAGAGAGGAACTCAAAGTGATGCAATCTTCTATTCAGTTTTTAAGATTTTCGATGTGGTTTCCAAGCAGAGACCAGAAATCCTCATTGGAAAAGTCATTTGTCTGGATCTCTCAACTTTTCTAGTTCAGCAGCATTTCATCACGTTGTCACTGGGCCAAAAGTGTAAATAATCAACACATCTTCAGGTCTGAAACTGTGTATCTTGTCCTGTCAGGGGGAAGGCAGCTTCTTTCTTTCACCAATTCTGAATCTCCTTGACTTAACACCGAGTTTGCAGACAACATTCCTGCAGCCTCAGAACAGGAAAATGAAGGTGAAAGCCATCTTGGGCCCACAGTGAAAAGACAGTGTACCCTGTTTTTCGTTTGTGTGTTTGCTTACTCATTCTCTGCCTCCTCTCCTACTAGAATGAGTTTCCTGAGAGCAAGGACCTTGACTGTCTCCTCCTTCAGCTTGATCCTACTGTCTAGAGAAGAGCTTGCCAAATATTATAGAATTAATTAATGCATTTATCTTTGTCTAGTCCCTACTCTTCTTACCTGGGGTTGTGTTTCCCTCTGAATATTTCCTCATGTGAGTGCTTCAGTTTACACACAGAAATGGCCTTATTAAAATGTAAAGTGTTACAAAACCAGACACGTCCCCATGGTAATGGCGGCGCCTCGTTGTTATAGCACTTTACAGTTTACAAAGCATTTCTGTTTTTATTGTCTTACTTGAGCTTCACAGCAGCCCTATTAAGGTGATGGCAGAACAGATACCCTCACCACCAGTAATGGATGAAGAAACAAAGGCTCTAAGAGGGTGAGAGAGTTGCATAAGGTCAGGCAGAAGTGAAGGCGACACTGAAGCCAGGCCTGCCGCACCACCTAAGCCAGTGCTCTCTCTACTGTGTTTCCCCAAAAATAAGACTGGGTCTTGTATTAATTTTTGCTCCAAAAGATGCATTAGGGCTTAGGTTCAGGGAATGTCATCTTGAAAAATCATACTAGGGCTTATTTTCCGGTTAGGTCTTATTTTCGGGGAAACACAGTAGTAAAAACAGTCTGCAGAACCACCAGGCCCATCTCCTTTCTCTGCTCATGAAAAATAAAGACAAATGAGGAGCAGGTTTCATCCCAGGCCACTCAGAAAGCCCTTTAGGGAAGTTGACCCAAGCTTTAGCCTTTAGTTGTTAGGGGTTCTTTGGGGATCACAGCATTTGGGGCTGCTTTAGTGCTCAGCAGACAAGGCCAGTGTGGATCCAGAAAAAACAGACTTTTTCTCCATCAGGATGAGTTGTGTCAAGTCAGGGACAAATGCCCGTGAAGGAAGAGCATGTAAGAAAACAGGGAACACCTGCCCTAGTGTGGAAACAGCAAGACTTGCATTCAGTTCTGTGAAGAAGCCCAGTGCCCTGCTTGCCTCCTGGGTTCGTTGCTGACAGTGGCGTTCCTCCTAGTGGAACCAAGAGATGCTGTGCAGCCATAGAATTATAAAAAAGGTTGAAATGATGCTAAGACAATCTTAAAGGTTAAAACATATTTGGGGACTGGATCTGTGCAAGATGAGTAAAGCTCTTGCCTGTGATGTGCAGGGAGAGAGCGTTACCTTGGAGGAAAGGCCACCTGGGCACATGAATAGAGAATAGAATAAAGGGGAGAATAGAGAATAGAATGTATTGTCTCCTCTCCCTATCCTGCCACAAATGCTTTACTGGAATAGCAGGTTCAGTCATTGACTTCCTCCTCTCCCTTTAATCCCCTTCTGTCCCTATGTCCACTCTCATCTGCCAACTGATCTCAGACAAATCAACCACACTCTCTGAATGAGTCCTGTTTTTTTCTAAGTCAAATGAAGCTATTTCCTATTTTTCTATACCTCCAGGGAGGTGAGGTGCAATAAATATGAAAAATTCAAGCCCCACAATTTAAAAAATATGTTTATTGTGTAAATTTTGGAAATGTAGAAAGAATACAAAGAAGACCAAGCAAATACCATTTTACATATATTATATATAATAATACATAAATTAAACAAAGTTGGAATTATTACTTAGAATTTGAATTTCTTGTGCACATTTTTCTATGTCATTAATTATTCTAACATGATTTCTCATGCATTTCTAGTATGCCATTAGATGAATATACCATTTAATCAATTTCCAATTTCTGAAAATCTGGGTCATTTTGTTGCGATGAACATTCTCACACATAAATTTCTGTGTCCTAAATAGCAGAGTGAGATTAAAAGCCTAAATTGTATCTTTTGCAAAATGGAGATAACAACACCCATTTCAAAGCACTGTCTGAATTATATAGAATAATGCGTATAAAGTAGTTAGCATAGTACCTTGCAAATAGTTAGCTCTTCCTAAACAGTTGCTGTGATTATTAGCTTACTTTGTATCTGACTATTTTCTTAAGTGCCAGGAAGTAGAATTACATTCTCAAGGTTTTGAAGGCTGTGTGGTTTAATTGTGTTAGTCTATCTGAAGGTCAGTGGAAAGAAGGTCAGGTGAATCAAGAAGCCACTGTGACGTATCAGCTCAGCCATGGTTTAAGCCAGTCAGGTAAGGCAGCCACAGATGTGGTCATGACAGACTGCCACTGTCCCGAGCATCCCTGGCCAAGATCTGGGCTCCTAATCCACTGACATATTATATATATGCTCAGCAGCTGTTAAAGTTTAAATATATGCTCGGGAAAGCCAGTGAGAGCCACATAAAGCCGTCCTTTCCTCCAAAAGTCATCCTCGTCACCTTGTTGCACATATTTATGTCTTAATTGTAAGGAATGATGGCCAAGGGTGGTGTGCTAGGCTCAATGTACTAATTGCAGCTCCTTTAGGGTGTGATGCCCTGAGAGTTGTTCAGACGTGCCATCTTGCTCTATAATGTATAAGATTCTCAGAGCTGAAAGGAAATAGTGATAATTGGGTCTGAGTGTTTAAATGATTTGTTTACAGTCATAAAAGAAAAAAAGTGGTAAAGCCAGAACCAAATCTCAGGTCTTCTGGATCCTTCCACCACAGCATTTTTCTCCCTGGATCATGCTTATTTCCAGCAAATGAAAAGGAACTCAGGATTAGAGGACATGGTTAACTTGTCCGGATATGTCTGCCTCTCTTTCCAAAATGGAGTGTTTCTCTTGAGAGGTTCATCACTGGAAAAACGAAACCACATGGCTGTGTGTTCTGACCTCTGCTTGTGCTGGACCTTCCCTGCAGAGAATTCTGTTAACATCATCAAGGAGCAGGAAGGAACTTTCATAAGGTGACTCTTATTTCTTTTTTCCCCTCCTAAATTCCCTACAAATATTTGAAGCTGGTTTTTGTAGGATAAAGTCGCTATTTATTGCACAAAATCTTCTGCAGCCAAGCAGCATTTCTCTCACTTCCTTGGGTGCAAACTAGAGGAAACTGGCCTTTGATACCTCGGCTGCTTTCAACACAGCCCTGGGAGTGAAGAAAGAGCAGCTGAGGCCCCTTCTCTTGTGCAGAATGCAGTTAAACTGCCCTGTCTTTCTTCTCCTAGAGTGCTTCTGGACTCTCACTTAGCTCCTTAGTTAATTTAAAGTTTTACATCTTTATTTTTAAAAACTTTTTTTATTGAGTTTTCAAAGACACTAGTTCATCAGTAGTTACTACAGTAGCCACCTACCACTTGCAGGAAAATTGCAAAATGTCAAACTGTAGATTATTGTATAAATGATAAAATGTGCCTTGATTTGCCTTATGCTGGATAAGTGTGGAGCTGGTGATTTTTCTGAGTCCCACAGTTCAAACAAGAGGTCATGATGACCATTTTGTGGCAGAGCCTTGTGCTTTGGGCAGGGCCAGCCTCTTGGTTTCAAGGGCACAATCAAAGCTACCTACAGCAGGCCCAGGTCTGTCAGCCCAGGATTTGGCTTCTGATCATGAAGGAGGGCAGTAGGTCAGGCAGAATAAGGTCAGAGAGTAGGTCAGATGGTAGTTAAGAATATCGGAGTTTTTCAGGCCTGGATCCATTTCTTGGCTCTGCCACTTATGTAACCTTAGACAAGTGACTTAATCTCCCTAAGCCCAGATTTCTTCACTTGCAAATTGGCATCAATAGAAATACTTACCTTACAGTGTTAGGGGATAATAAATGAGAGAATGCTTATTAAGTACCTGGCAGATAGTAAGTACTCTATAAATGTTAGCAATCAAGTTAATATTTTTGTGCTAATCGTGATTATTTTACTGATCGTAATTCCAGGTACTTTTAGAATTGATAAGAGGAGAGAGGTCAATAGAAAAATATTTTCCTACTAGACGTTCATTCCTTCCTTCAGAAAATATTTAGTGATTAGTCACTATATAGTAGGCACTCTCTATACCTTGGGGACACGAAAATGAGAAGCTCATACTGTACCGAATCCTAGTGGCACAAAACAAAGAATTGCTTTATGACATGAGGTAAACTTTACAGTACTAGTGATATAAAGGGGTGTTGTGGGAACAGTTGGCTTAGGGGATGGGCCCTGAAAGGCTTCTCCGAGCAGAAACATGGAAGGTAGTTTGCATATTGTCAAAGGCATTCCACACAGTGACAGTCTGCACAAAGAAAGGCAAGGTTTGTCTGGTACAACGAGAGCATATGGGGAAATAGCCAGAGACGCTTTCATTCAACACTAGACAGAGAAGACACATTTCCTCCCTTCCAGTTGTTTAGAGACTGGTAGGGAGAAAAGGACAAGCTAATTAGTGATTATCATGTGATGATCGTGATAATCAATGTACTCATTTAGTGGGTATACTGAAAAGGGTTGCTGGTCTCAACCCAAAGTGGTAAAGAAAACCATAGAGGGAAGATGTGACAAAGTTAGACTTGCAGATTTGAGAGTTAACTAGTTGGAGGAATGTGGGTGGAGATGGAAAAACATTCCATAAAGTGTACAGAATGGAAAAGGGCATGGAGGTTTATGTGTGTGTGTGTGAGTCACTAGAGGGTAAACAAGCCTTTAGGTATGGCTGGAATAAAGAGTGATGAGGGGGGAAAAAAAATGATGAGGCTAAGATATGCACGCATTCATTCACTCAACAAATAATGTCTTGAGTGCCCACAGTATTATTGCTGCACAATGTTCTAGGCTCTGGGGATGCCATGGCAGAGGCCCATTCATGAAGTGGACTATGAGACACACAGAGATGGTGTTAGTGGACCATGGGTCTGACTTGGGTGAGATGCAGACATGACATAAGGAAACCGTGATTCACATGGTGAATAATTATTTCTTTTTCAATTCCGATTATAAGGGTGAGAGTCTCAGCTCAGCTAGTTTATCTTTAATACCTCTGTAATATTTATTAATCTCTCTATTTAACCAAGAGCTATAGGCCTTAGGCTCAGAACACTGGCAGGCAAGAGTGTGTAACTAGAATTTAGTAAGGTTGTTTTGTTTCCTGTTTTTATTTTTATTATTATTATTATTATTATTATTATTATTTGATATTTTCTGTTTATGGCAAAGGGTACTAGTTTTCCATTTATAGAAGTCATACAAGTTTTCTTTAAAATGTATTTGAGTTAAAGTAAATGAGTTATTTTAAAGAGAAATACTTAAACACCATAGAGTACAGATGCAAATATAGTAAAACTAAGGAGCTGATAAGGAAGTGACTGCAGCCCAGGAAGCATGGCCACTGTTGCTGAGAAGCCATTGTAAGCACGGAAGGAAGAGCAGCTGAAAGAGATATGTTGGCCTGGGGGGTACCTTGAATGCCAAAGTTAAGTGCACCGTTTTGGTTTACAGGTCCCAGCTCGGTACTTGGCATGTGCTTAATTCTGGGTCTCCCAGGGCATGCCATTCACAACCGAATGGCATGCTTTGCAATCCAAAACTTGCGTTTATTTTTCTATTCCATTCACTCCTGTCATTATTCAGTTTCATGGATGCTTGAAAGGAGCTGGACGCTCTGGCATTATCTTACAGGAGCCTGTGGATGGACAGGGGTTCCTGTATTAGGGCCAGCAGGCTGGAGAACATGTGCACCGGGGTCCTTTGCAAACATAGTGAGTCCTTCCAATTTGTGTTGTGATGATACCTCCACCCCTCCTGGGGCCATCTCCTTGAATCCCAAATAGTCACTCATTATTCTCAGAGATGACAGGCAGAGATGGTGGATGCTGATCAGTGTCTAATTCTGTGGCCATTTTAGTAGCTCTAAGAGACTTTGTGGTTTCTTTCTTGTGCCATTAAAAAATTATTTTCACTACTCATAAACATTTCTGCATATCATGTTTTATGCATTACAATCCTCTTAGCACCTTGGACATGTTGTTTGGACCTTCATTTATACTGTACCTCTCTCCCTGGAGGTATGATGATGTTCAGGAAAGACAGGAGAAAGAACTGCCCTGGAGCACTTCTGCATCAGTTCATCGGTTCCTGCAGCCCAGCCATGACAAAGGGCCTTAAAATGAAGTTTTCCAATACATTGTTTAGAGTTACCCATAGTATATAGCTGTTGGGAAATGTCTGCATGCACGTTGAGCATATGGTTCCCAACCTGATGACCAGTTTTTAATTCGTTTTTAATCCCTTAGTTCTAAGCTGATAGGAATTTAACCTTAATGATGATTCTATAAGACATTATGTCACTAAATACATAATTTAAAAGACAGCTAAAGGCTAGAATGAGTCAGTTGCATGTGTGTCCATACTGCTGCCCCACCATCCTTTGGCCATATTTAGCATCACAGCTGTATCAGAACAGCATTGCAGGACACTGCATGCTCTCTGGCTTTCCCTCTGTGCAGAATACACAGAAGGCAGCCCACTACTAGGGATGGCTTGGGTCTGTTGACAGACATTTCTCCTTATCTTGTTTTCACATCGGTTGCCACACGATGTCTGTTCAGAACAAGCGTGGGTGGAGATTCCTCCTGCCCTACCCTGTGCTAGCTGTTAAAATAAGAGGGTGGTATGCTGTATTGTTTTTCAAGTAAAGATCAGAACATCAGTAGTTGGTGACTCCAGTGTTTCACTGGAGGGATTTGTTGATTGCAAAGAAAAGCCAGCCAAGCTATTTTGGGGATACATCAACACCCACATAATAGTCATTTGGTTTTCGGAGATTAGAGTTTGGGAAAGTTTGAAGTTTTGTTCGACTGCTAAGGGACACTAGGTAGCTCTCAAAACATCTAAACTACATTTTCAAACTCAAATAATTGGGTAATTATTCAAATCAGTTGCCGGGAATTGTGGCACTAACATTCCAACTGCACTTTTCAATCCACAACATGCTTTAACATATATGATTATTTCCATATTACAGATGATAAAACTGAAGCTCAGAAATATTAAGAAAGTTTTGACCAAAGTCACGTGTTTTGTGGCTAGTTACTGAGGGAGCTAGAATTCAAATCCAGGTCTACTTCTTCCCAGTGCTGGGTCCTTTTTTCTCCGTCATCCTGCCTCACATTTGTTCCTGTCTTTTTGTTCAGATTGAATTCTCCTTTTGCTGCTTCAGTATACAGCACCTCAGTGCCTTGATATTAGAAGTTCAGGGGGTGTGTAGGGTAGACATGTAAGATAACTGGGGATGTAGTCATTGCATTATACTGTAGATTCATAAGTTTACAGCAATTTAGAGACAGAATTAAGGAAAGACACTAGTATTTACTAAGCAAGCAGATGCTATTCTGGGAGCTTCATGAACCTGTCACATGTAAGAGAGTATATATTTACAGACAAAATGTAATTCCCTGGATCAGAATCCAGCCTTCTCTCCAGGGCATGCACTCTTTCCAGTCTGCAATGTATCGGATGTGGCAGAGTGCCTACCTTCCACATCGTAGAGAGTAGGGAACAGTGTGACCCTCATCTCAGAAAAAGTACAACTGGAAAGAGTGTGGCACGTGGAGCCACAGAATTGGGTTTGAATCCGAGCTCAGCAGCTTCCTAACTGTATTTCCTTCAATCTCTCTGTGCTATCTCGCATTCTGTAAAGAATGGTGTCTACCTTCCAGAATTATTATGAGAACCATGTCAGATGACAGATTTTAAATGCTTTGTGATCTATTAAGCTCTATATAAATGGTATGATTTAATTTGTTAAATTTATTAAGAAATTGGCAATGGTACCCACAGGCCAGCGGTGGAACCTGTCGTTAGCCAATCGGGAGCTTTATTCATATGGATTTGCTTGGTGGGCAGGTGTGTGGTACAAGATCATGGGTGGGCGTGAGAGAAGGTCCACTAGGTATGGGTCTGGGAGGCCATGAGAAGCCGTGGCAGCCTTCATTTCCCTTGGAGCAGCCATGCCATTTGAGTGACGAAGTCAGTCCCTGGTGATTAGGTGGAGACCCAGAAGTTGTTCTTCACAGACTTGGGTCAAGACCCGATTCCTCAAGGCTTTAAACTCAGTGTGAAGTCCCCAGGGCTGGGTGGATGGTTTAACGTCGAGAGCTTTGTCTCCTCCTTCGTTCAGGCCCTGACCAGTTACACAGATAGTGAAAGTATTCACTAAGTTTAACATTTTTTGTTAAGCTTTATAGTTTGGTTAATAAACTTAAATTATCTTTTTGTTTAGTTTTTTTCATTTTAGTTTTCCTGTGTTCATCTTATTCGCTTTCATAAATTACTTCTGATCTTGATATTAGCAGTTTGGGATGAAATTGGGAAGTGTACTGCTGACAGATGAGCGAAAGCTTCACCTAGGGTAGGTGATAAACTGCCCCAAACAAGGAACTCCTGTGATGGGGACAAGCCCTGGGAGGTTCAGGACTCCGTATCTGTATGTGCTGAGAGTTCCAGAAAAAGACACTCTGCTCCACATTTAAGCAGAATCATGTTTCATCACAAAAAGAGCATTAGTGCCATGGGTGATATTTTCTGTTTCATATTAAAAATTCCCAGCCCCCAATATTCTAATCCTCTCTAGCCCATGGGCCTGTACTAATTTGCATGGTTGTGTGATTCTGCTCCATCTGCTTTGGATTTCTTGGCTTCTTTGTTTGAGGACATTAACAAATCTAGTTGTATCTTGGGAGGGTCTAAGGAGTTTACTGATTTTTGGGTTACAAAGAAACAAAAAGGCAATGGGAAATGTTCTGCTTTTTTATTTTTTATTGGGCACTGTAGCTTGACTTCCCACTGTGTAATTAACACAAAGTGCAAAAAGTTAAATGTACTAGTCTAAAAGGCAGGGGAGAAACGACATAGCAAGGAAATAATAAAATGAAGTCTTATTAATGAGAGTGAGGCACTTGCAGTGGCAAGTTCTACTGGTCACCCAACGGGATGGGAGCCTTTTTAAACTGCTTTTTGGGTAATACTCAGTTTCTGACACCTGTGGGCTTTTCAGAGGGAACTCCTTCTTCCTTCTGATTCTCATCCCAAGGCGCTGAGCTCTGTGGACGTGCAAATGTTTTTATCCAGCACCACAGGTTTGCATCTGCATACACCCACTCTCCAGCCCACTGCTTCTCATGAGTAACTAAGGGTGTTCAGAGTAGGAGGGATAGAGAGCTGAGAATAAGACCAGTTCTTTCTTTTTGACTTTCCATTGGAGATGCCCCTGCCACCATCTCAAAACCTGTCGTGACAGCTTTTGCCCACAGCAAACCATCTCACTCCTCTGAACTTCTAGAGTGTATTTGGCCTCCTCCCTTATGAGGCCTTGTACCACCATGTATCTCTTTCCCATGTTTTAATCTTGATGCCCAGTGTAAACTACAGTCTCTGTGAGAGCAGAAGCTATGTATCCCTCAGTCCTAAGATGGGGCTTGCAAATACTGTAGTGTATACTCAACAGAGAGAGATGATCAGCATCAGCAAACACATCGTGAAGAAAAGTGGAAATTAGTTCCTCAAAAAATAGAATTATTTGCTTTAGTAATGAATCCAAGTCCAACATCGTTATGTGCGAGGAAAGTTTCATCCAAAACACTACTGACATTAACATAGAGAGAAATGTGAGTCTAAAATAAAGATCTGTTGAAAGTACTTAAAGGAAGGCAGAGCACATCATCACATAAAATAAAATACAGAACTCTATCCCCAAAACACGTGACGACTCCTTGTCTTCATTTCTGAAGGTCAAATTGGAGATTTCAGAGAACCCCAAATTACAAGAGATTCTAGAAACCAAAGATGTGTTTGGGGTTTGGGGAAACAGACAAAACATTAGGCAGGAAGAACCATCAGATTTTAACTCAGTTAAAATATATATTCCCCTTACTCCTCTTTGGACCACATTAATGCAGTTAAATGAAGGAAAAGAATTGCTATAACACTTACTACCAATCCTGATTTTGCATGTGTTCATCATTCATTTGTTCATTTATTCACTCTTTAAACACATCACACACTCCCTAAAGATAGGTGCTGTGTCTGGCTCATTTTTGGAATGTCCTCTTCCCTCTTCCCCCCGGCCACAGCAGGTCCTTAGCACATGGTTGTTGAACTTGGTTAGTTACAGACTATGCCATATACTTCTTTGAAATTTCTTTTTCATTTTACTTTTTAAAACAAAACAAATATCAGCCAAATAATGTTTATCCCCTTAGAAAATATGGGAAAATATTCCGGATTAAGAGACGTAGACTAGATTTTGAAACTTGGGTAGTTTATTCAAAAAGAAGTTTATATCATGTCTGAATAGAAACATTTAGACATTGAGAATAAGTGGGGCCATCTGAGACTCCAGGGTTCTTGGCATAAATATATTGTTTTATTGTGCTTTCGAGACACTTTGTGAGGTCACGTGTACTTCCTCCAAGGACACAGGAAATAAATGACTGAGGTTCTAAAAGAAAGAGGACTTGGAGACCTGGTATTGGTTTAGGGGTGATGGAAAAGCACATTTTTCTAGGGTAAAAGAGAGATCAGTAATGGCATGGGCCCTGGGAGATGCACTCTAGGGACCTGGCATCCTTGGAATATGCCCTACTGACTTCGGAATGGTTGTTCCTCCCTATCTTAGGGGACAAGAGGGTCTCTTGGCTCAGGGACCACTGTCCATAGCAGGCTAGCAGTCATGGCCTCAAGAATGACTCATTTGGATTCGGAAACCAGCCTGATTTGCTCAAGTTGCCTGTGGCTTACAGGTTCCATAGAGACCAAAGCAAAGTTTTACCAACAGGAGCGAGTGCTTCATAGACCATGTATGAACTCAGAGAAACCAGAGCTGGTTGACCTTTTACATAAGGGCTGAGTCCTTGGCTTGGGAAGCCTGAAGCCAGCCAGCTGCATGCTCTTATTTAGTTGAATACGGAGCATCTGAATCACAACTGCCCAGGGTCTTCCTCTGAGAAGGTGGCTAGAAGCTAGAAGAAGTTCACAGTTTTCAGTTTTGAAAACACTTGCTGCTTTTTACTTTGTTTGAAGTTTGGCTTGTGAAAGGTTACAGAAGCCAATGGGTATAAAAATAGTTTCCACAGGGGCCTGAGTACAGGGGACTGGAGAACCTTCAGTTGCAGCAGGTAATAAGAGATTTGCCCTAATCTAAGGCAGCTGGGATTTTAGAGGGCCATTATCCCCAGAGAGATTATGGACAGATGTCTCTGGAAACAGTTGTTTATACATATGTATTTTTAAATAGAGAACTTTGTCCCAGGGTTTCTTTAAGGGCTGCACTTTCTAGAGGTGGCAGAGGGTAGAAATAGTCAACTCTCTTAAGTGTTCTTTATTTTGGGGTTAGAAGTAAGGAAAAGAAAGTCACCCAGATGAAAGACCAATGGTTAAAGAAGGATTTGTGTTATGGCTCCAAAACTAGTTACTTTAGTGGTGAGAGGGAACAGGTGCTAACCTGGCCAAAATGGTATGTTTGGCCATATTCCAGGCCCCTGGCCCAGCAAGAGAGAAACTGCCCCGATTATTGTGCAGGCTGTTATATGCCAGGCTTAGTACTGTCCTTTGCATATATTATCTCACTCTGCATCACAATCACTCTGCTAGGTAGCTACAGGTTCCTCCCATTTTTGGAGACTCCGAGACGTTAAGTACCATACTTGATGTCCCCCATCTGAAAAGTGATGGAGCTAGAAGTGAAACCCTCATCCAGCGGGTTGCATTGTCTCCACCCTTTGCCTCCAGAAGCATGTGATCTTTAGTTGTAATTAAATGGTAGCTGGCACTGACACAGCTGAAATGGGAAAATAAAGGTGCCAAAGCAGAAGTGGTAGTAGAGTGGAGGTTGCCCTAGAAGGGCATACTAGGGAGAGCTGGGGGGACAAAATCGGTGAGCTATGGGAACACAGAAAGCCCACGCTGCACACCCCTTCCCTAGAGCTTTTGCTCTGTCTTTCCACAGGGAGAGGAAGCCCAGGTGAAGGCTTTGGGGGCGGGGCTAGGGGGGAACTGGGGGAGGTGTTGGAAAGGTCATGGGAACAGCTAAGTGCACCTCTTGGGTTTTCTGGGACAATCTTAATTTTGAAACCATGCTTTTTGTTGACAGGCCATAGGCAAAACATTGATCTTGACTCTTGTTTCAGCAAACAAGGTCACCAGTAAAGTCACAGGGTTAGGAAGTGTGGGAGCCCTGTTGCTTGAGGACTGCTGGAAACATAATTCATGGAAGGAAAAGTCTGAGCACTGCTAACTTTATGCCTCTACTTGCAGGCAAGATTCCCCCAAAGGGAGCCCCATCCGTCCTCTTTAAAATCCCTGGCAAGGAAGCATCTCAGTCTTATAGTTCCAGGCTCTAAATATCTCTGCAACAGATATGTCTTTTGGGGGAGGGACCCCATCCTTAGTCCAAGCCTTGGAATTCTTAGTCTTTTTAGTGTTTAGGAAAAAGAGAGGAGAGGCAATTGAATCTCATTCAAGAATTCATCTCCTTCCTTCCTTGTTTCCTTGCCACACTCTCCAGTTGGGTGGGTCCCACTCCGAGTCATCAATGACAAGATGGTTGCCCCTGAGTCCTAGGTAGACTCCCAGGACACAGGCAGGGTGGAGCGGAGCTCAGGCCAGAATGTGGACTTGGAGAGCAGGCCTGAGTGGTAGGCAAGGAAGGCCAGGCATCCGCAACCCTCAAGTGCCTTGCGAGGCCATGTACCAGGAACACATATGCCTCTCCTTCTCCGGAGCGTGCTCCTAGGGCATGTCAGCCTGTCCTTGGCCTAATGACTACCTCATTCTGCGTACTGGGCACAAAGGTACGAGGGAAAAGGACCAAGGTTTCCTGACAGAACACATTTCCTCTGTTAAAGTTTGGGCAAATCCCCTGCTTTTGGTGGGCTTTCTTCTGCTACCTCTAAAGTGGGATACTAATCCTGCTCCTGATGTCCAGACAAACACACACACGCACTCCTCACAAGGATACGAGGATAAGGAAGTGAAAGCAAAGAATCTCAAGGCTAAAAAGCACCCAAGGGTTGATTTTTTTGTTTATTGTCTACCTCCAGCCAAGTTCTGCACACAACAATACCCATGCCAGACAGAAGAATGTGCCCAGGCATAAAGACCACCTAGGAGGAAGAACCCACAGCTTCCCCTTGGGTGGAAGCCAAGTTGGAAGTTGTCATGACAGCTTTTTTTTGCTGCATTGCTGTTCATCATCAACTAATTCAGGCCATTTGCAGGGGAAGGGGGGAGAGAAACTTCTCTCAAAATGAGGAAGTGATTTGTGGCATCTGTTACTTCCTTTTTAATTGAATCTGTTCTCCTCAGATACCAGAAGCGAGTGCCAAAGTCAGCAGTAGAATTCAGCTGTGTACATTTTGAAGATGCTGGAAGATAAATTTATGTGTTCTGTACAGATGCAAATTGTACAGAAACCAAATGGCTAAGTTGTCCTCAAGGTCCTCTCGAGGCTAGTGGCCGATCTGAAGCTGCAGATGAGGAGGTGGGAGGTCAGTTAACTTTTCTACGGAGCAGCCTGGGCAGATACACCCCCAGGGTGGGCTTGGAAGCTTCTCCAGAGAAGGAGACCACCTGACAGGGGCTTTCTTAGCAGCCCAAATGGATCCAGGGACTCTCATGCATTCTTCCATGCCGCCCTTGAACGATGGTTTTGCACAGTCAGGGCCCAGTGTGTTCTAGTCTCTTTCATCCAGCCTTGTTGAGCACCAGGAGGGCTACTGAGGGAGGCTATGGAATTTCCTGCCCTAGAAAATGCCCTGACCAAAACACTCTGAGTGCTGGGAAGTGAGGGGAGGAGTCACTGGACTTCACAGATCCCTTCCTACCCATGGTGTTAAAAATACAAAACAAAACAAAACAAAACAAAACAGATCCCTCTGAAACACAAAGTTCTAGTTACCTTGAGTCACAACCTTCTTAAAAGCAGTTATTTCCAGGATGAATGGAGATTTTGCTCCAGGATGAATGAGCAATGGTGATATAGGGACCTACACTTCTGAACTGAGCCCCAGAAAATTGACTGGATGTTCAGCTGCCATCTCTAAAATGCATCCTTTCTGAGGGTTTAAAATCAGAATTTGGAGATGTGCCAACCTTCCAGCCTTCTTTTGTCCTTATGCCATGAGACAGAACAAGGCAGCATGGTATTAGTGGTCCTCGTTTCAGACAGGGAGGTTGAGGCACAGAATGGGTCTGAGGCTTTCCTCGGGCACACAGAAGGGGCACAGTAGATCGTAAGAGCAGCACCACATAATGAAGGAGACCTTGGTTTGGGAAGTAAAAGGTCTTGTGCTTGGTTGACATTGTGGCATTGGATGAAGGAATGCACGTGCAATCATGGGTCTCCCCCACTGAGTAAGGCATGAGTTTATGTCAGCTGTGGTAAAGCTCTGTAGATGCGGGAAGCCCTTGGAAAGGAATATCCTGTGGAAATGGAAGGAATATCACAGCTTTGTCCTCTGGGGAGTGTATGCTATTTGTCCAATGAAATAACCTTGTTAGTAAATGTAAATAAATTATAGATATCTTGCATTTTCCTAAGAGCCATGCCCAAATTCTTCGTAAGAATTTTTCAGAGAATCATAGTATTTTATTTTGGAGACTATAGAGCTTACTTATTTCAGTCCCTCCCAAATCTGGCTATATGTCAGAATCATCTGGGGACTTTTAAAAAAACATCGATATTTAGAGTGTACCCCTGAAGACTCTGATTCTGAAGGTCTTGGTGAACCTGGAACGTGTACTCTGTATTTTTACTGAGCTGCACCAGTAATCCAGATATACAGCCAGCTTGGTGACCTGATCTAATCCAGCCTTCTATGAGATGCTTATATCCCATGTCAGAAACCACCTCTGGCTAACTTAACAGAAGATTTTAGGCAGCTCACAGAATTGACCTGAAGCCTAGATAACATGGCTCTGAAAACAGGGGCAAGGACACTGCTGCCACACACTTGCCACCACCCTTGCACATTGGGTCCCTCCTTTCAGGTTTCAAGTTCTTAATAGGAGCAGTTGATTGGCTAAGTCTAGGTCATCTGCCTGGGTGATATCTGGAAGGAAGTTGAAAGACAGAACATCTGCCCCACCAGCTTCCTTAGTGGGGGCCCCCTGTCACCCCTATTGGAATGCCCCCTAAATAAGAAGGGTGCTCAGATAGTGGATGGCCAACACAACAGTGGCTCCCTATAAACTCCCTTACAGGATTGCCACGAAGTGTTCATCAAGCTGCTTGAACTCCTCCATCATCAGGGAGCTCTCCGCCTTACAAGGCTGTGCCACCTTTGGACATATTTGATCATTCGGAAGTTCTTCAAAAATCTGCCTCCCTGAAATTGCTACACATTGGCCATTAGGTTCAAGTCTTTTCCAAAATTCCAACTAAATATATTTATGGGACACTTAAGAAAAATGTTCTGAGCACCCTCTTCCACCTTTACTTTAAAATCTGAAGCAAATGAGAGACAGACTCCTTCCTACAGGAATCTGGTCCAGAGACAGTGAGATAAATAAGATGGAGGAAGCACAGGACTGAACTCAGTCCTGGCTCTGAATCCTGGCTGTGCTGCTTCTCAGTTGTGTGAGTTTGAATATTTACCTGTGACCCTCAGTTTCCTCATCAGTAAAACTGGGGATGCTAATGGTGTTGAGAATTAAGTTCAAACACTTTACAAATGTGTTTTCTCTTGCCAGCCTTGCTCACAGTTGAAGCAATGCCAGCTGCTAGAGTCCAGCAGGGAAGCACTGCCAGCTGATGACAGGAAGGCAAGGGAGGATAGTGGTTAAGAGCAGAGGTGTCAGGCAAACCTGAGTTCGAGCCCGGGTCCCACTCACTATCTGCATAATCTTGTACAAATTATTTACCTTCTCCTTTGCTTGTCTGTAAAATAGGCATAATAATAGTAGCTACATCATGGAGTTGTTATCATTGAAGATTAAATGAGATGAATATGAAAGGCTCACATAGTGCTTGGCACGTAGCACTCAAGGAATATTGTCTCTTGTTATCATTGATTGGCAGTCCAGGGTGGGACTCCTTGATCCAGAAGGACTTTGCATTGCTGCCAGTGGAGGAGGTGGCTGCCTCTGTCAGAACAGTTTGTAGCCCTGCTGTCAATGCCTATGAGGAGTGAAATAGGGCACGTGACGCTTTATTGGGCTTCCGCAGAGCCCAGCCAGAAGCTGAGTCAAAAGATCCCTGTGACTAGCGTAGCTTCAGTTGAGCCATAATCTTTTAGAGCCATCTACCTCATCTGTGGCCAGTTAGAGATACAGCAGAACTTGCTTGAGAAACACTGATTAGAAAGTCCATAATGATAACTGCTACTCTTTTCCTCCTCTTACTACTCTCCCCACCCCATCTGTTTCCCCCACCCGTTTCAGAACACATACCCCTTCTCTCTCTCTCTCTCTCTCTCTCTCTCTCTCTCTCTCTCTCTCTCTCTCTCAACAGGGAGTAATTTAAAAACCCAAATCCAAACATCCAGCAGAAGTTTATGCTCGAGTCTCAGAACACAACATATGGCTTCCCAGTCATTGCCAGATTCTGCAAACCACGGAGAGAGAGAGGTCTTCAGTCCTTACCACAGCCCTCTGGCTTTGGGACCATTCGTGACAGAGACAGCATCCCTCCCTCAAAGATAAGAGGTCATGAAGTTCAATCCCTTGAATTTTAGTCAAAAGTACATTTCCCTCTCTTTTGAAAATGTTCAAAAATGGAGGCAATTCGAATGCTTCTCTTCCCTCTTTCGCCACACTAGCTAACACTCACCTTCATGCATTTTGGTTTAGAGGCAGTGGGGACAACCAGAGAGGATTGGGGCGTGGAATTTTCTGATCATGTTACACCGCCTGTCTCTAGGGACAGAAAAGCTGTGTGGTGGTGGCAGGAAGCTGGGTCTGGCAAGAACTCCAAAAGGAATGGGAATCCTAGGACACAAGTAGGAGCTATGATGAGTCTCATAGGGAATCTCTGTCCAATCTGAGGCTGGAGACATTGGAGTGCCCTTTCATATTCTGAGGCCAGTTTGCATAGGAAACCTAGCTCAGAGCTTTCAGTCTTGGCTGCTCTGTAAGGAGGCTTGGGTTATAGACATGCACTCTTTCCACCCCTGGGCAGATAGCACAACTGCACTATTGCCCACTTAGATAAAATCCTTGTCTATGAAGTCTAGTTTACCAAAACTTGAGTGTCAGACCAGACTGAAGAGGGGAATCCCAAGGTTTGCCAAAGGGGAGACAGAAGGAAAATCCTCCCCTTTCCTCCCAGTGAAAGACTTTGGGCAAGGCTACTCTAATCTCACAATTTGTAGATCACAGAGGGAGGTGTGCCAATCATAGCCTCATCTCTCTTTTTCCCCTCCTGCCCAGACTCCTGCCTAATTCACACAGACTCCTGCCTAATTTTCCCCAGCCCAGCAGAGGCCACAGTATAACAAGTTGGGCAAGACTTGACTCACTGTTCAGGATCAGGGCTACTCCTAGGACCAGCCTAATCTCATGAGGTTCTCTCAAGGCTACCTGTCTGCCTGGGCCTGGCTGCCTCCATGTGGCAGAGACCCCTGTCCCCCAGGTCCCAGAATAGCCTTCAAATACAGCCAGACTCCATGGAGTCCTAGCATAAGAGAGGGAGGCCCAGAGACAGGGACAGTCTCTTCCTCTCCCCTCTAAGGCCCACTTTCCAGCTTCTCATTGCCTGCCCCAGGAAATGCTACACCCTGGACTGATGGACAATGAGAATGTCAGGCCCCTATTACTTCCCCCTAGGGAGCGGTCCTACCCTGTAGTCCCTCACAATAATCACATCAGAACCTAAAGGACCTGTAGCAGTGTGAGAGATGTCCTGGCAGGAGCTGGGATGGAGTGGGGGTTAGGTTGTCCTTGGGCACACTCAGGCCTCCAGGACCCTGTGGCCTCCACCATGCGTTAGACGTGGCTGTGGCTACAGATCAATAGAGAGAAAAGCACTACAAACAGCAAAGGCACCTGTAAATGCCAGTTGCCCTCAGCTGGGTGTATGGTGACTATAATTAGTTTATGTAGTACTCTGTGTTCATAAAGGGAGAAACAACCCCTTGGAGATTGTGTATTTTCCATTGCTATACCCCATGATGTCACCACCGGTGCCTTCTGGCTGACCCCAAGGTTCTCGTTCCCCAGGAACTGCTGTGACTGTTGGTGGCAGTTCTGTAACTCTGAGAAGTCACAAGGGGCCTGGTCAACCACCAGCAAATGATTTCCTGTTCCCTTCCTCTACTCCCCCCCAATGGCCCAGCCCCCATGACACTAGAGCAGCACTTGTTTGGTGAGAATGAATTTAACTGTTAACTGTATTTCTCACTCAAGTGTTAAACACCTCCAAGAAAGTAGATGCATAAATGCCTACTCATATGTTTAAAATACAGTTCAGATAGAGCTGGGTTTTTTTTGTTCCCAAAGAACAACAAAATAAAGCCCTAGAGCCTCAGGTTCGTGGCAGCACCCTGAGACATTTAGTACAGGGGCACTGGGTTTAGTGCTGGGAGGCTTGTGGAAGGAGCAAGGCCGCGGAGTCCAATGGACTTGGTTGGGCTTGAATTCCAGCTCTGCCACCCTCAGCTGTATGACCTTGGGCAAGTTATTTAACTGTTTCGTACCAGCTTTCTATCCTGTCAAATGGGATAACTTGTCTCATAGATTGTGCCAAGATTAGGTATGACATATGTAAAATGAAATAACGTAGCTCTCATCAGATCCTCGATAACAGTACTTTTTAAATTTTTTTTTTAAAGTTTATTGGGGTGACAATTGTTAGTAAAATTACATAGATTTCAGGTGTCAGTAAAATTACATAGATTTCAGGTGTTCACCACCCAGAGTCACTTCTCCTTCCATCACCATATATTTGATCCCCCTTACCCTCATCTCCCACCCCCCACCCCTTACCCTCTGGTAACCGCAAAACTATTGTCTGTGTCTATGAGTTTTTGCTTCTCATTTGTTTGTCTGGTTCTTTTGTTGTTTTTGGTTTATATACCACATATCAGTGAAATCATATGGTTCTCTGCTTTTCCTTTCTGTGGGGACAGAGTCCCAGACAGCAGTTTCCAGGCTCTCGGCCTCACGTGGAGGGGTGCTGGCTTGGGTAGTGGATGGCAGTCAGCTGTGGCTAGTTGGCCGTCACTTGTAACCAGTTAGCCAATTAGTCACTGATATAACTGCCGCGGCTGCACTGGTCGGTCAGTTAGTGAGTCGAGTCAGGAGTTGAGTCAAGAGAGTTGAGTCGGTTGGTTGGCAGGCAGAGAACCGGACAACAGGTTGCAGATTGTGTGGCTCCAGACTTCACTGACACTATAGTGCCGCCAATGTGACAACAGTGGTATGACTCCCCTATCAATGGCTCTGTGGGTGTTCCTTTTTGGCCTAGCCATATCCTGCATTCTTATGTGGGGAGCAGGACTAGAGACCCCCCAGGCCGCCTCGCACGACAGATGGCGCAGCAAGCAGGGTATGGTGCCGGCCAAAACCTACCTAAGTATGGTGGAGCAGTTTTTGCGTGTAAACGTTCAGCTTCGGAAGGCCCGTGAAGAGCGACGCTGGGAGCAGGAGGCGCAGTCTGCCTGGGAGACTCAAACCTCCAGCTGGCACACCACCCTCTTGGCCATGGAAGGCGTTGTCCTCCTTTTGTTCATCTGCTTCTGCTGTAGGCTCCGAGGATTATGGACATTGTACACCAAGGCCACCACCCACTCAGACACATGGCACGGGGAACAAGATTCCGGCCAGGTAGGAATGGAGTCTGACTCTGGGCAGGAGGACAGGTGATCCCCACACAGTGTGTGGTGCCCGGTGGCCACTGTTCTCAGGAGTTGAACCCCCAAGGAGGGGTGGGAGGACATGGATGGCTCTCCCGCCAGCGTGGTGAGGCCCTGCAGACTCTGGCTGAGCGGTTGCTGGAGGAGGCGAAGACTACAGCTGGCCACGTGGGCTGGATGTTCCTCACGGCCTTGGGTCTCAACACGGATTGTGCGCTTAATGAAATAGCCCAGGTGCTGGACGAGGTGTCCCAGTTGGAGGCGCTGGAAACTCGGGTCCGCCTGTTAGAAGAGGGGTCCCACAGTGGAGACTCTGAGGCAGAGGCTGAGGAAGCAAGTGGAGACAATGTAGCTCCCAACCCCCAAGCCCGGCCAATCTTGAAGCATAGGGTAAAACGTGAGCAACCTTTGGGCCCCGGGGACGTTGCTGCAGGCAACCCAGCTGTGACTGAGTTCACAACCTGCACCCCTTACACTCCCACTGAGTTGCAGGAGCTGGGGAGGCGGTACCGACAGCGCCGTGGAGAGCCAGTCTCGGCTTGGCTATTACGTTTATGGGATGAGGGAGCAGACAACATTCTCTGCTCCCCAGGCGAGATGGAAAAGCTAGCCTTCATGACAGTGCATCCGTCCCTGCGACAAAGGTTACAGAACTGCCATAGGTTGGCCCAAAACCAGGGCAACCATTCTCTAATGGAGTGGCTCACTGCTGCGGTACACACTGTATGGAGACAGGCTGGCGAGCTGCCAGACACTGTGAGTTAATGGCAGTCATATACTCACTCAAATCATCCGTGAAATGGGTATGAGACATGCTATTTTCAACCCTAATATGCAGGGACCAGATGACGAGCTTTTTACAGCCAGCATGAGAGATCTGGTTTTGGATACTGCACCTGTGAGTGCTTTTGGAACCTTGGTTGCCATTCTTACGCCTTATGTGGGGCAATGGATCCATGAAGTTACAACGGCCATGGCCACCCTAGGGGATGTTGAAAGCCAGAGGCAAAGGAAGTTAAGACAGGAGGTCCGCCCAGTTGAGACCTGGAAGCCCAAATCAAAAGTAAAGGGGCGAGGTCGCAGGCTTTAGAGAGTAGCACGTGCACAGATATGGCGTGATCTTGTGACAGCAGGGGTCGATCGGGAAAAAATAGACCAATAACCCAATGCACTCTTGTTGGAACTTTGGAAACAGTTGCGTCCGGAACAGCAATTCCAGAGAAGCCTAAAGAAGTCTGGCAAAGCGCGACCCGTGTCCCTCCAGGACTTCATGCGGCTGCTTGAGGCCAACTCCTTTCAGCTTGATTAGGGGTGGGGCCAAGGTACTGGGTCAGAAGGTATGAGCAGGGACCGGAGGCCCCACTGTCCATACATTGGTCCCCTTCTAATGTGCAGAGAGTTTTGGCCCTAGTTGACACTGGCGCAGACTGCAGTCTTGTTTATGGGAACCCAGAACTGTTTTCCGGACCAGCAATCTGTATTGATGGCTACGGGGGAAAGACTGTGACTGTAAACGCTGTTTCCTTACCACTGGGTATAGGAAGCCTTCCCCCTTGTACCTACAAGGTTTATGTCTCCCCTGTTCCGGAGTATATTCTAGGGGTGGATGTGCTACGTGGCCTCAGCTGACAGACGTCGGTAGGAGAGTTCCGTCTCCGGATCTGGGTGGTGAAAGTGGTGACACGTGGGCATGCTCACCACCCTCCTCAAGTGTTGCCACAGCCCTGGTGTGTGGTTACAGGGTGACAGCACCACCTGCCCGGAGGGCAGGAGGAGACTGCTGGTACCCTAAGTCCAGGAAGGTTGGCTATGTCCAGAAGGACTGGTGGTGCCCTGAGAAACTCTGGCTATGCCCAGAGAGAGTGGCAGTGCCCTGAGAGCCCTGGCTGTGTCCAGGATACTGCATTCACCTCCAGGCTCCTCGCGCAGGGACCCTCGCGGAAGACACTTGTTGCATAGATTGTGAGGCAAGACCCTGTAGGGGTGGAGTGTAGAGACAGAGTCCCAGAGAGCAGTTTCCAGGCTCTGAGCCTCACATGGAGGGGTGCTGGCTCGTGGATTGGATGGCCGTCAGCTGTAACCAGTTATCCAATTAGTCACTGATATAACTGCCAGGGCTGTGCTGATCGGTCAGCCAGTGAGTCAAGTCAAGAGAGTCGAGTCGATCAGTTGGCTGGCAGAGAAGCGGACAGCAGGTTGCAGGTCGTGTGGATCCAGCCTCCACTGAGACTATAGTGGTATGACTCCCCTATCTATGGCTCCGTGGGTGTTCCTTTTTGGCCTAGCCATATCCTGACTTCTTATGTGAGGAGCAGGACTAGAGACCCCACAGGCCGCCACACATGACAAATGGCACAGCAAGCAGGGTCTCCCTCATGGCACTGTCTGACTTATTTCGCTTAGCATTATAATCTCAAGATCCATCCATGTTGTCACAAATGGTCCTATTTCATCTTTTCTTACCGTCGAATAGTATTCCGTGGTGTATATATACCACAACTTCATTATCCATTCATCTATCGAAGAACATTTTGGTTGTTTCCATGTCTTGGCCACCGTAAATAAAGCTGCAATGAACATTGGAGCACACGTATCTTTATGGATAAATGTTTTCAGATTGTTTGGGTAGATACCCAGGAGAGGGATTGCTGGGTCATATGGTAATTCTATTCGTAATTTTTTGAGGAACCTCCACACTGCCTTCCATAGCGGCTGCACCCGTCTGCATTCCTACCAACAGTGTATGAGTGTTCCTTTATCTCCACAGCCTCTCCAACACTTGTTACTATTTGTCTTGTTGATGATAGCCATTCTGACTGCGGTGAGGTGATACCTCATTGTGGTTTTTATTTGCATTTCTCTGATGATTAGTGATGTTGAGCATTTTTTCATATGTGTATTTGCCATTTGTATGTCCTCTTTGGAGAAATGTCTCTTCAGGTCCCCTGCCCATTTTTCAATTGGGTTGTTTGTTTTTTTGTTGTTGAGTTTCATGAGTTCCTTGTATATTTTGGATATTAGCCCCTTATCGGAGGCACTGTTTACAAAAGTCTTCTCCCATTCAGTTGGTTGCCTCTTTATTTTGTCGATGGTTTCTTTTGCTGTGCAGAAGCTTTTAAGTTTCATATAGTCCCATTTGTTTATTTTAGCTTTTACTTCCATTGCCTTTGGAATCAAATTCATAAAAGGTTCTTTGAACCCCAGGTCCATAAGTTTAGTACCTATGTTTTCTTCTAGCAAATTATTGTTTCAGGTCTTATTCTTTATTCTTTGATCTATTTTGAATTAATTGTGGTACTTGGTGACAGATAGAAGTCCAGTTTCATTCTTTTGCACGTGGCTTTCCAATTCTACCAGCAACATTTATTGAGGAGGCTGTCTTGTCTCCATTGTATGTTGTTTGCTTCTTTGTCAAAAATTATCTGTCCATATTTATGTGGTTTAATTTCTGGGTTCTCAATTCTATTCCATTGGTCTATGTGTCTGTTTTTCTGCCAATACCATGCTGTTTTGATTATTGTAGCCCTGTAGTATAAGCTAAAGCCAGGGAGTGTGACACCTCCAGTATTGTTCTTTTTTCTTAAAATTACTTTGGTTATTTTGGGTCTTTTGTGGTTCCAAATAAAACTGATGATTTTTGTTCTATTTGTTTAAAAAATACCATTGGGATTTTAATGGGGATTGCATTAAATCTGTATATTGCTTTGGGTAATATGGCCATTTTATCTATGTTGATTCTTCCAATCCATGAGCATGGAATGTCTTTCCATTTCTTTGTGTCTTCTCCATTTCTTTTAAAAATGTCTTATAGTTTTCACCATATAGGTCTTTCACATCCTTGGTTAAGTTTATTCCTAGGTATTTTATTCTTTTTGCTGCAATTGCAAAAGGAATTTTTAAAAACATTTTTTTTTCTGAGATTTCATTGTTAGTATATAGGAATGCAATGGACTTTTGTACATTGATTTTGTAACCGGCCATATTACTGTATTTGTTGATTGTTTCTAATAGCTTTTTGGTGGAGTCTTTAGGGTTTTCTATATACAGCATCATGTCATCAGCAAAGAGTGACAATTTAACATTTTCATTCCCAATTTGAATGCCTTTTATTTCTTTCTCTTGCCTGATTGCTCTGGCGAGGACTTCCAACACTATGTTGTAAAGCAGAGGTGATAGGGGACAGCCCTGTCGTGTTCTTGAAGGTAGAGCAAAGGGCTTCAGTTTTTCACTGTTAATTATGAGATTAGCTGAGGGTTTGTCATGTATGGCCTTTATTATGTTAAGGTATTTTCCTTCTATACCTATTTTATTAAGTGTTTTAATCATAAATGATGTTGTATCTTGTCAAATGCTTTTTCTGCATCAGTTGATATAATCATGATTTTTGTCTTTTGTTTTTTTTATGTGATGTATCACATTGATGGGTTTGCGGATGTTGAACCATCCTTGTGCCCCGGGAATGAACCCTACTTGGTTGTGATGAATAATGTTTTTAATGCATTGTTGCATTCGATTTGCTAGAATTTTGTTTAGGAGTTTTGCATCTGTATTCATCAGAGATATTGGTCTATAGTTTTCTTTTTTTGTGTTGTCCTTAGCAGGTTTTGGTATCAGGGTAATGTTGGCCTCATAGAATGAGTTGGAGAGTACTGTCTCTTCTTCAATTTTTTGGAAGAGTTTGAGCAGGATTGGTATTAGATCCTCTTTGAAGGTTTGGTAGAATTCACTAGTGAAGCCATCTAGTTCAGGACTTTTGCTTTTGGGAAGGTTTTGGATGACTGATTCAATTTTGTTACTGGTGATTGGTCTGTTTAGATTTTCCAGTTCTTCATGGTTCTACCTAGGAAGGCTGTATGTTTCTAAGAACTTGTCCATTTCTTCTAGGTTATTGAATGTGGTGGTATATAGTCCTTCATAGTATTCTTGGATGATCCTTTGTATTTCTGTGATGTCCGTGATAACTTCCCCTTTTTCATTTCTGATTTTGTTAATTAGTATCTTCTCTCTTTTTATCTTAGTGAGTCTAGCGAAGAATTTGTCAATTTTTTTAATCTTTTCAAAGAACCAGCTCTTTGTCACATTAATATTTTCTATTGTCTTTTTGTTCTCTGTTTCATTTAGTTCTGCTCTGATTCTTATTATTTCCTTTCTTCTACTGACCTTGGGTTTCATTTGTTCTTCTTTTTCTAGTTCTTTAAGGTGTAATGTGAGGTTATTTATTTGGGATTTTTCTTGTTTCTTGAGATAATCCTGTAGTGATATAAATTTCCCTCTTAAAACTGCTTTCTCTGCATCCCAGAAATTTTGGTAGGATTTATTTTCATTGTCATTTGTTTCTATGTATCTTTTTATCTCTCCTCTAATTTCTTCTTTGACCCAATTGTTCATTAAAAGTATGTTGTTTAATCTCCATGTATCTGTATTTTTTTCTGCTTTCTTTTTTCAGTTGATATCCAATTTCAAAGCCTTGTGATCGGAGAATATGCTTGGTATGATTTCAATCTTAAATTTCCTGAGGCTGATTTTATGTCCTAATATATGGTCTATCCTTGAGAATGTTCTATGTACACTGGAAAAAATTATATAGTGTGACATTTTAGGATGAAGTGCTCTATAAATGTCAATTATGTCTATTTCATCTAATGTGTACTTTTTAAATTAGTGGTACAGAATAAAAATTTTTTTGATTGGATCCAATAACATGATAATAGAGGGGAGGGATTAAAAGCTAACTCATGGAATGTGTGTTTTTTGTCGAGGGAAGGATAAACTTCTATGTCAGAATTTGTATCAGAAAGAGGGTGGGTCTACCTTACCATCTTTCTACTCCAATGTGACACTAACCCTCTGACTTTTGCAATAGAAATTTAAAATAATACTTTTTCAGTATTTACCATGTACTAGGCACTGTTCTAAGAATCTTGTATGTAATGATCGTCTTAATCCTCATTACAACCCAAGGTAGTGGGTATTTTTACAACTGTGTTTTACAGATGGACTAACTGATGCAGTGCAATTAAAAGTAAGTGCCCAAGACCATACAGACAATAATGGCGAGAGCCAGAAAGTCACCTCCCTTCTCTGAGCTTCAATTGCCTGATCACACGTTGTTTTAGATACTCACTAATGTTCAAAATTGTATGTCTGAGCTAAATTTACCAGGGAAATTTTCTGGACTATGTGGAATTTGGGAGTTACTTTTTAGTGATGTCAGTAATGAAAAAGAAACCATTTAGGAAACTTAAAATGACCTGAAAATCTTTAAAAGTATTACATTTTGTCTTGCCTCCTACTTTCACTTCTCTCTCCTAGTCTTTCCTCTTCCTCCTCCTTAAATGAGTCTCTAGAAGGAAAATCCTCAGTATGTATCGTTAGCTCACCAGAACCAAGCATGTACCTCATCCTGTAAGTAAAGGAGCTTCTGATGAAAGGTAACAGTCAGGCGTAGCAGCTTGAGAAATCATTGCAACTGTTTCTCTTCTTTCAAAACCTAAAGAATTAAAACCAGATTCTTTAAGAATTAACTTCTCAAAGAGATATCTGTACTGGCTATTTCTACTTCCTATCCTCTTCTTCTCTCTTAAACTTATTTCAGTCAGGTGTTTTTGTCCCACATCCTGCGGAAATCACCAACAATCTTGGCATTACTGCATCTAAATGGTCAATTCTTCATCCTAGTTGTGTCTATTTGTGGCATTTGATGCAGGTGATCCTTCCTTCCTTCCTTGACATTTCTGTGAAGATACCTGGCTGCCAGGAGGCTCTTCTCTCCTGGTCCTCCTACCTCCCTAGCTGCTTCTGCTCTAACCCCTCTGTGGGATCCTCATGACTTCACCTCTAATGTTGGAGGGCTCCAGGTTGAAACACAGACCTCTTTACTTCTCTGTCTAAACTCACACCTGTGATCCTATCATCCTGACTTGTGGCTTTAAGTATCACCCACATGCTGATAACCCCTCCATTTACACTTCCGGCCCAGTCTTCACTTCTGTATTCCAGATTCCAGATTCCAGATTCAGCATCTCCTTAGGATGTCAAATAAGCATCTCAGTCATAGCTCCTCATACAGAGTTTTCTCATCTCCAGTTACGGTAACTCCCTTCTTAGAAGTTCAAGCCCAACACCTTGGTGTCATTTTCATTGCCTCACTTTTTCTCATGTCTAATCCACCGGCAAATCTGTCAGTTTCACTACTCTCACACTAGTCTACATCACTCTCATCCCACTTGTATTATTGTAGTTGCCTCCAAATTGGTCTCCCAGTTTTCACTTCTTTGCTTTCCTATCATCAGCATAACCAGAGATCCTTTTAAAATGTAAGTCACTCCACCACTCAGAACACCCCAGTATTTTTCCCATCACAAAGTGCAAGCTAAACCCCTTACATCCCTAAGCCGTGTGCTCCCTTACTACCGCTCTGAGTCTCATCTCGTGTCACCCACCTCCTTGTTCATTCAACTGAAGGCACACCATCTACTTATTTACTTATGGTTCCTTTTTTCTCTTGCTTGCTTGCTTGCTTTTTCACTTATTATTCTTGAATACACTAAACATGCTACTGCCTCAGCCCTTTTATACTTGCTGTTCCCTCTGCCAGGATTGCTCTTCACCTAGGTGTCCACATGTCTTGTTCCCTCCCTGATTCATTTAATATCTTATCTGACCACCCTATATAAAATAGGAAGAATCCCTTCCCACGCTTCTCTGCTTTATTATTTCCTAAAATACTCATGTAAAGTGCATGTATCTCTTTATTATCTGTTCTCGCCTCCAGAATATAAACTGTTAAGGGTGAAGATTTTTATGTTTTATTCACTACTGTATCTCCAGGGCCAGAACCATGCCTGACACATGGTACATGTTTAATTAATACTTATTGAAAAAATAAATGACTATAGCTCAATTTCTACAACAGATTCCGAGTGACCAGCCAAGCTGCTTATGGAGTTCTGTTCACTTAGCATAATTAACAAATCTTCCACAGTGCTGTTGGGGATACGAGTGGGAACATGGTGGTTGGGAAGGCCTTTTTGGCCATAAATTCCTTTTTTGCCATAAAATAATTTTCCACATGATGGTATTTTCCATACCAAGATTGCAGTCTAGCTCCAGGCTTGCCTAAGGAGACTATCAGTTTGAACTTGCCTGAGGATTCAATTTTTAAGATGGTTTCCCTGAAAGCGTCCTTGTTGGAACACCATCCCATTAAAAGTCCTTAATCCAGACTGCCTCTTCTGTAGACACTCTGAGATGCATCATTTAAAGTGATTTCCAGTGGGTGGGAGGTGGGTGCTACATTTGTTATTTCCTGGTTTTGAAAAGCCTTATAGGATCTCTTTCCTTTCTACCCCAAGAGTTTGCTCATTTTTAACCTTTCTTTTCAAAGTCATCTAGCATAATCTTAGACTTTGCATCTCATCAGCACTTCCATCTCTTTGGGTAACATTTAGAAACAGCCTGCTCTCGTCTTTGGGGATGTCTCAGGAGAGCAAGCCTTCTCTTTTTCTTGGGGAGTCAAAGAATGATATTCATACATGATACTTGTTTTTTGTTTTTTTTTTCCTCCCCTTCTATCACTCCCCCCCCCACTCCAGTTTAAGTCGTTGTTTCTCAGTCTAGTTGTGTAGGACCCAGCTCCCTGGCCCGTGCTGGTATTATGAGTCTTGCGCTCCCCGTGGCTGAGGGAGTCGGTCGGCTGGCCACTCATGCTGGCCACCAGCTGCTCATGGCAGCCCGCGGCAGCACACAGCAGCTCACGCCGACCTCTGGCTGCTCACGGCAGCCCAGCTCCAGGGAGAGCTGTTGTTCACAATCTTAGCTGTAGAAGGCGCAGCCCACTGGCCCATATGGGAATTGAACCAGCGACTTCAGCATTAGGAGCATGGCGCTCCAACCACCTGAGCCACTGGGCCAGCCCAGGAACCAATTCCACAGACTTAATTCTTTGGAGAATGTTCCATAGTGCATTCGTCATAATACTTTTAATGAACAAAAACCATTGCATGGCTTTTCATCATGCTTTGCAACCCTTTGCATCTGTTATTTCATGTGATTCACATGAAGCTTCCTGTAGTAGACAAGTTGTATCCATATTTTACAGATGAAAACTGGCACAGAGAGTAGTGACTTGCTTAAGACTGCTCTTGGTTAATGGTCCAGTCAGTTCCATATCTCAGGCCTTCTGCTCTCTCACTTCAGAATCTGGCCTCCCCTCAGTATTGATAAGTGTCCCTCTGGTTCTCCCCTGCACTTCAGGAGCTCAAATGTCCATCTCAAACACTTGATGACTAACTGCCTTATACTGCAGAGCCCATTTCTACTTGCAGCATCCTGCTTCTTGTTCTCCCATTTGTTCCAGGTTCTCCAAGACAAGGAGAATGTCTTTTTGTCTCTGTGTATTTGGAGACTGTTCTTTTCCTAGGGGAATGCTCAGAGACAGAAGGAGCTATCTATGTCTCCGTGGAGAGTTGCCCTACCTGGGCTCACGCGCAGCCAAACTGCAGCTTGGTGGAGAGTTGGGCTTTTACTCTGGACATCCATTGTGAAGTCACATCCCTTAGAAATCCTGTACTTGTAAGTCAGGCAGCTCTGGAGGGTGCCCTTTAAGCATAATACTCAAAGCTGGTATTTCTTTCACCACAGAATTATAGCAATGCCAGCCTTTGTAAAGTGCTTTAGAATTATAGGTGTGCTTCAGAGCACTGAGGGAGTTTTTGAAAATATAGATTCCTGGATTCTTACTCTGGACATTCTAATTCAGTAGGTTTGAGAAGAATCCAGAAATCTGTATTGTTATTTTTTTTTAATCTTGGTGATTCTGACAAGTAACCAGGCTTGGAATTCACTATTTAGATTACAAAGCCCTTTTGTATATAATATTTCATTTGTTCCTCACAACACATGAGGAAGCTGTTAACTTTTTATGCAGATGTGGCTCAAATCCGGTAAATAAGTTATTCAGAGTCTCTAAGTTAGGGAATGGCAGAGCCAAGCCTCCAGCCTAAGGGCTTTCTCTCCAAACCTGAATCTGTTTCCACTACAGTCTCCCTTAGGAGACTCATTCTCCCATCATTCAGTTACCCTAGGGGTGTTGGTTTCTCCTCAGACTTTGATTGCTCACCAGCAATCTCACTCACCAATGCATTTACCCGGAGGGCAGCTTTAAGCAAGTTTGGAGGAGTCTGGAGACACATGCCCCAGAGGAAACATTTCAGACCCTCCATCCCTGTAAATTATCTGGGCCAATCTGGCAACAATGGCAGACAGGCTCAGCCTCATCCTGGAGGAGGCGCAGCCATCCAGTTGAGCAGTGCAGGGGCTCCAGATTGGTCTCCATGCCCAAACAGATCTTTCAGCCCCATTCCAGGAAAGAATTCTGAAGAGCATAGGTAGAAACTACTGACCACTGGCTAGAGAGTTAGTAGGAAATCTTTCTTCTTTTTATGTGCATTGTGTTTGGAGCTAGATCATCATGAAGAAACCTCAAAATCTCAAGTTTCATTGTAATGGGAAGGATGCAGAGTGGCCGTTGGGGTGGGTAGGGGAAACTTTGAAAGGATTTTCTGGTGCTTATGGATGAGGAGATGTCAGCATGTAACAGTAATTAGAGAGCAAGGCTGTTTTATTCCAGCCGGCCCTGTACAAATGTGAGCTCCTTCAGTTAAAACGCTGGTATTGACTTTGGAAGGTGCCCTCCTTAGCCCAGATCCCCAGATCCCCAATTTCAGAAATTGGAACCTGGAGGACCTTTGCCTTAGGAATGTGGATTTGATTTCGAGTTATTTCATTCATTCATTTATCTATAGGCATTGTCACATACTGAAGCATGGTCTCTGGATGCTACTACCTGGATTCAAAATCTTGCTGTGCAGTAGCCTTGTAATTTATGTTGCAGTGCCTCAGTTTCCTCATCTATAAGATCATGATAACACTAGTATCTATTTCCTAGGGTTATGGTGAGGATTTGATGAATTATGTGTGGAGTGCTTAATGAAGGGAGGTATTAGAAGGTGCCTTGTGCTAGTGTTTACTAGCTGTTCACTGATGTTCAGCAGACGTCACATTCTGTGCCCATAAAGGAGAACGACATGAAGCCCACCTTGCAGAAGTTCGCAGTTTACTGGGAGACGGACACAGAAACAGATCATTGCAGTGTAGAGTTGCTGTGTGAAGTAGAAGATGCTGTAACAACAGGGTACTGTGCAGCACAGACAATCAGCCAGCTGCGCACTGTGAGGGAGCTGAGGCCTGGACTGAGTTAGATGTTGCTTCTTAGTGGAGATAGTGGCATTGGGTCTTAGAAGAGCAGTAGGAATTTGCCAGCTGGAGGAAAGGGAAAAGGCATTCCAGGTAGAGGCAGCAACGTGAGCAGGGCCACAGAGGTGTGAGAACTCTGACACTTCAGGAAATGACATAAAGTGGAAAAGATGAGGCGTCAAAAGGAGGTGGGAGATGAGGCAGAGAGCTCAGTGAGCACCATTGTAAGAACCATTAAATGCTGAGCGATTTGGACTTCACCTAAAGGAATAGCTCTTGGGAGTCGTGGGGGCATTTGTGCAGCATGCTCAAATTTGTGTTTTAATAAAATCATTCTAGTTGCTGTCAAGAGCGTAGCCCAGTAAAAAAGGAAACAAACTTGACAACTGGAGTCTCACGCTCATTAAATGAGATTGTAAGTTATCCACCATTTCAGAGAGGGCCCAACACCAACTTTGACCAGCAGACACTGCTATGGAGAATTTGCTGCAAATACTGCCCATGACTTTCAGGGTGACCTTAAGAAAGTCCCTGCAAGTGTCTGGACTCCCATTTGTTCTGTAGGTTCAGTGGGCTTGCATACTCTCTCTCCCTGCTTCATCTTTAGATAACGTAGGAGCAGTGTGCTATATTCTGTTCCCCCAAAATGTATCCTACTCAGAAGGAAAACTGCAGGTTCATTGCTTGTTTTATCTTTCCATAGAATATGTTTGCAATTAACTTTATTATTTAATAGGTAGCATTGTCATAATTCAAAAGCAAAGTGATAGAATAGTTACACATTACGAGTCTTGCTCCTACTTCTATGTTCATCTACCCTTTGCCTCATCCCTGCCACAAGAAACCACTCTTACTAGTTTCTTGGTTATCCTTCCAGCATTTATTTATGCCAATACAAGTAAATGTGAATTTAGATTCTTTCTGTACCCCCTTTCTTATATAAGCATGGCCACTTTTTTTTTTTTAATTCAAGTTTATTGGGGTGACAATTGTTAGTAAAGTTACATACATTCCAGGTGTACAATTGTGTATCACATCATCTATAAATCCCATTGTGTGTTCACCACCCAGAGTCAGTTCTCCTTCCATCACCATATATTTGATCCCCTTTACCCTCATCTCCCACCCCCCACCCCCCTTACCCTCTGGTAAACACTAAACTATTGTCTGTGTCTATGAGTTCTTGTTTCTCATTTGTTTATCTTGTTCTTTTGTTGTTTTTGGTTTATATACCACATATCAGTGAAATCATATGGTTCTCTGCTTTTTCTGTCTTACTTATTTCGCTTAGCATTATACTCTTAAGATCCATCCATGTTGTCACAAATGTTCCTATATCATCTTTTCTTACCGCCGAATAGTATTCCATTGTGTATATATACCATAACTTCTTTATCCATTCATCTATCAAAGGACATTTTGGTTGTTTCCATGTCTTCGCCACTATAAATAAAGCTGCAATGAACATTGGAGCATATGTATCTTTATGGCTAAATGTTTTCAGATTTTTGGGGTAGATACCAAGGAGAGGGAGCATGGGCAGTTTTAGAATATTTATCATCTCTTCTTCAGGCAGTATATCAACAAGCTCTTTGAAAAATAAAAATCATACTTGTTAAGGGATTTCTGATGAGTCTAGTTATTCCTTCAAGTATAAAATGAAAGAGAGTAGAAGCTTTGCTATGACTTTGTCTCTCTGCTCTCTAAAATAGGGACAATATTCTGCCTACCCTGAGTCCCATGTGGAGAAGTTATAAGTAATTTCATAATCATAAACTGCTTTGAGCTTTCTGGTAAAAGGGAGTCTCACAGTGCTACTATTTTTCTGATTTCTCAGTGAAATATTTCCTCTTGTTGACCAGTCCCTGGACCTACCTTTTTTTTTTTTTAATTTATTGGGGTGACAATTGTTAGTAAAATTACATAGATTTCAGGTGTACAATTCTGTATTACATCATCTATAAATCCCATTGTGTGTTCACCACCCAGAGTCAGTTCTCCTTCCATCACCATATATTTGATATTTGATCCCCTTTACCCTCATCTCCCATCCCCCACCCCCCTTACCCTCTGGTAACCACTAAACTATTGTTTGTGTCTATGAGTTGTTGTTTTTTTTTTTTTACTTAGACGTTTATCATTTATATCCCTCACACTGTGGACCCCCCGTCCACTATCCCTCTGACATCGCACTGAGCCATCCCATTTCCACTATCTCCACTCCCAATGCTGTACTCTGCCTCTTGTAAATGTATACATACCTATATATACATATATATAATATTATAGTTGACATTCATTATTGTTCAACTTCAGGTGCACAGTGCAGTGCTCAGGCATCTACATCTTCCCTGAGATGGTCTCCCAAATGGGACACGTGTCCATCGGATCTACGTTTTAAAAAGGAATTTAGACTGCTAATTGTTAACAAGTTGTTGGGTTTTTTTTTCCCCTCCAGCTTTTCCTCTTAAAACTTCTGAGCCTTAATTGGAAGCCCTGGTCTCTCCTGGGGCCATGTGTGTCTGATTGTAAGCTGCATCCTGCCAGAGACTCCTGCCTGCACATATGTGGCTTCAAGTGCATCTCGTGGTATCTGTTGCAAAGTTCTTTATTTTTTCCACCACATGTGCTAAGCCACACAGAAGCCTGAAGACTCCAAATCACAGCACAGCAGTGAGCCCATGCTGGCTGTAATTAGCTAGGATTGCAAACTCCTCCTGGTTAGAAAGACAGCGTATCTTCACATCTTTGCTCACTGTGGAGAATTTCCTGCATTCTCCAGGGTTGCTGAAGAGGCTCAGAGGAAGGAAGTTGTCTGTGAAATGGGGCCGGGGCTAGATCAAATGATCTCAAGATCTCTTCAGTTCTAAAGTTACACTTTAATGACATCTTCAGAGACTGCCTGTTCCAACGTAGGGAGTTGACCATTCCACACAGTATGTTTTGTGGACAGTGGGAGTGGAGGCCTCTGAGATGTGTACCAGGAGGAAAAGGGCAGTGATGCTATTGTCTGGAGACCACAGAACCTGGTCAATGTCTTGAAAGGGATTTGGGTTTTGTTTTACTGGAAAGCTTCCTGGAAGCCTTCTCTTGAGGCAGGATGTTTATGTTGGTTCTTAGGTAGAGGATAAGGCAATTGTCTATCACATGTAAAGGGAGCTTAATGCTAAGTCATGATACAAAACCTTGCCAGTACCAGCTTTCTGAATTCAAGAAATTCTTGTCCCACCCAAGGACCCAGAGGGACTTTGAACAATCAATTCACCCTCCCTGCCCAACCAGACACGACAGCAACCAGTGGCATATCCCCATCCTGAGGGCTCACGGTCCTCACCTATAGGCAATCCCGATGATAGGGACCCTCTCCCACCCTGTAGTATTTGCTAGGGTTTCTGGGCGGGAATTCCCACTGGTTCTCAGGAATTTGTTTCGGTTTCCCGTTCCCGAATGCCGAGATACAAACTGTTTTCTGTTCTCCATGATGAATCGTTTCCACAAAGTGATGGCCGATACTACCAACCACCTGGGTTCAAGGAGACAATTTTCCTAATTTCCTGATGAACTTTTCTTGGGATTCAGGAGCGGAAAAGCAAAAAAAAATTCCCGAGAATGGGTGGGAATTCCCGCCCAGAAACCCTAGTTTTTGCCCGTGTTGAAGAGGAACTATGCAGTTGTCCTGGGTGGTCTCCATCTTTAGGAAGATGTGAGAATGATTGAGTTTACTTACGGAACATTTACCAGTCTGCATCATTCCTGTGGGCCTCCCTCCAGGAAGACTGACCCTTGAAAAGTTTCCAGGTGCTGTTTGGGAGATGTTCCCCTTTGAAAATTGGCACAGACACTTCCCTTTTGATAGGACCACTCTGGTGTTCCTGTTGGAGCAGGGGTTCGATTCAAGGAGCAGGAAACCCATAGTTTGGGGCCACCAGCCCAACGTCTCAGTATTTATGACCCATGACCAGTTCTGTTACAGTTAGAGAACTTTTCTTCTCCACTGAACAGGTCCTTATTTAAACACTGGCCTCTTCAGAGAGATTTTTGTAACCCTGGCGTAGCACAGTGTTTGGCTCATTGTGAATCCTCAATAATAGGTTGTTGGATTAAGGACTTCATTCAGTAACATTGATTGACTGACTATTATGTGCTTGGCACTGTGCTAGAATCTGGTAGTGCCAAAATTAGATACATTCCCTCTCCATTAAAAGTTTATAATCTAAAAGGAGAGGCATCTGTGTGCTCCCAACATCTAACATGGTGCCAGAACCACAGTGGCCACTCGGTGGCTTTGAGGCTTAGAATTATAGCATGCTAGAGCTGCAGAGTCTCAGGGATTGTGGAGTACTTCTCTCTCACTTCAGAAATGAAGAAACTGATTGGTGAGAGACTTGCATTCAAAGCCTCCCAGACAGAAGGGCCAGAAAGAGAAATCGGTCTGCAGTCCTTGCTTTCAGCTCATTGTAGCACCCCATGCAGCTTGCTTTTGGCCTTTAACTAGAAAGGTCAAATCCTGAAAAGTAGAGGCAGTACCAGAGAGAGCAGGATCCCACTTCATTGCGTGTCCGCTGTTGCTCAGTGACCTAAATCCTATAACTACTTGGAAGCTCTGGACTTGGGCTGCAGAGAGAGCTACTCAAAGGCAGCAGCGGCTCAGCTGCCTGTAGTCCCCACTGAGACCTCATTCTCAGAGGCCAGAACTCCCAAGCTGAAGGCTTATCAGTTTTGACCATGCCACTCTGTTCAGCTGAGGTTTTCAGAATAAGGTGTGTGAGAGATTCTGGTTATTAAACCACATAAAGGGCTTTCCATCCTGCTAAAATAAGGCCAGAACTTTGTTTGCCCTGATTCAAACAAACTAACTGTAAAAAGACATTTTTTAGACAATCAGGGAAAAGTGAATGAGGATTTGATATTCAATGTTACTAAAGAATGATGGTAAATGTTAGATATCATAATATCACAGTGATTGTGTTAAAGGAAGAAGAGTCATCAATTAGAGATGCATGCTCACGTCTAGGTTGTTTTAAAATACGCTTGGAGGAAAAGAAAAAAGAAGTGTTCGTAAGTGTTTTGGGGTAACCTGACACCATGTCTGGGATTTGTTTTGAAATATTCCAGAAACAAAATCTGGAGAATAGGTAAACAATTTGGCAAAACACTGATCATTGTAATTCCTGAAGCTGGGTGATAAATGCAGGGAGGGTCATTATGCCATACCCTTCACTTTTGTATATGTTTGGAAAATTTCAGAATAAATGCTTTTTAAAAATAGGGCCTGGATCTCTCCCTTTGCTCTTCATGCCCACTAGTGAAACCCTTCCAGACAGGGTGGAAGCTGGCAGACCAATGCGGATGCTGCTGCAGAGGCCACACAGTAATCAGTTTGAGTCCCTGGTTATCTTAGAGGATACATAGATGCATAGAAGGACTATAACACTTCCCTTTTTTAAATTTATTTAAAAATTTTTTTCAATTACAGTTGTGTCACGCAGGGTCTCAGCTCCCGCTCCCCACATAAGAACGCAGGACATGGTGAGGCCAAAAAGGAACATCCACGGAGCCATAGATAGGGGAGTCCTACCACTATATTCTCGCTGGTGGCTGGGTTGGAGACACAGGAAGCAGGAGCCACACTATCCACAACCTGCCATCCACTTCTCTGCAATCCGCAACCCACACTCCGCCGTGCTAACTGCACTCCGTGCTTGCCAGCCCCCATCCTCTTGGTAGCCTCCATTTTTTGCTAGCGTAGCCACAGCAGTTATATTAGTGGCCAATGGGTCACTGATTACAGCTGATGGCCAACTAGCCACAGCTGATGGCCATTTGATCACAGTCGATGGCCATTTACTACCTGAGCCAGCACATTTTCACATGAGGCCGAGAGCTTGGAAACTGTACTCCTGGCACTGTCCCCACAGTTGACATTCAATATTATAGTTTTAGGTGTACAGCACAGTGGTTAGTCATTTATATAACTTAGGAGGTGATTTCCCCGATAAGCCTAGTACCCATCTGACACCAAACATAGATATTACAATATTATTGACTATTTCCCTATGCCGTGTTTTACATACCCATGACTGTTTTTATAACTGGTAATTTGTACTTCTTAATCCTTCCCTTTTTCACCCAGACCTCTATCTCCCTCCAATCTGACAACCATCAAAATGTTCTCTGTATCTGAGTTTGTTTCTGTTTTATTTGTTCATTTTACATTCAAAGTTTTCTATACCCAGCCTTGTTCTTAGACCACAGAGCTCCATTCTGATCTTCCTATGGCCATGCCCTTTAGTACAAAGTGAAGATTCCTTAGGTTCATGGAGACATGCTTACCCGGAGCCTATGTAGCCTCCCCACACACACACCCTATGTAGTGCAGGGGACCCTGCTGGCTGCTCCAGTTGTGCGAGGCGGCCTGCCGGGTCTCTGGTCCCGCTCCCCACGTAAGAACGCAGGTTATGGTGCCAGCCAACGCTCTCCGAGGGATAGTAGAGCAGTTTGTGCATGTGAAAAAGCACTCTCGGGAAGCCCATGGGGAGCAGCGCCAGAAACGGGGCTCGCAGTCTGCCTGGGAGAGACATGACCCCTCAGTGAATTGGTGGTCCTCTCGAGCCTCCGGATGGCACGCCGCCCTGTTGACCATAGCAGGCATTACCGGTATTTGATGGGCTGCTACTGTAGGCTCCGAGGGTTGCGGACATCTTACACCTAGGCCTCCACCCAATCGGACGCCTGGCGCGGCGAGCAAGATTCCGGCCTGGTAGGAATGGAGTCTGACTCTGGGCAGGAGGACAGGTGACCCCCACACACTGTGTGGTGCCCAGTGGCCACTGTTCTCAGGCGTTGGACCCCCAAGGAGGGGTGGGAGGACATGGATGGCTCTCCGGCCAGTGTGAGGAGGGCCCTGCAAGTTTTGGCTGAGCAGTTGCCGGAGGAGGAGAAGGCTACAGCCAGCCATGTGGGCTGGATGTTCCTCACGGCCTTGAGTCTCAATACAGAAAAGGAGCTTAAAATGGCTCAGGTGCCACACCAGCTGTCCCAGTTGGAGGCGCTAGAACCTCCGGTCCGCTTGTTAGAAGAGGGGCCCCACAGTGGAGACTCTGAGGCAGAGGCGGAGGAAGCAAGTGGAGACAATGTAGCTCCCAACCCCCAAGCCCGGCCAATCTTGAAGCAAAGGGTAAAACGTGAGCAACCTTTGGGCCCCGGGAACGTTGCTGCAGGCAACCCAGCTGTGACTGAGTTCACAACCTACACCCCTTACACTCCCACTGAGTTGCAGGAGCTGGGGAGGCGGTACCGACAGCGCCGTGGAGAGCCAGTCTCGGCTTGGCTATTACGTTTATGGGATGAGGGAGCAGACAATATTCTCTGCTCCCCAGGCGAGATGGAAAAGCTAGCCTTTGTGACAGTGCATCCGTCCCTGCAACAAAGGTTACAGAACTGCCATAGGTTAGCCCAAGACCAGGGCAACCATTCTCTAATGGAGTGGCTCACTGCTGCGGTACGCACAGTATGGGGACAGGCTGGCGAGCTGCCAGACTCTGTGAGTCAATGGCAGTCATATACTCACTCAAATCATCCGTGAAATGGGTATGAGACATGCTATTTTCAACCCTAATATGCAGGGACCAGATGACGAGCTTTTTACAGCCAGCATGAGAGATCTGGTTTTGGATACTGCACCTGTGAGTGCTTTTGGATCCTTGGTTGCCATTCTTACGCCTTATGTGGGGCAATGGATCCATGAAGTTACAATGGCCATGGCCACCCTAGGGGATGTTGAAAGCCAGAGGCAAAGGAAGTTAAGACAGGAGGTCCGCCCAGTTGAGACCTGGAAGCCCAAATCAAAAGTAAAGGGGCGAGGTCGCGGGCCTCAGAGAGTAACACGTGCACAGATATGGCGTGATCTTGTGGCAGCAGGGGTCGATCGGGAAAAAATAGACCAACAACCCAATGCACTCCTGCTGGAACTTTGGAAACAGTTGCGTCCGGAACAGCAATTCCAGAGAAGCCTAAAGAAGTCTGGCAAAGCACGACCCGTGTCCCTCCAGGACTTCATGCGGCTGCTTGAGGCCAACTCCTTTCAGCTTGATTAGGGGTGGGGCCAAGGTACCGGGTCAGAAGGTACGAGCAGGGACCGGAGGCCCCACTGTCCATACATTGGTCCCCTTCTAATGTGCAGAGAGTTTTGGCCCTAGTTGACACTGGCGCAGACTGCAGTCTTGTTTATGGGAACCCAGAACTGTTTTCCGGACCAGCAATCTGTATTGATGGCTACGGGGGAAAGACTGTGACTGTAAACGCTGTTTCCTTACCACTGGGTATAGGAAGGCTTCCCCCTCGCACCCACAAGGTTTATGTCTCCCCCGTTCCGGAGTATATTCTAGGGGTGGACGTGCTACCTGGCCTCAGCTTACAGACGTCGGTAGGAGAGTTCCGTCTCCGGATCCGGGTGGTGAAAGCGGTGACATGCGGGCATGCTCACCACCCTCCTCAAGTGTTGCCACAGCCTTGGTGCGTGGTTACAGTGTGACAGTACCACCTGCCAGGAGGGCAGGAGGAGACTGGTGGAACCCTAAGAAGCCCAGGAAGGTTGGCTGTGCCCAGAAGGACTGGTGGTGCCCTGAGAAACCCTGGCTGTGTCCAGAGAGCCTGGCTGTGTCCAGGATACTGCATTCACCTCCAGGCTCCTTGCAAAGGGACCCTCGTGGAAGATGCTTGTCACGTAGATTATGAGGTGAGACCCTGTAGGGGTGGAGTGTGGGGACAGAGTCCCAGAGATCAGTTTCCAGGCTCTCGGCCTCACGTGAAAGGTGCTGGCTCGAGTAGTAGATGGCCGTCAGCTGTGGCTAATTGACCATCAGGTGTAACCAGTTAGCCAATTAGCCACTGATATAACTGCTGCGGCTGCGTTGGTTGGTCAGTAGGTCGGTTGGCAGGCAGAGAAGCGGACAGCAGGTTGCAGCTCATGTGGATCCAGCCTCCAGTGAGACTATTGTGCTGCCCGTGAGACTATAGTGGTATGACTCCCCTATCTATGGCTCCGTGGGTCTTCCTTTTTGGCCTAGCCATATTCTGCGTTCTTATGTGGGGAGTGGGACCAGAGACCCCACAGGCCACTTTGCATGACAAATGGCGCATCGAGCAGGGTCCTCCGCTCGACACCCTACACACTGGGTATTGGGGATCCAAATGACTAGGAGGCTGCTTCCTGGGTTTCTTCCCCGCGTCCAGCCTCCTGAGGACAGACACCCTAGCCCTGAGGGTTGACCAAATAGCAGCTATATTAGGGGGATGTAGACAGAACTTTGACATGCTTCTGGAGTGTCCATATACCTGCATGCGGAGAGCCTCCTGATAGCTGAAGGAGCCAGGGGTGGGGCATAACGTGGATGGGGGTAGACCACAGATAGAGGGATCAGGGACTGCTGGCCGCTGTCTCTTTCCAAACTGTTATGTTCTTGCGTGGAATGCCAGAACTCTAACCAGACCATTGTGAAGGTAAATTTGTCAAATTGGAGGGTAAAACCTATTTTATTTACCAGTTTGCTCACTTCATTTGTTACTTGCAGACATTTAGACATTGGGTGTGTGGGCCTCCCTTTATACTCTTTCCCAGCCCTGCACATTTTCAGTATCTATATCATAATTGAGAATCAGGAATTTTGCAGCCGGCTGTACTTCATTTCACCTTAATGTAGGCTTAGGTTCTCCCATGGTATTTCCTGCAGCTTGTAAAATACAACTTACAAAGTCCTATTGAAGCACCACTGATTTCCTGTGTTTATAATGGAGGTGAAGTCATGGTTTGTCTTTCCACAACCCCTCTTCCCATCCCCAACAAGCCTCACTTACATAACCTAACAAGCTAATTTAAAATAGCCTTAAAGTAAGGTCACTTGTGTATGCCAACAACTTTATCACAAAAGGCTTCCCCTGAAATTCCCTATGCCCATTCAAAGGGACTGGCAGTATTCTGAACTCCACTCCATAAGTATTAGCCATAAGATCCTAAAAGCTGAGTTATTTTTTAAATTGTAGTTTCTCAAAATGGCTCGTCCTCTTCAAGTAGTGTCAGCATTTTGCCTTTTCTCCCTCCCTCCCTCCAATGAACCATTTTCAATCTCTAGCAGTGAGTTATGTTGACACTCCCGACTTATAATGGTACACCCATCACTATACCTACATAATAGCAAACAGAAGGTTTTAAAGCCCTTTGGGATATGAGAATAAATGTCTCCCACCCATGTTTATGTAATTGGCCGCCTCTCTGTAGAGACCCAAAGCCCTTGTGCTAAATAGGAAATGAAAAAGGGCTGCAACTATGTGGAATGAGTGTAGGGTTGGGGTAAACAAATAGGTGACTTCACACAAACAGAAAATGTGCTCCGTTTTGCACTAGAAGACTAACGTTAGCAGCTTCCCACTCACTCCATCTCAAACCCCAATTAAATTTTAATCCAAATCATCATGAATGCAAAGTGCTTTCTTCAAGCTCCATTATTTCTGGAGCTCCCCGGTGCCCAGTTTAAATGCATCAGGGAAAGATGTCTGGCAGTGACTGGATGAAGGCATTGACTTTGGAAAGGAGAGTCTTAACATTCTCAAGTATGTCAATAATAAGTCACTCGGAACAAATCCCAGCCATCCGGTTTGTTTATGTGGCTCAGGCGCATTGCACCAAAGCTTGACCCAAATAAAAGTTTCACATTGGTAATTCCTGCCATTCAACATGTTTGGCTCTTGTGTCTAAATGGGTGTCAACAGACAACATCTCCTTCCCACAGTCCTCCTTCATTCAGAAGTGCATTCATTCATACATTTATCCCACAGACGTGTATGAGTAGCTCTGTCTGTGCTAGGCTTGGGGGAAGGGAGACTGATTACAGTGCAGTCCTTGCCTTAAAGTCACCCAAGGTATGTAAACAGATTATCATAGTAGTGACAAGAGCATATGACAATAGAGGTATATATGGAAATGTATGGACTCAGGAGAATTAGAGTCTTGTTGCCTGGGAGAATTGGGTGAAGTATCAGAGGAGGTGACATTTGACTTGGATCTTGAATGATGCACAACAGGGACAGCTGAATCAGGCAGTTGAAATTTAATTTCTCCTCTCTTGATATTTACACTTCAAAAGCTTTTGGTTTTCATGAACACAGGAAAAAGGGTTGGAGGCTTGAAGATTTACTAGGAGCCTTACCCAGTTATAATGAAGAGAGAGAGAGAGAGAACTAAAAGGTATTTAGGACGGTTGAGTCTGGGAAGGACTCTGCCCTGGCAGGTGGGGCTTACCAAGGAGAAAGGAAAGGGATTGACCCGAAAGGCTGACCCCGCACTTTGCTTGGGCAGTATTCATAGATTTACTAGCTGTTGATGGCTTCCAGTATGCCACTGGGTTGGGAACCCACTGTCCATAGAGGCTGTGGGGACAATTGTCAGCACACTGCTCATGTAGCTCAATTCAACATCCTGAAGATGTGGTGTGCTTCACATACAAACCTCACTGCAACCACTGCTGTGATTCACATCTTGAAATAACTCCTAATCACTGGATGAGTATTTTAAGATGCAGCTTTCATCACGAAAGTCCCATTAAAGCAATTCCAGCAGAGTGAATAATCATTTCCCTCCTCTCATCAGACATGCTTGTCTTACAGAATTATGATGAGTTCAGTTCTCACTTTTTCAGCCCTATCTTTAAAAAAAAAATTCCCTCAGAGAAATGATCTGTGTCAAAAAGTTTCCCTCTGAGTATTCGGATCTGTCTTTTCTGGGTCAGCATTTCTCCTTACAGCTTTCCTTATCACAGTTTTTTTTTTAACCTTCCTGTTTCCTATCAAGCTTTGTATAAACTCATTTTGTCATTCCTTAAGCCTTTTCCCCTTTTTGAAAGCCAACCCTTTTCCTGCACCTTCTTATTCACTGTACGTGTGAAGGTCACGGATATTTAAATGTTTTGACTATCTTCAATTATTTGCACTTAAAGAGTCAAGTAGAAAAGAGGAGCTGCATAAATGATCAGCAAAATGACATTAGAGCAATCATAGATAATACCCTATGGCATATATTCCCCATCTGTTTATTTGCCCTTGGAATGTACTCAAGATCTTGTTTTTCGCACATTAAACCACTTTCATTTGCAATTCTTATACATATCATAAACGGGCAACTAAGTTTACAGTGGATAACCCATCAATATGTGGGTAACAGAAAACTAGTGTAATATATCTCTTCTATAACAAGAACAACTCATCATAAAGAGAGGTTAAATGCACAATCTTCTAAATAAGGAAAGAGCGAAAGCCTAGACAGACAGAAGGGCCTTTTCCACCAACCTGACTCATAAAGACCTAGACTTCATTCCTTTATTTATTTAACATTTATTGAATACCTAGTATATGATAGGTGCTGGAGATTCAGAGAAGCCAAAGACATTGTCCTGTCTTCTTTGTGTTCAGGAAAACAGCTTGACAGATATCCAAACAGATCTGTGAGTCCCTGGTTTGGAACAATGAATTCCACTATATAGCATAAAGAGCTATTTGATCTGGATATAGAAAAGTATGCATAAGACGTGTATGTGTGGAAATAGGGGAGCAGCGTTCCAGGTAGAGGGCCTAGCATATGCAAAGACTAGGAAGAAAACAATGTATTGAAGGAGAGAGAGTTCAAATTTTTTGATATGTAGGATGCATGGGAGAGAAATGACAGGGTTGAGCTTAGAATGGTGGGTTTGGGCACCATCATGGAGCACCTTGGATACTATGTGGGAAAGATGTTATCCTGTAGGTAACAGAGAGTCTCTGAGGGCTTAAGCAGAAGTAATATGGTGAAGTCTAAGTTCTAGAATAACAACTCTGACAACAATGCAAATGGTGTATAAGAGGGGAGAAAGACTAGGGGAAACCAGAACAGATGTTCCAGGTGAAAAATGAAGGTATTCTGGCTCAAGACAAAGGAGCAAAAGAGATGCAGTTAACCATATTTAGGACGCTTTGGTACCTGACAGAGAAAAGGGAATGAGAAAGATGGGGAAGTTAATAATGATTCCTAATTTCTACTTATTTCAATAGCGTAATCATTTTTTGAAGTGCACAAATAAAACTGTCTACTGCTGGAGCGTAGCTCCTGCTGCTTATCAGTGTTCCTCCACCCCTTTCAGAAATGGGTAACTCATCCCTAGAGTTTTGGGGAGGACGTGACCTCATTCCACATTCCTGACTCTTAGGTCTGAAGACTTATAATGTACAAGGCTTAGGCTTTTAGCTCTTTCTTCTTTAGTGCAATAAACATCATTGTCATCATGCTAGAAGATAAGGCTTGCAGAATGAAGACTTAGTCTTTTTCCTCGAGAAGATCATATGCTTATGGAGGAGAAAGACATAAAACAGTAAATATTACACTAACCAAGGCAGAATGAAAATCAAAAGGCTATGAAGACATAGAGAGAAATTTGAGAGTTCAGTAGTATTTCGTATAGTTGATCTGAGCTAGGCTGTTCATTTTTACTAAGCACTCACCACATTTTTACTCAGTACTTCCCTTGGCACTGAGAATCATCAAATACATATACACTCTGAGGAGGAAGACAAACATTAAATAAGTAAGTAATTACATGTAGAATGAATCGTACTGGGAAAGAGAAATGCAGGGTTTCATGAGGATAAGTAGCTGAGAGATTAGTCTAAAGGATCAGGAGTAGCAGCCCTGAAGATTTACGCTGAGACATGAAGGTGAGCAGAGATATCGGCATAGGGGAGAGAACAGTGTTCCTGAAAAGATAAGTGTGTGTTCACGTGCTCAGTTGGGAAAAAACGTAACATGTTCAAGGAACTAAAAGAAGGGGGAATATAGAGAAGGGGGAATGGCCTTAAAAAGGGCTGGCTGGGGCCATAAAATTGCCCATATACGCTTGTTAGCCATGTTACATAAGGTTTTGGAAATTTATCCTAAAATAAATAAGAAGCTATCAAGGGTTTAAGCAGAAGAGTGATGTGATTATTGCGTATTTGGAGAATAAATTGGAAAGGGCAAAATTGAAAGAAGCAGATCTGTTAGGAAGCTGTTACAATAATTAAAGTGAAAGGTGATGATGGCTTAGCATCAGGAGAAGAGAACAGGTGTGTAAGAAATTTAGGAGGCAAACTTGGGCGGGATTTAGTGATTAACTGGGTTTGAGATGAAAGAGAGGGAGGGAGAAGTCAAGGGTTAATCTTAAGTTTCTAATTTGGAAAACTGGATGGATGGCGTGTTATCAACCAAGAGAATCTGGAGAGAAGTAGGTTCAGAGTCGGGAAAGGTGACTTTGATTTTTAGACACATGAGGTTTAGTACAAGCAAGATATTCAAGGGGAGATTTCCAGTAAGGAACATGTTAGGAAGCTCAAAGGTTGAGAGAAATGGATGGCACATATGTAGAGGTTGAGGCAACATGAGCATGTAGAGGTAGGAGTTACAGCTATGGCATGACCGAGATCTCCTAGAGAGAGTGAATAGAAGGTGGAAAAGATTCTTGAGGAATACCAGCAATTAAAGTGCCTATAGAAGAGTCAGAGTTTATAGAGAAAGCTGAGAAGGAACAGCTAGAAAACAGAAAAACCAAAAGGGTGCATGCATATCTATATATCTATATCTATATAGATACATATATGTGTTTGGATAGATAGATATAGATTATAGACATGGATATAGATATAGGTATAGATGATATAGATGTGATTTCTGGGAAGTAAAAAGTAGAGAACAAAAGGAGTGTCAATAATGTGAAGAGCTGTTGAGAGGTCAAGAGAGACAGAAATTCGAAAAGCACATTGAATAGACTAGGGATTTGAATTCTCATTGCTACTTTCCGAGTGAACTGAGGCAAGTTATTATTTGACACTGAGCCTCATCTATAAATTGGTGTGATTGTACAATATTCAGATCAATATTTAAACATAAATATTAGCCATTATTTTTCACATTATTTTCAACATGAAGAAATATTGGGGATTTAGGGGAGCTTTTTGTGTGGTGATGTGCCAATTATAGTGGTTTTTAGCCAGAGGGAAAAGTGAGGCTGAGGATTTGGGAGAGATTGTTTAAATATAAAGGAGGACTTAACTGGGAGGAAAAAGTAGAAGATACAGGAGAAGGAAGAATTAGCTTTCAATGGGAATAAAGCAAAACGACACAGAAGGATAGACATGTGCCAAAGAACCTGAGGTGTGGAATTACACAAAGAAACATGGTCGAGTGTGATGGTAAGGAAGATGCAGGATGGGCTACAGTGGGAGTTGAGCCTATAAAGAATGTTACATTAATGAGTTTGAGTTTTTGAATTTTTATTTTGTGAATGTAAAGGAACCGTGGACAGTTTTAAAAGAGTGGAAAATTTAACACAGTTTGTTTTAGGAAAATTATTCTAACAGTAGAGAGAAGGATGGATTATAGGGAAGAAAGATTTAAATACTTAGATAGGATCTGTCCACATGTGGTTGCTGGTGGAGCAATTTTATCAGACAGAAAAAATCCACTTGAGCATTTGACCTTGGCTAGGTCACTTAACCTCATCAAGACTCAATTTTCCCATCAAAAAAATGGGGATGATAATATGTATCTCTGAGGTTCTTTCGAGCATTACATTTTATGTCAATACTTAGGTGCTTGGCATACAGTGAACACTTCAATCAATATTCTTCCCATTCCTCACCCCTCACCTTCCCCTCTCTAGCCACTCTTGATACTATATCTGTATGTCTTTCTGTCACCTGATTTTCAAGAGATGTAACTTTGCTTCCTACCTAAAATAAAAACAATCTTGTCTTCCAAAATGTTTTCTTTAAAGAGCAGGGCTAAATTGTCAACTCTACTCACTCCCTTTTTGGCAAATTGACATAATTTATTTGCTTTGCACCAAAATGTCTTTTTAAAAAAATAGTTTCAGGTGTACAAAATAATGTAATAGTTATACATTTACACCCCTCAAAAAGTGATAATCCCCCCAATCTAATACCCCTTTGACATCAGATATAGCTGTTACAATACCGTTGACTATATTCCCCATGCTCTACTCCACATCCTGTGCCAAAAAAATGTATATACACGAATTGTATTTATCTTTTGTTGTCGGCGTATATTGAGTATTACAATTTTAATACAGATTTTTCCTTTCTTAAAATGTGTATACATATGTTTTGCACCCTCTGTGTGTGTGTGCGTGTGTGTGTGTATTTATAGTTGACGTTCAATATTATTCAACTTCAGCTTCAGGTGTATAGCATAGTGGTCAGGTATCTACATAGTCCATAAAGTGATCTCCCTGGTAAGTCCAGTGCCCTTCTGCAACCCACATAATCTTTATAACATTATTGATTATATTTTCCATACTGTATTTCACATCCCTGTGGCTATATTGTGACTTTCAAATCCCTTTACCTCCTGCCCCATCCCCACCCCCTTTCCATCTAGTAACCATCAGTTTTTTTCCCCTATATCTCTGAGTCTATTTCTGTTTTGTTTGCTTGCTTATTCTGTTCTTTAAATTCCTCATATAAGTGAGGTCATATGGTATTTGTCTTTCATAGTCTGACTTATTTCATTTAGCATAATATTCTCTAGGCCCATTCAAGTTGTGAAACTGGTAAGATTTCATTCTTTTTTTATGGCCAAGTAATATATGCACCCCTATGTTTATTGCAGTGCTAGTCACAATAGCCAAGATACGGAAACAACTGAAATGCCCATCAATAGACGATTGGATAAAGAAGTTGTGGCACATTTATACAATGTCTTGATGCAAGAGTTTTTGTGTTTAGGGTTGGGCAGTGACTTAAGTGACTCACTTTCCATTAAGCTTTTTAGGCACTTACCTACAAGATGAATAACTCTTCCTTTCTGGACAGATGAGAAAACCCTAATTTCTCCTCCAATATCTCTTGTTATCCTGTGTTCCATGACATCTGATTTGGTGAAATTCATTTCCACCCAGAAATAACTGGTTTCTGGAAAAGATAAAATCTGGATTACATTCATTAAAGCCATGTGCTCTATACATCCTGTCATCCATACACATGCCATTTGATTCCATTTTGTTTTATTCATTGAATAAATATTTAGAGTGTCTGCTTGGTAGTTGGCATCTATAGGGCAAAGAGGAATAATATTCATGTCTATACTCTGAATACTCCCATATTTTGTGGAAAAGACATAATTTCAGTAGATTGTGGTTAGATTAAGTAGGAGCTACCAACTGGCTTTAAAATGGGTAGGGACTAGGGAGCAGCAAGGAAATGTTTTAGTGAAGCTGGCATTTGAACTGAGTCTCCAAGTATGAGCTTGATTTTCCCAGGTGAAGAAAGGGAATGGCTTTCTTGATATGTTTCCTGATGAAACAGCATGTGATTTGAAAGAGGATGGACGGCTCTGAAAAGGGTGAAGGACTAGGATGTGTGCCAGGACCAAGATGCTAGCAGACGTTCACTGAGAGCTTAGATGTGCCATGCAGGGTGCTAAGTGCTTTATGTTTTATTTCACCTGATTCACAGAACAACCACAGTGGGCTGGTCTGTTGTTATTCCCATTTTACATGAGAGGTGACTGAGGCTTAGAAAGGCTGAGTAACTTGTCCATGATCACACAGTGATACAGCTATGATTTGAATGTAAGCCATCCCACTGCAGTGTCTTGGACCCTATGAACCACCATGGCCCATGAGCTGGGTGCTGACTGTGGCACAGAGGAAAAGGGGCAGGCTGAAAGCAGGAGAGTGGACTGAGACCAGCTCTGAGGTACTGAACACTAATATGGGGTTAGGTATACCTTTGCAGGTTTATTTTTTATAAAAGTCAATTGTATTATTTTTAAAGTGAAATAGAACCCAATATTTGGACACATGTTTTAGAAGTCTTACTTTAATGGGAGATAAAAAGTGTGTAAATGAGATGAGAGGACTAGGATAAGAAATCTAACTTAAAAACCAATTATTCTCAGGAATTTTGATTCCTGCTTACTTGAAAACTGCATAGTTTTATACTTAAATTGATTTTTCAGTCATCAAAGTAAACCTCAATAATGTAAAAGTATTTCTAAGTTATTCATTCTTTTCGCCTTAAAAGTGATGAAATTTATTTTCGACTAAAAAATCAAGGAATGCAAATTGACTTTAACCTCCAGCTATTTTAAGGACTAAAGTAGATATGTGATTCAAATTTCTATAGGAATTTGCACAGAAAAAAATCTCTTCAATTTACTTTCAGTTCATAGAACAATTTTCATGTTCTGCGTTTTTTTTCCTAACAGTGAATTTTAAGAATTACCAATTTGATCTTTGTGCAAATATATTCATGAAATATTTCAAAAAACAAAAATAAACCCAAACAAACAAAAATAGAAATCAACCACAAAAATAACACACTTGTTTTGGTTGTTTACTAATAGGGAACGTTTGGGTTCATGTCAGAATTTAGCTGATAAGCACAACTAGAAGTCAAATTTGTTTCATTTCAAGTCACTCCCTTTAAGATAAGTCAGTTCATATAGTGGTTACTCAACTTCCCACTTCATAGGAGCTGCAGAAGTACTCAAGTACTACAAATTTTAAATCTTTGCTGGTCTCCTGACCTGTTTGGATTCTGAGGCCCAGTGATGCTTTGCTTGGAAGAGCACAGACCCATAGCAAGGAGCCCAGCTGTTCCCCTTCCCTCCCATAAGACCCTCACAACTTCCAAGCCCCGTGAACATGAACTTGCTGAACTTGGGTGGCCAGGCTGTTTCAAGCCTCTTCTGCAGTGAGCAGCCCAGTTCCCCTCCCACAGGTTCTGCTTCTTGGAACCTTTTGCTGACCAACGAAACCAGCCTTGAGCAATTCACCCAACCCAAGCAGTCCAGCTGCAGCAGAACGACTCTTTCTGGAACCTGGGCCACATTCACCACCCACACAGCTGAAGTCTAGTCTCTCCAGTCTGATAGTGGAGTGTAACCCTAAGAACCTCTGCACCACCCTTCAACAAAAACAGTAAAGACACTCTGAAATTGGGTGGGGTCCAAGGTCATCTCAGGCATCCAGTTTCTCACTTGTCAGTCAGCAAGACTCCATTGGTGATAGTCACTGACCTCATGGAGCACTGAAACCTGGAAGGGTCAGAAGAAGCTTTTAAGAAAAGGGTGGGACTTGGAGAAAGAGAGAGAGTATTCCAGATAGAAGAAGCACAGCGAGCCAAGAAGAGCAAGAAATTCTTCCAAGTACAGGAATCTCTCATTTTGGTCCTGAAGATCTTCAGGAAAGGAAATTTCAGGGCTTCCCCTGAATCTGACCCATCCTTTTTCCTGTGACCTCTGATGTCCCATTTTCTAGGTCCCAGCTGTTAAATATGTGAAACCTAAAAACCTAAAAGGAAGGGGAACGTGATAAAGAGGTCATGGTCTGACAGAAATGCTAGCGTGGTGGAAAAATCCAGCCTGGTCTTGTTTTCTGTCCCCTTTTGTAGTCCTTCCAGCCGTATGCATGCTATCACTAGAGTTATTCTCATAGGCTGGCTTGGGAGAGCAGCCTGCTGACACCCCTTCTCTAGAGACCCTTTGGCAGGAATACAGCACAAAAGGCTGTGTGTGTGTGTGCCCTCCATCTCAGCTTTAGAGCAGTAAGGCTGATTTCCTTTGCAAGGTCACTTCTGAGGGGAAAAAAAAATGTTTTTAATCACTTCTCTCAGAGAGAGAGAGAGAGAGAGAGAGAGAGAGAGAGAGAGAGAGAAAGTTCTAGAAATGTCATTCACCCTCAGAAATGTCATCTCACTAGGCTTCCCTTCAATCTTTCTTGGTAAATTGTGGAATTCAGCCCCAACTGCCTCGGGCAATTAAAGCATGTAAATGGACCTACCCCACTTCGTGGTGCCAGGCCAGCTAGAGCTTGTTTCTGCGTGTGTGTTTTGGTATGTGTGTGCACACGTGTGTGAGCAAGCCAGGGAACAGTGGGTGCCCCAATAGCCCATGATGGGCCTGGATGTTTGCCAGCCTAATGGCAGAGTTTTATTCCTTTTCTCTTTAATCTTCTCTCCTTTCAGCTCCCTCTCGCCATTATTTTTTGCTCTGGTGGTGCTGACATACCTGTCCATCTTAAATACACCCCATGTTCAGAACCAGGGTGGGAGATATTAGTTGTGACATTCTTGAAAATGGAGAGTTGAGATCAGAAGGTCTGCTTTTGCAACCCTGGAACAAGTGACTTAATCTGTTTGCTCTCAACTTCTTCATCTGTTTAGTGGATAGAGTATTAATAACCTCTTAGAAGTGTCTTGAAAATTGAAGGAAATGCTGGTTATGAAAAATGCAAGGTACTGCAAGGATTTGATATTAGAGAACAGGTCCCTGGTCTATTTCATTGTAGAGTGGGGTTGGGGACAAGGCACAGGGCGGAACATTTCCATTGCAAGGAAGCATGACTGAATAAGTAACAGAGCACCCAAGGGATCAATTAGAGCTGCACATAGGAATTAGACCCAGAGGGCTCCTGAAAGAGGTGGTTGCCAAAAGAGAGGGGGTTCCATATTGGCAGACAGGAAGGTGGAGGGTGTTTCCTTCTTCTCACAGCAAACCCCTGGCTGGGGCAGAGAAGCAATCTGATCAGAGTGGCTGTATCTTTGCTGCCACCTGGACAGCTGAACAATCAGGACCCAGGCTGCAGAGAGGCAGCTCAGCCATCAGCCAGGACTGATGCCGCTTAGGGTCTGGGTCAAGCTGGGGCCTTGCAGCCTAGCTCTTGCCTGTGGAGGAGACAGCGGCCAGCGAGATGTCCCTTTTGAATCCAGACCATGCACCTGGGCCTCTTCACACAGCTATCGCTTCGCCACCGCCCCCCACCGACCCCGCTCAGGCTTCCTGTTTTGAAACCAATAGATGGAAAATGTTAGTACTGTCACTTTAACACCTCGCACTATGTGTGTGTGAGAGAGAGATCTGGGGTATGAGAGTGTGTGCTGTGTGATTGTGTGTGAGCCTGTGGTGTGTGTGTGTGAACGTGTGTATGAGTGGGCAAGTGTGCGTGAGCATGTGTTATATGTGTGTACGTTGTGTGAGAGTGTGATTATGTGTGTGTGAGCATGTGTTGGATGAATGTGGTCGTGTGTGTAAGTGTGCGCATGTATATGAGCATCTGTGTGTCTATGTGACATTGTGAGTATGTGCCGTGTGTGTGTGTGTGTGTGTGTGTGTGTGTGTGTGTGAGACTGTAAACATGAGTGTACCACACAGCCTGGGAAAGGCAGCTGAGGCAGAGGGCTTGTCCCCACAGGGGACGCATGTGGGAGGGGACTGTCAGGAGCTGTTGCCCTCCCAGCAAATCTGTCTGCCTGAGTGGCAAGAGGGAGGAGCACTGTGAAATTAGTATATGCAGGCATGTAGGGGACAGCTGCCAGGGCCTTTCCTGTCAACCCTAAAATGCTCACCTCTCAGCATGTCAGAAGGTCTTTTTTCAAAAATGGCTTCCTAAGGAACAAAATCGTGTAATAAACTTAGCTTTACGGGGAGGCAATATGTCTAGTCCATTTCTTTATCCCCAGTACCTAGTACAGTTCCTGGCAGGAAATAGGGGTCCAGTTCATTAAGCAAATATTTATGGGGTGCTCACTAGGTACTGTGTTGGGCAGAGTTCATCTTTCTCCCTTGGTGATCCACCTGCACACTTTGAATGACTGGGGAGCATGTGTATCATAGGGCATTGTGATTATTGGCTCCAGATTTGTCTTGTCTCAACTGAGCTCCTTGAGGCCAGGAACTGTTTGTCTATTGCTGAATTTCCCAGAACCTGGCACAAGGCCTGGTCCTTCTCAGATGTTCAACACAAGTGGGATGGATATGAGGATGAGGGGGTGGGAAGATGAACGTCCCCTAACCCGCCTTCATGTATGAAAGACAGACACTAAAGAGATGTCAACCCAGGATAATGAATGCAGATCAAGGCCCAAGGACCATGCAAGAGATGGAGTTTTAATAGTGGCTGATGCTGACTCTGCGCTCCTTTCACGTTTTTATAAATGACCTGGGAAAGGAAGTTCAGAGTGAAACTCACACGTCTGTGGATGACACAGAGCTCTTTTGGTAGAAGTGCCACGCCAATGTGGTAGACTGTGGAAAATCTCCTAAGGTGTGAGTTGGCAGACAAGTGGAAAATGGCTTCATTGTGAGCAAATTCAAGCCACTGATTGTAGGCAAAAGTTATCTGAGGTATAAGATGGTGCTTCTCAGTGATTAACATTGGCAGGAAAGAACAAGAACCGAGGAGTAACTCCCTTCAGTCAATTAAGCACCTACTATGTGCTGGGCTTTGTGCTCAGGACTGTACCTTCTAACCTTGAATGACCTCAGAGTCTAGTGAAGAAGAATATTTCCAATGTAGTGGGGGAAATAGACATAGAAGGCAATAATTAGAGATAAGAGTAGCAAGTGTACTAGGAGAGTATTATAAAATTATGTGAGACCTCATAAGACACCTACTCTGGAGTAGGGACAGCAGGGAAGGGTTCATTCATTCCTCCCCTATTTAATGAACATTTCAGGGATTTTCTTTGTAGTATATTCGGGAGGCACAAAGTTTAAATAGATATGGAGCCTATTTCTAAGGAGTTTACAGTCCAATGGGGGATATACAGAAATAAAGTGTGGGAGGGGCCATGAGGGAAGATTTGTGATTCAGAAAGGAAGTTCTAAAAGGATTTCACCAAAGAGATGAAGTCTTCGCTTAAAGTCATCCTTTAAATTCACCACACAGAAAAGAGGAGGTGTGGACAATTTTACTAGACAAAGCAAAGTGGGCAAAAGTTCAACAGGGAGAACTTCAGGGTATTTCGGACAATGCAGGGCTCCCAGGGCTGCAGCAGAGGCTGCATGGTGGTGGGGATGGCGGGGGGTCGGCAGGAGAGGCAGCCAGGTTGACAGGAGCCAGTGCAAGCTGTGGCCAGGAATGTGGGGGCCTCTGAAAGATCGTAAGACAGTGGCATGACCCAGGTTAGTATTTTAGGAAGATTATTTTGGCCTCAGTGGAGGGTAGGCTGGATATTGGGGCATACAAGGGAAAGCAAAACCAGCAGCCAAGAGAACCTCTAAAATCATCCAAGCAAGAGCTTATGCACCTAGGGAGAGGGACTGGCCTGGTGACATCAGCCAGTAAGATTTGGGAAATGTATTCTCTTACTGTACATGCAGGGCACCCTGTGGGAACAACTCTGAGATCAATGCCTAGAAGCAACAGTAGACAGGAGGGAAGAAAAGAGTACTGGAATCATGGGTCTTCGGTGGCTAAGCTGTGGCTCTGTGACCTTGGACAATTGTCTGACCTACCTGAGACCCCACTGGGACTGCTGTGAAAATAAAATGAGTTAATATACATTTTTTAAGTTCTCTATAAACAATAGAGTGAGAACCCAGAGTAATGTGGGGTGGATTGAGCTTTTGCACATTAAGAGATAGAAACCAAGGCTGCAGAAGGTTCAGAGGAGAGCAGTGGGGTGATTAAGGGGTTGGAAAAGTTTCTTTATAGAGACAATGAAAATATCAGAGCTCTGCAAATTCAATGGGAGTCCGCCAAAGTTTAGGCTTTATAGCACAGAAGTGGAGAAGGACTCAGGAGACTGCCTGGGTTCAAATCCTGACTCTGCCATTTAAGATCCTCATAGTTTCTTGGACAAGCTACTTAGCCTGTCTAAGTCTCAGTTTCCTCATTTGTCTAATGGGAATGATAATCACGAACTGATTATTGTGAGGATTAGATGCATAATAATGACCTAACTGTTGTGAGGATTAAATGACACAGTGCAAGTGAAGAGCTTATTACAAGTAGTGACACAAGATGACACTCAGTGTTAGCTATGAACGTTAACTATGAAGAGGGTGTCCGTGCAGTGAGTCCCCAGATCCCGCACAGCAGGTGACAGGATACATCCTCTGTACTTGAAGAAATATGTTGTGGCAAATAAGAAAAGGTAGAGTGATCCCATACAGTGGATGGAAACTGATAAAATTCATCATACCAAAAGTGTGGGCAACTCTGGACTCTCGTCCTTCAGGTCAGCAGTCAGCAGCAGTCCCGCCCGCACTGTCATACTCCCTGGGTCACTTGCATACACCAGTGCTTTAAGGTTCATTTGTGAAGAACAGAGCACAGGGAAGGAAGGAGGGAGGGAGAGCCCTCAACTTTGGCTGCACTTACATGGAGAAAGTTTTTGTTGCCGAGATAGCCTGAGACAGCTGTGTATTCTCCGGGGCCCAGAGTGGTCCCTGCACAGTATGTGCCCCAAACTACACATGGCAGTATGTTTATCCTCACTGTGAGAGGAAGAGCTGACACATCAGTTGTACTCAGGTCTGGTCCCTTGCAGCTTTCGCTGTCACCAGAAACCCTCCCCCGAGATACAGCTGAATAATGTACTGCATGTCTTTAGTTGGTCTAACTTGTAGGGCTGGCAACCTGGAATGTAGTCATTGCAAATGATACTAATCTCTGAGCTGAATTCCAAGCGAAATTGCTGCTACAGATGCCATAATTCAGGTAGCAGATGCTTATTTTGCATTTACTACATGCAAAGCACTGTATATATTGGCGACACTTGCCCAAAGCCTAGAAAATAATGACAATTGTTTGTTGTGGTACTGTGCTTTACATCATATCTGTACTCTTAACAGGGTAAGTTTATTGAGTACTCACTGTGCACCAGACACCGTGTCAGTGCAAACCTTCAAACAACATTCTAAATATTGTTACGACTCTCTAGTGTCAGATGAGAAAAGTAGGGGTTAGCTATATTCAGTAAATTACCCAAGAGTCACGTAGCTAGTGCATGATGGAACAGGATTCATATATCCAGGTCTGTCTCTCGAGGCCCTGGCTTGACCACTACACCACTCTATCTCTTAACTCTAACAATAGCTTTGTGAAGTCATCGTTATCGCTCCATTTTTATAGATGAGACAGCAATGCCCAAAGGGGTTTTCCCTAAGTCACAGTTAGTAAATAGCAGAGTCAAGACTCACAGCCAGATTCTCTGACCCAGTCAGTATTCACTTTGTTTCTTGGTGCAACTCCCTTCCCTCAAGTCAGAGAATGCCTGGGCTGTTCAGGAAACAGTCTTGCCAGTGCTGTGTGCCCTTTGCTGAGACAGAGTTCAGTGGCAGCCTCTAACCCTTCAGGCCACTGCTCAGGCTGTTTGGGAGGGGTAAGGGGCTTTCTCCACTCAGAGGCACAGTACACCCTCAGTTACACCCACATAATGTTGTTGTGCTTTTGACCTAAACTTCCAAAGCTACAAAGACCTCACTCAGCCAGTGCTATGTGAACTAAGGACATTTGACTAATTATATCACCATCCATGAGGTGAGGGGGTCAGACTCCATCTATCCTTTTATGATGTAGAGAAACAGAAGCTGCATGCTCCCCAAAGGAGGCTAGTGAAATGATTGCAGAGAAGCTTAAAATCCATGTGCCACCTGAATTCCACCTGGTAGTTGTTAATCTCCATTTTGCATTTCCAGAATGCCCACTTTCTGCAATGTCTCAAAGGTGAACCTTGTGTACGCCAAGAAGGTGACCTCAATGCTTGTGTTTCAAGGTCCTAGTCTAAGTTAAGCTCTGTCTCTGTCATCCTAGAGGGGTTGGAGCAAGTCACTTGAACATAGAGCACCCAGTCTCCACTAAGATTCAAATGTTTACCCCTCTTGTCGACTTCTTAGGAAGGCTGGAATAATAAATAACTGTGTGAACCATGTTTCGATATCCAAGAAGGAAAGATATCATAGAAACCCATTTTATGATAAGCATCACTGAGAAAGATATATTAGCACCAACAGTGTGATGATTGAGGTAGAGTTGAGTGAATACCAACATTTCAGTGGCTGGCAAGAGGGATGAACACCTGCAGTTCATCAGGAAGAAATCTTATTTTGCACCCGGGTTTTGGACCACTGCTGTTCACAACACTTCTGTGCCTCCCACTTTTGGGAAAAATGCATAATCTAATGCAGACCTTAGTCAAGAGCAAAGAGCTTTTCCATTCTATAGATAAGGCAACTGAGTCCCAAGAAAGTGAAATCTCAGTTTTCTCGCAGTAAGGAGCATCTTCTCCTTTGGTCGTCCAGGAAGCTGGTTAGGTGCTCCTTGGAAGAATGTGCTCCATGGCCCTAGGAGCTAAGAAGCAACAAGGTATGCCTTCACCCTCTTGTAGAGTCTCTGCCCTCCCAACCCTCTAGTGCAGGGGTGTCCAAACCTTTTTCAACGTTTTTCACCAATGCCATATGCGGTAAAATACACAAACAGCCGGGCCACGCACTCGAGGTGAAGTACGTATTGCCTCACCTGGTTTATTTAAGTAAACTAAATATATTTTTGGAATTTGCTGCGGGCCAATTAACAATGGATTGCGGGCCGCAGTTGGCCCGCGGGCCGCAGTTTTGACATCCCTGCTCTAGTGCATCTGTCCACATTCAGTCTCATTCCAGTCTGAGACCAGTTGTTGTTGATCTAGGAGATCCTGGCAGCTCGGCTGTCAGCTGGCTTCAGGGCCCTCCAACAGAGCCCAAACTCCAGGTTGCAGCCTCTCCTATAGTTAGGTGTTTTAATTGGGTGCCCTGTTTATACTCAGCCAGAACTGTTGTGCTGGCTTAGGCCTCACACCAACAATGGCTGCCTGGCTGCAACCCTGCTTTCCCCTGGGAAGACAGTTTTTATTGTGAAGGGGGTGAAAGCTGAGGCCATGCACCTCAGCTTTCTGCAGGGGATTGGGAGCCTGGGCCCATCTTCCAGGATAATCTTAGCTAATAATAGTGCTCTTCTTTTCCATAGAATGCCATTTTAATTCACTGGGCTCCACATCACAGCTGTCATTGCTATACCTCCTCCTATACCAGTGCAAGAAGCCTCTAGATCAGGGGTGTCCAAACTGCGGCCCGCAGGCCAACTGCGGCCCGCAATCCATTGTTAATTGGCCCACAGCAAATTCCAAAAATATATTTAGTTTACTTAAATAAACCAGTGAGGCAATACGTACTTCACCTCGAGTGAGTGGCCCGGCTGTTTGTGTGTTTTACCGCATACGGCCCTTGGTAAAAAACGTTGAAAAAAGTTTGGACACCCCTGCTCTAGATGAATAGTGGGAGCCATGAAGGTTTGATCCAGGGTAAAACCAATTACTGCAAACAAAAGGAGTCAGATCGCTAAAGTAAAGCCTCAACTAACTAAAATTCTATGTTCCTTTGAGCTGAAATTATATCAACCGAAAGTATAACAAAATAGGGAAATTATTACTTAATAAACACAAGGTATTCGAAATGTTTATACTAAAACATGGAATCCACTGTCTTTTCAAACCTAATTTTCTTCTTGGCTTACCTCATCTCCTATATATCTGGCCCCATTTAGAACCATGCCTATAGGGCAGTCTACCTATCCCTAGCCCTAGGTACCCCTGAGGTCCCACATACTACAGAAGGATAGTTACCCTCTTTGAGTGTTGTCCAGTGTTGTAAAGGACACTGAATGCTTGAACACAGGGCATTCAGAGAACAAGCCCATGTGGTGAGAACATGTTATATCGTATAAGATGAGCACTTTGGCCATTGCTGTCTCATCTATAGGCACTAAGAATGCCAGGGTTAGTGGGGGTTGGAGTTACAGACAGGGTGACCTCAAGGTAGCAGGTGCGATTTGAAGAAGTAGAAGAAGAAAGGACATGAGTGGGGCAGGGGCATATTTGTAACAGGGATAATGTTTCTCACCTCAGGAAGATCCTGTGTGATAATCATGAAACAGGAGCTTCCTAAGTGAGTGGGGCATGTAATAACATCAAATATTAGAAGACAGAGATAGGTCTTGATATCATAGGCAGTAAGAAGCCATTTTAGTCTTTCAAGCACAGGGACATAGTCATGGTGTTTGGGCAGAAAGTTTTGCTTGGAGATATACATGATGCATTGAAGTAATGATCCCAAGGCAGAGAAAGCAGTTGAGGAAGGCAAAATGTTTTTAAGGATTATAGGAGTGGGACGCAAAAACAACTTGAGGGCAAGGTCAGTAACACACACACATCCAACTCTATATAGTGTCCAAAGTACTTTTTGTTGTAATATAAATATCCCATTTGGTCCATTTAAACAACACCTTGGGGATATAGTATTATTATTCCCATTTTACAGCTGAAGAGACTAGAACCTGGGTCTTCTCTTTCCCAATCCTCTGTTCCTTGCACTACATTTAACTAATTCTTCTCTTATTGTTGTGGTTTTTCATATCCCTCTTAGCACCCAGCCTAAGAGAGTATCACTGGGTACTCAAAAACTTCGAAGAGAATGAACATTAGGAGAAGTCAGAGTTTCTTGGAAGAAGTCTGTCTGCTGTGTAATTTTTTTAAAATAAATTTTATTGGGGATAATTGGGGGACAGTGTGTTTCTCCAGGGCCCATCAGCTCCAAGTCGTTGTCCTTCAATCTAGTTGTGGAGGGCGCAGCTCAGCTCCAAGCCCAGTCGCCGTTTTCAATCTTTAGTTGCAGGGGGCGCAGCCCACCATCCCATGCAGGAATTGAACCAGCAAACCTGTTGTTCATTCAGAGCTCGCGCTCTAACCAACTGAGCCATCCAGCTGCCCTGTAATGTTTAATTACTAGTATAACTGTAGTGATACTACTGTATTCTCTACTCTATCTAACCTGCCTATCTATGAATTCAATAAATGCATTCAATAAATTAAGTGCCAATTATATGCCAGGCACTTCGGTAAGAACTTAAGATCTAGAAATGAACAAGGCCTAGTCACTGCTCTTGGGAGCTTACATTCTAGTGTAGCACTGTCCAAGGGAACATTCTGTGATGATGACTATGTTCATTCATATCTGAGCAGCCAACATGGTAGCCAGTAGCACTTGAAATGCAGCTAGTTTGACAAGGAATTGAATTTTTAATTTTGTTTAGCATGCAGTTATTGGCTAGCGTATTGGCCAGCACAATTTTTATGAAATACTTTTATAGACAATAGTGAGGAGAATTCCAAATGTTACACTCAATTGCCAAGAAAGGCAAACTACAGGGAGAAACAAGTCTTTTCCTTGGAATGATAGAGACTGTCTTTTTAGCATATACTGCCACTCCAGAAGTGGAGGTGGGCCTTGTAACTTTCTCTCTTCTCCTTGAGGAAATTGTCTTCCTCATAAGCTAAAAATGCCACCTCATTTTCCTGAAGAATCATTCTCTTTGGATCTTAACTGCTGAACACAGAAGAGTAATTGAAGGAACCTGATATGTGTTGCATCCGGGAAAGCAGCTGAAGGAGTCAGACAGAGCATGAATGGCTCAGAAAGAGAGAGTATATGGTTCCTTCAAGCTGGAATGAAGCAGAGCGAGGCTTTAGGCTGCCGTCTGTAGAGAGGGCTACAGTTTGAAATGACTACTTTACACAATACTGGGTATTGTAAGTATGACTCTTGCTTTGGTCTGTGTCCTCAATGCCCACTGAGGATTCTCCATGACCCCCTCCCTCCCTCCCTTGAAGGACACGCTTCATGTTCAGCCCAAACCTAGTACCACACCTAGTACCATCTTTAATCCCTCGCTGCCATCTAAGATTAAAGAAACAGCCCAACTTCCTCCCCTTGGTGTGTGGAAGGAGAAGAGAATCCACAGCACAAACCCACAGGCTATTAGAACTGGAAGGGGCCTTTGAAATCCATGCAAGACCCGTTTTGTTTTCCACAATTCCATGAAGTTAGGGGACTTGCCCAGGGTCAAACAGTGACAGCAGAGTCGGAACCAGAACCCTGGCTGCACCACCAGCTCAGTTATTCTCCTAGGGCTGCACAACAGTCACAAGGGTGGAAAGAAGACCTAGATTGGAATATTGGAGTAGGTCCATGCCAAGGATTTGTAAGTCCTGGCTTCTAAGTTAAGATCTGCACCAACTCAAAAATTAAAGAAGTCATTTTTCTTCTTTAAGCCTTCGTTCCTTGCTCTACAAAATGGAGAAGTTAGACCACATGATTTCTCCTCTTTCACAGTCCAATAGTGAACACGTTTGCATAGGTTTCAATGAAACACATTTCAGGAAGTTAATAACCCACTGTCACCTCACACTGCACGTCACTGTGAATTGAGCTTAATACATAAGCACAAGGAACACGCAGCCCCTTTCTTCTCTCAGCATCGCAGTTTTTCACCGTGTCCATAACAAATATTCAAATAACCCAAATAGTAATGACCTTTTGATTTGTAGCCTTCTGTGGAAAGGGCCTGCACATTTTATACATGTATATTTTTTAAGGAAAGTGAGGATTAAGTTTTGGGTAGGGGAGGCAACTAGAACCAGAGAGTGTGGCCACTCAAAGTGAGGGTCTGACACCGAGGGGCTTTGCCAAGCCAGATTCAGAAAAGCTTCCAATGTTAATGAAAATCATTCCATAGAGCATGTTATGCTGTCTGCTCCTGAGTAATGCCAAAGAGGTCTCAGCCCCCAGCTGTGACCCACTCCCAGGTGAGGGCCTCATCAGACGGGGGAGGAGAGGGGAAGTGATTCATTTAGGGTGCTCCTATGAGCTGGGGACACAGTCAACTTAGCCTTTGAAAACTTGGGCTCAAAGTCCTCTAATTCTAAGACTGGAATTATATTTAGAGAAAAAAAGAGACCAGAAAAGCTCTTTTGTAAGTCTCATGGCTAAAGATAAACATGGTCTAAACATGGATAATCAATTGTAATCTGCTTTTGTTTTCTTCCTCACCGGTTAATTTGATTGTCTGTTTCCTGGGGTTTGGAGATTATTACAGAAATCGTTTGTATCCAAACATTGCAGTGACCTTCCCTGTTACCACGAAAGGCGCTGGACACAGGACAGAGGTATTCCTTGGCAACTCATGAGCTGGTTAAAAAGACGTTCAGTTAATTGGATGCAAGGAATCACGCTCGACATTTAGACCTAAGCATTACCATATGTTGGCCTAAGAGGACTCAAGGCCAACTGCAGTCAGGGGTAACATTTGAATGTGGCAATAAGAAAGAACTGCTTGAAAAAGTCTTACAAGCTGTGGCCTTGAAACTTCTGCAGTTACCTAGAGCTGAGTCAAGTCCTCTTTGTGTACCTTCCTCCTTTCCCTGCCTCATCCCTACTGTACCCCATTTATTTCTGGGTGTCTAGTTCTTAGATCCCAGGGAAGGGAGTTATGTTAGGCTTTTGGCACACTCCCCACCCTTCACATCATAGGTGGTTCTAGCTGTTCTCAAAGGCTGTAGTGCCCCAGTGTGGAGGCCTGTGGTAGGGCCTGGGACACCCGGCATGGAGGAGGAGACCGCAGGGCAGGAGATCAGCTGGCCTGATGAGACCGCACTGTGGGACCCAAGACATGCCAAGAGATTGTCTCTTGGTGCTGTTCCCTATGAAGGGGCTTCCAAGGCCTCTCAGCAAATTAGCATTGCCCAGGAGCTCAAGAAGTGGTGCTAGATCAAAGGAAATTAAGCAATACAGTGTAAGCAGAAAAGGCAGAGGCATAACTTTATAACGTGCCAAGAGCACAGATTGGGTCCCTATGCCTGTCAAGACACTTACCCTTGTAGGTCTTACGGTGTTTCCCCGAAAATAAGACCGGGTCTTATATTAATTTTTGCTCCAAAAGACGTATTAGGGCTTATGTTCAAGGGATGATGTCATCCTGAAAAATCATGCTAGGGCTTATTTTCTGGTTAGGTCTTATTTTCGGGGAAACACGGTAGTTTCTTATCTGTAGCATGACAGAATTGAAGTGATCTTGATCTCAAAGTTCTGAAATTCTGTGAACATCCTAAATGTTGTATCTTAATAAATATACTGTGAGCAGATCCTGAAATCACAGACGCACACATGCGCACGCACACACATGGGCGCACACATACACACCGTCACTTATGGATGCTTGACAAGGTCGTGGGCATTAGTAGACATCTGATCAATTTAGGTATTCCAGACCATGGGATACTAGGCGAATAGGCTGCATATTCTCTATTCATAATATAAAATTAATAATGTCCTACTGGTCTGTTTCCTTCCCACCTAAGGCTGAAGGAGGGAGGCCTCCTGAGGTTTAAGGGCTCTAAGCTCTCTGAAGCCCAGTGGGAAGGAAGACAAGACCTTATTAAAACAAACAAATCAACAAACAAGCTATCCAGCCACTCCTTTGAATGAGGCATCCTCAGGGTTCCCAGGCTGGCAAGGGTGACAGTGTGTTTACTGCTTGCCAAAACCTTACTCCCAGAGTTCTGAGAGCTGAGGCACAGGGAAGAAGGTGACATGACAAAGGGTTGATGGTCTGGGGAACGAGTCGGGTCAGCAGACAAATGTCAGCCTGGAGAGTTTGGGACCTCTCTGACTTCCTGGCACGTTTGGTAAAGTCCCATTTGTAAGATAGAAAGTGCCCCGTTAGAGGGGAAGCAGTAAGTCATTTCAGGAAACTGAGCCTGACCTCTCAGCAGCTTAGCAATGTTGGAACAGAATTTCCTGGAATTTCAGCTGCAATGTAAACCTCTGAGTAATCAGCCAAGAACTGTTTTACAGACGGATTTTATCCAGGAGAATCCCAAAGCAGACTTAGCCTCAGAGTTGAGGAAAGCTGCAGAGGACAGTCGAGGGGAAGGAAGAGCGGAGGAAGAGACCTGTACCAGGCTCTGAGCTAGCCACTTCTTTATGCCATTTCAAGTGACATAACAGAGCAGTGTATTCAGCCTCAGTTTACCTAGGCGCGGACTGAGTTTAGAGAAGTTAGGTCATTTACTCGGTCTCGCAGATTTAGAGGAATAGCCATGGTTTCCAGGCCCACTCTGTCTGACTTGGACGCTATGTCCTGGCCACTCCATTCTACCTACTCTCTTAAGTACCAAGCTATGACTCCTAGCCATGAATGGCTTAAATCAAATTAACTGGTGGCGGGAATGAGATGAGGATATATTCATGATGAAGGAATCAGATCAGCCACTTTCAATTGGTTCTGAGACTGGTGCTTCCTATCTCCTGCATTAAATGCCTATTTTATTCCTTAATGCTGAGGTTGATTTTACCAGCTCATGCCAGCCATTGCGCAAGCAATGTTACTTTCCTGACTATTTCCTCTTTCCTGAAAAGCTGGGTGTATTTGTTTTCCATTACTCAACATTAGAACCTTAGTGATTTAAAACACATTCATTTATTATCTCACAGTAGGCCAGGAATCCAGGCTTAGCTGGGTCTCTTCTCAGTCTGCTTGCAATCCAGTGGTTGGCCAGACTGCCTTCTCATCTGGAGGCTCAATTAGGATCCACTTCCAATCTCATTCTGGTTGCTGGCAGAATTCATTTCCTTGTGGTTCTAGAACTGAGGGGCCCAGCTTTTTGCCAGATGTTGGCTAGAAGCCACTTGCAGGTCCTAGAGGCCACCCACAGCTGCCTGCCATGTGGCTCTCTCCACAGGCAGTTCACAACATGTTGCTTATTCAAGGCTAGCAAGAGAGTGAATCACTCAGAGCCTTCTATGTGTATCATAATGGAATCGCAGGAGTGACATCCATCACCTCTGCTGCATGGAACGACCCAACCACAGGAGTGATATCCATCACTTCTGCCATATTCTATTGGGTCTCACGTACACTCTAGGGGATGGGATTACACAAAGGAGTGAATATCAGCAAGTGGGATTACTCGGGTGTCACTTAGGATCTGTCTGGCACACTGGCGATCTACTTTTAACATATTCATGAAGTTCACTTTAAAAATACTATTTAACACCTACTATGTATTAAATATTATGCCAACAATTAGGGCTAAAAAGAAACAAACAAACTGGTCTCTGCTTTAAGTAGCTCAGTGTATTGTGGAAGACTGGTCATTTAATATAATGTGGAAGGTGCTGTGATACAACCAGGTACAGGGTGTTATGGGTGGCCAGACCAGTCAGGCAGAGCTTCCTGAAGGAGACAAAACCCATTTGGAGTGTTAAAGATGGGAAGTAGCCAGGTAACGGAGGGTGGAGTTGGCCTTGCAGAAGAAAAAAGAGTGAACAGGAAAAAGGTAAGAGCCAAGGAACAGAATGCTTGTTGGTAAAGCTGAAGAATTGATGGGAATAAGGCATTGGAGGGCCCAGTGTGCCTTGGTAAGGGGTTTATACATTTCTGGAGATGAAGATCTTTAAAAATAGGATGTGGTTGCTTTATACCCTGGATGGCAGCAGGTATCTAAACTGGCCAGTCCCCTTTGCTCTGTACCCTTGTAGCACTTAAACTCCTGTCTTTGCCCCTTCGTATCATACATGGAACTCTTCTGGTCACTGCTTCGTACACTGAACTTTAAGACTGTCCACTTCTTTTGCTAGCTTGGATTTCTATCTGTACAGAAATCTCTTGAAGTAAATGACCAGCAAAATGGGATTTGACCTGCGAGACTTTTTGCTCTCGTGGAATTTGGTGCACATGTAAGACTTAGATATCCCTCTGCCTTACATTCTCCCTCAAAGGTTCACCCAAGAATCTATGAAAACCCATCCTCCTGATGGAAAACTCTCGTCTTAATTCTTCAAATGCAGGACCTATTTTCATTTATCCACATACTCCTCTTGAAACTGACCTTAACCATTCAATGGAGGGAGAGGTGTTGAGGGGGGAGATTTGGGGGAAGAGGTGATGACAAGAACATGGGTTTGAAAATCAGACCTGATTTGATCCCAGCACAGCCAGTGACAGACTATACCTCGAACACATACTCAAGCTTTCTCCACCACAGTTTCATCATGTGTAAATGGGACGCGGTAGTCCCGACCCCACTAAATTGGTTTAAAGATTAAATAAGACGGTACCTATAAATCACACAGCCCATAATAGGTACTCCATCAATGTTAACTTCCTGAAGTGGTCATATAATGATTTCCCTTAAGGACAGGGGCCAGCTATGTTTTCTTTTTTAATTAAATTTATTGGGGTGACAATGGTTAGTAAAATTACATAGGTTTCAAGTGTACAATTCTGTATTACATCATCTATATATCATATTGTGTGTTCACCACCCAGAGTCAGTTCTCCTTCCATCACTATGTATTTGACCCCCTTTACCCTCTTTAACCTCCCCTCCCCCATGTTTTCTATCTTTATATTCACAGCCCTTCACACAGTGTCTGGTAATAGTGGTTGACACAACACATGTTGTTGAAGGAAAGAGCAACGAACAAACAAATGAGAAAGCAGTGCAGTCATGTTTTGTAGCAAATTCCTGTGGAAGATCATCACTGCACTTCACTTTACCATGATCCAGAAACAGCAGCTACTGCTGGTGCTGCCATCCTTCTGCTCAGGAGGACATGTGGCCCGTGGCTGAGCACATACTTGAATCCCATATCTTCCTCTTTTCAGCTGTGGGACCTGGGCCAAGTTCTACAATCTCTCTCAGCTTCACTTTCCTCATGTATTCAGTGAGGGAAATAATGGCACCCACCTCAAAGGGCTGAGTAAGGACTGAATGAGATCATTTATATTTAAAATATTTAGTATAATGCCCGCCTCCTTGTAAACACTCAATACATGTTAGCTAATAAATCACTTATGTGAAAAGGTACAGAATGGTGACAATGGCTTTGTTTGGTCTGTGTACTTTTCTCTGACCCAGCAAAGCTGTGAATCAGAGCCTCTCATGTAGCTTTGGGTTGAAACCATTTCAGAAGGACTAAAACTCGCCCATGTCTAAGTATTTTTAGCTGATTTTAGTAGCTTAGAGAGTGAGGAGGTGGAAATGGGAAGAGGAAAAAATTGGTCTCTGCAACCTGAAACGACTTTTCATTTTTATCTGTTTCTCCCAGATCTTTTTTTTTTTTTTTTTTTTTGCGTGGGTAGGGGTAGGGCTGTTCCCTCTCTCTGTTTTAACTCCCACTTTCCAATTGTTGCAGTGGAGATTTACTGCATAGACTGTTACCTCTCCTTCACTCCCTAAGACCCAGTGGAACCTCCGATTTCTGGACAGGAGCAAGCAGGTCAGAGTTCTAGTCACACTTCTGTCCTACGCTGTTGTGAGAATTGAACAATTTTCCCAACCTCTCTGTTGCCTTCTTTTCCTTATCTGTGAAATAAAAATAACAACAATGTTCTGCCTGTATCATGGGGCTCTTAGGAGGATCCATAAGTGATTATATAAAAGTCTTAAGCTTCAGAACTACAGTGGTGCTAGTGCTACATGCCATTTCTATTGGTGAGCTCCATCTTTTTCCTTTGGCTTGTCCTGCCTCCCTGAGTGCAGTCACCGCCTTCTCACCTTCAGTATCTTCCTGAAGAAGCTTTCCTGACTTCCATACACCTTGGAGCACTTCCACATTGGCCTGCCCGCCTGAAAGCCATCAGGGGCTTCACTGTATCTCTGTATTAACCTCCCACCCTCCACAGTGTCCCACAGGGACATAATCTCTTTTATTCCATAGACATCTCTGCCCCCAAACCAGCTGGACTTTCCTCTGTAGGGACACAGAGACTCTACACAACAGACACTGCCCCTCCAGGGGTGCCAAATTTCCATGGTTTTCTATAGAACCTGTAACCTAGAAACAGAATCTTCTGGACTGACAAAGAGTCAGAGACTGATGCCTTAACCATGGAACTGAACTGAGTGGTGGTTAGAGCACTAACCCGCATTCGATCCTCAGGTGTCTCTCAGAGAAGGCAAAGGGCATGAAAGCATACAGGAGTGGTGAAGTCCTGGAGAGGAGGTAGTCATAAAAATATAATTTATGGCCATGTTTGTTGAGCAACTATTATTATAGGCAAGGGACTACACCAAGTGTTATTGTAATATTCATGATCTCATTTAATCTGATTTGGAGATCACTGTGTCCCCAGCTTGCTGTATGTCCTTGGGCAAATAGAAGCAACATCTGATCCCATTTTTCAGGGAATAATAATAGTTCATCATGTACAATGGATTGAACTTTTGAAACTTTTACACTTATTTCCTTGGGAGGTAGGTTAGATGGGAAGGAATGGTATTACTCTGCAGAGTGGAGAATAAAGGCCCCACAAGGAGTGTAAGTAACTTAGGATCTTAGGCATGGAGGGAAAAGGGAACGCTGGCCAGCCTTCCCCAGTGCCTGATGACTATAGACACCCAGCTCAGGGCTGTCTCTCCTCTCCCGGATACTTTCAATGAGTGGCAACTTTGTTCCCCTCCTGCTTAGAACCACTCAGCGACTCCCAACTTCCTTCCTGATGGAAGCTGAACCCCCACTGCTGGCCTCCCAACAATGTGGCTTGTGTCCTCCTCTCCAGTGAAAGCTGTCCAATAGGCTTGCTCTACAATGGTCACCTATCACTGGCTGGTTTCCCCTCTGCACTTTTCCTTGTGTTATTGTCTTTTCTGGAAAGCTTTGCTCTCTCCTCAAATCCCATGCATTCCTCAAGACCTTCCCAGATGGCTATAGATCATGTTAGCAGAGAAGGGATCTGGGTCTTCTGATGCCCAATCTTGAAATATTCCTATTAGCCTGGAACTTACAGACATTTATTCTAGGAAAACTGCAAAGATTGTTAGATAATATGCATAAGCGTATGTGCAGATGTTATTTTTAAGTACCTAGTATATGCCAGACACTATGCTGAGCTCTCCAAATACATTATCTGATATTAATAGTCATTCTGCCCTGCAGGGTATAGATATTGTTATCCCTGTTTAAGAGACTTGGAAAATAAATCTTAGGTAATTAACTTGTCCACAGTCCTACAACTCCGTAGTAAGAGTTTGGCTCCCAAGAATGTGCTCCTTTTACACTGCAAACAGTCCATTTGTGCCTCTGGGTAAAAACTCATTGATCCTGGGGGAAGGAAAGGTATTGTCTAGATCCTAGGGAGACTTATAACAGAGGCAAAGAGAAATGTGTTTTATTATGTCACCACCCCTGGTGTAATGGCTGGTTTCCCAATTACAAACCGCTGCCTCCCTACAGCAGAGGCCAGAGCTCCATCACCTTTTTAGCAAGAACAAAACGGCCTCTCCACATGGGCTGCTGGGCCCTGCTGCATGAAAACATTGGGGAACCTAAGAAGCACTTTCCCTGCTAACCACCCCCTAGGGAAAGCTGCCTAATAGCCTCTCTATGGCTTGGAAAATCGAGTTTTGTTGATAGAAGAGAAAGAGGGCCATCACTGCAGGTTGCAGTTCTTCAACTGGAAGTCCCTCATAAGCCCCCAATAACTCAGCGTTTTTTTTTTTTCCTTTTCTGATTAGCTTTATTTAAAAAACCTACAGCATTTTCCTTGCCATTGGCCAGCCTTGGTGGTAGCATCCCTGGCCCCCCAACAGGCTTGCTATTCCATTGATTATTAGATGTACAGGCTACAGCTGCTGAAAGCACAGGCCATTAGCCCCACTAACAGAAAGGGTTCACCATCAGGAGACTGATTCTGAAATTAGGTCTTTATGATCAATATATCTTTCTCCATTAGGTTCATTTCCTCTGAAGGAAATGGTTTGGGCCATTATGGTTTATATTTATTGACAGGCCTCTCCACTGCCTTCTATCAGCTTCCTAGGGAGGAAGCCCGAGGAGACAGAGACTTCAGAGATGAAGTTGTTAAGCTGAACTGCCCAGGCTCTTTACAAGCTTATCTCACTGGCCTGGATGACGAAAGGTATCTGGAATTCCTTGTGTGAAAGTGACAGAATAAATTATTTTGTTAGGTAGGAAAGAGTGACCATCTCTACCAGGTGCGAAAAAGGTAACATAAGTTTGGGCACAGGTAGAAGGAGGTTGGACAACTGGAAGACCTTTCTGAGTGCAAAGGCCATTAGGTAATCAAGAGACACTGTTGAATCCCCTCTTCTTAAGGTCTGTAAGAACAGGAAAGATTCCGTCGAACGTACAACCTTGAAGGAAATATGATCTTGTCTGGTCATAAGGAGGAATAAACAGGATGGTCTCAAAACCCTTCGCAGCCACGGAATCACTGTTTATCACTTATGGTTTCCTCTTGAGGAACCCGAACCACTTTATAAATGTCACAGCTTTCTTTCTCCACCTCCTTGTGGCAGCATTCATCACCTCCTCTTTGAAGGTGATAAAACTAAAGCGCCAAATTGGGAAATGGCTTCCTTCAGGGAAAGGGCACCTAAAAACCTATGCCCATGTTCTCGCTCCTGCAAGGACCCACTGGGGTTACAATATTTTGCTAATCCTTGATTTTACTTGAACCAGGAAGACTTGACTAAAATACAACCTCTGTCCCTCCTTGGCTTGTGTGGCTCTTAGCTGCTTCTCAAATGTTCCCCCATATTTGTTTGGCCTCTGAACATTAATTAAAACTGGGACTGAAACTGTGTGGATCTTATTAGGCCCTGGTAGATGAGAGGGTAACCCTATTGGAAACTGAAGTCTTGATTAATGGGCAGTGATGGATGACAGGAGTTGGAGTATGTGAATTCAGGGGATTAAATTGGTAGCTCTGTGTCTCCCATCCTTGGCCTGTGGCATGCCTGGCCTAATGTCTACTCTGTATTTTGTGTCCATCCACTCCATCCTCAGACTGTACTGTTCCTGATGGGGAGATTTACACATGGGGGATACTGTCTCCTGCCAAGAAGCTCCATTCCAACCTGAAAGGCACCCTAGATGTCTGGAGCAGATCTCCATGATCACACCCAGCAAGACGTTGAAGGGCAATTTCTCCCTGGGTTTCCAGAGAAGGAGCTTGAGATGCTTCCAGGGTTCTAGGCTCAGTGCTTCAACTACTCAACATACTCCTTTCACTGATTCAGACTTTAGCCACAGCTTCAGAGCTAGCCCCTGGAGTGGGACAACCAGAGAGATGACTGAACAGCTGACCCATCAGGGTAGAGCCACCCAGGTCCAGAGAGGCTCCTCACAATTCCAGCATCACTGTTTGTCATCAGGCTTTAAGTCTATGAAGTGCTTGGTGCATGGAAAGTCTTCAAGCGTTACTAACTTCTTTATTCTTATATTTCTCCTACGAGTGAAACAAATAGATGCAGAATCACCTGCTTGCCGTCTGTTCTCTGGATAGTAAGCTGCCTCATATCATCGTATGAAGGAGGTCAGCACTGAGCAGGTGATTCTTCATAGAGCACAATAAAAGCCTCTGACATTTCTAACTAAAACCACATTACAAAATAGCATCTCTTTTTCAAATATACCCTAAAAGGATCCCTCAATTTTGCTTAGTGGCACCAATAGCCTCTTTCTATGACTGTACTCGCCAACCAGGAAACATAAGAATTGGGTTTTACCTAAGTTTGCATATCCCTCAGTCTAGTGCAGATCTAGGGAAACAAATGAGATATCTGATTAATTAGGCCATTTTTAAATTGAATTCACAGTATTAGAGGTGGGAAATTTGACAACTGCTATCCTGGAGGCTGACAACATTCTTTAAAATCCTGCAGTAAGTATTAAATATTTCTAAAATTTGAGATTGTCTTAGCAACATGAAGGAAATATACTATTTAATTTTGGTTGCATAGGGAGCTTCATCCATTTGGAGGATTACATACTTGACTCCTTGTCTTCTCTTTTCCTACATAAATAAGTCCTTGGTCACAGAGAACCAATGCATAGAGCAGATGGGATCCTGAGGCCACAAATATATGTCTACCATCAATCCAAAGACAACTACAGAACAATTTCAATAATTTGAATGCTCAACAAATTTGTTTTCTACTTAATAGAATCAAGGTCTTACTATTTTGAGGGAATATATTTGCATTTTTATTAGTATATATGCTATCTATTATTTTTTACATTAGGTTTTAGATACTTGAGTTTTGTCAAGTGCAGTAAAATAGAGAATGAACTCTCCTCTGAAGGCACATGAGATTTGTATCACCCTGGAGAACGTGGTGGTCTGGGTTAACCTATCCACCTGAGCCAGGCATGGCTTAAGTATTTACCAACCTGACTATTGAGTGAGTTGGGAGCTGAAGGGATTCCTTACACAGGAAATAGGACCTTGATGGGTAGCCTAAAAGAAATGTCTGGCTTACAAAATAAAAAGAGACAAGGACTCAAAGTCAAGCTAACAGAGAAAACTTTAGGAACATAGTACCCCACAACTAGACAAGGTGTATGTTAGTGATTCTTGGTTTAGCTGTTAGCCCAGACCCCCAGATTCTCCACGAAACAATAATTGAGCTCATCACTCACTACCACCCCAACCGAAATTTATCTCTACTCCTGCATTCTCTCTCAGGAATATCCCTACCAATCCACATAGACATTCAAGCTACAGTTCTTATCAGTCTCCAATATTCATCCTATCAATAATCCAAACATCCTTCCCAAATATTCCATCCTCATTATATTTCATCCTCTCAACATCCCCCTTCTGATGTTGACAAGATTTTCTAAATATTTTCAAGCATAGTAATAGTCTCCCTTAAGTCCATCCCTCACATGCAAATCTGATCACGCCTCTCCAACTTACCTTCATTTTTCCCCACTGTACAAGGTAATCAGATACAAGCTCTCTAAAATAGTACAAAGACTTTTGTGATCTGTCTTCTGCCTACCTTTTCAGCTGCATTTCTACTTACTTCCAGCTTTACCATTTTTGATCCAGCATCACTGTGGGGACAGAGCCAGGAGTGCAGTTTCCAGGCTTTCTGGCCTCACATAGAATGGCGCCGGCCAGAATGCCCAGAGGGGTGATGGAGTGGGACTAGAGACCCCACATGACACCCTGCGTAACACATGGCTTAGCGAGCAGGATACGGTGCCAGCCAAAGCTCTCCGAAGGGTGGTGGAGCAGTTTGAAAACTCAGTCACAGGAAGACCAGGAGGAGCAGCTGCTGGAGAGCTGGATCCCCATAGAGAGGTGGGAAGACGTGGACGGTTCCCCAACCAGCGTAGGCCGGGGAAAGCGAAGGTCATTGCTGCCCTGTGGGATGGGAAGTGCTTGCTGAAGCCTTCACCCCTGGGTTAGGGAAGACTTGGAGCTCTCGCCCTGCGGAGAGGGCACACATTGTGAGGCTAATGCACAGCCCTGGCAAATGACTGTGGACTATGGGGAATGGGCTCCATCCCTAATTTAATGGACCACTTGACTGTTTGCTTGGGAACATACCACCATGTAGTGGAACTGGTGGATGTTTGCTTTTGTGTCTTGACCGGCTGCCATTGAGAATATGTAAGAAACCCTGGCTGTGCCCTGAGAACCCTGGCTGTGCCCAGGAAGTTTGGCTGTGCCCAGAGAGAGTGGCAGTGCCCTGAGAACGCTGGCTGTGCCCAGAGAGAGTGGCAGTGCCCTGAGAGGCCCTGGCTGTGTCCGGGGAGACTGGTGGTACCCTAAGAAGCCCAGGAAGTCTGGCTGTGCCCAGAAGGACTGGTGGTGCCCTGAGAAACCCTGGCTGTGCCCAGAGAGCCTGGCTGTATCCAGGATATTGCATTCACCTCCAGGCTCCTCGCACAGGGCCCCTCGCGGAAGGCGTTTGTTGCGTAGATTGTGAAGCGAGACCCTGTAGGCGTGGAGTGTAGGGACAGAGCCAGGAGTGCAGTTTCCAGGCTCTCGGCATCACGTGGAAAGGTGCTGGCTCAGGTAGTAAATGGCCATCAACTGTGACTGGATGGCCATCAGCTGTGTCTAGTTGGCCGTCAGCTGTAACCAGTGAGCCATTGGCCACTAATATAACTGCTGTGGCTACGCTAGCAGAAAATGGGGGCTACCAAGAGGATGGGGGCTGGCAAGCGCGGATCACAGTTAGCACAGCAGATTGCAACTAGCAAGTGGGGTTAGTTGGTTGGCAGAAAAGCAGGGGGCAGGTTGCAGATCGTGTGGCTCCTGCTTCCTGTGTCTCCAACCCAGCAGCCAGCGAGACTATAGTGGTATGACTCCCCTATCTATGGCTCCGTGGGTGTTCCTTTTTGTCCTCACCATTTCCTGCGTTCTTATGTGGGGAGCAGAACCAGAGACCCCACGTGCCACCCTGCATGACAATCACCAAACTCTAATTTCCCTACACACATAATGCTGTCGCTTGGCTTCATATAATAACTCTTGCCATGCTCTCCACTTCAAATGCCCTTCTCTCCTCCTCTCTTTCTCTAGCTAGCCCTGGCTCTGATTTAAGATTCAGATCAAGCATCATTTCTTCTAGGACAATCCCAAACTTTCACAATTTTTAGCATCCTTAGTTTCTCAGTAATTTTTACGTAGAGCCTATAGGCCAACATAAAAACCAAATAGTTCCGTTCATTTACTAGTTAGATCCAAACAACTTAATAAGTATTTATCTCCTAACAACTTAAGGGCCATGTGAAAAATAATACACAAAATTCAAATTTTTATTTCATTCTTAAATAACCACAACTACTTACTAATGGATGTGTGTGTCTGTTGGGAACTGCATAACTGCTCAAACCTTCGAATCAGGTTGGACATTGCCACTCTTATTTTCTGTTCCATATTGCTTTTCACTAGGCACTTGCTTTTTATTACAGCTATTTCCAAAACCCCAGTTTCACAAAGATATGACATCAAGAGGAATACAACACAATCTAATATTGAAACTGTAAATACCTTGAGCTAGTAGCTTATGGGATGTTCAACACATGATGAATGTTGCTATGTTTCCCTCAAATATTTAAAATATCTCATGGTACCTCTTTGAGTGTGCTGTGGCATCCCAACCTAGAATAGCTTTGTATACAATATAAGAACCTCAGCCCCAGAAACTCGCTCTTACTGAGTTAATACCCTTATTCTGAGCTGCCTCGGCACACTGCACAGCTCCATCATGGCCATTACCACAGTACACTCTAAGAGGGTGAGTGTGTATCTGTTTCTAACTCTAATACTGAACTCTATAAGGGCAAGGACCATTCTTTCCTCTTCTTTGTATACCCAGTGATAATGTAGTGCCTGGCATACAGCTGGTCTTCAGCTGAGAGGAACTGAACTACCAAGAAGGTCAGAGACCATAGTGGACTCCAGTGAACCAGGGTGGCTGCAGGGAAGTCTGCCTAGATGACAATTAAACAGGAAATTCCAGTCAAGCTCAAAACCTGTGGTTCTGAGAGGGAGTGAGAATCCTGCTGGACCTGGACATGAGACCAACCTGAGTCTGCTCAATCTGCCCGATCCCAGCCAAGGGAACCAGAGGCTATTGTCTCTGAAAGGGCACCAACCAGTAAAACTTTAGATCAAAAAGCTATAGTCAGTACATTTTTGGTTTTCATTTGGTTTCCTAGTAAGAGTTCCTTGTGAGGAGAAGAAAAAAAAAGAGAATGGAAAGGAAGGAAAGAGGGGGGAAAGAAGAAAGGTAGAAAGAAGGAAGGGAGGAAGAGAAAAAGAAATGCTTCTTTGTGTCACGCAAAGTAGAAAGGGAATTTTGCTTTCCAAACCTCCCTTAAAGTCATGAGGGCATCTCTGTTACAGTGGTTGGTTGGGTAGAGCCACAGTCCTGGGGCCAGACCAAACTGGAACCCAAAATTCAACAGAGTTGGGGGCAGACAGTGGGAGGAACCCCAGCCATCCCAGCAGGAGGAAGCAAGGCCATCAGTGGTGCTGCTGGTTCCTCCCAATTTGGCTCATTTCTTCATAGCTGCTTGCCTGATGTTTTGATGAGCCATTATGTTTCTCTTTGTGCTGTTCTTCCCCATCGTTAGCAGGACATGACAATTTGCATCATTTTTTTTTTCACATTCTGCTAAGAATAAACCTTAGACCTAATTGGGAAGGTTAGGCAGGACCAGGATCAGAAATCAAATTTATGTTCTCACACGAGAGAACACCAGCAGTTCACGTCTCGCCGATTCTAACTGTAGAGGTCCAATATAAATAATAAGTTGTTATAATTCAGTGGCTGGACTACTTGCCTTGGGTTTAAAGGGCTACTCCCTCTTTATCTGCTCACGATCTCCAACTCTCTGCCTACTTCTGAGTCACTGAGGATAGCAGCTGTTCAGGCTCAGCCTGGGGTTTAGGGTCCACCCTGATACACCACCACCTTTAGCATTGGACCCATGGGATGCACTGTAGAGGTGGGAGCTCTATGACAACAGTCTTTCTTCAGCGAGTTTGGAGATGTGTTCTGCTGCTGCACATGTTCAGTGTGTTCTGTGGGCAGCGTTCTGGGAACAAGCTCAACCCAAATCGTCATTGGCCTGACAGTGGATGAAGGAATAGCAGAGCTCTCTGCCTGTGGCTCACTAGAGAAGGTGGGATTTTTTCTCTCCGGCATCCTCCTGCTTAGAGAATCACACACTTACTCAGATCGGTAACTACTTGCTAGAAATTTTCAAAAAAGCAAAAAAACGAAATGGCTTTTGCACAGTACTACCAGGAAGTTCTTTCTAGTAACTAACTCGAGTCCTTTGTGCTATAGCTAAATCTTATTTTATTTTAGTTAATAAAAGAAGGTACATCAGATACAATAACCTTCCATAAAATTGAAGACCTCTCAGACTTGCCTTCTTCAGAAAGAATAATTTGAATTTCCTTAAAGTTTTCATTATGTTTTCACCCAAACCTTTCATTATCTTTCTCAATTGTGTTTCTGAGCCCTCTCTAAAACTTGTCTTCTGAGTTACTTCTGAGAGACCATGACTTAATTAGGTCTTTCATTTCCAGAGAATGCTACTAGTACTTAAAGAAAAATAAATTTCAATAGGATGTATTTCACTGGGGGAAGGGCATAGAAAAAAATAAAAGAAATTGGATCATTTATATAAATAGCACATTGTACCACAGAGGAGTTTTCCTCTTCTCTATTGTTTTTGAAACAATGGGTCATTTTTTTGATCACTTTAATCCCTCAGAGATTCAAACTTCTAAAAGACTATGATTTGCATTCTATTGTGTGTATAGGGCTTCAGGATGGGGGAAAAAAAACCAAGATGTGTGGTCTTTGATTGCCTAGTAAGCAGTCAAGGGTACAGGGTAGGCAACTTGGCAGCAATTAAGCACCTCATCCAGGTGTGGGAATGGGAGGGGCGTGTTTGTCTTCCAGCCTTTTCTGCAGCAGCTTTTGTTCCAAGGGGTTCAGAGGGTCTGTCTTTCTTCTCCATAACTTCATCTTCTGTAAGTAGGCTTGTCTTCCATAATACAGTTCTACTTGGCTGTGCAAATTTGTTTATCCTGATCATTTGGTATTTGTGTTCAGATTTTCATGGGGAAAAGGAAGGCATTTAACTTACCTTTGGGCTGTGGAGCAGAGCGACAGAGGCTGGCCTTCAAGTCAGTCTGGAGTCGAGCCTTCACTCAGCGGTCACCTTAGCCAGGATGCTTTGAGCACCTTGCCTTACTTCCTTCCCCTGAATTTCCCTTGTGTAAAGTGAAGAAGTTGGGTCACAGATGATCTCTGAGGTCCCTTCCAATCTAACCCTTATGATGCTTACAGCATCAGTTCCAAATTCTCCATGGAGAGACCAGGAAAAGGAAAGAGTTGGCTTCTGCAGCCAATGAGGAAAAGGAGGCTTTGAAAGAGTGTTGATTTAACGAGAATCCCCTGCCCTGTCTTCTATATCCCCAGAACCTGGAACTGGTATAGTGTAACGGGGTGGGGATGGTTCTTCCCCGCTCATCTCCCAGGTGTCAGGCACTGTCCAGGACTCTTCATATGTGCACCTCACTGTAGAATACATGTACTAGATATCTTTCACCACCACAACCCCATACAAACCCCACTCACCCCTCCCAAGAAGAACCTACCTTCTTCAGGTCTCACTTAAAGTGTCACTTTTTAGTGAAGCTTTCCCTGACTGCTCAGCCCAGGTTAGGTCTCCCTGTCCTATGTTATGGTTCCCCGTGCTTTCTCTCCATTGCACTGACCACATATGCAGTTAAATAATTATCTGTAAAATTAATGTTTTCATGCCTGAAATCTTAGCAGGGACCATAGAAGTCTTGTTTTTCACTGTATTCCTAGAGCCTAGCACAGTGCTGACAAAGTAATAGCAATTCAGTAAGTAGTTCTTGAATTAATATAACCGTGAATACATGGATGGATGGATCAATAGCAAAGCTGGATACAAACTCAGGACTCTGACTCTTGGAGACCAGTCTGAAATTTCATAAGTGCTCTTAACTGTGTGCTTGCACACAAGGACCTCGCTGCTATAAGCGTCCTGAGATACCACAGCACCGTTTGTCGGGCTTTGCGTTGTTTCTCCAGCAGTGGGATAGACAGCAGCACTGCTCTGGCCACTTGTCCCCAAAGATGTCTCTAAAATAGTTGGAGATCATGGATCCAGCCTGAGGCTGTTGGTGGTGGCTGGAGGTCGCTGGGAAGAGGCACTGAATTGAACCAAACCACATGTCCTTGTGGGCATTTAGCCCCCACCTTCTAACACACTTTTCCAAGGGGCTTCAAATAAAAAACCAAAAAATCGAGAAAACAAGGTTCTGCAGGGGTTCTGGGTCACTAAGAGTGAGTGGGTGAAAAGAAAGGAGGAAAAACCAAGGCATGACAACCTTTTGGGAAGTAGAAATAAAACTCTAGTATGGGACCTGCTGAAAATAGACTGCATGGGCTGTCAGGCTGCATGCAGATCCAGTGTTAATGCCATGGAAATTAATTACAGGTCCTATGTCCATATGCCTTGCTGTGACCCTTGGGGGAAAATCCAGGTACTGGCATCTCCCCCTCACCATTGAGGAGGCTTTGATGTCACTTCACACTCAACTCTTGCAACTGCAATGAGAAACGCTGAGGCTAAAAATACTAACAATAGAAATTTGATTTTTTCTTCCAGACAAAAAGCCTTGGCATCCACAGGAGGAAGAAGTGTTCAGGCAGCATGTGACTGGTTGGTATAAAATAAATAAATTGAGAAAATAGCATATAATTAACTATAAATGTCTGGATGAGCAGAGATGTGCAGCCTTTCTCTAATGGACCCTTCCAGGGCAGGAGATGAGCCAAAAGACCATGTGACAAGCTCATTTATCAAGCCAATCGCCTCCTCTGCCCTGGCCCCAGGGTGCGCTTCTCCTTAAAACTGGTTAAGAAATTCAAAGTATTTCCAAGATAGAGTCCCTATCCCAATACCTGCCCTCCCTCCAGTTACTTTAAGTGTGTGGAAGCTGGGCAAATGAATTTAGGAAAAAACCTCCCTACCTCTCAGGATATTATTGCCCAGGGCAGACCCCACAAGGCGACACTCCTGGAGCTTCCCTTGTCTTTTGGAGGCACATGGGTTGAATCAGACTGAACTGAAGGAACTGGCCAGGTGGGAAATGCCCTGCTGGATTAGGAAGGGATTTGGAGTTTATCTGAGAATGCTTCCTAGAGAGTGCCTTTAGGGTTTTTTTAGGGAGTTATGGGCTGCAGATGCAACATGACACGCAGAAAAGAAGTTGGTGTGTCTGAGACTTGGTTATGAAGTGTCAGTTTTGAGGGTAGAGTTTTATTTTTATTAATTTGTCCCGCCTTTCTTCCGCCTCCCCCGCCCCCCTCCAGTTCAAGCCGTTGTTTCTCAGTCTAGTTGTGTAGGACCCAGCTCCCTGGCCCAGGCTGGTGTTGAGTCCTGCACCGCTCCCGCCCCCCTTCGGCTGAGGCAGTCGGTCGCCAGTCATCGGTCAGCGATTCACAGCAGCTCATGGCAGCTCTTGCGGGCTGCCGGCCGCTCACAATTGCTGCTGACCACTCACACTGGCCGCTGGCTACTCATGGCAGCACACAGCAGCTCACGCTGGCTGCCGGCCATTCACACTAGCTGCTGGCCACGAGAGGTAGATTTTTAAAGCACAAAAATGAAAAACCTTCCCCTTACAATGCCTGGGTGTTGGGCATATGGAAGGATCTCTTTGAGTTCTTCCTTTTCTTCCACTATTCTCAAACAAGGCCTTCTGGCGCTCTTCTGCTTTGCAGGTTATTCTCCCACGTGGGCGACCCCTTCCTGGACGATCCTCTACCCCGGGAGTATGTGCTCTACCTCCGCCCCACTGGCCCCTTAGCACAGAAGCTCTCTGACTTTTGGCAGCAGTCGAAGCAGATCTGCGGGAAGAACAAGGCACACAACATCTTCCCCCACATCACCCTCTGCCAGTTCTTTATGGTGAGCTATGAACCTCCATCCACTGCCCCGGGGAGCCGTATGCCCCATATCCCAGCCAGACCCCTGAGACCGGGAGTCAAACTCAGAAGACTCTCGGGAATCCAGCAGAAATAGTCATGGGCTCCTAGAGTTGGATGGGCCTTCAAGGAATCAGTGAGCCTCATGGCTACTCACCCTAGCTCCTCTTTCTAGTATCTTCTGAGGCCCAGGAGCACCCCACGTTTGGTATGCCATCATGATGACCATGTGCCCCGCAGGACTCTAAAGACAAGCCTGACCCACTGAGTGACACACTGGTCTGGCAGCTGCAGCAGGAATGGCTTCATTAACCTCGCCTCTCCCTTGTCTGTCATCTGCCTTTCCACTCTTACAACAAGGAAAGTGTAGAAATTAGAGAGCTGGGAACAAGAAACATAGTCTATAGACGAGGAAAGCAATATCACACACGTAGATATCATCCACAGGTTTTATCTCATTAGATCTTTCTAGAGATGGCAAAGATAACTTTCACCTGCTGTAGTTACCTATTCCATCATCTCAGCTATCACAAAGCTTATTTAATGACTGAATTAAATCCCCCTCACTATAATAAATACATTAATCAACTGTAGCTATCTGTGTAGATGGAGAAGAATTTATTTATCCAGGTATAGTCAAGACAAAGCAGACTCAGTGGATTTTATTATTGTTTGATACTAACTGGTTCTACTCTCCTCTCTGTGCTATGCTACCTCCAGAGCAAAGCCCTGGGTCCTCATGGAGTGAACCGTCTTTAAGACGATATTTTGTTTTAATATTTTGGGTTTTTTTCCAGATACATAATATCTCTCTCTCTCTCTCTGTACAAATATGTTCCTAACACCTTCTCTCTTACCATTCACTCTGAAAATTAAAATAATTATCATTTCCTCTTAGTCATCCCAGGATCTTTCACAAAAGCTTTCAGAGTTTTAGAGATACTCATTCTTTCTTCCAGTGCTCTGAAGAGAGTAGGAAGATGATGTCACAGCTCTCTGAGCTTCATTCTTCTCAAATATCATGGGGATGAAAGTAGAGTCAACTTTTGATCATTTAAGAGGAATAGAAAAGGCACACATGATGCAAACAGTAGAAAACACACAAGAATTCATCCTAGGGTACTGTATTCTCTCCTGGTACATTCATCCATTCATTCTTTCTGTTGGACCAGACCTTCTGTATTCTGGTGGGGTTCAGAGGAGCTCATCAAAGCAGGGAGGGACAGAAGGTGTCGCCCATTGCCCCAGTTTCATGTACCAGTTGGATAATCCGTTTCCAGATCATTGGGAGCCTTCAGTTCTTCTCCCTCCTCACAGACAGAAGTGATGGTTTAGTAATTGCATCATCAGCTTCCAGCTCTGGGAAGAGGATGCCAAATGTTAAGTAGCAGCAGACATCTATCTCCCCTTGTCTCTGAATTAAGCCTCTTGCTTTTCCCTTCCAGTGTGAGGACAGCAAAGTGGACGCCCTGGGGGAAGCCCTGCAGACCACTGTCAGTCGCTGGAAATGTAAGTTCTCAGCACCCCTGCCCCTGGAGCTCTATACCTCCTCCAACTTCATCGGCCTCTTCGTGAAGGAAGACAGTGCAGAGGTCCTCAAGAAGTTTGCAGCTGACTTTGCTGCGGAGGCAGCATCTAAAACTGGTGAGTCAAACAGCTGCCAGGCAGGCAGCCCTGGGTCCTGTTATCAAAAAGTTGGGAAGACAGGGGATAGGAAATTATTGTGGAGGAGTGGGATGGAGTCAGGAAGTGGAGGGTCCTACAGGAATGGGCAGAACATGACAAAGAACATAGCCATTTCCTGCAGCATCCCACACGTCTTTGCTTCCTTTCAAAAATATTGAATTACTGTTCTGCTAACTTTCCTGACAAAATATCTAGTGCCTACTCCCTAACACATTTAAAGGTACACAAATGACTGTTCCTCATTGGACTATAAATGTATTCCTTTGTAGCACCACCATCTTCTCTCACTTCGGAATTAAGGAATGTTCTTCCTTCCTTCCTACCAAACTCCGTTCTGTATAGGCATTTTATCTGGGTCTCATGGTTCACTCCATGAGAACACAGGGTTTTGCTCTGGGGGTCCATACAGAGATGAGAGTAGAACTACTTAGTATCAAACAATAATAAAATCCACTGAGTGAACAACCTTCAATTTACTGGAAAGCATCAGACAGTCCCCTAAACCTCAAAAGTCATCCAAAATGTTACCCCTTTAAGATGTTTCTTGTTCTTTTTATGGCAGCTCTTAGTTCAAGCAACTGAGGTTTCCCATCAAAGGAATTAGCTTAAAGGGATGCTCAGGATGTGTGTTGACTTAGAGGTGAGAGGTGTGAAGAGAGGAAAACAGAGAGAAGTCGGTAAAGCTTCCCCTGTCTCACTGTAGATGCACACAAGCTCACCTAGCTCAGCGAGAGCCTTACGTGCAGTGAGGCAGACAAACAGTAGGGTGAGGGGCATCTCTATTGGCTCCCTTAAGATCGCAATCACAACCAGCAAGTGTTTATTGGGTGCCTGCTATGAGGAATGCAACAGAGTAAGTCGTTTCTCCTGGCCAGAGGCACAGTTGTGAAACCCAATTCAGGCACCGTGTGCTAACAGAACTCTGAAAAGAGATAGGCTATCATGGGATGGGGGGATTCCACCTTCACAGAAGAAAGGAAACTCACACTGGGACCATGTTGATCCTTCAGATGGAGGAAGGGCCCTGCAGGGGGGTGGGCTGCATGAGCACAGGCCAGATGGAGCAGAGTGTGTGCAGAGGAGAACAAGGAGGCTACCCTGACCAGAGCAGAGGGTGTGAGTTTCACAACTCAATCCAAGTGATGGAGGAGACCGTAGCTTGCCGATCCTGCCTTGTGTGGAGGACCAGAGAGGGGGGAAAGACCTGAGGAAACCCATATGTTTTGCCCCTTGTTCTCCTGACTTGTATCTCACCTGCCTTTGTTCCTTGCTGCTCTTTTCATCCCCAACTTGGGACCTTTTGCAGTGCATTCTTCTTTACCAGAAAAAGCCCCAAATAAGGCTCAGAATTCTAGGATAAGAAATGGTGAGTGCCCAGCCTCACTAAACAGAGGAACTCCAGGCTGAGACATCTCCTCTACTTCGGGAGTAGGGCCTCCTTAGACCCTCTCCCCGGGCACCCCTTATTCCCTGGGGACTAGTGTCTGCCTTCTTACTTCTGTGGAGCCTGTCATTTCACAAGAGCTTAATATTTCAGAGAAACGGCATAATAGAGAGAGAAATTATTTCCTGTTCCCATCCCTCTACCTCAGGGAAATGGCTCTTTTTCATTCCACAGCAGCTATTGTCAAAACCACTAAAACTCTCCAAGAACCAAAACTTTTGTAGCCACAAAACCCAAACACTTCACAAATGAGTAAAGTGGGCCTCAGCCAGGACTGCAGCTGATTTTTAAGGTTCATATTGAGTGAGAGGCCATCGGGCCCTTGCTTGCTTTCCTTGTAGGAAGGGGGAGAGCAAGTTCCTGTCCAAGAATCTGCTGCCACTCTCTAAGAATGTGTCTGGTTAGTTTCTCTGCCCTCGTGAGGCCCCCTGGTGATGATTTGGAGAACTGGGTAGCTCTGCCCTGTCTAAATGGCCCGGCTCTTTGCAATCTAAAAGCAGGCTATCATGACTTTGCTCTAAAACTTGTGCCTTCGTATTTTAGAGTTTTGGGACATACCCAGGTTCCTCTAGCAAGTAGATTTAGTGTCATCCTCCATCCTAGGTCCTTTAAGGAGATTCATTCATGTTTATTCATTTAACAAATACAGAAAACCTGTCACGTGCCAGGCACTGAGGATACAGCATGAACAAACACAAAGCTCTTGCTTTGTGGGGCTTACACCAAGAAATGCAATGCAGTACAACAGGAAAAGTACTCAAAACCAAAAGACCCGACTTCTACTTCTGTCTCTGTATGATTTAATTTCTCAAATTCCCCAAGTTCCCTCTAGTTGCATCTTTTTAAGTGTCTAGCTTATGTAGTAGACGAATGGCCCCCATTTAAAGATACACGAAAGAGAAATAAAAGCCATTCCCTTGAGAAGATAGGTTGGTTGGTTTTGTTTTGTTTTTTAGGGTGTTTTAGAATAACAGTCTGTATATTTCAGTTCAGTGGTTCTCAACCAGGGCCATTTTTGCCCCCCAGGGGACATTTGGCAATATCTGGAATCATTTTTAGTTGTCACACTTGGGGACTGCTACTGGCATCTAGTGGGTAGGGGTCAGGGATTCAGGTAAAGACCCTACAATGCACAGGACAGCCTCCACAACAAAGAAGTATTTGACCCAAATGCTGTTGAGAAACCCTGTTTTAAACTTTGAAAATATTTTTCTTTCCCTTTATTTCTCCATCAGAGCCATTCAGAGGCTGAGAATTGATTACAAAGCAAAGGCAATATAGCTTTGGGAGTCACATGATGACCAAATTTGCTCTTTATTTCTACATAAATTAGTTTATCCCTTTAGTCCTCAGTTTCCTCATGTAACTGTGGGGCTGGTGATAATTGGAGTTGTGAAGAGGAGCCAACCAAAATGATAACGTCTCAGCTAATCCATAGCTCCTACAGATATGTGGCTCTTTATCTCTTGAATTGTAGGTTGATTCAGGATTTATTATCCACGCCTTCACCTTTATTCTGCTGCTGTGAAGGAAAGAAACAGCTTTCGTCTGACCGTGGGACTCCCCCCTTTGTTATTTGGAAAACAGAATTCTATGTTTTTCTTTAAGTCTCCACCATTGCTGTGATTACCAATTCTAATAACTGTTTCCTTCCTTTTTTCAGAAGTACATGTGGAACCTCATAAGAAGCAGCTGCATGTGACCCTGGCTTACCACTTCCAAGCTAGCCACCTGCCCACCCTAGAGAAACTAGCTCAGAGTATTGATGTCAAACTAGGGTGTGACTGGGTGGCTACCATATTCTCTCGGGATATCCGATTTGCTAACCATGAGGTAATGTCTCAGTGTGGCTCCTGACGTACTAGCGGTGCAGGGGTGCCGTCAGAACCAGAAGCACTTGCAGCTCACTGCTGCAGGGAGATGGGAACCAAAGGAAGGCAATGAAGCAAGCACCAGACCAGCAGGCAATTGGCCCAGAATTTTGTCCAGGTGCTGCCCAACTCACTAGGAAGCTTTGCGCTTGCATCCCTCCTTGATGGGTGCCAAGTAGTTCATCTGTGTAATAGCCCCATTGTTCTGTCTGACCTGCCAAACCATATTAGAATGATATAGAAATGAAACGGGAGAATAGGTAGAAAAGTATGTTGGAAAATTTTTAAATATTATATCAATTCATGGTGTTAATATATAAAATGCATCATCCTGATCTTAGGTGAGGAGAAAAACACATAAATACAAAAAACAAAGCTCTGAACACACAATCCACAGATATTTGCTATCTATGACATGCAAGGTACCATGGAACATATTCGAATTTTTTTTTTTTTTTAAATTGCTGAGGTTTTTTTTTTTTGTTTTTTGTTTGTTTTTTTTTAAAGATTTTATTGGGGAAGGGGAACAGGGCTTTATTGGGGAACAGTGTGCACTTCCAGGCCCATTTTCCAAGTCAAGTTGTTGTCCCCTCAATCTTAGTTGTGGAGGGTGCCGTTCAGCCTCAAGTTGTCCTTTCAGTCTTAGTTGTGTCAGGCGCAGCTCAGCTCCAGCTTCAGTTGCCATTTCTAGTTGCAGGGGGCGGAGCCCACCATCCCTTGAGGGAGTCGAGGAATCGAACTGGCAACCTTGTGGTTGAGAGCCTGTGCTCCAACCAAGTGAGCCATCCGGGAGGCAGCTCAGCTCAAGGTGCCGTGTTCAATCTTAGTTGCAGGGGGCGGAGCCCATCATCCCTTGCGGGGCTTGAAGAATTGAACTGGCAACCTTGTGGTTGAGAGCCCACTGGCCCATATGGGAATCGAACCGGCAGCCTTCCGAGTTAGGAGCATGGAGCTCCAACCGCCTGAGCCACCGGGCCGGCCCCATACTCGAATTTTAAAATGTCATTCTGTCTTCAAAGAGCTTTGAGTCCAGCAGGGGAGAGAGAATGGACACACGTGAAATGAAAGCAGACCAAACATTGTGAGAATTTGTGTGCATCACATGGGAGGCGTGAGTGGGAAATTTGAATCTCAGAGCAGTTAGAAAGATTGGCGTGATCATAGCATCCTTGTTTAGAGGGAATCCATATCATACTCCATGAAAAGCACATGCCATCTCTGAAGAATAATATTGTCCTTTCTTCCTGAAGGAGAAGCTGAGACACAAAGAGATTAAGTGGCTGGTCCAAAGCGAAATAACAATTTAGGACCAGAGCTAAAGCCAGAAGCCAGGGATTCTGACCAAGAAAGATAAGAAGAAATCCATCCAAAAAAAAAAAAAAAACCACATAGTTTGAAAAATTTGAATTCCAATTTAACTACAATTATTAAACAATACTTATATTTGTTTCTCAGTTTTTCCACAGCAAAATAACTGACATTTTTTAGTTTACATAGCCTTTTAACATCTCTTTTTGATATATTTTTAAATATGAAAAATAGTTAGAAACTCAGGGTCTAGACCAGGAAATCTCACTGATTTGGAAGTGTGGGGAAGAACCAACCCATGAACTCCAGGTCCAGGCCTGGCTGTGTGGCCTGTGAGTGTCAGGGACATGCAGCTTTGTCTCAGTCTGCTGATGGGAATCTCATATCCTCCTTCTGAGTCATTTGATGCAAATTTCTGTGAAGACACAACAAGGAGACTGGGTTTGATCTTACCTAAGAATTCTGACATCTAGAATTGCTTAGGATTAGCCCTGAATATAACAAGAAAGGTGTGGTTGATTGGACTCCTTCCCAGGGCAAAGGAAAAAAAGTCAAGGGTTGAGTGCAGACAGATTCTGAGAAGTCACCTTTCTAAGAGAAGGAAGGTGGCAATGGAATTTTACAAGGACTATCTTCTAATCAACATTTCCCTCCAGTTAACTCACAGGGCAATTGCTTTCCTGCCTGACCCACATTGTGCTCCATTGGCACTGAGGGAAAGAGCAGCAAGCACCTACCTGAGTTATTTTCTAAAAATAATTTGGCCTCTTTTATCTCTTATTTGTAAAAGCTCATTTATTACTGTTTCTTCTGATAAAGCTCTCCCTCTGAGGTCATTTGGCTTTATCTGAACCCCGCTGCATATGTAAACCTTTTCTTCCCTTCCTCCTGTCCACAGGAGGCAAATTTGATTGATCGTTTCAGTGAGGTAACAGATGTCCAGAGAAGAAAAATGGTTTAGGCAAGGACACTCAGCGAGTGATGCACAGGAAAGCTCCTAGGTCTTCTTCCTCTACTGTTTAGATTCTCCCTTGATTGGGACTTGGAAATGCCAGTTTGTACTTCATGTGGTCTCTTGCATGTTAGTGATTGTATCAGGCCAAGCCAGTTTTACATGCCAGGCAATAAAAATCTAGAGGAAGGATAGAGTTATATAAAAAGCATAAGTTCTGGAGTCTAGCACAATGGCTTCAAATCCTGGCACCATTACTTTAGCTATTGTTGATTCTCTTTTATAACTTCTGTGACTCTCCATTCCTTAGTTTTCTTGTGTGTAAAATGATGATAATACTTTGCTGGACCGTTGTGTGAACTAAATAAAAGGATATATGGAAAGTCCCTAGCAAAATCCCCAGCAGAGTGAGTACAACAGCAACAAAATGGTGCAGCTATTATTGTTACTAAAAGGGCTTCAAAGATTATAAAGTTCAGTTCCTGTAATTACACAGGGCTATGACTGTCGTTCCCAAAATGCCAGTTAACAAACTTTGAGTTTCGTCCCTGTGTAGGAAGGGACAAAAAGTATACTTGAAATAGACTCCAGAATTCTTACAATTAGATGCTAAACAATTAAACAAAAGAGGAAGTATAATGCTGTACAAACCTAGGCATGTGTCCTGATATCTGTCAAACTTGGGCTGACTTTTGCACGTGCTTCTGGTGAATGGGAAAGGGGTATGGGGACATGGGCACCAGTTACAATTTTAGATTTGCTTCAATACCTTAGTTCTTTTTTTGTTTATTCAATAAGTCAAACCTTCTTATCGTCCAGCTACTCTCTGCCTAGGACACAGTCTCCTATGCTCCTTTGTTGTGCCTAGATTTCCCTGGAGATACCTAGAGATAGAATATCCACCACCACCACCACCCCCACCACCACCACCACCACCCCCCCGCCAGCCCCAAGTGATGGGAGGAATGAGTTCTTCTCCGAAGTCATTTTAAGTTTCTCAGAGGAAAGACACTACTGAGCCAAAGGCATTATTAACCAAGACTATGGTATGCTTGAATATCTAAGGAACATGAGTTTTGACTTGTTCTCCATGACTCACGGCCTCTCTCCACCCTGTTTCAGGAAAGGGAATGTTCTTCAGTGGATCATCACATACCTAGCTTAGAGATTTCTTGTGAATATTTTTTTTTTCTTTAAGCTATTTTAGTAACCCAGCAGGGACCCTTCCTGTTTTGTTTGGAAAAGTAGTTTGTGTATGTATGTGGCAGAGGAAAGGGAAAGGAGTGGAGAGGTGATCAGGGGCAAAGATCTAGAGCTGAAAGATGCTGGAGTAGGGAAAGAAACAGGTGCCCTAAATAAAAGGAAAATCAGAAATCTAGTGGTGCAATCCAGTTCTGTGCTATATTACTTTCATTCTCTGAGAAAAATCACATTTTTACTGACTCCATTCATTAGAAAGTTACAGAAGAAATTCTTTCTTTATAGCATGTTCTGGTATATCATGTTGACACTAGTGAGCTGATTAGCTTACAATTCTACCCAGCACACGGACCAGGGGTCAGGGTCAGCTAGAAGGAAAGATTGCCTAGGAAGTGAGGCATCATGGTTCAGTAGAAACAATTATGCCCCTTCTGTGTACAAGGCTCTGTCCTAAGGAGTTAGTTTTCTTAGATCGTCTCATTTAAATTTTATAGTCCAGGTATGATTTTACAGATGAGAAAACTGACACCAAAGTTAAAAATCTCAAAGTGGGAACTAGAAGATACAACCTACTCCTAGTGACTTTGGGATCATAGGAAAAGCTGTTAAAGCATCTCCGTCTCAGTGTCCCTTGTGAAACAAATGGGATAGGAAATATTTTCCTTACTATTGAGCTCTCCTGTTATAAATTTTAAAAAATAGTAAAACGGATGTTTTCTAAAGTATCGTCATCTCTATGCCTATGCAATTTATATGTACCAGGAAAGGAGGCAAAAAATGGAATAAATCAGCCAAGCAGCATGGCCTGTGTTTGGCCTGGGGTGGTTTTCTGAGCCCAAAAAAGGAACACACGCAGTCTCCATCTGTTTGTGGTGAAAGCTGGTTGCACAGACATACACATTGATGGCTATGATAGATATTTTTCTTTCAAGGTCTTTGTTAAAAATGTAGGTTTAAAGAAAGCCCAATGAAGGCAGGGAACCATGCCTTGTTTAAGCAGCTGAGTTACATAGAAAGGGAAATACTTCATTCCCCAAACCTTCCTACAGGAGAGTCTCCATGTGGCCCATCTGTAACCCTGAGGTAGAAGACTAACTTTCCATGAGCTGGGTTACAGGTGTCTATTATGGAGCCTACCCCAGCGATGAAGCAGGGGAAACTAGGTCCACCGCATTTGTATAGCAGTTTACAGGAGTACCTATGGGCTTTCAGATGAATTTATAAAAACCATATCTGAATCCTGAAGGGAAGCAAAGACATGCCTGAAGGGAAGTCTGGAACCATCCAGTAGTGCCAGACACATACCCACAATACCCTGAAAAAATAAGAAATGCTTTCTGACCTGAATCCAAATCTACTCAAAGCCTGCAGCCCCCAGGCGCCTATAAATGTCAACATCTGGATGTGGCACTATTAAACTAGAACACACAGGTCTGCCCGGGAGGCACTTGGGAGAAGGGGTCAGATGTGAGCCTGCCTCATGCCTGTCTTTTTCAGACATTACAGGTGATCTACCCCTACACGCCACAGAATGACGATGAGCTGGAGCTGGTCCCTGGGGACTTCATCTTTATGTCTCCCATGGAGCAGACCAGTACCAGTGAGGGCTGGGTCTATGGCACATCCTTAACCACCGGCTGTTCCGGATTGCTGCCTGAGAATTACATCACCAAGGCTGACGAATGTAGCACCTGGATATTTCATGGGTGAGCGGATTCACAATTCTTTGCCTGCTGTTTTTTGAAGAACATTGCAGACTTTCGGGAAGTGGGGGGGGGGGGGGCGTAATGAATTTGGTTCTTGACACACATAGCAGCAGTTACAGCAAATGGAGTCCTTGGGGAGGAAAGCTCTGTTGGTTCCAGACTTCCAGAGAACGGCTGACTTGGGACATGGGGAAAATGAGTGATGGATTGCTCTGTTTCACTCTGCCTGCCCCATTCGATATAACTGTCTATCTGAGTTCCAGATTGGAGATGAAACCGAGGCTGCTTGGGGGTCCATCTCCTATGGCTGAAGTGGGGGTCATCCCAGGGCTGTCTTCATGGCTTTCAGGTTTCTGTCCACTTTGTCCTGCTTATTGCTCAGAGTGGTCTAACTCCCCAGAGCAGCTCGGCAGATTCCAACTATGCCAGCCAGGCCAGTAATGAAAGGGTTTGCAAGGGTCAGGAGACTGAATTGCCCTTTACTGACAAATGACCCTGATGACTCAGAGGTGGCACATGAATACCTATATGACAGAGAGTGTGTCTAAGGACAACTGCCAGAAACTAAAATGACACAAGGTTCCCCAATCGTCTTTAGAGTGATAACTTTTCACCCTTTCCTCACTAAACCAAACTGCCCCCATGTTCAGAGTAAGCTGTGTTGTATAGCCAGCTCCGTCCTGCTAGATAAAATAGGAATAAAAGGCACTTCTCTTTCTTAACCTGAGAAGTTCAAAGCCAGCCCTACCCTGGCATACTCGGGCGTCTTGCCCGGGTGTGCATGCTGCGTTGTGTTTCCTCCCTCTCAGCCTTGCTATGCGCCAAAGTAGCTGAGAGCCGGGAACTCTGAGCACTAGCTGCATGGCGTCTAACATGGTTATCGCCACCATAAAAGAAAAGCAGAGAGGGGCAATTTCAGTGAGTGTTTGCCTGAAGGGAGAAAAGAAAAGAAGTTCCCCTACCCTGGCTAGCAGCAAGCAGACAAACCACTAACCAACAGATTGGAAAGAGCATCTTCTTCCTTAATCACCCGGAACCCAGCAACTCCTTCCTCTTTCTTCTAGTCTGCCCCCTACCCCTACCCTGAATATCTAGCATTTTGTGGCATAAATTGGAAGGTTGAAGCTGCCTCATGTTCGCAAATGTTTGCTTTTTTCAGAAATGTTTCTGAACATCAAAATAAAGAAGTTGGCTTTCCAAAGTTACCATTTTATTCCCATGAAAACAAGTGAATCATAATATACGTGAATAAACTGAGAACTAAAAGATTCTTTGTCTGATGATGCACAGCTCTTAGATCAGTTTCTTAAAAGCAGGGTTACATGTAGGAGAAGAGTATGTGAGAAGCCCTGCTGAACCATTTCAGATCACTACATACAAGCCCATTCTTTCCCAAATTAGAACTCAGGCTGAAACATAGGGGAACCTAAGTGACTTCAGTCCATGGTTCACAGGGAAGTCTGTATGGCATCTCCTTTTATTTTGAGAGATTACTAATGATGTTATTTTCCTGGGAACTATGTCTGAAATTAAATTATCAGTTTCCATAGCCAACCCTGCTGAGAGTGAGGAAATACTGACAATTAGGTGTTAGGATGTTGTAATTAAGAATTGGAGTTTTTATTCCAATAGTCTCGAATCCAAATGCTAACTCTCCCACTTACCAGCTGTGTGACCTTGGCCAAGTTACCTTACCTCTTTGAGCCTCTGTTTGCTAATCTATAAAATGAAGGTAACAATTACAATTAACTCCGGGGTATTGTGAAGACTACAATAAGGGATTTAACTTTTTATGGATCGGTGCCACATATATAACAGCACTAAATCTAAAATAGTCATCAGCTTTATGAGCGTTGGTGTCTTTTTTTAAACTTGTGTTTTCTAGTCCTCTTACATGCTCATCAAATCAAATGTCTCTTCTACAAGAGCGGTCCTGTAGAAGAATTGCACTTTCCTACTTAACCCCAGAGGTGGACATGACTCAGGGGGCAGATCTTCTCTCATATCTAAGCAAAGACAGACACCAAGAGGTAGAGCCTCAGTGGGTGCTCAAGCATGCCCTGGCTGACCTGATGGGAGACTGTGCAGGGGATTCAAGCAACAAGAAGAGACTTGAGGTCTATGACCCTTCACCACCCTTCCAACCTTGTCCTCAGTTCTCTGAGTCCATCCGAAGGAAATACTGTCCTTCCACCTTTTCTTAGAGAGTCTTGCCTGGTTCTGAGTATCCCCAGATATTTGTCAATTGGTGAAGCCCCATTCTGTCCTCTGAATTGGGTTGGGCTGGGTTTACACACAGGCCTGATGTGTCCTAGGGAGGTGCCACTTCCCTGCTACTTCTAAAGATGTTCTGGATGTTGGGTTCAACTTCCTCCCTATGCTGCTCTCAACATAAAGCATCTGACTGTTATCTTACTGGAACTGACAAACCTAAACCGTCTCAAGAGTGAACAAGGTCCTTTGATTACAGTGACAGTTAAGAAGAGAAAGAAGTTGGCATTCTCCTTGTGAACTGAGCTGAAGGAGAGACAGAAGGGATTCTATCAGTGTCTTCACAGCTATAATAAATGAAGAAATTAAGGGGCGGGTATAAGCACAATGTCAGGACGATTCCATCCAGACATTTCAGGCCCTGAAGCTTTGAGGAATTAGACAATGAAACTGAGTTTTCTTTAAGTATGTGATGTTTGGGAGGGTCTCAGCTTAAAATAAAGGAGAACAGCAGGTCCATTAGACTGTGTGGATGGGGCAAGATTTCCTTGGTCTACGGTCACTTAAATGCGACCATAACAGGTCTTGTTTGGCTGCACATCACACTTACTGATGAAGCTTTATTACACTGTGGGCTCCTAGGTCCCACCCCCGACCTGCTGAATCATAATCTGTGAGGAGTGGGGCCTGGGCACAGGTGTTTTTTAAATATGCCCTGGTGATTCTGATATGCACAAGGGCTGAAACATCTTTTTTTTTTTTTTTTTTTTTTGGGTTTGAGGCTTCTGTGACCTTTGTGTATAAGTAGGATGAGTCTAGTTATAGTCAAAGAAAGGGATGTCTCCGAGAGTGAAAGGACGCTAAAATTATTAAAATCATATCATTTTTTGAAAGAATTTTTACTAACAACCAGTTAGCTCTATTATAATGGTGACTATAAAAAAGTTCTTTTCAAAATTAAAATTCTAAGAGTAATGCTGTGTTAAAAATAAACAATCCAGAACAGATGTTAAACTGCGCAGATTGCTAGGTCAACAGATATAAAGCAGGACTGGGCTGGACAAACTGAGACTTATGGCCACCCTAGTTGTAAAGAAGCAAGAAATCTAAAATTTAAATGTTCTCCATTCATACTGCCCAATGATGCAGAAGATACTCACAGCATTTGCCTAATGCCCATATTTAAATCGCAGTGTTTATTAGATAAAGCTTTTTGGAGGTCTTAACTAACCAGAATAATTTAAACATGGCAGGATTTGTTGCGTCCCTTTCAGCAAGACCTCTTTTGGGCTTCTATATTTATAGTGTTACATCCAGAAATGAGAGTTCTTGGCTCACGACTCTACACATCTGGTGAGAATGGTCTCCTCTGAAATCATTCTTTGTTTAATTATCTTGTTGGAGGTGAGATGGAGAGAGGGTTTTGCAGACTGAAGAAGCTAGAATAGCGGATAATGGCTATAAGATTTCCTTGATTATTAGGAGCCACAGGCAAAGTGGTGGAGACAGTAAAAATGCTCCCTCTAATTTGTCAGTTCAGATGCAAATCACCATGGAAAAGATTAAAGGCAGTAGGAATTATTTATTTCTTTCTAGCCAGAAAAACAGCTGGAAACAATGGTACAAAATTGATACTTCATTATTCTTTAACATGCCTTTGGTGCCAACCATGCCTGTGGCATCTTAATAAGCACAAAATAACAGGCCCCATCCTTGCTCAGAGGGATGAATTCATCTGTTCCAAATACAGAAATCCATCCACCCCTAATTTATTAACTGCAAGACTTCAGTATAAAACCAGATGTTCCTCCCCAGGAATGGGGCACCCTCTGCTCAGCTTTCCAAACCATTGCACTGCCCAGGGAGTGTTTCCTGCCAATTCCCGTACATCCATAGTCCAAGGATGAAGTGCTGATGACTCCTGGCCAAAGCAGTTAACATCTTCCTTATCTTCCTCTGTAGTTCTTACTCCATCTTAAATACATCATCTTCCAATGCTCTGTCATTTGGTGATGGCATATTGGAGAGGCGGCCATATGAGGACCAGGGCTTGGGAGAGATAACTCCCCTGACTATCATCTGCCAGCCCACACAGGTAGGCTGATCGCCAGAGGTACCTCCTCAACTCATCTCAAGATTCACTGAGCACCTATTTACTAAGTATGAGGCCACTAAGATATACAAAACTTCCAGACTAGGAAGAGTCAGAGGGGTGGTAGTGACAATAACTACCAGCATCTGGGTCTAGGCTGGTAAGGAGGGCGGTTCCGCAGAGAGGAGAACATGTTATCTGTAAAGTAGTAGGCTGCAAGGAACTATTGTAGGGGGATGGGTGAAAAGGTGAAGAGGAATACGAGGTACAAATTTCCAGGTATAAAATAAATAAGTCATGGGAATGTAATATACAGAACAGAAAATATAGTCAATACTATCTTAATAGCTTTGTATGGTGATAGATGGTTACTAGATATGGGTATATCTTGGTGATCACATTGTAAGGTATATAAATGTCGAATCACTCTGTTGTACACCTGAAACTAATATGATATTGTATGTCAACTATACTTTGATGAAAATGTTAAAGGTAATAATAAGGCTCTTAGCACAGTACCTGGCTCATAATGTATGTTCAGTGTATGTGCTTGATATATGCCAGAAAGGTTGCAGAAGGGAGAGTGGGGGGAGGACTTTTGAACAATACAAACAAAGGCAAGGTGAAAGTTCAACCATTTTGAGGATCAAGAGACTAGATCACATTGGCTAGAGCCCAGGGCTTGAATTAGAGAACAGTAGGGGAAGACCATGCCGCCACCGTCCCACATATTAATTTTGTTAGGGCAACTGAAAATAAATGTAAATGCTGGCCAACATAAAGCTGGCAGCACTAAAGAAACTAGGAATAGCTGACTCTGTCAGAAAGAAGGAATACACAAACATCTATAATGATTCAGCCAGCAGTTATAGAAACCAAAGTCATTTGGACATACCGTTGACTAGACTTGCCTATTTCATCACCCAGAAGTAGCAATAGTCCTCCCTGAACCATTTCTGGGAACTACCAACATGCATGTAGTTGGACAATAGGGCCTAAACTGTGATTAGAATAGACAAACCAGACCTCATTGCTGGAGGAGACCATTGGACCATATGGTGTAACCAGCACAGGTTAGAGATGAGGCAGACATATGTGTGATAATAAAAGTCCTCACTCCCTGAAGAAGTTGATCAAGCCTTTCTCTATGGGAGAAAGCTGTCCCACTACATAACTATCTCTACATACTGGCTGGTTTTACCTCTGAGCTGTAACTCAAGCGGCCTTCATGTTTTAGTGTTGCTAAACATCACTCCTACTAACAGCAGCAGCAGCCGCAATGATAATACCATTTTCATAACCCTTCTTATTTTGCAAAGCGTCTCAGTTCATCTCATTTGAGCCTCAAAGTAACTTGTGTGCTCTGTAGGATGAATTTCACTGCCTCCATTTTACAGACAGGCCAACCTAACTACAAGGTAGTGAAGGGGCTTATCCAGGTTATACACTGGGAACTTGATCTAGAGCTCAGCTCACCTGGCACCTATCTCTAGGAGATGTCTACTTTCTCATGTTTTCCCCACTAATAGCCTTTCTTTCTCTTTAGCCTCTGAGGGTCAACAGCCAGCCTGGCCCTCAAAAGAGATGCCTCTTTGTATGTCGGCATGGTGAGAGGATGGATGTTGTGTTTGGGAAGTACTGGCTATCCCAGTGCTTTGATGCCAAAGGTGAGTAGCTGGTAGGCCAGCTCAGCATTACCATACCTATTATGGCCTCTAGGGGGGACTATAAGCTACATTTATCTAGGTGGACTCATTTATAGTTACATGGGCTTTGAAAAGCCTGTGATTTGTTACATTTGTAAATCCTTCCTGATTGTCCTGAATGTTAGGGAGGAGGTAAATGTTCTTGTCTCCATTCTATAAACTGGGACACCAGGGACTAAAGAAGGCAAATGTTTTGCCTATGGTCATATGACAAAGTCAGAGGCAGAGACAAGTATCCTGATTCGATGGCCAGAGTTTTTTCCTGGCTCATTTTGGTTCCATTTTCATTTGAGTGGCATGTTTAAGATAGGGATGCTTGCATATCAGAGAAGCCCCCTGCTTTAGAGTATCTGGTTGCTACTTTCACTTAAAAACTATCTCTCATCCACTTTTGTCGGCAGCATGGAGAAGCGGATTCTAAGGCGCTCTACCAAAGGAAAAGCGTCAGTATTGATATGTTCGAAACAACTCAATTTAGTCTCTTGGGCCAAAAAGGAATGGAAAATGGAGAGGCAGTCAGGGTCAACAGTGGAATTCCTACGGAAACAAGAAACTCATGTAGCCTTTGTCTGCCTTTTTTTCTAGGCCGCTACATACGCACCAACCTGAACATGCCTCATAGCTTACCTCAGCGGAGTGGTGGTTTCCGGGATTATGAGAAGGATGCTCCGATCACGGTATTTGGATGTATGCAAGCAAGACTAGTGGGTAAGAGTCTTGGAGTGATTGCTCAGCCATTTCCGGCCATGTCTTCAGAATGCTGTTTCTAGTAGGTATGCCAGGACACTTCCTAGGGAATTCTATAACCTTCCTTGAAGTAGTAAATTTCCTCAAGGGATTTCTTATGTAACCATTAAGTTCAGAACACTGTGCTTGGCATGGGGTTGGTTTACCAAAGTGAACAGGATGTGATTCCTGTTGAGGGGCATATGGTCCAGTGATAGGGCAAGGGCAGGCTTGGTGTGGCAGACAGGTCAGATTCTGCACAAACAAGGGGCAAGGAGGAGGGAACCCTGGAGTGGCTGAATGTATAGAGGCCAGTTAATCCTTTGAAGATGCTCAGTTTTTTGCAAAGAACCTGTCACAGAAACAGCAGCCTCCTCCTGTTCAATCACCGAACATGTATTGATTGATCACTTACTTTGTGCAAGGTATTATGCTAGGTGTTGGGGAGCTAAGTGTGAATCCCCACTTTCAGGAAAATAAAGGTATAAATATAAAAATATCTTGCAGTATGTTATTTAAAAATATAAGTATGTACAGAGAATTATGGGAGCACCAAAAAAGACACAGTAGAGGAGAAGTAAGCTGAGACCTGAAGTGGAAGTCAGCTGGGCAAAGAGGAAACAGGAGGGAGGGAAGGGCATCCTTAGTGGGAAGAACAACATAAACCATAGACATGAGAAACAGCATCAAGAGTACAGAGGAAACAAGCCATCTTGTTTCCAGAACACAGATTGTGAGCAGGGCAAAAGATGAGGCTGGCGAGATGAATAAAGGCAAGTTCATGGAAAACCTTGACAACCATATTAAGGTGTTTGGACTTTATCCAGTAGAGAAAAGGAAGTGGATTCCATGAGGAAAGTGTTGAACTATCAGATGTTGAGATTTACCTCTAGTAGCCAAGAACATGACAAGTTGAACTGCTGTTTAGCACAGGATAATGTTAAAATAAAACCTAATTTTCACAATATAAACCCTCTCACTTTTATCACAGACTTGAAATCAGCATTATCGTGTTTCTAAGTCTCTCCTAGATGGACATTTTGCCACTTGTTAGCACCAGAGAGAAGGAAAGAAAAAGACAAGAAGGGGTCTTTTATTTGGCCTCTTTCATAGAAACTCTCATCAAGGGATTTGTTGGAAACAAGGTGGAAACTGCTGGCTTTACATGAGCCACTACTGATAGAGAGGTTTGCAGGGTCTGCCTGACACCCTCTCCCACATTGAGGGTCAAGGGGAGGCTGAGTAAATCCATCAGATTGATTCTCCTTTGGTTTTCTTTGCAGGTGAAGCCTTATTAGAGAGTAACACCATTATTGACCACGTCTATTGTTCCCCATCCCTGCGCTGTGTTCAGACTGCATTCAACATCTTGAAAGGTAAGATTTGATAAAGGTCAACTAGTCCATCCCTCTGTTTTCAGGGAGCCCCACACCTAAATTATCCTAGATTCATGGGACATATGCCAATTGAAAGCTTCAAATTTTGAATTTTTAGCAATGATTCTTTTGGAAGATATCTCTACAAAAGCCCCAAAACAATACTCTGGCAGCATAAATGTGATGAAAGGAAGTATACAAATAATTTTTTTTCTTGAAAATGTTTTTCTTGGATGAATTGTAAGCGTGTAAAATATGTAATTGTCTGGCAATAATTTAGAGCCTACAGAATATGATCCTTTTTCTGCAAAGAAATAGTGACATCACTTCCTTCCACTCTGCTGTGTTTGCCTCTTGTTTACAGTAGCAGAGGTGCTGCTAGGTGTCTGCTAATCTTAATCATCCCTGTTTCTTTAGTTAATTGGAATGACTTTAAAAGCACCATTGCTATAAAGATACTCAAATTTCACCATGAACTCCATGGAAGCTTGAGTTAAAGGGATCACAATTCTGATTTCAATGGAAAGAAAACCAGAAAAAAACAGCTTTGGACTGTTTATTTATATCAAACAAATGAATGAGCCAAAGATAGCTGAGCAAACAAAGAATTTATACTCTTTTTGAGACTTCTATTCACTAATCTTAACTAAGCCAGAATGCATTTATGTATTAAAATGTATTAAATTTGCACAGAAAAACTGGGCTTAAGGCAATATAATGAAAGTTAAACAGAGAAAATTCCTACTGTGGGTATAATTACACTATGATGAAACACAAGACTTGTGCACTGGCACTTATAAATATTAAACATTGGATATTCTGATAGAAAAAATGAATAACATACATATTCAAATGCAGTGTAAGCTATTGTAGAGTAGTGAATGTTAAGAGCATTACTGAAATTTCTTCATAAGGCAATCTTGGAACTTACTTTAGAAAAAGGAATTATAGTAGTCACAGAACTGTATAAATTATATGGGTAATGACTTACAATGTTTACCCTTAAACCAGTTATCACTTAAAGCCAGCATACATCCTGATGGTGTGGCCAGAGTATTAAACTCACATATTAAACACACAAAAATTAAAAACCTGGGTCTAAATCTACATGCTTCCACCTTCTTTTCGCTATACATAGCATCTGGTAGGAAAGAGAACAGAAGATTTACCAGAATTTTTGTGACAATTTGGCCTCTAATCTACTTTTCCACTGAGAACATAGTGATGTTTCCTTCATTGTCATTTTATTTTACCTCTAAGGTTTACAACAAGAAAATCACTTGAAGATCCGTGTAGAGCCTGGCTTATTTGAGTGGACAAAATGGGTTGCTGGGAACACATTACCTGCGTGGATACCTCCATCAGAGTTAGCTGCAGCCAACCTGAGTGTTGATACAACCTACAGGTAACCCTCTGAAACTGCTGTTTCCTGAGACCAGTGTGGAAGTACTTCACTACACCAGGCCAGGCTACTTAAGGAGACGAAGGACCAGACATCGCCCACTGACAGTTGTCCATATTGGTGGAAGTCAAGCTATGATTTGAAAAACCAAAACTGAAAAAAAGCCAGAATTCCCTTGTATTTAGCATAGTTTAGATTATATCTCCACACATACATATTGGATTTTCCTGACTTTATTATATCTCTTTCAGTAAATAATAAAACTACTTTGCATTCCAGGAGCAGGAACCAGCAAATGATGATCCAGTTCCAGAACTTGTTGAGAGATAGGGAAATGACAATGTCTTACCTTGGGCTGTCATTTTTAATGTTTCAAAACATTTTTAATTCTCTTTATCTTCATGTATTATTGCCATAATCCCAAAATATAGGCAAGCTACATTTATATGTAAGAGTGCAAGTGGCTTTGCCTAAAGTTGTACATTTAGTGGCCACACATAATAATAACAACTAACCGTTATTGATCATTTTTAAGCAGTGTGTAACCTGCTTTACAGTTTTCTCATTCCTAGTCCTTTGCTTTTTCCCATTGGGCTAGACTGCCTGTGTTGGAATTAAAAACAAGTGTTTGTACCTTGCTCACATATGAATAATCCACATGTAAACGATTAAGAATTAACCAATAATAATATAGTTACATTAACTATCAAAAATCCACTCAGACATTTGTAAAATGTCTTTGAGGAGGGACAGATGTTCACAACAATTATAGTGGGGAATTAAGTTCATATTTCTTAGGGCAGAATTTGGAACAAGTGACCAAAATAAGCAGAAATTTCTTCCTTGTGATATCCCTTGACCTTTCATTTCAAATATCTACCCAAATTACAAATGAAGCTATGTGAGTTCCTGGTGAAAGTAGAAGAAAACCCCTTTTTCCCCATACTCATTTTCCTGCCCTGCAAATAAGACTTCAAATAACGCCATAAGTTAATGTGCACTTCTTCTTGCTTAAAGGAATTTGCATTCTTCAAAAATAAAATTAACTCAATCAATCAGGTCCCCTACTGTTCTGTAAATCATCTGTGAAAGTCAACAGTAAAGCATATGAAAGGCACCACCCCTAGGGTTAAATTCTCTGTGAAATTAGTTACGCAAAGTGAGTGGGCCTTTTGAAGCAAGTAGTGGGGCCCAAATGATTGAAGAAACATGGTGTAGGCAAGGACTGATAGCCAGCGTATCATAAGTCAAGCAAGCACTGCTTAAAGAGACCCATCACCTTAGAGCAGAAAGGAAGCAGGACTGGAAGCTAGATTAAGGGAAACTAACCAGGCTGGTGACTAATATCCAAGTGCCATACACAGGCAGCAAGACCCAACCTGGAGGCTGGGTGTAGAAAGCATCCCAACTCTTAGGTAGCTAGGCTGGAAGGAGCAAGGCAGAATAAAAACAAAATATACACCAGTTGGATAAGGCTTTCAGAACAGGGTCTTGACTGGGGGTGGTAGGGAATTGGTGGTAGATCTAGAGTGTTAAGAGGGGCAATGGATCAAACTTTGGTGTGGGGCTCAAGACAGAAACCTGCTCTACAGCCTGGACCCAAGCAGGGTGAGGAGGAGAGAGTGTACCAGGGAGAATACTGTTCCAGGGATGCTCCCTGAGTACTTAGAGTTCAGGGTTCCAGGTCTAGATGGTTGGAAGCCCACCTTACTTTGACTACAGTACATAAAGTTCTGCAGGTGTGGCTAGAGCATCACATGTGCTGCTAACTGGTGAGAAAGCTTTGACTCTGTCCCATTCTCATCAGGACTAGTAGCTCAAGCATGGAAGACATTCATAGGTTCGACTTCAAGGCAAGAACTGCCTAAGACAGGAATTGGCCAGGAAGAACTGGATCCCAGCATCTACCTGCTCTTCACTTATGCAATACATTACAGTGTGATTTTACCCTTGAAATGACTCTGAACCATACAAAGAGGTCTTTTGTCATAGGGGAGTGGGGAGCCTCCTGGGAGACCAGATGGCATAAGTGGTAATAGAACTGCATGGGAGATTTGGATGGGGAAAAAGAGTTTACTTCAGAACAAGGAGGTACATCCTTAACAAGTGGTGATTCATGTCTCTCCCTAGCCCCCAGGGGTTGTGAGATTCAGAAGAAGTAGGCTTGCTGAGAGAATGTTATTTAGATGAGAGCAGGTTTCCTTCAAATAGAACAGCATCCTTTCTCTCTGGACAGTAAACCCAAGTGCATAGAGAGGTAACCTTGAGGAAGACACTGTCAAAAGGAGTCCAAAGTGGAGGACAAGTTTACAGGCATTGATGAGACCCAGGTTCAAATCCAGGCTCTAAGAGTTGCTAATGGTGTAAGCATAGGCAAATCATCTGTAGCCTTTCTGAGCCTCAGTTTTGTCATTCATAAACTCAGAATTTGCAAAAGTGTTTCTACGAGGGCTATAGTTAAAGAATGCAAGAACGTGATTTGCACAGAGCTTGACACATAGGAACCTCTCAGTAAATCTTTGTAGTAATAATAGTAGTAGCAACAGCAATGTATTCTGATCAAGATTTTGTGTGAATTCAATTTTAGAACTCACTACCACCTCAACCTATCATGCTGTAAATATAAGAAATGAAACACAACATAAGAAAACAGAAAATGTGACATAGTTGTACTCAAAAACAAGATAAATATCTCATAGACCAGAAACTCTAAATACTGAAGGGATCAAATATCTGCTTTTAAAATCTATCTTTACAATTCCCCAACTCATTTTATAAAGCCAGTATTATCCTGCTACCAAAGTCAGATAAGGATACTACAAGAAAAGAACTAGAAACCAACATTCTTGATGAGTATAGATATAAAAATTATCAACAAAATATTAGCAAACCAATTTCAACAGCATATGTAAAGGATCGTACATCATAATCAAGCAGGATTTATCCCTGGGATGCAAGGATGGTTCAACACATAAAAATCAATAAATGTTGTATGCCACAATAGTAGGATGAAAGATAAAAATTGTATGATCATCTCAATAGATGCAGAAAAAACATTGGACAAGATACACCATCCTTTCATGACAAAAATCCTCAACAAATTAGCTATACAGGAACATACCTCACCATAATAAAGGTCGTATGTGACAAGCCCACAACTAGCATCATACTCAACAGTGAAAGGTTGAAAGCTTTTCCTCTAGGATCGGGAAAAAGACAATGATGCCCATTTGAACCACTCCTGTTTAACGTGGTACTGAAAATCTTAGCCAGAGAAATCAGGCAAGAAAAAGAAATAAACGGCATCCAAATTGAAAAGCAAGAAGTAAAATTGTCTTTGCAAATGATAGGATTTTATATATTGAAAATTCTAAAGACTCCACCATAAAACTGTCAAAACTAATGAACAAATTCAGTAAAGCTTCAGGATACAAAATCAACATCAGAAATCAATTGTGTTTCTATACACTAACAATGACACATCTGAAAAAGAAATAAAACAATTCCATTCACAATAGCAGCAACAACAATATAATACTTAGGAAGAAATTTAATCAAGGAAATGAAAGATCTGTACAATGCAAACTGCAAGACTTTGATGAAAGAAATTGAAGACACAAACAAATGGAAAGATATCCCATGCTCGTGAATTGGAAGAATTAATATTGTTAAACTGTCCATAACACCCAAAGCCATCGATAGATTAAATGCAATCCCTATCAAAATTCTAATGACACTTTTCACAAAATAGAAAAAGCAATCCTAAAATTTGTATGGAACCACAAAAGGAGGCATCGCACTTCCTGATTTCAAACTATACAACAAAACTATAGATTCAAAACAGTATAGTACTGGCGTATAAATAGACACATAGACCAATGGAACAGAATCAAGAGCCCAGAAATAAACCCTCGAATATATGGTCAATCAATATTTGACAAGGGAGCCAAGAATACTCAATGGAGAACAGATAGTTTCTTCATTAAATGGTTGGGTAAACTGGGTAACCACATTCAGCAGAATAAAATTGGACCCCTATCTTACATCACTCACAAAAATTAACTCAAAATGGATTAAAGACTTAAACATAAGAACTGACACCACAAAAATTCTGGAAGGAAAGGTAGGGGAAAAACTACTTGAAATTGGTCTTGGCAATGATTTTTTTGGATATGGCACCAAAAGCACAAGTAACAAAAGCCAAAATTAAAAAGTGGGATCGCATCAAGCTAAAAACTTATGCAAAGCAAAAGAAACAACCAACGAAATGAAAAGGCAACCTACAGAATAGGAGAAAATATTTGCAGATCATATATATGATAAAGGGTTAATACACAAAATATATGAAGAACTCACACAACTCAATATTAAAATAAAAACAATCTGATTAAAAAATGAGCAGAGAAACTGAATAGATATTTTTTCAAAGAAGACGACATACGGATGGTTAACAGGCACATGAAAAGATGCTCAACATCACTAATCAGGAAAGTGCAAACCAAAACACCAGTGAGCTATCACCTCACACCTGTTAGAATGGTTGTCATCAAAAAGACAAGAGTTATCAAGTGTTGTCCAGGATGTGGAGAAAAAGAAGCCCTTTTACATTATTGGTGGAAATGTAAATTGGTGCAGCCTCTATGGAAAACAGTATGGGAGTTCCTCAAAAAGTTAAAAATAGAATTACCATATGATCCAGCAATCCCACCGCTGGGTATATATCCAAAGGAAATGAAAACAGAATCTCAAAGAGATATCTGTACATGATATCACTTATGTGGAATCTAAAGAAGCCAAACTTGAAGAAACATGGTAGATTGGTGGTTACTAGGGACTGGGGGAAATGGAAAGATGTTCGTCAAAGGGTACAAACTTCCAGTTATAAGATAAATAAGTTCTGGAGATCTAATGTACACCATGGTGATTATAGTTAATAATACTATCTTATATATTTGAAAATTGCTAAGAGAATACATCTTAAATGTTCTCAACACACAGAAAAGAAATGGTAATCATGTTACACGATGGTGGTGTTAGCTAAGGCTATGTTGATTATAATTTTGAAATATATGTGTATCAAATCAACATGTCTTAACACCTTAAACTTATGTTAATTGTATCCCAGTAAAGCTGGAACAAAATTTAAAACTAAAACCTATCCTTACAGCTTATCATTTCTAAGGCTACTAAAGAGAGGCTTAGGAAATATCTGGTGATTAAACTAGACAATGAGATCTAACCTCTGCTTTGCTTCCTACTGGCTATGTGGCCTAAGACTGATGGTCAGTAAAATTAATCAACATGCTTATGAATCATTCTGCAAGTGAAACCTGTAATGAATGTTTCATTTTTTAGCTGGTCACTCTGACACCATGCACCCATAGCCTTTATTTCTGTACAATCTGTACATTTCAACCCCACTTCTATAGAGTGAAAATACTCTTCCCTCTATCTCCTTCCTTCCTAAGGAAATGGCTAAACAGAATTACAGGAACTTTAGAAAGGTCTTGAAATAATAATTTAGCATAATGTCAATTGCTTTGTCTTAGGATCAAAATGTTTTATTGTCTTTGTTCATTTTTCTGTTACAGACCTCACATTCCAGTCAGTAAATTAGTGGTTTCAGAATCTTATGACACTTATATCAGTAGAAGTTTCCAAGTAACAAAAGAAATAATAAGTGAATGCAAAAGTAAAGGTAAGTGGTATTATGTTGGACTCCACATATAAATATGTCACCATTTCTCCATCATGGTTAATAAGCTATTCAAGATGTTTCAACTTGTTTTGGCAGACTTGCTAAATACGAAAGAAAATATATTTCTGGATTTTCTTGTAGATACTTTCATGTTAAATTTGTAATGTTCCCTTGAATACCTAAAATGGTAGCTAACCCATAAGAATACACCAGACTTGGTTACTATATGAAATAACTTAGATTTCTGCATTCCAACTATTTATCTTGCATTCTATGAAGGAGGTTCCCTATTACAATTTCCAGAAGTTCTTGGGCATAACATTGTTTTGCCTATAATTTGATCCAGGAGCATGGGTATCCACACACAAATACACCTACACAAACACACATACTGTCACTGCTACCACCAAACAAAAAGTGTTCTATAAGACTTAAGTCTTTTTGCTATTGAATTTTACAAACATTGAACTCAAATATTTAATGATATATAGAACTGACTGTTCACTATAAAATTCTTAGTGAAAAGGGCAAATTACAAAAGAGTATTACATTCCCAACACTTTTTAAAAAATAAAATATTTGTCTTGTGTGGGCCGGGATCGTGTCTCGTGAAGCTGAAGAATGGAAAAACGGACCAGGGAGAGGCAAAGAGTTTTAAAAAGAGGATAGTTTATTAGAGGCAGGAGAAGAGGTTGCAGCTCCCGAGCGGGAGGGTTTCCCAATAGGGGTTGCCCCATGACTGAGGCAAAAGCTCCTACTTTTATACCTTCCCTTGCCTGTTTGGGGAAGGGGAGCTGTTTGAAGAAGGGAACTAGCGCCTTCTAATGAAATTCAGTCTACCAGGTTTCTTCTGCTTGCCCATCCTGAAGGAATTAGCAAAGTAACCCACTCTTATCTATCAGATCTGCTCCATTTGTCAGGCCAAAAGGAATTTTATGATTAACCTCAAGGCCTTGTTACATTATGTCCTGGAGCAAAGGAGTGATTTCAAAACATGAAGTTTTAGGATATGGCTGTCTTTGTTTATTCCCCCAGGGACCTCCCTGTCTACCTAGGGACACGCTAGCTAACCTGTATCAAATAACCAAAATGTTAACAGTGGATAGCCCTGGTCAACAGCATTATGGATGATTCCCACCTTTCAGTTATCACTCATAAAGCCACTCACTTTATTAGCACTTCCGTGCTCCTACTTTAAAGATATTCAGCATGTTCTAGCAACCAGAAGCCTCAAGTGCCAGCAGGTCTACAGTGACAACATTGAAAACTATATTAGGAGTAGCAGAGAGCACTGTAGACAAAGAGCAGTTTTGTGTCCTGTTTGTGGTGGTGTTTACAAAAAGTTACACATGCAATAGAATTGGGTAAACTTGGTGAAATCTAAATAAACTATGTGGATTTTACCAGTGTCCATTTCCTGAGTTTGATAATGTATCAGTTAAGCAAGCTGCTACCATTAGAGGAGGCTGGATGAAGGGTGCATGGGACCTCCCTGGTGTGTGTGTGTGTGTGTGTGTGTGTGTGTGTGTGTGTGTGTAGTATATTTATTGCATATATATATGTATACACACACACAATATGTAAATACATGTGTACATATGTTGTAGAATATATATGGCATATATAATACATGATTGTATTGTATATGTACTATATGTACAGTTGACCCTTTAATAATGCAGGGGTTTAGGGCACCAAACCCCACACAGTTAGAAATGCACATATAACTTTTATTCCCCAAAAACTTAACTACTAATAGCATACTGTTGACTGGAAGCCTTACTGATATCATAAACAATCGATTAACACTTATTTTTTTATCTTATATGTATAATACACTGTATTCTTACAATAAAGTAAGCACAAGAAAGGAAAATGTTATTAAAATCATAAGGAAAACACATTCACAGTATTTAGTGAAATAAATTGCATATAAGTGGATCCACACAGTTAAAACCTATGTTGTTGAAGCATCAACTATGTTATATATACATGTATTTGTAACCTTCTTTGAATCTACAATTATTTTAAGATTAAAGGGTTTTTTGTTTTTGTTTTTATTTTTTTTATTGGGGAATATAGGGGGACGGTATGTTTCTCCAGGGCCCAGCAGCTCCAAGTAGTTTTCCTTCAATCTAGTTGTGGAGGGCGCAGCTCAGCTCCAAGTTCAGTCACCGTTTTCAATCTTTAGTTGCAGAGGGCACAGCCCACCATCCCATGTGGGAATTGAACCTGCAACCTTGTTGTTGAGAGCTCGTGCTCTAACCAACTGAGCCATCCAACCACTTCTCCGGAAGCTCAGCGGCAACTCATTGTCTTCAATCTACTGTGTTTCCCCAAAAATAAGACCTAGCCAGACCAATCAGCTCTAATGCGTCTTTTGGAGCAAAAATTTATATAAGACCCGGTCTTGTTTTACTATAAGACCGGATATAATATAATATAATAATGTGATTAATATACTATAATACCAGGTCTTATATTAATTTTTGCTCCAAAAGACACATTAGAGCTGATTGTCCGGCTAGGTCTTATTTTCGGGGAAACAGGATAGTTGTGGAAGGTGCAGCTTACTGGCCCATGTGGGAATTGAACCGGCAACCTTGATGTTCAGAGCTGCGCTCTAACCAACTGAGCCATCTGGCTACCCCTAATGACATTAGGCTGCCTTAACAATACAAAGCATTTTCAAATTACCGCTAGGCCAAATTCTCTCCTTCTTGAGAATGTTTGCCCCTCCCAGAACACCTGGCTTCCAGTAGTCACAAAGTTTACATATGTCTTTATAGAAATGATGTTCCCTGTCCTTGCTTTTTCCCCCCAGGAAATAACATCCTGATTGTGGCCCATGCATCTTCCCTTGAAGCATGTACCTGCCAACTTCAGGGCCTGTCTCCTCAGAACTCCAAGGACTTTGTACAAATGGTCCGAAAGGTAATTAATACTTGCATTTCAGGGGCCTGTGGTGCCCAATAATTTTAGAACAGTTCAATGACTGGCTGATAGCTAAGTCCTTTGTAGCTTGTTCTCTGAGCTACCTTGTTCCCCCGAAAATAAGATCTAGCTGGACAATCAACTCTAATGTGTCTTTTGGAGCAAAAATTAATATAAGTTGGGTGAAGCAAATTAACAACTTTTCAAAATACAATATATTTTACTGTAAGACCGGGTAATATAAAATAATATAATGCAATACTGGGTCTTATACTAATTTTTGCTCCAAAAGACGCATTGCTCCAATCAGCATTAGCGCTGATTGTCCGGCTACGTCTTATTTTCAGGGAAAGATGGTAGGAAGATGCATTTATTGATTCAACAAAGATGTATTGAGTGGTACTATGTGTAAGGCACTTTATTAGGCCTTGTAGAAGAGAAAAAGACATGCTTGAGCTAGTTCTAGCTCTAGTTTCTAAGAGCTAAAATTTAGGAAGTAACTAAGAATTATAAGCAAATTGGATTTCCACAAGGGACTGTGGATTGAATGAAGAAGGGTGAGTGGGCCAAAACACAGCATCTGACAGCTTAGCTAGAAGAGAGGTCCTGGCTGGTAGGCCAAGGGAAGCAGTGATTTAAAATGCCAGGCTGAAAGGCAAGCCTAGGAACAAGGCAGTGAGACAGAAAACCCATGAGGCTGACCGACACATCTGGATTCTTCATTCTCGTGCCTGTGTAAGAGGCTTTTCTGTCAGCTACCCTCCCACACACTTCCCTTCAGGCTGAGGGAAGCACTTAACATGTTTTCTTTATCTGCCCCCAAAGAACCTGGCTCAAACTCGATTGTAATTCTTTTCTCATTTTTTAAAACCTTTTTTATGCATCTGTCCTTCCCATTACTCTATCAGCTGCTTGACGGCAGAGATTTTTGTCTTGTTTATAAATGCAGCTCTGAACACACACCCAAAAATAAGTTTTTAAATGCAATGACTATTAAAGTTAGGAAGGGCACAACTTCAACTTTGTTATAGATACACATGAAAAAGGAAGGAAGGAAAGAAAGAAGGAAGGAAGAGCTGGATGAAGCAAATTAACAACTTTTCAAAAACTGAATAATCTTTCCCATTGTCTAAGTATAATTTCAGAAATTTTTGAGCTTCATTTTTAGCTTTATTTGCAATTAAGAAAGTAGGAATTAACTTGCAGCACCTTAGCTTTATATATTGCCGTCCTCTTTTCTCCCACACTATTAAGAAGCAAGCTGTAAATAATTAGTTGCAGTATGGGAGCTCACCATATAATGAATCATTTTTGATGAATCCTCTTGCAATGTAAATAGTCTTCCCTCTGATTTATCTGTTTTATCCATTTCTTTTTCTTTATGGATTTTTTTTTTAGAGGGGATGCATGTCTACAAAGCCCTTATTAATTCCTATGAATATTCCTTATTCTCAAGGGCCATCTGAATATCTTTGTGTCTAGGTAAAAGTTAAAGCGTTAAACCTCTGTTTTCTATTTTCACTTTGCTTACCACTCTTACTTCAGATTCCATACTTGGGGTTTTGTTCCTGTGAGGAATTGGGAGAAACTGGACTATGGCAGCTGACAGATCCACCTATCCTTCCTCTTACCCATGGACCCACTGGGGGCTTCAACTGGAGAGAGACCTTGCTACAAGAATGAACCATATCAGTGAACAAAAAAAGACATTAGAAAGCCTTTGGGAGAAGTGTCTTTTTGTGTGTTTAGTAACAGTGGAAAATCTGCACCATATTCTAAGCGGACAGCTCAGAATAATTTAGCGTATTTCCTTTCATGCTTTAAAATTCTTGTGATGAGACTGTGTGAATAAGAGAAAGACTTGATTCAGGGATAAAATCATTCTCTCTGGACTCTTACCTGGCTAACAAGGCTTTCAAGAATTGTCTTCCTAAGTCGAGTCACTGCTGCGGCAGAGGATATAGTCTTACTTCAATCTAAGCATGGCCAAGGACCCGGAGTCCTCCCAAAGGGAGCTTCCAGCCCATCCCTAGGAAGGATGCAGGAGGAAAGAGTACATCCAAAAGTCCAGAGGGATACTGCACTGCCAGTTTGGTGATGGGATTTTCTTAACTCCATGTTCCAGTTAGGCAAAGCCAAGCTGAGGAATTCTTTTCAGGTTATTGGAAAACATGCCCCGCACAGAGTTATTCTTAGGTTGCACTTCAAATTCTGTCCTCAGTATGACCCATACACCAGTGCTGCTGGCTGCAGACGCCTGCCTAAGGACTCTAACATTTACTCTGGTACTGCCACATTTTCTCTAGAGCAGCTGGCTACAGCTTTTTGCAACAGCCCTTCCCCCTTGCTTCTATATGTGAAATAGGGAGACAAAGCACTTTTGGATATTCAGGCAGAAGATATGATAAGTGTGTGATGTATTCAATTGTAGGAGCAAAGAACTTACAAAATATAAAGTGACTTGGAATCATCCGCATTGTACCCGGAAGAGCCACAGCACCGTGGCTGCTTCTCTTTGGCCCTAGAGTCTGGTGTATGGTAACTAGTTAAGGAAGTTGACATTTTGCAAGGATGTGTGTTAGATACATGACTTGAGTCAGCAAAAAGCTCATTCTTGTGCAATATGGATATCTTTCCAAATCATACCAAGGGTTACGTCGTTGTCCACTTACATACAGTTCGTGTCAATCATAACAGGACATCCACAAACATGTCAATTATACCAGGGATGTATAACGAAGTCAGGGAACTAATTTTAAATGATGACAGTCACAACTGCACTGCTACTTGAGCTGTTGTTTTCTGTTTGTTTTTCTATGATAATTTAAAATATGTAGGTAAAGCTAGTTAAGGAAAATTGGGAGAACTACATCCTGTGGTTTCCCATCACACCTGCTTCCTGAATTCAGAGGGAACTTATTTAAAAGAAAAATAAATGACAATCAAGCCAAAACATCAGTTATCAATGTCTATTTAATTGTGTGACTAGCTGACTGCTGATGGCTGCAGACAATAGTCTGGTATAGTATAGTCCATTGTGTAGAATATGTGTGCAAAATGAAATCCCAGCCACTTAAAGGGAACGTTAGTGTAAAACAAATCAATATACATTGTAACATTGAATAAGCCTCAAAACCCCAATGCATAAAACATGATATATAAAAATAGATCTATGCCTCTGTTTGAAATGGGAATTTGAGGATTCCTGAGAAGAAAAGGGAGTGACGGGATGATGGCTATGTATGTTAGTCAGCAAGAGGATTATAATTCGGTTTTTCTTAAGTCTTTTAAAGAAATTTTATAAATTTTACATTTGAAAAAATCTAGCATTGCACACACACTGATTTAGTTTTTGGGTATAGAAATAACTCTATGCTGACATCACTGATTAATATAAATGTTTTAACCTTAAAACAGGGGAAATATTCCCGTTAGAGGTTTTAAGAGAAATGTCACATTACAGCTAATGTAATGTCCCTGCCATTCATTCTTTTATCTGTAAAAAAATGAATGCACTGTTTAATCAGATCTGTAATGTTGATTAGATTCTCCACAAATATTCATGGATTTTCAATGCTCAGAATAATGCTTGAACACCTCACATGCGATTTCCTTCAAAATAGTAACAGTGGGCTACTGTTTTGGGCTGTGTCTGTACTTACACAGAAGAAAGTTCAAAATAGGTCATCCTCTCCCTCCCTCTAGGTCAGGGGTGTCCAAACTTTTTTCAACGTTTTTCACCAATGCCATATGCGGTAAAATACACAAACAAACAGCCGGGCCACTCACTCAAGGTGAAGTACGTATTGCCTCACCAGGTATATTTAAGTAAACTAAATATATTTTTGGAATTTGCTGTGGGCCAATTAACAATGGATTGTGGGCCGCAGTTTGGACACCCCTGCTCTGGGTTGTCTTAGTCCTGTGATGACCTGATAGGTCAGTTTACCTGGGCTACATACAATCCATTGTCCTTAGTCCAGTACAGACAGAGCCTTAGGCTACATGAACAAAAGGAGGCAGAGATCTGAAATCATTTTCTGATTAATTTAGGTGGAAAACCCTGAGTAAATAAAGAGTTTATTCCTCCACTTTAATTATCCAGGTTGTTTATCAAAATGGCCTGAATAATCTGAATTCATATTAAATTCTCTTCACATTTACCTATTTAAACAACTAAATTTGGACTTTAACTGAGATACTCTTCGGAAAGCATGTTGAATCTATGTGTAATAAAAGAAACATGATTTCATATTAATCCAAAAACTCTAGGTTGATACTACAACCTGTTCAGGCTGGTTCTTGTTGAACTGAGCCTGATGCTTATTAAGAACAAACGTTGATGGGGGGAAGGGGAAGGAAGGAAGGAAGGAATTTAGGAAATGCCAGACAAGAAGAAACAAATGGTTTCTTATAGAGAGGACTTTTTTTTTTTTAATGTAGAAAGTTATGTGGACATAACAGACAAACTCAGTTTGTAAACAAACTGAGATGAAATTAATTGAAGGATTTAATCTGGGATTGAAAGTCTGAAACAGTTCACTGCTTATACAACTCTGCCACATCAATCCGCTAATACCCCAGTATTATTCATAGATAGGACTTTGGTTTCTGTGATTTTAAAATGCCACATCTATTCCTCTGTGGACTAGAGTAATTGGCACATTTTAATGCACAAGCTGGGAGTTTCATTTTTCCAGGCTCTCTTCTCCATCACTGCAGTGGTAGCTAGGAGTTTATTGCTTCACCTCAGTATGGAGTTCAGAATACAGTGTTTTCCATTACATTTAGATTCATAGAATCTGAATGGCTGATTAAATGGCCATCTGATGGCTAAAAGAGGGAGGTATTTTTCACCCTGTAGTGAAAGGCTTCCAAGAGTTTCTACTTTTTATTTGAATTATACTTTAACCAAAGAATTATTTTAAAATAACCTTATATTTGAAAGATGATTTTGCAAAAAATAAAAATAAAAAATCATATCTTGGAGTGATGTCGGTTTGATAAGTTACTGTTGATGATTTTCTTGCATTTTAGGCTGATGTGGTTATTTTCCTGTCAGTGGTATTTGGAATGCATAATGATTGTCATCCAATTGTGTTTAACATTACTATAATGTATCTTTTCCACTCAACTAGCTGCATTTGTATTAGACAAAGCCTCTTATTTCAATCACCTAGTGTCATTGGGAACTAACTGAAGAGCTAGCGTGAGAGAAGCTCCTACCTCATTGCCTTTGTAGAAAAGGCATCCCTGTGTAGTAAAGAGGGAGGCACTCCTCCGGAACCTAGGCACTCTGCCATGCCAGTGTTGGTATGAAAGCAGTGATGAATTGCTCTTTTGAATTTACTCTGAGTGATGCGTGCGTTAGAATGCAGATGAACCTCCTTGAATTTTCACAGGCACAATCACAATTGTACTGTGTCTGCACGAACTTCTTAGATAATGAGGCACAGGTTTATTTGCATTTAAATTGTAGCCCCCACACGTGTGAGAACTCAGGCACCAGTAGCCTGCCTCGCCAGGAGGGACGCAACTGGCAGAGAAGGGTGGGAAAAGGAGTGATTTAGCATCTACTTAGGTTAATACTTTACAAAGGTGATGGTGGCGTTTTGTTAGGTGCTGGCAGATGCTTTACATCTTAAAACAAAGGATTAAAATTGGATTTGCTTCTCTTTAATACTTCAACATACTGAATTTTCCTAGGAAAGTGACTAGCTGTAATGAAAAGTGAAGAGAAGGAAAAAGATTGCCTTTAAAAACAGGAAATAACTTGATTTTTAAATACATAAAATATTATGTGTAGTGTATGTAGGTTTAAAATCATAGTGATGAGTAGTCAAACTTAAAATACATTTCAGTTCTTACAAATGTTTTACATGGTACCACTTAGCTGCCATTACTCCCACAAAAATTGGAATTTTGCAGCTGTTTAACTATTCTTGGACTCTGCACAGGGTACATATGCATAATGGGAAATGTGTACTGGTTCTTTCTTTGATTGCCACTCAAGATGAGAACACCATCCAAAGCATTTTGGTTATATGCACAGACCATTCTAAACCTGCTGTTTTTGAAGGTATATTGGTTTCCTTTTCATTTGTAAGGCTATTGTATCATTTCTTTTCTATGTGATTCAGGTGTATTTATTTGTAAAAAGAGGTCTGTATAAAAAAGAAATCACACCTAATTGTATTGCCAAATTCTTTGTAAACTACCTATGGCTTTTGTGCTTCCCCGGCTGTGTGCTCTTCCTCTAGATACAGCTCTGGCACCATTGTAATTTAGTTCATTCCATTCCACGAGCATCTCCATTTAAGTTGTCCATCGATAATTTAATAAAGAGGAACTGTGTCGTCAGTCAATCCAGAGCGATCTCATATTGAAGTTCTGAGTGGACTCCATTCCTATCATGCTTTTAGGCATGACTGTGCTCATTATTGTTTTGTCCATTAAATGCCCATTAAGAGTGTGATTTCTCTCTCCGAGGGCCCGAAGGACACTTGCTGCTGATGGAGATGGGAGGACGCTTCTGTAGCTCTGTGGGTCCCTGTGGGCCTAGTTAGGTCTCCCTGAGGCATCCAGGCTGAGGAAGTGAAAACCCACCCAAGAGTAGAAAGCAAGCTCCAACATGCGTCCACTGCCCCATGTGCGAGCCTTCATCCCTCAGCACTGCCCACCTCGAGGAGGTGCACTAAGAACCACCCGCAGAGTAAGAATTTGGGGTGCGAGGGGAAATCCAGCTCATGGTGGATTCCACACTACTAAAAGCCACAGGCCCCATTTTCAAAGTAATGATGTGTTCAACAAATAGATTTTAAATAAGCCATTGTCATGCAGGGCAGCCTGCGGGGTCTCTGGTCCCGCTCCCCACACAAGAACGCAGGATGTGGCGAGGCCAAAAAGGAACACCCACGGAGCCATAGGTAGGGAAGTCATACCACTATGGTCTCACTGGAGGCTGAGTTTACACGACGTGCGACCTGCTGTCCGCTTTGCTGCCAACTGACTGACTCTCCTTGACTCTCCTCCATTCTCCTCCACTCTCCTCGACTTCCCTCCGTAGCCGTGGCAGTTATATTAGTGGCCAATGTCTCAATGGTTACAGCTGACAGCCAACCAGCCACAGCTGATGGCCATCTACTACCCGAGCCAGCACCTTTCCACATGAGGCCGAGAGCCTGGAAACTGCTCTCTGGGGCTCTGTCCCCACACTCCACCCCTACAGGGTGGTACATTATGGGTCTCGCCTCATAATCTATGCAACAAGCGTCTTCCACGAGGGTCCCTGTGCCATATTAGCCTATTGACACCTACAGAGGAAAAGAAACAGTAGTCTTAGGAACCAACAATGGCAAATCCCTTCCATCTGGGAGGATACACACTACCTTTTTGTCCTGGGAAAGGAGGGTCGCTACCACTGGCACCTTTCCCGGTTTGTGGTACCAGACCTTTATGCAGTGCTTGGGGTCCCTTGTGTAGTTTCAACATGTAACAGAATAGGGACCCCATAATAGGCCATAATGAGAGCACATAGTTTCCCTGCAAAATCTTCCCGGTATCGGGACCTCTATATGCTACAGTCACTTGCGGTGGCCACTCAGCCACCACCCCTATCGTCACTTGCAAATCATGAGTCAAACCAGCCCCCCATGGGGCTATCAGGCCCAACCATCAACAGTGGGGGCTTTGGACCTGCCAGGGCCAAGTCCATTGCTGCCGTTCCCCTGCTTTCAAGCATGTGGGTGCTGGCAGCAACATGTTTCCATTTCTGCCATAGCCTGGCTTTAACAGAGTCTCACTGGTGGTAACTTGTAATTGAATGGGAGCGGCCGTTCGATGTAGCAGAGCTTCCACTTGTGCGGGCCCTCCCTTCCATGGTCTCTCATTCAGGACTCTCAGGACATCCCATAAACGCGAGGCCCAGTCACGCATCGTGGGAGGGTGTTTTGACACCCGGAGACCTTGCTTCAAAAGGCCGTTATAGCGTTCAATCATGCCAGCTGCTTGTGGGTTATACGGAGCAAGAAACAACCATTGCACGTCCATCCTGGCAGCCCAGTGCTGCACTTCTTGCCCCATAAAATGGGTACCCCTGTCACTTTCAATGACTTGGGGGCGACCATAGAGGGCGCACAGCCATGTAAGAGCGACCACTGTATGCCGCTGATCCGCAGCTGGACACGGCCAAGCAAACATCAACCCCGTAGCAGTGTCCACTGCTGTAAATGCGTATATCACATTGCGGGCCTTAGGCAGGGGTCCAATGTAACCCACTTGCCAGCGAGTGAGGGGCACCCTCCCTCATGTAATCTGCTGTGTCTCCCAGGGGAGCCTCCACCTTTGGGGGCTGTCCTGGGCACAGACGACAGTCATAGCAGGCATCTGCTATCTCCTCCCATTTCAAAGGCAGACCCCAGCGTCTGCTCACCTGCCATATGGTTTGGCTTCCGGCGTGCTGCAATTTCCTATACAGAACACTGGGCTACATCAGTGGCAGGAGCCCATTCTAACCATCGGACCCGTGCTAGGGCATCTGCTTCATCATTACCTGGGGACACTAAGGGGGAGTGACCTGTAACATGCATTAAGGTCACCTCTTTTCTCTGCCCTAGGTCCCAAAGGTCCTGCCACATGGCTTGACCCCACAGTGGACGGTGTCCTACCAACCAGTTTTGGTGTTTTCATGTAGGGAGCCACAACATTAGGCCCCGGAACACCACCCAGCTGTCAGTATAAATAACTAGGGGCCCAGGCTCATGGCTGATTACCATCCACACAGCCCGTAGCTCAGCCCACTGGCTACTCTGGCCCATCCCAGGATCAAACCAAATGGTGTCTGTTTTGGGCTGCACACCAATAGCCATCCAAACAGCTGCAGCCCCTCGGCTAGAACCATCGGTAAACCAGGCATCCTCAGGTACTGGGGGCTGCCCTTCTTTGTAGGGCGAGGGCTTCAAGTCCTCCCCTCTAGGCAGAGTGCTTGGCTCAGCCTGGGCTACAAGCTCCACAGGCCCCAGGACCTGTTGTAGCTCTGTGCTCAAAGGGCTTGAACTAAGGGTGCTACGTTGCTCCAAGTAGGCGCCCCACTTGGCGAGGGTGGTGGTCTGTGCCACCCCCATTTTGGGTCCCTGGGTCCACGTATCGACCCACCCCTGGACAGGATAGGTTGTTCGAACCAACACCCGTGCCGTTCCTGTGATGGCTTCTGTGGCCACTAGGGCTGCGTACACAGCAGCCAGCTGTTTCTCTATTAGAGAGTAGTGGACCTCTGCTCCTTTCCATAATTGGGACCAAAATCCCACTTGCAACTGGAGACGCTCCTGCCGTTGCGAGAGGCCCCATCCGTACCCCTCTTGGGTTACATGAACATCAAGTTCAAACGGGCGGCCGTGGTCCACTACATGCAGAGCCTATGCCTGCTGCACTGCCCGTTTCGTGGCAACGAAGCCTTGCTCTATAGCCTCTGTCCAATCCCATAAGGCCCCCTTTTTTATCATATTGTACAAGGGCCTTGCCATTTGTGTTAAATGGGGTACAAACGCCCGCCAATATCCTTGCAGACCCAAGTACGTCTGCAGTTGGGAGACCTGGTTGGCCAGGGAAAGGCTTGTATCTTATCAATAATTGCCTCAGGTATGACCTTTGTCTTACCCGACCACATAAGACCCAAAAACTTGACGGATAAGCCAGGGCCTTGGGCCTTTTCCTCATTCACCGCCCAGCCGCATGACTTCAGGTGGCGGAGATGAGAGGGAGCTGCTTGCTCTAAATCTGAAAGAGAATCTGATGTTAATAGAATATCATCGATATAATGAAACAAGACCACAGAGGATGGGTGATCCCACTGTGCCAAATCCTGGGCCACGAGCCCATGGCAGATAGTGGGGCTGTGCAAGTATCCTTGTGGAAGGACTTGAAAACTCCACTGCCGCCCGTCCCAAGTAAAAGCAAACTGCTCTGGACACTCGGGTGCAATGTCAGTGGAGAAAAATGCATTGGCCAAGTCTACTACACAGTGATACGTTCCCAGGCGAACAGTTAGACGATCCATCAAATCGTGAATTGAAGGTACTGCCACGTGCAAAGGTGGCGTCACCTTATTTAACTCCTTATAGTCCACAGTCATTCGCCAGGTCCCATCTGGCTTCTTGACAGGCCATACTGGGGAGTTAAATGGAATGTGTGTTGGCCTCACAATATGTGTTCTCCATTTCCAATATTGTACGACCAATCTCCTCCTGCCCTCCTGGCAGGCGGTACTGTCGCACAGTAACCATGCGCCAGGGCTGTGGCAACACTTGAGGAGGGTGGTGAGCATGCCCACGTGTCACCGCTTTCACCACCTGGATCCGGAGACGGAACTCTCCTACCGACGTCTGTAAACTGAGGCCATGTAGCACGTCCACCCCTAGAATATACTCCGGAATGGGGGAGACATACACCTTGTAGGTACGAGGGGGAAGCCTTCCTATACCCAGTGGTAAGGAAACGGCTTTCACAGTCACAGTCTTTCCCCTGTAGCCATCAATGCAGATGGCCGGGGAACAGTTCTGGGTTCCCATAAACGAGACTGCAGTCTGCGCCAGTGTCAACTAGGGCCAAAACCCTTTGCACATTAGAAGGGGACCAATGTATGGACAGTTCCACGTGGGGCCTCCGGTCGCTGCTCGTCCCCTCTGACTGGGTACCTTGGCCCCACCCCTAATCAAGCTGAAAGGAGTCGGCCTCAAGCGGCTGCATGAAGTCCTGGAGGGACGCGGGTCGCACTTTCCCAGACTTCTCCTTTAGGCTTCTTCGGAATTGCTGTTCCAGACACAACTGTTTCCAAAGTTCCAGCAGGAGTGCATTGGGTTGTTGGTCTATTTTCTCCCGATCGACCCCTGCTGCCACGAGATCACGCCACATCTGTGCACGTGTTACTCTCTGAGGCCTGCAACCTCGCCCCTTTACCTTTGGATTGGGCTTCCAGGTCTCAACTGTGTGGACCTCTTGTTTAACTTCATTTGCCTCCAGCTTTCAACATCTCCTAGGGTGGCCATGGCAGTTGTAACTTCATGGATCCGTTGCCCTACATAAGGTGTAAGAATAGGAACCAAGGATCCAAAAGCACTCGCAGTTGCAGTATCCAAAACCAGATCTCTCATGCTGGCTATAAAAAGCTTGTCATCCTGCCCCTGCATGTTAAGGTTAAAAATAGCATGTTTTATACCCATTTCATGGATGATTTGCATAAGTTCAGTATATGACTGCCATTTACTCACAATGTCTGGCAGCTCGCCAGCCTGTCCCCATACTGTGCTACCACTGCTGTGAGCCACACCATTAGAGAATGGTTGCCCTGGTCGTGGGCCAACCTATGGCAGTTCTGTAACCTTTGTCGCAGGGACGGATGCACTGCCATGAAGGCTAGCTTTTCCATCTCGGCTGGGGACCAGTGAATGTTATCTGCTCCCTCATCCCATAAACGTAATAACCAAGCTGAGTCTGGCTCTCCAGGGCGTTGTTGGTACTGCCTCCCCAGCTCCTGCAACTCAGTGGGAGTGTAAGGGGTGTAGGTCGTGAACTCAGTCACAGCTGGGTTGCTTGCAGGAACGCCCCCGGAGCCCAAAGGTTGCTCACGTTTTACTCTTTGCTTCAAGATTGGCCGGGCTTGGGGGTTGGGAGCTACATTGTCTCCACTTGCTTCCTCAGCCTCTGCCTCAGAGTCTCCACTGTGGGGCCCCTCCTCCAACAGGCGGACCCGGGTTTCCAGCGTCTCCAACTGGGATACCTGGTCCGGCACCTGGGCCATTTCATTAAGCGCATTTTCCATGTTGAGACTCAAGGCCGTGAGGAACATCCAGCCCACGTGGCCAGCTGTAGCCTTCTCCTCCTCCGGCAACTGCTCAGCCAGAGCCTGCAGGGCCCTCTCCACACTGGCCGGAGAGCCATCCATGTCCTCCCACCCCTCCTTGGGGGTCCAACTCCTGAGAACAGTGGCCACTGGACACCACACACTGTGTGGGGGCACACGTCCTCCTGCCCAGAGTCAGACTCCATTCCTACCTGGTCGGAATCTTGCTCGTCGTGCCAGGTGTCTGAGTGGGTGGAGGCTTTGGTGTAAGATGTCCACAACCCTCGGAGCCTAAGGCCACAGCAGATTACCAAAATGAAGGCAACGCCGTCCATGGCCAAGAAGGTGGTGTGCCAGCTGGAGGCTTGAGTCTCCCGGGCAGACCGCGCCTCCCGTTCCCGGTGTCACTCCTCATGGGCCTCCCGAAGCTGAGCTTTCACATGCACAAGCCGTTCCACCATGCTTCGGTAGGTTTTGGCCGGCACCATACCCTGCTTACGAAACTGAGCTTTTATATGTGTAAACTGCTCCAGTATATTCCAGAGAGTTTCAGCCGACACCACACCCTGCTCGCTGCGCCATTTGTCACGCGGGGCGGCCTGCGGGGTCTCTGCTCCCGCTTCCCACATAAGAGCGCAGGACATGGAGAGGCCAAAAAGGAACACCCACGGAGCCATAGGTAGGGAAGTCATACCACTATGGTCTCACTGGAAGCTGGGTTTACACGACGTGCGACCTGCTGTCCACTTTGCTGCCAACCGATCGACTCTCCTTCACTCTCCTCCACTCTCCTCGACTTCCCTCGGTAGTTGCGGCAGTTATATTAGTGTCCAATGGTTCAATGGTTACAGCTCACAGCCAACCAGCCACAGCTGACGGCTATCTACTACCTGAGCCAGCATCTTTCCACATGAGGCCGAGAGCCTGGAAACTGCTCTCTGGGGCTCTGTCCCCACAGCCATGTATGAACATTTATGCTCAGGACACGAATGCAGATTTTCATTGACACAACTGGCTCCTATCCTGGCAGAGTATAATTCCTGAAGAAATATCACAGCTAATGCTTATATCTGACAAAAAATCAAGCTATGCACTGTACACCTGAAGCTGAACAATAATGAATGCCAACTATAATATTATATATATATATATATATGTATATATAGGTATGTATACATTTACAAGAGGCAGAGTACAGCATTGGGAGTGGAGATAGTGGAAATGGGATGGCTCGGTGCGATGTCAGAGAGATAGTGGATGGGGGGCGGGGGGTCCACAGTGTGAGGGATATAAATGATAAACGTGTAAGGAAAAAAAAAAACAACTCATAGACACAGACAATAGTTTAGTGGTTACCAGAGGGTAAGGGGGTTGGAGGGTGGAAGATGAGGGTAAGGGGGATCAAATATATGGTGATGGAAGAACTGACTCTGGGTGGTGAACACACAATGGATTTATAGATGATGTGATACAGAATTGTATACCTGAAATCTATGTAATTGTACTAACAATTGTCACCCCAATAAATTAAAAAAAAAAAAAAAAGATCAAGCTACGTTTAGCCTTGTAGCTGGTTCTCAGATGTTCTCTGCTTGACAGATTCCCAAACTCATTTTGCCCTTTTCTGATTTATGTAAAGCCTGCCTGCACACATCAGAGGAAATGTGCTTTGGATTTGTTTAAGCTGCAATCAGCAAATGTCTTGTTTTTTTTTTAAGTTGAGGACCAAAAAACAGTCTTCCTTCTGCAGAAAGAGAATAGTTCAATTCGCCAGAAATACACATGTAAAACCTAGATGGCTTGCTCCTAGCCATGAAAAGATGCCAAAGTTTATTTAGCTTACTTGTTGCCATTTTGTTGTGGGTCAATGCAGAAGGTCTGTGTATCGCTGGAGAAGAATTTCATATCGTTCCAGAGAATAAACCCTGAGTCACAAGTGCGCTAAGGCTGGGTGATGTTCCTGGCCCAGCTGCTTACCAGATCCCTTAAACTCACTTCACCTGCATAATGTGCACACAACGATTTTTTACAGCATGGTTGTAAATATCAAATGGGATCCTGAATATAAAATACCTAACACTACATGCTAATAGTAATAAGGTACTATATGCTAATAAATGAATAATCACTTTTGCTAAGGCCATGATAAAAATTACACACAACGATTTTTTACAGCATGGTTGTAAATATCAAATGGGATCCTGAATATAAAATACCTAACACTACATGCTAATAGTAATAAGGTACTATATGCTAATAAATGAATAATCACTTTTGCTAAGGCCATGATAAAAATTACACATCTAGCCATTTTCTTATATTTGGGGAATATCAAGGACAAGGAACGAGGCAAGGAAAATTGCCTCATTCATATTGCTATGACTTTACTATTCTCCCCACAAGTTAGCTTCTGTAATAACAGGAAAATAGTAAAAGTGTGTGTATTGGTTGATTTCTGTGGTTTGTCTAAGGGGCTGCCTTATCACCTTCCCTTTGTATGACTATAGTTTTAAAAACGCATTCTCATTTTGTCCTAATCACAATTTTACAAGGTAAGAAGCTCGGTATTATTCACTCATTGTACGAAAGATATTGATTGAACACTATGTTCCTAGCAGGGTGGCAAGCTGGAGCTCCTGTGGCAAATAAGAAAGCAGGTTGCCTGCTCTTATGGAATGGAGAAATGGAAAGTCAACACATAAAGGGACAAGATGCGTAATTACAGCTGCTGATCGATGCTGTTTAGGGAAAAAGAAAAAACTGGGTTATAGGATAGAGAGTAACTTTGGGAGCAATACGGGACAGGGGGACTACTTTAGAGAGAATGGTAAAGCATGGTGTCCCTGAGCAGGTGGCAGTTAAACTGAGTTTTAAGGCTGAGTAGAAGCTGGTCATGATGAAGAGCTAACTGAGGAGGGTTCAGGAAGCCAGAATGAGTAGAAGCCCCTAAGTGGAACAGAGCCAGCTGGCTTAGAACAGAAGGGGTCAGGGAACTAAAGCTTAGTAAGCATGGCAGAAAGGGAGGGAAATGAGGCTTGCGAGGGAGGCAGACCCAAAAACTCAGGGTCCTGTCCACCAGGAGTCGGCAGACTATTGCCTGTAGGCACAATCTGTCCCACAGCCCATGTTTGTACAGCCCACAAGCTAAGAATGTTTTTTTACAATTATAATGTTTGAGAAACATCAAAAGAAGAATATTATTTTATGACACATGATAATCATGAAATGCAAATTTCAGTGTCTATAAATAAAGTTTTATTGGCACACAGCCACACTCACTCAATTACATATTGCCTATGGCTACTTCCAGGACACAAGGACAGAAGTCAATAGTAGAGACCATATGGCCTGCAAAGCCTAAAATATTTCCTACTTGGCTCTTTACAGAAAAAGTTTGCCGACATGTGTTATAGACCAGAGTGAAGCATTTGGATTTTGTTCTAGGCCCAAAGAGTCTGGCATAGAAACTAGTTTACCTGCCATAACAAATGAATAGATTGGTGATATCCAGTGGTGGGCAAAGTGACAACCAGCATTTATTGAGTTTGTGTGTGTATAATTGGACCCTTTTCTAAGTGCTTAACATGTGTATGTATAAACTTCTTTCGTCTTCTCAGCAACCTTATTCAGCAGATGCTATTATTATTCCCAGTTTTCAAAAGAAACTGAGTCTTAGAAGCATTCAACAACTTGCCCAAAGTCACATGTGTAAGAGCTGAGATTTGAACCATGTCAGCCTGGTTCCAGAGCCTGGATTAATAGTTTAAAATATTTTCTTAGAGAAAGTTTAAGGAAAATATTCCAGAACCCTGAGGCATCTGGAGGATACTTGGGTCCTTCAGAACACAGCTTGGAAACCACTGTTCTCTTCCCGTCCTCTCATTTGCAGAAGAAGACACTTGCCCTGGGAAAGATCCATGAGCCGAGACCCTGAAGCTGGCACTTGCTTTTCTGTGGTACATTCCTACCAAACCACAATCTCCTTCGATATCAGCTCTTACTTGGGTTCTGTTTTCAGACTGATCCATTTAATTAGATTAAATTCCAGGTACAAGCCTTAAGAATGGAAGCTCAGCGTTCCGGTCCTTCTACAGACACCTCTAACCTATTATGTTTCCTGTAGGGATGAGATGTGGCCCCAGCCATCTGCGGTCTGCAGATCGTTGGATTTATGTGCCACTGTGCTGGGCACTCTGGGTACCATATTTGATTTATACCTCTCAGTCACCTTATGCTGTAATCATTCTCCCCATGTTACAGATTAGGAAACTGATACCAAGAAGCAAGTAGTCTGCTCAGGGCTGCACAGCTGCTAGTGACAGGGACCAGGTGACAAGTCCGGGTCTGTCTGCCGCCTACTCCCATACTCATTCCAGTTTGCTGCTTCTAGAAAGACTTTTTCTCAATCAATAACTAATTACAAGGTTGCTGCTCTAGCTTAGAAACTCCACAGCCATTTTGTGTAAGTCCACAATAATGCTCAAAGAATGCCAACTGGGTGTGAACTAGCCATCCGAGGCATCTGCTGGGAAATGCAGGTGAGGCCCCCTCTTGCCCTGGTCTTGGGAAAGGCCACATGTTCTTCACAGGGAGCCATGAAAAGGCAAAAAGAAAGTTTAGGCCTCTCTCAGAATCGCAACAAAAACCCCAGTGGCTTCTACACATGGGAAAATCCCCTATTTTTTGTTACCCCTAAAACAGTCTTTCACCTGCTTAATAAATGTCTCCCTTTTCAGTTTTTTTTCTCCCTGAGAATCTACATTGACCAAGGTGATGATGGGAAATAGAGATGTTTATTTATTTCTCTAAAATCTATCTCCACACTTTCACCCCATCAAATGTTACTTCCTAATTAGTACTAAAACATGTAAATAATAGTATAAGGATTTCATGAAATGAAGATCAGAACGACAAATTGGCTGTCAACTGCAAGGACTCCCACATACAGTGTGGTCAGTAGACACCTTTCCATTAGAAATAGATAGAAGGTCACTCTCTGACCACTACCCTTCAACCTCATCTTTTCCGTCCACCCTGCTAGCAGCCACATGGGCTGCCTTTCCCTGTTGAACCCCCTATGTGCTGCAGGCTGAAGTGGAGGTGATGAGAGAGTGGGAAGGACCATGAAAACCACAAATGCATGTCATTCACAAGCCAGCTTTGTAGCATTTCCCCCACGGACCATTTTTAATCTCTGAGTCCAGTGGACTTTCATGACATTTATCAATGTTTGTGGCCAGTTAAATATCACACCCGTGGGTGAAAAAGATATACTCATCATTGCCCCAAGTGAAATTTAAAGATCTTCTTTAATGCTCGGGAAGAATTGTAAGTCAAGCATCCTTTTAGGTTTCAGTTCAGAGCAAAAGATCAGTGTTTATATTTCAAATGAAGAGTTCATTCTTTCATTCACTCACTCATTTGACTCCCTCATATTTCATGTGCAATTATAGATCAAGTTCCCTGGGTCAGATTCTGAGATGGAGATCCATGTGCTGGCGTTTATAGGAGAGTGCTTTTGGGGACAATACTTATGAAGGAAGTAAGATCAGGCTTAGAGGAGCTGAACTGAGATGCAGTTGCAACAAAGGCCTTAGCTGATTGCAACTTCATAGGAGCTCTGGAGCTGGAACTTTTCCCTTCAGAGTTGCTCTACTTTGAGGCAAGGGGACAGGACCTTTAAGTCCTCTCCTGGGTGCCCCATGAAGAAGGTGTGACCATGAGTGAGATGGTTCTCTTCCACTGAATGCAATTCTCAGAAGGGAACCCAGCTGACATGTCCAATTTTTCCGGCCACTGGGGATCAAGGAAGAATCTGAGTGGTACATCAGAGTATATATACCTGAAGTGCCAAGTAAGGACCAGCATTTAATTTAACTACTGCTAACTTTGAAATTTTTGTCTGAGTTAGGATATTATCATGAAAAGCAAATATTGGGAATATACCAGCTTCCCTTTATTTAAAGTTTTCCTACAACTAATTCAATTTAATAAATAAGTATTGAAAACCATACTATGGTAAACAACCCAGAAATCCATCTATAGGTGAGTGGGTAAAAACAAAAACTGTGGTATATTCATATACTGAACTACTGCTCAGCAATAGAAAGGAATGAACTCTCGGCACAGGCTACATCATAGATAAACCTCAAAATAATTATGCTGAGCGAATGAAGCCAGACAAAAGGAAGTAGATACTGTATGATTCCATTTATATACAATTCTACAAAATTAAAACTAATCTATAGAAAGTAGATCAATGAAAGTGGGGAGGGACAGAAAGAACTAAAATAGGCAAGAGGAAACTTGGGAGTGATGGATATGTTCACTATCTTAATTGTGATGATGATTTCATAGGTGTACACATATGTCAAAATTTATCAAATTGTACATTTCAAATATGTACAGTTCATTATGTTAATTATACTGCAATAAATCTATTTTAAAAACAACTATGGTATGAAAGGGTCTGTGACAGGCCTCAGGATCACTAAGGTAAATAAAAAAAAACACTGTTTTTAGGAAGCTCAGAGTCTAGCAAGGGAGACAGATGCATATTCAACTAAATGTAACGCAAATCAAAATAAAAACTAGGATAATAAAAGAAACTATTATGGAGGCAAAAAAAGTAAAAAATTGATATTTTTCTGGGAGTATAGAAGATAGTAACAGCTAACTCATCTAGTATTTACTATGTGCCAGATATTAAGTACATTAAAGTCTTTAATTCTCACAACAACTGTCTGGGTAGGTGCTGTCATTATATCCATTTCACAGGTGAGGAAATGAAGGCTGTGGTTCCAGAATCCATGTTCTTAATCACTAGTTACTACTACTACTACTCTCTGAAAAATGCCACATTTGATCTGGGCCTTGGAAGATGAATAGAATCTCCCCAGAAAGAGAATCTCCCCATTTTTGGCAGAGAGGGCAGTGTGGACCGTAGCACAGTATGACTACAACTATAAAAATGTACTATGTGCTTGCAATGTGACAAGAATTTTCTATGGGTATATATTGGGGAGTGGTGGAAAAGACTGAAAAGGTAGATTGGGGCCTGGGTGTGAATGGCCTTGAATGACTTGCTAAAGAGCTTGGACTATAACCTTCAGGCAAAAGGAAACCACTGAAAGTTTCTGAATAGAGAATAACATCAATTTGTGTTTTAGAAAGAGAATGGAAAGTAAAAAAAAAAAAAAAAAATCTGTCTGTAGTTAAGTGAATACCTGGCAAATTTTATATGAATCCGTTCACAGATGTTGTACTAAAATCACATCAAATCAATAGATTTGGGATAGACTACACTGCAAATTTAGGTTTCAATCTCAGAACATTTCATTCTCTGGCTACCTGAGTCCTGTATTCATTCTGTTTTCACCTATGTTTGTGTACATTTTTATCCAATGAGAAAATTACAGAAAACCACAACTGGAAAACAGAAAAGTAAAGTGACCCTTTTCCAGACGACTTACCTGAATTTAATTCAAAACTGGTCCAATTTTTGTTTCCCAATGGCTTCAAATGAGAAGTGCCATGATGACATTTTTACTTTTGTTTCTTGTAAAATTTATTCTTGACCTCATCATACATTCAAGTTATATGATAAGCTCAAGATATGAAAGATCAATCAATATCTAAGACCCGACATATTGCTGGCTCCATGATGTCACATCTGACACTATTGGAAGTAAAGCCATTTCCTCCTGTGTTTTGACAGAAAGTATTTTTAAAATCCTATAAGAATAGCATTCTTCTAGGTGAAAATGTGAGAAATTATTAACAAGCCATGGGCAATTCATACCTTCCATGAGAGGCCCAAAGAAACACTTTCCTTGGGCTTTCTCAAGGGAGTAGGAGAGAGGGTACAAAAATAAATTGTCACCCTAAAGCAAGAACACAGCATTGGGAGGAAAATCAAATGCTTAGACACCCATGGAGCCTTAAATATAAAAACTGGAGTCCAGGAGGGAATCTTATGGGGGAAAAACATAAGCTGACCAAAGACTCAGAAGTCTTAGTTTGTATTCTCAGTTTTGCCACAAACTCACTGTGTCACCTCAGGCAAACTCCTTGATTCTTTATTTTTAAAAAAATGGTACCATGCAACTTACACCCTGCTTCCATAAGCAAGTCAATATATTTCAATATAATTAACAAGCATTTAGAAAAACCTTCTGACTCTAGCCATACCAGCTGATAGCAGTCATGGCTAACTCCCACATCTCTTGGTTTCTATTCCAGAATACTCCCACTGTCAGTGTTCTCAAACTTACCTTATGATACCTAGGAAGCTTGTTAAACATACAGTTGGTTCCTCATTCAAGTGAGATTCTGATTTAATCAATCTGGGGCTGACCCTAGCAATCTGCAGGAAAACTCTATTTTCTGTCCTCTCTTTATTCTCTTTCTACCTGTTGAAATTGGTAAAATATTTGAAAGACATTTTTGAGGAATAAAATTTGCCCTACCCAAGTTATCAATACATTTACAGAATATTAACACTCATGCTAATTAGTATACATTCTTTCCTTTACAATTTTCCAAAAGTTACAGATTAGCCTCTGTCTTCTAAAGATAAGTCTATTACTATTTGGCTGTGTCCCTGGGTATAGGGAATCAAGTCTAGCTCAATTTGTCTAATTATCAAGAATTAAATACCAAAATTGTTCATTTGTATGTTGTTACCCCTACTAGACCACATTCTCCTAAAAACAAAAATTTGTCTTTCCTATCTGATCATATCTTGGAGCAATGCATACTAGATGGCTGAATAGATGAAGGAATGGACGGATGGATGAATGGATGGATGGATGGGTGGATGGACGGATGGATATACAAATTTTTTTAGATGAGCAAATATATGAATGAATTAATTCTACTCCAGATAACCATTATGAATTGTTCCCAGAGTTAGAAATATAAAATATTCCTAAGGGCTCAGCAAAAATTGTCTAATTATAATTGTTTAATAAACTAGAAAAGTAAAAATAAGGTGACATCACTACACAGGGACATTTTAATATCTCTCCCAGCTCTCCTCCTCCCCAAAAGCCTTGCAACTAATTGACTTACCAGTACTACCCACTTGTGGTAAAATGATTTGTGCCACCAACACATCACTCACATCACTCCACAACCAAGATGACACATGTGGTCCTCTAAATGTTCCACCAGGAGGTGTTTTGGGGGCAGCTAACTAAGAAAGGGGCTTTCAGCACCGATGGAGGAGTTGAGACACATGAGGTCACAGAGCTACTGCCTCTCCCCCTTCAAAAGAAACCACTCTGCTCCATTTATTTCAGAATCTAGAGGAAGTTGACAAAGTGTGACAGCAGCACAGCACAATATGTGGTGGAGAGTTTGCAGCTTGCTGGCTTGGTTCCCCTTACGAGGTAAGGACTTAGAGCTAATGTTTTTTGATGCTCAGTTGACCTAATGTTTTGCCAAATCTACCAGTTAGTCAACTGCATTCTCAGAAGACCTACTATAGAAGACAATCCAGATAAATTTGTTAATTTCCAAGCCACGCCAAAATTACACAGGGATGTTACTGCCTCTATTTAATCTCTTGGTCAATTGCTAAAGGGTATAAAAATGATCATTGTGTGTCTCTGTGGGATCTGTGATATGGTAAAATCTAACAAGCTTACTGGATCTGTCTTTTAAGAGATATCAGTTGAAAGAACGTCTGTTTTGGATCTTAAAAACTTCATGATGTATAAACCTTAGTCACATAATTTAATTTATCTGAAACTCAATTTCTATGTCTGGAAATGAAAATGATAACAATGTTTCATCTATAAAACTCCCCGGATTGTTATAAGGCTCAAATTTCAAATGTGAAAACACTTTACAAATGACAAAGCATTATACAACTCTTAAATAGTTCAGAGATAATAATGAGTCCAATGCAAATTTTGTGCTTATTTCTTAAGAATGAGTTATATTTGCATTTTATTATAATTTTCAAATTTGATTTTTGATTTTTAATTCTAATGTAGTATTATGGAAATTAAAGAAATAGTCAGTTACCTATTAAGCGCAGGTCAAATTATTCCCCCAAAGTGGGGGCAGGTTATAGATGTCCCTGAAGTTCTGATTGCAACTTGTATCAGATTCTTGCAGAAGAAACCACAAATAAACATACTGCTTACTTGTTGTGTGTTTGTTTCCAAATATAAAACCTGGAGTTAAGGCACTTATACTTCTAAATCTGCACTTACCAAATAACTGCATCTGAAAGATGCTATTTTTAAAAAAAATAGATTTCCTATTTTACATGGTACTTCAATTTTTTATTTTATACACTTCAATTGATGCTTTCTTTTTTGGTCCCTGTACATTGAGACACTTTATAAGTATTCAATTTTGGTAATAAATAATACTAATTTCTTAGTATTATAAGTGGCTTAAAGAACAGCAAAGACATCACAAAAACACATTTAGAGCACTTTCAGTTATTTCAAAGCTTGAAACCTTTAACTGATCTTAACTTTTGCAGGACTCGAGTTATTATCTCATAAAAATACCTCACACAAAAAAGTTTTTAAACAAAAACAGCAATAACCACGTCTTACGGTAAACCTAAGACGAGTCTTTTAGAATATATTCAAATATTATTTAGAAAGACAAGAGATAAATATATTTGTTGTGCAATGCACAGTGCTGGGTACTTTGTGGTAAGCACATTTAATTCTAGCAAAGATACTTAGGTAGGTATTACCATCCCTAATTTACATATAAGAAAATTGAGGTTAAAAGAAGGTAGATAACCTGCCCAAGTTTTCACAGCTAGTAAATAACAACATAAACATCACTGTGCAAAGCACATACCAAAAGTATTATCACATGATACTTTTAACTAATGTATGTGCGTGTGCGTGTGTATGTGTGTGTGTGTACCGGGTTGTGATCAAAAATGTGTTTCCTAATGTGAATAAAAAGTTAGAGAGCCACCAATTTACACAATTTTTAAGATTTATTATTGAAAAATCCCGGTGTGAAAACTCATCCGAAGGGCCGCACAGAGGGCTTCTAGGCTCGATTGTCTTTGAGTGCCCATGGCCCACTCAGATCTAATCTAGCTCAGGCCCTTCAGAGTCTACAATAAGAAAGGAGCTGAGCATGTTGCTTTCTTATCAGTAAAAAGGCAGTAAGTCATCAACTTTGGCACCACTGTAAATTATCAGCTGTTTTTAGCTAATTGAATTATGGGGAAATCACTACCTTCTTCTACTACGCAATTTCTAAGGCTGCCCAAAATGTATAGACCAGAAAAGTCCCATAATCTTGGAGTCTGCATTCTTTTCAAGGCTACTATTGGCGTAAATAGCTACTAAGATGGATAGAACACAATAAGAACGAAGAATTTTTCAAAATTCATTCCATTGACCTATATTGTGGTTGATGAAAATCCGCCAGTTTGCACCCTTTATTCTAGTTATTTAGTGGAGGTTAGGAAGCCGAAAATGTAAACAGTTACAAATTGAGTAGAGTCCTGTTGATTCTTTCTTTGATCAGTAAAGAGTCACATGTTTGTTGGCACATATTTGAGCCAATTTCTTTAAAGCTATACTGGAAATAATTTGATTTTGACAAAGATTAATTTTCACACTTGTAGTTTTCCCTATTGAGTCTACCTAAACAGTAATAATAATTCTTTTTTGTAATGATCTGAATGGAAGCACATTTTATCTGCTGCTTCATAGTAGTCATGTAAATAAAGCTCTGTTTTGAGAATTAACTCATTGTGTGGCTCTGGTTTTAACTCATATTTAGTCTTTATTATTCAACATAACGATTACAAAGTTGGACTCTTATTAAAATATTTATTTCTGAATATATGCACTTATTCATGTTTAACCATTAATTCAACCAATACTTAAAATCTTACTTTGTGCTAGGCCCCAGTAATATAAAATGAATGAATGGCAAACAACTTTTCCAAGAGGAGTTTCTAATCTATCCACAGAAACATATTTGTAACCAAATAATTATAAAGTATTGTGCTAAGTACTATAATAGATGTCTGTTGAAAGCTTTTGGGTATCCTGAGGAGAGAGTACTAGGTAATTAATTGTTGGGAGGACTGAGCCTAAAGACTGGTTGGGCAGGTTCGACAAAAGTGATGTAATTTGAGTTGAGTCTTGAAGGACATAAGAAAGGCATTCTAGGCCAAGAGAACAGCATGGACCAAAACAAAGTATGTTCTTGAGCCTTGAGCTTTCTGAAAACAGTAAATGGCTATTTGCGTGGAACATCTGGAAGGGAGTATCAACAAATGGTACTGGAGAAGATAGGTGTCAAGTTACCTGGAATTTTGGCCTGATTCTTAAAAGCAACAGGAGCCTTAAGAAATATTCTAATGAAGGAATACACATGATCAAGTTTATGCTTTTAAAATGTAATTCTAGAAGATGATGAGGAGGATAAATTAGAGGGAGGAGAGACTAAAAGGATGTTATTGCAATAATCCAAGAAAGAAAAATGGATACCTCAACTAAGGCAGTAATAGTAGCTAAAAACAGAGGAACAAATTGATTAAAGAGATGTTTTGGAGAGAGAAGAGACTAGGGTGTCTCTCAAATATCTGGTATGCAATGGCTGGTGTGACATTAATGAATACAAGGAAACACGAGCAGAGCAGGTGATAATGTGTATTAGGTATGTGTGAAGCATAGGGAGCCATAGAAATGATGAGTTCCAATTGGACATGTCTAGTTTAGGGTCCCTGCAGAACAGACTTGCTCTATTTGGGAGTTTTTAAATTTATCATATGCAATAATTTGGGCTACTAAGGTAAGAAAATGAAAGTATACTTTATTCTTTCTTCAGTCTACTGTCATGACCTTTATTAAAGGTGGAGATCACACACTGCAACTCCCAAAACCTTGGGAAAAACCAAGGAATCTTAAGACCATCACAGGTTTTATTTATGTGTGTTTTTGTAGGTGGCCGTGACTGCTGCTTGCCCTTTTGCTTGAGGGTTGGTCACATGTACTTTGGTGTGAAGACGTTCCACTGATAGGACAATTAGTTCATGGAGTTGGGGGTGGAGTTGATGAAGGTCACAGGTTCCGTTTCCGTATATAAACCAGTCACAATTAATAGCCCTAAACTCAACGAACAGCCTCTTAATACATGCTATGCATGAATGGATGAATCCAGTTATGGACGTAATGACCAAGCCCAGAAGTGTCACTCAGTGAACATGACCTACCAGTGGTTAGTGGTGACGTCCCAGGAGAGACCCCACAGTCATTCATTGCCAAGGTCTGTATATTCAGTAGTTTGGAGCCGCACAGAGCTAATTTGCTAGGGGGGAACGCTGAAGCCCAGATGGGGAGAATTAAGGAGTAGGCACAAAGCACTCAGCATCTATAGAAGAAAGGCTAAGGGTAAATAGGATATACATGTTTTTAAAGCCTGCAGGGGAGGAAGTGGTGAGCAAAGAAAAAAACCCACACCTCACCCCTCTGAGAAAGAAGGTGAAAGTTTGACTCCAAACTTAGGGGAACAGTAATTTAAAAGAAGAGTTCCAATTTAGTTTTTCAGTGGCAATAAGAGGATCATGGCAACTGTTCCTTAGGAAATGTGCCATGAAAACTTAGGTACAGCTATCCTCTTCGTCCACCCTTTAACATGACCTAGACACATTGAAGAATATTTTTAAGCACTATAGCTGAGGCAGTGTGAGTCTGTGGCTTCTCATTTGGGCTATTCTTCCTTTCTACAATGATTTCCTGTCTCTAAATAAAACATGGGGTCTACATGATAACACTGAAAGACAAATAGGCCTGTACAGCCAAAAGCAAGGCTTGAAGCAAAGAGTAGAGAAAACTACTAATATTTTGTGCCTTAAACACAGCCTTTTCCATCTGAAACTTAGGCATCTATAGCTGTGGTCAGTTTGATATTTAATTCTGATATTTAATTCTCAACAGCAAGAGCAAATACTAATCTTAGAAGATACAATTCTTTAGTACATGCCAAAAAGCCATACTATATTTCATTACAATTTTTAAGACATTGTAAAAATTAAATGATGTAATTTAATTAATAAGCATGTATCCCGAGGAAAAGACAATGATATATACATTTTTCAAATGGGAGACGTTTATTTAAAAACAGGCTACCAGATAAATCTTGCCAATCCCTTCTCCCAAAATGCAGGCTCCCTGTCTAGACAATCATTTTACCAAAGGGAAGAACATTGGCGAAATTTCTAAGTTTCAACTTCTGGGCCAAAGGACGGAATCAGGGCATGTTACTTTATTCTATCATTGATTCAATGTAGTAACTTCTCTTCTGTCTCTCAATATTCTTATTAACAACAAGAGAGCAAAGATATCCTTCCACTGCGTACATTTTAGTGTCATCATGAAAGCTGGCATTAAACCATTACTTTTCAAGCTCACACTGTGATAGTTTCTTTAAAAATGAATTTTAGAGAAATATAAAACATAGTCACTGCCCTCTAGAAACTTCAATCTGCAAGATAATGCACAAAAACTAGAATAAAGCAAGAATCATAATGGAATGGTTATGTCACAATGGAAGTTAGACGGTACTAGATTCAAAGTCTTGGCTCAGATGCTGCTTAACCTTATAAGAAATTCCATTGTCATTTCAAGCGTTTCTAATAATACCTTTATTTGTCAATTATGGGTTGATTTTCTAGATGAGAATATTTCCAAATGACCCAATATAAGCAGAATTCTGACGTTATGCCTCAATACTTTTTTGAAAACACTATCTCTTTTTATTGACTCTTTGTTGTCCATTGTACCATTGGCTGACCATATGGACATTTTTCCATTAGAACTCCAGCAAACTGTTTTCCCATGAAAGTCAGAATGAATACAATACAGTAATTCTGGGTTACTATGCCATAGGCTAGACGGAAATTAATGACCTAGGAATGGAACAAACTAAAAAGTCTGCACCAATTAATTTCCAAAACTCTCCAAAGCACTTTTCCTAATACTTGAAATTTATCACAAGGAAATAAACTCTCTTCTTGTTTCTTTCCTTTTTTAAAGTTTAAATAAGCAGTACATGCATTACATTTGCTATTCATAATTTCTAACCCAACAGTATTCTTATGTTTATGGACGTATTTTCATTGATAAGAACTGTCATCCTCAAAAAAAATTTTTTTAATTTAAAACTTGAAGAAATGATGAACAGCAATATATGTACGAAATCAGCAGTAAAGCCAATTTATTTTTCTATCAATTTCCTTTTTGGGGAGGATAATTTTACAGGTGTTTAGATCCAATTATTTGCCATTCTCAAGGGATCGTGATTTGGGGAAATTAGACTCTCACGTTGGCCCAAGTTTACCTGGAGAAAGTGCTGCTGTAGAATATTAAATTGGAAGAGATCTGAGAACATCCTTCCCCTGCTCTTCTGCAGGTGGGACTTAACAACTTCCCATGAAGGGCAGTGCCATAATTCACAAGGGCATCATGGGTTATAGTATTCTATCTATAACATTCTATCTTAGAAACCTAGACACCTAAGTTGTCCTTAAAGGCACAAGTCCCTCATTTTATAAACCGAAGCTAGAAAGGCTGATGTTTCTGGGGTTTCATCATTTAGAGAGTCCAACCAAATCACATGGGCATGGACTTTTTTTTTTTTAATTTATTGGGGTGACAATTATTAGTAAAATTACATAGATTTCAGGTGTACAATTCTGCATTACATCATCTATAAATCCCATTGTGTGTTCACCACCCGGAGTCAGTTCTCCTTCCATCACCATATATTTGATCCCCCTTACCCTCATCTGCCACCTCCCACCCCCCTTACCCTCTGGTAACCACTGAACTATTGTCTGTGTCTATGAGTTCTTGCTTCTCATTTGTTTGTCTTGTTCTTTTGTTGTTTTTGGTTTATATACCACATATCAGTGAAATCATATGGTTCTCTGCTTTTTCTGTCTGACTAATTTCACTTAGTATTATACTCTCAAGATCCATCCATGTTGTCACGAATGTTCCTATATCATCTTTTCTTACCACCGAATAATATTCCATTGTGTATATATACCACAACTTCTTTATCCATTCATCTATCGAAGGACATTTTGGTTGTTTCCACGTCTTGGCCACCGTAAACAAAGCTGCAATGAACATTGGAGCACACGTGTCTTTATGTGTAGATGTTTTCAGATTTTTTGGGTAGATAACCAGGAAAGAGATTGCTGGGTCATATGGTAATTCTATTCGTAATTTTTTGAGGAACCTCCACACTGCCTTCCATAATGGCTGCACCAGTCTGCACTCCCACCAACAGTGTCTGAGGGTTCCTTTTTCTCCACAGCCTCTCCAACACTTGTTACTATTTGTCTTGTTGATGATAGCCATTCTGACTGGGGTGAGGTGATATCTTATTGTGGTTTTTATTTGCATTTCTCTGATGATTAGTGATGTTGAGCATTTTTTCATATGTCTATTGGGCATGGACTTTTTAACCCACATACCTGGTACAGATCCCAGCTCTAGGACCTGTGTGACCTTTAGCTTCTACTCCCTATTTGGCTCCATAGAGTGAGCCAAACAATTCTTCCTTTGTAAGGGTAGTTTCAAAGTTAAATTAAATATAGGTAACATGACCTGATACAGTTCCTGGCATATGAGAGAGCAAGTGCCCAAAAGATGTTGTTCAACTTTCCCCCTTTTTTCCTATCAAAACCTCACCCCTTCGTTCTGTCTGCCTTCAAGAGATGCCTTTACTGCTCCAACACACAGTGCCCACTCCTTTCCTCACATTTTTTTTTGTAGTGACTTATGATTTGTTTCTATAAGAAACGTGTAATAAATGGTCAAATAAATGAACGAGGTTGGGCTGAGACTAAGTCCCTGCCTCAGCTCAGGATTGGTGTGGCTTGTGCCACTCTGACTGTCCCCAATTCTCTTCCCCTGCAGACGCCTTTCTGACTAACCACACAGAAACCATCACTGTGGAGGAAGGCCAGATGCTCACTCTGAAGTGTGTTGTTTCTCAGGCGAAGACTGCCTCCCTGCAGTGGCTGGCCCCATCTGGGTTCACCATTTTTTTAAATGAGCATCCTGGTAAGTGAAATAAATTGCCACCAGACCTCAACCTAAGGGATTTTTCAGACAGAGAGGTTGGTGGGACAAAAAGCCAGCATGAGTCACCCAAGTGGTGGGCTTGGCTCTACCTACTGTTACTGGTGAATTACACCCAACAGCCTGTTATTTTACACCTGGCTAGTTTTTTTTGACAGGAAATCTGAAATGGAAATCCCACCAGAATAGCTGGTAAAGGGGGCTCAAATTACAAAGCATGTTTCCATGCTCCCACCTCACCCCCATGTCACTGTTTGAGTCTCAGTGACAATGTAACAGCTAGCAGCACTATGATAAAGAGGAGGCCAACTGATTTTGGGCCCTTGTGCTCCATATCTGGAGCCAGCTGCTTCATTTTCCATATGAGCAATCCAAAATCACATCCCGAAGCTAGCTTCCAGGTATCTCCTCTTCTCCTATCAGGCTTAACATAAAATGAAGATCACTGAGCATAGGAATTGACAGGACACTTTACTTTAGAAAGGAAGGCAGTCATTCCTCTCTTCACAAACACATATTAAGTGAGTCCTAGATGACTGAGATGGAAAAGGGTTCTTTTATTTTTTTTAAGTTTCATTGATATTACTGACATATAACATTATATTAATTTAAGGTATGTAACATACGGATTTGATATATGGATATATTTGAAATAATTACCACAATAAGTTTAGTTAACATCCATTACCTCATCATGTAGTTACAATCTTTTTCCTCACAGGATTTGTAAAAGTCTATTTAATTCATCTCATTGGGCAGGATTTTACTAAACCTTCCCCTTCATAATGAGATCTTTTTATATTTGCATTTAATATTCCTAACTGCCACATACTTGGAAAAATCTCCAAAACAGCTAATTTTATTCTGCTTTGTCAAAGCAAAACCTCTAAAAAAACATTATTTAATATTGATATATTAGGTGCAAAATCAGTAAATATAGTTATTTCAAACTAAATCAACTATTAATACTAGATTCCAACAGAATAAGTAGATACTAATTATTAAAAGTTCTGAAAGAAAAACTTTAAGTAGAGATAATTCTGTTATATAATGCTTTCTGTCATTTTGTTTGGGATTTTGTTAAACATGGAGGAGATTCTTAAATGTCTACAGAATGCCTTGATCTGGCTCAGTGGTTCCCAAGCAAGGATAATGTTTGCCATCTAAGGGACATTTGGCAATACCTAGAGATAGTTTTGGTTGATACAACTGGAGAAAGACGAGGTGGGGGGTGGGGAGGTTCTGGCATCTAGTGAGTAAGGAGGCCAGGATGCTGTTAAACATCTTACAATGCACAGAATACCCCTCACAACAAAGAATTATGGGCTCAAATGTCAGTAGTGCTGAGGTTGAGAATTCCTCAGCTCTAGTTCATGTAACATCAGTGAACCAGGACACACAACCAATGCTCCAGATGAGAAAAAAACTTCCTTGGTCAGCCATTCAAACTTTAACTACTATTAGGTTTATTTGTATTATAAATCTTAATAGAAAAATAAAAGGAAAGGAAGAAGGAAGGAAGGAAGAAAAGAAGGAAGGAAGGAGAGGAAGGAAAGGAGGAGGGAAGGAAGGAGGGAAGGAAGGAAGGAAAGAAGGAAGGAAGGAAAGAAAGAAGACAAAACTACTCATTTCAGAAGCCTCTGATCAGCTAAAGGACTTTTGTCCATCCCAGGTCAATATAAAAAAGGAACACATACTATCGGTTGAAACTCTCCGGAGCTTGCTTCTTCCCCCCACCCGCCTGTTAGCTAAACACCTGGAAGGACTAAGTCATAATCTTTGGGGAACTTCAAATAATAATGAACATTTAATTTTCCAGTCAAGATGGCAGAATAGGTAAACGCTGTGCTTGCCTCCTTTCTTTCATGACCACATCAAAATTACAACTAAATGACAAAACAACCATCATTGAGAATAGCCTGAAGTTTAGCTGAACAAAAGTCCTACAACTAAGGACATAGAAAAGAAGCCACCTTGAGACTGGTAGGAGGGGAAGAGGCACAGAATGGACTGGTCCCATACTCGTGTGTGACCATTAAAAATTGAGCGGGATATCTTGGCTGTGAATGTCCCACTCAGAGGAGTCAGGGGTCCCAGCCCCACACCAGGCTCCGCAGCCCAGGGTTCCATTGCCAGGAAAAGAAGTCCCCACAACTTCTGGCTGTGAAAACCAGTGGAGATTGTAGATGAGACAAAGGGCTGCTGGAGTCCCAGGCATTTCTCTTGAAGGGCTGCAGACAGACTTACTGACAGACTCACTTACTCTGAGCTCCAGCTCTGGGCAGCAGCCTGAAAGGTGCCATATGGGGAGGAACTGAATTGTCTGGCTACAGGGCGAGGACTAGAGTGGCAGCTTTCTCCCAATAGAACTGTTGGCAGAATTTATTGTTTCTTTGTTGAGCCCTCCCCACTGCTGGATGCAGGTGACTGCCATATCTGAGTCTCCATCAACCTGGCTAGCACTGTTGATCTTGCCCTGGTAATCCTGCCTCATCCAACTGGTGGACCTACCCAAGCCACATCCAGTGGTTTTTCCATAACAATGGCTTGTTTTGGCTCAAGCTGCATACTTTCTTAAAATATCTGACAGCTTTACAAATCCCAAATAAGCAGCATCTGGCCCCAGTGTTCCCTATACCTCTTGCTGAGCAGCCCCAAGCTAGGCAGCCAGGCTTGCTTGGTTCATGGCTAAGCCTCTCTCAGGTACTTCCAAGCCTGGTGCAGGTGGCTGCCATCTGAGGATTGTTTGTGGCTCATACCAGGTGGGTCCAGGCAGGGTACAGCCTGCAGCTGAACTTGGCTGCCTCAGGACTTCCCTCACAGGAAGTCCTGGGACTGGCACAACTGGTGGCTGGCTTTGGACCAAGCTGGAGGACCACTTGGCCTTCTCCAAGGGTGACACACACAAAAGACAGACTGGGAAGGCACCAGAGTCCCGCTAAAGTGAATCCTGCTCTGTAGGGTCAGCCTGTACACAATAGCTCTTCCACTCTAGTCATGAAAAGTCCTCACAACCAATCAGGCCAAGGGTCAATCCCTCCCATTGACATGTAAACAGCAACCAATACTCAACTACAAGAGGAAGATATACAAAACCAACACACGGGACACACCTGTAGCAACAGGCTCAGGTGACCAAGGGAGACTGCGCGACTGGTTCCCACAGGACAACTACTACAAAAGGCCACTCTACTAAGACAGAGAAGCATAGCAGCCCTACCTAATACATAGATGCAAACACAGAGAGGCAGCCAAAATAAGGAGATGAGAAACATGTCACAAATGGAAGAACAGAAAAATGCTCCAGAAAAAGAAAACTAAACAAAATGGAGGTAAGCAATCTACCAGACATAGAGTTCAAAACACTGGTTATAAAGATGCAAAATGAACTTAGGGGAAGAGTAGATGAACTCAGTGAGAACTTTAACAAAGAGATAGGAAACATAAAAATGAAAACAGAAAACATAATAAAGAACCAGTCAGAAATAAAGACTACAATATTAGAGGAAATCAACAGAGGATTAGATGAAGCAGAGGATCAAGTCAGTGATTTAGAAGTTAAGGTAACAGAAATACCCAACCAGAACAGAAAAAAGCATCCAAAAAATGAAAATAGTGGCCTCTGGGACAACATCAAGCATACCAACATTCGCATCATAGAGGTACCAAAAGGAAAAGAGAGACAGCAAGAAATTGAAAACCTATTTGAAGAAATAATGACAGGAAACTTCTCTAAATGGCAAAGGAAAGAGTCATACAAGCCTAGGGAGTGAAGAGAATCCCAAACAAGAGGAACTCAAAGAGGCCCACACCAAGACATATCATAATTAAAATGCCAAAGGTTAAAAACAAAGAGAGAAGCTAGTTAGTTACCTACAAGAGAGCCCCCATAAGACTGTCAGTTGATTTCTCAACAGAAACTTAGCAGGCCAGAAAGGATTGGCAGGAAATATTCAAAGTGATGAAAAGCAAGGACCTACAATCAAGACTACTCTATCAGCAAAGCTATCATTTAGACCGAAAGGACAGATAAAGAGCTTCCCGGTAAGAAAAAGCTAAAGGAGTTAATCACCACCAAACCAATATTAAGAAATGTTAGTAGGACTCCTTTAAGAAGAAGAAGAAAAAACAATGATTAAAAAATATGAGTAATAAAATAACTATATATCTATCAATAGTTACTTTCAATGTAAATAGATTAAATGCTCCAATCAAAAGATAGGGTGGCTGAATGGATAAGAAAACAAGACCCTTACATATGCTGCCTACAAGACACACTTAAGATTGAAATATACACATTTCATGAAAATAGAATCAAACAAACAGCTGGGGTAGCCAAATTTATACCAGACAAAATAGACTTTAAAACAAAGGCTAAAACAAGAGACAAGGACCCAGTAATCTTACTCTGGGTATTTATCTGAAGAAACCCAAAACATTACTTCAAAGGGACATGTACATCCATGTGTTCATTACATCATTGTTTACAATGGCCAAGATATGGAGGCAACCTTGCTGTCCATCAGTGGAAGAATGGATAAAGAAGAGGTGGTACATACATATAATGGAATATTACTCAGCCATATAAAAGAATGAAATCTTGCCATCTTCAACAACATGGATGAACCTACATGATATTGTGCTGAGTGGAATAAGTCAGGCAGAGAAAGATAAATTCCATACGATTCCACTTATATGTGGAATCTAAAGAAGAAGATAAATGAACAAACAAAACAGAAACAAACTCATAGATATAGAGAACAGTTTGAAGGCTGCTAGTTGGGAGGGGTGTTAGGGAAGTGAGTGAAAAAAGTGAAGGGATTAAGAAGTACAAATTGGTAGTTACAAAATAGTCATGGGGATGTAAAAATAGTCATGGTGTCATGTAGGTACCAGACTTAGCAGGATGATCACCTTGTAAGTTATATAAATGTCTAATCACTATGCTGTAGATCTGAAACTAATATAATATTGCATGCCAACTCTAATTGAAAACTAAAACAATTGTTAAAAAATGAATATTGAACTTTTAAAAATTAAAAATATAAAGCACCCAGGAGGAGCAATGAATATCAATGCATTTGTCTTCTATTGTTCATATTCATTGTAACAAGACAATATCAAATGAATTAGATTTCAAAGAGGCAAATCATAGTGAGGCATTTTTCATAATGTAAAAAACATTTTTTTTTAAATTCTGCAGTTTAAACTTTGCACCAGCACAGTGTTCTTAATTTCCTACAAACACAAATAAAGCAAATTGTTTATTTCACAGATACCAGTATCACAATATCTCATAAAGTAACTTCAAGCTATTGAGAGACATCTAGCTGTAACACTAGAATTTAGAAGTCAGCTCAATAAAAGATGTGGTATTTGTTCCTTTAAAACCAAAAGCTTTTCCTGTGAATAATCAATCCACTGAGAGTCTGTATTCATCTGATGCCTTTCCTTATAACAGCTCTTTTTCCTTCCTGTACAGCTTTGAAAAATTCCAAATACCAGCTTCTTCATCACTCCTCAAATCAGCTCTCCATCAGCGTGACTAACGTAACCACACAAGATGAAGGCCTGTACAAGTGTTTACATTACAGCAACTCTGTGAGAACAAAGGAAGTGAAAGTGATTGTGCTGGGTAGGTGCCTGAAAGCGAGTAAACAGTATGGGAACAATATACCTAGGAAAATGATGTATCATTTTTAAACTTAACATTTTAGTTTAATAATGTATGTACAGCAAGGCATTTCCTGGTCACTTCTGCCATCTCTTGTTGAAAAGGAACAGAAAAAAAACAAAAACATTTTGAGTTGCAAGTTCTAGATTAAAATGTGAATTTGTGAAATTTGTCTTTGGCACCAACTAATTTTTTTTCTCCAAGGCACTAAAAAGAGGAAATTAATATTTGATGGCCTGTGACTATGTGCCAGGCACAGTGCTGGGCTCTAGGGAATCAGAGATGAATTAGGCACAAACTCTGCCCACAGGGAGTTTGTACACTAGATTAAGAAGACAAAAGATGTATGTGAATACAGTAAAAACATTATGATAGCATATCCAAAGACAGAATGAATTCATATCAGAATTCAGATGTGGCTACTCTGGACAGTCAGCTCACATCCTTTGCCAAAACAAGTTCCTCTCTTCTGTTGGGAGGTGGAGTTGGGAGACATAGATAGGAAGTGACAGCCTCCTTATCATCTGGGACTTGCTTAGTTCTGTAGATGGTCAGTTGTGTTCAATGGAAGTCTTACTATTTTTACTTTTTTCTTTTCATGGCAAAACAGATCAATTAAAAGCATTGTTTTTTATTTATCTGTAAATAACATAATCATACATACCACACAAATAAATTTCTTAGACTTTTCTTTCTTTTTTTTTTTTTTAAAGATTTTATTGGGGAAGGAGAATAGGACTTTATTGGGCAACAGTGTGTTTTTCCCAGGACCCATCAGCTCCAAGTCAAGTCGTTGTCCTTTCAATCTTAGTTGTGGAGGGCGTAGCTCAGCTCCAAGTCTTAATTGTAGGGGGCGCAGCCCACCATCCCTTGAGGAAGTTGAACCGGCAACCTTGTGGTTAAGAGCGCGTGCTCCAACCAACTGAGCCAACTGGCCGCCCCTCTTAGACTTTTCTTGAATTAGTGTGGTGCCTGCCTTCTAGAAATGGCATGGTGACAAAGTATCAGAAAAGGAGTGGCTCCCAGGGTAGCCGGTGTGAGAACCAATGCAACTCAGCTGACTGCTGTCTTTCCCCCACACCATACTGGCCACCCTCAGCAGCAGTCCGGCTGTGTGCCCTTCCAGGCTTTTATAACACCCCATGCGTACTTCCATCACTGCACTTAACACATGATCTGTTAATTAACAGTTTAGGGGCTGAGTCTATCATCAGGCTATTAGTTCCTTGAAGGGCAATGGCACCATTCAATAATTCACCATTCAATAATTCATCAGTTCTTTCCCAGACAAGTTATCCTTATAACCAATCAGTATTACTCCTTTTCTATACTTGTACTGTCAGCATGTAACATATCTAGTGCACACTTGGAGCTGGCTTTAAAATGTCTTGATGGCAGGTGGATGAGTAATTAAATATGGAAGAGTGCAGGTCTGGACCAAAGTGTGAATTAAAATGTGAAAGAGGAAGAAGTAAGCCTAATTAAAAAGTATTTCCAGGCCAGAAATAGAAATAAAAGGGACCAATGGGCTCTTTATAAGACACATGCATCTTCGATGTTAGGAGAGGACAGAAGTAATTTACCTTGAGGTGAGTCATAGACCCAGGAAAGTTTAGAGCTGAAACAGCCAACTCATCCACCAACTCCTTCATGTCACATACAGATATGGAAACTGGTAAACCGAAAAACTGGGGGCTAACCCATGTTCTTACAACTAGTTGGTGACAAAGGAGGAATTAGAATTCAGGTCTCTATCAACCAATCAAATATAGTCATATGTCAAATGTAAGAATTGCTTTTGCAATATAGTCAGTTTGGGAATCTTCAGGGATTAATTATATCCACCGGGTAATAAACATTCTGACTATAGCCAAACTAGCTTTATAGGTACATAAAAGCCCTTTAACTGTATTCTGGGAAAGATTAAGTGAAAAAGAATATGCCCACTAATTTAGACCATATTCTACAATGATCTCTGAAGATTATTAGGCTCTGTGCTTTATCTGTGAGATATGTAGACCAGCTAATTAAGCACAGAAAAACCTTTTTTACCCCCCAGCAACTCCTTTCAAGCCAACTCTGGAAGCTTCAGTCATCAGAAAGCAAAATGGAGAAGAACATGTTATACTAAAATGCTCCACCATGAGAAGCAAGCCCCCCCCGCAGATAACCTGGCTGTTCGGAAACGACATAGAGCTCTATGGCAAGTAGAGAAATATTTCTCTTCCTTCCTTTGTTTTTCCTTCCTACTTAAATTTCCAAGGGCTTTTTAAATGTTCTGGCACCCTCTGGTGGCAAGAGATGCTAGAAAACACCATTCAATAATTCATCAGTTCTTTTCCAGACAAGTTATCCTTAAAACCAGTCAGTATTACTCCTTAATCTTAAAGGCTAATCACAAATAACATGATTACATGTTTTATTGAAAACAAGGTAGAAACCTAAAATGTAATATTTATTATGTTGCCTTAAAATTTGACCAAATTTCATAAAATATTATAAAAGGTGAAATAGAGCTGTTACCTCTGAGCATAAGCTTTTTAGTAGGCATAAAATTAAAAATACACTTAACATAATACATGATCTTCCTTATGTAGTATAATATTGTGTCATACCACCAATGACAGATTAAAACTATGTAGTACCAAAGACTCTAAGCATTGAGTCTTTTGATTGAAGCAGATGACTATTAATAATTGTCATGCTTGGAAACTATTTATGGTTCTTTTGTATTTTAACAGAACCATACATCTGATTTTACATGATCATAGATTCTTACACTTGGAAGGAACCCTTTATTATTGAGGAAACCAAGGAGCCAAATGGAGTTCTAGAGAGAAAAGACCTAAACCCCCTATCTGATTCCCAGTCCAGGACCAATTCTACTGCATTAATTTCTCCTTTAATTTGCCTTATTTATTCCACCAGAGTAGTGTTGGGTCTTTGAATTTCACAACAATATCAGGCTGTCTTTCTTGCATGACTATTACAAGTTTTGGATTTTTTTTTCAGGAGTAAAGGGTTTATAGAAACCCATCTACTCCGTTTACCTGCTTCCCTTTGTGACTAGGGTTAGGCAGGCACAAAGCAGGTGTCTGCGGTTAGAATGAAGTTAGAAGACTAACAGGTTTGCCAAAACGTCAGGGCTCTTGGTTTCTGAGAAAACCAAACACATTCAATAACATTCAATAGCCACAACCTCATATACCTGTTAAAATTTCTCCACAGGTAAAACTCACCATGAATTTGAAATTGATGGGAAGAAATGTAATAGCAGTAGCACACTCAGAGTCCATGCATATAGCAAAAACTCAACAGTGGACTGCATTATCCGACACAAAGGCCTGCAAGGAAGAAAACTGGTAGCATCTTTTCAGTTTAAAGATTTAGGTAAGAAGAACTAATGATGTTATAATCATTTTTAATTTACCTTAGTATTATACTATCAAACAAAATTAAATAGAGTGGGGAAAGTCTTTCAGATTGAGATTGCTGTCAACAGAGCTCTCCTTAATAGCAAATTCTTCTAATGATTGAAATTTCTCCAGCTGGACAACAGGGTTGCAACTGTTCCAACATTCAGAAGAACCCCAGCTGTGCAAAAAGCTTAGCACAGTGTCATATGCAAATAGCGCCGTGCTTGCTTTTTGATAGTGACAATTGCAGTCACATTTTTGGAGAGATCATATGAAGCACACTGCATCTTTATATTTAACCTAAAAGGAGATAATATTAACTGAAACACCAGGGGTGCCAACATAATGTATACAAGTGGACACTGGTCAAAGTTGCTCAAGCAGTAGTTCACTGTAATCAGAAGTGTCTGGATGCTGATGGTAACCACTTTGAGCACCTCTTGTAATTGCAGAAGTCAAACGTGACTTGTATTCATCTTTTGTTATCAGTATATATTGAGTATTACAATTTTAATACAGTTTTCCTTCCTTAAAATGTGTATACATTTTTTTGGCACCCTCTGTAAATATAAACTTGTCTATATTGTTTATGTTACTATAAAGCACCCATGCAGTCACATTAAGTCATGATTACTCTTTGGATTTATTTTGTTATAACTGTTTTGAAGATTTTAGTCTAACTATATTAATATTCTGAACAGAACACAAAAATAATAAAAAAAACAAAATATCAAATATTAAATGTAAAGAGGAGTTGCCTCCATTTTCAGAATCTCTGTTCTTGAATCCCTTCACCATAAGTTAAAGAAATAATTTTAAAACTATATAGAACTTTTTGAGCCAAGAAGCATCTTATAAGGAGTAGCATGAATCACATATCTGTAATTAACAGGACTCTGATCTGCATTATTTTATAAGGTATTTCTCAGTGTAAAAAGAGATTCCTGAATTACAGGGATTCACTCACACTAGTGAATGAGGAACCAGTTGGATGACAATGCATTTGTTGAAAAAGCTCTTTACCAAATGAAATAACTGACAAAGAAGGGCGTTTGTTAATGAGAACTTCACCATGGGAAAACTGCCTTGCGGCCCTATGGTGCTGTTGCTCGGGTTAACAGATCTCCTCTCACTACCACATGCTTTCCACCGGTCACTTTCTCATCAAACCAAAGGTAGTTCTTGGCAGCTGCATGTAGAAGACTGACTTAAGGACCCACAGACCAGGCTGTGCTGTAATCTGACGCAAATATTCCTGCCTCATTATTATTCATGCCCTCTCCAGCCTCTACCCTCATCAGTGGAATGGAAGCAGATGTGGGAGAATCGCCAAAGAGAAAATGAGACTTTATTTAGTTAATGCTTCTGAAAGATATTCAGATGCTTAAATAAGAAAACCAATAATATTGAAAAAAGATTTTACTTTTCAGCAATAACAACCTACAAAAAAATTACTACTGAGGGGGACATCAGTTTCTCTTCCTTCCTTCTTTTCCTGAGACTCAAAATCTTAGCCATAAAATGTTTCTAATAATAATAGGTTAAGGCTCAACTTTTATTTATGATCTAACTATCTTTTAGCACCTGCTGCCAAATCTCCAATAAATATTCAAAGACCAACTTAAGTATCAGCTGTTGGTGGCTTCCATTCGCTTATGACTTTTTTTCTTTGGCGAGCTACTGCATTGATATACAGATGTTACAAACATTTTGTTCATCCAATTATATTTAAAAGTTTGCTGTCTGAGGAGGCTTTAAAACATGTTTACAAGTGAGGATTCTGACCCCTTTCATTTCCACACTCTGCATGGTAGGACATAGGGGAAATGAGAATCATTTGAGGAGCCCCAAGTCTGGGAGGTGCTAAAAAGAAATATGCCTTACTTTGAAAAACCCACAGTGCAGTGCATGGAGGAGAAAACAATAGCAGGAATAGATGAGACTATTTTCAAAGTGATTTATTTCATCTTTTTAGTATTCCAAATGAGGAATTTTGGTTTCCTATTACTTATCTGAAGGTGGGATAAAAACAAAAAGTTGAACCAAAGTTCTCAAACTTTTGACTTCAAGGCCCCTCTACACAGCTACAAATAATTAAGGACCACAAAAAACTTTTACTTATGTGAATTACATCTGTCAAAATGTACCTATTAGAAATTAAAACTGAAATGTTTAAATATTTATTTAAAAAATAATTTACTAAATACTAACAGAAATGGCATATTTTTATGAAAAAATAACTATATATTGCAAAACCAAAGAAATTAGTGAGAAAAATGACATTCTTTTACATCTTGAAAATCTCCTAATGTCTGGCTTAACAGAAAACAATTAGATTCTCATACAGTAATAATTTCTGCATTCAATCTCTTACAATATGTTGTTTTGCTTGATATATATATAATATATTTATTATTTTATATATTATTTATTATATTATATATATTATTTATTATATATATAATATATATATAAAATATTCAGCCTCACACAAATATACAGTTGGAAAAAGGAAGAGTATTTTAACAGCCTTTTCAAATAATTGTGGATATTCTTCTTTGATGCTGAACTAAGACTTGACATGAATTAGTTTCTTTCTTTCTTTTTATTTTTTATTTTTTATTGAGGAATATTGGATGACAGTGTGTTTCTCCAGGGCCCATCAGCTCCAAGTCGTTGTCCTTCAATCTAGTTGTCGAGGGAGCAGCTCAGTTCCAAGTCCAGTCATCATTTTCAATCTTTAGTTGCAGGGGGTGCAGCCCACCATCCCATGGGGGAATTGAACCAGCAACCTTGTTGTTGAGAGCTCACACTCTAACCGACTGAGCCATCCGGCCACCCCAAGAGTTAGTTTCTTAAACTTTAGTTGCTGTGTGGACTCTGAAACCATCTCAACAAACTTTTCATACATTCATGCATTCAAATCCATTGAACAAATTTGCATTTTGAATGAATCTTATGCAGGCATGATTTGGTTACATTATGCCTTGATTATTTGGAAAATGTTAATTTAATGATTCAAATGTTGACACATTTGACTATCATAATCACATTCATTAATATCATCACTGATGTCATCAGACGTCTTTAAGTATTCAGAAGCTATCAAGCTTACAGAATTGGATACAGGTTTTCCAAATTCTGTCTTGAAATGTGGCTGTGCAACTGAGCAACTAAATATTTAATATTATTTAATTCTTATTAATTTAAATTTAAATAGTCATTGTAGCTAGTGGATGCTATATTGGATAGCAAAAGGCTATAATATTCAGATCATCTAGAAAGATAAATCATAATGCAACAGTATCCACCTAATCAAAACAACGGTCTGAATGAATATATTTAGCAACTTGTCGATTGAGAGGATAAATCAAAGTAAATACTAACTCTGATTTAAACATATATACTGGGGGTGCTAGAGAAATGTATACAAGTGAACACTTTGGTCAACATTGCTCAAGCAGTAGTTCGTTGTAATCAGAAGTGTCTGGATGCTGATAGTAACCACTTTGAGAACCTCTTGTAATTGCAGAAGTCAAATGTGACTTGTATTCATCTTTTGCTGTTGGTATATATCAAGTATTACAATTTTAATAGTTTTTTCCTTTTTTAAAACGTGTATACATTTTTTGGCACTAAATATATATATACATATATACACTTATTAGAAAACAGGTTTATATATACATACATATAATATACAATGTATTATAAAATATATGTGTGTATATATAGTTTTATAGATATTTACTAGAATATATATGTATGTATTTATGTGTATATATAAACTGTTTTGTACACAAATATAGAATCATCTGAATTCACATGGCATACATTATTCTAGAAGATCTTAATCATTATTGATAAATTTTATTCTATATTTCTCATTTAATGCTCTTCTTGTAATTTGCTTCTAGTACATCTATTTGACTCTCTTTCAAGCTTTTCCCCCTTTTCCTTGTCAGTAGCTCTCCTCTTTCTTCAATTTTCTCTAGTAGCTTTGTGGTCACAAAGCCTTATGGTTTATATTACTATTTCTCCAATGTTTCTTTAGTGATTCTTCTTCCTTTTCTGAGAGCTCTTTAATGCAGTTCAGGCTTTTCTTATAGTTTTCAAAAATTTTAGATGTTTGATTAAGAAAATAAATTTTCAAAACCACGGAAAGGTGTTTGATTAAATAAAAAGCTGAGAAGCACCCATAGATTTTATAAAGGTATTACCCACCTATCACATATCAGTATCAATATTTGCAAATTAACAGGCAACTGTTTTTATATGTTCCTTGGTTGCAGGCCTGTTCATGGACTGGTCAAATCAATGCTAATCTGAACCTCTGGAAACATTTCTAAACATTGCTTTATATTATACAATAAATGTAACACGCATTGTGCTTAATAAATAGTCAAGCGTTATGCTAAACATGTTGTATGCATTCATTCCCATAAAAAAATTCCCAGAGGTAAATGCTGTATCTTCATATTATAGGTAACAAAAAACTGAGCATTTGAAAGATTAGGGACCTTGTTCAAACTCACTCAACAGAAAGCAAGTAACAATATTGGAATTCAACCCAGTGTGAGTCTGACTCCAAGGTCGCCTAACAAATAAGTATGTAGATATGTGAACTGGTAGATAGAGAGACAGACAGACAGATTGATAGGTAGATTGATACAGGCAGAGACAGCAAACACCCTTTGCCTAACGACTGCCAAATGCACCAATCCACAGAGGTCCAGCATGCTGTACTTCTAAGCCAGGCAGCATAGCAGATGGACAATCAGCAGGATACAGATTCACAAACCAGCACAAGAGCTGCAGAACATATAGTTCTGAGGTTTTTGCAAAATCTCCACAAGTAGGTAGCAGCCAGATACATTCTCCAACCTATTGTACTGAGTAAAATGTGGATAAAATTGCTCTCCATAGTTGCAGAATTTTGTTTTTCCCCTTTCCTAGTTCCTGATCAAGAGACAACTTCAGATGTCCTGGAGAAGGGCTCTCCATCCTCTCAAGATCCTCAGTGGCCCACTAGTACTGGTAAGTGTCGAAATCATTAAAACATTTTTTAAAAATCGTGCCTCTTTGGGAAGTCACTTTTCCAATTCTAAGTTTTAAGATTATTTTTTCTTTTAATTTGTAATAAGACCATACTGGGTACAACTGGCTCCAGCTTTGTGGTAACCTGGAGGAGTGCCATATCAGGAGTGTTCACTTAGTGGGATGGGCTTCAGGGTAACTAACGCCTTGTAAATTCTCTCTCTCTCTCTCTCTCTCTCTCTCTCTCTCTCTCTCTCACACACACACACACACACACACACACACACACACACCACACACCACACACGCGCACGCGCACACATTTCCACTGTGGTAAAGGGCAAGATTGAATTAGTTTATAGGGAGACTCGTTTCTTTATTTTCTAGTCTAAAACAGACCAAACACAAAATAAACACTTGGTATCAACAGAGAGCAAAGAAGCAGGATCTAGAGATTTGGTGTTCTTTGTCATCAAATAACAAAACCACCTTTGAAGACTCATCAGTTACGTGGTTGTCAAGAACCCAGATAGTTTTTGATGACAGGATTGAACTATAAATGCAGAAGAATTTAGAAAGCCTAGATTATAATTCCAGTGTTTTAGACAGTGAACCCACTGATATATTAACTCTGGACAATGATCAGATAAATTATGATTATTAGATAAATTGTATTTAATTTATCTTTGCATTTTACCTAGCATAATATCTGACAACAGCTGGTGCACAGAAAATGCAGTGTGAATAAACGAATAGATGAATGCATGCAGTTGCTATGGTGCTTTCATAAATTCCTACATGTCCTCTTTTTGTTTCAGAGAGTAGGTCTACAACAATTAAATTTGGTGGGATAAGTGCTTTCATATCATTATCATGTTCATAGTTCTGAGTGTAAGATCATATTTTAAAATTTTTATCTTGAATAATATTTAAAAGTAAATGTTTGGGGTTTTAAACACTGATAAATACAATGCGTACCATACAGATTTTGAAAGGACAATGGAAATTGAAAATATTATGAAGTGGAACAGCCACATTATTTGCTTTAATAATTCAATATTTTTACACACATTTAGAATCTAGTTGTTTTTAAATTGGCTTTCATCACTACTAAACAACTCAATTTTCTGCTCTGCTTTTTCAAATATAATGTAAGTTTTTAACAATATAGTTTCTAAAATTCCTTTCAGCTTTCAATTTCTCTGGTTTTATTACTGTTAATAATACCCTTTTTCAGAAGAATGGACGGTTTCGTTGCCTTCCACACAGTGGCGCTGTGCGGTGGGCTAAATAAAGCTAGAGACTGCAACAGAAAAACAAACAAGACGACAACAAACAGAAAATAGGGAGGATAAATAACAAAATCAGAAAAAGAGATCTCTTATTTTTATAATTTCTCTTACGTAGCAAACACATCATAGTACATCCCACTTCTGGGGGGTGGGGCAAGCATAGGATTTGAATAACAACTGAGCCTACTTTTCAACATAAAAATCATTGCTTTGTGCATTTTGGACTGTAGATTTGCTATCCATAAAACTCAGGATATGATTCTCCACTGTTCAGTTGTTACCTTGAAGCACCCTAAGGACCTTCTCACTGAAACGCCTGATTGAGGAAAGAAGTATTAATATAAAATAATGGCTTTAATTCTGGGTTCTGAGTTTCAACATTGACTCTGCCACTTATTTGCTGCAGGACTTTAGACAATTTACTTTACTTCTCTAAAACCCTATTTTCTCAGAGCTGTGGTGAGAAACAATATATACCAATGCTCAGTTTAAGGCCTGGCACAAAGTAAATGTTCAATAAACATTTACCTGAGAAAAATAAGGCAAAGTGAGCCTGGCCGTTTGCAACCATTTTGGAGAGAAGTCAGTAGTTAAAAATGACCTCATTGTTTTTTTAATGAGGAACACTTAATTTGGTTTCTATAGCTGCTTTGCTGTTTTGGATGACTATGTGTATATATACACACTATACATACATAGTCATATGTGTATATCATGTGTTTCATTCACCTTAGTTGCAGTACTAGAAGATTCTAGTACATCAGAGATTGACAAAAAAGAAGAAGAACACACCACACAAGACCCTGACTTGACCACTGGTAAGTGTCCCCCACCACAGTTAGAATAAACACTTGACATTTTAAACTCTTAATCAATAAATCCAAAGGTCTTTTTCAGTCCGTATTTTTCTTGACCTTTCTATTGGTTAATCACTCCCTTGCTCCTTGACTTAATTGCCTCCCTAGTTTACTTGAAACACTCTGCCTGGTCCTGTTACTTTTTGCTAACTACTCCTTCTCAACATTCATTAGCTAACTTCCCTTCCTCCTCTTAGTTCTTATATATAAATATGTTTCTGGGTTTACTTCTCCATCCTTGGTTTTTTTCCCTAATTCTTAAAGAGTTTACCCATTACCAAGATTGTTCCTCTTGCTATCAGGCAGGAGAGTTTCATACCTATATTTCCAGAACATTCTCCTGAGCATTAGTCCGTTTCCTTCCATTTCCTACATATTTCTAGAATTTTCTGCCATCTCCTCAAATTCAACATTGCTAAAAACTGAACAGCATTTTTTCCCACTAAAGCATCACAGAGGCCCAAACATTGGTGTCATCCTTTACTAATATGTGTGCATGTGTATGTGTGTGTGTGTGTGCATGTGTGTGTGCACACACATGTAAAATAAGTCAATTTCCAAGGACTTGAGAGTCTTCCCCTTCAGATATTTTGTCCACTATCACTGCTACCACCCTGATCCAGACCCTCATCATCTCCTGCATGCAATATTATAACCAGTTTCTCCTCTTGTAATCCATTTTCAGCACCTTACTATCAAAACATTCCTTTGCACTCTTTACACCCGTGTTCAGAAAAGCCCTGTGACTTCCCATAGTCTACAGTGCAGAAAATAAGCCTTAGACCCTCCAGCAGGTCAAGAATACACTTTTTTTTTCTCTGAAAACGTTATTTTACTTTGATTGCCTTGCCCTCATTTATCCTAACTGGCCCTGATGAAAGGAAAGCCATCATCACACGTCTCTTTACACTTCCTTCAAGGTCAATATCTCCACTGAAAAATTTCCTAAACAACTCAGGAACCACTCCTGCCTCTGAATCCCTGAAAATACTATTATACTAACACATGTAGATCTAAATTTTGGCATAGATAGCTTACTTCTGTTTGTTTTTATTAATCTATTTGTTTACATATTTGGAGAACTATCCCCTATTTCATAGGGATTGTGTCTTATGCAGCTTTGAGCACAATGTTCTACACATAGCTGGCACTCCTTACGTGCTTGTTAGTTGAGCTGAGGAGACAAAGACATTCAGGAAAACTAGAGCTCACAGAGTCAGAATTCTAGGTATAGAAAGACCTTTAAGGGCTCATCTAGTTTATCTCCAAATGCCTTCATATAGAACCACATTAAACTTAGCCAAGATTAATAAATATTCATTTTATTTGCATAATTTTTCAAACTCCTTAACAACCTCTCTTGCTGCTTAAACTACACTTTGTTCAAAAAAAGCATTCCTTACAGCTAATTTGAATCCCCTGACTGACTATAACTTAAGTCAATATTCTCACATGTTTTCTCCAGATGAAAAATAACTAGTTCAATATCTATGTAACTTAAAAACCATTTTCAAATCATCCCACAAAATTGCTTTGTTTGTACTCTTGTTTTCCGAGAATAAATAGTATGAACCTCTTTACCTTCGGGGTAAAACTCTCCTTTGTCTTTTCATTTGAGCTGTCTATTAGCCTACACCACATTTTGAAATGTTGTGTATACTCCTCAGTAACACATACACACACAAAAACGCAAACTGTCTAAAATCCTTTCATTTTCCTTACAGGAGCAAATCCTCAGTATTTAGGATTGATGAGGAAGAAAAGTGGTATACTGCTGCTCACTCTCGTGTCCTTCCTCATTTTCATACTCTTCATTATCGTCCAGCTCTTCATAATGAAGCTTCGGAAAGCACACGTGATCTGGAAAAAAGGTAAGCAGGCAGAGAACCTGATGCTGATGCTGCAAGATGCTGAAACAACTGGCTAGCAAAAGGGAAAATTCTGTCAATGAAAGCTTTACTGTTAGATGCTGTACAATCTATTTGGTAAGTGTTGTCACTCAAATAAGGAATTGTTTGCTTTTCAGTAAACATGGGATGTGAATTTCCAGGAAGTATAATGAAAGAGTGCATAACCAAGAGAAACTAGAGTGGCTTCAGGCATTGGAATTAAATTATAGAAGCTTCTATTCACAAAAGGATACAAAATAGAGAACTCATTCATTCATTTATCTATTCATCCATTCAGTAAGCATTCACTGAGCACCTATTGGGTGCCAGGCACTGTTCCAGGTACTGGAGACACATCTGTCAATATGACAGACAGACATGGTCCCTACTCTCAAGGAATTCATATTCTAGGAGTGGTCAATCAAAGGTTGAATATAATAGACTGTTTCAGTCCCATTCTTATTTTGAAAGAATGCACTCAATTTCCCTCAACCACAACGTTAGTAAGTTTTTCTTAAGCATTCTGATTAAAAAGTTATTATTGGAAATAAAAAAATATTATACAACTAACATAGAAGATGCTTATTAAAATATGTAGACTCAACACATATCAGAGCTAGAAGGGAACTCAGAAGTATCCAGAATAACTATATACTCAATTCATTCCATGAATGTGTGCCCGGATTAAATCTCCTCTATTTTTTTTGTTGTCTAATTAAACTTTATTGGGGTGACAATTGTTAGTAAAATTATATAGATTTCAGGTGTACAATTCTGCAATACATCATCTATATATCATGTTGCGTGTTTACCACCCAGCGTCATTTCTCCTTCCATCACCGTATATTTGATCCCCTTTACCCTCATCTACCACCTCCCTACCTCCTTACCCTCTGGTAACCACTAAACTATTGTCAGTGTCTATGAGTTTTTGTTTCTTCATTTGTTTGTCTTGTTCTTTTATTGTTTTCAGTTTTATATACCACACATCAGTGAAATCATATGGTTCTCTACTTTTTCTGTCTGACTAATTTCACTTAGCATTATAGTCTCAAGATCCATGCATGTTGTCTCAAATGGTACTATTTCATCTTTTCTTATGGCAGAATAGTATCCCATTGTGTATATACCACAACTTCTTTATCCATTCATGTATCAAAGGACACTTTGGTTGTTTCCATGTCTTGGCCATCGTAAATAAATCTGCAATGAATTAAATCCCCTCTTTAATTCTGAGTGGTTATTCAGCCTTGTTCTATCCAATACAGTAGCCACCATATGACTATTGAGCATTTGAAATGTGACTAGTCCTTCTTGAGATGTGTTTTAAGGATGAAATACACACCTACTTCTGAAGATTCAGTACACACACACACACACACAGACACACACACACACACACAAAAGAATATAATATATCTAAGAATAACATATTGGATCTACTAGTTAAATGAAATACATTATTAACTTAATTTTATCTGCTTCTTTTTACTTTTTGATCATGGCTACTATAAAAATTAAAATTACACGTTTGACTTGCCTTACTGTGCTATTGGACCATACTGATTTAGCCATATATGGCTCAAACACCTGCAGTGACAGAGAATTCATTATGTCTCAAAGCAAAATGCTATATCTTGGAATAGCTCTGACCCTCTTAAAAGTATAACTTCTCTGAGTATAATATCAGTCTCTATAGATTTCAGATGGACTAACATTCTCATGACAAGCAGACTTAGAAATAAGGTCTGGCTTTTTAGCTATACCGGCACAATAGGCAAATGCCATCGTATTATTTCAAAATGTCCCATTAATGCTTCACCCCCACAGTTCTTTAAGGGCTACTGAAACAGCTCCTTTCCAAAGGACAATATCTGATTCTAATCTGGTGTCATTTGACTTTTTCAACTCTTATACTGCCCAACACAGTGCCTGTAGGACTCACAGTAAAGAATAAAAAATTATTTGTTGAATGAATGAGGACATAAGGAGTGGGAGGTGGAATGATAAATCCACTATTGTATAAAAACAGAGGTATCATCTTATTCAAACACATTTTCAGGTGTCTGTGGCATCTGAAGTTAACTTAGTTTTCTTTTCTTGCAGAAAATGAAATTTCAGAACACACTCTAGAAAGTTACAAGTCAAGGTCAAATAATGAAGAAACATCATCCCAAGAGAAAAATGACCAAAGTAAGTCAACGATGTGAGATTTGAAAACTGAGATTCATTAATTTGTTGTTTTTAAGGGGTAGGGTAAAAAATCAAAGTTTGGTGTTTTTTCTTCAAAATATGCTTTTTTTGTAAATTAAAGTTTATTGGGGTGAAAACTGTTAGTAAAGTTACATAGATTTCAGGTGTACAATTCTGTAATACATCATCTATATAGCACATTGTGTGTTCACCACCCAGAGTCAGTTCTCCTTCCATCACCATATATTTGATCCCCCTTACCCTCATCTACGACCCTCCTCCCTCCTTACCCTCTGGTAACCACTAAATTATTGTCTGGGTCTATGAGTTTTTGTTTCTCATTTGTTTGCCTTCTTCTTTTGTTGTTTTGTGTTTATAGACCACATATCAATGAAATCATATGGTTCTCTGCTTTTTCTGTCTGACTTATTTCGCTTAGCATCATACTCTCAAGATCCATCCATGTTGTCACAAATGCTCCTATTTCATCTTTTCTTACCACCGAACAGTATTCCATTGTGTATATATACCACAACTTCTTTATCCATTCATCTATCGAAGGACATTTTGGTTGTTTCCGTGTCTTGGCCACCGTAAATAAAGCTTCAATGAACATTGGAACACACGTGTCTTTATGGCTAAATGTTTTCAGATTTTTTAGGTAGATACCCAGGAGAGGGATTGCTGGGCCATATGGTAATTCTATTCATAATTTTTTTTCGGGGGGGGGGGACTGGACTTTATTGGGGAACAGTGTGTACTTCCAGGACTTTTTTTTTTTCCAAGTCAAGTTGTTGTCCTTTCAATCTCAGTTGTGGAGGTTGCTGTTCATCTTCAAGGAGTTGTCCTTTCAGTCTTGGTTGTGGAGGACGCAGCTCAGCTCCAGGTCCAGTTGCCGTTGCTAGTTGCAGGGGGCACAGCCCACCATCCCTTGCGGGAGTTAAACCGGCAACCTTGTGGTTGAGAGGACGCGCTCCAACCAACTGAGCCATTGGGGAGGCAGCTCAGCTAAAGGTGCCGTGTTCAATCTCAGTTGCAGGGGGCGCTGCCCAATATCCCTTGCGGGACTCGAGGAATTGAACTGGCAACCTTGTGGTTGAGAGCCCACCGGCCCATGTGGGAATCGAACTGGCAGCCTTCAGATTTAGGAGCACTGAGCCACCTGGCCGGCCCCTATTCATAATTTTTTGAGGAACCGCCACAATGCCTTCCATAGCGGCTGCACCAGTCTGCATTCCCACCAACAGTGTATGAGGGTTCCTTTTTCTCCACAGCCTCTCCAACACTTGTTACTATTTGTCTTGTTGATGATAGCCATTCTAACTGGGGTGAGGTGATATATCATTGTGGTTTTTATTTGCATTTCTCTGATGATTAATGATGTTGAGCATTTTTTCATACGTCTATTTGCCATTTGTATGTCCTCTTTGGAGAAATGTCTCTTCAGGTCCTCTGCCCATTTTTCAATTGGGTTGTTTGTTTTTCTGTTGTTGAGTTGCATGAGTTCCTTGTATATTTTGGATATTAGCCCCTTATCGGAGGCACTGTTTGCAAAAATCTTCTCCCATTCAGTTAATTGCCTCTTCATTTTGTCAATGGTTTCTTTTGCTGTGCAGAAGCTTTTAAGTTTCATATAGTCTCATTCATTTATTTTAGCTTTTACTTCCCTTGCCTTTGGAGTCAAATTCATAAAATGTCTTAGAGTTTTTAGCATATAGGTCTTTCACATCCTTGGTTAAGTTTATTCCTAGGTATTTTATTCTTTTTGCTGTAAATGCAAAAGGAATTGTGTTTTTTTTTAGTTTCTTTTTCTCAGATTTCATTGTTAGTATATAGGAATGCAATGGACTTTTGAACGTTGATTTTGTAGCCAGCAACTTTACTGTATTCGTTGATTATTTCTAATAGCTATTTGGTGCAGTCTTTAGGGTTTTCTACATATAGCATCATGTCATCTGCAAACAGTGACAATTTAACTTCTTCATTCCCAATTTGGATGGCTTTTATTTCTATCTAAGCTGGCTATTTCATTCTTCATTTTTCTATTGAGTTCTTAATCTCCAGAAATTCCATTTGGTTCTTTTTTAAAAGTTCAATCTCTGGTAAAATGTTCATGTTGTTCTTTGATTATGTTTCTGAGTTCATTAAACTGCCTTTCTGTGTTTTCTTGCATCTCATTGACTTTTTTCAGAACTGCAATCTTGAATTCTCTGTCATTTAAGTCACATATTTCCATATCGTTAGGGTCATTTTCTGGAGACTTTTCACTTTCTTTCTGAGCTGTCTTGTTGCCTAGGTTATTCATGGCAATTACTGATTTATTATTTCTCTTCCTAGACATCTACAGGAGTGGGTTCTGCAACAGGTTGATAGGAAGAGGTCTTTTGTTTTCCAGTACGTGTTGGTAGAATGTTTTATTTTTTCTCTGACTGCAGCCTTTTTTTCTCTCTCACACTGTAGTGTTATGTTTTCTCTGCGCTATTCCAGCTTCTCTCACAATGGAGGGATTCCCTGGGAGGCAGGTTTCTCCTCTGTTAACAGTTCACCTGGGTCACAGGGCACCGCGTCTCTGTGGGTATGCGGAGAGCTTTTGTAATTCCAAAACTCTTTCTGCACCAGATTCAGAGCCCCTGTGTTTCAGCAGTTCTGTTTACTCATGCAGGGATCTGCCCAGATAGTTGGGGACAGGGGCAGGGTGGATTGTGAGAGGTGCCCCAGAGCAGTGGCAGCGACCACCACCACAGCCAGTCCTCCTTCCACAGCTCCGTCCCCTTTGCCGGAACTAGTTGGGCTGCGAATCTGTGTCTGTGGACCACAGTTCTCAGAACTGCAAATATTCTGTTCTTTTGGTCTGACACTGCTACTGTTCCACTTCTAGCACTGGGCAGGTGGGGGTAGAGCATGCTCTGGGAGGGTAGGGAGGGGGCGGCTAGTCTCAGTGCCTAAGGCTTTCGTTCTCTGCTTGGCAGTGAGGACTTAACTACCATTTTCAGCCTTCATCCCTCAGTCTTTGCTCCGAGGTCTCTGCCGTGAGCATTGGGTTCAGCCGTGTTATATGCTGTCCCGTCAGCTCTGTGGGCCATAAGTGGAGGCCTAGCAGTCCGAGTTCTTCCCTCTCCCGCAGCTGCGGTAGTTTCAGGATGAAGCGAGCTCGGAGCACTGAGCTAGGTTTGCGTCCTGAGCCCGTGCAGCTCCGTCTCTGCACTTCTCGCTTCCTTCCTCCCCTGCTCGTGCAATTTGCCCACCTTTAGGTGAATTCAGTAGTGAGCCTCTTCATCTTGCCTGTCTGCTGTGCAGGGAGTCCTTTGTGGAGTTATAGTTGTTCGATTTGTTGTAAATTCCAGGGGAGATTTCCAGAGGCTCACCTCACACCGCCATTTTGATGACGTCCAAAGTTTGATTTTTTTAAATTAGTTCCAGGTGCACAAGACAAAGTAATACTTAGACGTTTATCATTTATATCCCTCACACTGTGTGAACCCCCATCCACTATCCCTCTGACATCGCACAGAGCCATTACATTTCCACTGTCTCTATTCCTAATGCTGTACTCCACTTCTTCCAAGTATATATATATATATATATATATATATATATATATATATATATATATATTTAGAAGATGCTGAGTATACACACAAACTTGTGTACATATATACACACAAACTTGTAGTTGACATTCATTATTGTTCAGCTTCAGCTTCAGGTGCACACTGCAGTGATCAGGCATCTACATCATCCTTGAGATGGTCTCCCTAATGAAACAAGTGTCCATCGGATACCCTACAAAATCTTTACAACATTATTGATTACATTCCCCAAATTAATTTTCAAAACCCTGTGGCCATCTTGTGCTTACTGACTGTTTTCTAATCCCCTCACCATCCCCCTTACCCCCACCCCCCACCGCCCATCTAGCAACCCTCAGTTTTTCCTCTTTGTCTCCAAAACTGTTTCTGATTAGTTCACTCACTTATTCTATTCTTTAGATTCCACATATATGTGAGACCATATGGTATTTGTCTTCCTCTGTCTGACTTATTTCACTTAATATAATGTTCTCTAGGTCCATCCATGTTGTTGCAAATGGTAAGATTTCTTTCTTCTTTATGGCTGCATAATACTCCATTGTATAAATATACCACAGTTTCTTAATCCAGTAATCTACTGATGGGCATTTCAGTTGTTTCCATATCTTGGCTATTGTGTATAGTGCTGCAATAAACATAGGCAAAGTTTGACTTTTAATACTACAAAGTCAAACACCAAATCATCTTGTAGAACTTAAGGAACTGCATCTTTAAAAATGAAAAGTAAGAGTCATCAAATCTGGTGCAGGAAGAGCTTTGGAACTTCAAAAGCTCTCCGCATCCCGACAAGGATGCGGTGCCCTATGACCCAGGTGAACTGTTAACAGAGGAGAAGCCCACCTTCCAGGGAATCCCCCTATTGTGTGAAAAGCTGGAATAGTGCAGAGAAAACATAACACTACAGTGTGAGAGAGAAAAAAAAGCTGCAGTCAGAGAGAAATAAAACATTCTACCAACACGTACTGGAAAACAAAAGACCTCTTCCTATAAATCTGTTGCAGAACCCATTCCTGTAGATGTCTAGGAAGAGAAATAATAAATCAGTAATTGCCATGAATAACCTAGGCAACAAGACAGCTCAGAAAGAAAGTGAAAAGTCTCCAGAAAATGACCCTAACGATATGGAAATATGTGACTTAAATGACAGAGAATTCAAGATTGCAGTTCTGAAAAAACTCAACAAGATGCAAGAAAACACAGAAAGGCAGTTTAATGAACTCAGAAACACAAGCAAAGAACAACATCAACGTTTCATGAAAGAGACTGAAATTTTAAAAAAGAACCAAATAGAATTTCTGGAGGTTAAGAACTCAATAGAAAAAAGAAGAATGAAATAGCCAGCTTGCAAAGTAGAGTTGACCATTTGGAGGAAAGAATCAGTGACATAGACGATAGAAACCTGGAAATCACACGCATGGAAGAAGAAAGAGACTTGAGACTTAAAAGAAATGAAAGAACTCTACAAGAACTTTCTGACTCCATCAGAAAGAGCAACATAAGAATAATGGGCATACCAGAAGGAGAAGAAAAAAAGAAGGGAACAGAGAGTATATTCAAACAAATAGTCGACGAGAAATTCCCAAACTAGTGGAAAGAACTGGATCCTCGAATACAAAAAGCAAATAGAACACCTAATTACCTCAATCCCAACAGGCCTTCTCCAAGGCACATTGTATTGAAGCTGTCAAAAATCAATGAGAAAGAAAGAATCCTCAAGGTAGCCAGGGAAAAGAAGAAGGTAACCAACAAAGGAAAGCCCATTAGATCATCATCAGATTTCTCAGCAGAAACTCTAAAAGCCAGGAGGTAGTGGAACCAAATATTCAAACTATTGAAAGAGAGAAATTATGAGCCAAGAATAATATACCCAGCAAAGATATCCTTTAGACATGAAGGAGGAATAAAGACCTTTCCAGACATACAGAAGCTGAGGGAATTTTCTAATACATGACCTGCACTACAAGAAATATTAAAGGAGGCTATTCGACCACCAAAAACAGGGACAATTTGTGGCAACCGAAACATAAAATGGGGGAGACTAAAGGCCTGAACTGGAATATTGGAATGGAGAAAGTAAGCATGCTGAAGAAAATGGAATACTGCAAATATCAAATTTTCTTTTACATAAACTTAAATGTAACCACTCAAAAAAAATCTGGCACTGAAATATATACTGTAATAAAAGAAGAAACAGAGGGAAACATAATAGAATACACCACATGGAAATAATAGACAACAACAAAAAGGCAAAGAAACAATAGAGACACAGTCTTACCAGAAAACTGAAGATAGAATGATAGGAAATCCTCACATATCAATAATCACCCTAAATGTAAATGGACTGAACTCACCAATAAAAAGCCACAGAGTAGCAAATTGGATCAAAAAACTAAACCCAAACATATGCTGCCTCCAGGAGACACATCTCAGCCACAAGGCAAGCATAGACTCAAAGTGAAAGGGTGGAAATTGACACTCCAAGCAAATGGTACCCTGAGAAAATCAGGTGTAGCCATAATGATATCAGATGAAACAGACTTCAGGGTGAAAAAGATAACAAGAGACAAAGATGGACATTTCATAATGGTAAAGGGGACTATACAACAAGAAGACATAACAGTCATCAATTTTTATGCCCCCAATCAGGGAGCACCGAAATATACCAAGCAACTACTAACAGAACTAAAAAGAGAAATTGACCAAAACACACTTATACTAGAGGACCTAAATACATCATTGACAGCTATGGATAGATCATGCAAACAGAAAATAAATAATGAAATAGCAGCCTTAAATGACACATTAGACGAAATGAATGTAATTGACATTTATAGAGCACTTCATCCTAAAACATCACACTATACATTTTTTTCTAGTGTACATTTAACATTCTCAAGGATAGACCATATACTGGGACATAAAACTAACCTCAGCAAATTAAAGAAGATTGAAATCATACCAAGCATATTCTCTGATCACTAGGCTATGAAATTGGATATCAACTGCAAAAAGAAAGCAGGAAAAACCACAAATACATGGAGATTAAACAACATACTTTTAAAGAAAGACCGCATCAAAGAAGAAATTAGAGGAAGATCAAAAGATACATAGAAACAAATGACAATGAAAATACATCCTACCAAAATTTTGGGGATGCAGTGAAAGCAGTTTTAAGAGGGAAATTTGTATCATTACAGGCCTATTTCAAGAAACAAGAAAAATCCCAAATAAATAACCTCATGTTACAACTTAATGAACTAAAAAAAAAAAAAGAAGAAATGAAGCTCAAGGTCAGCAGAAGAAAGGAAATAATAAAAATCAGAGCAGAACTAAATGAAATAGAGAACAAAAAGACAATAGAAAAAAATTAATGTGACAAAGAGCTGATTCTTTGAAAAGATTAACAAAATTGACAAAGCCTTGGCTAGGGTTATCTTAGTGATAACCCTAGTGACATCTTAGTGATATCTTAGTGATAAGATAAAAAGAGAGAAGACACCAATAAATAAAATCAGAAATGAAAAAGGGAAAGTTATCACGGATGCCACAGAAACACGAAGGATCATCCAAGAATACTATGAAGGACTATATGCCACCAAATTCAATAACCTAGAAGAAATGGACAAGTTATTAGAAACATATAGCCTTCCTAGGCTGAACCACGAAGAACTGGAAAAACTAAACAGACCAATCACCAGTAACGAATCAGTCATCCAAAACTTTCCCAAAAGCAAAATTCCGGGACCAGATGGCTTCACTAGTAAATTCTACCAAAACTTCAAAGAGAATCTAATACCAATCCTGCTCAAACTCTTCCAAAAAATTGAAGAAGAGAAGAGACAGTACTCCCTAACTCACTTTGTGAGGCCAACATTACCCTGATACCAAAAGCTGGCAGGAACAACATAAAAAAAGAGAACTACAGACCAATATCTCTGATGAATACAGATGCAAAAATCCTAAAAAAAAATTCTAGCAAATCGAATGCAATAATGCATTAAAAAGATTATTCATCACGACCAAGTGGGGTTCATCCTAGGGGCACAAGGATGGTTCAACATATGCAAATCCATCAATGTGATATATCACATAAACAAAATAAAGGACAAAAATCATATGATTATATCAATTGATGCAGAAAAAGCATTTGAGAAGATACAACATCCATTTATGACTAAAACACTTAATAAAATAGGTATAGAAGGAAAATACCTTAACATATTAAAGGCCATATATGACAAACACTCAGCTAATCTCATAATTAATGGTGAAAAACTGAAGCCCTTTGCTCTACGTTCAGGAACACGATAGGGCTGTCCCCTATCACCTCTGCTTTTCAACATAGTGTTGGAAGTCCTCGCCAGAGCAATCAGGCAAGAGAAAGAAATAAAAAGCATCCAAATTGGGAATGAAGAATTTAAATTGTCACTCTTTGCAGATGACATGATGCTGTATACAGAAAACCCTAAAGACTCCACCAAAAAGCTATTAGAAATAATCAACGAATACAGTAAAGTTGCTGGCTACAAAATCAATGTACAAAAGTCCATTGCATTCCTATAAGCTAGCAATGAAATCTCAGAAAAAGAAATTTAAAAAAGCAATTCCTTTTTCAATTGCAGCAAAAGGAATAAAATACGTAGGAATAAACTTAACCAAGGATGTGAAAGACCTATATGCTGAAAACTGCAGGACATTTTTAAAAGAAACTGAAGAAGACACGAAGAAATGGAAAGACATTCCATGCTCATGGGTAGGACAAATCAACATAGTTAAAATGGCCATATTATCCAAAGCAATATACAGAATTAATGCAATTCCCATCAAAATCCCAATGGCATTTTTTAAAGAAATGTAACGAAAAATCATCAGATTTGTTTGGAACCACAAAAGACCCCGAATAGCCAAAGCAATCTTAAGAAAAATGAACAATGCTGGAAGTATCACACTCCCTGACTTTAGCTCGTACTACAGGGCTACAATAATCAAAACAGAATGGTATTGGCAGAAAAACAGACACATAGACCAATGGAATAGAATTGAGAACCCAGAAATACAACCACATAAATATGGACAAATAATTTTCGACAAAGAAGCTAAAAACATACAATGGAGAAAAGACAGCCTCTTCAATAAATGGTGCTGGGAGAATTAGAAAGCCATGTGCAAAAGACTGAAACTGGACTATTATCTGTCACCATGTGCCAAAATTAGTTCAAGATGGATCAAAGGCTTAAGCATAAGACCTGCCACAATAAACAGCAGAGAAGAAAACATAGGTACTAAACTTATGGACCTTGGGTTCAAAGAGCATTTTATGAATTTGATTCCAAAGGCAATGGAAGTAAAAGCTAAAATAAACGAATGGGACTATATGAAACTTAAAAGCTTCTGCACAGCAAAAGGAACCATCAACAAAATAAAGAGGCAACCAGCTGAATGGGAGAAGATTTTTGCAAACAGTGCCTCCGATAAGGGGCTAATATCCAAAATATACAAGGAACTCATGCAATTCAACAACAAAAAAACAAACAACCCAATTGAAAAATGGGCAGAGGACCTGAAGAGACATTTCTCCAAAGAGGACATACAAATGGCAAATAGACGTATGAAAAAATGCTCAACATCGTTAATCATCAGAGAAATGCAAATAAAAACTACAATGAGATATCTCATCACTCTAGTCAGAATGGCTATCATCAACAAGACAAATAGTAAGAAGTGTTGGAGAGGCTGTGGAGAAAAAGGAACCCTCATACACTGTTGGTGGGAATGCAGACTGGTGCAGCCATTATGGAAGGCAGTGTGGAGGTTCCTCAAAAAATTACGAATAGAATTACTGTGTGACCCAGCAATCCCACTACTAGTTATCTACCCAAATAATCTGAAAACATTTATCCACAAAGACACATGTGCTCCAATGTTCATTGCAGCTTTATTTACGGTGGCCAAGATATGGAAACAACCAAAATGTCCTTCGATAGATGAATGGATAAAGAAGTTGTGGTATATATACACAATGGAATACTATTCGGCGGTAAGAAAAGATGAAATAGGACCATTTGTGACAACATGGATGGATCTTGAGAGTATAATGCTAAGTGAAATAAGTCAGACAGAAAAAGCAGAGAACCATATGATTTCACTGATATGTGGTATATGAACCAAAAACAACAAAAGAAGAAGGCAAACAAATGAGAAACAAAAACTCATAGACCCAGACAATAGTTTAGTGGTTACCAGGGGTAAGGGGGGAAGGGGGGTGGGAGATGAGGGTAAGGGGGATCAAATATATGGTGATGGAAGGAGAACTGACTCTGGGTGGTGAACACACAATGGGATTTATAGATGATGTAATACAGAATTGTATACCTGAATTCTATGTAACTTTGCGAACAATTGTCACCCCAATAAACTTTAATTCAAAATAAATAAATAAATCTGCATAATAGAAAAAAATGAAAAGTAGCAGTTAAATCCATCTAACTGAAGGTATACCCCTCTGGCAAGCCATGTCTGAGTCCTCACTGACATGCACAGGCACAGCTCTGGATTATATGTCCCTCCTGTACTCTAGAGTATCCTATATACATCTCTGCCAACGAAAAACTTCCATGCCACACTGTCATTTTTGGTGTGTTGATTTAGCTACCACAGTGCTCCTTCACGTGGTGAATAATCGGATTTACTTTATGTATATCCCCAGATCCTAGCACAGACTTGGCACAAATGGAATGTTTGATAAATATGTATTTAATAAATGAATACAAGGCTTGACTAATTCAAGCAGAAATAGTTCAGATTTTTTGGATGACTTCATTGCAATTCCTCAATCAAAACATGTAAAGAAAATGAAAAGAAAGGAATGGAATGGGGAGAGAGAAAGAGAGAGAGAGAGAAAGAGAGAGAGAATTCTTGACAAAGATCCAGTAGACAGGAGCTAGAACTACAGTAAAGCAAGAATCTTATACCTTCCAACCATTTGTTTCCTCCATGCAAATATTCTACCAGGCAGGAGGTAGCAAGAAATGCAGTGAGCTTTGCCACTAGTTTCTATTGGTTTTATTGAGGTTTTTGTAGGAAGCATGCCTTTTACAACACCTCTGCCTTTTTTGTTTGCTTGTTTTGACCTGGTAGAGTGTGCAATGGAAAGGGAGAATAGCTGTACTAGGAGGGAATGTGGCACGAGGGAGCAGACTGTGGAGAACTGAGGGTTGGAGGGGAAATTGTGTGTAAGCTACATATAGTCTGTTGTATTGCAACCCATGTTTCTATAACATCAATCACATCATGCTTGACTGGCATATAGGAGAATGATGTCAATATAATGTGTAAGTTGTGTTGCTTCCTATGCCAATTTTCCTAGGCAAGGGTAACTAAAACAGTAGAATTACAGCCTTTAGCAGGAAAAGAAAAGCTCTCTCAGCTCAGCTACTGAACAAGCAGAAACTCTTACAGTTCAAGTTTAAGAAAGTTTAAAACGAGCACCTGCATTCAGGACTCCCTACCAGGACCCAGAAATGTCCCCAGGAACTTGTGACAGCTCGTGGAGGTTCACTTTCTTCTGGGCTCTTATACCCACTTCCGTCCTCCTTTCCTTAGTGCCCTCAAATCCAGCTTTTCAACTATATCAGTTGTGCTCACTTAAAAGATACCTTCTGGAGCTGCTCAAGTCTCTGTGCACCAAGTTGCAGAGGCTTTAAGAGGTCTGCCCCAACATTATTTTCCTCATAAGCCCTGTTACTTATAGTACGAAATTTTGCTGAAGGCAATGTGTTTTTTTCCTTCCAACCCATATGCTATTTTTATAGCAGAAATGTCTATATAGTTTATGTCAGGTTTATGAGTATATTGTTTATGTAACAAGACTTTCTAAAAATTAGACTATAACAAGGTATTCAGATTATTTATCAGCATCAGTGAATTTCATATTTGATTTTTAAAGACATTAACATATGGACCTAAAAATACCATATGCAATCAGTGTTTCAAATAAAGGGGTGCAATGCTGTTCAAAATAAATTTTCGTCTATGACATTTTTTTCAGCTTCCCATTCTAAGAGCTGCATGAACTACATCACACAGTTGTACTCAGAAGCAAAAACAAAGAAGAAGAAAAATGCACAACATTTAAAGTTAAAAGGAGAACATGCTCATATACCAGAGAGCATTGTGTAGTGCTCCCTGCAATAGAAAATATGATTTCAAGGCAACCATAGTGTTACCTAAGTGGACAACTTATGAGAAGGAGCATGATTACTGTGACAGGAAAAACGGACTTTTAAGTGCAATGCAAGGTGGTATCCTCCCATGGTAACCTGCCCTGGATTCAGAGCAGCAAAATGAAGACCAAACCATGGACTTAAGGCTTTGTATTTTAAAAAACAAGTAAATAACCTGTTATGATTGACACTACTTCAGAGCAGGAAGATTCTGCTAAGCCTTGGGATCGGGGTCAATGTGACCAACTAGCATCTTACTGTGAAGGGAGCAGGAATTTTTAGATGGGATTAGTGGAACGAAACTAATTTTATTTAATCTTTCCTTTTGGTCTCCAAATAAAGAGCTTTGGGATGAAAAGGACATAAAAAAGTTCTCTAGTCCTAGAAGCTTACTTTCAAGACAATTTTAAAATGTAACCAGCAGGTAAACTGTCAGGGGAGAATGGCACATAAACAATGAATGAGTCAGATGTGCATGACCACCCTGAGACAAGTATGAGTTCAAGGTCGGTCCAAAGATTCGATTTTCTTGCTAAATCACAAAAGCTGACCTGGTGACAAAGTTGTTGTTGTTTTTTTTTTTTTTTTAACAACACTTTATTATAGAAACATGTACAAAATAAAAAATGAGTTTAATTTACTGATTATTGATGTAATGTATGTTTTTTAAAAACTTATTTAACAAGGACCTGAATATGCATATATTTGTTTTCCTAGTGGTTGTGTTCCAAGTTCTATTTCCTACTTTCACTTTCACATGTGAAAGTGGCATGTGACATGTCTTTTTCCCCCTATCAGTTTATTTAAGGTAGAGCAAACTCTGACATTTATTTATGACATTTCTCATTGTTTGGACCTGAATAAACTAAGTCTAAAATAATAACCCCCAGCTTACCACACACACTCATATTACGAGTTTGTACTTTGTTACAGAGGTCAGATACAGCTGTGCTGATTTTTTTCTTTTGGTAATTTATTTTTTTAAAAATCACAAAATTACTGAAAGGTGTACAGAGAGCAAAACAGTTTTTCCATCTAAACCATTTGAGAGTAACTTGACATGTCGCCCCAAATACGTGAGTGTGTATTTCCTACAAACAAAACATTCTCGTCTATAACCACAATACAACCATCAAAATCGGGAAATTAACATTGATATATTTCTACTGACAGTCCTGACTCCATTCAAGTTTCTCCAATTGTCCCAGAATATTGAGTTCAGAATCATATTTCATTTTATTAATAGCCTCATAGGTTTTGGAACAGTTCCTCAATCTTTCCCTCACTTTCATGACCTGGGCATTTTTTAAGATTACCAATATTATTTTGTAGATTGCCCCGCAGTCTGGCTTTGTCTGATGTTTCCTTGTGATTAAATTCAGGTTATGCAATTTTGACAGGACTATTGCAGAAGTGATGTTTTAATCACATTGCATTTTATTTATTTCATTATTGATGATGTTTACTCTGATCACTTGAGTGAGGTGGTGTCTGCCAGACTTCTCCACATAAAGTTACTCTTGTCTTCTTTCTAAGATAATATTTTGTGCGGAGATGCTTTAAAACTATGTAGCTATTTGTTTCTCGTCATGCTTTCAGGTTATTCATTTATTTACTTATGTCTATATGGACTCATGGTTTCTTCTGCTATTCAATGTTATTATCAAATTAATCTGTTGTTAATTTGATGATCAAATTATGGAAACAGGCTTGTGTCCTTCTTGTCCTCAATCTTTGAGCACTTTTTTGCTTTCTGGTACAAGATATTCCAGGCTTACCTTAAGTTTGTCCTGCCTCAGCCCTGTAATCAGCTATTTCTCCAAGGATCCCTGGTTCCATTTACTGTCAAATGGTATTTGAAGTCTAATACCCGAAGGCCAGGTGTACGCACTGCTTTTGAGATATCGCATGTTTTGGGTTGCATGTTACGTTTTGCCTGCCTGGGGTTGTTGGTGGCTGAGCACATATTTCCGGGGCTGCAGCTGCTTCCTATCTCCGTCAGGAAAGCTGGCCTCCTTCGCAAACAGGTGGCATGAGTGATGCCAGAGGGAGCGTCCACCGAGCTGAGTCGGACCGTGTTAGAACCAACCAGGATGCGTGCCGTCAGAGTGAGGGTGTGTAACCTCTTCCTGTGTGGACATAGGACGTGGTGGGAGGACGTCTGAGTGACTTGGAGCAGTTCTGGCAGCAAATATATGTTTGAATAGCTACATTATATGACTCCTACTTCCTACCAGCTATCAGTTCTCTGTCTGAGAATGACTGCTTATGCAAAGGCCTTTCTTCGGAGCTTTTCCCACCTAAGTGTCCCTCCCTCCGTTGTGTAATAGTATTGATTAACCAAATGAGAAATGCAGGCACATGAAGGCCCCAGCCTTGAGGTGACCACCTCATTCCCAGTCACAGCTCTGGAGTCTTGCTAAGTTGTTTCTGGGAAGTCCTATGTGGGGTTCACAGCTGGAAACTAGTAATTTCCACGCAGGATGCAGGAAGAAGCCCAAGACCTGTTGATCTACTACAGGGCCGTTCCTTCAGATACGAAAAGAGGCCACCTGGGCCAGGAGAGATAGTTGTATTAAATAAATGCACCGGTTCATCCCAAATCACAACCTTGACTCTGGACAGAAAGAGAACTCCATCATGGAAAGGTCACTGAAGATAAAGCAGAAACACAGGCTTAATTTCAGGATAAGTCAGCTCAGTAGATAGAACTAGGGAATATATTTATACATGTATATATATATATATATATATATATATATATATATATGTGTGTGTGTGTGTGTCTGTGTGTGTGTATATATATATTTAACTCCATCTATTGAAAATCATGAGTTTATTCTAGTTTTTTTCCTTTCTGTATTTGTAACCACCTTTTCAGAGAAACCTGGCTTTCATTAACATATTTATTTATTTATTTGCTCAATGCCCTGTATGTAAGCAGTCTCGGATCTCTGCTACCATCCCACTCTCCTTGAGATTCTCCTCCACTTGCTGCTCAAGTTCTGACTCCCCATGCTGTGTTACCATCCGATCATGTGGAGGCTCTCCCCACCAAGCTTAGACTCTGACACCCCACACAGGTCGCCCCACTGTGTAGAAATGCTGCCCACACACTTAAACACACACTGCTGCGTGGTAACTCTGTACCAAGCTCAGAATTGGATGCTGTATGCTGGGCAGCCTCCTAGGAACACTGACCCCTGACGGGGTTGGCGCTCAGACTCCCTCTCCGGGCCTCCACAACTTCCCCACCAGCACCACCGTGGACGCCTACTTTGCTATACTCCACCTAATGACTTCAGGACTGAACTGTTTGGGGATAGAAGGGAAGTGAGTTAGGAGAAGGGAAATGAGCCAGATATCTTGATTTCTAAGAGAGTTTTAATGTGTAAAGACATCAAAGTGAGGCCTGTCATTTATAGTTTTGTAGCAACTAAGACAGAAATCATTCACCAAGATATTCATAGTCTAAAACAACGCAGAAGGAAGAACAGTTTTACTTCATAGATGATGCTTGTCATGGCCAATCAAATCTTCCTACTGAATGGTGCTACTCTGAGTCTATGTATGCAGGTTAATCCTCCCAAAGGATGTTCCCTGGGACTGCCTCCATTGTTCCAGAGCCTTTTAATCAAGAGGCCAAACTAATGCACCAACATTGCAGTACCATGCACAGCAGAGGTAAGCAAACTCAGCCAATTGTCAGAATCAACTGGGAGGATTTCATATAAGAGGGATTCCCAGGCTTATCATCAAAGATTGGTCTCAGCAGACCTAAAGGTGGAGCTTTGGTATCTGCATTTTTTTTTAAAGCTCCCTGAGTTGTCCCAGTAGGTTGGGGTGCCCTGTATAGCACAAAGCAAATTTTTTTTCAAATCATAGCTAAAGTAGAAATGTTATCATTAAAGCTGAATTAGAAATAATATTTAGAAATACTGGGTACAGAACTATACCCCCATTACACAGGCCAAACACGTTCTGTGGATAAAGAACACCCAACTTGCATAGTGCCTAGCCCGTGGTAGTTTCTCAACTTGTATTTAGTAAGTAGTAGAGGGAAGACAGGAAAACAAAACAAAACAACATTTGTAAAGGATCTACTGTGAGGCAATCTAATTTAATCATCATGGCAATCTTGCAAAGTAGGTATTATAATGTACATTTGGCACATAAAAGATGCTTTAAAGTCTACAAAATGGCTTAGGAGACTACCAAAATATCATTTAACCAGTTAAGGGGAGAACCCAGATGCTGATCTGGTTCTGTCCGGCTTCAGTGCTGTGCGCCTTCAATTGCTATATTTGGATGACTGCTGGGGGAGTCATCAATTGCCCCTCCATGCTCTCCACTCTTTTCTACCTGCTGGGTGTCCAGGGGCACTGGCACTTTGGGGTACATCAGCAGGGCTCCCTTGCCTTCTCTCTGGTTTCCAGCCGAGAAATGTGGAGTACCAGCTGGTGAGCAGAAAATGTGTGTGCAAGTTTGCTAGGGACTGACTGTGTCCCCAGACTGGAGGTCACAGCTCCTGTCAGGTAGCAGGTAGATCTCTCTTTCTCTGGTTCTGGAATCTATGTGTTTGCTTTACTTCATCAAGCCTATATGGATCCTGCACTGCCTTTTGTGGTTCCCACAAAGATTTGTAACTAGTTCACTTACTAAATCTCAAATTGCCTAATGTGAGTATATCACCTGTTTCTTGCGGAGTCCCTAATCAATACAATAGCTATATTTATAGATTTCTTGCATCTCAACAAATGTGAATCAAGTTTTATAGATAATCATGAAATATTATAATAAGAAAAGATCTTAGAGTTCACCTCAAGCATTTCCTAGAATATATTTTGAGGAACACTGGTGGACTAGAAATGTTAACAAGTATTCTGGGGGAAAAAAACAAAAAGTTTTCTGAGGTCAAGTCGGAAAAATGTTGAACACTCTATCTGCCTCCTAGAGGTGATGCACATTACCATAGGAAACGCTCTGGAAGCCTTCTCACAAAGGAGTCTGTTTGGCTTTATTTAATCCAGCAAAGCTCACACTTAACCATCTAGAGCAATTCACAATTATTGTCCACCCAGGCCCATTTGTCAATGTCTTCCTCCTTTCTAGTGGACCTGTGTTTTGTTCTAGTATGTGCCCTCTCCACCCCCAACAGTCCTGTACTTCATGGGAGATGGGCCTCATTCCTACCTAAAAGGAGAAATCATGATTCGTTTGAACCGGTCATGGTCCCATTCCCCTTGCTGGTGGTTGGTTTGGGCTTGGACACACAAAACATTGCTGGCCATTGAGACAGGAGTGGAAGTTTCTAGCAGATATCTTGGAAAGATGTTTCTTAATGATAAAAAGAGTCACTCAGATAGAGAGCATCCTGCTTCATGCATGCCGTTGTCATAACAGCCAGTGATGTCTGGAACTGCCACCGCCATTCCCCCCACGCCCCACACACCATCAAGGAATCTGAGCTAACATGGTGAGGGTGTCACAGAAAAGAGAGAGCTACACAGACTCCTTCATAGTTTCAGTAAGCTGCTGAATATTTCAGAACTTCTTATAAAGTGAGATAAAGAGCCCCACACTGTTGTTTAAGCCAGGTGAACTGGATTTTAAATTACTTTCAGCTCCTAAACTATAGAATAGTTGTCTTAGGGAACATCAGTGTTCTAGAGAACACAATTTGGGAAACACTAATCTAGAGCAATTCTTTTGTATCGTAGATGAGGGAACTGAGGCTCAGAGAGGTTTCAGCAGACATCAAAGACCACACAAACAATTGTTAAGACAGCTGAGAGGAGAACCTCAGTCTCCTGGCTCCTAAGGAGACCAAAGCAGGATCCTGCCTCTTTTCTTCCTGTTTCCTAACTTAAATCCTCAAGAGAACATTTTGTGCTCACTTATTCTTGATCATTGGAGGATAGAGCTAAAGAACAACTGAGAAATCTCTATTTAATGATCCTTCTTCATCTTCCCTTTAGGGGACTAAGTCAAAAGAATGCTTACATTACTTTCTCTCAAATTACTCAAAAAAAAAAAAAAATACTACCCAAAACAAAATTTTCTGGCTCCAAGCATCAGCTGTACTATCATGAGGTGAACATAACAGTGTGCAAAATTATACCACCTAATAGACTGAGCACACATCAAGTAATGAGGCTCCCTGCAGATGAAGAAGATGGTTTGAACTGCTGATCATTCATGAATCCACTAGTTTAACTGAACAACATAATCTCATTACTTGCCCTGGTTGAAGTAATGGTAATTTGCTATATTTATAATGGGGTTTTGATCTAGATGAAATGTAGCTGTATTTTTGTTACACCTCTAAGAGAGAAGCCCTTTTCCTTCCTGTAATGCATTCACAAGCAAATTTGTCATCACCAATCATTACTCTAGACCTGTGGAAATATGTTAATTTTTCCTACCTTTTCTGTTGTATATCTCATTTTCAGATGGAAGCAAACCAAAACTAAGGCAGCAAAAACTTCTTATATTCTCCTCAAATGCCTCACAGTTTAGTTTTTTTTTAAAAAAAAGATATCTTGTCTAATTGTAGAGAAGCCTAATTTTGTGGGAGTACCCTGTATTGACATTTAAAAAGAGAAAATAATTCTGCTAGGTCTTGTACAGCCACATGAAACAATGGGTCACAATTTTTAATTACAATAGGACACCTCTTTTGAATGAAGTCCTGATTTGTGAAATAAAACTTGTGTCCCATTAGAAAAATACTAAACTCTTATGATTTCCAATGTGGTTTAAGGGAGACTAAGCCTCAGTAATCTAGACCAAATTTTCTAATCGAATTACCCCCTCTAGTGGAAACAATCATAAAACAAATAAATAAATGTGACTCTTTAAAATGGGGGGAGGGGTTTCTCTCTCTCTCCTCCCCCTCCCCCAATTCCTTATTCCTAAATTGTGGTTAGTTGGTTTGGGTCATTGAATAACTTCTTGTACCTTCAGCTTCCTCATCTGCAAAATGGGGATAACAGTCTTCACAGGATTTGTGTGAGGATTTCATGAGATATAAGATAACACAGATAAACTGTACAGCCCAGTATTAGATATGTAATAAGTATACAACAAATGCTAGTGTTTTTCTTTTCCACCTTAAATTTATTGTTTCCTCCATGTACTAGTTTTAGACAGTGGCATGGAGACCACTGAGTCCGGATTATTTACTGAGAACACCCTGATAAATGGACCTGATAAGTGAACATGCATAATTTGAACTTTAAAGCTAATAGGGACTGCACAAACGGACTGCTATTGAAGAAAGACTCACAGAAGGACTCAGTGGAACTGAAGATTTTTTTTTTAAATTCTTTCTTTTATAAATTTTATTGGGGAATAGTGTGTTTCTCCAGGGCCCATCAGCTCCAAGTCGTTGTCCTTCAATCTAGTTGTGGAGGGCACAGCTCAGTTCCAAGTCCAACCACCGTTTTCAATTTTTAGTTGCAGGGGGCACAGCCCACCATCCCATGTGGGAATTGAACCGGCAACCTTGTTGTTGAGAGCTCGCACTCTAACCAACTGAGCTATTTGGCCGCCCCTCCAGAAGCTCAGTGGCAGCCTGTTGTCTTCAATCTAGTTGTGGAGGGCGCAGCTCACTGACCCATGTGGGAATCGAACTGGCAACCCTGTTGTTCAGAGCTTGCACTCTAACCAACTGAGCCATCCAGCTGCCCCCAAAAGACTTTTAATGAATTTGATCACCTCATCTTATAAAACAAATCAGTAACAATTACAGGAATATGTTTTAATGTAGATGCTGTAAAATAAAAATTTTGCATAGAATAGAGGTGTTATCTCAAATTTACTTATCTTCAGATCTATACTATTACAGTTTATTATGACAGACATTATAAATAATACAAATGAACAGCCAGATGAAGAAGTCATAGGGAAAGGTCTAGAAGAGTCCAGAGAACAGAAGCTTCAGGCCCCATGGAGTTGGGTTGCACTACCCTTCTGAAACATGGATGAGTTCACCAATCTGGAAACTTCCAAGAACCCCATCATTTAGGGGATTTTATAGAGGTTCCATTACATAAATCATTGGTCTTTGGTGATTAACTCGTTTTCCAGCCCCTCTCCCCTCTCCTGGGGGTGGGATGTGGGGCTGAAACTTCTAACACCCTAATCACAAGGTTGATACCTCTGGCAACCAGCCTGCATCCTGAAGCTATCTAAGGGCCCAGTAAGAGTCACCTCATTAGCATAAACTCAGTTATAGGGTTGAAAGGCACTTATTATGAATAACAAAAGATGCTCCTCTCACTCTTCTCACTCAGGACACTCCATGGGATTTAGAAGCTGTTGTGTCAGGAACCATGGACAAAGACCAAATATAATAAAAGATGCTCTTGTCATTCTTATCACTTAGGAAATTATAAGGGTTTTAGGAGTCCTGTGTCAAGTACCAGGATGAAGACTAAATATATATTTCTTATTATATCACAATATCACAACTATTCATTGCAGCACCATCTGTAACAACTCAAGTATCTATCAATAGGACACTAGTTAGGTACACAGTGGAGTTTTATACAACTATGAAAAGGAATAGCGAAGAAATTTCATTATATATTTCTATAGAGTGATTTCCAAGAGATATTATTGAATAAAATAAAAGCAAGGTACAGGAGATAGTATATAGACTCCTTTAATCTGAGAAAGGGCAGTGGGTTATAAATACCTATATACATATTGAATTATATGTTTTAAAAGGAATGCTAACCTAAAATCTAACAAAAATCATCACCCATATGAGCTGAGAGAAAACTGAGTGGAGGGGTTGAAAGTAGAAATTAGACTTCTCTGAATGTACCTGGCTTTATAGCTTTGACTTTGGAACTATGTGAATAATTTACATAATCATTTTAAAAATTAAATCAAAATTTAAAAATTAATTTCTTTAAAAAAACTGCAACACAGAGAAAAATTATTTCAAATTACTTTAAAATGCAGACATCTGACTGCGTACACTATCAGAATGTATCCTAATGACAAAAAGAACTACAAACAAAGCTTAACTTGCTTTCAATAGTCATATTGTTAGTCACAACATATGTATAGCTATTTTGAAAGTACAAAATAATCAACTGTACACTCTATCCTATACAAACTATGTTACCGTCATTGGAACTAAGATTTTCAGCTTAAAAGAGTTAAAAATATAAAATCAAGTAAGTAAAAACCTTGTATTCTTACATTTGAATTGGAAACAAAAGCACGTACTCATAATGTATTTGCTTCTTGAAAGAAGAAACAAAAAATAGTATTTTCTCGATTTTTCCACTGAAAGCGTGGAGACACTAACCATTCCAGTAGCAATTAGCATCCTAAGTGTCCAGATATTGTGGCCTCTAAATAACATTCTCACTAAAACGACGAAAGCCTCCTTGGAGAAATGGCTAATTTCAAATTGGGTCAAGAAATGTATAAGATAAGCCTGGAACATTTCACACTAGAAAGGAAAGAAGCTTAAAGACAGATCATCTTTATAGACTGCTCAGATGCCAACTCTTTAATCTGAAATTTGAAATATATCATTAAAGTCGTTGTGTAATAAAAATAGCCATAAGCACATGAAAAGATGCTCAACATTGTTAGTCACTAGGGAAATGCAAGTCAAAACTACAGTGAAATAGAACTTCATACCCATAAGGATGACAATAATAATAATAATAATAATAATAATAATAATAATAATAAAAGACAGGAAATAACAAGTTTGGAAAGGATATAGAGAAATGGGAACAGTCATAAATTATTGGTGGGAATATAAAGTGTTTCAATCATTTTGGAAAACAACCTGGCAATTTCTCAAAATGTTAAACATAGAGTTACCATGTATTCCAACAATACCCAAGAGAATTGAAAACATGTCCACACAAAAATTTGTACATGAATATATATAGCAGCATTATTCATAAAGTGGAAAGGTAGAAACAACCTAAAGGTCTATCAACTGATGAGTGGATAAATAAAATGTGGTATATTCATACAGTGGAATATTATTGGGCAATGAAAAGAAACGAAGTATTGATATGTGCTGCAACATGGATGAACCTTGAAAACAGTAAGCTAAGTGAAAGAAATCTCACACACACACACACACACACACACACACACACACACGACACATATTGTATGATTCCACTTACATGAAATGTCCAAAATAAGTAAATCCATAGAGACAGAAAGTAGATTAGTGGTTGCTGAGTTCTGAAGGGAGTGAATGAAGAGTGACTGCTAATGGGTATGGGTTTCTTTGGGGGAGATGTTCTGGAATTAGTTGTGATGGCTGCACAACTCTACGAATATACTAAAAACTACTGAACTGTAAAAGGGTGAATTTTGTGGTACGTGGTTTGTATCTCACTAAAACTGTTTTAAAAAAAAATCATTTTATAGACTTGTTTGGATCCTGATTCAAACCAACCAATTATAAAAAGACATGTAGGAAACAATCTGGGAAGTCTGAACACTGACCCAGTATTAAATAATATTAAGGAGTCATTGTTGATTTTATTTTGGATGCGGTAATGCTATTACAGTTATTTAAATTATCTCTTAGAGATACACACTTACAGATGAAGCCATATGACAGCTGGGATTTCTTTTTAAATAATTCAGTGAGAGTAGAGCACAGTATGTATAGAAACAAGATTGCTCACAGATTGATATTTGTTGAAGCCGGGTGAGGGCTATGTGTGTGTTTATTATACTTTTCTCTCTATTGCTGTGTAACTTGCCTAACGTCATAGTGCTGTGAAGGGATTTTGTTATTTTGCTATTGATACTGGTTTTTTTAATTTTGACAAAATTCTAACCTTCAGAACAGTACAGGGAAAAATGCTTATAACCCTTATTGCCAGATTTGTTTCAGATATATTTTTTAAAAGACATACGATGTTACAGGTAAAGTTTACTTGTTCCCCATCTCAAATCCATTCCCCTGTCTTCCTCCTCAGAGATAACCAATACATATTCTTATGTCGGTGTATATCTTCTTTAGCAGTCTTTTATTCCTTTCCATCATAGGTAATTTATATCAATAATGAAAGAATTGACAGGGCTTGGTGACAGATTAGGTATGAGGATTGAAGAAACAAGGGAAGCCAAAGATTATTTTAAAGTTCTAATAAAAATAGCTAGCATTTAAAATAGAGTGCTTATCATGAACACATCACTGTGCTAAACAATAAAGAAAAATGCAGTCATTGAGAATTTGTTAATTTGTATTCATAAGAGCCACCCTATAGGATCATCTCATTCCTAAAGCCTCTGATCTCAGCCAGGCAGAATTCCACTCTCCTCCTCTGGGCTCCCCCAGCACTTGACTCCTTCTTCTAGAACAGTGTTAAGGATGTACTTCTGTCTATTTAATCACATTAACTGTATAAACATATATTTATTACAACTTCAGTCCTCTAAAAATTTTCAAGACTAATCATCCTAAATACTTTGTTTTTGATGATTGAGAGTTTATCCTTTAAATTTTTAAACATTTTAATATTTTGGAAAAAAATCTTTGTAAAATATATTGCATGATTTTTACCTTTCTAGTCAGTATTTATCAAACTGATCTATTCTATAGAATTTTTAAAAAATTAATCATCATGAAAATGAATCATTGGGCTTGCTGTAATACTGATTCTCACACATAAGGCTGCTGTTGCCTTTTGTTTGTTTGTTTGTTTTTTGTTTTTTGCTTTTTTTTAATCCCTCATTTTTGTGGTATTTCTGTTCCTTTACATGCCGGTATTGTCCCTTCTCTGTGTCCTCAGAGTGGCCTTCCTTACCCATTCCTAATTTGCTGCTTCTACTTTAACATGTATATGAAGGAACCAGGCATTTAAACTTGGTAGAGTTATATATAGAGTGACCACACTTTCTGGCTACCCAGGACAATTTTAGTTTATACTGGTTGTCTTAATGTATTTATTAATAGCACCTTTTTAAAATTCTTGATTGTATCCTTGGTTTTAATAATAAATAATCTAATCATCCCAGTTATATGCCAAACAAGAGCATATCTCTATTAAAAGGCTTGATGGGCTACACTTATCTACCTTCCATTCAAGTGCTAAAGTGTAAGGGTATAGTGGCTTTTCTTCAACATTTATCGAGCATCTATTAGGTACTATGCTTAATGCTGGTCCCTGCTCTCTGAGAGGTTATGGTATAGTAAGGAGGTGACAGAACCATTAACAGGTAATTAGAAATCAATGCAATACATGTGCATGGGTAAAGACAGCAGCATGTACTTGAGTACCTTGGGGTCACAGACCAAGGGTTATTTGTTTACCACAGGGTTTGTAAACCTCAGCACTACTAGTATTTTGAACTGAATAATTTTTGTTGTTGGGGAAGCTACCTTGTGTATTGTAGGAAGCTTAGCAGCATTCCTGACCTCTACCCGATAGATGTCAGTAGCACTTCCCTAAGTCATAACAACAGAAAATATCTTCAGACATTGCCGAGTGTACTCTGGTGGTCAGAAGAGCCCGTTTCAGGACTACCCTAGTCCAAGAAGCATGAGGACAGGATTGGGTGACTGTCTGAAAATTCTTCCTGAAGGAGATTAAACTGAGTTAGATCTTGTAGACTGAGTGAGTAGAAGCTAGTCAGACCAGGAAGGAAAGGGGTAGGGGAAAAGATTTTGCAAGCAGAGCATAAATTACACATTAGAAGAGGGAAGGAAGACTAGGGAGTTGAGGTAATGAATGGAGTGGCGATGGGGAAGGATTAAAATCAGTTCAGTACTATTAGCCTATCTATTTTGATCATTTTGTACTTGTTTTTCTTATTCTTTTTTTCTGTTTTGGTTAGTTCAAGGTTAGATTGATAACTTAATTCTGAATAGATAATATATGTAAAAGCACTTTGCAGATCCTGGGAATGTTATTCATTTGTAAATTATCATTATTATTATTACCATAACAGCAGATTAAAACAGTACACTTTATGGCTTTATTTTTATTGCATGCACTCTACATCCTTAGGAATTCTGAAGAACAGAGTATTATTGTGTTGTTTATTAAATCATTGTCTTTCAGCTTCAAACATTCAAACACTCTTGTATGCCAAGGCAACCTCTTCAGAGCTCATTTCTCTTTAGCCTGCTCCTTGTTAGACTCTGCCCCCCAAAATAGGCACATAGATCAATGGAACACATAGAGAACCCAGAAATAAGCCCACGCCCCTGTGGTCATTTAATCTACGACAAATGAAGCAAGAACATACAGTGGAGTAAAGACAGTCTAGTAAATAAAGAGTGTTGGGAAAACTGGAGAGATAACATGCAAAAAAAATAAATAAAATGAAACTGGACCACCTTCTTACTCCATATACAAGAATAAATTCAAAATGAATTAAAGACTTAAATGTAAGACCCGAAACCATAAAACTCCCAGAAGAAAACATAGTCAGTAAACTTTCTGACATTGCTCTTAGTGATATTTTTTCTGATCTTTCTCTTCGGGCAAGGGAAACAAAAGAAAATATAAACAAATGGTACTACATCAAGCTAAAAAGTTTTTGTGCAGCAAAGGAAACCACCAACAAAAAGAAAAGATAGTATAGTGAATGGGAGAAGACATTCATGAATGATATGTCTGGTAAGGGGTTAATATCCAAAATTTATATATATATATATATATATATATATATATATATATATATACATATATATAAACTCATACAACTCAACACTAAAAACCCCAAACAATCCAATTAAAAAATGGGCCGAGGACCTGAATAGACATTTCTCCAAAGAGAACATACAGATGGCCAATAGATATATGAAAGGATGCTCAATGTCACTAATTGTCAGAGAAATGCAAATTAAAACCACAATTAGCTATCACTTCACACCTGTCAGAATGCCATGCGTATCATCAATAAATCAACAAACAACAAATGTTGGTGAGGATATGGAGAAAAGGCAACTCTCATACACAGTTGGTGGGGTTACCACCCTGGAAAATGGTTTGGAGGTTCCTCAAAAAATTAAAAATAGTTATGACCCAACAATTCCACTTCTGGGTATTTATCCAAAAAAATCCACTAATTTGAAAAGTTATATGCTATCCTATGTTCATTGCTGCACTATATACAATAGTCAGATATGGAAGCAGCTCAAGTACCCATCAAGAGATGATTGGATAAAGAAGATGTGGTACATATATACTGTGGACTATTAGTTGGCCATCAAAAAGAATAAAATCTTACCATTTACAACCATATGGATGGACCTAAACAGTATCATGCTAAGTGAAATAAGTCAGACTGAGAAAGACAAAGACCATATGATCTCACTTATATGTGGAATCTAAAGAACAAAATAAGCAAACAAACAAAACAGAAACAGACTCATAGATACAGAGAACAAACTGATGGTGACCAGCAGAGAGGAGGGTTGGGGAGCTGGGTGAAAAAGGTGAAGTGATTAAGAAATACAAATTGGTAGTTACAAAATAATCATGGGGATGTAAAATACAGTATAGAGAATATAGTCAGTAATGTTGAAACATCTATGTATAGTGGTAGGTGGGTACTAGACTAATCAGGGGGATCACTGCATAAATAATATAAATGTCTAACCACTATGCTGTACACCTGAAACTAATATAAAATAATATCTAATGTCAACTGTAACTGAAAAAAGTAAATAAATATTTTTTTACAAACTGTGTGGTACTGACATAAGTACAAACATGTAAACCGATGGAATAGAATAAAGAGCCTAGAAGTAAACTCTCACATATACAATCAATTGATTTTTCAACAAGGATTCCAAAACCATTCAATGGACAAAGGACAGTCTTTAGAAAATGGTGCTAGGGAAATTGGTTATCTACATGTAAAAGAATGAATTTGGACTCTTACTCTACACAATTGTCAAAAATTAGTTCAAAATGGATCAAAGACCTAAATTTAAGAGCTAATACTATAACTATAGAACTCTTTGAAGAAAACATAGGACAAAAACTTTATGACTTTGGATTTGGTAATGATTACTTGGATATGACACCAAAAGCACAGGTAACAAAAGAAAAAATAAATTTGACTTCATCAAAATTAAAAACTTCTGTGTATAAATGGCCACTATCAACAGAGTGAAAAGGCAACCCACGGGATGGAAGAAAATATTTCAAAGGATATACCTGATAAGTGATTAATATCTAAAGGACATAAAGAACTACAAATCAACAACAACAAAAAAAACAAACAGTTCAATTTAAAAAATGGGTAAAGATCTTAAATAGATATATCTCCAAAGAAAATATACAGCACATGAAAAGATGTTCAATATCATTTGTCATTAGGGAAATGCAAATCAAAATACCACTTCCCACCCGATAAGATAACCATTATTAAAAAAACAGAAAACAAAAACTGTTGGCAAGAGTGATGTCACAGGAATGGTGGCAGGGAGGCGGACCTCTTGAGCTCTCCTCCAGATCTTACCACACACCGAACTTCTATAACCCATAAAAGGACTCTCTGGTCATCACACAGAATAACTAAGAGACTAGTAGGAGGATTACTTGAAGGTGGGAAAATTGGGAGAGCAGGGGAAGAGGGAAGGGAGCAGAGTGGAGACGTGGCCTAGCCCGCATCCGCGGCTACAGAGACGCAGGGGTTCCCAGGACGGAACAGAGACCACAAAAGCCAGCAGATGGGCTCTTTCCCTGCATCTCACAGCTGACTTCTCCTGCCAAGAGAGCAGCATATCCAGCATTTGACGCAGTAACCTCAGCTGAGACCTCCAGCTGGGCCCTAGGTCGGACAAACTCCATACCTGGGCTCCTCCCCCCACTCTCCCAATCCTAATCCTGCCCTTCCAGAGACTTAAGCTGGCCCCTGAACTGAGGAGTATTGTCAGATTACAGAGGAGTCATAGTGCTCAGGATCTGGGAAGACCGGAGTGCAGCTCTGACCCAGGGAAGAGGCTGGGAAGAGTGTGATTTGCTGGGCTGGGAGAGAAGAGACTCCTCCACCCCCAGCCACCACCTTTTCTGGCCTTCGGGAAGAGTGTGACCCTGCTGGGGTGGGAAAGAGAAGACCCCTTCATTCCCAGCCCCCACCCTTTCTGGCCTGCCTAGGGCAGGGCAATTACAACTGCAGAGGCACTCTCAGGTATCAGCAGTAGGTGGCAGACACAGCTCTGGGCTTTCAGAAACTCAGAAATCTCCTGCCCACCACACACACACACACACACACACACACACACACACACACATACACGCACACACACATGCACGGCAGAAGTGCCCTAAGACTCAGGAGACCTGGGCACGGGGCTGGATGTGTTACTTTCCGTGCACATATGTGCAGGCAAGAACAGAAACTGCACTGACTGTAGAAACTACCATCCAGACCCCTTAGCCCTGCTCATCTAAATCTGCAGTCCCAAGGTCACTCTGGGCACCAAGTGACCAGCTCTGCCTGCACAAGATGCAGAGGACTCTTTGGTACAGCAGAGGACAACCTGGAGATTACTTGGTGGGCGTAAGCCAAGACTGGCAGTGCTTTTTGTGTTTTGTTTTGTTTTTATATCTTTGATATCTTTGCCTCTGTCGAGTGTCGGTTATCGGTTGTTTTCACATGTGAATGTATTTGGTTTTTTCTTTGTTGTTGTTGTGGTGGTGCTTGGTGATTTGCTTTGTTCTGAAATTGCCATACACCAGGGCCCAGCTTAAGAGGCACAAGATTCAACACACACAGAGGCCAACTCCAGACCAAACAAGAGTACTAACAGGTTTAACCTACAAGTGACACAACCAGAGGGAATTTTCTACAGGAACAAGAGCCCATAGAGGCCAAACCTCATTTAAGCAGTCAACCCTCACACAGCAGAATATCCTGATGTGGGCAGAGCCAAGTCTCACAACTAGTCAGCCTGGGAGTCAATCTCACCTACTCACAAGTTAAAGCAATTAAAGATCAACTTTAACAGGACAATATACACAACACAAGAGTCACTTTTGGAGCACACGCAGAAGAGAAGAAGGAAGTGATGCAAGCCAAATATAAAGGACACATACTACATCAGATAACCCACCAAAAACTAAGAACCCTAGGGGATTTACCTAATACATCAAAGCAAACACAGAGAGTCAGCCAGAATGGGGAAACAAAGAAACATGTCCCAAATAAAAGAATAGAAGAAACCTCCAGAATTGGAACCAAATGAAATAGAGGTAACCAACCTATCAGAGACAGAGTTCAGAACACTGATGATAAGAATGTTTTAGGAGCTTAGTGACAACATAAAGAAGGATAGAGAAATCATAATGAACAACCAGTTAGAACTAAAGAATACAATAACTGAAAAAAAGAACACACTTGAAGGAATTGCCAGCAGGTTAGATGAAGCAGAAGATCGAATCAGCGACTTAGAAGACAAGTTAGCAGAGATCACCCAAACGGAACAACAAAAAGAAAAAAGAATAAAAAACAATGAAGATAGTTTAAGAGACCTCTGGGATAACATCAAACGCAACAATATGCGCGTCATAGGAATAGCAGAAGGTGAAGAGAGGAAGCAAGGGATCGAGAACATATTTGAAGTAATAATGTCTGAAAACTTCCCTAACCTGGTGAAGGAAACCGACATACAAGCCCAGGAAGTGCAGAGAGTTCCAACCAGGATAAACCCTAACAGGGCCACACCAAGACACATTGTAGTTAAAAGGGCAAAGGTTAAAGACAAAGAGAGAATCCAAAAACCAGGAAGAGAAGGACAGCGGGTTACATACAAGGGAAGTCCTATAAGATTATAAAATGACTTTTCTACAGAAACATTGCAGGCCAGGAAGGAGTGGCAGGAGATACTCAAAGTGATGGAAAACAAAGGTCTACAACCTAGATAGCTTTATCCAGCAAGACTATCATTTAAAATTGAAGGAGAGATAAAGAGTTTCCCAGAAAAGAATAAGCTAAAGAAATTTATTACCACCAAACCTGCATTGCAGGAAATATTAAAAGGGCTTCTGTAAACAGAAGAAAGATGAAAACAATCTAACTAGAAATTTAAAAAATGGCAGTAACTATGTACCTATCAATAATCACTTTAAATGTAAATGGATTAAATGTTCCAATCAAAAGACATAGGGTGGTTGATTGGATAAGAAAGCAAGACCCTTCTATATGCTGTATACAAGAGACTCACATCAGATCAAAATACACACACAGGCTGAAAGTGAAGGGTTGGAGTAAGATATTTCATGCAAATGGAAATGAGAAAAAAATGGAGTTGCAATACTTGTATCTGACAAAATAGACTTTAAAATGAAGAATATATTAAAAGACAAAGATGGGCACTACATAATAATATAGAGATCGATCCGACAAGAGGACATAACCCTAGTAAACATCTATGCACCCAACATAGGAGCACCTAAATATATAAAACAGATATTGACTGACATAAAGACACAGATCAACAGTAACACTATCATAGTAGGGGACTTCAACCCACCTCTGACAACAAGGGACAGGTCTTCCAGACAGAAAATCAATATGGAAACAATGCCCTTAAATGACACATTGGACCACTTGGATAATCCATATTTTCAGAGTATTTCATCCCAAAGCTGCAGAACACACGTTCTTCTGAAGCACACATGGAACATTTTCCAAGGTAGACAACATGTTAGTCCACAAAACAAGTCTTGATAAATTTAAGAAAATTGAAATCATACCAATTGTCTTCTGTGACCACAGTGCTATGAAATTAAAAATGAACTACAGGAAACAAACTGGAAGACACACCAATTCATGGAGACTGAATAACATGTTACTAAATAATGAATGGGTCAACAATGAGATCAAGGAAGAAATCAAAAGACATTTCGAGACAAATGAAAATGAAACACGATGACCCAAAATCTATGGGATGCAGTGAAAGCAGTCCTAAGAGGGAAATTCATAGCATTGCACGCCTACCTAAAGAAACAAGAAAAATCACTAATCAACAGTTTATCTTCACACTTAAGGGATCTGGAAAAAGAACAGCAAAATAAGCCCAAAGGGAGTATGAGGAAGGAGATAATAAAGATCAGAGCAGAAATAAATGAAATAGAAACCAGAAAAACAATACAAAAGATCAATGAATCCAAGAATTGGCTTTTAAAGAAGATAAAATCGACAAACCTTTAGCCAGACTCATTAAAAAAAGAGAGAGAGGGCCCAATTTAATAAAATCAGAAATGAAAGAGAAGTGACAACAGATACCACAGAAATACAAAAAAATTTAAGAAATTACTATAAGCAACTATATGCCAATAAGTTTGACAATTTGGAAGAAATAGACAATTTTCTAGAATCACACAACCTTCCAAGGCTAACTCAAGAAGAAACAGATAACCTGAATAGACTCATTACCACCAGGGAAATTGAATCAGTAATCAACAATCTTCCAACAAACAAAAGCCCTGGACCAGATGGCTTTACAGGTGAATTTTACAAAACATTCAAAAAAGAATTACCACCTATTCTCCTCAAGCTCTTCCAAAAAATCCAGAAGGAGGGAAGACTCCCAAACACTTTTTATGAGGCCACTATCACCCTAATCCCAAAATCAGACAAAGACACTACAAAAAAAGAAAACTACAGAATGATATCTCTAGTGAACATAGATGCAAAAAGCCACAACAAAATATTAGCGAACAGAATTCAGCAATACATTAAAAAGATCATTCACCATGATCAAGTGGAATTCATCCCTGGTATGCAAGGGTGGTTCAACATCTGCAAATCAATTAATGTGATACACCACATTAACAAAATGAAAAATAAAAATCACATGATCATATCAAAGATGCAGAAAAAGCCTCTGACAAAATCCAGCAGACATTTATGATAAAAACTCTTAAGAAAGTGGGAATAGAGGGATCACATCTCAACATAATAAAGGCCATATATGATAAACCCACAGCTAACATCATACTCAATGGGGAAAAGCTAAAACCATTCCCCTTAAGATCAGGAACAAGGCAAGGTTGCCCACTTTTTCCACTTCTATTCAACATAGTGCTGGAAGTTCTAGCCACAGCAATCAGACAAGAAAAAGAAATAAAAGTCATCCAAATCGGTAAGGAGGAGGTAAAATTATCATTATATGCAGATGACATGATACTATATATAGAGAACCCTAAAGAGTCCACCAAGAAGCTATTAGAGCTGATAGATGAATTTAGTAAAGTAGCAGGATACAAAATTAATATTCAGAAATCAGTTGCATTTGTATATACCAATAATAAAACATCAGAAGGAGAAATTAAGAAAATAATCCCATTTCCAATTGCTTCAAAGACTATAAAATACCTGGGAATAAATTTAACCAAAGAAGTAACAGATCTGTACTCAGAAAATTATAAGACACTGAAGACTGAAATGAAAGAAGATACAACTAGATGGAAACACATACCATGTTCCTAGATAGGAAGAATTAATATAGTTAAAATGTCCATACTGCCTAAGGCAATATACATATTCAATGCAATTTCTGTCAAACTACCAATGACTTTTTCACAGAAATAGAACATATAATCCTAAAATTTATATGGAACCATAAAAGACCCCGGATAGCCTCCGCAATCTTGAGAAATAAGAACAAAGTGGGAGGTATAACGATACCTGACATGAAATTATACTACAAGGCTACAGTAATCAAAACAGCATGGTACTGGCATAAAAAGACACACATAGATCAATGGAACAGAATAGAGAGCCCAGAAATAAATCCATGTCTATATGGTCATTTAATCTATGACAATGGAAGCAAGAATTTACCGTGGGGCATAGATAGTCTATTCAATAAATGGTGCTGGGAAACCTGGACAGACACATGCAAAAAAATGAAGCTGGACCACCTCCTTACACCATATACAAAAATAAATTCAAAATGGCTTAAAGACTTAAATGTAAGATCTGAAGCCATAAAATTCCTAGAATAAAATATGGAAGAAACTTTACAGACATTACCTGGAGTAAGATTTTTACTGATATATCCCCTTGGGCAAGGGAAGTAAGAGAAAAAATAAACATGTGGGATTACATCAAAGTAAAACGTTTTATCACAGCAAAGGAAACCATCAATAAAACAAAAAGGGATCCTACTGAATGGAAAATGATATTTGCCAATGATATATCCCATAAGGGGTTAATATCACAAATTTATTAAAAAAGTCACTCAACTAAACTCCAAGAAAAACAATCTAATTAAAAAATGGGCAGAGGACATGAAGAGACATTTTTCTAAAAAGGACATACAGATGGCAAACAGACACATGAAAAAATGCTCAACCTCACTAACCATCAGAGAAATGCAAATAAAAACCACAATGAGATACCACCTCACCCCAGTCAAAATGGCTATCATCAATAAGTCAACAAACAACAAGTGCTGGTGAGGATGTGGAGAAAAGGGAACCCTTGTGCACTGTTGGTGGGATTGCAGATTGGTGCAGCCATTATGGAAAACAGTATGGAGGTATCTCAAAAATCTGAAAATGGAACTACCTTATAATCCAGCAATTCCACTCCTAGGTGTCTATACGGAGAAATCCAAAGCTCTAATTCAAAAAAATTTATGCACCCCTATGTTTATTGCAGCACTATACACAATAGCCAAGACATGGAAACAACCGAAATGCCCATCGGTAGATGACTGGATTAAGAAACTGTGGTACATTTATACAATGGAGTATTACGCAGCCATAAAGAAGAAAGAAATCTTAGCATTTGCAACAACATGGATGGACCTAGAGAACATTATATTAAGTGAAATAAGTCAGACAAAGACAAATACCGTATGATCTCACTTATATGTGGAATCTAAAGAAAAGAATAAATGAATGAACTAATCAGTAACAGTTTCAGAGACATAGAGGAAAAACTGAGGGTTGCTAGATGTGAGGAGGGGTGGGGTAAGGGGGAAGGTCAGGGGATTAGAAAACAGTCGGTAACCACAAGATGGCCACGGGATCATGAAAATTAATTTGGGGAATGTAATCAATAATGTTGTAAAGATTTTGTAGGGTATCCGATGGACACTTGTCTCATTCGGGAGACCACCTCAGGGAAGATGTAGATGCCTGATCACTGCACTGTACACCTGAAGCTGAAGCTGAACAATAATGAATGTCAACTATAAGTTTATATATATATATATATATATATATATATATATATATATATATATATATATAAACATATACATATATGTATATAGTTACAAGAAGTGGAGTACAGCATTAGGAACAGAGACAGTGGAAATGTAATGGCTGCGTGCGATGTCAGAGGGATAGTGGATGGGGGGAGGGGGGTTGACACAGTGTGAGAGATATAAATGATAAATGTCTAACTATTACATTGTTTTGTTACCGGAAACTAATAAAAAATAAAAAAAGAAGAAAAAAAAAAGTGTTGGCAAGAATGTGGAGAAAGTAGAATCATGTTGCATTACCGGTGCAGCTGCTATGGAAAAGAGTTTTGCAGTTCCTTAAATGTTAAACATAGAATTACCATATGATCCATGAATTACACTCCTATGTATATATCGAAAAGAATTGAAAGCAGGCATTCAATCAGATACTTGTATACCAATGTTTCATAGCAGCATTATTTACAACGACCAAAAGGCAAAAACAATCCAAAAGGCCATCAACAGACGAATGGATAAACAAAATGAGTTATATGCATCCAATGGACTATTATTCAGCCATAAAAAGAAATAAAATTCTGATATACAGATGAACCTTAGACACATCATGCTATATGAAATAAGCCAGACATAAAAGGATAAACACTGCATGATTTCACTTATATGAGGTATCTAGAATGGGAAGATTCATGGAGATAGAAGGTAGAATGGTGGTTGCCAGGGATTGGAGGCAAAAAGTGGGGACTGGGGAATTATTATTTGATGGATATAAATTTCAGTTTTGCAAGATGAAAGGAGATCTGAAGATGGATGGTGGTGATGATTGCACAACAATATGAATGTACTAAATACCTCTGAACTGTACACTTAAAAAGGGATAAGATGATAAATTCTATTTTCTGTATATTTTACCACAATAAAAACAAAGTTGAAAAAAGCAAATGGTCAAAAATGGATGCTAGGGACTCAAACTCATTCAGAAACATCGTATAAAAGGAAAGAATCAATCAAACATGTATTCTGCCTACCCTATTTGAACAGTACAACGAAATAGTACCAGATGAGGAGGATATTTGGCTCTTTATATCCATGTTCCAAGAACAAATGAAAAAGAAACAACAGAATCAGAGAATCAGAGAGTCAACACTTTATAATCCCCAAGAATTAATGGATTAAGCTAAAGCACTAATGGCTGCAAAATCAAAAAGAGGTGCCTCTTAATGGAAGAATAGAACACTACCTACAGACTTACCAAAGAGATGAAACACAATTATGATCAAGCCCCTGGATCCAGCTGCCAATTTGCAGGGGACAGAGGACAGAGGGATAAGATGAACTGCATCATGAGAATGTGATCAACAAAATGTAGATGGTGAAAAAATTTATAGGGCAAACAGTTCGAGTTACTCAACAGAAAAGAAAGCGATGGGGAAAAATCCTATAAATTAAAAGACCCCCTACATACACACACACAAAATTATCAAAATTTTTTTAAATGGGCGAGACTAAACTCTATTTGTTGAGATATACTTTGGGCAATAAAATGATAAGCACAGCAAGTGATGCCAATAAAAATCGAGAAGGTTCCTTTTGGAGGGTAAAAGTCAGCTGCCATAGGGATAGAGCACATGAAGGCCTTGCAGGGTGGCTAGCAAACTTCTAGTTCTTGATCTGGGTGAAAATTGTAAGAGCATTCACTTTATCATAATTCATTATACTACATATTTCGTCTGAGTAGTTTTCCACACCTATTTTATTTTATTATTAAAAAATGGTTTTAAAATTAATATTTCTTTTATATCAAATATACAGTCACTGTGCACACACACACAAAACTACAAAAAGTCATTTCAATAAAAAGCAGAATAAAAATGATAAATTGAGTAGTAAAGGTATTTTCTAATTTTCTGTGTTCCCTTTGGTTTATTAGCTTTTTGATATTGAGGCATTCTTGCCTTGTTGAAAACAGTTATTCATATCTACTTGTAGTTTTAATGCTATTTTAATGTGAGTATAATCCCCAACACTTCCTTTCTTTACTTTTCTTTGAGGCCTTTTTTTTTATAGCGAACTACTTTACACATACATAAATGTATAGCTTAATCAATTATTATAAAATAACCAGCATTAAAAGTCAGGAAATAGGGGACGGCAGGTTAGCTCAGTTGGTTAGAGTGTGGTGCTCTTAACAACAAGGTTGCCAGTTCGATCCCCCATGGGCCACTGTGAGCTGCACCCTCCACAGCTAAATTGAAACAACTACTCGACTTGGAACTGATGGGTCCTGGAAAAACACACTTAAAATAAATAAAAGTTAAAAAAAAAAAATCAGGAAATAGAATCTCAAAAGCACTCTCCCCCAAAACCCTGACCCTGCCTGCCAGAGCTAACCATGATCCTCACTTTATGAGAATCACTACTTTGCTTTTTTTCGTGGTTTCCTCCACTAAGAATGCATCCATAAACATAATATAATTTTGCCCGTTTAAATTTTTATATACAAAAATCATACAATATGTATTTTTGGGTGTTTGTTTTCCTTCATTTTTTACTCAATATTATATTTTTTAAATGCCTCTGTATCATTTCATGTAGCTGTATTTCATTCATTTTCATTATTGTATAGTATGCCTGTATGGAATACCACAATTTAATTAACCATTCTATTGTTTTTTCCAGTTTGGGTTCACATAAGCACAAATGTTTGTAGAGTAAATGTGTAAAAGTAAAATTGCTGAATCATAGGGTACACACATCTAGCTAACGTCATACCGTTTTCCAAAGCGGTTGCACCACTTCACACTCCCATCTGCAGGGTGAGGGTTCTTGGCCCTACATCCCTCCCAACCTCAGGCACCCTCCAATACTTCTTATGCTCACCTGGTGAGTATGGAGTCATACCCACTATGGTTTTAATTTGCCCTCTTCTGATTATTATGAATTAAGTACCTTTAAAATCAACAACAAATATTTATTAGCTGTTTGGATTTCTTTTGGAAAATCGCTGTTCAAGTCATTTGCCCACTCTCTAACTGGATTCTTTTCCTTGATCTGTAGAAGTCCTTCAAGTATTCTTAGCAGCATTTGTTGCAAATATCCTCTCCCACCCGGTGGCCTGCCTTTCCTTGCTTTCCAACTTTGGAAAGTCAGAGTGGCCCGACAGCAGCCTCACCCAGAGCTCCAGCGGTCGCCGAGGGTCTGGCCCTGAGGCCATCATCACAACCGTTCCCACCCGCCCTCTCCGCCTGAGCTGGAGGTGTCACCGGACGTGGTAGTCGCGACCGCACCGGCCCCGCCCTCCTGGTGTGACCCCGCCCGCGGCGGTGCCAGGAGAGTCGCGCGGGACCTCGGTCTCCGGGGTAGCTCTGGGCGACGCAGGCAGCCGGGGACCGGGGGAGGTGACGGGCAGGGCCCTGCGGCTGCTGCGGCGCAGGAGGATGCGGGGCCGCCGGGGTCGTGGCAGCGGAGGAGCGGCGGGCAGGTGACTGGCAGTTGCCCCCGGAACAGGGTGGGCGGCGCGCCGGGGGAGGGAAACGAGAAGGGCTGGGACTGGGGCTGGGGATAGCAGGAAACCTCCCGAGGAAACTGGATCGGAATCAGGGAGAACTCAAAGGAGCCCGCCCCTGACAGCATTTGGGACCAGGTCAGAAGAGCGGACTGTGGCCGAGGCAGGGACTGGGGCCCAGGGGCCTGGGTCGGGAGGTCAGGCGCTGGAAAGACTTTGGTGCCCAGACTCCCAGAGCAGTCCTGTCCTAGGTTGATTAAGACAGTCCAGGACACCAGACTGTCGGGACCCGTCACTTCCTGGGCCTTAAAACGCCCCTTGCTGCCCGGCCTCCTCCCTCAGAGAAAAGGCAAAGGTAGAAAACAAACTGAACACCCATAAGGGCAGCTTCTGGCCTGTTCCAAAAGAGGGCCAAGTTTTCAATACCTTTCATCTTGGTGAGCGCAAGCAGGATTCCTTTTCACCCCCCAAAGGAAATTCGATTCTCCCAGTGCTAGTGGACTAGACCCAAGGTTAGTTCTTTAGGGAACTGACCATTTCTTAGTGCCTAGGTATCCGTGTGGGTCTTGTTTACTTAGGAGATTTGTTTGCCTCTCTTGGTCAGAAATCTGTTGTGCCACCAGAGAGCCACTTTCATTACATTTGAAATGCCCACTTTTTCATTTAGTTAAGCTATCAGCTTTTCCTTCTTTAATCCCATGCTTTTATAAGACCGGACCTCCACGGAAGACCCAGCTTTTGTGGCTTTGCTCTCTTTATACTCTCCCAAACTCCATTAATACGTTAACAACAGAAGTATTATCTTATTCTATGGACTTTTAAAATTTAAGTTAACTCCAAGGGGCGCTAGTCTACCTCATTTAAGAAAAGAAGATAAATTGAAGAGACTGAATAATTGCATGAAGGAGCAATTCAACATTGAAATATGATTATTTTAAGCCTTTTCTTTAAGTTCCCCAGCACAATGACTTGAACTCTTACAGTAAAACTGGTGTTTAAAAACCTTCAGTTACAAAGGGCTAGTACTTGATGGATTTGCTGCTTTCTAAAGATATCCTAAAAAGCAACAATTAATCAGCTTGTCAATATTAAAATAATACAGTAGAATGAAATAGATGTATTTTTAAGATAAGAGACTTAATATAGCAAACCAGTCTGTACAGTTAGACAATAATGTGAGTCCACCAACTGAGACAACTTTGAATTAAGAAGAAAGCCAGTTCATATGTATTTAAATATGAATGTTACCTTTTGTCTGCTTTGTTTGTTAAAGTGCTTTCCTCCAAGGAGTTGGTGCTGTTCCTTGGGAACCTTAGCAACAAGATCAACATTATAAGCAATGCTAGGAATAAGATCGTATTATTTAATTGAAGTTAGGATCTGCCAAAAGAACAAGAGCAAGCCCTTTAAACAAATTTTACAGTAATCTCTGGTGGTGAAGGTTTCTGTTATCTGGAAAAAAAAAAAAGCCATAAAGGCAGTGAGATAGAAGACAGAGGAAAGAGAAATGCTAGGTGGAGATGAAAGGAAGCACAATCCAAAAACATCATCTCCTTTTAATCTGATACGAACTCAAAGCATCCTTTCCATAAACCATCTTATTGGTCTTTATAACCGCCCTTTGAGAAAGGGAGGAGTCACTTGGAATGACACTCTTAATCGAGTTAGAAGAGACCCAGCTGTCACTCAGGCCAATATCCCATCCACCCTACACTCCCCAGGACAGAGGCCCTTTCAGGTAGGTGGACATCTAGCCTCTGCTATGAATTGCTCAGTGGCGGAATTCACAAGGCCACCAAATCTTTGGTTGAATAGTTTTAATCATTGTTTTTTTTTTTTAATACTGCTCTGAGGTTCATCTCCACGTAATGGCCCCCTAAAATACGCATTTCTATCTAGTAGCGACCTGGGTATTAAAAAGTCTTCCAAATGACGAAGCCAAATGTAGGTCTAGGAACAAAACAGCTTCTCTCTTTACAGTTCTGAGTATGGAAACCACACTCTTCCCCTCCCTCCCTCCTTTGTTTTCCACAAGGTAGACCATTAACTTGTTTTTCTCTATCCATGAATACTACCGAACAATGATATATTTGTATCAATGCCCTGGGTATTTGAAATAAGGCCATTGAAGTCCTGTCCATAATTACCACTTGGCTTCCAGGACTATCTATCACAGGGCCTTGGAAGCTGGAAAAGGATTGTGCTTCTGTAGAGCCATTTGATTTCCTCAATGAAACTGCCCTCAATTACTCAGGCTCGTTAGGAGTTCTACATCAGATGTATTCCTGTAGAGAGAAAAACACAATAGTTTTTCCAATAGACCATCCTCACACACACAAAAGGTATACACAAAAGCCTGCAGATAATTTAACAAGGTTCTTGTACTCATTTAAATTTTTAACATTGCAATTAGAAAGATTTCAGTAGTCACAGAGTAACATAAATATAATTTTTTTAGGTAATGCTTTTGTGAACCACAACTTTAAATATTCAGCCAACTACTCCTATCAACAAGAGTATCCCTGTTAAATTTTGTAATTTTTTCAAGATGAGTCATAGTAAATTAATTCCCAAGCTCTCTATTCAATCTCCTGTCCATCATATCAACTTAAAGTTTCAGTCCACAGAACCACCTTTTAAGAAAGAAGACTTATATCTTATTTCAAAAGACTCCTTGGAATCTGATTCAGAAAGCCTCACTCAAGAGATTAAGGCCCTGTCTGAACTTGAAGACCTAATCCAGGACAACAATATGGAGCCTGACAGCTTGGAGGAGGATAGCTTGAGTGAGATAGAAGAGGAAGCAAGCGGAAAAGCAGCTGAGATGGACAGCAAGGACAACCTCCATACCCAGGACAATGGCGCAAATAACAGGTAAGGAACTGGCTTGCCTAACAGTGGTTTCTGAAATGTGTTGCTAAATAATTACTGATACTATTCCAAGTGAGAGCAAAGACAGGCCCTCATAACGAGCACCTTGTAATGTGTGTGAGACAGGTCTCCATGCAGCTAGGGACACTTTGGAGATAGGTTTTTTGCCACATTCTTTTTTACAGTATTTAAAAAAACATGCGAAAGACAAAGAGAAGTATTAATAAAGGCATTTGCTTTTCTTATGCTCCTTATTTCCTGTCCATGTTTCAAGTGTCTCCACTGCTATGACCTCACCTTGGAGAAATTTCAGAAAGGCTGGTATAGAAGAGTGCCATGACTTGGAGTCAGGTAGTCTTGATTCTGTCCAGGTGCTGCTGTTTAGTATATAATTTGGAGTAAGTCACTTAACTGTTTTGCATATCACTATTTCTCACCTGTCAAATGAACCAGCCTGCCTATCTCCCAGCGTTGCTGTGAATGTCAGTAACTACGTTCTGGGGGTACAATCCTACCTGAGCTAGTAGAGGTCTACTTCCCAGGACTTATAGAATCATATAAAGAGTCAATTTCTAATAATTAGTATTGATGGGGTATTAACTTTATGCTATGAGCCACCAAAAACTGTAAGAGAAAATAAATTAGTGCAATATTACTCAGTTTTAATGAAAATATAAATGATATGTTAGAGTGTAGAAGTTAAAAGCTATTGATTAGAAAGGAGTTTTAGTGTGGTGGTGAAGTGCATAGAGTCTGAAACAGACCATCGGGTTCAATTTCTGCCACTTAGTAGCTGTATGATCTTGGCCAAATCTACTTAATCTGTGCTTCAGTTTCCTCATCAGTAACAATAGGATAATAATAATGATTACCTTATAGAGTTTTTGTGATGCTAAAATAAATTAATATATATATATATAAAATACGTAAAGTACTAAGAATAGTGACTGGTTCTTTATAAGTTATATATGTATTAGATTTTTTTTTTTATTAGGAGTGAAATATATTGAGGAAAGTTTATTTGAAGGCCTAGAACTTGGACAGGCAAGGTTTTGGAGACAAGGTAAGATTTGGAAAAAAGAACAGAATTAGAGTAATGTGTGTGTCATATTAAAGATCCCTGCTTAATAGCAGAGGGTCTGTTCTGAGTATAGGGAAAGTGGACTAAATAGGCGCTGTCATGGAGTGCAACCAGCCCACATCACACACAGAACATTGAGCACAGAACTCAAATGACTCGTCCCAGTAAGACAGTCGTAGCATGGGCTTGTGTGGAAGCCGGAATTTGAGCCCAGTCCTGAATCTTTTCCCTCATTTCTTCTTTCCATCCTTCTTTCTTTCATTGGGGATATTGAGTTGAATCAAGCTCGTATGCTTTGTAGAGGATCTCAAAGTACTGTACAAGTGATAAGTGTTGTCACCAAGGTGCAGACATAGTGATAGGGGCAAAGGAGGGGTTCCTTCTCTATATGAAGACTTCGGTCAGCCAGACACACTGACAAGGCTGGGTTGGGTACGCCAAGGAAGAGAGAATGCAGGTTCATGGGGAGGGCAGTGAAATGAAGCAGTGTTTAAGGAACTTTATTCTTTATTTAAGCTGGTACATTTTGAATTAGAAGATAAACACACAGGGACAAAGGGACTACCAAGTAGTAAAATTCCAATGACAACAACTATAACAAGAACATCTCTTTTTAAAGGCCTGTCTATAATTTCACTTCATTCTTCATTGTAACCTTGCAAGAAAATGCAGTTACATATTCCCATTTTACAGATAAGGAAAATGAAGCTAACAAAGATGAAGTAACTTGTGTAATGTCATGGTACTGTGAGGGGATGTTTGTTATTTTGCTATTGATATTGTTTTTTTTAATTTTGACAAAATTCTAACCTATAGAACAGTACAGAGAAAAATGCTTATAATCCTTACTGCCATGTTTGTTTTTGATATATTTTTTAAAAGATATACGATGTTACCAATAAAGTTTACTTGTTCCCCATCTCAAATCCATACCCCTGTCTTCCTCCTCAGAGATAACCAATACATATTCTTATGTCGGTGTATATCCTTTTTAGCAGTCTTTTATTCATTTGCATCATAGGTAATTTATATCAATAATGAAAGAATTGACAGGGCTTGGTGACAGATTAGATATGTGACTGAAGAAACAAGAGAAGCCAAAGATTATTTTAAAGTTCTAATAAAAATAGCTAGCATTTAAAATAGAGTGCTTATCATGAACACATCACTGTGCTAAACACTTTACACGTATTATTTAATCCTTATGACAGCCCTGGTAGGTGGACACTATAATGATCCCATTTTAAAGGTTGCAGATGAGGTTTAAAAAAGGTTATATTATATCCATTTATTGTATCTAGTAAGCAGAAAACTCAGGCAGTCTGACTCTGCTTTAAACAATGTTTTTTATTGTAGTTCTAAGAGAGTCATAGTCTCCTGGGTACTAAGCAATCGCAGTTTTATTTACAGAAATGGGGGCATCAGAAAGGAAAGGTCTTTTGTGATGGTAGGTATTCTTGTCTGTACCCTTAAGATAAAGAAACCAAGGCAAGGATTCATGAAGTGACTTCATTTCCCCAGTGTTGAGTTTTTCCTTTTTGAGTTGATGCTCAGGGACCTGACTTTAACCTTGCTGTTTACTCAAGACAATGTAAACACCACTCAATGTATTTCAAAATAAAGACTAATACTTACAAATTGAAGAAAAAAAAAAATATATATATATATATATATATTTAAGGAGATTTCATAAAGTGTTTTTATTTTATAAATCATTTTCACATATATATATATATATATATATATATATTTTTTTTTTTTTTTTTTTTACCTCACAGCAACATGATGAATTTTGGAAAAACACGCATGATTAGTATCCCTGTTTCATAGCTAAGGAAACTGGCTTGGAGAGGTTTAAAAGTGGCCCTAAATTACACAGGTAATAAGTGGCAGAGCTAAATCTCAAATCTGAGGTTTCTACTCTTAAGATCCTGTTCCTTCTCTATATGAAATCATTCATGAGACTACTTTAATTACTACAGCATGTAATGAATTTTGTAGAAATAAGATCATCAGATTAGCTGTCTGCTGGGACTTGGACATGGTTTCTATACAGTGAATCCTTGTTGAGATTGTATAAAAAATATATTTTTAAAAGAGAATAATACTTACGAAATCAAAATTATGGTTAGGGCTTGGTCTTCTGATTCAGAGTTCCTTAAAGAATGCTATTTTCCTTAGATTGATTTGCCTTGGAAATGTTTAATGGTAGGTGATAATCTCCAGGGTTAGAATGGGTTATACCCCTAATAACTGTTTGGCTGTATAGTGCTTCATACATTGAACGTTAGGAGGACCAGTTCTCCACTACAAAGGAAAACAGAACTGAAGCATTTAGGTAAATAATGCCCCAAAAATATTATTCAGGTGAGTGTTTAGTTATTGGTCCGTTTCTCTGCCTCACTTTAGTATGGGAAGCTTGTCTAGATGTATTGTTTCTTGGATCTGAATTTATAAGCCGTAAGTAAACAAATTGATCTCAGACTCTCAATATAAAATTAAAGTAGTCTTTCATTTCTGCAAGATATATGGCATTCTGGGAATTGTAGTTCAAAAAATTAATCAGTCTTACCTTAAAACCAAAGAAAATCTCTTTCTTCTTGCTTTTCTAAACAATTTTAAAAGCCTCCTGACAAATCACTTGAGCCCCATTCTTAATGTTTTGATGTTACTAGAACCTCCTCAAAGCAATTACTCCTTGTATTTCACCAAAGTCAAGCCATAGTTCAATGTATATGGATTAAAGAAAACCTTTTACTTAATGGAAATTGAAGCAGCATTGACTGTAGTGAATAAATCAAGAGTGGAGAGAGGATCTTCACATGATAATCCTTAAACCCCACTCCAGAACTAGCCTTATGACCCTTGGCGCTCACGAAGAAAGAGATCAATGTAATTCCTAGAGCATTAGAAATAACCTCTTCAGTCCTAGGGCCTTCTGAAACCTTATATGTGAAAAAAAAAAAAAAAATCAGAGAGCAGCAATACAGTACTTAGTATATGTGTTTAATAAGATCTTGTTTATAAGAATATGTGTACTCAAATATAATTAGCTACCATTTGTAGAATTATTTGCTTTATATATACTATCTCATTTACCTTACAAGAACCTTTTAGATAGGTATTATTATCCCCATTTTGCAGATAAGGAACCAAGGCTCTGAGAGTCGTGTAGGTGTAAGTAGTTACTAAGAGGCAGAGCCTGAGCCTGTTGTTATAAGCAGCTAGATAGGTGATCAAGGGCTGATCTGATAGAAGATTCAATTTTACTATCTAACAAATATTAAAGATATAATAATTTTAATATGGACTAAACTGAGGCCTGGGTACAGATGCATGTAAAATTATAAATTTTATTAAAATAATACAAATATTTAAAGGCTACTCTGCCCTAAGAAGAAATAAACATTAATTATATTTTACTTCGGACAGCAGGATCATAGTCTATATTCCTCACACTTCTCCTGGGAAACAGAAACGTTTTCATTCATTGAGGTCTGCAGATGTCTTCCTCTCATCACCTGGCAACCATAGCCTTTACAAAAGATCCCATATTCTGTCTAATAAACCACCTTGTGCCAGAAATTACTGGGTGGGAGAAAGGCATGATGAGGAATTATTAGTTAAATTGAATATTTAAAATTGTCTGAAAGTAAGGAAGGGACTCAGTAGTAATAATCTGCATTTTTATTGTTTTGGGTGGTATATAATTTTTCCTCTTAAATGCTTTCATATACATTGTTTCAGATTAATAATAAAAGAATCATGTGAAGTATTGAATGATGATTTCTAGGACATAAATAGCAGTACTGGATAACCAAAATCAATAGTGGGTAAGAACCAAAACTCAGCATTTTCATTATTCCTCAAATTCTCAGACTGTTTTGTAAAACTCATTGGAAATATTTAAGCTGAGAATAGACTGCTTTCTCTCATAGGTGTAGAGTTTCCCCCCGTCCCCCACTGGTTGGGGGCATAAAGACAATACTTGAGGCTAGGTCTAATAGTCTAGTATTATTAAGAACATTCTGAGAGTTTCTAGCAGTCAACATTCATCCATGTTGATTTCTATTGTCTTTATTAGATAGATTGGTTGGCCAATCTCTTCAAATACATTACACTACATAGTACCTTGTTCTAGGGGTTTCACACAGTATTTTAGGGATAGCTACTGGCATTTTAGTTATTTATTTCTGGTCATGTGGGAATAGTTATATTAGAGAAGTGACTTTTTGCCATAGTTATTTGTCATTTCTGTTTTATGTTCATTCATTTGCTCACAAATTCTGCTGTAGTTAAACCCTAGCTTCTCAGAGCAGGCATGGTGCCATCATAACAGATGAGCAGTCAGAGAAGGAAGTATAGAGTGTGCGAGGGCATGAATTGTGTCTATTAAAGACAGAGTCCCTGCCAGAAATGCTAAAGCCACAGTGACTCCTGGGGTTTATTGCCCTCAGAGAACGACCAGCAGCAGTTCCTTTCTAGCTTATTTCAAAACGGGGATGCATTATTATGGTACAATAAGTAAATAAATAGTGAGTTTGAAGCCACAAAGTGTAATTCAGATTTATATCACCTGCAAGCCTGTGAGTTCATTAAGAGGATTAAGAAGATTGTAACCAAGGGATAGTTTAATTCATGCCCTTTACTGTTTTCCAGTCTGCAACAAGTTTGAAAATACAGGAAGCTTTGATTACCATAAATTTTTAATGTATTGAATTTAAACTAAATGCTTTTGCCAATACTTAATATACCTTGCCAAGTTTCACACGATAGGCCCAATTCAATTAATAAAATAGTAGATTCTTAGAGCTGTTAGGATTCTTTGAGTTCAGCCCGTTGCCCTTATTGCACAGAAGAGGAACCTGAAACCTAGAGGAGTTAAGAGACTCACTCAAGTTCGCATAGCTTGGTCAGTGGCAAAATCTGGACTAAGACCCAGATGTCAAGACCTGTCCATTGCTTTTCCCATGACATCACTGCTACCTTGCAACTGCAGTGCTATTATTATCTGGCATTTAAAATATAAGAAATTCAGAAAGGAAAAAAAAGATTAAATATCAACATGTAAACAGAATAAGTACAAACATTAAAACCATTCAAATATTATAACGAAAGTCAAAGGCTAGAAGCAAAAGCCTCTTCTGTACTATACAGGAAAAGCTGTTTGTTTTTCATGTAATAAAGGTAATGAAATACCTTTTTTTTTTTTTAAAGATTTTATTGGGGAAGGGGAACAAGACTTTATTGAGGAACAGTGTGTACTTCCAGGCCTGTTTTCCAAGTCAAGTTGTTGTCCTTTCAATCTTAGTTGTGGAGGGTGCCGTTCAGCTTCAAGTTGTTGTCCTTTTAGTCTTAGTTGTGGAGGGCGCAGCTCAGCTCCAGGTCCAGTTGCCGTTTCTAGTTGCAGGGGGCACAGCTCACCATCCCTTGCAGGAGTCCAACTGGCAACCTTGTGGTTGAGAGGATGCACTCCAACCTACTGAGCCATCTGGGAGGCAGCTCAGCTCAAGGTGCCGTGTTCCATCTTAGTTGCAGGGGGCGCAGCCCACCATCCCTTGTGGGACTCGAGGAGTTGAACCGGCAACCTTATGGTTGAGAGCCGACTGGCCCATGTGGGAATCGAACTGGCAGCCTTCGGAGTTGGGCTCATGGAACTTTAACTGCCTGAGCCACTAGGCCAGCCCCGATGAAATACCTTTTAAAAAATAAAAAATAAAATAAAATATGAGAAATTCTATGTAAGAAAGTGTAAACACCTGAAAATTTTATAAATCTTGGTCCCTGACTCTTAGCCCTTGTTTCCGGAAAATGAAAAGAACAACCAAGCCTCTTTAGTCTGGCATAAGCATTGTAAACTCTCACTGAATAAGAGGAATTGTATTTCTAAATACTGTGTCATACAGCATTTGTTTCACATAAGATTATCTTAAAAAAAGTGAGGTACTAGAATCTTATATTGCAGTCACTAACATGCCCTCTTTCAACATTTTCATTTAACTCACAGATTGCCCTTGAATCAAGACTGATACTAACGAGTCTAATAAATTGGGGCAAATATCTGGTTATTTCACAGCCATAAATCTGTTGTTAAAGAAAAGAAGGGACTTTAGTTGGAATTATCCAAATTATATAATCACTATAAATAAAATTCACTAGATAACAATCTAGCCTTTTCACTTTAGTGTGTTTCTGTGGATAGTCTTTAGCTTTCAGTTCATTAAACCACCTGTTTTCTATTAAAATGTTTAATTTTGTTCGCAGAATAAATACCTGCATTAAATTAAATTTTCTGGGTTGTAAATAACCACCCCAAAGCATTCCAGTATATTTGTGGAACCATTTTATTTCATACTTGCAAAAGTGATTTTTAATCCTTTGGGTTTATTTCATTTTATTTACTTAAAAGCCGTTGATATAAAGATTAATATAAGCATAGAATTCAGAAATCCTTGGAAACAATTGTCAGTTTTATAGTTCTAAAGAAGCATTAAAAACTTTACACTTAAACAGAAATTGAATTTGCTGTTCATATGCATAAAAGATTTAATGGCATATAAATTGGCAATAATTGTTCTGTTTAAAAGGATTAAATCAAACCTAAATCAATAATAACATGTGCATTTTCAATTTAACCGGCTACTTAAAATAAAGTGGCAAGTAAATAACTGCTAAATGATTAATAGCAATGCTTTTATTCACCTCCTCAACAGGCAAACTGGCCAGTTATTGAATATTTTATTATGAGTGCAAAGGATGTTAATTGTACTAGAAACATGCTCTAATTTTAGTAATTTTTTGATTGAATATTATACTGAATATGAGGCTCTTCATTAAATGGAGATTTTTATTTTGTTTGAAGTTGTCACAGTCAGTACTCAAATATGGTCCATTAAAGCCAGCAAATATCATGGCATATGCATCTGAGACCACCCTCCTCTTTCTTTCTGCATCCATTTCTAACCCAGGCATCTGAAGAGGCAACCGGGCATCTGTTGTCTGAACAGGAACAAAAGAGTCGCATACTCATTGTCTCATAACCTTTCTATCAAACGGGGAGGAAAAGAGGTGCATGTTTTGTGTGCGGATGATTACTGATGAAGGAGCACTTCACACTCATTTTGTTCCAGTGTGTTGACCTGGACCACAACACACAATTGAGTTTCTTAGCATACAAGCTTAGTACAATGAGGTTCTTTAGTATTATGTTCTATTTCAGCCATTAGATTCGTTTCTAGATACAGCTTTCCATGCTCATGATTTTGCAAAACGTACCCTCCTATTTGTTTCAACATATGATTTCCATTTAGAAAGGGAAGAGAGGGGATATTTTAAGATAGCATTGCAGGTGTAAATGGTGCACTGTAATTAGTGCTCTTTTAAGAGACACATTTTCCGATTTTATCTTGTATATATACATTATTAAAGTTTCTCTTTAAACAATTGGTTCGAAACATTTTTCTCAGCCAAAGCAATTCATTTTGTCTGATTTGTTTCAAAACCCTCTGTACTTTCTAGGTTCCACTTAAAACATCATTCTTTCCTGTAGTGTGTGATTGCTTCTACATATGGGCATTTAAGAATGGAAATTTGTTGAGGCTAAAAATTACAGCTCTTTCTGAAGGTCTAAAGTAATTTAATTCTCCCAGTTTTATCTTCCACATCATCTTTCAGCAGTTCTTAAAATATTTCATCATGTGGAAACACTGACATTTCTTAATCCCATTTCCTAAATCACAGTTCAAACAGATTCTCCATGATGCCTAAGTCATGGTGAAAAATTGGATTTTTAAAGACGAATGTTCATTTTTACAGGCCACTAAGTTGCCACTTAGTGCATCACAAGAAAACTTTTTGCCCTAGAAATAATTTAATCCCTGGGGAGAGAAGAACCCTTTGAGATCCATCAGCAGGAAGCACAATACACAATGTTATGTCATGGCGACTAAAGGTAACATACAGCAAGCCAAGACCAGTGACAGCTCACTGACAAATGGTTTCATAGTTTGCCCTTATTGGATCCTAATTCTGTGTCGAGGACATAGTTCTAAGCATTGGTATGTGTGTATGTGTATATATATATATATATATATATATATATATATATATATATCAACCACACTATAAGGTAAATACTATTGTTATTACCATTTTATTGATGAGGAAGCTGAGGCACAGAAAAGTTAAATAACTTGCCCCTGCTTACACAGTAACTGGTAGCACCAAGAATTGAGTGCAGGCATTCTGATTCCAGGATCCTTACTTATCCTTAGACATGCTACTATACCATTTCTCAGAGCCAAAATCCTCCATATTATTTTTCAGAGACGCAAAGCACCATGGAGATTTCATATGACTGAGGAAGTTCTATAAGTATGACTGTAGATGTTATGCCATTATCAGCTGGTACTGATTAAATATGATGACCAGTTGAGTGCCAGTTTTTTTTAGTATTACTGCAGAGATGGAAGTCAGGAATTCATTTCCTTTGATCATTGAAGACTACCTATTTTTTTTTAAATATTGGACATTCCTCGGTTATTGATTCTTTTGTGAATTTATCATAGGATCATAGAACAACAGATTTGGAATTGAGTTTGAGATATCATTTAGCAACTGAATCTGGAAATAAGAGGTTAACATATTTTCAGTGATAAACAAGGTTATGTTCTTCTATTTTAAATACCCATAATATTCTGTATCCCTGTATGTATCTAATTTATTACTTGATTATTACAGTTGGTACAAAAAGCTTGTCTTCCTTACTAGCAGGTAAGATCCATCAGCCTGCTTCTGTTTTGCTCACCATTCTATCTTCAGTGCCTAGTACCTGGGGAGCTGTTCACTACACATTCGTTGACTGGCCAACTGACTGACCGATCGATTCACTAACTTATATAAGGCAGGCCCTATGACAATGCATGCTTCACGACCACCTATGGGAACAGCTGCAGGATACAGGGCAGCTTAATGGACAAGAGCCAGGTCCTGGGGCAGACTACCAGGGCCCCACCTGGTACAGACTATCCCTGGGCCGACCACTTGTTAGCTCTGTGACCTTGTAAAAGTTATGTAAGCTCTCTAAGCCTCAGTTTCTTCATCTATTAAATGGGGGTCATAATAGTACCTCCCTCATATAGTTGTTCTAAGGAAAAAAACTGGAGGTTCAGTTTTTATAAGCATTGCCTAAATCAGCATGCAATAATATGTGCAATCTTCCCAAAGTCAGCACTCCACATCCTACTCCATGACTAAGTAGCAGAACAGTGATCCCCATAGGACGTGTCACTTTGAAAGGTTGCCAACCCCTGCTTTAAAAAGTGCAAAGGACTACCTGTTCTAAAACTTTCTGAAAAAGATTTTATAGCCTCTGTAGATAATTCCTTCCAAAAACGCATCACTTTGGCTATCCAAAAGTATTTGTCTTACTAACGTCTTTGCTCCCTAATTATTTTCGCTAAATTAAATTCAGAGTCTAAAGTTAACTTAGTTAAGCCAAACTTCTTCACAGAGTTTACAAAACCCTTTAATATCTCACCTCTGCTTAACTCTGAGCTCTACTCCTCAACCTTCCCTCCTCCCACCCAACATTTTATCCGTACAGAATTTGTTCTTGGAAAGCGCCATGTTCTCTCTCCCCTCCATTCCTTTGTATATGTTGTTCCCTCAGCCTGGCATACAGTTCCTGACCTTCTTAGTCTTAGGCCTCATATATGCCATCACTTCCTTCAGAAAGTTTTCCCTGACTTTCCAAGATGGGATTGGAATTCCCTGCTGCTTCCTGATGGCCCCTCATCAGGGCCCTCATCACTCCAATGACACGTTGCTTGTTTCCTGGTCCATATCACTCACTAGGCTGTGAGTCCGCCACCATATCCCTCTAGCTTATTAAGTGCTCAGTGAATGTCTGTAGAATCAATGAGTGAGCAAATAGATGAGGAAAGCTAAGTTCTGTTGAGTCTAGCAAAGGAATGAATGAGTAGAGTTAAATTCACTTTTTCCTTCCAATATATCATGGATACAATGAAGCAGTACCTTCATTAAAAAATGTTTTATATTTTTGTTTATTCAAAGATATAATTGAGGCACTCCTTAATCTTTTATTTCCTACGTAAACAACCACAGTTGAATCTTATGTTTAACTCAGTACAAGATAAACCCTAAAATCATTCACTAATTTGATCTAATGCAAGAAGCTTTTCTGCATATTTAGATTCTAATTTACTACTACTATTTACTACTAATATCTAATGCTACATTTGTGTTGACTAGAGTATTTTTAGAGTCATTTATTTAAGAAACACTTACTGACTTTTCTGTCCACAGCAGAGGGCAGAGTTCTAGGACAGAGGTTTGGGAAGAAAAGGTAACCCTCAGTCCCTGAGGTGCCCAGCACCTTAATAGGTGAAGAGACAAGATCCCCATAGTGAAAAGTGAAATAAACACAAATACAGAAAATTAAATTCATATGTAATGTCCTATTTTAATCCTTATGGAAGAATAGAACACTACCTACAGACTTGCCAAAGAGATGAAACACAGTTATGATCAAGCCCCTGGATCTAGCTACCAATTTGCAGGAAACAGAGGACAAAGGAATAAGATACAATCCTGAGAAATAAACAGAATAAATATAATTTATCCCTACTTACAGATGAGAGAAACTAGCTCAGAGATGACGTGATCAGCCAGCTGATGCACAGATAGGTAGTGACAGACCCAGAACTTGAACCCAGATCTGTATAGTCCCAAGTCCAGATATACCCTGATGGATCACTCAGTGCTCCTAAGACATACCCAGTGACCCTCAGAACCAGGTGAAAAGCAGGACCAAAAAATACTGTGAGTTCACAGGATGGGACATCACACAGAAGAAGCATCATCAAAGCTCCTGAGGCAAGTGACACCATGGTGTGTAGGGAGTGATGAGTCACATGGTTTGATGTCCAGTTTCCTGACAGATGTGAACCCTTTCCAGTTAGGCATTTTGCTAGAGGAAATTATCATTTCTCTTCCCTTGGTGGAAAAGAAAGAGCAGCCTATTCCAAAAAGTTTTCCATTTTAATATGTGAACTAAAAAAAATTCAAAATGACAATTTATCAAGACATAGGAGTTTTGGCTTTTTGCTCTAGGTTTTGCTTTACATCAAATCAAAGATATCTAGGTCCACATTAAGAAGAGTAAATTAGCATTAAGGGCACCATTAGTTTGTTTACCCAGCACAAAATTATGTCCTCTGTAAACGGGAATATCAAATAGCATAAAAAGCCTAGGTGATTTACATTTCCTTTTTGATTAGAGGATTGCATCTACTGAACTCAAGGAAGGAAAATCTCTCCCATTTAGCTTTTGAAGATCAAAAGGGCCATTAAATATGCCATATTACCAGCATCTTTTTTTTCTTTTTTGGTTAAGACTAGGAAGCGCTTTACAAATTGAGATTCCCGTGGGGAAAAGGGAAGACCTACTTTGGGGTCATATGCACTGGTTATGGATGACTTCACTTCCCTCAGTCAGGACAATATGCTTAACCTTTTATTCAAATAGGACTGTTCTACAGCTTAAAGTGCATGCTGATCTGTCTACTTTCTGTGCATAGACCTGACAACCAAGAGAGTATGAACTAAGAGCTTTTCAGTGAGCCTCCTTTTGATTATAAACCTTAGGGATCTTTCCATAGTACATTTGATGAAATCTACAAACACAAAATGAACTGAAAAGTAAAATCATTGAAAAGGAGAATGAACCTATGTAGGTATTCAGTCAAGATAAATCTTGCTTTACCCACACTCCAAATGGAGCAGATTGAGGCAAATATCCAGGTGATGATCACATTTACCTTCTTAGATAAATAGCCAAATATATATATGACCAACTAAAGTGTGAAATCAATTTTATCTTCTCCAGCTGAAATGTTTATGGTATAAGTAATAGCATTCCTTGAGCCACAGTCATTCACTGGTTTAACATTATAGACATTGTTTTTCAGTTGTTTTCTGGCATTTTGAAATTATTTATCCCTGTTTTTATTCCATATTTCAGTAAACTTAAATAATTAAGAACTTTTTTATTCTTATGTGTAGCATGCAGGTCTAATTTGAGCCTGGGATATGTCTTTAACATATCAATAATAAAAGTAAAATAATAAGGGAAAGATTGAGATTGATTTAGAATAAAATGATCAACTAAATATAATGAATTTATCTTGATTAAGTACTTAACATTTCTTTTCTGCTTTGGGCAGCCAAAAACCAAAAGAAGACAAGTATTCAGGTCTCCGATATGACCCAAACTGGAAGAATAAGAAAGAGAAAGGGCTGTTGTTGACTGTGGAAGCATTGCCAGAGTCTGCAGACAGTTCTATAGAAAATCTGACTGCAGATCCTCTCTACCCTTCCAAGGAGACTTCAGTGGAACTCTTAGAGGGAAAAGGCGAACAGAAAAAGAGCCCGCAGAGCGAAGCCTCCTTACTTGGTAGTGAATTTTTAAGCCCAAACTATGAGCATGGTGCCCATCATAGCAAGCAGTCTTCAGACCTGAGTGACAGTGATATGGAGAAGTCGAGCAATCTCTCTCAGTACTTGAAGAGTTCAAGTTCACATAATGAGGTTTTCTTGCCAGGCTCACGTGGCCCTCGGCGAAGGAAGTCCAAACAATATTTTGTGGAAAAAAACAAGTTGACTTTGGGATTACCCACTCCTAAAATGGACTCTTATCTTCAACTTCACAATAAAAAAAGGGGGGAAACTCACTCAGTACAGGTACGTAACAGCTACTTAAAAATCTCTTCTGAAGCACTAAACTGGAATTTGCCTTTGTTTGAAATCGCTGAATAGCACTTCCTTTGGCATAGTGATGTCATTATAACAACCGGGCTGAGTAAATCAAATGCCCCTCTTTGAAGAATGAGGGGAATTAGTCCACAAATTCTCAAGAGCAAAATAAGTCATCAATAATTTATTGCTGTAATTGAATTATTATCTCCAAAATGTTTCCATTCAAAGAACCACAGAATTTTTTTTAAAACCACATACTACAACAGATAAAATATAGGACTGAAGGTTTGATTACCTGTGTCGGTTGCCTTTGGTTCCACTACAGCACTGGTTTTCATCCCCATTAAATGCCCTCAACACATTGGAGATGACATGACACACTCAATAATGGCAACTCACATACACAAGAGATTCTCAGTCAGATTCTGTATGCTTTTTGGGTGTTAGTGGGATGGGATCAGGATACAACATGGGGTATTTTTATTTATTTATTTTTAATTTTTACTTTTTAATTAAAATTTATTGGGGTGACAATGGTTAGTAAAGTTATAACATGGGGTATTTAAAAAAAATATCCAAGTGATTCTCTTGCCTTTCCAACTCCCATTAATAATAACTACACTGTCCTTTAATACCATATGCAAATGATGTAATACGATTAAACCTGTCTCTCCATCTATAAAATTGGAATAATAATAAATGTCCTCCCTTTCTCATCCAATGGATTCAAAACCTATTGGAACCAATAAACTTAGTTCTATTTCATGGGCACACATAAAGATCCTATTAGCCTACCTCCTATTAAATATGTCCATAGACACAAGAAAAGAATGCGGCTGGATCAGTGCATCCAACACTCTTATTGGGAAAACAGCTTGAAATTCATAGTCTACTAATGTGTGGTCATTTTCAAATATGAATGAAAGATTATTACATTAAATGGAGATGCCCTTAAAGCTATTCCAAATCTAAACTGGTATTATTTAAAGTGCTCTAACTTGTTCTAACCTGTAATTTCTGATGGAACAAGAGAGGTGGGATGAATATTTGTGATTCTTTTTTTTGATTCAGAAACTCCTTTTATAGGGAGCCCCCTTCTAGTTGCTAGACAGGGTGCTGCCCAATGAATCGCTTAATAAAGCCAATTAGATCTTCAAATTTAAAAAAGGAAAAAAAAAAAAACTCCTTCTGTAGTTGTAAAGGATTATGTCACATCTTTGCCTTTGTAACTTAAGAAAACAAAGAAATGGATGTAGTATATTTGGCTGAATTGTCAAAACAAATTCTTAGCTGAATTCAAGCAGAGTTTTTAAGAGTTTGACCCAATTTTAGATGTTTAATGTACATTTTGTTTCATAAAATGTATGTGAAATTTTGAATTTTGATTTCTCACTTAAAAATATAAATATATGAAAAATGTTATAGCTAGTTATTTCTCTCAGACTAGGATACCTTTCATTATTTTAAAATGTGTTCTCAAAAGAAGCTGATATTGAAGGAGAGGCAAATAAGCCAGAATAAATAGTTATATTTTAATAATAAAAGGGAAAAGATTTATTATAAGCTCTTTAATTACTGATATTTTAATTGCTAATTTTTTTTAGTAGTTATAACGTAATTTACTAAAAAATATTGGGGGGAGTTTATTGTCAGTGATTCCATAGCATAATTTTCATTATGCCAAGGAGGAGACTTTAAAGCATTTTAGGCTTGCTCAGTCTTTAAGCTCATGAATTATTCTTTGGCCACTGACCTCGTCCATTTCTTTCTCCACATTCAGATGTCTAAGGGCTGATTGCTAATTGTATTCAAAATTGTTTCTTAACCATTTCCAACATACATTTCCTTCCTCTTTACTCCTAGTCTTTTTAAAAGGATAGAAATTAATTTGGCCTAACAGTGATATGATGATGTGTGTAACTTGTTTCATTGAATTATAGTCAGTAACCTAGAATGATATGTTCCTTCAAATCATTAGTTATATATGAAAGGTGTGCAAGTCTTTTCTGGCAATACAGATTATATATTCTCTTATGGGCAGGAAATAAGCGTTGGACTTATTTTTAATCTTCATAACTAAACTAACACACCTCAGTAAATATATGGGAAATGAGAAATGTATGTCTTCCATTACCGCCAAACTTTATTCTCTTTAGTATCACTTGAAGTTTATGTGGGGAAAATAGTATTTCTAGAGCAGTAGTTTGAAATCCTGGCTGAATGTTAGAATCACCTGAGAAACTAAATTTTTAAAAAAGTGATTCTCAGCTCCATCCAGACCAATTTACATTTCTAGGTGAAATCTTGAGCATCAGTATTATTTTCTTCGAGCATCAGTAATATTTTTAAAAGACCCTCAGTTGATTCTGAGTGAAGCCAGGTTTGAGAAGCATTGTTCCAGACAGAGCAGAAGTTCTCACCCTTGACTTCACATTGTAATCACCTACAAAATTTTAAACAATGCTATTTCCTTGGCCTGAAGCTTTGAAATTCAGGTTTAATACATTTGGGGTGCCCTCTAAGTATGGGGAATTGTGAAAGCTCCCCAGGTAATTCTAATGTTTGGCCAGGATCGAGAATCACTGATGTAGTACAGCAGTTCTTCATCATTAGCGTGTACGCATATCAGAACCATTTGGAGGGCTTGTTAAAACAGATTGCTGGACCTAACCCAAGGATTTCTGATTTAGCAGGTGTAGGGTGCGGTCCAAGAATTTTGAGTTTTCTACATGGTTCCAGATGGTGCCACTTCTGCTATCAGGCCCACACTTTGAGAATCACTGATCATTTGCTTCTCAAACTTTAAAGTGCTTATGGTAAGATCCTGGACCACCTCAGGATCTTAAAATACAGACTTTGATCCAGTAGGTCTGGGGTGAGATTTAAGACAGTGCATTTCTAACAAGCTCCAAGGTGATGCCAAGGCTGCTGGTACACAGACCACACTTTGAGTGGCAAGAACATAAAGAAAGCATTTCTCAGAAACCTAAAGCGAAAGTTGGGTAAGTGAGTACCTACAGAGCTGTGATGGTTTCAATGGCTGTTAAGAGTATTCCTTTGATGGAGGAGTAAGAGGTATAATGTTAGAGGTGGCAGGTGTTAGATTAAGCAGCATCCTTTTGGAAGTTTTTCATATTTGAAAATCTCTTTTCCCTTTCTAATTTCTTTGAAAGAGATGACAAATATAACTAGGAACGTGGAAAGGATAAATGACATCTATTGTTAAATGAATGCATAAATGTTAATTACCATTACGCATAGCCAAGAAAACCTAGCTTTTTAACATATTGTTTTGTTGCCAGCACCCATGCCCAGTTGAATTAATTTAAGGATCTTAAGTAGTGTATTGCATTTAGGAAGATTTGAAGTCTAAGAAATTTATGACATCCCAATAAAAATGTCAACAGGTTTTTTTAAAAAAATATAACTTGAAAGCTGATTGTTAAGTTCATATGAATGATAAAGAAAGTTCTGGAAATTAATACTCATGAGAAAATATAGCCCTACTATATAGTATATTATATTACAATGCCACAATAATTAGAGTATGGTAATATTTAATGCATATGCAGACAGAAAAACGGAAGAACAGAACAGAAAGTCTGGAAATAGAACTAAATTTCATATGAGAATATATGATCTGAAACTATAATTTGATAAAGGCAGTATCTCAAACCACTGAGGAAATTAAGGGTCATTCAACTAAACAACTGGATAAGCCACCTGGAGAAAAATAAAGTTGGGCCCATACCTCATATCATACAAGAGAAATTCTAAATGGATCAAATATCTAATTTTTAAAAATTAAACCATAAAAATGTATAAAACAGGGCTGGCCCGGTGGCTCAGGGGGTTGGAGCTCCGTGTTCCTAACTCCGAAGGCTGCCAGTTCCATTCCCACATGGGCCAGTGGGCTCTCAACCACAAGCTTGCCAGTTTGATTCCAAGGTTGCCAGTTTGATTCCTCGAGTCCTGCAAGGGATGGTGGGCAGCGCCCCCTGCAACTAAGATTGAACACTGCACCTTGAGCTGAGCTGCTGCTGAGCTCCCAGAAGGCTCAGTTGGTTGGAACGCGTCCTCTCAACCACAAGGTTGCCGGTTTGACTCCTGCAAGGGATGGTGGGCTGTGCCCCCTGCAACTAGAAAATGGCAACTGGACCTGGAGCTGACCTGGAGCTGAGCTGCGCCCTCCACAACTAAGACTGAAAGGACAACAACTTGAAGCTGAACGGCACCTCCACAACTAAGATTGAAAGGACAACAACTTGACTTAGAAAAAAATCCTGGAAGTACACACTGTTCCCCAATAAAGTCCTGTTTCCCTTCCCCAATAAATCTTAAAAAAAAAAAAAATGGATAAAACAGGAAAATTCTCCTATAATCTTGAAATTATTTAAAATCTAGACTCTATAAAAGATTGATGAATTTGACTACATAAATATTAAAAACTGCTGCAGGAAAAAAGCACAAGAAAGTCAAACTATAAAGAACTGGGAAAAATATTTCTAACTCATATCGTAAACAATACACTAATATCTCTAATATATAAAAAGCTCCTAGAAATCAAAAAGAAAAAAAAGAGCAATATTCCAATATATAAATACACAAAAGATATGAATAGATAATTCACAAAAAAGTTAATAATTATGGCTGTTAAACGTATGAAAAGATATTCAATTTCAGTTATTATAAGAGAAATGCAAATTAATACTACATTGGGATTCCATTTTTCACCTGTAATTAAACCAACAAAATTCCCAAAGTTTGATAAATCCATAAAGTCAAGCTGCTAAGAGAATAAATTATAAGTATATAAATTATAAGTATATAAATTATAAGTATAATCAGTATGGGGGAAAATTTGTTAACATCTATTTAAAATACAAGTACATACACTCTAAGAATATAAAGTGTAATGGGTAAGAGTATAGGCTTTGGAGCCAGGTTGGTTGGCACTAACACCTGCTAGGTGTCTGACCTTGGGAAGGTTGTTTTACCCCTTTGTGCTGCAGTTTCCTCATCTCTAAAATGGAGATAATAATAGTTATTTCCTCATAGGATTATTAAGAAGATTAAATAAATAGATTAATATATACTCGTATGTAGAATGTTTAGATCAAAGCCCAGCTTATAGTAAGCACTATATAAGTTTAGCAATTATTATTTTTGTTTGACCCAACACATTCCACCCCTAAGAATTTATCCTAGTTACATGTGCAGTTTTGCAATAACTCCTGTAAAAGATTATTTTATAACAAAAGATTAGAAAACACCCAAATGTCTATTATTTGTGGAGTACTTAAATAAATTATAGTATGCAATATTATATAATAAATTATACAATAGTGTACAATTCTAGCTGTTAAAAAATTGAGGATGTTCTCCATCAACTGTTATGGACAACTTATCAGGATTTATTGTTAAGAGAAATTGAAGGTGTAGAATACTGTATACAGTATAAAAAGGTGGAGAAGAATAAAAATATATATCATATTTGCTTGGTATGCATAAAGCACTGTGAAAGAATACATATAGATGACTAATTGTAGAGGGTGGAGAGAGAACAGGTGGGAGCACAACTGTTCACTTTATACCTTTTCATAGTTCTTATTTTTGAACTATGCCTATGTATTTACAGTGTACAACATTTTGTAGGAACCCTTGTAACTTCATGTCTTGATTGCTCGGGGTCACCTAAATTGCATTTTTTCCTTGTAAATAATGGCTCAGAGTAGAACCATTGATTTTTAAATTCAATTGCTCCACAGTCCTTTGACCATTTTTCATAAATCTGTTAGTAGTACATTAAAATGCACAGGAAAAATCACCTTTGAATATATTATAAGATCTTAGTCACATGATGTGTGAAGCAAGGAACTCATGTAAAAACCAACACACACTAGAGGGCACCTAAGTATCACAGTTGGCCAATAACTTTCCTGGTGAATATTCAGTGCTTACTTTTATTATGATTTCTTCAGTAGCCAGAAGTTTTGTCTGAAACTCATTAGAATTTGAATCCATTAAAGGAAATTGTATCTTGAAAAATGATCTACATTTCTATCTTGATTCCAATGTGACTTTGAAGGCTGATGATGGTGAAATTTAATATGGGCTCAGAAAAGAGTAGTAAGTACTTTATACATGTTATTCTTTTCTTTCGTTGTAATTTCTTGGAAAGAAATCACAGCTACTTTGCAGATATGTATATAGACAGGTAATCCAATCACCCTATAGTCTTCAAGACAATATATTCCCCATTATGAGGATCAGCATCCCTTTGTGATTGTTGCTGAGACATCAGGTCAGTCAGCCAACAAACATTTATTGAGTACCAGCTATATTCTAGGTATTCTCTCCAGTGCTAGGGATGTAACAGAAAACAACATGTACAGAGCCCCTGTCTTGAAGAAGCTTACATTCTAGTCATATGATACAGGCAAGAAACATGTAACAAAATAATTTCAGGTACTGATAAACACCTCAAAGGAGACTGAATAAAATTCACTTAATAAAGTACTGAGGGGGGTGTAACTGGGATGCTTAGTGCTTTTGGAAGGGCTCTCTGAGGAGATATTATTCAAGTTGAGATGTGAATGGATGAGAAAGAGAAAATTATGCACGCTGGCTCTGGGGGAAGACAATTGGTTTGCCCTAGGTTTGATAGCAGCGTTTTCTCACAGGAGGCAACATAATGTTATAGGAGAAAAAATAAAGTCAACACAAAACACTGGTTTGGTAATAAGACAATCATGGATTAAATCCTGGCCCTTTAACATACTAGGAGGTAGCACTTACTAGACATTTGAACAGGTGACTCTCTAAACCTTATCTGCTTCATCTTTTATATAGGGTCAGTTTCTGCCTTGGAGAGCTATTGGAAGAATTTATACAAAGCTTGGAAGAATTTATGCAAAGCTCCTGATACATGGCACACACTCAGTAAAGGGGAGCTATTGTTGCCAGTGGGCATTCTTTTAGCCATAGGAAAGGAAAGGAATCCACTCTGGGAATAGACCTTTCTAAACAGATTTTTTTTCCAGGCTACAGTGTCTCAAAATGAAAGGGATATGATTTTAGGTAGAGTAAGAACAAAGTGTAGCCAAAAATATATCACCTCTATACCCTAGTAGCCCATTCTACGGTGTGATTCCCAAAAGACTGTCTACAAAGGGGTATACCTAGGCAAACCTCATACTTGCCATGCTGTCTCTCAGACTCAAATTCTCAGAGTGGTACACAAGGCCCTTCATGACCTGGCCCCTTCCTGCTGATTTAGCCTCATCCTTTGTGGCTTTCCCCTTGCATACTCTGCGCTAGACATACTCTGGGAACTCAACTCGTAGACCCCAGTGTTTTGCCTGGGTCTCTTCATGCTAACGGACCACTCTTTCAGTCTTGTTTGCTTCGGACAACCTTACCTTCCTTTGGAAGTTCACCTCAAAGCTCTCTGCCTTTATGAAGACTCTCTAAATATCCTCCCTCCCACTATCTTCCTCATACCTGCAACATCCACCATAGAACCCACTACACCCCATTGCACTATTTTGTTAATGTGTCTGTATGTATTTACATGACTCTGAGCTCATAAGGGCATGGGCTGACTCATCTCTGAATTCCCAGAGGCTGGCATATAATAAACCCTATGTAAATTTTTGATGAAGGGATGTGATTGTTAAATACTTTTTCTTTGGTCCAGAATTTTATTATTTTCAAAATGAAAAAATAAGAAAGACTAACTGGAGCTTGTGCTGTTGACTTAAATACTGGAATTTGTCATCAAAAGATCTGATTTGAGCCCCATTATTGGAGCCTTTTATTATTGTTAGTAAATCACAAAATCTTGCTAGGCTTACTTTTCTCCATTAGAGTGAGGTTACAAATGTTTGCCTTCTACCACAGATCCAGGATTATGGGGATGACCAAACTAGGTAGTGTATGTGAAAGTTTTGTGTAATCATGTAGTCCTGTATAAATGTCATATTTATTATCAATTTGAATTTAATCTCCTACTGCATTAGATTAATATCTAAGTGATATATTGCTCTCCTTTTCTGTAGTTTTGAATTTAGTGAAACTTTTGTCTATAAAATTAATCTTTACCTTTTTAAATTATGATAATTTTTTTCTAATTATATTTGGTTAGAAACAGAAATTTTTTAATAGAATTCTTCTAGTTTGCCGGTGTTTTTGACTCCCACCTTTCCTATTATACTTGTAAAAATTATTCTACAAAGTGAGTAATCTGTATATGTTTATTGATTTTTAGATTTTTCTTTCTTTCTTTCTTTTTTTTTTTTTGCCCTTTTGCAACCACAAGAAGAGCACTTACTTACGACAGCATAATTCAAATTGAACTTTATGGAATTCTCAATACATTTATTTTCTTTCTTTTTTTTTTACTAGGCAAAGAACTTTATTTCAAACTTTTTTCCCCAAGCTTCTTCACCTTAATTAGTTGCAAAGAATGATTTGTGTATAAGTAAAAACTGAAAAGAGCTGCAGTGTCCAAGGGCCTTAGGCTTAAAAATATTAAAGATCGAGATTTTATCAGATCCATGAACAAAATTTTAAAAAGCAGTTATAATATAAAATAGCAGCTCCCAGTAACTTCTTCAAGTTTTATCTTCTTCAGAAGTTGACTCAATTCAGTTTGCTTCATTCTTGGAAGCCTCATCAAAATTCTCCACAAGATCTGGAACTTAATCATCATCCTCTCCGGTAGCAAGCGGTGCTTTTCTATCCACAGATGGTTTGGGCAGAGCTTCAGCCAGTGTCCTTAACCTAGTCAGACTGTCTGCACCGAGTTGGGTTAAGATGCCTGGTAGCATTTCTGTCAGCTGCTTGGTCTCAGTGTGGCCTGTGATAGTGAAAGTGTTTGCTGCCAGAGAGACTTGAATTTCAGGGTTGTTCAAGTGGATCACTGTTTCTTGGTTTGTGAACATATTCATCTCTTCGATACCAGAGATATTGTTTACCCTTAACTTTTTAAAGGAGAACTGAAGTTTTTTTTTTTTTTTATCATCTGTTGTAACTATTCTGTGAACCACGTTCTTTCTGCAAGCAGTTCCTTTCCCACAAATGCACACTTTTGTCTGCAGTTTGGCGAGTTTCTCCTGGTTCATGCTAGTTTCTTTCATCTTGTGGGAGAGGAAACAGGGCCATGCGGGAGACTAGGGCCGGTGCTCAGGAGGTCTTGGGCAGACCAGCTGAGAATAAATGCACAGATGCAGGGACGCAAGATGGCAGCGCTTCAATACATTTCTTAAAGCATTTTCTTTTATGCACTATTCAGCATTTAGTTGCTTAACTACCAATTTGCATGATCTACAGAATGATACTTCATTAATTTGACATTACTGATAAGGGATCTATGAAAAGAATACTTTCCACGTAACTATAGCATGCCCTTTCCAAAACTAGAACTCCAACATAGTTAATCATTTATAAAGATAGCTTTCAAAAATGTGCCTAGCGTACCCGATAATTCTGCACTATTGTACCCAGGCTGTATTGCACTGTTCTAATAAAATCAGGAGCCATGGTGATGGGAATGATTCTTTGCCTCTTTATTAAATGCACCAGACTACTATGAGTCTGGAGTCATTTTTGTAGTCGTCAGTGTATCTGCTCTTCAGGAGCTTCTGACAAGTGGGAAGCAGACATGTAAACAGTCAGTACAAAGTGATAACTGGACATGTAAGGTCCCTAAGGAATCCAGAAGAAAAAGTGCCTAAGTCTGTCAGGAGAAGTCAAAGAGGGCTTCACAGAAGAGGCAATCATTGAACTGATTCTTTAAAAAGAAGTGGAAGGTAACAGGTGGAGGTGGGCAGTAAAGGTATTGCAGGAAAAGGGAGCATAAACAATGGTATAAAGACATGAAAGGACACTGTTTATGTAGAGCCTGCTCAGTAAGAACCTGTATGGTATTAGTCAAATAAAGTGTTTAAAGCAGATATGAAAAATGATAACTATATACATTAAATATTTGATTTTTGCTTATAATATATGATATACATATATTTATGAATTCACCAATCTTTTACTGAGGAGCCAAGGCCTTTTCCATCAGTGCATATTCTATTGACTGGTGTGTTGCATTGTTTTGTGTGGGTTTTTTTTTGCAGTTTGAGTGCATCTATGAATTGTACTGATTTCTTGAAAGGAAAGTGAAAACTTAAAAAGCCTTTAGAAGCAATCTAAGAACATAATTTTTACAGATTTTTATGAATGTTTCCACTAAACTTTTACAGTTTCCCCTCCCTGCCACAAACACACGTGTTATTTTGCCATTTGCTTTTATTCAGTCATTCTAAATTATTTAACATAGTTTTCATGAAAATAACAACTCTATACACTGAGATTTCTCCAAATGATCTAATCTTTAAATAAATTTCATAATTTTAACAATACAGTGGTACCTCGGTTTTCAAACGTAATCCGTTCCGGAAGACCATTCAAGGTCTGAAACATTCGAAAACAGCCGACAGCGAGGCCTCAGGGTCTTGCACTCTGCGGAAGCCACTTGACATGTTTGACTTCCGAGGCGTGTTCGAAAACCGAAGCACTTATTTCTGGGTTTACGATGCTCGTAAACCAAAATGTTCGTCAATGGAGATGTTTGAAAGCCAGGTCCTACTGTACATTTAATAGGAATAAACAGGTTTGGGAACAAATGTAAAAGACTCTTGGTAAACATACAACTCAACTAGTGGAAACAGAAGTATACTGTGAGCAGCCAAGCAGCCATGAGCATTGAGCTGTGGGCATTTAGTTAGGGCATCTTAAAGGAGGGCTAGAAAATGTTGCTTAATCCAGTCAATTATTTAAGACGATGAATAATGCTGTGCGGTATGTGACTAAATTGTGAGGATGGGAGTGAGGGTATTTAGGCTAGAAAAACTGGTAGGTTCCTTTCACATAGGTCCGTGTTTGTCATTTTAAAGCAGGGACTCTCAGCACGTGCTCCCTGAACCAGCAGCAGCAGCATCACCTGGAAATTCGTTAGAAATGCAAATTCTTGGGCTCTATCCCAGACCTCATGAATCAGAAATTGTGGGGTGAGGCCTTTAAATCTGTGTTTTAAGAAGTTGTTGTGCGGGAGACCCTGCTCGCTGTGCCATTTGTCGTGCAAGGCGGCCTGCAGGGTCTCAGCTCCCTCTCCCCACATAAGAACACAGGACATGGTGAGGCCATAAAGGGACACCCACGGAGCCATAGGTAGGGGAGTCATACCACTATGGTCTCACTGGTGGCACTATAGTCTCACTGGAGGCTGGAGCCACACGACCTGAACCTGCTCTCTGCTTCTCTGCTTGGCAACTCGATTCGACTCTCGACTCCCCAACCAGCGCAGCTGTGGTCGTTATATCAGTGACTAATTGGCTAACTGGTTACAGCTGACGGCCAATTAGCCACAGCTGACGGCCATCTACTACCCGAACCAGCACCTTTCCAGATGAGGCCAAGAGCCTGGAAACTGCTCTCTGGGACTCTGTCCCCACACTCCACCCCTACAGGGTCTCGCCTCACAATTTACATGACAAGAATCTTCCGCGAGGGTCCCTGTGTCATATTAGCCTACAGGCACCTAAGGACGGAAAGAAACATTAGTCTTGGGAACCAACAATGGCAAATCCCTTCCATCAGGGAGGATACACGCTAGCTTTTTGTCCTGGGAAAGGAGGGTCGCTACCACTGGCACCTTTCCTGGTTTGTGGTATCAGACCTTTATGGCAGTGCTTGGGGTCCCTTGCTTAGTTTCAACATGTAACAGAACAGGGGACCCCATAATAGGCCATAGTGAGAGCACAGGTTCCCCGCAAAATCATCCTAGTATCGGGACCTCCGTATCCTACAGTCACTTGCGGTGGCCACTCAGCCACCACCCTTGACATCACTTGCAAATCATGAGTCAAACCGGCCCCCATGGGGCTATCAGGCCCAACCACCGACAGTGGGGGCTTTTGACCTGCCAGGGCCAAGTCCATTGCTGTCGTTCCCCTGCTTTCAAGCATGTGGGTGCTGGCAGCAAAATGTTTCCATTTCTGCCATAGCCTGGCTTTAACAGAGTCTCACTTGTGGTAATTTGCAATTGAATGGGAGCGGCTGTTCTATGTAGCAGAGCTTCTACTGGTGCAGGCCCTCCCTTCCGTGGTCTCTCATTCAGGACTCTCAGGACATCCCATAAACGCGAGGCCCAGTCACGCATCGTGGGAGGCTGTTTTGACACCCGGAGGCCTTGTTTCAAAAGGCTGTTGTAGCATTCAATCATGCCAGCTGGTTCGGCTTCCGGCGTGCTGCAATTTCCTATGCAGCCAATGGGCCACATCAGTGGCAGGAGCCCGTTCTAACCATCGGACCCATGCTAGGGCATCTGCTTCATCGTTACCTGGGGACACTAAGGGGGAGTGACCTGTGACATGCATTAGGGTCACCTCCTTTCTCTGCCCTAGGTCCCAGAGGTCCTGCCACATGGCTTGACCCCACAGTGGACGGTGTCCTACCAACCAGTTTTGGTGTTTCCACGTAGGGAGCCACAATGTTAGGCCCCGGAACACCGCCCAGCTGTCAGTACAAATAACTAGGGGCCCGGGCTCATGGCTGATTATCATCCACACAGCCCGTAGCTCAGCCCACTGGCTACTCTGGCCCATCCCAGTATTAAACTAAATGGTGTCTGTTTTGGGCTGCACACCAATAAGCCGTCCAAATGGCTGCAGCTCCTCAGAACCATCGGTAAACCAGGCATCCTCAGGTACTAGGGGCTGTCCTTCTTTGTAGGACGAGGGCTCCAAGTCTTCCCCCCTAGGCAGAGTGCTTGGCTCAGCCTGGGCTACAAGCTCCACAGGCCCCAGGACCTGTTGTAGCTCTGTGCTCAGAGGGCTTGAACTAAGGGTGCTACGTTGCTCCAAGTAGGCACCCCACTTGGTGAGGGTGGTGGTCTGTGCCACCCCCATTTTGGGTCGCTGGGTCCACGTATCGACCCACCCCTGGACAGGATAGGTTGTTCGAACCAACACCCGTGCTGTTCCTGTGATGGCTTCTGTGGCCACTAGGGCTGCGTACACAGCAGCCAGCTATTTCTCTATTAGAGATTAGTGGACCTCCGCTCCTTTCCACCTCCGCTCCTTTCCAGAGATGCTCCTGCCGTTGCCAGAGGCCCAACCATACCCCTCTTGGGTTATGTGAACATCAAATTCAAATGGGCAGCCAGGGTCTACTACTTGCAGAGCCTGTGCCTGCTGCACTGCCCGTTTTGTGGCAACGAAATCTTGATCTATAGCCTCTGTCCAATCCCATGAGGCCCCCTTTTTTTAATCATGTTATATAAGGGCCTCACCATGTGTGCTAAACGGGGTACAAACGCCCACCAATATCCTAGCAGACCCAAATACGTCTGCAGTTGGGAGACCTTGGTCGGCCGGAGAAAAGCTTATATTTTGTCAATAATCGCCTCAGGTATGACCTTTGTCTTACCCAACCACACAACACCCAAAAACTTGACGTTCAAGCCAGGGCCTTGGACCTCTTCCTCATTCACCGCCCAGCCACATGACTTCAGGTGGCGGAGCAGAGTGGGAGCTGCTTGCTCTAAATCTGAAAGACAATCAGATGTTAGCAAGATATCATCAACATAATGAAACATGGCCACAGAGGATGGGCGATCCCACTGTGCCAAATCCTGGGCTACAAGCCCGTGGCAGATAGTGGGGCTGTGCAAGTATCCTTGTGGAAGGACTTGAAAAGTCCACTGCCGCCCATCCCAAGTAAAAGCAAACTGCTCTTGACACTCGGGTGCAATGTCAATGGAGAAAAAAGCATTGGCCAAGTCCACTACATAGTGATACGTTCCCAGGAGGACAGTCAGACAATCCATCTAATCGTGTATTGAAGGTGCTGCCGCGTGCAAAGATGGCGTCACCTTATTTAACTCCCTATAGTCCACAGTCATTCGCCAAGTCCCATCTGGCTTCTTGACAGGCCACACTAGGGAGTTAAATGGACTGTGCGTTGGCCTCACAACATGTGCCTTCTCCAAGTCCAATATTGTGCGACCAGTCTCCTCCTGCCCTCCTGGCAGGCGGTACTGTCGCACTGTGACCACGCATCTGGCTGTGGCAACTCTTGAGGAGGGCACATCATGCAGCTCCTGCTTCCTGTGTCTCCAATCCAACTGCCAGCAAGAATATAGTGGTATGAACCCCCTATCCATGGCTCCATTGGTGTTCCTTTTTGGCCTCACCACATCCTGTGTTCTTGTGCGGGGAGTGGGACCAGAGACCCTGCATGACACATGGTGCTGTGAGCAGGATATAGTACCGGCCAAAACTCTCCGAAAGGCGGTGGAGCAGTTTGTGCGTATGAACACTGAGTCTCAGGAAGACCAGGAGGAGCAGTGCCGGGAGCAGGAGAGGACGTGGACAGTTCTCCGACCAGCATAGAAAAAGCCATTCAGAGAGCTAGAGGCCCATGGAGGGGTGGGAAGACATGGGTGGTTCTCCAACCAGCATAGGCCAGAGAAAACAAAGGTCGAGAAAGCAAAAGTTGTGGCCATGTGGACTGGGAAGTGCTTGCTGAGGAGGCCCAGATGCCAGACTTGTAGTCCCAGGAGGAAACACTTGCTGAGTCATTGGTGGAGGATGTGCGTGAGGTCAAGGTAGTCCCTCACCCCCGAGTTGGGGAGGACTTGGAGCACTCTCCGCCAGGTCACACATTGTGAGGCCAACGCACAGCCCTGGTGAATGACTGTGGACTATGGGGAAGTGCCTTCCATCCCTGATTTGATGGACCGCTTGACTGTTTGCTTGGGAATGTACCACCATGTAGTGGAACTGGCAGATGTTTACTTCCTGTGCCTCGCCGGGTCGCCAGCGAGACTGTGGTGCAGGAAGACCTCTTATTGGGGTACAGGTGGATGTTTACTTCCTGTGTCTCAACCATCCGCCATCGAGAATATGTGGGCACCTTGGCTATGAGCCACTATTTTTCCAGCATGGTATCCTGAGAAACCCTGGCTGTGCCCAGGAAGTCTGGTTATGCCCAGAAAGACTGGCAGTACCCTAAGAAACCCTGACTGTGCCCAGAAAGTAGGTGGATATTGAGGGACACCCCCTGGGACATTACTTGGACTGGACTGAAACTTTTTCTCGTGAGCTGGATTCCTGACACAGGGCCCCTTGTGGAAGACACTTGTTGCGTAGATTGTGAGGCAAGACCCTGGAAGGGTGGAATGTGGGGACAGAGCCAGGAGAGTAGTTTCCAGGCTGTCGGCCTCACGTGGAAAGGCACTGGCTCAGTTATTAGATGGCTATCAGCTGTAATCAGATGGCCATCCACTGTGTCTGGGTGGCCATCAGCTGTTACCAGTTAGCCATTAGCCACTAATATGACTTCCATGGCTATGCTAGGGGGTTGTTGGTTGGCAGAGAAGTGGATGGCAGATTGTGGCTAGTAAGTGGGGTTGGTTGGCAGAGAAGCGGATGGCGGATTGTGCATCGTGTGGCTCCTGCTTCCTGTATCTCCAACCAAGCCTGTGGATCCAGCCTCCAGTGAGACTATAGTGGTATGACTCCCCTACCTATGGTTCCGTGGGTGTTCCTTTTTGGCCTAGCCATATCCTGTGTTCTTATGCGGGGAGCAGGACCAGAGACCCTGCCTGATGCCTCGCACGACAAATGGCGCAGTGAGCAGGGTCTCCTGCACGACAGTGGCCAGCATCAGAGCCAAAATATTGCAGGTGTTTTGTGTCTAAATAGCAGAATAATTAATACAAATCCCCAGCTAATTCAAACAGCGGTGCTAAATATCCATGTTGGAGCCTGACAGTGGTACACTGTATTGTCATGCCTTAGCCTCTTTTGCTGGCTACGTACAAACACAGGCAACAGCAGTGCAGATGTTACGGGGCATAAGCTGACACAGAGCAAAATGTATTAGAAATAGGACAGAAAATTAATACTGCAGATCCCTCATTAGCCAACTTAACAAAAAAAAAAAAATGCACACTGAATCCAATGATTATGCCCCCAAAGAGGGCTTAAATAACAGATCTGTTGGTGGGTGGCTGGATGGCTCAGTTGTTTAGAGAACCAGCTCTCAATAACAAGGTTGCCAGTTCAATTCCCGCATGGAATGGTGGGCTGCAACCTCTGCAACTAAAAATTGAAAACGGCAACTGGACTTGGAGCTGAGCTGCGTCCTCCACAACTAGATTGAAGGACAACAACATGGAGCTGATGGACCCTGGAAAAACACACTGATCCCCAATATTCCCCAATAAAAAATTTTAAAAAAGAATAAATTTATGAAAACAAAAACAAAAAACTATTATTAAAAAAAGATCTGTTGGAATAATGGTAAGCAAATACTACATTTTTAAAAAATCAGACTCTTTGGCCTATTTTAATTTGGATACGTGCCAGTTGTTAGCATCATCAAGGAATGAGAATAAATAGGAACCTAATAAATTAATGTGAGGCTCCTCACAACATCTAAACATAAGTAATAAAAAACAATATAAAGGAAAAAGGACTAAAACCTCCAGTGATGTCAGACCTTAATAGCAATATGCCACTTAAACACATTTCAATGTGTGTCTATGCAGATAACACTAATTCATATGTAGTTCTTGGTAAGGCATCAACTTTTTTTGTGGTGCTGATTCTCTAAGAACCTGGTGAGTTTCTTTGAGAGAGCAGTAGCAGGCCAGTATAACTCAGCTGTATTCAATCTGAGTTGCTTTCCTACCTACAAAACCCTCACTTCAAAGCAAGGAACATAATGTACAATTTTTTAATGGCTCTAGACCCAGGCACTCAGGCTCTCTGCTCTGCGCCTTACTTCAGTGTAAACACCTAATCAAGATTGCCTGTGCTTCAACAATAGCAGCCAAATGCAATTCGAGAACCACAAGCCTTTGAAGTCCTCCCAGCAAAGGCCGGTTTTCTAGTCTGGGATAATGACATGCCATGATTGCTGTCTTTGTTGTATCTTTTCTGTAGAGAAGCAATTATAGGCCCCAATTTAACAGAATAGACATTACACAGCTTATGATGCTCAAAATGCAATTTCATTTGATCATTTTCTCGATTTGATTGGTATTAATAGAATGGTTCACAAAAAAAAATAAATAAATAACTGGCAGAGGTTGTGTCCCATTCCACTTTCAAAGAGATAATGTAGAAGTATGCTTTACTTGCCCCGAGACTCTTGCTGGGGTGATTCAGACACTGAGTTCCACCAAAACAGCCTGTGGAGGGAAATATTGTACATCCTACATTCTCTGGGGAAGGAAGCATAAGACAATATGTTTTTAATTTGTAAACTTTTTACCAAAGCTATATAAGAGATCCCATTATTGTCAATCAAACAATATCACCAATGAAAAACTGAATTAACTAAACCCAGTCCCCTTTACAACAGCCAGGGAATAAAACCACCCAGTAGCAGATCTAGGAATAAGCCCAACTTCTCTTTCTCCCAGGCTCCAGATAACAGTTCATCCAAGACATCACCTGTTTGAGGTTTGAAAAATGATTATTTCCTTGCCTGCTTACGCAGCCTATTTAGATTTTTTTACTCTCTTAGCCCTCATTTCTCCCCCAGGACAGAGTTGATTTTTCTTTAAAGTGAACTGTGTTTCTTCTTAACATCATGGCAATACGAGATTGAAATCTTTGTAATAACGATGACAAAAGTTGTAAAGCCTAATGCTTTTTAAAGTCATCTAATGTTTCTTAAACCAGTACTGTGTAAGGGACTGAGAGATGGAAACATTAGAAATATTTCCTGACCTTAAGCAGCAGCATTTATAGTTTTAAACTTTCCATTTCAGCACAAGTGTAGCTGTTTCATGGTGTTGTAAAGTTTTCCATTTGCAGAGTAAGTAATCATTCCAAACATGTTGACTACTTCCATTTGTAATTAGAAAAATTCCATCATCAAATAGTACATTTTGCTCCTTATATTCAGTGAAAATTCAAGCATGGAAAGCTTTTATTTTCATTTTTTTTCCATTTTCAGATCAACCTTTAAGTATCTAAATTTCTACACCATCTATTTGCCTTATCTACCTAACTATCTATCTATCTACCTATACAGTATTTGTGATAAGTAGGCATTCAGGTAGAGATTTACACCCAAGAGATTTAAGTTTACACCCAAAATAAAGGAAACAAAATATCTTTCTTTTGCCAGAGAAGCCACACTGAGTGATAAGGAATGAGGTTGTCTTTATTGTCAAATGCTTATTTATTATTTAGTATTTAATAAATATTTTTGCCTCTTTCCATATGGAATACTAGTCTGCATAAGTATGAAGTAGAAGCAGCAGAGGGAGAGTTTGAACACAAACATGGCATGTCCCTTCCAGTGTTACACTTTCCTGCTTCTCACACTATATAGCCCATCAGGCAAGATGTAATAAAACAAGTATGAAATTCTGAATCTAAATTTAAAAATTAATCACACAGTTTAGAAAGAGGGACACTAGTATTTACAGGTGACAAAGCAGAGTGACCAAAGGAGCCCAACCTGAATGACCAGTCCCAGGAGGAAAGGCAAAGAAATAAGTCCTCCAAAGAAGAGAAGGCTTAGGAAAGACATTATAATCAGCTTCTCACTGTTTCAGGCTGTTTTCTGAAAGAGAACTTGACTTACTCTATGTTATTCTAGAGGGAAGAGGGATAGAAATTACAGGAAGACATATTTCTGCTCTTATAAGGAAGAGCTTTATAGCATTTAGGTTGCTCAGTAATGCACTTATACGTTCATTGTCATGCAGGGTGTCATGCAGGTTCTCAGCTCCCGCTCCCCACACAAGAACGCAGGACATGGTGAGGCCAAAAAGGAACACCCACGGAGCCATAGGTAGGGGAGTCACACCACTATACTGTCACTGGCGGCTGGGGCGAGACACACGAAGCAGGATCCAAATGATCTGCAATCCGCAGCCCGCTTCTCTGCCAGGCAACCAGCCAACCAACCAACGCAGTCACGGCAGTTACATCAGCAGTCAGTTGGCCAACTGGCTACAGCCAACGGCTGCATTCATCATCCATGAAACATTAAGAAGTCTAACATTTCACTCCATGGGACCATGTCTCCTACAGAAAGGAATTATTTGCAAGCCCTCTATTCTTTTCTCCCCCTCAATTCATAGAAGATCTTTAAAACTATACTAATACTGACAAGCAGGTAACTCCCGCCAGGATGTCAAGTTCATCCACTAGACATCAAGTGGATGAACATTTTACCAGAGATGGCACAGAAGCACCAGAGGCTGTACTGTATTTCCTCCAGAATCTTTTCCAATATTAAGATTGTATAACTTTAACTTTGCTTTCTGAAATGCTACCTGGTGACTTGAACTCCACATAGCACAGACAATCTAATTTCTTTATTTAAAACAGTTAGCTAATGGAGGCAATGAAGGGCCTTCATAATTTGGGAACCTAAATCCCATGAATAATTTGGGGATCTAAATCTTATGTAGCTGCCCTTATCAGTGATTCCCAAACCTGGCTGCAGAATAGACCCACCTTGGGTGGATGGTTAAAGTATATTGATATTTGGGGACATCCCCAGAGTTTCTGATTTAATTATTCTTGGATGGGACTATGGCACTGATTTTTTAAAAGCTTCCTAGGTTATTGTAATATCTTCTTAAAATTAAAAACCATGGACCTACATCATTCAAATTAACTGAGGGCCAAACTACAAATTCTGTAAGTCAAAGATGATATTTCTAATGAGTTAGTTTAGCAAAACTGTTAAATGTGCAGGCTCTGGAGTTAGATTGCCTGGCTCCTCTTCTTACTAGCTGTTGATTCTGGGCAAATTGCTTAACCTCTCTGTCATGCAGGGTGTCATGCAGTGTCTCAGCTCCCGTTCCCCACATAAGAACACAGGACATGGTGAGGCTGAAAAGGAACATCCACAGAGCCATAGATAGGGGAGTCACACCACTATAGTCTCGCTGGCGGCTGGGTTGGAGACACAGGAAGCAGAAGCCACACGATCTGCAACCTGCCGTCCGCTTTTCTGCCAACCAACCAACCTCACTTGCTAGCTGCAATCCACCGTGCTAACTGCAATCCGCGCTTGCTAGCTCAGCCACCATCTTGCTAGCCCCCATTTTTCTGCTAGCGTAGGCATGGCAGTTATATTAGTGGCCAATGGCTCACTGGTTACAGCTGACGGCCAACTAGCCACAGCCCATGGCCATCCAATCACAATTGATGGCCATTTACTACCTGAGCCAGCACCTTCCACGTGAGGCCAAGAGCCTGGAAACTGCACTCCTGGCTCTGTCCCCACACTGTCTGTCCCTCAGTTTTCTTATTTCCAAAAGTGGGTAATAATAGTACATAAGGTTATTATGAGGATTAACTGATATATCATATGCTAAGTGCTTAGGAGAGCTAGTAGCATACTATGAGCATTCAGTGTATATTAAATACTATTGTTATTTCTATTGTTGTCATCATCTTGGAGTGTAGTATTGTTTCATTTGGCATACACAAACATTAGTTGCAGCATCTGGTTCAGATAACTGTGGTAAAATCAGGTACCCTGAGTATGTATCAAGCGTTTAAAGTTATGAGTAGTTTGACCTCAAAGCACCAGTTCTTAAATCATGCCTGCAAACGAAAACATTGTGTATTTCCATTTTTCTTGGGAACAATGCAGGTCCCTGAGTACTAAGATGAATTCTTGAAATTAACTGAAAATAAAACCCCACCCTACAGAACCTCTTTCTAGAGTATGCAGACTTGAGCCCCATGGCTCTAAGACTAAACTGAATCCAGTTAACATGCTATATATGTTTTACCCTCTTAGATCTTCTACTCAGTCAGAGTAACTGACAAGACGTGTACTGAGAATGCCAAAGAGACTGAAAATGCTGCTATCGATCCTGAAGACAAATGGCACCAAAGAGCCCAACAGCTAAAGGTTACCTGCTGGATTGAATTTTAAATGTGTTTCTAGGGTTACTGCTGAATATAAGTAATGTTCGTGACTGACTTCTTATCATTTAAGGTGTTATTCTTGTTCCTGAGAATAGTTACGCACTCTCCTATGGGTGAGACTGGCTTCTGCTCAGCCATTGCTTGCTCAGCCAACCAACCCTACTCATTTTTCCAAAGGTTCTATTTCCTAGAGGAAAATCATCACATCACTTTCTAAACTTTCAGAGTTATAACCCTTTAGAGAAGAAAGGCATGGGGGAAATGCAGGGGAAGAAAGTAACAGTTCTAAAATATTGCCCTATTCTGTGCTGCTCTCAAGCCTGTTTCCTTTTGGAATTGACAGTTATATAGAGTCCGTAGGTGAAGGGGAACATAACCCCTTAAATGTGATTCCTGAGCCTCACTACTAACCAGTAACTTGACATACTGACATGTGTTTTAGGCCATGGGTTTACTGCTTCGAAATCATATATGATTTCAGGGAAGATTTGTGTGAAACTGTCCTCACTGACTGCTTTTCTTTAAGAATCAGGAAAAGCACTGGCAGCTGATTTCTCCTTGAACCAGTGTCTGGAGTTATGTGGAGCAGTCACTCGTGGATGGGGTTTATCCCTGCTTAAGAAGGAATGGGCCCTTTGAAATCACGCAGCCTATAGAGCCTGTTGACATCATCAGTTAAAACTATGTGCAATGGTAAAAGTAACAATGAAAATAATAAAGTTCATTCCAGTTTCAGAGAATTTAGAAAAGAGGGACTACCCAAATCATCTTTCCTCCCCAGTGGCCTCCAGGTCACTCCTGAAAGCTGATGCCAGGGAGGACCCACCCAGAAGCTGAGAGGATAGGCTCTGAAGTGTCTCACTGTAGTGGGACGTAAAGGACAGGATCTACTCCCACACTTGGTAGAGAGCCTAGGGAGCTTGGTCAGTGGCATGGAGAGGACAAAGGAAACACCTTAAGGCGTGCCATGCATTATGGGTGATAGACTGGGTCAGAAGACATGTGCCTTCACCTGCCATTCACTTGGACAAATCTCTACTTCCTCCAAGCCTTAAATTTCTTCTTTATTGAATGAAGGTTCGGCCAAAATCAACTACAAGGTCCATCCCAGTTGCAAAATACTATGATTCTATGACCTTGCTTAAATTATCATAGAAAACACATGTGAAGCATGCAAGATTCTCGCAGCCTATAGCTTTCATAAGTATCACTAAGGAAAATTGAAAGCTTCTCAATCAATGATAAAATAATCAAGGTGAAATCACCGTGCTTGATTCACAGCATGGCCCTAGACTGAGGCAGTAAAAACTTCGTTGAAGAAAATCAGAATAAAGCCAAAAGAACGCTGTTTATTCTGTGTGTATTAGGACTCATTTGTATATAACCCACTCCTGAATAAAAGCACTGAGGAGCCAAACATGTAAAGATTGTTAAACCTAAACTGACAGCAACACAGAGTGGCCTAAGGGATGTTTTTCTTTATTTAGAAAAGATTTGTAACTGCCCGCTGCCTCCTACCTAGGCCCTCGGTGTGCAAACACTCCAGGTTGCCTTTCTTTCTTTCTCCTCTTTAATTACCCAAATCTGATGGCTCCTTTCTGTCCCCCCCCCACACCCCATGAAGATTTCCCAGACACTCCTACCCTTGTACTCTGCCCCCTCTCTCAGCTCTTATTGTGCTGGTGGTCCGGACCACACCCTCAGAGCTTCTCATATTTGGTCTCATTAGCTGCTGTTGCCTGTGTTTCTTTTGTATCAACCAAACTATAAGCTCCTTGAACATTAGTATTGTATTTTTCTCTACATCTCCTAGCACAATGCTTTGCACAAATCTAAGGCTCAATAAATATTTACTGGTTGTTTAAAGAAACATTTAAACGTCATTTAGTGAAGCTCCAAGTGAAAATGGGCCTCCTGAGACAATTTTTTTTTGAAAGATGACTTTAAAAGACTACATATTCCTCATTAAACCTAATCTAACAATGAATAGTTCTCACTGAGAAATATTCTTGCATGAAATCAAAATAATTTACAGAATAAATATTTATGGAGTACTTATATATTTAGGCACTGGGTTTTAGGTGTTTAGCCCAAAAGACATGGTAAAAAATAATCTTCAAAAAAATAAATAAAACTTGACAAAAGCTCTTTTTAAAAAAATGGTCCCTGTGGGGCGGTCAGATGGCTCAGTTGGTTAGAGTGTGAGCTCTGAACAACTGGGTTGCCGCTTCGATTCCCACATGGGCCAGTGAGCTGCGCCCTCCACAACTAGATTGAAGACAATGAGCTGCCGCTGAGCTGCCAGAGGGGCGGCCGGACGGCTTAGTTGGTTAGAGCACGAGCTCTCAACAACAAGGTTGCCAGTTCAATTCCCACATGGGATGGTGGGCTGTGCCCCCTGCAACTAAAAATTGAAAACGGCAACCGGACTTGGAGCTGAGCTGCACCCTCCACAACTAAATTGAAGGACAATGACTTGGAGTTGATGGGCCCTGAGAAACACACTGTCCCCCAATAAAATTTATTTTTTAAAAAAATGGTCCCTACCCTGAAGGAGCTCAAAACTTTAGTTGGAAGACAGTTATAAAATCATTATAATGCAATAATATAAAAGTAAGTGCAAAATGCAGTGTAACTAAAAGAGGACCTAATTCTGCCCTAAAAGGACAGGAAAAGCCTCCGTAAAATAGCTGACCCTAGAAGGATGAATCAAAATTTGCCAAGAGACAAAAGGGGGCAAAGATATGAAAGTGCAAGAGAGCGTAATCTGTCCTGCGGATTACACATAGTTCAGCAACTAAAGAAGAAAATATGAGGCAGGGGAGTGGTGTGAAATAGGGCTGGGCTGGTTAGCTAGGGCCTATGAAGACTTTTTCTTTATGTCAATCAAAAGATTTTAGAATTTATGCTGTGGATAACATGAAGCTATTGAAAATTTTAAGCAGGTTAATGACACAATCAGGTTTGCATGTTAAGAAATGCATTCTGGCCATGGTCTGAAGAATAGATTGGAAGGGAAGAATACTGCAGAGACAGCAGAACCAGCAAGGTGACTTTTGCTGTGGTTTCTGCAAGAGATGATGGGAGAACTGGAAAAGTGCAGCACTCGCTCAGTGTTTGTCATTGTTCACTTTTCAGTAGGGTGGCTATATCTCATTCCATTGGCTGAACTAAACTTGTTGCAGTTCAGGACAGTACCTGATCCCACTCAACGGCTGCCTAGAGATGGTCAGGAAGTGGGAATTAACAAATTTAACAGTTGCTTAAATACAAGGTAAAATGGAAGAGAGAGAAAGAGAATGGTTTTGTCTATGAAAGAAATTCCAACCAGAAAGAAAGATTTAAGGAGTTTATTTGAGCCTTAGCTGAAGGCCAGATCTGAAAGCAAAATCACAGAGAACTGCGAAAATGCTCCAAGGAATAGTAGTTTTGTAATTCATTTTATACATTAGAATCAGAGGAGAAGACATAAGGAAGGTGACATGAAATCCATTGGCTGATTAAGGAGGCAGGAGAAAGAAAAGTGGTGAAATTTCTAGGATTGTATAAAAAGCAAAGTGGAGAGGTACATATTTTTTTTACATTGTTGGGTACAGGATAATTACATACATAGTTTACAGAGGTATGCGGGTAAAAGATAACAATGAGGAATATTGGGGTTGTCTCTCCCTGGTACTGGGGTGTTTATCTGTGGAGGTCTGGGGAAGAGATTATTCTGGCATTTTAAGTATGTTATTCTAGATGCACAAAAACAATGGACAGGGCTTGCTCAATGTAAAGATTAATCTATCATATAGGCCTAGGATGTGACTTTCCCTTATAACCAGCTCAGTTTGGAATTTTTATAATCAGAGCATCCTGTGGGGTTCTCTTTAATTATTGTGCTTGTCAGGCCTGCCAGGTAGCCCCCTTTTCATTTACAATTCCCCCGTCAGTCATAAATCAATCCAAAGGATGCACTGATGACCAACCATTTGGTTGGATAATATGTTCCCCTGGTGCATTCCTAGGAAGTCTCAGTGTCAGCTTTGTCTTGTTGAAATGATGGACCATTGGGGATGGGGCAAGACAGTAACCATGGGATGTTAATTAAGGCCTAATTTTCCCCAAAGGGGAAAGTGCAGGTAAATGGGAGGCAGTCAGATCCTATGGGCCTTCATTATGAAGAACATTCTGAATCATTTCTAACCTGTGAGCTATCACAATCTGAGTTTTATTGTTTACCTTATTCTTTATCCTTCTGCATCTAATATAACATTTGCATAACAAGAAGAGGAATAATAACAGTGGTCCAATAATACAATTGCTACTAGATGAGGATAAAATTGAGGGGACTAAATATCCTAGCAAGCCAAAGAACACTTTACATGTGTCATCATATATTTTACTATACTAATAATGTGTTTTCCTCCTTCCTCTACTGCCATCTGTACCTTATGATAGGTTGGCCCAATGAACAAAGACTTTTAGCTATTTTATGATCTAATATATCTAATTTTTCTTCTGGCCAATCAGTTTCCATAGAAGAACTTCATGGGGAGGATTGAGTTCAATCTCCCAGTACATTTGATTTTCAGCGTTAATATTGTTTTAAGTTTTATTAACCTCAGGTAAAATCACTTTACCAATAACCTCAGTATTGTACCATATTCCTGTAGTATTTAATATAAATTTAGAGTTATTATAATAGAAGTTATTATACTTAGAGTAACAGAGGAATTCTCTAATTTTTTCCAACAAAAATGTCCCTTTCCTATGTTTGTTGGAATAGTTACAATAGGCCAGGTTTGGGTGGATTCAAAATTTCATATTGTTTGAGGGCATAACCATTTACCTCTTTGATTTTCATAATCTGACAATGAGATGGGTTCCCATGTACTGTCATTTTTTTAAAATATGGCCCATCTATTTTCCACTGGAAGTACTAGAGTGTTATTAATAGTTTCTATACCAACCAGTTGAATTATTGAAAAGTTTAGTTTAGGATTTAGCCAGGGTAACTGAACTGTTAAAATACAGTGTTGTAAGTTGCATTTTGCAGCTAAAAATTTCCAAAACTCAGGCAGACCATAAGAGTCCCAAAGGTGTTTGGCCTTGGCTTCTGCACCCATTATAGTTGGCCATTGTTTTATAGCCATTTCAGATTCCATTTACATTACCATGGATAACAGACTCAACCTTGTTGAGTTAAGGTACAGACATTAGTAAATCAAGTGTAATTGGCAAAAAGCAACCAGACTTATGAGCCTAGTTAGTCTATATCTTCTTGATCCAAATGGATATTCAAGCAACTCATATATAACAGAAAAAAAGTTCAAATTATTCTGAATTAAATGGATGTAGTGTTCAATGGATCATTTCTATTCTTTGTGCCACCATAATTTTAGTATGAGCAGCTGATTTCAAGCAGTGAGAAAGATAATAGACTATAAGTTTGAATACTACAAAAAGGATCAACAGACCTACCAATATCATGATAGCAATCTGTAACAGAAATCCAAACAACATTCCTGCCCCTTAAGGTAGCCAGCTAAACAAATCATGTAGTGGATTATCTTTTATTATTCCTTGTAGCCAGTTAGCTTGTTGAATAACCTTTTCTAATCAAGTCTCTACTTATCCTGAGGTGTTTATATATGTAGAATAGGTACTATAAGTGATGACACAAACTCCACCTTTTTTGGCCAGCAAATAGTCAAAGGCTATGCGATTGTCAAGGACCACCCAAGCAAGAGAATTGAGACTTTACATGTGGCAGCTATAGTCTTAGCCATCTCTTCAGCTGTTAGTCCAATGGTGGCAGCTAAATGTCTAATCATATCCCTATTGATATATATTCTGGCTCTCAGGATTAGTATGCTGAGTATAATTTATCCAACACTGTCATCCTGACCAGCCAGCCTTTGATCTGTTCTTGGTTCTGTTGAAACAGCTCTTTGCTAAAGTAATTTGTCCTGTGCAAAGAGGGTGGGGGAATTCTTATTAATAGATAAAGGAATGATGAATTGCTCCCAATAAACAAAGTCCTTCCATTTCCCAACTGTCTAAACATCAATGCGCCCATCCTTTAATTGGGGGATCTTCTCTTACGCCACAAATAAAAATGAGTTTTGGTGGGGCACAAACCATCCCCCCTCCCCCCAAGAGTAGCTTTATTTATGGATTCATTCATAAGTATGACTGAGAGAATACCTTTCAATCAAGGGTGAAACTGTTTACATGTTTTCCAGAATTCATCAGGGTGGTACTCAATGGAAGGAACACATTTACATAATTTGGTTACATTTTTCTTTTCAATTTTGTCATGTAGACATTTAGAGATCATGTAAGGAAGAGCTCGAGGAGGGGTCAAGGTTAAATTCAAATTTGGTGGAGATGATAGAGGATAGGGACAAGCAGGGCATAGATGTCCCTGGTTACTGAATAACATCTACCTAAAGGTGAAGTTGATGTGAGCTGATCTGAGAAGACAGTGATATTGGGAATGGTATCAAAGTTGGTAACAGGAGCAATGAGTGGTATTGGTCTCTTATTGATTTAGGAATTTGATGATCCAACAATTAGTTAGATTTCCTCCTTTAGCAGCACTTTGGGAGAGTTTTACTAAGTATAATCTTTCCAGGCATTAGAAGGAGTAATGACAGAGCAAGGGAAAGGGGAACAATTGGGTTTGTTACCATGTTGACAGTCTTCCCTGTAATATAGCCTAGTCTTATAATCAAAGATCAGCAAGGGATAAAGGCAAGAAATTTAAGTAAAGAGTCTTTATAAAGGCTGGTATGATACAGGCCTGGTCCAGTTTCTTGGGAACAGTTCTTTACTTCAGTTGTCAGTGGCTTCTCATCTTTGAGGAGTTTTGATATCTGATACAGGCATAGGTAAGTGTCAGAGACAGGGGTATGTAGATGTCCATTCAGGATCAGGTGCCTTTTTTTGTTGTTGTTTTTTGTCAGGTGCCTTTTAAAATGAGAAATGTGAATCTATGAGTTAACTCCTTTCAGTTTAGCTGCACATGGATTAGTTAGTAATACCTGACAGGTTCCCTTCCAGTGAGATTGGAGGGAATCTTTTATTTTATATTTGTTCCAATAGACAAAATCTCCTTGTTGTAAATCATGGTCTTTGAAGTCTTCAGCTCCTGAGAGCACACTGTGAAAAGAATCAATTATTAATTTATCATTTTCTTTAAGTTGGTTAATGAGACCTTGACAATAATGTACGAGTGTCTCCTTTTAGTAAGGCTGGTTCAAATCCCCCTTCATCCAAATGCATAGGGTGGCCAGTAACTATTTCATAAGGAGAAAGGCTATATTTACTAAAAAGGGGTAAATCTTAGATTGAAGAGCATGATAGAGACAGCTTTTGGCCAAGGGAGACTAAAGGCTTCTGAGAGTTTAGCTAGTTGAGTTTTGATTGTACCTTTGGTATGTTTCACAAATTCAGAGGCTTGGGGGTGATAAGCACAATGAAAATGTTGCAGAATAGGCCAAATGTTATAAATGGATTGCATTATTTGCCCAGTGAAATGAGTCCCTCAGTTATGATGTAATTCAATGAGAATTTCCCAACTGGAAATTATTTTTTTCCAAGAATCACTTGTTTACCATTAAGGCTGTTGCTTTCCTGCAAGGGAATGCCTGAACCCAGTGAGAAAACATACAAATCATAACTAATACATATTTGTGTCCTTGAGATGGTGGCATTTAGATAAATCCAATTGCCATACCTCAAATGGGCCTAAAGGGAGTGGGAAATGACTCTGGGACACATGGAGTGGTTTTCCAGAGTTATATTTTGGACAAATAGAACATTTGTTATATTTTTGTAAGCTACAGTGGAAGAAGGTTTCCAATAATTTTGTTTACTCCATAAAATAATTTTCTCAGGACCCCAATGTGTTAGTTCATGTGCATGTTAGAGTATAAGCAGTTGAGCCCCTATAGATAAGATTGGCTTTTTATTGGCAATCATATGCAATTTGATCTTTGGCCAATTGACAAGCCTGAGTTAGAGCAATTAATTCAGCTTTCTAAGGCAGATCTTATTTCAGGTAAATAAGAACTTTCAGTTATGTCCACCAGGGAAGTTATTGCATATCCAGCTTGGTGGCGTCCCTGTTCATCTTTTAGATAAGATCCAACTATAAATCAAATTAAGTCAGCATTATCAACAGGAGTTCCCTGTAAATCATTTAACAGCAAGAAGGTGGTCAACAAATAAGCTGCAATTATGGGTCTCTTCCTTCTATAAAGAAGGTATTAAAGTTGTTGGGTTAAGACTGTTACTCTGAGCTAAAGCAATATAAGATCAGAAAAAGGTCAATAAGAACCCAGTCATCTGACAGAAAAGTACTAAGTATGATGAGAGTTTAGCAAAGATTCAACAGAACAAAAAATGGCTAAAGGAGAGCCCATAATTATGTCCTATGTTTGTTTGTCGTGTAACATGGCTATAGCAGAGATGGCCCTTATCAAGAAGGGAGCCCTTTTGCTACTGAGTCTGATTGCTGGCTATCATACACTATAAGTTTACGATGATCTCCATGTTTATGAGTTAAAACTCCTAAATCATTTCCTTTATTTGCATGCATATAAAGGAAGAAAGGAAGTTTATAATTAGAGTGTCCCAAAGTGGACGTTTAGATAATTCTCTCTTTAGAGCTTTTATAGCTTGTTTCCCTTAAGGGATGGTGGTGGGAGGTGGGGGTGAGGGGACCCATTGGATTGGATCAGGCTGATCTGCTTTTAATAATATATATAGAGGTTGAATTATTAATGAAAAATTTGGGACCCAGTTACAACAGTATCCAGTCAGCTTTAGAAATCCCTTAAGCTGTTAGTTTTTCTTATTTTTTAGAAGAGGAAAGGCTAGAATTCCTCTGAGTCTTTCAGGAATTAGTAGTCCATCTTTAGATACAAGATAGCCCAGATATTTTACTTAGGGTAAACAGAATTGAAGCTTCTCTTTTGAGACGTTATGTCCCTTTATGGCTAGCTGTTGTATAGATAAATTATGTTATGTCCTTTTGGAAGTCTAATAATGTCCTGGAGCATAAAAATAAATCATCCACATATTGGATAAAAGTGGAATCTCTGTGAAATTTAACATCATTTAAATCAGCCTTTCATATTTGAGAGAAATAGGTGGGACTCCTTACATCCCTGGGGCATTACAGTCCAAGTGAATTGGCAACTTCCCCAGGTAAAGGCAAAAAGATATTGACAGTCCTCTCCTACAGAAATGCTGAAAAAGGCACTACATATGTATTACTAAAAAATATTGGCAATACACAGCAATGGCACACATGTGGATTTGGGACCACAGGATGTCTAGGAATAACAATTTTGTTGTGGCTCTGAGATCTTGTACAAATCTCCATCCTTCCCCTTTATAGGGTTTATTTACTGGAAGGAGTATTACTGGGATATGTGCATGGAATTATAAGCTCTCTATTTAACTAATCTTATAAAATGGGCTTAATTCCAGCCAGTGTATTGAGTCTTAAAGCATATAGATGAATATTAGGTAGAGGCAAACTATTGTCAATAGTTATTTTGATAGGAGTACCTAACTTAATCTTGCAAATATCTACACTGAAAAGAGCCCAGAGTGCCATAGAAAGGTTCAGTCTCAAAATTAATTTTCTTAGGAGGATTAGATCAAAATGGCAACATGAGGTGAGCCTCTGTAACTCTCCCCTGGAATTTACAACAAATTAAAAAATTATAACTCCACAAAGGACACCCTGCACAGCAGACAGGCAAGATGAAGAGGCTCACTACTGAATTCACCTAAAGGTGGGCAAATTGCACAAGCAGGGGAGGAGGGAAGGGAGAAGTGCGGCGACAGAGCCACGGGGGCGCAGGATGCAGAGCTAGCTCACTGCTCCGAGCTTGCTGCATCCTGGAACTACCGCAGCTGCGGGAGAGGGAAGAACTCAGACTGCTAGGGCTCTGTTTATGGCCCACACGGCTGAGGGGACACCATATAACACGGCTGAACCCAACACTCACAGCAGAGACCTCAGAGCAAAGACTGAGGAAAGAAGGCTGAAAACGGTGGTTTCAGCCCTCACTGCCGAGCAGAGAATGGAAGCCTTAGGCACTGAGACTAGCCGCCCCCTCCCTACCCTCCCAGAACTCGCCCCAACCCCACCTGCCCAGTGCTAGAAGCGGAACAGTAGCAGTGTCAGATCAAAAGAACAGAATATTTGCAGTTCTGAGAACTGTGGTCTGCAGACACAGATTCGCAGCCCAATTAGTTCCGGCAAAGGGGAGGGAGCTTTGGAAGCAGGACCGGCTGTGGTGGTGGTGGTCACCGCCATTGCTCGGGGCCACCTCTCACAACTCACCCCGTCCCTGTCCCTACCTATCTGGGTGGATCCATGCAGGAGTAAACAGAACTGCTGAAACACACGGGCACTGAATCTGGTGCAGAAAGAGCTTTGGAACTTCAAAAGCTCTCTGCATCCCCACAGTGATACAGTGCCCTATGACCGAGGCGAACTGTTAACAGAGGAGAAGCCCGCCTTCCAGGGATTCTCCCCTGTGTGAGAAGCTGGAATAGTGCAGAGAAAACATAACACTACAGTGTGAGAGAGAAAAAAAGGCTGCAGTCAGAGAGAAAATAAAACATTCTACCAACACATAGTGGAAAACAAAAGAAAGACCTCTTCCTATCAACCTGCTGCAGAACCCACTCCTGCAGATGTCTAGGAAGAGAAATAATAAATAATTAATTGCCATGAATAACCAAGGAAATAAGACAGCTCAGAAAGAAAATGAAAAGTCTCCAGAAAATGAACTTAAAGATATGGAAATATGTGACTTAAATGACAGAGAATTCAAGATTGCAGTTCTGAAAAAACTCAACAAGATGCAAGAAAACACAGAAAGGCAGTTTAATGAACTCAGAAACACAAGCAAAGAACAACATCAACGTTTCATGAAAAAGACTGAAATTTTAAAAAAGAACCAAATAGAATTTCTGGAGATTAAGAACTCAATAGAAGAAATGAAGAATGAAATAGCCAGCTTAGGTAGTAGAGTTGACCATTTGGAGGAAAGAATCAGTGACATCGAAGATAGAAACCTGGAAATGACACGGATGGAAGAAGAAAGAGACTTGAGACTTAAAAGAAATGAAAGAACTCTACAAGAACTTTCTGACTCGATCAGAAAGAGCAATATAAGAATAATGGGCATACCAGAAGGAGAAGAAAGAGAGAAGGGAACAGACAGCATATTCAAACAAATAGTTGATGAGAACTTCCCAAACGGGTGGAAGGAACTGGATCCTCGAATCCAAGAAGCAAATAGAACACCTAATTACCTCAATCCCAACAGGCCTTCTCCAAGGCACATTGTATTGAAGCTGTCAAAAATCAACGACAAAGAAAGAATCCTCAAGGCAGCCAGGGAAAAGAAGACGGTAACCTACAAAAGAAAGCCCATTAGATCATCATCAGATTTCTCAGCAGAAACTCTACAAGCCAGGAGGAAGTAGAACCAAATATTCAAACTATTGAAAGAGAGAAATTATGAGCCAAGAATAACATACCCAGCAAAGATATCCTTTAGACATGAAGGAGGAATAAAGACCTTTCCAAGCATACAGAAGCTGAGGGAATTTTCTAATACACGACCTGCACTACAGGAAATACTAAAGGAGGCTATTCAACCACCATCAACAGGGACAATTTGTGGCAACCAAAACATAAAAAGGGGGAGAGTAAAGGCCTGAACCGGAATATGGGAATGGAGAAAGTAAGCATGCTGAAGAAAATGGAATACTCTAAATATCAAACTTTCTTTTACATAAACTTAAGGGTAACCACTCAAAAAAAATCCAGAACTGAAATATATACTGTAATAAAAGACAAAACAGAGGGAAACATCATAGAATGCCACCACACAGAAATAATAAACAACAACAAAAAAAAAGGCAAAGAAACAATGGAGACTCAGTCTTACCAGAAAACTAAAGATAGAATAATAGGAGATCCTCACATATCAATAATCAACCTAAATGTAAATGGACTGAACTCACCAATGAAAATGCACAGAGCAGCAGATTGGATCAAAAAACTAAACACAACCATATGCTGTCTCCAAGAGACACATGTCAGCTACAAGGGCAGGCATAGACTCATAGTGAAAGGGTGGAAATTGACACTTCAAGCAAAAGATATCCAGAGAAAATCAGGTGTAGCCATACTGACATCAGATGAAACAGACTTCAGGGTGAAAAAGGTAACAAGAGACAAAGATGGACATTTCATAATGGTAAAGGGGACCATACAACAAGAAGACATAACAGTCATCAATATTTATGCCCCCAATCAGGGAGCACTGAGATATACCAAGCAACTACTAACAGAACTAAAGGGAGAAATTGACCAAAACACAATTATACTAGAGGACCTAAATACATCATTGACAGCTATGGATAGATCATCCAAACAGAAAATAAATAATGAAATAGCAACGCTAAATGACACATTAGATGAATTGGACATAATTGACATCTATAGAGCACTTCATCCTAAAACATCACACTATACATTTTTTTCTAGTGTATATGGAACATTCTCAAGGATAGACCATATATTGGGACATAAAACTAACCTCAGCAAATTTAAGAAGATTGAAATCATCCCAAGCATATTCTCTGATCACAAGGCTTTGAAATTGGATATCAACTGCAAAAAGAAAGCAGAAGAAAAACACAAATACATGGAGATTAAACAACATACTTTTAAAGAACTACCAGGTCAAAGAAGAAATTAGAGAAAGATCAAAAGAAACAAATGACAATGAAAATACATACTACCAAAATTTTGGGGATGCAGTGAAAGCAGTTTTGAGAGGGAAATTTATATCATTACAGGCCTATCTCAAGAAATAAGAAAAATCCCAAGTAAATAACCTTATGTTACACCTTAAAGAACTAGAAAAAGAAGAATAAATAAAACCCAATGTCAGCAGAAGAAAGGACATAATAAAAATCAGAGCAGAACTAAATGAAATAGAGAACAAAAAGACAATAGAAAAAAATAATGTGACAAACAGCTGATTCTTTGAAAAGATTAACAAAATTGACAAACGCTTGGCTAGGCTCACTAAGATAAAAAGAGAGAAAACACTAATAAACAAAATCAGAAATGAAACAAAATTAATTTTGTCTTGTTGAGATTCCTTTAAAATCATTATTTTCTCAATTAATTCAATGCCTGATTCATTTACTTCTAAATACTTTTTGCCCTTTTGAGAACAGGATATATGGATGTGATGAGTTTCAAGAATGCCTTGTCCTATCAGGTAAATTGGGGCAGATTTGAGTAGTAAAAATATTTATTGCCCAGTAACATTCTCTAGCTGGAAGGGAGCAGGTTCTGAATGAAAAACAGACATTGATTGGTTAGATATCCCTTCCATTTGTACAAAAGTTTTATTCTGAGGGAGAGGGCAATTGAATTGGGTATGGTTGAGAACAGATAAAGTAGCCCTGATGTCCATAAGGGCTGTGGTAGTTTTCCCCTTTCTTATGATTTCAGTTTCTCCTAAAGTATGGATGAGAAGGGGAAATACCCTCACGCAATCCTCAGAATGGCCTTATGCTTGCCTCTGTTTCTTTTCTTTTTCTAAATGCCATTTCAGTTTTCTGCAATCTTTCTTAAGATGGCTTGTTACAGTAAAAACAGATTCTCCTTTCCCCTTGTTGAAAAGGCCTCCGGGGAGGTCTGACTTGATTGCTCAATTGTTGGAGCTGTAAATTCATGATTTTAGTAGCTTTATCCTTTTTTTTTCTTTTGGATAGTTTTAGGTAATTGATTAGCAATAATTGCTAGCTTATTAGTATGCATAGTAAGCCAGTTTAATTTATGCTGTTTAATCAGAATTACAAGTTCTTCATCTAATCCCTCCAAAAATGGCAATTTGAGCAATAGATAATTTCAATGATACTTAAAATTGTCTAGAGTCAATCCCAAATGTTGTTTGAAAGTTTTCTTAAAACATTCAAAGAAATCAAGTATGGTTTCATTAGGTCTTCATTTACATTGATGGATTTTAGCCCAGTCTATTTTGGGGGGGGGGGGGGAATCTCACGAATGGCTTGGTAAAACTGATGGGCTAATTCCCTGCCCTCATCCCAATCTGTTTCTCTTTTGCCTTAAAAAGCTTCTATATGATTTTCCTAAAAAGCCTTATTTAATTATTCTGTTGCCCTACTCTCAGAAACCAATAGGTATCAGTCGGAACAGGTCTGAAAAAACCAGGATCATGTGTTCTAATAGTTAACTCAAATTCCTTAGCAAATCTGATGGAGTTTTGAAGGGGATCAGGAAAATCTTTAGTTAGATACCGTAATTCTGTTCTAAACGAAGAAATATAAAATTATTGCTGGTTCTCGCCTTCCTGAGATTGGCCTTTCCCTAAAGGGAGCCACCAGAATTTCTGGTCTTTCTAGTGTTCAGCTACTTTTAGTTTCTTTTTCAGTGTGTGGAGGTGAAGACACCAGAAAAGAAAAGCAGAAACAGGATGGGAGGGGGAAGGGAAAGGAAGTCCACATAGGGGAGCTCAGAGAATAAAGGATATAGTGTAGTTGGAGAAGGGGGAGGAGTGGGTCGTTGGCAGTGAGTAGTTGCGGAAGCCCTTTTTAATTCAGAGACAGACTCTAAAATTTTCTGGTTAACTTCCTGGAAGGAAGAGAGTTTATCTGTGCCTCACCTTGAGGCTTCTGGTTTCCAAAGTAAGCTTCCCATTTATTTAGTGTAATTTATAGCTGGCTTTTTCCAACTGTGCATGCAGAAAGATCAATTTCGATGTATCAAAAGTTCCCTATTTTGGCCATCTTAAGCTAAGGTCATTTTTAGTTAAATCTTCCCATTTCTGTAAATACTTACAAGTGAAAGTTCTGTGTGAATTGTATATGAATCCTCCAGGAGTACTAATAGGTGGCTGTGCATCTTAGGTCTGGTTGGCCTTAGAAGCACAATTTCCCATTTTGAACTTAGTTTCCCTTTGAAATCTATAGAGTCTGAACAAACTTCTAGAGATATTATATTGTGGGTTGCAGTGTCTTTCTTGTAGGTTGACTTCTGCAGGTCTTTTACCTCCTAGGTAGCTCGAACCCTCTTATGTGCCTCAGTTTCTCTCTGTGGCTGTCTAATACAACCATGAGGACTTGGAGCGCTGGATGACTGGTCCTTATGTGCGTATCCCCAGACGAGTCAATTATTTAATTATAATGTATTGGAATTCCCTGTGGTAACACTTCATGCCTTGAGATTTCCCAGACACCCCCACAATAATTCTTGGTCACCTAAGAATACCCCAAATTTGGGCTGGCAGGAGTAGGTATCCCTTTTCTTTGAAGCTGAACAAGTTCAGTCTCTCGTTTAACTAGCAAAGATATTTTGTTCAGACTCTCAGAGAGTAATCCCAATTGAAAGACTGAAACACAAAAACAGACACCCCTTCCTTCTTTCCCTGGGTTAATTTCAATTCAAACAACCATTATCTTTTAGTGCCACCTTGAGGATTTTCTAAGAACAACTCAAAGTCAGGACCTGAAACCAAAAGCAGGAAGGTCCAGGATTCCAAAACAGAACTCACTCAAGTTCATCCAATGCGAAGTGGGAAACCAGTGGGACATAATGGGCCCCTCCTGGTACCTAGCACCTAGCATCAGGTCTGGGTCCTGGGTGGTTTTCTTTGGAATCCTGCTCACAGCACCAAGTAGATGTTGACAAAAGAAATTCCAAACCTAAAAATGGATTTCGAGTTTATTTGAGTCTAGGCTGAGGCCCAGACCTGAAAGCAAAATCTAAGTTTCTAAGTGTCTGATCAGTGGTACCAACACCCCTCAGGAAGAAAAGGAGGGCTTTGGTGCCGGGCTGAAAGTGGAGAAGGCATGAGGACAGGGGTGGGCCTCATGTTGAGTTTGAAGTTGCCAGTAGGGAGTAGGACATCTGATCTGGAATCAGGAGAGATATCTGAGTTAGCAACATACATTTGCATCATCATAATTCACTGGTGGATTGAAGCTGTTGGAATTGCTGAGATGCCCCAGTAATTGTAGGTAGTGGGAGAAGAGAGAAAGGTCAAGAACAGAGCCCTATAGAAAATGGCAGAATTTTAAGGGTGAGTAGAGACAGAGGTAGAGAGCAGAAGGTAAGAGACTACAAAGGGATTGCCAGAGATTTAGAAAGCTGACCAGGATAAAATAATGTCATGTAGCTGGAGACGTGAAGATTTCAAAAGAGAGAAGTCAGGTGAACAAGGTCAAACTCTAAAGAGAAGACAAATAAAAAGGTGCCATGAAAAGTGAATGATATATGCAACTCATTTATGCAACTTTCAAATTATTCAGAAAAAACTAATAATAACAAACAATAATAATATAAATGATATATATGTAAATTTGTGTCTATCTACATATGGAGAGACAGAGAGGGAATGATGAAATGTGCAAAATGATCAAAACTGATGAATCTCAGTAAGAATATTTGGGAGCTCTCTGTGCTATCCTTGTAAATTTTTGTGTGAGTTTAAATGATTTTGTAAGTTTGAAAAAGAAAAAGTTAATGAAAAAGGTGAAGGTGCCCATGGGATTTAGCAAGTAAGAGGTTGTGGGTGGCCTGAGCAGAGCTGTTTCAATGGGGTGGTTAGAATAAATGCTCTATTGCAGGGTGGAGAGGTCTGAACAAGAGATGGGGAAATGAAGATAAGTACAGCCTACACTTTCAAGATGCTTGGCTGTGGATTAAAAGAGGAGGAGGTTTAACCAGAGAATGAGATCAAGTGAGGGAATTCTCTCATTTTTGTAGTAGAAGAGACTTAAACACATTTACAGGCTGGAAAGAATGAGAAACTAGAGATAGGGCTAGGAAAGAAAGAAGGTATGCCAGAAGCAAGGTCCCTGAGACAATTTACTCCTATGTATTTTCATCTTTAAAATACTGAGAATGACTGGGCATCATCATCATTTTCTATGTAAGCATCCTACACATGCTTAAGATCTTTACTTCAAGACAAGTAATCCCTCTTCACATTACCTCTCCAGGTCCTGTTGTCCTGAATCATTTTGTGCTCCCCTGTGAATCTTCACAGGTTTTCCAACCCCACTTCCATTGTGTACCAGAACTAGACACAGTACTTAGCTAAGGGCCTGACCCTTGCTGGCCAGTGCAAGGGAGCACACTCTCACTAGCGGAAGATCCTTCCAAGGCAAGGAGTATGTGTCGATAAAATAGAAAGTTCCCCATTCAGTAAACTTCCAAAAGGATGAAGTAGGATGTTTTCTTTCTTGCCACCTTTAAATTACTCTTGACTTTCTAGGCGGGGAAAAGGAATGATAAGTGTGAACGATGTGTATGATCTTTGACTAATCTCAAAGTCCTTGTAATTGCATCCTAAGTAATCTTCCCACCTTTCCAAAGTTTGCCTCCAATACTATCAAAAGCCATGCTTCTCTTTTCATCTGAACATAGAGTCCTTCCTTAGTGCTGCTAAAAATTAGAGTCAGTTGGTATGTGTGTGTGGGGCTAGCGCCAGGAGTGCAGTTTCCAGGCTCTCGGCCTCACATGGAAAGGTGCTCACTAGGGTAGTGCATGGCCATCAACTGTGACTGGATGGCCATCAGCTGTGGCTAGTTGGCCGTCAGCTGTGACCAGTGAGCCATTGGCCACGAATATAACTGCCGTGGCTATGCTAGCAACAAATGGGGCCTAGCAGGAAGATGGTGGCTGAGCTACAAGCGCGGATTGCAGCTAGCAAGTGGGGTTGGTTGGTTGACAGAAAGTGGACGGCAGGTTGCAGATCGTGTGGCTCCTGCTTCCTGTGTCTCCAACCCAGCCGCCAGCGAGAATATAGTGGTATGACTCCCCTATCTAAGTCTCCGTGGGTGTTCCTTTTTGGCCTCACCATATCCTGCGTTCTTATGTGGGGAGCGGGAGCTGAGATCCCGCAGGCCGCCCCGCACGACAGTGTGCTGTAAATTTTCTTACTATTATCAGATGAAATTTGTAACCCAAGCTCAAAGTACTCATGTTTTATTGTTAATAAACACAACAGAAACTTCTCTATGTCAGAGCCCATCTTGGAGGTCAGACACAACCCCCAGGACTGCAGGGTTGATCAGGGTAACTGCCAGAGAAGTAGAAAGCTGTGTGTGCTCGCCTTAAGAGCAAGAATGGCTTTTGTTTTAAAGCAGATGAACTTCTTGGTTGAGATCAGAGCATACATTCTCTGCTCTGCTTATGCCAGGTAAAAAGGAAAATATGAAAGTGAAATCGCTGGGTGCTGCCATTCACAGTGCTGAGGGTGAACCTCCCTCGGATGGCACACTGGGAACAAACATTAATAACTAAGTATGAGTCTTACTAAGAAATTATCCTCCCAGCATTAGGCATCAGGATTCCCCAATGCTAACACTCCAGCCAAAGGACCCTGCTCTGTGTGTGCCAGCAAAGCCTACCGCCATTAAGCAGTTAGTCTGAGTGCATGTAGTATGGACTGATCGTGCGTGTTGGTAACAAAAGAACCCTGATGTGAACAGGATGAGATAGAGGATTTCACTGCTGATGGAGATTAAATCGCCTGAGAATAGCTTTGTATATTAACTTCAGGGAACTCAGGTCTTGCCACCTAAAGAGTGACACCTGATGCCTCAATTGTAGGGTAATAAATCTTCAGTAAACTGCAGATCTCAAGTAGGCGGCTGGGAAAGTGAGAGAAATCACATCAGGCCCATAAATGTCTTTCTTTCTGGGGACTGAAATGCCATCTCTGGGCACTTACATTTACGTGAACAGTAGATTTAACACTTGAGACAATTGAAGTTTCGTAAAACGATGAGTCCTTGGCCGTGTTGACAAAGCAGCCTCTGAAGAGTATTATAATCTGAATTGTCAACAGCAAAGGTATAACATGATTAAAACCAACTGATAGTCCCAGATTTCGAGACTGGTACCCTAGGAAAAAAATTGCTGATAGGTTTTTTTTCTTTCTTGGTTGCAATGAGTGGAGAGAACTGGGACAAATACAGTTGGATGGCAGCAGAAAAAGTTTCTGGTCACTTATTTTTCTAGCAATTAAAAAGCTGAAGAAATATTGGAAAGAATGACATTATCAGCATTAATAGCTAATGGAGTCTTCTTTGCCCTTCATGAACAGTGATAGCCATGAAAAAAGCCGTTGTTTCATGAACACACCGGTAAGACCGTGTTTCCCCAAAAATAAGACCTAGCCAGACAATCAGCTCTACTGTGTCTTTTGGAGCAAAAATTAATATGAGATATAAGACCGGGTATTATATTATATTATATTATATTATATTATATTATATTATATTATATTATATTATATTATATTAAAGAGCTGGTATTATATTTTAGTAAAATAAGACTGGGTTTTATATTAATTTTTGCTCCAAAAGACGCATTAGAGCTGATTGTCCAGCTAGGTTTTATTTTCGGGGAAACACGGTCTTATAAAACCACAGTTTTCTTCTGGTCCACTACATGGAAGAATGTTCTTGGGCATCTAATTACAGAACCATCTTGCCCACATTTCCCATGAAGCTCAATACACTGCATAGAAGGAAGAACCTTTCTTAATTGAAATACAGAAAATGAAGTTTTCTAGGGCATCACAGGTAAAATTTAAAATTTAGAGGAGCTAATCCGGATCTCGCCAATCCTCCAGAAAACTCAAATTCTAAGTAGAACATACTCTAAATGTCAAATTGTAAGCCATTCTTCCTTTAAAATCTGAAATAAGAAATAATATTGTATATTACTGTTTTAAATCATCTCAACCTTCTCGTTATAATGAGATTTAATTCAAAATAGAATACCATTTACTATTACACAGGAAAAGGCTGAGTCTTAACCATGGTATCAGAAAAGTGAAATGAAAGTTTAATTCACTGCAAACATTGGTCACTCTTCATAGCAAGCTAAACCCAACAGTTTAAGCAAAAGCATGATTCGTTCACTTCAAGGTTTTTTTCTCAAATGATCTGGGTAACTTGTGTTTTTCGATTAACATTGTGCAGATATAGGCCATAGAGGTATTTTATATGTGTGTTCAGGAAGGAAGAAGTATGTTGCAGTTATATAACACACTGATGCATATAGTCATCTTACTGTTTTCAGCAAGGATTTAATCATTCTTTCCAAAGGCCTTTTAATTCAGCTAGTTTTTCACAAAGGAATGGGTGCTTTATTCCTTGGAAAGTATTTCTAAATGGCTTAGCACAATATAGTTACATAGTGTATCTATTATATCAGGAGTACATTTTGTTGTTACATGACTGACTTTGAAAAGCATAAAGGCTGTTGTGAAATTGAAATATTTCCCCCAGATGTTTGATTGCCTAAGTACAGGCCATATTAAAGAACAGAAGCAAAACAACTCTCGTGGTTTCACAGATGTGTTATCACAGTACAGACTCTTATAATCCTCTGAATAAAATCTAATTTGTTTCATCTGGTGAAGAGGTAATTTCTAGCTTCTGAGCTATATGAGTGAGAAGATCTGATAATCTGAATTGCATTTCATATTAAACATGTACTTCGTTGGTAAAGCAAATCATTGATGTTCTTTCTGGTTAAGATTTTTTAAAATAGTCATCTTAATTAAAATAAATTTGCATGTACATTTTGATGTACATTTGCACTTTCTTTGTACACAGCTCTTTAGAGGTAAAGCTTCTTCCACCACCACTTGGTAACACCTCATTTTACAACATTTTAAGTCAAAGACTTGTCCTTAATATAAAGCCAATTCTAAACTTTCTATTCTTTTTAGTAAATTCATAATCTGAAATTGCCAGGAGGAATCACATAGCTAATCACTCTCTCATTGCCTGAAATTAGGAAAGTACCATCTGAACCTTTTCTTTATCTCCTTTCAATTCCATGGTCAATTACCTAGAAATCCCAACTCCCAGTTTGAAAAACACTAATTCAAAATTTCTGAAGAGTGCCAAACTTTTAACTTCATACTAACCAAATATATCTTTTTGGAATTACCAGGAACACTGGTCTCAATATGAAAGTGAAAAATCAAATAATGTACCAAGAGATCAATCTTCTGAAACCACTAATGGCCAGCAGCAATCTTCCAGAAGAGCAACCAAGCACAAGATTCAGAAACAACAGAAGCACAATCATAGCCTGAAGTCTCTGATAACTGAAGAGATAGTTGTCAGTCGAGGAAACCAGAACAACACTCCCAGACAGCAACAAAACCAAAATAAGCCTATTGATACTTCAATAAAGCATGAAACAATTGTGATTATGAATGCCCCTAACAATGATTTACAACACGCAAGTGCACTTAGGAGCCACGATCCCAAAGTAACCTCCAATAAATTTGCTCCACCATGGCGGCCTTTTGACAAGGTATTATATAAAAACTCTATTGGATATCACACAGAGATGAATTTTAATAGAGAAAGAGAACATAAAGACCAAGAAGAGAGAAGATTTTCATACCAGCAGCTACATATCAACAATCTATCCCATATGGACTTGAACTACCTTAATGAACTCACTAAGAGACAAGTGCCCCTGAGCCAGAAAGGCTTTCAGCTTGTTTCTAACATAAATGTTAATGGAGCAACTGAAAATAAGAAGAAACCCAGACAAACTTATACAGAGACAAAATATAAGAACTTGGAAATATTATGGTAAGAATTTCTTTTTCTCAAATGGTTTACTAGAGGAAAAATGACAGACTGCTGGAGAAAGACAGGAGAGAGAGAATGGGAAGTGGGCGAGGGGTCATAGGGATGGTCAGGTGAGGGGAAAAGTTCACCTAACAACATCCTTTGTTCTGATTTCCACCTAAAATAGCCCACTTTTTACATATTTGTTTTCTTTTTCCTTGTCTCCTCTACTTTTTCTTCTGTAGTTAAACCAGAAGTTGGAGGGAGGAGAGAAGGACAGAAAGACCCAGTCAAAAAAGATCATTATGTTTTGAGGGTTACAATAATGTTTGCAGGAAACAAATTATCTACAACACTGCAATGGCCTAGCCTAAGAAAATAATCTAAAATACAGAAAAATATGTGTGCACAAAAATATCATTTACAGAAATGACAACAATAATCTAAAATAAGGAAATGTCTAAGTAAGTTGTGATATTTACTATCATGTAACCATTTAAAATTATAGCTATAGGGAAATGCTTCTATAAAAAGAAAGTAGTAAGGTACAAAATTACATCTACAGAGTATAAGCTCTGCTATATTAAAATGCACATGGAAGAAAAATGCACCAAAATGTCAATAGAGGCTATCTCTGGCAAGAGAGATTGGGGTTATTTTCAATTTCTTCTTTATACTTTCTGAATTGTTCAATTCCTTACAATGTAGAAGTATTCTTTCTATAATCAGAAAAAAGGAAAGTTATTTTTAAATCACTTCAGGGGACATTTCTTGATGCCATTCAATCAAATGTGTTTGTTACACACCTGGTATATGCTGAATATTGTGCTAAAATGCTATAGAAAACACAAAAGTGTTATGATGCATGGGTACCTTCATGGAGCTTACTTCAAAGCAGGGAGACAATTCTACACATATGAATTGATCAGAAGGCATGTAAGTGCTACACATGGAGGTATGAAACGTACAGTAAGATTCAGAGTTAAGTTTCTTAGAAGAGATAGTGACAGATAGCAGACATCCTTGTATTTTTTCCCTCACTTTAGTGCTTCTAACATTTTTACCATTAAAAATAATGTTTAACTTTTGGTAGATAGGGAGGGGGGATAGGAAATTTCTCCTGTTGCTATTCCTTTTGCAAAAAACTTTTATCATAAATGAGTATTTAATTTTATCAAATACTTTTTCTGCATCAATTGAAAAATGTTCTCCTTTAATCCTTTAATGTGGTTAAATATATTAACATTTTCTAATGTTATACTATCCTTTCATTCCTAGGATTAACCCAACTTGTCATACTGTATTTTCAGCAAGTTGCTTGATTTGGTTTGTTAGCACTCTCGTTAGGATGTAACATTCACATGCAAGAAGTGAGATTGGCTTAACATTTTCCTATCTGCCACTGACCCTATCTGGATGTGTTATCAATATTATACCAGCCTTCACTTGAAACCTATATAATTTTACTAACCAATGTCATCCCAATAAATTTAATAAAAAAAGATTATATCAGCCTTATAAAATGAGTTGGGGAATATTCCCCCATTTTACATCCTCTGGGATACTTAATCTACAATTGAAATTATCTGTTACTTGAAGGTTTTATAGAATTTTCTGGTAAAACTATTTAGGTCATGTGTATTTTGTGTTTGGCTTTGTTTTGTTGTCATTTGTGGGCAGGTTTTCAACTTTAAGCTACTTACATTTATAGTGATATTCAGGTATTTGAATTTATTTCTGCCATCTTAATTTGTCATTTCTAATCTACCTTTTCTTCTGTGTGTCTTCTTTTATATCTTCTGTTGTACTGATAGAATATTCTTTGTTACTTTTTCTCTCTATTGATTTGGAAATCTATATTCTTTCTATTCTTTTTTTCTTCTACCTTACATACTTAACTAGTTAATATTTATTTTCTCCTCCAGAACATATACAAAATCATAGGATTGTTGTTATCCAATCATTCTTTCTGCCATAGATATTATTTTTGTTCAGCATCTAGAGTCAATGCTGTTTTAGATTTAACTAATTGTTTGTTCATGTGTTTGCTTCATTTTTTTTTTTTTTTTTTTTTTTTTTAGATTTTGTTGGGGAAAGGGAACAGGACTTTTTTGGGGAACAGTGTGTACTTCCAGGCCTTTTTTCCAAGTCAAGTTGTTGTCCTTTCAATCTTAATTGTGGAGGGCACAGCTCAGCTCCAGGTCAGCTCCAGGTGCAGTTGCCATTTTCTAGTTGCAGGGGGCACAGCCCACCATCCTTTGCGGGAGTCAAACCGGCAACCTTGTGGTTGAGAGGACGCGCTCCAACCAACTGAGCCATCCGGGAGCTCAGCAGCAGCTCAGCTCAAGGTGCCGTGTTCAAGTCGCTGCCCACCATCCCTTGCGGGACTCGAGGAATTGAACTGGCAACCTTGTAATTGAGAGCCGGTGCTCCAACCTACTGAGCCATCTGGGAGGCAGCTCAGCTCAAGGTGCCGTGTTCCATCTTAGTTGCAGGAGGCGGAGCCCACCATCTCTTGTGGGACTCGAGGAGTTGAACCAGCAACCTTGTGGTTGAGAGTGCACTGGCTCATGTGGGAATCAAACCGGCAGCCTTCAGAGTTAGGAGCATGGAGCTCTAACCTCCTGAGCCACCGGGCTGGCCCCCTTCATATTCTTTCTTCTATTTTATTCTTTCTTCCTGAAGTAGATTCTTTAGAAGTTCTTTCAGCAAGTGTGTGTCACTGGTAAACTTACCTGAAATTACTTACACTCTATCTTGAATTATAGTTTAACCTGGTAAAGAATTAAACCCTTAAAAACATTATTTTTATATCTCCTGGTTTCTGTGTTTCTTTTGAAAATCTTTTGTCAATATGATCATCATTCCTTTTGTTTTGAATTTATCCTTTTTTTCCTCTTATTAGTTTTAAGATCTCTGTTTTTAGTGTTCTGAAGTTTCACTGTGATTTCTCTAGGTTTGAAATTTTTAGTCCTACTTGTTATTCTTCTGTGATTCCTAAATCTGAGGATTCAACTCTTTTATAAATTCTGGAAAATAACCACCCATTTTCCCTTTGAATATTATGTCTTCCATATTTACTCTATTTTTCCTCTAAGAACACCAAATAGATAGATGAATGTTAGCTTCTTTTATTCTAGACTCCATGTCTTTTTAACTGTTTCTCATTTTCCAGCTTTTATCTTTCTGTGCTTCTTTCTGAGAAATTTTCTTTGATAAGTTTTCCAGTGTAATAACTCTCTCCAGCTGTGTCCAATACACTCTTTAATGTATCCATTGAGTTGTAAATTTCAACAATGGTAATTTTCATGTCTAGAATTTCCATTTGGATCTGATTAAAAGCTTGTTCTTTTTTCCAAATATGTTTCTCAGAGTTCCAATTTATTCTTTTGTGTCTTTAATACTTTTAAACATGCTTACTTTATGAATGGTATCTAATATTCTATTATCTGAAATATGCTAAGAATTTCAGATATGTGTGCATGTTTGTCTGCTGACTCTCATATTTGGTAGATTATTTCTTCATATGTCCTAGGATTTTGGGTTGTGAACTTACGTTTAGCCATCTTGTCTGTAGATACAATGTTTCCCCAAAAATAAGACCTAGCCGAACCATCAGCTCTAATGTGTCTTTTACAGCAAAAATTAATATAAGACCCAGTCTTATTTTACTATAATATAAGACCAGATCTTATATAACATAGTATAATATAATATAATATAATAAAATTAATATAATACCAGTTCTTACATTAATTTTTGCTCCAAAAGACACATTAGAGCTGATGGTCCAGCTAGGTCTTATTTTCAGGGAAACACGGTATTTAGGCAGGCTTGGGTGGGAGTGCATCCCTCCAGAGAACTTTTATATTTGTTTCTACCAGATACTACAGAGGTTTTCCTCTGGGATAATTTTTATGTTAACTTCTTGGAGTTGAATTTCCATGATTATGTGGGTAAGGTAAATTTGAAACCCAAATATCATCCCATGGTAATTCACAGGGTTGTTTTTTGTTTTGTTTCTTTTCAATTCAGAGCTACACCAAGACAAATAGGCTTCGTTGTTTCTCAAAGCTGTTGACTGAGTTTTTCACTAATCCACGTTTTTTGGTTGAGGATGTAGCTCTTTAAAGGTTACAGACTTCATGCAGGCATCTCAATTCTGATTCCCTGTCCCACATGGGTCCAAGATCTCATATGTCTCATATCAGTGGTAAATGTTAAAACTCAAACTCTTAGGTCCAAAACTCCCACCAAGAATGACATAGCTTCACCTTATCCAAAATCTGTTTTAGTTTTAGGGTTTTGTTTGTTTGTTTTCAGGTTTAGGTTTTTGAAGAGTCTCTACCTTTTACAGATTCAACTACATATTTAAAAGAATTTTTAAAAATTTAATCCAACATTTTCAGGTATTTTGGAGTGGGAAGTTCTTTGATTTTTCAAAATGCTGTTTTTTTCTATTTTGAATGGGCTAAATGAAAGTTCTAAATAGGAGCTAGAATATCTTAAAGAAAAAATAGGAGCATTTTTTTAAATTAAATTTATTGGGGTGATAGTGGTTAGTAAAATTACATAGGTTTCAAATGTACATTTCTATACTACATCATCTATAGATCACATTGTGTGTTCACCACCCAGAGTCTTTCTCCTTCCATCACCATGTATTTGACCCCTTTTACCCTCTTCTACCACCACCCCTTCCCACTTATCATCTGATAAACACTAAAATGTCTGTGTCTGTGAGTTTTTGTTTTTTTGTTTGTTTATCTTGTTCAAAGTAGCATTTTTTTAAAAGTTTATTGGGGTGACAATTGTTAGTAAAGTTACATAGATTTCAGGTGTACAATTCTGTATCACATCATCTATAAATCCCATTGTGTGTTCACCATCCAGAGTCAGTTCTCCTTCCATCACCATATATTTGATCCCCTTTACCCTCATCGCCCACCCCCACCCCCCTTACCCTCTGCTAACCACTAAACTATTGTCTGTGTCTATGAGTTTTTGTTTCTCATTTGTTTGCCTTGTTCTTTTGTTGTTTTTGGTTTGTATACCACATATCAGTGAAATCATATGGTTCTATGCTTTTTCTGTCTGACTTATTTCGCTTAGCATCATACTCTCAAGATCCATCCATGTTGTCATAAATGCTCCTATTTCATCTTTTCTTACCACCGAATAGTATTCCATAGTGTATATATACCACAACTTCTTTATCCATTCATCTATCGAAGGACATTTTGGTTGTTTCCATGTCTTGGCCACCGTAAACAAAGCTGCAGTGAACATTGGAGCACAGGTGTCTTTATGGATAAATGTTTTCAGATTTTTTGGTTAGCTACCCAGGAGAGGGATTGCTGGGTCATATGGTGATTCTATTCGTAATTTTTTGAGGAACCTCCACACTGCCTTCCACAAGGGCTGCACCAGTCTGCATTCCCACCAACAGTGTCTGAGGGTTCCTTTTTCTCCACAGCCTCTCCAACACTTCTTACTGTTTGTCTTGTTGATGATAGCCATTCTGACTGGAGTGAGGTGATATCTCATTTTGGTTTTTATTTGCATTTCTCTGATGATTAGTGATGTTGAGCATTTTTTCATATATCTATTTGCCATTTGTATGTCCTCTTTGGAGAAATGTCTCTTCAGGTTGTCTGCCCATTTTTCAATTGGGTTGTTTGTTTATTTGTTGTTGAGTTGCATGAGTTCCTTGTATATTTTGGATATTAGCCACTTATCGGAGGCATTGTTTGCAAAAATCTTCTCCTATTCACTTGGTTGCCTATTTATTTTGTTGATGGTTTCCTTTGCTGTGCAGAAGCTTTTAAGTTTGATATAGTCCCATTCATTTATTTTAGCTTTTACTTCCATTGCCTTTGGAGTCAAATTCATAAAATGTTCTTTGAACCCAAGGTCCATAAGTTTAGTACCTATGTTTTCTTCTATGCAGTTTATTGTGGCAGGTCTTATGCTTAAGTCTTTGATCCATTTTGAATTAATTTTGGCACATGGTGACAGATAGCAGTCCAGTTTCATTCTTTTGCACGTGGCTATCCAATTCTGCCAGCACCATTTATTGAAGAGGCTGTCTTTTCTCCATTGTATGTTTTTTGCTTCTTTGTCAAAAATTATCTGTCCATATCTATGTGGTTTTATTTTTGGGTTCTCATTTCTATTCCATTGGTCTATGTGTCTGTTTTTAATTATTGTAGCCCTGTCAATACCATGCTGTTTTGATTATTGTAGTCTTGTAGTACAAGCTAAAGTCAGGGAGTGTGATACCTCCAGTATTGTTCTTTTTCTTAAGATTGCTTTGGCTATTTGGGGTCTTTTGTGGTTCCAAACAAATCTGATGATTTTTTGTTCCGTTTCTTTAAAAAATGCCATTGGCATTTTTGATTGCATTAAATCTGTATATTGCTTTGGGTAATATGGCCATTTTATCTATGTTGATTCTTCCAATCCATGAGCATGGAATGTCTTTCCATTTCTTTGTGTCTTCTCCATTTCTTTTAAAAATGTCTTATAGTTTTCACCATATAGGTCTTTCACATCCTTGGTTAAGTTTATTCCTAGGTATTTTATTCTTTTTGCTGCAATTGCAAAAGGAATTGTTTTTTGTATTTCTTTTTCTGAGATATCATTGTTAGTATATGGGAATGCAGTGGACTTTTGTACGTTGATTTTGTAGCCGGCAACTTTACTGTATTTGTTGATTGTTTCTAATAGCTTTTTGGTGGAGTCTTTAGGGTTTTCTGTATACAGCATCATGTCATCTGCAAAGAGTGACAATTTAACTTCTTCATTCCCAATTTGGATGCCTTTTGTTTCTTTCTCTTGCCTGATTGCTCTGGTGAGGATTTCCAACACTGTTTGAAAAGCAGGGGTGATAGGGGACAGCTCTGTTGTGTTCCTGAACGTAGAGCAAAGGGCTTCAGTTTTTCACCATAAAATAGGAGTATTTTAAGATGAGAAAATTAATGTATGAAAAGATTTAGGTAATGGTCATTGATTTGATTTAGGGAGTAGTAAATACATGTACATCAAATTAATGGTTCAGAAAGAGTTTTGTTCTAGAAGTCTTATGTACATGGGTTTTTTGGGGGGGTTTTGTTGTTTTTTGTTTGTTTGTTTGTTTTAACAGATTTGTGTTTTCTTTTACATTCAGGAAAATCCATTCTTCCTCCGACGGGGAACCTGCTAGAACATCTCCAGATTCACGGCTTGCTCAGATCATGGAGCAGCATCAGCAAGCTTTAATGCAACTGACTGAGGTGCAGCCTAATGAAGGGGCCTTATCCGGCGTCACATTTCCACCCATATTGTCAAGGGTAAAAAGTGAATCCCAACTCAGTTCAGAGAGAAGCCAAAGAAACCAAATGAAAATTAGTCGTAACAATTCTGAAGGCTATCTGCTTCAACTGGAAAAAGGAAAAAAGCATAGGAAAAGAAGCAGCATGAAGGTAATAAAAGCCTTTTACCAAGTAACCTTTTAATTTTAATAATACGTATGGACCTTGATTTTCTTTCCCGTTATTATAGCCCTGAAGTAGCGATGGTCACTACTCAGCTGCTGCCATAACCAGGTGGCCCAAGTCCTGAGGAACTTGGTAAAGAACCAAGTCCTTGCTACTTCCTGAAATTTTCCTCCTCTTCTTCCTGGAAGTTGTTGCTGTTAGGGGTGTCCATTTCCACCTCCTTTTTGCCTCATCTCAGGGAAGGGTCTACATTTGCAGAGGGACAATAATCCTCCTTTGGCACTAGCTTAAATATCACACCCTCAGAAAAGCTCCCCACACCCATCTCAACCCCTAGTCTAGGCTGAGTCTCCAGGTACATTGTCATATCCGAGAAGAAGAGAAAATAGGATTGAGTGAGTGAAGTTGAGCAGGCCCTGGCTATTGGCTGCCCCTGGGGAAGGGTTGTAACTTTGGGCATAGCAGCTCCATTTGACTGACGGCCGTTCTTAGGGAGGGACTCAGCTGTGAGCCATAGCAGACACTACTCCAGCAACTGGGGGAACGAGGGCCTTGGTCCAGAGAGGCATCCACTATAAGGCGGATTTAGGGAATCGTCCTCACTTTAATTTAACATATATTTGTTGAATTCCAGCTAGGAACTATGGTAGGTGCTAGGATGTAAAGACAATGAGCCATGACCCTGACCCAGCAGAAGTTTACAATTACATGAAACTGGGAAAGACAACACATATAAATGGCTTCAGTATAATATTGCTTTTAAACAATTTTTAATAGGGAGAGAGATGCCTGGGGAACACAAAGGAGGACACATCCCAACCTGGGGGTCAAGCAGAGCTTCAGGAGACAATTGTGAGCTGAGTCTTAAAGGATGATTGAGAGTTAACAAAAGGAAAAAGACTGAAAGAGCACTTCAAGCAGAGAGACCAGCATGAGGAAACTTGAGACAACATGATGCATGTTGGAAACTGACAGCATTTCAGTGTTGCCTTCACTGAAACTGGGAGGCACAGAGTGTTGCGGGATGTGGAGAAGTAGATAGGGGCTTAGATATTGTTCATCATTTGAAGAAAGAGGGCTTTATTCTGTGGGAAGGGGTGGACACACAACTAAAGAATGTTAACCAAAATTAGATTTGCATGCAGGGCAGATGCAAAGCATTCCGGAAAGTTAGGAGATTATGAAATCACCAGATGCTCACATGGGACCCTCAGAGAAAAAGAAAAGGATGGTCTTGAAGAGAAGACGGGGAAGCTGGACTATTAAAGGGAGAGAAGGAGGACTGGCTTGGGCTGAGATATGACCTCGGAAGCTGATGGATATGAAACACCCAGCCTGCTCCTGTAGCTCCCACTTTGGAGGACTGTGCAATCCGGGTCTTTGGCTCACTGACAACCCTGGAGTCCTTACCTCAGCTCCTTCACACACCACACCTAAGGGCTTCTTCAATCCTCATTCTGATTTCACTCCCTCACATCCTCTGTTCTGCTGGGGCCCCTAATCCAGGCCCAGGCTATGGAAACCACTGTTAGTGGGGAGACCTGGGATAATCTCCAGTTTCATTGTAAATAAGAAATGTATTTCTGAGATCACAAGTAACTTCTCTTCCCACAAAAACATCATTGCATGGTAAGTTCTGAGATACCATTAGTTTTCAAATACTTCATAAATAATATAGGTTTTGTAGACTAGACTAAGAAGGCAGACACCATGCATATTATTACTTCTATGGTGAAATGTATCTAGAGCTTTGGTACCAACAAATTCTCAAGATGAGAATGACCTGCTCACTCCGGAGCTTACATGTTGCCAGGGCCTGAAAAATAGCTCAAACACACTACTTCAGAAGAAACCTTCTGAGTTAGGGTTCTTGCCAACCATGGATTATTGTCGAAACTGTAAGCTTTTCAATTCAATACTTAGTGAGCAGGGTTTAGTGGAAGTCATGGACTCAGTCATTCCTAAATTCTCGTTTCCACTCTATCACCTAATATCTCCATCATTTGGGCAAGTCATTAATTCACCTGAGCCCCTATTTCCTCATATACATAATCAGAATTGTTCTTTTTGTAGATTTGGTATGATGATGAATTGAAATAATGTATTAAAACCTTAGCTTAGACCCTAGCAAAGCACAGATATCAAGTAAATATTCATTTCCTTTCCCTTACTCCTTCTCTTAGTAATTTGAATTCATGTTTTACTGAGAAAAGGTAAAGTACCCTGGTGACTGTATCACCAGAAATCTAAGAGCATGGAAGGGTAGGCAAGAGGAAGAAAGAGAACTTCCAGTTACTGCTTCCCAAACTTTCTTTTCAACTTGGAAAATCCCACCCTTCCTGCCTTCTTTCAGGAATGTTACAACCCATCCACATCCATTTTCTTCATCCAACACCTTTAGCCTACATCTGACAAATACACAGAAGCCCTCTTTGTCCTGTAAGCTATTCCAGAAGCTAAAATTATGTAGAACTGAGCTGTTTGTATAGGACAGCAGGTAGCCGGGGCACCAGATAGAAGGAATCATTATCCAGGTCATGCCCATTTACTAGTCAGCAAATCTTGTGATTTCCAAAAGAATCGATTTGAATCACATTAAAATTTTGAGGATTTGTAAAGATAATAGGCCCAGGCACCATATCTCTTCTCCTTGCAGTTCTATTGTGACTGATTTATGAATACTAAGCATTGTCCATGCCATTAAATCCAGACGTCAGGCAATAAGAGATTAACACAGTGCAAAGGATGACAAACAGTGTAAAAAAATCTGTCGCAACCTACCACAAAATAACTGCTTAAGGCATTCTCTGACAGCTGACTCTGTTGAGCTGAGCTGCAGTGATTAACTCATGTGTTTGTTGTGACAGACAATCTGAGTATTGATGCTTGACTGCTTCTAAGAAGAGGTTTATTAGGATTAAGATTAGCCAATTTTCTTCACTTGCTATTCCCCAGTATTTGAGACATTGGTTTTTTTTGTTTGTTTGTTTGCTTGTTTGTACTGTTTTTCAGTAATTTTCTCACATTTACACATAGAGGAATGTTTCAGAGAAAAGCCCTGCAGTGTCCCCCACAGCAGGGCACATTTCAGAGTTGAAACACATCCTCTTGGACAGTCAATGTCATTTTCAGTTTGGACATACGTTACCCCAAGTTCACAATAAAAATCACTCTTCTGGCATTATTAATTACTGGCAGAAATCGTCCATCAGGAAAGTCCTATGCCATCCTTTGCTAAAGAGATCAATGGCAAATGCCAGTTCAGGGGAGCAGGTCAGGTCTCAGCAATCATCAGCTAGAGGCAAGGTTGACTGATGTCAATTTGTATGCATCTTATACAAAGACTAGCTGCAAATCATCAGGGATTTGTTGAGAACATGCTTATATTTCCCTACTGTGTTTGGAGACCTAACAGGACTATCATTGTTGATTTTTTTTTTTTTGACATTGTATTATTGTGACCTTTTAGTCTTGTAACAGCCAAGGAGAGGTAAATCAAAGTAAATTCTAGAGATTAATTTACTTTAAAAGCCTTTTGAAGAGACAGAAAGTAGATTAGCGGTTGCCTAGGGCTGGAAGTGGAAGGGGCAAGAGGAGAGACTGCTAATGGGTATGGGATGGGGTTTCTTTTTAGGGTGATGAAAATGCTCTAAAATTGGATTGTGGTGATGTTTGCACAGCTCAATGAATATACTAAATAACCATTGAATTGTACAACTTCAAATGGGTGAATTTTGTGGTATGTGAAATATCTCAGTAAAGCTGTTAAAAATATTTTTGATGGAAAGAGATCAAACAAACTTGTAGTGCTGTGAACCAGTCAAGATTACTTGAGCCAAAATTAAGTAAATCCAGGATTTTTCATTACCAGTCATCCAGAATAAAGTGGTAGGAGCCATTGCTCTCCCTTGAGAAACATCTCTTTGCTAGAAGCAGCTTATCCTGTAAAGAGGTCAATGTCATTTGAAGATAGTCCCTTCGGGCCACACGGTTTCCTTCATGTCAATATGTAATGCTAGACCCTGGCTCTGTTTTCCTGTGACAGCCAAGATTTTTATTCAAGGTGATAGAACTGCAACTGGGGAGCCCTGAGCAATTATTCATGCTCCACAATGTATCTTTTGTGAGTCAGTGCAATGATTAAAGTTAAGCTGCTTCATACTAAGGATGTGATTTCTGGGCACTGATCATTTCTTTCTCATCAGTTTTGGACAAATTGGATTTATGACTTGGATATGAGTGGGCTTCTCTCCTTTTTTGTTATTAGTTTAGTTTGGCAAATAGATAGTAACTTAGTGATTGCAAAACAATGGTACAGATGGCATATTTCAGATAAAGAACAAATTTGCAATTGTAAAATATAAGATATCTGAGCTCATTCACCTAAAAATTAGCAAAGGTTTTACAATGTGATAATACCCAGTGTAATCCAGGTTTGGACAAAAAGAGCATTCCTATACATTATTATTGTAATTATTCATTAATAACCTTAAATGCGTTCATGATTCTGTCTCCATATCTCACTTCTCTTAATTTTTCTCAAAGAAATCATCAGAGTGGCCCACAAACAATGCTCATCCCTAGGACATCTAAAATGTGCAACATTTTAAAAAATAGCTAAATAATCCAACTACAACTAGACAATAGAATGTTATGCATAAAAATCACATTTTTGAAAACAATTTAGTGGTGGGAAATACAGTGTAATACTAATGGCTTAGTGAAAAAAACAACAAAAAGTAAATTGTAGCGTAGGGACAATTTTATACAAGTATGAACAAATAGATGTAAAGGGCAGAAACAGCTGGTAGCACTTTTGCTGGGTGATGACTGCTTTCTTAAAGGAGATTTATGGTTTTCAAGTGCCTTCAATGAACAATAGTTTTTCTATGTACTTTAATGTTATTAATTTTTAATGATATTAGTTCAAAGGCTTCTTTAGGAAAGGATCTTCTTTCACCTCTTAGAATTAGATGCACTGAAAGAGTTTTGACTATAAATGTTTAACATTCTAGTTGGGCAAAATCTGTTTACAGAACTTTCAATCCTTGCAGTGTGGAAGTGTTGCCTGTATGACACAAGATTTTGCCCTTTGAAGCACTGAGATATACAATAGAAATTTTGTGGTGCCATAGAAATATTGCCTTCAGCTATAAGTCACAGAATTACTATTTACAGCAACTTCAAAAATAGGGGTTCATTTTTCTTACAATTAATCTACAAGTAAGTAGTTGCTAGCATGGTGGTTTTATATCTCAAAACGTCAGAACCAGTATTGTTTGATTCTCTTGTTCTTTTTCACTTTCCTGGCTACAAGATTGACCCTGCATCCACATTCTAGGTGAGATAAAGGGGAAGAGGGAAGGGCTGCATCAGTCCGAATAAAAGCTTTGTAAGCTGCACCCTCTATCTAACCCAGCAAACTTTCACTTATACCTCATGGGGCAGAGCTCAGTGCGGGGGATGAGTCTGGGGAAAAGACTATCTGGCTCCGGGCTCTACAGTGGGAAATGGCAACGGAGAACCTAATTACTATGACCTCTGGGTAGTCAGTCAATAGGCCACCGTGAGGAGAACACATTCTTGTAATGGCTGGTACAATATGTAGACATAAGTTCACTGTTAAAGTTTGGGAGTTATACGCAGTAACTAATATGATGAAATGGTTTGGTTGTGTTTTTTTTTAAGTTTTTGGACTGTCTCTGCCAAATTCTATCTTAGAAAAGGGCACTTTAGATATATTGTATATATTGGGACTTAATAATTGACAGAAGCTTTCAAAATTTAGAAAAATATTGTGCCTTGCCATTAGCATGTGGTGGTATCACACACAGTTAGTACAGCACTGCCACCTCTTCAGTATGGCTGTTCTTTCTCTATTCTACCATTCTAAGCACCAACCTCGATGTGCCCTGAGCTAATTGCTGTCATCCAAACCTTTAGTATTGTCCTTCCTACCCTTCTCAAGGAAGGAAACCAAATGAACACACACACTCAAAGAAAAAAGGTTGTGGTTCCCCACAAGGGCATCTGCTCCAAGGAGGATGTCAGTTTTGATGTCAAAAGCAGCAGTTTGAAGAATATCTTAATCTATCCTAAAATCAGGAGAGCATTATGTTCAAGTGTCATAATCTATTAATCAAATGGCCTCATTGCCTCATTATGTTACTCTGTCCCTTTAAAGATGAAATACTAGTAAGAGGTATATAAAATTATTTGTACTTGTCAAAAGATCCAAATCACACTGAATAAAATAAGTTTCTCAGCAGATTTTGCCTAGACTTTTAACCCTTAAATGTTTACTTTCCTTTGAATATTATGACATAATTAGGCAAGGTATTCTCTTTTTGACTTTTCGAAGTAATGTGCTTACCTGATTCATTTAGATTGTCTCTTTCAGGGAAATCATTTGGTTCTTTGAACTGTACAAGCCTAGACACAATAGCAGCAGGAGCAAAATGGTAATGTAAATATTAAAAATGTTAACAAAACAGTACTTGACTCACTTGAAATTTTTTATTTATAATGTTCAGAATTTAAAATTTTTTAATTACAGAAAAGGAAAAGTCAAAACTTGTTAGCTAACCAGCTGCAAATTACCAAAGAAACTATTACAAATAACTACCATTAAAATTGAAGAATTGTCAGGAAATGCACCCACCCTCCAGCAGCCCACACAGCCTTCCATTTTCCTTTTCCTGTTTCCCTTTCTTATGCGGTGGCTGTGACAACTTTGGAGAACATACAAGTCCTTTAAAGAAACTGTCCCTATGATTGTATTTTTTAGAGTTCCAAGCTGAAAGATTATCAGAAAACAGACATGAAGCTTGGAGGCCTTGGACCTGACTTTGAGTCCATCAGAGACAAAGTGAGTGTGATGTGTATATAGTGTTCTCAGGCGTGGATTTGCCCATCTGTCTTTTAGCAAAACTGTAGAAGATGCGCCCCCAGAACCAAGTCCTAATTCAAATGGCTCACTCTGAATAGAGACACTTCTGAAATATCACTGGTAATAGAGATCCAGGCATTTCTTTTACTGTAAAATAAAATTACTTAGCCAATGTTGTTTTACGTATCTGCCTTTTCGTTAGTTTTGAAGGCCCAAACAGAAAAGTGGGACACATGCACATGAAAAGAGATGTGTTATGTGATGTGGTTGTAGGTCTTTCCCAATAGACTTATCTTGATAATTTTGAAGAGTGGCTACAGAGAAGACACTTAGGGTAAGAGTTTCCCAACCCATGAAAAGTGCATCCACTTTATTCTCTTTCCTCTAGTGAAAGGAGATCTTCATTTAATGTGTTTTAACTGCAGTTGCACTCAAGGCATAAAAAAGAGTATAGTTCAAAGTTGGAAGCAAAAATGAAAATAAATTGGGTAAATGCAACAAAGAAGAGGCTGAATGTGATTTAGCCACTGTTAAGGGAACACTGGGTGTGTTATTGCAGTGATGTTCCCCCTCAGAGACAGGCTATTTCCAGGAGAAATATCAAGTTAACCATTTCACTGCTGTCACCTTACGGATAGTAATCCCATTTCCCCTGTACTGCTGATAGATCATGCCTAGCTCACTAACAGGAGTGTCGCTTTAAATAGAGAACAGAGAGATCTAGCAGGCCCCACTGTAACTTTGTTTCTTTGAACAGATGCAGAAATTAATACAACAAAAGGAATATGCAAAACAAGTTAAGGAGTACAACATGAAGGCACTATCCATTCTGTCAAAACCACAAACAAAAACTGAGAATAAATCTGCCATCCCTCGGCAGAAGGTAAGAAATTCTGACAAAGGTAGTTATCTTTTCAATTAGAATTAAAAGGAAACTATTGTTACCTCATAAAAATGAATTCCCCCACATTTTTTGAACACGGGATGTTTTAGCTACTGCCAGTCCTGCAGCTACCCATCATTCACAGATGTGGATGTAAAAATGACATACACACATATGATGCTGCAAGGTTAGCTTTTTTCTTTTTCTGAACTTTGTTATTGTCTTTAGTCCTCTCCACGTTTTCTTCCAAGTATAGTATTCCAAGTTCATCACACATAAAAATTGAATACTAACGCTATTTCTTAGTTAATCAGGATTGATAATTTCTCCTATCAATTTCGTTCTCTACCATTAAATAAGTTTAAAGGCAATTAGTGTTTTCTTGCATATGTCATAGAAAAGTGCCTATGTCATAGAAAAGTCGTTCATTGTTTCTCTCAAGATCATTCCCCTACATTTTTCCTAAGGGGTTATAATATATAGCTTCCTCTATCCAAGAAAAATTATTTCGTAAGATAAAAAATGTTCTCCCTCTCAGTCATAATCATCCAACTGTAAGTCATGATGTGAATGAAATATGTTCTATGGAGACACAGAGCTTTGTAGTGCAAGTCTCTGCCTCAGCCCCAGTAAGGACATGGTCTCTTGGCACGAGGGACAAGTGACCCTTTGGTGCCTGTAGGAATTTGTGCTTCATGTTCTCTTTCACAGACCATTATATCAATGATTTATTGCCTTTCTCCCTCAGACCTTGAAGACCTCAATTCACTTGATTGAGTTTCCATGGTGCAACTTTTTCTTTTTTTCTCCAGTCCATTATTTTTTTCATGAAGAGATTCAAGGCAACAAGTCTGTAACTAGAAATTCCTACAGAAGTGACCTACACACACTGGAAGTCTGGAGTTTTTCTGTTTTGAGGGGATTTTCCCCGTCTAGGACCTAAATATACCATGCATTTTCATTTTAACCATCAAGAATCTCTTATTAAAATATAAAACTGATATAAAAGCAGATTTAGAAATCATATTTTAGTGATTTTTATTGTAATGGCTTTCAGAACTGACATCACTCCGAAAAAAATAGACTGACTTTTTTCAGTATCCAGGTTTATATAGGTATACTAAGGAAAAGAAAAAAAATAACTTTTAATCTCTAATATATACTTGCTAGAGTTCCAAGAGCTTAGGAACAAGAATAGTTGCTGTATAGAGACAGTGGAAAATTAATGGCTGTGTGCAATGCCAGAGGGGTAGAGGATGGGGGGAGGGGGGTTGTCACTGTGTGAGGGATGTAAATGATAAATGTCTAACTATTACATTGTTTTGTGCACCTGAAACTAATTTAAAAAAAGTTAAAAAGAACAGAATAGTTGCTGTAATAATGGAGGCTCAATTTTATACCAACTACAGTGATAACTTTGGTCTCAAGTTATGTAACAAGTCCCCTTTGGATAGAAAGATCTGTTAATATCTCCTTATTATAAGTTTGGTTTTAATAAGACTGCCAGAAGCTAAATAGACCAAACACATGGGAAATCTATTGTCAAACACTTAAATAAAACTTTGTTTTATAGAGAAAACATCCAAAGGGAAAACTGTATGTATCATTTTTCAACTCTTTTTTTCACAGCTAATTCTTATGTGGCTAATTTATTTTGTTTAAACTGTGTGTTATGCTACATTATTTGCCTTTTCCATTTGATCTCCATTTCCAGCCATGTCTTAATACATTATTGTAGCAATATTCTTCACTTATATTAACAATAAACATTTCCTAAAACTAGATTGAATTAAGGAAACCAGGGCTCACTTCCTATTACAAATAAGATTTTATCTTTGTGCTTTCAGGCTTTGGAATACGCAAAGACCATCCCAAAACCCAAACCTTCAAGTTTAACTGATCAAGTGTCAAAGGAAAAGAAAAATTCAACCTATGCTGGAAAAGAAGCCACTTTACCTGAAATCTCACTGCTGGAAATATTGCAGAGCAGACACGAAAGGGAGAAACAAGCTGTGGCTGCTTTCAGAGTCCTTCACATTGTATAGACACATGTAGGAGACTGGAAACACCCGGGGAGTGTACATGGAGAAAAGAAACTTCAAGCAACCTCTCTGCATTGAGGGTGATGAAGTAATGTCATCATTGAACTGGAGTCCATGTTTGCTTTCTACAGGATTTAAAACATGGGGCTCTCTTACATTATGGTGTCATATTTTACTTTCTAGGAAGAATTCTTTTTGATTATTTATTTTCAAATCAGTTAGAATTTGGGCTAAATAAGAACTACGGAATAAAGTATTTTGGTTTTATATTGCACCTTTTGATTTCTTAAACGATCTCTGCCCTTTTTTAACTTACATAATGAAAACCTTGAAGTTACCCAGAAATAAGTTAATCAACTTGTGTTTTTCTACCTCACCTTTTTGATAAGAAAAAAAAAGTATAAACACTACAGTTTCTACTAAAATTAACTCAAATTGGACTATTCACTAATCATTTAGAGATACCAATTCCAAAATATTTCTAAAATTTAAAAATTTAGCCAAAGGGTTTAAATATAAAACTGAAAGAAATGAAGGTACATTTAGATGTGCTTACTCAGCAGAACAAATCTCAGTACTGTTCTAACAGATCATCAAGACATAAATTAGAACTCCTTTAAGTCCAGAAACACTCAACTCAAGCAACTCTGAGAGCCACACTTTCTCAAAGCTACTTATTCTAAGGATATAAATTTGCTGGGCATCTTGCCATCACAAATATCTTAAAATATTATTGAATGTATGCTGTCACACACAAAATAATTTTAGGTAAGACAAAAGCATTCCATAATTTACCACAGAATGTCAACATTAATATTTTTTAAAATTTTTTAAATGTTTTGAAATTGAATGAACATTATAAAATTCTTAGGTCTTTAAATGATACTGGATGATTTTTTTCCTTACTTGCCAGTAATAGATGGGCATTGCATCCTTAGGTGGCCATATCCAGAAATGGACAATTTTACAAATAATTTAGGGCATATCTATTTATCTACGCAGATGTCATAAGGACTAGCTTTGGAGATTTACTCTATGTTTTATACATTTTACATATGCCATAATGTGGTATAAAAACTGCCTGTACATGACTTTCTCTTAAAACTGGAAGCAATTAGAATTGCAAGTCTGGAAAGATGACAAGTATCTGAAGATAAATAGTAAACTGATGAATCATGCTTCAGTGATTTTGGAAAATCATATCGTACATGAGGAATTAGCTCAGGAAAATCACAGCCTAAGGGGCTCCTAAAATACATTTATAAAAGAAGAGGAACTTTCAGAGTACATGGTGAAGACTTTTAAAAGAAATGTGTGGCATGATGTTTTTAATGATCTTAAATGTAAACTTACTCTGGAAGATAAAACAATGCATTTAGAGACAAGGTGAATTTTTAAACATTCTACTTTTATTAGAGTATCTTAAAAGAATTTAGAACCTGGCATTGGGTTATCTTGTTCACCTGACAATTTTTCAGAGGAGAAAATGGAGATCAAAAAAGGATAAGTGACTCTGAAATCTGTCAGTCCTCCTGATAGTAATAGGAGAGTAGCCAGGTCTAAACTCTGATATTTCAACACCAAGGACAGCGCTGTTTGATTATTTGTTTGTGGGAAGAAGTAGTTTTTGTTTTACTGTGTGGGCAAGGAGCATGTAGTTGTTATGAATTGCAATTTTGGACCTGAACTTCCATAATTAAGTTCCATATTCACAAATATGCATTACTATGTACCTTGTCATATTTTTAATATGTACAATCTGGCAACTTCATTACTACACTTCGTTACTTCATTACTACATAAAGTTATAAGAGATATATATAGCAACTTAGATGTTGACCAATAAAAGAGACACTCTTTATTTCATTTTTTTTCCATAACATTTTAAAACCTTCCCATAACTATTTCTCTGTTAGCCTAAGCATTGTTAAACCCTTCAGGGCTTTCACACATTCTATCAAGAACCCACACTTAGTTGAAACAGGTTAAATAATTCAGTTGATGTCAAATAACATTTCACAGGATCTTCACTCCCAATGCAAGTCTTTACCATCCAGTCTATAAAACTATAGAACATCAAAATTCTTTGTACACAAACACTGAGAGTGACAAATGGCATCTAAATTGACTTTGGCTAAAAAACATAAAGTTTGGGATTGAAATTAAAAAATGGATCAAACTAAGCCTTCATCTAGCTCCCAGTCAAATAACAATGGTAAGATCCAGCAGAATGTCACTGAGCTACCATGATACTAAGACAGGGTGGAGATTCTGCCGAAACAATGAATGACAAACACTTTTTTGCTCCTCCTTTAAATTGTACGAGTAACAATAGTGTTGATCTTTTATAGACCCAAGTGGATCAGTGATCAATTTTTGTAGTATTTCTGTTTCAGATATTTAAGTGAAAACAATCTACCTATTAGAAAGCAAGGGACTTTAAACTTGAGTGATATAGTGCTGGAGGGCCTGTATTTGACCACATGCTACATATGCCACTGAAAGATATAGTGCCTAATCTGCCTAATCGCTATGAACTGGAGTAAATAAAGGACTTTAAACCACATTTTGTCTCTTACATAACCTTCTTTTTATGGTGCTTTTTCATCTTGAGTTTCCAACAAGAGTGTCCTCTTAAAGAGAGCTTTTTTACAAGGAGCTGAATTTAATGACAGCTGTCTTCATGATATTGTTTTGTATAGTAAGGAGTCTCTTGGGAGTTATCTAGAAACCAACTCAAGAAAAGACAATATTGAGGAACAAAATAAAAGGTAAGCCTAGCAAAAGCACCAATGCCTAATGGCTCAAACTGGGGCCTTATTATTGGTTAATGAATCATTGTCAAAACATCACAGCAAGCATGAGCGTGCACAGTCTAGTCTATAGTGAGAAAATGACTCTTCATCCCAACAGTTATTAGCTGGGAGTTGTTTGCAAACACATCCAGTAATTATAACAACACTGGAGCTAATTGAGAAGTTTGAGTTGATAGCAAATGATCTACAATAGCAGACTAGATAAACTCAGGGGGGATTCTTTTTAATTACTTATTGAAAAATAGCAGAAAAATGAATTAAATTTGGATGATAGTCTGCAGATATCAGGGAAAGTTTACCTAATTCTCTCCTAGCTGTGCTTTAAAACATGTATTACCATTATATTAGAAGTAGCATTTGCAAATATAAAGTTTTTAAGGAAAAATCAAAGTTGCTCTCTTAAATACACCTTTTTTAAAGATTCCCCTTTCCTATTAAAGTAAGAACCTTGAATGATACGTATTTCATCCAACTCTCAAGTATTCATAGGATGACTTCTCCCTAATGCTAAGTGTGTTTTCATAACTTCTATTCCTAATGGGTAAAAACAGAAACAAGAAGATACACAAATATTCCATTTGCCTCTTTAGTTGTTTTCCCAGTGAGGAAAAGATTTTAGAAAGTAGCACAAATTTTTTAAATAATGGGGATTTTGTTTATCCAGTTTCACTCCTCCCCCTACCCCTGATTATAAGGAATTGTCTATATTGTCAGGCAAACCTTTTATACTATAAAAGAAAATTAAAAGAGAAATGTGTATTCTAATAAAAAATTTATTTAGATATTTGCTCCACTTTTTAAAATATGCTGAAGTAGGGTTTCAGAATAGCTAAAAATCTGATATTCAGAATTGTCCCCTCACCCCACTGCCTCCAGACTAAGTACAGTATTTGTTTCTACTTCCCCTACAGCTTCATTAAGCAAAACCACACAGCTTTCTCACAGTGATACTGAGAAAACAAAACATCTCAGTTTCCTAAGCAAACATTTGGTCAACAGAAAGCAAAGGGTTTTGGATGGCAGATTTTTCATTTATTTATTTTACTCCCCATTCTTAAAGATTCCTATTCTTCATGTTTGGTTATTTAATTTTGGCTCAGTGAAATAACTGGAAAATTGGGGCTTTCCCAAAATGTTATGAAAACATCACATTGTAAGATGCAAAGTGAACAGATTTTTCAGCTCTCTCAGTGAAGGGGCTCTTCGGTTGTTATGAAGACAGAAAAAAAGAATTTGGTGGGCAAAGTTTATCTCCCTTGCTGCCTCTCCATTGCCCTTTCATTTTCCCCTTGCAAACCTGAGCAATGTAAGTAATTAATTTTCAATAAGCTGAATAAATGGTCTTCTGCTATTATATAGTCTAACAGGTTGAGAGGATTACAATGATGTGAGCATTTCAGGCAAATATATTTAGTGAAGCCTTGGAAATATCTGATAAGATTTCATAAATATCCTTTACTGAGCTGACAGCACACAGAGATCAGTCAGATACTGGAGCTGCTGGATTGGCTTCTTAGGATACCCTCTGTCACTATGGTTCCAAGCTTTTGCAAGAGATATTTAAATAGTAGATATCTTCAGGGTGCAAATTTGACAGTGGGGGAAATAACCTTCAGAAATTTAAAATCCAAAAAGTATAATCAGTTATCCTTTGGGAAGCTGTCTACACAGAAGAAGGAAGTAGAGCACAGAACTAATATCCGGTAAATAAAACCAACATAGATCTCTACACTAAATAAATTGGGACCCCAATGTACTCTTTCCCCAATTTGTCTCCCAAATTTATCCTGACACTTTCTTTTTTGCCATCCAGACAACTATCAAAGTCACTATCTTGAAACCTGGTTGGCCTTGCCTCACATCTCCAACACACCACCTGGCAGAGATGTCTTTTCCCATTTCCTCTGCTTCCATACAATGGTGACATTTTGAAGCAGTGCTGATGAGGCCCCTAAATTTGTTGTCTCTACTTAAAATCGATAATCTCCTATGATACAAACCTCAAGCACCTATTTTTAATGAAACCTTTAGATGAATATCAAAGAACTATTTAGCCATGGCTAATATTTTAATTAGATTATATTCTCAATTTAACCCATTAAACCTCCTTTGATGATCCCCATATTTAGTGTTTAGCCTCAGATGCACAAGGTAATGAATACTGGACCTTTTGATTTAATGAGAATTTCGGCTCTTTCAGCCTGCGCCTCTTTGTATACCTTTTATTTTGCTGGCTATAGAATTCAGTTAATTGAAGGAGTCTCTTACCATCACACATTAAGGAGTATAAATTAGCATCCCCATTCTGATTGGAAAATGCAAGCAGACAGTATTGCTTTGATCTGAGGATTGAGCTGAAGAAGATAGCAGCCCTCTGAAAATGAGCTGATGGCCTTGTTATCAGGGCAAAATGCAGATGCGTCCATGTGCCTCAAAACACTTAATGTCTTAATTGATCACTTTCCAATTCTCCGTGTCCTGTTTGCATCATTCTTTTTAGGAGCATGCGTGAGTGCGTGCATTTGTGCATGTGTGTGTTTGTGTATTTGTGTGTCTGTAGTTCTGTCTTGCTCTCTGTTTATCCTTTCTGTTTTCTCTCCTCAGAGAATTAGGGACCTACCGTGTTTCCCCGAAAATAAGACCTAATAATCAGCTCTAATGCATATTTTGGAGCAAATATTAATGTAAGAGCCATTCTTATTTTACTATAAGACCTGGTCTTATATAATGTGATATAATATAATATAATACTGTGTTTTATATTAATTTTTGCTCCAAAAGATGCATTAGAGCTGATTGTCCAGCTAGGTCTTATTTTCGGGGAAACATGGTAGGTTTTAAGTTAATCTGAAACCATGGAAAATGAAATAACAAATTCCCTCACCTTGAAATGTCTAAGAATATTCTGTAAAATTATTCAGGACCTTCCACGGGCAAAGATTCTTAAGGACTAACTCCAACTTCCAACACTCTCAAACTGATAGATCCCAAACCACTGGAGCTGCATCACTGACTGTGAGGTAGGAAGGCTGTTCTTTGTTTTGGCCATGAAGTCAGCCTTTTAATCTGTTCTAATGATGACGCAATTCTCCTGAACCTCAACAAATTCAGTGACATAAAGAAACACCAAAGTAAAAGATCGACATCTCCCTCACTCACTGTAAAAGTCAGAACAAAATAACATTAAATTCAAATTATGAGGTTTCTGGATAAATATGGTAGACTAAACACACACACACACACACACACACACACACACATTTCACTCTCTTGGCAGTCTCCTGCTGAAATCACAGAAAAGGGTTTTGTTTTGTTTTTGGTTTTTTTGAGTCATAAACATATAAAAACAGGGAGAACAGAAGGGACAACAGTAACACAATTTTGAAAACTGAAAACCAGATGAATGAGTTGTAAAAGAAAAGATAAGCGGACGCCAAAAATATTAAAGTCTAACCTAGCAAAGGGGACATCCAAGAATCAATTTGATTTGCACTATAAAATACCCTAAATGTTCTGAAATTGATGGTGTCAATTACCTCTGGAAGTAGAGGTGAAAGGAGGTGAGGGGGGCTAAATGAATGACGATTGTCCCTCCACCACCCCAGTAAAAGATTGCTGTACCCTCTGCAGGGGCAGAAGACTGTGTCCGGAGTAAGGAATACGTGGCTTGGGTAGCTGGGTAGCGGGCACAGTCCTAAAAACAGAGTCTATAGTGAACATGTATATTCGAAATACAGAGACCTCTTGTCCTCTTCTGCCACTTGGCTCCCAAAATGTTTAGCCTTCGTCCTACAAACAGGAATTTGGAAATATTTTTCTCTGGGGAATCTGACCAGCCTAAAAGAAAGGACCTAAAACTTCTGACTTCAGAGGTTCTCCAACTAAAGAACTCAATCATGTCATCCTACAAGCACCAAGTCCCATGGTGTGTTCATAACTTCCTATTCGCTTTTTTGTTTTTCATACTGAAATAGAAGCAAGTAACCATGGATTCCCAAACATCTGAAGATATTAGACAAGATATCATTAAAAAGAAGCAGGCGGGTAAAAAAATTAAAAGATATCTTGGGAATTAGAAACATATTAGTAGAAATTTTAAAAACCCAAAGGTTAGAAGATACCATTGAGGAATTTTCCAGAAAGCAGAGCAAAAAGACAAAAAATAGTAAGTTTAAAGGATAAATCCAGGAGGTAAAAAAATACAAATAGGAATTTCATAAAGAACAAAGAAAAAGAGAAATATAAATCATCAAAGAACTAATTCAAGAAATCTTCCCATAACTGAAAGAAATGAGTTCTCAAATTGAAAGGGCCTATCGAGTATCTAAAACTGTGGGTAAAAATAGACCTCCAAGCAAGGCACAGAATTGTGAAATTTTCAGTACCCTAGCTACAAATAGAGTATCCTACAAACCTCCGAAAAAATGACTAAATAAAACAGGATACACAAAGAATCAAGAATCAACTGGAAGTTAAAAATCAATTGAATGATGCCTTCAAATTTATTCAAAAGTATTCAAAAATTATTTCCAACTTAGAATTCTCTACTTAGCCAAATACTAATAAAGCATGAGATTAGAATAAAGATATGTTTTAGACAAGGATGATCTCAGAACATTTGCCTTTCACACACCAATCAGGAACTTCAGGAGACTGTGCTCCCCCAAAATGAGAGAATAATCCAGGAAAGAGGATGATATAGGAAGCAAGAGTAAAATGAAAGGAATCCCCATAATGAAGAAGAAGGGAGATGCGTTTACAGAGCATCAGGAGTGGAGCAGACCAGAGGCTCTGGGAGAGATTTATTCTGGGAAAATTAAACGTTAAGAACACGCAAATATCTTGGAAGGAGGATATAGACAAACGGTGAAGAGTTTAGAGTTAAATCAGTCACAAGTACATTAAAAATTAAGAATAAAATAAGACAAGTATTAATTCCAAGGAAAATAAAAAGTCTTGCAGAAAAAGAAAAGTAATCATAGCTGATTACCTGGTTTACCTGAGAATTACACATATATAATAATGACCCAACAAAAATTACAATATTGAGAGGAGAGATGGAGAGGGTGCATATATGTGGTAGGAGCAGGGGAGAAAGAGAATTAAATCTTTATCTTTTATAACATAAGTACTAGATAATTCTTAAAATAGAAATACCAAAATTCAGTGAAATAATTTAAACACATAAGGTAGATACCAAAATTATACCAAAATAATCAGCCACTACTTGAAACTAGTTGTCTCTGTAGTGAAGAGAATAGGGAAGGGGGCAGGGAATTGCTCCCTTTTAAAATAATCCCTGTAAAATTATGTGATTCTAAATAATGTGCATGGGTAAATAATAAAACTCAAAATATTTAAATTAAAATTAGAGAACTTAAGGATTGAAAGAGAAAAAAACAGATGGAAGAACAGCAGAGCAAGCATAAAATAATAGTTTTTTGCTTTTAGCTTATAAATTATCTCCATTTGAAACTCAGGATAGGGAGCCACCCTTCTATCCCTTATTCCCATTGCTTACCATGGTTTATTTCCCATCCCAAGTCAAGCACTGAGGAAGAATAAAGACTGTTAGGCTGTTCTTTAACTTCTAGCTAGAATATTGGCAAGTACACTTAATTATTGCATTATGTGTAGCCATGGAGACTAGGGAGAGAATGGATGCTAGAAATGTTCAGATAATCCCCAATGATTATATTAGTCAATATTTTTAAACAACTCTTTTGCTTATTTTTGTTGCAGAGATATATTCATAAGGTGTGCCTTTTTAAACTAAAAAAAAAATTCTTAAAAGCTTCAGAAGGAAGCTTACTTAAATCCTTGATTTCCCTCATAGATTCTGTACTGGAAACACAGGCAATCCTTTACCTCTTGAGAACGTTCTCTTGGGTTTGAATTCTAACTTCCCTCCCTACACAGCACTATGTCTATCAGGGATAACAGAAACCCTGTGGCAGGATGGGGTGGGACAGGTAAAAGGGAGAAAAGAAGCATTCTAAATGAAGCATCCTCAATGAAACTTTCTGACTCTTATTTCATCCAGGGCTCACGTGTCCTCTCTTAGTCCATGCAGTAGAGCAATGACAAAGAGAAAATAAGATGAAGTTATAAAAAAAAAAAAAATCCTCAGAAAGAGACATAATAACTCTTTGATGGTGATGGAGCACAAGACTAATACCATTTAGTTAACCACGTTGTTACAATAGTCTTGTGAAATATGGTATCAAGGACAAATTGACATGTTCAGATCTATACTGCAATTCGTTATCTTCCTCTAGCACTTCTCATCCAAGATCTCACAGTAGGTACTTTTATATCTGTTATTCACACCCCCTCTCCAATCTCTATTGATTTATAAGGCAGTCTCCTCATTTTTCAAGTAAGAGAAGTAAGAAAGTAATAAGTAAGTAAGTAAGTAATGCCAAGTAAGAGAAGTAATATAATCATTAGCAAAAATTAAAATTTAAGTCTCTAAGCCAAGCCATGTAGCCAGTGGCTATGATGCCAAATTCAATTGTGGCTACACAATATTAAAAAGAGAGTAATAAAGAAGGCTCACAGGATTATTATAAATGAAATCATGGAGGAGACGTTATTTGGTGTGTACACCGGGAATTCTAAGAGAGAAGAAATAAATAAAATCAAAAAGAAATCTGTCTTTGGGAGGGGGGATTAAAACCAAAAAACATAATGAAGAAAATCTGACTAGAGAGAAAACATGAGAATAATTTCATATTTTCATCTCACTCCTAAATATTTATTGGAGGTCACTCATCTGACCCCTACTAGATACACCGGGGGATGCCAAAAAAATGTATACTAGTGGAAACTTTGGTCAACGTTGTTCAAGCAGTGGTTTGCCGTAATCAAAAGTGTCTGGACGCTGATGGTAACCACTTTGAGCACCTCTTGTAATTGCAGAAGTCAAATGTGATTTGTATTCATCTTTTGTTATCAATATATATAATTACAATTTTAGTAGTTTTTCCCCTTTCTTAAAATGTGTATACATATTTTTGTCACCCTCTGTATTAATTCTGTAACTCACCCAATGAATATGTTATATGACATTGGGCAAGTCAATCTCTCTGACTCAGTTGCTTCATCTGTAATTAAAGGAGATTAGGCCAACATTTTTAGAATAGGAAAATGTAGAGATTTGACTTAGCTTAGAGATCATCTAGCTCATTCTATTGAATATGTGAACCTCTTCTAAAACATCCCAGCAGGTGGTTATTCAATCTTGGCTTGAATGAAAACAGAGTTAAGAGACTCAGTACCTCCTAGGAAAGCCAATTTAAGTTACAGAATGTTCTTAATAAGAAGTTTTTCCATAGATTGATTTAAGATTTTACTAGATAATTTCCAGCTAATTTTCTTTTTAATTTTACATCCAAAATTGCTATGCAAAATCCTCTCCTCCACATAATACAATGACAATAGCCCCATGGTCAGTTTTATCAAAACATGAATTAGTTGTAAGGTATGGTAATTAAAACCGGCTTTTAGTCTTAATTCTGCCGCTGTTTATTTGACATTGGCAAGACAGTCATTATATCTGGATCTTAATTTTTCAGTTCTTAAACGAAAGACTTAGACTTTGTCAAATGTCTCCTCTAACAGTTTCAAATCCTTCCTGACTATAGCTTTGTCCTTAACCCAGTGGGATAGACCTTTGTTTTTACTTACTTTCTAGAATGAGGTTTTTGAGACTTCTCTAATGAATAAAGGAATATGGTTTTTTTTCTTTTTCTTGTTTTTCTTAATTCTAATTGTTATGGATAATCTGAAAATCTTATTCTAAGTCAGATGACAAGTAATTTAAAAAGTTTTAACTAATAGTTCCTTTCCAATAAAAAGAAGATAAAGTACTAGGATCTAAAAGGTTAGAAAGGACCACACAGGACATCCAGGTCAATCTCCCACTCGGAGAAATCCATAGTAGGGCATCCCTAATGTTTTCCCTTCCAGCTTCTGCTCAAACTTTCCTAGTGAAAGGAGCTTAGTGTTCTGTGGACTTAACCTGTTCTATTGATCAGCAACACAGTGACTGTCCTATAGAAGGTATTCAAATGTTCCAAAATCTGCTTCCCTGGAACCACTCCTTGGTTCTGGTTTTACCCTCTTTAGCATGGCAAAATAGATGTACCCTTGATACTTACTAGCTATGCAACCATTCAAATACAACTGCCATAGCTGATCTCTTCTCCCACCCCTCTCCAAAGCTTTGCTTCTCCAAGTTAAAAAGGTCACACACCTCTGGTTGTTTCTTCCCACAATTTTACTATCCAGATTCCCTTCTACTTGGATGAATTTTACCATGTCAACATCCTCTTTAAAATGTGATTCCAAGAATATACCATAAATATAAAATATTTTAGTTAACTCATTAATTTTGCACATATATTGAGCTCAATTCAAGAAGACCAAGGAGTCATTGCTTCAACTAAATGTTTATTAGCACCAGCAAGCATTCTGTTTGCTCTGTGCCTGCACATCTCTTTATCTCTAGTTATCAAATACATCGACATGAGCCAGGCCTCTATCTTTTGAAGTGGTGTCATGGATTCCAATAAATAGTTTCTTAGTGCCACTATCAGCTTAATACTGGACTGAATGGTGTGTTGTTCTTTGTATTCTTATGTCATATGAGTCCTTCTCTGAGAATCTATGAAATGAAATCCATCAGAAACAACATTAAGAACAAATATGAAACAAATTATTTACCACATTTGAGATTACATGTAGGATGACTTTCCCACCTTGGTTATTTTAAGATGTTTTTGACCCTTCAGAATCAGACCTACGTATGTCTTTCCTTAATATATCCTAATGAACGTGGTTTTGTCAGATCTTCACTAAGTGAAACTGAGTTGAGGCAAAAGGCTGGGTAATTCAGACAAAATACCTTTTCAGCCAATGGAGGCTTTGATCAGTATTGAAGGCCAAAACCAAAAAGTGTTATTATGTTACATTAAATTGAAACTAAATTGTTTCTATCCTCTACTATCATCACTAACCCCTTGTGTAAAGTGAGAGAGAAAGAGAGGGAGAGGGAGAGAGAGGGAGAGAGAGAAAGAGAGAGAGAGAGAGAGAGAGAGAGAGAGAGAGAAGAAAGAAAATGAAAACGAGAAGAATTTTGCTATTGAATTGTTTGCCACCAAATTCACAGAATACTGTGTGGTGAGAAAACCATGCTGTAGGTCAGAGCTCTTTCTTTCCTACCTAACCTTACCAGGAACAGCCACAAAGGGAAGACCAGGATGAGGCAGAATGAACATCTTCCCACGTTTAATACTCATGCATCAAAGACACAGACAGCCATTTCCTGGGCTCCAGGATTCATTCTGCCTCCAATCAGGTAGAACTGTGCCTACACTAAACTAACAAAGCTTCCTATCTACCAGCCTTTTCAAACGGTCGTGAAATGTACTTAATCTGCTCCTCTTAAACCCAAAATAAGTCCTGACATCTTCTTGTGAAGCTAGAAGAAGAAATAAATAGCCTGGTGTTTTGGGGTTTTTGTTAACCATTTATTTAGTGGGTGTTTTTTTTTTTTAATTTCCCCCAACGCATAGTATTTCTAGTCACTTTAAAAATTTTCCCCAAGTCCCCTTTAGTAGCTGTTCTCCCAGGGATTAGAAGAATTTGAGACTGCTTTTCCCCTTGTGTAACAATATCTACTTTCCCTTCCAGGTTACCAACAACATTCTGATTCACAAATAATTTTTCCCCCTATAACAAAGTCTTTTGTTTTATTGTCAAAAACTCCTTGTCAACATCTCCTGCCTTAAAACAGTGCTGTCATTATCTGAACAAGAAGAGAAAGGAGAAATCTGAGCTTAACTTTGCTTTTACTAACACATCTGTACCATCTAAGTAAACGAGAGAGGTGTTCTTATAAAGTGATAGAGGCAAAATGCCAACCAATGCATTGTTACTAGGGGAAAAAGAAGTGTACTGAGCAGAGAAATGAACAAGGAGTCAGAATAGATATTTTTTGTCCTGCTTTGGCTGTTCGGTCGCCCAGATTTCATGGGTAAATCCTATAATCTTGCCAAGCCTCAATTCCTTAATTATGAAAGGGAAAAATAATTCTTGTCGGTGACTCACAAGATTGTTGATTGCTAAAGAGCACTTTGGAAAATCCAAACAGCTATACAATGCTTATGTTTTTAAAGCAATAGCTTTACCTCCTAAATGATGTAGGTTGGATAAAGGTCTCACTCTGACACTTATCTTTGCTTAAGTTAATGTTCCCCTAAACAAGCCTACTGTAAAAAAAAAAAAAATCCCATTCCTACATTCATGGAATCATAGAATTTAGATCTAGAAGGATCTTTAGGATTCATCCTCTTATTAGAAAAATGAGGAACCAAAAATAGATTAATTGCAACCCAAGCTCACACCGCCGTTGTCTATATACAGGCAAACTTCATCTTATTGCTCTTAACTGGTGTTGTGTTTTCTATAACAAAAGACAAGACCCTCCACCAGCAAAAAGATTACCACTGGCTTTATTGCGATGCTCGCTTTATTACAGTGGTCTGGAACCTAACCGCAAAATCTCCCAGATGTGCCTGTAATTATTATTCCTCATTAGAGCCCACGGACCAGGACTCCACCTAGCCACTCTCACTCTTTTCCAGCCTTTCTGGGCTCACTAACCTAAACTCACGAGCAGAGTGAAGGGAAGATCGGAAGCTAAGGTCGCTTCTAGCCCCGCTGCTATATTTTAGAAGTGTACTGGTTATGTCGTGACATCACGTAATTCGTTAGTGTAATTTCAAACTTATCAAGAGAGCTCTGCTTCTTCAGCGTTTCGCAGTCAAAAATATTTGCGGTGACCTTTTCCATATAGGTGAAACTCAAGACTAGTAAACGATTAAAAACTGAAAAATCGGGGTGGGGTAGACGGGATCCGTTAACGAAAGGTCAAGAATTAGCCTCATTCACCCTCACTGAGAACAGGAAACTGCCGGGGGCAGAAGGGCCTGCGCAGGGGGCCGCGGTTACAAAAGGTTCCCAGAAACTCGTGTTCCTTCCCAGTTTTATCCGCGAGCCCTTCATTATCTAAAGAGACTGCAAACCCGGGAGGAGAATAGAAGACCTCTCAGGGGAAAGGAAGAGAGGCCACGCACAGAGCCCATCCGATTCCTGCCCAACCTCAGTAGCCCCTAAACAGGTGCACACCCGAAAGGGGACGCGTCTTCCCCTTTAGCCTTAGTCTTGCTAAAAACTCCACCTTCCTTTAAAATGCAATGAGAATGAGCATTTCTACACACAACCCAGGAGCACTCACTTTTAAAATAGGCCGTGGAACTTGGAAGAGTTGCGGAATAGGCGAGCAACAAGGTGGGGAAGCAGAAATTGCTCGGTGAGTATTTTCTGCCCAAGTTCCTCGCGGCGCTCAGGCGCGGCTCAGTATGGGGCCCCAGGGTGAGGGGTAGAGGTGAGGGGGAGCGTAAAGGGCTCGGGTGCCGGGGACCACAAGCTCAGGAAGGGTGCCAGAAAGCAGAACCGCTAGCTCTTGAATAGTGACGTGAGAGGACGGAAGAGCCGCTCTGAGAAGAAGGGAGTCGCTTTAGTATTCGAGTTAGAGATGGGGGTAGGGGGACCGAGCAGCGCGCGTCTCTCACGGCAGGGACGTATTAAGGATCAGGTCGTGGCTCTGCCTGGGTCCCCGCAGAGCAGGAGGTCCAGACACCCGGCCCCTTACATGCAGCCAATCGGTCTGTCCAAAGAAGGACAAAGGGTCTGGATGGAAAGGATGCGTAATCTGGACAACAGAGCTGGGGACAAGGGGCTGAGAGGTGAGGGCCCAAGGGTTCTGTGATCCCGGAGGAGAAAACGGCCCCCCACCGAATTAAGAGAGCCGAGAACCCAAGGTCCAGTTTGCGCCGCTGATGGCACCGGGAAGAGCTGCCTCAGAGCTCACGCTCCCCGGGTGGGGACTCGCGGACTCGAGGAAGAGGAGGACCGAAAGTCGAGTCGCGACCCCGCCGTTTCAGCACGAGTTGGAGGGCAGACAGGTGTGTTTTGTTTGTCTTCCAGGAGCGGATCTCTGAGACTCGCCTGAGTCTTCAGGTCCGGGAGGGAACAGCGCCCGCCCCACGGTCACTTCCTTGCCTCCTCCAGCCTGGCTGCTCAGAGCACTTGCGGCCCTGAGCCGAGCTCTCCCTCGTCCCCAATGTCGACCTCGTCCTCCGGCTCGGTCAGCACGAAGGGGCCGGCGGGCAGACCCAGCCGAGCCTCGATGGGTGCGGTTTCTGAGCCGCGGGGGCTGCCCTCAGGGCTCTCGGGCCCATCCGGTGCTTTGGACTCGTCTTGACTTTTCCTCAGCTGTTTTTTATGCTTCATCCGCCGGTTCTGGAACCACGTTTTCACCTGATTTAGGGGAGGAAAAAAAACCCACGTCACTCCTTCAGACCCATAGTTACTGAGCTAAGACCTGAGCGATTGCTGTGGCTTAGGAAAATGGAAAGCAATCCATTGACGAATTATTTATTCAAGAGTTGTGCTAGTCTCACGATTGGGTTAAGTCAGCTCTGACTGCTCACAGCTTATATTTTAGGTTGAATGAGACTCAAACATCCCAAGGATCCCAGGAGTAATTGTCTGGAAATAACGATGAGAATAAAAATGGTGTGGTTAGTAAATACCAATCTTGTTTTTAATTAGAATTCCTAATAGCGAGTGAGGCGTGGATGTCTCCTTTACTTTCAACCTACATTCTATGATTATGACATCTAAATACCTGGCCAGCAAGACTCCTGGACAGGACGACGAGAATCAAACCTGCTGATTCTCATCAGAGTTAGAACATCCTTGGGGCCCGGCAGGACTAATGGTTTCACAGCAAGGTGGGTCTCCACGTACATAGAAGATGAGAGAGGGCGTGGAGGAAGGAGTTTTAAGGTTGCAGGAAAACAGCTTCTGGAGGAAGAGAAACGGTTCTTCCATGCAGGACAGGGCAATAGGGAGAAAAATTATAGTGTCAGGGGTATGGACATGAAGGCTTGCACCTGTGAGAAACTAAAATAAAAAGGAAAAAATCTCCTTGTGTGGGCTTCTCACAGGACAAGAACCCGTCTGATATCTTATTCTATGTCTGACACGGGTTCTTGTCTTGATCCAGTAGGTGTGGGAAAGGCACAGAAATGACATTTCTCAAACAGGGAACGATCGTCAGAATCACCAGAGGAGTTTTTCCTCCATATCCAGAGCCCGCTGGAGAGATTTTCCTTCAGTAAGTCTGACATAAGGTTGGAAGAGTAGGTACTTTAGCTAAGGATCTTTGGAGACGCCTAGATCCAGGGGTGCGGGGTCATTCCCGCTCAAGAACTCCGCTAAGGGTCCAGAAGGGGTTAGGAGTTGAGGGGAGAGGAGCTCGGAGCAGAGATCAGGCCCTCCCTGCGGTCAGGCCCACCTGCGTCTCGGACAGGCTGAGGGCCGTGGCCAGCTCCACCCGCTCTGGCGTGGACAGGTAGCGCTGGATCTCGAATCTCTTCTCCAGGCCAGACAGCTGCGAGTCGGAGAACACTGTGCGAGCTTTGCGGCGGCGGCAGTGCTTCCCCGGCAGCTCCGCGTGCGGCGGGTGCGGGAACAGCGCTGGGACCGGCACCCCTGCGGAAGGAAGAGCAGTCCAGTGGGCAGAGCCGCGTCACGCTGGAGCAACCCCGGCTCCAGTCCCTGCCACTGTCCCTCGCGCCTCCCTTCCTCCTCTTGCTGCCACAGTCCCCTCCTCGCCCCAAAGCTTCTCGAGCTCTTCTCCCAGGAATCGCAGGGCACGGGAGGGAATAAAAGATCACAAGAATAGCGTTTGGAGATCTTTCTCAGGAAGGCCATCTGGAAATACAAACAATAAGCAGTAGGGAAAACGGAAAAACATTTTGTAAAAGAGATCCGGGAGCCTTAAAAGATGTCTTCTTAGAGACACTTCCGTAGCGTCTGCTAGCGCCCAGTCCTCTGTTGCTCCTCCCGAAGTTTTCTTGCAAACGTCGCACGGTCTAAGAGTTCTCTCCCACTAGCCCCCTCCGCCCCCCAGACCCCTGCTGACACTTAGTGTGGTTCTAGGGCTAGTAGAAGAGTGGAGGTCATCTTGCCTCCCAACCTCACTGAAAAAATACCTTCTCTCTCCGGAGCCGCCCCCATTTTCCCGGCTGCAGCCTAACGGAACACATCAAAACTCTGATCCAGAGAGGCTCCAGAGCGATCACCGAAGGGCAATTCCCGCCTCGCACGTTTCCTTATCAGATTCCCGGGCACGCTGGGTACCCAACTCTCTAATCTGCTCGTCACTCTTCTCATTCTTTCCCTGCGGCCCCAAGCAGAAGGATTGAAGCGCTTTTCCGCGGCAAGACGAGGAGACTTTTTTTTTTTTTTTTTTTTTTTTTTTTTTGTCTTTCCCGACCCTCGAAGGTTTTAATGTGTCGGAGAGGCAAGAAGCAGGCAAACCGCCACAGATATCAATATCAGCCAATCACAGGAAAAACAAAACAAAACAAAAAGCAACCAGTCTCAGCATCGCGGGGCTTTGGCCACTGCTATCTGGGGGAAACATGGATACAACCCCGAAGAGACTGTTGCTGGTTGGGTGCTGAAACCAAGGCCGAGATTCGGACTTCAACGTCGGCTTTATAATTGCCCTTCCACCCCAGTGCCCCAGCGTCTGGGTTTTCCCGCTTCAAAAACACTGTTAGCTTTTGCTGTGGATTCCAGTGCCCACGTTTCACAAACTGTCTCATGTCTTTCCACAGGCCCCGCGGGAAGCAGAGTTGTTTTTCCGACTTCGCTCTGCACCTGGACTCAACGAATTATTCTCTTCTAACTGGAATGAAATGCCTGAGAAGAAAGTGTGAATGTGGCCTTTCAGAGAGAGGCAGAAAAAAATCTGTGTCTTTCCCCACGTCTCCCAGTCCCAACCAAAATTTGCTGGTCCCGGCTCCTTGCCATGCCTGGCAAATCAAAATTCTTTGGTGCCAGTTTCCACCGACTCCAGCAACTGGGGCAGAGAGGGCAGCTGAGTCCACGATTGTGAGTTACATGCTAGAGGTTGGGAGTGAAGAGGGTTAAACAGGAGCCGCGTCCCTCCCGCCCCCTTTTTATTTTTTCTTATACTTTCTCCCTTATTGGGGCCAGACCAAACCTCAGTCTTCAGAATATCCCAAACCCTCCTTTATTTCTACGCCCCCACAGTATGGTTGGCCAATGCTCAGCACCTGGGAGGAGAAAGCTGGCTCGGTTGGAGCCTTTTGAGCTTCTGAGCTGCAAAGTTGAGTTCTGTCCTATGGATGGGGGTCGTGGGGAGTGGTTAGGAATCTCTTTCAGAGCCGGGAGAGGCAGAGAATTGGGGCTGAGAGCTGGACCAAAGTGGCCAGGAAGACCATGAGGAAGGAGGCTGAGCACTGCCCACAAAGAATACCGTCAAAACCTCCAGCCACCTCTTGGCTAAGTGCGTTTCCTCCGTTGTAAAGAGTGCGGAGTGAGCACGAGTTATCCCCAAGGGTTGACATGCCTCAAAGAAACTCCGCAGTGTTTTCAGTCATATCCCCAACCTTACACTGTTACTTAGGGAAGGGGGCGGCCAAGCCAGGCTCGGCCAGCTTTGGTCTTGCTGAGGCTCAATCACAGGCTTAAGGTCTCCACTGGAAGACCTGTTCTCTCGCTCCCCATACCCTGAAGCCCCTGTTACTTACCCGAGGTGGTGAGGAAATAAGGGTGGTGGTGGTCTCCCTTATGCAGAGGGTGATGGGGGTGAGGAGCCAGGAGGGTGGGTGTGGGCATGAGAGGGTAGCCATAGTCCAGCAGAGGCACCCGGGAGGCCAGAGAGCTGGTGAAATGGTCGGGGGCCACCTCTCGCAACGGCTTGGGCTTGTGCAGCAGGATGTCCTCGATGAAGAAGGACGTGGGCCTCTGAGAAGACGCCGGGTGTAGAGGGGAGGTGAAGTTGAGATTCATCCTGAGCCCAGCGCCTGCCACAGGGCGAGGGCAGGGGACGGAGTGTAGGAAGCAGGCAGCGTCTCAACAAGCCTGGTCGAGAGTCGACAACCACCCTGCGAGGCTTGGGTTCCCGCGGCTCCTTCCTCGGCCAGGGCTACCCCGGAGCTGGAGAGGCGAGAAAACAAGCTCCTGCGTAGGTTGGGTCTAAGTGCAGGAGAATTGGCAGCTTGGAGAGGGGAGCCAAAAGAGCCAATGGCAAGGCTGCCAGCGGCGGAGGGGAGGGTGCGGTGGGCTCGGGGCGGGGCGGGGAGCTGTCCGCGGTGCTGACTCCGACTGGCCAAACCAGGGAGAGCTGAGTGGCCTGGGTTCTTGCTCCTACCAGGTTTCCCGATCTCAATTTCTGCCCCGCCACTGCAGGAACTGCTTTGCTCCCCGCTGTTTTTAAAGAAAGCTATAAAGAAAATCTCTGTACTCCGACAAACTTCCTTTTAGAGAGCAAAAGACATTTAAAGGTCTCCAGAGCAATAAGGATGAGGAACTTATTTTGGCATTAAAACTTTTTAGGTTTTAAAACTTTAAAGAAATGATAGCAAAAGGGGAAGATGACAAATGAGGAGAGAGAGGGTCTATATCTGCTAGACCCAACTTAAGTTGATGGCTGAGGAATAACTGGATTGTTGAGATAAATAAATAAAATTATGATGAACACAACATTCTTTACCTCAGTTATAGGGGGTGATGTGAGGAAAGTTATATCTACATTAATCAAGCAATATGGTCCGTGTAAATATGTCCAGAGCAATCTTAATGCCAACCTCTACCTCCTCTCAAATTTCCATTACCTCCTCCTCATTTCACTCACATGACTTGCTATTCTGCTATACGCCCCCTTTCAACTCTAGCCCCCCACCGCAAATAATTGTACTAGGTTTTTGTCTCCCATTCTCTTTCCCAGCCTTTCTTTTTCATTTCCCTCCCTCTCAATCTTTTCTTTTCCTGTTTGTCTTTTTCTAATCTGTCACATTTATTTCCCTTGAGTCAATTTGCTAAAATTAAGGTGATCATCTCCAGCACAGCAGGGGTAATTTCGGCTCGCATCTCCAAAAATTGCTCTAATTATTGATGTTAAATTCAGGGAAATTAAAAGAAGCCACTTCTCCTCCATCTCCCCATTTTTAAGCTCTAATTTGTTGAAATCTAGTCGTCATCACAATTCCAATCACTACTGCTAACAGTAAAAGTGTTTTAATAGAGACTGAGTCCTCACAACCCATGCTATTAGATAATTAGAGGAGGTGTTAGAAAGCCAAGTGCTAATCCTTGAGCGCAGGGGTAGAATTTTCATCTGATCTAGCAGGTAGAACAAATTAATTACCAGAATCAATTAGGCCCCAAACTACAGTGCTGCAGGAAGAGGGAGGGTTGTATTCCATACGGATGACCTGGTAAAAATGGTAAGCAAATGAGGTAGGTGAGAGAAAGAAGGAGAGAAATAACTTTAAAAATAAGATCTTGGCAGGTAGGCATCTAATCCAAGTCAGAACGCTATGTTCTGGAGTCTGAAATGTGATTTTTGTTTTAAGTTTATAACAGTAATAACTGAAGGCCCGAGAGCAGACGGCCACGGAGAAGGAAAATAGTAGACTTCCAGGAGTCGTTCCTTAAGACCTTAGCCCTCGTCTGGTTCAGTCATCTCCCGCAGGGCTAGAGGGAGACGGAAGAGACTCCTGAAGGGGCCGTGGGGCGACAGTCCACACTGCCGACATCCACGGTCCTCCCAGCGAGAACTTACGATATCCGGCGAGTGAAAACCAAGCCATTCTTTCTCCTAAGATCCTAAAGGCTGAGTGGCAATCGAGGGCGTGGCGGGTGTACAACCAGACATTGGCCTTGGTAAAGAGCCTTCCTGTGCCTGAGCGCGCCCTGTTCTCCATCTCTACCTAGACCGAGAGCACAGATTTGCACTCAGCCTTGATAATGGGATTTCAGCTTCGCTCTGGGGAGGGAACTAATTTTCGCCTCAGAAACAACAATGAAAAGATTATTGAATCTTTTGGGGAGCAGGAGCAGTAAAACCTGTCTTTGGGTGACAGTTACCTTTGGCTAATGCATTACAAACCTTTTCTCAGAATTTAGCCTTGCACATCTCATTGTTCGTGGGATCCCAGTTGAAAAGGGAAGAAAGGGGAAGGGATAGACTGCCTGCTGGGTCCTTACCTCTCCCCCCATTTCAAAGACTCAGCTCTCTGGTCTTCCCCAAAGCTAAGGCTATTTCCCCCAGCCCTGATCCCTGGCGGAGATACGGGGGAAGAAAGAGGCGAGCCCCTCATACTCCCCTTTTCCGAGTTCTGCTCACTCCAGGATTCGCCTTCCTGAGAGCCCAGCACCACCAAGGGAGACTGGAAGGTTCGCTCGGGAATCCAGCTATACCGCCTTTGCCTCTGACACAGTAGTAATCTAAGAAGTGAGAGATGGAGGGAGGAAACTAAATAGCTATGCGTAGGGGCAGGACCTCGAGGACTACAGTTTTCCTTCCCCTTCTCCTTTCCCTTTCAGATCTGCTGGGAAACAAAGCTCCGTGGCTGAGAGACTAAAAGGCCACCAGTACCAAAAGCAGGCCCCTGGGGGCGCGGAGGCGGGACCAGAGGGTTGGAAGTAGAGACGGAGAAAGTGATTCCTAAGTTACCACCTTCGCTATTTTTTTGCATAAGGGAGAACCCCTTCTCGGGCTTTCAAATAATCACAGCTGGGACTTGCCATGGGGGCAAAGGGGCCTGAGCCCAGTGAGCTAATGGGCAGGCTGTGAAGGCGGGTCTTATACTGGAAACGCTCCTGTTGATCCTGGCTTCACGTTCCTCTTACAGTTGTGGCCACTGGGAAGTTTCTCTACAGGGTGGCGCTACTGAGCAGAACCGCGGGGAAGAGCTAGGGTTAACCGAACCCAGTCCCCACCTTCCCGTAGGAGCTCAGGCCCGGCCCAAGGCGTTCTACTTCTGGGTAGGGTGAAGGAGGCCCCGAGGGCATCCAACCCCTCTTGAGATTCAATTCTGATTGGTCCAATGGTAAGAGGAAGAGGCATTTCAGAGCCCACAGGCCTATCCCTGCCCCACTCCCCTTGCCTGGCCAGCCCAGGTAAGGGTTGAATGTTATATTTTTGGATAGCTTGTAAACAATTTGCCCCTTAAGACAGAAATGTTTCATTGCCTGGATTATCTCTAAAGTCTAGACCAGTGCTGCCCAATAAAAATATAATGGGAGTCACATAGGTAATTTAAAATTTTCTACTAGTCACATTAAAAAAAGTAAGAATGGGTAAAATATTAATATATTTCATTAACTCCAATATATCAAAAATTGTTCAACATGTAATCAATATAAATATTAATGAGATTCTTTTGCATTCCTTTTAAAATACTAAATCTCCAAAATCCAGTGTGTATTTTGCATTTACTGTACATCTCAATTCAAACTAGCCATATTTCAAGTGCTCAACAGCCACACATGGCTAGTAGTTACCTATTGGAGAGCACATAGCTAGTTAACTGTCATAATTCATTTTACCCCTCTCCAGTGTAGGTAGACACATGCAGAGAAAATGGAAAGCAGTTGCTGAAGCCTGCCTAGCACATTCCCTTCATCCATCCCTATTTGATTATTGTGAGCATTTATTGAGCATCTACTATATGCCAAGCTACTCACTACACATCTTCCCAAGCCTTAAGAAATTAAATAAATGCACTGACATACATATATTTTGGTTCTCATTTAACTAACTAAGCCTGTCACTCAGAGCCGACAGCTGTAGCTGACATCAAAGCAGATCCGGCACACTACCTGGGGGGACCCTGAGGATAAATAATCATCAAATCCCCCCCACTGCAAAGATATTCGGTAAGCTCCTTCTTATGGTTTAAGCCGAAGAATTTAATTTAAAGAGACAGATGTTTTTAAAGACATGTTTAAAAAGACTGTTTTCAGAAAGCAATCTCATTAAACAATCCTACTCTCTTTCATGTCAGCCTCATCTAAAACTGTAACTAGCTGGACTTAGTTTCCCAAAAAGATCACCCTACTGATGAATGAAAGGAAAGACTGGTTCCATTAGCCAAGTTGCCTATACTGTGGCCTTCAAAATAAAGGGAGAAATGTATTTTAGAAGGATCTGAGTAACACACTTTACTCATAACATTTTGTATTATATTGCTTGTTGTCTGTTTCAACTTACCTTCTATCTGAGTACTTTATTTTAAGCACTACCAAAGTGGATGACATGTCTAGAGAAAGAAATGGAGTCACTGAATGCTTCCTGCAAATGCATCTTCAAATAATGCTTTTACACGGAAATTAGGATGTGAACTCACATGAGAAAACATTCAAGGATAGGAGATTTAAATCACAGTATTCCTAATGTAAGAACGACTAAATATATCCAGTTGCTCATCAGGACTGGGCCAGTCTTTAGGTTAAAAAATTTAATTTCAGTTCTCTCTTAACGTTTTCTATGCTGTGTTTGGCATATCAATTAAAATATGCTTCAGAAAGGTTGTGATAGAAAGAAACATCTTAAGGGAATTAAGGTTTGAAAGATGAGAGTCATATATCATTTCTAATCCTCTAAGAGGTATACAGTGGAATGAGAATGACTTTAAATCAGTTTCCTATTAGGATCCTACCATTTTCCTCATCAAGTCCCAAAGAGTAGCCAAATCTATTACCAGGAAAAAAAAATCTATAAGCGAACACAAATGTCTTTTAAACATTATTTTCTTCCATTCTTAATCACCAAAAACTTTATTACCAGAGTTAAAATTTAGCACCAACTACACAATGTACTTCAAATAGTAATACCAAACCAGTGGGCATAGTTTTGAAAACAAAGGGGATGAATTGATATCATGATATACTGGTGAATTTCTGATATTAGAGATGTAAGACCCTTTCAAACTCTAATTTTAGGTATAGAGAGAGCTTGTAAGCATTTCCAAAAGGACTTCGTGCATAAAGTAAATTATTGGTATTTTTTTTAAATGCTGGGTCATTATTTTGTTTAAAAATGTTGTTCATGAAGCCAAATTTATTTTATTCTTCTAATTCTCATTGATAATGCAATCAAGTTAATGAATCAAAAAAAAATGGAAGGTACAAGTGTTGTCACTATGACAGGATAATATTGAATTTGTCTTACAATGACCAAGGTAGTAGATAATCTTAAAAGGAAGCAGAAGGTAAATATTGGAGAGAGTTTTCTTAAATAAATTTAAAATAGGAAAAGTCATTCTATGTATAACATAAAAACCTGGAAGTCATATTAGAAAACACTGATAAAATTAACTATATTAATTTTTAAAAATTCTTCACGGCAAAAATTATCATAAGCAAAGAAAAAAGGCAAACAACAACGTGTGCTAAAGTATTTGCAACTCAAATCCCAGATACAGGAATAATTTGTTGTAAATTAAAATTTCCTACAAACCAATAAGGAAAAAGATCAAGAGCACAATTTAAAAATGGGCAAAGAATAGAAAAAAACAGTTCACGCATAAAAAAGCTATAAGTGACTGTTAAGCATTTTTAAAATGCTAATAATAATACTAAAAATAAGACTAGTAAGAGTTTAACTACACTGAGACAACATCATTAACTATTGAATTAAAAAATGTTTTAATCTAATTATCCACTCTGTTGGCAAAGAATCACATTGATGCAAAGAACGCAAATTTATACAATCTCTATGAAGAAATATTTGGTAACGTATAGCAAAATTACAAATGCACATTGAAATTTATCCAACAGATGTGATTTACATATTATGGCAAACTTATACAAACCCAGAATGAAAGAAGCTCTATGATGCATTGTTACATGAAAAGATCCAAATAAAGATGCTAACATTTGTTTTAAAGGGGGAGAGAAGGAGCAAACTATACAAATGTGATTATATATGCTATACATACCTCTGGAGAGATACATACGAAACTCACAGCATTAATAGCCTTTAGGCACTGAGGTACGAGGAACTTGGTGAGAAGGAGGTTTTCCTCTATATACCCTTTTGTACTTTTTGAGAAAGAATCATATGAATGTAATATCTATTTAAAAATAAATAATATTAAATTTAAAACATAAAGAAAAAAGAATCATTTGACTTCAGTCCCAAAATGTCCAAATCAAAATTCACTACATTATTTTTATTATGATTTTAGCCATTCTCCATAAGTTACTGGATGCAAATTAGTACACAGTTGTGTTTAATTGACATTTGCCAATAAGGTACATTAAACTTTTATTTCTTAGTAAAAGTTCTGCAACTTATTACTTTCATATAAATTACATGTGATTTCAAAGAGTTGATCACCACACACCCCATTCCCATCCAGAAATTAGGGATAATATCTATTTAATCACTTAAAGAAAGGTCTTTGAAGAATGCTTTTTGACTATTTCAATGATGGTACTATGGAGAATGAGGTGGATATTTTGCATTTATAGTATACTTTGTTCTGTCTTCTCATTTGAATATCATAACTCTTCTTTTTTACATATAAAGAAATGGAAGATCACTTCCATAGAGTCATGAACACAACATCACTCAGCTTTGTACGCCAGGACATGAACTCAGTTTGTCTGACTCCAGAGTCCATATTCTGTTCAATCCAACCACAATATCTTTGAAAAATAGACAAGTAAGCAATAATAGATGTTGCTTATTTCTTATCTGGAATGGAACTTAAACTATAGCCCTTCTCCTTAGTTATTCTCTTTGGAGGGTTTATAAATTCATACAATAACATGCAATACCGAGAACCTAAACTACCACAAAGAATGTTTTAAGGTTTTAACTTTGAAATTAAATACACACACACAGACACACACCATTATCACTGCAAGGTGATGAAGGCAGTATGTATTACCGGTGGTAAATAAAACAGGGCTTGAGTCAAACATACTGAAGTTAGAGATCTGGCTCTGTTACATACTAGCTGTACGTGTATGACCTTGGACATTTTGTTTAACTTCTCTAAGTCCTATTGTCCTCATTTGTAAAATAGGGATAATAATTGTACTTACCTCATAGGACAGTTTTGGGGAGTTATTAAGATAATGTATATATCTTAAACATACACCATGTTACATGTCAACTGTATCTCAATTTTTTAAAAGGTAACCTATCTAAAGCACTTTGCTCAGTGCCTGGCACACAGCTAATGCTCAGTAAGTAGCTCTGCTACTGCTGCTGCTGCTGACGGTGGTGATAGTGTTGGTAGTGATAGTGGAGATGATGGAGGTGGTGGTGGAGGTGACAGTGATGGTGGCCTGACTAACTGCTAGAAGCAAGCCCATATGATTAATACTGGAATGCTTGGACGACTATGGACCGGAAAAAAAATGTATTGGGAAGGAAGTGATGAGTATTAGGGAATGTTCCTCTGGGTACAAGTGTGGAATATATATTTAGCTCTAGAAGATACTTCGAAGAGTTTAAGAAAGATGACATCTTTTTATGGGATGGCTGTACTATGCATGTTCTTATTTTCCCCCAGCCAGAGTTCAAAAATATTAAATTAGAAAAAACTTTAAAATCAACACCAAGGCTACTTTCTTCTGGTGAGGGTTGGGGAGAACCACTCAGGCAAAGAGCGTTTGTTAGTATCTACAAGGCACCTTACCTTTGCTAGGCTGGGTGAGCTGCTTTGGAGAGATAGGGAAGGAAGGAGCAGGGAACAAAGAAATGTAGGAAAAGTATAAGCCTCATATCTGCTTCAAATATATACACAGACACCTATAGACATATTTCTAAATACATGCAACCTGAAACATGCAAAACAAACAAAAACAACCAAGAGCTTCTCTGCATTTTACTTGATCAGAAATATATTTTCATCATTAAGATGATGCAGGTTTAATTGTAATTAGGATAGAAAATAATATTGGGAGAGAGTAAAGCCAAGAGCTCTTTGATTTATCCAGTTTATATCTGCAAACATTTATTGAACATGTACCTTGTAAAAGGTTAGTATGCATTTGGAGATTTTCTTTCATATGTATATATCTTGCCTTCACTTTTAAGGTATGGATTTAATTTCATCTACCGTCTTTTATATTTCCAATGCACATCATTACACTCTCCCAAAATTGACAAGAAAATATTTCTATGATTGACTGCAGTATTATTTGACAGTCCCCAGGTTGAAAAAAATAATAATTTAGTGTGGGTTACCAGATCCCTGTCTGTTGGCTGGAAGGCAGGCAGCTCCTCAAGATGATGTGGCAATACCACGTGCCTTTTAAAAAATACCGCATGTTTCTTTTGGTGAGCACGGTGGGGAAATAATATGAACTGGTAAATTTGGGGAAATCTCTTCAAAACAAAACTAAGACAGAGCCTCCACTTTGCACCCTGAGGTCTTAGCCTCACAAAACTCAATTATAAAAAATAGCTTTCATCTTCTTTCTGGAAGGATTGTCCTTATCACCTCTCCATCTACACAGATAATCTCCATCCAAACTAGATTCAGTTCATTCCCTTGTCTCTCAGAAAACCCATACCTGCCCACAGTAATTGGTCGCCACAGTATTAGCAGATGTGCCATTCAGTGGGCTTTTGGCATAGGCTACATACTACATTGATATGTTTTATCTATTTTCACGGCCATGTTCTGTTTTCCCAACTAGACTATGTATTATTTTTCTTAAAGGTAATATATTCAAATAACTAAAAAATCGAAAACTATAAAAATTATGGAGTGAAAAATTTCCCCTAACCCTCAATTCTCCTTTTGGAGGAAATAATCACTATCATTCTCTAGGTGTCCTTTCAGAGGTATTTTAAGCATATACAGATTATATATGTAATTGAATAAATAGATAAAACATATAGGTGAAATATATGTATATACTCGTATTTCTCACACATACACATATCCTCCCTCTTTTATACAAAGAGTGGCATCCTATATATTTTTTTGCACCTTGGTTTTTTTTTTTACTTAACTTATTTTGGGGGTTGCACATTATAACATTTATGGATGTACCATGATTTATTTAACTAGTCCCCTTTCATGATAATATTTAGGATGTTTCCAATCTTTTGCTTTTACAAACAATGCTGCAGTAAATAACCATACACATATATTATTTTGCTCATGGGCAAGTATATCTGTAGGAATTCTTAGACAATAAATTGCTGGATCAAGTTTATAATTGTGATTGGCTTTGCCAAACTGTACTCCATAAAGTAGCATCAATTACACTCCGCTCTGTGCCATATTAGAGAGCCCCAGGTGATTCTCATGCAAATGATCTAAGGACAATACTCTTCTTTTTAGTAGGTCACTTAACCCTTGAGACCCTGAGTTGGGCAGCTGGTTAGCTCAGTTGGTTAGAACGCATTGCTACTTACACCAAGTTTGCCGGCTAGATCCCTGCATGGGCCATTTTGAAAGCCTGAGTTATTCTACCTGCAAAGTGGGAATAATGTCATCTACCTCTGAGAGCTATTGTGGGGACTATTTTGTGAGGAAAATATTCAAAAGAGCTTTAAAAACTGAACAACAGGATGAAAATGTTAATTATTATTAAAGATAATAGCTTCTAGCACTTAGTTTGTGATACGCATTGTATTACATGCTTTAATGTACTCTCTTTAATCTACACTGCAAAGTAAACATAATTAATTTAGTTTTATATTTAAAGAATCGGAAGTTCAGAGAGGGAATTACAAGACTACACATCTGGTAAGTGGCAAAAGAAATCTTCAAACCCAAACTTGCGCAGGTTCAAAGACTGGGCTTTCTCCACTGTGCCTTATTTTGACTTATAACTTCAATAAATGAATTACTAGTACTGCTTACATTTTTATTAAATTTTATTTAAATTATCTATCAAATATAATAAATGAGTGAAGGCTTCGTGCAAGACATGGTACTAGAGCTGGACCATCAAGAATTTGTAGAATTTGTATGGGTAGAAACAGAGGTGATGAAACTGTTCCAGCTCAGAATAGCATATGCAAGTACTCACAGGTAGATAGAACATGTTTGCAGGATACTGAGATTAGCATAACTGGAGTGAAGGCTTCGAGTAGTATTTGGCAATGTGGTTATGATCTTACTAATAAGTACTTTGAAAGATAGTCAGAAGACTCTGTTCTGACTTTTGAGGACAGTGGGGTGGTCAGAGGAGCCAATAAAGGTTTTCTGAACAGAGCTGTAATTTAGGAAACTTTATCTCAAGTCTCTATACATGAGGAATTAAAGAAAAGGTACTAGAGAAGTTACCAGAAAGTAAATCATTGGTCTTTCCAGATGTAAGTCTGTTCAGCCATTCAGCCAATAAACAACGATTCATTTGTTCAACAAATATTTATTAGTCATTTCTATGGATGTCAGTCCTGGTAGTAGCAGCTTAGGAGGTATAAGTATAACTTGGTCTTTGCTTTTAAGACTTCCAAACCTCATAATAATGGCATGATCTTAACTGTTCCTCTTTGTCACTCGCTCCAATCCTTTTTTCATTAGCCAGAGAGATGAGTCAAACGTGCAAATCTCATAGTGTTAGTCCATACTTAAAGTTCTTTGGAAGTATAGTATGTATATTTTACCACAATAAAAATTAAAAACAAACAAATAAACAAACAAACGAAAAAGCTTTGGTAGTTTCCCAGTGCTCTAAACTCTTTAATAGGCCATATTCCCTCGCATCCCTGACTCAGTATACTCATATGATACCCTCTCTGCCAGGAACACATTACTCTAGCCATTTCTCACTCCAGCACTGGCTTATTCCTGTACAATTCTCAGCTAAAACAAATCACTTCCTCTTGGGAGGTGTCCTTAGTGCCCCCAGGTGTGCCCTACCTCTATGCTACCACATACTTCTGTTATTGTCACATTTTTCTCACTGTATTGCAACTGCCTTTTTAATCACTTATCTCCCTCTCTAAAACGTACAATCTACATAAAAAGGATCAAAAATATCCCAAGCATCTAGTTCAATATCTGGCACATGTTAAGGTCTCAAATACTGACTGACTGAATAAGTAAATAAATAAGTAAATACAGAGGCAGAAGGGTCACTCAGGTGATCCAGCCTGGTAGATTTTACTTTGCTGGGGAAATACGCAAATGTTTTCCATTGTTTATAAAATTGCATGAAGGCCAATGAATCCCTGGTCACTTTTCCAGTTCAATATCAATGGGGGCAGAGAACCTAGGTGGCAAAGTTTGGGATGGTTGGTTATCAGATAACAAGCTGTGGGGTGGGTGGTTGCTATGACAACCTGTAGGCTTGTTAAACACCACAAGCCTAGAGGGCACAGGAAAAACCCAGATTCGGGGGATTTAAGATCTGTAGGCTCCAATTACCTGGTCTATATAGTTCTTTATATTTTTTAGACTCCTAGAGTGCTAAGGCTGATAGAACCTTAGAGATTTTTTTCTTTTCGTATTTCTTATTGTACAAATAAGTTCCAGAGAAGGTAAGCAATTTGTCCAAAGTCACACAGCAAATTAGTGGCAAACCTGAGGCTAGAAAACCCGAGTCTTTCCACATCCAGTGAAGTGTTAGCATTTCATGACTCCCAACAGTGCTGGGCCCTTTCACCAATGTATCATTCACAGGCATGTTTGCAGAATTTCTCGTTAAGTTAAATTTTTCATTTTATTCACTCATGTATCCACCCATTTATTCACTTACTCTTTCAACCACTATTTTTTAATGTTATTACATACATATCTTGCACTACGTAAGTGCTGTACAAAACAGGAAACTGTTTAATGCAGGGCGCCTTGGCCGTCATCTGATTTTGGTTGTGGAATGAGAGACACTGGATGTTTGCATAATGCCAAGATATCACCCTGTAGTTTCCTTGCTGTTTACAAACAAGAAAGTGTAACTTTATGGAGCAATCAGGCTGTCACCACTTCAACCCAGTGATCAATCTTGACATCCCAAATGGTAGGATAACCAGACATTTTGTGTGCCCCTATTGTAATGCTAAATGAAGTCCACACCAGCACCTGTAGAACATTGCTGCCAAATGTTTAACCTGAGTCCAGTCAGGTTTAGACCCAACTTCCAGTTACAGAAAATACAAAAAATAGAAAAGCAATCTAAAACTATACTGCATGGAATCAGTCAGACAAATTCAGGAGGTCCAACATTCTATAATACAATTCCTTATTTCATCCAACAAGGCAATACCATGAGGAAAGTAAAAATAAAGTGAGGAATGGCAACTTAAATGACAAAAATCAAATGCTATGTATGGTCCTTGATTGGATGTTGCTTTGAACATACCAATCCTAAAAAATACTTATATAGAGAAATGGGGAAATTTGAATATGAACTAGGTATTAAGTGATATTGAGGAATCATTGTTAATTTTGTTAGATGTAATAATGGCATTGTGGTTTTATATAGGAAAATATTCTTTTTTTTTTAGAGGTGAATGCTAAAGTAATTAGGGTGAAACATCATGATGTCTGAATTTACTTTAAGTAAACCTCAGTGGAGGGGAAAGGTGAAATAAATAGGACAAAAGGTTAATAACTGTTCAGTCTTAATGACTGATACATGGAAGTTCCTGAGATTATTTTCTTTGTTGAAAATTCCCATAATGAAAAGAAAAAAATAAGAGTGAAAATATCATTCAACCATAAAAAGAAAGCTGAACAATGGTAAAAGTTAGTGTATGCTCAGTAACCCGTGTCCAGAAAGCAACACAGAAACATAGACCAAAAGCTTTCTAGAAGTCTAAAGAGAAAAAAGATTTCTTGGCAAGGAATATTTCCTGGAGGAGAAGGGAACTTGGATGACCGAAACTTACACCAGTACTGGCAGAGCTGAGGGTCAGTAATCCTGACAGAGCTAAGATATTTGCCAGTTTAAAGACACAATTACCTCCTCCCTCCTCCCACTGTGGGCTGCAGGAGGGGCAAGGTGGAATCTAACCCGCAGAGATGCTGAGCCTCATTGTCTAACTTGATATTAAAAGTTCACTCACTGTTGGTCTATGGAGTGAACCCAGAGCCTGACTTCCCACCAGGACCGCTGCAAGCTCCCAGCCAAATAATCAAAGCTAATTACAAACACAAAGGGATGCTCATTTGCAAAGAAATGACCTCCAGCTACTTGTTGCACCAGTAGGTCAACTCAGTCCAACACAATTAGTGCTTTCCAGAGAGATTCCTGGGACATCAGAGCCTATCCCAACAGTAGGCTCCAGGTCTACCCCCATCAAAACCACCCAGAAGCCTTTGAAAGACCGAGAGACATATTTTCTCTCAAGCTCAATGTTGCCCATTTTTACCCAGCCCTTATCCCTTAAGAACAAATTCAGTGAGTCCACATCAAAAAAAACACAACAGCTGAATAGATGATGTTGCCATTTATATGCTCTGACTAATGCAGTTCCTGATTTTCCTTCCAAATTAAATGCATTTCGCTTAGTACATTTTCAACAGACGTTACTCATCTGCTCGATTAATGAGTTTGCTGTGAAAGCGTACTTTGGTAGCAATTTGAAACAAAAGGACCTTAACGTGACTGAGGCTTTGCTTCCTCTTCTCTCTCCATGTTACCATGTTAGCCTCCCTTCCTCCATCTCCCTCCCCAGGGCAAATGCATCACTGAGGCGTGGATGGGGAAGCTGGAATCGGCTGAGGGTTCTCTTCTGTGTCACTACACTACATTAGGAATAAAACCTTCCACTTAAACACTTAAATGAAAACATCGAGAAACTAATTTACTATTTGCAATCACATGATTTAAGCCGAAGCTGCCTTAATTTCCTTCCCATTTTGTTTCATATTCAATGTGAGCGCACACTAGATTGGTCTATGAAAAGGCTGTCTTCGAATCACAACACTTAAGACCTCTTTCATTTTCTTTTTGATTAAATAATTGAAATTCCTGTCAGGGCCTGCACTTTACTGACGCACAGATTTGGTGTGTGAGGATAAAGACCGCTTTTTGTTTGCTGCCTGGGTCTTAAAAGCCAGCGGGCTTTAACTTCATTGAGGGGCAGATAAAATGGACCCACGCTATTCACCCATTTCGCAGAAATTTCCTGCGCCCATTAAGTAATTGTTTGAAACAAAGTAAGAAAAGCATCTCCTCTCATTTAACCATCCTCATTCATTTGGAGGCTTCTCACTGCTGAAAAGAGCTTAGCTACCCAATGCCGACTTCATCCATTAGGAAAATAAAAACAAAAACCAACATGCATATATATATATATATATATATATATATATATATATATATATATATATATAGACATGGATACAAAACACACAAATACCAAAAGAAATCGTTACAGAAAACTTTATTTGCTTCAACTACAGCAAACTGAAGGTTATTTACTTTCCATGATGGGCCCTGGCAAGGAAACCACAGGTCAACAGCATGGCCCAGCATGCTCATGGGCCTCTGAGCTCCTTGAGGTTGAGTTAAGTGCATCCTACAGAAGGAAGGGAGAGACCCTCATTCAAAAGATAAGCTAAACGACTCCCTCTCCAGTCCCATCATCCCATGAGCCAGTGACTGAACAGCAGCAGCTACTTAACGTGGCTCTGTCCTTTGAAAGTGGTCTCGGTCATATATATACAGTCTTAGTTTAGAATGTGTGCCTATGTTTAAACACAAACCACACATCCTTGTTTATGAGGCCACTTATCAGACACAACTGGATGTTCATCCCAGCTCTACCCAGCCCTGTGTCCTTGGGAAAATTATCTGTGACCTGTTGGAGTCTCCGTCTCATCTATAAAATGGGGATATGAATAAATGGTCCCTACCTCCCCACAGGATGATTGAGAACTTTAAATGAGACAGTGCATGGAAAGTGGTTAGTTCGTCTGGCAGGTGGTAAGTGCTTAATAAAAATGAGTTAATATAGCCAGTATATATCTCAATTATTTATAGTTTTATCATTATTTAGTTTAACTGTAATATTTTACGTTGAAGTCTCTTTTTACCAATAAAAAATTAGTTAATATGGTTATGTGCTTATGCATCTTTATATGTGTATCAACCATGCTCACATTCCCTCAAATCGTGTCCTTTCAGAGGATGGTCTTAACCCACATTTTATCCAGTTAAAAAACAAACAAATAAAACCCTATGCCTGGGTACAGGAGGAGAGCCATATGCTATAGACACACACAAATACACACATATAAAAACATACAAGGTCAGACAATTAAATTCGCAAACTCAGCCTAGAAAAAGTCCTATGTACCTCATTGCTGAATATCACTACTGTCACCTTCGAAGTACTCCCCTTGGGAAGCTATGCACTGACCACAGTGCTTAGTCCACCCTTCAAAGCAATTTTGGAACTCTTTTTCTGGAATGGTCATCAGAGCAGTCATCGTATTACCTTTGATGTCCTGAATGTCATCAAAATGTCTCCCTTTCAATATTTCCTTTATCTGCAGATAAAGAAAGAAGTCATTGGGGACCAGATCAGGTGAGTAGGGAAGGTGTTCCAATACAATTATTTGTTTACTGGCTAAAAACTCCTTCACAGACAGTGCTGTGTGAGCTGGTGCATTGTCAAGATGCAAGAGCCGTGAATTGGTGAAAAGTTCAGATCATCTAACTTTTTCAGCACTTCCAAATAGGAAACTTGGTTTACTGTTTGTCCAGTTGGTACAAATTCATAATGAATAATCCCTCTGATATCAAAAAAGTTTAGCAAATTGTTGCAACGAGTTCGCAAACTTAATTGTCAGATCTTGTGTTTGTGTGTGTGTGTGTCTGTGTGTGTCTGTGTGTTCATAATTCTATAACAGGAACAAGGAACAGGCCTTAAAGATATTATCTGGTTCAACCTCCACCCAAAATAGGCCTTTCAACCTAAAATATCCGAGACAGAACTTTGAAAGAGTGCCCACCTTGAATTGAACATAAAAATCCAGATGTGATCTGAATAATGCTAAATAGAATAATACTGACAGCAGAAACTAAGCTAGTCAAACTTATGGACAAATATATTAAGCAGCATATAAATGCTATATACAAAAGATTACCTCTTTAGCTTGATGATTATAGTTAATACTACTGTACTGTATGTTTGAAAGTTGCTAAAAGAGTAGATCTTAAAAGTTCTCATCATAAAAAAAGGGCTTATTGTGATGATCAAGTCTAATTATAAACAAATATCGAGTCATTATGTTGTACACCCAAAATGAATATAATGTTATATGTCAATTATATCTCAATATAAAAATAATAAAATATGCTACAAATTAAAAATAAAAGATTACCAAGCAGCTGGATGGCTCAGGTGGTTAGAGCACGAGCTCTCAATAATAACATTGCCAGTTCAATTCCCACATGGGATGGTGGGCTGCACACCCTGCAACTAAAGATTGAAAATGGCGACTGGACTTGGAGCTGAGCTGCGCCCTCCACAACTAGATTGAAGGACAACGATTTGGAGCTGATGGAGCTGATGGGCCCTGGAAAAACACATTGTTCCCCAATATTCCCCAATTAAAAACAAAGAAAAAGAAAATTACCAATTAAAAAAAACCCCTCAATTTAAAAAATAAATAGATAAGTAAATAAATACATACATACATACATACATACATAAAAGATTACCTCTCAATTGTGCATGTTGAAGATCGTGCATGTTGAAGATTATCCACGACAGAGCAGTATTTCTAAGTATGTTTCTCCATCGCATCCATGCTTCCTGGGATTCATTTTGTTTTCCGTTGTTATGGGTTAAGGGGCCACGAGTTCATTTTTAGCCTTAGCCTAAAGAATAAAACAAAAAGAGATGCCACCTCCCTCAAAAAGTTCCTTGACATTTCTCAGTGCCAAACAGAAAGGTCTTGGTATTGGGCACGGTTTTGTACTATCACCTAGTCCCCCTTCTTCATGGCAATAGCACAAGTGACTGAGAATGAATTCCATAGTTAATGAAGAAAGTGAAATGAGAGTTAATGAGGTGAGACTTACGAAGGTGCCACACTCAGACCAGAAGAGGAAGGCTTCCATGGGAAGTGCATGTTTATGAGAAGCCATTTTGACAGAGGGGGTAGAGCACCGCCCAATGGCACCTCCAGGAATGGAGCAAATGCAGCACTGCTTGGAGGCCAAAGGAGAGACATGATGCCACATAAAGATCCCTGCCAGCCAGACTTTCCTTTCTCTAAAGCAGAGAAGGGAAGCTGGGTGCTTATTTTCCAGCTATCAAGATAGGATGAGGATGCTGGCCTTCTCATTTCCACATTCAGGATTTCAGTAGCCCTGGAAGGCTAACTAAACAGCCTCCCAGCCTCAGACTTTCAAGTCTGCTTCTACTGCCTTGCTTTTATCTCTTCATTGTGCTCCAGGTATAATTTGTCAGTGTTTGAATAATTTGTTTGCCATTTCCAAGCCTGCTGGACAGCTCAACAAATAAGATATTAGCCATGCAAACCTGTTTCCCTGAACTCCCAGGTCAGTGCTTTGGGCAGAGTGGGGAGGGTGATTGTAAAAAGGTATAACCCAAACAATCAAAGAAGGGAAAGAAACAAGCAAGGTTGCTGTGACAGAGGCCCAGAGAATATGTTACTGGCCTTTTCTATTCTGAACAGAGATGACTCTCTGACTTGTTCCATAAGTAGATCCATGGATGAAAAGCAGAAGAGCTAAGATGGGTCCTAAAGTCATTTCTGCTTTGCCAAGTGACTTCTTCCTGGGGCTCAGTTTACCTAAGTGTGAAATGAACTTAGATAGCTTCCCAAGGCTCCTAATGAGCCACCGTGAGTTGAGAGATGGAAGCCTGCTGGGAATGCTCTGGAGGGTTTCCAGACTTGCCAGTGAGGGTGTAGAAAAAGCAGGCAGAGCAAAGTGATGTGGAAAATGCTACTTTTGTGGTTGTACCAAAGCATCAGAATTTGTACTCGCGTTAATCAGGCTCATCCTACCCGTGGTGTACAATGCCATGCTCCATTTCTTACCTGAGCCATGAATCCCGGGCCCTGTGAGAATCCCGACTGCATCTCAATTTTGATCTGATTTCCTTCTATCTGAAGTAACTTCAGGATTTTTTTTTTCCCTAGAAGCAGACAAATGTGTTAGATTCAGAGTTTCCAAATGCTGGTCTGTGGACCAATGCTGGCACATGACAAGGTTTTTATTAGATGAAAAGTAAGGCCACTGTAATAAATATTTTATAGAGTTCAATTTTTATCACTTAAATAGCTGTCTTTTATTATGAGATTATGTCATTGGAATGTAAGTTTCAAGAGGGCAAGGAGTCTGATGTTCTTATTCTCTGTTTTTTCCCCAACACCCAGAAAAATACCTGTACAGAATAGGTACTTGATAAATATTTGTTGAATAAATGAAAGAATGAATAGTTTCCTACTTTCCTAGTATTAAAATATCCTTTCTTCTATGAGATGGTATTAATAATAAGTGTCAGAGTTTTATAAAAATATTTTTCCTTGGAAAAAATATCAAAGTATATAATTATCTTTCAAAAGGTTCATTGAGTGGTATATATACAGAATGGAATACTATTCTGCCATAAGAAAAGATGAAATAGTGCCATTTGTGACAGCATGGATGGATCTTGAGATTATTATGCTAAGAGAAATAAGTCGGACAGAAAAAGTCAAGAACCCTACGATTTCACTAACATGTGGTATATAAAACTGAAAACAACAAAGGAACAAGACAAACAAATGAAGAAACAAAAACTCATAGACACAGACAATAGTTTAGTGGTTGCCAGAGGGCAAGGGGAGAGAAATGTTGTAGATGAGGGTAAGGAGGATCAAATACACGGTGATGGAAGGAGAACTGACTCTGGGTGGTAAACACACGATGTGCTATATAGATGATGTATTACAGAATTGTACACCTGAAACCTATATAACTTTACTAACAATTGTCACCCCAATAAACTTTAATTTCTTTTAGGTTCATTGGTGTATTATGTTTAAGTTTGAGAATCTGGACCAGATGATCCATTAAAGAATACTCAATTCTATGCCCTATCAGACACCAAGTGGGAAAATGTTCAAAGTCATTTAGCCACATCATGGCAGAGATGTCTCCCATCTGAGGTCTTGGAGGCAGGGAGATCTGGATTCAGATACTGCATAACATATGTTAGCTATATGTCTTTGGGCAAGTCACTAAAGCCTATTTTCTCGTCTGTGAAATGGTAGTCACGATATCTTTTTTTCCTCCCCCTCAATGGGGAAGCTTGTACCATTTGTGATTTTTCCAGCGTTGTGAATGAAGGACCTTGAAAGCTGTCCCAGCAGCCTGGCTGCCTGGAGATTTTCTCAATCTTCTCTGGGAAATATGTTCCTCTTTCTAGGCTGGTACCCAGATCCAAAAATCCCTATAAAGAGAGAAAGAGCAACATTTGCTTCTGTGTTGGGCACATTCTTGCCAGTATAAGGGGACCTGGTACAAATGCTAATGCAATGGGTTGAGGAAAAACAGTAAGTTTTCAAAAAGTTAAACATATTTGTACTTAAAGGGTCATTCTTTATTAAATGTCTCTGGTATTAAACCTTTTTATTTTGTTATATGATGATGATAGTGGATTGTAGTTATTTCCTTTTAAAGTCAGGAATTAACAAAATGTAAAGTTTCCAAAATAAAAAACTGAGAATCTACACTGCTGTTTCAAACTGACCTAGGGCAACTTGGTTATGAGCAATTATTACATTCTTTGTGACAGATATTGGTGATCTGCAGTAGTTCACACAGGAAGAGAATGTAGCTTTCTTCCCTTCAACTTTGCCAGAAGATTGTATATTACAATGAAAGAGAGGCACAGACATACGTAAGCATTAGGAGTTAATGTATTATAAAAACAGCCACTTCTGTGCAGTGAGTGACGTTGAAGCTCTATTCTTTTCCAGGGTGTGGGGACAGAGCCCCAAAAAGCAGTTTCCAGGCTCTCGGCCTCACATAGAAAGATGCTGGCTCAGGTAGTAAATGGCCGTCGACTGTGATCAAATGGCCATCAGCTGTGGCTAGTTGGCCGTCAGCTGTAACCAGTGAGCCATTGGCCACTAATATAACTGCCGTGGCTAGTCTAGCAGAAAAAAATGGGGGCTAGCAAGAAGATGGTGGCTGAGCCTTCAAGCGGCGCAGTGAGGGTTGAGAATTGTGTTGCTCCTGGTTCCTGTGTCTCCAACCCAGCCACCAGCGAGAGTATAGTGGAGTGACTCCCCTAACTATGGCTCCGTGGGTGTTCCTTTTTGGCCTCACCATGTCCTCCGTTCTTGTGTGGGGAGTGGGACCAGAGACCCCGCAGGCCGCCCCGCGTGACAAATGGCACAGCGAGCAGGGTCTCCTGCATGACACAGGGTTTCTTGGAACAAATGACTTTTGGGGGCTGACTTTGAGGGAGGTCATTCTTGTTTGGGGAAGGGGGCTGTCCTGCTGCATTGCAGCATCTCGGGCCTTTACCAACTAGATGCTTGTACCACACCCCCCCTTTCTCTCTCTCTCTCTCAAGTGGGGAGTGGGGAGGAGCAAAATCATCCCTGGCTAAGAATCACTCAGTCCGACAAGCATCTTGCAAGCAAGGTTCACTTACAGTAGATTCAGATCACTTCTTTTATATTTTATATTTTTATTGGGGAATATTGGGGAACAGTGTGTTTCTCCAGGGCCCGTCAGCTCCAAGTCACTGTCCTTCAATCTAGTTGTAGAGGGCACAGCTCAGCTCCAAGTCCAGTCGCCATTTTTCATCTTAGTTGCCTTGTTGAGAGCTCGTACTTTAATCAACTGAGCCATCTGGCCACCCCCAGATCACTTCTTAATCAGAGCCAGGCAACCAGATCCTGTACAAACTTCCTAAAATATGAGCAGGCCAAATTCTAGGCCTCGACAGTGTTCTGATGGGTGTAGGCACTGGACATGCTTAAAGCTCATTGTCTGCTCATCCATGACAGAAAGAGCCTGACTAATGTTTCTAACCAATCCACATATCTTGAACACCACTCGTTTTATCAGGGGGAAAAGAAATCATTTCTGACACCAGTTGTGCATATTAACAAACTCTGATGTTAATAGGAGATAAAGATCATTAAAGGGCTTGTAGTAGTCACTTGCAGTAGTCACTTCAGGGGTATGGACTTTTCATCAGACTTTCAAATGCTAACTAACCAACCATAAAGTGTAAGAGATACAGCACCTTCTTCCTACTGAAGTAATTCTAAATAAAGACAATACAATAGCTCAATATAACAGCTATTTAGATACCCCAATCTCTTTTTTTAATTATTATTGTTATTTTACAGACGTTATTGATTCACAAAATCCAAAAGGCTGAAAACCATAACCTCACATCAAACTGATTCAGTTGTGAAAGGCTATTCAGGAGGAAATTAGTCCCTCCAAAGAGAAAACGGACTCTTGCACTCAGACTATTCCTGGATGGGATTTATACCAAACTTTAATGAAAATCAATGTCCCCAGCCACTTTTCCCAACTGACAGACAAGATGGTTTAGAAGTCAGCCTGGAGTCCATTTTGGGGGTGAATTGCATGATTGCAAACCAGTTTGTTTCTCAGAGAGTTTGTGTGTGTAAGAACGCACAAGTTGCAATTAATTCCCAGCGAAGTCACTCCTCAAGTTAATTAGAAATGCAAAGTGTGAGTCTAAATGTTATGAGATTATAAAATGGCTTAATAATGGGAACAATGAGATTGAAGCATATGCATTCTGGCCATGTAAATATTTCATAACAGTGCCAATCTGATTTCATTTGCCTAATCATGCCATTGATATGCAGCCACCAGCCTGCAAATAGAAAGGCTGAATTGCAGCAGATCACCCTTCTAATGTCATAATTATTAATATTGGAGGAAAATGGAGCTGCTACACTCTGATGGAAACTGCTAGGCCTTTTGAATTGAGGTGGGGATGGCACTGCTGGGGAAAGAGGAGGAAAGTGGAGATACACCAGCCCCAACATACCTATCCTGCTTACTGGCCTGAAATATTTAGGTAATTAGGCAGCTCAACAAATTAAAGTGATGAGAACGCTGGAGAGCAGAGTTGCAGGGCATAAATTCCCCAGCCCTCAATCAAAATCATAATGAAACACACATGCAACTTGAGAAAAGGAAAGAGAAGAAACATTTCATGACAATAGAGGATGCTATGCATGAGACTTCAGCTCGAAGCTGCATGCGGTCACGGGGCTGAGCAGGGCAGCAGCCTCTCCTTGGCTTCCTCTATTCAGTTAGCAGGTTCTGTATACTTTGCACATGTCTCTTATATGCACAGAATCTTACTTTCCCCTTGACATATAAGAACTGCTTTCCCTTCCTCTCCAATTGTAACGCTTTGGGACATTTTCTTTCATCATTGACTAATTTCCCCATGTGTCTTGCCTCTCCACTTTAAGTGTAAGGAATGCCTAGTCCAGATATTATCTTATTCCTCCATGGCACTTAGTACAGTGTCATAAATATGGTGACTTGATGACTCCACTGGCAGTGGCATGAACTCTTTCAGGTAGTACAGTGTAGGTAAAGGCTGCTCGATAGAAATTTATAAGACACAGTTTTGAGTCCTGGCCCTGTACTTAATTTGTGCGAGTCACCTAACCCCTCGAGTCTCAGTTTTTCCATTTGTAAAATGAGGATTACAATGACTATCTCAGTTTTGTTGTGGAAGACTGTTGAAGAAAAAGAACGTCACATCACTATTTGTTTAAGTACACAATGCCTTGTTTCAAAAAGGATCTGGAACAACCAGAAAACACTTAATAAAGTGTCAAATGCTATGCAGGAGGTTAAGATGAATATTTTTAGCCTTAAGTTTCTCTGCTTCCTTTTGCTCCAAGTAGTATCTCCCTAGCCAAACAGGTCATTACGTGGAAACAAACACTATAAGAGTTTCCTTTTAAAGTACAGTCCTTATCGCCAGAATTTCTTGCCTATAAGATTCATAGCTATTGGCATAGGATTATATGAAATCTAGGCAGCACATTTTTGTGCTTTTTAAAAAATTGACCAAGCAAATTATTTAACTTCTCCTAAACTTCAGTAACCTCATCTGTAAAATGGAGATAATAATACTCCTTGTCACAGGATTAATGGAAGATTGAGATAACATATATATGAAACATTTAGTATGGTGCCCAACTCACAGAAAGCTCTTTCTCCAGTGATTTTTACTATTATTACTTTTAATTAATTGTATTAATAATAACATATTAATATATTGTATTATATAATAAATACTAATAGTATTACTAATTATGATTATTAATTATAAAATAATAAGTGGATATATAACAGTGAACTCCAGGAAACCCAGGAAGTTAGAGATATTGCCACAATTATAACTCTTGATTACCTTTTTTTTTTTTTTTTTAAGATTTTATTGGGGAAGGGGAATAGGACTTTACTGGGGAACAGTGTGTACTTCCAGGCCTTTTTTCCAAGTCAAGTTGTTGTCCTTTCAATCTTAGTTGTGGAGGGCGCAGCTCAGCTCCAGGTCCAGTTGCCGTTTTCTAGTTGCAGGGGGCACAGCCCACCATCCCTTGCGGGAGTCCAACCGGCAACCTTGTGGTTGAGAGGACGCGCTCCAACCAACTGAGCCATCCGGGAGCTCAGCAGCAGCTCAGCTCAAGGTGCCGTGTTCGATTTTAGTTGCGGGGGCGCTGCCCACGTCGAGGAATTGAACTGGCAACCTTGTGGTTGAGAGCCCACTGGCCCATGTGGGAATTGAACCAGCAGCCTACGGAGTTAGGAGCATGGAGCTCTAACCGCCTGAGCCACCGGGCCGGCCCCTTGATTACCTTCTTGCTGTTAAACTGTATGTTTACAGAACTGTGGATTATCATTATATGTCCATAGCATCCAGAATTTATGAAATGTGTACTATAGAAATAATAATTGCTGACACTTATATGGCACTAAATATGTGCCAGACACTGTTCTAAGCACTTTACATATAACTCATTTAATTCCTACAACAGCTCTCATAAAGCAGGTCCAACCATTCTCCCCATCTTACAGGTGAAAAAACTGAAGCAGAGGAAGGCATATAACTTGTCCAAAGTCACAGAGGCAATAAATAGTAGAGCTGGGATTCAAAATCACACAACCTGGATTTGGAGTCCATCCATGCCTCAACAGTGTAGATGAACCACCTATGCTCTGTCCTTACTATACACAATTCACAGGGAAGGAGAAATTCTGGGTTCACTCCCATCACCTTTCCCCCTTGGGATCTAAGACCCTTAGTGTTGAATCCAGAGGGATTTTGCCTGTTCACCAGTGTTTTTATCCTGAAAGCCTTTAGGCAAAATGCGTGCTCTTCAGGTTAAGGCAGACTGCACTACTCACTATTGGATTAACTCTGTTATTTGTTGTTTGACCTGTCTGGCCCAAGGAGTTTTACTCCAGTGAGGGGGCGGGGGCACTGGCTTGGCCAGTAGCGTTGAAATAAGAAGCTGCAACATGGGAGTCAGATTTCTTCTTCTCAGCCTTCATCCAATAAGCACCCGGAGGCTGAGGAGTGGCAGAGGCCACAGGGCATGGAGCCTCACAGGCTTTACTAGGAGTTTGGGCTTTCGGCTCCCTAAGGCAGATATTAACTTGCCTTTGTTTATCTCAGTCCTTTGCACATCCTGTTTCTCCATTTGACCAGATGTCCCCAAAGCCTGCTTCTCTTTCCTCTGCATCTCCCTCTGCAGCTAGGTCAGAGCTCTACATTCAGAGCCCAATCCCTACCTGATGCTCCTCAAAGCTCTCCCAGCAGATAACTGAGAGACAATGAAGCCCCAGGCTGGTGGTTCCTCAGCAGCAGTGGCTGGACTTGAGTTTTGCTCCAGTGTTGCCACAAAGCAGCTCTCTGAGCACAGCAAAGTGGCCAGCTGAGGTGAGAAGTGGCACAGCACAGCGGTTGTGCACATAGAGGCGGTAGCAAGAATGTCGAGGCCCAAATGGCTTCCCTTTCATTTAATTCTGTGATCTTGGGCAAATATTTAACTTTTTAGTGCCTTCATTTTCCTAATTTTTAAATGAGAACTAACAAGAACACCTAACTTGGAGAGTTGTAGTGATTACATCTGTTCAACCATAGGAAGCATTTAGAATAGTGCCTGGTGATGAGGCAGAAAAGGGTTAATAAAAGTGCTCCTGAAGGGGGACTGCCCAGGCCTGCATCCCCTCCCCAGGAACCACCCAGGCTCATCCCCTAGAAATAAATCTAAGAAATCTAAACCTCATAAAAAGGGGGGATAAGACCCAACTGCTATTAACTGGTACTTCACACATGCGCAAACTGCCAAAGTCCATGTTAGTTGGCCTCTAGCCTACTTATAAGGCCATCACCACTTGGCCTCCTCCCCGGTCCCCTACCCGTGGGTTTTCCGTATGCATTCTGGGTAAGAGCATGCGTAGAAGAAAGCAGTTATATAACCAACACATGTCAATCAAATGACCTCAGTCTATACATCACATCTGCTGTAAGGAAATTTACCTACCATTTCCTATATGAGAAAAAGCGAACCTAAAGTTAGGGGCAGTCGTCTGCCCCGGCAACGTCTGTGCTGGCGTCTTTCTTCTTGAATAAACTTCCTTCCTTGCTCTCCTCATTTCAGGCGGAGTCTGTGAATTTGTTCACCTTTTGCGAACGACCAGGGCTTAATTCCAATGACACCACAACTGGTACACAGCAAGTACTTGAGAAGATTCATTTTTATTATTCTTCATTGCATGTAAGTCAACCACCCACATGTCTGGGTAGTTCCTCCTTCGCTGACTTCTGACCTCTTGGGCCCATCACTCTCTTGATTGCCTTCTTCTTAGCTGGAAACAAAGAAAGGACAGAGCCCCTTCCCTCTCTCCCTTTCTCCCTCTGCTCTCTTGGGGCTACAGTTAACAAATGATAACAGCACAGATTAGACTCAATTAGGACAAGATCCCAAAGTAGATGCTGCTTATGTGCAGAGGATGGAGTAAAAGAATTGGCTCCCGAAGGCGTGGACCTGCTTGTAGAAGATGCTAATTGGTTTCTTGTTGGTAATTTTTCACCCCTAAGTGAACAAGAAAGAGGGCATTTCAGAGGCTCCTCTGATTTGCAGGTGATCAGGCAAATGAATCTGTTCCAGAAAGAGGTGAAGATTATCTTTTTTTCTCTCAAAGGGAATATAATCTCATTTGTCTCAGGCCAAGATTTAATTCCTGCAGGTCTTCTGAGCTGGAGGGAGATCAATGTCACCTCCAAAATTGATGGGGAGCTGATTCTTGAACACTCCTGGGAAGTCCTAGGATCATGGAGGCTTGAAAAATGTTGATAGTCATTTTATCACCAAGGAGTTTGTGTGATATGAAGAAAGCTTGGTTGTTAGTGGGAGAGATCAGGTTGAACAACAGACAAGTATCCATAAGAATCATTCCCCTTTAGAACACTTTCTGTCCCTTGTGTATGTGTCTATCATTGCAACGTCTTGCTGGACTGGACGAATCCAGTTACATGATTGTGTTCTTGAAGGGAGGTTCTTTGTGTTGTATGTATATAAAGGCAGCAAACACTTACCAACCAATGACTACATGTCAGGCGCTGTTCTATTTGCTTAACCTGTATTAACTCACTGAATCCTGACAGCATTCCTGTAAGACAGGTGCAATTATTATCTCATTTTCTAGTTGAAGAAACTGAAAGCATTCTTCATATAGATTGGACTAGGAAGCCAGATAGAGACCCACACCTCTGTTTTCCTGTATCTCCAAACCCTAAAACAGCATGGATTTAATACATTTGTTGACCTAAGCCCAAATTGCAAAAAATAAAAAAAAAAAGTGCTGATGCTGACACTGTGAGCATATAATACTAAGTACTCCATAAAGATTTGGTACGAAAATGACTAGACATAGGGTCTGTCGAAAAGGTAAGTGGTTTAAAGCTGTGGTCCTAAAGCAGAGACTGCCACCCACTTGGAGATAACTCTAGGAAGAGCGAGGAAACCATACAGACTACCTGCCTCACCTACTTGTTGCCACAAATCAATCTCTGTGCTTTGATCTAGCCTCCCTCACTTGGGGCACTTTAGTCTATTCTGACATTACCCCTCCTTTCCATTCTTATTGTCAGCATCTCCATTCAGTTAGTGGTTACCACTGCCTCAGCTGATGAATTAGTGGCACTGGTCACCTCCCGTCCCTCTAAAACCCAAGCAATCCTATACATACATTGCTGCTAGATTAATCTTTCCAACACATTTCTAACCAGGTTGAAAATTTGCATTACTCATTGCCTTCCAAAGCCAGTCAAAGTGGTCAGCCCAGCACTTCAGGCTTTCCGCTCTAGCATGCTCCCTCTGACCATGCACACTGACGCTTCGTCCTTCTCAAACATACTTTTGCATATTCATGTCTTATTTCAGAGCTTTCCAACCTAATGTCCCTGTCTCTCGTTGTCTCTGGTAAAAGAGTACAATGGGGGAATACCTTCAAAGTCAGACAGATCTGAGATTTGAATTCCTGCCTTGTCATTGAGAGTTGAACAACTTATTCAATCCTTCTGAGTCTTAGATTTTTCATCAGTAAAAGTAAAAAATAACCACAACTACCTTGCAGGGTTGTTGAGCGATTATAGTTAATTCATTTGGTCAATTCAACTATTATCGGTTGAGGACCTATTCTGTGGCTGGCATCATTGCAGGCACTGGAGATATAGCAATGAACACAACATGGGGCTTGCATTCGAGTGAAGGTGGAGGGGATACATGAACAAGTAAAATCAAGTATTTGTAAAGTGCCCAGAACATGCCTGGCACATAGTTGTCTCTCAATAAAAGGTAATGGTTTTCTTTTCAAATATTTTAAAAGTCCTAATAAGAGACATACATTTATCTACCCAAGATAGTGCTGGACAGAAATATCAAGTTTCTTTGATTTCAGCTGGAAAACTCTGAAACTTCCTTGAAGAAAGGGGCCGTATTTTGTCTATCAATGTACTATCAATGTATTCCAAGTACGAGACAGAGCACAATACAAATAGCAGGTACTAAATAATTGTTTGATGAATAACCGTTGGCTAATGTGTGATGATGAGTTTTAATAGACAGTTTTATTGTCTTTAATTATAAATAATAAAATGTATTACTCAACAAATCTCTTTTGACAGGCAAAATCTTTCAAATGTGGAGGGGGCACTGCAAAAAGGAAAACTTTAGGCATCACAACCATAGCTCTTGGCACGCCCTTCTCAGCTATCTTCATTTACTGATAGGCTCTGCTCCCTTCAAGACACAAGTTGAATTCCTCCTTATCCATGACAGTTATTCTCATTTCATCCACCATAAGCATGTCTCCCCATAATGAATCTCTGAAGCTCTCTTCAACATGTAAGCTTTGTAATACAATCATCTGAGGGTTAATTTTGTGCCATCTCTAGGCCATGAACTCTTTGTGGGCCTATACCGTCTTTTTACACCAAAGTGACTAACAAAATACCACGTTTTTAGAAAATACACTGTCATTGTCTCCACTTCCTCCTTCTCCTTCCTCCTGCCTCACACATCATAACTAACTCAGTCTCTCTCTACCTCCATGGCAGTCCTCCTCCTACCCCCAGACTTCAGAAGCAGACTAGCTGGACCACACAAAACAGTCTTAAAGTTTCAACAAAGGAGGCAGCTGCTTATGCAAAGTAACTGCAAAATATGAGTGTTATGAGGTTCAGGATGTAGGCTCTGAGTCAAACTAACAAGTTCCAACTTTAACGCTTCATCTCTTACTGTGATAATGGATAACTTATTGTACCTCTTGGGGTCCTAGTTTTTCATCTGTAAAATGGGGGAAATAAACAATAGCACCTATTTTGTAGGGTTGTTGAAGGGATTAAAGGAGATATCATATGTAAAAGTCTTAGCATAGTGCCTGGTATATTATAAGCGCTCAAGAAATGTTATCTATAACTATAATTCAAAGGTAACTAAAAGGTCACAATGTCATTCATCAACTGCTGGCTGGTACCTAAACTCTACACAGCTCAGAGTGTAAGCTAAAAAGCCAGACTGCGTTGGTTCAAGATCTGTTCTCCTACCTACCAGCAGTATAATTTTGGGTAAGCTCCTTAACTTGAGACTCTTTCCTCATCTTTAAAATGGGAATGATGCTGATAATGTACACCCTCTAAAGGACATTGTGAGTCTCAAAAAAAGTGAATACATGTAAACTGCTTAAGATGGTACCTGCTACACAGTAAATAACCAATAAATATTAGAATATGTCGTATGGCCACTACGCACCTCATTTCCAAAGGTTATGTCCATTTGTTCACACGAGGGGAGAAAGAACCCATTTGTTCTAGTCTGCCATTTACCCACAGTGAGAACAACTCTTTAGTTCCACCATATCAGATAAATGTTGCAGGAATCTTAAAGCAAGGATGACGGTGATATGATTCCTGTCCTCCAGGAACATTTGATCTAATCCAGTAGATCTGGTCCATAATGGCTAATAATTACGTAGCAGCTTGCAGTTTATAAAGCACTTTCTCATTTACAGTTCTGTGCTTGTTCACAACTCTGGAAGATAGATGTTATCAGTCTATTTTGTGATTGAGGAAAGAGGTTTGCTTAGTTTAAGTGACTCACAAAAGTCACACAGCTAGTGAGTTGCTGAGTCACATTAGAATGGGTGACCTCTACATAAGGTGATGCTTGCAGCCCCCAGCGAATGGAATTTAATAAATGGGAGGGGAACAAGGACCCAGGATTCCCTGAGGAAGCTCAGAGAGTGGAGGAAGTACAGGGTGTTGGTAATAAGTTCCTCCTACTTCATTTGCCAGCAATGGAAGACAAGTGACTGTTTTCATATAAATGGCCTCCCAGCAGATGCTGGGGGAGGTGAGATGAGTGTGGCGGTGAGGCTTTGCCTGAGGGATTCCCCTTCTTTGATTATTGCCTCCCCCTCCTTCCTGTCTACCCCACTCCAATTTTGTCAAAGGGCAATTAAGCCCCTCTCTCCTAATGTGTGAAAAGGCTGCATTTGTCATTTGGGGTCTTTTAATTTCAGGTCTGCCAGTTCTCTTCCCTTGTTTGGTAGCTAATGAGTCCTTCCCTAATTAGAGTTTTACAGTCACCTATAATTAGGCCCCACTAGTGCTTTTGAATAAGATACTTTTAACCCATTTGCCTTGTAATTGGGGGCATACACCCAGGTGTACACAAATATGAAGCAGGCACAGGTGTGGGTAGAGGGTAAAGGGGCCAGGTCAAAGGCACAGGTGTATATGTATCTATGCTTGTTGGGTACATGCATGGGGATGTCTCTGAGTACAACAGATGCACGCCTGCCTGTTGTATGCATATTATAAGGAAGAGCATTTGATCATGTGTTTACTGCTCAAGTGTGCATGCGGAAGGAGGTATGTATGTATGTGCAGGGAGTTCTAGGTGTGTGTGAGAGTGTTAGAGGAAGGGAGTAGGAATGCAGGAAATTGTTGCTAAGCTCTACTATCTCTTTCCAAAATAGAAATTTATTTTTTAATAGCTAATACATGTACATGGATTCAAAAAGTACAAATCATATACAGCAAAACAAGATTTCCCCAAAACAAGATTTCCCTCCCTCCCCTGCCCCCAACCATCCAGCGCTCTTCCCAAAAGGCAATCTTTATTACCAGAGATATTCTATGCCTATACAGTATATATTTATAAATATCTTTTTCATAACAATGACAGCCAAGGGTACACATTGTTCTGAAGCTTGCTTTTTTCATTTAAAAATAGATTTTGCCTGTCATCGCTAAAAATCTTGGTCTGTTCCACATCTATAGAAAGAGAGCTTTCCCTCTATCCTTTTAATGACTATATAGTATTTTTCCCTACCATTATCACTTAATTAACAGTACTCTTGTGAAGTAAATACATGTCTTCCCATTTAAAAGAACACAATTTTCTCCTATCTTTCTCCTAAGGAAGCTTAACTAAGCATGCTCACCAGAGTGACTCAGGCAACTCCAGACCCTGAATGCCCACATGGAGGGAAGTCCACCTAGGACCAGAAGAAGGGCAGGGACTTACAACGGATCTGTCCCAGGGAGAGTGAGGCTCTCTGCAGGGTCTGAATTCTGGGATGCCAGAGGGCAAAGGGGCCTGAAATGTGCCTGCTTTGTTAGGAAGCCCTAGGGTAGCCAATCAATCTAGAAACTTACTCTATTAGTGATACATTGCTGCATAACAGACAACCCCAACAGTGGCTTACAACAATGATAACCGTAGCTTTTCTCATGATGTCTGTGAGTCAGGCATTTGGGGGCAGCTTGGTAGCTGACTCTGGTTCAGGATCTCTTGTGAAGCTGCAGTCAGGTGTTGGCCCAGGCCGCATTGTCTGAAGGCTTGACTGGGGCTTGAGGAGCCAGTCCTGAAATGGCTCACCCACATGGCAGCAACTTGGCGCTGGATTTTACCTGGAAGTCTTTGTTTCTCTTCATGTGAATCCCTCCATAGTGACGGTTGAGTGCCTGTATTAGTTGTTATATTATTATTGTTGTTATTATTATTATTATTACTACTACTGCATAACAAATTACCATAAACAGTAGTTTAAAATGGCACTCATTCATTGTCTCACAGTTCTGTAGGTCAAAAGCCCAGGAAGGGTTCTCCTCTTAAGGTCTCACAAGTCAAAATCAGGGTGTCAGCTGGTCTGGGCTCTGATCTGGAGGCTCTGGGGAAGAACTTGCCTCCAATCTCATTCAGGTTTTTGGCAGAATTGTTCCTTGCATATACATAGGATTGAGCTCCCCATTTTCTTGCTGGCTATCAGCTGAGGGGTGCTGTCACTTCCAGAAGCCACTTTCAGGCTCAGTTAAGTCAGCAACAATGCAGTAAGTCCTTTTCATGCTTTGAATATCTGACTCCCTCTTCTGTCACCAACTGAAGAAATTCTCTGCTTTTAAAGGGCTCATAGGATTAAACTGGACCCACTCAGATAATTTTTCCAATCTTAAGGTCTACTGATTAGTAACTTTAATTACACCCGCAAAATCCCTCTTACAATGCAACATAAGTTAAGGTAATAGAGACCAGCAGAGTATGAGAGTTACCCTCATCTCCCCTAACACTTGGTATTGTCCATCATTTTCATTATTCTTGTTTGCCATTTAATACCATTCATTCAGAAGACATTTATCAAGTCTCTACTACTACTGTGTTTCCCCGAAAATAAGACCTAGCCAGACAATCAGCTCTAATATGTCTTTTGGAGCAAAAAGTAATATAAGACCTGGTCTTATAGTAAAATAAGGTTTTATTTTTGGAGAAACACGGTATATGCTGAGTGTGTTGCCTAAAACTATGTCTAGCACGGAGTAGACACTCAGTAAATACCAGTTAACTGATTTTACAGACTGTAGAGATGCAAAACTCAATTAGACATGAAATCTGTCCACAAGGATATATATATATATATATATATATATATATATATATATATATATATATATATACATATACATATACATATTATATGTTATGTGTATATATATATGATGTAAATAACCATACCACAATAGAAAAAGCAATAAAGTCCGTGAAGAAGGTACATTAGAGTGCTAGAATACTTCAGAGGAGAGAGAAAATGTTTTTGAATTTAGAGAGAGAAAGACCAAGTGAAACTTCCTTGAGTAGGTGGCATTTGAATGGGTTTTGTAAGAAAGGATTAGGATTTAGACAGGCAAAGGTGATGGAGAATGATGGTGACAGCTAATATTCCAAGCAGCTACAATAACATGAGAAAAATTACACAGTATTCACAGAACTTCAGACTTAGAAGAAACTTTAGTTATAAAGATTCTCTAATCCAAAACTTCAAACTGGTGGCTTCCTGGACATATTCAACACCCAGAAGTATTTTGTTTGGCCTACTCAATGTTTTTTAAAAGTTTAAATTTTAATGCATTTTAGTAGGGCATGCACTTTCCAGTTCTAGTTTAATCAACACCACTTCCTGTTGTCTTAAATCATTCTTTAGCCTTTTCATAGACTTACCTTATTCCCTGGCTCCTGAGGGATTTGTGGTTGAGTCTATGAAGTTCAATAATCCTTTCTTATTACACATAAGAAAACCAAAGTCCAGGACAGCTCAGTGACCACTTAAGGAGGAGGTAGAGTTTCTACATGAATTCCAGCCTCTGAATGTTCTGTCTAAGCTTTCTTTACAGAGAGGCTGATGGACCAAGGAGTTCAGTCATACTTATTGTGAAGGCACCCTGGCAGGTAAATCCATTGTCATTATCAACAAACTTGTGTCTTTGTTTTCTTCTTGGAGCAAGTTTTATTGAAAGGAAAAGGAAAGGAGTCCAAGGTTTCCAGTCAAAGACAAGGACAGAGGCTAAATTGTGCTTCCTTTGTTACATTACTGAGAGTTGAGCTGAAGACATAAATGGCAAAATTTCTTAACTAATTAAAAAATGCAACTAGAATGTCTCTCCAGTTCTCAGGAATGCAATTGCTTCCGAAAGCCAACCTAACCACTGGATAAGCTGACCTTAAAATTTGAAAAAAAAAATGGTAAAATAAGACTGCTGTAGACTCTGAGTCGCCACCTGGTGGCCTTTTTTCAGCCCAAGTGAAAGATAAAAGGGTTGATAAGATGGTTGATCTAGGTAGGACTGATATTTGGTATAGAAAATTTCCCATGGTATTACAAAAGTGGTATTACATGTACCAAAATGTTTTATTTGGGGCCAAAGCAGTGGGGAGTTGCGTGCAGGTGGGCTAGATTGAAATTCAGGACTTTTAAAGTATTTGTGAGAATTTCTTCCCAGAGCACTGTAGAAACAGGTGGTAAAAGGGCAAACAAAATAAAAGGTATTGGGGAAAGGAGTAGGATGGGAGAGATCAGGTTTTGAATATTCCTACAGCCTCTGTAGTGCCTAGCCTGGGAATATTTCTCCAGGGCCTCTGGGTTATGTGAGAGAGAAAGAGATTGTTCCATATGCATGCTGTTTTTCAAAATATTTTTACAAATATTATTCTCTTTCAAAAAGATGTATTGAATTGATTACAAATTAATAACATAGCCACAACAAAGGGTGTGAGGAAAAAAGGAATTGACCTAAGAAACTTTGGACAGTAATTTAAACTATATACTTGAAGGCTAAAGAGTATTGTACTCATAGTATTGTACTCTAATTAGTAAATTTGTTTTTCAGATAGGTTAAAGGTTAGCAATCCTGAAAAACTGCTTTACGTGTAATCTAGAGTTGAGCAAATAAGTAAATATATTGTTAATAATAAGCACAGGTTTTTTACTATCAGAGAAAGGAATTGCAAATAAGAAAGGGAAAGGATAGAACGAACCTTAAGGGTTGGAATGAAATCGGCGGTATCAGTATACAGTCAAAGTTTTCAATAGATAGATAATCAGACAGACAGATATGAAAATAAGTAGAGATGTGTATGTATGTCACATATGCATATATTTCCTACCTCTGCCCACTGAGTAAACCAAATATGACACCCTGGTAGTAGTGAGCATTTAGTGGCCACTGTTTCTAAATATTATTCTCCAATAAAAAGAAACTAGGTCCACTTAAAAAGATAGCTGATTACATGAGTGGGGCAGGGAAAGTACAGAGTGAACTAGGACATCATAGGGTACCAGCAAGTAAGGAAGTGCTCAAACAATGATGGGGAAATTTTCCAGTAAAGATAGGGGAATAGGTAAATGCTGTGCTTGCCTCTTCTCATGATCACATCAAAATTACAACTAAAGTACGAACAATCATCACTGAGAATTACTGGAAGTCTAGTGCAACAGAAGTCCTACAACTAAGGATATACAGAAAAAGCCACCTAGAGACTAGTGGGAGGGGTGGAGACGTGGAACAGGCTGGTCCCACAACTGCATGTGGCAGTTAAAAATTGGGAGGAATATTTTAGTTGTGGAGGACGCCTCTGAGGGGACAGGGGTCCCAGCCCCACACCTAGCTCCCCACCCCAGGATTCCAGTGTCGGTAAGAAAAGTCCCCATGGGCAATGTCTGGCTGGGCAAGCCAGCAGACACTGTGGCTGAGTAAGACAGAGGGCTGCTGCAGTCCCAGGTGCTCCTCTTAAAGGGCCCCTACATGGACTTACTTGCTGATAGACTCATTCGCTCTGAGCTCCAGCACTGGGGCAGGCGTTTGAAAGGCACCAGGGACATAGAGGGAGGAACTGAATTGTCTGGCTTCAGAGCAAGGGCTGGAGCGGCAGCAAGACAGACTTGCTGGCAGAAGACATTGTTGCTTTTTGAGCCCTCCCCCGACCCAGTGTGCAGTCACAAGCAACCACCATATCTGTCTCCATCAACCTGGGTAACACTGTTCACCCCAAACTAGTGATTCCCTTAGACCAAGCCCCACTGAACTTGCAGGTACACTCAAACCTATTCCCAAACTCCTTCCCACCAATCCTAGGCAACCACCAGTCTACTTTCTGTCTTTATGGATTTGCCTGTTCTGGACATTTCATATAAATAGAATTATATAATTTCTAGTCTTTTGTGACTGGCTTCTTTCACGTAGCACAATGTCTTCAAAGTTCATCTGTGTTTTAGCATATATCAGTACTCCATTCCTTTTTATGGCTGCAAAAAATTCCCTTGTTTGGATATGCCACATTTTATTTATCTCTTCATCAGTTGATGGACATCTGCATTTTGTTGACACTTTTTGGTTATTATGAATAATGCTGCAATGAACATTTGTGTACAAGTTTTTGTGTAGACATAATTTCATTTCTCTCAGGTATATAAGTAATAATGAAATTCCTAAGTCATATTTTTAACTGAGTCTATGTTTAACTTTTTGAGGAACTGCCAGATTCTCTTCCAATGAGGCTGCACACTTTACATTCACAGCAGCAGTGTATAAGGGTTCCAATTTTTCAACATCTTAATTGGTATGAAATGGTATTTTGTGGTGTGGAGTTTCATTTTTCTGATGGCTAATGGTGTTGACTATCTTTCCATGCGCTTCTTGGCCAATTTGTATATCTTCTTTGAGGAAATATCTATTCAAACATTTCTCCATATTTAAATTGGGTTTTTTTCTTTTTCATTGTTGAGTTAAAGAGTTGTTTATATATTCTTGATACTAATTTCCTATCATATCATATGTCTGATTTGCAAAACGACTCCCATTCTTTTGGTTGTCTTTCACTTTCTTGATATCTTTTGACATGCAAAAGCTTTTAATTTTAGTGATGTCCCATTTATCTATATTTTCTCTTGTTGCTTTTGTCTTTGGTGTTATATCTGTGGGGACAGAGCCAGGAGTGCAGTTTCCAGGCTCTTGGCCTCACATGGAAAGGTGCTGGCTCAGATAGCAGATGGTCATCAGCTGTGACTAGTTGGCTGTCAGCTGTAACCAGTGAGCCATTGGTCACTAATATAACTGCCATGGCTACGCTAGCAGAAAATGGGGGCTATCAAGAAGATGTGGCTGAGCTAGCAAGAGTGGATTACAGTTAGCAAGTGAGGTTGGTTGGCAGAGAGAAGTGGACAGCAGGTTGAAGATAGTGTGATTCCTGCTTCCTGTGTCTCCAACCCAGCCGCCAGCAAGAATATAGTGGTATGACTCCCCTATCTATGGCTCCGTGGTTTTTCCTTTTTGGCCTTACCATGTCCTGCGTTCTTATGCGGGGAGCAGGACTAGAGACCCCACCTGACACCCCGTGTGACAATATCTAAGAAACCATTGACCAAAATCCAAGGTCACAAAGGTTGACACATGTTTTCTTTTAACAGTTTTATAATTTCAACAATTACAGTTAGGTCTTTGATTAATTTTGTGTTAATTTTTGTAGATGGTGTGACATAGGGGTCTAAATTCATTATTTTGCATGTGGGTATCCAGTTGTCTACCTTGATGGGATTTTGATAGGAATTGTGTTGAAATCACTCCCCAAAAGAGTATGGAATGGAATTTAGAAAAGAACCGGAGCAACACTACAGTATTTCCACGAAAATAAGACCGGGTCTTATATTAATTTTTGCTCCAAAAGACGCATTAGGGCTTATGTTCAGGGGATGTCATCCTGAAAAATCATGCTGGGGCTTATTTTTACGGTGAGGTCTTATTTTCTGGGAAACATGGTATTATTTAAGGAACAGCAGCTAAATGCTGTTATACAAAAGAAAAAATCCAGGAGAGTGTGTTGTCAGAGACTCCAAGGGAGACAAAGAGAAGGGAGAATTAACAATGTCCAGAGGAAAATGCCAGTAGCAGCCGCCCTCACCAGGGCTGCTGCGCAGAAGCCAAGGAGACTGGGCCACCGCCCCACTGCACCTTCCAGCAGCAGTTCCCGTGTCCTTGGACCCATTCCAACAGCAGTTAAAACGTGATGGATTACTATGAAGTCCTGGGCGTGCACAGACATGCCTCAGCCGAGGATATCAAAAAGGCATACTGGAAACTAGCACTGAAGTAGCATCCAGATAAAAATCCTGAGAATAAAGAAGAAGCAGAGAGAAAATTCAAACAAATCACCGAGGCATATGAGGTGCTGTCAGATACTAAAAAACAGGAAATCTATGACAAATGAGGCAAAGAAGGATTAAAGGGTGGAGGTGGAGGTGGAAGTCATTTTGATGGTCCGTTTGAATTCGGCTTCACATTCCAGAACCCAGATGACGTCTTCAGGGAATTTTTTGGTGGAAGGGAGCTGTTTTCTTTCGACTTCTTTGAAGACCCATTAGAAGATTTCTTCGGGACCCCATGCGAGCAGGAGCCGAGGCACAGGGTCTTCTTCTCCACCTTCAGTGGGTTCCTGGCAATTGGAGGAGGGTTTTCTTCTTTTGATACAGGGTTCACTTCCTTCGGGTCACTGGGGCATGGGGGTCTCACTTCATTCTCTTCCGCAGGGTTTGGTGGGAGTGGGATGGGCAACTTCAAATCCATATCAATGTCTACGAAGATGGTTAACAGCAGAAAAATCACAACAAAGAGAATTATCAAGAACAGTCAAGAAAAAGTGGAAGATGAAGAAGACAGCCAGTTCAAGTCCTTAACGATAAATGGTAAGGAGCAGCTGCTTCACTTGGATAACAAGTAACTCAATGCACGTGCGTAACAGAGGTGTTAGCTCTAAAGCCCTGTGAGGACTAACAGGAGCAGTTTTTGAAGATTTCAGACGAACCCCACTTTCCGTATAACATACATATGCAGGGTGTCATTAGGCGTCTCCTGTCCCGCTCCCCACATAAGAACGCAGGATAGGGTGAGGCCAAAAACGAACACTCACAGAGCCATAGATAGGGGAGTCATACCACTATATCTTGCTGGCAGCTGGGTTGGAGATGCACAAAGCAGGAGCCACACTGTCCGCAATCCTCTGTCCTAACTGCAATCCGCGCTTGCCAGCCACCATCTTCTTGCTGGTCCCCCATTTTCTGCTATTGTAACCACGGCAGTTATATTAGTGGCCAATGGCTCACTGGTTATAGCTGACGGCCAAATCGCCACAGCTGATGGCCATCCAATCACAGTTGATGGCCATTTACTACCTGAGCCAGCACCTTTCCACGTGAGGCCGAGAGCCTGGAAACTGCACTCCTGGCTCTGTCCCCACACACACCTAATCTAAAGTATTTATACCCAGCTCGTTGGAGCCCTGTTGTCATAGATGTTTGATTTATTGTTGAGACCACATGATAGGACCATTTTTTGTCTTTAAAATTGTTGTAAATCTCTGTATGCACTTTGCTTTGTTATTAATCGTAAACCAAGGTGGCCATGACTTCCGTACACTAACACCAGCTCGGACCTGCTTTCCACTGTGTCTGAGACGTGAGCCAAGTGGTGTCCCCCTGCTGTGAAGTTAGCATTGCCAGACAACTCTTCACCAAAATAATTTCAGTTGTTTTCAGTATTCTGAAAACATCAGAGGATGTTTTCTAGTTGTGCATGAATGCTGGCAATGTAGTAAGTTTTGACAATTGTTTAAATATGTAATGTTAAGCTTAGGTTTAAAAAGTAAAGTTGGTAAACTGGGTCTTTGTGGGGACAGAGCCAGGAGTGCAGTTTCCAGGCTCTCAGCCTTACGTGGAAAGGTTCTTGCTCAGGTAATAAATGGCCATCAACTGTGATTGGATGGCCATCAGCTATGGCTAGTTGGCCGACATCTGTAACCAGTGAGACATTGGCCACTAATATGCTAGTGTAGTGCTGTGGCTACACTAGCAGAAAATGGGGGCTAGCAAGATGGTGGCTGAGCTAGCAAGCACGGATTGCAGCTGGCAAGTGAGGATGGTTGGCAGAGACAAGTGGATGGCGGGTTGCAGATCGTGTGGCCCCTGCTTCCTGTGTCTCCAACCCAGCCACCAGCAACACTATAGTGGTATGACTCCCCTACCTATGGCTCCGTGGGTGTTTCTTGTTGGCCTTACCATATCCTGCGTTCTTATGTGGGGAGCGGGAGCAGAGACCCCGCAGGCCGCCCCACACGACAAATGGTGGAGCGAGCAGGGTCCCCTGCACGACAGTCTTTGTCATTTGCTTAAAAATAAAAATAAAATAAATGTGAATGTGTTTGGTGCATTCTTCCCTTAAAAAAAAAAACAAAACAAAAAACAAACAAACAAAAAAAACCAAAAAACAATGTCCAAATTCTTGAAGTAATATAACAACTAAAAGTATTCTTGAATTTAGTGACGAGGGGGTCATTGGTAATAAACAGAGAGCAGTGTTAGTCGATAGGTGGGGGTTCACATCAGAATCAAGAGGGAAGGAGATGAGGACGTATAGATGGCAAAAGTAGACAGGTCTTTGAAATAGTTTGACTATAATGGATATTACAAAAACCTGAAGTAGAGCAACTAATATTTATCATGCATCAACTATGTGCCGAGAGATTTTATAAGTATTCTACCATTTATTCTCTTTAAACACCTTATCACATTGAGACTTGCTGTGTCTAGAGTGCTTCCCTGTTTTATAAAATTCAGAGTGGAAATTATACCTCATTCTTAGTGACCCACTATCTTCTTTTAAAGGCTCACAGAACATTTTTTTTCGTAATTTATTCTAAAACTTTGCCATGATCGATTTCAAGGTTATTGGTCTATACCTTTCCCCTTCCATATTTTTATCTGTCTTTTGGATTTTGGCACTGTATTTTTTCATAATTCTTTAGCCAGGACTGACAGTTTCCATGATTAAGTGGACTCAAGTGTATGGTTTCAGAAATGCACAAGACCTAGAACACATATTCCTATGTCTTTCTTTCTTTGTTTCTCATTCTTTGTAAATTCCCAACTCTACCCCCCATCAGCCCAAGAACACAAATGCCACCTCACACAATTCTCACAGACTCTCCCCTACTTCTTATTTCTAACATTCAACACAGCTTGACATAAAACCCAAACCTAAAGAAAATGGGCAAATTTCGTTACCCAGTTTTATCCATTGCCCACATTCCCATTTCCTTGAGGCCCACTGCCTAGTTTTTAAATGGCGCCAACTCTGATTATTTTGAGGCACATGGGGCCAAGGCTGATTTTCTAAACTTGTTTTCAGCACAATAGGCCATTCTCACTTCAAACAAAAAAATCCCATCATGCTTTCTTCACCTGCTAAAAGATGCGGCCCCACCATCCACATCTCCCTAAAAGCTTTCTGCAGCCCACTAAAAATATCCAATGTTGACAGATGCAAGCTATCAATACAGAGACTCAAGATCCCAGGGTGAGAAGTAGCCAGAGGCGAAGTCTTGATAAACAGCTCAAATTGGCTCTTACTCCACAGGTGATGCCTAGTTTATCTGGGTAATTGTAAAGGGCATTTTACAGCAAATCAATTAAATGAAAATCTTTTAAACCCTTTTTAAGTGGGGGATAAGGGAGAGGGTGGAAAGGGCCAACCTTTGTAAGCTAACAGGTGATTTTAATTGGAACCAGCAGTGTTATACCATGTTTTTGACCCATTCGGTAAAGGCAGAAAAAGAAATCAATAAATTTCCATCAGCATTTGCCCTCCTGGAGTCTTATAAGTAGAATGGAGACACGAACCCCACTTAATGGCTTCATCAAGCACCTCACTGATTCTCTAACAGAATTAAATAGGTTGCAGGTTTCTCAAAATGCCCCAGTGTGCTGGATACTGCTAGGTGACACATCAGGTACCATCCTCCTCTTTATAAGCACAAGCGCCCCTGACCTCCCCCAGGCTGAGTCAGACAGAACCTCCTGAAGCAGTCCTATGTTACAGATGCTAATCCATGCACGGATCCTTTATTATAAACAAAACACGCGAGCTCCAAGTTCACTCCTGCAAATAGATATATAGAGAACTCACAGGGCCTAACAGTCAGGCAGCTTGACTTCAGCCACATATTAGCTGTGTAACCTTGGGTAAATTACTTAACCTCTCTAATTTGCCATTTTCTCATCTTTATAAGGGGCATACTTCATTAGGTTGTTGTGAGAGTAAAGGTTGTTGTATGTCAATATGCTTAAAAGTGCATGCAAAGATTTGAACAGGTAGAAAAAATTTAAATGGACATCCAACCCATGAGAAGATGCACTAACTCACTCATAATAAGAGCAGTGCAAAACAAAACTATACTGAGATGCTACTTTTCATCTATCAGATTGGCAGAAATCTCAAAGTTTGTGGGACTATTCTATTGATTAAGTGGTGGGAAAATAGGCACTTATTAACCAGTGTTGGAAGAGGATTTGTAGATATCTAGAAAAATATGTTCATTTACCCTTTGACCTAGAAATCTCACTACTAAGAATTCATCACGAAGATACACACGCAAACATTCAAAATGACCTATATACAAAGTTAATCTCTGCAGCATTACTTGTAATTATGAATGATTGGAAACAATTCAAATATCCAACAATGATATTTGTAAAAGTAATTGCATAAGTAATTGTATAAGTAATGAGATAGAACTGTATTCTATCTGTGCTGATGTAGAGTGAGCTCAAGGATATATACGAGTATTAAGTGGAAAAAGCAAGAATAGAACATATGTATATATAGAATGCCATTATTTTGTAAAAAAAAAGGAAACAAGTAAAAATATGTATATTTATTTGCTTATATTTACAAAAGCAAACACTGGAAAAATAGATCAAAAGCTAATAAAAGTGGGGGAGGATTGGAATATCATAACTGGAAGCAAGATTTCTTTAAATATACCTGTATAAACGTGACTTTGGAAACATAAATATTTTATATATTTGAAAATGATATTTAAAAACATAATCCCTAAAAATTAAAACTGAGCAAAATTAACTATGAATCAATTTGATGAATAAACAGTCAGAGAAAATAATTATTTCAAGTGACTTTAGACCACAGTAATAGAGGAATATATTCTAAAGACAAATAAAGCTGAAGAGAAACCTTAAACTTCATTTGGTAGTCTAATTATTAGAAATAACATTAATTTGATTAGTTAAAACTGATTTTATTTATTGTAGAATAATGCTAATAAATAACTATACTAATGTCAAGAACCGAGATTTACAATGGACAAGAAAAGCTGCAAAGAATAAATTTTAAAAAGCTAGTAAAGACCTTGGCAAATTGAAAGAGATTGTACAATTAAAAAGTAATTTCTTCCTTCCTTTTTTTTTTTTTTTAGGTGGGGGATAGGATATGGAGATCCTCCCTGTGGGGGCCAACGGGTCCAGAATACAGAGTTTCTTCCCTTTGCTTGGGGTTCTCTTATACTAAAAATTCATTACAAGCAACAGAAATAGACTCTAACTGCCTTGAGGGGGCAAGATGACTTATTAGAATAGTCAGAAGATCAAAATAAATACTGACCAATCACACTTTGGGGAGAGCCCTTTGAGCGGGCAGCCTAAGGGCTGTTTTATTTATGTAGTGCAGCATAACAAACCACCACAAGACTTAGTGGTTAAAACAGCAACAATATATTATTTCTTACAATTTTATGGGTTGACTGGAAATCCTTCTGTTGGTTTCTCCTGGACTCACGAATGTAACAATGTTCAGCTGGCGGATAGAATGGGGACTGGTGGATAGCTAGGAAGGCCACAGAGACTGGACCTCCCTCTCCATGTGGTCCTTTATCCTCAAGGAGGCTAAACTCAGTTTCTTCATATGGTTATGGGAAATGTTCCAGGAGGGTAAGAGTGGAGTTGCAAGGCCTATCTTGGCAGCTGTACATCACTTCTGCTACATCCTGTTGGTCAATGAACATCACCAAGATATCTCAGATGCCAAGATTGAGAAAACAGACTCCACCTCTTAATGGGAAAGGCCATAAATAATTTGTGTCTAGTTTGTATTTGTTGAAGTCCATCCTTTGGCCACAGTTACTTGAAGCTCCCCTCATTAAAAAATGGAGTCTGTGTCTCCAGCCCTTGACTCTAGATCTGCCTGGCAAAATGTTTTAAATGGAAGAATGCTGGGGAAGACCTGAGTTGCAATGTCTGAGCAAGGTGTTAGCCTTTCCCTCTTGCACACTGGCTTTGCCATGTGAAGAAGCCTGGTCTCGACTCTCTGAGGAGGCAAGACCACAGGAAGAGAAAGCCATTGTGGGCTCCCTGCAGAGCTCAGTTCCTAGTCAGTCTATCAGCTGAATGCAGCTCTATGAGTGTGCCCAGATGAAGAGCTTTCCAGCAAACTCACAGAATCAGGAGACACGATGAATTGTTGTTTTAAGCAGAGATAACTGCTACCGGGCCTCTCCGAAGCAGGAGTTGTGCAAAGTCATTAACATGACTACTCCAAAGTCTGATGTCCAGGTCTCTGTTCTCTAAGTTTGAGGCAGAAATCTACCTCTGAATCACCAGCTATTGCAGGGCAGTGAGAGGCCACATCTCCTGGCACAGACAGGGGAACTTGGAGTCACCCACGCTGATATCTCCCATCACCTCCATGCTGTGTCCTAAGGAGTTTGCTATCTCTGCTTTTAACTTTCAAATCTATGCCCAGGTAGGATGAGTCTTCTTGCTTGCTTCTCTTTAACACAGCTGAGACATGCTAAAACTTAAAAAAAAAAAAAAAGCCAAAACCTCAGGAGGAAACAGAGAGACCAAAATAAAGAAGAACAAGAAGTATATACAAAAAAAAAAGAAGAGGTCGGACAATTAAATTCTCAAACTCATCTTAGAAGAAGTGCTACATACCTCATCGCTGAATATCATTACGGTCACCTTTGAAGTACTCCCCTTGGGAAGCTATGCACTGACGCCAGTGCCTAGTTCACCCTTCAAAGCAATTTTGGAACTCTTTCTGGAATGGCCATCGGAGCTGTCATCGTATTACCCTTGATGCCCTGAATGTCATCAAGATGTCTTCTTTTCAATATTTCCTTTATGTTTGGGTAAAGAAAGAAGTCATTGGGGGCCAGATCAGGTGAGTAGGGAGAGTGTTCCAATACAGTTTTTTGTTTACTGGCTAAAAACTCCCTCACAGACAGTGCCGTGTGAGCTGGTGCATTACCGTGATGCAAGAGCCATGAATTGTTGGCGAAAGGTTCAGGTTATCTAACTTTTTCACACAGCCTTTTCAGCACTTCCACATAGTAAACTTGGTTAACTGTTTGTCCAGTTGGTACAAATTCATAATGAATAATCCCTCTGATATCAAAAAAGGTTAGCAACATCGTTGCAACAAGTTTGCAAATTTAATTGTCAGACCTCCTAATAATCTAACTAACAAGGTTTCTGACATGTGCTAGCTAGACAGTTGGTGTCAGGCGTATGAATTCTATCAGTCCTTACCTCTTATATGTTGAGAATAAGATTGTCCCTGTTGTACGTCTGACAGCATATAAATATCTTGACCATGCAATACACGCACATGTTGAACTTGGTCTGTTCTGGGAACTTTCCATTTACAAATTCCAGTAGACAGTACTTCACAGTGTTTAACAGTGTGAATTATAGAGTCAGACAGACTATTCTTTTCATTTGCAAAATGGGAATAAAATGTCATACCTAACTCAATATTATGGTACGAATTAAATGAAAAAAGCATGTATTTAGCATAGTTGGAAAATAGTATGTGCTCAAGAAATGTTTATTTTTAATAATAAACAGCTCTGAGCACAGGGACATGGCTCATTTATCTTTGTACCCTCAGAATCTGTCACACTGCCTAGCATATATTAGGGGTTCAATAAATGTTCACTGAATGAGTCTCTATATCCAGGGGTCAGGGAGCATGAGGACACCAGCTATAAAGTCATTTGCCCAAGGTCACCACGTGCCACTGCCACTTCCAAGTAGAGTTTATAAATCTCTAGTGTTGGTTTCTTCTTAAGGCTCTTTTCCTAAGTGTTTAGATAGTACCTGACTGAGCATAAGTCTTGGGGAGATTCAATCGAAGTTCCAAGTCTGACTCTATTCCAGCCAGAGCTGAATGAGTGTCTGTCTCTCCTTTTCCCTGGGCCTGTGATAGTCTCAACAAATAGGCTTTTAAATTAAGTAGTGATTTGGAATGTAAGTGAGTGCATTTAAGATGATAAGAGACAGAGAGATCCTAATGGCTGAAATATTTGTCATATCACAAGTAAACGGAGTGTTTCAGGGAGTCACTAATATAACTAATTTTTTCCAAATCCTCCTCTGCTCTGTGTGAGAAGATGAGGTCAGTGCGGGTTGAGCCAGCCCGCGGTGAGCAGCTGTCGGGGGACTGAGGGGAATACTGATGGATGGCTGAGGCGCCCGGACTGTTTTCCTCGGGAAACCAGAGCCCAGTTGTTCAAATTAAGCTGTGGCTGCCCAACAACCAGTGGCAGGTTGCTGCAAATGAAAAGGTGAAGAAATGAATGTGCAGCTCAGACAGGTTCTCCCCAGAGAGAAGAGATATGGGATGGTTTGGGTGCAGCCCAATACTGGGCGTGTCGAAGAGAAGTTGGAAATAATCTAAGGCAACTCCCTCCTCTCCACTCCCACCCCTATTCTTGAATCTCCTCTGCAGCAAACCCAACTTATGTTAGTTAAATCTCTTCTTGACTGATCCCAGAACCTGGGATCTCACTACCCCCAAGGCAGCCCGTTTCAATCAGCATGCCAGGCCTCCTGCACTGCAGCCATATTGACATTCTGTCTGTGTTAGTGGTGAACTGAAAGGCAGATGACCCTGGTGAGTTGGGCATGGTGTTTGGAGTGTTTAGGATTAAAGCCCAAACCTGAGTTTAAGTCTTGAACCCACCACCAAATTAGCTGTCATATCTTCAGCTAGGGACAATACTTGCTGAGACTCTTCTGGTTTGTAAAAGTGGGAATGATGTCTGCCCCATGGCCTTTCACAATGGGAAACGTTGGTGGAGAGGGAAAAACAGTCATTTCACCTAAACCTCACACTGTGTTTTCCCGAAAATAAGACCTAGATGGACCATCAGCTCTAATGCATCTTTTGGAGCAAAATTAATATAAGACCCCATCTTATATTATATTATATAAGACCAGTCTTATATTAAAATAAGACCGGGTATTATATTATACTATATTATATGATAATAATATATTATAATGCTATTAATTATAATATATAATATAATAATATTATAATATAATATATTAAGTTATATTATATTATATAACACCCAGTTTTATATTATATTAAAATAACACCAGGTCTTACATTAATTTTTGCTCCAAAAGACGCATTAGAGCTGATGGTCTGGCTAGGTCTTATTTTCAAGGAAACACGGCATTAATGAAGGGCATCAAATTTAGATTTTGACATTATCTCAAAATAAATATACATCCAGCTATAGAGAAGTACTAACAAGATTGAAAGGAATGTTCATCATCCAATTTGAAACATATGTGTCATTTTTGGACCACATCTTCTGCAGTACACTAAGGAATTTTTAAAATAAATTTGTCTGGGACAAATATATGGCATTGAATTTTTCATTCATTCATTCAATGTAAAATTTTAAATCTGTCACAATTTTTGTAAACTCGATTTGGCATGTCTCAGTATCTTAAGAATCTAAATATATGGAAATGATCCAGGACTCTGAGAGGCTCTGTCCTGTCTGCTTATAAGATTAATGTTAATGTTGTAATCAAATAAGATTAAGAACATAAAACTGGTTTGTTATAAAAAAAGTTTTTATATATTATATGAGGTATCTAGAGTAATCAAACTCATAGAAACAGAAAGTAGAATGGCAGTTGCCAGCAGCTAAGGGGAGTGAAAAATGGGGAGTTGCCATTTCACATATACAGAGTTTCAGTTTAGCAATATAAAAAAGTTCTAGAGATTAGTTGCACAACAAGGTAAATACGCTACTGAACTGCACACTTAAAAATGGTTAAGATGGTAAACTTTATGTTATAGTATTTTACCACAATTTAAAAATTTTTAAAATATATTAAAAAATTTTAAAGTTTTAATGTTAATACTAGATATTGCTGCTATTATTAATACTACAAGCAGTAATTATATATGTCTTTCTTTAAACATGTATTGACTATCTACTCTGAAGAGTGCCAGACACTGTGCAAAGTGCTTTGATGGTGAAGAAATACAACATAGAATTTCTTGTGGCAGATAACAAGAAATGTATCAGAATGTAAGAAAAATTAGCCCCTGAGTGTTGGAAGCCTCATCAATATGGGAATCTGGTCTATAGCAGCAATCTGCCCTACCATCAGCATGGCAGTAAAAGGAGGCTAGAATGGAAGTAAGTTGTCCTAGACTCTAGGCTGGACACTAACAACAACATAGAGAAAATGATGTAAAGTAGGAACTCAAGCCAGAAATCTTTGTCCAAATCTTAGCCCTGCAATTATCTACCTGTGTGACCTTGGGCAAGTTACTTAACATCTCTGTATCTCAGTTTCCTACTCTAGAAAAAGGGGAATAATGATTGTACCTACATGAAAATGTTATGAGATTTAAATGAGATAATATTTACCTTAGTGTTCAGAACCGTATCACACATATAGGGGATGCTATATATAAGTGTTAAATGAAATAACATACTCTTCAGTGAGCCAGTTAATTTCTGGGCTTCAGTAAAAGAATGAGGTGTGATAAATGATTTCTAAAGATACTTTCAGGTCTATAAATTCTGTGATTCCATATTTTCAGCAATGAAGACTTTGTGACCTCCCAAGTCATGCATTTAGTTTTTCACCAGTCTAATTCATTGTAATAAAAGCTTTCTTGAAAGTGATTATGTCAGGGTCCAGTTAAGAAACCAGAAACTGCACTAGGGGTTTCAATGGGGAAACTTTCCTATAAGAAACTGGTTAAATGGGTATTGATAACTGACAAAGATAAAAAGGGAGACTGAAATAATAACTTCAGGAACAATCATCCCCTCTAAGTCTGGGCACAAGAGAATAGAAGGGAGATATTGGAGCCTAAAAGCTTGGAGGAGAGACCCATAGGTTAGAGCCAATCCTCTGAGGACAGAGTGCTCCTTGGTTGTTGCTGGTGCCTCAGGAGTTTGGAGGAGAGCCTAGTGAATTTGGAATTCAGAACCTCTAAGGGGGAGGTTCCGTCCAGCACTGACAACCTCTGAAGGAGCACAATGATATTTTTTCTGGGTGTTTTGGAAAAAAACTGGAAACTAGAACCAATTGCCACTGTCATGGTGGAGGACCACTGCTGGGTGATGTTACCAGTAACAGCAAACAAAATGGAAGTCCCGTTTTCTTCCTCCTGCTTCCTAGTCTCCCTTTGATGCCCCTTAACAGAGGAACTTAACAGGGACCCAGTTGGCAAAGAGAAATATGGTTTTCAGAGTCCCAGGCCCAATATCAAAAAGCAGAGTCGAAAAGAATGGCTTTGGAGCTAGAGACAATAACTAACGAGCATGATAGCCCCAAAACTGCTTCCTGCTACTTCGACTCAGTTATGGATGCCAGTTCTGACCTCCAAAGTAATACTGAATACATTCATACTCTTCAACTATTCAAAAATAGTATCTCACCCTCCATATGCTTTCCTTTTCCAGCCTAACAGAGCCTTCTGTTGATGTCTCCACCGTGGGCTCCTTAGGACAGGAGGTCTATGAGAATCATTTCACCCCTCTGGAGTCAGCATAACACCATACACATGCCAGGTGCTTTCTCATTGTTGATGTGACTCAACAGATTGCTCTAAATATCAGGAAATCGGTCTTTGTATGGAGCACAAATCAGCCTGTCCTAAAGCAAGTGGTCTATCAAATTCAGCAAATCATCTCACCCATTCCAGACCGGTTTCCTTGGCATGATAACAGTTCAGGTACCATCACCATCCCCAGCTGGAGACTCTCAATCCCTCACTCAAGGGCGTGAGTTTACTTACCAATTTGGGAAAGCAAGTCTTGACAGCAGTGCCACTGATGTCTGAGCCACAAAGGCAATACATTGGACTTGATCAATCTGTGTTTGTAACTTACTTTCACAATGATTCTGCAGAAGGAGTGAGCATCTCATTAGTTCTTTATGTCTTCCAGTTTAACTAAACTTGAGCATTTATCAATTGAAACACTTATTATTTTATTGCATACTGTTTTTCTTTAATTTCCTTCAGCTTTATAATTAGAACATCATATGGAATATTTTGGTCATCTATGAATTTTATTCCAGGATAGTAAATAGGATGTTATACAATATTTATTATAAAAAAGAGATTCGAACTCTAATAGGATTGGGAACCCCACTGTATTACAGTGTACATTTTCTAAAGCCTGGGAAGATTTAACTATTCATTTTTCCACCTAAATTCACACCCTGGTATTAGGGATCATGCAAGATTTTCCCTTTGTTTATCTCCAGGCCACAGGTCTGTTCCAATACAAAACTATGACCCTTCATTCAACAATTATGCACTGGGTGCCTACCCCTCACCCCCCAAAAAGAGCAGGTAGCAACTACCTCTAAGATAGGTATTATTATTATTACTACTACTATTATTATTATTTTATAGGTGAGAAAACTGAGTCTCTAAGAAGTAACAACCTTGGTACGAGTTCTTAGAAGGGAATTATATTTTCAAGAAAAGCATTTTCAGAGGTAAAACTTGTTGAAGTTTGCACAGCTGGAAGAATTTGGTACCAAAACCCAAGAGCTCTGACTCTGTTCCATGAGTCCCAGAGACGTAGGGCCTAGGGGAGGGAGATATATGAAAAGAAAGAGACACAGTCCTAACCTCAGAGGATCTTACTGTCAAGTGAGGGAGACAGCTAGGAACACAAATATCTCCAAAATGTTTGAGAAGTGCTATACTAAAGGTGCAAAATGTGTAGGGATAGAATTAGGAGGAGTCACCTACTTTGCCTAGGAGAGTTCTGGAGAGAAAAGATTTCAGCTGGCTTTTGAAAAGTGAGTAGATTACCAGGCGGAGAGGAAGAAGGAAGCCATTCTAAATCCACAAATCCCATCCTGAGGATTTTATTCTTTCTTGGCTCTACCTATCTCCATTCTTCTCAGGCTCTCTTGGATAGCCACATCTTGTAACACTTCTTACCACCTCAGTTTCACTCATTTCATTTAAAATAAATAGTGAGGCCACGCTCCTGTGTTTATTTGCACTAGTTCTCTTCCATCCTGATATCTGCTGGCAGTTTTATTATGGATAGTTTGCCATGCTTAACAAATTTTTCCTTAATGTAAGTATGACACCAAAACCTGATCTATGAGCATTTATGAAAAACCCAAAATTAATATCATATTTAATGGTGAAATATTAAATGCTGTCCTCCTAAGAGCAGAAACAAGGCAAAGATATTCCCTCTCACCATTCTATCCAACATTTTACTAGAGGTCCTAGCCAAATCAATAAGGAAAGAAAAATAAGTAAAAGGTGTACAGCCTGGAAAGGAAGAAATAAACCATCTTTACTCACAGATAACTTTACCACTTATGGAAAAAATCTTAAGGAATTCCACAAGACCATTTACTAAAAATAATAAGTGAATTTGCCAAAATCACACAACGCATGGTCAACATTTAAGTTCAATTGTATTCCTACAAAGTAGAAGTAATTAATTGGAAAATAAAATGTAAAAACATGCTGCTCAACTTCACTAGCTATTAGGGAAATGCAAATCAAAATCATAATGAGATACCACTTCGCCCCTGTTAGAATGGCTATGATGAACAAGACAAGCAATAACAAGTGTTGGAAAGGAACTCTCATACACTGCTGGTGGGAATGGAAATTGGTACAGCCACTATGGAAAACATTATAGAGGTTTCTTAAAAAATTAAGAATATAATTACCATATGACCCAGCAATCCCTCTTCTGGGTATCTGCCCCAAAAATCTGAAAACATTTATCTGTAAAAATACCACTATGTTCACTGCAGCATTAGATGGTGGCCAAGACATTGAAACAACTGAGCTGTCTTTAAATAGATAATTGGATAAAGAAGATATGGTACATATTGAATACGAGGTCTGACAATTAAGTTTGCAAATTTGTTGCAACAATGTTGCTAACTCTTTTTTTTATATCAGGGGAATTATTCTTTATGAATTTTTACCAATTGGACAAACAGTTAACCAAGTTTACTACTTGGAAGTGCTAAAAAGGCTGTGTGAAAAAGTTAGACGACCTGAACCTTTTGCCAATAATTCATGGCTCCTACATCACAGCAATGCACCAGCTCACACAGCACTGTCTGTGAGGGAGTTTTTAGAGAGTAAACAAATAACTGTATTGGAACACCTTCCCTACTCACCTGATCTGACCCTCAATGACTTCTTTCTTTACCCAAAGATAAAGGAAATATTGAAAGGAAGACATCTTGATGACATTTCAGGAATCAAGGTTAATACGATGACTGTTCTGATGGCCTTTCCAGAAAAAGAGTTCCAAAATTGCTTTGAAGGGTGGACTAGGCATTGGCAGATTCCCAAGGGGAGTACTTCAAAGGTGAGCATAGTGATATTCAGCAATGAGGTATGTAGCACTTCTTCTAGGATGAGTTCACAAACTTAATTGTCTTACCTTGCATTACTTGGCCATAAGAAAAGATGAAATAGTGCCATTTGCGACAACATAGATGAATCTTGAGATTATCATACTAAGTGAAATAAGTCAGACAGAAAAAAATCAAGAACCATATGATTTCATTCATATGTAGAATATAAAACTGAAAGCAACAAATGAACAAGCAAAAACTCATAGACACGGACACAGTTTAGTGGTTTCCAGAGGGTAAGTGGGGAGGAGGAAGGTAGAAGAGGGTAGAGGGGATCAAATACATGGTGATAGAAAGAGATTTGACTTTGGGTGTTGAACACACAATGCAATATATAGATGATGTGTTATAGAACTGTATACTTGAAACCTACATAATTTTATTAACCAATGTCACCCCAATAAATTTAATTTAAAAAAATGAAAAAAATTTTTAAATAGTTCTATTTATAATATCATAAAAATGTAATTGGAAACCAATTTAGCAGAAGACACAAGATTTCATCATTTTAAACTACAAAACATTGCTGACAGAAATTTTAAAAGACCTACATAAATGGAGAGAGATATACCATGGATCGGTACTCAATATTATTAAAGATGTCAAGTTTACCCAATTTAATGTATACACTCATTAAAATCCCAATTATAATTCAAGCAGGCTTTTTTTTTTTTTTTTTTTTTGAAATTGAGTTGAGCTGTAAAATTTACGTGGAAAAGCAAAAGATCTAGAAGAGTCAAAACAAACTAAAAAGAAAACCAAGGGGCGGCCGGTTGCTCAGTGGTTAGAATGAGTGGTAGTGCTCATGACTCCAAGGTCGCCGGTTCGATTCCCACATGGGCCAGTGAGCTGCACCCTCCACAACTAGATTGAAAACAACAACTTGACATGGAGCGAATGGGTCCTGGAAAAACAAATGTTCCCCAATATTCCCCAATAAAATTTTAAAAAAAGAAAAACAAAGTTGGGGGACTCATACTACCTGGTTTGAAGACTTACTTTAAAGTTACAGTAGTTAAACTTAATCAAACATAAGTTTAACCAAATCTAACTGTTCCAGTTTATTATTGTGTAACAAATCACCCTGAAAGTAAATTAAAACAATAACAATCATTTATTTTGCTCATGAACCTGGGGGTTGACTGGGCTCAGCTGGCCAATTGTCACTCAAGGTCTCCCCCTGTATGAAGATGCAGTCAGGTGATGGCTGGGGCTGGAGTCTTCTCCAAGGCTTCTTCACTCACCTGTCTGGTGCCCAGTAAGACCACTCAACAGCTGGGATTCCTCAAGCATATTTCTCTTTCTATGTGGTCTTTCCATACACGTTCCTCAGAGGAATCTGACTTCCTACAGGGTAGCAGAGATTCCTACAGTGAATGTCCAGAGAACCAGATGGAAGCAGCATGAATTTAATAATCTAGCCATGAAAGTTATGCAGTGTTACTCTCCACATTCTATCCATTGGAAATCAGTGTCTGGAGATGGCCCATAATCAAAGGGAGAGGAATTAGATCAGACCTTGATGACAGCAGTGTCAAAAAAAAAAAAAAAAATTGTGAATGTGTTTTAAAACCACCACACAAACTAAACAAGTGAAGAACCTGAAGTAAAACATCACTCTTGGCCTAAAAGAAAGTATGGTAGGAAGAAGAAAGCATCTAATAAAATGATGGGAAATGCCAGCTGGAACTCTGAGCTTTCCTAAGTCTGCTAATGAGATTTCTCACAGTGGCAGGTGGGTAGAAGATAAGAAACGGGTTGGGGAGGCGCTTTCCCCCACCTCATACAAAGTGTTGGCCTTCCTCAACTAAATGAGGTCCCCAAAGTTTCATGTGCCTTCTCTCTTTCACTTCCAGGCTTTCGAAACATCCTGTTTCCACTGACTACTATTCCCGTCCTCTTTCCTGGGACTATCTCCTACTCATTCTTCAGGTTCATTTTGGGCATTTGCCCCTCCTGGAAGCTCTCCTTAACCCTCAAGCTGGGTCCAGGCCCCTTCCATGGGTTAACTTAAATGCCAGTGCTTTGCCCCTTCTCAACACCCATTAGTGTCTTGTTGCTATCTATTCACTTATTGATCCTTCTCCCCCTTACTAGAGTTGGGGCTCCATGAAGGCACAAGGCAGTGTTTTGTACTCCTTCATATCCACAGCACTCTAGTAAGATTGTTGAATGACTTAAGTGAGGGTATGGAATATTTCTGAGCTACAACAGGATTCCAAGCCACACAAGGAAGTGGCTGCAAGATGTCTCGCTTTGTTCCAAGGTATTGTGCATCATCTCTCTGCACAGGCAAACCAGAACTGGGCTGAACAGATCTGACTGAGTGATTAGCTAGTCCCTTAGTGTGAATAGCCAACAGTGCAATCTACTCAACCGTGGCCTCCCCTCCAGCCTCCCCAAATCAGCCAACTCCCCTTCCCAGCTCCTCTCTGAGAGTAGATCGACCTGCTTCCCACTAAAACTATAGATGCGATAATAGGAAGGGAAAAAAAGGGTCGAGGGTAGGACAATTGGTGGCAACGACATGAGCACAGATTAATGACGTGGACCTTGCCCTGGCCACCCCTGCCTGGGCTGGGGATGGTTCATAGTTGATACCCATTAAAGGGCTTAATGAAATAATTATAATTCACACCCCAGAGCATCAAAGAATCAATACTGGGGAACTCTGGGCCACTCTGGGGGTGGCATCCCACTGGCTTTACTGTTCAGCGCAGCAGGCAGAGCTGGTGGAAGTAAATGCAGTTGACACGGAAGTTGCATTAAAAGAGGGCAGTAATAGATTAAAAGCTGCCAGATCCTGGTGACTGGCCTTCATCCTTTATTCCCTACCTCGCCCCAATTCTGCCCCCTCCATGCACTATTAGCCCAAATCAATGGGCTGTCAATTGACATCACCAGCTCTAGCATTAATGCGAGCTCACAAAGGAAGCCTGGCCTTATACCATCACTTCTCTCGCTTCCAAATTACCACATAATGCAGGCCGCGGGCAGCTTGTGACATGTTAACACTATACACGATTTGCTGGGATTGGACTAAACATTTCACAGCTAAAGATTTCATCAGAGACTTGATGACAGAAATAAACTGCTACCCACGGGGAAATCACTGGAAATAATAGAATTAGGCATTGTTTGGGAATCTGGAGGGATGACGGGCTGGTAAAAGGATAGAGGGGAACTCTGCCCACAGCCAGTGACCTGCGGTGGGACCTGCTTCACAGGAGACTGGAAGTAAAAGCACTTTTTGTTGGTCCCATGAAAGAACAGGTATTCGGATTTTGTCTGGGCCTTACTTTTTGTGTGTGTGCAAAAGCTGGGGAGGGCATTTCCTTTCTGTGGTAACAGGGAATGTGATTGTTATGGGTTGAATTGTGTCCCCCAACCCCACCAAAAAAACAAACAAAACAAAAACCATTATAGTGAAGTCCTAATCCTCACTACCTCAGAATGTGACCATATTTGGAAATAGTGTCTTTACAGAAGTAATCAAGCTAAAATGAGGTCATCAGGGTAGGCCTTCATCCTATATGACTGGTGTCCTTATAAAAAAGGGGAAATTTGGACACAGAAACTGACTAGCACAGAGGAAAAACAATGCGAAAACACACAGGGAGAAGATAGCCATGTGTCTGGAGTGATGTACCTATAAGCCAAGAAACTCCTGAGATGACCCAAAGCTAGAAGAGAGGCATGAAACAACTCCTTCCCTTGTGCATTCAGAGAGAGCATGGCCCTGCCACAACTTGCTTTCAGACTGCTAACCTCCAGAACTGTGAGACAACATATTTCTGTCATTTTAAGCCACACAGCTTTTGGTACTTTGCTATGGCAGCCTTAGGAAACGTGGGTAACTATTATTATTATTATTATTATTATTATTATTATTATTATTAAATTAATAGTTAATAATGGTTCTCAGCACTTATTCTATGAGTCAGGCACAGAGCTAAATGGTCCACATATTCTGGCTCATTTAATCTTCATAACAAACCAAATGGTTGAGTATCACAATCCCTATTTCATAGGTAAAGAAACTCAGCATCAGAAAGAATAATTTGCTTAAGGTCGCATACCTAGTAAACAGCAGAGCAGGTCTCTGTTAGACAGAAATATGAGAAACACTAAATCAACAAATGAGGGAAAAGATTTCTGGTGAATATTTCTAATGTCTTTTCAAGTGGTTACTTGCCTGAAGCCTGCTTTTTTTCAGTACAATCTAAGTTTTTCAACCCCTGGGTATAAAACCTGTATCTATTTGGTTTGAGAGTCCACAGTGTCTCAAATGGCAGTGTAGACATTAGGAAATAACATCACAGGGGGTTGGGAAAATGGGGAGATGGTGGTCAAAGGATACAACTTCTGCGGATCTAATGTACAGCATGGTGATATTCAGTAACAATACTGTATTATAGTCTTGAAAGTTGCTAAGACAGTAAATCTTAAATGTTCTCACCACTAAAAGGAAATGGTAATTTTGTGAGGTGATGGAGGTGTTAACTAACCCTACTGGGGTAATCATTTCACAATATTTAAGTGTATCAAATCAAAACTAAACTTATACAATGTCACAGGTCAATTATATGTCAAAAAAGCTGGGAGAAAAAAACAACTCAGCCATGATTACTCCATTCCTTGAGAGTAAGAATCGTATATCTCATCTCATATTCCTATGGTTCCTCCTCATCCATCTTCCCAATTACCACAGCAGGACACATAAACTCTCATTTCATATTCTGTCTTCTCTTTCTCTTTCTCTCCCCCCCGTCCTTTGGGAAGCCAATTTTGCAGCCTCTTTCTTTTCTTTTCTTAACTTAAAAAAAAATCATAAAACTGACTTATTGAGAGGTATAATTCACACACCACACACCACGATACATCCACCTAAAGTGGACAATTCAGTATTTTCAGTATATTCACAGAATTATACAACTATTACCACAATCATTTTAGAATGATTTCATCATCCTCAAATAAAAGCCCAAACCTATTTGCAATAACTCTGCTTTTCTCCCCAATCCTCCATTCTCCCAGTCCTAGACAACTACCAATCTACTTTCTGTCTCAATTTGTCTATTCTGGACATTTCATATAAATATAATCATATGTAGTCTTTTATGATTGCCCTGTTTTCAAGGATCGTCCATGGTGTCGCATGTATCATTTCATTCCTTTTTATTGCTGAATATTTCACTGTATGGAAATAACACGTTTTATTTATCTGTTAATCAGTTGATGGACATCTGGGCTGTTGACCCTTTTTGGCTATTGTGACTAATACTGTTATGAACATTTGTGTACAAGTGTTTGTGCGGATGTGTTTTCATTTCTCTTGGGTACATAACCAGGAGTGGGATGCCTAGGTCACGTAGTAATTGTAAGTTTAACTTTTTTGAGGAATTGCCAAACTGTTTCCCACAGTGGCTATACCATTTTATACTCACATAGCAGTGTACGAGGGTTTTAGTTTCTCTATCTCCTTGCTAACTTGCTCGTCTCTCTTTTTGATTACAGTCATCCTAGTGAGTGTGAAGTTTCCTCTCACTGTGATTTTGAGTTGCATTTCAGTGATAGCTAATGATGTTGAGCATCTTTTCATGTGCTCATTAGCTATTTGTATATCTTCTTTGGAGAAATATCTATTCAGATCTTTTGTCCATTTAAAAAATTGGTTTGTCTTTTTTTATTATCAAATTGTTTTTTATGTTTTCTGGATACCAGTCCTTTATTAGATATGACATGCAAGTAATTTCTTCAATTCTGTGGGTTGTCTTTCTTCATTTTCTTGATGGTGTCCTTTGAAGCACAAACGTTTTTAAATTTTATGAAGTTGAATATTATCTATTTTTTCTTTTGTTGCTTGTGCTTTTGGTGTCATATCTAAGAAACCCTTGCCTAATCCAAGGTCAAGAAATTTTTCAGCCTTTCTCTGAGGGCTCCATGGCTGGCTGCATCTTCTGAATGTTCTGAACTATGGCCTAGCTTCTTAGGACGGACTCCATTTCTCCAGGCAGGCACGGATTGTCTTCTCATATTGCAAAGACTAGCTGCACTGCCTCTGCTCACCCCACTCACTCCACAAACTGTCCAAGTCTCAGGGGGCAATCTAAAGACATCAGGTGGGCGCTGGCCCAATCGGTGGCTCAGGAGGTTGGAGCTCCGTGCTCCTAACACCGAAGTCTGCCGGTTCGATTCCCACATAGGCCAGTGAGCTCTCAACCACAAGGTTGCCGGTTCGACTCCCACAAGGGATGGTGGCCTGCGCCCCCTGCAACTAATGACGGCAACTGGACCTGGAATTGAGCTGCGCCCTCCACAACTAAGATTGAAAGGACAACAACTTGACTTGGGAAAGTATACACTGTTCCCCAGTAAAGTCCTGTTCCCCTTCCCCAATAAAATCTTAAAAATAAATAAATAAATAAAGACATCAGGTTGTCCATTAGGCCAAATGTTTTAGCAGTTCTGTTATTGCCAACTTTCATTTGGCTAGTCTGCTCCAAGCTTCATCATTTCCTCCTCCTCTCTTACAGCTCTAATGTTGGCTTCCCAACTCTAGCAAATACCTGTAGGGAGTCTGAGTTCAGCCAGCCAGCCAGCCAGCCATCCTCTCACCACTCCAAGAGCCATGACCATAACCAAACCATTATAATGCCCAAAGGGAGCACATTCTACCGCTAACCTCTTGAGTGCTTGCTCCCCACGCAACAAATGAATAAACGTATTTTTTATTCATTCATTTGCTTGACTAATGATATATGCTTATAATGTGCCAAGCACTGGGAATATAGGAGTGTGTGAATATTCTTGTATTCCTAGGTTTGAGTTTGGTGGCAAGTGCAAACATTTCACACAAGTGTGATGAGACTCTCAGGACTGGAAGTTCAGGGGTGATGAGGGAAATAACACGGGCTTAAACTAACAAAAGTGGATCAAGAAAGGCTATTTTCTCTTCCCACTGAGCTTTTTCTTTTTTCCCCCCATATTTCAAAGTTCTGTATTCAACTCCCACCCCACCCCCACCTCCAATGGGTATGGGTATAAAAGCCATACCTTACCTCACCCGCCCAGGGCACTTGCTCAACTTACTCAGCTGGGAATGCTTTGCCTGGAACGTGATTGTGAATATTTGGGGCTGATTTCTTCCTCAGTATTAGCTATCTTTCTAGTTAGGCAACTTGTGAGACAAAAAAAAGACAAACCTTAGTGAAACCAGTGACAACTTTCTCCAGCTGCCCCGGAGGTTGTTTCATAAATAGCTACTGCCATCTAGTGGACAAAGATGTCCTTACATCCATATACGGACCGAAGAAATGAGTATTTCCCAACCTTTCCTATTTATGCTCCACCAATCACTCCATTCTACCTTTAAAAAATCCAAAAGGGTATTTTTTTCTATGAAAGCACAGGTCCTGGAATATTATAGGTTACTCAATAAATACTGTTTGAGGAAAGGACTGCTTGAAGACGTTATTTTACTTCTTTATATCACATTTTAAGTACATAAATATTACAGTAATATTGTTGAGAGTAATTGTATTGCTATGTCTTTAAAAACAAAGTTATTCCCTTAGTGGTTTAAAAGTGTAACAATTATTGTTGAGTAAAAGACCTATGGTACTAAAAGTACATTTTAAAACACAGCCATGTTATTGCTAAGTAAATTCAGCTGAAACCAGCCTGTAAAAAGCTGGACGTGAAGATTGTAGGACAGTGAATTTTTTGCTCCCTCTTCTCAAACCAGTGGGGCCCTATGCAAATTTCAGCACCAGCCATTTAGCTAAGACATTCCCTCTTACAACGACAACCTGTTTACAATAAATTACGCAAAAATAAAATTGTTTTTGCCACCCTACATAGATTTATGCATGCACATTAGACCATCCAGGCATTCTTCACTTGTAAGGATGTTAGGAGAATCAAATACATTTAAGAGAAGTGGAAGCCATTTGTTAACACTAAACTGAATGAAAGTGTTACTATGGCCACCTTCTCTGCATCTTCCTCTAAGCCTTCTCCAATAAATTTACTTCTTTCCAGGGTTTTCCGATAATAATTATGCTATTTTGTACGTTCAAATGTCACTTTGTAATTGCCCTCAATTCATCTTGTGTATGCCTGCCTCTCCTGCTATCCTGTAGACATTATAAGGCTGGAACACGTTTAATAGCTTTGTATCTACTTCCCCAATCAGGGCTTAGCCCACAGCACAAGCCTGATTAAAAACAAAAAGCAAAAAGACAAAAGTTGATATGAATCACTGGGGTCCCCAAATCTCCAGATTGCTTAGACTTCTGCTTGCAAAAGGTAAATTTGCATATGTGAATACCCAAAGTACTGAAGGGGGGGGAAAACAGCAGTGTGAAAGTGAGCTCAGGAAATGATTAGATGAATATTGGGACCAAATTAAGCACATTAAGTGCATTGTGTTGATGGGCGAGATTACAAAACTCCCTTAATGTTTTCCAATAAGGATGAGTCGCAGACACAGTAACACAAGTTTTAGAGCGGCCAACGGGCTCAGTTGGTTAGAACACGATGCTCCTTAACATCAGGGTTGCCAGTTCGATCCCCACATGGGCCAGTGTCAGTGAGCTGCACCCTCCACAGCTAGGTTGAAACTACTTGACTTTCCAGGAGCTCATGGGTTCTAGAAAAACACACTTAAAGTTTAAAATTCAAAAACAACAAAAATACCCCCACAGGTTTTGGAGTAAAGGTCTGTATTGAAATGAGCTGGTGCTTCATAATTCACTCCACTACTACGTAGGAGTAAAAATACAGGTTTGGGAGTTAAGTTTACCAGAATTTGAATGCCTGGACACCCCCGCCCCGCCCCCGTAATTGAGGTTACTCAACCTCTCTGAACCTCAATGTCCTCCTCTGTAAATACATTCTTGGTCAGATTTTGAGAAAATTTACTAATTCCCACCCTCCTCCCAAGCCACAATTATTTTCTATTACAGGTCCAGCAACGTTTCCCCCACTGGTATAAAGGAAAAACATTGCTGTTTTTCTCTCTCCAATTTGTTTTACTGATGAAATTTATAGGCACAGTAATAGCTACCACGGGTAACCTTTGGACTAGGCTTTGTGTTGTTTCACTCATTACACTTGATCCCCACAATTTTCTTACCAAGATCCCGATTCCAGGGATAGAAATAAGTGTTATTTCTTTTGAGCAAGTGGCCTCAAACACTCAAAAAAGGTTTGTTCCAGTTCATAAAGCATGTAACAAAAATAAAATCCAAGTTGATATTCTTCGTCACCAAAAACAAAGGTGACAAAAACCCGTGCAAATTATACTCAAATCTTGGCCTTCCCCAAGGATCACTGCTTTCAGATTTCATGTTACGCTAATAGAAAATATAGGAAAACAAAAACCAGTATGTACGTATACCATGTAAATCCTGGACTCCATACATTACAATGTTAATACACACATAAAGCACCAAGTTTAGTCAATGTAATGAAGTGTTGAACTTTTACAGGAAAACTAACTGCAGCTGTTTTATAACAGCTTCTTGGCTCTGCCCACGAATCTGAACTAGGCTAATGACAATCTGTCAGTTGTTGGGTTATGAAATCCAATTTTAGCCTATGTAACTACTTGGGTTACCCAAGAACCATGGGGATAGAGGAAAGAGGGCTCAGAGTTTAAGGCTGGGCTACTCTGCCCTTGAGTCTAAGACACCTCACCATGCCAGGGATCCAGACCTTCTAAATCAACCAGGTGGCAGGTTTGAACCAAGCCAGGAATAGAGCAATCTCCTTGCTTCAGGCTTGAAATGGAGGCCCATTAGAGCAAAGTGACTCACAAGATTTAGAATCCTATGTCAATGCCTTTGGTTTGTAACCCAACACCATTTGCTAAGACTGGTTTCTGAAGACTAACATTTATAACCCAATGAAAACCAGGTAAGGCCAACACAGGCCTTCACTCCTAAGCAAAGTGAACAAAACTTCATTATCAGCTTCTGCCTCTTTAGTTTGAGGATTAGGTCAGTTTGATTAAATCAGATAAAGCCTTTCAGTTTGGTTCAAAGGTGAACACCATCCTCACCATGTCAACCTTACAGGTAGCAAGCTACCACCCAGCCCTTATGACTCAAGCTGAGAACAGTAAAAACCTGCCATGAACTCAGGGCCTCAGATGTAAGTACCCTTTGCACTCCATAGGTTCAGAATTACACTGTACTCCTATTGAGTTCCAAATGGCTATTTCCTTGTTCTGGCTGTCCTCAAAACTTCAGAATTTCAGTGAGCCAGATAGCATATGCAAACATCTGGGATTCCCTTTTCCAATTTTTCTAACTTCTCACCCATGCAGAGTTTACCCAACACTGAAAACCACTAATTACTGTTATGTGCAGCTCAAACAAGTTTTAGAGCTAATAAATACTCTTTCTTATCTAGTAATTATAAACCTAACTAATGGTAAGTCTCAAACTACAAGTTATTTCCCTTTTGTCAAAACCTTGCTTAGGCAATTTGCTGAAGTTAAGCAACCTGTAATGACCTACTTAATTGGGAAGTAAATCCAACCCCAGAAACTATATGGTGCTGCTCTTACAAACAGTCAATTTTATGGTGCCAATTTTAAATAGTTTTATTTAAGACATTGCATTTTCCACTTTACAATACAGTGCATATAAAGTACATCGTTATTTCCTTTCCCTGTGCACATATTCCATATTCAAGTATTAAGAATGCCCAGTTTTTCTTACTATAACAGCTCAACTTTAAAACTGCTGTGAATTTGCTACAAATTTGGGTCCTTCCATATTTTATGTGGAACAATGCTAAATTTATGCTCAAGGTTGGCTTAATCAACCTCTTCAATGGTGGGTCCAGAAGAGGCACCACCAGAAGGAGGGGCTCCACCACCAGGGAAGCCTCCAGGCATCCCCCCTGGCATGCCTCCTGCACTCTGGTATAGCTTGGTAATGATGGGATTGCAGACTTTTTCCAGCTCTTTCTGCTGATGTTCAAATTCTTCCTTCTCTGCAGTCTGCAGAAAAAACAAAGTATTTTATCACCAAAAGTTCAAGTAAAGAAAGCTTCAACCCAGATGCCATCTGATAAAACACACAGAAGCCTGTCACATTAGCAAAGTCTACACATGAAATCTTGGGTCACTCAGACATCCAAGGAAGGAAGCTAATTGCCAACACATCTGAAATTCTGGTGGAAACCGCGAATGTTTGGACCGTTCATCACTGTGACCCTATGAATCTGCAAACCCATCCAAGCTTTTGCTGAAGCCCTACATCCATATCCCACCACCCTTCATTTATAGAAAACTTACAAACCTGATTCTTATCAAGCCAGTTGATGATTTCATTGCACTTGTCAAGAATCTTCTGTTTGTCTTCATCATTGATCTTGCCCTGGAGTTTTTCATCTTCAACAGTTGCTTTCATGTTAAATGCATAGGATTCAAGTGAATTCTTGGAAGATACCTTGTCCCTCTGCTTCTCATCTTCAGCTTTGTACTTCTCAGCTTCCTGGACCATGCGCTCGATGTCTTCCTTGCTCAGGCGACCTGTTGGAATATTTTAGGCATGCCCTGAAGACTATGATCAGTTTCCTGCAATGTCTGCAACCTATAACCCCAGCTCCATTAGCATAAGAGTAATCTCTTGGCTAAATGCCCTTGGGGAGGGACAGCAGAAACCATTTAGAACATACAACCATTAGGACCCAAAGCATGTCTAAGACCATATGGCAGCTCCACTCAAAATTGTGCCCAAACTTACCCTTGTCATTAGTGATGGTAATCTTGTTCTCTTTTCCTGTACTTTTATCCACAGCAGAGACATTGAGGATGCCATTGGCATCAATATCAAAAGTGACTTCAATCTGAGGAACACCACGAGGTGCAGGAGGTATGCCTGTGAGTTCAAACTTGCCAAGCAAGTTGTTATCCTTGGTCATGGCCCTCTCACCTTCATAAACCTTGATAGAAAACAAGAATTACTAGTGAATTATAAAAGCTTTCTGTGCTAGTTCTAAAATTCATGCAAGCTCAATTAGGGAAAACTGAACGCTCAGACATCCAAGGAAGGAACTGGCCAACACAGGATTTCTGGTGGAAACTACGAATGGTTTTGGAATCCATCATCATAGCGGGATCAAGTCTTCCCCAATTTTATAGGACCTCAGTAAGTCAGGCCAAGATAGTATAGAAAACATACCTGAATGAGCACACCAGGCTGGTTGTCAGAATAGGTAGTGAAGGTCTGTGTCTGCTTGGTAGGAATGGTAGTATTGCGCTTGATGAGGACAGTCATGACTCCACCAGCAGTTTCAATGCCAAGGGAAAGAGGAGTGACATCCAACAGCAGCAAATCTTGAACATTTTCAGATTTGTCTCCAGATAGGATGGCTGCCTGGACAGCTAGATTAAAAAGTAAAGTAGTCTTTAAAAAGTAACTGTACAACAAATCATTTTTAACAACAGGTCTCAATCGCTCAGACATCCAAGGAAGTTGGGCCATCATTAGCTAAGCTTTTGGTGGAAACTACGAATGCTTAAGAATCACTCATCACAGCGAATCAGATAGGTTGAGACTGCTCAATTATGATAGTAGGATTATTACCTGCACCATAAGCAACAGCCTCATCAGGGTTGATGCTCTTATTCAACTCTTTTCCATTGAAGAAGTCCTGTAGGAGTTTCTGAATCTTGGGGATACGGGTAGAACCACCCACCAGGACAATATCATGGATTTGGGACTTGTCGAGCTTGGCATCCCGAAGGGCTTTCTCTACAGGGTCCAGGGTGCCACGGAAAAGGTCAGCATTCAATTCTTCAAATCGGGCACGAGTGATAGAGGTATAGAAGTCAATTCCTTCATAGAGCGAATCAATCTCAATACTGGCTTGGGTGCTGGAAGAGAGTGTACGCTTAGCACGTTCACAAGCTGTACGGAGGCGACGGACAGCCCTCTTGTTCTCACTGATGTCCTTCTTATGCTTGCGCTTGAACTCTGCAATGAAATGGTTGACCATCCGGTTGTCAAAGTCTTCTCCACCTAAGTGGGTGTCTCCAGCTGTAGATTTGACCTCAAAGATTCCATCTTCAATTGTGAGAATTGACACATCAAAAGTGCCACCTCCCAAGTCAAAGATCAGCACATTCCTTTCAGCTCCAACCTGCCATTAGAATACAGATCTTGTTATCTAAACTTATGGCTCAACTCAGTATTAAAATAACTCGACAAATCATAAATTGTACATACCTTTTTGTCTAAGCCGTAAGCAATAGCAGCAGCAGTTGGTTCGTTGATGATTCTAAGCACATTGAGACCAGCAATAGTTCCAGCATCTTTGGTAGCCTGACGCTGAGAGTCATTGAAGTAAGCAGGTACTGTGACAACAGCATTGGTAACAGTCTAGGAGTAGGAAACAAGATTAAAGCCAATCTACTGTAATTCATAGAAACACCCATAGTCCCAGGATCATCTACTTGGGCGTATACTTAAAATACAGCAGCAAATTACTGAAATATTCTGTTGAAAAACAGGCCAGTTTGTGATAACTAACTTCTGCATATTCTTTGTCAAAAATCCTAAGTCATCCACTCACCAGGGAACCTGGTACCTACTACCGTGTTTCCCCAAAAATAAGACCTAGCCGTATAATCAGCTCTAATGCATCTTTTACAGCAATAATTAATATAAGACTCGGTCTTAAGACCCAGTCTTATAGTAAAAAAAGACAGGATCTTGTATTAATTTTTGCTCCAAGACGCATTAGAGATGATTGTCTGGCTAGATCTTATGTTGGGGGAAACATGGTATTGCCATCACCACCTTTGTCCTCTCCCTTAAGAGTACACTAACCTTCCCAAGGTAGGCTTCTGCAATTTCCTTCATCTTTGTCAAAACCATTGAAGACACTTCTTCTGGATAGAAACTTTTTGTCTCTCCCTTGTATTCTACTTGGACCTTAGGCCTGCCAGCATCATTCACCACCATGAAGGGCCAATGCTTCATATCGGATTGAACAACAGCATCATCAAATCTACGTCCAATGAGGCGTTTGGCATCTGTAAAAGGTATCAAATGCAAATCAAAATCTTGAATTTCATTGTACATCTTTCCAAAAACGCTAGGCTCTGCATTAATCAAATACTAAGACCAGATGCCTATCAACCGAAGTTCGTGATACATGAATTCAATTTCTGTATTGCCAGCAAAGTTCATCCAAGTTTTCCTGATAACTTGTTACCTCAAAAATACTTTTTAATTAAAGTTTATTGTGGTGACAATGGTTAGTAGGTTACCTCAAATTTTTAGCCCAGGCAGCTATCAAAAACATGATCACTCAAGTCTAGTCCGTTCAAGGTCTTTTTAATGACTTTTACAATCCTTATGGCTTTCCTGCCTGGCTCATGTTTAAACTTGAAAGTTTCTCAAATTACATCCTTCCTAGCCTAGTCTAACAAGTGCCATTAATTTTATTTAGTAGCTTACCAAACACCGTGTTGGTGGGGTTCATTGCAACTTGATTCTTTGCAGCATCACCGATCAATCGTTCGGTATCAGTAAAAGCGACATAACTTGGGGTGGTTCGGTTTCCCTGATCATTGGCAATTATTTCCACTTTTCCGTGTTGGAAGACACCCACACAAGAGTAGGTGGTGCCCAGATCAATGCCAACTGCAGGTCCCTTAGACATGGTTGCTGGGTGAAAGAGGGGGCCAAAAAAAATGCAACTAGTTTTTAACGTATATTAAGTACTTCTTACAAGTTTCCTTTGGAAAATGTTAGTTCAGGCTATCAGGCGTGGCCACGCTTTACGGTAGAAGTAAACTAAGTAACCCTCTTAAGCACCTCCCTCACTGGTGGCAACCACGCCGGGGTCTGAGCAAACAACGCGGCTGCTGCTGCAATCTAGGTTGCCGTGCCAACCGCAGAGCCCGCCCCTGGCTGAAGGAAGCACCTGCTCGGAAGTCTGTGACACTGACGACCACGTGGTCTCTAGCTGGGAGACGAACCTTGTGTCCCTCCCCCACAACCCAGTGCTCCAGGAACCAGCGTGGCCTGTGTTGGAAAATGTGCTCTGAAGCCCCCACCCTCATCTAGGGGGTACGCCAATGATGACTTCCCCTTTGAAGGACCTAGAAAGCACGAGAAGCCGGGAAAGGGGCGGCTCCAAGGTGCTGGCTCCACTTCCCGCGGCCCGGACGCGGCGCCGTCCCCTTCCGCGCAGGGGGCAGGGGGTCGGGGCCGGACTCCGGGGCGGCCATTCCAGGCCTGCACTACACCGCCCCGCTTTTCCGCCCAACCGCAGCCCAGGGCGCTGCACCCCGCCTGGAGCAAAGCTGCCCAGATAAGCAGAAGCCTCACCGCACACTGCCTAAGGGAGCACCTCGGCAGCCTCTCAGCCGCTGCAAACTCGCTCAGCCTGGGCTCACACCACGCGTATATCGGACAAACTACCCAGTCCTAAAATGGCAAAGGCCTTACCTTCTGTGTAAATGCGTCTCACGAAGAAGACGGATCCTGACGCCTAACCCCGCGTTCAATGAGACCGATTTCCGCCCGGCACCCTGTCTCTTATACCCTGTCTCAGAACCTTCCAGAAGGGGCCCGCCCTGCCGGCTGCCCATCACGGCTCCCTCAGCCAATGGGCGCGCGGCCGGCTGTACGAGTCCCAATGACTACCTCGGCTCTGCCCCTCAGGCCTCGCCCCCTCCCGCCCCTTCCCACCCCGCCTCGCGATGACGCACTCACCGCAGCGTTCTGGAACTTTCATTCTCGCCCCCGCTCTGCGAACTGCCCCGGGGAAAGGGCGGGTGGGGCCGAGAGAGCCCGCGCGCGGGAGTCCTCAGTTACCCCGGACGGGGGAAGGGCGCGTCCGCTTCTGCGCTTTCGCCGTCCGAGAGCGCGGGCAGGGGGACGGAAGGAGGAGGAAGAGGGCGGGCGAACTGGGAGCCAACCAATGACGGTCCTGGTCGCGATCTAGATCGGGGCGCAACCCGGGCAGAGCGCAGGGCCTGAAGGGAGGGGTCCGGACCCGGCAGCTCGGGAGAGAAGACGGAAGTAGAGCGAGGACAAAATGGCTGCGAAGGTTGTTGCATCCCCTCCCCCACCGGGGTCTCATTCTGCTCCCCCCAGTCCTCATCCCTGCATTGCAGACGATCCTCCACAGCCTCCCAGGTTCCACATACCCACGTTTCGTAGCTGCCGTGCCTTTGGGCTAGGACTGGCCCCGAGGGGCCCGGGCGAAGGTTCCGACCCCCGGGCGCTGCTAGGGAAACGTGTCCAGGGGCATCCATATCTGGGGTTGGGAAAGCCGTCCAGCCAGCGCGGAGCCCCATAGAACCCTCAGTTCACTATAGCAGCTGGAAGTCGGCAACCCCTGCCGCACAGGTTTGAGGGTCCCGACCTCTTACCCCGTAGGGCCCGATCCTGTGTCTGGACTCGCAGCGAAATAAATGGTCAAAGCTGCTTCTCGGAACCCGGACTCCAACGCCACTCTCCACTTTGCGCAGAGAACAGATTCGGCTTCTTGGCTGAGTCCCTCTTCCCTTCGCCCAAGCCCTGAACTTCTCAATTATTTGGAAAAGAAGAGGTAGCGAGCTTTTCCAGTGTAGGTGAACCAGGCGTTAGCCCAGTGTCCTTGGCTTAGACTTTGAGCCTCTTACTTTTAGTAACGTTAAGTAATATGTTTCCTGCCTTGACTTTTATCAAAAACTACACGAGAGACCATGCAGAGAGGCCTTGAAAACATTACTGAACGAGTGTACAAAACAGTAGTATCTAGAATTTTAAAATGCGTATGGTGGCAGGTATTTGGTGCCTTGTCATTCTAAGAGCCTTTCTTGGTACCTTGAATGCTTTCCAATGTGTTCTTTCAAACAGACAGGGCACCTTGTCCTTGGCAAAGCCAGTAAAGCCTGGAGACATTCAAACATAAGAATTGTCTTTCTATAGTTGCCATGTTTTGGAGGGAATGGGGATGGCAGTGGGGTGTTGGTTTGACTCAAGGAGATACATACTTCTCCCCACCTCGCAGGAAGTTAAATTTATATGATGCTTTGACAAGTTATAAAGTGCTTTCGTTTGTTACCTTTTTCAATAATCAAAATTGTCTGAGATACATATTATTCAACCATGTGTTAGGAGAAAAATGAGGTTCAGAGATGTTATTTGTGGGAAGATAAACAACTGTCTGAGAGCTACAGTAGAACCTAGCTCCCATGATTCCGATTCTTTGGTCTTTTTTATTAGTTACACTGTAATGTAATTTCCTTTCTAGAAAGACATAACTCCATCTCCAGAAAGAGGAAAGTGTGTACTGTGGCAGGCTCCTTTCAATTTTCTTTGGTACCTGCAGTCTCCCCTTTTCCACTCAATTTATCAAATATAGTCTCTGAACTGCACCCTATGTTTTGCAGCTTTTGTAACCTCTGAACTACCTACAACACTTTAAACAGTGAACCAGGGGAAAATAGAACTGGGACCCAAATCCACTGGTTTGGGGTATCCTACCTAATAGCAGTGATTAAAGAATGCAGAACAGATAACCTCTGTTTCTGGTCTTGGACTATCTTCTTATTAAATACAAGAGTCTGAACTTACATATTTAAAGTTGATGTGAATGTCCTGTCTCCACCTCTTAAAATGCACAGGGTTTCAAATACATTCAGTATCTAAAATTAAAGTTTGGACTCCAGTGGAGGGAGGAGTCTGAGACATAGGGTTTCTAACTTGGGAAAATCGTCATGATTAACATTTTTGAGTGACTGTCACATGCCAACCACTGTTCTAAGTGCTGTGCATATCACCTCACTTAATTCTGTGAAGTTTTTTTGTCAGATTTTTTCTTAATCTCTTAATGTTTACTTCTTTTTAAATTTATTTGAATCCTTTAGTGTGTACTTTTCTGTTGGTACTTCACCTTGGCATAAAATACTTAGTAAATATTGTTATTTTGATAAAGTACTTAAGGGCTGGAATTCTGTCATGAACTCTATCATCACTTGGTATCTCTAGTACTACTTAGCATCCTGCCTTGTGAGAAAAAAGTACTTGGTATATTTGTGACTAAAATCAATAAATGATTGATCATATTCGGTCAGAGTCCTTCTGTTCTTCAGCTGGCAGAAAGCTAATAAATTTCCAGTGTAGGTTATATGAGCTTCAGCCTCTCCTACAGTATCACCTTCACTTACTTATTTTTTAATTGCTGATATAGATGTATCTGTAGTAAATAATTTGCTTTTTGTAATCAAGCAGACCCAAAATCAAGGCAACTTAGAAGGTAAGATTGAAATATAAACAATTTTACACCAGAAATGAAGCAAAATTATATATGTCCTGTTGAAACAGCAATTCTGAAATTGTTTTTATACAGTGTAACAACAAAGGCATCAGCTTCATTATTTTACAATTTTAAGTTTGGTTTATATATTTTATTGAATTGGTTATTCTCTAAACATCCACATTCTATCTGTATCTTCTTCCTACAAACATGTTTTCTTCTACCATTCAGTTATGTTATCCTTTGTTTATTTCATATTCAAAATTCAAGTTTATTTGACTTGCAAAGTTAATACATGTGGTTTGAAAACAATAATGGCTCAAACTCTATCTTAAGCCCAGAGTCTGTCTTGTCTGCACCCAAAAGCCTAACTCAAAGAGGAGTGCACTACCATTGCTAAGACTTCAGCACCTTCTCTCTCAGAATCTTCAGTTCCTACAATTTCTCAGATTTAAGGCAGAAATCTGTTTTGTGACTTTTCTGTAGATTTCCATTGTGAGTAGATTTCCAAAATAACCTGGGTATTCAACTAGTATTTTAGTCTTCTAATAACTTCATGTTTAAATAACCTAAACCTCCTTTTCATGCAAAGGGGACTGATTCTTGCTTTCAAAGGCATGGACAGGAAACAGGTTCAAAGGTAGGAAATAATGATCAGAGCAAATTGCTAGTGGTGGTGTAGCTGCAGCCTCCATAGTGTCCTTGTTTGGCCTAGGTACTCTGGGAATGAGAATTCTCAGATTTACATAGCAGAAGTGATAGGTTGCCTGGATACCACTACCGGAAGAATAAAAAAGTAGAGTACGAGATATTATATCTTAATAATGAGGCAGTGTTAGTATATAAGAAACATTCCAAATATGCTAACCCTCTGAAACTAACAGCAGACATTTTTTACACTACTTCCTCAATGTCTCTTATTTCCCAACTTTTTTTTAGAGTAAGACAAAACTCAGATGAAAACTCACCCAAGGATAAACCCCTATTTCTTAAAGAACTTCAGAAGGAAATGCATTTGCACTATGTGAGGACACCGTTGTGAGAATTTAGAAATGAAAAAACAAATAGGGCATATTTTCAGATCAGCCTTTCCCTTTAAGCATCTGATTCCCATTTTAGAAACAATGCTTTCATCACTATATTCAGCATTACTTTTTCTTTCCTATAGCCTGCTGCCCTTCTAAGAAGAAATCTTTTGCTCTACGTATGGTGATGTGTTGCTGTTTGCACCAGCATCCTTAAAGGGCTATTTCAGGTTTAGAATTCTTGCATAGGATGAATTTGAGTAGCACAGTAGTCAAAACTACTAAAAGGGCAAATTATTATACTGAAGGCTGCTGCTTTTTAAAAATTTTTCTCAGACATCTTTCTTCCATGAATCAGCTCTTTTGAGAGCTGTCCTAGTGAATCATTTCTGCTAATTCCTCCCAAGATGCTGACAATTAAAAAGTTAACAGGCACTAACCCAGACCTCCACTGCCACTCACTAGTTTTCCTTAGTATCTCTTCCCTAAATGTTAATTCCATTCCCCTCCAGTCCATAGCTAGACTTCATTAGAGGCTAAGCTGGTAAAATACTGAATTCTCTGTCTCAACTTCTCAGGCAGGAAGGATTTTGACATTCTTGCAGTGCCAGTAGGAAACTGGCAAGCTCTGATCTTGCTGATAATTTTAGGCCTAGAATCATCAAAAGTCCCAGATTCAAATCCTTCTAAAATGAAGCAAGCTCCAAGTTTGGTGCAATTTTAAACTTCCTTAGACTGCTCTGTGACATATTAAGAAAATTGATGTAATCTTCCTTTCTAGTCTAGTCAATCTTGAAATTCTGGTGGTGTATGTTCTCAGAGAGACTCTAATGTACGTCAGATGATCTTCCAGCATCTTAAAAAGATCTCTTTCTCACTACACGACTTCTTTCTAAGGATATTGTTAAATGACATGCAGTGAATGTTTTCTTGCTCCAGAGGTATCTAGCAGGAAAGTCCTTAGACACATCTGATTTGAGAGAAAGTCCAAAATTGTTCCAGTATACATTTCTGATATTTGCCGTGACCCTCTGAACATCAGTAAGATGGAAAGTTTCTCACAGTCCCTTGTCACACATTTTGGACTCCTTTTTCAGTTCTATTATGGTTCAATACAAGTACAGGAAGATTAGTGGTGAATAGAGTGGGAGAAACTCAATTCTCCATCTCCCAATATTTCACCTCCTCTTGAAATTAATATCTAAACTAATGAAGTCAGAACAGAAGAGACATTCCATTTTTGGAGTTTCTCAGAAGCGGTAAGCCCAAAACAGTGCAGAAAGATGTAATATAAGGCTGTGGGTTCTGCTTGACTGAATAATCACAACAATCCAGTAGGTTTGAAGAAATGCATAGAAAATTTATGAATACATCATTTCTTCTTGACAGTGGTGAATTGAAGTATTGACACAAAACAGCTCAAGTGAGAAGTTTTACAAGTTTTACGTGTGTTTACATTCCTTTTCCCCAACCTTTCTCACCACATGTTCTGGTCAACAAATACAGATTTGGACCCCTGCTTTCCCTTACTCTTGTCCAAAGTCACAATGAGATACCTTTTTGGAGATGATCAGCTTACATCGTTTTTCTTGTTTGGTGTCATACAAGGAGAGTGCTCATTTGAATCTGTTCCATGCAATGCTCACTATTATGTAAGTGACCTCTCATCTGGTTCAAGGGAGTTGTGTGGCTGGTGACTGAGCTTCAATGACTAGAAAGTCCTAAGATCCTGACTCCTAGGAAAGTATGGGAGTCAAGTCCATTCTAATTCAGGCAGTTTGGAAGGGTCTGCTCTGGCTAGGGATCATGCCGGGTGTGGTTTCTGCTTTGGTCAGGGTAGCATGGTGGACTTTCTTTGGTTCAGTATCTCTCACCTCTGGCCCCACTAGATTGTATGCATGAATGGCCAGCCCTGGCTGGGGTGCTGCTTCAGTCGACAGTGTCCGCTGGCTGCGTGAGGCACTATTTGCTGTGGAGCGAGTGGAGGAAGAACCAGAATGTGAGCTCTGAGAGCCTGAGGAAGAGGAACTAGGTTTCACAAGGCGAGCTTTCGGGGCTTCGGCATCTTCTCTGAAGAGAAAAAACAGCAAAAGTAAAATTTAATACCGTGTTTCTCCAAAAATAAGACCGGGTCTTATATTAATTTTTGCTCCAAAAGATGCATTAGGGTTTAGGTTCAGGGGATGTCATCCTGTAAAATCATGCTAGGGCTTCTTTTCTAGTTAGGTCTTATTTTTGGGGAAACATGGTACTGGCAAGACTATGATAATTTCCACTATGGTTGCTTCCTTCTGAGGTTTCCCAATAAATTCCTCAAGTTGCAAATCTCAAATGGAAGGTGGCCATTTAGAGAAATAGGGACTTGCCCATTCTGAGACTTAATGGTTGGCTTAGGCAGATGTATGCTTTGTTAGCTCAGAAGTCAACCCTGCTACTGTGGGAGAATACGCACTAACCTTTGACATGATCTAGACAGCACTCTCCTTGATTGGGAGTTTGTCTACGTAAACCCTCATGGCCCATAGACTATGCCTGTTTTTTGTATGCCCTTTATAAGCAGAAGTAAATAGGAAGTAATGTAAAGTTGATCTTTTATGTCTCTGTTGAGGATAGTTTCACAATAAAGTCAAGGTAAGCCAGACCTCTATCCCTAGATTGGAACTCCTTACCTACTAGAATAATCCTTTTGACAGCTGCTGCTGTCAAAAAACAGATTTCTGGTTAAGAGGAAATGGGACATTTATGTTATCTGGTCACTATGGAGCTGGCCCTAGAAAGGAAGCCTAGTGGAAGAGATTTTGGAGGGAAGTCTACCTAATTTCATTAGGTCTCTCTTCTTCCTCATATCTCTCTTTGTCTTTCCTTCGGATCAGCAGCCACACCAAGAGGAAAATCAGCAGGGCTCCAGCCACCATGCCTGTCACTGCTCCTGCAACCATGCCGATGCTTTGTACATCTGTTTTCTCAGAAACAAAACCAACATAAAGTAGGAAATACATGAACTTAAAAATCACAAGCCCTGGGCGGGATGAGTATTTCCAGACCTATATCTATCTTCCCGAGTTCCCCATTTATCTTCTCTTGGTGTATGACTATACCTCTTGATGTTGAAGGGTAGTAGACTATGCAACCCCAAAATATGCCTCTTTGACATTAACATTATTTTAAACTGATTATTTTTGAGAAACTGCAGACAGAGGAAAAGCTCTGAAAACAGAAGTTACCCTTTTGTAAGAGAAATTTATATATATAGAGGAACTCTCCATTTGGTCCCCTCCTGGATATAATACATTTCTTTGGGGGCTGGTAAGTACACACATATTCGTAAACAGAGTTAGCTACAATAGTCAAACAGTCCTTGCAATTACTGAGTTTATTTTAGTGATAGCCATGTCCTTCTGGAAATATTTTCACCTTGATCTTATTCTTACTCATGATTAGAAATGCTTTACACTGAACCACAATGCAAAAAGAAAACAAACACCCTCTTTGGATACTTACACTGCACAGTAACTCGCACCACACAGCTTTCCTTCCCAGCTTCATTGCCTGCTGTGCACTGGTAGAGTCCAGAGGAGGACATGGTGAGATTCTGCAGCAGAACCCGTCCAGGGTTGTTGTAGTCTACACAAGCAGAAGGAATGACTGTGATCCCCTTAGTGACAGGGTCTACATTTATTGTTTACTTTATCGCATCTACCTAAGATTCTGTAATACAGATTGCTAAAGATGAGATGATAGAATAGATCCCATTTTGGAATGTGGGAAGAAAGATGAACATTCTTTTAAATTATAGTGCATCCTCAAAAGGAACAAAAGGTTGTGAACATTTAAGGGATACTAATCAAGATAATTAAATATAATGGATTTACATGGTACATTTCTTCCTAATCCTTTTTATCACTTCTATATGCCACTTGAGGAAAGAAAAGAGAGATTTTCTGTCCCAGTTTATGAATGAAAAGTGGAAGTTCATTCAAAGAGGTTCAGCAGAAAAAAAAAGGAACAAAAAGGTTCAGCAGTGTATTCAATGTCACATTAGTGAGTTGCTGTCAAAACCAGATTTAGAATTTATGGTTAGAGAACTGTTCTGTTGTCTCAGTGGAAAGGTGACTTACCAATCCTAGATTTAGGAGGCAGATATTCATCTTCTCCCTCCTTCTCCCGGATTCGCTGCCAGTAATACACAATGGGCTTTGTGCCAGAGGATGACTCACACTGCAAAGTCAGGTCACTGCCTTCTGTCACTTCTCCTTCTAACTCACACTTGGGCTTTGATGGTCTCACTGGTAAGGAAAAAAACAAATGGAAAAAAAAAAAACCAAAAAGGACTTCACTTGACTAATTCAAAGATTCCCCAAACAGAAGATTCAATGGAAGAACTATGTCTATTGAGTTATTTCTCTAGTCATCATCCCTTGTGGTCAACTTTTGAGTGGGGATTCAATAGCCTTTTACCTAGTTACCTAGCCGTGTGTTAACATCACTCCCAGAAACACACCCACCTCTGTCCCTTGCACACACATATACCCAATCTCAGCTGCTTCCAGTGGTGCTGTTGGAATTTTCAGAGGCTGCCTCAGAAGCTACATCATCACTTTTCAAAGAAGATACACATTTAATTGGAAATTTGGAAAGCTGAGTGTGGTTTCACTAATACTGAAACAGGCAGGGATAGAAATTCATTAATGTTGAAGATATTAAGTAGAACTTAGTAGCTCCTGCTGTCAAAAAACAGAAATGGATTTGAATCATAGCTGAGATTTAAGTTAAATAAGGATATCGTTCAAATATTAGAGAATATTTAAAATTTTTATTGGACTACCATGGAAAATTGTGATTATTTTTTCTTCTTTCATTATGGCTAAAACACAAAACTTACACACTTCTTCCCAGGGCATGGGGTAGGTGACCTCAGAATAATCGAAAATACTGAACAAGAGATTTTGTACCACCATGATACATTTGGCTATCCCTCACAGAGACTTATATTTATTAATAAGATGTAGGCATTTACCTTGGCACTCTGTCTTACCTAAGACTTTCAAGATGACATGGCTCCACACATAGCGCCCTGAATTCTTCACCTTGCAGGTGTACCGGCCCTCATCACTGGGCTTCAGAGGCTCAATCTGCAGGGACGCGTCTCCTGCCAGGAAATTGGAAGCAAAGGCCACTCGGCCCTTCTGTTCCTCAGTCAAGTTATTGTAGACATGACGGCTGGAGTAAGTGATTACCTGTGGGATAGACCAAGGCAAGGTCAAGCAGTGTGGCTCTCAGCCTTCCCCTCCTTCTGTTGTCAAGGTGAGGAATGGGAATACTGCCAAGGGAACAAAGCAGTCAGGGCTGATTCTAAGGATCCAAGAGACTTCTGTTACAAAGTTAAAAATACAATGTTTGTTTAGGCCTTGCTTCTAAGAATAATAACACCTCATATTTGTGTAGCAGTTTAACTATAAAATAGTAATTATTTCATTAAGTGCTCAGGACCATTCCATTTTATAGGTGAGGATTTTTAAATTTGAGTTACATGCTCAAGGTCTCACAGCTAAGTCAAAGAAAGAAGGAAGTGCACAATAAATACACATAACGGTATTAAGAGTTGACTCTGAGGAGAATTGAGAGAACAGGCTAAGGAAGGGGAGGAAGACTTACCTTCCCCCTGCACTCCCTTTCTAACTTGCGTATTCTATCACTTGCATGTGATTTATTCAAAGTACTCGTATACTACAGCCCTTGTGCTGGGTGCTTTTACATCTAATTTATTTCTCACACAATTTTTTCCAAGTACTTATTGTCCCCACTTCATAGACAGGTAGCAGAACTGGATTTGAACATTATGCATCTGAAGCCATTTATTTCATTGTTCAGGTGTAGCACAGTTACCTCTCTCTCCCTTCCTTTTCCTACCTGCATTCATTTCACTATTCATTAACTGCTCTTCCACAAAGTTTGGAAATGAAAGAGAAACAGCAAATCAAAAAAATCCATTTGTTTTGTTCTGAACAAAAGTTCAGCGTTCAGCTGAAGCGATTCGAGAGAAGTTAAGTAGAAGTTAATGGTTAAAATTCAGGTCTGATACTGAGGGCTTCATTGTTTGGCTTTCCTGTTTTGTCTTCACTGTGGATTAGTTAGGTGGGATAAAAATTCTGTCCATAAAATACATATGAGCTTCATGTCTTTGTGTTCCCAGGCAGGGAAACCAAAGTTTAGATTTCCTAACAGAAAACAGTAATCTTGGTTCTTACTTCTAGTTCTTGAACCCTTCCCTGGCTCTCTTTGTCCATCACCTCACTCCTGTTAGTCACAAAAACCATGCTGATCTAGTCCGCCAAGACTTCAAGCTACAGAACTTCAGTTTCGCCCTCCCTGCTGCTTAGCAATCATATTCTTAAACTTATTTAATTTAAACATCAGTAAACATTTATGGACTGCTTCCCATCAGGTCAGGAGGAGGCTGTTCAGATGAGTAAAACTCTCTTGTCTTCAAGTAATTTATAATCTAATAGGATCAACAAGGAGAGAGGTGTAAACAGAGGAAAAAATAAATCATTAACTTGAAATAGTATCAGAGAGAATGTCCCAGAAAAGTCGGTAGTATTTGAGTTAGGCTTTGAAAGATGAGTAGACTGAATAAGAGATGAGAGAGGCAGGGAGAAGAGAGCTGGAGGGAGGACTCCAGATACACAGAAGGGCACTAAAAAAAGGCATGCAGTCACGTGGGAGTTTGCCCAGCACATTTCTGGCTACAGCTGTTGCAAACTGTTTCACTTAAGCCCTTAACCCTGTCCGCACTCATGTGATGCTCTTAACTCATTAAATGCTTTCAGAAAAGACTGGAAGCCATCCAATGTCCATCAATTCTTTCTCCATTATATACAACTCTTCAGCATCATGTATTTTGCCCTTCCCTCCTCCTGAGGAAAGTGTTTTCTCCTCTCTGCATATTCTGTTTCTTCAACAAATATTTATTGAGCTCGCAGACCAGGTACTGTGCTGGGAGCTGGAAAACAAGCAAGAATGAGAGAGTTCCCACCCTGAGGACCCCACAGAAGAAAACTAGGGGAGAAGCAAGTAAGAGGAAATAAAGGTAAACACTGACTGATCATATTCTTAAAATATTTTCAGAATACAATTTTGCCCCCTCATTTCAACCAACACTACTATTGTGATAATTCTCATATCCGTATCTCTATTCCCAACATATTTTTGAGCTCCTGTTTCATATTTCCAGCTGCCTGGCCACTATGTATTTTTATCCTCTCCAATCTACATAATAATGTAAGGTAATGCCAAGTTAATGTAAAACATTAGCTCTTTTCCAGCTCAGAAACCTTTAATGGTTCCCCACCACCCTGAATGATGACCAGATTCAGCTTATTGTCCTCAAAATGATCTCTGCTTCCCTTTCCCAATCTTGTTCCTATGTAGTCCATTTCACATACCTGGGTGCAATCAGATTATGAAACGGAGAGTCCTTATGACTTTGATTAAATTCAGCTTTAAATCCTAACTCTAGAAATCATATCGCGCTCTCTCTCTCTCTCTCTCTCTCTCTCTCTCTCTCTCTCTCTCTCTCTCTCTCCTTCCCTCTCTCTCCTTCTCTCTTATATATATATTATATCCCTCAGAGGGCTAGTCTTTCCCCCAGTAATCAGCAAACCCCCAGGCAGCAGCAGACAGTAAGTAGCCAGGACCTGACTAATGGTCACATGGTCTGGACTTCTGGCAGGCTAAAGCTAAAGTGTTGACCTAAGTTATGTTTCAGCAGCTGAGCCCTAAGGTGGAACGACCCCCTGGCTACTTTTTAATGAAACCAGAGAGAGGGACACCCAAACAGACCTCAAAACTGTCCTCAAGACCTGAAGAAATGATTTATTACCCTTACCGCACCTCTGACCAATCAGCTCCCAGCACAGCGCCAAACCCCCTAAGCCACAGTGTCTGGTGATTTTGCCCTACAGAATCTGCAACCTACAGACGTTGGGGAGCTTGGGCTTTTGAGCATTAGCTTCTCGTTCTCTTGGGAGGCACCATTCATAATAAAATAGCAACGCTTTCTCCACTGCAATTCTTGGTGCTTAGAGTTTGGCTCTGCTAGCACTGGGTGGACAAACTCTGCTCAATAACAATTATATTACTTCCCTTTCTTTAATGAGTTGTGCTTTCTTTGTACTCACATGCCTTTGCCCACTGCCTTTTTCCACTTAGAAACTCCCTTTTCTCCATGTCTCCACATAAAGAATCCCTATTCATTCTCTTAAATCCAAAATCAATTTTAATTCTTCATGAAATCTTCCCTGATATGACACTCAGAATAAGAATGGTCTCTGTTCTTTGCTCTCATCCATAGCATTTGTTTTGCACTATTTTTATGTGAGGAGAAATTGTGAAAGACTTTGTTTTGGGGCACGTAGGTTGCTGGGTCCCCTTTCTGTAATGCTGGGCATTGTCCAGGAGCTCCCTCAGGCCGTTCTGATTTTATGTCTGTTGCCCTTGATATTCTTTGGCTAGGCTATTTTGCAACTCTGCAGTCCTTTATTCAATTTACTGAAAACATACTCTGTGCTTGGCACTATGCTAGAGATGATAACAATACAAAGAAATGAGTTTATTAAATGTTGTTAGGGACCAGGACATGCCACCCCCAAATGTGCCACTTTAATATGCATAAGAATTAATTTCATCTAAAGGCATTTGAGCTCCTGAAATCCCTTATCTGCCTAAAAGCAAAGTCTCCTGTACGAATTTGTCATAAATCCCCTCCCCCAGAGCAACTCTAATATTGTCTTCTGGGAGACCAAATACACCACACCCAGGTAGACATCAGTCACAAACTGCTCTATCTCCCGTCTAGTCTCCTAAGGACCCATTTATCTTTCCAAAAACTGTTTGCTTTGCCATAAGTGCCCTTTCTTGCCCTCCCTTTCCCCACTAAGTTAGGTATATTGCGCCCAAATTCTCACCCCCTCTCTGAGTCACTCATGTCTGGGTCCTCCCACATGTTGTTACATGTGTGATACACAGCTTCATAATACATAGCTTGTTTCTCTGTCTTTTGTCAAGCTGATTTACAGTGCCGCCACCTGAGAACCTGGTGGAGGAAAAAAGATGATTTTTTTTAGTCCCCTACAGTTTTAAAAGACAACTTAAAAAAAAAAACAAAAAACAAAAAAAAACTAATGACAGAAAATAAACATGTATCAAAGATTGTATTTAACTCATTAATGATGGAACTAGAGAGATATTACAACAGGTTCAGATGAGAATTGGATGAAAAGAGATTTCTCCTTTGGACAACATTCATTTGTATCTCTAGGAACAGGAATAACTTGTTTCCCTATATATAGGAAACATGGCATCACCATCAGCATTCCGCAAGTTAATTTCAATTTCTGTGGAAATTTATGCATGAGGACAATTAGAGTCTAATTCATCTCCAGAAAATCTAGACTCTAAGCATGAAGATAATGTTCCGGAGGCAGCTCCCAGTGGTGTATGTGGGGAGTGGGTGCAAGTTTTCAGGCTGGGGTAGGGAGAGGTCCTCTATCAATAAGATGAGGAGGGGAATTAGGTCTCTGGAAGGCTGCTCCCCCTGCCTCCACTCCCCTACTGCCTCCTCCCTTAGCGTGTGGTCTCCTCCTTCCATGTACTGAGTCTCTAGATAAAAGTACCTGAAGGGCTACCGGGAAGAGTACTGGGTGAGTGTTTCCTCTGACTGACATGAGGGATGGAGGGGAAATGGAGGATGATGGAAGCTTCCCTAGGACAGCATCACAGGCTGCTCCCAGAGGCTCAAGTGAACTCTTCAAAGATGTTTTTCAGCAAATCGGTAAGCATGACCAGTTAGAGAATATTTAGGAGATGGAAGAGAGGATAGGAGAAAGACGAGTTGTCATCCAGAGGTAAGACTGGAAATGCAAGCAAAGGCTGGACTTGAAATGTTGAGCTAAAGAGATCCAAGGTGATGGTCATTTATTCAACAAATTCTGAGCCTCCACCATGTACCAGCACCTATTATAGGTGCTTTGGAGATATCAGTGTATGCAACATGTAAAAATCCCAGCCATCTAAGTGGTAGGAAATACATAGAAAAACATATGGTGCATTTGACAGCATAAAAATACTATGAAAATAATAGAGCCGGGAAGGGGGATTGTGGGCCAGGGCAGGACAGACTGCAATTTAAATAAGGTTGTCAAGCTAGACCTCACTGTAGGGTGACATCAGAGCAAACACTTGAAGAAGACGGGGAACTAGCCCAGGAGCTATCTAGGAGAAAGAGAGTTCTAGGCAGAGGAAAGAGCCAGTGCAAAGGCCCTAAGTTGGAAGGGTGCCTGGCTTGCATGAGGAACAGCAGAGGCCAGATAGCTGGAGCCAGGATAGCAGATGAGGTCAGGCAGTGGGGCCAGGTCATGCAGGGCTGTGGTCTGCTGTAAAAATGACTGCTTTTACTCAGACGGAAAAAGGGGGCTTAAGGATTTTGAGCAGAAGAATATCATGATATGATTTATGTTTTGAGAATAAGCTGTAGGAGGCCAAGAGTGGAAATAGGAAAACCAGTCAAGAGGCTACTATAGTGAAGATTTGGACAAGTGCTGCACTGCCTCCAGGATGGTAGCAATGGAAGCGATCAGATTCTGAATGTATTTTGAAGATCGAACCAACTGGATTTTTCAGTAGACTGACCACCTCATTTAAATATATATTGTGATTATGACAAAAGGAGGGGAGTCAAGGACCATTCCCAAGTTTTGAACCAGAAAGAGAATTGCCATCAACAAAGGTGGGGGAAAGCTGGGCAGAGAGGTTTGGGGTCAGAGTGTGTTTTGGCGGAGAGGAGGATTAGGAGTTTAGTTTGGGACTTTACTACGTTTGAGATACCTGTTAGACATCAAATCACAAAGATCTGCGTACCAGCAAAAAGGGACTTTCCTTCTAAATGCACTTACACGGTAAGGCCCAAAAGTGTCCTAAGGTGATATTTCCCTAATTTAAACACTGCAAATCAAGCCCAGGGGTGGAGATTAACCATGCAAATGAGACATGCGATGTATGAAGAAGCATGTAGACTCACTGCACAGGCGCCAAGAAACCTCCGCCTTCACATGCCTAGACATAGTTTTTACCCTGTCGAGCTCTCTTTAAAACCCTGCCCCAACTTCTGTCCAGGAGCCACCCGAACATTTCCTTTCTCTGCGTTGTTCCCTGTACACAAGCTTAATAAACCTTTACCTCTAGCCTGAACTTTCTGTGGTGATTTCTCTTGGTTTCTATCCTGGGAGATCACAAGAACCTGGGGCAAGGTAGGTAACAATAGTAAGAATTTTAAAAGATGAAATCTGTGAAAGGGCATTGTTTCTTCACTCAGTAACCATTTAGTGATTAAGCACAGGGCTTGGTTCAGGGCGTAGGAATGTGAATTAGACGCAGAAATGAAAATCCATCAACACAATGCAATACATTCAGTCAGGGATTATTGTTTTTACTTAACAAACGTGTGGTATTTATCTTGTGCTAGCACTGTTCTAAATACTTTACAAATATTAACTACATTCAAGAAAAAATGGGGCCAGCCCAGTGGCTCAGGTGGTTGGAGCTCCGTGCTCCTAATGCCAAAGGCTGCTGGGATTCCCACATGGGCCAGTGGGCTCTCAACCACAAGGCTGCCGATTTGACTCCTCGAGTCCCGCAAGGGATGGTGGGCTGCGCCCCCTGCAACTAACGACGGCAACTGGACCTGGAGCTTAGTTGCGGCCTCCACAACTAAGATTGAAAGGACAACAACTTGACTTGGGAAAAATCCTGGAAGTACACACTATTCCCCAATAAAGTCCTGTTCCCCTTCCCCAATAAACTCTTTAAAAAAAAAAAAAAGAAAGAAAGAAAGAAAAAAAATGGCACAGGATACAGTGAAAAGTTGAAGACAAGATTGAGGAGATTCAGGATGTCTCTCCAGTAAATAGCTTAAAGGCCATTCTTTTGACAAATATTTGTAGAGTGCCTTCGTGAGGGTGGTACATACCTCTTAATCTGAAACTGGGGCCTGCAGTTGAATCCTGCTAGAACAAAGTAGTTCTTTTGGGCCCTCCTGTATTCACTAATTCATGACTGCATTTACCAATGAGCCTGGGTGTGCTAGGGAGAAGTTCTTAGGAGCAGGGAGAGGTTTCTATTCTATTCTTATCCCTTCACACACAACCACCCTCATATGCCAGGCTGTGGCCAGCACCTTTTCTGAGTCATTTCCTAGTCCCACTTTAATGCTTTTTTTTTTTTTTTTCACTGCTTTTTGATTTTCCCCCAATCAGATGAAGGGAACCAAAATGTTGCCACTTTAAGCTTGTTTTGGGGATACTAAGCTCTTTATTAACAAACAAGACTCAGAACCTTTGACCCTCCCTCCTTTCCTGCTCAAGAGATTCAGACAGGAAAGCCTGCTTTAGGAAGGGAGCCTTGGCTAAACTGCTTTAAGAATCTTCACCCTGGCACTTTTGGGGCTGTTTGGATATAGAACAAATAAGCTTAGAACACTTACTAAGCTCTCAATGTTATTTTCTTTCTTTCTGACTTTTTCATATCATACTTTGTAAGTGCATAACCACCTATGAGGAAGTCAGTTTGTGCTTCCTAGGTAGAATGAAGAGATTTTAAACCTAGAGATCAGTAAAGGCTGGAACTGATTTTAGGAACTTTGGGGTTTTGTGGGCTTTGGCTTTTGGGAGGTTTGGTCTGGGGGATTTCTTTCTTGTTCATTTTGATATTTGAACTAACATCAGGAAATATCTTTGTCTTGAAAGGTACATTTGACTTTAAAGAGCCTTAGTAGGTGTGGGCCAGAGTAGACTGGCTGCTTTGGACTAGAAGTATACTACAGTAGTAGCATTCAAACTTTTTGAACAGACTCACAATAAGAAATACATTTTTCTTCATGACCCATCATACACATAGCATACACATATGTAACTGAAACATAAATTTCATGAAACTGTGTGTCATACCCTCTGATATTTTCTAGTCTGTGAGGATCCGCTACGGGCTCACAATTTTGAAAAAATGCTTCACCAGGGCAAAGTGACTGAGAGACCTGTTGGGAAGTCTAACAGTCTACATTCTAATGGGAGCTCCCCACTTACAGCTGCGTGCCTCGGGTCAATTAATTAACCTTTCTAAACCTTACGGTCCTCAAATGTAATATGGGAATAAGCTACTTCAAAGGATTTTTTGGGAATGAGATAGTAAGCATTCACAATCGCTTTTATAACTCTGCATCTGCATTCAAGAAAGCCCCTAAGGTTTCCAAAATTGTTCAGCTCAGTACCCCAAGAATATTAATCATTCCATACGTTTATATAGCAAAGCTCCCGTGGTAAAAGCCCCGTCTATTTCCCATTACCTGTGCACACTGTGGACCTCTGAGGGAGGCACCTAAAGCCAGTGAGCCTGAACCACACCTCATCTTTGGCCCCTGCTCTCACATCTCTGAATAGCCTAGCCCCCAAACCCAATGTCCCTTGATTCTGAACAATGTCCCTTGATGTGTCTTTGTCTTGGATCATGCAGTCTTCACCTGAAATGTCTTTCTTCTTTTATTTCTGCTTAAACAACACCTACACAGGCCTCAAGATCAGGATCAAGTGTTGCCTTCTGTATATACTGTACAGGCTCTCCTCGTGATTGTTTTTCTCCCCTTTTCCCAAAATCCTGTCCTAACATTTAATGAAGAAAGAAAGAAACAACCACATGTAAGCATTTCATCTTTGGAAAGCAGAGATTATACAACTCCAAAATAATCTTTATATAATTAAATAACCCTTATTTAGTATGGGAATTTCACATACACCTCTGACTTGGACTGTGGCTCAGTTATAGCCTTACAATTTGTCTCAGTTATTTTCAGACATACATTGCATCTCAGATATTTGTGTGTCTCTTATTTTGTTTTGTTTTTAGTTCTAGGAGATGTAATATTGAGAGTAAGGTATTGATCGAAGTGTGATGGGAGAACAATGAACATAAATTTAATTATTTGCAAACAAACAAAAAAGTTAAATATATGAATTGCAGCTGTTCTGGGGCTGTTTATTATATGACATTCCTGGTGGATCTGTTCCAGATGCATTTTTAACAAGAGGAGGCAGGGCAATTTGTTAGGACTTGTATGGAGCAGATGGATCAGCTCAACTTTCTGGCAGTTGCTCTGCCATCCTATGCCCTGTGTAGCAAAGGGAAGTTTTGTTTTCGATCAGGATTTTTCTTGCTTAAAGCCAAAGAGAATGGGGAAAGGGTGAAGGTGTTGCCAAGAAGCTTGGCATGGGCATTAGAACACCTCTGGCCTAATTTCTCCATCTAAAGAATGGATGGAAAAGGTTTCTGTTGTGTGTTCCTGACCAACCTTGGGGTAGGTGGTCACTCTTACTTTGGAAATTCTGTTTCCATCCCTAGGACGAGGAGGAAAACTCTAGAGTTCTAGTGGCCATCCTACTTAGGCTGAAATTAAAATGTTCCTGAGACCGCACCCCCAAATGTTCCCCACATACGCGAGCATTCTAGACAAAAGAGATAAAAAAAACACACAAAAAAACCCATTTCTGTTCAGATTGAAATGCAGAGCTAAACTTGGGATCTAGGACACTGGTTAGTCTATTTTAAGCACCACATCCACTCCAACCCTTCCTGTATTTTCCTTCTCAAGCACTCTCACACTCATTTTTAAGATCCTGACAATTAAAAAGCTTTGGCAACGTTACCCACTAGATTTGTATTAACCGCTTCTTGATACCCCAACTATCTATGGTTGTAGTTTTTTAAATAATTTTTTAATTTTTCAGTTATAGTTGACATACAATTTTATATTAGCTTCAGGTGTACAACATAGTGATTAGACATTTATATAACTTATGAGATAAATCTAGTACCTATCTGATGCCATACATAGTTTTTACAATACTCCTTATGTTATACTTTTATTTCCTCATGACTATTTTGTAACTACCAATTTTTACTTCTTAATCCCTCCCCATTTTTACCCACCCCCAACCCCCCCTCCCATCTGGCAACCATAAAAGTGTTCTCTGTATTTGTGAGTTTGTTTCTCTTTTGTTTCTTCATTTATTTTGTTCTTTAGATTCCACATGTAAGTGAAATCATATTGCATTTGTCTTTCTCTGTCTGACTTACTCTACTCTGCATAATATCCTCTAGGTCCATTCACGTTGTTGCAGATGGCAAGATTTCATTTTTCTTTATGGCTAACATTCCACTATAAATATATGTACCACCCCTTCTTTATCTATTCATCCACTGATGGACACCCAGGCTGCCTCCATATCTTGGCCATTGTAAAAAAAATGCTGCAATGAATATATGTTTGCACATGTCCCTTCCAAGTACTGTTTTGGGTTTCTTTGGATAAATATTCCAAAGTAGAATTACTGGGTCCTTCTTTGTCTCTTGTTATAGCCTTTGTTTTATAGTCTCGTACAAATATTGCTACCTCAGCTTTTTTTGTTTGTTTCCATTTTCATGAAATATCTTTTTCCATCTCTTTACTTTTAGTATATGTGTGTCTTTCTGTTGTCATGCAGCAGCCTACCCATCTGTCCCCTCGTACCTACCCCTAAAGAAAGGAGAGTCTGTGAGACTGATCCTTTCAGGGACTTTGCTTCACCTTTGTGCTTACACCTTATGTCTCCATGTTTGGCTCCAAAGGATGGCTGGTTAGTCAATGACGGGTAAGATTTCTCAAGGGAGGAACAACCTAAGACAGCACAGTCACATAGGGGCCATCAGGAGAACTCACGGGGTTGATAGAGGTGGGCATAGACCCCCATCTTCCCCCGGCTAAGGAGAGCTTCTGCCTCTGTGGCTATATTCCTTCCCACAACCTGCTTGGGAAGAGATTCAATGATGTGATAACATCAGTTTTCCATCTATTCATATCAGTAAGTTTCAGCATAAAGATTTTGTCCATTGGGGAGGTACATACAACAATTACTAAGACATCCTGTGACTTTTGGTTCCAGCTGCTTGCAGGCAAGGGTGATTGGTTTGAATCAGTTTCCTAGGATAATGTATGAAATTCACAGACTGTTGAGAAAACAATGTTACTTCCTTGTGTGTACATCAATAAAAGCCAGAAGGTGGCCCGATTCGGGGCTCTCAGTCCTTTGAGGCTGTGAGACCTTAGTGCATAAATCTCTTGACTTCTGTTTCTTTCTTAACCCTTCGCAACCCCTTCTCATTCTCTCACTGCCCGTGTTGCGCTGGACACGACATCTTTCAATCTGAAGTGAGTCTCTTGTAAGCAGTATATGGAAGAGTTGTTTTCTTATCCATTAAGATACTTTATGTCTTGCTATTGGAGTATTTAATTCATTTACATTGAAAATAATTGTTGATAGATATGTAGTTATTGCCATTTTATTATTCATATTTTTTTACCTCCTTTTTTTCCTTCTTCTTCTTAAACAAGTCCCTTTAACATTTCTTGCAATACTGGTTTGGTGGTGATGAAGTCTTTTAGTTTTTTCTTGTTGGGAAGCTCTTTATCTGTCCTTCAATTCCAAATTATAGCTTTGCTGGGTAGAGTAATCTTGGTTGTAGGTCCCTGCTTTTCATCATTTTGAATATTTTGTAACAATCCCTTCTGTTTTGCAAAGTTTCTGTTGAGGAATCAGTGGACAGTCTTATTGCAGTTCCCTTGTAGGTAACTGTTTTTCTCTCACTGCTTTTAGGATTCTGTCTGTCTTTCACTTTTGGCATTTTAATTATGATGTGTCTTCATGTGGGCCTCTTTGGTTTCATCTTGTTTGGGACTCTCTGAACTACCTGGGTTTGTGTGTCTAGTTCCTTTACCAAGTCAGGGAAGTTTTCTGTCATTATTTCTTCAAATAGGTTTTCAATTCCTTGCTCCCTTTCTTCTCCTTCTTGTACCCCTATGATGCAAATGTTAGTATGCTTGATGCTGTCCCAGAGACCCCTAAACTATCTTCATTTTTTTGGGTTCTTTGTTCTTTTTGCTGTTCTGATTGGGTATTTTCTGATACCTTATTTTCCAAATTACTGATTCTATCCTCTGCTTCTTCTAATGTCATCTAATGTACCCTTGATTCCCTTTAATGTATTCTTCATTTCAGTTTGTATATTCTTCATTTCTGATTGGATTTTTTTTATGTTTTCTACTCCATCTTTATGTCTATCTCTGTTGAAGTCCTCCCTGAGATTATTGTACATCCTTATAACCAGTATTTTGAACTCTGCATCTGGTAGATTGCTTGTCTCCATTTTGTTTATTTTCTGGAGCTTTGTTCTGTTCTTTCTTTTGGGACATGTTTCTTTGTCTCCCCATTTTGGCTGCCTCCCTGTGTTTGTTTCTATGTATTGGGTAGAGTTGCTATGTCTCCCGGTTTTAGTAGAGTGGCCTTATATAGTAGGTGTGCTGTGGGGCACAGTGGCGCAGTCTCCCTGGTCACCTGAGCCATGTGCTCCAGGTGTGTCACTTGTGTGGGTTGTATGTGCCCTCCTGTTGTAGTTCAGCCTTGGTTGCTGTTTGCATATCAATGAGAGGGATTGATCCTGGGCTCATTGGTTGTAATGACTGGCTGTGATTACAGTGGAGGAGCTGTTGTGCAGAATTTACTTTAGCAGGGCTCTGGTGCTTGCCCAGTCTGTTGTTAGGGTGTGTGGTCTGAGGAGGCAGCTGTGTGGTGCTCCTGGCAGTCTGAAGTTGGTCACTGGGTGTGTCAGTTCCAGGGTCTTTTGGGAGGGGCCCTACCACAGGCCAAGTTTAGCAGCAGCCTGTGCCATGCTCCTGGGCCACCTGGAATGAGCCACAAAGCAATCCACAGATGGCTATCACCTATACTGAGCTGTAGGTGCCTGGGGAGAGGCCAAGTCTTGAACCAAGGTCTGCTACTGCTAGTACTGGGTTTGCAGCTGCTCAGCAAGAAGTATGGGGCACACCAAGGCCATGCAATGCTTGTTTGGGGTTTGTGAAAATTTTAGGAAAATCTTCAGCATGAGCCAAAACAGGCCATTTGTATGGAAAAGCCACTGGAAGCAGCTTGGGTGGGCCTGCAAATTGGGTGGGGTGGGGTTTCAAGGAATCACCTTGGCAGGCAAATGATTTAGCCAGGTTTGTGGAAACTCATATATGGCAGCCACCTTTGTCTGCATGCTGGGAGTGGGGCAGGCTCAGCAAAGGAACAGTGGCTTTGGCATCACTGCTGTCTGGAAGAAAGCTGCCCCTCCAGTCCTCGTCCTGAAGCCAACAACTCAGTTCCTCCCTGTATGTCCCTGGAGCCTTCTGGGCAGCTGCCCCAGAACTGGAGCACACAGCGAGTGGGCCTGTTAAGAGGATCACCTGAGACTCCAGCAGTCTCCCATCTCATTAGCCACAATCTTCACTGGTTTTCACAGCCAGAAGTTGTAGGGACTTCTCTTCCCAGCACTGCAACCCTGGGCTGGGACCCCTTGCTCCTCAGGGGGAATTTCACAGTCGAGATATCCTGATTTTTAACTACCTGTTCCATGTATCTGCCCCTCCTACCATCTCTAGGTGGCTTCTTCTGTATATTCTTAGTTGTAGGACTTCTCTGCAGCTTGACTTCAGGTACTTCGCAAGGACGGTTGTTCTGTAGTTCAGTTGTAATTTTGATGTGGTCATAAGATGATGCAAACACAGCATTTCCTACTTCATCATCTTGACCAACCCTCCCCCTGACTGTAGTTTTAAACCCTTATTGTATAGCCTGAAATTGTTTAACTGATATTCTTTCTACTCAAACCCCTCTTTAATCAGTGTGCTACGCAGTGCCAGAGTAATTGCTCTAAAATGCAAATCTGTCTCCCTCTTAACATCCTTCACGAACTCCATAACATTATAAGAAAAATTCTAAGTGTCCTGGTATGGCACACAAGACCTTTCATGTTCTGTTCCTAGAACCTCTGCAGGCTCATATTATTTTTTTAATTGGGGAATATTGGGGAACAGTGTGTTTCTCCAGGGCCCATCAGCTCCAAGTCGTTGTCCTTCAATCTAGTTGTGGAGGGCACAGCTCAGCTCCAAGTCCAGTCACCATTTTCAATCTTTAGTTGCAGGGGGCGCAGCCCACCATCCCATGATGGGGAATTGAACTGGCAACCTTGTTGTTATGAGCTCATGCTCTAACCAACTGAGCCATCCCAGCCGTCCCTCTGGAAGCTCAGCGGCAGCTTGCTGTCTTCAATCTAGTTGTGGAGGGTGCAGCTCACTGGCCTATGTGGGAATCGAACCGGCAACCCTGTTGTTCAGAGCTTGTGCTCTAACCAACTGAGTCATCTGGCCACCCCCAGGCTCACATTTTTCACTTCACCTGCATATGAATTCCCAGAACTTTTCAGCCTTTGTGTCTATACTCTGATTTCCTCAAGGAAATGCCTTCTACCAACACCCAGATGAGCTGTGCCTTCTTACATGAAGCGCTCGTTGACCTCTTCCCTCCTCCAACTACTCTTGGCCAATGGTTCCTCCTTTGTATTCATCTACAGCATTCTGCTTATCTCTATCATGATAGTTATCTCTTCAATTAGCTCCTTCATGGTAGAGTATGTGTATAGTGGGAATCCCTATTTATCAAATTTAACTGAAGTGATTTTTTAGTTGATTTTTTATTGAGGTAACATTGGTTTATACTAAGTTGATTTTTAATCTTTTAGAAGTTCCAATACTGGCAAGCTTTTTCCAGTATCAGGGTATTTGCATAATTAGATCTGGAATAATTTTCTTCTTATTTCCTACATAGCACATGTTACAATTTCAAATTATTTATGAAGGTAATATAGCGAATAGTTAACAGCCTGGGAACTTACATCAGAATGTCTAATTTCAAAATGCAAAATGGGTGACCTTAAGCAATTTTCTCACTTTCTATGTCTATGTGTACATGCCTCAGTTCCTTATTTGTAAAAGGGGACTAATAATCCTGGTTATGAGGATTAAGTTAAACAAGATAATATTTGCTAAATGAGATAATATTTGCTAAACAGACTTGTGTGGCATGTAGCTAATATTTATTGCTGTTTATTTAAAAAACATTTTTTAATTAATGAATGTCATTTCACTGTAAGCTCCAAGAAGCTAAGGACTCTGATATCTTCACTATTGTATCCTAGCATGGCATACTAGTAAGTGCAAAATAAATTTGTGTAATCTGAATGGCTGAATAAATAACAATACGTACTTTAGAATATTAACTGAAGATAAGGAGGAAACTGTGACTGCTTATCACAGTGATATCAGAAGCCACATCAGCGGCTTTCTTTAATTAACAATTAACTTTCTAACCCTTATGTTCACTTGGCAACATAACCAAGCAATTCTTTTTTTCTTTAGTTTACGTGAAAACACTTGGATGAAAGTTAGATGAATGGAGTCATTCTTGGATTTTTATTAGAGGAAATTGTTCTCTTATTTACTTTACTCAGAACTGAGAGTATCATGTCTAGGACTGACGAAGAAGTTGTTGGAATAAACAAGCTCAGGTTAAGGTGACCTTGCTCTACAGAGAACAGAGAGAGTCTTAGGGTGATGTACTATGAGAACAAAATGACAAGCAGTATCAAAATAACAAGGCAATGTAGGCAGCTTTTTAAGCACGTTAAACTCCCAACAGTGATCCTGTAATTTATTCTTAGTGAAAACCTTAGCTCCTGCCCAGAAAAAACATCTTATGAAATTAGTAGTATAGACAGAGGAGAGAAAAGGACAACTTTTCACTTTTTAGTAGGGAAAGAAGTAAAGTTCTGAGAAAGAAAGAAAGTCTAATATCAGCTTCCCTAGGTTATGGGTTTTTTAAAAAAATCAGAAGACTTTCAACAAAAAGATTTTAAGAAATAAGTCAATGGATAAAGGGAGTGAGAATAGTTATGCTGGAAAACCTAGGTTGAGGAGAGGCACAGTGGCTTAATACAGTCAAGGCAGAAAGGATAACAGTATGTTACTTAGTTCTCATGCTCTTATAAAGGCTATCCAAGTGGATGATCAGAAGCAGAGCACTACAAGTTTCATTCATACTGCCAAAAGCTTGTAAAAAACCAATGGCTCCTACACAACCAGAGCACTGAAGGCCCAGGGACAGCTCCTTTATTTTCCAGCTGTAGAATCAGTATCAATTCTTTTGCTGGCCAACTAAATGTGTGTTAAACATTTTTATCCACATCCTGTACTTGTTCCTCTGTATCATAGGTTGTTTACCACATTACATAATCTTAAGGGCTTGGAAGTCATGACTGTGCAAAGCTCAAACATAGGCAGGTGGTAACGGTCTTAGAGGAGGAAGAAGAGTAGGCTTCCTAGTGTAGGTATAGTTCTAGCCCACTAGACTAGAGAATCAAGCTACTGCATCTTAGTCCCCTTCTTAGGAAGGACATTCATAGTGCAGATTCCTTCCTTGGGCAAATGGAAGATGGCTTTCTAGTACTTCTTGCTTGCCCAAAGAACATAGGCCCTCTTATCCTCACAACCCAAATATCCTTTCTTGTTTATAGTATTGTATCTAGAGTTTTTCAATATAAGCCAGATAAAAAAAAAAAGCAATTGTAGCTCTTTCCAACCCAATGAGAAAGACTGGAGGATTGAGGAAAGGAAGGAAGCTGAGGAGGACTGGGGAGGGGGCTCTAGCAGGCGTATACTTACCACTTTTTGGTTCCCTTCGTTATCGGTGAGCAGCCACTCGATATCCAGGGTGTCTTTTTCTGGAAGCCCCAGTTGGTGATGACAGGGCAAAGTGACCTTTTCCTCTGCCACTCTCTTGATCTCAGTGTGAGTCCCCAAGGTTCCAACATAGTAGGAAACTAGAAGAGGAAAAACCTCTAATGAACAATACAAAGACTGCATGGCAATGCGGAGGAAGCAAATACTACAATGAATCATTACTGGGTGTTCTTGTGAGCAAGGAGCGTGTCAAGGTGTTGGAACAATCCTAGACCAGAAATGCTGGAAGCCCCGGGGTCTCACACTCTCTCCTCAATTAACTGAATTCATCACATCTTCCTTAAATCCCTCGAGTTACACTTTTACTAATGCCTATCTTTCCTATCTTATTGGGTTTTTATGAATGATGAAATTATTCAGGCCACAACAACTGTGTTTTTCGATCTTTCCCTCCCCTACTAGCAGATGCTTCCAATAAGACAGAAACCAAAAGGGAAGACAGGGGTTAGCACCTCCCCAGAAAAGGCGCCAGATAGGAGTTCACTCCTTAGAGCCTTCTTAGAAACAGGTTACCTTCACAGACCTCTGAGGAAGTGCAGGAATGCCTCAGGGAACAAGTGGGCTCTTCTGGGCAGTTCCTGCGTCCCTTAAGGACACGCACTCTCCTATAACCCGACTTCTATCTTACATTCTCTGTAGTTTCATATTACATGGCTTCAAACTATGAAGCGACCCTTTCTATCCAAAGCTAAACGCTGAGTTACCACATTTGGATCCTGTCCCTCTATCGATTCAATATCCCTTTGGCCAACAGGAATTCAGTTCCACTTTTGGCTTTCTTTACCTCCAACTTTCATCTATTTCCAGGAATGGTATCCTGTCAGCAACTTTGGACTCCAAGCTCACCTTTTCTCCTTACTTTTAATCTCTCTCTTAGTACCTGGCTGAGGCGCTGACTTGTTGACTATTAAATCTAGAGTATTAATGACTGATGAATGGGTATGATGAGACCCCAACTGGATCTAGGTCTGATGTGCCTGGCATTCAAGGTGTGTGTGAGCTCTGGATCTTCCTTTATCTTCTTATACAGTAATAAAGAAGCTCAGCGTGAAAAGTGATGTTCAAGCCATTTACAGTGTAACAGAATCATACAACCGCCAAGTTAAAACAGTCCGAAGTGCCAGGGCTTGTGTGAAGTCCTCGGAGAGAGAGAGAGAGAGAGCGAGAACTCACTGTCACCTCAGGAGGGTTTTAAGCATTGAAAACCAAGAATCGTGACTAATAGAAACACATAAGCTACCTCTCTTATTGCTTGTTCGTTTCCCCAAATTGATCAGCAGCAAATCTGTGGAAAGGATAAGGGCCTGTATTCTTGCCTGCAGGGAAATGAAACAAAGAAGAAGGGAGCAGGGGAGACTGTGGCTCATTCTCTACTAGAGGGCTGACTGGCTGAAATGCAGGGTTAGAGCCCTCAGAGGCATCCACACTAACAAGAGCAGCAGGTGGATTCCCAAGCTCCATGGCAAAGAAAGGAGACCATAGAAATATGCTAAGCATAAGAAGGAGTCTTCAGAACCAACAACATAAGCCCCTTATAAGGTCTTACTGACATTCTCAACACGGTTCTTGTTATTTCTGTTTAGAATTTGACATCGCAGTGGAAGTAGCCATGATTCAGTGAGCATTTCTTGTAGTTTTTGCTCTAGACTGAGCACGCAAATCTATGAAGAAAGTGTAACTATCTAAATTTATGGAGAAAATGTAAAGAGGGGGTTAGCAACTTGCACAATATCACATAGCTAGGAAATGACAGAGCAGGGGCTCCACCCAGATCTCACTGCGAAGCTCATACTCTGACAGCCATGCTATATGCTCGTACCCTGTGGTTTATGTGGCTTCCAGGATTTTGGGGTTCTCCCATTAGCCAATAAGCTTCTTAAAATTCAGTACCACTCACCACTGTATTCCCATAGCACCCAGCTCTGGGTCTAACACACTGCAAATGCTTCATAAGAATTGATTTGAATCTAAGCCATGCACTCATTTTACCAAGGAGCAAACTGAGGCCTGGGGAATAAAGGAGTCAGCCAAATGTCTTACATCTCATTTAGTGGCAGAAATAAGCCATATAAAACCCATCTTCCCTCAGTCCCGTGAAGCTGTTATAGAACAGCAGGGAAAGTAGTAAGCTTGCAAGGAGTTGTGCCTTCGATCCCTGATCACTTCCCACTAGACACAACAATGCCCAAATGAAACAAGTGTCCCACACCCTTGGCAAAGTTAGAGAACCCACCACAATTTGATGCATACAGTAGACACTTACTATATACATTGAACAAATAAATGTAAACATCAGCTATGAAATTTGCCAATTTTAGCCACTAGAGGGCATCAAAGGCTCAGGTTTGGTTGCTGTCCCCAAAGGAAAGGAACATAGTGGTGGGTGGTGTGCTTTGCCAGGGCGCCAAGTTCTATTTATACTATATCCAGAACTATATACAGCAGTGCAGGGAGGGTGCCACTCAGTGAATACAAATTACCAAGGCAGGTAGCCTCAAAATCAGTTCATGCTCCCCTAGTCTTTCCTGAACCCCAGCTCCCCAGACACAAAGAGGCCACTACCTAGGATCCCTGCAGATTTCTCAGGTCCTTCTGAGCTTTTCTTTTTTTTTTTCCACCCACACCTCTGTTTTGTAGTCTAAGCAGACAGGGGCCTGGGCTCTGTGTATAACCCGGCTTGGCAATGCTCCCAGGGGCTGCTGAGCATGGATCTGCCACCTGGTGGGTGAGCGGGAAGGGGCAATCCAAATACCCACTGGCCAGCCTTGGGTTCCCTGGGCACTGAAATATTCATCTTCATTAGGAAGGACCTTAGAGATCATCAAGATTTAACTTATGAGGAAACTACAGGCTGGAGGATTTAAATTTTATGTCGCAAAGCTAATTGAACCACAAATATGGGAAAAAAATCTCCGGTGGGTGTTTGGGACTCTTGCAGCATTTGACAGTGGGGAGAGGTGCTGGAAGGTGGTAGAGGGGAGGGCCGCCTCCATTTCCATGGGCACATGCAGAATGCAGTCATGGCAGCCACAGGCTCTCCGTAAGTGGAGGCTTCTGCATGTAACTCAGATACTTAAAAGACGTTTGGGAGCTTGGGAAAATTACCCTCTCTGAGCCTCAGTGTTCTCATCTGCAAAGAGGGAGTTAACCAAGCTGAGGTAAAGCACCTGGTGATGGAACACAGGCGTTTCTCTCTAAGTGCTCTTCTCTACTAGAAGGGCATTTTCTCGGATGACTGTGCTGCCTTCAGTCAGTTAAGATTAGCTTAAGGTTTTATTCTCTAAAGGGCATTTGCATTTAGTAAAGATTCTCTTGAACCTTCAAGACCTCCTTCAAAGAGATGGGACAGAAGTAACTTTTTTTTCAACATGAATACTTTCATATAACTGAGGGAAAATAAGCCATATATTTTGAAGATAAATCCATTGAGAAGATGATAGTAAATTTTTAAAAGGTGATTTCTATAACCAATTGACTAGTTCTTTCACATTAAAACATTCATAAGTGAAGTCTTCAAAAAATTTTTTTGAACAAGGAGAGCATTGTTTCTGTGGTCAGATAGACGTCTTGAATGACCCTTCCAAGGAAGTTCACTTAGTCCAACTTAATGAAACCTATAGCCTTCGCTTACTGACGGAAACACTGTTTCCATCACATATTAAGGCCGAATTTCCAGATCAGACCATGTGGGTTTGAGCAGATGTGGCCGGAATAAGAACGCTAGCCAAATTTTCTCAGATGGCTCCCCATAGAGCCACTGGTGACCCATCTTGCTTCCATGGATGCAACAAAGCAAAAGGCCAAGGGTAACTTTTAATAGAAACTAGGATGCTGCATTTCTCTATTCCGCTAACAGAGAATTCTGCTTTTCAAATACTTACTGAATGCCTACAGGGCACAAGTTGCCTGGGTCTGGCAGTTAAGTCTGCATGCTTACTCTCTCCAAAGAAGGGATTCTCCGGTGTTGCCATCATCAACACAGGCACCCAGCACTCCCCAGAGCCCCATCTCGGAGAGGCCACAGTGCCACTGGTGGAGAACAAGGGGGCTGTGCTTTAGAACTGAGTTGTTTACTAGGCTATATCGACACACAGTTTACAAGGAGCAAAGCTAGAGAGCTATAGTAGTTACTGTTCGATGTCAGGAGCAGGAGCGGTGCCATTCACTCTATTTAACGTACAGCAGGGAACCCTTCCATTCGGTGATTGCACTTTTCTCAATGGACCTGTTCACTTACCAGAATGGGAAGAGAATTTTCTTGTGTTTTACGGAACATAGAATATTAGAGAAAGCCTCAGGAAAATCAAAATCATCACATTGGTCGGAAAAATTCAGAGGACTTTGGAAATTTTAAAATCAACTTCTCTCATTTTATAGATCAAGAAATTGAGGCTTAGAGAGAAGTGACTTACCGAAAGCCCTCCTGATTTCTAGACTAATATACATATACATGTAAAATTCTGTAGGGGTACATGTGTTGTATGTGTGTAGCATTTACTTTCCAGACTGTTTCTGGAATACTGTATGCAATTCAAGCTACAGCATGATGCAATAGGAAGAGTATGAGCTTTGGAGTTAGATGTAGATTTAAGTAGTGGCCAAAAGACCAATGAATTCCCTGACTGCGCTGAGTCTTTTTCTTCTCTGTAAGATGAATATAAAAATATCCACTGTGAAAGATTGTTGGAAGAATTATTTATGATGTATGTAAAGTGTTTGGTGCTGGCACATGCTATATAATACATACTCAAAAAATGGTAATTATTATTACTAATAAGTGTGCACAGTGTAGTTTGAAAGATAAGAAAAACATTCTGAGGAGGTGAAGCAGAACTGTGAGGAGTTTGGAAGTCATTTTGTTTGATAACTGTTAATATTTGGCCACATTTGCTTAATCTCTCTCTCCATATGTATATTTTTTTGCTGCACCAGTTGAATGTAAGTTGCAGAGAGCATGACACTTTGCCTCCAAGTGTTTCAGCAAGCACCTCCTAAAAATAAGGCTGTTCTTCTCCACAACCACAAACCGTTATCACACCTAAGAAAATTAATAATATTGTATGGAAGATCATTTCTGACAAGAGTGTTAAGGGATACTCTGAGAATAAGTGGGACTGAGCTAGTTCTAGAAAGATAGACAGGCTTTTTCTGCATAGAGGTGAGGGAAGGAAACAAGCATTCTTGGTGAAGGGAGCAGCTTGAGCAAATGGCAGCACCTGTCCTCTCTTGACAGCTTCCCTCATGATGAACTAGGGAAGTTTGTCTTGTATATCTGTTGCCTTTCTAAACCCACACGAAGCCCAGCTCCAGAATCTCTGTAGGCAGCTCCCTTTTGGAAGAGGAAAACCATAGTCACTATGAGCTGGTAAGTGACTGATAACATTTTAATGTCTTCTTAAACACAAACGTATATAGGGGATGCCAAAAAAAATGTATACACATGACTTGTATTCATTTTTTTTGTTATCAGTGTATGTTGAATTATTACAATTTTAACAGTTTTTCCCTTTCTTAAAATGTGTATTGTCACGTAGGGCGGCCTGCGGGGGTCTCGGCTCCGGCTCCCCACATAAGAACGCAGGATGTGGCTAGGCCAAAAAGGAACATCCACGGAGCCATAGGTAGGGGAGTCATACCACTATAGTCTCACTGGAGGCTGGATTCACACGACGTGCGACCTGCTGTCCGCTTTACTGCCAACCAACCGACGACTCTGTCTCCTCCATAGTCGCGGCAGTTATATTAGTGGCCAATGGCTCAAGGGTTACAGCTGACGGCCAACTAGCCACAGCTGACAGCCATCTACTACCCGAGCCAGCACCTTTTCACGTGAGGCCAAGAGCCTGGAAACTGCTCTCTGGGGCTCTGTCCCCACAGTATACATTTTTTTGGCACCCTCTGTATTTGATATTTAGAGAAAGCCTAAAGCTAAAGGAATGAAGCTTGCAATTTATTAGCAGAATTTCAGACATCTGGGAATTAGTGTGGTGCCTTTTTATTTTTCCCCCCTGGGAGGTGAGTATTTGTTCCTGGAGACCCTTAAATTAATGGTGTGGGTGCAAGGACCAAGGTAGGAGCCTGAGCTATAGGCTTCGAGGTGGGGGGAAACAGGAACAAGCCTACTCCCCCTTCTGGGTCTGTGGGTTGGTTTTAGAGGAGGAGAAGCAGGGAAGGGAGAAGGTGAGACAGAAGAAGGAAAAGGGGAAAGGAAGAGGAGGATGCAGTGGGGCAGGAGGCTGAGCAACGGAGGAGAGTGGGAGCAAAGCTAAAGGTAGGAGAGGAAAGGGGAAACTGAAGAGCCATGTACTGAATAGAAGAGAGCTGAAGTTTTCAGATTAAACACTGATTAAAAATAATCTCCCTTCCCCTTTGTGAAAAAAATGTCTCAGTATGTACTTCGTATGTATTTATCCATATTAAAAATTGTATTGCGTTCTTCACCTGTTGGGTATGGTGCTGTGAATACAAAGATGACAAGTCTCTCCCCTCCCTCAAACCATTTGAAAGCTAATGCTTAATAACACTTTACATTTATTTAGCTCAGCTCATTCAAACGCATTATTGCACTGTGAGCCCCATGAGCTCACCGTGAGCTAATGTTTATTACCACTATTTCAAAGAGAAAATGAAAACCGACCACACAGCTGAGGTCACAGGACTGAAGGGTAGCATTGTGGGGACATTAGCTCACGTTCAATATTTATTCTATTCTCTTTCCCACATCAAAGCTTATTGCCTTTGCCTCAAACTTGGCTGGTTGGAAACACAGAGATAATGTTTATTAAATGTGGACAGCACAGAGATAGGTAGCAGAGCTGATCATACTAGACACACTTAAAATATAGAAGTATCTTGCCAGCTGGAATCCTGACCCAAAAGAATGATGAAATTTAAAAGTTACAGCTATACTAAGCATAGGATGGGAAAAGCCTGGAGAACTTGGGAGACTACAAGATTTACAGTGACCAGTAGTGTGAAATGGCTGCTGAAAAAGGTGATGGAGTCTGGGCTGCATTAAAAGAGGTCTGATGTCCCAAACATGGAGAGGAGCAACTTCACTGTACTCTATACTAATCAAGAGAGTACATCTAGAGCATGCATTCAGTTGTTGCACATTGAGAGAGAACTGACATAAAAGTTGGCATACAGAAGGTTGTGACTAGCAGATAATGGGATTAAAACAAAACAAAACAAAACATGTCATATGAGGGAGGAATAGTTGACTCAACTATAGGTGAAAAGTTAAGAAAATGGAAGACTAAGGGGCAGCATGGTAGTTACCTTTCAACATTTAAAAGGCTACAAAACAAGTAATAGGCTTATTGGGTGTTCCAGAGGGCAGAATTAGGTCTAGGTGGCATAATAGCTTCAACCATAAAAATGATAGATTGAAATCTCCAACACCTTTTTCCAGTTCTGTAATGATATGATTCTCTTACAAAAGACTCTGGGCTTAATATGTTGATACACTTTCTAATAGTTTTGTCTGATAGGAGAATTAGCTGTGTCGTTTAGTAAATTTTTCAATATTGGAGTCATTCAAGTGGGAGTATGTCAAGAGCTGTGAAACGGATTCTTTTATGTGGATGTTGGACTCAATATTTAATGTCCTTCCTAACTATGGTATTCTATGAAATGTTTTTTTGGGTGCTTACTATATTCAAGGAGCTGTCCTAGTGGAAAGGGATGCAAAGTATAAGACACAAATGTATACTGCTATTAGTCAATGTATTTATCACCACCAATCAGCTCTAAACAATTTATACTAATAGTCTAGCTTTGTTCCATTGTCAACATTACTTTTAAACATTATTGAAGGGCCCTTTGAAAGAACTAAAAGGAACTTGCCCATGTAACTATGCATTTCTTTTTTATCTGTGGATGTTTTAATCCACAAGGGGGCAGAATTTACTTAGAGAGGATTAGGCATGCCTGACTTTTCCTATAGTTCTTACATTATTAGTAAAAAGGATTATAATTGACAAAGAATTATAGACTACCTTGGATTTAAGCTTGAGAAGCCCTTTGCCATTTGTGGTTATATGCTAAATTTCAAGCCTTCTGCACTTAATTTTCAAGAGCCACAGAATAAATAAAAATATTAGAAAATATGGTGAGGCATTCGAAAAGAACTTTGTCAAAGAAATAGAAACATACATGATTTTATTAACTTCATGTCACTGTTTTACCTTTTTCCAACTGAACTAGATGCCTACTTTGTATAATACCAAAAAACCCCTTATTTTAATTGCACAATTTATTGTGAAACAAATCAATTACTCAGGTGCTGTGAAATTATTGTCTGCAGAGAGTCCGTAAGAAAAGGCAAAGAGGGAAGGAAAAAAAAACTGTCCCTCGGGGTTTGAAAATTAATCTGGGGAACGTAATTTAGTGGTTACCAGAGGGTAAGGGAGGTGGGGGGTGGGAGATGAGGGTAAGGGGGATCAAATATATGGTGATGGAAGGAGAACTGACTCTGGGTGGTGAACACACAATGTAATTTATAGATGATGTGATACAGAATTGCACACCTGAAATCTATGTAATTTTACTAACAATTGTCACCCCAATAAATTAAAAAACTAACTAAATAAATAATAAAAAAAACAAAAACAAAAACAAAAAAAAACTGTCCCAGAGGGCTTAGAGGGACTGACGAATCAGCAAAAGAACTGTCAAGGTCCTTTCGATCTTGCAATGTAGTTTTTGTTCGAGGCCAGTGACTTCCTGAATTACAAAATCCTGAATGCTCTGGTCACATGTAGTCTAGAATCTCAAGGTTGGGAAGGCCTACAGAAAGTCATTGTCTTGCCTTCTGGGCAATTTAGTAATTAAAATTAGTCTTCGGAAAAGTATAAAAATTTTATATTCTCTTATTATGACTGAGAATCTGAAATCACAGTAAAAGTGTTTTAATATCTTGACAGATCTGTTTGTATCAAATTTTTTTTAATTATACTATATCATAGGCTATTCAGGGATACTGATCTGTCATTAAGTGTTTCCTTAAACAAACACACTATCCTCAATGCTTTACATTCTAGGTGTTACAAAGCAGAACAATGACAAAATAGTTGGCACCCAGAGGAGAGTAACCTGGTGTGCACACCTGTTCAACAAATTTGAATGGCACTCAAATTTGTTACCATATTAGGTACTGCAGGGGATACAAAGATGAATGACATTGTCTTTTGTCTATGAAGAGATTACAGTAATAGAGAAACAAATAGGCACCCAATAAACCAGTTCAAGGCAGTGTGCGATCAATATCGATGTGAGGGTCAGAAAGTGCTATAGGAATTGAGAGGAGGAAGATCACAGAAAGAGTACTTAACCTGGGCCTTGAAAATTTGGTTGAAATTTTAGCAGCTATTAAGTGAGGTGGTGGCATTCCAAAGATTGGGAGTGGCACCCTGACTGCTTAGGAAACCAGTTGCTAAGCTGACCTCAGCACTTAACAGATTAGAACATGACCATGGACCTTAGTCCTGACAAATTCTCACGGACTGGTTAATAATATCACATAATCAGCATATCAGCAGTGTCACTGTCCTACATACTTAGCTTTCACTTTCTGGGAGTAATGTTTTATCCTGGTATCTCCACTAATAAATGTCAGGAGAAGGATACTGACCTGGTCCACATGGATCACTCTGCCACTCAACACACCACTTATCCGTCAAAATTCTGTCTTCAGTAATATGCTAGTACGTGTTCCATGCATGTGTCCATATTCACATATGCAGGAAAACACACACACAGCTTTCTAGGGACCCTTACAAGCATGCCTGTGTCAGTGCACAGATGAGACAAGAGTGTGTCTCATTGATTCTGAGATTCTCTGAGAACTAGACCCCTCACTAACTTATTTCATTGACATGTCTATTTAAAGACACTATCTCATTCCAAATACTAAGTCACTTTCTAAACCTAAATCTTTTTTTTAATTAAAATTTATTGGGGTGACAATTCTTAGTAAAGTTACATAGATTTCAGGTGTACAATTCTGCATTACATCATCTATAAATCCCATTGTGTGTTCACCACCCAGAGTCAGTTCTCCTTCCATCACCATATATTTGATCCTCCTTACCCTCATCTCCCACCTCCCTCCCCCCTTACTCTCTGGTAACCACTAAACTATTGTCTGTGTCTATGAGTTTCTGTTTCTCATTTGTTTGTCTTGTTCTTTTCTTGTTTTTGGTTTATATACCACATATCAGTGAAATCATATGGTTCTCTGCTTTTTCTGTCTGACTTATTTCACTTAGCATTGTAATCTCAAGATCCATCCATGTTGTCACAAATGGTCTTATTTCATCTTGTCTTACTGCCGAATAGTATTCCTTGTGTATATATATCACAACTTCTTTATCCATTCATCATCTTTATCCAAGGACATTTGGGTTGTTTCCAAGTCTTGGCCACAGTAAATAAATCTACAGTGAACACTGGAGCACACAAGTCTTTATGGATAAATGTTTTCAGATTTTTTGGGTAGATACCCAGGAGAGGGATTGCTGGGTCACACGGCAATTCTATCCTTAATTTTTTGAGGAACCTCCACACTGCCTTCCATAGCAGCTGCACCAGTCTGCATTCCCACCAGCAGTGTATGAGGGTTCCTTTTTCTCCACAGCCTCTCCAACACTTGTTACTATTTGTCTTGTTGATGATAGCCATTCTGACTGGGGTGAGGTGATATCTCATTGCGGTTTTTATTTGCATTTCTCTGATGATTAGTGATGTTGAGCATTTTTTCATATGTCTATTTGCCATTTGTATGTCCTCTTTGGAGAAATGTCTCTTCAGGTCATCTGCCCATTTTTCAATTGGGTTGTTTGTTTTTTGTTGTAGAGTTTCATGAGTTCCTTGTATATTTTGGATATTAGCCCCTTATCGGAGGCACTGTTTGCAAAAATCTTCTCCCATTCAGCTGGTTGCCTCTTTATTTTGTCGATGGTTCCTTTTGCTGTGCAGAAGCTTTTAAGTTTGATATAGTCCCATTTATTTATTTTAGCTTTTACTTCCCTTGCCTTTGGAGTCAAATTAATAAAATGCTCTTTGAACCCAAGGTCCATAAGTTTAGTACCTATGTTTTCTTCTGTGCAGTTTATTGTTTCAGGTCTTATGCTTAAGTCTTTGATCCATTTTGAATTAATTTTGGTACATGGTGACAGATAACAGTCCAGTTTCATTCTTTTGCACGTAGCTTTCCAATTCTCCCAGCACCATTTATTGAAGAGGCTGTCTTTTCTCCATTGTATGTTTTTTGCTTCTTTGTCAAAAACTATCTGTCCATATTTATGTGGTTTTATTTCTGGGTTCTCAATTCTATTCCATTGGTCTACGTGTCTGTTTTTCTGCCAATGCCATGCTGTTTTGATTATTGTAGCCCTGTAGTACAAACTAAAGTCAGGGAGTGTGATGCCTCCAGCATTGTTCTTTCTTCTTAAGATTGCTTTGGCTATTTGGGGTCTTCTGTTCAAATCTGATGATTTTTTGTTCAAACAAATCTGATGATTTTTTGTTCTATTTCTTTAAAAAATGCCATTGGGATTTCCATGGGGATTGCATTAAATCTGTATATTGCTTTGGGTAATATGGCCCTTTTAACTATGTTGATTCTTCCAATCCATGAGCATGGAATGTCTTTCCATTTCTTTTTGTCTTCTACAATTTCTTTTAAAAATGTCTTATACTTTTCAGCATATACGTCTTTCACATCCTTGGTTAAGTTTATTCCTAGGTATTTAATTCTTTTTGCTGCAATTGCAAAAGGAATTGTTTTTTTTTTATTTTTCTGAGACTTCATTGTTAGTATATAGAAATGCAATGGACTTTTCTACGTTGATTTTGCAGCTGGCAACTTTATTGTATTCGTTGATTGTTTCTAATAGCTTTTTGGTGGAGTCTTTAGGGTTTTCTATATACAGCATCATGTCATCTGCAAAGAGTGACAATTTAACTTCTTCATTCCCAATTTGGATGCCTTTTATTTCTTTCTCTTGCCTGATTGCTCTGGCGAGGACTTCCAACACTATGTTGAAAAGCAAAGGTGATAGCGGACAGCCCTGTCGTGTTCCTGAACGTAGAGCAAAGGGCTTCAGTTTTTCACCATTAATTATGAGATTAGGTGAGGGTTTGTTATATATGGACTTCATTATGTTAAGGTACTTTCCTTCTATACCTATTTTATTAAGTATTTTAATCATAAATGGATATTGTATCTTGTCAAATGCTTTTTCTGCATCAATTGATATATCATATGATATTTGTCCTTATGATCATATGATATTTTGTTTATTGTGATGTATCACATTGATGGACTTTGTATATTGAACAATCCTTGTGCCCCTGGGATGAACCCCACTTGGTCGTGATGAATAATCTTTTTAATGCATTGTTGCATTCGATTTCCTAGAAATTTTTTTAGGATTTTTGCATCTGTATTCATCAGAGATATTGGTCTGTATTGGTCTATAGTAAAAGTTCTCTTTTTTTGTACTGTCCTTACAAGGTTCTGGTATCAGGATAAAGTTGGCCTCATAAAATGAGTTAGGGAGTACTGTCTCTTCTTCAATTTTTTGGAAGAGTTTGAGCAGGATTGGTATTGGATCCTCTTTGAAAGTTTGGTAGAATTCACTAGTGAAGCCATCTGGTCCCGGACTTTTGCTTTTGGGAAGGTTATGGATGACTGATTCAATTTCGTTACCTGTGATCGGTCTGTTTAGATTTTCCAGTTCTTCATGGTTCAGCGTAGGAAGGCTATATGTTTCTAAGAACTTGTCCATTTCTTCTAGGTTATTGAATTTGGTGGCATATAATCCTTCATAGTATTCTTGGATGATCCTTTGTATTTCTGAGGCATCTGTGATAATTTCCCCGTTTTCATTTCTGATTTTATTTATGTCTTCTCTCTTTTTATCTTAGTGAGCCTAGCCAAGGGTTTGTCAATTTTGTTAATCATTTCAAAGAACCAGCTCTTTGTCACATTATTTTTTTCTATTGTCTTTTTGTTCTCTATTTCATTTAGTTCTGCTCTGATTTTTATTATTTCCTTTCTTCTGCTGACCTTGGGTTTCATTTGTTCTTCTTTTTCTAGTTCTTTAAGGTGTCACGTGAGGTTATTTATTTGGGATTTTTCTTGTTTCTTCAGATAGGCCTGTAATGACATAAATTTCCCCTTTAAAACTGCTTTTGCTGCATCCCAAAAATTTTGGTTGGATGTATTTTCATTCTTATTTGTTTCTATGTATCTTTTGATCTCTCCTCTAATTTCTTCTTTGACCCGGTCGTTCTTTAAAAGTATGTTGTTTAATCTCCATGTATTTGTGGTTATTACTGCTTTCTTTTTGCAGTTGATATCCAATTTCAAAGCCTTGTGATCAGAGAATATGCTTGGGATGATTTCAATCTTCTTAAATTTGCTGAGGTTAGTTTTATGTCCCAATATATGGTCTACCCTTGAGAATGTTCCATGTAAACTAGAAAAAAATGTATAGGGTGATGTTTTAGGATGAAGTGCTCTATAAATGTCAATTATGTCCATTTCATCTAATGTGTCATTTAGGGCTGCTATTTCATTATTTATTTTCTGTTTGGATGATCTATCCATAGCTGTCAATGATGTGTTTAGGTTCCCTAGTATAATTGTGTTTTGGTCAATTTCTCCCTTTAGTTCTGTTAGCAGTTGCTTGGTATATTTCACTGCTCCCTGATTGGGGAATCAATATTGATGACTAGTATGCCTTCTTATTGTATATTCCCTTTTACCATTATGAAATGTCCATCTTTGTCTCTTGTTACCTTTTTTACCCTGAAGTCTGTTTTATCTGATATCAGTATAGCTACCCTGATTTTCTCTGGATACCATTTGCTTGGAGTGTCAATTTCCACCCTTTCACTTTGAGTCTATGCTTGCCCTTGTAGCTGAGATGTGTCTCTTGGAGACAGCATATGGTTGGGTTTAATTTTTTGATCCAGTCCACTACTCTGTGTCTTTTATTGGTGAGTTCAGTCCATTTACATTTAGGGTGATTATTGATATGTGAGGATTTCCTGTCATTCTATCTTTAGTTTTCTGGTAAGACTGTGTCTCCATCATTTCTTTGCCATTTTGTTGTTGTCTATTTTTTCTGTGTGCTGGTATTCTATGATGTTTCCTTCTGTTTCTTCTTTTATTACAGTACATATTTCAGTTCTGGATTTTTTTTTTTGAGTGGTTACCCTCAAGTTTATGTAAAAGAAAGTTTGATATTTAGAGTATTCCATTTTCTTCAGCATGCCTACTTTCTCCATTCCCATATTCCGGTTCAGGCCTTTACTCTCCCCCTTTTTATGTTTTGGTTGTCACAAATTGTCCCTGTTGATGGTGGTCGAATAGCCTCCTTTAGTATTTCTTGTAGTGCAGGTCGTGTATTAGAAAATTCCCTCAGCTTCTGTATGTCTGGAAAGGTCTTTATTCCTCCTTCATATCTAAAGGATATCTTTGCTGGGTATATTATTCTTGGCTGATAATTTCTCTCTTTCAATAGTTTGAAAATTTGGTTCTACTCCCTCCTGGATTGTAGAGTTTCTGCCGAGAAATCTGATGATAATCTAATGGGCTTTCCTTTGTAGGTTAACGTCTTCTTTTCCCTGGCTGCCTTGAGGATTCTTTCTTTGTCGTTGATTTTTGACAGCTTCAATACAATGTGCCTTGGAGAAGGCCTGTTGGGGTTGAGGTAATTAGGTGTTCTATTTGCTTCTTGGATTCGAGGATCCAGTTCTTTCCACAAGTTTGGGAAGTTCTCATCGACTACTTGTTTGAACATACTCTGTGTTTCCTTTTCTCTTTCTTCTCCTTCTGGTATGCCCATTATTCTTATATTGCTCTTTCTGATGGAGTCAGAAAGTTATTGTAGATTTCTTTCATTTCTTTTAAGTCTCAAGTCTCTTTCTTCTTCCATCTGTGTCATTTCCAGGTTTCTATCTTCAATGTCACTGATTCTTTCCTCCATCTGGTCAACTCTATTACCGAATCTGGCTATTTCATTCTTAATTTCTTCTATTGAGTTCTTAATCTCCAGAAATTCTATTTGGTTCTTTTTCAAAATTTCAATCTCTTTGGTAAAATGTTCATGTTGTTCTTTGATTGTGCTTCTGATTAAACTGCCTTTCTGTGTTTTCTTGCATCTCGTTGAGTTTTTTCAGAAGTGCAATCTTGAATTCTCTGTCATTTAAGTCACATATTTCCATATCTTTAAGTTCCTTTTCTGGAGACTTTTCACTTTCTTTCTGATCTGTCTTGTTGGCTTGGTTATTCATGGCAATTACTGATTTATTATTTCTCTTTCTAGACATCTACAGGAGTGGGTTCTGCAACAGGTTTTTAGGAAGCGGTCTTTCTTTTGTTTTCCAGTACGTGTTTGTAGAATGTTTTACTTTCTCTCCGACTACAGCTTTTTTTTCTCTCTCTCACACTGTAGTGTTATGTTTTCTCTGCACTATTCCAGCTTCTCACACAATGTGGGGATTCCCTGGAAGGCGGGCTTCTCCTCAGTTAACAGTTCGCCTGGGTCACAGGGAGCAGTGTCCGTTTGGGTATGTGGAGAGCTTTTGAAGTTCCAAAGCTCTTCCAGCACTAGATTCAGAGCTTGTGTGTTTCAGCAGTTCTGTTTACTCCTGCAGGGATCCACCCAGATAGGTGGGAACATGGGAGGGGTGAACTATGAGAATTGGCCCAGAGCAATACCGGAGGCCACCACCACAGCCGGTACTGCTTCCAAAGCTCCCGCCCCTTTGCCAGAACTAGTTGGGCTGCGAATCTTTGTCTGTGGACCACAGTTCTCAGAGCTGCAAATATTCTGTTCTTTTGATCTGACACTGCTACTGTTCCGCTTCTAGCACTGGGCAGGTGGTGGTGGGGTGAGTTCTTGGAAGGTAGAGGGGTCGGCTAGTTTCAGTGCCTAAGGCTTCCTGTTCTCTGTGGCAGTGAGGACTTAAGCCACCGTTTTCAGCCTTCTTCCCTCAGTCTTTGATCCGAGGTCTCTGCCGTGAGCATTGGGTTCAGCCATGTTATATGCTGTCCCCTTAGCCCTGTGGCTATAAATGGAGCCCTAGCAGTCCGTGTTCTTCCCTCTCCCACAGCTGCGGTAGTTCCGAGATGCAGCGAACTCGGAGCACTCAGCTAGGTCTGCCACCTGTGCCCGCGCGGCTCTGTCTCCCAACAACAATGCAATAAAAAGATTATTCATCACAACCAAGTGGGGTTTATCCCAGAGGCACAAGGATGGTTGAACATATGCAAATCCATCAATGTGGTACATCAGAAAAACAAAATAAAGGACAAAAGTCATATGATTAAATCAATTGATACAGAAAAAGCATTTGACAAGATACAATATCCATTTATGATTAAAACACTTAATAAAATAGGTATAGAAGGAAAGTACCTTAACATAATAAAGGCCATATATGGCAAGCCCTAAGCTAATCTCATAATTAATGGTGAAAAATTGAAGCTCTTTGCTCTACGTTCAGGAACACAACAGGGCTGTCCCCTATCACCTCTGCTTTTCAACATAGTGTTGGAAGTCCTCGCTAGAGCAATCAAGCAAGAGAAAGAAACAAAAGGCATCCCAATTGGGAATGAAGAAGTTAAATTGTCACTCTTTGCAGATGACATGATGCTATATATAGAAAACCCTAAATACTCTACCAAAAAGCTATTAAAAACAATCAACAAATACAGTAAAGTTGCCGGCTACAAAATCAACGTTGCATTCCTATAGACTAACAATCCATTGCATTCCTATATACTAACAATGAAATCTCAGAAAAAGAAATAAAAATACAATTCCTTTTGCAATTGCAGCAAAAAGAGTAAAATACCTAGGATTAAACTTAACCAAGGATGTGAAAGACCTATATGCTGAAAATTATAAGACATTTTTAAAAGAAATTGAAGAAGACACAAAGAAATGGAAAGACATTCCATGCTCATGGATTGGAAGAATCAACATAGTTAAAATGGCTATATTACTCAAAGCAATATACAGATTTGATGCAATCCCCATCGAAATCCCTATGGCATTTTTTAAAGAAACAGAACAAAAAAATCATCAGATTTGTTTGGAACCACAAAAGACCCCGAATAGCCAAAGCAATCTTAAAAAAAAAAGAACAATGCTGGAGGTATCACACTCCCTGACTTTAGCTTGTACTACAGGGTAACAAGAATCAAAACAGCATGGTATTGGCAGAAAAACAGACACGTAGACGAATGGAATAGAATTGAGATCTCAGAAATAAAACCACATAAATATGGACAGATAATTTTTGACAAAGAAGCAAAAAACATACAATGGAGAAAAGACAGCCTCTTCAATAAATGGTTCTGGCAGAATTGGAAAGCCAGGTGCAAAAGAATTGAAACTGGACTGTTATCTGTCACCATGTACCAAAATTACTTCAAAATGGATCAAAGACTTAAGCATAAGATCTGACACAATAAACTGCATAGAAGAAAACATAGCTACTAAACTTATGGACCTCGGGTTGAAAGAGTATTTTAGGAATTTGACTCTAAAGGCAAGGGAAGTAAAAGCTAAAAAAAGTGAATGGAACTATATCAAACTTAAAAGCTTCTGCACAGCAAAAGGAACCATCAACAAAATAAAGATGCAACCAACTAAATGGGAGAAGATTTTTGCAAACAGTGCCTCCGATAAGGGGCTAATATCCAAAATATACAAGGAACTCATAAAACTCAACAACAAAAAAACAAACAACTCAATTGAAAAATGGACAGAGGACCTGAAGAGACATTTCTCCAAAGAGGACATACAAATGACAAATAGACATATGAAAAAATGCTCAACATCACTAATCATCAGAGAAATGCAAATAAAAGCCACAATGAGATATCACCTTACCCCAGTCAGAATGGCTATCATCAACAAGACAAATAGTAACAAGTGTTGGAGAGGCTGTGGAGAAAAAGGAACCCTCATACACTGTTGGTGGGAATGCAGACTGGTGCAGCTGCTACGCAAGGCAGTGTGGAGGTTCCTCAAAAAATTAAGGATAGAATTGCCGTGTGACCCAGCAATCCCTCTCCTGGGTATTTACCCAAAAAATCTGAAAACATTTATCCATAAAGACACGTGTGCTCCAATGTTCATTGCAGCTTTGTTTACAGTGGCCAAGACATGGAAACAACCAAAATGTCCTTCGATAGATGAATGGATCAAGAAGTTGTGGTATATATACACAATGGAATACTATTCAGTGGTAAGAAAAGATGAAATAGGACCATTTGTGACAACATGGATGGATCTTGAGATTATAATGCTAAGCGAAATAAGTCAGACAGAAAAAGCAGAGAACCATATGATTTCACTGATATGTGGTATATGAACCAAAAACAACAAAAAAAAACAAGAAAAACAAATGAGAAACAGAAATTCATAGACACGGGCAATAGTTTAGTGGTTACCAGAGGGTAACGGGGGTGGGGGGTGGGAGATGAGGGTAAGGGGGATCAAATATATGGTGATGGAAGGAGAACTGACTTTGGGTGGTAAACATACAAGGGTATTTATAGATGATGTAATACAGAATTGTACACCTGAGATCCATGTAACTTTAATAACAATTGTCACCCCAATAAACCTTAATTAGAAAAAAAAAAGAATACAGCAGTGTTTCTTCAAAAGGTTGATGCTAGTGACCTACTATCATTTGGGTAAAGTGCTGGAATAGATTCTTAGTAATATGTTTGTGAAAAGATGACCATTTGCATCACATCGTACATTTAACAAGAATCTTTTAAAAGACCTTTTAAAAAAGTAGTATATTAGATAAGTTCTTAAGGACTGCAATAGCTGTAATACACTTCTTGCATCAAGTGTGTGAGTAGAACTATAATCAGGCTTAGCTTGTGCTTCGTAAGAAACATCTCAGAGCTTGTCTTCTCCCAGAGACAGATAAGTGCAATTAAGAATCTGGACCTTGATCTGTATGCTCTTTAATGATAGTACACAGATAAATCGCTCATCCAGATTCTGCTTCTCCCATTACGGTGGCAAGGATAGGCCCAGAATTGCAATGTGGCTTCCTACACCCAGTATATATTCCTGCAGAAAGTGTCAGGTCTCAGCAAGGGAGGATTTGTAATGCCAAGTCATTTCCCCTAACTTTACTTTCTTCCTGTCGTTCACCCACACCCAAATGACTCAAGTGGTTGCTCCGTGTTCATTTATTCATTTATTCACTCATGTAATGAGTCTTTGGTTTCCCAGAGGACCCTCTTCCAGATGATCTTTGCATTTACACTTCAAAAGCATGAAGTCAGCAAGCAGGCTCTGGGTGACTTCCCTTCCTCTTTGCTACAGACCCAGTGCACTTCATGGCTATGAGAGAGGGGTGGTGGAGAACAAGAAATCACCCAAGTGTTTATTACTTAAGATGGGTGGTTCCCAACTCTAGTTAATTATTAGCATCTCTTCAAAAGCTTTAAAAACATTTTAGAATAATGTAGTGTAAGCATATGGTAAACATTCAAACAGAACAAAATGGTATCCAGTGAAAAGTCAGTCTCTCCCCCACACCCAGCCCTCAGTTTCCCTCCCACAGGTAACCCTGTCACCAGTCATATGCATTCTGTGCCTCACACTGGATTCATGGTTTGACTGGGTAGATAATGTTAGATTGGATATAATTTTCACTCAAATTTCAGAAGGCATTGCTCCATTGATTGCTGGCTTCCAAAGTTACTACTGAGAAGTTTGATGCCACTTTTAATTCTAGTCTTTTGTAACTTACCTCTTGTTTCTCTCTGTATGTTTTTAGGGTATTTTATCTTCATCCCTAGAATTGTAAAATGTTACTATGATGAGTTATTGGCGTAGGTCTTTATTTTCCCCCCATTCATTTATTGTTAGGTCATTTAATCTGAAAATTCATTTCATTTAAATGTCAGGAATGTTATTAGGCTATTTAAAAATAATTCCTTCCATACTCTCGTCTTTCGCTTTGCACACGTATGTGTCAAATATTGGACCTCGTGGATTGATCCTCTAATTTTGTTATCTTTTTATCATGTTGTTTGAGTTATTTCAAAAGTTTTTTCAAAAGATCTCTTGGGAGGCACAACATGTTTGTCATTAAAATCAGGGATTCAAATACATGTAGTATGCACTCCTTTCTAGTTGTATAACCTTTGGCAAGTTCCTTATCCTCTCTCTGCCTCAGTTCTCTCATCTATGACATGGAAAAAATAATGGTACCCAACTCATGGGCATTAAATGAGGATTAAAATACATTACACAGATGAAGTTAGTTTTAATACATGCCTGGTACATAGTAAATGTTCAATAAATATTGCTGTTATCATTATCTCTTTCTTTTGCATAACATTCTACAATTTTGTCCCTTATATCTCTGCGGATAGTAATCATAAGCTTCCTTGCATAGTCTCTGTTTCTATTTGTCATTCTCTTACTTTTCTGAAACATCTCATGTTGGATAGAGAGATACTAAAAAGCTGCTTGGAAGCTCTGTGAGGGAACAGGGTTTTCTGTACAGGGGATTTCTCGGTAGGCTTTTTCATGGTGGGATTCTCAAATCTCAGTGTATCTGAAGCTGTTCTATTTCTCTAGAGAAGAATTATTAAATCACCTTTCGGTCAGGGGGAGGTGGGTAGACTGCTAATGATCTCTGAGCTGGATGGGTAAGGGGTCAGAGGCATCCTATTCAGGAAGCAAATCAAATAGCCTCAGAGAAGAGGCCTGCAGACCCTGACTTTGGGAATCCCTGTGTTTACAGTTTGGCCCTCTGCTCTTTGTGATGCCGAGTCTCTGAGTCTGGTTCTCCCAAATGCCTCCTCTTGTGAGATCGGGAAAGAGTTGGGGCTTCTCTGTGGAGAGTGCAAAAAGGAGAAACTTGGAGATATCTAACTGCTCTTTATAAATAGATTTTCTCCTGAGTCCCTGTGCCTGAACTCAACTTTTTGTTGTACCTGTGTAGCTTCCAGCGTTTGAGCCTTCTCATGAACTGGCCTGCCCTCCATTAGCACTGGAGTTTAAGCCACTGTGATTTGGTAAGTCAGTATCTCTCCTCCACCTGCTTCTCTTCATCTAAACATGTGTCAGCATTTCTCTTTCACCTTTTATTTCCTCTCCATTCTCTTGTCCTTGTGGATTTACATTCATTTATTCCTTTACTTTCATCTTAATGGGATTTGGAAAGGAAACAGAAAAACACCGCATTACCTAAAATTCCAGTAAATGATTGGACGTATGGGGAGGGGTAGGCATTATCTTAAACACTGCAGGCATTCTCTCTGCTCCATTTTTGAAAACAACTAAAAACTTAATGTATGGCTTTGTATCCTCCCACTTCCTCTGTTCTACAGATAGTCATCTTTGCATTGTGGTATCCATCGACTATGTTCCTGTTTCTAACCCTGCGCCTGACAGGACAGTCCTTCTGGACCAGAACTGCTTGAGCTTGTCATCAGGATGCTCGTGTTAGAGACAGGGTGGTCACACTCCTGCAGGAAAACATTTCTGCTGTGACACCCTTTGCTCCACAGGATAGAAAAGGAGAAAGGAAGCTTCTGGTTCCCAGCAGATTTTCTCTTTTCCACAGGACCTTGCCTGAGAGAAGGGTACCAGAAAAATGTGAAAACAAGTCTCATTTGCAAGGAGGAAATTGTCAGTCATTTTGCTAATTTTGACCTATGAAACCCATAGAGAAAAAAGTGTGTGCAAATTTTTTAATTCCTTCCTTTTTTCTCTCCTTCCCTCGCTCCCTTACTTCCTATTCACCAGGCATGTTGTATTTAAATTATTTGGGCTCAGATTTGGGGAAAATGAATCAAAGTTTTCATTAAAGAAGTAAAGAAATCCTAGTGATGAAGCCATCAAGCCCAGCATAAATAAAGCTCTGTTCTGCCCAGCACAGCTCTTTCTTCTACCCTCCTCTCTTTTGCTGTGTTTGCAAATTGGAAACCCAACCAGAGACTGAGGCTTTCCTAGGAAAAATATTTGTTTAAATCTTTCAGTGTCTCTGTGGTCTTTAAAGGCTACTGTGGTTTTTAGTCCTACAATCCTCTTTTCTGGGCATATCACATTGGCCTCCAGGGGTGACCCCTTTCTGGGGGCATGAACTCTACAGAACTCCAGCAGACATTTAAGGATTCTTGTTCATGAGAAATTGGTGGCAAGCCCTGTGAGGAGCTGCATGGGACCTGCAGGCAGATTTCTTGGACTGCTAGCTCCTGTATCAGCCAGTGAACTAACAACTTGACCACATATGATGTTTTAGTGTTACACAGGGATTCTGTGGAAGACATGAAAGTAGTATTAACACAGGAGACCTGATTCATGCCCTCATGGAGCATCCAATATAGTTCTAAGTTATATGAAAGAATCACTATCACTAAAAGACAGCACAGAACTGGCACAACCTATGAAACCATAGGAGCTCAGAGGAGATGGCAACCAGTGGATGATGAAAATCAGTGAAGGAAATAAGAGTTTCAATCTGAATAATCATAGCATTTCAGTAGGTAGGACGGGTGATAGGTGGAGGGGAGCTTTGCCAAGACAGAGGCAGGAATGAGTATTAGATGTTTGAGTTGGAGTGAACTAATGATTCAAGGTTGGATTACAAGGGAAGGAGAAGAGAACAGAGAAGGAATAAGTCATTTGAGGTGAGATTTAGGAGAAGGGAGCTTTTAGAGAAACAACTTAAAGAACAGCTCTAAATTTTCTTTTGTTATTGTTTTTAGTTTAATAATAGTCTCTCTTTTTATCTGCAAGTTTCCCCTGCTGACTCGTTTACCATTCTTTGAGATTAATTCAGAGGTAGGCAGAGTCTTATTTTTGCTCCCCACCCGTACAACCCCTCTTACATCTGCAAGCTTTTGGTGGCTTGTGGTGTCAAAGGTGAGTGAATTGAAAAAAGGACATATTTCATTTAGCATATAGGCCTATCTGGCAGCAGAGGCCTGAAGTGCAAAATCCCCACCTCTCTGTGTTGTGCCTCTTATGTAATCTAACAGCAGCCTGCCCATATCACTTCTTAGACTATCTGGTCCTATCATGTCAGTCCATGTCCATCAATCATTCATTTAATAAATAGTTATCAAGCACCTGCTAAGTGTCTGATGCTGCTTGAGGTCCTGGGGATACAGCAGTGAAAAAAATGGGTATTCTCCTTATTTCGTACTCCTCAAAAAGATATGCTCCTCTCTGGGGGTCATGAGCACTGTGACAAGGCCACAGAGAGTTACAGAATAATCAGGTAAGCAGTATTTTCTTTGAGTGTCATTTTATTAAATGATAAGTAATTGAAACAATGCCCTGTATTAAAAAAATATATGGAGTAGAATACAAAATTCATATACATTTTTAAGCTAAAATAAGACTTTAAAGAAATGCCCTTGTGGCAGTTGTTCTGGGCTATGTTCCAAGTCCCCAGAGACAAACATGCAAGCTCCTCTGCCCTTAGGGGCACTTTGGTGGAAAAGTTTGCAGAGCACTGTCCTACGAAACAACCTCTAGTGGTCTCATCACGGCCTACAGGGTCCGGTGCAAAGTCTTTCGTGAGCGTTCAAGGTTCTTCAGGACGTGGTATTAGGCCACTTTCCCCAGTACACACTCACCTTGCTTCCCACACCCTCCTTCTACGGCAGCAGTGACTATTTCCTAAACACACCAATTACTGAGCATATGGAGCACCCACTGGGCTGTGTGCTGGGGGGAGGGTTTGTATATGGTAAAGACACAGTCTGATGCACAACCCACAGAGAGCTGCTCATGCTCTTCACTGCCTTATCTTCCCTGCCTGGAAAATCCTTCCCTCTCTTTCAAGGAGCCAGTCCAAATATGTTGCTTTGCCTAAACAGCATGAATTTCTTTTATTTGTCTTCCCATAGTAGGAATGGACACTTCTATAATTTTCACATTTTGTTGTGCCTATATATTTCCTCATCTTTTCTCTCACTAGACATTAAGTTCTCCATGCAGGGATGCTTTTGTATCTATTTTTCAATTATACAGTAGTTGTCACCAAATAGGCCTTCAATGAATGGAAGCTGAACTAATTAATTTTTCAGAGAGACATGCAAATTCTCTGGGAAACTCATCTGAAAGCATTAATTTATTCATCATCAATGCATTCATTAATTAAATATTTACCAGCTTTCTACTATTGAACCAGGTTTATGAAGATAATAGAAAGAAAAACAGAATTAGTCTCTTCCTCATGAAGCTTATTATGAAGAAGACTCACAGTTAATAAAAGAAAAATAATTATAAGTATTAAATTATATTAACTGGGATAAATTAAATATAATTAAATAAATAAATTTACAAATGTGATAAATGTTATTAAGGAATAGTACAGCAAGCTATGAACAAATAGTTTCATCAAGTATACTTTGATTTCCTAATATCTCGTATAGTTATATTGTTTAGACTATAGTGGAATTCCTCTTTATTTTTAAACTTTTCCTTTACTTGTTCAACTCTTCTTTGAACTGTATTTTTGACTGTTCTACCTCTTGGATAACAACTTCTTCTCCATATTAGTAAATGAGACTTTGTGAGCAGGGAAAGGGGATTGAGAAGGACAGTGTCTTCCACATTTAAAAATCAGACAAATTTAAAAATCAGAACAAAGTCTTCCTAGAGAGGAGAAATGATAGCAGAAAATAGAGAAGGAGGGAATACTTCCTAACATATTTTACCAGTATTACTCTGCTCCTGAAAACCAGATAACGATACACACACACACACACAGACAAGGGGGGGGGGGGTGTTGGAGAGAAAAAGAGAGAGAGAGAGACAGAGAGAGAGAGAGAATCACAGACCAATATCCCTCAAGAACGTAGGTGCAATCATCCCTTAACAAAATCAAATCAAGCAACAAATACAAAAAATAATACATCAAACCTAGTGGGTTTTATCCTCAGAATGTAAAGTTGGTTTAACATTAAAAAATCAATCATTTTAATTGTCTATAGTTATAGCAAAGGAGAAAAGCAATATCATTTCAGGAGATGAAGAATTTAACAAATTTAACATCCATTTATGTTTTTTAAAAAAAGAGAAAAAGTCAGCAAACCAGGAAAAAATGAAACATCTATAAAAAAGAAAAAGAACTGCAAGTTAGTGAAAAATAATTGAATTTTAATCATTAATGACCTTTTTTCAAATTGAGTCATAAAATGTATAGAGGTGAGAAGAACCTTGGGGTATTTCTATGCTCATAGCTAATTTTATTGAGCACTTGCTAAGAACTCTATGAACATTATCTTATTTAATCCTTATAAGCACTCTATAAAATAGGTATAATTTTTGTTCCCATCTTATAGATGATGAAACTGAGATTTGAAGAAATCAAATAAACTGCTCAGGGAAATACAAGTACAACCAGTAAATGGCACAGCCAGTATTTGAACAGTAAGTTTGTTATTTGGAGTTTGTGGTCTTAACTATTGTTCAGTACTGCTTCTCATTTATAGCCACTTTACCTTATAAATCAGGCAACTGAGTGTTAGGTCACATTGGTGCAAGTTAATGGCAAAGTTGGGACTAGAACCCATGCCTTATGACTCCGGGGGCACTGTTTTTTCCAGAAACTGTGTGTTACTTTCACATCAAATCCACTTACTCTTCCTTTTCTACAAAACACATCTTTCCCTTGGAAGCTCCAGGCCTGAAATGCTAGAGAAATAAATACAATTTAGAGAGCTAAGGATTGAATTTCATCTCCTGCTCTGTTTAGCATTCAAAACCACTAAGCCACACAGAGAATGCTGCCCACACTGAGAAAAGAACATGTTAAAACAGCCTTGAGTGGAGTCCTCCCTTTATAGGAATGTAGATGGTGAGAAAGGAAACGTATTAAAGGGAAAAGGAGGTAAAGAAAGAAAGTTAGGGCTGGGGGTAGAGAACACTCCATGGTATTCATCTCTCAGAAATTTGACACTCTGGGGCCTGACCAGGGGACTCCAAGGGATATAAATGTCCAAGGAGGCCAGGACAAAGATCAGTTCCCACCTTCCTACTCACAGCCCCCAGGGCCTCTTAGAACAACCTGAGCTGTACTGGGAGGTGGTGTCAGGGGCATCAAGGCTCAGGAGCTTTGCTCTGCCCTGGAAAGGCTTGGCAAAGTTAAAAAGGAAGAACAATTGCAGAAATGTGAATTAAGAGGAAAAATGGTATCAGCAGGGTGGTGTGTACACAGGTCAAGAGGGAGAACAGTCTCAGCAACCTTCCTCTTACACAAGTTGAAATCCCCTCTCACCCAGACGGAAAGAAACCCACTTTCCGTGGCAGGTGGTCTCTTCCCATTGTGACCAGCATCATTCCTGTGTCCTGTACCATGTAGGAAAACGTAGAGCAGCATTTTGAAAATGGTTGGGGAAAAAAACAATAATTCAGGTTCAGAAAATAGTTCATAAACCTAAACCTTGGCTGAAAATTGCTTCCTAGCACCATCGTGGTTCACACGTGCAGATATTTACGCACAGCAGAAAAAATGTGCTAAGACCCACATAGTCTTTGTTTTACTCCCCCAAATGGATTTTAAATATAATATACTGTACAGTCATCTCTCAGTATCCGAGGGGGATCAATTCCAGGAACCCCCTCGGATACTAACATCTGGGGACACTCAAGTCCCTTGCATAAAATGTCATAGTACTTATTTGCATACAACCTACCCACATCCATATACTTTCAATCATCTCTAGATTGCTTCCAATACCTTATACAATGTAAATACTATGTAAATAGTTGTTGTATTGTATTGTTTAAGGAATAAGGACAAGAAAAAAAGTCCGTATATGTTCAGTACAGACCCAACACATCAACAACGTAACAATTTTCCCCAATATCTTCTATCCCAAGGTGTTTGAATCTGCAGATGCGGAACCCCCAAATACAGAGGGCTGACGGTACATCATTCCAAAATAGGATATAAATGATCATTTTTCCTTCCCTGAGAATAGTATGACCATTTAGTTTTAGTTCTTTGTTCTCCTCCCTCAAATATAAAGGGTATAGAAATTTCACTTGCTCCATCTGTTCCATTAAAAACATTTCCTGGTAGCCACAGAGATTAGAACATAAATGTGGAAAAGAATATTTTGAGTCTTGGTGGGAATTCTTATCTCCTCTTAGTTTAATTTTATGTATTTAAGATTAGGGGCAAAACAAAACCAACAAATGGAAAATAACAAAATAAGCCCAAATCTTAACTCCTCCAAACTCTTAGAATCGTAGGTTTAAAAACAGTGTGGAGAGCGGTCACCTGAGTGGGCTTGGGTCAGACTGGAGTTCTGATTCTGCAATTTACTATATGGCCTTAAGTAAGATCCTTAACTTTTCTAAACCTAATTTTATTATCTGTAAAATGCACCCCCATTTCACAGGGCTACTGTAAGGATTAAACACAGCAACTTTTGTTTTAAAGCACATAGTATGAAATATACCTCAACTGTTATTATAAGGAGTACAAAGGTGGAAAGAAAGTAAAAATCCTAGGGAGAAAAGGGACACACATGTTAGAAACCTAAGGAAGGAGCAGAACTGACCCCAGGTGAGGAGGCAGGGCCTCTGACAGCACAAATAGCACCTATACAGACCCAATGAAGACAGATGAGATTTAGATTTTCCTCCAGAGCTGATTCAGTACCAGCCAGGACACACAGCTGGTCTGGTGAGAGGGCAGCATCCCTTATTAAGGGACTCAGTAAAGGAATGATTACTTTGGGGAAATGTCAAAGACAAATACTATATATTTCTGCTAATATGTGGAATAGGAAACGTTGTTGGAGGGTCAATGTGGAGAAGGCTATTTTCTAAATAATAGTTACCCCAACGTTTCCTATTTCTCTGTTCTCTTAGATTAGTATTGCCCACTAAGGAATTCCAGAGTTGTTGGGGATGACCTGGAGATATATTCAGGGAAAGATGAGAAATTTCTAGTGACTTTAGTATAAAATTGACAGGACCTAATGACTGGAAATGAACTGGAAAAGTCAGATAGGGCCAGATAGGAGAAGTGTGCATGACATACTAAGGAGATTAGAGTTTATCCTCGATGCATAGATGCTGTCACACAACAGCCTAGGTGATTGTCCTCCTCCCGTGTCTTTCCTTAAAGAAAGAAGAGTCTGTGAGACTGTGCATCTCTGGGACTGTATATTTCTCTCTATTTAGTCTCCAAAAGAGGGTTTGCAGCCAATGACGAGTAAGATTCCCCACGGGGGACAACTCAAGCCAGGTGGAACCCTGTGGAGACCCCCAGGAGCTGCCTTAGAAAGGTTTGGGAAGGGGCCTTGTCTCCCCTTCCCCCTGCCTGGGAAAAGCCGCTGCTGGCTCTGACTTTTCCCTCTCACCTAATTGGGAGAAAAGTCTTGAGACTGATAAGATTAAGTTCTGTCTGCTCAGCTCCGTGAAGCAATTTCGACATGTGATATATGTCCCTTAAAGGAGTTGCATACCTCACCTCAAGGACTTTCTGCTTCGGCTGTTTGAAGATCAACATAATTGGTTTGGGTTATTTCTATAACGTGATAAATGAGTCCCACAGACCGTGCCAGAAAAACACTACTACTCCCTTGTATACTTATCAATAAAAACCTCCAGTCGTCTCAAATCTGGGCTCCAGTCTTTCATGACTGGAGACCCCTGACCTTTTGAGATTTAAACTTCATTAAGTCTGTTTGTTTCTTTCTTAAAACTTAACCCAAAGCCGCCCCTTCTCACACCCTCACTGCCTGTGTTGCGCTGGACGAGACACATAGACAGTGGGGAACCAAGGCACTTTCTAAGCAGGGGTGTTTCATGTTCAAATGTACACTCTAGCAAGAGAACTCTGTTAGCGGTGTGACATGAACTGCCAGGGGACGGCTTGGTTACGTGGAGGCCAGTTGCAATAAATGCAGGAGTAACAAACAAGTTAACTGTTTTTCAAGGCTTGGTTACGTGGAGGCCAGTTGCAATAAATGCAGGAGTAACAAACAAGTTAACTGTTTTTCAACCTATGAAAATTTACTTTTTCCTTATTCACCTTGAGAACAATAAAATACCCGAGAAAGTTACCCAACATCTTTGCAGGGTTTGTGCTGATGCTCTCCAAAGTAAAGTATTTCTGTGAAAATGGCAATTGTATAGAATCTAGAAACTATATGTATGTATGGCCAAGCCTAAGGACTGACAGTTAACATCCCAAGAATGAAGAACTGAAAAAAATGTGCCTATCATAGATATTTTTCAGGAGTGCCAGCTGGGTATTGGGTTGTTTGAAGTAAGATGATTGCCTCGAGGTTTTTATTTTCAGTGTAACATTCCATGGCTGGAACCTGGATTGTTATTTTAAAGAAATACCTTCTGAAATGTGGGCCCAAAGTATAACTTTAATGAATAACGTGCCATAAATGGAGTCTCATGGGCTGGCTAACAGCCTTTAGTTTCAAAAGTTTAAAACTGCCAACACAGACTGAAATGTTTGTCCTCGTTCCAAACTGGGAAAGTAAACCTCCAGAGCATGCCCCGGTTCCTTGGCCACCACAGACGTTTTCATGTAACCCATCTTTTCTGGAAAACCAAAATAACCTTCTGCATTGGAATGTTGAATTTTACTTGCAGACCCTTTTTTTTTTTTTAAGTTCAGAAAGGGATATCAAATTCAGAGGAAACCCTTTCAGGAGGAGGAAGGCGGGGAGGGAGTGAAAGAGGAGAAAAGGCTGGTGGAGCCGGTAGGGTCCCAGAGGGAAGAGGGCCTTCTCCTAAGAATAAACAGCTTCACCAGAGGCTGCGCTGGGGACATGTGCTCGCTATTTGCTTTGGCCAGTGCTGGCCAAGAGGTCTCAGGGTTACGTTCTCCCCAGAGATCCTGAGCGGCCCCAATCACCCTGTCCCCCCACAGCAAACTGCCTGCAGCCTGCAGCCTCTCGCCTGGGGCTGTCCTGCGACTTCCGGAATTTGATCCAAAGGGGAACCGTCTACCGCCTCCCGAGGGCGGCCACCCCCGCTGGGTCAGCTCCTCGCAAACAAAGAATTCAGTTGGGCGCTCGAGCTGCTGGGCTTCTGCGCAGGGCGGAAGGCGCCAGGGTCAGTGATTGAAACCACATGTGCTGGAGGTTTCCAGAGCCGCGACCCAGACACCAGGGAACTGGCCTCAGCGTCACGTTTCCGTCTCCCTCTTATTTCCAAAGTCAGATCTTCTAAGGACCCCAGACCACCAGTACTCTGGCAGAAAGAGCAGTTGTTTTTTGTTTTGTTTTTTAAAGAAAGCGCAGCCTTTCCCTTCCCCTCTCCAAATAACGGAAAATGACTAGAAACCCTCAAGGCCTGGCGCATGTGCCTGCTGAGCCCGCTCCTGGATTTCTCTACCTATGGAAGATTCCTCAGTTCCCTCAGAGAAGACAGCAAGAAGAGGTGGATTTGAGGGGCGGGAGGGAGGTGAGGGGGTGGGAGTAAAGGTTGGGAGAGGGGTGGTGAGGTGTATTTATCAAAATAGTGTAAGATACAAATTAACCCTTTTTGAATTTAAAACTTTCTGAAGTTACAAGACTAACACATAAATAAGACCTAACAGGAAAATAAGCCCTACCATGATTTTTCAGGATGACATCCCCTGAACATAAGCCCTAGTGCGTCTTTTGGAGCAAAAATTAATATAAGACCCGGTCTTATTTTTGGAGAAACACAGTATATTCTCATAAAAAATGTGAACACTGCAAGGCCTCCCTTAACCCATTTTCCTTAATCTTCCTCACCTCCCCCAAGTAATTCCTGTTATTATTTATGAATGTTCTTCTAGATTTTCCTCTATTTTGTTATATGTACATCTATGTGCACATATAGAAATAGAAAACTTGCTTTACATTGAACAAAACCAGAATTTTATTGTATGTATTGTTTGCAATTTATTTTCAGTAGGTTTTGAAAGTTCTTCCATGCTAGAATGTAGAGCTCTACCCTTACTCCCAAATGGGATTTATAATTATAAAAGATGAAAGAGACAGGATAGAGGGATTAAAGAAATAAAAGAATAATGTTCTGTGACACATGAAAATTACATGAAATTTAAATTTAATGTCCATAAATAAATTTTATTGGAACACGGCTACACTTATTCATTTCTGTATTGTCTAGGGCTGCTTTCACACCACAACAGCAGAGTATTTGGGACAGAAATTGCATGGCCTACAAAACCTAAAATATTTACTCTTTTTCCTTTACAGAAAAACTGTGCAAACCTCTGAGCTACAGAACAGCTTTTAACTCAGTAGGAACCACCTGGGATGCAAAATGTTCAAAAAGTTATTGGATTATTAGCCATCAGAAATAAAACAGGAGAAAGAGGACTAGTTTGTGAGTTAGGGGGCCTGGGCTCCAGAGCAATTCTGCTATTCAACAAACTGTGGTGGTTTGGGCAATCAATTACCTTTCTTTAGGGTTCAGCTTCCACATCTGTGACACAAGGGGGTTGCACTAGATCTCTTAGCATCCTTTCAGTGGTAATATTTTAAGATTCTAACTTTGGAATTCTTAAATTTGTTGTTGCTGGCAATTTATATGTCAGAAGATTGGTTGTCATTAATTGGTGGAATGAACCCTCTAGATCAGAGTGGGGGGTGGTGGCCTGGTGTCTCTATTGTCCCTCCATTTGCTTCCCTTCTACATCCTTCCCCCTCCCTACACCCTCACACAACAACCTTTGTTAAAAGGCTTCTTCTCAGCTAACTCTAGACCAGAGTTTTTCCGCATTCAGCACTGTTGACATTTTGGGCCAGATAATTCTTGGTTGGTGTGGGGGACTGTCATGTGCATTATGAGATGTATAGCAGCATCCCTGGCCTTTATCCACCATATGCTTGTTGCACCTACTCCATAACCCCAGCCTCCCCATCCCGTCGGGTTGTGACAATTAAAACTATCTTTAGGTACTGCCAAATGTTTCCTAGTGAACAAAATTGTCCCCATTTGAGAACCACTGCTCTATACCTAGGTCTCTTTCTAAGCCTAGCTCAAGTTACCAGATTCTGGTTCACAATGGGCTCTTCCATCTGTGCAATGCTAAAGCATTTATTTACCCTGTATTGTAACTTATAACTTAATCATACAAACTTAATTACTGAATTCATTTTAATAATTATTATTGGGTGGCTTATATTGTCTTATATTTATCATTTGCAATGTGCATATTTCATTCCTAAAAGCATAGTGAATACATTTTGAAAATAGGGAGTGTTTTATAACTCCTTTGATTTTGCATAAGTGTACACAAAGACTTCAATCATATCTATTCATTCAAATTTCCTCCTCTCCATTGTTGCCCAGCTGGTGGGTTACTGTCCCCGCTAGAGCCAGAAAGAGACAATTGAGTTGATCTAGTCAAAGTTCTTCAGATTTGACCTTGATTCTGGGTGTCAGGGGTGGATAGGGGAGGCAATGAGAGATCCAATTGTCCAGGCACTGCCCTTAGCGATCCTAGAATGATCTTAAAAGTGAATGAAATGTGAACCTCATATTAGAGAGTGACTCTTTAGGCAAATTTCTATGGCACCTGGCAGACTAAGTGGCTTTGGACCTCAGTGTCTTATAGTCAAACTTCTGATGGAGGAAGGAGGAAATTGGGGGTTAGAGATTCCTGGTCTAAAGTCACCTAGAAAAAGTTGTGGATGAGATTTTTGGCTGGATAGGATTTCTTAAAATAGGCAGTTTACTCCTGGACATGAGCCCACAATTTCTTCTCTCTATGCCAAAGTCCCACATCTCATCTCTGGTGTCTCTGATAGGTCCAGGGAGGGACACATCAAGAACACAGAGGAAGTTCCTGACAACCTATTCCCAGGGCCAAGCCTCTTGTCTGTGTGGGGGCACAGCAGAATTCTTGGTGGTCTTATTTCTAGCTTCCCATCCCAAATATTTTAGCAAGCTGCCTTGGATAGGATCCATGTCTCACTGTCCCTTTGTGGTGAAGAAACCTTGGCCATGGAATCAAAACACATAAACCTTAGTCCCCTATAAGGTGAGTGACTATCACCAGTCATTCTCCCTCACCCTCACTGCCCACCATTGTTGAAGAGTGTAATACCACTGAGGTGGACAGGCCCTGAGGTGGCCCCCATGATTCATGTTTTTGTGTTACCACCAGCCCTTGAGTGTAGGTGGGACCTGTGATTTGCTTCTAACCAGTAAAATATGGCCAACATGATGGGCTGTCACTTCCATGATTATGTTAAATTATGTAAAACTCCCTCCAGCTGGCCTTGAGGAAGCAAGCTGCCATGTTGTGAACTGCCTGTGGGGAGGGCCACATGAGAGAGAACTGGGGGTGGTCTCTGATCAATAGCAGTAAAAAAACAGAAACTCTCACTTCTACAACCTCAAGAAACTGAATGCTGCCAATAGCCACATGAATGGGGAGGCACATCCCTTCCCAGTTGAGTGTCCAGATGAGAAACCAGCGCTGGCCAAGACCTTGGAAAACTATAAGCAGAGGTTCCAGCTATGCTGTCTCTAGACTCCGGACCACAGAAATTATGAGATAATAAATATCTGTTGTTTTAAGCTGCTAGGTTTGTGGCAATTTGTTACATAGCAACAGATAATGAATACACATATCCCTTTGGTTTGTGTGTGAAGGGATTTGTGATCTGCAGTGCACTTATATGCATAAGGCATTATTACATCCAATATCTAGCACAGTGTCAAGTACACTGTACTCTCAATAACTATTTGTGGATGATGAAGTTCTTGGCAAAATAAGGTTAAAATGGGCATTAGGTGAGCAGTACAATGGAAAATATAAAAATAAAACACAAAGCAATAGAGTGAGTTTTCTTATATGTAGGGAAGCCTTTCACCTTGCACACTCAGGCTGATTCCACGTGGACTCAAGCTACCAGCTGGTGGATCCCTTTCTACCCCATATCTCTGACTGTGTGGGGTCTGTCCCCATTCCACTGCCTGACCGTGTGACAAGGTCCTGACCATCCGTGCTGTCCTAGCCCCTCAGACTTACCAGGCTCTAGAGCTGTGCTAGCCACTAAGCCATATGTGGTACTTGTGCACTTGAAATGTGGCAATTGAGATGCACCTTAAGTATAAAATATGCACCAGATTTTGAAGACTTGGTCCAATAAAAAGATAAAATATGTTGTTAACTTTTTATATTGAAATAATATTTCACTATAAATATTGAATAATAATCTGTATATTTAGAGTTAAATAAAATATATTAAAATTGGTTTCACCTGTTTCTCTCTGGGTTTTTTGACATGACTACTAGAAAATTTTAGAGGACATATGGCTTTGTATTCTATTTCTATATTGTCTATTGGACAGCATTGCTGTAGGGTAACATAAAGGGTTCACTTTGTGCTCTGATCTATCATCCGGTTGAGACCGGCCCCGCAAGGTAAGGGCTCTACTAGGTCTGGGCCATGGGAAACTGAAATGAAAGGACACCCTTTCACTGTGAGAGGGCTCGGCTCTGCTAGGGTGTTAAGGTGCTGAGAGAGCTGTGCTCCTCACCATATAACACAGAACAGAATGAGGCACTTCCTAGCCAACGTGAGCTTGATGAGCACAGTAGGAAACAGCACCTACTGTATTACCCCTGGCGCTCTGCGTGTCCCCTCCTGCTCTTCAGCTCATACCTACAATCCTCCCTGGAGCAGAAGATTCACGATACCAGCAAACTTGGTTCTGGGCCCAGCCTGGATAGGTCCCAGTGGCGTTAGTTTCCCCCACTCATTAAAGCTGATTAGGGTCTTACTCATAGTAAGTGCCACTCATAGGAGAGGCTTTCAGGCATACCTCACCGCCATTCTTTCCTTTCAGTTCTAAGAGTGATTGTCATGCGGGACGACCTGCAGGGTCTCTGGTCCCGCTCCCCACATAAGAACGCAGGGTATGGCTAGGCCAAAAAGGAACACCCACGGAGCCATAGGTAGGGGAGTCACACCACTATACTCTCACTGGCAGCTGGGTTGGAGAAACAGGAAACAGGAGCCACATGATCCGCAACCCACCATCCTAACTGCAACCCGCGCTTGCCAGCTCAGCCACCATCTTCTTGCTAGCTCCCCCTTTTTCTGCTAGCCTAGCCACAGCAGTTATATTAGTGCCCAATGGCTCACTGGTTACAGCTAACGGCCAACTAGCCACAGCTGATGGCCATTTGATCACAGTCGACAGCCATTTACTACCTGAGCCAGCACCTTTCTATGTGAGGCCGAGAGCCTGGAAACTGCTTTTTGGGGCTCTGTCCCCACAGTGATGTTTATTACCCTGTGAGATAGGCATCATAAAGGCTTAAAGATGTTTTTTTCCAATTAAAATCCAGATGTCTCTGGGAGGAGTAAACAATTCAGCTGTTAGCTTTTATTTGTTGAAAGGCGGTATCATGTAGGGGTTAAAAGCAAAGATGCTGGAGTCTGCCTGAGCTTGAAATCAAGCCCCACTACTTAATAGTTGTGTGGATTTGAACATGCTACTTCACTTTTCCGTGCCGCACTCTTCTCATCCAAAGATGCAGATAAGAAGATCACATACTTTTTTGTTTTCTCATTGTGGTAGGAACATTTAACACAAAATCCATCCTCTCAACACATTTTAAAGTGCGCACACAATACAGTATTGTTAACTACAGGCACAATGTTACACAGCGGAGCTCCAGAACTTACTCATCTTGCTTAACTGAAATTACGCCTGTTGATTAGCAACTCCCATTTCACCGTCCCCCCAGCCCCTGGCAACCACCATTCCACTCTTTGATTCTATGAATTTGACAATTTTAGAGACCTCATATAAGTGGAATCATGCAGTATCTGTCCTTCTATGACTGGCTTATCTCATTTAGCATAATGTTCTCCAGATTCATCCACGTTGTCTCATATTGCAGAATGTCCTTCTTTTTCTAAGGCTGAATAATATTCCATAAAAAAAGAGGAGCATGTACCTAACAGCGTGGTTGTAAGGATTAAATGAGATTATTCACACACAGTGTTTGGTGCTTGGCACATGTATACACTCAGTAAATGTTGGTTTTTGTAGTTTCTTTATTCCTTTTATATTAAAGTCCTGCTGTTTTGGGAAAACAGAGATGAATCAGGCACAACCCGGTTCTCAGGTCAGTCTTGGTGGGGAGTTAGACAAGTAGAAGGAGACCCATCCCTTGGCTCTGTGACGTGTCCTCATTCGTAAAACTCTGCCCTTAGCTTGTGACACCCTCTCCTCCAGGGTTTTCTCCTTCCTGGTCCCTGTCATTGGTTATTCTTCATGGGTATGCTCCGTGAATACTGGCGATGCCCTAGTTTCCATCTTCAGCTCACTTTCATCTTTCCCTGCACACGCCCTTGGTCTTCTTGTCACCTCTGGGGCTTCCATGCACCTATATGCTGATAACTTCCAAACCTAGCCCTATGACTCAGACCTCTTCCCCTAACACCTGCAGATCCAGTTAAAGTAGCTCTCCTTGGATGTCTCACAGGCACCTGAACTCAGAGGGACCCAAACTCAGTGCTATGCCTCCCATACTTATTTGATTGAACAGCGCCACCTCCTACTTCCTGGACAAGAACCAGGGAGTCACGCTGGCTCCCTCTCTTCTCCTTTGTTTATACACTCACTCCGCCCCAGTCCTCCCCAGTCCTGTAGATTCTGCCTCCCCAACACCTTGGACTCGGACCCTTCTCCATCCTCACTGCTCTGCAGTCGTGCAGGCCCACTGAGTTACCTCCAAAACAGACTCCTTGCTTTCAGTTTTATGCTTTCATATTTGGTCATTACTTCCTTTCTAAAATGCTGATCAACTTCAGTTCAGTGTGGAGACCTGACTTGGCTCACCAACCGCAGCCCTGGGAAATGGCCCACCCCCATACTGTGTTCTAGCTACAACAAATCGCTCCTATTCCGCACGTGGCCTGTTAGTCCTCTGTTTTTGCACTCATGACTTCTTCCACCTAGAGCACTCTTCCGTACCCTTTTTTAAAAATATTGTTTTAGTTTTCAATTACAGTTGGCATACAATATTATGTAGTTTCAGGTGTACAACATAGTGTTTAGATATGTATACACTTCCCTATCCTTTTGTCCTGCCTGTGGCCCAATGGTCTACCTTCCAGTAGTTCCTTGAGACTTAGGGATCACATCCTCTAGGACACCTCTCTTTGATTGGCCCTCCTCTGTTCTCCTAGCACCTCCAACCCAGCACTCTGTATTATGATGCCTCCCCAACTAGACTGCAGTGCTCAGAGGGTCAGGGTCACATCATTCTTAACTGCCTCTTCAGCACCTTGTGCAGTGCTGCGACACAGAAGGTACTCAGGAAATGGTTGTTAAAGAAATGAATGGAGATAATGTAACTTGCCTTGTAGGGAGGGCAGTATAGGGTAATGGTTAGGTACTCTGAGTCTCGAGCCAGACTATGTAAATTCAAACCTTCATTCTGCAGCTTAGCTAGAGGCAAATTACTTCATCTTTCCATACCTCAGTATCCCCATCTATAAAATGGGGATAATGATAGTACACAACCTCATGAATTAGTGGTGAGAATTAAATAAATTAATATCTGTAGGACACATAGAATAGTACCTGGCATATTTTAAGTGCTACACAAGTGTCGCTGTTACGTCTAGGATTACAGAGCTTTTAAGTAGGTTTCAAATCTGGCATTTGGCCCAGCTCTGTCTGACCTCAAAGCTTATGCTGTTTCCAATACACCATGCCATTGCAGATTTGCGTGAACTCTGCATGAGGGCACTGGGATGCAATCTGAATAGAAAGGGAGAAAGCATCCATGGTCTGAAGTTCCAGCAGCTTAAAGCTTAGCATGCAAGGATGTGCCTGCTTGTAGCAAGAGAATTGGGAGAAAATTTGGCCCCGTAACAGAAACATCCTAAATTTACATATTCATAAAATGAGTTGATTCCTATCTACTTTCTATCAGTCATGTAACAGCTAGAGATTGTCTCTTGACTTAACTTAGCAGGTGGGAAGGGTATTGATGACTAGCATTGTTTCCTCGGGCAGTGGGGATTTTCAACCCCCAGACTTCAGGCCTTCTAAGGATGAAGAGATCCTGCATTGGAGACCTCCAAGACTGAATGTCAAATTCCCTAAACTTCTGCCCTCATCCCCTAAAAGTCCCATCTGTATTTCCCTGACATTTACAGTGGGAAGAGAGCCCATTGGGTACATGACCCAGGTTCTGGTCAATACAAACAATTTTTAAATTATCAAGACTTCACTTTGCCAACTTTGCCAACTGTTGTGTTCCATAGAATACCTTAGAGGCTGAGGTCTAGGGCATCAGCCTGAGGTCCTGGCTTTGCCTTGAAAGAAGAGCAGAATAAGGGCGACTTCCACTCATCCTGATTGTATCCTCCCAGAGCATTCACTCACTGCTTTTCAAGGCGAGGGTTATATACTACTTCCTGTACAATCAAAGCATGTGCTCAAGCAAGGGGAGGTGAGCTAGGATGTCATGAGGGGTGGGCCAGATATCAGGGGCCCTGAATTTTCAGGAAGCAGGTGTATAAATGATCACCAGATGATATGGTTGTAAAGTATATGCCACAACAGGTGGCTCAGAAAAGCCCACTGAGCCATCATAAGTGTTGTTTAGCTTCTAGAAATCTTAGCACTTTTGCTATATGCACGAGAATGGGATTTACACAGTGTAGACAGGGCATACGATAAATTCAACACCAATCTGGAAGACATTGCTTTTGCTATGGAGAGAATAAATTCCTGGAAGGTCAGGGACTGTCTGATACTTGTCTTTGTAGTTTTCACAGAACCTACTTTCTGAAACAAACTGATATAGGAGCCCCTGATTACAGTTCTATACCAAGGGAATAAAAGGATACAGGTCAAGTATTCCAGCCCACCTGGGCTTCTTGATAGGCGCCTTGAGAGGAGAACGAGCCACAATGATGTATTTGGGTCCTTCCAGCATATGTCACCATCTTTCTTTCACAGCTAGACTGTTCATTCAACAGGTATTTTGATGGCCCTGCCATGCGGAGATGGTAGCAGAAGGCGGACAGGAGACCATCCAGGAGCTTATGGGAAAGGACCCTGGAGGACGAATACGGTGAGGCCACGGACAAGAAACCACTGGTTTCTGCCTAGAAACTTATTCTATGTAATAAGTTATTTCACATCATGTGTGCCATTTCCCCAGCAATTCTGTATAATAAAGTCCACATGGGGAAAAAGGCCTGTAGTGACCAGGTAGTCAAAACCACTCACTTTAAGATTTTTGGCCTTACAGAGATCTATTTTAGGTTGGGTTTACCTGACTGCATATGAAACTGTCCTGGGGACACCTGTAAAGTTACTCCTTCTTATCCTCAAGGTCCTTCACCTCTGCTTGTTATGCTCTTTCCCCTCCACGGTGCTAGTGTCCCACCGGCTCACTCTCGTTCATTCATTCAAAAGGTATATATCAACCTTCTAGCTATTGAAGAATTTTAGTAGAAATTGGGTATGAATAAAATACTGTCACTTTCCTGGAGGAACTCATAGCTAGTGGGAGAGACAGGTTTCCAAATACATAATTACAGTGTAATATATTAAGTGCTTGTAAGAGATATATGGGAATACAGCTACATTTAAGTTCTCCCTGTTCCTACTTACCAAAGTCAGGGAAGAAAGAATCTGATGAATTAATTCATGCTGAGATACAGAAGTCTAATGACAACCAAATGTGTTACTCTTCCCAGGGGTATTTTTGCTTATTTCATAGCATCTTTATTTTTAGCATGTTTATTAATCAAAACCAACATAGTATGTCTGTTTAAATTTTTCCAGTTTTAGTACCACTCCCCTAATTCAGGCTTTCATCACTTCACTCCTGTTCTAATTTCTAATAGCTCCCTGCCTTCGTCTCTTCACTTTCCAAAGCATTCTTCACAGCCTGTCAGATTAGTTGCCTATAGCACAGTTCTGATTGTAGCCCTCACATCTGCTGGTCAAGAAATTTAAACTCTCTCCACCTCAAGCTCCTCATTTATAGAATTGGTTATTATGATGCCTTGCTGATTTTATTAAATGTTTGTGCAAAGGAAATGAGATAATATATATGAACACTCTTAATAATTGTAAGGGTCTATACACAGACGTTATTACTGTTATCACTTTACTACCCAGTTGAAAAGCCTTCAGTGAGAGAAAGTCTATCTGCATCCCAGCCCTCCACACTCTAGTTTCAGCTTGCTTTCTCGAGGTCTTCTCTTTTCCTCTCCCACAAAATGAATGCTCTGGTCTTATAAGATGGTCTACTCAACATCCTCTGAGCACATCTTAGAGCCCCACGTGAAGCATCTTTCCATGCTACTCCTTCAACTAGAATGCCCTGTCCTCCCTCCTCCTTCACTCTTCCGTCACCTAAATCCTACCTTCCTTTCTAGCTCGATTCCCACCTCTCCAGTAAAGACTTCTTCAAACCACTCTGATTCATGGCAATTTCTCCATCCACTGAGCTTCTCTCCATAGTACCACACATCTGTAGACAGCACAGCAGCCTTACTTCTAGATTTATATACCTTTTCACATCATTGTGACTGTTCCTCCTCTAAAAACCCCTTGTTATGGGCCGATTATGTCTCCCAAAAATCCATATGTTGAAGGCCCAACCCCTAGCACCTCAGAATGTAGTTGTATTTGGAGATGGATCATTAAAGTGGTAATTAAGTTAACATGGGGTTGTGAGGGTGGAGCCCTAATCCGATATGACCGAGGTCCCTATAAGGAAAGGAAATTAGGAAACAGATACACAGAGAGGGAAGACCATGTAAAGACCAGGGGTAGCAGATGGTCATCTAAAACCCAAGTAGAGAGACCTCAGGAGACACTAACTCCATTGACACTGTGATCTTAGACTTCTAGCTCCCAGAATTGAGAGAAAACAAAGTTTTGTTGTTTAAGTCACCCAGTTTGTGGTCCTTTGTTATGGTGGCCTGAGTGGACCCTGAAAGGCAGCCACTTTTGATTTTCTCCAAAACTCAAATTAGGGAAATATTTGCCAAATATTTTGTCATTTTTTCCCCTTTGCCTCCATGTTTCCCCCTGTACCTTTTCTTGTGGTATATCATATATGTCCCAAACAGACTGTAAATTATTAAAACGCAGGGCTATGTCTTCTATTGCACATTCTCAGTAGGGCCCAGCAAGGGAGCGCATAGAGGTTGTGTAAGAAATATCTGAGGGGGAAGCATGTTGAAAAGAGTGTTTTAGCCACTGATTGCCTTCAAAGGAAGTTCATTGAGGATCTTTGTTCTTTTTCTTCTAAACATTTTCCCTATAAAACTAATTTCTAAAGTTCTTGCCATGAAATGCATCTGGCTGAGAGTACAGAGCAATGACATTAAATGTAATTGACATTAAAGCGTCTCCCGAACCACTGCTGATGGAGCTCCCAAGGTTTCAGGGCTCGTGCTGCAGCAAGCACTGACATTCAAGCTTGCTCATCATCTGCAACACTGAACTCTTCTCCTCTCCCCAGGCACAGCCTCCAGGGTTTGAGCAAATAAGAGCTCCAGTTATTTTCTCTCTAGGGGGGAAGAAGGTGCCATTGAAAACTTTTATCTGATCTGTTTCTCTGAACTTTCTTTTCTCTCCTGCCATTTTCTCTCCTTTGAGTCCTATTGCCACAACCACATCTATCCCCAGAGGTTTACCTCTTCCACTTAAAATTTTGGTCCAAGCACAGGAAATACAACATTTTCTTTTCTTATGCCCTTCAGTTAAGCTGAGTCAGGCTCCAACATTCAAAAGGAACTTTCCTGTGAACTAAAACAAGAGGGGACACTAACACGTATACAGAGCATAACAACATTCATGAGGTATTTGATTTTAAACTTAACTTGCTCATAGGTAACTTGCACCTCTAGGCTGAAGAAATTCCTCTTTAATTCTTAGGCTTTTCTTCCTTTGATTCTTTCTGTTCCCATTCAGAGAAGGCATTGGGATTAGGTACCTGTCATAGAGTGACCTTCTGGCCAAAAAGTGGGTTGATGGCCCACCCCAAGATGAATATTGAGCCCTCATAATTCTCAGATCTCATTCTCCATGGCGAGACAGAGCGTATGCTGAACTGTGCTTCTCAGCCCCTCCTCCACTTAGGTAGTCTCAAAGCTCACGTCCTTGTCCCCTATCCTGACTATGACTTCCATTTGTTAGTGAGAAGCTAGTTTCTCTTTGTAACTGGATATGGGCCAGCAGAATTAAAGACATAAAACTAGCTTCCCAGCTTAATGCTCTCACTAAACAACTCCAAACTTTACAGGCATATTAGCTGGTGGGACAATCTTCCATGGAGGCCACATAGGCAACAGATTGTGGTACTTATGGGCCCACATTTGTGGGTTGAAGGTCTTGCCCATTTGTGCTATCCACACAACTGGGGCCTTTAGATGGTGGATACTTGATCCTGGAGTTTTACAGTGTTAGACTGGAAAAGACCTTAGATCTCTTATCATGTCAGATATCATGAAATATAGCATAGCATGTCAAATAAAAAAGGTGAATACTTATAATTAGGGACTGATTTGGAATCAGGAAGTACAGTTTGAGCCTACTTCTATCATTAACTAATCTAAATGACCATGGATAAATCCCTTAAAAACCTTTCTGGGCCTCTAAAATAATAAGTACTTTGCTTTTCACTGAAATTATCACATCTTGGTGTGGAAACACTGATGGTCTCTCACTGATCAGAAGTTCTGATAGGCAATTATATATGCCTTTGATTAATATAATGGGAAATGAACTATGTAGTTCATATAATGTGCTTGGTAATCAAAAATATTTCAAAATACGGGGTTCACTGGGAGAAAAACAATAGAAAGAGCCTTGATGGTTAAAAACACTGAGGACCATTAGGCTAGATGATATAGATATCCCTCTAACTCTGGCATTCTAGAATTCTCGTCTTTTATTGTCATTGCACAAAGAAAGTATGTGAAGCCTGGGCAAGTGGTAAAGGAGGGAATAGCAAGGTGGTGAGAGATTAGGGAATGCTGAGGATGGAAAGAGATAGATAACCATTTGCAATACAGAAAGTCTATTCTTTCAATTAATACACGCATCCTGTGAAGAAGGTATTATTATCCTATTAATGGAGAAACAGACTTAAAGAGGTTTAGTATTTGCATAGTTTTCAAGTGATGGAGCTAGAATTTGACTCCAACTCCAGGTCTGCTGGTATTCAAAATATACGTTCTTTTCCAATACCATACTATCTTTTCATGCAGAGATGTGGTAGTCAGCCCCCCAGGTGACCCCCAATGACTCCTGCCTCCTGGCATTTATGTCCTCGTATAGTCCCTTCCTACAATGAATAGGACTGACCTTTGTAACTAATAGGATTTTGCAGAAATGACACTGTGTGACTTCTGAGTCTAGGTCATAAAACACATTGTGGCTTCTACCATGCTGTCTGGGACAGCTCTCTCCAGGGGATGCCAGGCAACATGGCATGAACATGATAAAGCAGCTTATGGAGAGGCTAACACTGGAAGGATTCGAGGCCTCCTGCCAACTACTAGCAGCACATAAGTATGCCACCTTGGAAGCTGTTGGGGACAGAATGTATGTGGAGCCATTTAATGTTTGTTGCAACAAGTTCACGAACTTAATTGTCATACCTCGTATATAGGGAAAGCAAATCACACAAAGGAGTTTGAACCCTATCTTGTAGCCTAGAGGCAACAGGTAGCCACAACCTGTATTAAGCCAATAGCATTATACCTGCTCAGCTTACAGAGCTTACAGTCATGGCAGGTAACCCTGGAGACAATACAGGCTGGACAGGGAAGGGGGTGGGGCTAGTAGACCACCCGAATATTTACAGTCCCTAAAATCAAAGGTAGTTCAACTGTTGATCTTGTGTTGTGCTGTGTTACACATGGGCTTTGGAAGTAGACAGACTAGGTTAAATATCTGCTTTTTCACTTCCTGGCTGTTGGACTTGGGCATGTTACTTGGCCCCTGTGAGCCCCAGATTGTTCAAAGTGTGCTGCTAGCAGTACATGGTTCACAGGGTGGTTATGAGAATTAAATAAGATCATCACATAAGGGACTTCACAACACGGCCCAGAAAGAATGTTCAGTGAATATTCGCTGTGACTATTGCTATTCTCTGTCTGATTCATTAGCCCCTATATGTGCTAGGAGTTGTGCTAGGCACTGGGGATTCAAATATAAGAGTCATTCCCTTAAGAAGTTCACGAAGTAGTCGCTATATATGCCTGGTTCTAAGACGTTTGGAAAACGTGGGAAAGACCAATGATTTGTCAAAGCATTAAAAAAATGAACATGCTTAAAGATGGATGTGTGTGTGTGTGTGTGTGTGTGTTATTTAAAAAAAATAATGGTGAAAACAGTGTCTGGAAAGCCCAGCAAAATCCCAGTCTCTCCTGGGAACTATTGAACAGCTACTTTCAGTGAGAAGATAAATATCAGGCTACAAACCTTCCAGAATGTGCTCATACCAGGGTACCTGCAGGCCACTGTGAAGACAGAGCTGTGCAGCCCCTTCATGGGGCAAGCCTGGGCATGAGAGGAAGAAGGAGGAAAAAACGGAGACACAGTGGGTGAGAAGGGGAAATAGTGTCCCCTTATGTCTCATGTGGGCCACATGCTGCAGGCAACAAGTGATATCCGCCAAGCAGGTGTGGGAACCATCTGAGTGTGTGTAACATCTGAGTGTGCTGTAGCCGGCTGCATGGAGTCAACAAATGCTGAAAAGTGGTGTGCAGTGTTGGTTTTCATTTATATTAGCTTTCTCTATGGTTTCAATCTGGGGATAACTATCTCACACTTAACAGAATAGGGGATGGTCAACTGATGAATTACAAAGCAGTGAGGTAAGTGCTATTATGGTGGCAAGATGCAACACTGTCTGGGAGGGGGGAAGGTGGCACAGAGCAGGGGCAGCTCCCTGGGCCTGAGCGATACCCTGAGTCTGCCAGGATAAGTACATGTTTTCCGTAATTCTTTGCAAATAGTCTCAGTTGATTAATAATTGTTACTTTAAAAAATTCTTTTCAATTTTCAGCCCCAAAGAGAAAACAATGAGGAATTCATCCATTGTTTAAAAACATCTACCATGTTTGTTTGTTATAAAGACTTTCTGCCTAATAATAATGATGATGATTTTATTTTTATAACAAGCTATTAAATACTTTGAAAACCACTGAACAGACCCTGGTGATAAGAATTTATTTCAATAATCCAGCTATACAATCATGAACTTAATTTTTTTCCTGAGAAGGTAAATAAATACTGATATTTTGGGAAGGACAGTCCTTAGAAGTATGTTTTGTGGAGTGGCTTCTCTACAGGTTTTAATGGTTTCCTAAATGCTGGCTCCCATGAACACTGACTGTATATTTTAAGGTAAAATTGGAGAGCACAGCAGATATGCAACGTAAGAACCTTGAGAAGAGGGGCTGAATTATTTGGGATGTTTCAGGTTAGAGACATGTGTTCAATGTCCTGCTTTCCTAGGAGATATGGAATGAATGGTTTGGGCTTCCTCCCCTGTAAGTATTTCAGACACGCATGCTTCAAAGGAGTGGACAAGGAACTTGCCCTCCTCCTAGTCATTGATTGAAACAGGCAACTTTAGGTTTCTTTTTAGACCAGGGAACACCTTTTAGACCAGGGGTGTCCAAACTTTTTCCAACATTTTTTTACCAAGGGCCATATGTGGTAAAATACACAAACAGCCGGGCCACTCACTCAAGGTGAAGTAAGTATTGCCTCACCTTTAAGTAAAGTAAATATACTTTTGGAATTTGCTGCGGGCCAATTAACAATGGCTCATGGGCCACAGTTGGCCCACCTGTTTTAGACAGAGGAGCTAAAGGGCCTGAGGCAGGAAGGAGTGGGAAGAGCAGACAGCAACCTGCTCTTTACTCGGTACTCCATTTATGCATTTAACAAATATTCCTGAATGTCTACTCTTGCAGCTGATTATTGATAATTCATAGCTTACTGATTTCCAAAAAGGATTTGAGGTGGCTTATAATGTTAAAACACATCTAGCAAAGGATTATAAATAATGCCAAGAGAACAGAGCCCCATGAAAGGAACTGGGAAACAAATCTTTCAGGTACCTGGAATGAATGAATTGAGGACTTGCCGGGAGCAAGGCCCTGTGACAGGTGCTATAGGGTTTCTGAGAGAGATGAAGGAGCTTAGAATTCATAAGGGAAGATAAAAGTGCATGTAGGTAACCATATTTGGGCAAAGAGCTATGGCAGTTTCGAGGTCATTTCCAGCTGTGGAAGTCCGTGCTGTCCCTTGAAGGAGGGAGAGGGTTTGGGTGCTGAGGTTAGGGCCACAGATGGAAGCAGGAAGGAGCATCAGGGGAAGGAAGAGTATCCACAAAGTCCTCAGGGCGAAGCAATGGAGATAAAGAGTATGATAAATCAATGAGAATTGTGAGATTTCTCACACTGAAAAGGCTGGCGCTAAATCTTTGAGAGTCTTAACTTCAGCGGGTGAAATTTGTGTCCAGTTTGCTAGTCAGTGGGGAATGACTGAAGGCATTACAGCAGGGGACTAACATGAGAGAAGTTATATTTCAGGAAGACGAATTTAGTAGAAGCATGTACGATGGAGCGGAAGGGGAGACTACAGGTAGGGAGACCCCTTAGGAGCTTGCGTCTAGACTCTGAGGAAGTAAGGATGGCCCAACCTGGGGATGGCAGGAGCAAGAAGAAGGAAGGTAGTTGAAAGAGAAGCTTTGGAATTATAGAGGGCAGCTCACTACTCAGAGCATGGTCCTGAGACCAGGAGCACCAGCCTCGCCTGGGACTCATTAGAAATGCAGGACCTCAGGCCCCATCCCAAGCCCCTACTGAATCAGAATGTGCGTTTGAACAGGAGTTCCGGGTGATCTGTATACACAGCAAAGTCAGAGAAGCACAGGTTACTGGGACGTGACAACTTACTGAAGGTAGGGTGGAGATTCTAAGATAACGTAAGATGTTTTAAAGATTGTATCATAGGGGTTGGAGGCAGATTCAGAATGAATTTGAACTGAGGCTGAGAAGACCAGACTGATGACTAGTTTATGGGTTCAGGGGCCCACAGTTAGAGGGATATGTTGGGAGCCACAGTATCTGCTTAATTTCTGTGTCTGTACTCCAAATCATTGTATGTGGAGCCATTTAAGTCACATTGTGTACAGATTTCTTCTGTAAAACAGAAAAATGAGCATTTTATAAGTTTTATAGGAAAGAAATCCAAATTAATTCATCAAATGTTTGCTGACAATAATGATAATAGTGATGATAATAACAACAACATATACTACTACTTATCAAGTGCTTGTTCTTTTCCAGATAAAGTACTAAGTAATTTACTTCTACTCAAATCAATGGTAATATGCCTACCAAAAATTGCCCTTATTTGATACAAATTTTTACCTCTTTTGTTTCATATAATTTATCTACTTATTATCTGTCTCCTCCAAAAGACTCTTTTTAGTTTTCTCAGTACTTAACATAGGGCCTTACAATGAACTCAGTGTTTTTTGTTTGTTTGTGTGTTTTCTAATGGATGAAAAACCACAAAATCAGAGCAGCTCTCTGTATGGTGCTTTCAACATCGTCATGTTTTGGCACATATTACACTGTACTTGCTAATGTATCTGCCTCGTATAGACACAGACAAGTTTACTCATTCTCCTGTTCCCAGTATTGAATCCAGTGTCAGGCATTATAGTAAGTTCTCAATTAATTTGGGTGAATGAATGAATTTGTAGTTTGCATTAAAATGTTTTTAAAATATGATAACTTCTAAAATTAGTACAAGGAACCTCAGAATCCCCAGAATTGAAAGTAACCAAAGAATATTGTAACGTAATCAAGTGTGTTTTCATCTGGCCAAGGAAGAAAGGATGTCATAACATAAGGGTCATGATCTCTACAAAGTTCTAGAAAAATTAACCAAAAAAAACTGCGATGTTTGACACTGTCATTGCACACTACGTGGGGAACAGGCTGTTCTAATAAAAACGGACACCTATTCAACCTGGAGACAGCGCCTCTGGTTTACCAGCCTGATGAAAGGATCCTCATATCCACTGTAGTAACTTCTGGTCTGCAGTCTGCCCTCCCGAGGACATATAACCCCCACCTCACCTGGGGCAGGCGTGTGTTCTGAACAAGTAACTAACTTTGGTACAGCTCCTAAAAACAGTCTGACAGAGTAGAAATTCGAACCCTAGCTCCACCATATGCTAAATCTGAAACCTTGAGCAATTTACTCAGCCTCTATGAACCTTAGTTTCTTTGCCTGTAAAATAAGAAGAAAACTAATCCCTGAAGGTGATGAACATTAAAAAATAAAATAGTGTGTATATAGCTCCTAACCCAGTTTCTGGAAACTAGCACAATAATATCAATGCCCCTGTCCATCCCCTGCCTCTGTCCATCCTTTCCCCACGCCCCTCCAGATATCCCGACCATGGTTAACAGGACATTATTATTTTTCTGCATTTATGTAAGTACATGCAGGCCCACGGTGACCACCTCAAAGTACTGTTTTCCTGTGGCCTCAGCAGCCAGCATGCCTGGTCCTTTTAATTATTATTTGCAGTTTCCTGGCTTGCTAGCAATTCACCCAGTTGGTGCTGTGGACATTATTCTTTGTACCTAACCCCGAATCTGCAAGCCTATTTCCAAACCCTCCTCTTAATCTTTCATTATCTTAGGCACGAAGAGAGCACATGGTCTACCTAGGACCCATGTAATCTAATGCCATCTCTCAAAGCAGATACCATGGAAGTCACGGTGATGCAAAGAGGCAGAACCTGCCAAGGTCAGTGACCAGACTGGACTGTGGGCGCTCTCAAGCTATCTTTCCCTTTCCCAAGCTCTGTTAAAGGACTGCTACTCCCAAAATGCATAAGAGGGTCTTGAATTACATTTCAAGGGAAAATAAAAGAAAAATTCAAGGGAATATGGACTGAATTACCTACCACAAAATGATACTTGTCCTACGTTAAAACTCCACTAGGGGCGGCCAGTTTGCTCCGTGGTTAGAGCACAGTGCTCGTACCACCCAGGTCGCCAGTTCGATTCCCAAATGGTCCAGTGAGCTGCGCCCTCCACAACTGCATTGAAAACAATGACTTGACTTGAAGCTGGTGGGTCCTGGAAAAACACACTGTTCCCTAATATTCCTCAATTAAAAAAAAAAAAAAACTCCAGTAAAAATTCATTATTTGTGGCCACAATCCTTCCATTTCCTCCACTCTCCAACCTCCCTTTTGCACTGGCTTGCTCTGACATCTCAGACCTGAAGGGAGAGCAGTTGAGCACAGGTTCTGGGAAATCTGTAGTGTTTTGGAGGTAGGGAGGTTTCTAGTAGTTACCCCGCCTTCCCCAAGGCCAGGTGCCTCTCATCCAGCTTCATCACTTTGGCCCAACCCCAGGGCTACACTGCTTCAGAGGGATTGACTATAAATGGTCATCAGGGGGAAGCGGCCAGAATGCCAAGAGCTACAAGGCTCACAGAGCTTGTGTATCAGCCTGACAGCTTCAATGGCCAGAGTCTACATGGAATCCCAAACAGCCCTTGTTTCTTCCTCCCCAAGCACAGGCCGCCTGCCTGCCTCCTTGGCCTTGTTTAAACAAGATGAGAGCAGGCTGTGTTTGGACGTAAAGGCTGGTGACCTTATCCCAGTGCGGGACAATAAGTCAGCAAGTGACCATTCAAAATGAACATGAGCTGTTCTGCTTTCAGGTCTTCCTGACATCCAGAAATTGGGGACTGTAGGAGTTTCATCATCTCAGAGGTCTGCTGTCAAAGGTCAGACATACCCATGACGAGCACTGATTGTTTGGGTCTGTGTACAGTAATAATTACAGCGAGCATGACTGTGTGCCAAGCACGGCCCTCGGTACCTTGGGATAATGCACATATAGCACTTAACACTTGTCACATAGTAAGGACTCAGCAGGTGATAGCTATTATTATCAATAATCTTAAAGATCATCCTATGAACAGGTATTATCATTTTTTTCTTTTCTTTTTTTTTTTTTGGCAGCTAAGGAAACAGACACTCAGAAAAGTTCAATAACTTATTCAAGGTTTCATCGCCATCAAGTCAGAAGGTTGGAGTATGAAGCCAGGCCAGTTTGACTGCAGACATTGTGCTGTAGCCTTCATTCTATGTCACCTCTTACCATAGTCACAAGGAGATGACCACAGTTTACAACCCCAGCTCTGAACAAATCATCTCCTCACTCTGGGCTTACAGTATGAGTTGAAATTAATGACCTCTAAGGATCCCTTCCAACATAACCTGCTGTGACTTCAAGTTGACAGCCTCAGGGAAAGAGGGAACTCCTCCCTATTTGGGAAATGTGCCTCCTTTCCTGTGCAAGACAAAGCTGTTGCAGATAAGGAAGGTGATCATGATCCAGAAGCAAATGAAGAGCCTGGCCTCTTTTACCAGACTCAGGGAAGAAAGACGGACAGACGACTTAGGATGGAAGATGCACCAGAAAGCAGAATGCCTGTTCTTAAACTGACTGAGGAATGCCAAACTGCCAAGATCACCAAAGGAGATGGGACTGGAGAAACGTTTTCCAAAGAATCTGAGCTGAAAATGCTGTAAGCGGTTGGAAATCTGCCACCATAGTTTCCTCTTTCCACTTCATACATTGCCCTCCTCTAGTCCACTACTAAGTGATACGTGTGTGTGCTTTTTTCACTGAGCAAGCTGCAGTGGGAGGGCCTGTATCTGGCCAGGGCAGTGCTGTGGCACCATGCCCCAAAGCTGGGGCCAGGGCACTCCAGCTTCAGCCAGACAGCACCAAAGGGACAGCGGCCCACACCGGGCTTTCCCCATATACATCGGGATTCAATAGGCTTCATTTTGTGGCTTTTCTCTGAAAGCCTTTCTTTCCTTCCAAACTTGGAAACAATTGCGGTTGTTGGGCTAGTTACTGTGGAATGAGATGGAGCTGTTCTTGGGAGTCTGAGAAGCTTGGGAGTTGCTTTTCTCCTGCTATTTCAATTGCCCTGATATGTCCCAGGATGCGGGGTAGGGCAGCCCATCAGCTGTCTCTGCCCAACAATCAGTACCTTTCCCAACTCCATACTTTTCATGTCAAAATTCACCTCTTCCAAGAAGCCCTCTGAGATTTGATCCAGCAGCATTTCCTTCTTGTCCTGCCCCCTCTCCCTGGAACTTACAAGTTTCATATACTGGTAATTATGTTTTCACTTACTTTTTCTGAAGTTAGTGCTGTGTCTCAGGTTTCTACTGTTTGGTTTTCCTTCTTTATTTTTCTATATTCCATTAGATTTGGAGTCCTTTAAGAACAAAAAGCCCCAAGTGTTCTCATCTTTCTCAGCCCTGAGTTTTGCAGCATCCAGTCTGGGCTTCACATGGGGCTACGCTGCATCCATGCAATGGGTTCACTTTGCCTTTGAGTCTCCAGGATTGGGGCTATGAGAGGAGCAGCGGGGAATCCCTGGTCGTCAGAGACCATGGATATGAAGGACCACCATAAGGAGAGGAGGGCAGAACAGAGGACGCAAAGGACCAAATGTCTATTTTTGCATCCTGAAAATGAGCTGTCAGGCCCATGCTTGGAAAGAGCCTCACAACACTGGGCTCCTGGAGGCAGCTGGGCTCGGAAGGCCTAGGAGGAGGTACAAAGAAGGAGAGAGTTTGCTTTGGCTGCAAGGGCCTCCAGGATTCCCAAGGGCGTCCACAGCCCTCATATATATTTATGTGAACTTAAGATGCTAATGAGTGTTGTGGAACCAAGAGCCCTGCTGGGTTTTGGGAGCAATTGGCCCTACTCTTAACACAGTCTTCTTTGTCTACAGGGCTTTAGGTTCAAATTGCAGACCTAGGTTTGGCAGTGCAGCTGACATGGAAACCTGCCCAGGCCTATGGCAGAACCACAGTGGGCTTTGGGAGAAAGTAGAGCTTCCCGCCTTGTTTTGTCAGGCAATACACTGATGTCTTGGTCTGGCTGAGGTCACCTTGTCCACCTTGTCTCCAAGACGGACAATATCCAATGCATCTCACACAGGGAGGTTTTTACCCCATTCTGAGGGCATCCTCCTACCCCAATCATTCATCTATTCCAGTGATGGCAAACTGCGGAAGTTCCTCCTTTTAGCTAACTTAAATCTATTTTGCTGTACATAAAGCCTGCTTTATCTTGCTGCTTTTAGGAACAAAGGTCAGTTCATAGCCATCTTATAAATACTATTTACTAGGCATTAGAACTCCCTGCTGCCTCTCCTGTCCCAGCTCAGTCACCAGTTTCTTTACATTCATCACTGGGCAACTCCTCTGTGCCAGGCACTGGGCATACTAAGATGAATGAGTCTCAAACTTCATCCTAAAAATTGTATGGTCTTATGTGGGCAAGGAGTGTGTCTGTGTGGGGGGGTGGGGGTGGGGGGTGCAAGAGACATTAAAATATAGCTATTACAACAAATTATGATATTTGCAAAACAGAGCTGGGGCAAAGTCTTTGGGAGCAGAGCCAACAGAAACCAGCTCTTTTGGGACCAATGGGTATGATTTCACAGAGAACCTCTGAGCTTGGATTTAAAGGCCAAGTAAGCCTTTCCCAGGTGGAAAAGGAGGGGAAAGGGTGTTGTGAGCAGAGGGAAGACGATGCACAAAGACCAGAAGATCTGAAGAGTCTGGTCTACGAGGCCAGACAATTAAGTTCGCGAACTCATCCTAGAAAAGGTGCTACATACTTCACTGCTGAATATCACTACTGTCACCTTCGAAGCACTCCCCTTGGGAAGCTACGCACCGATGCCAGCATCCAGTACACCCTTCAAAGCAATTTTGGGACTTTTTTTCTGGAAGGGCCACGAGAGTTATCATTGTATTACCCTTGATGTCCTGAATGGCATCAAGATGTCTTCCTTTCAATATTTCCTTTATTTTCGGGTAAAGAAAGAAGTCATTGGGGGCCAGATCAGGTGAATGGGGAGGTTGTTCCAATACAGTTATTTGTTTACTGGCTAAAACCTCCCTCATAGACAGTGCCATGTGAGCTGGTGCATTGTCGTGATGTAAGAGCCATGAATTGTTGGTGAAAAGTTCAGGTCATCTAACTTTTTCACGCAGCCTTTTCAGCACTTCCAAATAGTAAACTTGGTTAACTGTTTGTCCAGTTGGTACAAATTCATAATGAATAATACTTCTGGTATCAAAAAAGGTTAGCAACATCGTTGCAACAAGTTCACGAACTTAATTGTCATACTTCGTATACAGGGAAAGCAAATCATACAAAGGAGTTTAAACCCTATCTTGTAGCCTAGGGGCAGCAGGTAGCCACAACCTGTATTAAGCCAATAGCATTATACCTGCTCAGCTTAGAGTCATGGCAGGTAACCCTGGAGACAATACAGGCTGCACAGGGAAGGGGGTGCGGGGGGGGGGCTGTTATGCTAATTCATCAAAGGAAAGCCATTTAAGGAGGCGCAGCTCCCAGTGCCCCACGCGGGGATCAAACCGGCAACCTTGGTGTTATTAGCACCACGCTCCAACCAACTGAGCTAACCAGCCACCCGAAAAAGTCATTTAAGTGTCACTTAGACATTTAAGCAATCTTTAATGTAACATTTAAAAACTAGTAGTTATACATACTTACACAAAACTTGGAAAATAGACATAAAAATATTGAAGAAAATAACAGTCACCTGTAAAATATCCTTCCAGTCTTTTATGTATGCATATGTGTATGCATGTACACATATACATACAGTAGAGATTGTACTATGTACATAGTTCTACAGGATCGCTATTATTTTTTATATCATGAGCCTTGTCCAAGTCATGAAAGTTTTCTGTTATCTGTTTTACTAACAGCATTATATTCAGTTGTATGGATTCATGAATCATAATTTACTTATTTTGGGACATTTAGTTTGTACCAGTTTTTTTTACTACTGTAAAGATTTTTGTCCATAGACTTTTGTACATTCTATTTGACCCTCTCTTTAGCATTGGTTCCTAACAATGGAATTAGGTGTCCAAGGTTATGAATGTTTTTAAAATTCCTGAAGCCGACTTTTAAACTGTTCTTTTAAAAAAGTTTGTGCTGTTTGCACCCCACTAGTAATGTATGAGCTTTCATAGAGGGATATCCTGAAGGTATACAGTCCTCCTCACCATCTTGATGACACTGTGCCAGGGTGCAGGCAGGTCTCACCTTGCACTCTTGGGTAGAGAGACCAGGGGCTTCACTCTCCTCTATCATTTTCTCAAAGTCAACATCCTCTTTCTCCAGACTTCCCCAGAATAATGATCAGTGAGAGCAGATATGGTTTACTTGAACCTCTTAGAAAGAACTCATTTCTGGGAGGGGATAATAGAACTAGGATCATCTCGGACTGAGCCAAGTGTCACTCATGCTGGGAAGATCAGTGCTGGCGTTAGTCAGAGCAGGAGCAATTGTCCAGGATCCAGGACTGCTTTTCCTATGGCGGGAGCCACGGCATAGCCTGGATTTCTGGGAGACTTCCTGATTCTGTTCTATGATTCCTAAAGTATTCTCATACTAACCAGACCACAAACTTGCTTATATCTGTAAAGCACAGTCTCACAGGCATTCATGGACATATGTAAATGTGGGCTGACACATCTCTTTGTACAATCCACATGGAAGTCTGTGCCTAATAACCACGAGGGAATGGCTGCACAGAGCCTGGCTCATTACAAACATTTTAATGCATATGATCTCATCTTGGTGTGGTTAGGGAAAAGAGCGCAGGCTTTGCAGTAAGATACGTACGAGGCTGTGACTTGGGCCAAGTGTCTGAATCTCTAAGAGCCTTACCTTCCTCCTCTATAAAATGAGAGTTGCTATCCTCATTTTGCAAATAAGAAAACTTAGGCTCAGGAGTAAGCAACTTACCTAAGGTTATATAGCTGACAGAAAGTGGAGCTATCCAGGGCTCCCCACTTACCTGCCAGATTTTTAACATTATAGCCCTATGAATCCAAACTTTTATGAACCTTAGGCTTTCTACCTGATGGAGAGGCCAGGACTTGTCCATCAGAGTAAGCTCTTCTTATGTTTAGCTTACGTGCTCTTCCTATGACATTATGCTTCCTTGTATTTCCTCAAATCTAGTTCTTTGGGAACAGGAAGTAGTTTGAAAATTTTTTTGTTGTATACTATGCATAATAGGAAGTTCCAGCTGTGTCCTTCTTACCTATTCAGCGAAGCAAGATGGTTAAGAGGAACGGATGGCACAAGCAAAGTTCGACTGGATTTAAATCACATTCTATCCTGAATCTGGCTCCTTTCCATCTGGATACTAAAGCACTATCTTCTGTAATGTCATATTTCACAGCTAGGCCTGACATTGGGTCTCCTTGAGCTGATTTGTTAAGCACTGAAGAAATAAATAACAGAGCCTCCCACTCGCTTCCTCCTTTTGAAGACAGGTCTGGTCTCCAGGAAAACTTTGCAATGGATGACCTTGCCGAACTGTCCATCTTCTGAAGAAGGTCCTTCTGTCTAGAAGTAGCATCCTTAGGTCTTTTATATTCTCTTTCTATTTTAGGCCCCCATGAATTTCCGTTAGTCTAGAAATTAGGAAACTCTTAGGATTTTTAAAAACATGACTGTGTAAGACTTATTGAATTTATACTGTTACTCAACCCAGCATTTTTTTCTTTCGGCTTAAGCCATCTGGTGTGTGTTCACTGTGAAACATAGTGTAATGTTAAGCTTTTGAAAGTACAAGCAGAGAATGGGGCGTGGGGAAGGGCCTATATCTTGCAAAAGTGGTAGTTTTTCCTTCATCTTTCATGACCCAGAAATGTAGCTGGAAGCATTTTAGCTTTGGTTGAATTATGATTTACTCGGGCCATTGCATTTGTCGATAAAGGCTGCAAGCTTGTGAGTCTCAGTTGCAAATGGAAATGGAAACAGAGCTCAGTGTGTCCCAAATATCAAAGAAAATTTTAGAGGAAGATGTTTACATCTGGATCCTTCATAAAGAGCTTACTCTGAAGGAGCATATCCTGATCTCTGAATCAGATGGAAACTTTAAGGTGCATAGAAGTTTTGACTCCTAGGACTGTGAGGTACCTCAAGAAGTTCTTTCATCTAGTGGTGCCCCAACTCTCGGGTACAAACTGGTGCTGCTGGTCCACGACAAAAATTTCATAGCTTCATAGGAAAGTAAGAAAAAAAACATAGATGATGTAAAATGAGATAATAGTAAAATACTTAGAATGGCATACAGTTAGTATTCAGTAAATGTAGCTGTTTTAGACAGCTCTCCGTGTACGGTGGTCAACTGTCTTTTTGTTATTGTTGTCATCGTTGAAATGCCTTTTCTTTTTAGGAATAATTTTAATAGCAGGCTGGTAGTTTGTATTTTTGTTTAATATCTCTAGTCAGCAATATTTAAAAACTGAGCCCCCGATTTTCATGCTCAAATATATTTTTGAAATTTTACTGGTTCCTGAAATCTGAAAGTCTGAAAAACACTAATCTAAGCATGTCTATACTTCAAATCAAATTTTGTCTAACCTATAAATGGATTTCTTTCTGAGTGATATAAAGAACCTTAATCACCTGGGCCTTTCCACATCTGTCCACAAGGAGTGGATATCTGTGCACGCAGAACTAGACCAGTGGCCCGCAGGCAGTATACTTTGTAGACTTCTTTCCACATGGGACCTTAGTCGCTGAGACCCCCCCCACCCCCAAATCCCCTCCTCACTTTGCTCAGAACTATTCTCTCTCACTCCACTACCTATTCTCTCCCAGCTCATCAGCTCCTGCTGGGACCACTGGAAGAGGGAGCTATGTCTCCTGTCTCCCCTGAGAGACAGCCTCACCAGTGACAGCAGTCAACTTCCTTCCATGAGCCAAGTCTCACCTTTGCTGAGAATTAGCAGTGCACGTAAAGAAGGCAGTGTATGTGTCTCCTTGGCTCTATTTATATCATACGAGTGAGAATCACCATTTTGGGTGTAATACACTAATACTTCATGTGTCACATCTGGCGTGAGAGACGCCTGACATAACTCTGTGCAGCTCTGAGTCCTGCTTATCACAGAGCTACATAGCATTCCCTGAGGTTTAGGCCAGCGTGGATCATTCACTTATTTGTTTAACAAGCACCATTGTGTAGTATGTGTTAGACTCTACAGGAGATGCAACAATGGGTCAAACTGGGATCGTGCCTTCAGAGAACTTACAGTCCAGAAAGTGAAAGAAGGCGTGTGAAAAATTATATTTCAAAGCACGGAAGGTGATTGGTGACATAACAAAGTTTATGGGAGTTTAAAGCAGAGATTACTTCAATTGAGGGAAATGAGGAACGTCTTAGGGTAAATAAAGGTGGGATTCAAGCCATTTAGCTTTCTTAGAGCAAGATTTTGTCTTTGCCTTCAGAATCTTTCTCTGGATATCCTTACTACGTTGGGGTGTTTTTGCTCCCTTTAATGCAGTGTGTATTTGGAGAGGAGATTTCAGGAGGCACGGGGAAAATAAAGGGGGGGGGGGTTAGCTGGGAAGATGGGAAGTGGACTTGACCCTGTGCTTCCTGTCCCCTGAGTATCGTCTTGGAGACTCTGGTGGGTCACCTCATCCTTGCTGAATTGAGAACCCTGAAAAGAGGGGTGCCTGAGCTGCAGGACCAGCACTATTTGGTTCCATTTTACCTAATTTTTCATCCCAGAGAACTTTATCGTTAATTTCTTCTTAAACCCAGATGGAAGGTTCATGGGAATCCAGAGAAGCCAAAAAGGGCTGGAAATGTGGGCTCAAGAGCAAAACAAATCAGAAAACTGCAAAGTAGTGTGGAAGTCAAGAGGCAAAGGGAGGGTCCTACAAATCTGGACTATAGCTGAGCCTCAGGTCCAAACCTTCCCCAAGGCTTCCCAGGGACTGGAGGTGGGTTTCCACCCTTCCATCCTGGGCCCTTCTACTGGCCCCTCCATGAAGATCAGAACCTCAAAAATTCATTACTAGGGATGCCATCCTTTGGGATTTGTGACTTGTATTTAAAATATCTTGACTGTGGTGATGGTTTCATGAGTGTATACAGATGCCAAAACTTAACAGATTGTATGCCGTATATATGCACAGTTTACTCTTATGTCAATTATATCTCAGTAAAGCTGGGAGTTTTTTTGGTTTTTGTTGTTTTAAGTACTCAGAATTGGTGTCAAATAAACTCCCCTTTCAACAGCTTAGCAACCCCAAGGATTTTAAAGTATACACACATTTCCAAAGACCATTTGGAGGAATATAGGCACCTGAATTACAGATTGCAAAGGGGCCCGTGTTACTGCCCTATGACCTCTGCTCATCATGGGGAGGATACTTGGTTACCACTAGGCTTCCCATGACAGGGCATGACAATTCTTGTTTTGAGAGACAAGAGTGGTTCCCCTACAATTTCTAAACCTCCTCCTAGCACACTCAACCATCTAGGTATATGATCTCTAGTGTACCCACTACCACTCTCTCTGCCTCATGGAAAAAAAATGCCGTGATCTCAGGTTTACCAAGTTTTCTCTGGCTGCTATAAGGTTTGCCATTATAGTATTTATTATACTGAGTGTCAGCTCATTTGTGCGGCCTCCACCCTTCCCCAGCCCTCCCAGTTGCTTTCTTCCTGACACAGAAGATTAAATGTAGACTTGTTGTAAACGTTTACAAGTCTATCTGTTCCACATCCTACCCTTCTGGAAGATGACCATCCATCCTCCATTTGAGCAATCAACAGAAAGCTCAATACTTGCAAAGAGCCCTTGCACTCTAAGACCACTCTTACCACTGGAAAGAACTTTGTATTCTGAGCTGGAGTTGTCCTTCCTGGAAACTGCCACAAAGATTAGTAACTGTTATAATCACCGTACAAGTAAAGGACCCTCCAAATTATGAAGTGATGTTTTAAAGACATTTATCTTTGAAAGGCACTGTGCTGGACATTTTCGTATACCCGTCCCCTGATGTAATACGCACAGCCACACCCTGAAGTACATATCAATCCCCATTTTACAAATATAGAAACTGAGGCTCAGATTGCCTTTCTCCAAGACAGATGGCCACCTAATAGCACCTACTTGGGAGAGTTGTTATGAAGATTAAATGAAATAATACATATAAGGAGCTTTGCACATAATAAGGTCTCATTAAATGACTTTTTTTCATTTATAAAATGCCTCTGTTGCTATGCATGCCACACAAAAAAGAGCGTATGTATTTCTTTATCATATCTTTATTGAGCATCTCTCTCTGTGTCACGCACTGTTCTAAGTGTAGACAATATAGAAAGCAATGACACAAAGTATAGACTCTTATAGAAACAGACAATAGACAAGTGCATGAACAGAAGTTAAAAAAGAATACTTCAGATTGTGATAAATGTTAAGAAGAAAATATAACAGGGTAATGTGAGGGTGACCAGGCAGAGGCTCTGGGGAGGGTGGGTAGAGCTCAGGAAAGGGATCATGGAGGTAGTATTTGCACTGAAACTTGGAAGGCAAGGGCCCGACCTTGCAAAGATCATGGGAAAGAACATTCCAGGATGAGGGAGAAACAAGTGTGAAGACCCTGAGAGAGGAAAGACTTTGGCATCTTCTGAGGCAGAAGCTTGTGCAGGATCAGACAGAAGGACTTAGAAGTATTGTGTTCCAGTCTCTCCCTGTGCAGGGTGAAAACTAAGGCCCAGTGAGTGAGTTGCCCATAGCCATTTCTCAATACTGCCTGGAATAGGTCCCCAAATTGGCCTGTAAACTATGAATGTGTGTTATTTCCAGAACAACTATTTCACAACCCCACCCCATGTGTTCTTCCCCCTTCCCCTTCCTCCACTCCAGACTCTTGGGCTCCACACTCCTGCCCCCTCACTCACCCCATGGCGCAATGTCCTCAAGTGGTTATGCATTCACCTTATGTTACACGTATTCTTGCTCCACCGTTAGCTAAAAAAAAATCTTACACCTTAATGACCATCCTTTTCCAGAACTCCCATTTCACTTCCTGTCTGTACCAAACATTTTGGCATTTAATTACATTCTCTGACGTCTTTCCCCATTTGTTTTTCCCTGTCAGTCTGGTCCCCCGACCAGACTGCGCGATGAGTGGGGTCTTGGGTCACGTACGGCTCCATCCCCACCCACAGTACCAAGCACACAGGAGTTGCTCTGTAATGGAATCTGCATCTTCTTACAAAATCCACCTACACCAAGCCCTTTGAGAATCCAGGGAAAACAACCCGCACAGAAGAAACTGTCATAAATCCAAACTAGGTCAGAGACATCTCTCCCTGTTAGGAAAAAAGTGACGGTTTGATGTCCTGGTGTCAGGAGGGGATTAATGTCACAGCAGAAATCAGCTTTGTCTGGAAGAGCTCTAACTGAACTGAGGAACACATTCATCTCCAGGCCTGCCTGTCATGCCCTCCCTTGGGCTGTCCTTATTGCAGACTTCCTACTGGGCATGTGACTTGGGATAGAGAGAAAGGTGACAAATGTGGGTTACGCTGCGTTTAGTTTGACGCTGCTCTGCCTACCCAAGAAATACAAATGTCTTCTCCTACCTAGCTTGGTGCCTGTTACTTTAACATCTGACAGGTTTTAGAGAAAAAAGCTGAACAAAAGATGACACACAGCCATCATTTAAAAGGACTTGAACAACTGCTTTGACCCAGGTTTACTTTGAGATAAGCCTAAGGCTCAGAGAAGCTCTTGAAACATAAGAGGAGTTGGCCAACCACCTGTAGCACAGACTAGATGCCTTCTGTTTATGTCCAAGCAAGGTTCTTGCCTTGGGGAGGGAAAGGTAGGGTGACCACTGATAACTTGTTTGCTAATCTAGGTTAGGTTCCTGAGACGAGGAGCCAGGCATCAAACAGGAAAACACGTAGGTTTGGAATACCACTTTTTATAGCCTCATTATTTCTTCAATAAATAGGTATTGAGAGTCTCCTATTTATTTGCCAAGCATGGGTCTGTGATATACTGTGCCCTCTGTACTTTTACTTCATGTGTCTGAATCCCCAAGCCCCCTGAACACAGCCTGCTGCTGTCCTTGCACACACTCTGATGAATCTGCTGCCCACTACTGACAGAGCCAGCCTTTCCCCAGTACAAGGGCGAACAAACCCAGAAAACTTCAGAGCCTTTATAAGAACATCCTCATTTCAAGGCTGGACAGGAAAGCTTAACCATTAATCACTTCATGACGATACAGCATCAAGACAGCCTCCAACCTTCCCCCACAATTGGGTCCTTTCTTCCTCAGCGTATAAATCTATGTTTTTCATGTCAGTGTACATCACCTGAGGTTGTAGAAGAACTTGACCCAGGTCAGATAATTCAGTGTCAGTCCTCCATTTTCCCAACTTCTGTGAAAGGTGCATTAGGTCTTGTTCTAGAGTTTCTCAGGTGGTTTTTATATTCTGTGGGGATCTTGCACAGACCTTGGAGATTCTGGTTCAGTGGGTCTGGGGTGAGGCCTGAGATTGCACATTTCTAACAAGCTCTCTGGTGATACCACTGCTGAGGAACACACTTTGGGGAGCGAGGTACCTACCATGCTATTGGGGCAAGAACTTGAATGATTTTCTTGGGATTTTCCTGGTTTTAGTGCCTGTGTTCCACATCCTGTGAAACGTGTCAGTTCTGGGCAAATCAGGATGGTTGGTCACTGCACAGAGTACATCTCCAGCCTTCCCAGAAGCTCATTCCATGCCTACTCGGTGAGCTGACGCAGCAATGGGGCGACTGAGGCTGGACGACAGCAGAGAGAACTGCAGACTGCTGTGGGCTGCTGCTGCCACTCGTAGGGCGCTCGTGGTCGCGTGCAGGACAGGGACGAGCAATCAATTGGGAGCTCGAAGACCTGGCTTCCAGCTTTGTTCTGCTACTAACTAGCTGTGTAACATTGAGAAAATGTCTTAACCTCTCTGATCCTTTTTGCTAACAAGGATGCTGACAATATCTGCCTCATACTGCTGTCACGAAGATTAAATGAGCTAACATATGTCTAAGCACTAATCCTTGAAACAATATATTTTTAAAATCCCACCATCACTTTCTGTAATCATTGGCTGACATGTTTCTTCTGCTTGCCTTGCCTCAGTGATACTCTAGTAGAGTTAGTGATGAGCAGGGTGAATCCACAAAGACAGAAGACAGAGAAAAGAGAAGGAAGAGGACCTGTAACTCCATGTTCCAGGAAAGGGGTCCCTGTATTGGCTATAACGAACCTTGTCATTCACCCCCAGAGGACCTACAAAGGACCAGGGAAGGAGTCAGTCACGTGGTTGGCCTGTCCATGAATGAGGCTAAAATTCAGAATGATGCTGGAAGGAGAAGCCACATGTCCCCCAAATCATTACATGGAAAAGAAATCATCAAAGTCTAAAAGGGTTGAACTATATAGGCTTCCCATGACCAGATTTAAAGTGGAGGGTTTGCAGAATGCCATGCCACCACCCACCCATGGACCTGCTCACTGCACGGCTCTAACCATTACCTTACAATGACTGTAAGTCAGCCCTGTTCAGAAAGCAACTGAGAGTGGTTGGACTACCAAGTGGTAGAATTTTGAGGCATACTGGACAGGCCCTCTGACCACAATATTCCTGCCATTTTTCTCTTCGATGCCTAAAATGACCACTTCCTCTTTGGGGTCTTTTTGGTGATAAAGAATCCCCATTAACGATATCCTAGGAGGGGAGAAGGTCTAAGATGGCGGATTAGATAAATGCGATGCCTACCGCCTCCCAGGATCACACCAAAATTACAAATAAGTCATAGAACAATCGACCTCAAGAATCATCTGAAGACTAGCTGAACAGAATCCATGTAACTAAGAATGTAAAGAAGAGGCCACATAGAGAGTGGTAGGAGGGGCAGAGATGTGAAACGAGCTGACCCCAAATCCACAGATAGTGGATGAACACTGGGAGGGGCACCTCAGCAGCAGAGGTAACCCCTGCTGAAGGAAGGGTCTCAGCCCCCCACCAACCGCACAAGCAGAGGGGTCCTGTGCTGGAAAGAGGAGTTCCTACAACATCTGGCAGTGACAATCAGTGAGGACTCTGTCTTTCCATACCTGTGAGATAAAAGGTGACTGAAAGCCCAGACGCCCTCTTAAAGGGCCCACACACAGACTCACTCACTTGCAAACACTCACCTGGTTTCCAGTGGAGAAGTGGCAACTCAAGAGGTGCTGGAGACATACGTGAAAAGACTGAATTGTGTGGCTATGGGGCGAGCACTGGAGGGAAGGCAGCCATTTTCCCATTTCCAGACCACAAAAGAGTACCACCTGGTTAGCCCCAGAAGCAACATACCCAAAGGGTAATCTTAAGGCACAACAGCCCAGAAGGGTGAATCCCCTTCTGAGGGGTCAGCCTCCCACCCACAGCAGCTCATACACTGTGGCTATAGCAAATCCTCAGAGTCAGTCAGGCTGGGAGTCAATCCCATCCAACAGGAGAATACACCCACACACAGAAGGGACACTCCTGGAATACACGCACAGTGGATCAGGGAGACTGTGCTATTGGACAATACAGGACAAATACTACCTAAGCCCACCCAGCAAAGACAGAAACATAGGAGATCTACCTAGTTCAAAGAAGCAAACACAGAGAGGCAGCCAGAATGAAGGAAAAATAATGTCCCAAATAAAAGAACAGGGGAAACTCCAGAAAAAGAACTAAATTAAATGGAGGCAACCAACCAACCAGAAACAAAGTTTAAAACACTGATTATAAGAATGCTTAAGGAACTTAGTGGGAATTCCAACAAAGAGATAGTAAGCATAAAGAAAGACATAGAAACCATAAAAAAGAATCAGTCAGAAATAAAGAATAACTGAAATGAAGACTACACTAGAAGGAATCAATAGCAGATAGGATGAAGCACGGAATCAATTCAATAATTTAGAAGACAAGGTAGCAGAAAAAAAAACCCAATCAGAACCACAAAAAGAAAACAGAATTAAAAAAACCCAAAGGTATTTTAAGGGGCCTTTGGGACAACATCAAGCATAACAACATTTGCATCATAGGAGTACCAGAAAGAGAAGAGAGGGAGCAAGGGATTGAGAATCTATTTGAAGAAATAATGACTGAAAACTTCCCTAACCTGGCAAAGAAAATAGACATACAAGCCCAGGAAGTAGACAGAGTCCTAAGCAAGATAAACCCAAAGAGGCCCACACCAAGACACATTATATCAGAATAGCAAAAGTTAAAGACAAAGAGAGAATCTTAAAAGAAGCAAGAGAAAGAGAACTAATTACTTACAAGGGAGCATCCACAGACTACCAGCTGACTTCTCAACAGAAACTTTGCAGGCCAGAAGAGAGTGGCAGAAAATATTCAAAGTGATGAAAAACAAGAGTCTACAACCAAGACTACTCTACCCAGCAAGGCTATCATTTAGAATGGAAGGACACATAAAGAGCTTCCCAGACAAGAAAAAGCTAAAGGAATTCATTACCACCAAGCCAGTATGACAAGAAATGTTAAAAGGACTTCTTTAAGAAGGGAGAAAACAAACAAAGATCAAAAATATGAATAATAAAATGGCAATAACTATGTACCTATCAATAGTCACTTCAAATGTAAATGGATTAAATGCTCCAATCAAAAGACATAGGGTAGTGAATGGATAAGAAAACAAGACCCATTCATATGCTGTCTACAAGAGACTTACATCAGATTGAAAGACACACATAGACTGAAAGGGATGGAATAAGATATTTCACACAACTGGAAACAAATAAAAAACTGTGTAGCAATCTTATATTGAAAAAAATAGACTTTAAAATGAAGGCTATAAAAAGAGACAAAACAGAACACTTCATAATAATAAAAGGACCAATCCAACAGGAGGACAAAATCCTTGTAAACATTCATGCACATAACATAGAAGCAACTAAATATATAAAACAAATATTGACTGACATAAAGGCAGAGATCAACAGAACACAATCATGATAGGGGACTTTAACACCCCACTGACACCAATGGACAGATCTTCCAGACAGAAAAACAACACAAAAACAATGGCCTTAAATGATACACTAGACCAGATAGATTTAATTGATAATTTTAGAGCATTTCATCCCAAAGCAGCAGAATATACATTCTTTTCAAGAGCACATGAACATTCTCTAAGATAGATCACATATTAGGCCACAAAACAGGTCTCAATAAATGCAGGAAGGTTCAAACCATATCAAGCGTCTTCTCTGACAACAGTGTATGAAAATAGTAAACAATTACAAGAAAAAAACTGAAAAACACACAAACACATGGAGATTAAATAACATGCCAATTAAAGAATGCATCAACAATGAGATCAAGGAAGAACTCAAAAGATACCTTGAGACAAACAAAAATGAAAACACAATGACCCCAAATCTATGGGATACAGCGAAAGCAGTCCTAAGAGGGAAATTTATAGTAATGCAGGCCTACCTAAAAAAAAAAACAAAGACAAGAAAAATTTAAATAAACAGTCTAACTTTACACCTAATAGCAAACAAAGCCCAAAGTGAGTGCAAGGAAGAAAATAATAAAGATCGGAATGGAAATAACTGAAATAGAGCCTAAAAATACAATACCAAAGATCAAAGAAAACCAAGAGCTTGTTTTTTCGAAAAGACAAACAAAATTGACAAACCTTTAACCACAATCTTCAAGAAAAAAAGAGGGAGGATCCAAATAAATAAAATCAGAAATGAAAGAGAAGTGACAACGGACACCACAGAAATAAAAACTATTTTAAGAAAATACTATGAGCACCTATACACCAACAAATTGGATGTTCTGGAAGAAATGAATAAATTCCTAGAAGTATACAGTCTTCCCAGGCTAAATCAAGAAGAAATAGAAAATATGAACTGACTGATGACTACTAATGAAACTGAATTTGTAATCAATAAGCTCCCAACAAACAAAAGTCCTGGACAAGATGGCTTCACAGGTGAATTTTACCAAACATTTAAAGAAGAATTAACACCTATTCTTCTTAAACTATTCCAGAAAATTCAAGAGCAGGGAAGGCTCCGAAGCTCATTCTATGAGGCCACCATTACCCTGATTTGAAAACCAGACAAAGACATTACAAAAAAAAGAAAATTATAGGCTGATATCCCTAATGAACATAGATGCAAAAATCCTCAACAAAACATTAGGAAACTGAATTTAGTAATACATCAAAACGATCATATACCATGATCAAGTGGGATTTATTCTTGGTATGCAAGGTTGGTTCAACAACCTCAAATCAATTAATGTGATACACCACATAAAGGAAATGAAAAATAAAAGTCATACGGTCATATCAATAGTTGCAGAAAAAGCACTTGACAAAATCCAGCATCCATTTATGATAAAAACTCTCAGCAAAGTGGGAACAGAGGTAACATATCTCAGCATTATAAAGGGCATATATGACAAACCCACAGCTAACATACTCAACAGGGAAAAGCTAAAAGCATTTCCCTTAAGGTCAGGAACAAGACAAGGATGGCCACTTTCACCACTTTTATTCAACATAGTACTGGAAGTCCTCGTCACAGCAATCAGACAAAAGAAATAAATAAAAGGCATCCAAATTGGAAAGGAAGAAGTAAAACTGTCATTATTTGCAGATGACATGTAGAGAGATGACATATAGAGAGAACCCCAAAGATTACACAAAAAGCTATTAGAACTGATACATGAATTTAGTAAAGTAGCAGGATACAAAATTAACGTTCAGAAATCAGTTGCATTTTATAGACAAATAATGAACTACCAGAAAGAGATACTAAGAAAACAATTCCATTTACAATTGCATCAAAAAAATAATATACCTAGGAATAAATTTAACCAAGGAAGAAAAAGGCCTGTACTCAGAAAATTATAAGGCATTGAAGAGAGAAATTAAAGAACATACAAATGAATGAAAACATGTACCATGCTCATAAATAGTAAGAATTAATATAGTTAAGATGTCCATATTACCCAAAGCAATCTCTATCAAAATACCAATGGCACTTTTCACAGAAATAGAACAAATAATTCTAATCTTTATATGAGACCACAAAAGACCCCCGAATAGCCACAGCAATCTTGAGAAAGAAGAACAAAGCTGGAGGGATCACGCTACCCGATATCAAACTATACTACAAGGCTATAGTCATCAAAACAGCATGATATTGGCATAAAAACAGACACGTAGATCAATGAAACAGAATAGAGAGCCCAGAAATAAATCCATGACTATATGGTCATTTAATCTATGATAAAGGAAGCAAGAATTTACACTGGGGTAAAGACAGTCTATTTAATAAATGGCTCTGGGAAAACTAGACAGATACATACAAAAAAAATGAAACTGGACCACCTTCTTACACCATATACAAGAATAAACTCAAAAAAAATTAAAAAATTTTTAATTTGGATTAAAAATTCAAATTTAAGACCTGAAACCATAAAAATCCTAGAAGAAAACATAGGCAGCAAACTCTCAGACATTACCCTTGGTAATATTTTTACTGATATAGCTCCTTGGATAAGAGAAACAAAAGAAAAAATAAACAAATGGGACTACATCAAACTAAAAATTTCTTTCACAGCAAAGGAAATCATCAACAAATTGAAAAGACATCCTACTGAATGGGAGAAGATATTTGCCAATGATACATCTGAATAGGGGTTAATATCCAGAATTTATAGAAAATTCATACAACTCAACACCCAAAAAAACAGACAATCCAATTAAAAATGGGCAGAGGACCTGAATAGACATTTCTCCAAAGAGGAAATACAAGTGGCTAACAGACATATGAAAGGATGATCAACGTCAAAAACCACAATGAGTTATCACCCCACTCTTGACAGAATGGCTATCATCAGTAAATCAACAGACAAGTGTTGGCAGGGATGGGGAGAAAAGGGAACCCTTGTGCACTGTTGGTGGGATTGCAAATTCGTGCAGCCACTGTGCAAAACAGTTTGGAGATTCCTCAAAAAATAAAAGAATAGAATTACCTATGACCCAGCAATTTCACTCCTGGGTATTTATCCAAAGAAATCCAAAACATTAATTTGAAAAAATATATGCACTCCTATGTTTACTGCACTACTATTCATAATAGCCAAGATATGAAAACAACTGAAATGCCCATCAATAGATGATTGGATAAAGAAATTGTGGTACATTTATACAATGGAGTACTATTCTATCATAAAAAAAGAATGAAATCTTACCATTTGTAACAACATGGATGGACCTGGAGGATATTATACTAAGTGTAATAAGTCAGACTGAGAAAGACAAATATGATCTCATTTATGTGTGGAATCTAAAGAACAAAATCAATGAACAAACAAAACAGAAATAGACTCATAGACACAGAGAACAAACTGTTGCGAGATGGTAGGGGCATTAGGGGGTTGGGTGAGAAAGGTGAAGGGATTAAGTACAAATTGGTAGTTACAAAATAGTCACAGGGATGTAACATACAGTATGGAGAATATAGTCAATAATGTTGTAAAAACTATGTACGGTGTCAGATGGGCACTAGGCTTATCGGGGGGATCACTTCATAAATTATATAAATGCCTAACTACTGCACTGTACACCTGAAATTAATATAAAATAATATTGAATATCAACTATTTTATATATATATATTCACGGGATGTCACGTCCAGCATAAGGAATACTGTCAATGGTATTGTAAGAGCTATGTACAGTATCAGATGGTAGTAGACCTGTTGGTATTATCACTTTATGAGGTGTGTAAATACATAAAGATTATGTTGTTTTGTGCACTTAAAACTAATAATTAAAAAAAGATATTCTAGGAGCGGGTAACAGGTATTAGGCATGTCTTCTAGTAAAGAGGTAATCCCTTCACTTTTATAAGCTTATATTTTACATTCACTAACTTGTTTGTTCACAAATTTGTTCATGTGTTCATTCATTCATCCATTTTCCAAGTATCTAATGTGTGCCAACTGCTAGACTTGGTATTACAGACAATACGATACTGTCCCCTGCTCCTAATCACACAGAAAAGACAGAGAACCTGTCAGGGAAGCCTTTGCAGGTGTGATAAGCCCGTGATCTTGAAGGATGGGTCGGAGCTGGACAGGGATAAGCAGGTGAAGAGGTTACCGGGCAAAGGGAAATGTAAGGTTAACAGTATGGAGGTGTCAAAAAGCAAGCTGTAAGGCATGAGGGCAGGCCACAGGGCAGAGCACCACCATTAGCTTAGGATTATTGAGAGCAGAACCTTTCAGGAGGGTGTTCTCTGCAGAAGTCGGGGGATGTGGATTTAGAGAAGTGGGAGAGGGGGACAGAAAGGAAGAGGCAACACATGAAAGACGAGCTTTACAGAGTTCACACTCTTCTCTGTCTGTGTGTTTCAGTCTTTCTCTGTCTCTCTCTGCCTCTGTGTCTCTGTCCCTCTCTGCCTCTCTCTCTGTGTCTCTGTATCGCTGTGTCTCTGTCGCTGTGCCTCTCTCTGTCCCTCTCTGTCTCTCTCTCTCTGTGTGTCTCTGTGTCTGTATCTCTCTCTTTCTTTGTGTGTGTCTATGTGTGTTTCTCTGTCTCTGTCTCTCTCTCCCTCTCATTTAGAGCCAGATCTGAGAGAAGTCTATATTGGGCCTAGAGAGAAAAAGAGCAGTGGGAAGGTCAGGCTAAGGTGGCCTGCATGTGAGGGACTGTTACCTGGATTCCTCCGGGCTTGGGAAGCTGCAGGACTCCTGGAACATGGCATGAGAGGCAATGGAGCGGAGAAGGTGGCTGTGGAGAAGTGGCCCTGTTTCCAACCTCTCCTTCTTTGAGGGTGGAGAGGTGGGAAGGGCTGTACTTCCCTATTATAGGCTGGAGCTGGGTAGGAGACAAAGGGCCAGCAGAAGAAAGTGGACAGAGCACAGGCCTCTGCTGGAAACCCAGACTACCTGTCTGGCCCAAGAATTCATTCTGAGTGGGAATTCTAGGTCTCAGAAATCTGGGACACGCAGTTTAGCCCTCTTTAATAGACAGGGAAATCACACCCTTTGCTGTTCAGGTCAGTGGAAAAAAACAGACATTTTTCTTCTTACCTTGAGGTTTTCCTTTCCTCCCAAATTTCTAAAGGAAATGTAATTCAACACATCTTAAATGTGGGTGGTGGCAGGCTCATTAGGGTCTAATTTTGGTCAGGACAAATGACTGCCAGAAAAGGGGAGAATGAAGGAACTTGCGCCTCCTTATTAGGCTGAACCTTCAGAGACCAGGTGACTCTCGGTCCCTGAGTGGCCTTTATAATGTGTCACTATATATGTATGTTATCCATGTATCTCTTCATTCTTCTCTTCTCCAGATCAGAACTGAAGCAGAATGCAAATTCAGCTCCAATAGTCTTCCATTTTGCTATAATCGAGCTGTACAGCCTAGGACAGAACATCCTAACACTTAAGTCTCACTTTTCTGACTTGAAAATATGGATAATAAAACCTGCCTCATGGGTTGCTGTGAGGAGACACGAAATTATTTGTATGAGAGCACAGTGCCTACTATATAGTAGGTGCTCAATAAAGCATTATTTGGCAGCAAAAGCAGAAACGAACTACACAGGATTTGCCCAGGCTGAGGCAGCCCAACTTGGCACAGGGATTCAAGAGCAGGTGGTAGAGAGGGAGGAGCCTGGGAAAAAAGGCCTGCACATGAGATATCGTTTTGGCAACCTGCACAGAGCGTGCTGAGCAGCATAAGGAAGGGCATCTGTTGCCCAAGGCTAAAGAACACAAAATGTTTCTCTCCCAGAGCAGTAGCAGACAGCTGGGGCACAGATGGGCTCTATGCAATTCTTGAGGTTCTGGAGCAGGGTGGCATTCCCTGAAGGACTGGTTTGCAGGGTGGAGGAACAGCAGTGGCCGAAGCCCTGAAGGCTGGCTCTGAGGGCCTGTGTCAGCTGACTGCAAACAGACCCTCCAAATATCCATAGGCTGAGCCTCTCACAGCAAGGAGGGTAAAGTGACTTTCCCAAGGCCACATGATTGTGAAGTGGCTGAGCCGATCTTCAGACCTGGGGTCTGAGGACCTTGGGGCCAGGCTCTCGCAGAGGTTGCTACATTGCTTGGTCCACATGGAAGCCTTGTCCGGCTCTTCCCTTAAAGAGTGATTGGAAATAATTGGAACTGTCACTGGAAGTAATGAAAAGTGACAGAGGCCGGGTCATAAGACTTATTGTTCCCAGTCTGAATGATCCCTACAAACCCAAGCCTAAATTTAAACAATGAGGTCACAAAGCAATTTCCCTCTTTGGGATTTGATCCTCCCCACCCCCACCCACCTCAAGAAAAAAAGCAAGACCCTGTCAGGGGCTGAGTCTCTCACTGTTCAATGCAATGGATTTCTTCTAGAACAGAAAATTCCTTCTTGGCTTGATCCTATTCACTCTCCATGTGGACAAATATCATTAAAACCTCGGTGTATAGCCCACCATTCTTAATAATTAAGAGATCCAAATTCATTCATATATCTTTCTCTTTCTCTTCCTTTTTTCACAGCTCATGAGGAATGAGGAAATGTAAGTAGCTATGTAGCTGGCAGGTTGGGATGAAGAATGAGACCATAGACAAGGGCATCCGAGGTTCAATTCCTCCAGGAAGCACCTGGCTGAATGCCAAGGACACATCCCACTTAAATATCTGTCCTGATGATAATGGGGATGATCCATCAACCCCCCTCACTAACGTGCAAGTACGGTGAAGGATGGAGGAATTTCAGACGTAGTCCTGAAGACCTACCGTAGAGGTAATGCCCTATCTCCATAAGGTAGCACGTGAGGAAGTTGCTTCCTCCTTGGGGCTCCTCAAAACCTGGCTACTTTGCCCTACCACTGCACTTTCACACGTCTGTAATTCCCTGTTTATGACTATGTCACATCCACTGAGCAGAGTTCTGAGATGGTAGAAACTGTGCCTGTTGTATTACTGGAATCGAAGAGCCTAGCACGGGGCATGAATTATAGACTGCACCTCCCTTCTGTAATTGTGCTGTGAGTGAGAGTGTGTGAATGAAGTAGAAAATGTTATAGTACACAAGTGAGTGCTAAAGACGATCCCAAAAGGGAAGTCAAGGAGCTGCTGCCCCCATCCTGAAATAGAATGAGCTCAGAGAAGCTGCTCTGTAAACACCAGGAGATCAGAGATCATAACTCAGCTTTTTCATCCTCTGCTCTTGCTGTTGTTACCTTCCTCTTTGTCCTCTTCTCTCTGCTCATCTCCTTTCTTTCCTCTGTTGCCTTTAGTAACCTAACTCTCCAGATCCCCTTTGCTGCCTGGCTTCAGAACTTCCCATTTTCCATATCAGCTAGGAAATCATTCTGAAGATGGTTGCCCATTTTCTCTTCTCAGTGTGAGCACAAAGGAAACAGCTTTCTCCCCTGCTTTCTACTGAAACAAAGCAGCCAGTCTTATCACCAACAGTCTGGCTGAGGCTGCACACATAGTGATTCAACTGACTGTCACTGACAAAATAAAAGTTGTTGGATTTCAGCATTCTTCCCTCATTTTGGTCTATATGATGCCAAAGGAAATAAACCTTTATTTTTCCAGCATCCAGACACTGAGGAAGCTCAGATAACCAGAATTTTTGTTTTTATTTTTTGCTACAATCTGCATTCTTTGGGGGGTGGGGCAAAATAAGGAAATCAAAACTGCTGAAAAACACAAATTTAACTAGAAAAAGTAACACATAGAGCAGTCATACCCAATCATACACATTTACCACCCACAGGATTGCGGAGCTCACGTGTCTGACTCCAGTGTAAGACAAGGTCTCTAAACAATAACCTTGAGAAGTACGAGTCTTATGATTAATTAGAAGGAACCAGTAACCCATGTATGATATATGCAGTCATTTTGGGTATAAATGATAGTCATTAACCCAAACAATTTCTCAATCATTTGAATGAAGTGGGGGGTAGGGGAGAAATGTTCTGAGCTTTCTACTGTGGGATTATGGTTTAGAACCCTGTCAACGAAGTCTCTTCTTCAGCCTACGCCCTCTCTTCTTGCTAGAACAGAAGCCTCAATTTCAGAATAACTATGTGCCTCCTGGTAAACGGAAAGCAAATAGTCTTGGAATCCAAAGTGCTGGGTTGGTGTCTTGGCTCAGCTGTTTACTAACAGGTTAATCTTGAGGAGCTCACTTTATTTCTCTAAGTCTTGGTTTATTTATCTGTAAAATGGCATAACAGCAACATTTACTCTCAGAGCAATCTGAGGATAAATAAGGTATGTTGCTAATTCTGTTACTTTGTAAACTGCTAAACCTTGTACAAATGTTAGAAATGAATTCTACTGTTATAATAATCCTACCCATATAATCATCTTCAGGTGCTACAAGTGAGCTAATAATATACAATTCATATTTCAAAACTCAACCACATGTTCAAATCCATGCAAGGAACCCATTAAGCTGCACACATAATGGGTGTCCTTTATGATATGTAACCTATGCCTTAATTTTAAAAGTTGAAAAAAATGCTTAATTCTTGCAAGTAGCTTCACACAATAGAGCCTCCACACAGAAGTCTATCCTGGGTGTCCATACTTGGGGATGTTTTGTAGGTAACTCTGCTTAGGACGAGATCTTCTTGGTATATCACCTACTAAACTTCCTGGGCAGGGGTCTCTGGCCATCCACCCTGATCTTGAATGATGCTCCCTGGCTGATAGTGGCCCACTGCAGTTCCAGGATGAAGTCACTACTGCTCTCTTCACATTAGGTAGTCAGCCCATCTGGATTCATAATCATAATCATATGTTACCAATTGCCATGAGTGGACAAGTGCTGAAAAAATCGGATAAGCACGGTGACACCCCTGTGTTCCTCATCACAGCCACACTAAACCAGTGGCAAATTCTCAGAATTAAGAAAAAAATCAGAGAATGTTAGTGGTATAGGAAACTTTGAGATAAATTTAGTCTAATAATCTCATTTTACAGAGAAAGAAACTGAGGCTTAGAGCGGTATGACTTGCCCAGAAAAACCCAGCAAAATTATGAAGGAGCGACAGCTATTGATTTTTCATTCTATTCCTTGTAGGCACACACCCACATCTTTGGGACTCTGGGTATAATCCCTTTTTCCTGAATGCACCAGGCATTACACAAAGCATTGCAGGAGCTTTCAGGATTTCCAGTTATGGTGGCTAACTTGAAATGTTACGACATCTGCCCTATTTTTCAGGCAATTTCTCAACAAAAAAGCCAATGCCAATTATTCTGCATTTAGCTCATTTAACTGAAGCATCTGAAGAGCAACTGTGATCTTGGAGCTTAACTGCATGAGCTGAAAAGGAGGGAGAGACATTTTCTATTCCAATAATGTGCAATAGGACTGATCATGGAATTAGGGTGCTAGTCTTGGTCCTCCTACCAAGCTAGCTGTTTAACTTTAGCCAAATCCCTCTGAACCATTGAGTTAGATAGTCTCTTAGCTTCTCCCCATTTCTGACAATCTTTGACTCTACCTTTAAAAACGTCTGTCTCGGTCATCACTAGGTACATTCATGAAATACACTCACGTGTACACTGCCCAGCTGAGCACAAGACAAAAATAGGATTAGACATGAGCCTACTGGAAATCTATCATTATTATGACTATCATCATTAATGTGGGAAGATGAGGGAAGGACATAGAATCCTACTGAGACCTGCATTAAACTGCAGACCAATGGACTATGCATTAAAGCCTTCCTCAAGCTCGTTTTCTGGGAAACAGAGTTCCTTCCCCATTCTGGCAGAAGTTTCGATGAAACTAACACACGCAATACAACACAATAAGTTTGTATAAAAAATATATCTGCTCCCTGTTGATGTAATATTCTATGTACAATTTTTTTTTTTTTAGTAGTACTGGTGCTATTTGCATTAATTGACAAGGAAGCACAAAAACAAGCTGAGTTAAAACTGGGCTCCTCATAATTGTGTCATTCCACAAAGAGTAATAATCCTCCAAATCTTTCAGTCTCTTGAACTTAAATGTTCTAAATATTTCAAAAAATCCAGTTATTTAACAAAGAGTTCACAAGGTTTTAGTTTAGAAAACTAAAAGTGGTGCACACATGAATGACACACTGTCCTCGTCTGAATGGAGCTTATACTCTAACTGGGGTATTAGATAAGCATTCAGATCACAATACTACAAAGTAGCATAATAGAAAGGCTATTGGGATTCAAAGGAAGGAAAGTATGTTCTGTTGGTGAAATCATGGACAGGCATATGGAGGAGGTGTTATTTGAGGTGAGACTTGGAGGGTAAATAAGATTTTGCTCTGTAGAGCTGGAGAGTAAGAGGGCATTTTGGGTGGAGGGATTATCATAAACAAAAGCATAGAACCAGAAAGAAGCATGGGGCATAGGAAGTAGTCCAGGCTACCTGGAGAGTTGTCTGGGACATAGAGAAGAGGAGAGGAATGATACTGTATAAAACCTTCAATATGACAATGAGGTGTTTGTACATAATATTACCAGCAATTGAGACTACTAAAGGTTTATGGAAGAGGGGAGTAAGAGCATAGAATTATGGCAATTCCGAATTCAAATTTTACAGACAAGGGAGTCTGAACAAGAACCCAGAGAGCTTGCCAGTTTCCTAATCCAAATTCTTTGCATTATGCCAGCTGTTTTACAAGGTTATTCTGGTAGCAGTGTGCAGGATAAAGAAGAGAGAGCTCAGGCAGGAGAGCAATGTGGCGGCTATTACAGAAGTCCAGGAGAGAAGTTCAGGGGGAATAACGATGACCTGAGCCTTGGGGGGGGTGGGACAAGGAGGAGTGGTAGTCAGAGGAGAGGCAAGGGCTGGGAGAGCCCATGAAGTCTCCTTTCTTTCTCCTCTATGGGGCTCAGAGCATTAATTGTTCATTCACATCAGAGAGGTGGGGCATTTGATTTCATTCACTGGCAGGTCCAGAAAGCAAGGAGTCATTGGTCTGTCCTTGTTAAGACTATGAACTCTTAGCCCTCGCAGTTCCCCTTCAATACTGTGCATTCTCTAGATAAAAGAGGCCAGAAACCATGCCAGCAGTGCCAGAGGCAACCCTGTAACTGTTCTTTCAAGGAACTAGAAGATGATTTCAGGATCCAGGCAACTCTGAGGATATCCTTTCTGGCTTTCCTAAAGAGTGCTCAGCATACCATGGCCCAGAGCCTCTCTGCAAATAAGGCTCATCCAGACCACAGGAGTGCTTACCCCAGGGCTCTGACTGTGCAGGGAGATCAGTCACAGAAAGGTTCCTTTAGTGTTCAGTGCCTTCCCTCAAATGCCTGTCTTTTGTTCACCAGCCTCATCTCAGATCTCCTGTCTTGTCCCTTGTCTTGACTTTCAGCTCTTCTCCTCTGTGATTTCTTACTTGAACAGTTTCATCAAGTTAGAGCTGGGATGTTATGAATCTGGTATGTCTGACAAAGGCATAAATGTGGAAAAGCTTGATAGTATGTGTGACTGCTGAGTCTCAAGTTGTGCAGAATTCCAAGTCAGCAGTCCACTTTTTCTCTTCTACGTGGCCTTTAGTTTATAACAATTTATAAAGACTGAACCAAGAAAGAAACTGTGAGGGCTAACTTCTACGATAAAGACAGAGAATCAACCCAACAGATTATTTTCTCATCAGAGGAATGATGACACATAGTAGGCACCCAATAAGGAAGGGCAGTGAATCTGTGACATCTTTTGATCTATGTCTTTGTTGGCTCCTCTTTCTCTAAGCTGACCACGTGGGTCAAAGTCACCTTTCATTTCCCACTATAAACTGTGTCCAAATGGTCACTAAACTGGACTTCGACACAGAGAACATCTTTAAGAGTCCTTCCATAGTGATGGAAGGTGTATAGCTTGGTGGTTTAGTGAGCAATCTCTAGAGGCAGACTACTTACATTCAAATCCCATGTCTGCTAATCAGGAGTTATCTGATCTTTTTGCACCTTGATTTCTTCATCTGTAATGTGGGGATGATAATAGCAGGTAGCCAATAAGTTTGGTATGAAGAATGAGTGAGTTAACACGATAGCACATATAAAGTGCTCAGCATAATAAGTACGTAAGGAATTCTAGCTGTTTTCAATAAGGACCTCTGTGTTTCAATCTACTGAACATCTGGTGATTGGTAGCTTAAGGGCAGAGGCCAGTAAAGGTGACAAAGGTGCCATTTAGATATGCCAACTGTGCACAGGAACAGTATTACAATACTTGGTGAGTATCTAAAAGAGCTCAGAAAACAGCGGCTGAGCAATAGTTCCAGCTAGTCTGCCTCCTTTAGTCCTCTATCTCAGGTGATTATTGGCCTGGGGCTGGCTGAGACAGCATATGGCCTAGTTGGTTTGTAAGGTTTAAGAAAAAAAAAAAGAAAAAAGAGAGAAAGAGACAGGGAGTTCTTTAGACACCTATTTCAGGGTAACTTTTTAGTGCTTTTTCACTTTTGTTTGGGGGTTTTCCTAGCTATCAGGCCCTGTCACACGCCTGGTGTTTTAGGCTGGTTAGGCTGTCAGACCTGGAAGAGACTTAGGGACCATCTAGTGTTCTTGTTTTGGAGCTAAGGAAACTGAAGCCCTAGGTAGTGAGTAAGTTATCCAAGGTCACCTAGTTAGTTTAAAACCAGGTGGCCTGGTGTCCAGGGCAGTGCTCTCTCTATCACAACAGACTGGCTATTTGATTTTCTGAACTCTGGCTAACTTTTGGTCCTCCAGGGGGACTCTGTGCTTTGCTGGTGTACATCTTGACTTCTCTTCAGCTTTCCTGCCTGCCTTCCCTGCCCCGGAACCCCGGGTATTCACAGTTTCCCTCCTGTCAGCTCTTGCCCACACACATGCCTGATGTGTACTGTCCTGCCTGGTCATGCAAACTTGTCTGCTTCCAGCTAAGGGACATCTGTGCCTTAGGGCCTCTTAGGCCTCTGGAGTCCCCAAAAGGGACACACAGGGAGGGCTCTTCTCTTTTGCCCTAGAACCTGTTTCTTTCTATTCTTCTCTTCTGTTCCATGTTTTTCTGTTCTCTTTGCACTCTCTTTGTTCCGTCTCCCTAAGTCTTGATCTTCTGCATCATATTTAATTCTCCTCTTTTCTCTTTCCCTCTTAATCCTTGCCCCTTCCCCTCTTCTTCCTTCCCTGGTCATTTTTGGGTCTGTACCTTCCTGGTTCTCCGGGTGCTCTGCCCTTTTCCTCTCCTCCTTTCTTCTCCCCGTCATTCCCCCCCCCCCTTTCCTTCCTCTGACCCTTCAACACATCTGTTTCCAATCTGAGCCCTGGAGGCGCCTGTTTGAGACAAAAAGCTCCCCCAACCCTCAGGAACCTGGCACAAAAATTCCTGAAGAAACCTTCCCTCCCCCAATTCTCCAGTTTCCCCAGATACTCCAGAAACTAAACACCATCCCCCAAAAGGAATCTTCCACATCAAACGGTTCACACCAACTGGATCAGGAACCACCCCCAGCCCCAAGCCTGCTCCAGGGCCCAGATGTGTGAGTCGTTTTCCATGGCCGACTGAGCGGCCCTCCGCGGCCAGATGTGCTTCTCCGTAGGGGTAAGGGAGAGGCAGCGGAGACTGGCTCACTCCAGGGACTGCGGGGACAGCCGTCGAAAGCCAGCGTCCTGCCCGGACGCTGGAGTGTGTTTGCCCGGGCCCTCAGGTCTCCCGCTCGCCCCGAGGCACTCACCTAACCAGAGGAGGAAGAGGAGGGTCATCTCGATGCCCGCCGCGGGCACCTCCCCGCTTAGCCGCTGCCTGCCTCCGGGGCGGCTGGGCGCAGCCGACGGACCTTGGGCGAGCTGGGCGCGGCGCCTCGGGGTGCGCGCGGGGTGACTGCGGCCATGTGCCGCCGCGGGAGCGGCCCCGCGCCCCGCGCTCCCGGGCGCCGAGGGGTTTCCAGCGCGCGCCCCACCAGCTAGCGCCCGGACGGGAGCTGCGGCCAGGATTAGGGAGGAAAAAGCGAGGCGGAAAGACGCTTCGTGGAACACTTTTCCCTGTTTGGAAAGAAAAAGGAGTGAAGAAAGAGGGGGGGGGGGTAATAGAGTGAGCTGGAACCACACGGTTGCCTCCTCCCGGCAGCCCCTCCCTCCCTCCCCTCTCCCTCCTTGTTCGTCCCCGCCCTTCTAGCGTTGGAGTGCGCGGCGGGTATTTGGTCCCGCAGGGCCCCACCTCCCCGCCAGAGGACTCGGGGAGAGCAGTGTCGCTGTCGCTGCGGGGGGCGCTCGGTGTAGGATTGATTCTGTGTAGGAGCGTCGGTGACACTTCGGCCAAGAGCCAAGGGATGAGGCCTTGTCAGTTTGCTGTGTCTCTGTTCTCACTTTGACCTCTCCACGTCTCTCTTGCATTTCTTTTTTTTCGCTCAAATCTATCCTTTCTCCCTCTTCCCCTCCCCCTCTCTATTTTTCTCTTATTTCCATTCTTCTTGCCTCTCCTCTCTCACCTCCTCTCTTCCTTCTTTCCTCTCTCCCTTTCCTCTCTGCCTGGCCTCTGACTGGTTTTGTCAGCATGAAACTACAGACTGACCACACGGACAACTGAGCCTAGCAGTGACAGTTAAAAGAGAGTCCAACACCGGAGTGGTAGTCGCTCTCCTGATTCAACTGCCTGTGTCGGCACCACGGACTCCTTCGCTTGGCTTTCCGTTGGCCTTTCGCTTTGGCTCTTTCTCCTGCTGCGGCCAGTATTTAGGGTAGCCCACCTCAGGTCCGGGCAGAGCTTAGCTGGCCATCACCCCGGGGAGTGGGGGCCAGAGCTCAGTGAACGGGCTCTGTTAGAGGAAGCACTGGAGCAAGCCGCATTGCACAGGCCTGGCCAAAACATGCACCACCCCCTTTCAGAGAGAAAAGCAGGCACAGAAGGCATGGCCTTCCCTCCCTGCTAGGGCAGGCACTCCCAGGTACCAGGGACCCCGCCTAAAAGGTGGAGTAGAGGGGTAGTGGATGGGGTCTGGGGGTCTGGGACCCGGTTGGCCCCTGAGCACCCTGCAGCTGCCTTGCAGCAGGACAAGACTAGAAAAGAATAGAGCAGTGACAGCAATGCTCAGTTCTCAACTGCCTATAGCTTGTGCTGTGCAAACTGCGTCCTGTGGCTTTGGACCTGCACTCTGTGGCCCCCAGCCTCTGGATGTTCCTGGGGCAGTGGCTTCTCCTTCAGCCACACTGAGGCCTGAGGAATCCCTCCCCTCTGCCTTCACCAGTGCCTATATTGGGAGCTGGGGCCAGAGCTCTGAGAAACTGGGTTGCTGTAAGAGATTAACCCCGCCAGGCTTGGAAGGCCTCTGGATTACAAATTTGCCCCCTTTCCCTCCCCCCCACCCCAATCCTCTCTCCAGAGGTCTTAGACCCCAGATGCTGTATAGTCTAAATAGCTAGTCCTTCCTAAATAGCTAGTCCTTCCAGATTGGAATGAAAACCAACCCATTTCATAGATGAGGAAAGCAGAGACCTGGAGAGGTTATGGGACCCTCCTGAGGTCACTCAGAAAGGATGGCAAAAACAGGGACTGTGGGAATCAGTTGTAGAGTTGCTTTAGTAGAGCTCCAGCATTTATTCACTGCCTCCCTCCCCGCCTTCTTCAAGAACTGTTATGCATCTATTCTGCGCCAGATGCTTTTCAGGAGTTGAGGACACAAAGTGGATAGAACTTGGTTATTGACATTTTTTAAACATTTGGAACTAAGAAGTATATCATGGCACCAACTATGGACCAGGAATATTATTTAACATTTCTTTCTTTATTTAATTCTTATGACAATGTTAAGGAATAGACATTTTTTATTCCATTTTAAAGATAAGAAAACTGTAACCTAGAGAGGTTAAATATCTTGCCCCAGATCACACAATATTAAAACACCTCTATTACAATATTAATATTCTAAAATACTATTATTTTTGTATTATAAAATATTTAAAAGTTCTCTTTGACTGCGTACTTTCATTTTCCATTTTATACTTCTTGTCTAATAGGAGAAATATTCATAACTATAATTTGTATATGAATATATTTTTAAAATGTTAATTCTTAAAGGCTGAGGAAGATGGGAGGGAAACAATGTAGAGAAGGTGACTTTTGTTATTTCTGCTTTAAAATTTTATTTAATATTCTGATATACATTCAGATTTACAGAAAAGTTGCAAAAATAGTACAAAGAATTCTTGGATACTCTTCACCAAATTCCTCCTTTTATTTATCTACAAAAGAGATAGTTTTGCAAAAGTTTTAAAGCCCAATCTGTTGTCCTCCACTGCTGGTGGCCTTTTGCACAAGTCTGATGACACCATTTATTGCTTGAGGTCTGGTGTGCACAGGAAGACACGTGTGTGGGTGTAGACAGATGTGTGTTTAAACCCACATTGCTCAAGTTGAAAGTAACAAGTCACCATCAGCTTCAAGTCATTAGTCACTAGCATAGGAAATGGGTTGACTAGGCTAAAACTGCGTCATAAACACTTATGTTTCCCACATCCAAAGTCCTACAGCCAGTAGATATTAGGTATATATTCCTTGGGGAGAGTCCTTGGCCCCTGGATATAACTGTCCCTAAATCCAAAGTGTCTTTTCTGTTGCTGTACATCTGTGGGTCAGAAGAGCAGAGTGCCTCTGGGGATGGCTCTGTAACTCAGCAACCCATTGCCTGCCACACTGCGTCCCACACTGATTCAGCTGGGTGCCCTGGGGACCCAAAGAGGTATGTGGTAGTCCTTACCGTAAATGGACATCTCAGTCCAGTGGGAGAGAAAACATCAACATGTGAAATTTTTCAACAACAATACTCAAAATGTATGTAGTAAAGTGGCAGAATAAATTATCCTGACAATAAGAAACAGTGGGTATTCCCAGAAAGGAGGGAGCCTGTTGGCTGGGTGGTTGTGAAGGTTCTTGGGAGAACAATTCTTGAGCCAGTCCTTAAGGGATGACTAGAATTTCATTAGATGAAAGGACCTGAGGAGGACCACTGTGGGGGCACTGCTGGACAAAAACATGGAATTGGGAATAGCTTTGGTGTATTCAGGGAGCATTGACTGAAATGAAATACATAAAATGAAAAATTGGTGTTGGAGCAAAATGCCCTGAAACAGCCTGAATGAAATTGTGCAGAGTCCTGAATACGAGGGAAAGTTTTCTGGAATTTGTTCTGCAGCTTCTCCAGACTCACTGAAAAATTTTTTAGCAAAAGTGACCTTGATAAGAACCATATTTAAGAAATATAAATTGGCAGCTTTTGCCCAGAGGTGACCCCAAGGGTTGGCTAAGGGGAGAGACCTTTAGTACTCCCTTCATGTCCATCAACCTCTTTACCCCCATGCTTTAATATGAACGGTTGACATTTTCTCAATAGTTTGTAAAGCTACCGCTTATACAGCTTCAAGATGGGAGGGGCCAAAGAGTGTCACCCTAAACCTCTTCTCTAAGATGAATCTTAGAGCCACATCAGGGTTTGCATAAAACATTGGAAGAAAAATCTGAAGGAGAGGAACCGGTTAGAATTTGTTGCATTAAATGGGGAGATGAGATGATGACGGTGAGACAAACATAAATGATACTTAGCAGAAAGATTCTACAGGTTAAATATCCAACCATCATTGTGGGTGGGAAAGGGAGTGGAAGACAAAAGAGGCACCAAAGGTAAGTACAAATGATCTAATATATTATGTTCTTTTATGTGCCCTTTATAAAACAAATTTATTGAGGTATAATTAATATTCAATAAACAGCCCACTTACAGTGCAAATTGGATAAGTGCTGATGAATGCATGCACTAGTGAAACCATCAACATCATTAAGATACAGGACATTTCCATCACCCCAAAGTTTCCTCATACCTCTCTGTTCTGTGCTTTTTTTTCAATTTCTTTTTTTAAAGATTTATATTAAAATATAGCTAACATACAATATTATATTAGTTGCAGGTGTGCACCATAGTTATTCAACATTTATATACCTAAAGAAGTGATCACCATAAGTCTAGCAACCATCTTACACCATACCACATTATCACAATATTATTGACTATATTCCCTATGCTGTACATTACATCCTCATGACTTATTTGTTTTCTATCTGGAAACTTGGACTTCTTATTTCCCTTTACCTTTCCCCCACTTTTTAAATTTTTCAATTATAATTGACATTCAATATTATTTTATATTAATTTCATGTGTACAAGATAGTGGTTAGGCATTTATATAATTTAAGAAATGATCCCCCTGACTAGTCTAGTACTCACCTGGCACTATACGTAGTTATTACCATATTATGATTATATTTCCTGTGCTTTACTTTACATCTCCATGTCTATTTCATAAGATAGTATGAACTATCAGTTCATACTTCTTGATCCCTTCATCTTTTTCCCCCTGTCCCCACAACCCCTTCCCATCTATGACCCCAACAAATCTAGTACCCATCTGCACCATACACAGTTATTACAATATTATTGACTATATTCCTTATGCTATACCCTACATCCCCATGACTACTGTGTAGCAACCAATCTGTACTTCTTAATTCCTTCCCCCTTTTCACTCATCCCCAACCCACTTCCATCTAGCAACCATCAATATGTTCTCTGTATCTATGAGTTTGTTGCTGTTTTATTTGTTTTGTTCTTCAGAGTATACATATAAGCAAAATCACATTGCATCTGTCTTTCTTTGTCTGACATACTGCACTCAGCACAATACCCCCCAGGTCCATCCATGCTGCTGCAGATGTCAAGAATCTATTCCTTTCCCTGGCTGAGCAATATTCTATTGTGTATACTCATATGTATCACCTCCTCTTTATCCATTTTTCCATTGAAGGACACACAGGCTGCCTCCACATCTTGGCCATTATAAACAATGTGGCAATGAACATATGAATGCAGACATCCTCTTGAAGTAGCGTTTGGGTTTCTTCAGATAAATACCCTGAAGTGGGATTACCAGGTCCTTCTTTGTCTGTTGTTATAGACTTTGTTTTAAAGCCTGTTTTGTCTGGTATAACTATTGCTACCCCAGCTTCTTTATTTTTGTTTTTTCATTCTCATTTTCATGAAATATAATACTCTTTTCCAGCCCTTACTTTCTGTCTGTGTGTGTCTTTCAATCTGAAGTGAGTCTCTTATAGGCAGCATACATAAGGGTCTTGTTTTCTTATCCATTCAGCCCTCCAGTATCTTTGGATTGAAGCATTTAATCCATTTACATTAAAAGTAATTGCTGCGGCAGCTGAATAGCTCAGTTGGTTAGAGCGCGAGCTCTTAACAACAAGGTTGCTGGTTCAATTCCCACATGGGATGGTGGGCTGCGCCCCCTGCAACTAAGATTGAAAACGGTGACTGAACTTGGAGCTGAGCAGTGCCCTCCACAACTTGGACAATGACTTGACTTTGAGCTGATCAGTTCTGGAAAAACACAGTGTTCCCCAATTTAAAAAAAAGTAATCGTTGGTAGATATGTAGCTATTGCCATTTTGTTATTCATAATTTTTTTTTTCCCCATCTTAAAGAAGTCCCTCTAGCATTCCTTGTAATGCTGGTTTGGTGATGATAAACTCCTTTAGCTTTTTCTTGTCTGGGAAGCTCTTTATCTGCCCTTCAACTCTAAATGATAACTTTGCTGGGTAGAGTAATCTTGGTTGCAGGTCCTTGTTTTTCATCATGCTGAATATTTTGTGCCAATCCCTTATGGCCTCCAAAGTTTCTGTTGAGAAATCAGCTGACAATCTTATGGGAGCTCCCTTATAAGTTACTATTTTCTCTTGCTGCTTTTAGGATTCTCGTTGTCTTTAACCTTTGCCATTCTAATTATAAGGTGTCTTTGATGTGGGCCTATTTGGATTCATCTTATTTGGAACTCTCAATGCTTCCTGGACTTGTAGGTCTATTTCTTTCAACAGGTTAGGGAATTTTTCAGTAATTATTTCTTCAAATACATTCTCAATTCTTTGCTTTCTCTCTTCTCCTTCTGGTATCCCTATGATGCAAATGTTGTTACACTTGATGTTGTCCCAGAGGTGAACATCCTCTTGTTTTTGGATTCACTTTTCTTTTTGCTGTTCTGATTAGGTGTTTTATGCTACCTTGTCTTCTAAATCACTGATTTGATCCTCTGCTTCATCTAGTTCTGCTGGTGATTCCTTCTAGTGCATTCTTCCTTTCAGTTATTGTATTCTTCACTTCTCGCTGGTTCATTTTTATGGTTTGTATGCTTTTTTTTTTTTTAATGGTTGCTATCTTTGTTGAAGTTCTCACTAAGTTCCTTGAACATCCTTATAACCATTGTTTTGAACTCTGTATTTGGTAGGTTGCTTGCCTTCATTTTGTTTATTACTTTTTCTGGAGTTTTTTCCTGTTCTTTCATTTGTGATGTATTTCTTTGTTTCAGACATTTTGTCTGCCTCTCTGTTTGTTTCTATGTATTAGATAGATCTGCTACATCCCCAGTCTTGGCCAGGTGGCCTTATGTAGTAAATGCCCTGTTGGGCCCAGTGTCACAGTCTCCGTGGTCACCTGTACTGGGTGCTCCAGGAATGTCCCTTGTGTGGGTTGTGTGCGCCCTCCTGTTATAGTTGAGCCTTGGCTGCTATTGCCATGTCAGTAGGTGGGATTGATTCTCAGGCTGATTGGCTGTGAGGTTTGGCCATGTCAACAGCTTACAGGCTGCTGTGCAGGGGTCTTACCCCACTATGTGGGATTTGCCCCAGGGGGCTCTGGTGCCTGCTGAGACCACCCTTTGTGTGTGCCACTTGTGGGGCTAATTGGGTGCTGCACTGCTGTGGTCTGAAGCCATCCTCCAAGTATGTTGCTTCTGGGGCCTCTTGGGAAGGACTCTGGTGCAGGTCCAGGTCACCCACTGCCTGTGACCAGCCAGGGACGACATGGTAGGAACTACAAAGCAATCTTCAGTTATTTGCTGCTTGTGCTAAACTTGGAAACATGTGGGAGAAGCCATGCTGCGAACCGTGGATGGCTGCCACCAGTTCTGGGCCTGAGGTAGCTCCTAAAAAAGCCAGGACACCTTGAGGCCTGCTACCACCTACCAGCTTTCTTAAGTTTCAGCCACTGATTAAAGCCTCAAGTGGTATGCAAGTTGGGTGAGGCCAAATCTCATGAAGTTACTAGAGTGGGAAGAGTTGTGTTTACCAGGTTAATGTAGATTCTGGTTTGGTTCCAGCGCTGAGCCTGGAGACAATCAGCAAAATTCTCAGAGCACACTGAAGCCAATCACCATGCACCTGGGGCCCAGAAAGAGTGCAACGAAGGCAGGGCTGGCTGCTCACTCAGAAAGTGCCTCCAGTGTTGGGGGAGTTGGGTACGGTGAGGTCACAGTAAAGCTCATCGGAGCAATTCAGATTCAGATTTGTTCATGTGGGGGAGGGCTCAACACAGGAAAGATGGTGCCCAGGAAAAAAACCCCACACAGAGAAAACGGTGCTATCCCTCCAGTCCTTGATGCAAAGCCACACAACTCAGTCTCTCCCTGTATGTGTCTGATGCACCCTGAGTCACTGTCCCTCCACCGGAGCCTGCAGTGAGTGTCAGTGAGCAAGTAAGTCAGTGCATAAGCCCTTTAAAAAGATATCTGGGTTTTCCACAGCCTTCCATTCCATCTAGATGGTCAGAATCCCCACTGTTTTTCATAGCCAGATGTTGTGGTGGCTCCTCTTCCTGGCACCAGTACTCTGGGCTGGGGAGCCTCGTGTGGGGTTGGGGTCCCTCGTTCCTCTGGAGGGAACCTCTGTGTCTGAGATATCCCTCTTGGTTCTTAACTGCCCAGGAGGGATATTTGGGGCCACCTGTTCTGTGTCTTCACTCCTCCTACCAGTCTTGGCATGGCTTCTTTTTTATATCTTTAGTTATAAAACTTCTGTTCAGGTGGTTCTCCAGGTTGATTGTTCTATAATTTAACTGTAATTTTAATGTGTTCATGGAAGGAGAAAGGCACAGCATTTATCTACTCCACCATCTTGCATCTAATATGTTACATATGCTAAGTTTAAAGCAGCTATTTATTGACCTCCTAGTATACTCCAGGGATTATAAGTATCCTCAATAAACTTCACAATACCACATTATATTGAGGAAAATAAGGTTCAATGAGAGTAAATAAATTGCTTATCATTCCATGGTTAGTAAATGATAGAGGCAGGATTTAGGGTCAGAAGATTGAAAGCACTTACACCTGACTGTCTATTGACGGTACTACTAACAAACTGGGGAGTCAAGTAAGTTAGCTTGTCAGGAAGGGAAAGATAAATTTAATTTGAGATGTGGTAACTTTGAGGGGGTGATAAACTATTATCCATCTTCCAATTTTTTCTTTCAACCTATAATTCAGTGAATCTTTGATAAGCACCTTCTATGTGCTAAGCCCTGGGAAATCAATGGTGAACAAAGTACAAGTTTTCTTTGCCCTCCAGGTACTTATGATGAGTTAAGAAAGATGGACAAATAACAAGCCGTCACAATGTAGAGTGAGAAATATTCTGAAAGGGAAAGTGCCAAGTACTACCGGTATGGAGTTGATAGCAGGACCCTGTACCTAGTGTAGGAGACATCACGGAAAATTTGGAGAATGAGGTGTGTCATGCAGGGCGGCCTGCGGGGTCTCTGCTCCCGCTCCCCACATAAGAACACGGGATATGGTGAGGCCAAAAAGGAACACCCACAGAGCCATAGGTAGGGGAGCCATACCATTATACTCTCGCTGATGGCTTGGTTGGAGACACAGGAAGCAGGAGCCACACTGTCTGCAACCCGCTGTCCACTTGTCTCTGCCAACCAACCCCACTTGCTAGCTGCAATCTTCTCTTGCTAGCTCAGCCACCATCTTCTTGCTAGCCCCCATTTGCTGCTAGTGTAGCCACGGCAGTTATATTAATGGCCAGTGTTTCACTGGTTACAGCTGACAGCCAGCTAGCCGCAGCTGATGGCCATCCAATCACAGTTGATGGCCATTTACTACGTGAGCCAGCACCTTGCCACGTGAGGCTGAGAGCCTGGAAACTGCACTCCTGGCTCTGTCCCCACAGGGGGAAATCCTGTGAACTGAATGGGAGTAGAATGCAGTGAGGAAGAGGGAGATCTGTGCTATTGCCTCACCTCATAGGGCACCTGGAAACCATGGACCGCATCTTTCAATCCCTTTGAGCTCCAGTATCCTGCTACGCCCAGTTGTCTCAGACGAACACATATACTCATGAGAGCATTTAGGATAAGGCAGCTGTGGAACAATGGAAAGAGCTCTGGGCTAGGATGCAGACACTTTTGGTTTTTAGTGGCTTTGAATGGGTCACTTCAGTAAGTCTTCCTTTCCTCTTTCCCAGCACTGTTATGAGGAAGAAATGAGATTGTGATGAAAACACCTACCACCATGTTTAACACATAGAAAACTCCCCACATAAGAACGTGGGGTAATATTTGTTCTAACTAAATATTTGTTCTAACTAAAACTTAAGTTGAGTTCATAGGATTCCATTCCCTGCAGTAAAAAAGAACCAACTTCTGTCTCATTTCCTTTTTCTATTAAAACAAGGTTAGCTCTATATATTTTTTCCTGTCCACAAGGATACTTCTTGACTTGGCTATTCATGGGTTCTTTTTATGACTGGACAGTAAGAGGCCCCAGCTGGCTTTCAGGGTCTTGACTGGACAACTTTTATTGAGGCTGTGTCTGAGAAACCCTGTATGCTAATCCAGAGGCTAAAAAATAAGGAGTTAGCACCAATGTAGAGAAAGCAGTTTTTTTCTTCCCAGAGGGCCTGGGAGTGGGAGAGAGGTGAGAATGGCTGGACCCTACTCTGTCCCACACAAAGTTTGGGAGATTCAGGATAGTTTCCAGTCCCAATCTCACCAGGTCTGAGCTTCCCCAGCTTTGATCTGTGTGGCCAACGGAGGAGGCAGAGATTTTATAGGGCTAATGTTTCCTATAGGACATTCGTTACAGAAGAAATGATCTCTGCCTCCTTCTGCATGCCAGGACCCAAGATGCACTAAGCCAGTGGGGTTTTAAGGAAGACAGTGGAAGAGTCAAGAACCAAGGTGAAAAACAGAGAAGGTTCATATAGCGACTGAGTTTAAGGATTTCCAGTCAGAGTCTTTGCTCTACATGCCACCTTCTTCCTTGATGTCAGTTAAATCGGAGGTTTCCCAGTTCCTCCCTGCATTCTACTTTCAATTCCTGCTAAAGTAACCCTCTCAGAGTTAAGGCTTTGGAGGAAGACAGGGTGGTTTTTGTTTTATTTTGTTTTGTTTTAATAAACAAATTTATTTCTCATAGTTCTGGAGGGAGGCCGAAAGTTCAAGATCAGGATGCCAACATCGCTGGGTTTTTAAGGCCATCTTCTAGGTCATAGACGGCCAAGTTCTTGCTGTGTCCTTATAACTGAAACACAAGACAGGCCAATTTTGAATTTCTGTTACCCTCCCCACTGTGCCTAACTTGGGCAAGTTTCTTAACCTCTCTCAGCCTACATTATTTCATCAATAAGATTTCTTTTATGGTTGTTGAGAAGATTATATGAGACTACATAAAGTGAGACTATATAAAGAAAGCACCTAACACAGAGCACTTTGTCACTAGGCAAAAGTTAACTTCTTTCTCTGTTCCCCCTTAGTTAATACATCAATATATGTCATGACTGCAGGATACATGTAACTGGATCTGCCGAAGCGCTATTCACCCCTCAAAGAAGGGGAAGATAGCATCTCCTCCCTTTAAGTGTTAATGGAAGTCTAGTGACTTCCTTTGAAACACACAGCAGAAAGAATAGTAAAAAGTATTCCTGTGCTTCTTCCCTTCCTTACACCATCTCAGAGTTGAGATCAAAATCAGAAGGGTTTTTTTTTCGTTAAAAATACTCAGAATTGCCCACAACACAAGCTGTCATAAGGAAGCCATATGAGAGAGAAATCAGATGAAGCACTAAATTTCAAATCATTAGACTGAAAGCGGTACCAAAGGCATCTGATCTAACTTCCTTATTTTACCGATAAGACACAAGCTCAAACAGGAACAACAATTTGTTTAGGGCTACACAGCTAATTGGTGGCATGGAAATTATAAAAACCCTAGTTGATTTCTAGTTCAGTGGTCTTGTCACTATGTCTTGAGGCCCTGCTATGATCCCATGGGTGACCAAACCCATGCCTCAGTTCATTCTGCAGTCAAACAGTGACCTAGGCGATTTTTCTAAGAATCCATCTGCATGTTTCCCTCTGTGACACATAAACACCTGGCAGAAAACAAACCACCAAACCAGAATACAGAAATTGTTCATAATTTCTCAGCTGGGGAGTGGCTACTTGCTGTCTCCAGCTGGCATAAGCGGTCATGTACTTTTCATTTATTCAACCCTAAAAGATGAGTCCAGCCTGTAAGCCGGCATTAGTTCCACGACTGTGCAGCTGCTGTCTCCACTATCTAGCTGGATCCTTAGCGTTCTTTTTGTTCTAACTTCCTCATTTGTAGACTGAGACTCAGCCAAGGGATGTGCTATGTCAGTGTCACACTCAAGTTAGAGGCAGAGCCAAGCTTGAGGCCAGTTGCCTAGCAACTAGCCCATTCTCTTTCCAGCGGTGTGGAAAATTATCACACAGAGTGGCTCTGTCTCTTCCTATAAGGTCTGGAATGAGAACAGAAAACTTTGTGGTGTCTGCTGGCAGGAACAGGTGTGATAGGGCTCAGGGAAGATCTGAGATTTTTATCTAGAAATGGATACGACTGTTGAAGCCATGGAATAAAACTGAGGACAGTATGTGCAAAGGACTGACTATGCCACTGGTGTCCTGTGAGGAACTCATAGTTTTGTGCACTGAGATGTTGGGAGCTGTCAGCAGTTGTGTGCAGGTGCTCAGTGACAAGACGGATGTCTATGGTGGCCAAGCTGAGAAGATGGGAGGGGAAGAGAAACATCCTTCACCTTCCCAACCACCACACACCCACAAACAAATCCACAAACAGGCTCTGTCTTGCGGCCTCTTGAATTGTCTCGCATCTTTTCTGACTACACTGTTCCCAGGAGATGGTGTGAGGTGTAGACCTGAAACCACTGTCCAAGCAGCAGTGGAGCATGATAGACAGAGCATAAAGTGTGACATCAGGAGACCGGGATTGAACCATTCCTCAAACTGTCACTTACTGAATTATCTTGAACAAATTATTTAACCTCTCTGAGTCTCAGTTTTTTATCTGAAGAAAATAGGGATGCTAATGCTTCATAAACTCTTTATTCTTTATGAATGTGAGGTAAGTATCACTAGGAGTGTAAATTACGGAAATTGACATGACCTAATTGAGTTTGGTCATTCTTCTCTGATTTCGGGTAGCGCCTCTCCCCTCTGACTTCCCCGTGCATGTGCTGAGTACAAAGACAATTCTAACATACCCTGTTCACTGGTTCATCAGCCCCATTCCCAACACAACTAGACCATAGAGGCTGAAACACAGAAACACTTTCCCAGCCACCCACGCCCCAGGGAAGACATTGTGGCAGAATTTTAGCCAATGAGTCAGTCGCAAGAGAACTTTGCTAGGGCGCTTTTGGTAAACATTAGCTTTATACTCTGTGCAAACCAAAACTCAATTTTGTCTCTAAGGGGCATCCAGTTTTAATGAGGGATTTACACTTAGATAACTACAACCCAAATATAAAACATAGCCTTTGGCCTAAGAAAGACATAGGTGAAGTGCTGTTTAATTTAAAAGGAGAGAGCTATTTCTTCCTATGTCATGATCAGGGACTGATTCATGTAGGAGATGGCATTTGAGGTGGGTTAGGGCTTGAACACCAAGGTTGGAAGATTCAGGATGATTTCCAGGCCTAAGCTTCCTCACTATTCTGAACCGCTTTATAGGGAAGCCAACAGTTCTTGCCAGGTGATGTAATTATAACACTGGACAGAATCAAATATGATTACCTCTTGTGCCCATACAACACTTAAAAGTCTTTTAAAGATGTAATATAACTTATCCCTCAAAGTGGGCAGAGGTGAATAAAGAATGAAGAAGGAAGCTCACAGACATGAAGTGACATCCCAAGATTCTAGAGTTGTTTGGGAAGAGAGCCTGCCAATCCCCTTGGCCATATTATTCTTCTTGGAACTCACAACCTTTCATCTTCAGTCATGTAGATGCACGCCTTCAGTATGAAACACTATGACTACTCCTGCACCTGTGTGTGCACACACACGCCCTCTAGTTATGGAGGGAGGTGCTTTTTTCCAATATGCATTGTATAATCAATTCCTGCTCACAGTAAAGGTGTATGAAATTCCTATGAGGAGGATCTGTACTTTGGGTTCATTATCCCTGAGCAAGTGATGGATTTGCTCACATTTTTCAAGTGCTTTCCCTAGTGACCAGTGGAATGCTTTTTTTGAGTTTCCTCGCTGGGCTGAGGGCTGACATATCAAGTTAACCTGGTTTCACTAGGACTATTCTTTAACCCTTCTGAAAAAAAAATGACTTGGACAACCATGTTGTTGCATCCAGTGCAACACGGGCAGTGAGAGAACGAGAAGGGGCGGTGAAGGGTTAAGAAAGAAACAGAAATCAAGAAAGCTTTGAAACAGGGGCGAAGGGTCTCACAGCCTCAAAGGACTGAGAGCCCCGAATCGGGCCACCTTGTGGCTTTTATTGATGCACATACAAAGAAGTAGCATTGTTTTTTTTACAGTCTGTGAGTCTCATACGCCATACCAGAAAACTGGTTCAAACCAATCACCCTTGCCTGTCGAAAGTCCCATGATGTCTAAATAATTATTGTTTGTACCTCCCCAGGGGACAAAACCTTTATGTTGAAAACTTACTGACATGGAGAACTGATGTTATCACATCTAGAACCACTTCCCAAGCAGGTTGTGGGAAGGAATACAGCCACAGAGGCAGAAGCTCTCCTTAGACGGGGGAAGGTGGGGGGCTGTGCCCACCTCTATCAACCCCGTGAATTCTCCTGGTGGTCCCCACACGACTGTGCCTGTCTTAGGTCGTTCCTTTCTTGAGGAATCTTACCCGTCATTGGCTAGCCAGCCATCTTTTGGGGCCAAACAAGGAGATGGCATAAAGGTGAAGCAATGTCGCTGAAAGGAATAGTCTCACAGACTTTTCTTTCTTTTCAGGGGTAGGCACGAGGGGACAGACGGGCAGGCAACTGCATAACAACACCGTGTGTTTAAAAATTATCTATGTACACACTTATTAGGATGGCTAACATCAAAAAACAGAAGATAACAAGTGTTGGTGAGGATGTGGACAGATTAACACCCTATGCACTGTTGGTGGAAACGTAAGATGACACAGCTGCTATGGAAAACAGTATGACTACTCCTCAAAAGATTAAACATAGAATTATTGTATGACCGAGTAATTCTGCCTCTGGGTATGTACTCAAAAGAATTGAAGGCAGGGACTCAAAGAGATATTTGTATAACCATGCTCATAGAAGCATCATTTACAATCGTCAAAAAGTAGAAACAACCCAAATGTCCATGGACAGATAAATAGGTAAACAAAATCTATATACAGTGGAATATTATCCGGCTTTAAAAAGGAAAGAAATTTTGACACATGCTACAACATGGATAAACCTTGAGGACATTAAGCTAACTAACAAAAGCCAGTCACAAAAGAACAGATATTGTATGATTACACTTATCTGAAGTATATAGAGTGGTTAAATACATAGAAAAAGTAGAATGATGTTTTCTAGGGGCTAAGGGTAGAGGCAATGAGGTGTATTTAATGGGTACAGAATGTCAGTTTTGCAAGATAAAAAGAGTCCTAGAGATGGTTGGTGGTGATGGCTCCACAACAATATGAATATATTTAACGCCTCTGAACTGTGCACTTACCAATGGTTACATTGATAAATCTTGTTATGTGTATTTTACCACAATTAAAAAAAATCATCCATCTACAACATCACTTGCTTTAAAAAATATTTGCTCCTAAACTGTGCAGATCAGATGTGACCTAGTTTATTTTTTGGAGATCATCATGGTAGAATTCAAAGAGTTAAACCTTGAATCAGAAAGCCCAGATTCAAATCTCAATTTTGCTGCTTGTCAGCTGTTTGATTTTGTTCTTACTGAGTCTTACTTTCCTTATCTTTGGGTGGGTATTATATCGACTTTGACTACTTCACTGGGCAGCTGTGAAAATCCAATGAGATAATTTATGTGAATGTGCTTAGCAAACCACAGAACACTAAACAAATATAAAAGATTTTTTGAGAGGATGACAAGGTTCTCTCTGGGACCCATTGTAGCATTTTCCAACTTTTCTTGCCAAGAAGTTCCTTCCATCACACCTAAATTCCTCCTAATGCAGCTTTAGCCAGCTCGGAAATAGCCTTTCCATTGGGACATTTCCATAACCCCGGTTTAGAGATACTTCTATCTGGCAGATGTCAAAGGGGACAGGAAGAATTATAAGCATAACCATTTGGAACTACTAACTTTTTGGGCCAAGGACAGAGTTCTTCTCCAAGTCCAGTTTGGTTTGCAAATTCTGGGCTATCATAGCAACCAGAAAAGCAAAGGAGGACTGTTTAGTGTCATCTTTGACAGCAGCCTGATCTGGGAATGTGCTCAGGTTGGTTCTAATAAAGTGTTCATTGGTAACCACTCTGTGCCTTTCCCTCTGGGCCCAGGGAGCCTCCAGCTTGGTGTCACTCAGCTTTCCATCTGCTGCTTCTCACCCAATGGTTCTGCCAGATCCAAAGTGGGGAGGGAGTTTCAGGAAGAGGCCTAATGGGAGATGGAATTTACGGCAGAGGACACAACCTTCTGCACCCAGTGTGGCTAATGACACTTCATGGTACTTCAAGCATTCCTGTTAGGTTCGTGTTGTCACACAATAGCCTAGCCCATTGTCCCCCACCCATCCTCCCACCCTTGTCTTTCCTTAAGGAGAGAAGAGTCTGTGAGACTGTGCATCTCTGGGACTGTATATTTCTCTCTATTTAGTCTCCAAAAGAGGGTTTGCAGCCAATGACGAGTAACATTCCCCACGGAGGGGACAACTCAAGCAAGGCAGAACCCCATGGAGAACCCCCCATAAGCTACCTTAGAAAGATTTGGGAAGGGGCCTTGTATCCCCTTCCCCCTGCCTGGGAAAAGCCGCTGCTGACTCTGGCTTTCCACAAAGTCCTTCTTCCTCCCCAGGGTCCTAAACAACCCGGGGTTTTTCCTCAGTGTAGAAAAGGAAACCATTGGGCCTCTGAATGTCGATCTAATATCATAAAGATAGGACTCTGCTTCAGGGAAACGAGAAGCGGGGCCAGACCCAGGCCCAGACAAAAACCGGGGCATTGGTGAGTCAGGCAGCACCTCAAAATTACCAGACGGTGCCTCCTCCTCAAAACTATCTATTCAACAATTAACTCCAGCCACTGAAGGGAGTGCTGCAGTTGATGTTTGTACAGCTCAAGATACAGGGCTGCTTCCAGGGGAAGCCGCCCTTCGTGTGCCCACAGGCATAATTGGACCAATCCCTCAAAATACAGTTGGATTCTCCCTAAGAGGTTAAGTCCAGCTCCAATTTCAAAAACTGTAACAGTTTTTACTGATGGATCTAGTAATGGCAGAATAGCGATTGTGAGTGAAATAAATTAACAAGTCATTCAAACTAATTGTACCTCTGCACAGAAAGCAGAGTTAGTTGCTGTGCTAACTGCCTTACAAGATTATACTGAACCTTTAAACATTGTCCCTGATTCGTATTATGTTGTGCATACAGTACAAAATATTTTTTTTGAATATTTTTTTTGAATGCTGACTCTGGCTTTCCCCTCTCACCTAATTGAGAAAAGAGTCTTTAGAGTGATAAGATTAAGCTCTCTCTGCTCAGCTCTGTAAAACAATTTCGACATGTGATATATATCGCTCAAGGGAGTCACATATCTCACCTCAAGGACTTTCTGCTTCGGCTGTTTAAAGATCAACATAATTGGTTTGGGTTATTTCTAAAACATGATAAATGAGTCCCACAGACAGTGTCAAAAACAATAACACTCCCTTGTATACTTATCAATAAAAACCTCCAGTCAGCTTCATTCTGGGCTCCAGTCTTTCATGACTGTGAGTCCCCTGGCCTTCTGAGATTTAAACTGCATTAAGTCTCTGTTTGTTGCTTTCTTAAAACTTAACCCAAGCCTCCCCTTCTCACACCCTCACTGCCTGTGTTGCGCGGGACTCGACAGGTTCGCAGTTGAGCTCTGCTAAACTTTTCAAACACTTGCAATCAGGGCGGTTTATCTCTAGGGCTGGTGTTGGAGATATAATAATGAAGATCTAAAAAATTGTAATTGGCTTCACAATATAAAAAGAAAACCATGAAAATGAAACTAGTAAGTACCTCATTAAATCTACAAATATGTTATGATATCATTTTCTTTAATTGTTACATGTATTATCACAAGATTTTTACCAATTTGAAAACTATTCAGAAGCTAATTTTTCATCATTGGCAGAATTCCTGATTATGTAAAATGACTGCCAAGAAATTATCATGAGGCCAAATTTCAGAAGTAAAATTATAAAAGATATTGTAATATTTATTTATTTATTTTTTAGTAAAAAAAAGTCAGAGATTGGGTATATTTTAATATGCTTAGTATGATGTGGTGTAGGGCCTCCAAAAGGCTTAGGAAGGCCTCAAAGTGTTTATGCTTACAAGTTCTCTCTCTCTTTCCCTTTTTTTTTATTTTTTCTTCCTCCTTCCCTTTTTCCCTCCTTCCCTCCCTCAAGCTCTCCTGCTACCTGCATAGCTTCCTGCCTGGTGTCACTTAGCTCTCCATCTGCTGCCCTTCGTTTCTCCCTTTCTCTTTTTCCCTTTCTTTCTTTCTTCTTTCTTCCTTCCTTCCTTCTTTCTTTCCTTCCTTTCTTTCTTCCTTTCTTCTTTCAATGGGCACAGTATCACTGTTGTCTGATAATGAAGCAATATGAAATAGTGGGAAGCTCTATGGACTCAGACAGCTTGTGTTATCCCTGTAGAAACCCTGTATCTATCTCGTCCTCAGTGTTATCTATCCACTTGTAAAATGAGATAATAACAGTTGCTTCCAAGAGTTCTTGTGGAAATTAGATTAGATTAGTAAAAGTGTTTTGTCAACTGTTGATAATTATTATTATTACTACTAATAGATACACTTCACTAGTCGTCACACAAACACTAATATACCCTCTATCCACTAAAGCATTCCTATTCTAAGGTGTACAGGAACCAGTTTTTTACTGTGCCCAGGTGAATACAGAATCATGTCTAAAAGTCAATTTCAATAAACTTGTTTGATTATAATGTTGTTTTTCCCCATGGGTGATATTCAAAATTACCGTGCAATATCAACTAACTCTGGAAGGCTTTAGCTGTGTCCAGTATCACCTCTTTAGTTGTGGGTCATGCAGAGGGTTCAGTGGCTCTCAGAGGAAGATCAATGGCAGCTGTGGGCAACTAGGGGCCCAGGGCAGTATCTGCTTAAACTTAATCAGAATGGAAATATTCTAATATTTAATATTGAATATTTAATAATGAGTATACCAACTGAATCAGTCTTCCTCAACCTCAATATAATCTATTATTAATTTCTTCATTTATTCAATCTGTCAACACTTAAAAGTTTTTGAACTGCTTCTTTGCGCAAAGCATTAGGTTAGACACAGTGGAGACTAAAAAGAGTAAGAATCACATCCTAAAGCAACAAATGGTCTAGTAAGAGAGCTGCGACATGTAATCAAGTAACCCCAATAAGAACAGTGCATGAGAAATGTCATAAGAAAAGTATACTTGTCTTGAGGGTCAGGAGCACAAGGTCCCATCTGGCTGGAGTGATCCCAGAAGTCTTCATCGAGAAGGTGACTTGAGTTGGGGCCTGAAACATGGGTGACATTTCAATGCATGAGTACAAAGGGGGTGGAAGTCCAGATGGAAGAAATGGCAAGGCAGAGGCTCACAGGATAGGAATGGGAGCAATTCTTAAGTATCCATGAGTAGTAATGTTTTGTGAGAGCATAAAAACTTATAGGTGGATGTAAGTTTAACAGGGTGGAGTTGGGTCAAATCACTGAAAAAAAAAAAGTCTAGGCTTTATTCAGTCAGCAAAAGAAGCTGTTAAAGGTTTTTGATCTGGAGAGCAACATATTCTTTATGAAGATTGGTCGGATTTACTTGTGAACACCTTAAGGAAAAGGGGTGAGTTGGAAGCGGTGGAAGTAGAGAAGGACATTGGGACCAACTGAAGCTGGAAAGGTCACCTTTAAGGTATCCTGTGTTCCATGTGAGAGGTAAAGAGGGTTGAGCTGGGACAGAGGCCGTGTACTTAGAAGGAAGAGATGACGAGTGTAAATTTTTGAATAGAGTGATGAGATTTGGTGATTGATTGGAGGAGCATGGAGGATTAGAAGGGATAGAGAGAAGTCAATCATAACGTTGATTTCAAGACAGAATGACAAGAAGAATTATGGTTCTACACTAGAAAGAAACATAAAAGCCAGGAGAGGGAGCTGGTTGAGAGAGAACTCATTGAATTCATTTATGTTGAGTTTGAGAAAACTAAAGAACACCTTGATGAGGAGAGGGTGGTCACTAGTGTTTTGGCTTGAATTTGGATACTTAGTTACATTAATCAGGAAAGGGCAGCCAGGGAGAACCAGAGCTGCCCACTGGGACAAGATTGCTAACAGACAGTGAAGACTAATGAGCAAACAGAGTGGCTAAGGAAACACTGATCTCCAGGCACCATCGCAACTGACAGTAAGGCAACAGACGTCCAAGGTGGAATACCAGTTTGAACCAAACTTTTAGAGCTGAAATCTTCTAGGACAGACTAGCAGCCAAGCAACTTGATGCTAAGTGCTGGTCTGGTTCTGTGATTCTCACATCTGGCAGTGCAGCAGAGTCACAGAGGAACTTATAAAAATGACATTCCTATTTGCCCCACCCCAAGGCTGATTCATTACATCTGGAGTGGGTCCTGGAAATCTGTATTTTTAAGTTTTACTTCAGATTCTGGTTCTCAGGCATTAGTCTAGTGGGGAATAGTGGCTCTCCTCTCTGCTCAGAATTGGCCTTGCTTCCTGACTGCAGGGATGATCCTGTAGGAGAGAACCTAGCGATTCTGACCTCTTCCTACTTCTCCTCCTCCTCCTCCTGAGTGCAGGAGAAGAGAGCTACATGGGCAAGAGTTGGCACAGAGGTGAAGGTGAGTGCCCTGCCAGGGAGCCCTCTGCAAAGAAGTGATAGTGAAGGTCTGGTCATCAAAGAATAGAGCAGAGAATAGAAAAGAAGACTGGGCACAAACACTGTGCATCCTGCTGTGTGCCAATTCTCTCACACAGCCTCTTTAAAAAAAAAAAAAAAAGAAAAACAGTATCAGCTCCATGAGGGCAGGGATTTCTTAAAAATCTCTTATGGGAAATTCCAACCTAAAAAAAAGGAGAAGAAGTAGTGTAACGAAACCCCATGTCCCCAACACCCCACTTCAACAATTAGCCACACCAGGCTAATCTGCTTCACCTATGTCATCTATACCCGGCACTCCCTCCCCAGCCTCTACCCTTTGGAATCAAATGAGGAAAGATTACATACTCTTCTGATATCCTATTTTGCCAACAGTCCCTTTGCTGGTAATCAAAACAAGCTCTGAGGATGGAAGAAGAGATCAAGAAAGAATCATCAGTTTATCCCTAATTCCTCTTTTACACACAAAGAGGCAGTCATGAATTTTGCTCCTTCAATTGTCACCAAGTATCTGAGCAACATATGCACACTTTAACAAAGGGAAATACACAAGAAGCTCTTCCCTGGATCAGTTAGAAACAGAAGGGCTACAATCTGAGTTTACTAGAGTACTTTCTGCATTCAGCAGCCTGGTCCTAATCATAAACAAATGTTAATTCTTCTCCAGAGGGTAAGGCTCTGGAGAGTAGAAATATGTGCATGGTTCAAGGGGCTCAGTGCAGTAGGTAGAAGCTATCAAGCCTGGGTGGTCTCCAAGTCAAAGATTTAAGAGATTGCTCTTACCTCTCATGGAAATCTCTGTTCTGACTCTACAATGCACCCTTCCCCTGTCCTGCCCCCTTCTATTGCTCCACCATCCACAACAAATTATGCAGCAGAAAAACTAAAGGGAGCAAAAGCATGAGAAATTCTGGGAAAATTAAACTAGTCATAAATTTCCCTAAACCAGTTAGTCCTTCAAGAGTCAAGAAGGAGTCAGGCTGGGGTCTCATGGGTGGTGGGAGTATGTGTAAAGAGAAAGGGCTGCAGAGAAGGCTTAAGTAACTGTGGCTGTGGAATGGAATTTCGGCATAGGGCATGTCCTCTTCTGGACATCATCCAAGGAATTCTGGTTCCTGAAGTGCCAAGAGGACCTCAGTCAAGTGTGGAATCATCTGTGCAGCAGATTTATCACCAAAATGCCATGCAATGCACAATATTATAGTAGGTGCTAATATTGTAGTGCTTTTCAGACTGGGATACTTAAGCCTCTTGGGTGATGGGAACCACAGAATAAATATAGAACATTGACGGAATTCAATTTTACCAAAGATTTTTTTGGAGGAAAACTTGTTATTATTAAAAACTTTTAAAAATAATTCTTTATTTTTCAATTACAGTTAACATGCAATATTATATTAGTTTCAGGTGTACAATATAGTGATTAGACATTTGTATAACTTACAAAATGTTTACCTTGGTAAATCTAGTACCCATCAGACACCATACATAGTTATTACAATATTATTGATTATATTCCTTATGCTGTACCCTGCATCCTGTGACTACTTTGTAACAACCAATTGGAACTTCTTAACCCTTTGCCCTTTCTCACTCAGCCCCTGGCCCCACATACACCCCTTTCATCTGGCAACCATCAAAATGTTCTCTGTATTTATGAGTTTGTTTTTGTTTTCTTTGTTTATTTTGTTTTTTAGATTCCACATATAAGTGAAATTATATCGCATCTGTTTTCTCTGTCTGACATATTCCACTCAGCACAATACCCTCCAGGTCCATCCATGCTGCCACAGATGGCAAGAACCCCCTTCCTTCCATGGCTCAGCAATATTCCACTGTATATACGTACCACCTACTCTTTTGTTTATTTTTTAATTTGATTTTTTATTATTTTAATTAAATTTATTGGGGTGACAATGGTAAATTTACATAAGTCTCAAGTGAAATTACATAGGTTTCAGGTGTGCAATACATAAAAGATAGTTTCCGTAGATTTCTCTGCTGTACCAGTACTCAATGACAATGTTCTTCCCATTTCCTGCTACAAAAATACACTGCTGGACACTGGACCAGGGGCAGTAAACTATAGATTGTAGGCCAGATTTAGCCCAGCACCTGTTTTTATACAGCCTGCATGCTACTAATGGTTTAATGTGTATATATATATATATATATATATATATATATATATATATATATATTATTAGTTTCAGGTGCACAAAACAATGTAATAGTTAGACGTTTATCCTTTATATCCCTTACACAGTGATAACCCCCATTCCCCCATCCACTACCCCTCTGACATCGCACACAACCATTACATTTCCACTGCCTCTATTCCTAATGCTGCACTCCGCTTCTTGTAATCATATATATATATATATATATATATATATATATATATATATATAAAATTGTAGTTGACATTCAGTATTGTTCAGCTTCAGCTTTAGGTGTACAGTGCAGTGATCAGGCATCTATATCTTTGTCGCGTCCCGCGCGACTAGGGTTGTGGGGAGCGAGGAGGGCTGCGCAGGGTTAAGAAAAGACAGTAGCCATGAATAGAGTGAAGTGGGGCTAAGGGGCTGCAGCCTCAAGGACTGGGCCCCAAATTGGCCTACACATAGTTTTTATTAGTTAGGTGGGGAAGTAAAGGACAAAAAGCTTGTCAATCTCAAGATCTGTGAATTCCATACACTATAATAGGAAACTGATTCAAGCCAATCACCCTTGCCTGCAGGCAGCTGAACCATAAGTCTCAGGACATATGTACATCCCCCAAGGGAAAAAACCTTTATGCATATGAATAGATGGAGAGCACATCATTGAATCTCTTCCCTGCAGGTTGTGGGAAGGAATGCAGCCACAGAGGCAGAGGCTCTCCTTAGCTGAGGGAAGGTGGGGGGCTATGCCTACCTCTATAAACCCCTGGGTTCTCCTGTTGGTCCCCACTCCATTGCGCCTGGCTTGAGTTGTCCTCCACCATGGGGAATCTTACTCGTCATTGTCTGACCAGCCATCTTTCTGGGGCCAAACAGGGAGACATAAGGTGCAAGCAGAAAGGTAAAGCAAAGTCCCTGAAAAGATCCGTCTCACAGACTCTCCTTTCTTTAGGGGCAGGTACAAGGAGACAGACGGGTAGGCTGCTGTGTGGCAACACATCTTCTCTGATATGGTCTCCCTAACGAGACAAGTGTCCATCAGATACCCTACAGAATTTTTACAACATTATTATTATTTTTTTTTATGGTTCTGCAATCTTTTATTTTTTAGTTTTACAATGCACCAGACATTTTTCCATGAAATGAATGAAAATCTGCCACTGAAACACAGAGGGCTGCAGCTGGATAATGAGTGACCCTACAGCAAAACATTAGCCTAAGGTTACAGCCCAGGGCCTGGCAAATGCCTGCGGGGACACTACACAAAAGGAATGTCTTCAAAGCCCCTTTGTGGGGCCCTGCAGCCACCCCTGAGCTCCCTTGGGCCCCTCGGGTGGAAGGGGTCCTGCAAACTTTTTTGCATCCACATAAACCCCCCCAATTTCTGTCTGGTTTTCTTCACCTCATCTTCTACCCTAGCCATCTCATCAAATTCTCTTATCATCTCCTCATTGCTCAAATGCATATCTTGTATGGCCTCCTTGTATTCCTTGAGGCACTGAGCCAGCCCCTTGTTGGTTTTTCTTTTAGCTTTCTTGGGTATATCATCCCCATCTGGGCGCTTTACTGCAGCCCTTGGTTCACTGGCTGGTTGTTCTTCCTCTTTTGGCTTTCCCTCATTCTCTGGTTTTCCCTCATTCTCTGGATTTCCTTCTTCTTTTGGTTTTCCCTGGCTCTCCAGCTTCCCCTCGCTCTCTGGCTCTCCCTCTTCTTTTGGCTTTCCCTCCTCTGGCTTATCCTTATCATTAAGTATTTCCTCATCTTCTATCTTTCCCTTGTTTTCTATCTTTTCCTCTTTTTCTAACTTCTCCTTGTCTTCCAGAGTACAAGCCATTTCTGGCTTTCCTGCATCCTGTGGCTGTTCTTGGTTTTCCATCTTAACTTGGTTCTCAGGTATTGCTTCACTTTCATTGCTGAGTTTGTCCATGTTGAGATGTCCCCTCCACGCAGACCTGACTAGCCACGGAATTGACTGATCAGCTCAAAGTCCCCAAGGGGTTTTGGCAGGATACCTTGGCTTATGTTTCAAAGCCAAACAATGTAGAAGATTTAATCTCATAACTCAATTTTCTTGCTTGGCTTCTCAATTGAGGCAGAGGCTGAATCACAGGGAGTCCAGAGAGAGCAAGGCTCGGTAGTTGGTGGATCCTACAACATTATTGATTACATTCCCCAATTGACTTTCATAACCTGGTAGCAATCTTGTGGTTACTGACTGTGCTTTCTAATCCCCTCACCTTCCCCCTTATTCCCCATCCCCCCAATCTAGCAACTCTCAGTTTTTTCCTCTATGTCTCTGAGACTGTTTCTGATTAGTTCATTCATTTATTCTTTTCTTTAGATTCCACATATGAGATCATATGGTATTAGTCCTTCTCTATCTGACTTATTTCACTTAACATAATGTTCTCTAAGTCCATCCATGTTGTTGCAAATGGTAAGATTTCTTTCTTCTTTATGGCTGCGTAATACTCCATTGTATAAATGTACCACAGTTTCTTAATCCAGTCATCTACCGATGGGCATTTCGGTTGTTTCCATGTCTTGGCTATTGTGTATAGTGCTGCAATAAACATAGGGGTGCATAAATTTCTTTGAATTGGAGTTTTGGATTACTCCGGATAGATACCTAGGAGTGGAATTGCTGGGTCATAGGGTAGCTCCATTTTCAGATTTTTGAGATACCTCCATACTGTTTTCCACAGTGACTGCACCAATCTGCAATCCCACCAACAGTGCACAAGCGTTCCCTTTTCTCCACATCCGCGCCAGCACTTGTTGTTTGTTGATTTATTGATGATAGCCATTTTGACTGGGGTGAGGTGGTATCTCATTGTGGTTTTTATTTGCATTTCTCTGATGGTTAGTGAGGTTGAGCATTTTTTCATATGTCTGTTTGCCATCTGTATGTCCTTTTTAGAAAAATGTCTCTTCGTGTCCTCTGCCCATTTTTTAATTGGGTCGTTTGTTTTTTTGGAGTTGAGTTGAGTGAGTTTTTATAGATTTGTGATATTAATCCCTTATCAGATATATCATTGCCAAATATCTTTTCCCATTCAGTAGGATCCCTTTTTGTTTTATTGATGGTTTCCTTTGCTGTGAAAAAAATTTTTAGCTTGATGTAATCCCACATGTTTATTTTTTCTCTTACTTCCCTCCCGCGAGGGGATATATCAGTAAAAATCTTACTCCGAGTAATGTCTGTGAAGTTTCTTCCTATATTTTCTTCTAGGAATATTATGGTTTCAGATCTTACATTTAAGTCTTTAAGCCATTTTGAATTTATTTTTGTATATGGTGTAAGGAGGTGGTCCAGCTTCATTTTTTTACATGTGTCTGTCCAGGTTTCCCAGCACCATTTATTGAATAGACTGTCTATGCCCCACGGCAAATTCTTGCTTCCATTGTCTTAGATTAAATGGCCATATAGGCATGGATTTATTTCTGGGCTCTCTATTCTGTTCCATTGATCTACATGTCTGTTTTTATGCCAGTACCATGCTGTTTTGATTACTGTAGCCTTGTAGTATAATTTGAAGTCAGGTATCATTATACCTCCCACTTTGCTCTTGTTTCTCAAGATTGTCGAGGCTATCTGGGGTCTTTTATGGTTCCATATAAATTTTAGGATTATATGTTCTATTTCTGTGAAAAACATCCTTGGTAGTTTGATGGGAATTGCATAGAATATGTATATTGCCTTAGGCAGTATGGACATTTTAACTATATTAATTCTTCCTATCCATGAACATGGTAATGTTTCCATCTATTTGTATCTTCTTTAATTTCTCTCTTCAATGTCTTATAATTTTCTGTGTACAGATCTTTTATTTCTTTGGTTAAATTTATTCCCAGGTATTTCATAGCCTTTGAAGCAATTGTAAATGGGATTATTTTCTTAATTTCTCCTTCTGATATTTTATTATTGGTATATACAAATGCAACTGGTTTCTGAATATTAATTTTATATCCTGCTACTTTGCTAAATTCATTTATCAGCTCTAATAGTTTCTTGGAGGAGTCTTTAGGGTTCTCTATATATAGTATCATGTCATCTGCATATAATGACAATTTTACTTCCTCCTTACCAATTTGGATGCCTTTTATTTCTTTTTCTTGTCTGATTGCTGTGGCTAGAACTTCCAGCACTATGTTGAATAGAAGGGAGAAAATGGACAACCTTGCCTTGTTCCTGATCTTAGGGGGAATGGTTTTAGCTTTTCCCCATTGAGTATGATGTTAGCTGTGGGTTTGTCATATATGGCCTTTATTATGTTGAGATATGATCCCTCTATTCCCACTTTCTTAAGAGTTTTTATCATAAATGGCTGCTGGATTTTGTCAAATGCTTTTTCTGCATCTATTGATATGATCTTGTGATTTTTATTTTTCATTTTGTTAATGTGGTATCACATTAATTGATTTGCGGATGTTGAACCACCCTTGCCTACCAGGAATGAATCCCACTTGATCATGGTGTATGATCTTTTTAATGTATTGCTGAATTCTGTTCGCTAATATTTTGTTGACGATTTTTGCATCTATCTTCATTAGAGATATCAGCCTGTAGTTTCCTTTTTTTGTAGTGTCTTTGTCTGATTTTGGGATCAGGGTGACAGTGGCCTCATAAAAAGTGTTTGGGAGACTTCCCTCCTTCTGGATGTTTTGGAAGAACTTGAGGAGAATACATGATAATTCTTTTTTGGATGTTTTGTAAAATTCACCTGTAAAGCCATCTGGTCCATGGCTTTTGTTTGTTGGGAGATTGTTGATTACCGACTCAATTTCCCTGGTGGTAATCAGTCTATTCAGGTTTTCCGTTTCTTCTTGACCTAGCCTTGGAATGTTGTATGCGTCTGGAAAACTGTCCATTTCTTCTAGATTGTCGAATTTTTTGGCATATAGTTGCTCATAGTAATTTCTTATTTTTTTTTGTATTTCTGTGGTATCTGTTGTCACTTTTCCTCTTTCATTTCTTATTTTATTAGTTTGGGTCCTCTCTCTCTCTCTCTCTCTCTTTTTTTTTTTTGATGAGTCTGGCTAAAGGTTGGTTGATTTTGTTTATCTTCTCTAAAAGCCAACTCTTGGATTCATTGATCTTTTGTATTGTTCTTCTGGTTTCTATTTTATTTATTTCCACTCTGATCTTTATTATCTCCTTCCTTGTACTCCCTTTGGGTTTATTTTGCTGTTCTTTTTCCAGATCCCTTAAGTGGGAAGATAAACTATTGATTAGGGATTTTTCTTGTTTCTTTATGTAGGCCTGCAATGCTATGAATTTCCCTCTTAGGAGTGCTTTTGCTGCACCCCATAAATTTTGGGTCATCGTGTTTCCATTTTCGTTTGTCTTGAGATATCTTTTGACTTCTTCCTTGATCTCATTGTTGATCCATTCATTATTTAGTAACATGTTATTCAGCCTCCATGAATTGGTGTGTCTTCCAGTTTCTTTCCTGTAGTTGATTTCTAATTTCATACCACTGTGTTCAGAGAAGACAGGTGGTATGATTTCAATTTTCTTAAATTTATCAAGACTTGTTTTGTGGCCTAACATGTGGTCTGTCTTGGAAAATGTTCCATGGTCGCTTGAGAAGAATGTGTATTCTGCAGCTTTGGGGTGAAATGTTCTGAAAATATCGATTAAATCCAAGTGGTCCAATGTGTCATTTAAGGCCGTTGTTTCCATATTGATTTTCTGTCTGGAAGACCTGTCCCTTGTTGTCAGAAGTGTGTTAAAGTCCCCTACTATGATAGTGTTACTGTTGATCTCTGTCTTTATGTCAGACAATATGTGTTTTATATATTTAGGTGCTCCTATGTTGGGTGCATAGATGTTTTCTAGGGTTATGTTCTCTTGTCGGATGGATCCCTTTATTATTATATAGTGCCCATCTCTGTCTTTTAATATATTCTTCATTTTAAAGTCTACTTTGAAAGATATAAGTATTGCAACTCCAGCTCTTTTCTCATTTCCATTTTTATGAAATATCTTACTCCAACCCTTCACTTTCAGCCTGTGTGTGTCTTTTGATCTGAGATGAGTCTCTTTTATACAACATATACAAGGTCCTGTGTTCTTATGCACTCAGCCACCCTATGTCTTTTGACTGGAGCATTTAATCCATTTACATTTAAAGTGATTATTGATAGGTACATAGTTATTGCCATTTTTTTATATTTGTAGTTAGATTGTTTTCATCTTTCTTCTGTTTACAGAAGCCGTTTTAATATTTGTTGCAATGCTGGCTTGGTGGTAATAAATTCCTTTAGCTTATTCTTTTCTGGGAAGCTCTTTATCTCTCCTTCAATTTTAAATGATAGCCTTGCCGGATAAAACAATCTAGGTTGTAGGCCTTTGTTTTCCATCACTTTGAGTATCTCCTGCCACTCCCTCCTGGCCTGCAATGTTTCTGTAGAAAAGTCATTTGATAATCTTATAGAACTTTCCTTGTATGTAACCCGCTCTCTTTCTCTTCCTGCTTTTAGGATTCTCTCTCTATCTTTAACCTTTGTCATTTTAACTATAATATGTCTTGGTGTGGACCTGTTTGGGTTTATCCTGGTTGGAACTCTCTGCACTTCCTGGGCTTGTATGTCAGTTTCCTTCACCAGGTTAGGGAAGTTTTCAGACATTATTACTTCAAATATGTTCTCGATCCCTTGCTTCCTCTCTTCACCTTCTGGTATTCCTATGCTGCACATGTTATTGCACTTGATGTTATCCCAGAGGTCTCTTTAACCATTTTCATTGTTTTTTATTCTTTTTCTTTTGTTGTTCCATTTGGGTGATCTCTGCTAACTTGTCTTCTAAGTCACTGATTCGATCCTCTGCTTCATCTAACCTACTGGTAATTCCTTCAAGTGTGTTCTTTATTTCAGTTGTTGTATTCTTTAGTTCTAACTGGTTGTTCATTATGATTTCTCTCTCCTTCTTTATGTCATCACTAAGCTCCTTAAACATTCTTATCATCAGTGTTCTGAGCTCTGTCTCTGATACGTTGGTTACCTCTATTTCATTTGGTTCCAATTCTGGAGGTTTCTTCTGTTCTTTTATTTGGGACATGTTTCTTTGTTTCCCCATTCTGGCTGACTCTCTGTGTTTGCTTCGATGTATTAGGTTGATCCCCTAGGGTTCTTAGTTTTTTGTGGGTTATCTTATGTAGTATGTGTCCTTTATATTGGACTTGCATCACTTCCTTCTTCTCTTTTGCATGTGCTCCAAAAGTGACTCTTGTGTTGTGTATATTGTCCTGTTACAGTTGATCATTAATTGCTTTTAGCTTGTGAGTAGGTGGGATTGACTCCTAGGCTGACTAGTTGTGAGACTTGACTCTGCCCACAACAGGATGTACTGCTGCGTGAGGGTTGACCGCTTAAATGTGGTTTGGCCTCTATGGGCTCTTGTTCCTGTAGAAAATTCCCTCTGGTTGTGTCACTTGTAGGTCAAACCTGGCAGTACTCTGGTTTGGTCTGGAATTGGCCTCTGGGTGTGTGGATCTTGTGCCTCTTGAGCTGGGCCCTGGTTTAGGGCAATTTCAAAACAAAGCAAATCACCAAGCACAACAACAACATCAACAAAGAAAAAACCAAATACATTCACATATGAAAACAACCGATAACCACCACTCAACACAGGCAAAAATATCAAAGATATAAAAACAAAACAAAACAAAACAAGCACTGCCAGTCTTGGCTTATGCCCACCAAGTAATCTCCAGGTTGTCCTCTGCTGTACCAAAGAGTCCTCTGCATATTGTGCAGGCAGAGCCAGTCACCTGGTGGCCAGAGTGACCTTGGGACTGCAGATTTAGATGAGTGGGGCTAAAGGGTCTGGATGGTAGTTTCTACAAAGTCAGTGCAGTTTCTGCCCTTGCCTGCACATATGCTCACTGAGAGTAACACAACCAGCCCTGTGCCCAGGTCTCCTGAGTCTTAGGGCACTTCTTCCATGCGTGTGTGTGGTCGCGCGTGTGTGTATGTGGCGGGCAGGAGATTTCTGAGCTGCTGAAAGCCCAGATCCACATCTGCTGCCTACTGCTGATCTCTGGGAGTGTCTCTGCAGTTGTATTTGCCCTGCGCTAGGCAGGCCAGAAAGGGTGGGAATTAGGGGTGAGGAGTCTTCTCTCCCCAGCCCAGTAGTATCACACTCTTTCCAGACTTTTCCCTGGGTCAGAGCCGCACATTGGTCTTCCCAGATCCTTAGCACTATGGCTCCTCTGTAATCTGACACTACTCAGTTCAGGGGCCAGTTTAAGTCTCTGGAAGGGCGGGGGTAACATTGGGAGAGTGGGGGGAGGGGCCCAGGTATGGAGTTTATGTCCTTTGTCCAACCTAGGGCCCAGCTGGAGGTCTCAGCTGAGGTTACTGCCTCAAATGCTGGATATGGTGCTCCCTCGGTGGGAGAGGTCAGCTGTGGGACGCAGGGAAAGAGACCATCTCCTGGCTCTTACGGTCTCTGTTCCGTCCTGGGACCCCCTGCGTCTCCGCAGCCGCCTCTCCACTCCGCTCCATTCCCTCTTCCCCTGCTCACCCAATTTGCCCACCTTCAAATAATCCTCATAGGAGTCTTTTAGCTGTTCTGTGTGATGAGCAGAGAGTCCTTTGATGGGTTATGGATGTTCAATTTGTGGTAAGCTCTGGAGGAGAACTCAAGAAGTCTGCCTCGCTGCCGCCATTCCTGTGACATCTGAATCCCCTGGTAATTTCTTAACAAATGTCCCACCTACTCTTTATCCACTCATTCATCAATGGACTGCCTCCACATCTTGGCCACTTAAACAATGGTGCAATGAATTTATGGGTGAACACATCCTCTCGAAGTAGCATTTGGATTTCTTCTGATAAATACTCAGAAGTTGGATTATTGGGTCTTTCTTTGTCTCTTATTATAACTTTGTTTTAAAGTTGATTTTGTCCAGTATAAGTATAGCTACCTAAGCTTCTTGTTTGTTTCCATTTTCATGAAATATATTTTTTCCGTCCCTTTACTTTCAATCTGTAAGTATCTTTCAATCTGAAGTGAGTCTCTTGTAGGCAGCACATGTAAGAGGCTTATTTTCTTATCTATAGCAATCCTATCTTTTGATTACTTAATCCATTTATTTACATTTAAAGTAATTATTGATTAATATATAGTTACTGCCATTTTATTATTAATATATTTGATATTTTTTATTTTTTCATCTTAAAGAATTCCCTCTGAGACTCCTATATTATTGGTTTGGTGGTGATGAACTCCTTTACTTTTTTCTTGTCTGGGAAGCTCTTTATGTGTCCTGGGAGTCTAAATGATAAACTTGCTTGGTAGAGTAATCTTGGTTGTAAGTCCTTGCTTTTTATCACTTTGAATATTTTGTAACAATCCCTTCTGTTCTGGAAAGTTTCTGTTGAAAAGTCAACTGATAGTCTTATGGGAGCTCCCTTGTAGGTAACTAACTGCTTTTCTCTAGCTGCTTTGAAGATTCTCTCTTTGCCTTTAACATTTGGCATTTAATTGTAATGTGTCTTGGTGTGGTCCTCTTTGGATTCATCTTGTTTGGATCTCTCTGCACTTCCTGGGCTTATATGTCTATTTCCTTCACCAGGTTAGAAAAGTATTCCATCAATATTTCTTCAACTACATGTTCAATTCTTTGCTCCTTCTCTTATCTTTCTGGTATCCCAATGATGCAAATGTTGGTATGCCTAATGTTGTCCCAGAGGCCCCTTAAACTGTTCTTATTTTTTTTGTATTCTTTTTTCTTTATGATGTTCTGATTCAGTGCTTTCTACTACCTTGTCTTCTAAATCACTGATTCGATCCTCTGCTTCATCCTATCTATTGTTGATTCCTTCTGGTATATCCTTCATTTTGATTATTGTATTCTTTCATTTCTGACTTTTTTAATGGTTTCTATCTTCATTTTTATGTTTCCTATCTCTTTGTTGAAGTTCTCACTAAGTTCCTTGAGCATTCTTATAACCAGTGTTTTAAACTAAGTCTCTGGTGGGTTAGTTGCCTCCATTTTGTTTAGTTGTTTTTCTGGAGTTTTCTCCTTTTTTTTTTTTATTTGGGACATGTTTCTTTGTTTCCTCATTCTGGCTTCCTCTCTGTATTTGTTTCTACATCTTGCAGTCTTAGTAGAGTGGTCTTATGTAGTAGGTGTGCTGTGGGGCCCAGTGGTGTAGTCTTCTTGGTCAACTGATCTGAGTACTCCAAGTGTGTCTTTTGTGTGGGTTGTGTGTGTCCTCCTATTGTACTTGAGCCTTGGTTGCTGTTTTCATATCAATGGGAGGGATTGACCCTTGGGCTGATTGGTTGTGAGGACTGGCTGTGACTACAGTGGAGGAGCTGTTGTGCTGGGCTCAGGTGCCTGCCCAGTCTACCCTTTAGTTGTGTCATTTTTTAAGATATCTGGGTGATGCTCTAGCTCTGTCTGAATCTGGCCATTGGGTATACCAGCTCCGGGGCCTCCTTGGGATTTCCCGCCACAGGTCAACTTCAATCGCTGCCTGTACCCTGCCCAGGGCCACCTGTGTGAGCCACAAAGCAATCTGCAGATGGCTGGCACTTGCACTGGTCTTAGAGGTGCCTCCAGAGGCCTAACCATGGTCCTTGGTCAGCTGCCACTAGTTCTGGGCTTGAAGTTGCTCAGCAGAAGGTAAGGGATACATGGATGCCAAAGGCTGCTTATGTGTTTTCTGAAACTTTGAGAGGTTTTACAAAATTCCACAGCATGATCCAAGACAGACCATTTGTATGGAAAAGCCACTGGGAGTGGCTTGGGTGGGTGGGTCTTCAAGTTGTGTGGGGCAAGGTCTCAGGGAATCACCATGGTGGGGTGAACAGTGTTAGCCAGGTTGATGGAAACTCAGATATGGTGGCTGCCTGTGTCTGCGTGCAGTAAAGGGGAAGAGCTTAACAAAAATCAGTGGACTCTACCAGCATTTCTGTCTAGGAAAAAGCTGCTCTTGTAGCACCCATTTTGAAGCCAGACCACTTAATTTCTCCCTCTATGTCCCTGGTACCTTTCAAGCTGCTGCCTCAAGGCTGGAACTCAAAGTGAGTGAGTCTGTCAGTGAGTAATTCCATGCATGGGCCTTTAAAAGGATTGTCTGGGACTCTAGCCATCCTCCGTTTCACTCAGCCACAACCTCTGTGGGTTTTCACAGCCAGAAGAAATGGGGACTCCTCTCCCAGCACTGGAACCCTGGGCTGGGAAGACTGGTGTGGGGCTGGGATCCCCTCGGTTTTCCAAGGGGTCCTCTGCAGCTGAGATATCCCTGCCAATTTTTAATGGTCACATACAGGTGTGAGTGCAGCCTATTTGGCATCTCTGCTCCTCCTACCAGTCTCCAGGTGGCTCTTCTGTATACCCGTAAAGGTAAGCCTTTGGTTCAGCTAGATTTTAGCCAATTCTCAATGATAGCTGTTCTATAGTTTAGTTGTAATTTTCATGTGGTCATGAAAGGCAGCAAGCACAGTGTTTACCCATTCTGCCGTCTTGACCAGAAATCTTGATTTGTCTCTACCTTTAAAAAAATGATTTTGTTGGGGTGGCCAGATGGCTCAGTTGGTTAGAGCATGAGCTCTCAATAGCAAGATTGCCGGTTCAATTCCGCATGGGCTAGGGGGCTGTGCCCCCTGCAACTAAAGATTGAAAACAGTGACTGGACTTGGAGCTGAGTCGTGCCCTCCACAACTAGATTGAAGGACAATGACTTGAAGCTGATGGGCCCTGGAGAAACACAGTGTTCCCCAATATTCCCCAATGGCGGGGGTGTGGGGTGTGGAAACAAATCACAGAGCTGGGTTGAATGTTGAAAAAAAATGATTTTTTTTTGTATGTTTCCCTATGGACTATATAAACCCACTTCCTCAACTGTTCTTGGGATCAATGTTCCCATCTTACCAATTTCCTCATGTATTAATAATTTAAATAAAATATTTAACAAGCACTCATGCTATTTTGTGAAAGTCTTATATTTTTAACTTTTTTGGAAATTATACTTTGAGGACTGTGTATTACAAGCTCTTTCTATCTATCATACTACCAGAGTCACTCTTTGCTTCTCAATCTGTTGATTGAGAGCACACACTGTGTTCTGTTTGTGTATTTTAGGCACATCTGTTAATTTCATTTTTCCTATCCACAAATTCTTTTAAAATTGTTTTTGCTGATTTTTCAAAATAGATAATACATCCACTTGGTTCAAATACAAAAGTTCAAGAGGATATATAGTGAAGATTTTACCTCCAACCACTATCCCAGACACCCAGTTTTCCTCCCCAAAGACAACTTGTAAATCCTCCAGTGTTATTTTATACATATATTATCAAATAAGTTTATATATTTTTTCAATAAATGGTAGAATATTCTACACATTGTCCCGCAATTTTTTTTTTCATTTAACAATATGTCCTGGAGATTATTCAATTTTAGAGCATAAAGATCTCCCTTGTTGTTTATAACTATATACTATTTCATTGGATAAACCTACTTGAATTTATTTAACCATTCTTTTTTTAATTAAAGTTTATTGGGGTGACCATTCTCTTATTAATAGATATTTAGGTTGTTTCCAATCATTTGCTATAACAAGCAATGATGCATTGACAAACTATATACATATATCATTTTGTACATCTATATAAGATAAATTCCCAGAAATGAAATTGGTTGGTCAAAGGACATATGCATTTATAATTTTTCAGTTTTCAGAAATTACTCTCCATAAGGGTTATATCAATTTACATGCCTGCCAGTAATATATAAGAGCCCTTGCTAACATTATAGCAGTGTTGTGAAATTTTTAAACTTTTATAGGAGAGATAGTATATCATTGTAGTTTTTACTTATATTTCTTTTACTAATATGAAGCATTTTTTAAATATATTTGAGAATAAGGCATGGTTTTTTGGGGGAGGGGAACTGTCTGTTCATATCCTCTGCCAATTTTTCTATTGGTTTATTAGTCTAAGATATGTTACAAATCTTGTTTTTTCCCAGATTGTCTTTTTTTGTTTTAACTTTGTTTATGATGATTTTTACTATGTGGACTTTTTATTTGATGTTGTTGAGTTAATCAATATATTCTATGGCTTCTAGTTTTGTGTCATAGTTACAAAGGTCTTCCCCAATTGGGATTATAAGAAAATGCTCCCTGGATTCTTATGGTAAGTTTATGATCCCTGGTTTCACATATAAATCTTTGATTCATTTGGAGTTTATTCTGGTGTTAGATATGAAGTATGATTCCAACTTAATCTTTTTCCCAAATGGTTACCATATTGTCTTAACCCATCTAATGAATGACATGCTTTTCTCCATTTGTCAAAGATCCCAGCTTGATTATACACTAATTTGCCATATGTATTGGTGTTTCTTTTTTATTTTTTCATCTAGTCCATGATCTGTCTACTCATTGCATGAGTTCTCCATGATTTATGGTAACATAATTTTAGAATATATTTAGTATTTGGTAAGGATAGTACTCTCCTCATTGTATTTTTTTTAAACCTTTCCAGGATATTCCTGCATGTATATTTTACCAAGTCAATTTTAGAATCAGTTTGACTGTTTAAAAAAAAATCTTGATATTTCATTGACAGCACATTAAATTCACAAATATGTTAGGGAAAATTGACTTCTTAAAAATGATCTGTCTGAATACCAAAAAGCATGGTGAGTTTTTTGTTTTGTCAAGCCTTCCACTCAGTTTAGTTTCAACATTTTAATATTCTGTTCATCTTGCATAATTCTTCGGTTTATTCCCAGGTATTTTGGGTTTTTTTTAATTATTATAAATTGGTCTTTTCTTTCATTATATCTCATGTTTGTTATTTGTATATATGAAAGTTACTGATTTCTGTACGTAATTGTGTATGAACCAGCTTTTTGGATTTCCTTAACTCTAACACCTCACATCAAGCATTTAAGATAACTAATTGCTGACTAAGTGACATTTTATGTGCCTTCTTGGGAGTTGGAGCTTCTTAGGGTTTAATGATAGTTGATGCTAGTGATGTAGGTGATGTTGGATCTGCTAGCAGTTTCTGAGTGTGAGCCGGGATCGTGTCTCGTAAAGCTGAAGAATGGAAACACGGACCAAGGAGAGGCAAAAAGTTTAAAATGGAGGATAGTTTATTAGACACAGGAAAAGAGTATGCAGATCCAGAGCGCGAGGGGTCTCGAATGGGGGTTGCCCATGACTGAGGCAAAATCTCTTATTTTTATACCTTCCCTTGCCAGCTTGGGGAAGGGGAGCTGTTTGAATATGGGAACTAGCGCCTTCTAACGAAATTCGTCTACCAGGTTTGTTCTGCTTGCCCATCCTAAATGAATTAGCAAAGTAACCTACTCTTTTTTTTTAATTAAAGTTTATTGGGGTGACAATTATTAGTAAAGTTACATAGATTTCAGGTGTACAATTCTGTATTACATCATCTATATCCCATTGTGTGTTCACCACCCAGAGTCAGTTCTCCTTCCATCACCATATATTTGATCCCCTTTACCCTCATCTACCATCCCCTTTCTCCCTTACCCTCTGGTAACCACTAAACTATTGTCTATGTCTATGAGATTTCGTTTCTTATTTGTTTGTCTTGTTTTTTTCTTGTTTTTGGTTTATATACCACATATCAGTTAAATCATACGATTCTCTGCTTTTCCTGTCTGACTTACTTCACTTAGCATTACAATCTCAAGATCCATCCATGTTGTCACAAATTCTCCTATTTCATCTTTTCATACCGCCGAATAATATTCCATTGTGTATATATACCACAACTTCTTTATCCATTCATCTATCAAAGGGCATTTTGGTTTTTTCCATGTCTTGGCCACTGTAAATAAAGCTGCAATGAATATTGGAGCACACGTGTCTTTATGTATAAATGTTTTCAGATTTTTTGGGTAGATACCCAGGAGAGGGATTGCTGGGTCATATGGTAATTCTATTCGTAATTTTTTGAGGAACCTCCACACTGCCTTCCATACAGCTGCACCAATGTGCATACCCACCAACAGTGTATGAGTGTTCCTTTTTCTCCACAGCCTCTCCAACACTTGTTACTATTTGTCTTGTTGATGATAGCCATTCTAACTGGGGTGAGGTGATATCTCATTGTGGTTTTTATTTGCATTTCTCTGATGATTAGTGATGTTGAGCATTTTTTCATATGTCTATTTGCCAATTCTATGTCCTCTTTGGAGAAATGTGTCTTCAGGTCCTCTGCCCATTTATCAATTGGGTTGTTTGTTTTCTTGTTGTTGAGTTGCATGAGTTCCTTGTATATTTTGGATATTAGCCCCTTATCGGAGGCACTGTTTGCAAAAATCTTCTCCCATTCACTTGGTTGCCTCTTTATTTTGTCGATGGTTCCTTTTGCTGTGCAGAAGCTTTTAAGTTTGGTATAGTTCCATTCATTTATTTTAGCTTTTACTTCCTTGCCTTTAGAGTCAAATTCATAAAATGCTCTTTCAACCCAAGGTCCATAAGTTTAGTAGCTATGTTTTCTTCTGTGCAGTTTATTGTGTCAGGTCTTATGCTTAAGTCTGATCCATTTTGAATTAATTTTGGTACATGGTGACAGATAACAGTCCAGTTTCATTCTTTTGCACGTGGCTTTCCAATTCTGCCAGCACCATTTATTGAAGAGGCTGTCTTTTCTCCATTGTATGTTTTTTGCTTCTTTGTCAAAAATTATCTGTCCATATTTATGTGGTTTTATTTCTGAGATCTCAATTCTATTCCATTCGTCTACGTGTCTGTTTTTCTGCCAATACCATGCTGTTTTGATTATTGTTGCCCTGTAATACAAGCTAAAGACAGGGAGTGTGATACCTCCAGCATTGTTCTTTTTTCTTAAGATTGCTTTGGCTATTTGGGATCTTTTGTGGTTCCAAACAAATCTGATGATTTTTTGTTCTATTTCTTTAACAAATGCCATTGTGATTCTGATGGGGATTGCATTAAATCTGTATATTGCTTTGGGTAGTATGGCCATTTTAGCTATGTTGATTCTTCCAATCCATGAGCGCAGAATGTCTTTCTATTTCTTTGTGTCTTCTTCAATTTCTTTTAAAAATGTCTTGTAGTTTTCAGCATATAGGTCTTTCACATCCTTGGTTAAGTTTATTCCTAGGTATTTTATTCTTTTTGCTGCAATTGCAAAAGGAATTGTTTTTTTTAGTTCTTTTTCTGAGATTTCATTGTTAGTATATAGGAATACAATGGATTGTTAGTCTATAGGAATGCAACGTTGATTTTGTAGCTGGCAGCTTTACTGTATTTGTTGATTGTTTCTAATAGCTTTTTGGTAGAGTATTTAGGGTTTTCTATATATAGCATCATGTCATCTGCAAAGAGTGACAATCTAACTTCTTCATTCCCAATTGGGATGCCTTTTATTTCTTTCTCTTGCCTGATTGCTCTAGCGAGGACTTCCAACACTAAGTTGAAAAGCAGAGGTGATAGGGGACAGCCCTGTCGTGTTCCTGAACGTAGAGCAAAGGGCTTCAGTTTTTCACAGTTAATTATGAGGTTAGCTGAGGGTTTGAAATATATGGCCTTTATTATGTTAAGGTATTTTTCTTCTACCTATTTTATTAAGTGTTTTAATCATAAATGGGTGTTGTATCTTGTCAAATTCTTTTTCTGCATCAATTGATATAATCATATGATTTTTGTCCTTTATTTTGTTTATGTGATGTATCATATTGATGGATTTGCATATATTGAACCATCCTTGTGCCCGTGGGATGAACCCCACTTGGTCGTGATGAATAATCTTTTTAATGCATTGTTGCATTTGATTTGCTAGAATTTTGTTTAGGATTGCTGCATCTGTATTCATCAGAGATATTGGTCTGTAGTTTTCTTTTTTTGTGTTGTCCTTACCAGGTTTTGGTATCGGGGTAATGTTGGCCTCATAAAATGAGTTAGGGAGTACTGTCTCTTCTTCAATTTTTTTGGAAGATTTCGAGCAGGATTGGTATTAGATCCTCTTTGAAGGTTTGGTAGAATTCACTAGTGAAGACATCTGGTCTCGGACTTTTGTTTTTGGGAAGGTTTTGAATGACTGACTCAATTTCTTTAGAGGGATTGGTCTGTTTAGATTTTCCAGTTTCATGGTTCAGCCTAGGAAGGCTGTATGTTTCTAAGAACTTGTCCATTTCTTTTAGGTTATTGAATTTGGTGGCATATAGTCCTTCATAGTATTCTTGGATGATCCTTTGTATTTCTGAGGCATCCGTGATAACTTCCCCTTTTTCATTTCTGATTTTATTAGTCTTCTCTCTTTTTATCTTAGTGAGCCTAACCAAGGGTTTGTCAATTTTGTTAATCTTTTCAAAGAACCAGATCTTTGTCTCATTAATTTTTTCTATTGTCTTTTTGTTCTCTATTTCATTTAGTTCTGCTATGATTTTTATTATTTCCTTTCTTCTGCTGACCTTGGGTTTCATTTATTCTGTTTTTTCTAGTGCTTTAAGGTGTAACGTGAGGTTATTTCTTTGGGATTTTTCTTGTTTCTTGAGATAGGCCTGTAATGATATAAATTTCCCTCTTAAAACTGTTTTTGCTTTTGTAGGTTACCGTCTTCTTTTCCCTGGCTGCCTTGAGGATTCTTTGTCATTGATTTTTGACAGCTTCAATACAATGTGCCTTGGAGAAGGCCTGTTGGGGTTGAAGTAATTAGGTGTTCTATTTGCTTCTTGGATTCGAGGATCCAGTTCTTTCCACCAGTTTGGGAAGTTCTCATCAACTATTTGTTTGAATATACTCTGTGCTCCATTCTCTCTTTCTTCTCCTTCTGGTATGCCCATTATTCTTATATTACTCTTTATGATGGAGTCAGAAAGTTCTTTCATTTCTTTTAATTCTCAAGTCTCTTTCTTCTTCCATCCGTGTCATTTCCAGGTTTCTAGCTTTGACTTAACTGATTCTTTCCTCTATCTGGTCCACTCTACTTCTTAAGCTGGCTATTTCATTCTTCATTTCTTCTATTGAGTTCTTAATCTCCAGAAATTCTATTTGTTGTTGTTTTTTTTTAAATTTCAATCTCTTTCATAAAATGCTCATATTGTTCTTTGATTGTGTTTCTGAGTTCATTAAACTGCCTTTCTGTGTTTTCCTGCATCTCGTTGAGTTTTTTCAGAACTGCAATCTTGAATTCTCTGTCATTTAAGTCATATATTTGCATGTCTTTAAGTTCATTTTCTGGAGACTTTTCACTTTCTTTCTGAGCTGTCTTGTTGCCTTGGTTATTCATGGCAATTAATGATTTATTATTTCTCTTCCTAGACATCTACAGGAGTGGGTTCTGCAACAGATTGATAGGAAGAGGTCTTTCTTTTGTTTTCCAGTATGTGTTTGTAGAATATTTTATTTTCTCTCGGACTGCAGCCTTTTTTTCTCTCTCACAGTGTAGTGTTATGTTTTCTCTGCACTATTCCAGCTTCTCACACAATGGGGGGATTCCCTGGAAGGCGGGCTTCTCCTCTGTTAAAAGTTTGCCTGGGTCATAGGGCACCGCGTCTCTGTGGGGATGCAGATAGTTTTGAAGTTCCAAAGCTCTTCCTGCACCGCCTGTGTTTCAGCAGTTGTGTATACTCCTGCAGGGATCCACCCACATAGGTGGGGACAGGGGCGGGGTGATTTTTTGAGAGTTGGCCCAGAGCAATGGCAGAAACCACCACCACAGCGGGTCCTGCTCCCACAGCTCCCTCCCCTTTGCCAGAACTAGTTGTGCTGGGAATCTGTGTCTGTGGACCTCAGTTCTCAGAACTGCAAATATTCTGTTCTTTTGATTTGACACTGCTACTGTTCCGCTTCTAGCACTCAGCTGGTGTGGGCGGTGCGAGCTCTGGGAAGGTAGAGAGGGGGCGGCTAGTCTCAGTGCCTAAGGCTTCTGTTCTCGCAGCAGTGAGGGCTTAAACTGCCATTTTCAGCCTTCTTCCCTCCTCAGCCTTCCCTTTGGTCTGAGGTCTCTGCTGTGAGCGTTGGATTCAGCCGTGTTATATGGTGTCCCTTCAGTCCTGTGGGCCATAAGTGGAGCCTTAGCAGTCCAAGTTCTTCCCTCTCCCGCAGCTGCGGTAGTTCCGGGATGCAGCGAGCTCGGAGCACTGAGCTAGGTCTGCGTCCTGCGCCCGCCTGCACGGCTCCGCACTTCTCCCTTCCCTCCTCCCTCCTCCCCCACTCGCGCAATTCGCCCACCTTTCGGTGAATTTAGTAGTGGGCCTCTTCATCTTGCCTGTCTGCTGTGCAGGGAGTCCTTTGTGGAGTTGTAGTTGTTCAATTAGTTGTAAATTCCAGGGAAGATTTCCAGAGGCTCACCTCATGCTGCCATTTTGATGATGTATTCCGCAAAGTAACCTACTCTTATCTATCAGATCTGCTCCGTTTGTCAGGCCAAAAGGAATTTAATGATTAACCTCAAGGCCTTGTTACATTATGTCCTGGAGCAAAGAAGTGATTTCAAACCCTGAAGTTTTAGGATATGGCTGTCTTTTCTTTATTCTACCAGGGACCCCCTTATCTACCTTGCAATCATACTAACTAACCTGTCTCACTAGGGGAGAAACAGAGATGGTTGATTTCATTTATCTTTCCAAAATAAAGACTAGATTGTTAATAATTTCTTGTCACACTGTTCTTTCTCAGTTCTCTCTCTCTCTCACCAAAAATTGAACTTCCTATATGTCCCTGCCGCCATGCTGCTAGCATTCACACATGCAGTCATTCAGTCACTCTCTAGGTAAAATACTCCTGTGGTGAATAACATTTTACTAGAAACTATGAGTTCACCTTGAACCATTTTGTTTTGTATGTTTTAATTACAATTTAAGTGATTTCTCTACACTGAGCACCTGTAGGAAGAAACCCCAGGAATTATCATGATCTACTTAGGCTTTGTTTCAATCTGTGTCTTTATTTTTGTTTGTTTGTTTTCAGTTTTATTGAGATATTATTGACATATAACATATGAACATTTAAGGTGTACAATGTGATGTATATATTGCAAAATGATTACCATAATAAGGTTAATTAACACCTCCATCCCCTCACATGATCATAATTTTTTTGTGTGTGGTGATAACATGTCCTCTCTTAACAACTTTCAAGTATATAATACAGTATTACTAATTATAATTACAATGCTGTGCATTTGATCCCCAGATCTTATTTATCTTAGAACTGGGAGTTTGTACCCTTTGACCAACATCTCATTTTCCTCATCCCCCATGTCCTGGCAACCACCATTCTACTTCCTATTTCTATGGGTCCAGTTTCTTTGAAAGTCTTCTTTTAGTGTCAGGTTTAGGGCTTCTGAATGGCCTGCAGAAAGCTGCCTGGGTTAGAAAGTTTGAAAGTGATAACTTTCCCTTTGTCTTAAAACCTGAATTAATTCTCTAGGGTGTGACCAGGCAAGGAAGGTGATCCTCACCCAGTCAAGAATCCAGCCTGAATTTAATCACAAGTGGGGAGGGAAGAACCACAATGTCATTGATGCTCCAAGGACGTTTCACACATGGATCATTTTAGGTGGACAGAAAGAGATAATGCAGTTCTGTCTGAAATCAGAGATTAAAAAAAAAAAAAAAACAAAACAGTATTTGTGATTACTTTTTTAATGTTCCAGAAAAAGTTTGTTAGGTCAGTTTTAGGATCTCAATTTAGCATCCTTGGAATTTGGTTAGGATTCTAAGGGGTTAAAAGAAATTCTAGCATTTGACATAAATACCCATTGAATGCCTTCTCTTTGGCAATATTTAACACCTCAACATGAAAATACATGAGCTTATTGGGATTGCTAGAAAAGGGCACAGTAGTTTTTCACAGTTCTTTTGCCAGCAAGGTAACACTTCAATTTGAGCCACTGACTTTTTCACACCCTGGAGGTGGGGTTACTTGTTGGGGCTCTGGGACATCCATTCTGTCTGCTTCTTTGGTATTAGCATGAGAAAACATAAAAGTGGTTTGACTTCCTTTTTTTTTTTTTTTCCAATGTTGCTTGAGAATCTGGCGTTTGTATTGAAGCATCAGGGAGCAGAGTTAGATACAGAGTCTCTACTCTTTGTTAAAAGTCTAGCTAAGAAAAAAACAGTCTAAGTTTCAAAGTTCGAGTAAAACTCCCTTAAGTCTGTGACCTGATTTTCTTTCTTTCTCATTTTAATTTTCAACTACAGTTGACATATTATATTATATTATATTATATTATTTTCAGATGTACAACATAGTGTTGAGACATTTATAGACCTTACAAAGTGACCCACCAATAAGTCTAGTTATGATCTGGTTTTCTTCAGTTTGAATCTTCTTGGCTCCCAGATATGGAGATTTTAGTTCTTCTTTATGGTTTTTCTGAACCACAATACTGTCAGACAAGGGCACACCAAGGTTGGGAACTTTTTTCCTCAGCTTGCTGCTGCAAAGAAAAACATGCCAAGTAGCCTGGTCTCGTTTACTTCCACCGAGGAGCACAAATGTGATCAAGTCATCTAACCAAAGATTCCTGACCTACTCTTTTTTTTCTGGGTTTATTTGCCTCAGTGCTCTGAGATATCCAAGTCATGCCTTTCCATTTACACATTTCTTGACCAAAGCATTAGAATATGAAGGAAGAAAGCCAGCTGGAGTTACCATCAGTGCAGCAGAGTGGTGCTGGCTTTGAACACGTGCACCCTGCTCTCACTGCTTTTCTGACACACCCTCAGCCATGGGCCTCTGCTTTCCTGGCTGCTTCTCTGGGTCATGGCTGATTTGACCCTCTCCTTCTTGCCTACCCACCCTCCCATCCCCCCACCCCATTCTCTGTCCTCAATGCCCAGTTGTGCTCTCCAGTCAATCCCAGTCTGACTAGACCTGTGGACCTTCATTTTTAAAAATAGACTCACAACAGCTCTTCAGGGCACCCTGAGGACATGTAGTAAGAGCCCACAACGTGCTGGGTGCAGGAGAGACAAAGATACTATCTCAGAAGGAACCTCAGCAAAAATTTAAAGAAAGCCCAGAGGAGTGGAGAGAAAAATGATTGATAGCTTGTGAAGTGGCCTCTATGTAGAAGTACAGAATAACTGGATACAAGTAAAGAATAACTGTAGGAAAGTTGACAGTTTCCTTTCTCTGTCTTCTCTGGCCATAGAGTCCTTTCAGTTCATTTCCTGATTCTCACTATAATTATACACAGGTGGTCTTGAAGAACACTTGGGCATTGTGCTGTGCTGTAAAAAGCCTGGTCTTAGGACAAGGGAGCCTTGGGTTCTAATTTATGCCATTAATTTATTGTGTGATTTGGGGGAAATGTCTCAACTTGCCTAGGAGATTTGTCAATTTGGGAAATTACCCTCCCGATCTCATCAGGATATATATATATATGTAAATATACACATACAATAAAATACATACACCTTTTAAATTTTCATAATACTCCTACTTAGTTACTATTTATTGAGCATCTTTATATATCAGACATGGTATTAAGTCTCTTACATATATTATCCTGCAGATCCTCACAATATTCTTGAAAGACAGGGGGTAGTAACTTCTCCCTCCACCACCACACTACAGATGAGAAAACTGAAGGCTCGAGAGGCAAAGAAATTTACTCAAACTGAGAATGTTTCTTGTGATTAGCAGCCAGCACTGTGCTGTGCACAACTGACACTAGGTAATGATGATTTCAATGGTGATAATGATGTTTTCCTATCTGGATACATCTTTTCAAGGCACCATCTCCCTAGATATGGAATATTGTCTCCAATTGCAACAGGGAAGGTCAAGTTCCTGGATACCTTGAATCCACTGTGTGCTGCTCAAACTCTTGGACTTCATCCTTATTTTTGTCACGCAGGTGGGCGATGGATTTGGTGGTGAGAGGGAGAACCTGGGGATGGTCTCCTCCCAAGGGACTAGGGGAGCTCCTAATAATGTGTTAATTAATGGAATCCTTGCATTTACCAGGCTACATAAGTGCAAAAAGCACTTATAAATATGATTATGATGTTAAAGGGTATCAAATATATGGTGATGGAAGGAGAACTGACTCTGGGTGGTGAACACTCAATGGGATTTATAGATGATATAATACAGAACTGTACACCTCAAATCTATGTAACTTTACTAAAAACTGTCAGCCCAATAAACTTTAATTAAAAAAAAGAAAAGAAAAAGAAAAGAAAATATGATTATGTTGTGGATGATATTACCAGAACTAAAAATCTGCTACAAGGAAAAAGTGTTTGCCAGGAGGTGACTAGTGTTAGGACATGCACAACAGGCAGTGCAGGGGGTCAAATATTCCATGAGGCCTTCATTGCTTGGCACCGAAATGGCACCCATGAGCAATGAAAAGTAGGGGGATCCTTTCCGTGGCTTGATGTGTGGAGCCCTGTTTGCATTGCTTCATCATCCAGCATTCACAAACATTTCCATCTTTGCTCCTTACCCTTCCTCTTTCCCCAGTCCATGCCTCAGCAAATGAACTTTGCTCTGTTCCAAGTACATGCCTCAGGCTTTCCCACTTTTCTGCTTTGCTCAAATTCTTTGCTCCATCTGGAATGCCCTTCTGTTTCATTCTTTGCCAAATTTCTAAATATTACTGATTCTTAAGGCCTTGTGCAAAGTCCTTTTTCTCTGTGAAGGCTTCTCTAATCTGTTTAGCTGGTAATGGTCATAGCAATTCTCCATTTCTTTGGTGAAACATTCTTGTGTCTCCTTGTAAACATACGCGTATACTTTCTGAAGTCTAAGTTCCTATCTGATTTACCTTTGCATTCTCAGTCTGTAACATGTGACTTGGTATGTAATAACCATTTATTCATTTACTGAATGAATGTACAATTCTTGAGAGAGTGCTGAATTTTGTGTGGTGCTAGGTTGAAAAATATGCGAAGAGAATTATATGTGTTCCTTTTTAAGCACCTGTTAAGTTCAAATTCCTCTGCCAAGACTTATTACAGAATCCCTCTGTCTTAGAATTTATAGTGTCTAACAAACAAATATGAATAACAAAAAAAAGAGCTCACAGTCTGCAAAAGAAACACATGAAACCAAAATAAAAACTAAGTACATATATGTTGGATAAAGGAGGGAGGGGTATTTGTGACAGAGGTTGCGATTAGGAAAAAGAGTTCCAGGAAAAGGTCTAACGAAAAAGAGGGAAGATGGAATGACAAAAATAAAGATCGAATATTTTGAATATTGATTGAGAACCTACAAGTTGGCACCAGACAGAACGTACACTTTCTCTCTAAGACCCTTCATGGTAGTGGGATGTGTTTTGCAGACCATCCACCCAACCTACAAATATCTATTGAGAAAATACCTTGAGCTAGGGGTTAGTTTACAAAGATCGAAATGGAGTATTTCCTTTCCTTGAGGAGCTCATGGTATAAAAAATAATTGCTGTGATGGGGGTTCTACAGAACTTTGTTTGAGATGCTCTGGGAGGAGACAGGAAGAAATTTTAATGTCTCTCTCCTGGTGGGCAGTGATGTAGGTGATGTTGGATCTGCCAGCAGTTTCTGAGTGTGGGCCGGGATCGTGTCTTGTGAAGCCGAAGAATGGAAACACGGACCAGGGAGAGGCAACAAGTTTTAAAAAGAGGATAGTTTATTAGAAGCAGGAGAAGAGGTTGCAGGTCCTGAGAGGGAGGGAGTCCCGAATGGGGGTGGACCCGTGACTGAGGCAAAAGCTCTTACTTTTATACCTTCCCTTGCCTGTTTGGGGAAGGGGAGCTGTTTGAAGAAGGGAAATGTTTGAAGAAGGGAACTGGCGCCTTCTAATGAAATTCGTCTTCCAGGTTTGTTCCGCTTGCCCATCCTAAAGGAATTAGCAAAGTAACCTACTCTTATCTATCAGATCAGCTCTGTTTGTCAGGCCAAAAGGAATTTTATGATTAACCTCAAGGCCTTGTTACATTATGTCCTGGAGTGAAGGAGTGATTTCAAAACCTGGAGTTTTAGGATATGGCTGTCTTTGTTGATTCTGCCCGGGACCTCCCTGTCTACCTAGGGACATGCTAGCTAACCTGTATCAGCAGGGAGGTTTCACACAGGACTTGGCTGTCCAACAAGGTCTGAGGAAGCAGCATGATATTAGGGTTCAGGATACAAACTCTAGAGTTAGACAGCCAAGGCAGGACTCGGACTGCTCCTACTGGGATCTGATTCTACCATCGACCACTTGCGTAATTTTGACATGTGCTTAAGCCTCAGTTTCCCCCTCTGTAAAAGGAGCTAATTATACGCCCTGTACCACAGAGTTACTATGAAGATTAAATGAGAAAACCCCAGGCCCAGACTGACTCTTCATTCAAGAATCAAGTGAAAGTTCACTCAGAATCAGCTTCCCAGTTCACTCAGAAGCTGATTTTGGTTTGTTTTTTAACCTTGAATTCCCAGAAGTCAGCATCCAATGGAAGGTGGGCTGACTAAGTAGATTCCCTTTTCCCAAATATCAAAGTTTAGCAAAGTGATTTTGCAGGTGGCTGATCACAGATTCCCAAATTGGCACTTAGCTAAAATGATAGCTTATAGATAGATATGTATAACAGCCCATGCCTTGAATGAACAGACTTATTTTCTAGCATGTTATTGGATGAGGGGGCAGAGAGGATGAGGGGGGAGAAAGAATGAGCTATGGGACTCTATGAATTTAGCAGGTTAGTGTGTGGGGGGAGGATAAAGGACTCCTGAGAGGATTCCCACCCTGTGACATTGGTTATTGAAGAGTGGATGATTTTTTGCTCATATTTTTCCCTTTATAGAGCATTATATTGCAATGAAAGTGTCAGAGTGTTTACTGCAGTACCGACTCTGGGTTAAGTGAGCTGTGGACCATTGAAACTAAAGAGAATGTTCATACAGCTCTAATTTCTGCCTTCAGCAAAAATTGCTTTGATGTGGACTTTATGATAGTAGTTATGCAAAATTATGCCCATATAAATAGTAGGATTGAAAGCAGAGATTAGAGAGTATTAAAGCTGTTTCTTGAGGTGGTGGAATTTGTCTTTCCATTTAGTGGTAATCCCTTATCACAAATGGACATTTTGTATTTCATTGTTATGATGCAAGAAGGAAAACTAAACAGGAAAATAAGAAGAGAGAGAAATAACTAGAAAAGAATGAGAAAATAAGGAGGTAGGAGAGATAGCAGGAAGGGTAAAGAGACTGGGAGGGGTTGTGGAGAGAGAAAGGAGGTAAAGACAAAAAAGGAAAAAAAAATATTTGGAAAGTGGGGTTGGGCCTCACAGTGGCTGTGATATCTGAACAATGTTTAGTAGGGCCAAAAAATAAGTTATACATTCCCAAGTTTTCCTCATTCATTTTGGGAAACCATTCTGGGAGCATATTTGGGAGATCTTTATTTAGTTCAGGCAGCCTTTATAATTAACCCAGGCATATACAATCGGTACCAAACAATCTAGCCTGTGAGTTTTCTATAATTCTCTTGCAGTGAGTAAATCTCACCTTCCCAGGTATATTGCAGTGTCCTTCAGCCAAAGTTCAGCACCCAACATTTCACTTCTATTCTCACACTCTTTCCACCACTCTACAAACACACAGAAAATGGGCTAAACAGAGGAGGCTGTACCTCAGGTGAAGACAACTGTGTGGATGCTAGCAGGGACTCTGCCCTCTGTAACCCACTGGCTACACCACTCAGGGTAAGCTCTGCCTCATGGCACCCAGCATCCCTGGCAGAGAGGGAACGTTCCTCCGACACTTGCCTTGGTTTGACCTGCCCATTTCCTGTCAAATTTTTGCCCTTATCTTCCAAACGTGAAAAGCATTTTCTCTCGGAAGTCCTCTCAGATGTAAATTTCTAATAATAAAAATTCTAGAAGCTGTAATTACCTTACTTTTGATCATACCTACACGTTCCTATTGAATTTTTGTGTATGTGTTCCAAAGCAACTTTATTTATGAACACTGAAATTTGAGTTTCGGGTAACTTTCAGATGTCATTAAATACGCTTCATTAGATTTTTTTCAACTATTTAAAACATAATAAACTATTCTTAACTTCCTCCATTCTCAACAAAAATAGATTGTGGGCAGGATTTATCCTGTAGCCTTAGCCTCCTGAACCCTGTGTTAAATTACCAGTCATATTAATATTTCCTTCAAATAAATGACATAATTTATTTTATATTGCTTCAGATCTACTGGAATAACTCAGCATCGATTTTCACCTTTTTTTTCTTAACTTTTATTTATTTAAGTGTGTTTTTCCAGGTCACGTCAGCTCCAAGTCAAGTAGTTGTTTCAATTTAGTTGTGGAGGGCGCAGCTCACGGTGGCCCATGTGGGGATCGAACCGGCAACTTTGCTGTTAAAAGCACCACGGTCTAACCAACTGAGATAACCGGCCGCCCCATGATTTTTACTTTCTTGAGTTAATATTGTTTAAATAGCTAGCTCAAAATCTTATGTAACTTGAAAGTTGAGTGTGGAAAAGATTGAAATGAATCTATCTGCTTAAGTAGCAAGGTATTATTTCATTTCCCCTAATGATACATAAGTGGTTTTGTGCCTACTGAATTTTTATTTGGCACACTCTTGTCAGTCTGCATGCTCCCGGAAGGCTCACTTGGTTACATCTTTTGTGCTTTTTTTTTTCTCTCCTTAATTTAATTTTATTTTTTTGAATATATTTTTTTTAATTTTTCAATTACAGTTGACATACAATATTATATTAGTTTCAGATACACAACATAGTGATTAGAGATTTATATAACTTATGAAGTGATAAATCTAGTGCCCATTAGACACCATACATAGTTATTACAATATTGACTATACTCCTTATTCTATACTTTACATCCCCATGATTATTTTGTAACTGCCAATTTGTACTTCTTAATCCCTTCCCCATTTTCAACCAGCCCCTTGTTACTGGGAAATGACGTTGTACCTCAGTTCTTGTCTTCTGGAAGGAAAGACTTCAATTAAGAGACAGTTGTGCAACATGAACAACAGAAGTTTATTAGTAAGAGAGAGCACACTCCGAGACATGGAGAGGGCAGACCCAAGAGAGGGAAGCAACCTCCCTCACATTGCATGAAGGCTTTTATTTCTATGAGTAGAATTGCCACACCTGTCTCCCTTCTCTTATCTTTCTCCTTCTCTGGCATTCAACAATGCATTTCTTTGATTTAGGGGCATGTGTAAACACATCCCTTAAGGGTATGTGTAAACCTGGAATCCTGTTGGGCTAGTAAGGTATTGGTGGTTCTGACAAACAGGATGTGCTCCCCACTTCTCCGACTTTTAACAATATATCTCTTTGATTTAGAGCAGGGGTGTCCAAACTGTGGCCCGTGAGCCAACTGCAGCCCATGATCCATTGTTAATTGGCCCGCAGCAAATTCCACAAATAGATTTAGTTTACTTAAATAAACCAGGTGAGGCAATACGTACTTCACCTCGAGTGAGTGGCCCGGCTGTTTGTGTATTTTACCGCATATGGCCCTTGGTGAAAAACGTTGAAAAACGTTTGGACACCCCTGATTTAGAGGTATGTGTAGATCTCAACTCCTGCTGGGCAGCTGTAAGGGGTCTTGACCCAAGTAGGAGCTACAGCAAGGGGTTTTCTAACCGGGGTTAATTTTCTCCTTCTGCTCATTTCTATCTATCTACTTACCTTATCACCTTCAACCCCCAAACCCCCTCGAAGTTGGCAACTTAACCTCTCCCTTCCGGGGATGGGTATCTTTACAAAGCCACATGATCAGAACTCCTACCACTTTTTCTCTAAACTTCCCACCTTACTCTCATCTGGTCCTCTTTTCCCCACCTCTGGTGAGAGCAGGCTCCTTTTCTAGATTTATTTATTTATTTTTTAATTTATTGGGGTGACAATTGTTAGTAAAATTACATAGATTTCAGGTGTACAATTCTGTATCACATCATCTATAAATCCCATTGTGTGTTCACCACCCAGAGTCAGTTCTCCTTCCATCACCATATATTTGATCCCCCTTACCCTCATCTCCCATCCCCCACTCCCCTTACTCTCTGGTAACCACTAAACTATTGTCTCTGTCAATGAGTTTTTGTTTCTCATTTGTTTGTCTTGTTCTTTTGTTGGTTTTGGTTCATATACCACATATCAGTGAAATCATATGGTTCTCTGCTTTTTCTGTCTGACTTATTTCGCTTAGCATTATACTCTCAAGATCCATCCATGTTGTCACAAATGTTCCTATATCATCTTTTCTTACCGCCGAATAGTATTCCATTGTGTATATATACCACCACTTCTTTATCCATTCATCTATCGAAGGACATTTTGGATGTTTCCATGAATTTCCACCCCAGAATTCAGAATGCTATAGGCATTGCTGGGCATTTCACCAACAGCCATTCTCCTACATCTTCCTTCTTGGCAAAGTTTAGGTGTCTACCTCACTCCCCATGTGATATGGTGACATATTTAGATTTGTTTAAGGCAGAATCCTCAAACGTTTTGATCTCAGGACCCCTTTACACTATTTTTCTTTTTTCTTAGTTTCAGGTGTACAAAACAATATAATAGACATTTATACCCATCACCCGTTTTCCAAGCTACTACCCCTCTGACATCTTATATAACTGTTACAATACCATTGACCATTTTCCTTATGCTATACTCCACCTCCTGTGACAATTAAAAAATATATATATATATACGTATATATATATATACACATATATATATATACGTATATATATAATTGTAGTTGACCCCTTAACACTCTTAAAGATTATTGAAAACCCCAAAGAGCCTTAGTTTGTGTAGGTTACATTGATTAATATTTACTGTATTAGATGTTAAAACAAATTTTTAAAATAAGTATAATTCATTTAAAATAAAAATGATAAATCTGTTACAGTTTAAGATATATAACATTTTTATGAAAAAATAATGAATGTATTTCCAAAACAAAAAATATTTGGTTACAAAAGTGGCACTGTTTTACATTTTGCAAATGTTTTTACAGTCTGGCTTAATAGGCAGTTGGACTTTCATATCTGCTTCCTCACTCAATCTGGTGCAAAATGTTGTTTTGGTTAAAAATATATGAAGAAAATGTGGTCTCATAGAAAAGGGAGGAGCATTTTAATAATCTTTTAAGATAATTGTTGATATTCTGATTTTGTACTATATAAAAACTCAAAAAGTGGTAGGTTTATATCTATGAACTTTTTGTACTTTCTGTATTCTTGTGAGAGCATGAGAATGAAAAAAGGAGGAAAAAACCTTAGTTTATAGTGATCCTAGATTTGACCTCATAGATCCCCCATAGGATCTTGGCGTCCCAAGGGGGTCCCCTGGAGCATACTTTGAGAAACACCACTAGTCTACACCAGTGATACTATTCCTTTTACCAGTGATTTAGGATAAATATGTGACCCAATTCAGACAAGGAGAAATGAAGGGAATTCTTCCATCTATTCTGATAAGTTTTCTCAAAGAAAAAGAGTCTCACAGGAAGAAAGAGGTATGCTGCTTCTGCTGGTCAATGTCACGTTTTTGTGTTTGTCTTGGCTTTGCTAGGGGAGCTGCCTGCAGATAACAGAGCAGATACCATTGAGCCAGAACTAACCACACCTGAGTCACCTTGGCCTTAGGATTTTGTGAAATTAATCTTAGGAAGGAAGGAAGGAAGGAAGCAAGAAAGGAAGGAAGGAAGGAAGGAAGGAAGGAAGAGGGAGGGACCTTTTGATGCATATCCTTTGAGACTTTTTTCTAAATGTATTCATCTCTGTCTTCCTAGCACTTAGCTCATTGCAATGCCTGGCACATCTCAGTGCTTAATAAATGCTCTGTAGAGGAATGAATAAATGAATGTGTGATGTTTATTGACTGACAACAATTTCCTCTCACTCTATCTTTTGTGAGGATGAAGAAAAACAGATCACTCTAAGAATGACAACTTTCCTGGGTGCTATGAAACATATCTAAACAAGTGTCTGCAAAGAAGGCTATTTTCGTTATTTCTAGACACTAAATACCCCATTTCCCCAGCATTTTGTTTCCTGAAAGAAATCAGGCAATTTGCCTAACATAACCTGAAAGTTTGACACTTTATGCTTCCATAGTGACTTATAGTTTACAAAGTGCTTTCATGACTGTCTCATTTAGTCCTCAAATGTCAAACTGTGGTGTAGTGCTATTATTTCCTTCCTAAATATTAAAAAAAGGTCATCTATAAGAGGTTAAATGAGTGGTTCAAAGTTATACAAGTAGTCAGCAGTAGAACCAGGACTAGAATTTCAAGTCTGATGTTCTTGGGCATTGAGACCCAGGAAGCTCTGTCAAGTGTTTTGTCATCATGGGGATTTGCCTGACCACTCTGCGGTGGGAAGGGAAGAGGTACAGGGAAAACTTGCCTCGGTCCTAAGCCCCAAGGGGGTTCCTGCAAGTTCAGGGCTGGTGAGTGAGAGTGGACCTGTGATTTGGCTTCAGTTGATTGGCACTAAAATGACAAATGCTTGTTCTGAATGACTTATCTGGAGGTGATCTTTTCTGCTAGACTGACTGTGACATTAAAAATGGAGAAGGCCGGGGACATTTACCACCCGGCGCTCAATGGAAACTGGCAAGTGTGCCAGATTTGAAATTTCTCACTGCAACTCACAGACTTCTGCTGAACTGAACTTGAGGGCTCCAGCCTGGAAACAATCCATAATTTAATGTTGACAACTAACTCAGGGAGGGAAAGTACAGAAAATACCTGATCATGACAGAAGCAAAAGGGACTTGGGTCTTTACCTACAGTGTAAGTAAGTGGAAAATAACCCAGCCGGGGTCCAAGGCCTGCCTTCTCATTCTGGCCCTGCCACTATTTTGTTGTGTGACTCTAGGCAGATGGCTTACCCTCTCCAGAACTAAGCCTCCATACTTTTAAAAAGAAGGTAAAAATTAGATGGTCTCAAAGAAGATAGCATCTGAAAGTGCAGAGTTCTACACAAAGTTAAGTCCATTTCTTTCTCTATTATTATTTTTTGGGGGGGGAAGGGTAACAGGACTTTATAGGGGAACAGTGTATACTTCCAGGACTTTTTCCAAGTCAAGTTGTTGCCCTTTCGATCTTAGTTGTGGAGGGCGCAGCTCAGCTCCAGGTTCAGTTGCCGTCATTAGTTGCAGGAGGAGGAGCCCACCATCCCTTGAGGTACTCGAGGAATTGAACTGGCAACCTTGTGGTTGAGAGCCCACTGGCCCATGTAGGAATTGAACTGGCAACCTTGGGCGTTAGGAGCACGGAGCGCCAATCGCCTGAGCCACCGAGCTGGCCCAAGTCCATTTCTTTTAAAAATTTACTCATAGCAAAAAATAAATTGGGATACACACACACACAAAGTTTACAATCTCATAGGAGAGATATATAGATGTAGTTGGAAAAGGTAATTCATACCTGCTGCCTTGATTCTTACCTAAGCCCTAGATTGCTTGTTTGTCTCCCCCACTAGGCTCTCAGCATCATGGCTGGAGCCTGCTCTACATATATTTATGCTTTTGAATGAATGAATGTGAATAAGAGTGCACAGGCCTTATCTCTTCTGTGAAAGCATGATGTAATAGAGAGTGATCTGGAGTCCAATACACCTGGTTTCAATTCCTAGCTCCATCATTTCCCAGCTATGTTAACTTGGGTAGGATCTGTTACATCTGTAAAATGGGATTGTTGTGAGGAGTAAAGGTAATTTGTATGAGTTCTCTAGAGCAGGCCTTGAGCCCAGAACAGGTTCTTAATGCATGGTAGCTGATATCTGTGACATGGGACAGTATAAGCTGTATCGGAGCTATAAGATAGCAGAGAAAATTGTAATTATTTCATATTGGGGTAATCAATAAGGATTCCTCAGGAGAAGAAGGGCCTAGAAAGAGGTTCCCCAAGTTTGATAGGTAGAGATGGGGAAAGGAGAAAGCAATACAAGTGAGAAACAGCAAAGACAATGAGGCAAGAAGGGGCAATGAATGTTGAGTCAGTAGAAAAGAGGATGGTTTGTCTGGACAAAGATGTAACTGGAGAAATAGGTACATTGGGGACAGGTTTTACTGGGTACCAAGTGACAGGCAGAGCATTTTCACTTGATCCGATGGGAAATTGGGAGCGACTGGAGGTTTCAGGCAGAGCAGTGACAGGTTTAAAAAGCTACATTTCTATTGGACAAACTGTGGAAGAAGTCCCCAGTAGCTACAATTCAGAGAAAAGATGGGTACAAATTTCAGAGATGAACTTTGAAGCAGGCTTTACTGAAATTATTCTATACAGATGCTATGGTGCAAATGGCTGATGCAACCTGTAATGCCAAGTCTATAAGAAAAGTCTTAGAAGAGAGAGGTTGGAGTCATCTTGGGTGAGGTATGGTAGGACAAGATCACTTAGGATAGATTTTTTTTGGGAGGATAGAAATTCATGTAAGGATTTCTGGCTCTCACTGCTGTGGCATTTAAATGGATTAATCATGTAAGGTCTTGAATGTGGACCTTCAGCATGAGTCTTCAGGGACACAGGCTGACAAAGCAACTTTATTTTAGCAAAAAAGTAGCAGGTTCTTTAGCCCTGGGTAACACTGATATCAAATAATAGTCCCTGAGCATAGGCAAAGAAAGATGAGAAAGAAAAGGAAAATAAGGAATAAGGAAAGAGGGAGGAAAGGAAAAGAGGAAGGTGCTGGAGAAAAAAAAAATTGAGAAAGAAAAATAGTGAGTCAGATCATAAATAGGGATGAGTTCTGCTCACAGGGGTTATGCCCAGCACTGCCCAGGAGGCTGGCCTTAGCCTCAGTCAGCCACTTGAGCTGGCCAAAGGAAGTGCGGGAGGTTCGAAGACAACTGTAGTCAGTTTCACTTTTTGGCAGTAGATAATTCAAATGGAAAAATGTTGGATGAAACTCCACTGGCTCAGTCTGGAGGGAGCAGGTCTAGCCATCAATCTTTGAGATTTTTTCACTTCTGGGGATTGTCACCCATGTCAGATCCATCTGGACATTTCTGCTTTGCATTTCCCCTCCCCCCCCCAATGCCTTTGCCAGGAAGAATATTAAACATATTTAGATGTAAGAAACTAGGACACAGAGGGTTGATATTGGATGCTAGCATCAGTTTATTCCTTTTTCATAAAGCCCAGGTATTCTCGTTAGGTTTCTTAACTAATTTACTTTTCATCCATTCATTTATTTAACAACTATTTACCAAATGCTTGGTATATACTGGGGACTGTACAGGCTACTGTTGGTTGGGCTTCTAGCAGGACCACATAAAGATGACATCACACACTGGATGAAAGACCAGCAGAAAAGATATTGCAAGATATTCCCCTAGTTACATTTCTGGAAACAAAACAAAACAAATGGAAACAAAACTCATCCACATGAGGTCTTCCACACAGCGTCCACAGTTTTGCTTTCCCTGGTTTTTCCCTCATACTGCATAGACTCTCTGTGCTCAAAAATGCTCTGCTTCAAAATAGCTGCTAGGCAATAATATCCAGAGAAAATCAGGTATATCATACTTATATCAAATGAAACAGACTTCAGGATAAAAAAGGTAACAAGAGACAAAGATGGACACTTCATAATGATAAAGGGGACAATACAACAGGAAAACGTAACACTTATCAAGGATGGACCATATGTTGGGACATAAAATTAGCCTCAGCAAACTTAAGAAGATTGAAATCATACCAAGCATATTCTCTGATCACAAGTCTTTGAAATTGGATATCAACTGCAAAAAGAAAGCAGGAAAAACCACAAATACATGGAGATTAAACAACACACTTTTAAAGAACGACTGGGTCAAAGAAGAAATGAGAGGTGAGATCAAAAGATACATAGAAACAAATGAGAATGAAAATACATCCTATCAAAATTATTGGGATGCAGCGAAAGTGGTAATAAGAGGGAAATTTACATCATTACAGCTTATCTCAAGAAACAAGAAAAATTCCAGATAAATATTACACCTTAAAGAACTAGAAAAAGAACAAATAAAGTAAGCAGAAGGAAGGAAATAATAAAAATCAGAATAAATGAAATAGAAAACAAAAAGACAATAGAAACAAATAACTGCAACAAAGAGCTGGTTCTTTGAAAATATTAATACAATTGACAAACACTTGGCTAGACTCACTAAGATAAAAAAAGAAAAGACAAAAATAAACAAAATCAGAAATGAAAGAGAAGTTACTACAGATGCCAGAGAAATACAAAAAATCATCCAAGAATACTATGAAGCACTATATGCCACCAAATTCAATAACCTAGAAGAAATGGATGAGTTCTTAGAAACATATAGCCTTCCTACACTGAATCATGAAGAACTGGAAAATCTAAATAGACCAATAGCAAGGAAATTAAATCAGTCATCCAAAACCTTCCCAAAAACAAAAGTCCAGGACCAGATGGCTTCACTAGTAAATTCTACTTCACAGAGGATCTAACACCTGCCCTCCTCAAACTCTTCCAAAAAATTGAAGAGGCAAACTTCCTAATTCATTTTATGAGGACAACATTACCCTGATACAAAAACCCTGTCAGGATAACACAAAAAAAGAAAATTACAGGCCAATATCTCTGATGAATACAGATGCAAAAATCCTAAACAAAATTCTGTCAAATCGAATACAGCAATGCATTAAAAAGTTTATTCATCATGACCAAGTGGGGTTCATCCCAGGGGCACAAGGATAGTTCAACATAGGCAAATCAATCAATGTGATACATCACATAAACAAAATATAAAAACAAAAATTTTTATGATCATAAAAATCATAGGATTATATCAATAGATGCAGAAAAAGCATTTGACAAGCTATAACATCCATTTATGATTAAAACACTTAATAAAATGGGTATATAAGGAAAATACCTTAATATAATAAAGGCCATATATGCAAACCCTCAGCGAACATCGTAATTAACAGTGAAGAACTGAAGCCTTTAGTTCTGCATTCAGGAAGATGACAGTCTTGTCCCCTATCACCACTGTTATTCAACATCGTATTGGAAGTCCTTGCCAGAGATATCAGGCAAGGAAAAAAGTAAAAGGCATCTGAATTGGGAATGAAGACGTTAAATTGTCCCCTTTTGCAGGTGACATGGTTCTTTACATAGGAAAACCCTAAAGACTCCCCCGAAAAGCTATTAGAAACAATAAATGAATACAGTAAAGATTTCGACTACAAAATCAACATAAAAATATCCATTGCTTTCCTATATACTAACAATGAAATCTCAGAAAAATAAAAAAATAAAAAATTCCTTTTGCAATTGCAGCAGAAAGAATAAAATACCTAGGAATAAACTTAACCAAATATGTGAAAGACCTATATGCTGAAAACTACAAGACATTTTTAAAAGAAATTGAAGAAGACACGAAGAAATGGAAAGACATTCCGTGTTCATGTATAGGAAGAATCAACATAGTTAAAATGGCCATATTACCCAAAGCAATATACAGATTTAATGCAATCCCCATCAAAATCCCAATGGCATTTTTTAAAGAAACAGAACAAAAAAATCATCAGATTTGTATGGAATCACCAAAGACCCAGAATAGCCAAGGCAATCCTACAAAAAAAGAATAAGGCTATAGGTATCACACTCCCTGACTTCAGCTTGAGTTACAGAGCAACAATAATCAAAACAGCATTGTATTGGCAGAAAAACTGACACATAGACCAGTGGAATAGAATTGAAAACCCAGAAGTAACCCCACATGAATATGGATAGATAGTTTTCAACAAAGGAACCAAAAACATACAATAGAGAAAAGAAAGCCTCTTCAATAAATGGTGCTGGAAAATTTGGAAAGCCACATGCAAAACAATGAAACTAGACTGCTATCTGTTACCATGTGCCCAAATTAACTCAAAATGTATCAAAGACCTAAACATAAGACTTGAAACAATAAACTGCATAGAAGAAAACATAGGTACTAAGCTTATGGACCCTGGGTTCAAAGAGGATTTTATGAATTTGACCTCAAAGGCAAGGGAAGTAAAAGCTAAAATAAATGAATGGGACTATATCAAACTAAAAAGCTTCTGCACAGCAAAAGAAACCATCAACAAAACAAAGAGGCAACCAACTAAATGGGAAAAGATATTTGCAAAGAATGCCTTGGATAAGGGGCTAATATCCAAAATATACAAGGAACTCCTGCAACTCAACAACAAAAAGAGAAAACAGTCCAATTTAAAAAATGGGCAGAAGACATGAACAGAAACCCAAGATTACCAATCCCAACCAAAGAAGCCAATACGGTCTTTTAAGCGGATCTCGAGATCACTTCCTCTCATCTAAGATCAGATAGGGCAAGAGTTCCATGAATCCCCCAGTAGGTAGGGACAGCTCTACGCCCCTGCCCAGCAGGAAGCAGATACAAAAGAAAAGACCTGTCCCTCAACTTCCCATAGAGATATTATGGGGATTACTTCTCTCAAGGAGAAAACAAGGCAGGCAGTTAGAGACAGGCATCGGGTCTCTGCATTCCTGCACATCCAACACAACGCACAGAATGTGACCACCCAAAAGACCTCCCCTCTCTGCCCAAACTTCCCCTTTTCACTATAATTATCTACTTCTATGAGGAAACAAATGGGTACAAAATACCTAACTAGATTAAACGGGTCACTCACACCTGGGCAGTAAAGGCCACAACAACTTTCATTTCACCTGGGCCTCATTATAATATCATGCATATGCCCAGAAGTTCATTAATATCATTATAACAGACTGAATTCTGGGAAGGAACATACGCAGTCTAAAAAGATGAGATAATGGCCTCATGTCAATCAAGTGGTCCCACTCCTGGAAAGGAACAGTCCATTCTAGAGACAAAAAGGGATAAAAACTCCAAGTGCTCACCAGTTAGTGCCTCTTGAGCCTTGCCTTTGCTCGAGGCCCACTCTAAACCCTTTGGAGTGTACTTCTTCTCCTAATAATGGCCCTTGAGACATTCTCCACTGCTCAAGTCTGCTCCTATTTTTTTGGAGTGTACTACTTCTTCTAATAAACTACTCTTTCACCACTTTTTTCTGTATCTTGTTCAATTCTTTGCTCGAGATGCCAAGAACCTGGACACCATGCCAATGAGGGCCCACTCTCCGGTAACAATTGGATAAAGAAGATGTGGTATGTATACACAATGGAATACTACTCTGCCACAAGAAAAGATGAAATACTGCCATTTGTGACAACATGGATGGATCTTGAGATTATTATGTTAAGTGGAATAAGTCAGACAAAAAAGTCGAGAACTATATGATTTCACTGATATGTGGGATAGTAATGCAGGGACTCAGCTCCCGCTGCCCACACAAGAACGCAGGACATGGTGAGGCCAAAAAGGAACAACAGAGCCAATAGATCGGGGAGTCATACCACCATATGCTACATGGCGGCTGGTAGAAACACAAAAGCAAACATCCACCAGTACCCCAACAGGGGTCCTCCTGCACCCCAGTCTCGCTGGCGGCTGGGCAAGACACAGGAAGTAAGATCCACATTATCCGCAATCCGCCATCCGCGCTTGCTAACCCCACTGGCTAGCTGCAGTCCGCCATCTGCTTCTCTGCCAACCAACCAACCCCCTAAGGTAGCCATGGCAGTTATATCAGTGGCCAATGGCTAAATGGTAACAGCTGACGGCCAACCAGCCACAGCGGATGGCCATCTGAATACAGCTCATAGCTACCCACCATTGGAGTCAGCACCTTTCCACGTGAGGCCGAGAGCCTGCAAACTGCTCTCTGGGACTCTGTCCCCACAGGGATATAAAACTGAAAGCAACACAAGAACAAGATAAATAATGAAACAAAAACTCATAGAAACAGACAACAATTTAGTGGTTACCAGAGCATAAAGGGGGAGGGAGGATGGTATAAGAGGGTAAAGGGGGTCAAATATATGGTGATGGAAGGAGAACTGACTCTGGGTGGTGAGCACATAATGTGATATATAGATGATGTATTTTAGAATTGTACACTTGAAACCTATGTAATTTTACTAATCATTGTCACCCCAATAAATTTAATTTAAAAAACATAAAGAAAGTAGCTGCTAGGCTAAATAATTTCATTTCTTCAGTAGTCAGCCTTAAAGCATGATTTTCTTTTTGTTTATCACTCTACTTCTCATCTTTACAACACTCATTTATAATGGATGCTACTTATTAGTCCTTCCTAGGCTTTTATTTTCATTATATTTAAGCCTCACAACAACTTCTTAAAAGAAAATGAGACTCAGCTGAGTTTCATTACTTGCCTAAAACACATACCAGCAAGAAAGCAGGGGAATCAGGCTTTCAACCTTTGTCTATTCCACTTCTAAGAGTAGACCCTTTCCCCCACACAATATGGCCTCCCCAGCCCCCACCTGTGAGTTATTTCCCCCCTGCTTTTGCCCTTGCCAAGAAACTAGAGAATTTCAATTAAGAGACTATGCCCCTTCATTCTCTCTCTGTTAATAAATGTTTGATTGATTCTAAATGAGCTGTCACTATGCCTTGGAGTGAGAATAACAAGCAGCTCCATCAGCAGAGTGTAAAGGACAGCCACATGACCCACGCTGTTACCATGACAACATCTGAGGTGGAAGAATGTTTAATCAGGGAGATAGGAAGAAAGGGGACCAGTAGGTTTGGGGGGAAGGGTCAGGCATTCTTGGCCTTATCAACGCTTCTTTGCTTCCTTTGGGATCAAGAAGCCGGTCTTCCTTTTGCTCTCCAGGTCCTTTTCATTTTTTAAATAAAATCTTAAGCCAAAAGTCCTTATTGCATTAAAAATGGCACATTTTATTCCCCTAGTTCTGTTGGGAAATAGGAATGATAAAGTGTAAACTCCTATCATCTATGATAACTTGTTGCCTGAGGATCTTGGCTCAGATCTGTAAGCATAAGGCATTTAAATCCTTTTTCTTTTTTCTTTTTCCAGATGATTATCTTGAGGTTGCTCTCCAGAAATTACATTTTGGAAGCTCACTCACAATGGCACCGTGCCTGTGTGGGACCAGCCCTGACGTGCCATAGGTAAAGGTAGACTGAACATACTTGAGAAAGCAGCCTGAGCTCATGGTTATCCTCATGGGATTCGGCAGAGTGGCTCAAGCTGGGAGGCCTTGGTCAAATCATTTAAGCTCTTTAAACTTTGCTTACCTCTCCTATAAAGTGATGATGATAATTTTACCTACCCCACAGGCTTTTGGTAAATGTGGTATCATAGGCATAGTACCATGCTGCCACTATCCCATAGGGCACCTCAGTGTGGATTAGGAAAAGGCTGCCCTCTTGGCAGATGCTACCTTTTAGAAGCACAGGCCAATCAACGGGCAGAGTTATAAACATAAGTTCACTTTCTGCGGGTGAACATAGCTATGGGCCAGGGGGTGAAGTCTGGTGAAGGCAGCCACAGGCTGGACTTCAGCTCCACTCATGGCCTCGGGTGGGAGTCCTGCATGGAGTCCAACCCCAACCATACACAGCAAACCTGAGTAGAGGCACATTTAACCAGTCAGGAGGATTTGACTGTTGTTAGTAGTACTTACCGTATGTTCATCAATACCCAGAGAAACAGATAAGACTAAAAGGACTTAAGATTTCATATCATTACCAGTGAAAGGAACATTGTTGTCTCTACTGTTTTATTTGGTTTCTGAGAAGATCGCTGCCATGGACAGTTAAGTTTCTTATGGCTGGTTTGGGATTAAGAGCGAGTGTGGGGAAGACTGTGTTGCTACAAGTGGCTGGGGCAGTGAAACATCACCAAGTGGCCATATTTACGAGTGTTTGAGGTCTGCTTGGAGAAGCAAATGTGGGTGGCAAAGCTCGAGGTCTGCAGTCAGAAAAACTGGGTTCCAAACCCCAATTCCCTGCATGTTTGCCCTGCGGTCATGGGTCACGGTCTTCAAAGTCCTCAGTTTCCTCATTATAAAAATCTGGGTTATGATCTTTTCCCCATGTACTTAACAGGGCTTTGAGGTTCATACAAGATAATCTAGGAAAAAGTGTTGTGAATTCTGAAAGGCACAATACACATGGAAATTGTTATTTTTCTTGTCCACGTATCTGTCAGGCTTGCAGAAGCAAGAAAGCAGGCCTGTGGACGGTGAGCATCGTCGGGACAAGGGCCTGAGCTTTACCACTTCGGGTCTAGGCTAACATTCGCAGGCTTCTGTGTGGATATGGGCCTGACGTGGTGTCAAGTGTTCTTGAGCAGCGCCAGCTGTTCTTAGATGGACCTTAGAGACAGGGCATCCTTTAGGGTTGTCACTCTAGCTTTGCACATAATGCTTGGTTGCCTTTAATGGTGTATTCTGGAGCATCCTTTGCCAGTGGCCAATGGAGACAATCTGCATTTCTTGTTCTGTCAAAAGAGTCATACTTGTTAAAACCTATGGTTAATTTATCATATCTAACACCTAGATTCAATACAAATTCTCAGAAAAAAACTTAGGGGAACCTCACCTGAACTCTCAAAACTTTTTCTCTATCTCTACTCCTATATGCTCTTGTGTTCACAAAGCTGAACAATCACCACAAACCCCCACAAGAAAAGTAACAATTGAATTAGAGAGAGTGAATTAATAATTCCTTTTCATAAAGTCTGGCTATGTCCGGCATTGAGATGCCAAGTGTAATGCAGGCTCTCCGGTCCCGCTCCCCTCACAAGATCGCAGGACATGGCGAGGCCAAAAAGGAACACCAAAGGAGCCATGGATAAGGGGTTCATACCACTATAGTCTCGCTGGAGGCTGGGTTGGAGATATAGGAAGCAGGCTCCACACGATCTGCAATCCACAATCAGCTTGCTAGCCTCAATCCGCTGTCCGCTTCTCTACCAACCAACCCCCCTTGCTAACCGCAATCCGCGTTTGCTAGCTCAGCCACAGCAGTTATATCAGTGGCCAAGGCTAACTGGTCACAGCTGACGGCCAACTAGTTACAGCTGATGGCCGTCTACTACCTGAGCCAGCACCTTTACATGTGAGGCCAAGAGCCTGGAAACTGCTCTCTGGGGCTCTGTCCCCACACAAAGAATCTATGACTTCACCTTTTTTTTTCTGAAGCACTCCTAAAATGCAAGATTAGGTATAGTTCCACTGACAAACTAAATGAAAAGAAACAGTTGCCTGTGAGACACTGAGAACTCAGAATTCAAGATAGTTTCAGCTTTGATTTGCCTTTCTTTTTCTTAATAGATGTTCTCTTTATTTTCCATGGACTTGTAAAACATATTCTTTGTGGTTGAATCTATCAGTTTTTCTGCAAAGCAGGAAAAGTAAAAGTTTGCTTTTTTGTTTTGTTTTGTTTTTTAATTAGAAGAAAATGGAACCTTGTGGAAGGCAAATAATTTGCTTGAGGCTCCAAAGGACACAAGCCTCAAATATGTTTATCAATGAAATGTGTGGGTCAGTGGTGAGTTAGAAGTCAGAATGCTTAGCCTTCTCTCACTGCCTTTCATCTTCTGGATCCACTGAATCGGCTGATTAATCTGTGGTGTTAAGACAAGTTCTTCTAAGACCTGGATCTGGCATTCTCTCATGAGGTGAGATTAGCTCATGGGAAGTGCAATTATGATTAGAGATGTTGATTTAAACTTTAGCTTTGAAATAGGAGAAATGCTAACCATCTTTTTTAGCTCAAAATTAAGAAACTTTGATAAAATAGGAGAGTTGCAATTGCAACCCTCATGTAGAACACCCAGGTATGTGTGGGAATGTGATGATGAATGCTTTATCACAGTCTAAGAATGAAAAACAATGCACTGGGGGCAAGAGTTTAAGTCAGAGGGAAACTGGAAGAAATCCTTGGACACAAGTGGACTGATCTACATGGTAGCCTTCAATTCCTATTTCTTGTCCTGCGTTTTCGTTTCTCTTTTCTTTTGAACTTCATTGTATAGACAACACAGTGTGCTGAACCAGCACCTGTCACACCCAGAGCAAGCTTTAACATGAGCTGGAGCAGCTCACAGAAGCCTCCCTGTTGAGCTGCACCTGGTTCTGGCCATCCCAATACCACATGTTCCCACAGAAGGCACTTGTGTTTACATGGGCCCTGAGCTTGGCCTACCACTGGAACTATCTTATAGAAAAGATTGCTGGGTAAGTGGGGGGACTTTGGGTATTTGGTAACTGAATTTTGTATTGATTTCTGGACCAGTGTTTCTCGACTGGGTGCAATTTTGCCCCCTAAAGGGTATTTGGCAATTTCTAGAGACATTTTGGCTGTCACAACTGGGAGTGCTCCTGGCATCTAGTGGGTAGAGGCCTTGGATGCTAATAAACATTCTACAGTACACAGAACTGTGCCCCACAAAATCACTGGGCCCAAAATGCCAATAGTGTCAAGTTTGAAAAACCCTGTCCTGAACCAATTGAAGAATCTTATATTCTTTTCTAAAGCAAGCAAAGTGTAGTAGGTTTATAGTGCAGTTTGTACAACATTGGTTTTAGTCACCTGCTTACCGAATTATGATGATACTGCTGTGTTACAACCAACCACAGAATCTCAGTGACATATAACAATAAGCTTTGACTTTTGCTCATGAGGCCAGAGGTCAGCTGGGTAGTTCTGCTAATCTGAGCCAGGCTTGGCTGACCTTGACTGAACTTACTCAGATCTCTGCAGTCAGCTAGTGGTTTGGCTGGGAGCTGGCAGTTCTAGTATGGGTTCACTTTTATGTCCAATGATTGGTGGGCTGTTGGCTAGGGTGACAAGGGTGACTGGACCACGTAGTATGTCATCATCCAGGGGGCTAGTCCAGGAATTTCATGTATTGATGGCAAAGTTCAAGAGAGAAACACGTGAGGCTTCCTGAGGCCAAGGCTTGCAACTGGCACATCACTTCCACTACATTCTATTGGCCAAAGCAAGTTACAAGATTCAAGGCATGGAAAAATGGACTCAAGCTTTTCGTGGAAGAACTGCAAAGTCAATTGCAAGGGGCAAAGATACAGGGAGGAGTGAAAAATTATGGACATTTTTGCAGTCAATCTACTATATGCTCCTTCTCCAATTCTAATTTATACTCATGCTTCAAAATTCAGTGTAGCATTTCTTCCAGGAAGCTTTACCTAACCCCTTCTTTGTCCTCCCATTTGTATCCGGAGCTGACAACTCTCACAGCACTCCTCACACTGTGCCACAATCAAGGGCAGAGCCATTGGCCAGCACCCACTAGATAGCAAGCCATCTTGGGATCCCTGTCCTCAGTGGAACATGAATGAATATGTAGTTTCCTGTCTCTGTATGTATCTAAATGTTTTGTGAATCTGACTGTAGAGTACTGAGTTAAAGAGCTTGGGTTATAAAATGAGAATGCCTCGGTTCCAATCCTACCTTTGCCTTTTACTAGGTCAAGTCAAGCAAGCTAATTAATCTCTCCATTTCTCTGTACAATGGCACATACTCCAGAGGCTTATAAGAGCAAAATTAGGTAATACAGGAAAAGTGCTGAAAAGAGTGCCTAGCACATAGCAGTCTTCCATAATGGTAGCTTTTGTCATTATGGATACCTTTTGTACCATTTCAATCCAGTACCTAGTTTGTAGAAAACCATGACTTCATTCATTCATGAATTCTTTACTTATAGGTAGACACTGTACTCCTGTGCTTTCTCCTTACACAGTAAGACAACAACACATGTCACCAGCCAACTGACTTCTCAGTGATTGAATTCATTTTGCTTCAATGGCTGGTTCTGCATTTCCTTCATAATGGGAAGACACTATTATTTCCTTTTCCAGAGGTTGCTGGATTTGAGAAAGTCAACTTTCTGCCAGGGGGACACCATGCTCACGGGGACAAATGAGCCCTATGCATCCTGTTCCTACATACCTGACTCATTGCGGAGACATTGGCAGGGCTGTTGAATCCCTATAGTTCACAGGGATAATGAAGAGAACTGTGTGGAAGGAAGCTTTAGCAAGCTCAAGAGCTGAATTCAGTGTTGATGTAACATTTTTGAAACTGTGAAAATAAGACACATGTACATTTTCAGACAGACTTTTAAATGGCAGCATAAAACAGCTGCTTCTGCCATAGACTGGGTTTGTGGGTTTTATAACCATGAAAAATCAGAAGATGCCTCATGAATAAAACACTGACTCAGTTCTGTGAGACACCCCTCCACATACCCCACAACACATGGGGTGACTGTGTCCTGTGTCTATCGCTTTTAATATTATGCAAATTGGCCGGGTGTCTCTCACTTGGTATATTTCAGCAGAAATGGAATCCAGAGGGAGAATGTCGTCACCAGCTTCTTCCACTTTCCAAGCTGTGAAGTCAGATGGCCTTGCTTGGCCTTGGAGTTGTTCTTCATAAAGGCTTCAGATTAGAACTGAACACTTCCGAAACACTTGCAAGAGTGTTTCTTGATGCCTGGTAGAAGCTGAAAGGAGAAATTATGAAAGGAGAAATCAGGGCAAGCCAAGCCTAAACTAAAGTTGGATTTGCATTTTGATGTGCCATCTATGAGAAATTACTTTACTGTTACCCCTACTAAATACCTAGGTCCCTGATAATATAATTTCTAAAATACTCTTGTGCTATATAGTCAGAATAATATAATTTACCACTGATTATACTAAGTTTTTAAAGTATGTTTAAACATTTTCATATGAGCTAGTCTTGCTTTCAAAGTAGGTATTTAGCTCAAATGCCATGTTTTAAATTTGTCATGTTTTCTCTATAATCCCTGGCATCTAGCTGGACACATATCGTTTGACTCCTACCTGTCAGTTGTCACAAACTAGTAACCAACAAATTTGTTTGATTCGTTTTTGTGTTGCTCCAGGGCAATGTTGTAAAAGATAATTAGGTAGATTGTACATGGTGTCATAATATAAGCAACAGAGTCTGGATGTTATATACATGGCCACTTCATATGTTTATGAGTCTCTACCACTGCTCTAAGCTCATGTGCTTGGAATTTTCTTTCCATTACCCATTTCCTACCTAAGTCTTGCAAGAGTAGTGGTAAGAACTGCAAGGTGCAACTCTAGTCCCCGCTCCCCTGTCAAAACTTCTTACATGATACCCACAAGGATCTCTCCCTCTGAGCTCCACCATCACCTACCCTCATTGTACTTCATTCGGTAGCTACTACATATGTTTTGCTCTTCTCTGTAGATATCCATGTATATATGTTCTCTTTTGCCAGTTAACTTGTAGATCGTTTTCGAACAGACTCTAATACCACTTTACAGTCCCAATAGTGTCCTGTACAGAGTAGGTACTAAACATGTGTTTGTGAGCAAGTGGTACTGATGCTCTCAGAGAGAGTTATGTATCACTGGCACTTTCCTGGGAGGACTTGGCCAATCTTATGGTCACATTACTCCCACCCTAATCTCCATTTAGCATTTGATTACAATCATAGACCTCCTTTTACTTTCTATCCTTTATAATCATCATCAATTAAAGTATAAGCCTCTAAGACACCTCCAAACCTTGACTCTCCTTTATCCTCTCCAAAGGACTCCATTTGTTTGTTAAACATCCACCAGCTTTTTCTTGAGTTCTCCAGATGTTTTCCTGAATTAGTTCAATTGCAGGAGACAGACTGTAGCAAGAATAGTATTAGACACATCTAGTAGTGTTATGTTCCTTAACAGATAATTATTCAGTACCTACTCTGTGCAATGCACTGGCAATTCGTGACTCCTGCTCTGAGATGCTTCAGTCTAGTTGGAGAAATACTACATACCCACATAAATAATTCAAGACCCTATGTATAATATTAATACTTAAATGTCAGTAAGTGCTATGAATTCCAAGGAGTGTGATGTCTTTAAAGAGCAGAGAAGGGTTTCAGCAGGAGGCAGTTAGTTTTGGGCTTTTAGCATGAGTAAATTTATAGAGGTGAAATTGAGCACAAAAGATACACCAGAAGTGTGGAGGATACTACACAGTGGGAAGACTTGAAATTTTAGAGTCATAGATATTCTAACACTTAACTATTATGTCACAAGTTTCTGAGTCTCATTCCTTATTTGAAATATACCATTTGTCATTGTCATGAGGATTAATGGACAAAATATGAAAGTGTCTGGTATAGTGTTTGATGTACAATAGGTGAACAATACTTGCTTGTTAGCTTTATAACAACTGTTAAAAGTGATCAAAACAAGTATGTGGGTATTAACCATACTGTACATTATGATTCTGCTTAATACATGTCAATATGGCAAGTGACAATGGTATTGAATATTTTAATTTTCATTCCTTGAGTCCTGATGCAGTTAACATTTTTTTCAGGAATTGATTGTATTCCTTCTTTCTTGAATTGTCTGTGTCCTTTGCCCACTTTCATATTGGTATATCTGTTTTTTTTTTTTATCTTACTGATTTGCTGTAACTCTGTTTATTATGGACGTTAGTTATTGATTAACTAAAGTTTTATAAATATTTTTTTTCCTAATGGTAGCTTTTCCCTCTTCTTAAGGAACTTTTCTAAGGTACAAATTTCTCTAAATGTAAAATCTGCTAAAAAATTTTTTTGCCTTTGTATATGTACAAAGGCCTCCCCAAACATGAAAAAAAAAAAGTATGTGAGACAGGGGACAGGATTGCCTAATTGGAACATAATGTGAATGATGGGACATGAGGTGGGAGAGTTAGGTTCCCAGGTAAGTTACCTGTTGGATGGCTTAGATGAGTGTTTGGGCTTTACGCAGTAGGCTGGGAGGTAGAGGGCAGCATTCATGATTTTTTAGCAGATTTTGGAAGTTCCTAAGTTGGAAAGTACATATGCAGAGCCTCCAGAAGTAATGGGTGGCAGGAGAGAGCCAATTCTCAGACTCTATTTGTTATCCTTATGTGAGTGAGGTTTTTGTTTCCAATGGCTTAAGAAATACTTATGTAAAAGCAAGACTTCTAAAATAAGAAAATACTGAAATCTGAATCTAAAATACTAAATTAAAATTACTGAAAATATATGAGGACCCCTCCACCACTCTCCAGAGCCAGAAATTCTGAGCAATTGTTCTCTGAATCATCTATTTTGCACTCTAGAAACTGGGTATGATAGTGATACTCTAATTTTGCCAAATTGGAAATCAATTATATGCAAAAGTACTGATTAACGACTAAAGATTTCTCTGGCTCATCAGCTCTTAAGTCATATATTTTCTATAAGCAGCTGTGGTTGGTGAGATGTTTTTGGTGGTGAGATACACTTTACCAGTGCTGTGTTGTTGTTGTTCTCAGAGTAACACTTAACTAAACATAATCATTTTTCCTAAACAGAATTGTATGGCTAATAAGCCATCCTGGTGAATGGAGGGTAGTGGTGAGGGAGAACATTTTACAATAATGAGAGAAACATTTTACAACAATATGCATTCTTCTGTTTTAATTTATTGCTATTAATCCTAAACAATAACCAAAAACTATATTTATAGATCAAAGGAAACTATCTTACTTTATCTTTGTTCAGGTTAGAAAACAGTAGCCAGTTGGCTCAAGCAACATTTCAGATCAAGAGGCAAAGTAGAAGTAATAAGCTTTATAATTAGAAGGCACATTGGAGTTGAGGTCTGTGTTGAAAAATGTTAATTAATCTGAAGAGTCTAGTAGAGTTGTCAGAAGGCTTTTTACACCCAGTTGGTTAAAGCTGTTTCAGATAATTCTACTGCCAAGAATTCCCAGCTTGGTCCTCTTTGTAGAAGGCCAAATCTTCTCAACCTAAGAAATAAATATAAATAGAATGAAAAGATGTTTACTCAGTTGTGATACTGTGTGACATTTAACACTGTCTTTGAAAGAAGCAGGATAATTATCCTATTGGAGAACAACAGATGAATCCACTTGAAAAGTCTATAGGGAGTTCTGGTCAAGATAGCAGAGTAGGTAAATGCTATGTTCACCCACTCCCATGACCACCTCAAAGCTACGACTAAATTATGGATCAACCTGGAAAACCATCCAAAGACTAGCTGAACAGAAGTCTATAACTAAGTATATAAAGAAGAAGCCATGTCAAGACTGGTAGGAGGCATAAAGATGCAAAACAGACTGGCCCTGCACCCTTGTGGATGGCTGAGAATTGGGAGGGATATCTTAGCTGAGGAGTAAGGGGTCCCAGCCCCACACTGGGCTTCCCAGCCCACAGCACCAGTGCCTGAAAGGAGAGCCCCCACAACATCTCAATGTGAAAATTAGTGGGGATTCTGTCCATCCAGGTGAGACAGAAGGCTGCTGGAAACCCAGGCATCCTCTTAAAGGGCCCACACACACTCACTTGCTCACACTCACCCTGGGCTCCAGCAGAGGAATGGCAGCTCAGAAGGAGGAGGTACTGGAGAAACCAAGTTGGGTGGCTTCATAACGAGGGCTTCATAACAGGCACCATTGTCTCTGTGTTGAGCTCACCCCCAATGCAGCTGGTGGGTGAGAGCCACCATTCCTGTGTTGAACCTTCCTTCCACATGGCCAATTCTGAATCTGCATTGGGCTGGTGAACTCCACTTTCTCCACCCTGGTGACTCCTTAGGACTCAGCCCCACCCAATTGAAGCACCACCACAGGCTCTTTCAGCAGCAGGCAGCTAGCCGCACTTCAGTCTTTGGTGGAAAACTCTTGGGGATCTGTGGGCCCTGGGCAGGTGGTGGCTGGCCTTGGTGTACTCTGTGCATTTTGGTGAGTGGACCCAGGCTCAGCACTGGCATCAAATCTAAATCTGCATTAACCTGGTGATCATCACTCTCCCCACCCTGATGACTCCCTGAGACCCCACTTAACACAACTGGCATACCTCCCGAGGCTCTTTTAGCAGCTGAGGCTAACAGGCAGCCGGCAGTTGGTGGCAGGGCTCAGGGTGCCCTGAGCCTTTTGCTGAGTTGCCTGAGGCCCAGTACTGGTGGTAGCTGGCCTCTGTTAGCAGTATGGCCTCTTGCATGTGCCTCCAGATCCAGCACAGGCAGCTACCAACTGTGGATCATTTTATAGCTCTAACCAGGTAGCCCCGAGCCAGTTATAGGCAGCAGCTGACCTTTGCCTGATTAATCTGAAGACTCTGGCAGAGTTGTCAGAGCCCCTCCCAGGAGGCCCCAGAACCAACACAACTGGTGGCTGACTTCAGACCACAACAGAGCACCACTGATAAGCCCCACAAGTGACATACTCAAAGGGCAGTCTCGCCAGGTGTCATGCAGGGAGTCATATGGGATCTCTGGTCCTGCTCCCCACATAAGAACACAGGATACGGTGAGGCCAAAAAGGAACACCCACGGAGCCATAGATGGAGGAGTTATACCACTATATTCTCGCTGGCGGCTGGGTTGGAGAAACAGGAACCAGGAGCCACACGATCTGCAATCCACACTCCGCCACACTCTGCGCTTGCCAGTCACCATCTTCTTGCTAGCCCCCATTTTCTGCTAGTGTAGCCACGGCAGTTATATTCGTGGCCAATGGCTCACTGGTTGCAGTTGATGGCCAACTAGCCACAGCTGATGGCCATGCAATCACAGTTGATGGCCATTTACTACCTGAGCCAGCACCTTCCCACGTGAGGCCAAGAGCCTGTAAACTGCACTCCTGGTTCTGTTCCCACACCAGACACTAGAACCTGCTGGTATGAATCCTGCTCTGTGGGGTCAGCTTTGGCAAAATAGCTCGTTCACTGTGGTCATGGCCAATCCACACATCTAGTCAGCCTGAGGGTAAATCACAGTCACTGATATACCAACAGCAATCAAGGTTCAACTACAACAGGAGGGCACACACAACTCACACAGGGACACTCCTGGAGCACCTGGCTCAGCTGATCAGGAAAACTATGCCACTGGGCCCCCAGGACGCATACCACATAAGGCCACCCTGCCAACAATGGGAGGCATAGCAGATCTAGTTAGAAACACAGAGAGGCAGCCAAAATGAGGAGACAAAGAAACACATCTCAAATGAAAGAACAGGAGGAAACTCCAGAAAAAGAACTAAATGAAATGAAGACAGGCAACCTACCAGATACAGAGTTCAATACTGGTTATAAGCATGCTCAAGGAACTTAGTAAGAACTTCAACAAAGATATAGCATAAAAATCGAGATAGAAACCATAAAAAAGAATCAGTCAGAAATAAAGAATACAATAACATGAAATGAAGATTACTCTAGAAGGAATCAAAAGCAGATTAAATGAAGCAGAGGACTGAATCAGAGATTTGGAAGACAAAGTAGCATAAAACACCCAATCAGAACAGAAAAAAAAAAAAAAAAAGAATCCAAAAAAATGAGGGTAGTTTAACGGACATCTGGGACAACATCAAAAGTAACAATATTGCATCATAGGAGTACCAGAAGGAGAAAAGAGAAAACAAGGAATTGAAAACCTATTTGAAGAAATAATGACACAAAACTTCCCTAGCCTGGTGAAGGAAATAAACACACACCCAGGAAATGCAGAGTCCCAAACAAGATAAACTGAAAGAGGCCCACATCAAGACACATCATAATTAAAATGCCAAAGGTGGAAGACAAAGAGAGAATCTTAAAAGCAGCAAGAGAAAAGCAGTTAGTTACCTACAAGGGAGCTCCCATGAAATTGTCAGCTGATTTGTCAACAGAAACTTTGCAGACCAGAAGAAATGGCAAAAAATTATTCAAACTGATGAAAAGCAAGGACCCACAATCAAGACTACTCTACCAGCAAGTCTATCGTGTAAAATTGAAGGAGAGATAAAGAACTTCCAAGACAAGAAAAAGCCAAAAGATTTCATCACCATCAAACCAGTATTACAAGAAATGTTAGGACTTCTTTAAGAAGAAGGTGGTGGGGGTGGTGGTGGTTGAGTAACATAAATATGAATAATAAAATGGCAATAACTACATACCTATCTCAATAGTCACTTTAAATATAAATGGATTAAATGTTCCAATCAAAAGACAAGATAGCTGAATGAATAAGAAAACAAGACCCATATATATGCTGTCTACAAGAGACCCCTTCAAATTGAAAGATGCACACAGACTAAAAGTAAAGGGATGGAAAAAGATATTTTATGCAAATTGAAATTGAAAATAAATCTGTGGTAGCAATACTTATATCAAACAAAATAGACTTTAAAACAAAGGCTGTAATAAGAAACAAAGAAGAACATTTCATAATGATAAAGGGATCAATCCAACAAGAGGACATCACCCTTGTAAACATTTATGCACCCAACATAGTAGCACCTAAATATATAAAGCAAATATTGACAGACATAATGGGAGAGATCAATAATACAGTCATAGTAGGGGACTTTAATACCCCACTGACATCAATGGATAGTTCTTTCAGAAAATCAATAAAGAAACAGCACCTTAAGTGACACATGAGATCAAATGGATTTAATTGATATTATTAGAGCATTACCCCAAAGCAGAAAAATATCCATTCTTTTCAAGTACACATGAAACATTTTCCAAGATAGGTCACATGCTAGGCCAAAAAATTCTAAATAAGGTCCATAAGACCTGACTGCTTCCCATTTACCTGCCTTTCTCTTTTGAGAAAAATTTGGTTTGACTTACATTCATGGTTACAGTCTTGCCCCAGTCCTCAGTGGTCCACTATTTCATCAAGACAAATGTTGACACTAGGACTTTCTAAGAAATGACACTAGGACTTTCTAGGAATGAGCCCCTATAACCATGGGACCATATTATCTAACAAGAGGTTGGTCCTTAATGCATCCTTCAGATTGATTTATGACCAAAAAGGGGAAGCATGGACAAAAAAGGGTCTACATACTAAAACGGACAAGCTCAGGGGAGGCTTGCATGGTAAGCTGTACAAACTCAGGCTGAAAGTAACCACATAGGATGATCTGAACATAAAAATTCCTAACTAAAGTTGAGGCATGGTGGGTAGTTGCATCCTAGACCTGTAGCTTCCTTGGCAAAGGTCAATCTTTGCCTTAAGTGAACCTGTCTATTGTGTTTTTCCATCTAAGATAACATATCTTTGGAATATCAGAGTAATCCCCTTTTTCTAGACACCTCAGGGTACAACCTTGCACCAGAGCATGAGACCACAGAATCTCTCATTGTTATCTTGTTCCACATGAATACCCTCTCTGTATACTGTAAATGTTAACTAACGATCATGTACCCACCAATGTTAAAGCAGTATGTGTCTCTCCATTTTACTTTTTATCCAGTCCTAGAGATTTCCCGAACTTGCTTTCTCCCACCTCCTTAATGTACTACCAATAGATTTCATGTAACCCTTCTGACGTCTCCTCCTTTGATTCTAATATATAAAACAAGCTGCAAAACTGCCATTCCTGGAACATTTTCTCAATCCATTAAGATTTTGCTTCCCTACAATTGTTGTCAGTTTGGCTCAAATAAACTCATAAAACTTCAAAATAATTGGTGCTGTTGAAACATTTTTAAAAAAACTATTTTGACTATTGAAATAGATTCTGAATTTACTGGAATAATCTGTATTTATTTATTTATTTATTGCAATTTAATGCCAAAACTTTTTCATGTGCCTTAAATATATTACTATATGTTATCCCCTGTAATAGGTATTTTGAGCTAAAAAAAAGTCTTCTCCAACCACAATGGTATGAAACTAGAAATTAATTACAAGAAAAAAACCCTGAAAAATACACAAACGCATGGAGACTAAATGACATGCTACTAAATAATGAATGGGTCAATAATGAGATCAAGAAAGAAATCAAAAGATACCTTGAGACAAATGAAAATGAAAACAACACAACCTAAAATCAGTGAATCACAGCAAGAGCAGTCCTAAGAGGGAAATTCATAGCAATACAAGAAACAAAAAAAATCTCAAATAAACTATCTAAACTTACACTTGAACTAGAAAAGAATGGCAAAAAAAAAAAAAAGCCCAAAGTGAGTAGAAGAAAGGAAATAATAAAGAGCAGAAATAAACAGGAAAAAAAAAAGAAAAACCTATAGGTGTCCTAATTCTTGACTATAATTTTGTCACTCCAAGAGATTCTGATATAACTCTGTACATTCAGGTTTACCTTAGGTAGACTTAAGTATGGACCACTGTAAACAAGACTTGATCATCAATGGAAGCCCTAGTCAAAGTTAGCTGCATATATTAAGGGCCTATTATGTGTGCAGCCTGTACTAAGTACTGAGGATATGAAGACAAACAGTACACAATTCCTACTCTTAGGGATTGTGACAAGCCATGAGACAGAAACACCAAAGTAAAAACTATCTCAAAGCAGTATATGCCAAATATGAAACAAGTGGTACAATCAATGCTGTTGGGTTTTAAGTGGAAAGGTTGGCAGTGTTTTCAGGGACAGAAAGGATGCATCGGTTTGACTAGAGTTGAGGACTTACACAGAGGAGTGAAATGGGATAATGTTGATGTGGTGGTTTGCAGCTGAATTGTGGAGGACTTTGATAGCCAGGATCACTTTAGCTTTGCAGACAACTAAGGTCCATGGAAAGACTTTGAGAAGGAGCATCAAATTGCCTTTAATTTAGGGAGATGAACCAGGTAGCAGTGTGTTGGGTGTCAGGAATACCAAAGACATTAGGAGAGTTGGAATAGTTTAGATGGTAGCTGGCAGAGAATAAACCAGAAGAGACTAGAAAGAGACGCGTGATAGAAATTAGGAAGAAAGAAGTTCTTGGTGCTTTCTTTCTTCCTGGTTGGATCACAATTAGTCTTAGTCAGTTGGGACTGCTATATATAACAAGACACTATAGACCACCATAGTTTGGGTGGCTTAAACAACAAACATTTACCTTTCACAGTCCTGGAATTTGGAAGTCCGAGATAAGGTACTAGAAGATCCAGTGCCTGCTGAGGACCTACTTTCTGATTTGCAGATAGCTATTTTTTCATTGGATCCTCACATGGCCAAGAGAAAAGTTTCTCTTGTGTTTCTTAGAAGGGCACTAATCCCACTCATCAGAGCTCCATTCTCATGACTTGATTACTTCCCAAAGGCCCCTCATCCAAAAATAAACACATTGGGGATTAGGATTTCAACATATGAATTTTGAGGAAACACAAACATTCGGTTACCATTATTATTAATATTTCTATCATACTACTATGATTAAATTGCAAATTTCTTGCAGTATTGCCGTATTTGCAAAGGAGGCTCTGTTGGTTTAAATTATGTGTAACCTAATATGTTAAAATTTTTCCACACTGATTATTGCTATTAATGAAAATCTGTTTTATTGTTCTCAAAACATACCAACAATGAATCTGTTTTTGGTATCAAGATTATTTTATGCAAAAGGTAGATTCCCAGACAGTTCATTACTTTGAATAGAAGCCCCCCCAACACACACACACACACACACACACACACACACACACACACACACACAGTTCAGAATCAAAATGCTGTTTGCATAATAAAACAGAAAGGGAGTGCTTAAGGAAGGAAACACTTCCATTTTGAGACAGAAAATTAAAAGCTATGAGGGGTGTTAATCAGTTTCTCAGGCATTTAAGCATTTCATCACATTTTGTTTTTCCACTTTTTAAATTTATCAAGCCTCCAGCTTGGGGATTTCTGATCTGTAAAAAGCTTTTTAACAAACATCCTAACACCCTTTCGTATAAATATAACTTCTCCTGAGAATGCAAAAATAGAAACTACTTTCTATTCTGAATAATGTATAGTATTCTATTTTATGAGGCAGTTTGACTTCTACTAGCTACTTCGTCTTAAATGTCAGTGAGCTCTTTGCGAGTCTGGCCCTCTCCCAGGAGCTGTATATTTCATGGGGCACTGGGGCAACCTTATATCCACCTCTGATACTAATGATGACTGCAAAGCTTGCTTGCTTTTTCGTTTTTCTTTAAAAATTGCTTATCTTCACACTTTTGTTCATTTCAGTTCATCTGCTTTTCACATGGGGGATAGAATATTCAGCATGCACTGTGAAGCCAGGTAAAATCCAGGCTCTGACTTGCTAGATGAATGACCGTGGTCAAATAACCTCATAGAGACTTTGTGTTCTCATTTGAAAGTGGGGATAATAATACCTACTTTCCAGGAATTTGTGCAGATTAAATAAAACGAGATAATCAGTGTAAAGCATCTATCATACAGTAGTCTCAGTAAACATTAGTTTCTTTTCCTTACTTGGTGGGTATTTGTTTCTGAGCAAGCTAGTGCTCGAGAATAATGCAAGGAATACAGAGCGACGCAAACCCCTCTGTGTGGTGTTAATGATAACAGTGGTTCTCAAAGTGTGGCCCCCAACCAGCATTACTGACATCCAATACAGTCCTACTAAATCAGAAATTCCAGGGGTCGGGCCCAACAATCTGTGTTTTAACAACCTTCCAGGTGAGTCTGATGCACACTGAAGTTTGAGGTCCATTGATTTTAGATAAGGGCCCCACATGGTTGTGTGTGGATTTATAACCACGGAAAAGATAGACACCTGTGCATGCACATGCGTGCACATGTCTGATGCTGGGGTGTTAATCTTTATTATTCAGAAATACAGCTAAAGGAAATAAACCATGGAGGTGGTCATTAAATTGTTTAGATTTGGTCTTCAGTGTCTGGTCACACTGTTTGTTCTCTTTGTCAAGCTAAGTCTTAGGGAGCAGGGATTTAGGAATAAATAGAGTTTGATTCCTGTTGTCTGTTGAGATCTGAGGATTTGAGGTGGTCCTGAATCTGGCCTCAAAAGTCTCACCTCCTGTGGCTCCAAATGGGCTTCTTTGTCTTTGGGGGGCCTTTCTTCCTTTGGGAACTAAGGGTGGTAGGGCTAAGATGTAATAGGACAGGAAGCCACACTTCTATTCAGATGATTTTTTAATCTAGGTCATCTCACCACCTTCCTGTGGCTCTGAAACAAGACTTTGAGTTTTTTGTGTGATAGGTAGGGAGATGATCAAAGAATTGACACTAAATGCTATTAGCCTCATGTGAGAAGTGACTTCTGAAAATGGGCACCCAGTTCTGACCTTTCAGTACTGGGGGTCAAAATGATAGCAAAACAGACTCAAACTAAACAATGGCTAGAGAGCTCATTCTGTGACTTTCTTCCTAATAGCTGCACTGGATACTACCTCAATTAAGTCTGGGCTGAGCTCGCAATTGGTTGTATGCTGCCCCCTTGTGGGCAACTTGTCTTACTGGCTCCTGTTGGGAGCAAGAAGCTTGTAACTTAACTTAGCTCCAACTTCCTGGGGTCATTGGTGAAATGTTTACAGGCTACAGGCTTGCCTTTCTATTCTTTCTCCTTTCTCCTTCCCTGAGCTTCTATGGCCATTTGACTTTTCATCAACCCCATGCTGATTTTGGGAGACACAAGTGTTGTCACCAGAATGACACAACTGCAGCTGTGTATATTAGGTGTTCATTGACAGATATATGATATTGGGTACAACGGTGGGATGGGGCAGGTACATATGCCATACTTCATGGTGAAAGCTTTTTCAATATAAATTCTTAAATTCATATTTTAAAATAGGAATATTTTTCAAATTTAAAAAATTCACCCCATGTGAAAAGCAGATGTCCTGGTTCTACTTTAATATTACTCATTTTTTCCAGGAACAAGAAAACAGAGAGAGAAGAGGGGAGAGGTGGGGAGACTAGACAATGACAAAAAGCAAACGATGCTGATTTGTTCCTTTTCTCATCGGCACTAGCTGTAGTTATCACTAACTGAGACAACCCTCTCCTTGGGTTATTCAACGTGGTCATTTTATCACCACCTAAGCCACATCGTCCCTCCGACTATTTTTTTGACTTCTTCTTTATTATCAGTTACATCGGCAGGTTCCTATCCTTAACATCCTTTTTCACTTTCAATGGCAGAGAAAGAAAACGGTAGAGTCTAATTATTGTCCAGACTGAGCATGTTTTCTTAGATCCTTGCTGGGAGCTTCTGCAGCCTTCCTTGGGCCTGCTCACATTTTTCTTGCTGGTTAATAAAGGTTGTTACATATTAGAGTTATTAACCCTACATCTGCCATAAAAGTTAAAATAATTTTTTATTCATTTGCTCAACAAATATTTAGCGCTTACGAGGTGTTAGGTGCTATTCTAGATTCTGGGGATTCAGTGATTTCATGGAGGGTAAAGAAACATGAAAGCAAATAAATAGTTTTAGATTTTGGTGAGTGTTTTGAAGAAAACAAAAAGTGATAGGGGAGGCTGTTACTTTAGTAAGAGGTGTAGGGAAAGTCTGCTCTGGGTATATGACATTTAATCTGAGAACTAATAATGAAAAGGAGCCAGAATCAGGTCAAGTTGAGAAAAATCCTTCTGGGCAGAAGGAATGGCAAGTGCAAATACTCTTGCGCAGGAGTAGGCTTGCTGCACCTGAGGGTCTAAATGAAGGCTATTGAGGACAAAGCAGAGAGAATGAGAGGGTCAGAGGGGTCGCTGGGCCATGGTAAATTTGGTTCTTATCCTAGCTGTGATTGGAAACAATGGAATAATTTTATGAGTGTAATATGATCTCATTTACATTATTAAAAGGTCATTCTGGCTGCTCTCTGGCAAATTGTCTCTAAGGGAGCAAGATGGGGAAGGACAGGAAGATCGGTGCAGATTTAGTAGCAGTCCAGATAGGATGTGATGTCAACAGTCGGGGTGGCAAGGGGTGGATGAGCTCTGGACACACTGTGGAGGAAGAGCTCATGGGGCTTGCTGCTGAACTGGATTTAGGGAGGAAAAGAGGAATCAGAGATATTTGCATTTCAATAATATTTTTGCTTTGGGGGGAATCTTACTAATGTACTAACTTTTTATTTTTTTATTATTTATTATTTTTTATTTTTTTTATTATTAGTTTCATGTGTACAAAACAATGTAATAAACATTTATACCCCTTACAAAGTAATAACCCTCCTCCCCCAATCTACTACCCCTCTGACATCGCACACAGCCATTACATTTCCACCGTCTCTATTCCTTATGCTATATTCCGTTTCTTGTGACCATATATATATAACTAATGTATTAACTTTTTAAATGCACAGTCGTCCCCTGGTATCCATTGGAAGGATTCATTGTTTATGCTTTGGGGGGAATCTTACTAATGTACTAACTTTTTAAATGTACTGTCGTCTCTCAGTATCCATGGAGGATTTGTTTCAGGACCCCGATCACTTGGATACCAAAATCTGTGGATGCTCAAGTCCCTTACATAAAATGGTGTAAAACAATGCATACAGCTGGCCCTCCACATCTGTGTATTTTCAACTATGAATCCAAAATACTGTTTTCTATCCGAGGTTGGTTGAATCCCCAGATGTGGAACCCACAGATATGGGGGGCTGACTGTATTTATTTGTAATACATTTTTCATAGCTAGAACTTGTGCTCTGAATAATTTTGGAAGTTGTTCAATGTTGGATTTGTTTGTTTAATGAATCAAATTGCTGCAAAGATCTCATCAACTACACAACTTACCTTGTTGACATCCTCATTTCTTCAAAACAGAGGACAAGAAATAGAACGATATTTTGACTTAAACAACCTACTGTATTTTGCCATGTACAATGCACACTTTTTTTTGCCCAAATATCTGAGGGAAAAATAAGGATGTGCATTATACATGGGTAGTATTAATTCTATTTCCCTGAAAGTTTGGGCAAAAAACGTGGGTGTGCATTATACATGGCAAAATACGGTATTTTGTGTTTAGGCACAAGCCTGGGTTTTGGAAAATAATGAATCTAATTCTGTGGAACTATTGATAGCTTGTTGTAGTTTTTAGGAGCCTTTTTCTCTTGAAAAGTTTATTACTCTTTTTATGCTAAGAAAAAGATGACTGTAGCCACCACATCTGGCAGCAGCACATTTTCCACATCAGTTTCCAGTGCTTTCGTTGAACTGGAAATTCAATCACTGATGGTTGTCTGCGTCTCGGGGCTTTCTTTGTTTGACAGGCTCTTTTATTTGTATTTGTGATCACTTGGGCAGGAAGCTGCTCATGAGTGAGTGTGTGTGAATGTGCACTCACTGGGGCACATATATGAAAGAGAGAACGACAGGGAAAGGAGAGGCAGAGAGGCGCAGAGAGAGAAACAGGTAGAGACAGAGGTGGAGAGAAGCAGGCAGGGACAGGGCAGAAAGCTAGAGAAACCCGAGAAATGAGTGTGAAGCAGTCATGTTTCATCTGGTTCCTATGTTGTAAAACCCGCTGCAGAAGAAACGCTGGGGCATTCCTATTTCTGAGACAGGTTAGTTAGTATGACATCAGGCAGTCATGAATTCCCTGGTGGACTGAGCAAAAAGGAAACACTGACCAATAACAAAACACTGGCCATTTTTTTTAAGTTTTCAAGATAACACACTCTTCACAAAACAGAAGCATCAATCATGCCCCAAGGCAGCAAAGACACTTCAAAGGACAATTTGAACCCCTCCACCACCCTCCACTCCCCCACGCCCCCCCTACCCCCTGCTAAGCAACAGAATGAATTTGATAAACACCTTAACAGTAAGCACCAACACACCAGCATTCCAATATTCCCCTCCCAGGTAGAAATAGAAATAGAAAAGTAAAAGCCTTTTGCTTTAGCTACTGGGCTTCCCAGTTTCAGGTACCCCCTCCGGCTCAGGAGCTGTAACCTTTCTCCTGCTTTTAATAAACTATCTTCCTTTGCAACTCTTTACCTCTCCCTGGTCCGTGTGTGCATTCTTCAGCCTCATGAGACACGATCACGGCTCACACCCAGAAATTGCCAGCAAATCCTACATTATTTCCAGCAGTGTCTTTTTATGTAGTGTTCCCTTCTCTGTACTTAAGGGAAATTGAGACTTGTAGTTGAGTGATTAAGTGAGGCTTAAGAAGAATGCGGCCTAGTGTGATAAAAGACTTGGAGTTTTAATCTGGTAGTGTTATAGGTTGAATTGTGTCCCCTAAAAAGACATGTTCAGGTTCTAATCCTCTATATCTGCTAATGTGACCTTATTTGGAAATAGTGTCTTGCAGAGGTAGTCAAGTTAAGGTGAGGTCATTAGGGTGGTCCCTAATCCAATATGACTGGTGTCCTTCTAAGAAGGGGGAAATTTGGAACAGATACAGAGGGAGAAAGTCATATGATGACAGAGACAGAGGCTGGAGTGAGGCAGCCACAAGCCAAGAAATGCCAACGGGTGATGGCCACCATCTTAAGCTAGGAAGGGGCAAGGAAGGATTCTCTTTTACCAGTTTCAGAGAGAGCGTGGCCCTGCTGACACCTTGATTTTAGACTTCAAGCCTCCAGAACTGAGGCTTGAGGGAATAAATTTCTGTTGTTTTAAACTACCCAGTGTGTGTCCTCTGTTATGACAGCCCTAGAAAACTAATGTAAGTAAACCCACTGAGTCATCAGTGTGATATGGTAGCCAGAAAGCTTACTAAAAGTTTGAGCTGCATCAATGGGAGTATAAACATCTAGTATGAGAAAGGAGAATGTTGTGTTCCCCCCATACTCGTTCATGTCTGGGTGGTATATTTGGCAGAACATTGACAAGCTAGAAACTGTTCAGAAAATACCCAGAGTGGAGAGGGAAGGCTGGAGCCCTGCCACACCTGGGCTATTGCAAACTTGCACCAACTTACTTTATTGTGAGGATGGGAAAGGGGCCACAGGTTAAACCTGACAAGCTCAGGAGACTGAAAATAACCACACAAGACAATATGAACATAAAAAATTCATACCTAAGTGAGCCGCGGAGGGAAGTCACATCTTTAGCTTCCTTCATAAAGTTAATCTGTGCCTGTAAGTGGGGCTGTCTATTGTCTTTTTGCATCTAAAATGATGACATCCTTGGAATGTCAGTAATCCCTTTCTCCAGACCAGAGCAGGAAAGTACAGAATCCCTCATTATGATTCTTGTCCCTTGATTAACATCTCTGTGTGAACTATTAACTGTCCTGTACCACCTATGTGAAAGAAGTACCTGTCTCTCCAATTTACTTTTATCCAATCCCAGAGATTTCCCTACTTTGCTTTCTCCCACCCCCCTAATCTACCACCAGCAGATTTCCTCTTTTGATTCTATGTATAAAATAAGCTGCAAATCGCCATTTTGCACAGCATTTTCTCAATCCATTGAGATTTTGCTTCCCAACAATCGTTGTCAGTTTGGCTCAAATAAACTCTTACATGTTTTCTCTCAGGTTGGATGTTTTTTGTCCACAATTGTTGTAGCCTTAACTCACAACACTTGCATTTATATACTCAATATATATGCATATATTCCGTCATTCGTTCAAGTAGACATGAACTGTTTCCCAAGCTGCCTTCTTTTCTCATTCCACAGACAATTCATTCGTGTGGCTTCAGCTTTCATCTCCAACCAGATTTCCCTCTTGAAATCCAGATCTATTTATCTGACCACCTACTGGACATCTCCACTTCGTTTAGTGGTCACCTAAGCTCAATTTGTCTAAATTGACTAGTGGGAACTCATTGACTACAATGGGACTCATTATTTACCCCATCTCCTCCAGACCCGCTTCTCTTTTCTGTGTACCCTATTTCAGTGAAGAGCCCCACTGCCCACCCAATTGTCTACGTCATAACTGTGTCTGTCACAGCTCACCTGTTGGCACTGGAAATTCCTTGAGGGTTGGGTTTGTGCTTGTTTTTTTCCTGTATTTCCCTCTAGTTCCCAGGACAGGTTCTGTTCACAGTGGACACTCACTTGAGCAAACAAATCTTCCCTTTCCTGCTTTAGCCTCCATGGGAGAGATCCCCAATTTGTCTGGGAATAAATCTATCTTAGTGTGTGGGATACCACTGAAGTTCAGTGATTTGGCATACACAGATTTTTTAGGGTGTATTTTAAGAGACTGACGATCAGAATGGCATAGTAGTACACGTGACTTCTTAAAAGTAAAAAAAAAAAAAAAAAAAAAAATCAAAGCAGAAATAGTTTGTCCTGTGCTGGTGTTAGTAAATTCTTTGGGAAGGGCACTGGAGCCTACTGTGTCCCCAAACAATTAACTGGAAGATTAATCTGACACTGTGGCATTACCTTGGCCTCCTAGACCTCTAGAAAAATTTGGACCATACAGAAATATACAAGGGAACTACTCAATTCCTTGCTTTGGGTTTTAAAATAATACTCTTCTCCTCTCTCCTTCCTTCCCTCCCTCCCTCTCATTCTCCCTCTCTTTGTTTTCCCCCTCCCTTCCTTTCTCTTTTTCTGCTTTCTTTCCTTGCCTGTTTCATTCCTGGCTCATGCTTCCTCTTCACTCTGCAGTCCTCGGCATTCTGAGTTATCCTTATGAAGTCTCTTTCACGATCCCAAAATTCAACTCTCTCAATTGCAATCTCTTTCTTGACTGCATTTCTTGTGGGCAGGAAGAGCTGCAGGGTTTCCAGAGAGCTCCTATTTAGGTTATGGCAAATAGCTCAGGTTTCACAAACAGGACAGATGGCAGATTGGCTTTCTTTCAGAATGGAAGGCTCACCTATCAGAAGAAGGCTGTTTTATTCTTCAACCACTTTCATTCTTTACATTATAATGTTTACCTTGGGTATCTTTTCCACATTCTACACATTTGTGGAGGGAAAACAATAATTTTACTTGGAGAATGACTTTGGCATCTTTCCAGCTAGCAAATCCGCACTGCCTGTGCTTGGAAAGGGAAACTGATGACAATTAAGGAGGTGTGTCTGGGAACAAGAGAATGGAGATGAAGACAAAGAGTGTGGGTACAGCCTTCTGGGCAGATGAGATTAAGATGAGTGGGTATTTTTAAGATAGTGGAGGGATAACGGTATAGTGAAGGGAACATAAGGTTTTGGAAATGGAGACCCCTGTTTGAATCCTAGCTCTACTAATTAAATGCTGTGTGGCTTGGTCAAGTAGTTAAACTTCTGACTATCAATTACTTCATCTGTAAAATGGGGATATAATAATTATTTCACTAAGATGTTATGACAATTAAATACGTAGCCATATGTAGGAAAATACCAAGTAGTCTGAACTTGTCCCAAATATGGGAACTTAACTATTGATGGTTCCTGTCTCTTCCATCTAGATTCTCGATCCCTTTTCATATTTGTCTTCTCCTCTAAATAATATTTGAGGACAGAGGTTATTTTATTTTTTGTGACACTAGTACCTAGCTTAGGGAAAGTCATCTATTAAATGCTCAAGACAGGTTTGTGGAACACATGAATGTCCCCATAGTTGGGATCAACTGGAATCCTGGTCCAACGAAATGTATCCTCTCTCTTCCTCTCCCTTACTTATCATGTCCTTTTGTCTTCTGGTACTTTCTAAAGACTCTTACGTACTCAGCCTATTTCTATCCTCTTACTCATACTCATATGAATATTTTGAGAATACACCTCCTGAGACATCATTTTGACTCTCTAGCAAGTGGCTCAGATAATCACTGTAATTACAAAGGTATTTGGTTAAACCCTTAAATGAACTGCCTTTCATTCCAAGAGTCAGGAGATTTCAAAGGTGAGGAGCCCGAGTTCCTGCAGTTGTCATGGCAACAACAGGCCTTAAGCTCTAGTATTCTCTTCTCTTTCATCACTTCACTTCCCCACATCCCTTACATCCTTCATGGAGTAAGTCCTAATCTATTCTTGGATGACTTCAGGCCAAAAGTCTAGGGGTAATGACATTCTTCAAAGTGGATTTAGGGATAATTGAATATACAGCAAATGTTATACCACTCTGAATAAAACTGGCACAATATCTGAGGCAAGAATTCGTGGTAGCATTCCACTTTACCAAGACATGTTAGACAAGGAAACAGGGACATTGGCAGCTTTTGTCCCTGTTTTTTCCTCAGTCCTTCAAGCTAAAGTCACTGATACCTGCCTGGCCAAAGCTTCAATCTCAGCCTTCCAGTGTTGGTGAACACTGTGTCTCGCTGGAGGTTCACCAACAGACTCAGGCCTGCCTGGGCCCAAACAAGGGTCCCCACTGAAGGGTGAGAGAAGAGAAAATGGATTTGACAGATATGTTTAAGAGGTAAAATGAGTGGTACTTGTTCATTGGAAGGGAGGGATAAGGAAGAGAGTAACCACCAGGTTTCTAACTAGGGTAATAGAATGGATAGTGGCATGCATTAAGATCCCACTAAGACTGGAACTTAAACAAGTTTCCACAAGGGGAAGAGCAGGTTGATGGGAGGTAGAAGAGAATTTCCACTTTGCACATGCTGAGGTCTCTGCACAACACTTAGGCACAAACTAGCCTGTTTCAATTCCGCTTTTTCATATTGAACTGAAGAGAGGAACCTCTCTATCCCCCATCCCGGCTGATTAGAGGAATCCAATTGAAATGAGGAGGGAAAAGACTTTACTTATAAGTCTCATAGCTTTGGAAAATCTCTTGTATAGATCTCTATAACCTATCCAATTCTATAACTGTATTAGATTCATATCTATCTATTGGCTGGCCTACTCATAGTTACTGGAAAGAATCATTAATTATTATGTGAAAAATAAATCCACTGCAAATCAACACATAATTTTTAACTGTCTGCCTCTCTTGGGGCTCATCAAAACCACTGTTTGTTTTCTCCTGGTGTGGCATCTCAGTGTCTATAGTACCCTGCATATTGCAGTCACTGAGACCTCCAACCGTCCTTTAGTGTCTGTTCTTCAGGAGAATAACTGTCTAGCCCTTTGAGTTGTCCCTCCCTGATGCTTTCTGGAGCAAATTTTATTTATTGCATTGTGGCCTTTGTTTTAAAAAAATATTTATTTATTTATTTTTACACTTTATTTTGACATTCAATATTATTTTATATTAATTTCATGTGTACAGCATAGTGGTTAGACATTTATACATTGAGGAAGTGATCCCCCTGACTAGTCTTGTACCCACCTGGCTCTATACATAGTTATTATATTATTGGCTATATTCTCTATACATCCCCATGACTATTTTGTAACTAACAATTTGTACTTCTTAATTCCTTCACCTTTTTCACCCTGTCCCCAACCCCCTCCCATCTATCACCCCGATAGATCTAGTACCCATCTGACACCATACATAGTTATTACAATATTATTGACTATATTCTTATGCTATACCCACATCCCCATGACTACTGTGTAACAACCAATTTGCACTTCTTAATCCCTTCCCCTTTCTCACTCACCCCCAAACCTCCTCCCATTTAGCAACCATCAAAATGTTCTCTGTATCTATGACTTTATTTCTGTTGCAGATGGCAAGATTTCATTCTTTTTTATAGCTGAGTAATATTCCACTGTATATATGTACCACCTTGTGGGGACAGAGTCCCAGAGAGCAGTTTCCACGCTCTCAGCCTGGTGTGGGGAGGTGCTGGCTCGAGTAGTGAATGACCATCAACTGTGATTGGTTGGCCATCAGCTGTAACCGGTTAGCCAATTGGCTACTGATCTAACTGCAGGGCTGCGTTGATTGGTTGGTTGGTTGGCAGGTAGAGAAGTGAATGATGGACTGCGAATCGTGTGGCTACTACTGTGTGTGTCTCGCCCAGCCTCCAGTGAGATTATAGTGGTATGACTCCCCTATCTATGGCTCCGTGGGTGTTCCTTTTTGGCCTCACCATATCCTGTGTTCTTATGTGGGGAGCAGGAGCAGAGACCCCGCAGGCTGCCTCGCACCACACACCTACTCTTTATCTATTCATCCATTGACAGAAACCCAGTCTGCCTCCACATCTTGGCCATTGTAAACAGTGCTACAATGAGCATATGGATGCAGACATCCTCTCAAAGTAGCATTTCAGTTTCTTCAGATAGATACCCAGAAGTGGGATTACTGAGTTCTTCTCTGTTTCTTGTGATAGCCTTTGTTTTAAAGTCCATTTTATCTGGTATAAGTATGCTACCTCAGCTGTTTTTGTTTGTTTGTATGGGTTTTGTTGTTGTTTCCATTTTTATGAAATATCTTTTCCCATCCCTTTACTTTCAGTCTGTGTGTGCCTTTTGATCTGAAGTGAGTCTCTTGTAGGCAGCATATGTGAGGGTCTTGTTTTCTTATCCATTCAGCCATGCTATCTTTTTTTTTCTTGGGGAATATTGGGGAACAGTGTGTTTTTCCAGGATCCATCAGCTCCAAGTCAAGTTGCTGTCCTTCAATCTAGTTGTGGAGGGCGCAGCTCAGCTCCAAGTCCAGTCACCGTTTTCAATCTTGGTTGCAGGGGGCACAGCTCACCATCCCATGTGGGAATTGAACAGGCAACCCTGTTAAGGGCTCGTGCTCTAACCAACTGAGCCATCTGGTTGCCCCCAGCCACCCTATCTTTTGATTGGAGTGTTTAATCCATTTAACTTAAAGTAATTATTGACAGATATGCAGTTATTGCCATTTCACTATTCATATTTTTCGTTTCCCTTTCTTCCGCCTTCTTCCCTCCCCCCACCCATTCAAGCCATTGTTTCTCAGACTATTTGCGTAGGACACAGCTCCCTGGCCCATGCTGGTATTGTGAGCCTTGCACTCCCCCTGTCTGAGGCAGTCAGTCACCAGTCATCGGTCGGCTACTCACAGCAGCTCACGGCAGCTCTTGCCGGCTGCTGGCCACTCACGCTGGCTGCCAGCCACTCATGCTGGCCCCTGGCCACTCATGGCAGCATACAGTAGCCCAAGGCAGCACACAACAGCCTGCCTGCGGTAGCCCAGGGCAGCTCATGCCGACCTTCGACTGCTCACTGCAGCCCAGCTCCAGGGAGAGCCGTTGTTCACAATCTTAGCTGTAGAGGGCACAGCTCACTGGCCCATGTGGGAATCGAACCAGCGACCTCAGCATTAGGAGCACTGAACTCCAACCACCTGAGCCACCGAGCTGGCCCATTATTCATATTTTTGATCTTCTTTGTTTTCTTCTCCTTCTCCTTCTTCTTCTATTCATCTCAAAAAGTCCCTTTAAGGGGAGGCTGGGTTGGCTCAGTTGATTAGAGCGTGTGCTCTTAACAAGGTTGTTGGTTCAATTCCCACATGGGATGGTGGGTTGTGCCCCGTGCAACTAAAGACTGAAAACAGAGACTGGACTTGGAGCTGGGCTGCACCTTCCACATCTATATTGAAGGACAATGACTTGACTTGGAGTTGATGGGTCCTGGAAAAAACACACTGTTGCCAGATTGAAAAAAAAAAGCCCCTTTAACATTCTTTGTAATACTGGTTTGGTGGTGATAAACTCCTTTAGCTTTTTCTTGTCTGGCAAGCTCTTTATGTGTTATTCGATTCTAAATGATAGCTTTGCAGGGTAGAGAAATCTTGGTTGTAGATCTTTGCTTTTCATCACTTTGAATATTTTGTGTTAATCCCTGCTGGCCTGCAAAGTTTCTGTTGAGAAATCAGCTGACAGTTTCATGGGAGCTTCCTTGTAGGTAACTAACTGCTTTTAAGATTCTGTCTTTGTATTTCACCTTTGACACTTTAATTATGACGTATCTTAGTGTGGGCCTCTTTGGGTTCATCTTGTTTGGGACTTTCTGTACTATCTGGGCTTGTCTGTCTATTTCCTTTACCATGTTAGGGAAGTTGTGTGTCATTATTTCTTCAAATGGGTTTTCAATTCCTTGCTCTCTTCCTTCTCCTTCTGGTACCCCTATAATGAGAATGTTGCTACACTAGATATTGTCCCAGAGACCCCTAAAACTCTCCTTATTTTTTTTAGGGGGAGATTCTTTTTTTGTTTTGCTGTTCTGATTGGGTATTTTTGCTACCTTATCTTCTACATTGTTGATTCCATCTCTGCTTCATCTAATCTACTGCTGATTCCCTTTAACGTGTTCTTCATTTCAGTCACTGTATGGTATATTTCTGACTGATTCATTTTTGTGTTTTCTATCTTCATCTTTATGTTTCCTATCTCTTTGTTGAAGTTCTCCTTGAGATCACTGATCATCCTTAAAACCAGTGTTTGGAACTCTGCATCTGGTAGACTTTGTCTCCATTGTGTTTAGTTCTTTCTCTGGAGCTTTGTTCTGTTCATTTATTTAGGACAGGTTTCTTTGTCTCCCCATTTTGGCTGCCTCCCTGTGCTTGTTTTTATGTATTAGGTAGAGCCACTAAGTCTTCCAATCTCAGTAGAGTGGCCTTATGTAGTATGTGTCCTGTGGGGCCCAGTGGTGCAGTCTTCCTGGTGACCAGAGCCCAGTGCTCCAGGTATGTCTCTTGTGTGAGTTTTTTGTGCCCTCCTATTGTAGTTGAGCCTTGGATGCTGCTCGCATGTTCAGTGGGAAGGATTGACTCTTAGGCTTATTGGTTGTGAAGACTGGCAGTGACTACAGTGGAGAAATTGTGGTGCAAGGGCTGACCCTACAGAGCAGCGTTTGCTTTAGTGAGGCTCTGATGCTTGCCCAGTCTGTGCTTTGGGTGTGTTATTTTTGGAGGCAGTCAGCTGATGCTCCTGTTTGGTCCAAAGCTGGCCACCAGGTGTGCTAGCCCTGGGGCTTCCTGGGAGAGGACCTGCTGCAGGCAAATTTAGCCACACCCTGTGCTCTGCCTGGGGCCACCTGGTATGAGCCACAAAGCAATCCACACATGGCTGCCACACACACTGGGCTTAGAGGTGCCTCAAAAGGCCAATCTGCAAACTGAGGCTGTCTGTCACTAGTACCAGGCTTAGTGCTGTTCATCCAGTGATATGTGACATGCCGAAGCCAGATGCTATTTTTTGGGTGTTGTGAGCCTTTGAGAGATTTTATGAAGTGCACAGCATGAGCTAAGACAGGTTGTTTATATGGAAAAGCCACTGCAAATGGTTTGGGTGTGCCCAAAAGTTGGGTGGGGCAGGATCTCAGCAAATCACTAGGGCAGGTGATAGCCAGTTTGATGGAGACTCAGGTATGGTGTCAGCATGGATGGAGAGGGGAGGGCTCAACAAAGAAATAATGGCTTCTGCCAACTTCTCCACCCAGGAGAAAGCTGCCTCTCCAGCCTTCTGTCTGAAGCCAGACAATTCAGTTCCTCTCTGTATGTCTCTGGAACCCTCTGAGCCACTGTCCCAGCACTGGAGCTCAGAGTGAGTGAGTCCATCAGTAAGTCCATGCATGTTCCCTTTAAGAGGAATGCCTGGGACTCCAGCCTTTCTCCATCTCACTCAGCTACAGTCTCTGCTGGTTTTCACAACCAGTAGTTATGGAGCTTTCTCTCCCTTAGCACTGGAACTATGGGCGGGGGAAACTGGTATTAGGCTGGGGCCCTTTGCTCCTCTGGAGGGTACCTCTACGGCCAAGATATCCCTCCCAGTTTTTAATGGTCATATGCAGGTGTAGGACCAACTGTTTCATATCTCTGCCCCTCCTACCAGTCTTGAGGTGGTTTCTTCTGTATGTCTGTAGGTGTAGGACTTCAGTTTAACTAGACTTCAGGTGATTCTCAATGATGGTTTGTGGGGACAGAGCCAGGAGTGCAGTTTCCAGGCTCTCGCCCTCACGTGGAAAGGTGTTGGCTTGGGTAGTAGGGAGCTGTCAGCTGTGGCTAGTTGGCCATCAGCTGTAACCAGTTAGTCAATTAGCCACTGATATAACTGTCGTGGCTGCACTGGTTGGTCAGTTGGTGGGTTGGCAGGCAGAGAAGTGGACAGCAGGTTGCAGGTCAAGTGGATCCAGCCTCCAGTGAGACTATAGTGCCGCCAGTGAGACGATAGTAGTATGACTCCCCTATCTATGGCTCCGTGGGTGTTCCTTTTTGGCCTAGCCATATCCTGCGTTCTTATGTGGGGAGCGGGAGCAGAGACTCCGCAGGTCGCCTCGCACGACAAATGGTGCAGCGAGCAGGGTCCCCCGCATGACATGGTTGTTCTGTAATTTAGTCATAATTGAGGTGGTGCTGAGAGGATATGAGCACAACAATTACCGACTTCATCACCTTGACTGGAAATTGTAGCGTATCTTTCTAATTCTGACTATCCCAAACTCCAAATTTAGTGAAGATGAATTCAATTGCTTCTGTATAATGCATTTAGAAATTAGGAAATAAGGTAGCAACTTTATTTTGAAAATAATATGGAGTACTTTTCAAAGTTTTCCCAAACTGGTGGCCTTAGCTTGACACTACAAAAATGCTGTGAAGTATAGGAACAGAATGGCCCATCTTCCTGATATGGAAACCGAGACCCAGGGAGGCTCGACTTGCCTAAGTTTACCAGGTGAATCAGCAGGAACAGGAACAGGCATATATAGTACCAGGCTATCGACCAAGCACTCTCACCCATACTATCTCATTGTGAATGGTTACAAAAGTCATCACAGGCAACTTCACTTTATAGATGAAGAAACAAAACCTCAGAGAGCTGTGACTTGCCAGAAACCAGGTAGTTGTGAATAGCTATTTTGATACCAACTGGTGAACTACAATTCAATTCTACATTCACCACCCAGAATTAGTGCAGACTACAAGTTAAAGGCATGGTCACGAACAATATTGTCCCATTTAGCTGTCAGCTGCAAGTGGGGGCCCCTATTTCTGACCAAGTAGCGACAAATCTGGAGGATTCGTATCACCTCTCTCAGGTTTGATAATTTTAGGACAGATGACTTCAAAAACTCAGGAAAATTCTGTGTTTACAATTAGAGTTTTATTCTAAAAGATTTGAATCAGGACAAACCAAACAAAGAGACACATGGGGTGAGGTCTGGGAGGGTACGAAATGCAGAGCTTCTGTGCTCTCTCTTCATGAATTCAGAGCACACCATGCTGCTGACACATCGATGTGTTCACTAACAAGGAAGGTGACTGAGCTTCAGTGTCCAAAGCTTTTCTTGGGCTTTCATCACATAGGCATGATTGATAACTCAATCTCCAGGCCCCCTTCTTTCCCCAGGCTCAAAGCCCCAATCCTCTAGTCACATGATGGGTCCTTCTGATAACTAGCCTCCATCCTGAGCCATCACATTGTAATTAAACTCAGGTGTGATCCAAGGGGCTCATGAATAACAGACATTACTATCCACTCAGGAAATTCCCAGGGTTTTAGAAGCTCCATCCCAGACAAACACCCAGGACAAACACCAAATGCTTTATTATACAACAGTAGCAGAGTAGGTCTTGAACCCTATCTGCAGAATTCAGGTCAAGTGCTTTTACCTGTGCCTCACATCAGACCCACAGCACCTGGCTCCCATTTGGCTTTCTGGCTATGTGTTTAGGAGAGTATGAGAAATCGTGATGTATTCTGACTGCATGAAGATTTGGAGAGAGGCCTCAGATGTATCAAAAATCACATCTTGTCCTTCTGTTTTGCCCACCTAAAGCCAGATCAAACCTACAATCCAACTTCCACATTTCTAAGGGGATAAATCTAAAGCAGGAAGGATGACACTGATCCTATTCTGCCTGCGCAGAGAGCTTGTCTTCAGGACAGCACAGGAGGTGCCAGTACAGATCATTGATTGTGGAGGTCTGCATTGATCTTTAATCTGCCTTTTAAACAAAAACTCTCCATGCCACACAGCTCTCTGCCCTAATTAGCGGTGTTCCAAAATCTGCAAACCAAAATGGGATGGTGGATGAGAAATTTAAGGAACAAAATCCTGGGCAGGCAGGCTGCAAAAGGGCCATATCCACTTCAATTATTGGTATGTCATTTGGTGAACAGGGGAAGGGGTTTTCGTTTGCTGTCCATGTAGTAACATGCCATGCACCGTACTAGGCACTTACAGATGCCACACATCATTTAACCCTCACAAAGTATATGTTACTGTCCTACTTTAATAGCTAAAGAACCGAGCTCTGAGAGATTAAAGAACTTGCCCCAAGATATGCAGGTAGGGAGAGGTAAAGCTGATTTGAACTCAGGTGCAGCTGCAAGACCCACTTTTTTGCTTATACCGCGCTGTCTCCAGTAGCTGGTATTAGTTTGTAAAACATTGCTGCCACTCTCGTTTGCTTGGTGTTTTTATTATTATTATTATGATTGTACAATTATGTAATTAATCTGTGATCCTCAGAAAACCTGTAATTCTGAAAGCCCAGGAAAGCAGAATGAAGCTAATCAAAGAAAAGCCTCATTTACATTAATCCTGCTGGGAGATTGCTCAGGTCATTTCTCTGAAAGCCCTGGTGACCTTGTTTAGTGTAATCTAAACATCAGGCTGCTTCCAGTTCTTAAACCACTGCTTGTTAATTCAGCCCTCTTGTACAGAACAAAGTTGTACTCACATAAAAGTTTCACTGTGGGATTATGAAAGTGTCATGGAGGGTGTCATGCAGGGTCTCTGGTCCCGCTCCCCACATAAGAACACAGGACATGGAGAAGCCAAAAAGGAACACCCACAGAGCCATAGGTAGGGGAGTCATACCACTATATTCTTGCTGGTGGCTGGGTTGGAGACACAGGAAGCAGGAGCCACACTGTCCGCAACCCGCTGTCCTAACTACAATACACGCTTGCCAGCCACCATCTTCTTGCTAGCCCCCATTTTCTGCTAGCATAGCCACGGCAGTTATATTAGTGGCCAATGGCTCACTGGTTACAGCTGACGGCCAACTAGCCACAGCTGATGGCCATTTACTACCTGAGCCAGCACCTTTCCACATGAGGCCAAGAGCCTGGAAACTGCTCTCTGGGGCTCTGTCCTCACAGAGAGCAACCCTGTTTCCAACTCCAATTTTTATTTTACTTCCTACCATGTTTCCCCGAAAATGAGACCAGGTCTTATATTAATTTTTGCTTCAAATACGCATTAGGGTTTATGTTCAGGGAATTTCATCCTGAAAAATCATGCTAGGGCTTATTTTCCAGTAAGGTCTTATTTATTACTAGCCTCTGTTGATAAATGTGGTGGTCTCTTCCGATAGGTGGGCAGAAGGCCAGAACCCACATTAGCTCAGCACTAGTGCCACCTGGTGGCTAGTCCAGGTTTCTGTGGGTCCTCCTGGGTCCTCAAACAGGTGTTTTCACAACAGCACAAGAGAGACCATACTCGTGTGTTGGGAGGAGACTAATGAGACAACAACGTACTTCATGTAACTGATTTTTAGACGTGGACAATTTTATTTCTTTTGACATCATGCAGGTACAACCCAAGAATGCGTTGGCAGCTGCTTCTTTCAGATCCCTGTTCCCACTGATATCCAGTTGTAAGCCCCATCAAGCACAAATGGCCCACTCCTTCGTCAATTTTCATATCCACAGTCTACACTACAACCCAGGAAGAAACCTTTCATCCCACATCATTCACTCAGCTGAAGATGTTTCTCAGTCACCTGCCTGGGGAAGGAAAATCAGAGATGAGTGTCCTCAGTACTATTCCTGAATAATATATAGGAGCACCAATATGTGTCATGCCTGGAATAAGTGCTGAGAATGCAAAGTTTGTAAGTTATACTTCCTGACTTTGAGAAAGGCTTGTTAAGATAGAATTACAGTAGGAAACCATGAACACTAGGTGAGAAGCGCCATGATAGGCATAATAGGGCCAGTTCAAGATTTGGAGTTAGATTTACCTGGTTTTGAATCCTGGAATCCTGAACCTGTCACTTAATTGTTATACACCAGGGGAAATGATTTGGTCTGTGGGTGTCAGTTTTCTCCTCTGTAAAATGGACATAATTTCCAGACGAGAAAATATGTCTGCTTTGTTGGATAATTGTGAGAAATAAACCGAATTGTGGAAAGAAATGAAGATGACCACATGAGAACAAAAAGAGCTTGCCACAGCAAGGGAGCCAGCCATAGTCATTGAGTTTTATGGAGACGCACAGGCAGGCAGTGAGAAAAGGGGAAGGCTTCAGGTGAGCTCTGCTTGGAGGACTAGAAGTGGGGGCAGAGGGCATCCTTTGTAATTGGTTTGGGGAGAGTTTTTGGCTTTCTGGGATGGCGGGGAATAGTGAGCTGGCAGTCAATGACCCAACCCTGCCCATTCTAGGCTGATCACCCAGGAAGATGTGGTTTGGCTTCCTGGGCTGGTTGCTGCAGAGTTTGTGGGTCGGGGTTCTGTTGTCACAAATGGTCTGGCCCCTGCCTTTTTATATATTCCGTTCCTCAGTTGTCACATGGTGTATGACATACACAGATATTTAGTAAATGGTAATTATTATTACATTCACCATGATCAGAGGTGACTCTGAAGTTGTAATTGAGCTGGACATTAGTGATAAGCTTCCTGACAGCTGTTCTCCCTGTACCAGTCAGTGTCTAATCAGGAAAACAGAAACCATGCCAGTTATTTTACCAGAGATAATTTAATATGGGAAACTGTTTGCATGGATTGGAAAACTGTAAAAGCAAAAGGGGGATAATGAGGTTATGCAGACTTAGCTATTGTAGGAAGCAGCTGCTGCCCCTCTGACTGGAAGAACAAGAAAGAGACTGAGGCTATTGGAACTCAGAGGCCCAGAGGAAGAGCTTCGCAGAGTGGTCCCCAGACCTCCTGGAAGGGCTGTGCTGCCCACTGTGCTAGTGCCTCAGGAGTCAGGAGGAGGGCCTGAAGGACCCGGACCTGGACCTCCGACCTCTGAGCCCCAGCAGACTGGTGCACACACGTCTGAGGGGGCACCATGGGGCTGATTCAGGGAGAGTGGAAGACCTTGGAAACTGGAACCAGTTGTCCCTGAAACCAATTGCTGCAGCTGAGTGAAGTGACATCATTAGGAATAGTAAGTAAAGAAACAAAAATGGGAAGCTGCCTCTCCAGCCTCTTGTTCCAGTCTCCCTCAAATATCTCTGTTGCCAGCGACTAAGAGGGGTCTGGCTGGCCAAGGAGAAATGAGGATACAGTGTCCCTGGCCCGGCATCACACAGAAGAGTCTAGAGGATGGATTTGGAACTGAATGGCAACAGCTTGTTAACTAGGATAATCCGTTTTTCATAGAACCTCTGTTTTGTTCAGGCCTAAGGTGGCTAAATGCTTTGGCAACCCTGGCCAGACTGAGGAGTGAATCTTGATTGGTGTATGCTTTTCTCCAGGTCTCCAAGCCTTGGTTTTCAAAACTGAAAAACAGCCCACTGAAAATAGACAGTTAACTCCCAGTTTTGATCTTTTCTGACCACCCACCCACTCCTCCTGTTTTTTCCTGAGTCTGGAGATGTGTGAACTGGAAGAAACCCCCAAGCTTCTCATTCCACAGTGATTCGAACAGCCTCTGCTTCCTCTCCTCTTTTTTTTCTCTCCAGAGCAAACAAGTTATTGGAGAAGTTTCCAGTCCTCTCCTTAATGGGGACAGGGGAGAGGGGGTTTCAGGGATGGGGGTAGACTTCTGTTCCAAGCCAGACGTTCCCATTATACAGAGCTGGACTCTTCTATAACATTGTTGGGCTAGAGATTTGATCAATCCCATTTTGGGAGGCAGGGCTCTAGCTTTATCCAGAAGCTACTACACATGGAAAAGACAATACCAGGCATAGGGAAAGCCAAAATCAATCAAACATGGTTGCTTCCCCAGAAAAATTCATATCTAGTGAAGAGACAGATTCCAACCAATCAGTATAATATAATGTTTTATAAATATAAGTCAATGGTGTCATGGGATCACTAGTGCCTGACTCTGTGAAGGTCTCAGAGGATTTTCCAGAGGCAGTGGCATTTGACTTGAGCCATAAATTGAAGTCTGCCAAGAGGGTGAAAAAATTAGGGGTAGAGGATCCAAAGATAATTTGGTTTCTGGCAATAATTTTTTTGTTGCAAGAATAATCATAATAATACTTCATTGATTTTATATTCCTGTTTGAAAATGTTCAAGTAGGGTATTTTAGTGAGAATACAGTGAAATTGGTCTATTAATTTACTCCTGGTAATACTATCCAAAGTTAGTAATTTGGAACGCAATATGACAACATGTGGCAAATCCCACTGCTACAAATTTATCCTAAGGAAACATATATTTCTAAAGCAAAAGCTGAGAACCCAAAGAAGTTCATTAGAGTGTTGTCTATGCTAACCAAAGACAGTGAAAACATAAAACTCTTATAGAAGGAAATGGTTTGGTAAATGAGGTATGATAATTTAATAAAATATTGTGAGCCTATTAAGATGCAACTTACAATTATACTGATGGGGGAAACATGGAAATGTGTGATGTGATGAGTGGGAGTAGAAAGATCAGAGTCCAGACACTTTGTACATTTTAATATAACTGTAAATATGTCCATGCCTGTGGATAAAGACTAGAAGGTGATTTGAAGAAATTAAAGTAGGTATCATAGTGGACCATATAGGCTCAGTGGTCAGATTACTGGACTCACCTCCCATGATTTATTAGCCTGTGACCTCATGTAATGTCTTCAACTTCTCTTAGCTTCAATTCCTTATCTATAAAATGGGGTGATAAATGGGTGTAATAAAAACACCCACCACATAGAGTTGAGAACCTTCAAATGAGATCACGCATGTAAAGTTCTTGGCTCTTGAAACCGCTCAATAAATGATGTCTGTCATTATGGGTTATTGCTATTTTAAAGATATTATAGGTGATTACCTCAATGTTTTAAAATATGCATAAGTGATATATTATCACTCTCTTTAATGGAGTTAAGTAGACCCAAGTGGGATTAAACAAAACATTGAGAAGGAAATGTTAGGTCCTGGGTTCTCTGTTTTGTCTTTGTGGCTTTATTTCTGTTTTGTCCTTTCATTTTAACCCTGCTTGACAAGTGACCAACTCTGGGAGTGAAATAAATACAATACCAAAAATTTTTGCTCAGTACCTCAGCCAGGACTTTTAACTTGTAGCCTGCCCCAATTGTTTGAAGCACAGATTTAAACAATTGAAATCTTGTCTACTTTCCTTCCCAAATGGTACACAAAATAGGGATCAGAGACACAACTGCAAAGTGGACAGTGGGAGGGCACGGGCCAGGTAAGGACTGCTTGTGAACTAGATCACTGCCACGTGAGGTTTGTGTTACTGGGCAAGGAAGGAGAGATTGTCAGTCATTTCCAAGTAACCCCCAGGGGGTTGTAACCAAACCTGGGACATGTGCAGTCATGACTTCATCAGGGCTTTGGTAGTTGGTACTATCTCGCTTCCATTTGTTCTGTAAGAAGTATGTTCAGAGGTACCTACAAAGACAGAGCAAACAGTGTCACATGATCATCCTACTCATGCCCAACTTCAGAGGAAAGGAGAGTACAGCTGGGTCCTCTTCAGTGCCACTATTTCTCTCATCACCACAGATTTTAAACTCCTGCAGTAGACCTTGCCTCATCTTCAGCTGTACATCACTGACTGCTTTGAGCACAATTTTGAAATCAATACTCTGCTCTAAAAATGACCATCTGCATCATGAATAAAAGGCTGCTTTTTTCCAGTATCAGGTTTCTGTGAGAATAGGCTAGACAAATCCCCAGGACACAGATCTGTGCAGGCAGAACCTGCCAGAGCCCAGGTACCAGCAGCTCCCTGCACACTTCTGAAAGCAGTGCATCTTAAAATGCATAGCCAGCAATTATACTACTCAAACCTACTGTCCAAAAATATCCACCAATATTCACAGATATGTTCCCCATGGCATTATTTTAATAACAAGGGTTGGAAATAATCCAAATGTCCATAAATAGAGAACTGATTAAATGAGTTATATACAACAATAATAAAAATAAGCAAAAAGTTATCTCCACACTGATATGGAAAAATATTCTAGATACATAGGTTAGTTAAGAAACAATAAGTTGAGAGGTTTCTGGTAAAATATGGTAGATTAAACACTTGTACTAGCACCATTCTGTTTGAACTAAAGTAACAGTGAGAGTATAGTAATGCACAAAACCACAATATGAAAGAGCATAGGAAAGGAAATGACAGAATAAAATTTTAGAAACAGGAAAGTTGATGGCTCATTTCATGTGCCAGGTAAGTTAAATCTTAAATTCGTAGTGAGAGAAGCCAGAAATAAGTACATTCATGCTATGGAGCTCCAGAATGGCTCAGAAATGGGTGGCACAGGTACCTCTGAAGGTGGATATCCAGGGTGATCTAGAAATAGGAGCATGTGTTGAAAGTCTTCATAAGAAGCAGGTAGACCCCAGATTTCCACCTCAATTCCACTCTGCTGATGACTTCCCTTCTACCAACTAGTAGAAGTCTGAGGGTTCACTTTCTGAGACAGGTTGAACCAGAGACATTCTGGAATCAGGGACACCAGGCATAGCTGAGGCAGGGGAGCTATATTGGAAATAGGGATGTTACTAAAGTAGTGAGGTCCTTGGCACCTGTCCTCCACTGGATTACCAGATTGCTGAAAGCCAGTGTTACACCTCCCAGGTAAGATATTGGAAGATTCTTCTCTTAGAAACTGAGCTGCTCAAGGGACAAGATCCACAGATACTTGCCAGTGGTGGTCCCCAATGAAACAGCTTAGCTAGATTATTCTACATAATTCACCAGTCAACAAGTCCAGGCCATTTCCATAAAGCTTCTCAGTTGGGTTTTCTGTGCCTTACTTTTTGGTATAAGCAGACCTGGCAAGTCTCACGACATTTTAGGAAAGCCTCTAATGTGAAAAACAGAAACCCAAACAAACACATGGGAGAATAACTGGTTTATTGTTCAGCAAATATTTATCCTTTCCCCTTTCCATTGTGGACAGATGTACAATCCATATCCAATATGTTGGATTTGGCCATGTGATTTGTTCTGACCAATGAGTTGTTTGTGATGTGACATGAGCAAATGATTGAAATGAGCTTTTACATTGGGCCTTTTTGCCATCAACATGCGAACATATTCTGGATAGCTGGTTGGTCCCAGAAGAGTGAGAAACATATATAGCTAAAACAAAACAGCCAACCCACAAGCCTGCAATATGAAGACTCATGAATTAGAAGTAAATGCTTATTACTATAAACCAATGAGGTTGGAAATGGTCTCTTATGCAGCGTTTCTGTGCCAATAGCTAACTGACACAAATGAGAAGAGAAAGAATAACTTAGAGGAAACAATGTAGAAGCAGAAGAAAATTTGAAAAAACTAATTACTATCCTCTGAGGAATAAGAAAAAAATGCATCCTGAGACTGAAAAAGCAAATGTGTAGAAAAGAAAAAAGAGCTATTGGAAATTAAGAATATAATAGCAGTAGAGAACAGCCTGAAGAGTAGAATAACAATAAAAGCAAATTACAGGGTAGAAAGTAACAGAGAAAAACGTGGAAAATAATAGAAAATTAGTTCTAGAGGTACAATATCCAAATAATAGGCATCATAGAAAGAGAAAACTGAGGGAAAGGAATGATGAAAGGAATAATTCAAAAAATTCTCCAGATTCACAGACCATGAGTTTCCATGAGAGGGCCCGCAGAGAGTCTGGTATAATCAGTGAAAGAAGACTCAAACCAAGATACAGCAGAGTAAAATTTCAGAACACTGGGGACAAAGAGAACATTGTAAAAGTTTCCTGATTGAAAAATTAGGTCACATATAAAGGATAAGAAATCAGATGGTCTTGGAATTCTCAATAGTAACACTGGAAGTAAGAAGAAATTAGGGCAATGCTTTAAAAATCACAAAGGAAAATGATATCCAATTTATAATTCTATATTCAGGAAAACTATCAGCCATATCATAAGGGTGAAGGTTGCAAAAAGTTGTGCAAGTTACAGTAGTATAAGATCTCCAAAAATTTATATCATATTCACCTTTCTTGGAAAGCTACTGGAGGATACAGCATAGAGAGAAGAAATAATCCCCAGAGTTATGAAGAAAGTAGATTATAGATTCCATTGTGCCATACATAAAGCAGATCTAGAGGGCAACTGGGAGGATGGAGGGGCCAGAAGATACATCACCAGGAGGAACAGGAAACTGATGCCTTACTTGATATAAATGAATATAGTGAGAAGAGATTTGTACTCTTGGTTGAAAGCTTGGGGATAAATTAATGTAAAATAGTTAGAAACCTATGCAAAGGAAGAAAAAAGAACATTATTGAAACCAAGCAAAACAAAAATTGTACAAGAAAAGAAATGAAATCATTGCACCCTACACCTCTAAGTGAACAATGATTACATAGTCATTACAATGTGAACATTACATTGTATTTTAACCAAGAGTATAAGTATAGTTTGGTTAGCTAAAGAACAAAGAAAAAGAAAGGTGTGTGTGTGTGTGTGTGTGTGTGTGTGTGTGTGTGTGTGTGTGTGTGTAGTGGGATGTCAGGGGAGAGCGTAAGATAACTAAATACTCATTTGCACAGTGGGAAACAATAGAAAATATTTTAAACTAAAAATCAAGAAACAACATTGCAAGTAAGTTATCTAAAAACATGGAAACAAATAGAACCTAAAGTGAATGGCTTTGGAAAGTATGAATTGGGGAGGGCTGGGGAAGTGAAACAGGACATTGCTGATTTCCATTACAAGTCTTGTAGAACAATTTGAATTTTTAAACTACAAATAATTGATAAAAATGTTAAAATTTTAATTTAAAAGTCAAAAAATTAATTTAAAATATAATTAAATAAAAATGTTTCATTAACAAGTCTACCTGACTTTATATGTTTACTTACATACCACTTTATTATATCACTTACACATAGTTAATACGAATAAGTGTATATAGTATAAAGCCTTTAAAAAGTGGAAACACGAACATTTATGTATAATGTATGTAGACAGATAAATATATAGGTTGGTCGCTAATTAGAAAATGCATAAGGAAAAATCAGGCTGAATATATCTCCATGCTATTAATAGTTGACAACTCAGTGGGGTAAGCCTATAGGAGTACTTTTACTTTCTATAGCATTCATTTGTTTGTTGTTTGAATTTATGCAATTAATTTTGAAATCAGAAAAAAAATGATTTTAGAAAAAAGTTGAGGTGAGAACACTTGTCTCCTGACGTACTTTCCCACTAACTGGAGATTCTTCATCTATCTTAGATAATAAATGGTCCAAGCATTCCAGGATGTTTTCCCAGCGTCTTCACATTCACATCTAGGGCATAGAACATGGAATTCTTTTTATTGATCCCATTTTGACTAGGGTCTAATTATGGTTTGACTTCGAGAATAACACAGATTTCTACTCATCTCCAGTTCCTTCAAGAAAACTTTGGAGGGTAACTCTCCCAGTTTGGTGAAGCATTTCCAGGCCAGAGTCATGCTCTGAATGAGACATTTTATGATCTAATACTATTATGATGGTTTTATAATATATAGAATTTCGAATCACAGAATTTCCACAATGACTGCCAACGAGGTGAGATATTTTAATTTCCAAAAGTGTTACATTATTTTGTAACCATCATCAAAATGCTTGATTTAGGCAATAATCATCACTGGATGCTAAAATCACTGGGAGAACAGTTTTAGGGGAACAGGATACTCACACAGTGTTGGAGTGTTGCATCACAGATTATTAAGTACAAAGAAAAAAGGATACTTTTGATATGGATAAGATTGGCAGACATTGGCTCAACCAAATGATTTAACTTACCACCACCAGTAATTGGACAAATAGCATCATCTGCCTTCCAGTGAGATCCACAAGAACACAACATTGTGTTTATAGTATTCCTGTCAAAAACGTTTAACCTGAATGTATCATGAGGAAACAATCAGACAAATTCAAATTGAAGGACATTGTGCAATACAACTAGCCTGAGTACTTCAAAAATATCAATGTCATGAAGGACAAAAACAGACTGAGGAGGTTTCCAGATTAAAAAATACTAAAGAGACATGACCACTACATGTAATATGTGAGATTCTAGACTGGATTCTGGATATATAAAAAAGAAAAAGCTGAAATTACATTATTAGGACAATTGGAAAACTTATACTATAGACTATATATAAGATTATAGCATTCTATCAAAGTAAATTTCTTAAATGTGATAATTTTAATATGGTTACATAGGAGAATGCACTTGGGTCTTAGAGGATATTTGTTTAAACATTTCCAGGAAAAAATATGTTACGTGAATACATTTGCCTACATGTTTAAGACAATAGAAAAGGTATGTAGAATAAAAAGTCTTAACTTATTTAGTATTACTTCAACAACTATACACTGAGCATCTATTATGTGCCAACAACTGGGTAGGCACAGGGGATACAAAGGGAGCACAAAAGTACAAGATGCCTGCCTTGATCAACTTGTTTCTGAGGAGGAGAAAAGAGCAACTACAAGGAATAATGTGGCAGGCTACCCAGATTCCGCCCTCAGGACCAAAGCACTCATTCCTCCCAGTTTCTGGCTCACACCTCCATCCTTCTCTGGGAATTACTCTTGGCTGCAGGTAACTGCGGGCCCAAGGTTATGTCTCCCCAGCTGGAGACAGCCCATATCCTGTGACCAATCTAATCTATATGGCGCTACAGAAGTCTGAGCCCCCGACCCCACGTTAGGATAACTCTGAAGGACCATCCAACCTCCGGAGCTGTTGATGGCCCCTACTGCAACTGCTTCCCTCACTCCCTCACAGGTTTTGTTTCTGAGAGCACACCCCAGTTAACCTTCTGCAGTCAAATCTACCTTTCAGAGTCTGTTTCCTGGGGAACCTGACCTAAGATGCTAACCAATTACGTGCAAAATGGTAAGCATAAAGACGCAAATACAGGGAGATTGCCAATCAAAATGGCGGCATGAGGTGAGCCTCTGTAAAGCTCCCCTGTAATTTACAACTAATCGAACAACAATAACTCCACAAAGGACTCCCTGCACAGCAGACAGACAAGACGAAGAGGCCCACTACTGAATTCACCGAAAGGTGGGTGAATCACGCGAGGGCTGGGGGGGTAGGAGGGAAGGGAGAAGTGCGGAGACGGAGTCACGCGGGCGGGCGCAGGACGCAGACCTAGCTCAGAGCTCCGAGCTCGCTGCATCCCGGAACTACCGCAGCCCAGGGAGAGGGAAGAACTCGGACTGCTAGGGCTCCGCTTATGGCCCACAGGGCTTAGGGGACAGCATATAACATGGCTGAACCCAAACCTCACGGCAGAGACCTCGGAGCAAAGACTGAGGGAAGAAGGCTGAAAACGGTGGTTTAAGCCCTAACTGCCAAGCAGAGAACGGAAGCCTTAGGCACTGAGACTAGCCGCCCCCTCCCTATCCTTCCAGAGCTCGACCCGCCCCCACCTGCCCGGTGCTAGAAGTGGAACAGTAGCAGTGTCAGATCAAAAGAACAGAATATTTGCAGTTCTGAGAACTGTGGACCTCAGACACAGATTCGCAGCCCAACTAGTTCCGGCAGAGGGGAGGGAGCTGTGGAAGCAGGACCGGCTGTGGTGGTGGTCACTGCCATTGCTCTGGGCCACCTCTCACAACTCACCCCGCCCCTGGACCCACCTATCTGGCCGGATCCCTGCAGGAGTAAACAGAACTGCTGAAACATACGGGCTCTGAATTTGGTGCAGGAAGAGCTTTGGATCTTCAAAAGCTCTCCGCATACCCACACGGACACTGCGTCCTGTGACCCAAGAGAACTATTAACAGAGGAGAAGCCCGTCTCCCAGGGAATCTCCCCATTGTGTGAGAAGCTGGAATAGTGCAGAGAAAACATAGCACTACCGTGTGAGAGACAAAAAAAGGCTACAGTCGGAGAGAAAATAAAACAGTCTACCAACAAGTACTGGAAAACAAAAGAAAGACCTCTTCCTATCAAACTGTTGCAGAAGCCACTCCTGTAGATGTCTAGGAAGAGAAATAATAAATCAGTAATTGCCATGAATAACCAAGACAACAAGACAGCTCAGAAAGAAAGTGAAAACTCTCCAGAAAAGGAACTTAAAGATATGGAAATACGTGACTTAAATGACAGAAAATTCAAGAATGCAGTTCTGAAAAAAACTCAACGAGATGCAAGAAAACACAGAAAAGCAGTTTAATGAACTCAGAAACACAATCAAAGAACAACATGAGGATTTTACGAAAGAGATTGAAATTTTAAAAAAGAACCAAATAGAATTTCTGGAGATTAAGAACTCAATAGAAGAAATTAAGAATGAAATAACCAGCTTAGGTAGTAGAGTTGACCAGATGGAGGAAAGAATCAGTGACATCGAAGATAGAAACCTGGAAATTACACAGATGGAAGAAGAAAGAGACTTGAGACTTAAAAGAAATGAAAGAAACTCTACAAAAACTTTCTGACTCCATCAGAAAGAGCAATATAAGAATAATGGGCATACCAGAAGGAAAAGAAAGAGTGAAGGGAACAGAGGGTATATTCAAACAAATTGTTGATGAGAACTTCCCAAACTTGTGGACAGAACTGGATCCTTGAATCCAAGAAGCAAATAGAACACCTAATTACCTCAATCCCAACAGGCCTTCTCGAAGGCACATTGTATTGAAGCTGTCTAAAATCAATGACAAAGAAAGAATCCTCAAGGCAGCCAGGGAAAAGAAGACGGTAACCTATACAGGAAAGCCCATTAGATTATCATCAGATTTTTCAGCAGAAACTCTACAAGCCAGGAGGGAGTGGAACCAAATATTCAGCCTATTGAAAGAGAGAAATTATGAGCCAAGAATAATATACCCAGCAAAGATATCCTTTACATATCAAGGAGGAATAAAGACCTTTCCAGACATACAGAAGCTGAGGGAATTTTCTACCACACTACCTGCACCACAAGAAATACTAAAGGAGGTTATTCGACCACCATCAACAGGGACAATTTGTGGCAACCAAAACATAAAAAGGGGGAGAGTAAAGGCCTGAACCGGAATATGGGAATGGAGAAAGTAAGCGTGCTGAAGAAAATGGAATACTCTAAATATTAAACTTTCTTTTACTTAAACTTAAGGGTAACCACTCAAGAAAAATCCAGAACTGAAATATATACTGTAGTAAAAGAAGAAACAGAGGGAAACATCGTGGAACACCACCATACAGAAATAATAGACAACAAGAAAAAGGCAAAGAAACAATGGAGACACAGCCTTACCAGAAAACTAAAGATAGAATGACAGGAAATCCTCACATATCAATAAAAACCTTAAATTTAAATGGACTGAACTCACCAATAAAAAGACACAGAGTAGCAGATTCGATCAAAAACTAAACCCAACCATATGCTGTCTCCAAGAGACACATCTCAGCTACAAGGACAAGCGTAGACTCAAAGTGAAAGGGTGGAAATTGACACTCCAAGCAAATGGTACCCTGAGAAAATCAGGTGTAGCCATAATGATATCAGATGAAACAGACTTCAGGGTGAAAAAGATAACAAGAGACAAAGATGGACATTTCATAATGGTAAAGGGGACTATACAACAAAAAGACATAACAGTCATCAATATTTATGCCCCCAATCAGGGAGCACCGAAATATACCAAGCAACTACTAACAGAACTAAAGGGAGAAATTGACCAAAACACAATTATACTAGGGGACCTAAATACATCTCTGACAGCTATGGATAGATCATCCAAATAGAAAATAAATAACGAAATAGCAGCCCTAAATGACATATTAGATGAAATGGACATAATTGACATATATAGAGCACTTCATCCTAAAACATCAGACTATACATTCTTTTCTAGTGTACATGGAACATTCTCAAGGATAGACCATATATTGGGAGATAAAATCAGCGTCAGCAAATTTAAGAAGATTGAAATCATACCAAGCATATTCTCTGATCACAAGACTTTGAAATTGGATATCAACTGCAAAAAGAAAGCAGGAAAAAACACAAATACATGGAGATTAAACAACATACTTTTAAAGAACGACTGGGTCAAAGAAGAAATTAGAGGAGAGATCAGAAGATACATAGAAACAAATGACAATGAAAATACATCCTACCAAAATTTTGGGGATGCAGCGAAAGCAGTTTTAAGAGGTGAATTTATATTATTACAGGCCTATCTCAAGAAACAAGAAAAATCCCAATTAAACAACCTCATGTTACACCTTAAAGAACTAGAAAAAGAAGAACAAGTGAAACCCAAGGTCAGCAGAAGAAAGGAAATAATAAAAATCAGAGCAGAACTAAATGAAATAGAGAACAAAAAGACAATAGAAAAAATTAATGTGGTTCTTTGAAAAGATTAACAAAATTGACAAACCGTTGGCTAGACTCACTAAGATAAAAAGAGAGAAGACATTAATTAACAAAATCAGAAATGAAAAAGGGGAAGTTATCACGGACACCACAGAAATACAAACGATCATCCAAGAATACTATGAAGGACTATATACCACCAAATTCAATAACCTAGAAGAAATGGACAAGTTCTTAGAAACATATAGCTTTCCAAGGCTGAACATGAAGAACTGGGAAATCTAAACAGACCGATCACCAGTAATGAAATTGAATCAGTCATCCAAAACCTTCCCAAAAGCAAAAGTCCAAGACCAGATGGCTTCACTAGTGAATTCTACCAAACCTTCAAAGAGGATCTAATACCAATCCTGCTCAAACTCTTCCAAAAAATTGAAGAAGAGACAGTACTCCCTAACTCATTTTATGAGGCCAACATTATCCTGATACCAAAACCTGGTAAGGACAACACAAAAAAAGAAAACTACAGACCAATATCTCTGATGAATACAGATGCAAAAATCCTAAACAAAATTCTAACAAATCGAAAACAATGCATTAAAAAGATCATTCATCATGACCAAGTGGGGTTCATCCTCGGGGCACAAGGATGGTTCAACATCCGCAAATCCATCAATGTGATACATAAACAAAATAAAGGACAAAAATCATATGATTATATCAATTGATGCAGAAAAAGCATCTGACAAGATACAGCATCCATTTATGATTAAAACACTTAATAAAATAGGTATAGAAGGAAAATACCTTAACATAATAAAGGCCATATATGAAAAACCCTCAGCTAATCTGATAATTAATGGTGAAAAACTGAAGCCCTTTGCTCTACATTCAGGAACACGACAGGGCTGTCCCCTATCACCTCTGCTTTTCAACGTAGTGTTGGAAGTCCTTGCGAGAGCAATTAGGCAAGAGAAAGAAATAAAAGGCATCCAAATTGGGAATGAAGAAGTTAAATTATCACTCTTTGCCGATGACATGATGCTATAATATAGAAAACCCTAAAGAGTCCACCAAAAAGCTATTAGAAACAATCAACGAATACAGTAAAGTTGCTGGCTACAAAATCAACGTACAAAAGTTCATTGCATTCCTACATACTAACAATCAAATCTCAGAAAAAGAAATACAAAAAACAGTTCCTTTTACAATTGCAGCTAAAAGAATAAAATACCCTAGGAATAAACTTAACCAAGGATGTGAAAGACCTATATGCTGAAAACTATAAGACATTTTTGAAAGAAATTGAAGAAGACACAAAGAAATGGAAAGACATTCCGAGCTCATGGATTGGAAGAATCAAAATAGTTCAAATGGCCATATTACCCAAAGCAATATACAGATTTAATGCAATCCCCATCAAAATCTCAATGGTATTTTTTAAAGAAATAGAACAAAAAATCATCAGATTTGTCTGGAACCACAAAAGACCCCGAATAGCCAAAGCTATTTTAAGAAAAAAGAACAATACTGGAGGTATCACACTCCCTGACTTTAGCTTGTACTACAGGGCTACAATAATCAAAACAGCATGGAATTGGCAGAAAAACAGACACATAGACCAATGGAATAGAACTGAGAACCCAGAAATAAAACCACATAAATATGGACAGATAATTTTTGACAAAGAAGCTAAAAACATACAATGGAGGAAAGACAGCCTCTTCAATAAATGGTGCTGGCAGAATTGGAAAGCCATGTGCAAAAGAATGAAACTGGACTGCTATCTGTCACCATGTACCAAAATTAAATCAAAATGGATCAAAGACTTAAGCATAAGACCTGACACAATAAACTTCATAGAAGAAAACATAGGTACTAAACTTATGGACCTTGGGTTCAGAGAGCATTTTATGAATTTGACTCCAAAGGAAATGGAAGTAAAAGCTAAAATAAACTAATGGGACTATATGAAACTTAAAAGCTTCTGCACAGCAAAAGAAACCATTGACAAAATAAAGAGGCAACCAACTGAATGGGAGAAGATTTTTGCAAACAGTGCCTCCGATAAGGGGCTAATATCCAAAATATACAAGGAACTCATGAAACTCAACAACAAAAAAACAAACAACCCAGTTGAAAAATGGGCAGAGGAGCCGAAGAGACATTTCTCCAAAGAGGACATACAAATGGCAAATAGACATATGAAAAAATGCTCAACATCACTAATCATCAGAGAAATGCAAATAAAAACCACAATGAGATATCACCTCACCCCAGTCAGAATGGCTATCATCAACAAGACAAATAGTAAGAAGTGTTGGAGAGGCTGTGGAGAAAAAGGAACCCTTATACAGTGTTGGTGGGAACGCAGACTGGTGCAGCCGTTATGGAAGGCAGTGTGGAGGTTCCTCAAAAAATTACGAATAGAATTACCATATGACCCAGCAATCCCTCTCCTGGGTATCTACCCAAAAAATCTGAAAACATTTATACATAAAGACACGTGTGCTCCAATGTTTATTGCAACTTTATTTACGATGGCCAAGACATGGAAACAACCAAAATGTCCTTCAATAGATGAATGAATAAAGAAGTTGTGGTATATATACACAATGGAATACTATTCGGCGGTAAGAAAAGATGATATAGGAACATTTGTGACAACATTGATGGATCTTGAGAGTATAATGCTAAGCGAAATTAGTCAGACAGAAAAAGCAGAGAACCATATGATTTCACTGATATGTGGTATATAAACCAAAAACAACAAAGGAACAAGACAAACAAATGAGAAACAAAAACTCATAGACACAGACAATAGTTTAGTGGTTACCAGAGGGTAAGGGGTGGGTGGGAGATGAGGGTAAGGGGGATCAAATATATGGTGATGGAAGGAGAACTGACTCCAGGTGGTGAACACACAATGGGATTTATAGATGATGTAATACAGAATTGTACACCTGAAATCTATGTAATTTTACTAAAAATTGTCACCCCAATAAATTAAAAAAAAAAAAGATGCAAATTCGGGATTTGATAGGGCCAGATGAGTACCAGGTGGACAGTTTTCACAATCTTGGGTGAAGACTTGGTGACAAGAAACCATATGACAAAAGAAAACAAAAGCTGTGGCCAGATGTCTCAGTTGGTTAGAGCACAAGCTCTGAACAACAGAGTCGCTAGTTCGATTGGTTCGATTTCCACATGGGCGAGTGAGCTGTGCCCTCCACAACTTGACTGAAGGACAATGACTTGGAGCTGATGGGCCCTGGAGAAACACACTGTTCCCCAATAGTCCCCAAGAAAATTTTTTTAAAAATCATTAAAAGAATATTTTTGTTCTAATTACAATATATATTTTTTTCACTTACAATTGACATTCAATATTATTTTATATTAGTTTCAGGTATACAGCATAGTGGTTAGACCAGCCTCTGCATAGTTTTCAAATTGGAAATATTTGACTAAGTCATTGGGCTCTCTTTTAACTTCAGTTTTAAGATCTTTTGCTTGCTTGAAATGGGAAAGCTGGAGGCAAATTCTTAGATTCAAGCTAAGGAAAAAAAATAAAAGCAAGATATTCCTTGCCCACCCTCACTTCCCCAACCTCTCCTCCTCCTGTTACTGTTTTTAAATAAGAGGACAAAGCAGGCCAGCCTTGGCAAGTGGTTATTGATAATGGTTCTGCAAAAGGACCACCCACCTACCTTCACTCTATTTATAGCTTTGTATCTAAAAAATGGCAATTTTATGAGAGCTGGAACTGGTGAGTGCTGGATTCTGGCAGCTCTCCTCATCTTCATCTCCATAATGACCATGCCTAGGGCACTAGAAATAGGAGAAGCACTTGTAGGAAAAGACATCTCTCTCATTATATAACGTTATTATGCTTTGTGACAGTTAATGGGCAGAAGAAAACAATGGCGCTAATAATTGTGTGGTAGTTTTAGTCCTCCATGTAACAGCACTGTGGGTTCATTGCCTCTTGACAGCCTGTTTATATTGGTGGGAGGGAAATCCTAGATTTGTAGTTGCGTTCTGATTCCTAACAGCCCACCAGCACTCTCCTTCAACATTGATATGGCAATGAGTTTGATACTGGCAACTACCCTTATGATATACTCCTGTGGAAATTAATTTAGTGTATTTGGAAGAGTTAAGGCATCCCAACAGACAAAATGAATGTTTATCGCCTTAAGGTGTTTTTTTTAAGGTGAGGGCAGTAACCTGAGAATAAGAGGCTTACCTAGAACGGAGGCCTGGTTTTATCCATGACAGATTCAAATTTCCTCGGCAAGTCTCTTGTGTATTCTCGGAGTCCGATTCCTTTTCGGCAGCATGAGCAAAGACTCTCTGAACTTTCTTGATTACAAGAATAATACAACGTTAAAATGAGATCACGTAGAAAATAACGCTTTCTCCTTCTCTTTCTACTTCTGGTTCTGACCTACACTGTGAGGAGACCTCCATACTCCCCACAGACAGTCATCCCTTGAGCCCATCTTGGTTCTAGGAGTGTACACCTGGGGAGGACAGTGCTGCCCTTGAGGGATGGACCTACGGAAGAAGCCTGTGCAGGCCCCGCAGGCAGACTTGGGGCTGTTTGGTAAGAAGAAACTGGGATTGGGATTCCTGGCACAGGATTCAGGTCATCTTGGCTTCTTGGCCCAGGGACTCTTCTTCCCATGGGGAGAGGTGCAGACAGAGCAGGGCCAAGGTGGGTGGCCCTCCAGAGCATAGGGCACAGAATGGGAATCCCTCATGACTGGATCTAAGGGCTGTGCTGGCTGGTGTTTTAGAGCATTGGCATAAAAGCTGGACTACCTGGGATTAAATCCTGGCTTCATCACTTTCTGGAGTATGATCAGGGTTAATTTACTTAACAGTTTTCTGCCAAATTTTCCTCATCTACAAAATAGAGGTGACAGTAGAGTACGTACCTCATAGGGTTGTTATAAGGACTAAATATGTTATTATATGTAAAAATCACTTAGAAATGTGTCTGGCACACAGAGCCCTCTATCTATTAATTATTCATACCTTCCTCTTTTCTTAATGATTGTTTGACCTGGTATGATCACAATAGTCGATGTCCCATTACTACTTATGCTTAGCAGAAAGAGAGAAAGGAAACATACAATGATTTCATACATGGCTTCCAATTGTCTTCTAATGTGCCAACGGTTGGTGAATTTAGTTTTTGTTTTGCTTTGTTTTGTTTGGCAAAGTTTGGAAAAAGGCTTACACTGCCCAAAAGGTATTCTAGGGTATTTAAATATGAAACTTCTTATAGAAAGGACTTAGAGCACTGCAGGCAGGAAGTATTAGGTTGGTGCACAAAAGTCATTGTGGTTTAAAAGGTTAAAAATAATTGCAAAAACCTCAATTACTTTTGCACCAACCTAACAAATGGTTGAGTATTTTCTCAAGATTTTAAGTAAAGAAATACCCATCTGTTTGGAGCACATTAAAGTTTTGTGGACAAAACTTTAATTTCGCAGGCAGAGGAGATGTTGAAATAATTTTTTTTTCAATTGTGGTAAAAAACACATAACATAAAAATTTACCATTTAATACATTTTTAAGTGTGCAGCTCAGTAAGTACGTTCACATTGCTGTGTAACCAATCTCCGGGACTTTTTCAGCTTGCAAAACAGAAGCTCTGTACCTATTAAATAACAACTCCCCATTCCTCCCTCCCCCAGCCCCTGGAAACCATTATTCTACTTTCTGTCTCTATGAATTTGACTACTTTGAGTACCTTATATGACTGGAATCATACAGTACTTGACTTTTTGTGACTGGTTTATTTTGCTTCATATAATGTTCTCAAGGTTCATCCAGCTTGTTACATTTGACATGAAATGACTTTTAAGTCTTTTTCTAGCTTTTTGGGATTGGTAACCTGAAACTTTCAGACAATTGAGAAGTTGAGAAGGTGGGACTGGCAATAAGAACCCTGTGTCAGAGATGGATCCTAAGGGTTTGCTTTTCTTGTGGGAGCAGAGCCCCTCATCCTAACACCCATCTTCTTGGCACCGATAACACCGGCATTATGAGAGAACAAATACAAATAGCTTTTAAATGGTTTCTCAGATTTACCTGGATAGGTTGGCAAGGAAAATACAGAACTGCAGGTATTAATTTGATGGAAATCCAAAAGTGGTTCTACTGACATTTTAATTATTCTTGATCTCCTGGTAGACTAAAGAAGGCTTTTGTCAAATCCAGAAATTTTCAAATGAGGACTGAGTTCAGTGGCAGTGACTAAAATACTTTTAAACCTTCAAATTATAATGGATTTCAATTCCTTTGTCTGTACATTTGTTTGAAATATTTTAGTCAATATGTCTCAGAGTCTTCCGTGACCCCCATCTCTGTGGAGATCTGTCATCCAAAGTCTTGCCTTGGTAAACTTTTCATTAGTTTATTGTTTTCTTAGATGGACTGTAAGGGCAGGAATCACACATTATGTATGCTTCTTTTATCCCCCTCCACAGTGCCCTTTTCAGGTGACAAACACAGTTTTTTGTTAAATGACTGACTGAATGTGTGAATGAATGGATAAATAATTAATACAAATTATGAAATGCCTTAACATTATAGTTGTAATAATGCTATCCTGCTAATAGGATAGAAATGCTGTTCTTTGCTGATTTGGAATTTTCTTTGAGGCAAGTTGTTCATGAATTCACTAATGAATGTTAGAATCCTGGGAATATGACTTAAAGACATATTGGAGGCAGCGGAAAATGTCATCAAGAAGAAGGAAATAGGAACATAAATTTTATTATTTTCATGATCATCTACTTATTCATTCATATGCTTTCTCACAGCATGACTTACTCAATCAATATTTACTGAGTATCCATTATTATAAGTCATTGTGCCCTAGCATATAATAGGGTTGCAAGAATGAATGGGACATTAAATTTTCAAATCTGTGATTTGAGCATTCTAGGAGATCAGACATGATAAAAATTGATATGATACAATGCAAAAATACAGGTGGCATAAAAAAGGTATAAATATTTTCTGTGAAATACAGGGGAATAAAAGATGACTTCCAATTGGGCATTGGGGTGGAGAGATGAGAAAAGACTTCACGAAAAAACAGCATTAAAAGTGCCTCTAAGGCCATCGGAAATATGGGAGAGCAGGGGTTGAGGTTAGCTCTAGCCGAAGGAACAGAGAACAGAGGGTAGAAGGTGAGAACAAGCAGAGCAGGGAGAGCAGGGAACATTGAACAGTGAACATGTCTAATGTTCACTAAATGTAGCATTTGTAAAGAAAGAATTAAACCAAGGCATGAATACGAGAGGGTGGAAATTACTGAGGGCTAGTTTAGAGGCTGCCTACTCCAACTACCATACCTCAGCTGGAATTTTAATATGCTCTATATTACTTAACCTTAGGAATAAATATGCATGGTATTAGATTCATGCTCAGTTGAAGTAAATTGGGCTCAGAGAGGTTAAGTAGCTTGCCTAAGATCACATGGTTATACCTAAATAATTATAAAATAAACCAATATAGATTAAAATGCCATTATAGCAAATAGCATTTTATAGAAATTTCCATGAAGAAGTCTAGGTCCTAATCAATTCATTTTGTTTGTTAAATAATAATAAAAATTTTTGCTTATCACTGCATATTTACTATATAATATGCACCATGATAATCTCATTTCATCCTCCCAATAACACGTGAAGTGAGTACTATTAGGGTGCTCATTTGACAGACAAGGAAATCAAAATCAGAAAGTTGAGATAATTTTGTCAAAATCACATTGTTAGTAAATGATACAGTCAGAATTTGATCACAGTTTCAATTGAATAAACTAAGTTTATTCAGCCAATAAATACTTTTTGAGCTTCAACTACGTTTACACCTCGGCTAGATTCTGGGGATACATGATTTTAAGGTACTCACATCCTTACAGATATGTAGGTAAATTATTACAATATGATTCAATATTGTATTACAATATAACACAATTCCTTATCCCATCAACCCCTTATTATTTTCTCTTTTTTATCTCTCATGGGTAGGAGGACTTTGGTTAAAAAAAGACAAGGAATTTGTTAGCATAATAACTGTATTATAAGGACTTTTTGTTGCAAGTGATAAGAACCCAACTCTGATTGGCTTAAGTAACAAAGGAAATTATTGGCTCTCAAAACTAAAAAGTTCAGGGAGTAACTAGCTTCAGGCGTGACTCCAGGTCTCAAGCAAGAGATTGTTTCTCTATCTTTTGTTATGCTTTTCTCCTTTTGAATTTTATTCTCAATCATGGGTAGCAGGATGGCCAAGCTGTTCCACTTATATCCAACCAGCTTAGAACCTTCTAGGAAAGAAAAATATATGGCTTTACCAATAGTTCACAGTCACAAGTGTCACACTCATTGACCTGACAGGGGTCAATGCATGGCCCAGATAGTGGTCAGAGGGATGCAATATTCTCATTGTTCTGGCTTAGGTCACAAGTGTACTTTAAAAGAAACCAAATGGGCCAAAAAAGGAGTAGGATTCATTCCCTGAAGAAAACCTGGATGTTTTTAAAAGATGAAGGGGGCCTAGGTACCATTGTATATGGAAACCACACAATCCACTACACTAACATTTCAAAGTTGCACTAAGAGGTCAGAAATATCATGAACAATAACAAAAATAAACAAACAAACTCCCCTTATAAATCTAGCATATTTTCCACTCTGGAGAATCTAAATGGCAATTTTTTATGTCTATCATTCAGCACATATTGATTGTGGACTTACCACTAGGCAGACACCATCGTAGGGGATACCCCCTTGAGAGGAGGCAGAGAAACCCACTGCCACCCCTCCAGCATGGCAAAGAACAATGGGTATCATGATTTTCCCTTTTGGTTTCCAGGATCGAATCAGGGCCCTGGAAGAAAGAATAGAGGGGTGGCCAAGATGGAAGATAATGTGGGAGAGAGGAGAGGAAGAGAGGCAAGAAGGAAAAGAGACTCTCATCCATAGCTGGCTTACGCAGTTTGTCTAGAAGTAAACCAATGAGAAAAGTAATCTTTAGCAGAAGGCTCTGGACTCCACATAGGTTTGTGACTGGCTAGCAGTAAGATCATTTCCTTTTTAGAACTGATGATGCCTGAATCCCTTCCCAAGTGAAGACAGAACAAGAAGTTACACCACATGAAAAGTTCTACGAGGATTCAAAGGACAGGTGATGTGAGCTTAACCCATTTTAAAGAATGAGTTACGGGTAAAGGGACATTCCAGGCAGAAAATCGTCATAGCATGAGCAGTAATTGTGATTTAGTGATATAGTTTTAAAACTTCTCTGTAACAGATAACCAGAAGAAGCCTCAGCTCCCAGGAACAGCCCGTCTTTATAAGTTAAGGGCAGGAAAGAGCTGAGCTATAGCTGCACTGCTGTTTAATTCCACTCCTTACCAGTAACAAGTATGTATTATATGCTCTCTCTTCAAATATTGCAAACCTCCTCCCACTTCTACCTCCAAATGCACCACAAATCTTCAAGTGTGGCAGGTTGGGGGAGGAAAGAACGTCAGCTTTAGAATCACTCCAAACTGGGTTTGTATGTTGGCCTTGCCATTTATTAGATTATGATTTTGAGCAAGTTATTTCACTTCTGTAGGTCTCATTTTTCTTATCTGTAAATTGGAACTAATATTACTCATAGGATTGCTGCAGTAATGAAGTGAGAGGTTGCATGTGAAAAGCCTGGATCTTACAAAAGCATTCAACATATGTTACTTTCCATGGTTCCCCCACTCCTGAAATTTAAAAAAAAAAAAAAAAAAAAAGCATCTGCGATGAAGGACAGGCTCTCTTCTGTACACAGTGTGCAAGACTGAAATTTGGCAGAGAAGAATCAAGCAGCCATCAGTTATTTTTTAAACATTTTCCCACTTTTCTAAAGGATAAACAAGAATAGAAAGCCAACTCTATGCCAGTATTTATATGTAGACACTGAGGTTGAATGTAAATGGTCATTTGAGGCTGAAATAACATTAAAATTTTACTATGAATGAAGATTAAACTTCTCTGATATGATCAGTTGTTGATAATGGGTTCCCAATGTTAGTGTGACAAATATAATTCTATTCACAGACATTGAATCAGCTCACCTGCCTCCAACACCTCTACTCCATCTTACACATTGCTGCCTATTTATCTTCCTTCATGTTTCACCCTCTTCCCTTCCCGCTGAAAAATCCTCAGCTCTGATGGGATGCACTATCCCGTGCCTTCCTCACCACAGCTAATATTATCCACTTGGCACACTACCAGCTTCTGGATTTAGCTCACACAGTCCCTCCTGCCAAAAACTCTCCTTCCTCTTCTCCATTTCACTGCCATCAAACCCTTCAATATTCACCTGGCTCTCTAGCCCTTGAGTGGAGTTTCCAGCAGGTGGCACCCTAAGTGAACCCCCTTGCTACTGCTAACCTTGAGCAATGATTGGTTGTCCTTATCTTTGCGTTTGCACCCGGTCTCTCTGACTAAATAATAAATTTTTAAAATGCAGAAGTTATTTCTATTAGAGGCATGCATATGTATCTTTGAAGACTTTCAATGTATTATCAATAATAAAAAGTAAATTCATATGCAACGTTTTAAGAATCTCATTCATTGTATAAAGGTTCATATACCCTAACGTTTAATTCACACAAAGATGGGAGAAAGGCAAGGATAAGAATATAATTGTGATGAAAATTTGGAGGTATGGATCTGATCAGTGTATCGGGGTTAGTTGAAGATCTGTTACTATCATGTGCTTGTCAGAATTCTTTGTAGCAAACTTGCAGCAACACTACGAAAGGATACTGCCTTTTCTGCCCACAGTGAATAACAGAGTCTTGTCTAAAATAGTCAGAGTCCAACTCCCTATAGATATATAACAATATTGAAGGACTGGATGTAAGCAACAAAGGACCTGACCCATACCCTTAGATGACAACTCTATACAGTTTTGTATACAGCTAATTTGAGCATAAATAGACATAACTGTGAATACTAGACTGGGCAGGGAGGTTCTGAGATCAAACTCCAGTTTGTCCAGTTCCAGTTCCACCTTGAGGAAATGGTGAGACTCAGAGTGGTCTAGAGAGGGTCTTTTGGCCTGATGTGTTCTGTTTCTTGTCACATTGTTTTTTCCAAGTTCTCTCAATATTCTTGTGATTTTGTGCTATTCCAATTTTTTGTTGAGGCTGTCGCTTCTTTATTTCAAGCTGTAACTAATATGCTTTTAATCCTGGATGTTGTGGGGGATCTGACCAGGCAACTGAACTGTATTTGGTCACCAGGGTTGATCAAGTGAATCTGGCTGACAGGCAGGTTCATTCATCCTTTGCCACCGCATGCACATCTCCCCTCAAACTATGACACTATCCAGGATGACCATCCCTTAGAGAATGGCTATTCAGTTCAAGGTTCTTAATCTTTGCTCCCCAAATTCTGTATAGAATTAAATGTAGGTTAAATATAATCTATCTACACACAGTGGTTGGCAAGATGCTTGCTGCTTGCTTTGTTGGTTAGCCCAGGGAAGGAGTCTATCTCTAACTTCAATCCTCTTAATTTCATATCTTGTATCTTATTCATCTTCAAGCTTAATCTTCAGAATAATCTTCATTATCTTCCTTGTCATCATGATAGGGGGGAGAGAGAGTATTTTTTCTCTTTGCCAAGAAGAGTTGTTTCATGTTTGGAACACCTACTGAAAAAGATTTCCCATTTGATGTACTGTGATACCTGCTGTTCCTGTACCCTCACTTTCTAGGTCAAATATTCTTTAATCCCCACAACCTCAGCATTAAACCCAATCTCCTGACAGCAGTAGGTCAGAGCTATAACTGCCTTACATAGGCTATAGTAACACAGTCTCATAAATACAGAACTAATACACACATGAAAAAAATCAGAATAATACAAATTAAAGGCAAATTATATAGGATAGACTGTGCAGTAGGGGAGGGGAAACAAGAGAGATTCATGAGAGCTGAAGTGATAGGGAAAAAATTCAAAAAGAGTAGACTTAGGAACCTATTCCAAAGATACACTGGCAAAACTATGAAAAGACATGAGCATCATAGTACTATTTGCAATGCTAAAGAGTAGAAACAACACAACATCAATAGAGGACAGATGGAATAATTAGTTTATCTGCAGAATGGAAAACTAGCCAGCTGTTAAAAAGAAAGGATTGTCTCTATATTCAGTTTTGGAATGATTTCTGGTAAATATTGCTAATTGAAAACTGTAAGGTTCAGAAGAGTGTGCATAATATACTAACTTTTATCTAAGAAAGGGTGCATAATGCAATTATATACATATTTGCTTATATTTAAAATAATAAGCAATGAAAGGACAAACTCTCAAGTAAAAAATTGGTTAACTTTAGGGAGATGGAGAAGACAGAAATGAAAACTAGACTGCCCTGAATGTACCTGTATTAGGTATTGATTGCTGCATAACAGATTATTCCCAAAACTTAGTGGCTTAAAATAACGATAAACTTCTATTATCTTAGATAAGTTCTGAGAGTCAGGAATCCAGGAGCAGCTTAGCTGGCTGTTTCTGGCTCTGGGTATTTCATGAGATTGTAGTCAAGATGTTGGTCCAAGTTTCAGTCATCTACAGGTTTGACTGGGTTAGTATCCACCTGCTCAATTGTTTTCTCACATGGCTGTTGGTGGGAGGCCTCAGTTCCTCGCCACATGGACCTCTCTCTAATAGAATTGCTTGAACATCCTTATGACATGGCAGCTGGATTCCTCTAGCACAAGGAGGAAATTGCAAAATAACTGCAGTACCTTTTATGACCTAGTCTTGGAGGTACACATTATATTTGTACCTTACTTTATTCATTAGAAGCAAGATATGACTCCAACCCACACTCAAGGGGAGAGGAATTAGGGAACACCTTTGGAAGAGTGTGTTAAAGAATTTGTGGATGTATTTTAAATTACCACAGTATCGAATTTTATACATTTGAGTTTGAGACGATAGCAATGTCTTATATAATTACCAAGTTGAATACAATTGAATAAATAATAAGTTGAATAAAATTGAAAAAGGAAAATGTAATGTCTAACATTGATAGCAAAATGAAAGAAATGAACCTAAACACATATCAAGTGGAAGATTTAAACACAGAGATAGTAATTACTTCAATTATAACAGAATAATTTGATTGTACACGTCTAGAAGAATATAGCCAAAGGATCAAAAGAACTGTAAAAAAAAATCTTAAACTGCTTTCAGTAATTATAATTATAGTATGATTATTCTGAAACTATCATATATATATATATACACACATATATATATACACATACATATATGTGTATATATATATATATATATATATATATTTTGAAATATAACTATTCTAGATATGTACGGTATCAGTATTATGGTATATAGTATACATTAGTATATATTATATATACTGTGTTAGTATTATTCTGGAACTATTAAATACATATATGTGTGAATGTGTGTATGTGTATACAAGGATACATCAAATAAAGAATCTGTTAATGTGTTTAAGATCCAAATCTTTTATCAGAGAAGGATATATAAACATAAAATTTAATGAGGCAAGTGGAAAATCCTGTAATCTTAAATTTGATTTGAAAAATTAATAAGAACTTAAAGATATTTAGGGATACCAGTCAAGATGGCAGAGTATGTACACACTGCTCGCCTCCTCCATGACCACATCAAAATTGCAACTAAATTATAGAACAATCAACGTGGAGAACCATCTGAAGGCTAGCTAAACAGAATTTCTATAAGGATATAAAGAAGGGGCCATTTTGAGATAAGTAGGGGGAGCAGAGACACAGAATGGACAGTCCCACACTCATGTACGGCAGTTGAGAATCAGGAGGGCTATCTCCGTGGCAGAGGTTCCTCCTGAGGAGCGAGGGGCTCCAGATCTACACTGAGATCCCCAGCCCAGGGCTCCAGTGCTGAGAAAAGGAGTCCCCACTATAGATGGCTGTGAAAATCAGTGGGGATTCCATCTGGGTGAGACTGAGGGCTGCTGGAAACTCTGGTGTCCTCTGAAAGGGCAGCAAACAGAACCACTTACCCACAAATACTCACCCCAAGCTCCAGTGAAGGTACAGTAGCTTGAAAGGTACCAGAGACATACAGGGAGGAAACTGAATTGTGTGGCTTCAAGGCAAGAGCTGGAGAGTCAGCCGCTATTGTTCCTGTGTTGAGCCCTCCCCCAACACAACCTGCAGGCAGAGGTGGGCACCAAATATGAATCTGTATTAACCTGGTGAATATCGCTTGTCCCCCACCCATATTCCCTGAGACCCCACACCTCCAGCTCACTCACTGCTCTTGGTTCTTTCAGCGGTGGTGCCTCATGGGCAGCCAGCCCTGGCCTGTGCTGCAGACTTTCTTAAAAATGATCTAAGGTCCTCAGGCCACAAGCAGGTGGTGGTTGATCTCAGCGTACCCTATGCCTCTTGCTGAGCAGCCCCATTCATTGCACTGATGACAAATCTGAATCTGCTTTAACCTGCTGAACACCACTCACCCCACCCTGGTGACTCCCTGAGACCCCACTCCACCCAACTCACGCACCAACTTTGTCTCTTTCAGTAGCTCTACCTCACTAGCAGCCAGCCTCCACCCATGCTACAGACTTTCTTTGAAACTCTCTAAGGTCCCCAGGCTCCAGGCAAGCAGTGCCTGGCCTCAGCCTACCCTGTGCCTCTTGCTGAGCTGGCCCAAGCCCAGCACTGGTGGCAGCCAGCCTCAGGTCACAGTGTGGCCTCATTCATATAACTCTGGGCCTAGTTCAGGCATCTGCCAACCACAGATTGCTTTGTAGCTCCTATCAGGTGGCCCTGGGCCAGGCACAGGCAATGACTGACCTCAGCCTGCACCAGAACCCCTCCCAAGAAGTCCCAAAACTAACACACCAGGTGGTTTCAGTCCACAGCAGAGTACTACCTGATTAGCTCCACAAATAGTACACCCAAACGGTGGTCTTTGGAGGCACCAGAGCCCACTGGGGTGCATCTCACTCCATGAGGTCAGCCCCTGGACACCAGCTCCTCTACAGTGGTTGTGACCAGTCCTCACAGCCAGTCAGCCTGTGGGAAAACCACATCTGCTGACTTGCCAATAGCATTCATGGCTCAACTACAATAGAAGGGCATAAAAACACACAAAAGGGGCACCCTTGCAGCACCCAGCTCAGGAGACCAGGGACCACCGGCATAAAGGCACTCTACCAAGACTGGGAGACATAGCAGCTTTACCTAATACATAGAAACACAGACAGGCAGCCAGAATGGGGAGATAAAGAGACATATCCCAAATGAAAAAGAACAGGAGAAAACTCCAGAAAAAGAACTAAAATAAATGGAGACAAGCAATTTACCAGACGCAGAGTTCAAAACACTGATTATAAGGATGCTCAACGAATTTAGGGGAATAATAGATAAGCTCAATGAGAATTTCAACAAAGATAGTAAACATTAAAAAAAGGACATGAAAACCATAAAAAAGAACCAGTCAGAATTGAAGACTACAGTAACTAAAATGAAGAATACACTAGAAGGAATCAATAGCTGGTTAGTTGAAGCAGAGGATTGAATCAGTGATTTGGAAGACAAGGTAGCAGAAAACACCCAATCAGACAATCAAAAAGCAAAATAAATAAAAATAAAATAAATTAATGAAGATAGTTTAAGGGCCTCTGGGACAGCATCAAACATATGAATATTCGCATCATAGGGGTACCAGAAGGAGAAGAGAGGGAGAACAAGGTATTGAAAAATTATTTGAAGAAATGACAGAACACTTCCCTAACCTGGTGAAGGACATAGGCACACAAGTTTAGGAAGCACAGAAAGTCCCAAACAGGATGAACCTAAACAGGCCCACATCAAGACATATCATAATTAAAATACCAAAAATTAAATACTAAAAGAGAATATTAAAAACAGCAAGAGAAAGGAAGTTAGTTACCTACAAAGGAGCCCCCATAAGACTGTCAGCTGATTTCTCAGCAGAAACTTTGCAGGCCTGAAGGGATTGGCAGGAAATATTCAAAGTGATGAAAAGCAAGGACGTATAACCAAGACTACTCTACTCAGCAAAGGTATCAGTTAAAAATAAAGGGGAGATAGAGAGCTTCCCAGACAAGAAAAAGGTAAAGAAGTTCATTACAACAAATGTTAAAGGGAATTCTTTAAGAAGAAGAGCTGTGTGTGGGTGAGGGGAGGGATAACATAGTTATGAATAAATTAACAATAACTACATAACTAGGAATAGTCACTTTAAATGTAAATGTATTAAATGCTCCAATCACAAGATGGAGGCTGAATGGATAAGTAAATAAGACCCATACATATGCAGTCTACAAGAGATCCACTTCAGAACAAAAGACATACAGAGACTGAAAATGAGGTGATGGAAGAAAATAGTTCATGCAAACAGAAGTGAAAAAAAAAAGTTGGGGTAACGATATTTATTTCAGACAAAATAAACTTTAAAACAAAGCCCTTAATAACAAAGAAAGACATTAGATAATGATAAAGGGGTCAATCCAACAAAAAGATATAACCTTTGTAACCATTCATGCATCCAATGTAAGAGCACCTAAATATATAAAGCAAATATTGATGGACATAAAGAGAGAGAGTGACAGTAATACAGTTATTGTAGGGGATTTTAGCACTCTATTGATACCAATGGGCAGATCTTCCAGACAGAAAATCAACAAGGAAACAACAGCCTTAAATGACAAACTAGGTCAGATGGATTTGATTGACATTTTTAGAACATTTCACCCCAAAGTAGAATATCCATTCTTTTCAAGTGCACATAGAATATTTTCCAGGATAGACTACACGATAGGCCACAAAACAAGTCTCAAAACATTTAAGAAGATTGAAATCATATCAAACATGTTCTCCAACCACAATGGTACGAACGTAGAAAGAAGAAAAGTAGAAAGAGAAAAACTGAAAAACACATGGAGGCTAAATAGCATGCTACTAAACAATGAATTGGTTAACAATGGGATTTAAAAATTGAAAGATACCTTGAGACAAATGAAAATGAAAACACAACAACCCCAAATCTATGGGATACAGACAAATCAGTTCTAAGAGGGAAATACATAGCAATTAGGCCTGTCTCAAGAAGGAAAACATCAAATAAACAATCTAACCTTACACCTAAAGGAACTAGAAAAAGAAGATCAAATAAAGCCCAAACTGAGTAGATGGAAGGAAATAATAAAGATCAGAGCAGAGAGGAGGATCAACCAGGATGATGCAGTAGGTAAACGCTGTGTTTACCTTCTCTCACAACCACATCAAAATTACAACTAATCTATACAAAACAACCTTTATTGAGAATTGCCTAAAACCAAGCTGAACTGAAGCCTTTCAACTAAGGACGTGCAGAAGAAGCCACCTGCAGACTGGTAGGAAGGTCAGAGATGCGGAATGGGCAAGTCCCACACCTGTGTGTGACCATTAAAGATCGGGAGGGCTATTTCACCTATGGAGGTCCCTCCACGTCCCCTAGAAGGGCAAGAGATCCCAGCCCCAATCCAGCCCAGGGTTCCAGTGTAGGGGAGAGAAGTCTCCATAATTTCTGGTTATGAAAACCAGCAAAGATGTGACTGAATGAGACTGCAGGAGGCTGTACTCACAGGCACTCCTCTTACAGGGACTCCACCCTGACTTATCCACCAACAGAATCGCTTGCTCTGAGCTCCAGTGCTGGGCCAGTAGCTGGAGAGGCAGAAGGGACATATGGTGGGGAACTGAGGTGTCTAGCTTGGGACCGAGGCTGGAGGGTGGCTTTCTCCTGGATGGGGGAGCTGATGGAGGCCATTGTTTTTTTGTTGAGACATTCCCCTTCCTGGCATGTGAACACAGGCGACAGCCATTTCTGAGTCTCCTCAGTTCATCTGCCACACCCTAGAGATTTGAGATCTGGCCCCACCCAACCTTGGGGCACACCCAGGCTGCTTTCAGTGGCTTTTTGGTGCAGACCACCTGCTTTGGCTCAAGTTGCAGACTTTCCTAGGTTCTCAAAGGTTCACGGAACCTAGACAAGCAGCATCTGGCTTGAGAATGTCCTGTGTCTCTGGCTGAGCAACCCTAAGAAAACACTAGCGGCTGACGGCCTTGGTTCGCAGCTTGGCCTCTTAAGGCGCTTCCAAGAACAGCACGGGCAGTAGTCATCTCCAGATTTCTTTCTGGTTCCCACTGGGTGGCCCCGGGTTGGGCACGGGCTGTGGCTGAACTTGACTTAGAGCATATCCCCTCCGAGGTGGTCCTGGGGCTGGCACCCCCAGTGGCCAACTTCAAAATGAGCTGGAGCCGTAGGGTCAACCCCTGCACAACTCTCCCACCTTAGTCAAGGCCAGTCCTCACAACCAGTGAGTTCAAGGGTCAGTCCCTCACACTGATGTGCAATTATCAACCAAGACTCAACTACAAGAGGAGGGCACACACAACACACACAAGGGCCACACCTGGAGCCCATGGAGGTGACCGGAAAGACTGTGCCACCGAATCCCATAGCACAGCTACTACATAAGGCCATTCTACTAAGACCAGAACACATAGCACCTCTACCCAATACATAAAAGCAAACACAGGGAGGTGATCAAAATGGGGAGACAAAGAAACATGTCACAAATAAAAGAACAGAAAAAAGCTCCAGATAAAGAACTAAGTGAAACAGAGATAAGCAATCTATCAGATGCAGAGTTCCAAACACTGGTTATAAGAATGCTCAATGATCTCAGGGAGAACTTCAACAGAGAGATAGGAACCATAAAAATGGAGATGAAAACCATAAAAAAGAACGAATCAGAAATAAAGGATACAATAACGGAAATGAACAATATGTCAACAGTAAATTAGATGAAGCAGAGGATCCGACCACCAATGTAGAAGATAAGGTAGTAGAAAACACCCAACCAGAGCAGCAAAAATAAAGAAGAATCCAAAAAAATTGAGGAGCGTTTAAGTGGCCTCCAGGACAATACCAAGCATACTAACATTTGCAGTATAGGGATACCAGAAAGAGAAAAGAGAAAGCAAGGAATTGAAAATCTATTTGAAGAAATAATGACAGAAAACTTCCCTAGCCTGGTGAAGGAAATAGATATACAAGCCCAGGAAGCACAGAGAGTCCCAAACAAGATGAACCCGAAGAGGCCCACACCAAGACACATCATAATTAAGATGCTAAAGGTTGAAGACTAAGACAGAATATTAAAAGCAGAAAGAGAAAAGCAGTTAGTTACTTACAAGGTAGCCCCCATAAGACTGTCAGCTGATTTCTCAACAGAAACTTTGCAGGCAAGAAGGGAGTGGCAGAAAATATTCGAAGTAATGAAAAGCAATGACATGCAACCAAGATTGCTCTACCCAGCAAGTCTGTCATTTAGAATTGAAGGACAGATAAGGAGTTTCCCAGACAAGAAAAAGCTGAAGGAGTTCATCACCAGCAAACGAGTATTACAAGGAATCTTAGAGGGACTTCTTTAAGATAGAGGGGAGATTCAGGATGAGTCAAACGGGAAGGGATTAAGAAGTACAAATTGGATGTTATACAGTAGTCATGAGGATGTAGGGTACAGCATAAGGAATATACTCAATAATATTGTAATAATTAGGTATGGTGCCAGATAGGTACTAGATCTATCAGGGTGATAGTTTAGAATGGGGGTGGGGGCAGAGTAAAAAAGGTGAAGGCATTAAGAAATACAAATTGATACTTAATACAATATTGGGTATATAATCAACAATGTTGTAAAGATCATGTAAGGTGCCAGATGGGCACTGGCTTATCAGAGGGATCATGTCATAGACTGTGTAGATGCCTGACCAATGTGCTATACACCTGAAGAGCTGAAGTAGAATAATACTGAATGTCAACTATAACTAAGTATGTAGGTATATGTAGTCACGGAATGTGGAGTACAACATAGGGAAGATAGTCGATGGTATTGTAATAGCCATATAAGATGTCAGAGAGGTAGTAGCTTGAGGGGGTGGGTTATCACTTTATGAGGGAGTTAAATGTCTAACAATTACGTTGCTTTGTACACCTGAAACTAATAACAACAGAAAAGAAATAAATGAAATAGAGTCTTTAAAAAAAAAAACAATAGAAAAGATCAATGAAACCAAGAGCTGGTTCTTTGAAAGGATAAACAAATTGATAAACCTTTAACCATTCTCAAGAAAAAAGAAAAAGAGAGAGCCCAAATCAATAAAATCAGAAATGAAAGAAAAGTGACAATGGACACTACATAAATACATGAGATTATAAAAAAATACTATGAACTATTGCATGCCAACAAATTGGACAATCTGGAAAAAATGGATACATTTCTAGAAACATACAACCTTCTAAGACTGAGTCAAGAAGAAACAGAAAATCTGAACAAACTAATAATCACTAAGGAAATAGAATCAGTAATCAAAAAACTGTCAACAATCACAAGTCTTAGACTGGATGACTTCACAAGTGAATTTTACCAAACATTCAAAGAATAAACACCTACATTTCTCAAACTATTCCAAAAAATTCAAAAACAGGGAAGGTTCCCAAGGTCATTTTACAATGCTAGCATTACCCTGATTCCAAAATTAGACAAAGACATTACAAAAAGAAAGAAAAAAGAAGAAAGAAAGAAAGAAAGAAAGAAAGAAAGAAAGAAAGAAAGAAAGAAAGAAAGAAAGAAAGAAACAAACAAAGAAACAAAGAAAGAAAGAAAAAAAAGAAAGAAAGAAATTAAATTGTAGGTCAATATCACTGATGAACATAGATGCAAAAATCCTCAACAAAATATTAGCAAACCAAATTCAGCAATACATTAAAAAGATCATACTCCATAATCAAGTAGGATTTATTACTGGGATACAAGTTTTGTTCAATATTCACAAATCAATTAATGTGATACACCACACAAACAAAATAAAGGATAAAAATCATATGATCATGTCAATAGATGCAGAAAAAGATTTGACAAAAGCCAGCATCTTTTATGATTAAAAAAAAAAAAACTCTTATCAAAGTGGGAATGGAGGGAGCACACCTCAACATAATAAAGGCTATATATGACAAACCCACAACTAACATCATACTCAACAGTGAAAAGCTAAAAGTGTTCTCCTTAAAATCAGGACCAAGATAAAACTGTCCATTTTCACCGCATTCATTCAACATACTGTGCTTCCCTGAAATAATAAGACCTAGCCAGGCAATCAGCTCTAATGCGTCTTTTGGAGCAAAAATTAATATGACTTGGTATTTTATATTATATTATATTATATTATGTTATGTTATGTTATGTTATATTATATTATATTATATTATATTATATTATATGACCCAGCATAGTATTTTATTTTACCTAGGAATAAATTTGACTAAGGAGGTAAATAACCTGTACTTGGAAATTAAAAGATATTGAAGAAAGAAATTGAAGACGATACAAAGAAATGGAAGCATGTACCATGATCATTGATAGGAAGGATTAATATAGTTAAAATATCCATGCTAACCAAAGCCATCTATAGATTCAATGCAATTGCAATCAAAATACCAATGGCATTTTTCACAGAACTAGAACAAATAATCCTAAAATGTATATAAAACCATGAAAGACCCTGAATAGCCACAACATTCTTGAAAAAGAAGAACAAAGTTGGAGGTATCATACTACGTGATATCAAACTATACTACAAGGCGATTGTAATCAAAACAACATGACACTGGCATAAAAACAGACACATAGATCAATGAAACAGAATAGAGAACCCAGAAATAATCCATGGTCAATTAATCTATGACAAAGGAGGCAAGAATAGAGAATGGAGTAAAGACAGTCTCTTCAATAAATGGTGTTTGGAAAACTGGACAGTTGCATGCAAAAAAAGTTGAAACTGGACCCCTTTCTTACACCATATACAAGAATAAACTAAAAATGGATTAAAGACTAAATGTAAGACCCAAAACCATAAAACTCCTAGAAGAAAACATAGGCAGTAAACTTTGACATTGCTCTCAGTAATATATTTTCTGATCTACCTCCTTGGTCAAGGGAAACAAAAGAAAAGAATAAACAAGTGGGACTACATCAAACTAAAAATTTTTGCACAGCAAAGGAAACCATCAACAAAACAAAAAGACAACCTACCAAATGGGAGAAGATATTCACCAATAATACATCCAATAAGGGGTCAAAATCCAAATGTATAAAGAACGCATACAAATTAACACCAAAAAACCCAAATAATTCAATTTAAAAAAATGAGCAGAGCACCTAAGTAGACATTTTTCCAAAGAGGGCTTACAAGATGGCCAATAAACATATGAAAAGATATCACTCAATATCACTAATCACCCGAGAAATACAAATGAAAACCACAATGAGATATCACCTCACACCTGTCAAAATGGCTATCATCAATAGATCAACAAACAACAAGGGTTGGCAAGGATGTGGAGAAAAGGGAACCGTTGTGCACTGTTGGTGCAATTGCAAATTGGTGCAGCCACTATGGGAAATGGAATGGAATGGAAGTTCCTAAAAAAACTTAAACATTGAACTACCTTATGAACCAGAAATTCCACTTCTAGGTATTTACCTGAAGAAATCCAAAACACTAATTTGAAAAGATATATGCATCTCTATTTCATTGCAGCGTTATTTATAATAGCCAAAATATGGAAGCAACCTAAGTGTCCATCAATAGGCAATTTGGTAAAGAAGATGTGGTACATGCATGAGTAGTGGTCAAAAAATATGGTGAAAGCTGCTGCCGAGTGCCATCAAGGTGATGTTAACTGTGGTTTTTGAACTTGATGGAATTTGTAACCAGGAGCACTACGGTGAACTTGAAATTTTATAAGGGCTTATTAGAGTGTTTAAGAAATGAAGTGCATAGAAATAGGCAAATGGTTTAATTCTCTATCATGACAATGTTCTGTGTCACACATTGCTTCTGGTATGGCAATTTCCATCAAATAAAAACATTACAGTGTGTCCTCTTCCACCTTATTTACTGGATCTGGAACTGTGTGACTTCTGGCTCTTCTCCAAAGTCAAAATGACCATGAATGGTAAATGTTTTGAATCAATTCAGGATATCAAGGCAGCCACGACAGTGCAACTAAAGACACTCACGAAAGAGGACTTTCAGAACTGCTTCAGAAAGTGGCAAAAATGATGGGATAAGTGTGTTCAAAGTGAGGGGGAGTATTTTGAGGGGGATTAATGGCAATGTATCTTTTACTGTAATAATTTTTTTAAATTTAAACATTCACCGTATATTTTGATTACATCTCGTATATAATGGAATATTACTTAGCCATAAAAAAGAATGAAATCTTACCATTTGAACAACATAGTTGGACCTAGAGGATATTATGCTAAGTGAAATACGCAGAGAAGGCCAAATACTATGTGATTTCACTTATATGTGGAATCTAAAGAACAAAATGAATGAACAAATAAAACAGAAACAGACTCATAGATACAGAGAACATTTTGAGGGTTTCCAGATGGGAGGGGAGTTAAGGGAGTGGGTGAAAAAGGTGACGATATTAAGAAGTACAAATTGGTAGTTACAAGATAGTCACAGGGATGTCAAGTACAGTATAGGGAATAAAGTCAACAATATCGTAATAATTATGTATGGAGCCAGGTGGGTACTAGACTTATCAGAGGATCCTTCGCAAATTATATAAATGTCAACCTACTATGCTGCACACCTAAAACTAATATAAAATAATATCAAATGTCCACTGTAATTGAAATTTAAAAAATAAAATAAAATAAATTTTAAAAAGAAAACCAGACTTAGAAATTCTAAACAATGCCCAAAATGTGGGGAGTAGTTGTACATTACAGTATTTGAGAAAATATCACACAATTTGATTTTAAGACTATGATGTTCAGTTTCAAACTTTAAATGTTTTAATCTGTATGGTGTTAGAGACAGGTAAATGAAAATATTTTTTAACCAAGAAATGTATCCCAAAATAAAATTCAAATTACAAAGAAATCTACAAGCGAAATTCAGAGGTAAGTTAAACACATTACCAAGTTCACTGTCAAAGTAGCTCTAAATAGGAGCATAACTTGTAGCTTGGTTTTCTAAGGTAAACTTCTATTAATTGTAGGAAAAAGCCTGCTGAAAACCTAGATAGTTGCATGGGTTTCCCTCTCTTTCTTTTTTGGCCACAGAAATAAGTGCAAAAAAGGCTGAAGTAGCAAATTATGAAGAGAATAAGTCATGTGTAAGTGCAGGGTTTTTTCTTAAAGGCATGGAAAAGAATTACAACTAGCAGCAGATGGAAGGAAAATTAACAACCTTTTTAATTAACTATAAATAAGGAGAGGTAAAGTTATGACTCTACATTAAAGAGACCCGAGTAAGGTTTTGCAAGCTAAAGCTTTTCACAGAACAGGTAAGCATGTCTATCTAAACAGCATGAAAATAAAAAAATAAAAGGCTCTTCCCACCAGTAAAAAGGAAGCTAAGATTTAATTAGGCAAAGGTAATTTCTCAACTAGTGAAGATTAGCAAAACACTTCCTTTTTATATCTGTTCTCTACTGTATTGTATCTCTAGTAATACTTATTAATTACATTGTACATAAATATGACAATTTGAAATAAATAAAGCAATCTGAGCTATTAAAATAAGGTATATATTTTCTTTAAGAAACCACGTTTCTTTGCTCTGTTCACTGAAAAGATCTAAATGCCATCACTAATCCTAAAATAATGACCATCCCAACACCCAGATGGTGTTCTCCGAATAGAATTTCCAACTAAAAGAAACCATACCTTCCTGGATAAAAGCTGATTTCAAAACGGGGACAGGAAACATCAAAGAGGGTCCTCGAACATTCTGTTGTACTGGAAGACAAAGAAGCTGTCGTAGACCATTGAAGTTGTGTCAAAAAGATCCAGGAGCCACTTGAATGATTTCCCACTGTCCAAAGATGGGATGATGTAAACATTATAGCAGTAATAATCATAATAGTAATAACAACTACAATATCACATCAAATATATAAAAATCCATTCATATCATAATGATACTAAAAACGTAGGTAAACAAAACTCAATGATCACCTTTGGAATCAACTCATGATTGTGAAAATTGGTGAAAAAGAAAGCCGAAGGGAAAGAAACAAGTATTTATTCTGCGTTTCCTATGTAGACTGCAACTCAGTAAGTTCAGCCAAAAATTTAAGCAAAATAAATTGCTAGTAGATTATCATCATTTTGCAGTCCCTAATGAAAAATGTATCAAGTTTGGGGCTAGAGCTTGAAGGCAACAAAACAGGCAGTTGGGAAGACAAGATGGATGTAAATTGAAGAACAAGTTGGAGTCCGGGAAGATGGACTGAAACCTATGACAGTCCTTGGTGTCTCTGACATCGATGGTACAGTGTCTTGCAGAAGGCAGGACTAACACATATGTTAGCCCAAGTGGAGAAGCTGAAAGAGTATAGGGGACAGTGGAGCAGTTGCAGATCTGCCTGCCTTCTCCTGGCAAGGAGGGGATCCCTCAGAAAAGCCACAGCGTGTACTAGCTGCCAGATGGCGGTTGCTCCACTTCCACCCTCCACGTGTCCCAACATATCCCCTGTGCCCCATCCAAACCAGGAACATATAGGAAAAGGGAATTCTTGGAAATATAGTCCCACCTAGCCACGCTAACACATTACAAAACTACCATAATCAGCAGTGACTGCTGAAACCGTTAGGTGACAAATGGATGGAGACCTTCATACTGTTATGGATTCAGCTGGCGTACCCTGAATCCGTTGATGAAAGTTAACATCACAGAAACAGAAACACCACACATCATATGCCTCCCATTGTAATGCAACAGAAAGTTATCAACCCTACCACAAAATACTTACCAAAAAAAAAAAAATCACACTTGATATGCTCTAGCCTCAGGATCCAGTAACCAGTGTACAGGAAATATAGGGGAAGAGGAAAATATTGAATAGCAGCACTGTGAAGCAGTCAATCAAACCCAAAATGTGGTAGGTGCCACAGAACTCTCACACTCAGCTTCTTTAACAAAGAAATTGCATGAAAAACAATAAGGACATAGATAACTCATAGATAAAAGAGACTTGAGAAAAGAAGCGTGGCCAGCAAAGATGATTCAGGCGATTATGGTTTTCAACAACCGCGGAAATCGGCGGCTGCTCCGCTTGTATCAGCGTTTGCTGAGTGCGACCCACCTTCAGCGCGTCCCTTTAGCGCCCTCACATCCTCTTGCCTCTGGCAGGCTCAGCCTGCTGACCACCTCGCACTCTGACATCGTGCATGACCCTCAGACTCCTTAATGTCCGTTTCCGGACCGAGGCAGGTGTCAGGCCTTTTGCGCCAAGCCCCCTGCTCTCCTTGACCTCTTCCTGGACCCCCGGCATTCCTGTGTCATTTTTTGATACTTATTCTTGGGTCTCAGGGCACTGTAAGTGACGGGGTGGGGTGCTCATTGAGAATGGTTGAAGTTACGTTAATCTTGTTGGTTGTTAAACTGAGTTTCATGAGTAGGAAGAAATATGCAGCTTCTTAAAATTTTTGCTTTAGTCAGGGGGTCTGGAAAAGTGCTTTCTTGGAATAATTTTGCTTCAGTGTTGGCTGGGACTGCCCAGGGACTGGATACTCTTTACTCCGTAGAAATGGAAAAAGTCCGTTTAAAAGTGGGAAATGATGAGAAATTATAAATGCTGCGGCATAAGGGCTCACTAAATGATAATGTAAACTTGGATTTTACAAAAACGTCTTTCTGGAAAAACACAAACATCGTTATTTGCCTCCTGACCCCCTACCCGCCGTCTTACTTCTTGGTGGCTTAGGTTTAAAAATGTTACATACATAATTGGTGGACTGGTAAAACCAAAGAGGGGAAAGACAAAATTTATGTTCAAGCATTAACGCCACCTTTTTTACCTTTGTGTCTATTGACAAGTTAACAAACCTCTTTCAAACTTTATTTCCTCTTCTGTCAAGTAGAAATGAAAATTTATATTTTTTTCATTGAATATTTTGAGCTAGATTACATTTTATTAAATAATTATATCAAGGTAAAAATATCAACATTCAATGTAACTACTCAATTTGTATTTTTATGTGTGTGAAATCTTCCCTCAGTATTTAAAAAAGTGTTATTGAATGGGCAATTCAGTGGTTTTTAGTAGGTTCACAAAGTTATGCAACCATCACCACAATCAATTTTAGAACATTTTCATTACTCCCAAAAGAAACCCCTACTCATAAGCAATTATTCTGAATTTCCCTCTCAACTCCCCTAGTCCTAGGCAATCACTATTCTACTCTCTGTCTGTCTAAATTCACCTATTCTGGACATTTCATATAAATATAATTAAACAATATATGGTCTTTTATGAGTGGCTTTTTTCACTTAGTACAGTATGTTTTCAACGTTCATCCATGTTGTAGCATGTATCAGTTCTTCATTACTTTTTATTGTCGAATTATATTCCATTGTATGGATATGCCACATTTTGATTGTATGTTCATCAGTTGATGTTTCCACCTGTGACTCTTGTGAATAATGTTGCTATGAAAATTCATGTACTATAAGTTTTTGTGTGGACATGTGTTTGCATTTCTCTTGGTTATATGCCTAGGAATAGAATTGCTGGGTCATATGGTAACTTTATGGTGAACATTTTGAGGTACTGCCAAGCTGTTTTTCAGAGTGGCTGTATGTACCATTTTATATTCCCGTCAGCAATGTGTAAGAGTTCCAACTACTCCACCTCCCCATCAACAATTACTATCTTTTTGATTAAAGACGTTTCACTGGGTGTAAAGAAAAAAGAGAGACACTTGAGAGACATAACCAAAAACAATGGGTGAAATATTTGAATCTTGATTCAAACAAACTAATTTAACACACACGCACTCACTCACACACACACATACTCACACACATGCACACATTTATTTATTTATTTATTTATCCATCTATTTATTTATTTGATAAATTTTATTTCTGACCAGGTATTTGATGACATTAGGAATTACTGTTTATTTTTAAATGCATGCTATAGTATTATGTTTGTTTGTTTGTTTGTTTTTTGAAGGCGCCTTATCTTTTATCTGTCTGAGATTTTTTTCAAAATAATCAGGAGCCAGGTGGGAGTGTAAATGAAACAAGGTTGTCCGTATGTTGCAATCATTAAAGTTGAGTGATGGGGACATGGGAGTTCTTTATGCTAGTGTCTCTGTTTTGTGTACATTTAATTTTTTCTTAATAAAGAAAAAGGGAAAAAGAAAGGGAAAGAGTGATAGTGATCATTGAACGATGATTAGACTAGTTGATCAGGAAAATGGGGTAAGGTCAGGAAACAGAGCACTGTTCATTCACACAGAACTTTGCATTTCCCCTCTTTATTTTATAATTGTATCCTCTCGCTGACTGTAAGTTAAGCCAGTTAGGCATTAAGCTACAGATGAGGGAAATGAAGTTCAAAGAGATTGGTTTGTTACAGCTAGTAAGTGGACTAGCTGGTATTACAACCCATGCCTGTCCTTCAGGAGGCCACCAAGACCGAAAGGCAACGCCTTTAGAGAGAGTCTCCCGGCTAGAAACCAGGCTCCATGCTGGGAGAGGATTGGAAATACAGTTGCTTACATAGGGTGGCACCAAATTAGAAAAAAACGTTTGAAAGTCAAAGAGAAAAGTTTTGATTCCTGTCAAGGATAGGGGATCATTTTTCTATCCACACAATCAACCCTCCTACTTCCCCTCTCCCCCATCACATAAATAAGGGTAGGAAACAGCTTGTTTTCCTTTGGGGCAATGCAAAATGCTCAACTTTCCTGCTTATAAAATTAAGAAAGGAGATTATACAATTTTATTCAAAAAATTCATTAATAATAAAAACCATTTCAATGATATATATATTAGTCAAGGAAGATGGAGAAAGGCAGAAAAAGTGAAGGCAGGGGAAAGAATTGGAAAGAGAGATTATCAAGAAATATTTTGAGAAGAGGATTAGTGATTGTAAACTGTCCTCGATTTCTTACTGCTATTCACTGGAGCTCCAGGCTTCAAAATTGGTTTTTGCCTATTATATCCATCCTTTGAAAATCTGAATAGCTGATTATACTGTTAGAGTTCTCAAGAACCCAGATTCCCAGTGTGAAAGAAGAAAGTGTATGTGTGACTGACAGAGCACAGACAGAGCCTGGAATGGAAAGGAGCCAGGATCATCTTCTGCATAATACAGTGTTGACCAGTTAATGTTCCCTACAAGACAATGCCGTGGGGGTGGCTTATCTACTGGGAAAGAAGGAACAGTGGCCTGAGTTCCTAGACTCTTTGTCTGCAAGCCTGGCATTATGAGGTTTGACTTGGTCTTCAATGGAAAATCCATAGTCTCATCAAGCACCAGGGCTTCCTTGACCAGGAGCCAAAAATCACTAAATTCTAGGAGAGAAACAGCCATTTCATTAAATATCTGTTTTTTAGTCCTGATTCCTATATTTTTAAATGTCTTCTCTGAGTATTAAAAGTATGCTTATGCAATCTATTGCTAACCAAAATAATGCTTCAAATTGATCCACAGCAACTTAAGGAGCTAACAAATACTTTATAGATATTACATCATTATCCCTGAGAGTTTGGTGGGACAAATGTTTTTTCTTGTGTTTTGAAACACTGGAAGGCTCACATGAGGGAACTGAAAAACATATTTTTCAATGCCTGGAAGCTTTTATGCTTTATTAGTTTTCTTAGGATGGAGAAAAGATGAGAAACAGTGATATACAATTTGCTTGACAAAATTCCAATCCCTAGCAGTGATCAAGTACACCTGCCAAATGTTCTTTCGAGGCTGCAAGGGAGGAAGCATGATTCTCTTACTTCATGTCTGGGGAAGTAGAGAGCAAAGCAGTTGAGTGATTGGCCAAAGGCCCCAAAGTAAATTAGTGATGGCGCTGAAACAATTTTAGACTCTAAATGTATTGATCTGCAGACCAGGACTTTTTCTATTCATCCAACAGATAATTATTGATTACAATTTGTAATAAGTGTTAAAAACTATTCTAGCCTCTGGGGACACAAAGATGAATAAGAAAGAAAACTCTTGGGAGTGACAGGGAAATAAACAAATAGTTCAAAGGCTCACTCTGTGTTTTCTTTCAGATTTCTCAGTCTCTGTGTGCATTGAAGCTAAAGATGGGGAAGAATATGAAAGGTTGAGAAGAAGGGGTTGAGAGCACATGGCTGGGCCATCTTTTGGACAAGTCAGCACTGAGGGCAGCTTTGGCATTGGGAGATGTGGTCAGGAAACCATCTTGATGAAGCTCCCTTGAGAGATAGTTGTGAATATAATTTTGGGAGTATGCAAGACAATGCCAATCAAAGGGACCAGAGAACCTTGACAGTAAAGCTGAAACCAGACAACCTGGATGGCAGCCTGGTTGAAAGAATGCAAAGAGGCAGAAAGGGAGGTGGGTATCCACTCGTATGTCTCCAGCCCTGACCCAGGCTAAGGATGTCCTGAGTCCTTCATGTGAGCCATCTGGGCCAGTGCCTTGAGATGTCTGAGGTGTGTTTCCAGTGCCAAAGATGAGAGGGCATCCAGCTATACATCCCTCTGACCAGCCCCGTTACCTTAATCCAAAGCCCCTTGGTCTTGGTCTGATTCCGTGCCCACCCAGTGACTGAAGGAGGTTTCGTCTATAGATTTTCATAAGGAAAGAGGATGTGTTGACTCACGAATATGACCAGCAATCACTTAGCAACAACAGATTTTACTGTAAATTGGCATATTGCCATTGTGGTTAGTATATTTTCTTGTGAACCTGGTAGGTATGAGCCAGATGAGCTGAGCTGAGAAGAAACTCATAAAAATCCAATTCCCAGACCTGTAAAGCTAACGATCAAAAATGGGACTTTTCAAGTTGGTTGTAACTTGCTCAGCTACCGTGGTCCCATTTCAGGCCTGGAACATTGCATAGCATTTAGTTAAGTGCTCAACAAGGGTTGTTGCTCTTGAGGAATAACCCATCTTGTGCTTCAAGGACTGCTTAGAAACTGCTAAATTGTGAAAGAGGAGAGTTAGTCTTCTGTTTTTATCTCTTCTTTCCTTCAGCATTTTTCTGCTTCTGTTTAGTTCCACTGTCTTTCCCCAATTCCCAATTAAGCAGTTTGAGTTAAACTCCTGCTTCACTAAGAGTCCCTGTGGGGACAGAGCCAGGAATGCAGTTTCCAGGCTCTCGGCCTCACGTGGAAAGGTGCTGGCTTAGGTAGTAAATGGCCATCAACTGTGATCGGATGGCCATCAGCTGTAACCAGTGAGCCATGGGCCACTAATATAACTGCCGTGGCTACGCTAGCAGCAAAATGGGGGCTGGCAAGAAGATGGTGGCTGAGCGAGCAAGGTTAGATTGCAGTTAGCACGACGGAGTGCAGCTAGCAAGTGAGGTTGGTTGGCAGAGAGAAGTGGACGGCAGGTTGTGGATAGTGTGGCTCCTGGTTCCTGTGTCTCCAACCCAGCTGCCAGCGAGACTATCGTGGTGTGACTCCCCTATCTATGGCTCCGTGGGTGTTCCTTTTTGGTCTCACCATGTCCTGCGTTCTTATGTGGGGAGCGGGACCAGAGACCCCACAGGCCACCCTGCATGACAGTCCCCAAGCTGCCCCTGGGGCAGCACCCACACAGTGCATTTAACTGCCTTCCCCATCACAACCTACCCGATTAAGCCCTATATGGCCAAAGGAAGAGAAGGAGAGGGAATGGTTAGGTGGAAAGTTAGACTACAGTGATAATTAGCGGCCAGTTTGTTAGCCTTCTAAAATGAATATCTAACACTGCACGAGTGCGGCCAGCAATCTTAGGCAGTGTGACAAGTTTCAGTTGTGTGTGATTTGGGAAGTTTTTCCCCTCACTGTTCCACTCCCTAAATAAACCACAAGTGAATCTGGAAAAGTTGGTGAAGTGTGGTATGATGAATAAGCCCAGACTTTGACACACAAAGACAGGAGCTGGGGACCCAATCCTGCTATTTGCTAGGTGTACAGTCCTGAGCCAGTCTCCTGTTTTCTCTTCTTCCTTGTCTGTACAATACAGATGATCAGAAAGCTTCTCTCCCCTATTGCACAGAGATGTGAAGAGACAGTAAGAAATCCTTCATTCTACGCATGTGCATGGGAGTCATGTTTATCTAGAAGATGCTGATTAATAATTTCTGAATTGATGTCTGAACACATGATGGAGTTGGATCTGCTAATTCAGTTATTTCCAAGCTTTAGGGTGCAGCAGGATCATTTGAGGGGCTTGTGTATACACGGACAGCTAGGACCCACCATACTTTTTGATTTAATAAGTCTGGAGTGGATATTGACACCGCCGGTCTAAGGACCAAACTTTGCATTCGATTTGAGAAGAAACCTAATAGCGGGCTGCAGCGTGAGAAAGGGCCAGCAGATGGCACCATCATTGAACCCAGGCCACCCTGTTTGCTGATGGAACTGGGTCAGTTCCCAGCTCAACCTACCGAAACACAGGTTTTCCCAAGCTGGAGGGGGCGGCTCTGGCCTGGCAGGCTGCTCTGGAGAGTGGAGAGCAGAAGGAAACTGGGAGCAGCTGGTGTGGGGGAGGAATCAGTAGCTCTTTAAGCACTTCGGTCTCCTTTCACTGCTGATTTCCCTGAAAGGAGGACTCTGATCTCTCCCTCCATACATATTTCTGCCTGGCCAGACGCCAGAAGCAATGGCATTTATCACAGGAAAGTAAAAATCCCATCCCCTTGAAAAATAGTCTTTGAGGTTCTTTTTCAGTAACGCTATTTTGGGATTGAAACTTTAAGAATCAGAAAAGTCTTCCTGAAGTTTAATAAAAAATCATACGTGGTTGACAGAGCCATGTCCTTCTTTTTGCTCCCAGTATCTTTCCATCACTGCCCCTAAGCATGTGGTTTAGAGGAAAGAAGGTGGAGTAATGGTTTTGGCAACCTGAACCTCAGACTTGTCCTGTGTGCCACGAGGAAAACACTCCCCACTTTAAACAACTGTTGAGAGGATTAAATGAAAGAACACATGAAAAGTGCCTTACACAGTGAAAGGACTCCATAAACATCGATAAGGGAGGCAGGAAAAAGTGGTAGTCAAACAGCCAGTGACACAGTCCCTTAAGGGAGAAACTGGTCTAGCTACAGAACTGTCCAACAGAACTTTCTGCTGTCCATACTCTCCAATACAGTAGCCATACATGAGGCTATTAAGCATGTGGCTAGAAAGACCCCAAAAACCTGAATTTTATATTTTATTTAATTTTAATTAATTTAAATTTAAATTTTGGACAGCATGGATTTAGCAGAACACCTTGCTAGATGAATTTGGGTTGTGAAAAGATGTCCCTTAGACCTTAGTGCATGGCTGAGAGGGGGTAAGAGGTAGTTAAATTATTCTGCCTAAAAACGTATAGGAATTTTTTGGGGGGTGACAATCTAACTGGGAGGGAAAAGGAGAGAGGTTGAAGAGGAAAGGTCCCACAGTATTGCAAGAGGTTGGTGACTAAACAAATGAGAAAGGTAATCAGTAAAACCCTTCCAGTAACAGAAATGGCTCAAGGAAATCACAAAAACTGTAACACTTAATATCCAGTCTTAAGTCATTTACTGTGTTATGTGTAGTGTTATTTCTCTCTGTTGCCCCAATTCTTCAGAGATGTCTGCTCAACACAGCGCCTGCATATAGCAGCCATTCGGGAGTGAAGAGATGGCAAGACATGGGGGTGTCCGGTGGGGGTGATTCGTTAAGGAAAGGAGCATACTCAGCATACTCAGGAGGGAAACAGAAGAGATATGAAAAATTCAGCACAAGCAGGATGCAGGGGCTGGGAGAATCTCCAGTGAGATTGCAGGGATGCTGGCTTTTCCACTGCAGAGGGATTGGAGATTTTGGACGCTATTCTAATTAAATTTTCAAGGTAATGGCAACCTAGTAAGTGGAAGGACTTGAACATGCAGTCATTTGGTTCCAAACTTTTCCCCAGACTAGTGCTTTCTGACTCAAATCGCATCCCAGAGCAGCCATCTCTAGAAGGTCCCCACTGCAGACCACAGGTGTGAGTGAGAAAGGGGGCAGAGAAGGGTTGAGCAATAGCTACAGCAGACAGAAAGGAGGCAGAGACAACTATGTCTTACTAAATTTATAAAGCATAACATCATTTTTTTCTGGATCTTTGTATCTCCCTGTGGTATCTAGCAACAATAAACCACTGTCCACCTGCTCCCAATTTCTGTGGTCAAGTGTGAATGTGTGTGTGAGCACATGTGTGAGAACAGGGGAGGGAGGGAGGGAGAGAGAGAGACAGAGAGGAAGAAAGAAAGAGAATACAAAGTGAAGTGCTATATAGAGCATATAAAGTATATATGTGGATTGAGGTTTGCAAAACAAGTTGTTTACTAGTAGGGACAGGACTATAGCCGCACATGTGTGGAACAGATAGGAGTGAAGTAAAAAACATTTTTTTGTGTATGAAACTGAGCATAACAAAATTGAGTATAAACATGTTCACCAAAACAACTCCTGGTTATTACCTAAGAGGTAAACAACTCCTGGCAAAAAACTTCTGGTTCTCACCTAAAAGTAAACAAGGCCAAGGAAAAGAGGATAAAAGCAGAATTCCAGAGCAGTGCCATGAGTGGTCTGACTGGGCGCTCCGGCTAAGACCCTCTGCGAGACCGGAGTGAGACACTCGTGAACGATCCTCCTGGATGTTCGTCTGGGCGATCTGACAGAGTCCTCTGCGAGGTGCAAGCCGCGATACCGGGACTCTCCAAAGCTCTTCCCTGCAAGACCAGCTCGCCTCAGACCTGTCCTAGGCCCAGTCGCCTCTCCCAGACCAGGGACCTTCACCACCTCGATTGACTCTGGGACTTGGTTCGTTGTTAAATTCTATTCAATTCTGTGGAACCTTTTGTGCTGACCAGAGCATTGGCTTCTGGAGGGACATTGGCTCCCAAATAAAGCTGTGTTACCTACTCTATCTGAACCTGTGTGCAGGGACTTTGTTCCCCACTCACACCACAAGTACCACACAGGGACATAGGGCCCTGCCGAGGGCTTAATAGCCCCTTCACTTTCAGGAAGAGACTGAAATGTGGCAACTGCCCTTCCAGGTACTTGCAACAGGTGCCACTTAGATGATGGCCATCCTTCATGTGCTGAAACACGGTACCTCTCAGTAGCTATCTATTATGCAGTGTTGGAAAGTGGCTTGTGGGTGTAATAATGTGGAATAAACATCCTCTTGCAATTGATTCCATGGCAAGACTCTCAGATGAGGCCCTGCCAGCTACCCCTTTTCTGCCTGGAACCTGGTGATATATCAAAATTTACTGCTTAGCAGCCACCTGCAATTCATTGCTAGAAGATCTGCCTCCAGAAAGGCTTTGGACAGAGAACAGGGGATGGAGAGAATGCAGGCTTTCCAAGGGAAGGGACTTCTGTTTTTCTCTGGTCCCTCTGTTCTGTCCAAGTAAAGCTAGTTCTCCAGCTCCAACCCATTATAATTTATTTGATCTTGTCTTTGCCTACACCATCTTCCAATCTCTCCTGACTGAATCTTCCACCTTATAACCTTGTTCTATATTAATCGCCTTGATGAACTGTGCACTGAGTGAACCTTCTGGCTCTGCTTCCATGATCATGCAAACTTCCATTAGCACCATTGCTCAGGGCTACTCCCAGTGGAGGCGGAGCAAGCAGGTACCATGTTTCCCCCAAAATAAGACCTAACTGGAAAATAAGCCCTAGCATGATGCCATGCAAGGTGTCATGCGAGGTCTCTGGTCCTGCTCCCCACATAAGAACACAGGATTTGGTGAGGCCAAAAAGGAACACCCACGGAGCCATAGATAGGGGAGTCATACCACTATATTCTCATTGGCGGCTGGGTTGGTGTGGGGACAGAGCCAGGAGTGCAGTTTCCAGGCTCTCGGCCTCACATGGAAAGGTGCTCACTCGGGTAGTAAATGGCCATCACTGTGATTGAATGGCCATTAGCTGTGGCTAGTTGGCCACCAGCTGTAACCAGTGAGCCATTTGCCACTAATATAACTGCCGTGGCTACACTAGCAGCAAAATGGGGTCTAGCAAGAAGATGGTGGCTGAGCTAGCAAGAGCGGATTGCAGTTAGCACGGCGGAGTGCGGTTGCGAATTGCAGAGAAGTGGATGGCAGGTTGCAGATAGTGGCTCCTTCTTCCTGTGTCTCCAACCCAGCCACCAGCGAGAATACAGTGGTATGACTCCCCTATCTATGGTTCTGTGGATGTTCCTTTTTGGCCTCACCATATCCTGCGTTCTTATATGGGAAGTGTGACCAGAGACCCGACATGACTCCCTGCATGACATCCACCCTTCCTTTTCTGTTTCTTTCTTTTCCTTGCCCCTACCCTCTACTTCACCCCCACACTGTCTCCTGTTAAAATATGCACATCCTCTGAGGTCCCTGCAGGTTCCCTTCTTCAGTGAAGTTAACATGATGGAATATTCCTTTCCAGTTTGTCAGCTTAGTGCTACCATTCTTCTACCTCCCATACCCCCTGTAAGTTCATTATTTTAATAGGAGCCTTCTGGAAAGAATATGATACTTTCAAAGCACACTGGAGATTATTACTGTGTTTCCCTGGAAATAAGACCAGGTCTTATATTAATTTTTGCTCCAAAAGATGCATTAGGGCTTATGTTCAGGGGATGTCATCCTGAAAAATCATGTGTGGGGAGAGAGCCAGGAGTGCAGTTTCCAGGCTCTCGCCCTCACATGGAAAGGTGCTCACTCGGGTAGTAAATGGCCATCAACTGTGATTGGATGGCCGTCAGCTGTAACCAGTGAGCCATTGGCCACTAACATTAGATGATGAAGACAGTAACCTGAAATGTTCTGATGAGATTGTTTGCAGACTAATTTGGGTGCAAATCTAGGTTGGCATGAACGGAATTTCAAGTGCTCAGTGTGAAGAAGAGCTCCAGACACTTGCAAGAAAGCGGGGGGTGGAGGGTAGAGGGGGGAACAGCAGGTGTCCTAGTAAGGGAGCAACATAATCAATTAGCACCACCATCTAAATGCAACTAACACCACCATCTATTAACCACCAATCATAGAGCATTTGTCACATTGTAGGCATTGTGCTAAGTTCTTTAAATGTCTCAGTAATCCTCATAATAACTCCATGAGGTGGGTATAATTAAAGATCAATGAAAAAAAACTGGGGCTCAGAGAGTTTGAGTAACCTGCATGAATTCTTACAGGCAATGCTGTTCCTGTGATTCAAACCCAGGTTAATTTGAAGCTGTGCCCAGCCTTTAAACCCTGATGCTTTGCTACCACCATTCTAGGCAACAAATACATGTTGTTGAATTGATTTGAGAAATAATTGTCACCACCATCCCGTCTCCCCTATAGAATGAGTTACCTTGTGAATCTGTGGGTTCCCAGTCATCAGAAGGGCTCAGAGCCTGTCTCAGATGCCACTTTGAGAGAGGCGGGACAAAGCTATCTCTATAGCCCCATCAGATCTCTCAGGACCTAATGATGCAGTCTACTTTGGGGGTGGGAAGGGCAGTTTCAGACCCTCCGGAAAGCCATGCTGGCAATTCTCAGAAAATCTCCCATAATTCTCCGAACTCTAAGAAGCATTTCTAGAGCAAAGCTCCAGCTCTGCCTGCCACCTTATTGTCTTTTTTCTGAGACCAAGGAGCTGGGAACCAGGGCGATGCCCTCCCTCCTCAGCCCCTCTCATCAGCAATCACTGCTGAGCACTCCTGCTCACCCTTCTAGAAAGAAGCCTCTCTCTTCCCACTTGATCTGCCTCACCTCACTCTTTCCCTCAAGAGTCCCTTCCTTTAACGTTATCTTGAAATAATAAAACTAAAAACACAGAAATTCAAAGTGGAGGCTTCGTTCACTTCAGCAGTTCCCAGAAGTATTTAATAAGTTGCATGGAGAAATAAAAATAGATCATGAGGCAGCGGTAAGAATAACATTTCTTGTGGAGAAAGCCCTTATGCAAAAAGAGGACTAGTAAAATAAATAAATAAATAAATAAATAAATAAATAAATAAATAAATAAATAAATAAATAAATAAATGAGAGAGAACCTCAGTGGTGTTGATGACGGGTGAAATAAGGTTTGCTCTTTAGGGAAAAAAAGGAGAACAAATTTGTTCTGGGGTTACCAATAGAAGAAACAGGCAGTGGCAGGTCCTGGGAGTGGGGAGGAGGATTCCAGAGGGTGGAACTACAGAGTTTCAGGAGAGACCCATATCCCAGGGCAGCTTTGGAAATAATTACAGGTCATAGAAAAATCAATCAGCAAGCTTTTACTGAGTGCTGGGGGCACAGTGCAATGTGAAACCAAAGACCAGGCCCGTTTGCAAGGAGAGTGCAGTGTTCTAGGCAGATAAAAATAGCACACTTGAAACAATTAGAGAGCAATTAATGCCAAACTGTCTGATTCAGACTGGAGTCCAAAAGCACTCCAGAGCTGGCAAAAGCCTGGTGAGCTGGAGTCCTCAGGGACAGGAAAATCTCCCTGCAGCCCACCCCACCGCCCAACACACACACGCGCGCACACACACACACACACACACACACAGACGCACACACCTACCTATCTTGTGCATGAAGTGCTTTGAAGGAAAGGGTCTGTTCCTGTGGGATGCTCAGCCTGTGCAGTATAGCACAGCCTTGCCCTTCCAATTAAACAGAATAACATAGAGCTTGACCCATGCCAGCTTTGTTGAATAAATAAATGAAAGAACAAGTGACTGGAGTCCTAGACTTCTTAGTGACAACTGAAGAAGCAAGAGGACAGGAACAACATGGTTGCTGAAATATTCCTTGGGATTCTGTATATTTTTTGAGGGCAGGGACTAACTATGTCCTTATTCCACATTTATTGAGTCCCCATCATATATAAAAAAAAAATACTGGGCTAGCCCTGGGGATAAGGTCTGAAGATGAATTGAATCAGACATTGTCTAGTAGCTTCAAAGCAACTCAGAGCAGACCTACATTTGGAGCCTAATTATTTATACCATGTCTCAGATCACTAGCCAGACATCGACCATGTCAATCATTAACTCTGTAAATAATTTGCACCACGTGTTAGGCAATGTGACAGGCACTGGGAGAAAGCATGAAAAGACAATGTTTCTAAAAAGACTATGTACTGTGTGATTTCCACTATGTGGCATTCGGGAAAAGGCCATATAGAGACAGTAAAAATATAAGTGATTGCCGGGGACTGGGGAGGGAGGGAGAAATAAATAGAGCACAGAGGATGTTTATGGCAATAACGATGGATACGTGTCATTACACATTTGTCCAAGCCTAGAAAATGTCCAACACTGAGAATGATCCCTGATATAAACGATGAACTTTGGGTGGTAGTGATGTGTCAGTGTAGGTTCCTCACTTGGTGCAGCGGTCCCCCTCTAGTCCTGGATGTTGGTAATGCAGCAGGCTCTGCATGTGAAGGTAGGGCCATGTGGAAAAGCTCTGTCCTTTCCTCTCAGTTTTGCTGGGAACCTAAAACTTCTCTTAAAAAATAAAGTATTTTTAAAAAAAGACAATGCTTTTCTCTAAAGAGGACTTATTATTAAGTGGGAAGGTAAACAGTCACCTACATTTCGTACAGTATAACTGCTTTCATGGCATGTTGTGCATAGTACAGAACGAGTTTAAGGAAAGGATCAGCCAGGCTGTGCCAAGAAGTGAAGGACAACCCCACAAAGGAAAAGCATTTGAGTGGATTCTGGAGTTAGCTCCATCAGGGACACGGTGTGGCAAATCGGAATAATATGTAGGCAGACGGAATGGAATGTGTGAAATCTGGAAGCATGAGAGAATATAGTAGCATGTTCTGAAAGCTCTAAATAATTAAGTATTACTAGAGCATACGGTTCTGGAGGGGGAGTCGTGGGAGAGGATGTGGCACAGATCGGCCGGAGCCCAATTATGAACGACTCTGGAAGCCAAGCAAGTGGGGCACATTGTATCTTATTCACGATGGAGAGGTTGCTGAAAGATGGTATGTGGTGAGACGACGGGATCAGATTTGTAGATTAAGAAGAACATTCAGTCAGATGTGTGGGGGACAGATGGGGTAGGGAGTGGCGGGGGGCGGTGAGGAAGGATAAGTAAGCAGGGGACAGAGAGGCCAAACGGGAAGCCATTGCAGTGGTCCCTGAAAGGGACCATAGGAGCCTTGTTTAGGGTACAGGCCATGGAGAAGTACAGACAGGTAGACATCTGAGAGCTACTTACAAACTGATATCAGTAGGCCTTGGTTACCAGTTGGATGCAAGGGTGAGGGAGGGGGAGACCAGCATGATTGTGAAGATGGGGGTGCCCGTCACAGGTGCTAACAATCAGTCTTCATTTCACTTGGGCCCCTTTCTCCCCTGACTGCTCTTTCTCCTCTAGCACCTGTGGACACAACAGTAAAGAAACTCCCCTGTATCCTCAAGTTCTCCCTAGAAACCAGCCTCCTACTGGTTTGAATTGAAAGCTGCTCTTACCCCAAGATCACCGCTTTGTCAACATTGTCACCTCTGGATGATACTCATTCTCCTGTCCCCTGGTGGAACCCAGACAAGCAGCCCTGATCAAATTGGAGTTTCCCAGTTCTGCTCCCAAACCACACTGTCTCAGTCCTGATATAAACATTGCTCCTTTCAAACCCGCACCCTTCACTATATCCATCTGTGGCTTTCATCTGCCTGCTTCATGTAAGGCCTTAGTGCCTGGCTCAGCGTCTTCCTTTCTACCCTAAGGCCTGCTACCATCATCCTCACTTCTCTGCTCCAAGGCCCACTTCTCCAGTAGTCACTTTGGCATGACGTTTGCATCCATTCCATGTCAGCCACTCACACTGATAGCCATACCCTGAGATGGTTTCCTCTCCGAAAGGTTTCACCTCTGAAAACTTTAACTCCAAAATCCACACCCTACCACAGTTTCTTATCCTCCCATTTCTCGAACTTCTTTACTTCTACTACACTTAATGTCTGATTTTACTAAGATCTATGGCCATTTTGCTTCTCTGTTTTCAGCTATCTATCAATCTTCTTTCTTAATTTTCTTCTCCAACGAGTCTAGAACACATAATGATAAATTACTTGATAACTATTTTTTGATTATCCTTGCTTCTCTTTCTCCTTTGTCATTTTGCTCTTCTTCTCAAAAACCCAATCTCTGAACTAATCCAGCCATTTACTGGTTACTTTTATATACCTGGTGGCAGGCCAGAATTCTTGAGTCTTCTCTCTCCTTCACTCCAAGTGGTCACCAAACCCTGACAGTTGTTATTTTCCTTCCCTAAATCTTTCCCATAGGTCCCCTCTTCTCCATCTCCACTGCCGAGGCCTAAGTTCAGAGTTTCAATACTTTCCTCTATATTAATTCTGCTTAGTTGATCTTCCTGCCTACAGTTTTGAACACTGAAGTTCCAAATAGTTTTCTGAACTATGCTCTGACCATAACCATAGCCAGAGTGATCTCCTAAAAATACAAATGCAATCGCGTCACTTCCCTACTTATCATATTTTAATGGCTGCCCAAACCTTTTAGCATCACGAGACCCATTGTAATTGATCCCCTGCTCACCTTTCCAGTTCCCTCTCTCCCTGTTCTATCCTAAACCTTATCTCCTTCATTCTACCCTAAGCCTTAATAATAAGTTTCACAATGGGCCATGCCTTCCCTTTGCTGCACACACTATTTTCTTTACGTCTTCATTATACAGCGACTCATTCTTCAAGATGCAGTTGATGTCCAGCCCAAAAGCTGGCACTATAATATATGCTCAATAAATAGGATCTTTACAAAAAGGTCTCTGATGTTTATTTTACCTCCTTGGAGGTACAACTAGTTCAACTAGTGTTGAACTAGTTGTTGCTCTTAAGTGATCCTTGAGATTCTCCATTATTATGCCTTTTCCATTTTGTCATAGTTTTCTATTTACTTTTCAATCTTCCACACTGGACTGTGTGACATTGTGAAGAGTACTAACTTACTCTTTTCACCTTGGCATGCCCAGCACCCAGCACAAGGCTTGACTCAAGCAGGCGTTCAATGAGCAGTTGTAAATGAAGGGAGTGGTTGAGTGGCCAGAGGCCTGAGCATCCTCTCCCACCCCAGGCCATGCTGCTCTCTTAGCCCATCCTGGGGAACTTCTCAACAACTTCTCAAGTGCTGGTGACAACCACTTCTGTCCGCCCTGGAAATATTGGTGTTTCAGCTAAAGACTGCTTCTAAAGTACATGTTATACTAATAAAGTCTTCCTCACATTTCAGTGCAGTGGAAATGAAAGTTAATGGTGCTGCCATTACCACAGCAGGCTTCCTCATCAAGGACCTGAGAGGAAGGTCAGGAGAGGTGACATGCACTGGGGAGCTCTTTGAAGGACCAGACCCAGCAGCTTCCTTGAAATGCTTCCTTTCCTGCCTACTAAAAGAGCCCTGCAAGTTTCAAAGGCAGGAATACTGCAAAGTGAATTAAAAGGGCCTGCCTTTTATGGCTTCACTCTCCCTGCTGCATCCTTTACACGGTCATCAGAAGTAATGTCCTAAAACGTAGATGTGATCAAGCTGTTTACCTATTGAAAAGCATTTGTAGGTAGTGTCTCCCCACTACCTACAGGATAAAGTCTAAAACCCGTATCTTGTCATGCAAAGAGTGTTGCTTTCAGGTGTTACCCTACTTTTCCAGTTCCTCTGCCCCTCTGAACCCTGTCCCATGCTTCTGTCCATGTGGTCTGTCTTTTCCTAAACAAGCCACGTGCCTTTCCACCTTTATATCATGACTTCATTTGCCCCAGTTGAAAAGAATGCCCTTCCCATGCCTTTCTACCAGACAACAACACAAAGTCTCCTTTGAAACTCCCATCTTCTGTAAAAGGCCCCAGACTTTCTCATCCTCTTCCCTCATGACCCTTTTTCAGCTCTAGCAGAAGTTGCTCCGCATTCTTCCAGAAGTTCATTCTTGCTACACAAAGAGACTTTATCATTCCAATATTCTACTTAGATGTTCACGTGTCTGTCTCCCTGAGCTAGATCAGTTGCTCCATGAGAACTACTAATGTGCAGCTGCAACATTTGGGGGAATATACTTAGATCTACGGAGTTCCTAATGTCTGTAATAAAAGATAGTTTTGCTGGACTTTATTGAATTAGGTTACAGAGAAAAGACCATTGGTATCAGAATCAGCACATCACTTAATGTTTGACTTTGGTCTCTGAGCCTCAGTTTCCTTACCCATAAAATGGGAATAATAATAATAATAATAACAACAACAACCACAAGAACAATCTCAGAGGGTTGTAATGGGGATTAAATACAATAATAAATGTAAAGACCACAGTCCAGTATTTGGCATACGGCAGGTTATGCCAAGAAATATTAGTTTTGTTCCACCTCCCATCTTGTAGGTCTTCAATTTTCACACCTGAAAAGCTGTTTAATAACACTCTTTCATTCAGGCTGTACCTTCATCCTTCCTGTGACAATCTTTTCTTCAGATCTTTAAATTCTTATTGTTTTGATCACTGCCCTTGTTGGGACATCCTTTATACTTTGCACTTCCTTTTCTTTTCTTTTTTTTTAATTAAAGTTTATTGGGTTGACAATTGTTAGTAAAGTTGCATACATAGGTTTCAGGTGTACAATTCTGTAATATCACATTGTGTGTTCACCACCCAGAGTCAGTTCTCTTTCCCTCACCGTATATTAGACCCCTTAAGTGTGGTGACCCTTCACAGGTAGAGGCTCTCAAAATAGTTGTAGTAGTGATAGTAGTAGTAGTAATAATAATAATAATAAATGATAACAAGACAGTAAGGGTTTTTACTAAGTGCCAGGCTCCGTGCTCAGCTCTTTATGTGCAGTGTCCTTGCTGCCCCTGTGATGTAGGTATTATCTTCATTTCACAAATGGGGAAACTGAAGCTTAGAATGTTAAAGGAACTTGTTGATAGAAAGCTAGAAGTGGTGGAGCCTCGAGCACAGGCAAAGTCCATGAGTTCCCAGTCTAAAATCCTTGTCCTCAATGACACATTCCTCTAACACTCCTGGAGTCTTCCACTGCCACGTGGACTGCCACAGAGAGGTCACAGGCAGCACTCAGGCCAGCTCATGGGCTATGACTTGAGCTGTCTGTGATACCTTCTTGGTGCTTGTGTTTGGACAATTGTGGCATTGCAGGATGAGAGAACACGCGTCAGCCTCGTCCAAAATGTGCTCTGAGAATCAGAGAGAGTCCTTCTCCCTTATTTTCAAAGATCAAGCACCTGTATCAATGTACACTGTTCTCCTAGGGCTGAAATGCCAGTAGCAGATATGTGATGAGGTGCTCTGTCTCAGAAATAAAGAAATCCGAATGAGGACAGGACTTGCCAAGAATGAGTGACAGTGGTGTTCGGGGGGGATGGGGTGTGCCATGCTGCAGCTCTCCATTGAGGCTTCCTTTGACTCCTGCCAACTATGGAGGACATTCAGTACCGGGAACTCCTGCCAAATATCACACTCAAGGGCTGGCCCAGTTTCACTGACATCCTTCTCCAGGGGCCTCGCTGTCAGTTTCATTCTTTGTCGCTGTCCCTAGCACAGTGCCTTGGCAGCCTTTGGCTCCTGTTGTCTCCTCTCCGTGATCCCAGGCTTGCTGGGAGTTGCTGCTATTCCCCTCTCCCGCCCTCACTCCTTTAGCCCCTCGTTCTCTACAAGCTGTTCCTGCCACCGGGACACTGTCTATGGTTCCTTCTGTGCGAGCTCTCTTCCCCAGACCTCTGTGACCACTTGACCGTAGTCACATGGTAAATGAACTTGGCTTTACTCCTCAAATCCACCTTCAGCCTCCAAGATTTATTTCAGTTTTGCTTGCTGCTCTTTAAGGAACAATTTCTGAATGCTCCTAATTTTAGGGTGGCAAACACAATGCAATATACAGATGATGCATTATAGAATTGTACACTTGAAACCTGTATAATTTTTTTAACCAATGTCACCCCAATAAATTTAATAAAATGAAAAAAAATACCCAGGCATTCCAGCGAAGGTGAAGTCTGAGTTAGTTTTAAAAGTTAAATAAAATTTTGGCTACAGAAATCTTAAAGTGGAGAAAGTTCAGGAATGGGACAGAATAGATATATCTTGTGTGGACATGCAGAGAACAAAGGTGACATATGATTTGATAAGAAAGATTTTAATGCTAGATCAAGAGTTTTAGATTTTGTTTTGTAGGCAGGAAGGAACCACTGAATATTTTAAACAGAGAATGACATGATCAGATCTGTCTTTTGCGATTTTACTGGTAGCAGTGTGAAGAATGCTCTGCAGAAATGGAGAGATTTGAGGCAGACAGAATAACAGAAAGTTATTGCAATAATTTGGGTGAGAGAGGATCAGAGCTTGATAAAAGGTAGAAGCAGTAGGACGACAAAGGGGAGGTCAGATTTGACAGACATTTCAGAGTAGAACTGATAGGATTGGGTGGTCACAGGGGTGTGGAAAATGAGAAGATGAAAAGAATGGAAGATAGCATTTCGGGCTGAGAAGATATGGTAGAGCCAGGAACTAAACAGAATAGGAGGAGTAAGATTGGAGGAGTAAGAAGTAAGTGGAAAGAATGAGTTTATGTAGGATATCAGACTTTGTGTCACACTTTGAATCCATTTTGTCCTGCCTCCAGTAGTTTCCTGGGCCTAGAAAATGAATATTTTCTCACATGAATATAAATATGACTGATACAGCAGGACACACTCTGACATATCCTGAATCCTAAATAACCACAGCACCTGGGAGGATGAACAAGTCATTCTGCAAAAATGAGCTCCCTCATATCAAAGGTGGAAAGACGAGAGAGCATCCAAACTACCTCAAAGCTTCATTCGGGGGTTGCTGTTTTTAGGGAGTGTTGAAGTGTTGCTGATGATTTCCTGAGATGAGTCAGAGTTCCCTAGATAATCTTATTTCTCTGCTGACAGTCCATCTTTTCCCCCACCTCTCCTTCTACAAATCTGGACTAGACCCAAAGATGTGGAATACTGCTTGATTTTTAAGAATGATATTACATCTTTCTCTGATATTCAATCTCTGTTTGGGTTAATCATTTGTCCAATTCAGGTCAATCAATCAGTCAATAAGCATTGCTTAAGCACTTTTCATATATTCACTCATTCATCTAACAAATATGTATTGAGTGCCGACTGTGTGCCAGACATTTCTCCAGGCACTGGCAGTACACCAGCATTTAAGTCAGCTCAGACTGTTCAACAAAGTACCCTAGTCTGGGTGGCTTACACAACAGATATTTATTTCCATAATTCTGGAGGCTGGAAGTCTAAGATCAGTGTGTTAGCACACACAGGTTCTGGTGAGGCCTGGGTTGCCTATATTGTATTCTCACATGCTGGAAAGACAGCTAGAGAGCTCTCTGGGGGCTTTTTATAAGGCCACTAATCCCATTCACGAGGGTTTCCCCTCATGATCTAATCACTTTCCAAAGGACTTACCTCCTAATACCATCACATTTGGAGTTAAGATTTCAAGACATGAATTTTGGGGGAACACAAAATCCATTGTGTAACAACCCGTGAACAAAACAAAATTAATTTTAAAAATGTCTTTCATGTTTTCCTGGGAATATAATATCTATCATACAGTTTATAGTGAATAATACAACAGAAAAATGACCAAGATGTTTTTTACTCATGAATATAAGGCGGGTCCTGCTCTATCAGCTTCTGAGGGATAAAAATATTCCGGAAAGGAAGAGGTAATTACAGGTTGGAATAATGTAGGTAGGTGCTATAGGGGATGTGGTATTTGAGTTGTGTCTTTGAAGGTAGAGGGAAGTTCGATGGGCAAGGGGAAGAGCATTTCAAACAGGGAACAGCATGAGAGCATGCACAGAGTTAGCGATGAATAGGCATATGTTTGAGATATATTGATAAAACCAGACTGACCCAAGCAAGAGGTGTCTGTTAGAGTGCAATATAAAATAAAATTGAATGAATCTAGTAGGAAACAATGAGAAAAAGCCTTTAAAATCAAGCAAAGAAACAATGTGATTTGGTAACAAAAAGGAAGAAATTGAAGGCTTGTGAGCTAGGAATGACATGGAAAGCAGGAATGCAACATGGATTGAGGAATGTTCTCTGGAGTGTTACAAAGTTGTTGAATCTTCGATATGGGAGATAACCACACCCCCTTCTCTATGTCCTTCTCAGGACAGCTCAGGAGTTGGGATTGAATTCTGTATTGGGGTGATACTTTAGGAGGACAAAACGTGAATGCATTCAGAGAGAAAAGCTAAGGCAGTACAGGGCTTAAGGCAAACTCATGAGTAGAAGCTGAAGGAAAAGAGAAGACTCAAGGGCTTGAAAAACAAAACTCCCTTGAAATATCTGAAGGATTTGGAGGGACTACATTTGCTCTGAATGGCCTGAATTGGTAGAATGAGAACCAAAAACAAAAGAGGGAGACACGTTTTGGCTCCTTCTAAGGGAGAACATACTAAGAGTCAGAGCTGTCCTTGCATTCCTTATCACCAGCAGAAATGTCGTGGAAGAACAAATATTGGGCAGGTAGATGGACTAGCAGGTATAATGTCAAGGCCTGAAAGCATGAGAGTGTGTTTCTCAATTCAAGTTCAGGTCCTCAGATATCTGTAATAGGAAGAAGCAAATCAGGTTCTGATCATTACCGATTCATAAAAAATGCCCTTGTTCTAAGGCCCCCACAAACACTTTCATACTGTGACATCTGGAATGCATACTCTGCTTCCTGCCACCAAAATACAGGGTACCAGGATCACATGGTAGATGCTCTAAGTGTATGGCTAGTAGTTTCATGATAAAAATAGAGCCCTGTTCTTGCTAGTGAAGTGTGGGGTTTTTTGTTGATGTTCTTCTTGTTTTGTTTTGGTTTTGGATGGGTATGGGTGCCAAAATTTTATAGCAAAGGAAAGAGAAATAAGGAAGAAAGGAAATTTATAATGTGGTTCTAAGAGGTTTTACCACATATTTGATTAGTTCTCTAGGGGAAAGATAAAAGCTTAATCGGATCACTTAAGAAAGTGCACACACAGAAAGGAGACTTGCTTAACTAATGATTAAAAAGTGTGTCTAAGCTCTTTGCCTTAATTGGTGAGATAAGTATTATTATTATGGGAAAATTCACACTATTACTGAGTCCATAACTGTCATATGACTATGACTTGCAAAGCACTTCTTATTTTCAAAGACATCATATTCTTGGGTGTCTAATTTACCAAATGTGCAATATCTCCACACTGCCACTCACACACCAACCATAACATAAATGCAGCAAAAGGACTCTTTGGGATAGAAAAGCCATCAGGAAACCTCTCTGAGTGAGAATACATTCCAATTCCCCCACTTTTTCACCATCCACTTGTTTCTTAACCCTCTGTAGTTGGACTGAAATTGTATTCTCAAAGGTTGTCAGTTACTTTCTAATCACTAAATCCTGTTTAGGACTTTTTCCTTTGTCCTGGATTCTTTTGTTTCCTTTGCAGCATTCTATTTCACCACGTTCTTGAAACTTTGGATTTATTTAGCTTTCGGTTGCTTTCCTCTTCTGATTTTCCTACTACTTTTCTGACCACTCCCCTTCTTTAGCACATTGTGAGGACTGAATTCCAAGGTTTTACCATAATCCTGTTTTTTATCTCAAATTTCATTCACTATGTACATCATCAACAAGCACATCTGTGAGGATGATTCCCTGAAGCAAAGGACAATTTGTTTATCTCTTCTATCTTCAGGATCACGTATGGAGCACTAACTTGTCTTTTAAATGTATTTTTCAATTACAGTTGACAAAAAATATTATTCGTTCCAAGTATACAACATAGTGACTAGACATTTATATATATTAAGTGATCACTCCAGCGAGTCTAGCACCCATCTGACACCATACATAGTTATTACAATATTATTGACTATATCCCCTATGCTGTACTTTATGTCCCTGTGACTATTTATACTTCTTAATCCTGTTCACTTTTCTTACCCAGTCCCCCAACCCCCTGCCATCTGGCAACCATCAATTGTTCTCTGTATCTATGAATTTGTTTGTTTATGTTTTAGATTCCACATATAAGTGAAATCATATGGTATATGTCTTTCTCTGTCTGACTTACTTCATTTAGCATAATACCCTCAAGGTCCATTCATGTTGTTGCAAATGGCAAGATTTCATTCTTTTTTTATAACTGAGAAATATTAATGGAATATTAATGGTATATATGTACCACCTCTTCTTTAACCATTTATCCATTGATAGATACCCAGGTTGCCTCCATATCTTGGTTATTGTAAATAATGCTGCAATGAACATAGGGGTACCTATATCTTTTTGAATTAGTGTTTAGAATTACCCAGAAGTAGAATTGCTGTGTCATGTGATAGTTCGATTTTTAATTTTTTGAGGAAAATGTAATTGTTTTCCATAGTGTCTGCACCAATTTATAATCCCACCGAGAATGCATGAAAGTTCGTTTCCTCCACACCCTCCCCAACACTCGTTGTTTGTTAATTTATTGATAGTAGCCATTCTGACAAGTGTGAGGTGATATCTCCTTGTGGTTTTGATTTGCATTTCACTGATGATGATTAGTGATGTTGAACATCTTTTCATGTGTCTGTTAGCTGTTTATATGTCCTCTTTGGAGAAATGTCTATTCATGTCCTCTGCCCATTTTTTAGTAGTATTTTTTGTTTTATTGATGTTGAGTTGTATGAGTTCTTTATATACTTTTGATATCAACCCCTTAGCTGACATATCATTTGCAAATATCTTCTTCCATTCAGTAAGTTGCCTTTTTGTTTTGCTGATGGATTCCTTTGCAGTGTAAAACTTTTTAGTTTGATTTAGTCCTATTGCACTAACTTATTTTTATTTTAGACCTCCAATTCTCGCTGCTCATTTAAATCTAGATCTTCTCAATCCCGCCAAATTTCTAGAACCAAATTAATTATGTTTAGTATGTTCAACTGTCAAAACATACTAACATATTTTGCTCTTGTCCTTACCTTCCAGCCAAGAGAAAATTCATTTGGCTCCCCTTCTAAGACTCTTTTATTTCTTTTACTCATACCCAGAGCCTCAAATTCATCTGTCTTTTTTGACACCACTCCTTCCAAGCCAGTGCTTTAGTCCTAGAAATTATTCCCTAACTCCTTTGCCTTCTTTTCTATCCCTCTACTATTTATCACTGCCCTAATTTATTTCCACATGCTGTAGTTATGATCATTAGGCTTCAAAGAGGTATTGTACTTAAAGGATAATTAAATGAAGAAAAAGTCATCTGTACTTACAATCTATCCTGCTTACCACTGCCAGATTAATACTCCTAAAACATCTTTTTTTGTTGTTGTCATCTATCAAATTCAAAACCTTAAAAAAATTTAATGATCCCTACTACCAACAGAATCCAGTCCAAATACCCTGACTAGTATTCCAAGGTATCAGCATATAGGTTTTAGTTTATTTCCCAGTGCTCACACCTACACCTCTACTCCAGCCAGACTATCTCATCATCATACCTTTAATACCTTGGGCATGTCATTATTCTTCCTCCTGTCTGTTTTCAGAATACTTCTTAGCCAACATTTGAAGTCCAGCCCAAGACTTCCCATTTCTTGGAAGACTTTTCAACCAACAACGTGTCTTCGGATGATTTCTTAAAATGTTAGCACATTTTGCCTCAGTTAATCTCATTTTTTTGTCCTTTGTGGATATTTTCTTCCCAACTGAGTTATAAACTCTTTTTAGGAAGGGATTAAGACTTTTAATGCTTCGATTCACTCACAACTGACTAACATATTGCCCTGCAAATAGACTGGATAAAAACAGTTATCCACTTTTATAATTTTTACCAGTCTATAGGTGCCAAACAAATTTCAAAAACCAAGAGGTTATGTCCTCTCTTGCCAGATTACTAATGTGGGATTGTAGGACCCCATAGACTGGAAAAAGTGGTGCTATCACAACAGCATACTCTGAAAAATTTCCAAGAGTGTCGCACTGCAGTGACCTTTTCTTCTTGGACCTCAAAATCAAAGATATAATATCCATTAAAAGAAGTCATCAGGCTTCTGTCCTACTCCACTGAAATTGATGTCACCAAGGTCACTATTGACTTCCTAATTACCAAATCCAATAAATACATTATAGTTTTCTTTTTTCTTTCTTTATTTCTTTTTTTTATCTTACTGGATCTCTTTTAGCCCTATTGCCCAACTTTCTTCTTAAAACTTTTCCATTGTTTTTTCTTCTTACTCCCTTCCTTACTTCTCTGATCCATTTCCTTTGCCATTGTTATTTCCCAGAATATGACTTTGGTCCTCTTCTCCATTGTTATACTCTCTCTTGATGATCACAGCTAGTCTTTGATTTGATTAGTCTTTGTACTTGATCCCCAAATAATATATCTCTAGTTCAGACTCCTCTGCTGATTTCCAATTGCCTAAAAGACATCTTGGCTTGGATGTTTTATAGGAAACCCTAAAATCAGCACAACTGAAATGGAACTATATGAATGATCTGGCCAGCACTATGGTAAGCTAACTGCTTTTTGACCCAGCCTGGCTGACTACTTTCAACAGTGGTGCTCAACAGTTTTGCACCCCCTTCACATTTTTAAGGTGACATCTGCAATTTGTTAATTTTATACATTTAAAGAGATACAATTTTTAACATATTGTAAGTATTAACATTTAAAAAGAAAACTATTAAAGCATTTTTAAAAATCTTATCCAATGGATTCTTAATTACCAGTTTGATACTCAGAATAATTCATTTGAAAACACATGAAGAAACCCTCTTTTAATTGTTAAAATTTTTACATTATTTTCTCTCTGAACTTATTATTTCCATTTAACTTTCCCCACTTTAATGCTTGGAAATCTTTTATTGATTACCCTTCATAGTTCTCTGAAACAAAAATATAAATTGAGGTTGAAAAAACTGTTTATTTTGATACCCTAGATGTCTAAACTCATCAAACTGAATTATAAGAATTATTTTTCATATCCCCATGATTTATTTTATGAGAATTGTTATTAATACACAACTAACAAAAACATAATTATAGGTGCCGGCCCGGTGGCTCAGGCGGTTGGAGCTCCATGCTCCAAACTCTGAAGGCTCCCGGATGGCTCAGTTGGTTGGAGTGCATCCTCTCAACCACGAGATTGCCGGTTCGACTCCCGCAAGGGATGGTGGGCTGTGCCCCCTGCAACTAGAAAACGGCAACTGGACCTGGATCTGAGCTGTGCCCTCCACAACTAAGACTATAAGGACAACAACTTGAAGCTGAACGGCACCCTCCACAACTAAGATTGAAAGGACAACAACTTGACTTGGAAAAAAAGGCCTGGAAGTACACACCGTTCCCCAATAAAGTCTTGATCCCCTGCCCCAATAAAATCTTAAAAACAAACAAACAAACAACATAATTATATTGATTTTTTATGATTATTAACAGAAAAAGTACATTTTATTGGAAATGCATCACTTAATGTGATATATGGGAATTTTATTGCTTTTCCCAATCAGTTCATATATCTGTAGTTGAATATAACATATTATTAGAATACTAATTCTATTCTTATTTCACTTTTTCTAATTTATATATCAAAGACAACATTGTGATCTAACATTGAAAAGTATATTTAGTGATCTTTCAGATGACAATTCAATTTTGTCTTGTTTGAATTTCAAAAAATGGGAACCACCTGGCAAATAGAAGGATTTGTTACCTACTCACTATAATCATTCACTTTCTCAACACCAACTGCAATATTTTAAATACTCCTCTCTTTTTTTTGGTACTCCAGAAATTTTATTTTTCCTGAGGCTAGGTACTATGGTTATATTTGGAATAGGTGAGAAGTATTTCTTTCTTTTGTAAAGTGGGAGAAGAGTGATTGAGAAAGGGGTGTTGGAGAGCAGCTGGTTTGAGGCCTTATGCCTGGGCACGTCCTCAGGCAGATCAGCTGACTCAATCGGACTGAATGAAATTGAGTTCCTCTTTGTGAGGAGATAGTCCTCTATCTAGTAGGGTGTGAACAAGGAAGCATATTGATCTTTAATCGTCATTGGTAGCCATCTTGGGTCTACAAGGGAAACCCATATTAGGATTAACTGTAGACTGTGGAGCAGAGAGAAAGAAAGAGGCCAGGGCTTCTGATAAACCAGTCCTGGAGCCTGCCCTACCTCTGGACTTTCTCTTATGTGACATAATAAACATCCTTATTTAATAAAGCAATAATCTGTGCCGCCACACATGGGTGAGTGAGCAAATAAACACAGTTTCAGAGGTTCTTAGTTTCTCTTGTCTGGATTTTTGTAACACTCTCTAAAGTGATCTTCCAGTTTCTAATTTCTTCCTTGTCCCATTCATTCTACTCCCTGCCCCCAGACTAATTTTTTTAAAGATACCTGCTTAAAAAAATCATTCTATAATTCCCACAATCTATAGAAAAAAATCCAAGTTTCCTGGGACAATTTTTGAAAACTTGTCTCTTACCTACATTTCCAGTCATCTCCTAATACTCCCCAGCTCACGAGAACTAGTGTGGTAATTAAGTGAAAGCACAGACTTGACAGTCAGAAGGACCTAAGTTCAAAAGCTAACTTCCCTAATTACCAGCTATGTGATCTTACGCAAATTATTTAACCATGGTTTTCTATGTTACTGAGCCTTAGTTTTCTTACTTGTAATCTTTAGGTAATGCTACCTAACTTGAAGGCTCATTGTGCAGGTTAGAAGTATGGATAAAAAGTATAGAGCTTAGAAGTCATTATAAAAGATAGTTGTAATTGTTGTTGTTGCTGCTGTTATATCTATGTATCAGCTACTGCTAGGCTATTTGCCTTTGTGTAAACCTGCAAACCCATCACAACTGCCTAGAATGCCCCAATTTCTACCTTTCTTTTCTTTTACTTCTCCTGTGTGGAGGACTTCTAATTTTGATTCAGAACTATCCAAATGTCATCTCCACTATCCAGCCTTCCTAAGGACCTTGGTATCAGTAAATTCACCCTTTATACTTCCACAGTTCTTTGTATCCATAGGCTCAGTTTACATTGTAAATATTTGTATAACTGCTACTAGTCTGTGGAATTCCTGATGGTGTGCATTTTATCTCATTCATTTTTGAAGTTCCATTACATAGAATGATGCCAGATATACAACAGATACCCAATAAATGTTGAATGAATGATAGGAAAGAGCAGAGCTTATGGATTGTGGAAAATTAATCCAGGAAATATCATGGAGAAACATATGCCTAATAGCAACAATAGTAATAACGTCTGACATATTCATACTTCTTTGCAATTTGTGAAGCACTTTACATACTTTATCTCATAAAATCCTTAAAACAATTTTACAAGGTGCTTTTGTGATGATCCCTACTTTACAGATGACCAAATTGAGGTTTACAAGAATAAAGGATCAGCAGATGATCAACAACCAAGAAGTGTCAGAGTCAGAATACAAATCCAAGATTTTCCAAAAGAACTCTGGATGATTTGGGCAACAAGCCAATATTCTAGAGACAATGGAGTCCAAGATGAATTTTATGTATGGATTACCAGAAAACAAAACAAAACAAAACTCCAATCCTCCACATTACCATCATATTGCACGGTGCAGTTGAAAGAACATTTAAATCAAGTGGAGCTATCTGGGTTATAGACATTTTTTCTCTTACCATTAAGTCTGGGTAATCGGGGACAATTTATTTATCTTTCCTAGGTACTGAAGAAGTTTTCAAGATGACCTCTAAAGCCCCTTCCAGTTTTAAAAATCTTTATTAGAAGGTAGCTGTGATATAACTGGCTTAGGGGAACTAAATATATTTTAATGGTTTCTGTGAGCAATAGTATTTTATAGCTTTAGATGAGACTGACAAAAGACAAAAGTTTGATGCTATGGAAAGGGAGAAATGACAGGAAAGGAGGGAAACAATATTCTAAGCCTACAGACTTTGCTGGTTATTGTCATTTACCTAAGTCTGGTTCCAAAGAATTCATGAAGCATGAAAACAAGGCCCTGTTCTTTCCTTTAAATGAGAGACTAAATGAGAGATAAAACTCTCTTTCCATTTATTCCTTTAGAAACAGAATAAATTGATTTGATAACACTGATCAAAGAGGAGGCATCTTTTACCCTCCACAGACCTCTTAACTTCCAGGTTCAAAGAGGAAATCAGAGAAAAATTAGTTTTGAAATCTGCTTTTCAGAGTGGCCTATATTGCATTTTAATTTAATTTGTTAGAGTTTCACCTTTTGCCTGTGGTAGACTGATTAGATGAAATAAAATTATATCTGGGGGATCTATGTTACAAAGATTGCTTAATCTTTCATTTTGAGGTTGAACTGACAAGACCATAGACTGTCCTTGGGGAACTTCCAAGATTACCTCCTACAGTGATGGCTTCTGAGTTTGTGTGTCTCTGATATATAAATAGACACCGAGTTTTCTTAATAGCAGCGCTAGACACCCTGCTAAGATGTTTCTGAACTGTGTACATTTGCAACAGTGGGAATTAGTCTTTTCATTCCCAGCATTTTCAGCTGGTTATTTAAAGCATGAAATTGTCTAAACCTTGGAACCTAGGACAGAGCCTGAGACATAACAGGTCCCAACAAATATTTTTTGACTAAACTAACCTAGTCCAGTCTCCTTCCTAATGCAAGAATCCCTTTTGTACAACCCTTGACATGATCAAAAGCTGCTGATCAAACATATCACTGACAAGAAACATCATAGACTGTTCCTTGCTTACTCATCCACTGGTCTAATATTTTTCTCTAACAGCCCCATTAATCCCTAGCCTGGAGTCAGAGAGTAGTAGCTTTTTTTTTCTTTTAATTTTGGGTTTTTTGTTTGTTTGTTTTCAAAGATTTTATTGGGGAAGGGGGACAGGACTTTATTGGGGAACACTGTGTACTTCCAGGATTTTTTCCAAGTCAAGTTGTTTTCCTTTCAATCGTAATTGTGGAGGGCACAATTCAGCTCCAGGTCCAGTTACCGTTGTTAGTTGCAGGGGGCGCAGCCCACCATCCCTTGTGGGAATCGAGGAGTCAAACTGGCAGCCTTATGGTTGACAGCCCACTAGCCCATGTGGGAATCGAACCAGCAGCCTTCAGCATTAGGAGCACGGAGCTCCAACTGCCTGAGCCACCGGGCTGGCCCGAGAATAGCAGCATTTGATAGAATTGCACCAGTAGGCAAACTGTCAGCTCTAATTGACATCTGATGTTTATGATCTGTCTAATGTCTTCTATTTGTAACAATATTTTGGTTCTCCTTTGGGGAACCCAGTAACTTTTCCCTAAGGCTGTTTCTAACATTTGCAGGACCCAGAAACAAGAGTTAAAATGAAGAACACCCCCCCACCACCATCACTACCATATACTTAAATACTTAAAAGGCATAAATTGAGCAAACAAAATTATTACATATGATTTTACTTTCAGAATGCCAAGATTTTTAATTATACGTAAAACTTTGGTTTTTATATGAGTAAACATCAGCAAAAATAGCAAATACAACCAATTTTTTTTTAATTAAAGTTTATTGGGGTGACAATTATTAGTAAAGTTACATAGATTTCAGGTGTACAGTTCTGTATTACATCATCTATAAATCCCATTGTGTGTTCTAATTTAAAAAAAAAGATGGGCATTTTTGTGGTTTCCAATTCTTGGCTGCTGTAAGTAGTGCTGCAATAAACATAGGGGTGCATATATTTTTTCAAATTAGCGTCTTGGATTTCTCTGGATAGATACATAAGAGTGGAATTGCTGGGTCATAAAGTAGCTCCATTTCCAGTTTTTTGAGATACCTCCACACTGATTTCCATATTGGCTGCACCAATCTGCAATCTTGTAATAGATATATACAATGTCGAAGGGGCAATAGATTGGAGGAGGGGGGTTATCCCTTTGTGAGGGGTGAAATGTCTAACTATTGCATTGTTTTGTACACCTGAAACTAAAATAAAATAAAAAAAATTAGTATTAAACTTTATGCATGCTGCATGTATGTTTGTATTTTCACCTATGGGTAGATAAATGGTTGAGAGTAGTATGAATTATTTTATATTATAAAGAGTTTGTCAGCCACCAGCTTGGATTATGAAGCTAATTTGTGAGTATCAATGGAACCATAAAATGAAACATGAAGAGAAATGAGAAAGTAGGTATTTAGCACTACTGGGGAAAATATTTCCCCAGTCTAGGCTAGACTCTATAGCATTCATGCTATCTGAGAGGGAGGGTATGACACATTAATAAAGTTTTAAAAAATAGAAAATTATCTAAGAGCTTGTTCTCCTACCTAAGAAATTCTGCTACTGAAATCTTCTGTTTATTCCGAAGTACTATTTATCTGCAATGTCAGGGGCAGCTTAACCTACAAAACAGAGTATTTTGATGCAGTTTTTCTGTTGTTTTGAAGACACAGGTCAAGATATGTGAGAATATTTCCCTTCGGCCTAACTGGTATTAGTCATAGGAGTAGACATTTAGGTTTATGGGTGGGTTGTATTGTATCAGTGTTGAGAACTGATTTCTGCGTGATAGAATGTTCTTAAATAAGTGTGTGGTGTATATGTGTGTTTGTGATATGCAGGGTTCTCTAAAGTGTGAGTCCAAGCTAGGACTGTCCAATAAGCATTTTCCAGTCTCTTGGGTTAAGTAATAGATTCAGTTTTAGAAAGACAGTACAAATTAGAACAATGAGATCAATTTCAGAACTTTTTTAGAGTTATTAGGAAAATGAAGCGCTAGTGGGATTGCTAAAATGGAAGATGTAAGCTTAGAGCTGCTGGTAGCCATCACATGGAGAGAGCTTGCCTGAGAGTGAAGATGGACAGAAATTTCAAGCCAAGAGATGCAGAGAGGCTGAGTCAGTCACAATGTGATTATTTGAGGCTTTGGATCCTGCTGTGTCTGAAACCTGACATATTTCTAGATTTTTTCAGTTATGGGAACTACAAAGTTTCTTTTCTGCTTAAACAAGTTTAGCTTAAATTTCTGTCATTTGCAACTAAAAATGTTCCAATTAATATATAATATTCTGGACACTGGAATACACTTATTTAAAGAATTCCTCAGTATTGCCTGGTTTCCTCTGCCTTTGAAGATTTCTTGAAAATTTGAAATATCTGTCCACACAGTACCCACCCTTTACTCTCTACTCTTATGAACTTCTAAGATCTTGCCACAGCAAATCGGGAAAGAACCGCTAGTTAATTTTACTAGTCACTCTACCAGAGGAGGTAAAATGAGAATATAATTTCCTCAGGTCCAAGATTTATGGTATTTCCTTGCTGTCATCTGTATTAACTAACCCTGTGGCTCTAACTAATTAATGATTGCATTAATGGCTCCATTTCTTCCTGCCTTCTATGTATCTATGTCCTTTGTCATATAACTTCATAGGGTCCTTCCACTCTGACTCTGGGTTTGGCCATGGCTTTGATCAATGTGATGCTAGCAAATTTTTCAAAGGCTTGAAAAATATTAATTTCCATTTACTATTCTTGCCTTCTGTCATTACCTTGAGAAGACTATGAGCTGGCTAGCTTGATAGAAGGTGACAGATACTTAGAATAGCGGTTATTCACCTCAATCATCCCAACTGGGATGCTTTAGATTAGCCAACAGCCAGCCAACACCATGCATGAGAGTGAGTTCAGACAAGATAAGCAGAGTGACCTAGCCAACCTGCAGCTGACTGTTAACCCATGAGTGAACCCACCTCAGATCAGGTAAACCCCACAGTCTCATGAGCTACATAAGTGTTTATTGTGATATGCTACTGAGATTTTGAGATCATTTGTCTTATACTTTTATTATGATAGTAGATAACTGATACACCAGCCTAGAAGTGCTACATTTGTCAGGTTCTGTCAGCTTTGTTAGAATCTCAGTTTTATTCTTTTGTTCTTTTAGATGCCAAACAGGAGACTTGAAATATCACCCCTCTGGACTTCAGTTGCATCTGTACAATTATGAGTTATACTTATACTAAGTGTGATCAAGAGTTTCTTGAAGCACAAGAAAAAAAATAAGCATCTAGATTAAGGAATAAATAAAGCTGTCTTTGTTGACAGAAGACATGATTGTCTAGGTGGAAAAATTTGATGCAATTTACAAAAAAGCTATTAAAACTACTAAATGAATTAAGCAATTTGCAGGGTACAAGATCAATATTTTAAAATTTTCATTTCTGTATATTAGCAGTGAATAATTAGGAACTGAAATAATAAAAAATATTATTTATAACTACTTTAAAAAATGAAATCAGAGGAATAAATCCGACTAAAGATGTGCAAGACCAAAAACTATAAAACATTGGTGAGAGAACATAAATACCTAAATAAATGGAGAAATATATTATGTTCATTGATCAGAAGACACACTATTGTTAAAATGTTAATTTTTCCTGATTTATATATTTAATGCAATCCCAATTAACATTCCAGCAGACTTTTTTTTAAATTAAAATATTGACAAGGTGATTCCAAAATTCATTTTGAAAGGCAGAGAACTAGAATACCAAAACAACTTTGAAAAATGAACCAAGTTGGAAGACTAACACTACATGACTTTAAGATTTATTGTAAAGCTACAACAATGAAGACAGGGCAGTAATTGAATAGCACATGCAAAAATATTCATACTTTGATTCATACTTTGCATCATATGCAAAAATTAACTCAAAATGGATCATAAACCTAAATGTAAAACATAAAACTACAAAACTTTTAAAGAAAAACACAGGAGAAAAATCTTTGTGATGTTGGGTTAGGCAATGATTTCTTATATTTGACACTAAAAGCATGGTTCATAAAAGAAAACAATTAATAATTTGAACTTTACCAAAATTAAAGACATCTGCTCTTCAAAAAATACAGTTAAGAAAATGGAAAGAGGGAGGCAGATCCAAGATGGCCACGTGAGAGGATGTGGAGCTTGCCCCCTCCCATGAACACACCAAATGTGCACCTATATTTATAGCAATTCATCCAGAGAGACAACTGAAGGACAACTGTACAGCTTCTTCACAAAACAGAAGAGAGAGACCACATAGAGAAGATTGGGGAACAGCACAAACTCTCTGGAATCTGAGGGGACTCATCAGAGTCAGAGTTGCTGGTGAGCATCATTGTTTGCCCCTTGTGCTTGGATAGCATGGGCAGGAACTCTACCCAAGTGCTCTGGCCAACTTGCAAGTTCACAGTAGTGTGTCCCTAGTCATCCCTCCTACAGCTACTAGCTCTAGCAGGAACAAGAGGGCTCCATAGCAAGTATGTACAGGGCTCCCCATCTGGAGCTAGATCCAGTGGGCCCATCAGGAGCTAAGGCTCGCCCATACCAGGTCATTGCTGCAGACACTTACTGGGATGCCCTTCCTAAAGCAAAAGCAGAGCCACTAGGGAGCTGCAGTGGTCCTGAATGATAGGGAATCAGGGTACTGCGATGATGGTGCTGATGGGCGGGGGGGTCCAAATTGGACAGGGCTCCAGCAGCAGTCAATCAAAACAATAGTGCATGCCTCTCATGGGCGCACACCAGGCAGACCCACCCAGATTAAGAGCAGAATCAGCAGGGCTCTGCAGCATGCAACCACAGGCTTGCCCCACCCAGACTGGCAGGGCATGGAAGCTCACACACATCAGGTTGACCTGCCCAAACTCTGGTCTGGCTGTGGACAGCCAGGAACAACAGGTATCTGCTATAAGTGCATGCACATAAGGCATCCCCACCCTGAACCTGCTCTTGCTAGCCAGGTGGCACCCCAGGCACTGCATACACCCACCCAAACTCTAACCAGGCTGACAAAACCACCCAGCACACAGTCTACACAGAGCTACTTCTTCACAAGACCACCTTTTCAAGATTGTGAGAGATAATTATTTTATCCAACTCATAGGAACAAACACAGAAAGTCAAACGGAATGGAGAGACAGAAGAATATGCCCCAAATGAAGACACACACACACAAAATCTGGGCAAAAACTCTAATGATGGCCAGCCCGGTGGCTAAGGTGGTTGGACCTCCATGCTCCTAACACCGCAGGCTGGTGGTTCGATTCCCCACATGGGCCAGTGGGCTCTCAGCCACAAAGTTGGCAGTTTGACTCCTCGACTCCCATAACGGATGGTGGGCTGTGCTCCCTGCAACTAAGATTGAAATGACAACAACTTGACTTGGAAAAACTCATGGAAGTACGCACTGTTCCCCAATAAAGTCCTGTTCCCCTTTCCCAATAAAATCTTTAAACAAACAAACAAACAAAAAATTCTAATGAAATGGAAATAAGTAATTTGCCTTACAAAGAATTCAAAGAAACTGTCATAAGGATGCTCAATGAACTTGATAGTAGAATAGAGGAATTCAGAGAGCACTTCAACAAAGAGTTAGAAAATATCATAAAGAACCAGAGATGTTGAATAAAATAACTGAAATGAGGTATACATTAGAAGACATCAACAGCAAATTAGTTAATATAGAAGAACAGATTAGTGACCTGGAACACAGAATAGTAGAAATCACTCAATCTGAACAGCAAAATGAAAAAACAATTTTTTAAAATGAGGATAATAAAAGGAACCTCTGGGACAACACCAAGCATTCTAACATTTGCATTTCAGTGATTCCAGAAAGAGAAGAGAAGAAGAAAGGGGCAGAAAGTATATTTCTAATCTGGGAAAGGAAACAGACATCCAGGTCCAGGAAGCACAGATAGTTGCAAACAAAATGAACCCAAAGATGCCCACACCGAGACATATTGTAATTAAAATCGCAAAAAGTAATATTAAAGAGACAATTTGGAAGGCAGTAAGAAGGAAACAGCAAGTTAGATACAAGGGAAAATCCATAAGGCTATCAGCTGATTTATCAGCAGCAACTTTCCAGGCCAAAAGGTAGAGACAAAAACATTTCAGTGCTGAAAGAAAGGAATCTACAACCTAGAATAATATACCCGAGCAATCCTTCTCCTGGGTATCTACCCAAAAAATCTGAAAACATTTATACATAAAGACACGTGTGCTCCAATGTTCATTGCAACTTTGTTTACGGTGGCCAAGACATGGAAACAACCAAAATGTTCTTCAATAGATGAATGGATAAAGAAGTTGTGGTATATACACACAATGGAATACTGTTCAGCGGTAAGAAAAGACGAAATAGGACCATTTGAGACAACATGGATGGATCTTGAGAGTATGATGCTAAGCGAAATAAGTCAGACAGAAAAAGCAGAGAACCATATGATTTCCCTGATATGTGGTATATAAACCAAAAACAACAGAAGAACAAGACAAACAAATGAGAACAAAAACTCATAGACACAGACAATAGTGAATGATTACCAGAGGGTCAGTGGGGTGAGGGGTGGTAGATGAGAATAAAGGGGATCAAATATATGGTGATTGAAGGAGAACTGACTCTGGGTGGTGAACACACAATGTGATTTATAGATGATGTAATACAGAATTGTACACCTGAAATCTATGTACCATTATTAACAATTGTAACCCCAAAAACTTTAATTTAAAAAAATAATAATATACCCAGAACAGTTATCATTCAGAATTGAAGAAGAGATAGTTTCCCAGACAAGCAAGAACTAAAGGGATTCACCACCACCAAACAAGAAATATTAAAGAATCTTCTTTATGCAGAAAAGACTATAACCAAAAATAAGAAAATGAAGGAAAGAAAAACAATTTCACTGGTAAAAGTAAATACATAATTAACACAATGAATCAACCACTTAATAAACTAACATGAAGGTTAAAAAACAAAAGTAGTAAAATTAACTATAACTACAATAAAGAGGGGATATACAAAACAAAAAACATACAAAACAGGTTGTCAAAAACATAAAGAGTGGAAGGGGGTGCATAAATGTAATGCTTTTAATATATGTTTGAATGTAAATTCCCCTCAGTTTAAATAAACTGCTATAGATAAAATAGATATACATGAACCTCCTGGTATCCACAAACTGAAAATTTATAGATACATACAAAAAAATAAAGAGAAAGGAACATAAACAAAACACTAAAGAAAACCAGCAAATCGAAAGAAAAGAGATCAAGAGAAGAAAGGGAGAACAACAACAACAACAACAAAACAATTAATAAAATAGCAATAAGCACATACCTATCAATAATTACTTTAAATGTAAATGGACTAAATGCTCCAATTAAAAGAGAGGGTGGCAGAATAGATAAAAATATTAGACCCATCTATATGTTGCCCACAAAAGACTAAGTTTAGATTGAAAGGCTCACACAGACAGAAAGTGTAGGGATGGAAAAAGATATCCCATGCAAAAAGAGAAAAAAAAGAAAGCTGGGGTATCAATATTCATATCAGACAAAAATAGATTTTAAAACAATGAATGTAAAAAGAGACAAAGAAGGACATTACATTAATATAAAGGTATCAATTCAAGAAGAGGATATAACAATTGTAAATATCTATGTACCTAACAGAGGAACACCCAAGTGCTCCTAAAAGCAAATATTAATGGACATAAAGGCAGAAATGAACAGTAATACAACAATAGTTGAGGAGTTTAAAATCCCACTTACATCAACGGATAGATCATCTAGACAGAAAATTGATAAGGAAATAATGGCCTTAAATGCCACACTAGAGCAGATTGACTTAATAGACATTTATAGAACATTTTATCCAAAAACTGCGGGTTACACTTTTTTCTCAAGTACACATGGAATATTTTCCAGGACAGACCACAACTAGTCCACCAAATAAGCCTCAATAAATTCAAGAAGATTGAAGTTATATCAAGCATATGTTCGCACAATAGCATGAAAGTAGAAATTAACTACAGTAAGAAAACTGGGAAAAACACAAATACGTGGAGATTAAACGACATGCTACAAAGACAAAATCAAACAGGAACTCAAAACCTATTTTGAGACATGTCAAAATGAAAATAAAACTTTACAAAATTTATATGAGGCAGAAATAGCAGTTCTAAGAGAAAAGCTCATGGCTACACAGGCCATGAGCAAGGAAAAATCCCAAATAAACAATCTAATTTGTTTACACCAAATAAACAATCTAACTTTACACCTAAAAATTCCAAATAAACAATCTAACAAACTGGAAAAAAAATAGCAACCAAACCACAAAGAAAGTAGAGGGAAGGTAATAATAAAGATCAGAGCAGAAATAAATAAAATAGGGACTGAAAAACAATAGAAAAGATCAGTGAAACTAAGAGCTGGTTATTTGAAAGGATAAATAAAATTGACAAACCTCTAGCAACCTCATGAATAAAAAGAGAGAACACAAATAAATAAAATAAAAAATGAAAGAGGAGAGCTTACAACAGACACCACAGAAACACAAAGATCATTAAAAATACTATGAACAATTATATGCCAACCCATTGGACAATCTAGGAGAAATGGATAAATTTATAGACTCATACAAGCTTCTAAGACTAAATGAAAAAGAAACAGAAAATCTGAACAAACTGATTCCCAGCAATAAAATTGAAGTAGTAGTAGTAGTCATCATAGTAAAAATAATAATAATAACAACAATAATAATAAAAACTCCCAACAAAAAAAAGCCCAGGATCAGACAGCTTCACAGGTGAATTCTACCAAGAATTTAAAGAAGAATTAATACTTATCCTTCTCAAACTATTCAAAAAATTAAAGAGGAAAAATTGCTTCCAAACTCTATGATACCAGCATTACCCTGATACCAAAACCAGAAAAAGACACACACACACACACACAAATTACAGGCCAATATCCCTGATGAATATAAATGCAAAATTTCTCAACAAAATACTGCAAACCATTCAGCAATACATTCATATGATTATGCAGCATGATAAAGTGGGTTTTAATCCAGTGATGCAAGAGTGGTTCAATATCTGTAAAACAATTAATGTAACTCATCACGTTAACAAAACCAAGGATGAAAGTGATATGATCATCTCAATAGATGCAGAAAAAACATTTAGCAAAATTCAACATCCATTTATGGTAAAATCTCAACAAAGTAGGTATAGAAGGAACTTACCTCAACTTGATAAAGGTTATATAATGCAAGCCCACAGCTAACATGATACTCATTGGTGAAATGCTGAAAGCTTTTTCTCTAAGATCATGAACAAGACAAGGACATCCACCCTCACCACTGTTGTTCAGTATAGTATTAGAAGTCCTAGCAAGCAGCAATCAGACAAGAAAAAGAAATGAAAGGCATCCTAATTGGAAAGGAAGAAGTAAAGCTATCACAATTTGCAGATGACATAATACTACATGTAGAAAATCTTGAGGGTTCCACCAAAAAATTATTAGGATGAATAAATGAATTCAGTAAAGTAGTAGGATAAAAATTAACATACAGAAATCTTTCACATTTCTATACACTAATAATAAACTATCAAAAAGAGAAATTAAGAAAACAATCCCATTTACAATTGCATCAAAAAATTGGAATAATTTTAACTCAATGTGGTGAAAGACCTGTACTCTGAAAATTATAAGATATTTAAGAAAGAAATGGAAGAGGACCCAAATCAATGGAAGGATGTTCATGGATCGGAAGGATTAATAGTGTTAAAATGATCACACTACCCAAAGCAATCTACAGATTCAATGAAAACCCTATCAAAATGCAAATGGTATTCTTCTCTGATCTAGAACAAACAATCCTAAAATTTGTATGAAGTTGTAAAAGACCATGAAGAGCCAAAGCAATCTTGAGAAAGAACAAAGTTGGAGGTATCATGCTCCCTGGTTTCAAACTATACTACAAAGCTATAATAATCAAAACAGTACAGTACTGGCACAAAACAGACAAATAGATCAATGGAACAGAATAGAGCCAAGAAATAAACTCTTGCTTATATAGTCAATTAATCTATAACAAGGGAGGCAAGAATATACAATGGAAAAACAATAGTTTCTTCAACAAGTGATGTTGGAAAAACTGAATGGATACATGCAAGAAAATAAAACTGGACCACTCTCTTATACAGAAATAAACTCAAAAATGGATTAAATACTTAAATATATCACCTGAAACCTTAAAACTCCTAGAAGAAAACATAGATAGTAAAATATTTGACATCAGTCTTAGTAATATCTTGTTGGATATGTCACCTAGAGCAAAGGAAACAAAAGCAAAAATAAATAAATGGGACTTAATCAAACTAAAAAGCTCTGTATAGTGAAGGAAACTAAAGACTACTGAATGGGAGAATATATGATATACCTGATAGGGAGTTGATATCCAAAATATATAAGGAAATCATAGAACTCAATAACAGAAAAACAATCCAATCAAAAACTGGGCAGAGGACGTGAGCAGACGTTTCTCCAAAGAAGACATACAGATGGCCAACAGACATGTGAAAAGATGCTCAAAATCACTACTCATCAGGGAAATGAAAATCAAAACCACAATGAAATACCGCGTCACACGAGTCAGGATGGCTATCATCAATAAATCAACAAAGAACAAGCATTGTTGAGGATGTGGAAAAAAGGGAACCCTTGTACACTGTTCGTGGGACTGCAAATTGGTGCAGCCACTATGGAAAACAGTATGGAGATTCCTCAAAAAATTAAAAATAAATCTACCATACCATACTTTTCTGGGTATTTATGTGAAGAAAACAAAACAAAAACACAAATTTTAAAAAGATATGAATTGGGTGGCCTGATGGCTCAGTTGGTTAGAGTGTGAGCTCTGAACAACAGGGTTGCCGGTTTGATTCCCACATGGACCAGTGAGCTGCGCCCTCCACAACTAGATTGAAGACAACGAACTGCCACTGAGCTTCCAGAGGGGCGGCCGGATTGTTCAATTGGTTAGAGCACATGCTCTCAACAACAAGGGTACTGGTTCAATTCCTGCATGGGATGGTGGGCTGTGCCCCCTGCAACTAAAGATTGAAAATGAGCTGTGCCCTCCACAACTATATTGAAAAACAACAACTTGGGGCTGATGGGCCCTGGAGAAACATGCTGTTCCCCAATGTAAAAAAAAATCCAAAAGCACTGTATTAAAAAAAAAAGATATGCATCCCAATGCTCATTGCAACATTATTTATAATAGCCAAGATATTGAAGCAACCTATAGATGAATGCATAAAGGAATCAACAGTAGATTAGATGAAGCAGAGAATCGAATCAGAGATTTGGAAAATAAGGTAGCAGAAAACACCAAATCAGAACAGAAAAAAAAAAAAAAACTGAGGATACGCAATAGAATATTACTCAGCAATAAAAAAGAATGAAACCTTGCTATTTACAAAGACATGAATGGATCTAGAAGGTATTATGATAAGTGAAATAATCAGTCAGAGAAATACAAATACAATATGGTTTCACTTATATGTGGACAAACAAAATAAACAAACAAACAAAATAGAAAGAGACTCATAGAAGCAGAGGTCCAGCTGATGGTTGTCACAGGGGAGAGGGTGGGGGAACAGGTGAAAACAGTAAAGGTGAATATAGTCAATAATATTGTATGATAAGTTTGCACAGTGACATATGGTTACTAGATTCCATGTGGTGATCACAATTTAAGGCATATAAATGTCTACTCACTATATTAGACATTTATATAATTTATGAAGTGATTACTCCGATAAATCTAATACACTTAAAACTAATATGATATTATATACCAGCTATACTTGAGTAAAAAGATAAAAAGAAACCAAAAAAATGAAAAGAAAAGCCTTAGACCTGAAGAAAATATTTGCAAAGCATATATCTCATAAAGGGCTTGTACCCAGAAAATATATATATGTTTTTAATCTATATATCTATATCTGTATCTGTATCTATATCTATCTAATCTATATCCATATCTCTTAGTCTGGTTGGACTGCCATAACAAAATCCATAGACTGGATGGATTAAACAACAGAAATTTATTTTCTTACAGTTCTGGAGCCTGGAAATCCAAGATCAGAGTGTCCAGCATGGTTGGGTTCTTATTAGGACTCTATTTCTGCCTTACTAAAAGCAATGTTTTCATTTCTTACATGGCTTTTCCTTAGTGCAAGAGCATCCTCTTCATATTAGGCCACAAATCTGTAAGATCAGGATCTCACTTTTATGACCTCATTTAATCTTAATTGACTCATAAACTCCTTATCTCTACATACAGTCAAATGGGTGTTAGTGCTTCAGCATAAGAATTTGGGGAGACCCAATTCAGTCGATAATATCTTCAAGCTCAACAATAAAAACAGCAAACAACCCAATTTAAAAATGAGCTAAAGATTTCAACAGACAGTTCATCAAAGAAAGCATATATTTGACAAATAAATACATGAAAAATGCTCCAAATAATTAGCCATTAGGGAAATCAAATAAAAACCACAGTGAGATACCACTACAGAACTTTAAGAATGGATGAAATTAAAAAAAACAACTTACCATGTCAAGTGTTGATGGAGATGTGAAGGGAATGGAAGTGTCTCCATTTTAGAAAATAGCAGTTTCTAAAGTAGTTAAAAATACACCTATCATATGATACAGGCCTTCCATTTCTAGGTATGTACTCAAGAGAAATGGATAAATTTCTTTGTCCATTCAAAAACCTTTACATAAATACTCATAGTAGCTTTATAATAGCCCCAAACTAGAAACAACCACAACTGTCTATCAATAGGTGAATAGATAAATAAAGTGTGTTGTGTTTATACAATGGAATACTACTTAGAAATAAAAATATTGAATTATTGGAATACACAAAACATGAATGAATCTCAAAATAATTATGCAGAATGAAAGAAGCCAGACAAAAGAAGAATAAATACTATGTGATTCTTTTTATGTAAAATTTTAGAAAATGAAAACTAATCATTAGTGACCGAAGCAGATCAGTGGTTGCCTAGGGATGGGATTGGAGGGGGAAATAGGAAGAGATGGGTTGAAAGGATTACAAAGGGGCTCAAGGAAACTTTTGAGGATGAGGGACGTGTTCACTTTACTGCAGATTGATTCCATGTATATGTACATATATGTATGTTATTTCTGTTAACTCTCAGTAAGAGCTGTTTGCATTCTATGTTTAGTAGTCTTTGCAAGCTCATTGTCATAATAAGTGGAACACCTGAGGGCTTAAATTAAGGATTGGAATCTTCTTGCAGAGATTTTCTTTTGCTTTTGACAGTAACTAAAGGGTGCAGTCAATCTGGGACTGTCAGTGACCTTGTCTCCATCCTTGTAGCCTTTTGGCTCTCTCTTGAGGGTTTCAATTCATGGTGGAGTTCCAGACTTCACTTCCTCATCTCAAGTTTGGCCCAAACTCAGTATCCTGGCAGCGCTATTGTGACCAGTGTTCATGCTCTGGTGGATCAGGCTTAACTGCTCTTTCTCATTCTCTTTTTCTATTTTCTTTGCCTCTCACCTCTTTCCTCTTGTGAGACTGGCAATGTTTCAAATAATGTGTCCTACCAGTCTTTGCTATTCTGTAACAGGAGCCCTCTAAAGCATGGTGAGACATTGCCAGAAAAGGGAGAAATTTGCCCTGTTCCCTTTTCCCTTTCTTTTCTCATCTTTGACACCACAAACACAGGGTGTTACCTACAGATTTACAAACCCTAGTGACTGCTCAGGACAGTAAAAATGTCATCAGTTCAGCCTTACCATCTGGTGAGACTTGGCATTGAGACATATTTCTATATAGAAATAAGTATCTGATGTAATTGGACTGGGTTTGGATGCCGTGACACCTCTGAAGAAGAGCACTTTGTTTTGTTTTTGTTTTTTTAATAATTTTTTTTATTTTTCAACTACATTTGACATGCAATATTATATTAATTTCATGTGTACAACACAGTGATTAGACATTTATATAATTTATAAAGTGATCACCCCAATAAATCTAGTACTCACTTGGCACCATACATACCTATTACAATATTATCGATTATATTCTTTATACTATACTTTACATCCCCATGACTATTTTGGAACTGCAAATTTATACTTCTTAATATCCTCCCCTTTTTCACCCACACCCTCTCCCATCGTGAATCAATCAAAATGTATCTGTGAGTTTGTTTCTGTTTTTTTTTTTTTTTGTTTATTTTGTTCCTTAAAGTCCACCTATAATGTCATAATAAGTGGAACATATAAGTAAAATCATATGGGATTTGTCAATGTCTGTCTTACTTCACTCAGCACAATACCCTCTGGGCACATCCATGTTGTAGATAGCAAGATTTCATTATTTTTTGTGGCTGAGTAATATTCCGTTGTATGTATGCATCACCTCTTCTTTACCATTCAGCCATTAATGGACATCCAAGTCACTGCCACAAGTTGGAAATTGTAAATATTGCCACAGTGAACTTATGGATGCACATGTCCCTTCAAAGTAGTGTTTTGGGTTTCTTTGAATAAATGCCCAGAAGTGGGATTACTGGGTCCTTCTTAGCCTCTTGTTATAGGCTTTGTTTTGTCTGGTGTAAGTTTTGCTACCCCAGCTTTTGTTTGTTTTTTTCCATTTTCATGAAATATCTTTTTCCATCCCTTTATTTTCAGTCTGTGTCCTTCCATCTGACGTGAGTCTCTTGTAGGCAGTAAATGTATGGGTTTTGTTATCTTATTCATTCAGTCACCCTATCTTTTGACTGGAGAATTTAATGTATTTACATTTAAAGTAATTGTTTTTTTTGTTGTTGTTGTTTTAATTTTATTTTTTAAATTTATTGGGGTGACAATAGTTAGTAAGATTACATAGATTTCAGGTGTGCAATTCTGTATCACATCATCCATAAATTACACTGTGTGTTCACCACCCAGAGTCAGTTCCCCTTCCATCACCATATATTTGATCCCCCTTACCCTCATCTCCCACCCCCCAACCCCCTTACCCTCTGGTAACCACTAAATTACGTTCCCCAGATTAATTTTCAAACCCCGTGGCCATCCTGTGGTCACCGACTGCCCTCCAATCCCCTCACTCTCCCCCCCACCCCCCACCCCTCCCGCCCATCTAGCAACCCTCAGTTTTTCCTCTTTGTCTCCAAAACTGTTTCTGATTACTTCATTCACTTATTCTTTTCTTTAGATTCCGCAAATAAGTGAGATCATATGGTACTTATCTTTCTCTATCTGACTTATTTCACTTAACATAATGTTCTCTAGGTCCATCCAGTTGTTGCAAATGGTAAGATTTCTTTCTTCTTTATGGCAGCGTAATACTCCATTGTATAAATGTACCACAGTTTCTTAATCCAGTCATCTACCGATGGGCATTTTGGTTGTTTCCATGTATAGATATGTAGCTATTGCCATTTTATTATTCATATTTTTGATTTTTTTTTTCTTCTTTGTCTTCTTAAAGAAGTCCCTCTAACATTTCCAGTAATACTGGTTTGGTGTTTATAAACTTCTTTAGGTTTTCTTGTCTGGGAAGCTCTTTATATGTCTTTCAATTCTATATGATAGCTTTGCTGGGTAGAGTAATCTTGGTTGTAGTTACTTGTTTTTCATCACTTTGAATATTTCCTGCCAATCCCTTCTGGCCTGCAAAGTTTCTGTTGAGAAATCAGCTGACGGTCTTATGGCAGCTCGCTTGTAGGTAACTAACTGCTTTTCTCTTGCTGCTTTTAAGATTCTCTCTTGTCTTTAACTTTTAGCATCTTAATTATGATGTGTCTTGGTGTGGGCCTCTTTGGGTTCATCTTATTTGGGACTCTGTACTTCCTGGCCTTGTGTATCTATTTCCTTTACCAGGTTAGGGAAGTTTTCCGTCATTATTCCTTCAAATAGGTTTTTAATTCCTTGCTCTTTCTCTTCTCCTTCTGGTACCTCTATAATGTGAATGTTGGCATGCTTGATGTTGTCCCAGAAGCCCCTTAAACTCTCCTGAATTTTTTAGATTCTTTTTTCTTTTTGCTGTTCTGGTTGGGTGTCTTCTGCTACCTTATCTTCTATGTTGCTGGTTTGATCCTCTGCTTCATCTAATCTGTTGATTCCCTGTAATGTATTCTTTATTTCCATTATTGTATTCTCTATTTCTGACTGATACTTTTTCATGTTTTCTACCTCCATTTGTATGTTTCCTATATCTTTGTTGAAGTTCTCCCAGAGATCTCTGAGCATCCTTATAACCAGTGTTTGAAACTCTGCATCTAGTAGATTGCTTGTCTTCATTTTGTTTAGTTCTTTTTCTGGGGCTTTGTTCTGTTCTTTCACTTGGGACATGTTTCTTTGTCTCCCCATTTTGGCTGCCTCCCTGTGTTTGTTTCTACATATTAGGTAGGGCTGCTATGTCTTCCAGTCTTAGTAGAGTGGCCTTATGTAGTAGGTGTGCTATGGGTCTCAGTGGCACAGTCTTTCTGATCTCCTGAGTTATAACTTAAGGTGTGCCCCTTGTGTGGGTTGTGTGTGCCCTCCTCTTGTAGTTGAGCCTTGGTTGATATTTGCATATCAATGAGAGGAATTGACCCTAGGGCTCACTTGTTGTGAGGACTGGCCTTGCCTACAGTGGAAGAGTTGTTGTGCAGGGGCTGACCCTACAGAGCAGGATCTGCCTCAGCAGGACTCTGGTGCCTGCCCAATCTGCTCCTTGGGTGAGTTATTCTTGGAGGCAGCTGGGTAATGCTCCAGCTTATTTTGAAGCTGGCCACTAAGGGTGGCAGCCCCAGGACCACTTTGGAGGGGATCTGCTGTAGGTCAAGTTCAGCCACAGGCCACGCCTGCCCCATCTGGGTGAACCCGGCAGGAGCCACAAAGAAATCCACAGATGGCTGCCACCGATGACGTGCTTGGAAGTGCCTTGAGAGGCCAAGCCATGAATCAAGGCTGGCTGACGCTAGTGCCGGGCTTAGGGCTGCTCAGCCAGAGGTACAGGAAACTGGAAGCATCTTGGGTGTGTCTGAAAGTTGGGTAGGGTGGGGTCTCAAATTGCCAAGGCATTGGTGAATGAATGGCCTGGACTCAGATATGGCAGCCACCTGCTTCTGCATGCTGGGAAGGGGAAGGGTTCAACAAAGAAACAATGGCCTTTGCCAGCTTTTCTGTCCACGGGAAGGCTGCCTCTCCAGCCCCCTGTCCCAAGCTAGACAACTCAGTTCCCCACCATATGTCCCTGCTGCCTTTCCAGATGCTGCCTTCGTGCTGGAGCTCAGAGTGAGTGATTCTGTTGGTAAGACCACATGTGGTCCCTTTAAGAGTAGTTCCTGGGAGTGCAGCTGCCCCCCATCTCTCTCAGTCACAATCTCCTCTGGTTTTCACAACAAGAAATTATGGGCACTTCTCTCCCCAGCACTGGAACCCTGGGCTGAGGTGGGGCTGGCACCTCTTGTTCCTCTGGGGGTGGGGTGGGGTGGGGGTAACTCCACAGCCGAAATATCCCTCCCAATCTTTAGTGGATGTTTAGTTATAATTCTGATGTGATCGTGAGAGAAGTTAAGCACAGAGTTTACTTACTGCCCCATCTTGACTGAACTCCAAACTGGTTTTCAATTCCTTGCTCTCTCTCTTCTCCTTCTGGTATCCCTATGAGGCCAATGTTGCTATGCTTGATGTTGTCCTAGAGGCCCCTTAAACTATCCTCATTTTTTTTAGGATTCGTTTTTTTCTTTTTGCTGTTCTGATTGGATATTTTCTGCTACGTTATTTTCCAAATTACTAATTTGATCCTCTGCTTCATCTAATCTACTCTTGATTCCCTCTAATGTATTCTTCATTTCAGTTATTATGTTGTTCATTTCTGACTGGTTCTTTTTTATATTTTCTATCTTTATATTTCCTATCTCTGTGTTGAAGTTCTCATTGAGATCACTGAGCATCCTTATAACCAGTGTTTGGAACTCTGCATCTAGTAGATCGCTTGTCTGTATTTTATTTAGCTCTTTTTCTGGAGCTTCATTCTGTTCTTTAATTTTGGACATGTTTCTTTGTCTCCCGATTTTGGCTGTCTCCTTGTGTTTGTTTCTATGTATTAGATAGGGCTGCTATGTCTCCTGGTCTTAGTAGAGTGGCCTTATGTAGTAGGTGTCCTGTGGGACCCAGTGATGCAATCTTCCTGGTCACCTGAGTCAGGTGCTCCAGGTGTGTCCTTTGTGTGGGTTGTTTGTGCCCTCCTGTTATAGTTGATGTTTTCACATCCGTGGAAAGTACTGATCCTTGGGCTGATTGGTGATGAGGACTGGCCATGAGTACAGTGAAAGAACTGTTGTACAGGAGCTGACCCTATGAAGCAGGATTCACTTTAGTGGGGCCCTGGTGCCTGCCCAGTCTGCCTTTTAATGTGTCATCCTCACAGGTGGCCGGGTAGTGCTTTAGCTCTACCAGAAGCTGATCACCGATGTGCTGGCCCTGGGGTCTCCTTGGAGGGGCCCTGTCACAGGCCAAGTTCAGTTGTAGCCTGTGTCCTGCCCAGGGCCACCTGGCATGAGCACAAAGCAATCCACAGATGACTGACACTCTTAATGGACGTAGAGGTGTTTCAAGAGACCAAGCCTCGAATGGAGGCCAGCTGCCTCCACTGCTGGGCTTGGGGCTGCTCAGCCAGAGGTATGGGACATGCTGAGGCCAGATGCTGCTTGTTTGGGATTTGAGAACCTTTGAGAGATTTTAGGAAATTCTGCAGCATGAGCCAAGACAGGCTGTTTGAATGGAAAAGCCTGGTAGTGGCTTGGGAGGGCCTGAAATTTGTGTGGGTTGGGGTCTCAGGGAATCACCAGGGTAGGGCGGCTAGTGTTGGCAAGGTTGCTGGAGATGCAGATATAGTGGCCACCTGCATCTGCACACTGGGAGTTGGGAGGGCTTAACAGAGAAACAATGAATTCTGCCAGCACTTCTGTCTGGGAGAAAGCTTCCCCTACAGTTCTTTCCCTGAAGCCAGACAATTCAGTTCCTCCCCACATGTCTCTGGCACTGTTTGACCTGCTGCCCTAGTACTGGAGCTCAGAGTGAGTGAGTCTGTCAGTGAGTAAGTCTGTGCTTGGGCCATTTAAGAGGAAAGCCAGGGACTCCAGTAGCCGTCCATCTCTCACTCAGCCACAATCTCTGCTGGTTTTCACTGCCAGAAGTTGTGGGGATTTCTCTTCCTGTCACTGGAACCCTGGGCTGTGGAGACTTGTGTGGGACTCGGACCCCTCACTCCTCAGGGGTGACCTTTGCAGTTGAGATATTCTTCCCAATTTTTAACCACCACACATGAGTGTGGAACCATCCCTTTCTGCATCTCCAACCCTCCTACCAGTCTCGAGGTGGCTTCTTCTGTGTATCTTTTGTTGTAAGACTTCCGTTCAGCTAGACTTCAGGCAATTCTCAATGAAGTAGTTTAGTTATAATTTTGATGTGGTCATAAGAGGAGGCAGGCACAGAGTTTACCTACTTCACCTTCTTGACCAGAAGTCAGGAATAGCCCTTTGGATTCCTCACTTCATTTCAGGCCCCAGAATGGGACTCTTACTTCAGACTTTATTCCCCTTTCTGAAGTCTGTTTGTTACTCTGCATAATGCCCATAACCTCTTTAGAATTAGAATGTTGACCCCAAACCTTGCCGACTTGACAGGGACTATTACCATGCTTAGCTCTTGCCAACTTCCCTGGTTGATGAAATTCTAACTCCTATAATCTATAGTTATTCTCTGGAAATGAACAGGTCACTTAGAATCATAGGGAGGCTTACATTTTCTTAATGTTCTTACCTGACCATCTGGATTTCACATTTCTGAGTCCTGGAAAGAGAAAGCTTTCCTGGTATCAATACTTTTCTGAATTACACCTAAGGTTTCTTCATCCATAGACCCTGGGCATAAGACTGCCCAGGTGTCCTTGGTTGCTCAGGCTCTATAGCTAAGACAATTTATCTGGTCTCATCCAGGCCTGCTTCATTTCCCCAGCCTTCTACTACTGCTGCAAACCTCAATCCCAACTCTTGGGATTCAACTCAAATGCTACCAACTTCAGGAAGGGGTCCTTGACATTTTTAGTCTCCCCAACTAGATGGGTGTGTCCATGTTCATCAGCTCCTTTGTAGCCCATAGAATCCTGTGTTTTCATTCAACTTACTGTACTATAATCCTGTTTTTATCCCAACATTTTTTATAGACTGCAAATTCCTTGAGGGAGCTGTCTCACTTCTTGTAACTCTTGAGGCTGTGATCAACAAATGGAACCGAATTAAAAAGAAAACAGTTTGATATTTTTTCTATTGATCAATAAATGGAATTTAAGTAAAAAGACAACAGTATTTTTACTATCACCATTTTTGTAATTGTACACCCTACTCCAGCTCTCAAACAGGATAGGGCTTAATTGTTCAATGAGGACATGTGCAATTATTTAAGCCTTTCTGGAAGCAAATTCCCTTTCTCTGTGTAGCAAAAGGATCAGACAATCTTGGGTTAGGAGAAAACTGAGAAGGAGATGGACCTCAGGATTGGGAGACTTTGGGAATTCAGGGAGAGAAAGTCTTGTGATTCTAGTGTCAGAGAAAAATGTTTGTGCTGGGAGCAGACAACAACAGCATACTAAATGACAGTAATAAAGCAAGGGCCAGACACGGGCTTTGACACCTGTAACTAAAAGATGTTTTTGCAGCCTGGCCAAGAAATTATGTTATCATTGCCTTTATTATTAAGCAGCTGGTGCTCCCGAGATGCCCCAAGCTTTTACTTCCTTCAGGCTTTTTTAGAAGGGATATTTATTATTGCTGTCTCCTCACATTTGTCTGCTGGGATTATTATCCTGCACGACTCTAGGTCTCCAGTGTACTCTGCGCCTTTGGGGAATATAAATATGCCAGATCCTCAGCAAGAAAAATAGATTCCTAGTGTAGACTTAGTAATTGGAGCTCTAATGAAATTAGAAGTTAGTCTCTTGGCATAAGACTGGCCATTTCCATAATCTTTGGATTTCATGAAAGTTTGTTTTCCAGAAGCATATTAAGAGGAAAAGGAATGGGGGCAGCAGGATGGCTCAGTTGGTTAGAGTGTGAGCTCTGAACAACGGGGTTACCAGTTCAATTCCCACATGGGCCAGTGAGCTGCGCCCTCCACAACTAGATTGAAAGCAACAAGCTGCTGCTGAGCTGCCAGAGGTGTGACCGGATGGCTCAGTTGGTTAGAGCTCGAGCTCTTAATAACAAGGTTGCCGGTTCAATTCCCGCATGGGATGGTGGGCTGTGCCCCCTGCAACTAAAGATTGAAAATGGGCGACTGGACGTGGAGCTGAACTGCACCTTCCACAACTAGATTGAGGGACAAAGACTTGGAGCTGATGGGCCCTGGAGAAACACACAACCCCCAATATTCCCCAATAAAAAATATACCCCCCCCCAAAAAAAGAGGGAAAGGAATACCTCAGAATCCTTAGGAAGCTCTTTTTCTCACTGTAGCAACTGGCTCTACTCTGTGTGGGCCAGGTGAAAGCCACATTTTCTGTGCTCAGTTAGTGAACGAGCCACATGCATCCATGTTGCTTTCGTATGTAGTACAGGAAAAAAAAATACTGTGTGCAAATGGTACCCAATCCAGGAAAGAGAAGGCCAACCAAATCTGTGGCTTAGAAGCCATGGAATGACAAAAAAACAACAACAATTAAACTGTAACATGGTGAACTAGGCCAGAGATTCGTAAAAGCTCACCTGAGGCTTGAGTTCCCTCTGCAACAGCCCTTCATAAACTAGGTGATCATTGACTTGCCTGCCTTCCTAAGCCCCCATTACACTGTCCAGAGTTGGTTAGAGATTGGTTGCAAAGCCAGTGTGTTGCATCCAGTCAGAGTTGTAGTTCACATATATGGGAGCCAAATTAGATCTGTTCTGGGATGGTCATTAGGGAAACACTATACCAAAGGGTGTACAAGTCATAAACCTAAAGGGAGTTACATGGTATTACCAAATAGGAGAAGGTCAAGGCCAAAGCTCTAGTAGTGCTCATTTAGAATTCTGACTCAGGGAGCTCTGTCTCATTTTTTAAATTAAATATTAAAATTAGAAATAAATTCATATTAGCTCTAAGGCTAAAGGTATCACCTATCTCTCTAAAATATATATTGAATCTGACTCACTGTAACTTCTGGTGTTAGCCACTTGGTGCAAGCCACCAACTTCTCTCCCCTAAATGAATACATTGGGTCTCTAACTAGCTTCATGTGTCCACTTTTGCTCTACTTCCAAATTGCTCTTTATATAGCAGCCAGAGCCATCTTCTTCAAAAATAATTTGAATTATGTCATTCTCCTGTTTAAAGTTTTCAGTTGCTTTCCATTTCATTGAACACTACATTCGAGTTCCTGGTCACTGTCTGTAAAGCTTAAAAAAGCTGCCCACTTCCTCCTGCTCATTTTCCCGAACTTTTCCTTTCCTCACTGTAGGTCAGACACAATGGCCTTCTTTTGGTTTCTGAAACATGCCATACTCGCTCCAGTATCTGGAACTTTGCACTTACTATTTTCTCTTTCTGGAACAACTTCCCCTCCACATGTCTGGTTCCTTCTCATCACCCAGTCTCAGCTCAAATACAGCTCAAATTTATAGATGCTTTCTCCATCGTTCAGGGTAAAGGAAACTTAACTCGTAAGCATTCTACCACCCATGGCTGTGCTTAATTTTTTTTCTGAGCACTTACCCATATCTGAAATTTGTTTGTTTACATGTTTGTTTTCTGACTCTTCCCAGTAGATACAATGAGAGAAAAGATCTTTAATTGTTTTGTTAACTAATGTTATCCCATATGGAAGATTTTCAATTCATGGTTTTCAGATAAATGAAAGATATGCACAAGGATATAAGTATCTTTTGCCTTCCGTGATAAGCCTATCAGAACAGTAAGTTAATTTATGTTTGTATGACTGGTTCCTAGAAACTCTAGGTTGACTCCATTTTGGTAGTGTTAAGTTACATATTTAATCATCTCTCCTACCATGTTTCCCCGAAAATAAGACCTAGCTGGACAATCAGCTCTAATGCATCTTTTGGAGCAAAAATTAACATAAGACCTGGTATATTATATTATTATATTATATTATATTATATTATATTATATTATATTATATTATAGACCTAGTCTTACAGTATAGTAAAATAAGACCGGGTCTTACATTAATTTTTGCTCAAGCTGATTGTCCAGCTACGTCTTATTTTCAGGGAAACACAGTAGCACAGTGTTAGAGATTTTCCAATCTCTGCTTTTCTGGAAACTACAGCAGAGCTCAAGGTTTTGGTCCTTCACTTTCCCATGATTTCTCAGAATTATTGACTGTAGGTCCGAGATTGCATTTGGTATGTTATTTCAGCACTCTGGGATGAATATGTCTGAGTCTGGACACTTGAATTGAATTAGAGCGACTAGAGGCTCTCCTTAGCGTCTCTTCACTGACTGGGATTTCACTTCCTGGTTCTTATCATGTGTCTTCTGAGTCTGTTGTATCCCATTAGGACCCACAGGAGAGGCTCTTCACATAATGGGCTATCATCAGTCAGTAAACATTTTCCAGGATTGACTCTGTAATGATCTCTCGGGTTCCTGTCAGGTCCCTAAACTGCCTCAACATGTAGAGCCAACGTAGCTCTAGAAGGCTGTAGAGTGGTTAAATACCCAGGATCTGGATTCTGGCTACCTGGATTTGCATCCCAGCTCTACCACATGCTGGTGATATAATCTTGATCTTCAGTTTTCTCATCTGTAAATGGTCCTGACTTTATAACCTGCCCTGTGTCCAGCTCCTCTAGGACAAGACCGTTTTGTTCTCACTAGACCTTTCGGGAGTAGGATCCAGGAGCTGGGCATCCCCACAAACTTTTCTGTTGCTAACTGCTCACCCCCATATTACCTGTGCCATTGTACTCTATCTTTTAGAGCATCTCCTGTTTGGGGACCTCCCTGCTTGGATCACTGCCTAGTGCCTGTTACCATCCTCTCCAGATGTCATGTGCCATCTGTCTGGATGGGCTTTTCTCCTTATCTACAGTCATGTCTACCCCCAAGAACAGGCCCCATCAATGGCAGAAAACTTAACTTTTGGGCCCTACAACCTTTGTTTGGAATGTCCTGCAGCCAAACTCCAATTCTGATAGTCCCTAACATTAGATGAAGCACCTGGTGCAGAGAAAGAGCAATGGGACTTTGACAAAGAACCAGGCATTTCATCATCGCCATTACTACAGAAAGGCTTTGTTGATTGCTTGCTGGTGTGTGGTGCTATACTCAGTACCACATGAAGCTGTCTAATCAAGATGCAGCACTCACCCCTAAGATTTATAATACAACCCAAGATACCATGTTGGCTTCCTCATACTGCTTTTTCCTCATATGCTCCAACTGGCTTCTTTTTAGCCTCGTCTTATTTCTTTCAGACTAGAGTAATTAGAGCTAAGAAAACCCTTTTTAAAATAAAGCATCTAACCTGCTGTTGTTCTCAGGAGCCACTGCCTGTCAGGCATAGAGTTTCTCTGTGAGACACTTCATGTTGCAAAACTTATTAACCATATTTCTGATTAGCAATTGCCTGGCATTTCACAAGGGTTCATTTGTTTTTGTTTTTGTTGTTTTTCTTTGTATTAATCCAAAGAAGAAAGCAAAGTCAGAAGGCAAATGAAGACCTAACCCTAAGACTGGCAGCCAGTGAGACCCAGCTGAGAGTCACTGTAGGAGCTTGGGACAGAATACTTCTTAGAACCCAGACTTAGAGCATTGCTGCTTTGAATCAAAGGGGAGCACTGGAATCACCCATCCAGTGTTAGAGAGGTTGGCTCAGTAGCCTGCACAAGTGTCCACCATGTCACGTCCATGGGTAGAGTCCTGAAAATGAGTGTTCTGTGTATTAAAGACATTAGGAGATGTCCAGAGGGAAGAGCACAGCAGATGGAGCGCAACCTTGGACTCTTCCCTATTCTCTCCTTGGAAAATTGCCCCTTCAAGGAGTATTTCTATTTCATACAATATGGAAGGAATATTATAAGGTCCATCTAATCAACTCTCCCAATTTGTAGATAAGAAAAGTGAGGCCTAAAGAAGGGAAATAATTTCCCCAAGTTCAAATAGCTTGTTTCTAGTGAACTTTGGACTTGAACTTGGGCCTCTTCAGCTCTAGGCTTGTATTTACCACCTCGGGCTGCTACTTTTCCATACCCCACTAATAATCCTTTTGCCTCTATTTTCAAACAATGTGCCAGTAGAGAAGGAGAAGATGGAACAAGCCATTCTAAAATCTCTGAGGGCAAATGTGCCCCTAAAGAAAAGCCTAGCTGCCTTATCCCTCCCTATGGCAGGACTGCAGGTGGAGATTTGTTTCAGAGCCAACTTGGGCGATATCCATAATCAGGGAAAATGCCCCTGATTGAATAGAGAGACGTGGTTCGTGGGACTGAATCCTACTGCCTTCACTTGAAAGCAGGCTTTCCAAAGCACAAATCAGCTGGTGATACAGGCCAGATGGGTGCTGCTGGAGAAGGGGGAGGTGAAGAGGAGTCCCTGCTTGGCAAGTGAGGAAGTAGACAATGCCACCCCTCCCCCAACCAATCTGGCTTCCCTTTGTGCTGGGCTGACAAGGCGCAGCTGGTGACACTGGCAGGGAGATGGGCAGAGGAATTGGCCAAGTGCCTGTAGGCAAAGGGCAGCTTGGGGGAGAGGGAATGACAGTTGCAGAGCACCCCTCCCTCAGATGCAGGCATGTACCCCAGAGTCTCCCTTATGTATCTGGTCAGCTGGTGCTCAGAGGATCTCATCAGAGAAGCTAACAATATCCTGGATAGCTATTTGATCTTTTGGACTTGGACTCTAGCGCCAGACTCCCTGGGTTTAAATCCTAGCTCTGCTCTCAGTAACTATGTCATCTTGGGCAAATTACCTTTCTGTGCCTCATTTTCCTCATCTACAAAATGGAGATAATCATCATGTATTATTATTATTATTATAGTGAATGTTATTATTGCCTACCTCATAGCATGATGACTCCCAATGAAATACGTAAAATGTGAAGTACTTCTAACAGTGCCTGAAATTTTTAAGAACTGAATAAGCGTATGCTTTATTACGATTGTTATCATCATTAATCTTCATATTTTTTCTACACAGGAAAAACTGAACATTTGGCCTGCTTGTTTATGAGAGACAGAGGCAGAGGTGCTCCAGTTCCTGGGACCCCTGCCCAGTGACTGAAAATCCAGGGAATTCTTCCGGACTTTCCCCTAGCATTTGCCCTTTGCAGTGACTAGTTTGGCCATGGGAATTTATCAGGGGCATTCTTCCAGAGTGATATGTTTTCTGCTTTTAGAGGGCATCAGGATTCCAAAACCTGGAAATTGTCTATTTTACTACAGTTACTCAGTGGTAAAATAAGCCTTAGATTCAAGACCCAACGATGTTGTTTTCTGCCTGTTTGACTTTCATGGAATTCACCAGTCTGAGCCTTGGTTTCCTCATGTGCAAACTGGGAGCAGTGTTTGCTCTGCCTCACAAGATTGCTTGCTATCCAATAAGAATATTTTGACAGGTGAGGTAATTGAGATTGTTATTTGTCACAGATAAAGGATTAGATTCCCAAATCAAATACTAATTGTGTGGCTTTGGACAACTTATCTGTTGTAAAGACTTAGCTTTCTCTTCTATAATGTGAGAATAATTAAACTATCTTCACAGGATAATTGTGAGGATTACAGAAAATCTTGTATTGATAGTATTCAGTACAATATCTGATACGTTGTAGTAGTTAAAACAGGCTGGTGTTTTACCAACCTCACATACATACACACACACACAGCCACACAGCAGATGTTTTTGAGAATGACAAACACAGCAGAATCATCTGATGAGATAATGTGGACATTTGGGTGTCTTTGTCCTCCCAATCCCTGCCCTGACTATAATTTTTATTGCAGAATCTTCTTATATTTTGTCTGGGGAAACAACAAAACTTTTCTCTCTTCTTCCCTCTTGCCTTTATGTCTTATGAGCTTGGTTTCTCTCCAAATCCCCTCAAAAGAAAACAAAAAAAACAGCCTTATTGTGTTTTCTGCCAAGAGTTGAGATCAGCCATGGCTGCCTTTAGGGTCCTGACCTTCTGGAGGGGGTAAAATCAGACTTTTTCTCACCCAGCGGCTGCTACCAAAGGGTGTCTGGAGCTTTGATTTGACCCGATCAGGAGCAGACTGGGAAGAGTGAACTGCAGTTTATTAGGAAGGTTTAGTTTGGAAGGTGTTCACCGCTGGTGTGGCTTTCTTGCTGGGAATGAAGGGTGAGGGGGGTGTGGAGGACTTCAAAAGGCTATTTTGGGTAAGAGTGAGAGGAAAAGAGGAAGTATTAATTCACTGCCCTGGTTCCACATGCCTGGGTTCCTATTAGCAGTGGGGAAAAAATTATGTCTTCATTTCTTTGTTCATTTGTTTGTTCATGCAAAATGTCCTCTCAGATTAGCTGAAACCACAGTTCCCTTTAGGGGGCAAATGGGAGTTCTGTATCCACATATTTTAGGCTAACAGGTCGAGTCCAGCAAATGAACATTTGGGGGGAGACAAGTGACAAAGAAATTTTCTTGGCTCCATTTCTTGCTTAATTGGGCAATAATTAACACCTGTTCCACAATTGTCCCTCCCGTGAAAGAGTGAAATAGTCCCAGCCCCAGCAATGTCACATACAGTATGTTCTAGCATACAATATGCCTATGCTCTCCTAGAACTGAAATGGCTATAGGGAAGCTGGCAGTTAATTTTATCATTGGATTAATTTGGCCTCTTGCCCCATAAACTTTCTGAAATTTAGTTTTTTTAATTTTCAAAATGTGAAGTAGATACCTCCCTTTCACGTGGTTGTAAGAAGTATAGACAGATACAGACATAGATAGATAATGAATATAATTATTAATCTAAATCACGTTGCATGGTGCCTGGTATTTAGCAGCTGCTCAGTTTAAAGGAAGATTTGTATTATATTAATTATTAATAGCCTTTTCTGTTCAATTCTGAGCTCCCTCAGAAAGTATCTACTAATTTCCTCCCAGCTCTGAGGGAGCAGAGCAGTTGTTGGGATGAATGTAACAGGCTTAACACAGTATGGGGAGAGAGAAAAGAGAAGGATAGCATTTTTGGATTCACAAAACTTTGCTGTATCACCAAACTGTATGTTGACAACTAACTGCTACATCTACCCTACTGCTACCACACTGAGTAAAACCGCTCAAGTTTGGGGGAGCTTACTCTGTGCCAGGCACTGTATCTGGGGTTTGAATGCAATAATATTTTTATCCAGCATTGTTTTGATGATTTTATAAATGGGAGAACTGAGGCTTAAGAGGTTAAACAATATCCAACAAATAGTGAGAAATAGAGATGGGATTAATACCAAAGAGTATCTAGTTCAAAAGCGCTGGTCCTTAACAACTGTGCATACAGCCCTAGTAGTCTGGACTATGCCTGAGTCAAAGCAGGGAAAGAAGAACTGTACCCCCATATCAGTGATGAGTCTGTCAACTGCTTTCCTCCGTATACCAAGCAAGTCACTCAAGGAGGAGGGGACACCTGGTGACATGTTCCCCTTTCATCTGAGGATTGCATCTATAAGACAAGTTCCTAGACCTGGAAAGTGGACTGACTGAATGCTCAGGATGAGTTTACACTAGTCTCCTCTCTGGAAATCACACAATCTGAGCAGTCATATTGGTTGACTGCATTTCCAGGGTGCAGCATAATATTCTTTAAACATCTGTGTCTTCGATTACTAGTTCCTCCAAATGTTTTCAGTGAGAAAGGGTTTCCTGATGGAATGCATTTAAAAAGTGAAGTACATCGTATCACTATCTTGGAAATTCACAGAGCTCATAAACACAGTAAAGGAAATAAAAAGTCTTGCAATTAAAAAATAATAATAAACATCTTCAAAATGGCGGCGTGAGATGAGCCTCTGTAAAGCTCCCCTGGAATTTGCAACTAATTGAACAACAATAACTCCACAAAGGACTCCCTGCACAGCAGACAGGCAAGATGAAGAGGCCCACTACTGAATTCACCGAAAGGTGGGCGAATCGCGCAAGCTGGGGTGGAGGGAAGAGAGAAGTGCAGAGACAGAGCCGCGCGGGCGCAGAACACAAACCTAGCTCAGTGCTCTGAGCTCGCTGCATCCTGGAACTACCGCAACTGCGGGAGAGGGAAGAACTCGACTGCTAGGGTCTGCTTATGGCCCACAGGGCTGAGGGAGCAACATATAACACGGCTGAACCCAAGGCTCATGGCAGAGACCTCGGAGAAAAGACTGAGGGAAGAAGGCTGAAAACGATGGTTTAAGCCCTCACTGCCGAGCAGAGAACAGAAGCCTTAGGCACTGAGACTAACCGCCCCCTTCCGACCCTCCCAGAGCTCGCCCTGCCCCCACCTGCCCGGTGCTAGAAGCGGAAGAGTAGCAGTGTCAGATCAAAAGAACAGGAATATTTGCAGTTCTGAGAACTGTGGACCACAGACACAGATTCGCAGCCCAACTAGTTTCGGCAAAGGGGAGGGAGCTGTGGAAGCAGCACCAGCTGTGGTGGTGGTCGCCGCCATTGCTCTGGGCCACCTCTCACAACTCACCCCGCCCCTGGACCCACCTATTTGGGCGGATCCCTGCAGGAGTAAACAGAACTGCTGAAATATACGGGCTCTGAATTGGGTGCAGGAAGAGCTTTAGAACTTCAAAAGCTCTCCGCATACCCACACGGACACTGCGCCCTGTGACCCAGATGAACTATTAACAGAGGAGAAGCCCGTCTCCCAGGAAATCCCCCCATTGTGTGAGAAGCTGGAATAGTGCAGAGAAAACATAGCACTACTGTGTGAAAGAGGAAAAAAAAGGCTGCAGTCAGAGAGAAAATAAAACATTCTACCCACAAGTACTGGAAAACAAAAGAAAGACCTCTTCCTATCAACCTGTTGTAGAAGCCACTCCTGAAGATGTCTAGGAAGAGAAATAATAAATCAGTAATTGCCATGAATAACCAAGGCAACAAGACAGCTCAGAAAGAAAGTGAAAAGGCTCCAGAAAAGGAACTTAAAGATATGGAAATATGTGACTTAAACGACAGAGAATTCAAGATTGCAGTTCTGAAAAAACTCAACGAGATGCAAGAAGACACAGACAGGCAGTTTAATGAACTCAGAAACACAATCAAAGAACAATATGAGCATTTTACGAAGGAGATTGAAATTTTAAAAAAGAACCAAATAGAATTTCTGGAGATTAAGAACTCAATAGAGGAAATTAAGAATGAAATAACCAGCTTAGGTAGTAGAGTTGACCAGATGGAGGAAAGAATCAGTGACATCGAAGACAGAAACCTTGAAATGACACAGATGGAAGAAGAAAGAGACTTGAGACTTAAAAGAAATGAAAGAACTCTACAAGAACTTTCTGACTCCATCAGAAAGAGCAATATAAGAATAATGGGCATACCAGAAGGAGAAGAAAGAGAGAAGGGAACACAGAATATATTCAAACAAAGTGTTGATGAGAACTTCCCAAACTTGTGGACAGAACTGGATCCTCGAATCAAAGAAGGAAATAGAACACCTAATTACCTCAATCCCAACAGGCCGTCTCCAGGGCACATTGTATTGAAACTGTCTAAAATCAACGACAAAGAAAGAATCCTCAAGGCAGCCAGGGAAAAGAAGACGTTAACCTACAAAGGAAAGCCCATTAGATTATCATCAGATTTTTCAGTGGAAACTCTACAAGCCAGGAGGGAGTGGAACCAAATATTCAAACTATTGAAAGAGAGAAATTATGAGCCAAGAATAATGTATCCATTAAAGACATCCTTTAGATATGAAGAAGGAATAAAGACCTTTCCAGACATACAGAAGCTGAGGGAATTTTCTAATACATGACCTGCACTACAAGAAATACTAAAGGAGGCTATTCAAACACCATCAACAGGGACAATTTGTGGCAACCAAAACATAAAAAGGGAGAGAGTAAAGGCCTGAACTGGAATATGGGAATGGAGAAAGTAAGCGTGCTGAAAAAAATGGAATACTCTACATATCAAACTTTCTTTTACATAAACTTAAAGGTAACCACTCAAAAAAAAATCCAGAACTGAAATATATACTGTAATTAAAGAAGAAACAGAGGGAAACATCATAGAATACCACCACACAGAAATAAAAAAACAACAAAAAGGCAAAGAAACAATGGAGACACAGCCTTACCAGAAAACTAAAGATAGAATGACAGGAAATCCTCACATATTAATAATCACCCTAAATGTAAATGGACTGAACTCACCAATAAAAAGGCACAGAGTAGCAGATTGGATCAAAAAACTAAACCCAACCATATACTGTCTCCAAGAGACACATCTCAGCTACAAGGACAAGCATAGACTCAAAGTGAAAGGGTGGAAATTGACACGCCAAGCAAATGGTACTCGGAGAAAATCAGGTGTAGCCATAATGATATCAGATGAAACAGACTTCAGGGTGAAAAAGATAACAAGAGACAAAGATGGACATTTCATAATGGTAAAGGGGACTATACACCAGAAGACATAACAGTCATCAATATTTATGCCCCCAATCAGGGAGCACCGAAATATACCAAGCAACTACTAACAGAACTAAAGGGAGAAATTGACCGAAACACAATTATACTAGAGGACCTAAATACATCACTGACAGCTATGGATAGATCATCCAAACAGAAAATAAATAATGAAATAGCAGCCCTAACTGACACATTAGATGAAATGGACATAATTGACATATATAGAGCACTTCATCCTAAAACATCAGACTATACATTCTTTTCTACTGTACATGGAACATTCTCAAGGATAGACCATATATTGGGAGATAAAATCAGCCTCAGCAAATTTAAGAAGATTGAAATCATACAAAGCATATTCTCTGATCACAAGACTTTGAAATTGGATATCAACTGCAAAAAGAAAGCAGGAAAAACCACAAACACATGGAGATTAAACAACATATTTTTAAAGAACGACTGGGTCAAAGAAGAAATTAGAGGAGAGATCAAAAGATACATAGAAACAAATGACAATGAAAATACATCCTACCAAAATTTTTGAATTGCAGCGAAAGCAGTTTTAAGAGGGAAATTTATATCATTACAGGTCTATCTCAAGAAACAAGAAAAGTCCCAAATAAATAACCTCATGTTACACCTGAAAGAACTAGAAAAAGAAGAACAAGTGAAACCCAAGGTCAGCAGAAGAAAGGAAATAATAAAAATCAGAGAAGAACTAAATGAAATAGAGAAAAAAAAGACAATAGAAAAAATTAATGTGACAAAGAGCTGGTTCTTTGAAAAGATTAACAAAATTGACAAACGCTTGGCTAGACTCACTAAGATAAAAAGAGAGAAGACACTAGTGAACAAAATCAGAAATGAAAAAGGGGAAATTATCACGGACACCATAGAAATACAAAGGATCATCCAAGAATACTATGAAGGACTATACGCCACCAAATTCAATAACCTAGAAGAAATGGATAAGTTCTTAGAAACATATAGCCTTCAAAGGCTGAACCATGAAGAACTGGAAAATCTAAACAGACCGATCACCAGTAACGAAATTGAATCAGTCATCCAAAACCTTCCCAAAAGCAAAAGTCCGGAACCAGATGGCTCCACGAGTGAATTCTACCAAACCTTCAAAGAGGATTTAATACCAATCCTGCTCAAACTCTTCCAAAAAATTGAAGAGAAAGTACTCCCTAACTCATTTTATGAGGCCAACATTACCCTGATACCAAAACCTGGTAAGGACAACACACACACACAAAAAAAACTACAGACCAATATCTCTGATGAATACAGATGCAAAAATCCTAAACAAAATTCTAGCATATCGAATACAACAATGCATTAAAAAGATCATTCACCACGACCAAGTGGGGTTCATCCCAGGGGCACAATGATGGTTCAACATCTGCAAATCCATCAATATGATACATCACATAAACAAAATAAAGGACAAAAATCATATGATTATATCAATTGATGCAGAAAAAGCATTTGACAAGATACAACATCCATTTATGATTAAAACACTTAATAAAATAGGTATAGAAGGAAAATGTCTTAACATAATAAAGGCCATATATGACAAGCCCTCAGCTAATCTCATAATAAATGGTGAAAAACTGAAGCCCTTTGCTCTACATTCAGGAACACGACAGGGCTGTCCCCTATCACCTCTGCTTTTCAACATAGTGTTGGAAGTCCTTGCTAGAGCAATCAGGCAAGAGAAAGAAACAAAAGGCATCCAAATTGGCAATGAAGAAGTTAAATTATCATTCTTTGCAGATGACATGATGCTATATATAGAAAACCCTAAAGACTCCACCAAAAAGCTATTAGAAACAATCAACAAATACAGTAAAGTTGCTGGCTACAAAATCAACGTACAAAAGTCCATTGCATTTCTATACTAACAATGAAATCTCAGAAAAAGAAATATAAAAAACAATTCCTTTTGCAATTGCAGCAAGAAGAATAAAATACCTAGGAATGAACTTAACCAAGGATGTGAAGGACCTATATGCTGAAAACTATAAGACATTTTTGAAAGAAATTGAAGAAGACACAAAGAAATGGAAAGACATTCCGTGCTCATGGATTGGAAGAATCAACATAGTTAAAATGGCCATATTACCCAAAGCAATATACAGATTCAATGCAATCCCAATCAAAATCCCAATGGCATTTTTAAAAAGAAATACAACAAAAAAATCATCAGATTTGCTGGGAACCACAAAAGACCCCGAATAGCCAAAGCAATCTTAAGAAAAAAGAACAATACTGGAGGTATCACACTCCCTGAGTTTAGCTTGTACTACAATAATCAAAACAGCATGGTATTGGCAGAAAAACAGACACATAGACCAATGGAATAGAATTGAGAACCCAAAAATAAAACCACATAAATATGGACAGATAATTTTTGACAAAGAAGCTGAAAACATACAATGGAGGAAAGACAGTCTCTTCAATAAATGGTGCTGGGAAAATTGGATAGCCACATGCAAAAGAATGAAACTGGACTGCTATCTGTCACCATGTACCAAAATTAATTCAAAATGGATCAAAGACTTAAGCATAAGACCTGACACAATACACTGCATAGAAGAAAACATAGGTACTAAACTTATGGACCTTGGGTTCAAAGAGCATTTTATGAACTTGACTCCAAAGGCAATGGAAGTAAAAGCTAAAATAAATGAATGGAACTATATGAAACTTAAAAGCTTCTGCACAGCAAAAGAAACCATCGACAAAATAAAGAGGCAACCAACTGAATGGGAGAAGATTTTTGCAAACAGTGCCTCCGATAAGGGGCTAATATTCAAAATATACAAGGAACTCATGATACTCAACAACAAAAAGCAAACAACTCAATTGAAAAATGGGCAGAGGAGCTGAAGAGACATTTCTCCAAAGAGGACATACAAATGGCAAATAGACATATGAAAAAATGCTCAACATCACTAATCATCAGAGAAATGCAAATAAAAACCACAATGAGATATCACCTCACCCCAGTCAGAATGGCTATCATCAACAAGACAAATAGTAACAAGTGTTGGAGAGGCTGTGGAGAAAAAGGAACCCTCATACACTGTTGGTGGGAATGCAGACTGGTGCAGCTGTTATGGAAGGCAGTGTGGAGGTTCCTCAAAAAATTACGAATAGAATTACCATATGACCCAGCAATCCCTCTCCTGGGTATCTACCCAAAAAAATTTGAAAACATTTATACATAAAGACACGTGTGCTCCAATGTTCATTGCAGCTTTGTTTACGTGGCCAAGACATGGAAACAACCAAAATGTCCTTCGATAGATTAATGGATAAAGAATTTGTGGTACATATACACAATGGAATACTATTCGGCGGTAAGAAAAGATGATATAGGAACATTTGTGACAACATGGATGGATCTTGAGAGTATGATGCTAAGCGAAATAAGTCAGACAGAAAAAGCAGAGAACCATATGATTTCACTGATATGTGGTATATAAACCAAAAACAACAAAAGAACAAGACAAACAAATGAGAAACAAAAACTCATAGAGACAGACAATAGTATAGTGGTTACCAGAGGGTAAGGGGGATCAAATATACTGTGATGGAAGGAGAACTGACTCTGGGTGGTGAACACACAGTGGGATTTATAGACGATGTAATACAGAATTGTACACCTGAAATCTATGTAATTTTACTAACAATTGTCCCCCCAATAAATTAAAAATAAATAAAAATAATAATAACATGGCTTTCTTTCTTAACCCATTTTTTTCTCAAATACTCTTGGCCATAGAACCCTTCATTAAAGTGCCACCTATTAACATTCCAAGGAACTAGTGTTCCATGGAACAGATGGCAAGAAATGTGTGTACAGTTAAACAAACACTGGATAAGGAGGCAAGAAACCACCACCACTTTAGCTTTAATAATTTGTGAGTGAATCATCCTCTCTGGGCTGCAAAATGAGAATGTTGACCAATGTAATCTCCAGGCCGCCTTCTAGCTCAATGAATCTATGACTATAACAACATGTATAGGAGGTGGTGAAAGATTAAAACACATGGGAAATACATTCTTAGTATCTGGGAATTTAAAATCATCAAAGAAATACATGCAAGTCAGAGCAGAGCACAGTGCCTGACAGCATATTAATAAGTGTTTAATAAATTTTCAAATTTATTAGGGAATGTGAAAAAGATGTAAATGCATTTAAATGAGACAGACTGGTATAATAGTATCTTAACTAAAGGATAAATGAGATCATGAGTGATTGAGATGTGGCGGGAATGATCCAGGTATAAAATTTGAGCAGTTTCAACAGGGAAGGGTGGTAATTAACATATATTCATCACTGTGTGCCAGATAATTTACGTATGTTATGTTAATCTTTGCAACCCTATGAGGCTTAGAAAAGTTAAGGAACTTGCTCAGCATCACACATCTGGTAACTGGTGATGAAGAGGTTGGAGCTAATATACCTCGGATGTTTATTATGTAGTGGATACCGTGTTAGGTGTTTTACACACATGATTTTATTTAATCCTCTCAACACTCTTATGAAGGACAAGTTATTGTCCCCATTTTAGAGATTCAGATGGCTTGGATTGAGGGAGAATGGGGGCGGGATTAAGCCACTTGATCAGGGTTACCCAGCTTGTGAGTGCAGGTATGAGGTCTCTAAGAGGGCTGTTGGCCCTGAATAGCACTATGAAGAACAAGATGAGTAACACTAAGATGTACTGAGTTCCAGGCAGTCTACATTCAGAACCTCATTTACTCCTGAAGCAGGGTCAATTACTTTCTCCATTTTCCATTCAGGGAAACTAAGGCTTAGAGAGGTTAAATAACTTGTCCAAGTTGACAAATCTGGTAAAGAGTGGGGTTGGGGTAACTTCTCCAGAGTTCAAATTCTTATTCACTCTGCTACCTGTTTCTCAATGGCGACATTTGGCAAAAGAACTCTTCTTGACTTACAGTAAAACTCCAAGGAAGTGTTCATCATTCTCTGAGTTACCTCAGTGCACATAACTGTGAAGTGGGTATCGTAACTTCCCAAAAGAGAATATATGAGTGCATGCAAATATTGGAACCTACCTAATAGGAAGGAAGGAGCCAGTGATGGCACCAAACACCATTCCCTTGAAAAGCTGTTCCAGAGAGCTCTGTCACTGGGGTTAGGACATGGCCAAGGGATGGACATGTGTGAGTGAGAAGGCTCTGCCGGGGTAATGACATCTTCTGGGAAGAGAATTAATGCTAGACCCTTTGGCAGTCTTCCAGAAAGCCCTTTTGATTAACAGGCTGACACTGTCAGGTCGTATTTTAGTGTAGGCTAAAAAACAGGTGGGAAAAATGTTTTCTCTTTTGTGGGTAATATGAAAATATTTGTGTCAGAGATTGGTCAGAATGATGTGAAGGATAGAGAGGAGTGTGGAAAATGAGGGTTTCATAAAGCAGATCTTGTTAGCTGGGTCTCTGGAAGGTAGTAATGAAAAAGGATTTTTCGTTTCACCCTTCAGTGGCTCTAGGATTGCTGCACCTTTGCTGTTTTCCATTTTTCACAGCTTTCCTGGAAGAAGAGAGGGTTTTAGAAGTTGTTCTAGTGAGAGCGAACTGTTAACCTGTAAATCGGCTGGTTATGTTTTTTTCATGGATTCACGGGACCTTCCTGAGACTTAGGTGCACTGGGCAAGAGTGAATGAAGGAGACTGACACTCTTCCTCCTGGGCTACACCACACCCGGTGTGTGCTTTTACAGGTCTGGAAACTTGAATGCCCTGATAACGGGACAACTCAGATCTCCATTTCCCTATCTAGCTGTGTGATCCTGGGCGAGTCAGTGCATCTCTCTGAGCTTCAGTTTTCTCATCTGCAAAATGAACACTTTGAACCTGACTCCTCAGGTTGTGTCCTGTTATGCAGTGCCAAGATTTCAGCACTTCCCAATTCGGATTCCACCCCATCCTGAAGACCCTTTGGGTTACTTGTGGACTCGTTCTAATCTACGCCATTTGCCTTTCCCATCTCCGTTGTGATACATTGGCGGGAAACCGGGGAATCTGGTTTCCAGATGGGCTAATATATCCTCCTAGCCGCCAGGCAGCGGCGCTTCTGGTACTGGTTTCCGCAGTCAACTTGATGGTCGGATTTGAAAGGAGCAGTGGGTTTTAAAGGCTCTGTCTGGTAGTGTGTCCCGGAGTTATGCTGCAGTGCTAAACGTTGGAGCGAGGCAACCCCCCCCCCCCGGGAATCCAGGCAGCAGGCTTCACCGGAGAGGGCGCATGAGGGGAGGAGAAAGACCGAGAGGAGAGGGCGATGAGCGGGGAGGAGGACTGAGACCGAGCGGAAACCACGGAGGTCAGGGCGGATCTCAGAAGCACCGGGAGCCGGCACGTATATACATAGCAAGAGGGACCGCGATGCGGTAACAAATAGACTCCGGGACAGCGGAGCCTCGCAGCACATCCAGAGGGGTTCCGCTTCCTCCCGCCCGGCGCCGAGGGTGCCCTGAGCCCCTCGGGGAACTGGGCTCCGGCCCGACCCCGCTCGGTTCCGGCGTCCTTAGGCTTCGTGCTCCTCCTCCCCCCTCCAGAAAGGGTTGGCTCTCCTCTTTGCAAAGCCAGGCCCCCGGGGAGATGAGGTGAGCTGTAGCCAGCCGCCGGTGTGTTCTGGGCGCTGCTGACCTGGAACACCCGGCCCGTCTGCCCGCATGAGTGTCTTTCCTAGCACACCCAGGTAAGAACTTCCTGACCTTCCTGAGCCCAAGGAGGAACACACCTGAATGCAGGGGTTCCGATCCCGGCAAAACTGGAGGCTGTGGAAACATTGGGGTGGGGGTGGGGTCTGCTGTTTGTTGTCATCTGCATTTTCTCAGTGCAACCTCAAAGTTCCAGAGGGCACAGTAAAGCTATTAACATGGATTGTGACCTGGTGTGGTGTCCACACCTGAGAGTTGGTGTCCCCAGGAAACCACTGGGACAGACTACCTCCTTCACGAGTTTCCAGAGATGGCTAAGCTCACTTCTTTCTCCATTAGTTCTGGAGATGTGCTCAGGCAAGTGGTGAGGGAGGGGCTGTGGGCAGGGATATTCTGTCTACTTCTCTCCAGCTTTCTGGCAAAAGTTTGAACTGGAAACACTGGCTTTCCTAGTTCGGGGCGGTACTACCCTCACTCCATCTGGCCACCCCCATCAATCTTATGCCCATTCCCCTTGCATTGTAGAAGTCCAAGATTTGAAAGAAAGACAGAGAAGACATCATGGTGTTTATCTGAATATACCTAGTAGGACTAGAGAAAGTTCTGCCATTCCTAATTTCTTCCAAGTGTGGTGGGAGGTCTAGTAATTGGAGAAATTCCTGATTTGGGCCTCGGGATGCATGGAGTCCCATTCCAGAAGAAACCGAATTACTCTTATGGAGTAGATGAAGGGATGAGAAGGTGTGGTCATTAGAAGTTGTTAGAGCCCAAACAACTTGTTTACATCCATCTGCCAACCTCGTGCCTGGAGAAACTTCATTCCTCAAAAAATTTCTTAGCAGGGTGCATGGGCTCCAAGGCCACATATGATGAAGCAGTTGATGGCATATGCCTAGCCTCTGCGTTCTGCTGGACCCGGTGCAGTTATGAGGAAGACTCTATTCCATTCCCAGAATTAGAGCGGGGTCGGTGGAAGGATTGTGCACATCACGTATACTTGGACTATCCCTAGTTTTATTCAAGGAAATTAAAAAAAAAAAGACTAGTAAACAAAAATAATAAAATGTTTTCATGACAGCAGCAGAAAAACTCCCAGCACACCACTTTGCATGAGGACAAAGAAGTTTGTGCAGGAGGCTGAGTTGTCTCCTCTGCCAGCACCTATGTGGCACATCACCTTTTGGAGATACAGTGTTTTATGGATGAGGAACCTTCTGCCTGGGAACTTTTCAAGAGGGGCATATCTCAGCTGGGGCTCTTTGTTTAGGCTCAGGAAACTAATATTAGAAGCAGGTTGCAAATTTTATCCCCACCTCAAGGTCCTACTTTGCTCCTAATCTGATGATCTTCAGGCTCATTGTGGAATAGGCACCGCTCAAGAGGCATAATGCCTCTCTCTCTCTCTCTCTCTCTCTCTCTTTCTCTCTCTGTCTCTCTCTCTCTCTCTCCCCCCTCCCTCATTAAACAGTGTTTAGAAGGTCACAGGGCAAAATATAGACATGTGTTTCTTGTGTGAGCAAATCAGTCTTGTGCTCTGGGGGAGGTTAATGTTTAGTCTCTCTATTCAGTGGTGCCTCTGCCTTTGTTCCTTACTTAAAGATTATGTCCCTTGCTCATACCCAATGTCCATGTCCTTTGCTGTTGCTCACAACTTGAACTGGCTGCCTTTGATGGTGTACAGTGAAGTTGCGGGTGAGGTCACCAGTGTTTGGGTGAGGTACTTCCTCCCTGTGGGGACAGAGCCAGGAGTTGTTTCCAGGCTCTCCCCTTCACGTGGAAAGGTGCTCACTCGGGTAGTAAATGGCCATCAACTGTGACTGGAGGGCCATCAGTTGTGGCTAGTTGGCCGTCAGCTGTAACCAGCGAGCCATTGGTCACTAATATAACTGCTGTGGCTACGCTAGCAGAAAATGGGGGCTAGCAAGAAGATGGGGCTCATCTAGCAAGAGCGGATTGTAGTTAGCATGGCGGATTGCAGCTAGGGAGTGAGGTTGGTTGGAAGAGAGAAGTGGACGGCAGGTTGTGGATAGTGTGACTCCTGCTTCCTGTGTCTCCAACCCAGCCGCCAGCGAGACTATAGTGGTATGACTCCCCTGCCTATGGCTCCGTGGGTGTTCCTTTTTGGCCTCACCATGTCCTGCGTTCTTATGTGGGGAGCGGGATGAGAGACCCCACAGGCCGCCCTGCATGACACTCCCCCCCCCCCCGTCCCCTGCCTTTGGCCTCTTTACCTTGTAACTTCTCAGAAGATCGTGTCCTCAACATGCAACCTGAGCCAAGAGCTGTGCTGGGGGCATCATGGGTATTCAGGAGACACAGGGTTTCCAAGGGTGGGTGGAAGTTCTGGTTTCCCCCGTCCACACTTAAAGGCTGTTTGGTTTTAGAGATTTGGGGCTGGGCTCTGGTGATAGTGTTCAAAAGAAACCATTATGAGCAACTGTAGGGTGCTGCTATAGTACCCAACTTGACATTGTCGCCAAATGTGAATGTCTTATTTGGATTCTTTCTGAGCTGTATTCGAGGATTATAGACCTTGAATGAAATTACAGCTTTACAAGGAGACCACCTTATAATGGTTGTCCTGCCCCCACCTTCTAGCCTTTACTTTTGGACTGTAGCAGTCATCTGATGTCTTTGCAGGTTATCTCACTGTCAGGGCTCTACCATCACACACATCTGTAGTCTGCAAGCGGTAACTGACATCACCAGCCCCAGGGCTGCAGCTGCACTCCAGAGGGGTTTTCACTGCTCTGCTCCCACTGGCTGCTGTTTTTGAACAGGTGGCACGTAGTTTTCAGCTGCATGTGGCTTTGTGCTATTATTTACAATTCTGCTGTGAATTATCACCCATTCCATTTGCCCTAGTGATAGGGTGCTTTCTCTTAGGGGTGCCTGCTGCAGTTTATACTTTTGATTTTCATTGTTCTTTCAGCTTGATCAGGATCTTTTCTTTCCCCCTTTTGCACCTGTGGATTGGCACATTAGGAACCACATGTCATTTTCTGCCTAGGCATGATCATTCTTCAAATTGTACTAAAATAATTATTTCCTTGATTTGATCCAGAATCCTAATATACACAAAGCAGAAACACTGCATGTAGCTTTCAGATGCCAGGGTTCCACATCCGCTTTATTTTGGTGTTTACAAAGCTCTGGCTTCTAAGGGATGCCCTAGTATACACTCTGCTTTGTACCTGGTACGTATGCATTGCATATCTGCATAACAAATGAGCATTTCCCATAAGAGGCAGGAGGGTGAACACAGTGTTACTACGAAGAGAAGGTGAGCTATTTTAGGAAATGGGATCCTGAATCGGCATAAAGTTGTTAGGAGGGTCACCTTAATTTCCTGAAGTCTGATTTGGTGCATGTGAAGATAGAGTTCTTAAGAAAGGGGAACACTTGTCAGTGGACTCAAGTACAGATCCATAAGATAGCAATAAAAACAGGAATTTAAGTTATCTTCTGAGTCAGTTGGCATTGATGAATCTGTGAGTTAGTGGTCTGCTCACCACCTTTTTTGTTAGGCTTTTGTCAAACCAACAGTGAAATTCTTCCTTCAGAAAGAAAGTTACTGGCGATTCATAGGAGAGAAGGATAGCTCCTTGTTCAGGGGCACCACAGGCACTGAGCCCATTCTAGCAGAGCAAAGGAGTGAAACCGACTTGGTTTCATCAGCCATACTAACATACCTGAAACAACCTGAATCTTTTGGTTTTCAAACTAGGCCAAATAATGGGTACTTTCTGAGACCCCAGTGGACGTGAAGCAGGAAGCACCTCCTCTCTCAGCACCCATGAGGGCTTTGGCACAGCTCTGGAGCCCCTGGTAAAAGAGAAATTTCCCTTTCTGCACCAGAATTGTAATAAGGTTGGTGAGGAGGTGGCTGTGGGCGTCAAGGATCAGATTGGAGAATGCAACTTGAATATTTATTTTAAAAACACTTCACAAAATTAAAAATTGATTTGTCCAAAACACAAGACCAGTGAGGTACTATCTGCCTGACCACGTCCTCAACCCCCCACCCCCACCCCCTCCAGGAGTTGCTGAGCTCAACGAATAATAAATATACTTGGCTAGATGAGGGAATATGAATAAAGGCAGCCCCTGCAGTTCATCTGCCATTTCACCTTCCTGAGCCCTGCAATTCCATTTTCCTAAACATTTTCAGTGTCTGGGACTTGGAGAAGGACATGGGATAGAGATGGGAATTGGGCAGAAGAGCAGTTCTTAGAAAAGTTTGTGAGACCCAGGTTGCCTGGAGACAGGCTGCCTAAGAAGGCAGGCGTGGTCCAGGGGAGGCTGTCAGAACATGGGGGGAGAACCTGTCCCTGAGAAGAAGAGAAATGACACATAAAAATGATGAAGGTGGGGGCAGGTGGCAGAGAGAGGAAGCAAGCGAAATAGGAGGAGAAAGGAAACTGAGTAAGAAAGAGGAAGATGCAGAGACTAAATGCAAGACAAGGGGAAAGAGGGGGCAAAGAGCAGAACATAAATGAAAGCAGCACCTTGCTTGCAGGATTTTTCTCTTCCCCTTTTTCTTCTGGCAGAGAGAGAAAGCAAGCGATCCATGGGAACAGTGTGGTTTTGGTGCTATTGGAGCCTTCTCATTGAAGCTGTCAAGCCTCAACCCTTCATGGCAGTTCATTCTATTTTTACATTTTGCAGACTTGAAATTAAACAAATGACCCTGTGATGGCGTTGTCATGAAGATTTTATGCAGGACACCCACACAGCCAGTGCTGGGGTGGCTGAATATTTAACATAATATTCCATTTAATCAGATAAGAAGGCATCCTCCAGAGAAGGCTGGGCTTTGATAACAGCCTATAAAAAGCTGCTTTGATGAGGGTGAACGAAGCCAGAAAGAAATCTTGTTCTCTGGCTTGGTTGGTTTTGTTAGAGGAAGAATTCCAGTTAACTGAATTCTGGAGGACTTTAGCATTCCTCTTCACATACATTTTTTTTTTTTTTGCACTGGGTCTGTTTCCAGCCTTTGTGAGACTTGATCCAGTTCTCTTTGGAGATCTCATTGTTGGCAAAAAAAAAAAAAAAAAAAGTTCCCATGGCCTGAATTTGTTCTGGGTGGAAGCCCTGCTTAGAATCTGGGCACTAGCCCTATTTTTTGGCCTGGGGGAATCGCATGTGCACTCTGCTGGTATGACAGTGCTTAGGCAGCAAGAATAACAATGTTGTACATCTCATACTTGGTTAGAACACAGAACAGATAAGGTTTTGTTGGTTTAGACCCAGACTAAGTTCTTCAAGTCCCGGGAGTTTCAACAGCAGTTAAATGCATGCTCCTATGTACATAACCATTCTTTTGGACAAAAAAATTAAAACAAAAACAATGTTAAGGGGACCAATTGACAAGGTTGGTTGGGTAGATGTAAAAATGTAAGACTGTTCAAAAGGCCTGTGGCTCCCATGCTCGTATTTGTGTTTGATAGGTTTATAGGCTCTTTGGCTCTACATATTGAAAGTGTGTATGCTCCCCTATCTATTAACCTCTAAAATGCTGTTTTAATAAGGCTAGTACCTAAACCAGATAGTAATAAAGACTACTGTTGAGTTAGATCTGGCTTCAAAAGGAGCGGATCCAACAGTGGGACTCCAAAAGGAATAGTTCTTCCTCTTGGCTAGCCTTGTAGAGGCTAATCTTTCCTTCTGGGTTGGAACAGGCTTACTAGTTGTAGAATATTCCCTTCAGTGTCTATAAAAAGTGACACAGAGAGTGATTGAGAACTTGGACATGAGCCATATGGATGTGTGTTCAAAGACCTGAGGAAATGAAGTCCATTAAAAGGAAAGTGAAGCCAATTTCTATCCCTTCCCTTTAACCGGGTATCCATGTGTGTTTTCTTTCAGCGTTCTTTCTTCTTGACTATCTGGTTCAGGCAGTTTATTTGGCAGACATGGCCAAAGAAACTTTTTATGCATCTTCGGGGGAAAAGGAAACAAGATAAACTCAAGTTAGGACTTCCTTTACTACCCTTCAGTTCAAAGTGTGGCCTCCTGAGTGTAAAGCTATGTTTCTCACTCAGGTCTCTCAACTCTGTGGTGCACAGAGTTGAGCATCATTCCCCAGTGTCAGTCCCACAGTGATTGGAGCCAAACACAGCTGTCCCCATCGTTGTTTTGTCATGTTTTCCCAGACTTTTATATTTGGACCCTGCAACTCTTCATGCTCAAGTTTTTATTTAAATGAATTCCCAGGATGAGTTCCTCAACTTGTTTGGGAAGTAGAGAGATTATACAAAGATTTTTATCTGAAAGTTTCCCCTTTCCTGATGAGGATGACTAGTTAGCTATCTCATGAGTATGGACAGTAAACAAAAGCATCTTGAACTCTTCATTATTATGTTATTTCTACTAAAATATTATTCATATTGTGTGTTCTTGCTCATAGAGCTTTTTGTTATTTTATTTAATCATCATGAGAACCTTGTGCACAATAAATTATTATTATCTACATTTTATAGTTGCAGAAACTAGGGCACAGAGACATGATGCCCAAGATCACATAGGCAATAAGTGGTAGAGCCAGGACTTAAATCAATGTTCTAGTCTTAAATACTATGATAATGAGGCTTTGATAAATTAAGGTGACCCTCTTTCTCTTGTGGATTCCACTCTAAATTTTCAGTACCGTTTTTCTTTCTCAGCATCTTTCCCATCATCTTTCATTAGTTCTCCATCTCTGCAGGTGGGGGTTTACAAGCACCTCCCTCTAGGTGATACACAAAGGGATTCCTTAAAACATGGATGCCTACCCAAACCCAATTAAAGGAATTTAGAAGAGAGGTAGGCTGTATTATTAGGTTGGTGCAAATGTAATTGCGGTTTTTGCAATTATTTTTAACCTTTTAAGCCGCAATTACATTTGCACCAACCTAATAAGTACTTTCATTGGGACCTACTGCCTTTCTTTTAGATTTTGGTATTTTAATCACTGCCAAATTTTCTTGACATTTAAGTCAAAGAAAATGCTGAATGAAAGTTGGTATTGTATCTACTCCTAGTAGCAATGATATCCCTCTTTTTTTGTAGATTATCCTGAAGGAAGAGTCCTGCTCCATTGCCTGCTCCAGCAGAACCAGTGTCTAAATAAATTTCTGTGAGGCACAGAAATTATAGCAGATTTTGAGGGAAGCTACCACTTCCAAAAGACAGCTGAGAAAAGTCCTTTAAGATTCAAGCCTATAAATCACCCTTTTGAGGTCTTTCTTCATCTTGGTTGGACCATTAACTTCATTTGAACTCAATTGGCAGTAATCAATAGAGAATACTAATTCTAGTCCTGGCCGATCTTTTGCATACGTGAGCTTCATGCTATATGTCTAAGAAAGAACAAACCCAGGTAAATAAGGCTGTGTGATGGCTTTATTGAACAGTTAGACCAACCCAAGTTGATTAATATATTTTTGCTTGTCAAGAAGCAAGAATAAATTAGCAGGGATAGTAGGTCTATTTTCTTAGCGTGTTTGCTCAACTGTCAATGAGATTAGAGGATTTATAAAATTAAGTTTACAAACTAATTTCACCTATTCCTCTTTTTTCTTCCAAAGTTTGATCATTCTTAACACATCTGGATGCCTTATGAACCCAAGTTTAGTGCTCGTGCTAGGTTTGGCTCCTCTCTGAAGCCTGGTATGTTAGCAATGGTCAAATGTAATTTAGGCATTGAGCCTTTGGGCTATCTTATACCTGCGTTGAAATCATGATACTGTGATCAAGTTTGGACAACTGATCTTGAGAGAGGACAAAAAGTGATACAAATAAGACTGAAACAGGAGAGAGAACAATACAGACATTTGCATGTTTTATGGATTGTATTCCTGTAAACAGTGGATAAAAATGAATTGATGGATTGGAATCTAGATTCTTCAGAGTACTGGTTAACCATCCTTATTGCCTATTCTTTTCTACTAGGGTATCTTATGTCTACCAGTTGTGGACAGGATGTAATTTTATTCCGTTCTTGTGTATTTCTGTCATATTTTTTAAACCACATCCTCTCTTTATATTCTTGCAACAAACATTTGTTAAACAAGAAACCAGCTGGTTATTGGGGATACAGTATTGAATAAGATAATTCTTTCTTCAAAGAGTTCAAGGTGTAGTGAGAAAGATAAAGTAGAAGAGTCAAAGACAACTTGTTAATGGCTATAATGAGGTAAGAATAAGTTAGAAACACTGAATCCAGAGTAGTGAGCAGAACAGCCCAGGTGAATCTGATAAGGCTTTTTCAAAAAAAAATTGTATGTGATATGGATTTTAAAAGGTGGTTGGGCATATTCCAGATACAGAAGAGTGAAATTGTATTTCAGTGGATAGCATGTGCAAAAACAAGGAGTTGTGAGGTGCTGGATGTGTTTTTGAAGAGTAATGTAGTCAGATCGTAAGGTATGCTATAGGAGAGGTGATGAGGCTAGAATACCAAGCTGTAGTCAGGTTGTCAAAGTCCTGTTACACAGTTACACAGCTTGTATTTGACAGCGACAACTGGTGGCCCCAGACATTTCTCAGCAGAAGGGTGAAAAAAGAAGATTCGTATTTTCAAGAAATAACTCTGGCAGCAATGTGAAGGATGAATAGAAACAGGCAGAGTCCAAAGGCCAGATGCGATATGGCGCTGCTGAATCCAGGTGAGATTTGATAGAGTCTGAACTCTGGCAAGAAAGGTTAGAAAGGACTATCCAGTTGAATTAACTATGGTGTACACCTGAATCCAGTTGAATAACTATGGTGTACAGCTAATATAATGTTAGCTATATTTTTAATAAAAATCTTTAAAAAAATAAAAATAAAGACAAAAATAGGACTCTCCAGATGTGAGAATTATTATAGTTTCAAGAAGAATCATTGAAGTTCAGTAGCAGTTGAGCAGTAGAGGCAGAGGGAAGGAAGAGGGGGAGCCACCATGCATTAATGCATTCGTGTCCTAGCTTGATGTTGTCTGTACCATGTCAATAGCCATAAATTGAGATGGGAAGTACCAGAGAGAAGCAGAGTTGAAAGAGAAGATAATTTGAGCAGGATGAAGATTTAAAAGAGGCCACTGGAGTAGGGATGTAGAGATCATTTGTAAACTTTGTAAAAAGACAGTTTCAATGAAGTTTTTGGGGAAGATAGATCAGGAGCAAAATAGTAACATTGCCCAGAGCTTAGGAGTTGAAGGAACAGAGAGTTTGGGGACACTACTTCAATTTTATAAAGAAAGGAGGATGTGAAACTTAGAATAGAAGAAAGAATGAAAAAAAGGGGGGGGTTTAAAAAGAGGGAAAGCCCTTGAATATGTTTGCCAATAAAGGGGGGACAGCTAGAGAGAAAGGGAGAGATTTAAAGATACAGGAAAGAGAAAAGACAGCTAAGGAAGTAGGCTCTTTAAGAATTCCAGAGGTAACTATATATCTATCTATATCTATATATCTACCGTGTTTCACCGAAAATAAGACCTAGCCAGACAATCAACTCTAATGCGTCTTTTGGAGCAAAAATTAATTATTTTACTTATTTTACTATAATATGAGACCGGGTCTTAATATAATATAATATAATATAATGTAATGTAATGTAATGTAATATAATATAATATAATACCTGGTCTTTATAATATAAGACAGGGTCTTATATTAAATTTTTCTCCAGAGGATGCATTAGAGCTGATTGTCCGGCTAAGTCTTATTTTCGGGGAAACACGGTAGGTATATAGGCAGGCATATATCTATATATCTACCTATATATATCTGTATAGGTAGATAAGTAGATATATATAATATGTAGATATAGAGATATAGTTAAATTTGTAGAGAAAATAATAAATGGGAACCAATATTTATGGCCTGCCAAGCATTGTGCCAGGTATCTTACATTTATTGATATATTTAATTCTCATTAAAATCCTTTAAGGGGAGAGAGAGAATGCCCTTTTTTGGAGAAAGTATGCAAGTAGCAAAAGATGAGCATTACTTTCTGGAGTGTAGATGTGAAGAACCATTGGAAGGCATTTCAAGAGATAACTTTCATCAATAATTTCTATTTCCTCCATAAAGAAAAAGTGATGTTATCTTCTGAGAGTAAAATGGGAAGTGGAGTAGGGAGTTCAAGAAGAATGGAAGAGTTTTGAAGAGTCAGAATTATTGACTGTGAGTAAGCAAAGATTGCCATACAATCCTGATAGCTGTTGAAATTGGACAGCATACTCTATTGCGACACTTTTGGCCTATTCTTCACCATGTCCCATGAGCTGGGCAGAGAGAGCAACTGGTTGACTCTCTCCCAGGTAGGAGATGAATTGGGAAGGTTTGGCTGAACCACAAGGTATTGAGAGTGCTGGTAATACAATTGTTGAGAAAAGTGACCTAGAGGAAAGTAAAGCCAGAAAATGATGGATAAACTGCGAGAATAATGAGATAGAAGAGATTTAAAGTAAGAATAGAATGAGAATTTCAAAGGATTAGAGGTTGAGACGAGAGACAGGTCTCAGGTAATTTAAGATCTAAGGTTGACATCTACATAAAAGGTTGTTTCAGCAGACCTTTTAGCAGACATACGTGAGAGACCACCTACTTTGAATTAGCAAAATCTTATTTGTATTATCAAAGATGGAGCTCTTTCTTGTTAAATAGGTGACCAAGAAAGGCTGTGAAATTCAACATTGGCTAGTCCCATCCATCTGGAATTAGTTAGGTGCGGGCCGCTCTGGGGGAGAATGGTGCTAGATGACATCTCATGGCCAATCTGCCACCAGGTTTTAAGATTATGTGCAGGTGCAGAGCCCGATTAGCAGGTATTTGAAGAGTTTCTAAAATGTGTGATGGCAGCTGTTTCTATACGGGACTTTTGAAAGTCCAAGTCACAGAATTATTTTTTTAAATGGGCTTTATTATTTTACTTTATTTCATATCATCAATGCCTTAAATTTGTCCCTTCCAGAGAACAGTTCATGAACTGAATTTCCTAGGCCATTTCCCATACCTCCACTCTAGCCAAATAACATAATGGTTTCCATTTTTGCCCAATTCAGCATATTCTGTGGGGTTGATTCACCACTGAGCCACATGCTTTCTACAAGTGTTATCACCAGAAGGCAAGCAAATGATGGGCCTGCAGAGGCAAACAAAAGATCTTTCTGTCAGTCAGGGAACAGCACCAGCTGTTAAGAGTTCTCTATGGTTTGTCTGTCCTGACTCTCTTTTCGCCTTCAGCCCCTGCCCCATAGTCTCAGGCTTCCCCTGTTTCTAGGTGTTGTTTGCTGCATCATGCATTATTGCAACATCTGTAGTTTGGTGCAACTACATGTCTCTGTTCTATATACAAACACCAAGAGAACAGAAATCTCTACATGTTTGTAAACAATTAGTGTCATCCAAAAAGAGCTTTAGAAATCAGGAAAAAAAAGTCTCAGCTATGTTTTATCTGCCTGTGTATTTGTTCACCTTGATTACAGAGTACTGAAGCAAGCTTTTAAAACATCATTTCTATGTTAGTCTGTTATCCTTCCTTAAGGTAGTTCTGGTTTCTTCCATGGCTATTATGGAAGCCTCCCTGTAGGAGGCTAAATGCAGGGCTTCAATATAGATGTCAAACAGAATTAACCCAGGAAACAATATGTTAGGGTGTCCTTCTAATGATTAGGCATTACTTAGTTTTATGATGTATTCTGGATAAGACATATTAAAAATTAGGATCTCAGTTGCTTCCATGGCTTCACTTTTATATATTCCTGTCTATTTAGGAACCTGGCTGTTTAGAATCATCTGATTTAACATTTTACAGATGAGGAAAATGAGGCCCAGAGAAGAGACGTCAATCATCCAAGTTCATAAATCTGGTTGGTGGCAGGTCTGGGACTAGCACTCCCATCTCCTGACACAGAATTTAGTGTCGGCAATTAAATCTCCAGTTGCTGGAAAGGATATTTTGAGGAGGGGTAGAATATTGTCCTCTTTTGTGCGACAGCTTGTGGTGCAACATACCAAGTATTCTGGTCCTCGGTTTGCCCTATATGCAGATTATCTCATGAACTTCTCATGCTGCACCCACTGAAACTATCTCCTCCTCTCATTGTCTGTGGGTGTGTGCTTGAGGGAGAGTAATTTGAGCAGGTAAATTTTGTTTTACCATCACACATTTAAAAATCATGTGCATGCTCATAGCAAATAAAAATGAGTCTTCTGGTTGTTTATAACATGTCACCTTCTGTTAACATGCAGAGATTTGTGTTGATAATTGAGAGATGACTCTTTCTACGACATTGTTTCTTATAGAGCAGAGAGGTTAGAACCATGTACCGCAGCTGCAGAGCTTACTGGGTCCTAGAGCTGGAAGGTTTGTGGGTAGGGATGAATTTTCAGTGGTGTGAGCATGGATTTCCCTGATTGCCAGTCATTGATTACCTGGCTTCTGACCTGCTAAGGTATGGCACAGACCATGTGACCTGTCCTAGTGGGGAAATATGAGCCAGTGCTTCTCCTTTCAGAAGTGGAAATTCTCCCAAGTCACTGCCTTGTCAGTCAGTTTGATGGGTTAGATGCTTAGGGCTGCAGGAGCCAGTCAGTACTAAGCAAATGTCCCTAACTTGAATTTGTGTCACCCCACAGAAAAGGCATACTAGAAAAGGGTAGAACATGCTTAGGAAGAAGGAAAACTCCACGTTCTATCTCTTACACATATAGGTGGGAGGTCATTTGACTATAGATAAGAAAATGTATGGGGACCAATTAAACTGCTAATAATAACGAAAGTCTTCTGAGAAAATGTCCTGCTCTCCCGTCTCTGTCTCCTTGAAACATGAGTTCATAAATTATATTGGGAAACCCTCAAAGAAATCATACAGGCTCTTTTGGCCAGAGCATGAGGTCCCTAAGAGTTTAGCTGTACAGAACTCATGGTCATTTTGGAGAATTGATTCCTATTTGCTGATTATTTTGCTCTCTGATTTTCCTTTCCCCGGGGAGAATCCCATCTGGACCACATATCAGTTAACAGCCATGACATCATCCATGTTAATAGCTTTACTGTGTCTGTATTCAGACATACTAGCCATGAAGAGAAATGTGAGATGTGGTAGGTGTTTCAATACGTCAATGGTCTCTAATGCTTTGACTATTTTCTCGGTCTGTGCAAAGGCTGTTAACTGCTTCTAAAATGTTATAAATTATGTGTTTATTGTCTGGATTGTCCCTGTGTTATTGTTTCCATCTGTTCTTAAATAACTCGTTTGATAAGTTTGTGTTTTGTCTCTCCAATTCTCCCCTCCACAAATGAAACTGAATCTAGTTTTCCAAGGTAGACCATTTTGCTGTTGAGTCTCTGAGACAGAAAATGATAATGCAAAGTAACATTATTACTTGTAGCCCCCTTCTTTTTATAATAAACCACTGTTTCTGTTGAACTTTTAACTGAAACACAGTCCAGCATTTCAAGGAGCCATCTCACAAACAGGAGCATCATTAAGGTCCAGAGATTTCTAACCACAGATTTGCTATCTTTGGAATAAAAGCTGGAGAGCAGCCTAACTCACGTCTAATGCAGGAAGGGCAAGTTGAAAAACAGTCCTGGCATCCTTCAGATCACTGACCCGACAGGCATTACAACCTTCAAGTTGTACTTTGCTAACAGCCTTCTGATGCACTTGTCTACCGTTTGGTTAAATTATTGCAAAGCAACAGACAGTGAGTGAGTGACCCTCTGCTTTTATTTCCAGATCACCCAGTGCAGAGCTAATGGGCTCTCTGTGCTGAGTGCTTGGGTCATGAACTGACAGATGTGGGAGAAGCAATCCTAGGAATGAGCTGTATTAAAATATAATTTAAAGCTCTGTTGTTCAGTTGCCACAGCTTACGTGAAGCACAATGACATCTGTGTTTCCCAATGTCACATAGAGCAAGAAAGTACTCTTCTGTGAATGAGTTTCCCTCAAAGTAGTCACAGAGTTTTGATAAAAGATATTCATTTGACCTTGGCATTTTTCCTGGTCTAATCTATATCTAAACAATCATCATTTTCCTCATTGTTATCAACAATTTTTATGAAACTTTTGCCATGGGCAAAACACTTTGTTAAGCACAGTACATTCATGATCTCACTGAGCTTACAATACACCGTGAGTCAGTACTATTTCCCTATTTTACAGATGAGGAAGCCAAGACTTAAGAGACTTAATGACATCCTCAAGGTTATTTTACTAGTATTCAGAGCTGGGATTCAAATCTAGGTCTGATTTCAGAGCCTGAGCTTCCAGTACAGCTGTGTTATCTGAAACAAAGCTGTCAGAAACTATTTACCGGTCATTTCTTCTATGTAAGGTATTGTTGGTGCAAAAGTAATAGTGATTTTTGCAATTATTTTTAACCTTTTAAACCGCAATTACTTTTACACCAACCTAATACTGTGTTTATAGGGCTGGAGTTACAAAGAAGCATAAGATACCTCCCATCCCCACATGCTTCAAATGTTGTTGGGCAAGAAGTTGTTTCAAAAATAATTTAAAACACACTAAATGCCCAAAATGTGGAACATAATAAATGTTACATTAATAAGGAGAAGGTCTTAGAGAAGATGAGATTCATACTGGGCCTTGACCAGTGGGCAAGATCACATAGATGGAAAATAAATAGAAAAAGCATCTCACACAAGGAAGGTGATGTGAACAAACCCTAAGGATGAGCAAGCACAAGGTGTATTATATATTGTTGAAGGGTGGGGGTGGGGTTGATGATAAGTTATGCAGGAATTAAGTTTTTTTTTAATTTTTTTCTTATTGGGGAATATTGGGGAGCTGGGCCCATCAGTTCCAAGTCGTTGTCCTTCGATCTAGTTGTGGAGGGTGCAGCTCGGCTCCAAGTCCAGTTGCCTTTTTCAATCTTTAGTTGCAGAGGGCGCAGCCCACCATCCCATGCAGGAATTGAACCAGGAACTTTCTTGTTGACATCTCGCACTCTAAACAACTGAGCCATCCAGCTGCCCCTCCGAAAGCTCAGCTGCAGCTCGTTGCCTTCAATCTAGTTGTGGAGGGCGCAGCTCACTGGCCTATGTGGGAAGTGAACCAGCAACCCTGTTGCTCAGAGCTCGCACTCTAACCAACTGAGCCACCCAGCCACCCTAGGAATTTTTTTGTATTTAACTGTTTGGTCAACGTATATTTACTGAATGACTACTATATGGAAGTATTTCGTAGGGTAAGAATGAGAGATAAGGTTGAAAATGTAGATTGCAGCCTCACTGATATCAAGCTGGGACTTTATCTTATAAACCCAAAGTTTACAGTAAGTAGTCTAGGAGCAATAGATGGATTTTTGAAACCTTCTCTGACAAATTTCCAAGCTGGTTGCCTCTGTCATGTCCCCCCTCCCTAAATTTTTCTGGACTTCACATTGTGGAGTGAGCATTCCTCTGACAACGATATCCATTTATCTATATGTAGGATGCCCATGTTTGGGAATTGGGGAAGAAGGAAAACCTATTAAAAAGTCAAAGGACAGATTAGGGAATTAGGCTGCTGTCAAATCACCAAAGCTCAGAAAGGGTTTGAAGAAATTGTAGACAGAAAGGGGTCGTAGGTGTTAGATGCAACAAAGAGAAAATAGACATTACGGACCAAGAGAAATTTGATGATTTTGAATTTAATGATCGATTTTGATGATTGGTCTATCAGTGGTCTTAGAGAACACATTTCAGTAGTGAGTGGGAACAGTATCCCTATTGCAGGGCACTAATAAGCAAAAGGAAGGATTATGGTCGCAGTAGTACAGACTGCTCATTTTAGAAGTTCAAAAGCCAAAGGTAAAGAAAATGAAGATGATAACTGAACACAGAATTGATCAAAGATTTTTTTCCTCAAAATGGGCAAAACCAGTCTTCAAATATGTACTGGTTTTGCCCATTTTGAGGGAAAAAAATCTTTGATCAATTCTGTGCCCCAGTTATCATCTTCAATAGGATACAGAAAGAAGGAGAAATTAAAGAAATTGGACATAAAAGATGTAACAGAGGGAAATCTTCCTGTCCATTAAGGTTTTGTAGCTTTATATTCTAATAACTAGATAAGTAGAAATTTTTAAAACTTGTTGGTTTTATTGGTGTAGTTATTACCTCCTTCCCATACCATCTACCTCCCAACTCAGTTCTCTGCCCTTAAATCATAAGCCCGTATTATCCTTAAACCTTTCTGCTACTGGGTGATGACTGTATGGTAATGACTGTCAATTTATTGTTAGAGCCATTTTTTTCCCTCAAACAGATGAATTTTCTGTTGAGTGTATTTACAACATTTTAAAGAAATTTCTGTCTATTTGAGTGTTTTTCTTTAGGTTTCTACCTTCGCAACTTAGTACTTTTGGATTCTTGAAGCTTTTCTCTTTTGTAGGAAGGAAGGAAGGGAGGGAGGGAAGAAGAAAGGAATATTTGAAACAAAGATTCATCCGTGCAGGAGCATATGTGTAGTTTGTATGTATACACACATCTGAAACAATGTATTTCAACAAGTACCTACTGAGCAACTACTTTGTGCCAGAACCTGTCTTAAGTATTAGGGTTGCAAAGAAGAGGAAAGTTACAGGCCCTGCTGTCAGAGTAATTCACTCCTTAAGGAAGAAGTCAAATTTAAAAACAGACACTTTACCTCTAGCACGATTAGGGTAGAGATCGACGTATGTCCAACTGCTACAGTAATATAGAGAGGAAAACTTTCAGGCCTACCTGATAGTATGGAGAAAAGTTTCCTGGATGAGGCGATGCTTAAGCATTTACATTTTGAAGGATAAGTGAGAGCAGGCAAAGAAAGGTGGGTAGAGCATCGTAGGCAGAAAAACACAAGCAAAGTCACAGGGGCCAAAGGAATTATGTTTTTTTATAGAAAACATTTAGTTATTTTTAATTACTAGATGTAAAGTTACAGGGATGGTTTGCAGGAGATGAGATATGCCCGGGTATGTGCACTACTAGGTAAGGTTATCAGGAACCTTATATACCATGCTAAGATTCTTAGACTTTGTTCTAAAGACAATGGAGAGCTATAGAGGAATTAAAGCAGGGTTATGTCATAATCATATTTATGTGCAGATATAGTCTGGTTGCAAATGATTGAGTCAAGTGAGTGATTCAATTAGGAATGTCTTTTGTTTCAATTTACCAAAAAGTCAACTACTAGCAGCTTAATCAAATATGTGATGCTATTTTTCATGCAATAAGAAGTCTACAGAAAGGTGGTTTCTGGCATTGGTTTAGATACTTGACAATGCATTCAAGGACTCATTTCCACTACACCATCCTCACCATTTTTGCTACTGGTCCTCATTCTATTACTCTGTGGTCACAAGCAGGCTCTTCCTGCTCAAGTAGCATGTTCATGTTCAAGGTGGAAAGAAGGGGAGTGTGCCAGTGTTGTCTGTCCCTTTTCCAGGAAGCACAGGCTTTCCCAGGGGCTTCCAGTACACTTTTCTTCATATCTCACCGGCCAAACCTGGAAAGAGCCACTATTGGATGCAAAGGAGACTGGAACAAAATGTTTATTCTTTATAGCTTCCATAATAAAGAAGGGCAAGGGAAAAGGGCATTTGGAGTGTTGAGTTAGCCAACCAACAGTTTATGCCACAGAGATTTATATACATCAGAGGCATGAAAATTGGACTGTTTTCTAGTAAATAACATTCTGTGCCAGGCGGTAGAGGTGGCAAAGTACCCAACTCAAAGCAAAGCAGTGAACACGAATCCTAGCTGTTAGAAGAGACAAAGCCAGAAGAAGGGCACTGGGGCTTGGGTGCCATTAGCGTAGGTTGTGCTCTGGGCACCATAAGGGTCGTCTTGCTGCTGAACCAGTAAACATCTGCTTCATCCCCAGGTTGATTATTGAAAATTGACAAATCCTGCCATGGAACTGACTTCTCTTCTACTTCTTGGAATGCCTCACTGGGCCTTAATAATTATTTGTTCCAAAGCTGGAATTCTGTTAGACAATATTGGAGGATATGCAGGATAGAGTTAAGGAGGTGACAGCAGAAAAATGTGGACCATGTCATTCCTCAAGTAGCTTATGTTCTCTATATGGAACAATTTAAAAATTGTATAAGAGACGATAGGAGCAAATGCTCCTGGCTTGATACAGACTGAGTGTCAGCAACCAAGCCCTGGGCCACAAGTCTCCTACACATTGGGTTTTAGTGTCTCCAGTCAGATCACACCACTGTATGGTTTTCAACACTACTTTGCGGAGTTGACTGGCTGGTCTGCCTACTGCAAACATGTCCAGAATCAGTGTTTGGTCAGCAGCCCTGCCCTCTCCCACTTACTTTCACAGGTATATACACTTATTGGAGTATATCCAGTCTCCAGTCCCTCTTCCCTGTCCTACATGTCAGAAAGAAAGAGAACAGCTCTGGCATATCCATTTTACTGATTTATTTCTAAATTTGAAAAAAAATGTAAAAGCAACATGGCAGCTTTACAAAAATGTTTAGAAAAAAAGGGGAATCACTCATAATCCTACCTCCCTGATAGAAACGGGGTATAATCTCTTATAGTTTTTAGCCTGGAAATAATGAGTTTTGTGTGCCTGTAATCAGAGAATGAATACAATTTTGCATCCTGCTTTATTTATGGAGTTAGAGCTCATAAAAATGTGTTGAGTTGATAAATGTTGATGCATAGTCATCACAAGAATGCGATGGACTCCCTCATTCCCATTGTTGTCACTATAAATTGTTTTCAGTTTTCTCTATTTAAATAGAGATGCATAAAAATAAATGAACAAATAAAATAGAAACAGACTTATAGATAGAGAGAACGAACTGATGATTTCCAGATGGGAAGGGCTTGAGGGGCTGGGTGAAAAAGGTGAAGGAATTAAGAAATACAAATTGGCAGTTACAAAATAATCATGTGGATGTAAAGTACAGCATAGGGAATATAGTCAATAATACAGTAATAACTGTGTATAGTGCCAGGTGGGTACTAGACTAATCAGGGGATCACTTTGGAAATATATATAAATGCCTTACCACTGTACTGTACACCATAAACTAATATTGAATATAGACTGTAATTGAAAAAAAAATTAAGGGTAAAAATTTAAAAAAAAGAAAAAAGAAAGTTAATTCTCAAAACCAATAGAAGATAGAGATGGGGGCAATGAAGATTATCAGGCACACTACTTTTAAGGTGCAGCTTTTGAGTCCTGATACAGATAGTAGGAAACATCTTAGTGTGGAATCAGGAGACTTGAGAAGAATTGGAATCCTGACCAGCAGGAGTGCGATTAGGATCACTATAGTCCCATCCACCCCTGAGGGGAACTATTTTAAGTGTAAAGACAGTCTCTCTCATTTGTGACCTTGGGTGTGATTCTGTTTTTCATTTCTATTTGCCCAAATCTTGCCCTTTTGTCTGGCAGCCATTCGAAGAACAGGAACTTTCTTTAAGGGAAGTGGGGAACTTAGGCCAAGCCCTAGGAATCTGAATTCTCTCCTCCCACACGGATTGTATCTAGGTTGCTATTCCTGTGCACTCTGTGATCCAGTAGTTGCTGTGTTAGAATTGTCATGGGATTTTGGAAACTCAGTAATTGCTATTTAAATCAAGGAACACACATGGAATTGTTATGGTTCACATTCTTGTAGTTGAGTTCTGCAAGTTTTAAACCCACAAAATGGACATGGGGATCCCTCTATGTAAATCTGCGTTATCATTTTCCATCCCATCCATTCCTACCTTCTTGAGTAATTTCCAAGAACTGCTCTAAAAGAACATAAGTGTCACTTTCACAAACAAACCACACTTCCTTTCAACCATTTCTCCTCTCATCTCCTGAGTTTCTCTGACAGTCTAATAAATAAATAAGTCCAATAAGACAAGATCATTGCATTAATTTCCTTTAGACTGATTTATCCTGGGAAACACCTTCTCTGTCTTGTCTGTATGCTACTCACCATGATGATAGCTGTTATAAAAATCCATAGATAAGTGCCTCAAACTATCAGCAGCCAAATTAATTCCAGAATTCATATTACTCATGTGAACTGAAGGATTGACCTCCAGTTTGATGAGAAGTTTGGGCAGACAAAGCATTAATGTTAAGAGGGCAGTGTGTGCTGGGTGCAGGAGAAAGGGAAATTCCCTTGGAGGAACTGAGTCAAGGAGTCTCTGGAGTGTGACATCTCAGCAGTAACACAATCAAAAAGGAGGAGAAGGGACTGAGTCACCAAGGAAGCTGGAGCTGGGTCTGGTGAACATCAAGAGCAGCAGATTAGGCAAGTAAGTGAGCTATAGGGGAAAGGTCAATCATCATCATCCCCTCTTATCTGTTTCTGGCTTTGATTAAACTCCCACAACAACAAATCTCTAAACTGGACATGCTTCCTGCCCTCTGCCCTCAAGTACTGTCCAGAATAGCTAGAAGACGATATAGAGTTAGAAGTTCCAGGGCTCTTTACATGGAAGGCCCTAGAGGAGGAACTTGAGGAGAAACGTAAGATATCCAAAGAAAAGACTCCCAAGAGATATTGAACTTGACTGAAATAGACTGCCTTTCCCAGCCATGTGCTGCCACCTGAAAGAGGGCATCTGTGTGAATGGCAGTTGTTCTGCCACTTTGTATGTGGCTCCTGTGTGTTTTAGACTGAGTCTGAAAAAACATGCTTAGCACATGGCAGACACTCAGTGTTTGCTTGTTCCCACCCTTCTTTTTTCCTCTCGGCATAAATATATTTCTTTTCCTATAGTCACAAAGCCAAGGGCCGTATGTTGTAGTGGAGCACTGGATTTGGTAATACTTATGAAAGCTACTACTTATTGAGCATACCCACTGTGCCAGCAATACAGTTGAAGGTATCGTCTTTCCCATTTACTTCTGAAGACGCTGAAGTTTGGAAACACTAATTAATTTGCCCAAGATTATAGAATTAGAGGAAGACTTGGCACTGGAACCCAGTTTCATCTGATTCTAAAGCCTATGGCTTTTTACCCCTATGACAGTGTGTCTCCCTGAAACCAGAAGAATTGGTTTTGATTCCCAGCTCTGCTGCCTCCTAACTGAATATTTCATGGCTCTGTCCCTCAGTTTATTCATCTGTCAAATGGAGGGCTTATGCTAGGTGTTGTCTGACATCCACCCCTACTAGCTCTCAAGTTCTGTGCATTGTCTATGCTTTATCTTAAGTAGGATTTTCATCAGCATAATCTTATTCAGTCTGGAATATATGAGGGAAGTGTAAGAGAAATTCTGTATTGATTTAATTACTATCTATTGAGTGCCTCCCTAGGAATATAGCAGAGACCACGCTGTCATGGTCTGGCCTTTGGAATTTACCAGTAGGGCAGGGGAAACAGACACTGAATACGTTACAAGCCAATAAGTATTATGCAGAAAGATAACAGCATATGTAGACATTTCTGAGACCAATTCACATGAATCCAGTTCAATCAGTTCAGTGAACATCTATGTGTGTCCCAGAGCAAGCAGGCGATAAAAGCATAATCAAAGCATAATAGACACAGTATGCCACCTGATTTCAGTCTGCTTTCCTATTATTCTTTTCTTTCCTTTTTCTTTTATTCCTTTTTTTTTGGAGGGGTTGGGAGTCGTCATATATAGCCTTTATTATGTTAAGGTATTTTCCTTCTATACCTATTTTATTAAGAGTTTTAATCATAAATGGATGTTATATCTTGTCAGATGCTTTTTCTGCATCTATTGATATAATCATATGATTTTTGTCGTTTATTCTGTTTATGTGATGTATCACATTGATCAATTTGTGTATGTTGAACCATCCTTGTGCCCCTGGGATAAACCCCCTTTGGTCGTGATGTATAATCTTTTTAATAGATTGTTGCATTTGATTTGCTAGAATTTTGTTTAGGATTTTTGCATCCATATTTATCAGAGACATTGGTCTGTAATTTTCTTTTTTTATGTTATCCTTACCAGGTTTTGGTATCAGGGTAATGTTGGCCTCATAAAATAGTTAGGGAGTATTTTCTCTTCTTCAATTTTTTGGAAGAGTTTGAGTAGGGAAAGTATTAGATCCTCCTTGAAAGTTTGGTAGAATTCACTACAGAAGTCATCTGGTCCTGGACTTTTGCTTTTGGGAAAGTTTCGGATGACTGATTCAATTTCCTTTCTGATGATTGGTCTATTTAGATTTTCCAGCTCTTCATGATTCAGCCTAGGAAGGCTATGTGTTTCCAAGAACTTGTCCATTTCTTCTAGGTTACTGAATCTGGTGGCATATAGTCCTTCATAGTATTCTTGGATGGTCCTTTGTATTTCTGTGGCATCCGTGGTAACTTCCCCTTTTATTTCTGACTTTATTTGTTTCTTTTCTCTTTTTATCTTAGTGAGTCTAGCCAAGGGTTTGTCAATTTTGTTAATCTTTTCAAAGAACCAGTTCTTTGTCACATTAATTTTTTCTATTGTCTTTTTGTTCTCTATTTGATTTCGTTCTGCTCTGATTTTTATTATTTCCTTTCTTCTGCTGACCTTGGGTTTCATTTGTTCTTCTTTTTCTAGTTCTTTAAGGTGTAACATGAGGTTGTTTAATTGGGATTTTTCTTGTTTCTTGAGATAGGCCAGTAGTGATATAAATTTCCCTCTTAAATCTGCTTTCGCTGCATCCCAAACATTTTGGTAGGATGTACTTTCATTCTCATTTGTTTCTCTGTATATTTTGATCTTTCCTCTTATTTCTTCTTTGACCCAGTTGTTCTTTAAAAGTATGTTGTTTAATCTCCACATATTTGTGGTTTTTCCTGCTTTTTTTTCCTGCAGTTAATATCCAATTTCAAAGCCTTGTGATCAGAGAATATGCTTGGTATGATTTCAATCTTCTTAAATTTGCTGAGGCTGATTTTATGTCCCAATATATGGTCTATCCTTGAGAATGTTCCATGTGCACTAGAAAAGAATGTACAGTCTGATGTTCTAGGATAAGCGCTCTATAAATGTCAATTATGTCCATTTTATCTAATGTGTCATTTGGGCTGATATTTCTTTATTTATTTTCTTTTTGGATTATCTACCCAAGCTGTCAATGATGTATTTAGGTGCTCTACTATAACTGTGTTTTGGTCAATTTCTCCCTTTAGTTCTGTTAGTAGTTGCTTGATATATTTCGGTGCTCCCTGATTGGGGACATAAATATTGATGACTGTTATGTCTTCTTGTTGTACAGTCCCCTTTACCATTATGAAATGTCCATCTTTGTCTCTTGTTACCTTTCTTATCCTGAAGTTCGTTTCATCTGATATCAAAACTGCTACACCTGCTTTTCTCTGGATACCATATGCTTGGAGTGTCAATTTCCACCCTTTCACTTTGAGTCTATATTTGTCCTTGTAGCTGAGATGTGTCTCTTGGAGGCAGCATTTGGTTGGATTTAGTTTTTTGATCCAATCTGCTACTCTGTGCCTTTTTATTGGTGAGTTCAGTCCATTTACATTTAGGGTGATTATTTAAAAAAAATTTTTTTTTATTGGGATGACAATTGTTACTAAAATTACATAGATTTCAGGTGTACAATTCTGTATTACATCATCTATAAATCCCATTGTGTGTTCACCACCCAGAGTCAGTTCTCCTTCCATCACCATATATTTGATCCCCCTTGCCCTCATCTCCCACCCCCCAACCCCCCTTACCCTTTGGTAACCACTAAACTATTGTCTGTGTCTATGAGTTTTTGTTTCTCATTTGTTTGTCTTGTTCTTTTGTTGTTTTTGGTTTATATACCACATATCAGTGAAATCATATGGTTCTCTGCTTTTTCTGTCTGACTTATTTCGCTTAGCATCATACTCTCAAGATCCATCCATGTTGTCACAAATGTTCCTATATCATCTTTTCTTACCGCCGAATAGTATTCCATTGTGTATATATACCACAACTTCTTTATCCATTCATCTATCGAAGGACATTTTGGTTGTTTCCATGTTTTGGCCACTGTAAACAAAGCTGCAATGAACATTGGAGTACACGTGTCTTTATGGATAAATGTTTTCAGATTTTTTTGGTAGATACCCAGGAGAGGGATTTCTGGGTCATATGGTAATTCTATTCGTAATTTTTTGAGGAACCTCCACACTGCCTTCCATAATGGCTGCATTAGGGTGATTATTGATATATGAAGATTTCCTATCATTCTATCTTTGGTTTTCTGGTAGGACTGTGTCTCCTTTTTTTTTTTTTTTTTTTTTTTTTTGCCTTTTTGTTGCTGTCTATTATTTCAGTATGGTAGTATTCTACGATTTTTTCCTCTGTTTCTTCTTTTATTATGTTATATATTTCAGTTCTGGGTTATTTTTTTGAGTGGTTACCATTAAGTTTATGTAAAACAAAGTTGCATATTTAGAATATTCCATTTTGTTTAGCATGCTTATTTTCTCCATTCCCTTATGCCGGTTCAGATCTTTAGCCTCCCCTTTTTATGTTTTTGTTGTCACAAATTATCCCTATTTATGCAGTGAGTTGATTCCTGTGCTGTAGTAGCAAGTTGTAGTTTTCCTCTTTTTCTTTAAGTGTTATTTTTTTCTTCTTTACCCTGTATGTTATGTTTATGTGTATTATTTGGTGTAGGGGCTGCCATTTCCTGCTTCTGTCTGTCTGTTTGCAATACTACTCATGGTTTTGTATTCTTTTGCTTTTTGTTTCAGGTCAAATAGCCTCCTTTAGTGTTTCTTGTAGTGCAGGTCGTGTGTTAGAAAATTCCCTCAGCTTCTGTATGTCTGGAAAGGTCTTTATTTCTCCTTCATATCTAAAGGATATCTTTGTTGGATATATTATTCTTGGCTCAGCATTTCTCTTTGTCAATAGTTTGAATATTTGATTCCACTGCCTCCTGGTTTGTAGAGTTCCTGTTGAAAAATCTGATGACCTAATGGGCTTTATTTTGTAGGTTAATGTCTTCTTTTCCCTGGCTGTCTTGAGGATTCTTTCTTTGTTGTTAATTTTTGACAGCTTCAATACAATGTGCCTTGGAGAAGGCCTGTTGGGATTGAGGTAATTAGGTGTTCTATTTGTTTCTTGGATTCAAGGATCCAGTTCTTTCCACAAGTTTGGGAAGTTCTCCTTGAGTATTTGAATATACTCTCTATTCCGTTCTCCCTTTCTTCTCCTTCTGGTATGCCCATTATTCTTATATTGCTCTTTCTGATGGAGTCAGAAAGTTCTTGTAGAGTTCTTTCATTTCTTTTAAGTCTCAAGTCTCTCTCTTCTTCGATCTGTGTTATTTCCAAGTTTCTATCTTTGATGTCACTGATTCTTTCCTCCATCTGGTCAACTCTACTACCTAAGCTGGCGATTTCAGTCTTCATTTCTTTTACTGAGTTCTTAATCTCCAGAAATTCTATTTGGTTCTTTTTAAAAATTTCAATCTCTTGGCAAAATGTTTGTTTTGTTCTTTGATTGTGATTCTGAGTTTTTAAACTGCCTGTCTGTGTTTTCTTGCATCTCGTTGAGTTTTTTTGGAACTGCAATCTTGAATTCTCTATCATTTAAGTCACATATTTCCATGGCATTAAGTTCATTTTCTGGAGACTTTTCATTTTCTTTCTGAGCTGGCTTGTTACCTTGGTTATTCATGGAAATTGGTGAAATATTATTTCTCTTTCTAGTCATTTACAGGAGTGGATTCTGTAACAGGTTGGTAGGAAGAGGTCTTTACTTTGCTTTATAGTAGGTGTTGGTAGAATGTTTTATTTTCTTTCCAACTGCAGCCTTTTGTTCTTTCTTATGCTATAATGCTATATTTTCTCTGTACCGTTCTGGCTTCTCGCTCAATGGGGTGGATTCCCTGGAAGGTGCGCTTCTCCTCTGTGAGCAGGTTGCCTGGGTCACAGGGCATCGTCTCCGTGGGGTTATGTGGAAAGCTTCTGAAGTTCCAAAGCTCCTCCTACACCAAATTCAGGGCCTGTGTGTTTCAGCTGCTCTGTTTACTCCTACAGGGGTCCACCTAGATAGGTGGGGGTAGAGGCCATGTGAATTTTGAGAAGTGGCTCTGAGCAATGGCAGTGACTACCACCGCAGCCTGTTCTGCTCCCTGGGCTCCTCCCCTTTGCCAGAACTAGTTGGGCTGCGAGTCCGTGGCTGCGGGCCACAGTTCTCAGAACTGCAAATATTCTGTTGTTTTGATCTAACACTGCTATCGTTCTGCTTTTAGCACTGGGCAGGTGGCAGCAGGGTGAGCTCTCGAAGGGTGGGAGGGGTTGGCTAGGCTCTGCACCTATGCCTTCTGTCCTCAGCTTAGCTGTGAGGACTTGAATCTCCGTTTTCACCATTCTTCCCTCAGTCTTTGCTCCAAGGTCTCTGCCGTGAGCGTTGGGTGAGCGTTGGGTTCAGCGTATTATATGCTGATCCCTCCGGCGGGACTGTGGGCCATAAAGTGAGTGCTAGCAATCTGAATTCTTCCCTCTCCCATGGCTAAAGTAGCTGTGTAGTGCAGGGAGCTTGGAGCTCCGAGGTAGGTCTGCTTCCTTTTTCTATTATTCTTTTTTTCTCACATAACCCAGTTTCAGTGGGAGTTGTGGGAAAAGCATGAAGCATTGAACTGTGTGAACCTAAAGAGGAACAAGGGAATATGGTGACCAGGAAGAGGAAGGGAGGAAGGAGGCCTGGAGAGCAGATAGAGGAATGAAAAGTGTAAAAGTAATGCGTTATAGCTTAGAACATCTTCCAAATACTCACTGCAGCTGAAAGTGTATGAAAGGCTGGAAGGAAGAGAAGAAAAGAAACATAGATTCATAGTATCTGATTTTGAAGGGATGTAATAAGACATGAGTTCCAACCTCATATAAACATTTAAATCCCATCTATGACATCTCTCTCTGACCTCTCAGTAGGGCTTTCTAATTGGAATGCTTTCATCGAAGGTAGCTCGCTTTCTATCTCATAAGGAAAGCCATTTGACTGTGGGACAACTCAGGCTGTGGGAGGGGCACTTATTTTTGTTGAGCTGACTTTTTAAAAAATTTTTATTCATTTTAAGTGTGTTTTTCCAGAACCCATCAGCTCCAAGTCAAGTAGTTGTTTCAGTCTAGTTGTGGAGGGTGCAGCTCACAGTGACCCATGGGGGGATCGAACTGGAAACCTTGGTGCTACCAGCACCACGTTCTAACCAATTGAGCTAAGCGGCCATCCCCAGAGCCAACTTTTTAAAAAATGACGTCTATTGTTTGGCTTTAATTCTGCCCTTCTGGATTTCATTAACTTGATTCAGTTTTTCTTTTTCTTTTGTATTCTTTTTTTGTGTGAATCTCTCATGTAATTAAAAGTAGCCATCATATTTCCCTTATGGCTTCACCCCTGTACACTAAATTCCTGACCTCGATTTTTTCATTAAAAAATGTTTTGTAATCTTTTGATTCTCTACTCCAGTCACTTTGTCCTCCTCTGTAAGCACTTCAGTTGGTTTGTATCCCCTCAAAAGTGGAATTCCCAAAACTAAGCACAGTATTCCTGGGAAGTCAGAGTAGACATACCTCTTCCTAGACATTTGGACTTGGATGTAGCCCAACATCAATTTAGATGTTTTTTCTTTGCAGCTGCTTTACACTGTTGGCATATATTGAGCTTATGGTAAACCATCAATAAAATACATACAACTCTTCTAATATACAATCATTTTGATTATATTTCTTTATCTAGTTAACAATGATATAAAGATACTTCTGGATGTATTACTATACTAAAATCTAGATATTCACTGTATTTTCACAATTCCCTAATCTATTACTGTAATCTAATAATTATATCCAAAAAGACAATGAGGCTCCTTTGACATTCCTTGTTTTAGAGAAATTTTATTGGCTGTGGTTGTTAACCACTTTGCTTTTTGAATATTCATGGAACTATCTTATGAAATAATACAGTTGTGGAATACCACTAGAAATCTATTTCACGCTCATTGGTCTATAATTTGTATAACCTGCTTTCTTTTCTTCTCATTTTTTGAAAATTGGGATAGTTGCCCACTTGCAGTTTTACATAATCATTTTTATTCTTCATAATTACACACACACACACACACACACACATGCACACATGCACACAAAGCCAGTGGGAGAAAAGTGTGTATGAAGGAGCAGTAAAACTACCTCAGGAGAGTTGATAATGGTGAAGCATGCAACTGACAACTCAGGTTGGAGAGAGAGGAGCATAACAATGAGGAATCTGGGAGGAAGCCTCCAACAGATCATTCTGGGGTTGGGGAAAACTCTTTAAATTATGATATCTTTGTTACGACACCCACTTCAAGGCCAACACCGGGGGGATGCAAGTGAAGCACTTGTCTCAGGCACAAAATCTAAATAATAGATGACAGAAAACTCAGTAATTAGGATAAATATTGATGCAATATATTTTTGAAATAATAATAATGCAAAATAGTCCACGATGAACAAAATATCAGAACTTTAAATAAAGGCAAGATCAGTATGTTACAGTTTTTCATGCTCTATTTTTCTTAACAGCTTTATTGAGCTCTAATTCACAGACCATACAATTAACCCATTTAGAGTGTCGAATCCAATGGTTTTTAGTATATTCACTGACTTGTATATATTTAGTATATTCGCGACCATCGCCACAATCAATTTTAGAACATTTCATCACCCCAAACAGAAGTCCTGTACCCATTAACAGTCACTTCCTAATTCCCCCCAACTTCCCCAGCCCTAGACAACTACTAATTTACTTTCTGTCCCTGTGGATTTGCTTATTCTGGGAACTTCTTGCAAATGGAATCACATAATACAAAGTCTTTTGGAATGGCTTTTTCACCTTGCATAATGTTTTTAAAGTTCATGTTGTGGCATGTATCAGTAATACATTTCTTTTTTATGGCTGAATAATATTCCATATATGGTTATACCACATTTATTTATCTGGTCATCAGTTGATGAACATTTGAATTGTTTCTACTTTTTGGCTGTTAAGAATAATGTGGCTACGAATAAAAGTTTTTGCATTTCTCTTGGATATACACCTAGGAGTGGAATTACTGGATCGTATGTTAACTATGTAAGACCTCTTGAGTAATTGCTAGAATGTTTTCCAAAGTGACTGCATCATTTTATAGTCCCACCAGCAATGAATAAGGGTTCCAACTGCTCCACATCCTTAGCAATAGTTGTTATCATCTGTTTTTTTCTTATTGTAACCATCCTAGTGGGTGTGAAGTGGTATTGCATTGTGGTTTTAATTTGTATTTCCCTAATGCTTAATGATGTTGAGTACTTTTTAATATACTTACTGGCCATTTGTTTATCTTCCTTGGACAAATGTCTATTCAGGTCCTTTGCCCATTTAAAACTTGTTTCTTTTTTCTTTTTATTGTTGAGTTGTAGGAGTTCTATATAACTAGCAGGTCCTCAAAAAAATGTTGTTTTTTTCAATGTCGTTTCATTATAATGCTGATGAGATACTGTAAGAAATAAGTTAACTCTTATTTATATCAATTAACCTATGGTAAAATTGATTTTGGTATATGTTGTTTCACTTAAAATCACAGAACCTATCGATGATATTAAGTGAGGATTTACTCTATTCTAGATTCAAGTCCCTTATCAAATAGGTATATGATTTACAAAAATGTTTTCCAATTCTTTGTCTTTTCACTTTCTTTCTTTCTTTCTTTCTTTTTTTTTTTAAAGATTTTATTGGGGAAGGGGAACGTTGTGTACTTTTAGGACTTTTTTCCAAGTCAAGTTGTTGTCCTTTCATTTCAGCCTTTGTTGTGGAGGGCGCAACTCAGGTCCAGTTGCCGTTTATAGTTGCAGGGGGCGCAGCCCACCATCCCTTGTGGAAGTTGAACCAGCAACCTTATGGTTGTGAGGATGCGCTCCAACCAACTGAGCTATCCAGGAGCTCAGCGGCAGTTCAGCTCAAGGTGCGGTATTCAATCTTAGTTGTAGGGGGCGCTGCCCACCATCCCTTGCGGGACTCAAGGAATCCAACTGGCAACCTTGTGGTTGAGAGCCCGCGCTCCAACCAACTGAGCCATCCAGGAGGCAGCTCAGCTCAAGGTGCCATGTTCAATCTTAGTTGCAGGGGGCGGAGTCCACCATCCCTTGTGGGACTCGAGGAATTGAACTGGCAACCTTGTGGTTGAGAGCCCACTGGCCCATGTGGGAATCGAGCTGGCAGCCTTCGGAGTTAGGAGCACGGAGCTCCAACCGCCTGAGCCACCGGCCAGCCCCTCTTTTCACTTTCTTTATGGTGTCCTTTGAAGCACAAAAGTTTTTAATTTTGATGATGTCCAATTTATTTGTCTTTTATTGCTTGTGCTTTGGGTGAAACCATGGCCTAATCTGCAGTCACAAAGATTTGTGCCCATGTTTTCTTCTGAGAGTTTTATAGTTTTACCTCTTACACTTATTTCTTTATCCTTGTGATCTGTTTTTAAAAAGCAAATTGCATGACATTTAAGACTCATACACTCCTTTCTCACTCAAACTGCATCTGACATCAGAATTAGAAGAAAAAGAATTTAGCAAAGTCCTTTTCTACAGGTAGTTCAGAGTGTTGTGGTTTTACAAGACCAAGATGTACTAGACATCTGTAGAGATTTTGTTAGTATTGTAAGGCTTGATTTTCAAAGTGTTCAAATGTAGAAATGGGGGGGGGGGGATGGACTGGTTAACTCTGCAGTTCCCCTAAGGTGACATAAAGTGTAGGAGGTTGCTGCCTGTCCCCATTTAACACTACTACCAGCTGCAGTATCTGCCCACTGTGTTGTCCTTCCTTCTGTGAAAAGCATCTCTGGCCTGAGATCCTTTCATTTGTTGACTCTTGGTCCCCTCTTGTCACTGGAATTACTTACACATACAAGTGCACCTCCACCTCAAGCCCCTCGCACCGCATAACCTATCTATCTACCCTACCTCTCTCCTGATTCTGTCACAGAAGGCCACTTAGTTTTCACAGGGCCTTTTCTATGTATCAGGATAATAATCAGCTTTGTTTCTTCCCACGTGAGCCCACACTCCCTCCTCCTCTGCCTGCCTTCCTTGGAGCTAATTCATGCATATCTCAGGATGCTTCTTTTTTTAATTTTTTTCTCTTGCTATAGATAGAACTTATGAGGTTTCCATGGAAACTCTTGGCCAGAGGTAGGGGACTTTTAAACAGGGGTAAGATGATCGAGGTTGGCTCATTTCTCTGGGGCTCTTTCTGAGCGTCTCCCTCACTCCTCTCCCCACTCCCTCCCCAACCATTCCCTGGGAAGCTCTTGGATCTGTTTTTGTCTGATGCTCTAGGAGCTCGAGAACTGTGTGTCTCAGTCCTGAACAGATGATGGTGACAATGGCCCTGAGAGTTGTAGCTCTAAGAGGGGGCTCCTACTGGGTGGTTGTCTTGCAGTTTCAGAAAAACTTGTATCTGGTGTTTTTCACTGGAAAAGGGAAGGTTCTTCGTGGCAATTCAGGTTCTCCCTATTGTGTCATGAGACAAGCCCTGGTTAGAATAGTTGAATTCCCAAATCACCACCATTGTGTTCATGTTACTGGACAAAAATGGAAGGGCCTTCTGGAGGTTATCTCAGCCATTCCTGTGCCTCTTGATGATACTGAATTTAATATGACACACCAGTCCATCCAGGTGACTTCATCTTGGGCAAAGCTATTCTCAAAAGTCTAAGAAAGATTTGGGGTTTTGAGGATGACACCTGGGTTGATCACACCTGAGTCAATCATACCTTAAGAATCTAGTTCCGGGGGCTAGATAAAAATGGCGGCATGAGGTGAGCCTCTTGAAATCTCCCCTGGAATTTACTACAAATTGAACAACTATAACTCCACAAAGGACTCCCTGCACAGCAGTCAGGCAAGACAAAGACACACTACAGAAATAATCTAAAGGTGGGCAAATTGCACGAGCAGGGGAGGAGGTAAGGGAGAAGTGCAGAGATGGGGACGTGCGGGTGCAGGAGGCAGACCTAGCTCAGTGCTCCAAGCTCGCTGCATCCCAGGACTATTGCAGCTGTGGGAGAGGGAAGAACTCGGACTGCTAGGGCACTGTTTGTGGCCCACAGGGCTGAGGGGACAGTATATAACACAGCTAACCCAACGCTCACGGCAGAGACCTTGGAGCAAAGACTGAGGGAAGAAGGCTGAAAACAGTGGATTAAGCACTCACTGCCGAGCAGAGAACGGAAGCCTTAGGCACTGAGACTAGCCACCCTCTCCCTACCCTCCCAGAGCTCACCCTGTTACCACCTGGCCAGTGCGACAAGCGGACTAGTAGCAGTGTCAGATCAAAAGAACACAATATTTGCAGTTGTGAGAACTGTGGTCCGCAGACACAGATTCGCAGCCCAACTAGTTCGGGCAAAGGGGAGGGAGCTGTGGAAGGAGGACTGGCTGTGGTGGTGGTTGCCGGCATTGCTCTGGGCTACCTCTCACAACTCACTCCGCATCTACCTATCTGGGCGGTTCCAGGAGTAAACAGAACTGCTGAAACACACAGGCTCTGAATCTGGTTCAGGAAGAGCTTTGGAACTTCAAAAATCTCTGCATCCCCACACGGACATGGCGCCCTACGACCCAGGCAAACAGTTCACAGAGGGGAAGCCTACCTTCCAGGGAATCCTCCATTGTGTGAGAAGCTGGAATAGTGCAGAGAAAACATAACACTAAAGTGTGAGAGAGAACAAAAGGCTGGAGTCAGAGAGAAAATAAAACATTCAACCAACACGTACTGGAAAACAAAAGAAAGACCTCTTCCTATCAACCTGTTGCAGAAGCCACTCCTGTAGATGTCTAGGAAGAGAAATAATATTTCACCAATTTCCATGAATAACCAAGGCAACAAGACAGCTCAGAAAGAAAGTGAAAAGTCTCCAGAAAATGAACTTAAAGATATGGAAATATGTGACTTAAATGACAGAGAATTCAAGATTACAGTACTGAAAAAAATCAACGAGATGCAAGAAGACACAGACAGGCAGTTTAATGAACTTGGAAACGCAATCAAAGAAGAAAACAAACATTTACCAAAGAGTTTGAAATTTTAAAAAAGAACCAAATAGAATTTCTGGAGGTTAAGAAATCAATAGAAGAAATGAAGAATGAAATAGCCAGCTTAGGTAGTAGAGTTGACCAGATGGAGGAAAGAATCAGTAACATAGAAGATAGAAACCTGGAAATGACACAGAAGGAAGAAGAGAAAGACTTGAGACTTAAAAGAAATGAAAGAAATCTACAACTTTCTGACTCCATCAGAAAGAGCAATATATGAATAATGGGCATACCAGAAGGAGAAGAGAGAGAGAAGGGAACACAGAGTATAGTCAAACAAATAATCGATGAGAACTTCCCAAACTTGTGGAAAGAACTGGATCCTCGAATCCAAGAAGCAAATAGAACACCTAATTACCTCAATCCCAACAGGCCTTCTCCAAGGCACATTGTATTGAAGCTGTCAAAAATCAATGACAAAGAAAGAATCCTCAAGGCAGCCAGGGAAAAGAAGACGGTAACCTACAAAGAAAAGCCCATTAGATTATCATCAGATTTTTCACCAGAAACTCTACAAGCCAGGAGGGAGTGGAACCAAATATTCAGCCTATTGAAAGAGAGAAATTATGAGCCAAGAATAATATACCCAGCAAAGATATCCTTTACATGTGAAAGAGGAATAAAGACCTTTCCAGACATACAGAAGCTGAGGGAATTTTCTACCACAACCTGCACCACAAGTAATACTAAAGGAGGTTATTAGACCACCATCAACAGGGACAATTTGTGGCAACCAAAACATAAAAAGGGGTAGAGTAAAGACCTGAACCAGAATATGGGAATGGAGAAAGTAAGCATGCTGAAGAAAATGGAATACTCTAAATATCAAACTTTCTTTTACATAAACTTAATGGTAACCACTCAAAAAAAATCCAGAACTGAAATATATACTGTAATAAAAGAAGAAACAGAGGGAAAAATCATAGAATACCACCACACAGAAATAATAGACAACAACAAAAAGGCAAGAAACAATGGTGACTCAGTCTTACCAGAAAACTAAAGACAGAATGACAGGAAATCCTCACATATCAATAATCACCCTAAATGTAAATGAACTGAACTCACCAATAAAAAGGCACAGAGTAGCAGATTGGATCAAAAAGCTAAACCCAACCATGTGCTGTCTCCAAGAGACACATCTCAGCTACAAGGACAAATATAGACTCAAAGAGAAAGGGTGGAAATTCACACTCTGAGCAAATGGTATCCAGAGAAAATCAGGTGTAGCCATACTGATATCAGATGAAACAGAGTTCAGGGTGAAAAAGATAACAAGAGACAAAGATGGACATTTCATAATGATGAAGGAAACTATACAACAAGAAGACATAACAGTCATCAATATTTATGTCCCCAATCAGGGAGCACCAAAATATACCAAGCAACTATTAACAGAACTAAAGGGAGAAATTGACCAAACACAATTTTACTAGGGACCTAAATACATCATTGACAGCTATGGATAGATCATCCAAACAGAAAATAAATAACAAAACATCAGCCCTAAATGACACATTAGATGAAATGGACATAATTGACATTTATAGAGCGCTTCATCCTAAAACATTTTTTTCTAGTGTACATGGAACATTCTCAAGGATAGACCATATTTTGGGAGATAAAACTAGCCTCAGCAAATTTAAGAAGATTGAAATCATACCAAGCATATTCTCTGATCACAAGGCTTTGGAATTGGATATCAACTTCAAAAAGAAAGCAGGAAAAACCACAAATACGTGGAGATTAAACAACATACTTTTAAAGAATAACCAGATCAGAGAAGAAATAAGAGGAGAGATCGAAAGTTAGATAGAAACAAATAAGAATGAAAATACATCCTACCAAAATTTTTGGGATGCAGTGAAAGCAGTTTTAAGAGGGAAATTTACATAACTACAGGCCTTCCTCAAGAAACAAGATGAATAACTTCATGTTACACCTTAAAGAACTAGAAAAAGAAGAACAAATGAAACCCAAGTTCAGCAGAAGAAAATAAATAATAAAAATCAGAGCAGAACTAAATGAAATAGAGAACAAAAAGACAATAGAAAAAAATAATGTGACAAAGATCTGGTTCTTTGAAAAGATTAACAACATTGACAAACTCTTGGCTAGACTCATTAGGATAAAAAGAGAGAATACACTAATTAACAAAATCAGAAATGAAAAGGGGGAAGTTATCACGGATGCCACAGAAATACAAAGGATCAACCAAGAATACTATGAAGGACTATATGCCACCAAATTCAATAACCTAGAAGAAATGGATAAGTTTTTAGAAACATATAGCCTTCCTAGGCTGAACCATGAAGAACTGGAAAATCTAAATAGACCAATTACCAGTAAAGAAATTGAATCAGTCATCCAAAACCTACCCAAAAGCCAAAGTCCGAGACAAGATGGCTTCTCTAGTGAATTCTACCAAACCTTCAAAGAGGATCTAATACCAGTCCTGCTCACTCTTCCAAAAAATTGAAGAAGAGACAGTACTCCCTAACTCAGTTTATGAAGCCAACATTACCCTGATATCAAAACTACATACCAATATCTCTGATGAATGCAGATGCAACAATCCTAAACAAAATTCTAGCAAATCGAATGCAACAATATATTAGAAAGATTATTTATCACAACCAAGTGGGGTTTATCCAAGGGGCACAAGGATGGTTCAACATCCACAAATCCATCAATGTGATACATCACATAAACAAAATAAAGGACAAAAATCATATGATTATATCAATTGATGCAGAAAAAGCATTTGACATGATACAACATCCATTTATGATTAAAACACTTAATAAAATAGGTATAAAAGGAAAATACCTTAACATAACAAAGGCCATATATGACAAATCCTCAGTTAATCTCATAATTAATGGTGAAAACTGAAGCCCTTTGCTCTATGTGCAGGAATACGACAGGGCTGTCTCCTATCACCTCTGCTTTTCAACATAGTGTTGGAAGTTCTCGCCAGAGCAATCGATCATGAGAAAGAAATAAAAGGCATCCCAATTGGCAATGAAGAAGTTAAATTGTCACTCTTTGCAGATGACATGATGCTATACACAGAAAATCCTAAAGACTCCACCAAAAAGCTATTAGAAACAGTAAAGTTTATTAGAAACGAATACAGTAAAGTTGCCGGCTACAAAATCAACATACAAAAGTCCATTGCATTCCTATATACTAACAATGAAATCTCAGAAAAAGAAATAGAAAAAATCAATTCCTTTTGCAATTGCAGCAAAAAGAATAAAATACCTAGGAATAAACTTAACCAAGGATGTGAAAGACCTGTATGCTGAAAAGTATAAGACATGTTTTAAAGAAATTGAAGAAGACACAAAGAAATGGAAAGATATTGCGTGCTCAATGATTGGAAGAATCAACATAGTTAAAATGGCCATATTACCCAAAGCAATATACAGATTTAATGCAATCCCCATCAAAATCCCAATGGCATTTTTTAAAGAAATAGAGCAAAAAATCATCAGATTTGTATGGAACCACAAAAGACCCCAAATAGCCAAAGCAATCTTAAGAAAAAAGAACAGTGTTGGAGGTATCACACTTCCTGACTTTAGCTTGAACTACAGGGTAACAAGAATCAAAACAGCATGGTATTGGCAGAAAAACAGACACATAGACCAATGGAATAGAATTGAGAACTCAGAAATAAAACCACATAAATATGGACAGATAATTTTTGACAAAGAAGCAAAAAAACATACAATGGAGGAAAAACAGCCTCTTCAATAAATGGTGCTGGCAGAATTGTAAAGCCACGTGCAAAAGAATGAAACTGGACTGCTATCTGTCACCATGTACCAAAATTAATTCTAAATGGATCAAAGACTTAAGCATAAGACCTGAAACACTAAACTGCATAGAAGAAAACATAGGTAGTAAACTTATGGATCTTGGTTTCAAAGAGCATTTTATGAATTTGACTCCAAAGGCAAAGGAAGTAAAAGCTAAAATAAATGAATGGGAATATATCAAACTTAAAAGCTTCTGCACAGCAAAAGAAACCATCAACAAAATTAAGAGACAACAAACTGAATGGGAGAATTTTTTGCAAACAGTTCCTCCGAAAGGGGCTAATATCCAAAATATACAAGGAACTCATGCAACTCAACAACAAAAAAATAAACAACCCAATTGAAAAATGGGCAGAGGACCTGAAGAGACATTTCTCCAAAGAGTACATACAAATGGCAAATAGACAATATGAAAAAATGCTCAACATCACTAATCATCAGAGAAATGCAAATAAAAACTACAATGAGATATCACCTCACACCCGTTAGAATGGCTATCATCAAGACAAATAGTAACAAGTGTTGGAAAGGCTGTGGAGAAAAAGGAACCCTCATACACTGTTGGTGGGAATGTACATTGGTTCAGCCGCTATGGAAGGCAGTGTGGAGGTTCCTCAAAAAATTACGAATAGAATTACTGTATGACCCAGCAATCCCTCTCCTGGGTATCTACCCCAAAAATATGAAAACATTTATACATAAAGACAAATGTGCTCCAATGTTCATTGCAGCTTTATTTATGGTGGCCAAGACATGGAAACAACCCAAAAGTCCTTCGATAGATGAATGGATAAAGAAGTTGTGGTATATATACACAATGGAATACTATTTGGTGGTAAGAAAAGATTAAATAAGACCATTTGTGACAACATGGATGGATCTTGAGAGTATAATGCTAAGCAAAATAAGTCAGACAGAAAAAGCAGAGAACCATATGATTTCACTGATATGTGGTATATAAACCAAAAACAACAAAAGAACAAGACAAACAAATGAGAAACAAAAACTCATAGACACAGACAATAGTTTAGTGGTTACCAGAGGGTAGCGGGGGAGAGGGTAGTAGATGAGGGTAAAGGGGATCAAATATATGGTGATGGAAGGAGAACTGACTCTGGGTGGTGAACACACAATGTGATTAATAGATGATGTATTATAGAATTGTACACCTGAAATCTATGTAAGTTTACTAACAATTGTCACCCCGATAAACTTTAATTTAAAAATAAGTAAATAAATAAATATAGACATTATGGGGAAAAAAAAAAGAATGTAGTTCCATACAGCAGGGACTTTTTTTTCTTTTTCTTTCTGAATTGGGATATTTTGAGTGGGAAACATTTAGGTAGAGCCTTAGTACACACTGACTTCCCAGAGATCTAGGGCAAGTCCAGCAAGGATGTGTGAATTGCAGCCTATGGTGGGGCCTCTGCCTTGATATTAGATAACCCTTGCTTAACTACAGTGCTTCTCTCTAAGATCTCTAACCACCTAAGGAATTCAAATCTAAGCTTTGGTTAAATCTGAGGTAAAAAGTGGGGAAATCTTGATCTCTGATTCTTGAGTAGATTAGTTGTGACTCTAAATAGGGACTTATACCCCTGAGATTTCAGACCATGTCTTGTAGTCTTCTAGGCCAACCCCAGGGTGGGAATATATTGTGATTCTCACATGCCAGGTCTTTATATGAATGCTAGGTTTTAGGCATTCACAAAACAAACAAACAAAAACAAAAAAGCACCAACATGCTGGAACTAGAAGGTATTTTGGAGTAAAGAGGTTCTAACATGTGGGTAACATGTATTAAACATGTATTAAACATTACCAGGGCAATGAAGTTATTACAAAGACTCCAAGAAGCTATACATGCACTGAGTACTACTCCCTGTAGACCAGGTATATAAACAGAACCACTGTCTCTTGGGACTATGTTATTTTTCTAAATATAAAAAATAACCCCATACTTGAAAAGCTTGCTAACTACTCATTCATTGTAAACCTGTTAATCTTACAAACAAAGTAAACAGAGACCAAGACAGAAAGAAAGAGTGAGGTGGTGACTGGCTTAAAATCACAAGCTAAGACTGGAGGCTTTGGGTGGGATAAATATTATTGTCAGCACCCACCGCTGTGCTTACCCACTATGGCCAGTACGATCTCTAGTGCAAAAGAGGCTTCCTCTTACCAGAACCTAGCAGTGCTAGCTCAGAGCCGGAGAAGAAAACTACACATTAAAGTAAAAGTTAGGTGGTTTCACCTTCCCAGAATAAGTGAGTGACATCGATAAAAAGAACTACAGCTTTCTTTGCGGGGGCAGGGGGGAGTGGGGGATAGAGAAGGGAGGACAGGAAATAGCAATTCTGAGAGTGTTTATTTTTTCATTACCCTTTTGAAAAGCAAATTAATATTTCAAATTAAGTTTCTATCACAGAGCGTGAATCATAACAGAAAGATTGGCTAGCCTCCCTTTCAAGACCAGAACCTGAAAGAGCTTTGAACTTGAACTAATTGTAGCTTCAGATTTGGTGCATTTTTCTCTATTTCTGAACCTAGATCAGTCAAATCCAGGATTTCTTTAGGGAATTTTTAGAGGAGTTGAGAATATTAAGGTCCATGATTAAGCCTCATTGATTCTTAAATAATTTTGGGGTGTGAGGTTTAAACTGATGCTGAACTCCAAGGTTCAGCTTAGTACTCTCTTGTATTGTGAAAAATGCCTCAATTTTTCCATTCTGCAGACCTTACAGTTGGTTGATGTACATATATGAATGTGATATTTAAGTGTGTGGGAAAATGGATGTATGTGGAGTGTTGATTATATTATGCAACGTGAAAAATCATCCAGGAACATATGTAACCATGTGAGTTTATTAAACTCTCCCCCATTATCAGACAGGATAATGGGGGAGAGTTTAATAAAGGGATGCTTTTCAAACCTGTGAGTGGTGTTAAGGGAAATCAGCAAAGGGTAATGAAGCACCCTGGATGTTGGCAACAGCTTTAGGGGAGGGCTGCCTGATGGGAGCTGTGGCCTTTAGTGGAAGGATGCCGTCAATCCATGTTATACAGCAAGGAGACAGCCAGGGTCAAATCCATGTCCTCATTCTCCTCCTGGCCTCCTGTCTCCAGCCACTGCCTCCCTTGGCAGGACCCAAGCAGAAGCTAGAGGGCAAGCGAACCAGTTATGTTGTTCATAAGAGTCAACCTCCTAGGTAACAGAGCAAGATGGAGACAGAGAGAGTAGATCTGGAGGACAAGTGGGAAGTATCTGCACTTGGCCTGAGTCGAATGTGTAATTGCAGGTAACGTAAGACAGTTTTCTGAGAACATTCACGTATTAACCTGGGCTCACCTGGACTTGCTCCTAAGAGTGTTTTCTACTTCAGAATCTCTCTCTTTCCCCACCGCCCCCATTCTGTTTCTTTCCTTCTATGGCAGGAAGGAACTTTATTTCCAAAGTGTGAATCTTAATTAAGTGGAAAGTACATGCGCTCTGGAATTAAATTTTCACTTGAAATCCCAGCTCTGCTGTTTAATAAATGTGGGCCTTGGGCAAGTTACCAAACTTCCAAGTTCCAGTTTCCTCATCGGTAAAAGGTAGGTAATATTGGGAGGTGGCCCAGTGGCTCACTCGGTTAGAGCTCCGTGCTCCTAACGCCGAAGGCTGCCAGTTCGATTCCCACATGGGCCAATGGGCTCTCAAACGCAACGTTCCTGGTTTGACTCCTGCAATGGATGGTGGCTGCGCCCCCTGCAACTAACAACGGCAACTGGACCTGGAGCTGAGCTGCGTCCTCCACAGCTATGATTAAAAGAACAACAACTTGACTTGGAAAAATTCCTGGAAGTACACATTGTTCCCCAATAAAGTCCTGTTCCCCTTCCCCAATAAAAAATCTGAAGAAAAAAAAAAAGTCTGAAAAAAAAGAAAAGGCCTGAGAATCAGGAGCACTGATGTCCAAGAGCAGTTGAAGATGGATGTCCCGGCTCTGGCAGAGAGCAAATTTGCCCTTCCTCTGCCTTTTTGTTCTATTCAGGTGATCAAACTGTTGTCAAAAACTGGGTTTTTGATGTTTGTTACAGGAAAGAATTCAAAGACCTCCAAATAAGCGAAGCAAGCAGTAGATTTATTAAAGAAGGATAGTCCCCTCCAAGATGGTGAGAGTGGTCAAGCTCAGAGAAGAGCAGGTGCCCCAAAGAAAAGTGTGGCTTGGGAATTTATTACACTTAAAATTAAGGTGTGAAATATTCAAGACTTAGGAGCAGCGTTATGGGCATTACTAGGTGGGCCTTGCTGACCACTCTTTCCCATGGGGAAGAGGAATTTTTCCCTTTATTTGTCCCTGTTGGAACTGTCATGGTGACACAGGGGGTCGAGATTTTCCTAAACTGCAATGCTAATAATATTATAATCAATTATAATCAGCTAACGTGGCAAGATGGTGTCCTGGATCTGCTCTCAGCCACCGAGAACTAGTTCTGGCCAGTCTGATAGCTGTACTTTTCTTAAGGATGACCTCATTTCCTCCTTCATCTCCCCTCACCTCCTCCTTCCCTTCCTCCCCCCACACCTTCCCTCAGCCCTATTCTTTCTGCCTACAATAACAAACCTACTGGATGCTGCCCACCCATACTGGAGAGTGTAATCTTTATTCAGTCTACTGATTTAAATGCTAATCTCTTCCAGAGACACCCACACAGACACACCCAGAAATAATGTTTTACCATTACCTGGGCATTTCTTACCAATCAAGTTGACACCTAAGATTAACCATCACAATGTATAACATTTTTCTTTTAAGATAAGCAGACTCACAAATGCAGATTATACATGATAATAAAAATAAATAGCTATGGTTAGTATGAAAAGGCAGAAAAAGAGTAATTTTACAGTGGAGAAACTTGACAAACACTACCTCAGCCAGATAATCAAGGTCAACATTAATAATTAGTCAGGTTGACAGTATGTACTCTTGATGTGACGTGTTCAGCATGGCACTTTACCTCTGTGGTCTTTCTCCCCAAAACCCATAAGCTCAATCTAATCATGAGAAAAAGATCCCAATTGAGGGACCTTCTACAAGATACATGACCAGTACTCCTCAAAACTGTAAAGGTCGTCAAAAATAAGGAAAGTCTAATAAACTGATAGTCAAGAGGAGCTTAAGGAGACCTGATCAATAAATGTAATGTGGTATCTGAGTGGAATCCTGGAATGAAAAAAAAGGACACTAGATTAAAAAGTAAGGAAACCTGAGTGACATGTGGACTTTAGTTAGTAACAACGTATCAATATTGGCTCAATAATGGTGATGAGCGCACCATATGGATGTAAAATGTTAATAACGGGAAATGGGTATGGGGTGTTTATGAACTCTGTGTACTCACAACTTCTCTGTAAATCTAAAACTATTCTAAAATTTAAAGTTTATTTAAAAAATACTGACTATGTTCAAATCAATTCATTAAAAATAGTGAGGCCTCTGGCTTGGAAGGAAACTTAAAAACCACCTAGTCCACGTGTTTTTAATACTTAATTTCACAGAAAAGCACTTTATTTATTTAAAAACCCCACTTTACTTAAGCAAACTATTAAGTGGCAGTCCAATTATATACAAATAGATGTAGGTTTGCTCTGTCCGAAGTGGAAGGAACCCCTGCGAGGTCACTTGTTTGGTCCCCCCCCCCCCCCCCCCCCCCCCCGCCCCCGCCTGCCGCTGAAGCCGCACACAGGAATATTAGCATCCTGCCAGCACCACCCTGCTCCCCTTGGATCCTGCTCTCTCATAACACCCCAATCTGTTCTTGAACACCTCTACAAATGGGTACCCCCCTCCAGAAAATCAGATTTTTATCTTTTTATGACTTTTTATGACTGTTATTATTCCTTACATTTTTTTTTTTTTACATTGGGTCAAATCTGTTTACAATTTCTATCTATTGGCTTTAGTCCAATAAAGAATAAATGTCAATAGAATTTTTTCATGGTGACTTTTTATTTTTGGAAGACAGATACTTTTTTCTCTCCCCACCCCAATCACTTATTTCTTATACAGGATAGATATTCCCTTCAACTGGGTATTAGTGACATGGTGGGTGGCATACCATTGTCCTTTGTCCCTGTATAGGCCAGTCTCTTGACTGCTCTACATGAACCCATCTATAAACACCCCCTTGGCTTTACTTTATTCCCCACCCCACTTAGTTCTATGAGCTGTTGCTCCATCCTTTTCCTCCCAATAGCCTTAACTGTCTTGTCCATTGCTCTGTTATTGACCCACCTTGCAACCTGGCTTTTCCCACAGTGGCTATTTCAAATCTCCTTTACCCCACTTAGCTCAAACCCATAGTCCCACCACTGGCCCCACTTTATCTCAGCTGATAAATCCTTAGTACTACTTTAGAAATAAAATAGAAGTTATGAGATGAGGAATCCTTCAACTTCTTCACCCTATACCTAGGAGCTTACCTGCAACTCTACTCATCTTTTTCACCTCCCCTCTTAAGGTTCCATCTCCTATCTCCAACTAATTCCACCATCAGTGTTTCAGATCTCATCACCTCCTGCTTTCTCAGACTCTTTAATCTATTGTCCCTTATATACCTTGACAAAATTGCTTTTGTCAAAATTATCAAAATCCTCCTTGGCATCTTGATTTTACTTAATTCATTCTTTTATTAAATATTTACAAAGCAACTACAATGTACCAGACATTGTACTGTGCAGTGTGGATTCACCAGTGAAAGTGGCAGGAGAAATCAGTGTGTGGGGGCGGTCTGGGGATTTGGAGAGGAGATAATAAATAAAGGAGCAAGTAACTGTATAAAATGTCAGGGTATGAGTGATAAATGCAGAGATGAGAAATGAATCAGGGTAAGGTGAATGAATCAGGAGGGTTAGTATTTTAGCTAGGGTGATCAGAGAAGTCCTTTCTGAGGAGGTGACATCTGAGCTGAAATCTGAATGAAGGAGGGACTGGACCATTCTTGGATCTGGGGAAAGAGCATGACAACCAGTGAGAACAGCAAAGACAATGACCCAGAATTAGAAGTGAGGAGGTATATTTGAAGAATGACCAGAAGACCCATGGAGTTGGGTCATGGTGCTCAAGTTAGAAGGGTACAAGAGGAGACTGGAAGGAGAGGCAGCAGATCACATACCTTTGACCTTTGAAACACATTTTTGGTTTAGCTTGCAGATTTTTCTTCTACTTCTTTTGCCATTCCTACTCAGCCTCTTTTGCAGATCCTCTTCTCTGTCTGTCCTTTATGATTTAGTTAGTGTTTGGCAAGATCCTATCCTAAGCCATCCTCTCTTCTCTCTGGACATGCTGCCCTGGGACAGGACACAGAGCAGTCACTTAATAAAAGTTATTTGATTCTGATTACTTTCAGTTCCATATCCATTCTGGTAACTCTTCTCAGACCAAACTCTGGTTTGTCTATAGATCAATTGAATCATGGCCCAATATTCATATATGATCTGACCAAGCAAGGATGAAAATGGGATTCTCTCCTTCCTTATTTGTAGGTTCTGTGATTCTAAAAATGTAGCCTAAGTCTGTGTCTTAGTCATCGCTATAGCCCTCATGCCTAATATCATGCTGGGTGATTGCTGAATCAAGAATGAATTCATGAATCCAATAAAAGAAAGGCAGAATCCACCCATTGGTACCCAGTTCATAGTATTGATTAATAGTGAATATTACTCTTACTACATTCTTACGCCCCTAGAGATAAATTTTCAGACCTTCACAGGCTCTGAGTCTGTGTTACAGTTTACTTTGTTATATTTGGCTCATTATTCCAAGGTTTCAAGATTTTTAGGCATTTTGCTTCAGCCATTGTGATCACTTTTCCTCTGAGTTCTACATCATCTTTGATTTTGACAAGAATACCTTTTGTATCTTCAGTTCAGTCATCGGTAAGATTGTTGAACAGGATGAGGCCAGAAACACAGAGAGCCCCTAGGTAATGTGGTAATTTCTAAACCCTGCTCTATGACTAATAATCTTCCTTTTAGAATGATAGAATCATTTAATTTAGATACTAGAAGGAACATTGAAAATCATTAGTCAGGCCTGTGTATTTTGCAGGTGAGGAAACCAAGATTCTTACATATTAAGTAATTTCACCAATGTCACACAGTTAATTAGCAGGGGAACTGGGAGGAAGGCCCAAATGCCAGTAACTCTAGGTTTCCATGTTCAATTCATTTTTATGATTTCCTTTTTATTTCTAAAAAGGAAAGGATTGGTCTACTATTTGTTGCTGTATAATAAATTACCCCAAATCTAGCAGGTTACAACAATAATAAACATTTTTATCCCACACAGTTTCTTTGGGTTAGGAATTCAGAAATTTGGCAAGAAGATTCTGGCTTAGTATCTCTCACGAGATTGTACTTGGATGGCAACTGCAGTCATCTGAAGCAGTGACTGGGCTGGATTATTCATTTCCAGGATGACTCATTCACAAGGCTCACACATTTGTGCTGAAAATGACAGCTCTCAGTTCCTCACCACATGCACCTTTCCACAGAGCTGTTTGAGGGTCCTTACGACATACTAACTGGCTTCTCCCAGACCACCTGATCCAAGAAAGAGATAGCAAGGAGGAAGCCACAGTGTCTTTTATGATCTGGCTTCTGAAGTCACACTCTGTCATTTTTGTAGTATCCTATTAGCTACACAGGTCAACCTTATTCAGTGCGCGAGAGGATTACACAGGGTTGAAAACCACAAGGTGCGGATCACTGGGAATAGATCACTGGCTGCCTACCACATTTGGCCAACACCTCAGTTGAAACTCTTTTGCCCAGAGTAAAGCTATAGCTTCTGAATGATCTTCCCATCTCTACCTAATTTCTTCCCCTTTTGAGTGCAAATCCCGTAGAACTGCGTGATGAGTCTTGGTAAAATGCAACTCTGCTCTGATGATATCATCCTTATTCTACTCCTTTGCCCTCAATTCTTTAAAGAGTTGAAAGGTTTCTTGTTGCTAAGATGATCATATAATTTATTATCCAAACCATAGGACTTTTGAGAGTGAAACTGGGTGCTCTTAGCAATTATGCATGAACCAGAGATGTAAATTAATAGTGACTTGAGAAAACCAGGACTTACGGTCATCTATTGCTACCAATTAAAAATTAGAACATTATTCTGCTGATTTTTGTTTTTTATATCAGCAATAGCTTTCTCTTTCATCATTTTTGTCTCCGACTGTCAGTGTTGATATTTCTTCTGCTCTATCCAATGATACTATTTTGTGTTTCCCACACGTAGTCAGGTTTCAATACATTCTTCCTGCTTTTGCATATACCATTCCTTCCTAATGGAATTCCCTACCCACTTCCATGTCTCACATATTCCAACCTCTTCTAAAAGGCTGTAGTTGCAACCTCCTCCCAACACACTGTAATCTTTCATTTTGAAACCCCTATGATATTGTTTTACTTCTTCCATCCTTCCCTTCTTTCTTCCTTTCTCCCTTTCTTCTTTTCATTTTTCTTTTCCTGTATAATTACTTAGTGTCTTCTGTGTGCCAGGCACTGTTCTAAGTACTTCTATGCAATTAGCACATTTTTTTCCTTATAGTTATTTGTGTACCTATCCTGTTTGCTCTATAAGGACTTTAATTCCGAGGATGTCTACACCAATATCCTGTTGGAGCATTTTGTGAATTTTTCTCTCCTTTGGAGAGAGAGGAGAAACAAAACTTTGCTCATTGTCTGGCATAATAGCTAATATTTATTAAATATTTTGTGCGAGACAGGATCCTCACTTGTATTATCCTATTTCATAGTCACACCAATCCAGCAAGCGAGGTCCTACGAGTATTATTATTCCTATTTTATAGATGAATAAGCAAATAAGAAAGGCAAAGCAGCTTCTCCAGGGTTGTTGAACTAATAAAGGAAGAAGCAAGTATGTGAACGCAGAAAGTCTGAAAACAAACCTTTTATTAGTAGACAGTGTGCCAGGCGTTGTTGAAAACAACTTGTATTTTTTAATTCATTTAATCTCTGACAACCATAGAAAGCAGATTCACTTATCTTCATTGTATGGATGATGAAATGAGGACACAGTGAGGTTAAGTAATTTGCCCATGGTCACACAGATAAGATTAAATTGTTTGAATAATAACATGAAGGAAGACTGACTAAGCTGTAGCTCCAAATGGCACAGGATTCTCCTATTTCTCCTGCCCTCCCAAGAAGTTAAAGGAAAGCAGAAGACATCTGGCCATTCTGCCGGAGGCATCCAAGTGTCGCATGACAAGGGTATGATGCTTCCCAGGTTCCAAAGGCTGTTTGCGTCCACTCAGAATCTCATCCGTACAGTAACCCCAGGAGGCGGGTTTGGGTCATCAGCCCTATGCAGAGCTCATGCTCTTAACCACTGGGCTCTCCTGCCTCCCGTGGGCATTTGCTCATCCTAGTGGCTTTCTCACACAAAGTGGCTCCAGTGATCAATAGACACAACTAGTGGTGCCCCGAGGCTTCCTCTACTGGGAGAGCAGAGACCTGAGGACACGTAGGCCACCTGACTAATTCAGTGAGCATGATTTTTGATGAGAATGGCTTAGAGTGGAAGCCTGGTTCAGTGCTTAATAGGGAGGAGAAAGAGTGAGTCAAAAAGGCAGCATGTCCATTGGGTGTCACACTGGAGACACAGCCAGAAGGCTTGTGAAGCTACACTTTTTACAACCACCCTGGTTACTAGGGTCTCAAAGGGGCTATGTTCTCATACTCCTTTATTGAAGGAGAAACCCGCCTTCTGGTTTACCTCTGTCCACATTATTACTGTTATTATTAACCAACTTAACATTGAGTGTTTACTGTATACCAGATACTACACCAAGAACTCTGATGAGTTATCTAATTGTCATAATGACAGGACAGGAACTATTATTATCTCCACTTCGTAGGTGAGGAAAATGGGGTGAGAGAGGTTAGCTGTATTTCCCAGTGTCACAGCCAGTACGTGGCAGTCAGGACTCAAGGCCGAGTCTACCCAGCTCTGCAGCCAGAATCATCTTAGCCTTCCTGCTCTCCTGCCTCCTGCTGAATAGTGCTCTCACAATTAACACGGCAACCCCTGTAGCTTTCCAGGCTTAGAATCCCAACATTTTAGGACTGTGAGGAATTATAGACCTACTCTCTCATTTTAAAATACTACCTTGCTATAAAATGTATACAGACACAGAGAATGACACACAAGCAAGAAAACTGCTGGCTGTTTCAGTCCTTCTATGTGCCCTCCCCAAAGTAATCATCTTCCTAACTCCTGTTTCTTTGTAGTTTTCTCAGCCAACTGCAAGTCCCTTGACATTCTAGTGTAGTCTTTTCCATTAAAAAAAAAAATCAACATGTCTTATAAGTCTCTTTTACTCTCCAGGTTTACTTTCCATCAGTGTCTTTTTCTTAAACTTTATTTTTTTAAGAACTCGGGGCATTTGACCTGTCGAGTTTCTCACAGTCTGGATTGAGCTGCTCGCACACTCACAATGCTGTTCACATGTTCTCTGCACTCTTCATTTCCTGCAAATTGGTTGCTGAACGCAGAAGTTTGATCTGAATAGATCTTTTTGGGAAGCTTGTAGGTGGTGGTGTGTTCTCTCCTCAGGAAGCACATAATGTCCGATTGTCTCTCTTGTTGTGATCCGTCGATGCTCAATATCCAGATGTATCAATTCATTGCATATTGCAAAATGGTGATATTTCATCATTTCTTTTCATTTGTTGGAATACTTTTAAAAAGAGGTACTTATCCTTGACAACTATTTGTTTATCTAGTGTTGTAGTTGACATAGGGAAAAAAAGATAAATGCTTGATTCTTTTCCTTTATTTGCCTGTTTTCAACATAATGAATGAATTTCTTGAACTATTAGAGGTGACTGATTAATTTTGTTGTTTTTTCAAATCTAATCTCTCATTTTAGAAATGAAGTAACTGAGCCAGAGAGATTAAGTAACCGACTTAACATCACATAGCACATTGGTGGCAGAGCTACCATTAGGGTCCTGCTCCCCTGCCTCTCAGTTCATTCTAATTGTCCCCTTTCAGGAGTAGAACTCCAGACCTGGAACTCGAGGCTCAAAAGCTGTCTGTAAGAATATCTGAAATGGCCAATAAGTATTCAAAGCATTGCCCAACGTCCCTCCTGGCTCACTGCCTTCACCCCACTGCCCTGCAGCCAGGTTGAGACTCAGTGGTAAGGGCTGGGGGTGGCCTGCAGTTTGTGAACTGCTTCTGGGAGGAGCTGAGTTACCAACCCTGTAAATTCCTCCTAGTGTCAGGGTGTCGTGGGAACATGCACATGTTGCTATGGGGAGGTTTTCAGCCCTGGCTGCCACAAAGCACCCCCCTGCCAAATCCTGTCTTGCTGATTCTCAGCAGGAAAATGGAAAGTCAGAATAGAAAATTCCAACCTGCCAGTTAGAAGAGAAATAGTGGAGAAACCGTCTCCCTACCATGTTAACTATCTTAGCTCGAGAGAGAGATAGAGAGAGAGAGAGGGAGAATATTTGGTAAAAGATGTCTGGGGAAGAGATGGAGGAGAAAATGATCAAAGGTGGTTAGGAGAATGGAGGATGTGTTATAACCCTGTGTGTGCATGACAGAGAGAGAGAGAGAGAGAGAGAGAGAGAGAGAGAGAGAGAGAGAGAGAGAGAATGCCTGCCTCCTGAAGATTGTTCAGCAGTCCATCTGTTTACACCTCCTTATGTAGCTGATGACCTCAGACCCACCTACTTGTCATGTTCTCCCCTTCCCTGCTCCTCTTCTTCCTGTCACCCCATCCCCCTTCCTGGCTCCTAGGCTAGGAGGAGAGTGACAACAGCAGAGAAAGGCCAGTGAGAGATAAGGACATGCTCTTTTATGTAAGGACGCACATCCCTGCTAACTTGCGCGTTACACAGCCAGTCAAGGGCAAGGACAAGGCTGCTGCCAATGGCCATGGTGTGTTCAGAAGCCCACTGTTGTGGTCACCCTGGCTGGAAAGGAGGATTGATTGGACTGCACTCTTGGAAGCAAAATGAAACTCGACATGGGAGACACTGCCTGTACTGAGTCTAGTTTTTTGTTGCTTTTTTTTTTGCAGAAGATTCTGGAGGACTTCAACCTATGCAAGAAGAGAGGGTATAGGAGACAAGATGCTATAGTGGGATGTTTTTAAATTTCAATTTGTGAACTTAATTTAGTGAGTTGTAATTAGAATATTATAAAAATGAAAAACAAAACCAAAAAAAAGACAACAGACCAGTGTGCATTACATGGAGAAGGTGAATGTTCTTTCACAAAAAGTTTTAGTGTTGTGTGTGTGTGTACATCTAGGTATGTACTAGGTCATAATGTATTTTTTTACTGTAAATCACTGCCAAAAACTTTAAACATCATTGTTCTTTTAGAAAGTATCAGAGTTAAAGACTTGGATTCGCTGTAGGCTCTGCCTTGAAATTGCAGTGTGACCTATAATGAGTTGTTTAACCTCTCTGACCTTCATTTCCTTCATCTGTGAAGTGCATGAATGAAACCAAAGGAGGCGATCAAACTGATGATTTCTAAGGTTCCTTCTAGCCATCAAAATCTGTAATTTTTAGATAAATGAGAATTCAATCTGCTTTTTAAAGGTTCTCAAGAAGGAGATGACATCCTCTCCAATATGCAATCATTTCCATCAAGAAGTACCTCTTTCCCTTTTAGAATTCATTCATTCATTCATCAAATATGCATTCATGTGTCAGACACTGCTCAAGGTACTAAAGAGTTAACAGTCAAAACACAAAAACCCCTGCACATGTGGTACTTACCTTAGGAATCCCTGAAGCAGTTTATTTTGTTTGTTTGTTTGTTTGTTTTTAAATTAACCACACATTTAAAACAAAACAAAATAAAACTGAAAAACTTCTGTAGGCTTGAGAGGATAGTTATTATTTTTTAATAATTGATTTGGACACTTGGTTTCTCCTTCTGTGAAGTGGGAATGTAATTATGGAATGCTAGCAATACAGTAAGTCCTCACTTAACGTCGTTGATGGGTTCTGTAACCTTAAGCAAAGTGACGTATAACAAAACCATCTTTACCATAGCCTAATTGATATAAACAAGAATTAAGTTCTTATGGCATCTTATCAACTTTATGAAGAAACAACATTGAACAAAATTACATTATTCAAGGACCTGCTGTACAAGGTTTGTAAGAACCTCTGAAGGTCTTTTATGCTCAAAAGGGTGACTTGACCTGATAACCCCAAATAGATAGAAATCTGAATGTTCCAGACGGCAAGTTATCATTTTCTTTGAAGGACCTTTGTTTTTCTTCTAGGAGCTCTTGAACCACAGACCATTCACTGAGAGGAATTAAATTTAAAAGGTTCAATTTCAGCTTCTTGACATATTCATCTGCTCTCAGTATAGAGATGAGAAGCCTCTTTCAAGGATTCAGAGGATGGGGTGATATCTTTCTGGCCCATAGACCAATGACTCCCTTGTTTGGAGGAAGAGGTAGTAAAATGAAACCTGCAGACTCTTGATTACCAGGATGCTTAAATTCAAAGCATTAGGAGTGCTGTGCAGGCCTTGGAATCCGGAATCATCCTGACCACCAGAGGGCGAAAGAACTTCTTGTTCCACACCACCCAGTGATTTGCCATTTCAGAAGTCTAGTTATAGTCTGGCAATTTTAAACAGGGTGGTAAAATGGCCTTTTCAAAGTAAGTTTGGCCGAGTCAGAGCCCTTGAGTGCCAGGGCTATAAGCAAATTAATAGACTTACAACTGTCTCTTTTATCACCCCAAATTAAATGTGCATGTCCATTCCCTGATTCATCAGGCTATCTATTGAGTGCTATTTACATACCAAGCACTGAGATGGACTGCAAATCCAACTTTCTTCAAGGTGAAGCCTCTGCTCTCCAGGAGCTCATGATCTAGCTTTTTACATAGACAACAGGCAAATGGCTTGTTGTACCCAAGGTGGTTCCACATGATATCGAATCCAAGGTTATGAGGCTGTTTTCTTATAGTTAGGTGAAGGTTCTAGGTGTTAGGGTCATAATCTTGACAATGTCAAATGAAAATGTATAGATCTCTGTGAATGGGATTCGAGAAAGTGGTCTTTCAATGTCTTTGGTATTATAGCTAAACTTTGGAACACCAGTTGGAGTTGACCATGTAGCCTCACTGTGAGTCCTAAGCCAGGAATCACTGTTTTGCTCTGTAAACTTGCAGGAGTGATCAGTCTTTCTGGACCCAAGTTTTCTCAGCTGTTCTCAGAAAAAGCTAGGACATTAATAAAAAAAACTAAGTGACATGGAAGAGAATGATACTATGGGGCATTACCCCATTGTAGAAACCCAGCTGGAATTTTGCTGTCTCCTTTGTTAAATCTTTATAGCTGGTTGCTTGTTTGCTTGGCTCCCCCTGCCACCTCTCTTATTTTGTGTAGACCCAGGGTTTACGTTATATTAAAACTAGTGTTGTAACCCAGAAGGCAATAACTATACAACCAAGGGATCAGATTTTATTTTATTTTTCACAATAATTTGGTTAAGTTGAATGTGTAAATCGATGTGACATCTCAGTAATTTCTAAGAAAATAGAATGGAATGAGGGAAGAATTGTGGGCCCTGTTTTTCCCACCCTAAACTTTTGAGCCAGGGAGTGTTGTCCACAGGGCAATCTGAGAAAAGTTTGGCAGGATTACCTGTGCACTAAGGCACTGATGGGTAGTGAGCATTTATAATTACGTAGAACGTACAGGGAATCTGCTAGGGTGGTTTGGACTATCTCTAAATTGTTGAGCATGAGTTCATGCAGGAGAACCCTGCCTCCTAACATTAATGCTGATCCAGCCTATCAGTGTTTCAATTCTTGTCCTTTCCTATGCCAGACCTCTGAAGACTAGAAGTACTCTTTAGTCAAAAGCCCACACTGCAACTGAAAGTAGAATGCTACTTCTATAACATCCAGGTAAAGTCCAATATTTATTGTTTTAGAAGACTAGAGGTAATATGATGAGGACTGAGCTGTTTTGGGATGCTTGTCCACTTTTTAATTTTTTTTCTGGTATTTGCCCAGAGGCAGCACTGATGAGAGTAATCTTTATCAACAAACGGAGAAAAAGAAATTTGATTACATACTTTGATTACTTACGCATTTTCAGGTAGTAAAAAGACCTTTGAACTGGAATTAAGAAGACCAGGTTCCCAATACTGTCATCTTGCTTACCACAACAGTCCCAGGCAAACACTCTCAATAATTATGGTAATTTGGAAAGGGCCCACCTGGCTGGAAATCCTTTGCTTCTACTATGGGACTCAGGCAAGTCTTATAATTTTTCTGATCCTGCTCTCTCATCTACAAAGTAACATTATATCTATTCTATTGCCCTTACTGGTGTCTGGTAAAATCTGTTTCCCTAATTGGTGTATTTATTTGCGTAGAAGTGTTTCACTTACAAAAGTCTAGAGAGATACGGGTTTCTGTTTTGGCAGCTGGCAGCGGTGCCTCAGTGTTTCAGCTGATCTTTGAAATTCCCCATTCTTGCTCTTTTGACACTACTGAACATTTACATTGCTCACCTGGGGCACTTCTGGTCTTATCTGGTTTGTTTGCTCTTCCCTGTCCCCACACCTAGATAGGAGATTCTGAGAATAAGATCACTTTTGTTAACTGTTTATTTGTCTTTGTTTTTTTTTTATTATTAATTTATTATTAATTTATTGGGGTGACAATTGTTAGTAAAATTACATAGATTTCAGGTGTACAATTCTGTATCACATCATCCATAAATCACACTGTGTGTTCACCACCCAGAGTCAGCTCCCCTTCCATCATCATACATTTGATCCCCCTCACCCTCATCCCCCACCCCCCAACCCCCTTACGCTCTGGTAACCACCAAATTACGTTCCCCAGATTAATTTTCAAACCCCGTGGCCATCCTGTGGTCACCGACTGCCCTCCAATCCCCTCACCCTCCCCCCCACCCCCCACCCCTCCCGCCCATCTAGCAACCCTCAGTTTTTCCTCATTGTCTCCCAAACTGTTTCTGATTAGTTCATTCACTTATTCTTTTCTTTAGAATCCGCAAAACGCTTATTGTACAGGTCCTTTTGGTGCTGAGTTACTATAACACAGCCTAATTACCTACTGGCAGACATGCCTGCAGCCAATATAGCTCCCTGTACACAGTGTACCTGTGAGAAATAGGCCTTATTTCCGCCTTCAAAGTTGGTGACTTAGGTGCCTGAAAATACAGATCACAAAGAACAAACTAACTACGATAACAAAACCCACAATGAACAAACAGCAAAACAAGAGGCTTTAGAACATTTACAATCTTCTCTCTCCAAAGGTAGGGCTCTCTTCACTATCCTTCAGTGGTCAATAACAGGTGCATGCCTTACTCTCACTGAGTTTCAATTTGTTTTAAACTGTGGTGGAGTTAGAATTACTGAGTCACAAGATCAGATTTTAGAAACGGGTTCTCCATTTCCACCTTCTCCTGTTCGAGTCCACCGCAGACATCTCTGATTCCAATAAGGTCAGACAGGCCAGTGGGCAGGGCAAGGTCGGAGTGTTATGGTTATGAAGTCAGGGACCAGGCCCTCCGGCCCTCAGGATTTGGGGGACAGAAGTTTTGGGGACAAGGAAAAAGGAGTTAATAGAAGCAGAAGAAGAGATGGGGGAAAATGTGGAAGGATATCTTACTGAGAAAAGGAGAGAAGAAAAAAGTAGAAGAGGAAAAGGGAGTGAAGGAATCAGGATGGAGTAGAAGGGAGAAATATAAGGGCCCAAGGAAAAGATGTTTTCTCCAACCTCCTGCTGAGACAGAACAGAAACAAATATTTTAGAGCAAAACCAGCTGTGTCTAGATGTCCCTTAGATGCTCCACATGTGGCTCTAAGTTTGCCAGGGATTCATGACTTTGGAGTCCCCATTTCTCTACCAACACAGAACCTGGGTGCTGTTAGTCCCTGTTCCAACTGGCAGGGGCAGGGGCTATCTCCTCTTCTTGAGAGCTGGAACATCACATGCTTACTCAGGGTTTGAGAAAAAACAAGGAAGATCTAGAAAGAAGATGCTGGAAGAGAGAACTTCCAGATTACGTTATGTAGGAAGAGGCTGTGATACAGAGAATGTGTCATTAGAAATCAAGAGTTCAGGTTCCCCAGCTCTGCTGAGTGGCTTCTAGGCAATGTTTAATATTTTTTTTACCTATAAAACATACCTCCATCTTCCTGCCTACCTATGATTTATTGAGATAATGGACGCAATCCCTAAAGTGCCTTTTGTATCTCTATGGGATTTTCCACTGCCTTGTGTTTAAATATTTGAATAGCTTATCTTCTTCAGTAGATGTGTTCATCGAGAGCAAGATAATTTACAGATTCATCACCTATCATGGTACCTAGAATATAGCTGGAATAACAAATATATGGAACAGGTATCTAATAATTAAATAAAAAAAGAAGATGATGATTTTCTTTTAGCAATCCTGTAGGTAGATCTCTGGAAATCATAATGTTAGCTCTGAAACTGATCTGCTACTATTTAGGCTTAGTGTGGCAAGTGTGGGCTTGGTCTTGCTGGCTTAAGTTATATTTCTCCAGAGATTGAGAAGTACCTAGGGACCATTTGCCATCCCTAATTTTTTCATTTTAAATTAAGGAATGAATTTGATTCTGACTTTTTTCTTTTTAGATTAAACATATTTTATTTTAAAACAATTATTATGAGCAAATGAAATCTATAATGAAACCATTCTCAGGGAAGAAAAATTTCTCCTCTACTCTTCTAGGTTCTGGCTGGTTTAAGAATTAAATTTACATGAGACAGATTAACAGGAGAAGATCAAATTTAATTTAGTACATACAAGGGTTCCATAAGAATATGGGGGCCCAAAGAAGTTCAGACAATTGGGGCTTATATACCATTCTGAGCTAAGGAGAAGAGGTAAGAAGCTGGGACTTCAAAGGGGAGGAAGACAACTCACATGGAGATAGAAAAATAAATGTTTGGTAAACAAATATTTGCTGGGCCCTGCAGAGACAATGGGACACAGAAAGGATTTTGATCATATGGGCCCTTGCTAGGTTCCTCTTTATCTCTCATACCTAATTCATGTAATACTATAGTTATCTATGGTGATAGGTTCTTTTTTGGAACAGATTCCCTATCTAAATTCTTTTAGGCAGTTAGGGGAAAGGTCAAAGTTTCTTCCTGAGTCTTTTGTTTCTTAAACATAGTCACCCTAAACAAATGCCAAAGTGACATATTTTGGGATGGCAAAATCCTGCTCACTGATACCACTTAATATAACAGAAAATTACACACACACACACACACACACACACACACACACAAAATGTTGTAATTTTAGTGTATGTGCAATACCATTCCACTTCCAGTACAAGTATGCAAATAAATACAAAAATATAACCATTAGTGATTTAAATATATAGTAAACATATGTTTATATTTTTAAATAGTTGCCTTTTTCCTTTGAATGAAAACACCATGATTTCCTTAGTCATTCCTTTGTGTGATACTTTGTTTGTTGCCAACTTTTGACTGTTAAATAAACATTCTCTCATGCATAAGAAATAATTATTATTACTGTTAAAAACATTCTGAAGCAATTTGTTGAGTGCCTGTTATATGCCAGGCACTCTACTTGTAGTGTATCACTTAATTTTCACAACCCATGAAGTGTGTATTATTCTTCTCCTTCTGCACAGAAAGAAACTGAAACCTAGAAAAGTAAGTAGCCTGTCTAGGCACATAGCCCGTGAATATAGAGCTAGGATTTGTACTCAGGTCTACCCAACTCCCAAACCACTACTCCTCCAAACCACAAATCTCTTAGGAGCAGGATTGTAAGGTCAAAATGTGTTACTAGTTTATGGCTATAACTACATTTTTCCACATTGCTTTCCAAAAGCTTTGTGCTGTTGTATAAAGGCCCACTCCCTGAATATACTATTTTCCCCGTAATTTTGTCTGAATGCATTTTTTAAGCTAAGAAACTCAAAGACTCCACTCTTCTCTATTACCTTATAAGTACTGTTTTTAGACTGAATCCATCTTGAACTTGAATATCACCTGCCTGGAATGGAGCATCGATTATATCCTAGTCTACCCTGAGCTTATCTAGTCCTGGGCTGTCACCCTTACTCAAAAGTGGGGTACACATGGTTTCCTGCCCTCCAAACCAGCAATGGAGAGAAATTACACCTCCTTCTTTATTTATTATCAATCTCTTTTCATTCCCTTCATCCCTCTGAGAAATGTAGCGAACCATATTCTTCAAAATGAGAGAGACCTGGGACACTCTGCTATGATCTTTTCTGTGTTTCCCTCATTGCATTAATGGGAGTGCTGGGGTAACACATCTTAAGTAGAAAAGTGATCAACAAATATCAGGGAATGTAATTATGGGAGAGAGGGACGTTGGAAACTTCCAGAGAACTCAGGGACAATTTGCATATCCTATTTTTTTCCTTTGGAATTCAGGGATGAATTTAATGTTCCAAGAAACACATGGGAAGGGATCAGAAAGGAAATATGGGGTTCCCCTCTACTGGGTTGCTCTGAAGAGCTGCAGAACATGCGTGATGAGTGAAGTTCCTTTCTTGTTAGTCACTGTTTAATCAGTAAGTTTTGTCATTATGCTTCATTCGAAAAAGAGTGACTTTGAGGCTTGATCTTAGTTTTCTATTAAAATATCCCTACTTTTTGGACCCATGATGCCCAGGAGGGTCTACATGTCATGCACACGCACAGTTATAGCCTTTGTGCAAAACCCATGTAGCTGCCATTGCTATCACTCAGCCAGGGGTTAAATTGGTATCTTATTAATGAGGTTTGTTTGGGTTTTTTTCTCTTGTACCAGCCTCTTGTAAGTTTTAGAAATAAATGAGAATAGTTTAGGTCTGGTTCAAAGAGGATTTTCCCCTGCAGCTGATTTTACTATAATATATAGCTTAATATAAAACCTAGTGTTCTGAATGCAGTTAGGCTGCGAAGTGGATTAGGGTTGTTGTGCTTTAGGCATTTCCAAGGCATTAGTTGCAGCACATTGCATTAGCTTTACCAGTTGCTTCTTCTGTAATGAAAGGGATAGAAAGATCACCCGTATGAATAGAAGACCCACACGCCGTCTTTTAACTTGCGTGAAGTGTGATGGAGATGATAATTGAATGGCAAAACTGCTCTCCCTGTGGAAGCAATGAAGCATTCTCTTGTTGCTTTAGAATAGGCAAGTACAGAAATCCAAGATGCTGAGAGCTGAGAGTTATATTCACACTGGTAATAGTAATGACGGTAACGATAATGATCATAATTGTACCAACTATCACCATTTTCCACCTCCCTCTTCTCCACAGTCCTTAAAATAAATAAACCTGTATTTTAAGCTACTAGGTTGACCTCCGTCTTTCATCTCTTTTTTGTGTGAGAGTGGATTTCATACATGCAGACTGTGTGGCACTGGGTAAAGCAGATTTTTATAGTTCTCTGTGGTGTGTGTATTATGCGCCTGTGCAACCAGACATCCCTTGCTGCCCAAGGTACATTATTACATTAGTCATGGACATGTGATGCTTCTACACACAATTGCAGACATAAAATAATACGATCTTGGATTTTTCTTAGCATTTAGTATGTACTAGGGGATGTGCTAAGTGCTTTATGTGTATTATATGGCTTATTTCTCACAAGCCCTTGAGATAAGCTATGGTTATCAACCTGATTTTTCACATGGGCTAACTGAGGTACTGAGCGATTAACTAACTTGTTAATACATGGTGGATACAGGATTTAAACCCAGACATTCTAATTCCAGAACCCTTGCACTTAATTGCTAGGTCATACTGTCTCCTGTAAGTGAAGAAATAGATGACTATTATAAGCTTAATATAATTAGAAAGTGTGCTGTAAATGTCAAGGATATACAGATGTGTTTGCCAAGCTTTGGGAATCCATATGTCCAGGGTATGTATCTGCAAGTACCATATTTACTTGCAGATTGCAGAGAATGTCCCCAACAGGTTCAGGTTCAGTCTCTGCTTGAACACCTCTGTGGACCTCTGATCTCAAACAGGTCATGTGATGGATGTTAAGAATTCATATGGTATTTTGTACAAAGCACATGCAATAATTGTGTAGTATGGGTGTATGAATGAGTTATCAAATCAGGTACCAACTCAGGACCAAGATGCTGGCATTAAAGATGGAGATCATTCCACACGAGAGGAGAGACAAAGCTAAGTAGCGGAGAGCATAAGCTCTGGCATCAGATTGTTCAGTTTAAATCCAAGCCCAGCTGCTGATTACTTGTGTTTCTTTCGATGACATTTCCAAGCCCCATTTTTTCTCATTTGAAAATGGGGATAACAACTGACTCCTTAGATTGATTTGAAGATTAATTGAGATTATGCTTGATTCATAGTAAGTGGGTAGTCAATGTTAGCTAGTCTTACCATGATTATATTTGGACATTGGTCTAATTTAAATAAAATTCTCTTCCACCTTCAGTGAAGAACCTGTGTAAAAAAGTTGCTCTTTGTACCATTTCCCCTCAGAAAACAAGCAAATTGCTCCTGAAACCTGAGCCAAACACTTACCCATATAAGGTATTTAGTGCCAATAAAATGGAAAACAAATTATTTTGACAATGCACTATAGGACGCGAGAAGGCACAGTTAGTAAAACAGTAACAGGAAAGATAAAGTCGTTTAGTGTTTAGAAGTATGTGGTAATCTTCTGTAAGTCAAAAATTGTTCTTTTTTTAAAATTTATTTCTCAATTAAGGTTGACATACAATATTATATTAGTTTCAGGTGTACACTATAGTGATAAAACTGTTCTTAAAATAAAGTTTATTTTTTTTAAGTACATAGTAATGAGTTTCTGGATTCAACTCTTCTGTAACTAATGAGTTAACTTCCTCTTTTTGCACAGCAACAGGCTAACAAAGGTAGCCATAGAGTAGACACTTCTTGAGCAGATTTCCTTATCTATAAAATGTGGGGTTGGCTTCCTCTAAGGTATTTTTCTGCTTTGAAACTCAAATCGAATGAAGAGACATTTAGGGGAAATTAAATTATGGCTTAATGTTGGCCTTATAATCAGGATTGACAGATATCCTGTGGACAGGAAACCATGAAAAAGGATGGTTATTTTCTGGAGTGCACAGAGCACCAGACCTGAAGTGGGCCTGGGCTTCCCTGAGGGGAAGTTGGAATTTGCTTACCTGGAGATCTTTGAAAGACTAGAATAAAATCCCTTCTCTCAGAAATGGTTAAGCTGAGATCCTCACCAGGAAGAGAAAGACAGTTGCTTAACTCCAATTCTGGTGTTTTCTTAAGAATTGATAGATAAGCAGCTGTTTCCAAATGCGTTCATTGCTCCCCAAAGATCCACAGCCCAAACACCCTTACCTAGGAAACCTGAGCTTTTAGTTAATCAGAAATTCGTATTCTGGGAAAAGAGCACTATAGTCCCAGGTGGCTTCCCCTGTGACCTCCTATGTGATGTAAATTGAGTGTGACGTGATAATCTAAGGGAAACTAGGATCACCGTGAGCTGTCCCTGGGAATGCTGCAGGGCTGAGACAGACGACATTCTTCAGTGTTGGCCTTTCCAGAAGGACATTGCACCAAAAGAAAGTAATTGCACTGGGTGCCTCTTCAAATCTTCTGACTTGTTCTCCCCGCTCACCACTCTGCCACCCATCATTTCTTCATTCACAGATGTTTACTGAGCATATATAGTGTGAGGGACAGTGATCTCGGTAACAGGATGGCAAAGATGAATGGGACATAAATCTTGCTTTGATGGCATTTGTAGTCTGAGGGGAGGTGGAAATTGCACACTAGTAATTATGATACAGGGTAGAAAATGATGTGTTGAAAAGCAGTGGGGGCAAATAGCTCGAAGGCATTTTTTATACTAGTAAGGATTGATTTCAATGAGTATGGAGGACATTCTCAAAGGAGGAAAGAAGGAAAAGTCATAAAAGGACAGACAAGTAGAAAAGAGAGTAAGAATATGTGCGGACTTGCTACAGTACCTTGGAAGCTGTGGAACAGTAAAGAACTTTAGACTTGGAAGTGCCCTCCGAGGTCATCTGGTCTCAGCCTCACCTTGATGTGAGAATGTCCCCAACAGGTACAGGTTCAGTCTCTGCTTGAACACCTCTGTTGGTGGAAAACTGTCCATTTGTTTTTGGATTAACAGTGTCTGGTCACTGAAGGAAGTGGGTATCCCTAAGAATGTTTTGTGTGTGTGTGTGTGTGTGTGTGTGTGTGTGTGAGAGAGAGAGAGAGAGAGAGAGAGAGAGAGAGAGAGAGAGAGAGAGAGAGAGGGAAAGAGAAAGAAAGAGAGACAGAGAGAGAGACAGAGAGAGAGAGAACTAGATTTTCAGTATTCTTGTGGGGCTCAGGACAGTGGGACTAATGCATGCTGACTGGTTGTTCTTTGAGTTAAGCAGTGGAGCTTTGGTTATGGTGGGGATAGAGCCTAATGTCCTGGTTCCAAGGTCCAAGGATGCACATGCAAACTTGCACGGACGGGGTCATATGAGCATGCCTTCAAGAATGAAGACTTTGCTCTGGCTAGCAAGATTTGAGCCACAGACTTCCTACATCTTGGAAACAAGTTCCATCTACCTTGGAAGCCAAATTAGAACCCGAAGACCACAGAGAAGTTAGTTTTAAAGGTCTTTTAGTGTTTTTACTAAGGTACCATTTTAGCAGAGGGTGACATGCCTCATTTTAAGCAAACCAACTTAGTGGAGCCTGGGCTACCCCATTTGTCAGAAGAGTTCTGTGTTTCCTCCTTTGTGTGCTTGAAAGAACTGCTTAGAGCAGTGTGTAGACAATCCTGAATAACAGGAGCCTCCTCTAGCTAGGCACCAGCACTTGCAGAGCCCTGCTGACTCCCTCAGAGCTACAGGTTGACTTCCTGACAGGTAAGAAGTATTAGAGACACTTGGATACACATTAGGAATTAGGGCTACATTGACATTATTTGTTACAAATGAGAAACAGCTTAGATGGCCTGAACATGCCATGAAAAGTATTTCCTGCAAGTATTTCTAACAAATGAATTCTAAATATTTGGGATAGCGTTTCTTTTTAAAATATTTAGCATTCAATAGGAACTCCCAAAAAATTAATATTAACTTTGTGGCATGTTTTAGTTAGGGAACAAATAGAAACTGACTGAATTAAACAGGGAAACAAAGTATATCAGTTGGCAGAAAATTAATTTATTTACCAAATTGCAAATCAAATAAAAGTCTTCACAAAAAGTGACAGAGGGAACCATTTTGAATGTAGCTGAAAATATATGTTCTACAGGAAGCTGAAATTGAGTAAGACAGTACAGTGGTGAAAACTCTGGTTTTAGACACAGAATACTTGACTTTGAACCACATATTGACACCTAAAGTTCTTAATCAATCTGGACCTCAGTTTCCTCACTTCTAAAATGGGTGAAATGACACTTACCTCAAAGGATTTTTATGAGGCTTAAATGAGAAAATATGGTGTCTGGCTCAAGGAATCATAGGTGAATCTGAAAATGTTTAGGACATTGAGACATTTCTAATCTATTCCTGACTGAAGTAGATTTTTCATTTGGTTCCAGTTCTCATTATTATATATTAGCTTTGAACTGAAAGGGTAAAAGCATGAAAGTTGATTATTGACAAACATACTTGTATTAAGTAGTGATGGTGTTCAAAAATTGTGTATAAATCAAGTAATACTTAAAATGCATTAGGGGCATTCCCCACATAAAGGGGTTATATTTGTGTAAAGCAAAAAAGACCTTTCCAAAAGCGAATAACCAGTCTGTTATATCTTTTGTGCAAATCTAAACATCCACATGTTGGGATTAGTTCTAGTGAGGTATTTGTGTTTGATTAACTTCTGCTCTGTGGGGGCTTATGAAGGAATTAGATGCATAAAGAATGTGTGCAGACAAAAGCAGAATGAGGGTTTGGGCTCACTGGTTTTTAAATTATTATTTGAGGCTAAAATACTAATTCCAAAATAAAACTGTAAGTAATTAAGGTAGAATTTGACCAAAAGATGTTTGATTTACAGAAAGCAATTTCAGTTCCAGCTTTATGACCCTGGTCCAAGATTATCTTGCCTGTGCCTCAGTTTCTCATCTGTGAACATAGCACAGGGTGGGAGAAGGATGAGCATTAGACTAAATATCTAATGTTTCTTCCAAGCCTATAATTCTATCATCTAAGAAAGGTCTATTGCTCATAGAATTTTCTGTCAGAGTTAATATTTGTCTTCCAAAACTACCAGCTTACATCAAGGGAGTGGTTGAAGGTATGGAAAATAAAGTGCTTTCTTTTCCTGGAAATACAGAGAAACAAGATCTCTGAATGTGTAGTACGCTCTCTTCTGTGAAGTTCTCTCTGGATCAAGATCTCTCTCCTCTGGGCTCATACTGCATTTGGTACATTCTTCTACTGAAGTGGATTTTCTTACCAAATTTTAGAAACAGAGAAACAAGATCTCTGAATGTGTAGTAACATTTCATGTTAATTTGGACATTCTAAGTTATTCAACAGGTGGCTTCCCTCTAGAGTGTGCCTTATTTATGTTGATTAATTTAATAAAAATATTCACACATGTAAAGGAACAATCTATTTTAATGAATCCTTTTTGTAAAACAAATGATTTGTATTATATGAATGATCCTTCCAACTCATGTATTTTAAAACTGCATTTTCATACACCAGCATTGCTTAAAGCAAAATAGACCTTTCCAGTTTATAGACTCAGAGACCTCAGAGATCACTCAGCATAACTGATCCCCAAATCCCAATTTCAGGGTAGTAAAATGCCACGCCGTCACTGAATTGAGGCGAATTGTGAGGGCAATGGTCCAATCTCAGCTCCTAGAGGAGAGGTGGGGGAAATGTAAGCCTTGGCACTTGCCACTAATGACAGCTTGAGGGCAGAGTGCATCTAGGGCTGAGGCAAACAGACTATTTCTGAAAAGTGGGGACATTCGACAGTGTGATTTTCATCAATGCTGGAGCTCACACCAAATGCAAAATTGTACAGGAATGAATTATTTACAGTTACTCCCTCCAGATGCATTCCTCTCACAAAGATGAACAACTCAGGTGTGGTGGGAATGGTTATCCAGAGCTGGGTTACAGAGGCCACCATTGAAAATCCTCCTCTAGCTCAGCCTTCTTCAGTTCCTCCTATGTCATAATAAAACAATTCCCATTTTTCGTTTGAAATGGTATGTAAAAACTAATATCCCTCCGGTGCTTGGGAAGTATGCTGTTTTATCTAATTAAAACAAACTGGACAATTTTTACAGTTTCAGCATTATATCTCAGGGTGGTAAGTTACCACTCTTCTGCTCAACCCTAGAAGCAATTAGCAGCATGCTGCTCAAAGCACCTCAGCCTCTCTGGATCCTGGTTTGCTTGCCTGTGAAAAGTACCTACTTTCCTGATTTAGGGGAGGTGGAATAGTCTGAGTTCCAGTCAGAAATACAAGGCTCAGGAGGTGGTTTTAACATTTGAAAGGGATCATTTTCTAGAGCTTTGGAGTCATTCTCTTTGAGTGAGTTGAACTTCCAGCTCTTTGAGTCTTGGTCTTTGCATCATGCAGAACCCTTAATCATCTATGAAGCCTTGCCTTTTGGATGTGATCTGAGTTAAAATCTGTTTAAAAAGAAAAAAAAAAAAAAAAAAGAACAAGTCCCTGTGCCTCCATTGTCTAATCTGAGAAACAGAATGAACAGTGGAGATAAAGTGATGGTTGGACTAGATCTTTGAATTCTCTGTTCTGTCATTCTGAAATTTTGTGATCACCAAGATGTAAATTTTTCCAGGGCACAGACTTGCTTGTGTCCCCGTTTTCCAGCACCCAGATCATGGACTGCTCAATAAATACATGTTGAATGGGTGAATGAAAGAAGACTAATAGTAAATACTATCTCTTGCTCTCAACCCTCACCCAACTAAACATTATGATCCAGTCAAACTGTTCTTTTTGTAATTCCAAGAAGACACCATGCTGTCTTTTACAGGTTGGTGCCTTTGCATGTGTGGTCCCTCTGCCTGAAACATGCCCTCGTTGGTCTACCCGGAAAACTCCTCTGCTAACCTTTAACGTTGGATAGGTACGCTCTCTTCTGTGAAGTTCTCTCTGGATCAAGATCTCTCTCCTCTGGGCTCATACTGCATTTGGTACATTCTTCTACTGAAGTGGATTTTCTTACCAAATTTTAGGTCTTGGGTTGGTTTACTGCCTTCCCCCGGTCCCCGCCCCCCAACACCGATTTGAAAAAACTGAGGCCAGGGTCATCTTTAATAGGCATTCAAGTTATTTTTAGGAATAAATGAATAGTTTTACAGAAACTCTTTAGAGTACCCAGTATTATGGTATGCTTAGAGTCTGGGCATATTAAATACTTTTTGATTGATTTGATAGATTACCAGGTACACCATGAAGCTTCAATTTTCTTAGCAGATATAGGCAGAATTTCATTTTAAATGGCATAATCACAGTCAATTTTGTTCCTTTGAAACATACATCTACCAACAGTAAAAGACGCACATACACACACACACACACACGTAACATTTCACAATCTAATTTCAGGTCCTACAGGAGTGTTTAACACATAGTAGATGCTCAATACTTATTTGAGAGCAAAAAGATATCTCTCAGTCCTTTTAATTCCTGATTTCTGGAAAGAGCAGTTTAATCTTGCAGCCTCCATTTATTCATTCCCTACTTACCCTTTAACCTACAGCAATTGCGTGTGTTTTTTTTGTTTTGTTTTGTTTCTGTTTTTTGGGTTTTTTTTTGGTAGCTCCACTGAAATTGTTCTCTCAGAGGTCATCAATGACCTAATTACAAAATATAGTAGAATTGTATCTGTCGACGAAAAAACATCCAGCCTAAGAGAAAGCATATAAGAGTTTATTTGAGTCAAACTGACGACAATTGCTGGGAAGTGAAATCTCAACGGGTTGAGAAAATACTCCGCAAAATGGTGGTTTGCAGCTTATTTTATATATAGACTCAAAGGAGGAGGATTACTTGAAATTCATTGGTGGTAGATTAGGGGGGTGGGAGAAAGCAAAGCGGGGAAATCCCTGGGATTGGATAAAAGTAAACTGGAGAGACAGGTACTTCTTTCACACAGGTGGTACAGGACAGTTAATAGTTTACTTTTTACAGCACTAGAGATGGTCATCAGGGGACAAGAATAACAGTGAGGGATTCTGTAGTTTCCTGCTCTGGTCCAGAAAAAGGGATCACTGGCAATCCAAGGATGTCGTTTTAGGTGCAAAAAGACAGTAGATAGATTCACTTAAGGTGAAGATTGACTATGAAGGAAGCTCCACGCTAAAGATGTGACTTCCCGCCATGGCACACCTTAGTTATGATTTTTTTTCTTTTTTTTTATGTTCACACCACCTTATGTGGTTATTTTCAGTTTCCTGAGTTTGTCACGTTTAACATGTGGTACCTTTTCCGTCCACATGTCTGTCTTCCTGCTGCCTGACTTCATTACAGCGTTTGGCATCGGAGTTTTAAAGTTTTAAAGGCCCTTATTTGAATTTGTGCTCATCTGCCACTTGCTTGCTGTATGAATTTGGGCAAGTCACCTTCTAAAATCTCTCATTCTCAAATGGAGCTTCTGATATCTATTTTTCAGGGTAGTTGGGAGGGTCAAATGGGATTTTGTGCATGTTGCACGCAGATCAGTGCCTGGTCTGCAGTAGTCATTCAATAGATGTTGGCTCTTTTCCTCCTTTGACTTCCCAATCATTACTCATTCTTGTTTTCTTTCCAATCTACATCTCTGAATCAATCTTCATAGAGCTTTACTTTGCCTTGCCCACCTCTCTCACTCCACATTTTTCTCCTGCCCTATTTCAGATTTTCTCCATCTCTGTCCTGAACTGTTTGCCATGCATATAGTCAATATTCCAAAAATATGGACTGATTGAATAATAGTCCCCGAATTGGCCTCTGTGTGTCGTATCTTTTGCTTCTCCCCTACCTATTTCACACTGTCATCAGAATGGACGTTCTTCAAATACAGGTCTACAATGTCACTGCCCCTACCCCCACCCCCCTAAAAATACTTGAATGGCATTCCTTTGTTTATAGAATAAAATCTAAACTTTTAACACTCACCACACCCTGACCCTCTTGTTTGTCCAACCTCATCTCCTTTTGTGTCCTTCCACATGCCCTGACGTCTCTCCCTGTTTTCAAAAACTCTCCATGAGTTTCTATTCCTCAGTGCCTTCACTCAAACTGTTCCTTTATTCTACAATGCCCTATTCTTCTTTTCTACTGAAATTCATACTTTGTTTTAAATATGAATTCCTCCATACAGCCTGCCTAGACCACCTCTTTCCCTCTAGTTAAAATTTATAGATCTTTTCATTTACACCTCATTTGCACTTATATTTTGCACTGAATTAAATCTGCTTTGCTAGACTGTGTGCTCCAATGCACACACTGTCTTATTTGTTTTGATGTATCCCTGTTACTTACTCAGAAAGGAGGCTCACCCAATGCCCTAGCTTAACAAATTCTTGTTGAATTAAACTGAATTGGAAATCAACATGAATGGTCCTGTTTCCTAACAAGGGTATTGTAAAGGAGGCTTAATTAGATATAACAAAGACTAACACTTCAAGAGCACTTCCTGTGTACCAAGCACTGTTCTTAGTGTGCCACACTGTTCTAATGCTCACAACAACCCCAGAAGGGAGATTTTTACAGATGAGGAAACTGAGGCACAGAGAAGTTAAATAACATCTCCAAATCAAACAGCTGGTAAGTGGTAGAAAGGGGTCTGAGGCTCAGATAGTATGCCTTTGGGTCTGTGCACATAATCATTAGTGAGTAGTGCAGATAGTATTTGGGGAATTTTCCGAGGAAAGCAGGAGAATATGCAGAGCATGCCACCTGTCTTCCTTGCACAAAGACTGTCCTTGTAAGATTTAGAGGACAAGAAATGATGTTGGTCTGTACCTCGGTATCTTGGTGTCAGGAACAGGGGCAGCCAAATGTTGTGCAAACATTCTTCTTTGACTCTTAAGCCTTTTAATGAGCAATTAAACCAGAGAGGTTTATCTAATGACAGGCCTCCTGAGGTGACGTCATTGCTCACCGTGGCCCCTGCTGAAGGCTAGCGGAAATGCTGTGGCAACCTTGTGCATTCCCCACTGTTGAGAGGTTTCATCAGCTCTCTGTCCTCAGGAACTGAGATTCCATAAGTCTTGCAGCATTTTCTCCCTCTTCCTCAGAAGGAGAAGCTGGACATGCTGGCCAACCAACTGTGGTTTCATTTAAATTGGTTTCACCAGCACTGTCCACCCTCCTCTAGCCACACAAATTCAGTGCTTTCCTCTGACTTCTTCAGCAGCTTGCTCTCCATGGGGAAATAAGGTAGGGATTAGTGGAAGTAACAGAAATGAGATACCATGGGAGGCATCGATGCTTATGCTCTCCAATTCTTTCTCTTGCCCCCTACTCCCCATGCCCACCCGGTTCCTTGCCCCATCACCACTCTAGTGATTGATCCCTGTATTTGTCTTTCACTGTGGAAAATCTTAAAGCTGCTTGTGGGTTTCATGGAGGTGCTTAGTATCCAATAATCAAAATGTCTGGAACAAGAAATGTGTCAGTTTAAATAAACTTTGTCTTTATTTAAGTAAAGGCATAAGTAAATGTGTTGTTGACTCACAATGGCAGGGTAGGGACTAGGCCTTTAAGAGATAATCTCTTTCCTGTTACTGCCTCTAACCAGGCTCCAGTTACCTTTAGAGATGTGCAGAGGAAGTCACTCTCTAACCATCCTGGGTCATACATTCCAGTCCTTAACTGGCCTTACTCTCAGTAAATGTTTATCATCTAACCTGAATCTCCCACACTGAGCACCACACAAACTCATTTCCTCTTGCTCAGCAACAGACAGAGAGCTAGAGAATAATATCTGGCCATCCTTCATTTTGTATTTGAAGACAGTTAATAACTTTCCTCCCACAGCATTGTTCACATTTTATCAGTATTTCCTGAGTCCCCAATAGCCACAAGTTCCACTTCAGGTCTGCCCACTGCCAGCTTGCTTACCTGGAATGGGGGCCAGACCTTGGCTATTCTGAATGTTGTGTGGGACACAGACTCTGAGTCCTAACCGTGGGGGTGGGGGGAATTGTGTGTCTTGTGACAGCAGTGTTGGAGGGTACATTCCTGTCTGTGCTCTTGGGAGCTGTCTGCCCTTGGACTCCCTGGGCCGGTGGGTTGGTGGGGGCCTGCCCCTTTTGCCTCACACTCATGTGGATGTGCACCAAGGAGAAATCTAGCTTCATAGCTGCTTTTTTTCACTTATGTTCCCTCCTGGAAGTTTCAGCTGAATAATGGACCCATGTAGTTTCTGTGCCTCCAGAAGGAATAAACAGGTGTTGGGTGTCTTGTGTCTGTAGGGAAAGGGAGCCTTAACAGCTGAGAATAAACAACAGTTGCTTGGTAATTTGAGCTCCTTGCATTTAAGTCAGAGGCCTGGCAGCTGGGTGGGGGGAGGGGAGGGCCAGGTTGTGCTGGCTACCACCTGTCTGAGAGGACAGAGGTGAGGCCAGTTTCACAGAGAACCAGGAAGTCTGCTGAGGGCCAAATATAGAAGAGAGGTGGGGAGGGGAGAGGCTTAGTGAGGAATGCGGTGGCTGAGATTCTAAAGCAGGTCCTGGAAACTCTCTGGTCTTGATGCTCTCACACCAGTTGCTTTGGCAAATAGTTTTTCAAAACTTTGCACTTCCGTTTCCCCACTTGTAAAACAATTGACATGTCATTTTGTGATATACCAAACTAGTCAGGGCTGGAGCTACAGGAGACCTGCTTTCCAGAGCTCATGCATTTGATGAGATTTCGGTGGCCTCTAACTGGCTTCAGAAGACCCAGTTCAAGTTTTGGCTTTGTCATTGATTACTGTTATTGTTACTTATCTATGACCGTAGATACAGTGATACGTCACTCCTAGGTTTCTGGGAAGATAAAATATTACGCATGAAAGCCATTTACTACATGAAAGCCATTTTACTAAGTGTGAAAGTTACTATACAAACAAAACATACAGGACAATGGAGAGAATCAAAGGAAGGAGAAAGTTCGTTCTTCCCTCAAGGTACTTATAGTCTTAACAGTAATGATGACTCGCAGTTGTAGAGCATTTCATTTTTCAAAGCAGTGTCCCTTTTATCATCTTACTTGATAGTGCCATAGTAAAAAATAAACAGAAAAGGCTGGGGGGAGGGGTTTTGAATAGGGTTTTAATGCATGAAAAAGTTATGGCTTGGAGCAAAGAAGGGACCGTAGGTAGAAGTGAACAAGGGCAGTGTTCACAGACTTCGGGTACTCTGGGTATCTGCTTCTCAGCCAACTGTAACCATTTCAGATTGAGTTTGGAGGAAGTTTTTCCTCAGGCCAGGTGAAATGTAAATAGTCATTGTCAACTACTACTGTGCCTTGGGCTTAAATTAAATCTCATAGGAATTTAGATTTTAGGTGCAGAATCCATTGTGGTTGGAAAAAGTGGCTGAAGTGTGTGAGAAGAGAGAGCTAGCAACTATTCTTCCTTTTAAGAGGCATACATTTAAATTCAGAGGGCTCACCATAAACTTTAGTGGGGCTTGCTCCCCTGTCAATCTTCCTTTCCCCAAAATATCCGTTGAATCTTTTGGCCCCTGTATTGTGGAACTTCCTAGTTTTAAAAATTTGTTTGTTTTGTTTTTTAGCTGCTAAGTGCACGTAGCATCCCAGAGTCCCTTCTCTCCTTAAACACCTGAGACCCCAGTCTCCTACTTCAATAGCCCCCTCTACAGGCAAGTCCTTGAACCGGGAAGTTATCAGATCCCCTGCAGAGCCTTTGTCCTTGGAGGAAATCCAAGGCAGTAAGCATATCTGTGGTGCCTTCGTTTAACTCCGGATCCTGAAGTTTGGGGTGACAGTCCAGCCTCCTTGTCATTCCTGGAGCTGGAAGAAGTGTCCTGCTTCTTGCCAGGTCTGACACCTGATGGGAAGGGGTTTCTCCTTCCTGTGCCACATCCGGGAATTAAAATAGAGTGACACTAAACCACCCTTGAGAAAGCCAGTGGCCGGATGTGGAGACTCAGAAATAAGATGGACCTTATGTTCCTGGGAGTCATTTATGGGTAGGCCTGGCCTTGGCTTTTAGGCCCCAGCATCTTTCTCCCTGAGCAAAAAGTACTCCCCTCAGTTTCCCCAGCCTCTTGGATGTTGTGCCATGTCAAGATGCCTTGAGCTCTCCTCCATGTGTCATTGCAGGGCAAGATGGACCCATGGCCAGCTGTCACATGTGATGTCTTGGTAAACTGCAGAAACCTATGTCCTTGCAATGAGTTCTTGTGATCTCTAGGGATGTGTTTTTTCCTCAGTTTTGGGACAGCTGTGAAACGTTCCCACGAACATCTCACTGGCAGAGAAGCTGGGCACTGGCTCCAATTGGAAATTAGACTCACAGAGGAGCAGAGAAGAGTAGGTGAATCAGATTGTGGACTTAATGGTGCATTCTTTTGTGCTCCTCCCGGTCTATTTGAAAGCTAGGGTCTCTATTTCAGTTTTCATTTGCAGAACTCTCCAGAGACACAAATGTACTGGGCTGGGAGGGAGGAGAATGGGTGACAGATACAACCTCTGCTGGAGCTAGGCTGGTTTAGACTCAGTCCTGACACAGAGTGCTCAGTAGGGTGCACCACTTCTAGGGTCAATCTGTCAGTGGTACCTGGGTCTCCGGAGTGAGGGGAGTCAGCATAGTTAGGGACACTACAGGACTGACCCAAAATTCCTAGGTTCCATGACCTGCGGACATACTAGACTTTTTGTGACCCAGTGCATGCAGGAATTGAATCATTCCCCAGGAACACAAAGGGAGCACCCTGTGCGCCCTGGAGATTTGCTGGATGCTTACCCTGTAATTTGATTCTTTGCTTGGGATGAAGCTATGGTATTGACAGGAATGCTCAAGATGTACAGGGATCAATCCCTTTTCCTTACTGGTCCTGTGCGTCCTGTGTCTCTGAGATCCTATGTCTGTCTTTCCTTGGTATGTCATGTCTGCTGTCTCAGCTTATTCCACAGGAGAACTGTCCTTTCTTCTCAGCTTCTCATTTTGGAAGCAGCCTCCAGGAAACTAGCTGTCTCCCTCTGACTATGCCTAGGCTTTTTGTGCCCCCACCTGCACCCCAAATAGTTCAAAGAAGGCACCTTTTTAAGGAGAAGAGATCCAGCGGGAAAAACCCCCTAGTTTTCCCTCAACCATGTATCATGGGTGGCCTTGGAGAGTGAGGACTGAATTCCTTGATTCCTCCCTTCCGCCTACCCACCCCCTTTTCTCCCAGGAAAAGCAGGGAGTGAGATTAATGAGAGCTGCCTGGCCAATCGTCGCTTTGAGAAAGTTTGGTTTGTGCTCCTATTTCATTAGGCTGATTGGAGCAGCCTTAACTCGGAGGTAGAGTCCCTCCCAAGGGAGTCCGTGTACAGTTACACTAGCTGTCGCTGCCAGTGCCTGCCCTTTCTGGACAGATATGACCTCCCCTCACACCACCACCCCCGCCCCCCGCTCATTTTGTTTGTTTTTATCCAGCGTTTCCCTTCTCCTCTTTCTCTCTTTCCTTTTCCTCCCACCTCTGCCTCTTCCTCCTGCTCTCTGCCTCCCTGCAGCACCGAACCAGCTCTCCAACGTGGTCTACCGCACGCAAACCGTTGAGAGTTTGCTGAGCCGCCCCCTGGGGCCGCGGGCTGCGAGTCCCGCTAAGCCACAGACGCCAGCGAGCGAGGGAGAGCCGCGATAGAAAAACGAGCGGGCGCGCGCGGGGAGCCCCAGGAGGGCGGCCGGGTGGTTGGCAGGCGCGCACCGCCGGAGGAGCCGCGCGCGGAAAAGTTAGCCTCCCGGCGGCCGCGCGCCTGGCTGCGCCGCGGGCCCTGGCACTAGCTCCCCGCGGCGCTCCGGAGAGGAACTTGATCTTCCTGCAGCTCGAGCCGCGAGCGTTACCCAACGTGAGCGGGCCGAGTGCCCTGGGCGAGGGGGGAGCAGGACGCGGCCGGCGGGAGCGCAGCGGCGACGCGAACCCATGCCGGCGGCCAACCTGATGGAGAACCTGCAGCTGCCCTCCCTGCAGGTGGCCGGGCCACAGGGCGCGCCCGAGGGCAGCCCGGTATGGTCCAGCTCGTCTACCCCCACGCTCCGCCGCCGGCGCTTTAAGATGCATCGCACGAAGAACGTGCACGAGCAGAGCCTAGAGGCCGGGCTGACCCGGGACCTGCCCGGCGTCTTGGCTCCTGGCAAGGAGTTCCTGCAGCTGCCGGCCATCGAGATCACGCCCTCCAGCGACGAGGACACCCCGTGGTCCAACTGCTCCACACCCAGCGCTTCCCCGCGCCGAAAACGCTTCCTCCTCCGCAAGTGGCTGAGGGTGAGGGAGCGGAAGGAGTGCAGTGAAAGCAGGTACGTCTCTGTTCCAACACCGGCCTTTCTTCCCCTGTCCTCCCCCCACTCCCCAGAACCGTCCGGAGCCCAGGGCATCCTGGCGGAAACTTCGAAGGAAAGCAGGAGCCCTTCACCCCAGTGGGCTTCAGGCAGTGCTGCACCGGGCACAGGGGCTATAGTGGCACTTAGGCTTCCACTCTTGTCACCCATCTCCCCAACCCATGGCTAGGGGCCAGTGATTTTAATGTATGTGTAATACGTTTGCAAGGGGCTTCACGCTGCATTCCGTCTCATTTGATCCTCACAGCAAAATGAATAGTAAAGACTATGGCAGGTAATATTATTGTGCCTCTTTTATGTGCAGGTCATTATGGTGAGCACTTCAGGGACTATCTCCAAATTTAGTCCTCACACAAACTCTTTGAGGTAGATATTACTATTATTCCCATTTTACAGATGGAGATAGCAGAAGGCTGGAGAGGTGAAGTGGCTTCTTCACTTAGATTTATATTTCTGTATTCCATTTCAATTTTTATTATTTTATTTTTGGCTGTACCAGGTTGCCTTTCCTGGCCCACATATCTAGAAGAGGTGGTGGAGTTTTCTTTAGAGTGAGTCACATTTCCTACCACAGAGAGTCTTTAGATATCTATCTAGGCCTGGTCCGTGCCGCTATGGTGTGTGCCAGCAACATTTTTGCCTGAGTAAATGTGGCACCTGAGTAGTGGGGGAAGTTCACTTTCCCTATGCAGGGAATCAGTATAGAAAACCGTAGGGCAGCTCCACACAGCGTTGGCCAGGAGTTGTTTTTGAGCCAAGCCCATTGCCAGGTGGAGGGGGCAGTCCTCACTGGTTCACTATGCCATGGACCCCATCCACTTACTTTCAGACTCTAGGGCCCTGTTTCTTAACAGTCGTCTGTGCTCTTGTGTGGGGCAACTGAGGGATTGGCCACCTTCCCTGGGACTCCTCCTCCCAACCTATTCGATTTCATTTGTTTCAATTCACAAGTACTTGTTGAATGTTCTTGTAAGCTCAGTCTGGTGTCAACTCATGATGATGTGCTCCAGGGGGAAGTGTGGGGGGTGGGGGGCATCTGGATAGGATGAGGGGATATGGGAGTTGAAGGAGGGTGGGAGGAGAGTTGGATAAGAAATTAAGACATGAGTTTCACTCCTACTGAAGAGATAGAACCATTGGAAGACATATACTATGTGTGCCATGTGGTAATGATTGTACAAAAAGGAGGAGAGAGACCTATGGAAGGAAGATACTCAAACGGGGACAAATACCAGATAAGCAGTAGAAAACGGTAGGAAAATTATGAGGTTGGGGCATGTGATCAGGAAAGGGAAACAATCTGGGCAAAGGCATAGATAGGAACAGAGTGAGCTATGTGTCTTTGGGGGGACATTGTGAATCAGCGAGTTCATGCATAGGATGAGCATTCTAAGCCTTCCAGCGTTTCTCTTTTCTGGGTACAATGACTGGATGTGGTTCTCCCTGCAGGTGCAGATGCAGACCTTTGTTCTGGGACTTTTTGTGGATCTGGGGATAACAATTTTTTTTTTTGTCCTGCTGCCTTTTCCACAGTGTAGAAGGCACTCTTGGTGGGAGCTAATCTTGAACTAAAAGTTCATTATGGTTTGTCAGCTTTCTTTTTTAAATGCGAAAGACCTTAAAAGAGACCGTCTTTTGACCTTGAGATTCAATCATGGAAACTGAGGACAAAATATGGGGAAAAGAGTCCTACATTGCTGGCCAGCGTGGGGATGGGGTGGATTTGGTTAGATTTAAGGAAGGCTTCCCTGGTTCTGAGAGTCGTCTAAGCATGCAGTGGAATCCTCATTTTTGTAGAAGCAGGGAATGAATGTACTCTTAAAAATCAGGAAGTATTTTCACTTCCTATGAGTAGTTTAAGGCAGTTCTTTTAAATGGTGGTTTGTTACATTAGAAGAATATAAGCATATATGCAGAAAAAGACAGACTGAATTTAAACCCAAATTTGTCTGATTCAAATCTCTACTCTTAATCACTGATATACTGCCTCCTGTTGGAATCTGTCTGGATTATGGCTAAAACACAATCCTGTCATTTTCAGGCCTTAGAAATGGAAGGCTTCTTGGAAAGAAAAGAACCAATCAAGTGTAAATGCCCAACAAGATTCCCTGAGAGGGAGGTGGCATTTAGAGGCAGTAGAGTTCTATCATTTATTAGCTGAGGAATCTTGAACACCTCACTTCACCTCTGTGTTTCAATTTCTCCATCCGTGGAAGGGATATCTGTGGGTTAATGGAAGGTCTCGAGTAATACATGTGAAAATGTTTTGTAAACTTCTCCTTGCTGTGCACGGATGAAGGACTATTGTTACTGTTCTGTGAGTGTCTCACGGGTGGAGTGGGTAAGTGCGTGAGAGTAGGAAGTTATAGACTCACACGGCCTGGAGCCACACGCGGACTCCTCATACAGTATGTGATTTGGAAATGGTGGTTGGAAAATGGCTGCTCTGGCTCGGATTAGAGGAGATGAGCATACCAGGCCGTTGTGGCATCTTCCCTTTTCACGTTCCCCACCCCAAATCTACCTGTCCACATTCAGAGAATAGCACCTTTAGGACTGGAATTCTCTCCGATGTGGTAGGTGGCAATGGGCTGAGAAGGCCGCAGCTTGTGGATTTTAACTGTGCAAAGTTGAAAATACAAAGAGGATCATCAGACCCCTTTCTTCTCTTTAACCCTGGGAAGAAAAAAGTGGAGAAAATGGTGATTAGCATGGTTTTGGGATTCAAGGACACAGCGATCCAGCATTGAAATACTCCAAGTCTAATCATCTCTGGTTCATCTTTGTCTCTTCACTGTCTAATACTATACTTGGCCTTGCATGGTGAGCCATAGATATTTGTTGGTGAATAAATTAATAATGAGTGAATAAATGACTAGTTTTTCTATACTGTTTGGAATGGAATTTTCTTTATTCATGACTCAGGGAAAATTTCCTGGAAGAGATGAGTCCAGAGCTGAGGTTGTTTTTCTTTTTCTTTCTCCCTCCCTCCCTTCCTGCCTTCCTTCCTTCCTTTCCAGAGCTGAGGTTTTCCTTTCTTTCTTTCTTTCTTTCTTTCTTTCTTTCTTTCTTTCTTTCTTTCTTTCTTTCTTTCTTTCTTTCTTTCTTTCTTTCTTTCTTTCTTCTTTCTTTCTTTCTTTCTTTCTTTCTTTCTTTCTTTCTTTCCTTTCTTTCTTTCTTTCTTTCTTTCTTTCTTTCTTTCTTTCTTTCTCTTTCTTTCTTCCTATTTTAAATTGAGATGTAATTTACATACCATGGAATTCACTCTTTTTTAAAGTGTACAATTCAATGGTTTTTAGTATATTTACAAATATGTGGAACCATCACCACAGTCAATTTTAGAACATTGTCATGACCTCAAAAAGAAACCTGTACCCTTTATATATCACCCTTAATCCCCATATCCTTCATCCCCCCAGCCCTAGACAACCTGGAATCTACTTTCTGTAGAGGCTGAGTTTTGAATGGGGACTAAATGCCTATTGATGAAAGCACTTTGGGTGTTTTGGCTTGAAGATGGGAATGGATGACCAAGTGTGGTCTTGATGAGGGATGTGGAAAAACGAGGGTGGGGATGTGATGGGCTGACAAACTATGATTTATGTGGAAGAGTTTGAATTTCAATTAATCAGTCAGCCATCAAAGATGCATTGAGATCCTATAGACAGTGTGCTTTATATACAAAGAGGATTCAGCTCAATGGGGAGCCACTGTAGGCTCTGGAACCTGGGAGATAACATACTCTGAATGGTATTTGAAGCAACTAATTCTTGTTCTGTGTGAACTGGGTGGTGAGGTAGAGGCCAGAGCCTTGCACTGTTCTTCCAGTGGTCTAGCTGGGAATTGTTTTGTTAGCCACCATTTAGCACAAGATGGCCCTGTTATTTTTTGCTGCCATGTTGCCTCCTGAGCTCCTTGAATAATGCAGTTTGAAGTTGACGGGGCAAGCTCTTAGGATGAGCACCTTCATGTCTCCCGAAATCCCTTGGCCTTAACTGGTTGTGATGATTGTTCAAAACCCCATTTGAGTATCAGAGTCCCTCTCTTGGATTATGGCAAACTCATAAATTGAATTGAGCCATATCTTCCCGGATGGCCTCCTGTCGTTCTTGGAAGGGGGAAAGGAAAGCTGACATGGGGCAAGTAAGTAGGTATGGATGTCTAACTGTAGGGCACACAGAAGCACTTCTCTGTTTCTCTCTCACCCTTTGTACCACCTTTTCCCTTGGCTGTTCTGTCTCTTCTTCTATATAACATATCTACCTGTCATGACTGCTCACAGTCTAACAGCCTGGCAGCTAGAGAGTCTTGTCAACCTGGAGTCTCAGGGTTTCTGCTTAGCTCCACATCTGACCTCAGATGGTGCCTCTCGCTGATTCTGCCCAGCCTGGTAGGCCAGGTTACCTATCTGGTGCTAGTCTAGCTGGTGTGTGGGTTTGCAGGTAATGAATATACAACATTGGTATATTTATCTGGATTCTCCATCCCCTTCCTCTGACCTTTAGAGCATGTCTTGCTTCCGGTTTCAGCTCAGTTTCCAGGGGAGCAGGGTGATCCAAATGCTGTACTGGTCAGCTCTGTGTGTAGCCTGCCATGAATGAGGGAGCATGGGAGAGAGAAAACTCTTTCTTAACACAGAGCATCAAAGAAATGCAAAGGAGACCTATGATTTGTCAGCAGATTAAGTAATCAGTGCTGGATAAGGTTAAACTAGCAAAAATCTCCACTAGACCCATAATTCCTTGAGGGCGGGGACTGTGTCTTATTTTGTGCCAAGTTTTCTAAGCGCCTTAAATGCGCAATTACATTTAATCCTCACAACATACCCGCCAGGTGGGTTTTACAGCTGAGGAACCTGAAGTTCAGAGATGAACTTGATCCTGATCAAACAGAAGCAACGGTGAGATTTGAACCATATTCTTTAGAGTTCAAAGCCTGTGCCATCTCCTTAGGGCCTGAAAATAGTTGGCCCTTGAATGTATGATAACCGTACAGGTGGAGGGGGAGGTTCTGAAGAAAAATAGAACGAGGTCAAGAGAATAGGGAGGCTGCTGAGGACATATGTGGAGTGGTTGTGGGCAAGCACAGTGATATGTGAGGCCAGTGTCGACGGGCCTAAGTGAACTGCTCCATGAGAAACAGCCAACCTTTGGCTGTAAATGTGGTTTCCAGATTCAGACAATTTGTGGAAACTGAGAAGTTAGAGATGGAGCCCTGTGTACTGATTCACACTGGCCAGGTTCCTCTGTGGGAGTTGGTATTTTGAAAGTTTCCATGGTGGTTATGCACTCAGGGGGTGCCAATTACATGTCAGGCAAGAGACTGGGATGATCCCGGAGCAGATTAACAGGTGATAAAAGTCTGCCCTGCTTCGTTACTTTCTCCCAGGTACTATCTATGCACCAGTTGCTATGATGGTCACTGATAATTGCTTCTAGGGTAACACTGAAGTTTTCATTAAGGCGTCTGAATGGCTAAGCTGCCAGTGGGGAATTTCCTTCCTGACCCCAGTGGGTGAGCTACTGGGCCCTGAAGCAGGTGTTTAGACACAGAGCCAAGCGGACCTGAGAGCCTGGGGGTGGTTGCTGGGTTGCTGTGTACACAAGAGATTTATGGAGTCTGAGGGCTTTTCCTGGGGCCTTTGCCCTTTTGTGGTTCTTTCCTCTGTAGCCCAAATTAGTGTGGTGACTCACCAAGGGGCTTTTGTACCTTGTGTGAAGGAAGATACAGCTTTTAAACAATTTGGGATGGGGGAGGGAAGGGCCTATTTGCTCTTATCCTGCAACTTTGGAGCCTGAAGAATCTCCTTCTTTCAGAGGAGATGGGAAAGCTTCCATCAAGGATGCGTACCCAAAAACTGAATGTGGACCTTCAGGTGGGAGGAGGGAGGCAGGATGGAGATGCTCCAACCTGGTAAAAGAGATGTCAGGCAGTGGCCTGCCACCCCCATGCCAGTGTGGGCAGCCGTGTGCCATCTCCTAAAGACAGTCCTGGTGTGAAATACTCTCTGTTTTCAGATCATATGTCTGGATTTTTCATTCAGGTAATACAGGAAAATGTGGCTATGCCTTAGCTAAAACTAGTGGTAGAAGAGGAGAGGGATAAGGAAATCCACAGCATTTTCACTTGAGGCCCTTGATGCATTGTTTTGGCCAGATTCTGTGAAGGCTTTCTTCTGCATCCTTTGTCCATACTCTGATTGGGTTGAGATTGGTTGTTCAACCCTGATTTGTAGATGAAATAAAGAAATAAGGTGAATAGGCCCATGGTGGCAGATCTGGGTTATTTATGGCCTGGATGGAACTCAAGCTTCTCACCTAAAGTCTGGGCCAGTTTCTAACGACCACATATCTGGAACTTCTTCATTTTCTTTAAGGCCTCTCCGTGCCCTCAGAACACTGATAATACTTATTCCCAGCCTGGTGCCTCGTAACCTCCACAATCTGACCACAGAGGTTTTCAGCCTTGCTGCTTTTAGTTAGCAAGTTTAGTCAGGAAATGAGGGGGCTGAGTAAAGGGACCAAAAAAACAATTAACAACCCACTTGTTTTTTCCCTTTTCTTTTGCAACTGTGGAAACAGAATTTGCCTGGGGGCCTTTTTGGGGATGGGTAAGTGTGGTAACCCTTCCAATATTTGCCGCAGCAATTAGGAAAAACAGGTTAGTTTAGTGACACATTTTTGAGTTTCTCCAAGGGTCTCCCAAATTGTCTTAAAATAAATTTTTATATTATAACAGTCAATGAATATTGTGTGCATAATAAAATAATGAGTTAATATAAAAATTTTGGGGCGGCCAGATGGCTCAGTATTGTCGGTTCAATTCCTGCATGGGCCAGTGAGCTGGGCCCTCCACAACTAGATTGAAGACAATGAGCTGCCGCTGAGCTTTTGGAGGGGCGGCCGGATGGCTCAGTTGGTTAGAGCGGGAGCTCTCAACATCAAGGTTGCCAGTTCAATTCCTGCATGGGATGGTGGGCTGCGCCCCTTGCAACTAAAGGTTGAAAACGGTGACTGGACTTGGAGCTGAGCTGCACCCTCCACAACTAGATTGAAGGACAGCAACTTGGAGCTGATGGGCTCTGGAGAAACATACTGTTCCCCAATCTTCCCCAATAAAATTTTTTTTTAAAGTATTAAAAAAATTTTTTTTGGATAGTAGGAAGAGGAAAACAGTTCATCATTTTACCATACTAACTCAAATATGTTTGGTATATTATCTTAGTAGCCTGTTTGGTATATTATCTCCTAGTATTTTTTTCTTACTCAGATTTTCCTTTTAATTGAAGGATTTATTTTCTTTTTTATCAACTCCTCTCTATCTTGTTACCTGTAAGGGAGAACATCGGTCCATAGGTTGAGGACAGGTTAAGTCTGCAAAATAAGGAAAAAAATGAATTTCTGAAGCACTGCTTCTGGAGGAACCATTAGGAGGAGACACCTCCACAGTAGGGGACCCTTCATCAAAGAACATGCCACTTAGCCTCTTTCTTTCCTTCTCTGTAATCCAAGCTTGTATGATAGTGCCCATCTGACCCCTCAGAGCAACCTGACTTGATCCGACCAGCTTTTGTTTTTTAGCTGGGTCATTACATTCTGAAGCTCTTTCTGACCTTTTTGCTAATTCTCGGGGTTGGATGGGATGGAGTAATAAAGGTTACTCTGAACAGGGTAGAGCTTCTTTAAAGAACAGTTTGCCTTAGCTTAGGTGATAACAGGTGTTTTCTCTATGTCTTTGATGAACCACATCTTCCTGACATGTGAAGATGTCATTAAAAAAAAAAAAAATCCCCAGGAAAGGATTGCACCACCTCTCTTGGTTACTTTCTTTTATGTCTTCAAGCCATACTATTGAGAAACTTCTACCTAAGATCTAACTGAAATCCTTTGTGGTGTAATTCATTTTCTCTTGTCCTCAGTGAAGATGAAAGAATATCTGGTCATTGTCCTTTGAGAATATTCCTTCATGGACTCAATGTTAAAAACTTGTGTTCTCTAGTGGGGACTGTGCAGCCCTGTGGACTTATTGGAGGAATTGGCAGCTACACATGTTAGAACACAGAGACAGTCTTAGAGGTGAGCAGAGTAGAAAGTGGCCCGCCCATTCAGAAAGTTCTCAGGAACCCTGAACGATTTCTGTCTCTCTGAAGTGACTTCTCCATGCTTGAATTACTTTCCAAAATGCCTCTGTTAGTCGACATTCCTTTTGTTTATCAGTCAGAGAGTTTAGGCTGAAAATGTAGATAACTCAGGAGAGGTAATTTTCACAGTTCAACAAACATTTATTAGACACTTTGAGGGAATCGGTTGCTGTGCTATACACTGGGATACAAAGATGGAGAACTCACAGCCTGTGTGGAAGATCAACATGTAAAAGATAATTTCAGTAGAATATGGAATTCTGACTAAAGAAAAAAAGAAAGAAAAAAAAATTGGAGGAAAAGATCTGATGGGGGAGAGAGGAGGGGAGGGTCCCTGGATCTAGATTTCACCACCACACCATCTACTTCTCGATCACTTAGCTGCTACCTGTTACTTAGTACCTACAGTTCTGGTTTTGCGTCTCTCAGAGAATCTTGTCTTCATGGTGGATGGGCTTTGTGTGATCATTTCAACTTTAAGCAAACAGAGAAGTCCAAAGCCACAAAGCTGGTCAGTGACAGAAATGGCTCTAGAATACAGGTCTCCTGCAACCCAACTAAACGGTCAGCCTACCCCATGTCCCAGGAACCCATCTTTGCCTAGGATGGAGCCATATCTTCATCAGGGAAGCCAGGAAATTCATGCAGGCCTTGTCTGTCTTTGGCACAGGGTAATGCTTTCTCCTAAGATGACTGCCCTAGCACCAGTCCAAGGGACCACCCGAGGCAGTGTGGGGTGGAGGCTCTGGTTCTGCTCACTTTTTTCTCTGTGTGGTCCTGGGCAGGTTACTTAATCTCTCTGGACCTCAGTATCATTCTCATTTGTTGAGTAGAGAGTATACATTTCTTCATTTTTACGACAAAATTCAGTAGATGTGCTTGAAGAGTGTGTCTTCATTAGTTAATAAGAGATTTTTTTTTTTTTGGTGGTCTGTGAGGCCTCTGAGTCTACTCCTCTGCTTAGTGTGTAAGCTGGAATAATGGTTTGTTGTTATTTATGAGATGTCACTTTTTCAATCTAGTGATGGGTGCTGAAGATGAGGTTTTATGATTTACGGGCTGCTCTTGTCTGTCTGTCTCTCCAATATTGGTCTACTTACGGTTCTGACTCCAGGACTCTTGTTCTCCTCCTCCTCCTTCCTACTCCCTCTCTCCCCTCCTGCTAAATCCGCGCTCCTTGGGCCATTTCATCCACTCTCTTGGCTTTAATTATCCCTATATGATGATGACTGACATTTATAGCTCAGACCTCATCTCTTTGCTGAGCCTTAGGCTCATACATCCAGCTGGCTAATGGGCATTTCCATAGGGATGTTCTTCAAAACTCAGCTTTTCCATCCCTGATTGCACCCGTCATCTTTCCCTCCAAACCAGGTTTCCCTGTCCTTGGTTCCTTGCACTGGGGATTGGTACCCGTCCGTTTCACAAGGTTTCCTTCCCTTGAAAGAAAATGTTCTTAAAGTCTGTCTTCTCTTCACTACTGTTGCCCCTCTCTTATCCATCACCATCTCTCAGGTGTTACTCAGGCATTCTTCTAACTGGTCTCACTGACTATCTTGTAGCTCCTCCCCTTTAATTCTTCATTCTGCAGCCAGAGGGCTCTTCATGACATCACTTCAGCTCCCCCCACCCCCTTCATTTACTGCTGCTCCCAGGACTCTGCCTCCAGCCAAAGTAAGTTTTCAGTGCCTTCTTTTATTTCCAGGTCTTCACAGACATTGTTCCTTCACATGGAATTCCTTTTTTGTGACCCTGACCCACTTTGCCATCCTCAGTCCTTCTTCTCTTTTGGGTCTTAGTTTAGTTATCCTTTCCTCTAGGAAGTATGCCTTGACTCAGGTATTTATTACATCTATGTTCCAAAATTGTGATTACTTGGTCACATTGTACCCTTCACTGTACCATAAGATGTGAGGGCAGAGTCAGTTTACTCAGTGATTGTTTTATTTGGTGCCTGCCACTCTCTTTGCATGAAACATAGTAGGAGCTCAGTAAACATGCATTTGGGGAATGAACAAATAATCAAATGAAGGAAGGACTATAAGGAAATTTTTTTTCATGGAATTCTATTGTACATCATTTTGCAAATCAAGAAGTCTTGTTGAAGCTGGATAATCACCACCTCAAATGCCATTTATGTAAATCTGGATTGTTTTGTATTGGCTTGTCTGTCTGTTTTAAGCCTGTTGGTTTTTTCTTTATGCAGTCTGTGTCTCCCATCAAATTGTAGGTGGTCAGAGATCAAAGACTGCTAATCTCCTAAGGGTAGTCTCTATTTGAGAGTCAAATTTGTCTCCTGAGGGTAGTCTCTATTCGAGAGTCAAAGAGTCAAATTTGGCGCAGTTAGGTGGAGAGTGGTTGACCTGACCCACAACGAGACCCAGACTGCAAGAGCATGTTGGGAGCAATATTTTGGCTGATGGTCAACCTGGGGCCCAGGTACAATCTGAATATAGTGATTAGCCTTCTCCCACCTTTTAAAAACAAGTTCCTTGGGCACATCATTGAAAGGGAATTGGTATGTTTTCTAAAGTTTGGAAATCAGGAGTTGTAAAAGTAATGTCTTGCACCTGATTGGAAGAGAGCTATGAATGGGGGCTGCTGACTCCCCTCCCACTGAGAGTAGGACTCCATTTAATTGGTGTGGGTGGTTTGGAATGCAGACGCATTTGTTGCTCTGATATCTTCTAAAACCTTGGGAGATGATGGTATTAGCTGGATCCCTCTCTGCAGCTGTCAGATACCAGAACAGTTGTTCTATAGTTTGGATTCCTTCCTCCTCTTAGCTCTAGTGGAAGCCACGAGCCAAAAAGTTGCCAATAGAAACGCCCTTCTTTATGCAGTATAATGACAGCCTTTTAATGCAGGTCACGGATGCCATTTATTGAACCATCATAGAGTGTGCAGCCTTGAACTGGGAGCCCAGGGAGGAGGTGCAGAGGAAAGAGGGGACACTGATACTTGCCATTGGGAGCTTCTAGTGGGCAGAGAATGGTGTCCACATGGACTCAAATGAAAACAATGCTGGCAATAGCAATTTATCATAATCTCTTCATTTGAGTAGCTACCACTCTATCCTTTTCAAAGTGATTTTCCAGGCCATGGGCTTCGGGAAGGTGGGCACAGAGTATAATTATTCTTTGTATTTGCCCAGCACTTAACAGTGCCTGGCACAAACTGAGCCTTACAATAACATGCTTATGAAATGACAATCCATTACTTCATTTGTTCCGGCATCCTATGGGACAGATGTAGTGAGTATGTCCACTTGGCACTTAAGGAAATTGAAACTCTGAAACATACCTACATTCGTATAACTAAGTAGTGGTGGAAACTTGACTCAAAAAGAGGTTGTGTTGTGTCAATTTTAATTCAGGCCTTTTTGTATATTGTACAATACATGTATATATCTGACATACCAATATTGTACAGTACATGTATATATCTGATATTATAATGTATATATCTGACATATCCTGTGGATTTATATATATATAATAAATATATATACATATAAATATAATATATATTATATATATTAATATTATATATTATAATGTTATATAAAATATATGTTTATATATTATTATATATAATAATATATAAAATATATATAATATTATATATACATAAATAAAATATATATAAATCCACAGGAAATGGAAAATAAAAACTAAACATTATAAGAAGCTGTTTCAGCATGCCTCCGTTCTTTTAAAGCAGCAGCCCTGTGAAAAGCATTGCTGGATTTTACCCTCCCCTTGGCTCCCTTCCCATTTGGAGGGACACATTAAACAATCAGGCTGCCACAGTGAGGAGAGTCCAAATTCCACATACACTTACAGCTTGGAAGCTATGTGCTGGCCCACTGAATTTTGGCTGGCTTCTGCTCTTGAAGGATTTAGTCTAGTTTATTTATTGTCCACCCACTCATTTGCTCAACAACAGATTTTTATTGCACATCTATTAGGCAGTCAATGCAAATCATACAAATAAATGTAACATTTTTAGATGTGATAAGTGAATCCAAGGAGAGTATGCTGGTTGGCCAGATCTTATGAAGGATATCCTCTCTAGTGGAAGTGGAGTTGGATGGACATATTGTCTTAGGAGCGCAGAAGCAATTTCCGCTCAACATAGGTAGGGTCTAGTCTATTCATTTCACAGATTAGGCAAAAGTGGCCCATGCTCTGTTGACTGGCCATGGCACGGGATCACAGGGCCTTATGTGTCTCTTTCCTTTTGTTAGATTAAGACCATTGAACTTCCCTTTGGTTTTTCCAGCAGAGGACGGGCAGGGGAAACAGAAGTTCTGTTGTTTTGCTTCTTACCAGCACTGTTGATACAAAGTATTCAAAAGTTAGGCACTTTTGGGTTATTATCCTTATTTCTCATAGCCACAGAGCCCTGGAGCACCTGCCCCTAATTGCCTACTAGGTTAAGGCCCCTTTGGATGACAGGTGATTTTTGGAAATAATTCACTTTCACTGTCTTAATCAGCTCAGTATCATCAGAGGGTAAAAAACAGTTGGCACCATGCAGATAACTTCAAACACACCCATCCAGTTTAAGTGGATAGGTGCCTGAGAATGACTGAATGAACAAATAAAGAAGTCTTTTAAAATAACTATGTTGTGTATTTCATATATAAATAGTGTGTGTGTGTGTGTGTGTGTGTGTGTGTGTGTGTGTGTGTAACCATGGATATCCCCTAGGGCAGGTGAGGTGCTTTTTGGCCATGGTGACTCAACTCTTATCAGCAAGAAATTCTAATTTGGGCCGGCCCGGTGGCTCAGGCGGTTGGAGCTCCATGCTCCTAACTCTGAAGGCTGCCAGTTCCATTTCCACATGGGCCAGTGGGCTCTCAACCACAAGGTTGCCAGTTCAACTCCTCGAGTCCCGCAAGGGATGGTGGGCTCCGCCCCCTGCAACTAAGATTGAACATGGCACCTTGAGCTGAGCTGCCTCCTGGATGGCTCAGTTGGTGGGAGCGCGGGCTCTCAACCACAAGATTGCCAGTTGGATTCCTTGAGTCCCGCAAGGGATGGTGGGCTGCGCCGCCTGCAACTAGTAACAGCAACTGGACCTGGAGCTGAGCTGCACACAACTAAGACTGAAAGGACAGGAACTTGACTTGGAAAAAAGGCCTGGAAGTACACACTGTTCCTCTTCCCCAATAAAATCTTTAAAAAAAAAAAAAAAGAAATTCTAATTTGCCTCTTAAATGTGATACTTGTCTTGATGTCAACAGTTGGATTAGATCCACCCACGTCAGGGAGACTTAGAGACTTTGCCCTGTCCTATTCTAGGTGAGGACAAGGTAAGCCCAGCTGGGGCTGAGTGATGGAGCAGCTGGAGACACAGGTGGCTGTTGATTGTTAATTTGAGAGTGACTTGGGATAGCTGAGAAATAGAATGAGTTTCTACCTCTTCCAAGGCTGTTTATCTTTGAAAAATACCGTGTTTCCCCGAAAATAAGACCTAGCCAATCATCTCTACTGCGTCTGTTGGAACAAAAATTAATATAAGACCCAGTCTTATTTTACTATAAGACCGGGTATAATATAATATATAATAATACCGGGTCTTCTATTAATTTTTGCTCCAAAAGACTCATTAGAGCTGATTGGCTAGGTCTTATTTTCAGGGCAACATGGTAATGTTGATAACAGCCCAGGCTGAGTGTTCCTCACCAGGGTAGATGACTTCCCAGTGGCTGCATGTGACTTTTATTCCAATAGCAATTTCCAGCCTGCTGCCATGGAGTAAAAGTCCAGCCTGGGGCAAGTGTTTTCTGCCCTTAGGTGGTTTTGCATCATCAGTTTCCTTCTACGTAAATAAGGGAGCGTGATAACACCTGCCTTGAAGGCTGGTTTGAAGATGAAATAGTGAAGGTAAAGCATCTCTGAAAGTGCCTAATGCACAGTAGGTGCTCACTTCTTTTTATCTCCCCTTTAAATGTAAGGGAAATAGATGTTTTCATATTGGTGTCATTTAGGGCCCAGCTCATCTGATCTGAAGAGCTGGCGCTGGGATTTGCGGTTGTTCGTCATTGCAGCATCTTTGCTGAGTCACATGGGATTGGTAGACAGGGAAAAAGTAGTGGTCTAGAATGTGGTTAGGGCTGCGTGTGATCAGCTAAGGCAGCCTGTATTGTCTCTTAGTATTTCCTGGTGGGCCTCTGGGACCTGATCCCCCTTCTCGTGGGTAAGTGTGTGGGACAAGTAACCAGCGTGGGGGTGTTGTGTGTATCTGAGTTTCTTGTGATCTGGCTTCATGAATCTTTGATTTCAGCTTAATCAGTACTACCCATAACGCTTTGTGGAGGACTTTAAATAAATGGAGAGCAGGATTGTCTGCCGAATCTGAAATGAGTGAAGTTTTTGTGATATGGGGTGTAATTAGGAGAGAAGATAGAGTGAGAACTTTTAGAAAAATGAGAAGAACTTGTAAAAAAGGAGCCAAGGTAAGATTTAAAGGTTGTCTTAAAGAGAAATAGGAGGCATTTGTCAGATTAGGGTTGGTTTTGTGTGTACTCTGCAATGCTTATTCCATCTTTCGTGAGACTATATTTGTGGAACTAGGTACATGTAACACTTATATTTGAGAACTATTTTAACTTGTTATATCTAAATATTGTGTGAGCACTGAGTCTTAGAGTATTGTAATATGTTTTATTCCTCTGACGTCAACAATAAATATTGTTTGAATATGTGCTCTGTAAGAGACATGTTTAATATTTAGGAAAGTAGGAAAGCAAATGTTTAAGTCTATTTTTGTCTCAGTAGATAGATATAGAATAAAAGGAAGAATCATTGATTAAACTATAATCTATGTTTCCCTTATGACTACCTAGAGATTCATTAGGATGAACTAAAATTAAATAGAATTCACTAGAACCTCCCTCTGAATTCCCTTCCAAATTAAAAATACATGGGGACCCTTCTGATTATATGCATTCACGTCCAAGCAATCATTCATTCCATGGCATTTGTTATGCAAACTGCAGCAGCAGTCACTTAATACAGCCCAGTTGGTGAAGTTGTAGACTCTGGAATGATCTGCATTGATTCAAGTCCAGGCCGTGCCACTTACCGATGAGACCTTAACATATTTTTTAGCTCTTTTGGGGACTCGCACTCCAATTTTATTGTCTTCATAATACTTTTTACTTTAGAAACTATCATATTCTTTTGTCTCCTTGTTGGTGATCTGTCTCCCTTCTCTTCATCCCTACTGCTAAACAAGAATTTGAGGTCCACTGCTACTATGCCTCCAGTGGTTAGAACAGAGTCCAACTTGGAAAAGCATTTATAGCAGGTTGTCCAGGACTATGCTGTATAGGTCAAAAAGAACATGACATCATAGAGTGAGTTATAGTTACAATGATCAGCTCTTGGAGTTAAGACAGATCGGGGTATTTGGTTACAGGAAATGGGACACTTGTATGCTTGCTATAAAGAAATTGAGAACAGTGGAGTTTGAATGAAAAAGTGAAGAACATTATTTTGCTCAAATACTGACACTTAAGTGAGATAGTATGTGAAAAATACATACAGCGGGCACTCAGTACATGTTAGTTTCCTCTTCTTATATGATACAAACTTTGAAGGTCTTAGGGTACTTTGCCTCTGTGGCCTCCTAGCACAGTACCTGGCCCATTCAAAGCTGGCTTTCTCATCTTTTTCTGTTTACAGGCTGCTATTCAAAGTATTCTTTGAATGAATTTTGAATTAATGAATTTTCCATTTTGTGGATCATCAGAATCTTTTTTACGTCCTTGTCTATGTGTGTGCGTCCCAGAGCTGAACTAGAAGAAGGTTAATTGGATATAGGGCAGGAGCATGATTGTGTGTGTGTGTGTGTGTGTGTGTGTGTGTGTGTGTGTGTGTGTGTGTTTCATTAACATTCTCAAACCAAAAATAAATGATCTGTGGATCATTCAACTTCAGTGTTCTTTTGTTCATTCAGTATTCTGAATTATCCAGTACTTCTTGCCTTCTTGCTGATGGAAAGTGGCCATGATTGGTGTATTCCTTAGCAGAAGGTTGTAGTCAGAGTTCTTGGCAGAGCAGATATGGCATTTAATCCTGTGTGGAAACAGATCAGGCTGTTACATGCAGACATCCTGACTGAGGTCCAGTCAATGCTGTTTCTCCCCAGGCCCCCGAGGGGCTCTCTATGAGTTGGTAAATAACCAAAGTTCTTGGTGAGGACTGTTTTTATTTCTTCTAATTGGAAACAAACAAGATTCAGTTTTACCATAAACCAGGTTTTCCCTGGGGCTAAGGGCAAATTAAGTTGGGTGGGGGATGGGGACAGGAGAGGGGCAGCGAAGGGGGGTAGCAGGGAAGCTGACAGAACTCTTTCTGGAAAACAGCACAGCTTGCAGTCTGTCCTTGAGTTCCACAGCCCTTCCTTATATCTGGCAATTGGTCTGTGATAGGGTTTCTATGTAAATACCCCCTCCCCCATGAGTCCTTTGTCCTTTAGGACTGAAGAACTTCTCCTTCTTTCCAGATGCATTAGCCTCTCCTCTCCTTGGCCCTCCTCAGGGGCACAATACAAGGCATTTTGTATCTTCCCTTTCTTGTACCTTCAGGACCCACACACTTTCAGTTTAAGAGCTTTGATCTATATTAACGAGAGGGGTACAGGCAGGTGGTGACAAAATTAGCAGTTGGGAAACCATAGTCGTAAAACATCTTGAAAACATTTGTTCTTCATTGAGATTGATCTTAAATCAGATGTAAACTAGACTCTTGCTATTTTTTACTTGGGCTTCTAAACGTTCTTATAGGAGTTCGCTAGTTGTTTCTAGGGAAATGAGCTATCCCAGCCTACTCAAGGTTAGCTCCTAAATCAAGCAAGCTTCTTCTACTTTCGCTGGCAGTACAATCAAGTTGGCACTGCTGCTAGGACAGTTTCCTAAACTTATTTCTGTGAAGAGGCCCTCAGGGCACCAGCATTTGTGCTCCGCAGCTGGCACCCTCCTGAGTCCTGCCCTCATGCCTGAAAGGGATGGTGCTGGCCTCTCTGGTCCCAAAGACTTTTCCTTGGGCTTTCAGCCAACCCATCAGTGGACTCTTGGAAGTCTCTCTAGGCCTGGCTCCAGTTCTAGGAAGTCCTGCCCTCTCCCCGGGCACATTGCTCTGTCTTGGTTGGCTTTCCTGTGGCTTTTCACCAGCAGGTGGTTGAGACAACTCTACTCTTAGGCATAAGTTGTTTTTTTCAGGTATAGTCAACAACTTGTTTATTTCTATGGTTTCATATGTGGCCTTCTGGCCTCATAGCAAGTGTCACTATTTGGTAAACTGTCTTATATCAGTGCCCATTGACTGGTCAGAGCAAACTCTTGTCACATGTTGTTTCAAGGTTTTTGCTGCATTGGACTTTCCAGATGTACTTGCTTTCTGGCTGAGGGCTACCTCCTACATGGCAGGGGCAAAAGACAATTTCAGCAGAATGAATATTCAAGCTCTTTCCAGCCCCTCTCCCTCAAGTTCAGATCTCCCTCAATCTTATCACTGAGGCCATTCCTGCCATCCACCCCTTCCTAGCTCCAAGTGAATGCTATGGGCCAGCATTATCAATGTGAAAGAACAAAGAATTCAGGGACAGAAAACCTGGATTGAAATCCTCATTCCTTAGCTTACCAACAGTTCGTTCTTAGACATGTCATGTGTCCCCTTGAATTCTTATTCATCTTTAAAATGAGAACCAGAATATATACATATTTTATCTACTTCATGACTTTGGAAAGATCATATGGAAGTGTGTGGAAGTACTTTGTAGATTGGAAAGCACTGTGTAAATGTGAAGGTTTAGTGTTAGTATTAAATTTAATATATTAGTATGCAATATCTTTAATACATTGAAAAAAGCAGCCAGTATTTGCACTAAAAGAGGTTTTCTCTGATGTAGCCAACATATTTCCAAGGCTTGGGCAGAGCTACCATTATCACTGGCAATAATTGCTCAGGCTTGGATTTGTCTTTGCTCTGTGGTTCAAAGGGAGCAGAGCACTGGGTCAGGTAGGAAAAAAAAAAGAAAGAAAATCACTGAATTAGGTCCTAGCTACATCAGAGGGGAGAGACAGTCAGGCTTCTGGGTGAGGTGGGGCTCAGTTGGCCTATGTGGAAGATGCAATTATTGTGGTGCGGTCTGTGGGATCATGTAGAAGAGACCTTTAAAGCAGAAGGGACAATATGAACAAAGTTTGGAGGGACAAGTGTACATGGTGTATTTGGGGAGCACAAGTGGTTCAGTGTAAATAGAACATTGGGGACTTAGGCCAAACTTTCTGTAGAGGAAGTTAAGAAGTTGGGAAGAGGAAGTTGGTTTCATGTTGTAAGGCCTTGCATGTGAGGTAAAGATATTTGGACTGTAATCTGTGACATTAGAGGAAACTGTCAACGGATTTGAACCAGGGAAGAGGCATGTTTAGAGCTGATTTAGAAGATAATAGGTGGTGGTCTAAGCACATTTGTGTGCTGGGGCTGGCTAGCGTCAGCTAAATGTGCCCATTGCTTCCCAACTGTGATTTTAGTGACATCATGTTGGCAGCTTGAAATCAACCACAGTGGGAGTATATATACCACAGAATTCAGCAAATGATAGAAATCAGTCCCTTTTCTCCCCCAAGCTGGCTGTTAAAGATTTATCAGCACAGTTAAAAGGTCATTTCAATAGGGTAGGACTTCAGTAGTTAGCAAACCTGGGATGTGTGTTAAAAATCTTCCAGACCCCACCCCAGAACCCCTGAATCAGAGTTCAGGGCAAGTGAGTAGGTAGGAAACTGCTTTTTTAAGTTTTCAGGTGATTCTTATGCAGTGCGTCTGGGCCTGGTCTTTGGACCAGGACAATGACAGTGGGGATAGAGAGGAGGGGATGGATATAAAAATGTTTCACAATAGGAGCAACGGAACTCAGGGACAGGTTGGAGTGGAGAAGAGGGAACTGCCAAAACTATTTCTGAATTTCCTTGTTTGGACAGCTAAGTGTATGGATGATGATACAGATAGCTGGGCTGAGGAATTATTTGTTACAAGTTATTTGGTACAAGAGGTGAGAGTGGTGTTGGGGAAAGAGGGTAGTTTGGGCCATGCTATGTAAGGAGGCTGGGGGGCAATGTCCTGTAAACAGCTGGATTCAGGGAACTGGTGCTCGATGGAACAGTTGAAGCTAGTGGTACAGACAGGTTTGGGAGTCAACATGGGGGTTGTTGAAGCTATGGCTTTGGATGAGATTGCTGGGAAACAATGTGTAGAGAAGTGGACTGTGGGCAGAACTCTAGTTAAACAACTTTTCAGGTGTTGGTTGAAGAGAAGCTAAGAAGAGATCAAGCAAATGGCAGTTTGTATATTGATTACTGAAGTCAGTGGGTTCCTTAGAAAGAGGATTTCCTTTAGGTTTTTCTAGAATTTCCAAAAGCCTACCAGAAATCATACATGCATTTGTCTGTGATAAGATAACCTAAAACATTAAGTTTGTTTAGCTTGAATTCTATCAACCCACTGTAGTGAGGATGTTACTGGATGCTGACCTGAAGTTCTGAGTGGTAGTTGTGTGCCTTTGATTAAACACACACACACGCACGCACACACACACACACACACACACACACACACACACTAACTAGGAGACAAACTGTATTTAGTCAATTATCTCTTTCAAAACATTATAGTTGGGAATACAAGTTTCAGGGTTATTGGTATAGAGGAAGTAGGGACATGTGGGGAACCAAAGCCGAGGCTTTGCACCCTTGTAAAGTAGTACCTTCTAAAAAGGAAAGTCTCCTGACTTGCCTTAAGAAAAGAAATCAGTGGAAAAGGAACTTGAACTCCTCATTTTGAGCAGTTTGGATAAAGGAACCAGGATCAAGCTGATTGTCCAAAATAAGTTTTAGGGGTCATCTGGACAAAATGGCTTCTGGTAAGTGCATGGGGTTTGAGAACTCTCTGCAGTTTCCTAGCACTTTTTCCTTCTCCAATATGAAGGCCCTGGTTTGGGAAGCAAGGGGTTTTCTAAAGGCTGGAGGGGGCATCGGGGGCTGGGAGGGACGACAGGGAGGGAGGGGTATAGGCTGGCCTTGTAGTCTCCACTGCCCAGGGCCTTAATGAATTCTCACAAACTTCATATTCCGGGAAGCAACTTTGATAGCCACACTGCCCCCTGAGTAAAGGTTTACCACTGAGGGACCTGATTAATTTGTATTTACTTTCTTAGGAGGGCTTTAGATTTCACTATGAAGCTAGGTAGTGACGGAGGCCAAGGAAGTGACTAGAATGTAGGAAACCAGATAAAAGTGGTGTGTTCCTTTAGCTAAGAGCAACTGAAGAGAGTTTAAGTGGACACAAGTTCTCATTGCCCCCTCAGGCCCCGTTTGAGGAATGTAGTGGGGTAAGTATGATTCTGTGTGTGGTAAGAGGCCTGGAATTTTATTGCGAGTGAGAGATCCTTTATCCTTGGTGAAAAATATCTCAGAACAGAGCATTAGGGAGCATAATTAATTTTTTTTCCCAACCCAAACTTGGTTATCTGTATTCATGAAAGCCAAGGATTGGTATGGAAATTTAAAACTCATAGACATTTCAGAAAAAAACAAACAAAACAGCTGTAGCCTTGGGCTTCAAAATTTTTTCCTGCTTTTACAGTGTCTGCCATATTTGGAAGGCTCACATATGTCTAATTCTAATTGGTTTCTCCAGAGCACTAATGTCCAAAACATAGTCTGTTGGAAACGTGGATAAATGGATGGCACATCAGGAATTCATACTGAACAGTGGGTTCTTGAGGTCACAGTCGGTGCCTTACACATCCAGTAAGGCCTAGCAGGCTACTTTCAACACAGGCATTCAGCAAATGTTGATAAAAATTTGGAAGCACGTTGTTATCTGGAGGGAGAGTGTAATCTGTACAGATTTAAAAGTACTCAGCAAGGTGTACTTCTGCATTGGCCAGGGAGTAGTCAGTGAAAGTGACTGGAAGAGAGGACAAAGCTAGATATTTGTGTATTCATTTATCAGACACATTTGTACACCTAATAGGTCTAGGCATGGTGCTGGGTACCAGGAATGGAAAGAAATGACCAAATAGGATCTTTGGTCTCAAATAACTTATAGTGTGGTAGAAGGTAGAGAGTGCTGAGTAATTAATTACTGTGTCTCAGGGAGTATGATAAGTGGTATGATAAAGGGCAGTACCAGGTGATAGAGGACCATACCGTGGGCAGCAGCCATCAAGGAAGGTTTCCCTTAGAAGGTACTACTTTACAAGGGTGCTAATTGTTATAATAGTGAGTACTTACTGAATGCCAGATACCTTTCTAAGTGTTTTGTGGGTATTAATGTATTTCATTTTTACAACTCCAGTGAAGAAGATACTTTTATTGTCCCCATTTTATCGAGGTTTAAATTGAGTAGAGAAGGTAGAAAGAGTCAAGATTTGAGTGAAGACTGTGTAAAGCTAGAACCCTCAGGTTTGGTCCCTGAACTGTACCGCTTCAGCAATTGGAGTGAATAAAACAAAGAGAGGAGTAGAGAAAAGGATGTATCAGGCCAAGAGAAGGCATATCCAATGCCAGAGACGAGTAGAATGACTGGAGTGGAGAGTGAAATTCTGGAGTGGATGTGAGAGATGTGGGATCTGAGAAGATACATAGCAGTCAGCTTATTGGGCTTTTATTGCTAAACTAAGGAGTTTGAACTTTGTTCTGAAATTATGGGAAGCCTGAAGGATTTTAAGAAAAGACATGATCAGATCTGCATTTCAGGAAGACCGTTATTGTGTCAGTGTCACGGATAGACTGGAGTGGGGCCAGATTGGCAACAGGAAAAGCAGTTAGGAGTCTATTAAAGCATTACCTGTGAGGAGGGATGAGAGCAGGCTCGAAGGCACTGGCAGGAGAGTAATGGATGGAAGATGGGGTGGATTGGAGGGATAGTAAGGAAGTAGAATTAGAATCTGCAGGACTTGGTGTGAAATTGATGTAGAGGTACATTTATAGTTTGAATGAACCCTTACTTGTGGAGAAGAAGCAGAGGAGAAAAAGATGGTGAATTCAGTATTAGGCATGTTCAGTTTGAGATTCCTGTTAGATATTCAGGAGAGCCCAATACCGGTGCAAATGTATGATAAAAATAAGTGTTATTAATGTTTGTTTGGTACTTATTATTTGCCACACTTTTTGTTAAGTGCTTTTTTTTTTAATTTATTGGGGTGACAAATAACAGTGAAATTACATAGATTTCAGGTGTACAATTCTGTATTACATCATCTATAAATTCCATTGTGTGTTCACCACCCGGAGTCAGTTCTCCTTCCATCACCATATGGTTAAGTGCTTTATATTAGTTAACTTGTTCAATCTTCAAAACAGGTCTACTTATATTTTAACAGATGAGGGAACAGGAATGTAGAGAGAGGTAAATAAGCTGCTCTGAATTACTTAGATAACAAGTGGCAAAGCTGGAACTCAGATCCTGGGTTTGATCTTGGAAACCTCTACGATGTCCAGTAAAGCTTCCTCTGCTGATGGAAATGTTCTATATCTGTACTGTCTACTATGGAAACTAATAGCTACATATAGTTATTGAGTGCTTGAAATGTAACTAGTCCTACTAAGGAACTGAATTTTTAATTAATTTAAATTTAAATAGCCACATGTGGCTAGTGATAGCTCAGCTCGAAGCTGTGCTATCTTTGGAAGTCATCAGCATTCCTATGATAATTGAAGCTTTGGATGTGGATAAAATTCCTCCGAGAGGTACTGCGGTGGACTTTAATCTTCTGTGGGTCCCAGGCCTATTTGAGAATCTGACAAGAACTATAAATCCTCTCCCATGAATATATAATATTGCACAGTATTTTGATAACAATTTCAGGGGTCCATGAAACTTAGGTTCCCTTGGTATAAAGCTGGCAGAGGAAGGAACCCAATAGAATGAAACTCCTTGAGACTGGAGATCTCTTCTGCTTTGTTTACTGCTCTATTCTCAGTATCTAGATTGTAGAATAGTGCCTGGTACATACTTTGTGTTTGATAATTTATTAAATGAGTGGCTGACTGAGTCCTGGGAAACATTTCAGGCCCAAGCAGAAGAACAGTCCACGAAATTCCCTAAAAAAAGAGGAAAACAAAAGATGGACAAAATCCAAGAACCAAGAGAAGGTGGTGCCAAAGAAAGCATGAGTGTGAAGCTTAAAGAATGGGCATAATCATCAGGGTCAGACCTGCCTGGTGGTCAAGTAAGATTCGGATGTAACAGATGTCATTGGCTTTGGCAGTAACAGAGGTCCTGGCTGATTAAACCAAGGCGCGGTGGTGGTATGGACCAGATGGGGATGGACTAATTCAGGAACCAGTGGTGAGGAAGTAGAGGCAGTGAGTGTGATGTCTAGTGGATCTCTATTTTGATTGCCCACCCGAATCACTGGGAAGCTTTTAAAACACATTCCTGGACAGGTTCAAACTCTGACTTTGTAAGTTTGGGGAGGGGCCCAGGAATCTGCATAGTAAAGCTCCCAGCTTGTTCTGATACAGTTTTGATAGAAATTTGGCAATCACCAAGTAAAGTATTCTTTCAATAAAATATGGCCCTGAGGGGAAAGAAGGTGAAATAAAGGAGTTGAGAGAAAGCTCTTTCTTCCTTTCTTTATTTAAAGACAGAGATATGGGCATGTTTAGAGGTAAACGAACTATTAAACAGAGAGGTGTTAGTCAGTTGTATTGAGTTAACAGATATTTAGCTGGATTCTGAATCCCTGAATCTTTGACCAGTTTCCTACCTTGCTGCAGGTTCCTATGGGAGCCATTAAGCAGAAAGTACTGCTAACTTTGGAGACAAATTATCAATTTTCACTCCGAGAGTGTTATTTTCTAAGTAGTATTTGAAAATATTCAGGTATGTTTTGTAAGAAGCTGGCAATGATCGGCAGTGCCCCAAATCACATCCTGTTTCCTTATTTTCTGTTAGACTTTCCTATATTTACCAGATGACAAACAGAAACTATTCTCTTTTATTCTCTACTTCTTTGTTACCTGTCTTTCTTCCCCATACACCTTTTCTACTTAAACTGAAATGGTAAATGCCAGAGTCATTCCACAGGTGCATATAATTCAGCATGAAAACCCAGCCTTCTCTTTTGTCAGTGATGGTGTGACTGATTCTACTTTTCTGGTTAGTGCCTCTCAACATTTTTACCATATTGTCTTCCTCCCAAGCATTCAATATTTCAAAATATTTATCTGTCAAATTAACTGAATATTAAATAAATTGATGTCCACCATTTACGGCATACCTACTAATGGCCCAGATTGTTTTTCTAGATGGTTTTACCGTTTCTAATCCTCACTGCAACCATTTCAGCCATTTGACACTTAGAAAAATTAAACAATTTGCCCATTATCACCCTGCTACGTGGCCAAGTCAGGACTAAAACTTGTGTTTCTGATCCCAAATTCTGAGCTCAGATATTGTGATTGAATTACTCAGAACTCAATCCTCAATACAATTCTATAAATGGTATTTTATTGTTCATATTTTGCTGAGAAATAGGCTGGGAGGATAAGTGATTTGGCCAAAGTTATAGGACCAATAGGAAACAAAGCTGGGGGTAAACCTAGGTTTGTCTGTCTCCATGCTATTTCTAATACATCTGCTGCCTAAAATAGTTTATTTCCCCATTTTTATTAATCAAAGACCTATCAATCAAAGCCATTCTTAAGCCGTTTGAAGCTTCAATTAGCATGAGATAATTGGTGCTCACACACTAGATTGCTTGGCTTCAGCCAAAAGCAAAGAAATGTGATAAATTAGTCTGCACAGCCTTAGTGTGGATAAATATACGGTTTCCATTAGGCTCTGGAAATACTAATTTACAGTTTACACATCCCCATAAGTACTTGGAATCTCCTGAATCTCTCAAAAACCCTTCTGAGTGTAGGAGGCCATGACCTGTTTGGTGTTGTCTGAAAGAGTTGTTTCTACTTGTGAAGCACCAACTCAGAAAAGGTGCCAAATTCAATCTCCCTAGCGGTGATGCTGTACTTGGCAGAGGGCAAAAGGACACCTTTCTGTACTTTCTACAAGTGTCCAGGGTTGGGGGAGGGAGGAAGGGAGATCAGTGGAATCATCAGGATTCCGGTGGAGACCAGGAATTTACCCAGCTTGCATTGCTGAGCTTCCTGGGATAGCCTATGAATTTTTGCTTTCTGAAGTGTGCTTTGGCTCAGATTACAACAGATTTTTCCCAGCTCTTCCCAGTGTTATTAGCTTAATGTGACCTTCTAGGCTAGCTTTAATTAAGCAGTAGCTTGCGGGTGGAGAACAAAACCAGGATTCCAGATTCGGTTCACCTCAGCTGCTTTTCCTCAGGAATATTTCAGAATTTAAAGAAGCACTTCCCCACCTTATTTAGTAACACAGTCTAGTGTTTCCGAATTTAATTATACAATATTTTTTATCTGAAGCTTGAATTTACAACAGGATGGATTTAGGTCTTCTCTTGCTATCTTGGGGTAATGGCAACAGTTGCTTATGCAAGTTCCCTTCCCTGCAATGTTAAGCTGGATTTCAGTCATACTGGTGCCCAGGCTAAGTCATTCCAATCCTAATTTTTTTCTAGGTTTTTTTTTTTCCAGGCTTTCTAACAGACATTTTTATCTGTTAGTGCCCTCTGCTGGACTTTCTCCAGTTTCTTCTCAACTTCCGTAAGCTGTAGAGCCCAAACTGGACACACTGTTTCACTAAGGTCTTGACTAAAATGGAGTGGTTGGGGATGTGGCCCTTGACCTGGCATTCTGTTCTCCCCTACAAACACCCTAGTATGGTGGATGCTTTTTCCATGCCTCAGAAGACTTGCAGATTCATTCAGGGAGCTGCCTGGTATACAGGTGGCCTGTATCATCTGAAAAAGCTCAGAGAAGAGATGAATTGAAGGAGTTTATGTGAGAGGGTGAGGCAATGTTTGAGTCTCTGGAAATTCTGCTAAACAATATTATTTCATGAGACTGAGTGCAGGAATGGATGGCATCCATCTCACTCACTTAAGTCTGTTGAAAACCAGCTTCCACCTATGGAAGGAGAGGAACAAGCCCTTCCTGGGGGCTCTGGAACAGCCCATGCAGTCAATGGCTGTTTCCACCATGGATTTATCTGCTGTCCCTCCTGTTCAGTGTTCACTTCTCTGATGTATTCCCTGACAAACCCCACAACAGAAATTTGCCATCTGCAGCTGCTCCAATTCCTTCCAGTGTTGCTGCATCGCAATACACAGAGAATACTTGTGCCTCTTAGATTGGGAGCTTTTACGTCCCCATCTCTTAGCACCGTGTCTGGTACATGATAAATGTTTGGTAAATGGAGCTAAAGTGGAATGCCTTTTCTTCTCACTTCTGCTTTTCTTGAATCTATCCGAATTTCAAGTGTAAAAAACTTTGTTGTTGAGACAATCTTCTCTCACCTACCTTAGAAGTGATCTGTCTTTATTCTGTTTCTGTAGTATTTAATATTTACTTTTAAGAGTCACCATTTTCTACTTTTAAAAGTAGTTACTTATATTGACTTTCCAGATTGTAAACATCTTGAGAGCAGGATCCTTGTCTGATTCATAGTTTTATTTTCTATGACCCACAAAATAATGCTTTGCACATAATAATACCTAGCATTTGTATAGTAGTAGATACGTACAAAGCACTGTTACCCATACATCGTATATGATCAATCTTTAATCCTTACAATAGCTTTACAAAGTAAGAACTATTATAACATCTGTGTCCATTTCGTAGCTAAGAAAAATGTTAAATAATTTGCTCAGGGTCAGATAATTAGCAAGTGGAAGAGCTTGGATTCCATCCCAGGCCGCATATTCCAGAGCGTAAACTTAACAGTCGCCTTGATGCTGCCTCTTGTTGGCCTATGTGCACATGGAGGGCATTATGTAAATCCCTGTTGAATGAATGCAGGTTGATATTTCTTAGTTATTTAGAACCAATCAACAATTGAAGGTGATTCATTGTTGCTTTGATCTCTACCATCTGAACTGTTTTCTAAGCAATGGGAAGGCCAGAAGGGGGCACCAGAGTTTGGTTCTAGTTTTGGTTCCAGAAGTGCAAGATGGGTTGGCCGCCTTACAGTTCTGGTTTGGAAGTCAACAGTGCCATCTAGTGGTGTATCTTGCTAATATCAGCTCAGAATTATTTTTCTGAAACCGTGATACATGGTCATTTAGCTCTGGGCGTCTCTTTTTAAACTTAAGTTTAAGTTGTGATTGCCAGGGAGAGGATAGGGTGGGGAGGAAGAACCAGCCCATTATGGCTTAAATGAAATCAAGTTTGATCTCTTCCTTTAAGAGGACGTAATGCTGATCCTGGTCATTTGGGTTCGTTAAACCCTGTTGGCTGTTAGTGTAAAACGCTGGGCTCCAGACACCCCTCCCTTTTACTTCTCACATGTGCTGCTAACGGTCTAGCTTGGTATTCCTCTCTTGATGCTCACCTCTGGAGTTGTGTCAGCTTTGAAATTTGAGTTCTATCTTCTTTGGATTGCCTACTGTAGTATAACACATATCCCAGCGTGCTTGGTGCATAACAGGTCAGTCACAGTGTAAGAAATCCCATGGGTCAACAACACGATAGTACAGTTTTGTCATAAGGAGTTTTTAATAGGGAAGTCTATGAGACCTGGCAAAGGGGAGTGATGAATAGCTACTCCATAGTGAACAAATGGCAAAACAAATGTTTTCTGTAGAGGAGAAGGATTGTGTACACTCTTACTTATGCCAGCAACTGGATGCTTTGTGTACAATGCTGTTCTGGAGCAAGCATTTACCCTATGAGATTGTTCAGGTTGCAGTTTACTGGGAATCTAAAGTACTCTGTAGAGCTCAATGCATTTTGTTGCAGTGGACAATTCCGTCAGAACAAGGAAACAATTTTGGTTGTATTGGAGCCTGGGTTATAGAGACATTTATGGAAATAGGAATTTATTATTAAGAGAATCTATGCAAAGCAGGGGTTTACAAACTTTTTATGTAAGAGGCCAGGTAGTAAATGTTTTAGGCTTTGTTGGTCTAATGGTTCCACTACTTAACTACTCAGCTCTGCCACTGTAGCAAAAAAAAAAAAAAAAAAAAAAAAAAAAAAAAAAAAAAAACCAGCCATAGATAGTATATAAAGGAATGAGTGTGGCTATGTTCCAATAAAACTTTATAACACTGAAGTTTGAATTTCATATAATTTTCACGTCATGAAATATGCTTTTTCTAATTTTTTCCTTCCCCAATCATTTAAAAAGGCAAAAATGGGTTTAACTCACCAGGTGCAAAAAACAGGCTGCTCCAGATTTGGCCACGGGGCTGTAGTATGGGGACTGCTGATTAGATGCCCGGAGTAGTTAATAACTAGAAATTAATTAAAATTATTTGTTCATAAACTATATGTTCAGTTAGTGCCATGAGGTGTCTGAACAGCTTTTCTTTATCTCGAGTAAATATCTCGATATCTTGAGATATTATCGAGATATCTCGAGAAGAACAGTTAAATTCCTTCTAACCTTAATATAAGCATTTTAAAGAATCTGTGAACTGAAAGCTCTGTAATCATCTTGCCTATAGGGCTTTAAAGAGTAGAAGGACTCCCCCTTTAATCCTTCTTTTACCTCAGTCTCCTCAGGCTTCCCTGGAGGCAGAGAAGCAGGGCAGGTGACCCCTGCCCCCATCAAATCTTTTGCCCTACTGGAATTTCCCCCTCCCCCACATCTTTCCCTGCCCTCCCCTCCCCTCCTCACACACAGTCTATACCAGCTCCTTGAAGGTCTCCCTGGAGGTTGAAGAATGGGGTTGTTATCCTGTCCTAGAGATTAAGAGGCCCAGGTACAGAGAATGCTGGAGGCATTTGCTCACTGTGATCTTAGAGCCAGGGAAGAACAGGTCAGGATTTTCCTCTTTTGCTTTAGGTGTGATGGGTGGGCTTGTCATCAAATTTGTGTCGTTTCTCCTGTCCACTGTTGTCAGTACACTCTCTGTGTAAATTTACATGGGGAACTTGTATCTCTAAAATTTTGTAACCCCATTTCTTTGTCAAGCTGAAGTCTAAATGACCTCCCCCCAAGGTTGAGAAAGAAGCTGGACCTTAACGGTTCATATCCTGTCTTTCCTCAGCAGCCAACAGAGTAGCCAGCAGAGCAGCCATGATGATGATTCAAGCAGGTTCCTGAGTCCTCGGGTACGGGAAGAAAGGTAAGATCAAATGAAGAGGGAGAGAATGAAAGAAAAGTTTATAGGGGACGGGGTGAAATGTTGGAGTAAGATTGTGCTTCCACCATGAGCGAGAACTGTGGGAAACTGAGGAGAAATAGGAGACTGCCAGATCTCTGCTCCAAGACCGGTTAGAAAGCTAGGAGGCCCACCCAAAATGTGAGAGGGAGCAACATGAAGGGACGCCTCTGGTGTTCAGCAGGGGAAGGGTCAATGTGTGGCAAACCAAATATGTTGGGGAGCCATCAGAATGGACTTGGGACTTGAGGCACACCTTAAATATTGGGTACAGTGTGGAACGGGAAGGGCAGGGGTATCTTGTGCCTGAGGAAAGCTGCATGGCCTGGGATGGCATGTGTGGCATCCAATAGCAGCAGAACACCAGGATTGGAGTGGATTGGGGTCAGAGATTAATGGAGAATGAGGTTGGTTATACAGGGTGTAGTGAGAAGAAGGAGGTTGCTACATGCTCATTTGAAGATTTGGGGTATAACTCATTAAACACTTAGGCTGGGAGGGCCAGCCAGCATCTATCTGCCTCCTGTGGTGCCTCTGAATCATGGACAGAGGGCTCTGTTGTGGCAAGTTAAACTTCGGTGTCCAGAGGACATCGACTGCATTGATGTTAAGTAAAAAGGAGGTGTCAGTGGGTATATCAAAGGGCTCTCCTTTTGGTCTAGCAATGTTTACCATTTTTATCAACAAACTGGATGAAAAAACAGAAGTTGCTTTTATTTCATTCATCAAACTTGTGGCAGACACAAAATCAAAGAAAAAAAATCCTTACGGCAGACACGCAGCTGAGAGGGAGTAAAGAACACCAAGATGATAGAATCAAGATTTAGTATTATTTCAAATAGAACTATGGGTAGAAACAACAATGAGACTTTTTTGTTTAAAGTCAATGTGCTATTATGTACTTATATGATATTTATATTACATATCTATAAATTTATGTTAGAATAGTTTCTTAAGTGGAGGATTATCACAGGGAGCCTAATTGACAAGACTTCATGGGAAAAAGAACTTGGGAGTTTTATTTCCTAGCCAAGTATGAGCCAATAATATGACACAAGTACCACATGGCCATTGAGTTCTTTGGAAATGGATATTGATAAATCAGAGCCCAGAAAAAAGTGGTGAGGGTGATAACTGTATTATTATAAGGATTGGTGAAAGGAAAGGGGTTTAGCCTGGAGAAGAGAAGGTTTAAGTTGATTGTAACAGCACTTGCTAAACATCTGAAAGCCTAAGAAATAGAACCTGAGGGGGAGAAGTTATTGTGAAAGGAATTTCAGCTCAAGATAGGGAAGAACTTTTCCATGATTAGATGAGAGCTGCACTGCAGTGGGATAGGCCTTGCAAAGTAATAAACTATCCCCTCCATAGAAGTTCAAACAAAAGACAGAACTTTTTTTATCTATCATACAAAGGATTCCATCCTGTCATAAAAAGGATTCTGTCCTGGGAGAAAGGGTGGCACCTCTGTAATCCCTATCTCTTTAGGTTATAAAGTTTTGTGAGTTCTGCCCTAGACCTCCATTTTGTGCTCATTACTAACCAAAATTAACAGTTCAGCTCATCAATTTAGACAAAAATACATACTGAGGCACGGGCTCCCCAAGGAGCAAAGACTAATCCTTCTTGTTAAGATACGTAATCAGTTGTGATCCTATGGCAGTTCTCTCAGTCTCTAGAGTGGCCTATACATTCTCTTTTCAATGCTTTCTGGATTTCAACAACTGTACTCTCAATGTTAGGAGGGGCCATAGAGTTCCCCTAGCACAACTCCCTTCCCTGTGCTTGTGCGTCATACATCTGAAGTATTTCTGATCATGATGTCTTCAGTTGCTCCTTGTCTATCAGCTCCATGATTGGCAACTCCTTAACTCCCTTCAATTTGTCTCTTCTACTTGGGGCATTCCTGGGAGAGACGAATAAGTGCTGAATTGTGTTTTCCCCATGGCAACTTTATCTTACTCTAGGACGTGGCTGTGAATTAGAGAGCCCTGCCATGATCGCTATTTGGGATTGTATGCTGATATAAATTATATTCTAGCTCTTTCTCTGCCCACTCCCCTAACCAAATCAAATGTTATAGAAGATCTCCCACTATCTATACCTCTGCCAAGACAAATCCTCTAGATGTCATCACTCGCTACTGACAGCTCCCTAAACTCTTCCTGGTGGAAGTGGAGCTAGTTTTGCTCACTTTGGTAGTATAGGAAACAGAGAGAGCTTTGAGCAGAAGGATGCTTCCCACGGCAGTCCCTGTGGATCCCCCCCTCAGAAACTCAGGACTGGTATGTGTTACCATAGCTGTTCTGAGTGAAGTCTTTTTTCTCTTCTAAGCCAGTGGGTTCTCCTGGAGAGAGTAAGTCCCCAGAGCACTCATTAATTACCTAGCCACAGCACAGAGCAAACCCTTACACCCTGCACCTAATCCTTTTTCTAATATGTTTCTACCCAATTAAGAGACTCTGGAGTGTTTCAGATGTGGGTCTGTGATGGCCTGTGATGTGGGGCGAGTGTGAGAAATTAATCCTGGGGAGATTCTCAGCAATGGAGATCTGGCTGTATTCCTTGCTCTGTTTACGGCAGCATTTCCTACACTGGTGAGGCCTTCCTGTCATCATCTCATTTATCCTTTACCACGCCCCTGGGAAGCAGATAGAGCAGGTACTATCATCACGGATTGAAAATATTCAAGTATGAGGTGAGTAATTTGCACACTTTTCAGTGACCACCTAATTCTCCAAACCACGTGGTCAATTAAAGGATGAAGAATAATTTCACAGATCAGGCAAAAAAATAATAATAACATTGATTTCTTCTTTTTTAAAGATCAAAATTATAATCCTTCAGTATGAGATATACTTTCCACTGGTTAAATAAAACATTGGTTTTTCTTTTTCTTGTACAAGGTTCAGAATGGATGTAATATTTAGAGACAAAATAGCTGCCCTACTATAATCTAGAAAATGTCCACATTACAGTAAAGGGTGAAATGCCTTCATGTGGTGTCCATACCTAAGAGCTTCTGAGAATTTTTTCCTCATTCACATCAGTTTCTATCCTGAAGGAAAAGAGCCTTTGGAACCATGTTGGGGGCAGAGTGTAGGTGGGTGCTGGGAGATAGCCATTTCCTGGGCAGGTGTGTGTCAGGGAGACGGGTTGATTTTAGGAAAAGAATCAATTTATGGGATATGAGGATTGTCTCAGAGATAGGACTAATCCCCCTAGTTTTGCAGTAGAAAGCAAAATAGATCTAACTGCCCAAGGTTGTGTGTGTGTGTGTGTGTGTGTGTGTGTGTGTGTGTGTGTAATGGAATATGGGACATTAATTCATTTTCATGCTTCTAGGTGAAGTCAGGAGTACACATAAAAAACACTAGTTCCCAGATTCAGCCCAAACTAGACCAATTGTTAGGGTTTCTCAAGTTGCCAGATTTTTATTTAGTACTGTCACCCAGTGGCAGGAACTTTAAAACAAAGCCAGGACTGTATGGAAAGGAGCTGTTTTACTAAGGAGCATTTATGTAACAATATTACTTTCACCAGAACGTGGTCTCACTTAACCAGGAAACCTTTTAGTGGTAGGAAAATTGAGACCTGGACGGGGCTGGGGTGTGACCGAGTGCCAAGACAGGACCACATTCTTTCACATATCCATTCCTGCATGCAGGCATATGTGCCATAAACCTTTATGAAGTGTCCACTACATACTGGGGAGCGTCCTGGGTCCAGCCTGCAAGATGGACAGAGGCTGTCTACTGGTGATTTGAAAAGAGCGAAAGGAAGCCTTTAAAGTCAGTCCAATTTAGTTTTGACTACCATCTTCCTTCTTAACTGTGCATTTTTAGAAACAATTTAGCTTTCTACAACCGTTGTTTCTTCATTTGTAAAAGTCTTGTAAAGAATAAATGAGATAACGTGTGTAAAGTACCTAGTACTTAGTATATACTTAGTAAATGGTAGCTGCTGGTCCTCTGATTTTGGCTATCATGAGATTTTACTTTTAGTTTCTTAGTAGATCTGCATATACTCTTCTGTCTTTGAAGAGAAGAGACAGAAAGAATGTATAGAATACTAAGCACCCACAAAATGTCAAGATAGAGATACTAATGATCAATTGATTGAGGCATGGTATTTCCCCTCAAAAGCCTTCAGCCAGTGGTGAGACATACCTGTAAGTAAGCAAGTAAAATATCATGGAATAATTGACATATGGAATAAAACTAAGGAATTTGTTTGCTAATGTACTTTGGGGACAGAGCCCCAGAGAGCAGTTTCCAGGCTCTCGGCCTCACGTGGAAAGGTGCTGGCTCGGGTAGTAGATGGCCATCAGCTGTGGCTGGTTGGCCGTCAGTTGTAACCCTTGAGCCACTGGCCACTAACATAACTGCTGCGGCTGCGTTGGGGAGTGGAGTCGAGAGGGAGTGGAGGAGAGTCGGTCGGTTGGCAGGAAAGCGGACAGCAGTTTGCACGTCGTGTGAATCCAGCCGCCAGCGAGACTATAGTGGTATGACTCCCCTAGCTACGGCTCCGTGGGTGTTCCTTTTTGGCCTCGCCACGTCCTGCGTTCCTGTGTGGGGAGCGGGAGCCGAGGCCCCGCAGGTTGTCTCACATGACAGTACCTAACCCTGTGCAGTGAATCTTGTGTGCATTTTTAAGTATAATCCTCTCAAGAACCATGTCAAATAGATGCTATTATTGTCTTCGTATGAGAGTTTAGGAAACTGAGGCTCAGTCAAGTAAAGAAATTTGCCCAAGAGAAACACAGCTCCTCTGCTTGGGATGAGGGAGGGCGGGGGGAGGAGGGTGGTGGTATCCACAACGACGCCGTGGAGCGGGGGATGCCTCCGCTGAGCGCTGCAAGATGAGGAGGAGGCTGTCACATGGACAGCATTGCCAGGCGAGGGAACACGATGTACATAAGCATGGAGGCGGCAGAAGCAAGGCGTGTTTAGGAACTACAGATACTTCAGGATTGCCGCTGCTCACATCCCAGGAGGTGGGTAGCTGGCGAGTGGCTGGAAATCAGGTGCCTGACCATGTCACATCCTGCCATGATAGAGGGGGCTTTATTTATAGATGAGGGGAAACAAGTGAAGGTGTCATGCAGGATGGCCTGCAGGGTCTCAGCTCTCGCTCCCCACATAAGAACGCAGGACATGGTGAGGCCAAAAAGGAACACCCACGCAGCCATAGATAGGAGGGTCTTACTACCATATTCTCACTGGTGGCTGGGTTGGAGACACAGGAAGCAGGAGTCACACGACCCGCAACCCGCCGTCCGCTTCTCTGCCAATCAACCAACCTCACTTGCTAACTGCTATCCGCGCTTGTTAGCTCAGCCACCATCTTTCTGCTAGGCCCCATTTGCTGCTAGCGTAGCCACGGCAGTTATATTAGTGGCCAATGGCTCACTGGTTACAGCTCACTGGTTAGCAACTAGCCACAGCTGATGGCCATCCAATCACAGTTGATGGCCATTTACTACCCAAGTGAGCTCCTTGCCACACGAGGGTGAGAGCCTGGAAACTGCAGTCCTGGCTCTGTCCCCACACTCCATCCCTATAGGGTCTCACCTCACAATCTATGCGACAGGCGTCTTCTGCGAGGGACCCTGTGCGAGGAGCTTGGAGGTGAATGCAATATCCTGGACACAGCCAGTCTCTCTGGGCACAGCCATGGTTTCGCAGGGTACCACCAGTCCTTCTGGGCACAGCCAGACTTCCTGGACTCAGCCAGGGCTCTTGGGGCACTGCCACTCTCTCTGGGCCTCTCAGGGTACCGTGCTGGAACAACAGTGACTCACAGTCAAGGTGCTTAATATTCTCGATGGCGGCCGGTCGAGACACAAAAGCAAACATCCGCCAGTTCCACTACATGGTGGTATGTTCCCAAGCAAACAGTCAAGCGGTCTATCAAATTAGGGATGGAGCCCATTCCCCAAAATGTCAGATATAGATACTAATGATCAATTGATTGAGTCATTCGCCAGGGCTGTGCGTTAACCCCACAACGTGTGCCCTCTCTGCAGGGCGAGGGCTCCCAGTCCCCCTAACCTGAGGGTGAGGGCCTCAGCAAGCACTTCTCAGCCCACAGGGCCACAACGACCTTCGCTTTCTCCAGCCTACACTGGTTGGGGAAACGTCCATGTCTTCCCATCCCTCTACGGGGGCCCAGCTCTCCAGCAGCTGCTCCTCCTGGTCTTCCTGAGACTGAGTGTTCATACGCAAAAACTGCTCCACCGCCCTTCGGGGAGCCTTGGCCGGCACCGTACCCTGCTCGCTGCGCCATTTGTCATGCAGGGTGGCCTGCGGGGTCTCTGGTCCCACTCCCCACGTAAGAACTCAGGACATGGTGAGGCCAAAAAGGAACACCTATGCAGCCATAGATAGGGGAGTCACACCACTGTATTCTCACTGGCGGTTGGGTTGGAGACACAGGAATCAGGAGCCCCACAATACGCAACCCGCTGTTTGCTTCTCTACCAACCAACCAACCTCACTCGCTAGTTGCAGTCCGCCGTGCTAACTGCAGTTCGCTCTTGCTAGCTCAGCCACCATCGTCTTGCTAGCCCCCATTTTTTGCTAGCATAGCCACGGCAGTTACATTAGTGGCCAATGGCTCACTGGTTACAGCTGACGGCCAACTAGCCACAGCTGATGGCCATTTCCTACCCGAGTGAGCACCTTTCCATGTGAGGGTGAGAGCCTGGAAACTGCACTCCTGGCTCTGTCCCCACAAAAGGATATTTGAGGAAGAGGGTGCCCAGGTCACTCTCAGATATTCTTGTGAGAAAAATCACTTTGGTCCTAGTGTGGAAGATGGATTTCAGGGGCAAACAGTAGAAACAGATAGCCAAGGATAGATGTGGCCATTGTTTACCCATCTGTTCCCACATTCAATAAGTATTTATTGAGCACATACTCTTGCAGGCATTGGGGGTACAGCTATGAACAAGATAATTATTGTCTCTCGTGTTACTATCTAATGAGGGGAGATAGATAATACAAACAAAAAAATAAGAAAACATCAAGTAGTATAATAAATGCTCTAAAGAAAATGAAAAAGATGTGGTGGACCAAAGTTTTTTGGGACCAGTCTTAAGTTTTGTGGGAAGGGACAGCTTACTGATGTGATATTTAAACAGACCAGATGGGCAGATTTCTGAATTATGGTCAAAAGGACAGAAAAGGAAAAACCAATTAAATAAATTTATTAAATAGGTTTGACAAGACTTAGATCTAACGTTTCTCGCTTGGGCAGCAAATAAAAGGTAGCATAGTCTCAGACGTTAAATACCTGCCTGGGTTGTGATTGTGCTTCCACTGCTTGCTGTGTGATCTTGGGCAAATCACTTCACTTTGTGCCTCACTCTCCTCATAAATAAAATGGGTATAATAACAGTTCCTGCCTCATAGGGTTGAGGATTGAGTGTGTGTGATGATTAGAATAGTACGAGTGCCTGGCACATGGCTATTATTATATATGTGCTTGCTATTATTATCATTGATATTATATTATTAAAATATTGGGTAAAGGGGGAGCAATTTGAAGATAGTGACAGTGAGTTTAATTTAGACATGTAGAGTCTAAACTACTTATGGAGCATGTAAGTGTGGAGGTACACTAGGCAGTTGGCTATACCCGTTTGAAGCTCAGGAGACAGGACTAAAGTTTCTTGTTTGGATATGAGGCGGTAGTTGAGGCAAGAATCTTAGGATTAGCACAGTTCAAGCAGAGGTGAAGGAAGGAAGAACTTGTAAAAGATTGCCCACTGAAGCCAAGAGAAGCAGGAGACTAAAATACGGAAGCAAGAAAGAAAAGTCAAAGAGTGTAGAGACAGGTAAGATGAGAACTAAAAAGGATCTTCTGCACTGACAATTAGGAGGTCACTGGTGACCGTAGAGAAGTTTTAGAAGAGTATATATGAGAGGAGGACAAAGAGACTGAACATGGAGAATTCATCCTAGAAGTTTGCCTGGGAAGAGGAGAAACAGAGATCATAACTAGAGGACCAGGCAGTGGTGATTTGGGGAGAATTTTTATTTTAATATAGGGACACACAAGCACTTTCTAAATCTCTGAAGTAGAAGCCTGTAGGTCAAGGATGATAATTTCAGAGAGGACATCATTCATTCATTCACTCACTCAATAAACATTTACCAATTATGTACTACCATGTTTCCCCGAAAATAAGAGCTAGCCGGACCATCAGCTCTAATGCGTCTTTTGGGGCAAAAATTAATATAAGATGCGGTCTTATTTTACTATAATATAAAGCTGGGTCTTTAATATAATATTATAATGAAATATAATATACCCGGTCTTATATTAATTTTTGCTCTGAAAGACTCATTAGAGCTGACTGTCTGGCTAGGTCTTATTTTTGGAGAAACGGTATGTACTTGTGAGTCGTCAGTCTGTTGAGGCAACAGTATTAACTCAACTGAGTGTATAGCATAGAAAATACAAACTTGGATATATGCATTAAAGGAAGGGGAACATGGTTCCATGAGAGGGTGTGTCAAAGAAATTGGACTGGACAGGAGTGGGGAGGGATGAGGGTGTAATGGCTGAGCTAAGACCAGAAGGATGAGTGTGAGGTGAGAAGGAAGCAGTGAGATGAGACAGATGAGAGGAGATAAGATGGGGCAAGCGTGGTTGATCGTTGCAAGGACTTGAGTATGCCGGGAGCCTCAAGAAGCCATTGCAAGTCTTTAAGAGGGGAAGTGACAGGATCAGATTTGCCTTCTGAAGAGATTACAATACAGACAAAGGATGGAGGCAGCCCTGGTGGATACAGAGAGATCAGCTGGGGCAGTTAAGAGGCTTTCATAATAGTCCAGGCAAAGGCTATTGGTAGCTTGGACTTGGGATGGTTGTCATGCAGAAAAAAAAGTAGGTGAATTCAAGATATATTTAGGTTAAAATATCTAAAACTTGGTGATGGATTGGACATAGAGTGTGAGAGAGAAGGGAGATCTTCAGTTAGTCCTGAGATTCCAACTTACTCAGGTAGGTACTGAAAGATGAGGAAGCGAGGTTTCCGGATGTGACCGGGAAAAGATAGGTCAGATCACAGGTGAAAGGATTAGCTTTGACTAGGAGATGGTAACGGGTATGGACGCAGTTCACAGGTGATGTGGCAGGAAGGTGAGGAGGTTCACAGCAGCAGGATCGACTTCCTCTGCGTAACAGGAAATACTGGTAAGATCGTCCCCTTAGATCAAGAAAGGTGGAATGGGAATAGTATGAGGTTTGGGTGTAATTAATTTGGGGATTTCTTATATCACCTTTTCTCTGACTAGTTTAAAAGACGTTCATGTTTTGCATGTCCTACTAGAACTCACCCTCATTTCCTCCAGGTGGGGCAGGGAGGGCAAGCTTCCTCATGCCTGTCATATAGGCGTCGTGGTAGGCTGTGGTCAATTCTGTCTAGCACGTGCCCCATGGTGTGTACTCCTTGGTTGACTTGTTTGTCTCCCCACTAGTCCATGAGGCCCTGGAGGATAGAAACTGATAGAAACATATATGTTTGGTACACAGTAAGTGCTCAGCAGATATTTGCAGAATTCGTGAATGAACAAATGGAAAAACCAAGATAATGGAATTTGAGGCAGGAATAAAGGAATTTGATAATGGAATAAAGGGCAGGCCTCTGGAGTTGAAGCAAGGCCAGAATGCAGGCCTCTTACTGAGATCCCGCCACGTCTTCCTATTAGATGGAAAAATGTTTCAATTCTGCTTATTCTATCCTAGAAACTGTCCCAAAATAGCCTATTTCCAGAGCACTCTAGCTCCATCTACCTGCTTGGCCACTGAATTCCCCATGGCCCCATGGACACTCAGGTGATCTGTGTAGTCAGCTCCCTCACCATGAGGAAGGAGCCAAGTAGCAAACCCTCTGGGAGCAGTGCCTGCCAGCCCTCCCCTTCTTTCTTGCACCAGCAGCTGACATCATATGCAGGTACAGCTCCATCCTCCCTGTCTGAGGACAAAGGAGGAGAGGAAATTCACCAAGTGCCCAGAGTGCTGCCAGGTGTTGAAAGATGGAGAAGGGCTCTGTTTGGAGCTGTGGCTTAGGCTGAAGTTAGAAGGGATCCTGATAGCACAGAGCCTCAAGCTTTCCCCCTCTGGGCCCTCCACCTGCCTGTGTTTTGTGTTGACCATCAGGGTAGGGAGAGCTCAGGTGCAGGAGCCACGGTAGACAGCTGAAGGAGCTGCAGAGGCAGCAGGTCCAAGCAGCTCCGGAGTGAGCCCCCAGCCCTCGAGGCCTCAGCTGCCATATGGCGGGCTGTCCCCTGGGCCCAGCATGGTACACAACCTGCACTCCGAGACCGTCTCGTGCAGCACGGCTGTAAAGCAGACCTGTCACTACCACGTCTCCTCCCTGAGGAAGAAGCTGTTCTTTCTACGAGCCAAGTAGGTGGCAGGGGGCCCCTGGAGATAAGGGCATGAGGGATTGACTCTTGGCTGGTTGGGATTAGCTGGGGCTTTTGACAGAGGCGAGAGTGCTTTTGGGATTGGCTCCTATGTTTGGGGATGTTGTAGTTCCTTGCCAAATAGTTCCCTCCTGCTAAGAGGGAGACAGTGATTTGTTGCAAGAGGCTGAAGGTAAAGGACAGAGGCTGGTGGCCTTTGGTGTGGGTGGAATACTTGACTGGGACTCACTGTGTATCTCCCAAGGAGGTTACATGGCTCTCCAGGTTCTTCATAACTGGCCAGGATCATTATTTTCCTCTTTCATGGTAAATTACGTCAGTTGGTAAAGAACTTAGAGGTCGCAAGAGAAAGGCGCTGTAGAGAATGGTATATTCTACCTGATTTAAGATGCCCTGGAGTCTTTGGGGGGTGCTGATATCTCCCTTCCAGTGATAGGGACCTATGAGTGAGGCATTTGGAGCTGTTGACTCAGTGTGTACACGTCTTATATCCACTCATGATGGACTTTGTTCTGACTCCAGAGCTGTTTGAGCAGGCCGCTGGGGAGATCCCAGCACACACGAGGCATGGGATGCTATTTCCTAACATGGGCTCCGTCCCTGGCAGGGTTGTCATGCAGTGGCTCATTGCTGAACACGCTGTGCCTTGGCCTTTGTGACAAGCAGAGGGGAGCAAGTGTCCTGGAGGAGAAAGGTTCCAACCCATAGAATCAGAGTTAAATTCGGAGGCTGGCAAGCAATGGAGAGAGAGGGGCGTATAAACTCACGGGCATGTGTACGTGTGTGAGCATGCACAGGCATAGATGCCCACGAGTGTTTAGCCATCTGTTGACAGAGGATTCTCCTCAGGAGTGTTCTCATGGCAGAAGTTTTGCGGGTAGTGAACAGAGACCGAGTCCTTCCTCTGATGAGATGGCTTCTCAGGTACTGATTACCTGGTGCTGTGCCTTGTACACGGTAGACAGACACCTGACGGATAATGGTGGAATCAGAGATCCTCTGATCCAATGGTGTGGTGCTGGTGGCAGAGACAGGATTCTCTCTGCAATTGTCAGGTGTAACTTAGGAAAGCTTTGAAGACCGAATGCCCTTATTTTAAATTCTGGCTCTACCACTTAGTGGCGGTGATTGTTTCACAAAATCATTTTATACTCTCTGAATCTGTTTCCTGTCTTAAAAGTGGAGATAACTATATTTACATTGTGGAGGTTGTGGGGATCAAAATGAGATAAAATGAGAAAAGTGCTTAGCACTGTGTTTGGCACTCAGTAAATGGTAGATTTTATTATTATGATTGTCAGTAAACAGTAGACGTGCGCTAAGCCTGTGCGGTGAGCGGAAGGTGACTGTTGAGTTATTAGAGAATTGTAGGTTGAAGACCTTGGTTAGGGTGAGCCATGAACGAGTCCATGAGATGTGATGTGTGATGATTCCTTAGTTGCCATGGGAAACTAGTCACATAAATACTAGTCCTCACTTTCCCAGCTTATTTTCCATCTTAGCACTAATCATGTATCTATTTGTTGGCTTGGTTGTTTGTCTCCCTCGCTAGTCCCTGAACTTCATGAAAGCAGGGACTGTCTTTGTTTTATTTACTATTGTGTACCCAACACTTGGTACAGAGCCTGATACATGGTACGTGCTCGATAAATATTTGTTAAATGAGTAAATGGATACATGAATAACTGTCTAAGGCTTTTTGCGAGCTCTAACAGCCTATGATCATGGATCCTGTGACTGTGCCCCAAATTGAGGACCACTGACTAGCCCTTGTACCTCTGTTAATCTCCTGACGTTTTCATGCTAATGGAAATGGTTTGATCTGTGACCGCCCCTCATGTGTTCTCCTTTCACTGATTGACATACACATATGCTTAGGGATTGCACTGTCTGTGGAAGACAGCACATAGGGTGTTCAGATAGGAGAGAGAAGAACCGTTTTTTACGTCTGGGCCAAGCTCTGACGTTTGGTAGCAGGGCTGAAAAGCAGGTGGGCCCTTCTCTCTTCACCTCCCTCCCCAGTTTCCCATTTTGTAGCTTCTCTCTGGCAGTCCTGACCGCTTTTATTGCTGTCAGCAGAACTGTCTGCAGGTGTAACCATCACCTCCTCTGTGTTTCTCCTTCTGCTGCATTTCTCCGTTTTTGCCTGAGGAAGGGGTTATTAATTATAGCTCAGCAAACTATCTCTGCTGATGCCATAGCTGAGATTTAGATTTAGACAACTGGCAGGATGGTTGGTAAGTTTCATTTCCTACCGTCTCTACTTCCTGCTGGTAGCGGTCCCATCCTCCTGCAAGCCAGGGTGAAGAGGAATGTGAGTGAGTGACTTGCAGACTCAAGCAAAGACTCCACAATGCGGGCGTGCCATGCTTTGCAATTCTTTGGCTCCCTCTTACTCCAGGGTTGAGATGCAGTTGGAGGCCCAAATCTGTGTGTTCTTTTTCCAACGTGTCACTGATTACTAATGTAAGCTCAGTGCAGCTATTTGTAGAGACCACTCACTGTTTTCCCACCTAGATGGTGAAGTCATTGCACCAGAAGTCACTGATACTCCAGTTTGGTGGCAAACCTGTCAGGAAAAATTTTTTGAGCATGTACCACCGATATAATATGTAAGTGTATTTATATCAGTTCTACACATGCACTACAGTACTAAATATTTTCTGTATTATACAATTAAGCAGAAAATTTAAAAGGGTGATATAAAAAGAATGTAAGTTCTAATATTTTCTTCCTTTATGGCCATGGGTAAGTGCTCATATCCCCTTTATGATGAGCTGCCAGCCTACTTGGGAGACTGGGTTTCGAAAGCACTGTAACTCAGCCTTTCCATGGTTTCAGAGTCACACGCAGAGCTGATTCAGTATGCAGATTCCTGGGCCCCTCTTTTGATTTTAGAGTCACATTAACTGGGGTCTGTCTAGGAATGTGCACAGTTAGCACGTATCCCAAGTAATGCTGACTCGGATGGTCTTGGACCACACTTTGAGAAACTTGCCCTGTGGCCCCGAGCCTCTTGTACCCCTGTTCTAGCTAGTATCAAGCACACACTTTAATAGGGCTAGGACAGGAAGAGCCCTAGTGTCCCATTCCTGGACTGTGACATCAGTTTTCGGGAGCCTCTGGTGGACCCTTGGTGCCTTTTTACCCCCAGCTTGGGAAGATTGGTATCAGGGCATAGCTTCTGGTTCTCCCTTGCCTATCTTCTGCATAAGCCCAGGAATTGTCATTCTGGAGCAAGGAGAAAGGGGGGTGAGGGGGGGATGTGTAATTAAATTAATCATTTCATCTTGCCTGTCACCAACTTTCTAGCTTGCTCCATGCTTCTTTTCTTCTTATCCTTAGCATGTGAGTGACAAGCTGTTAACTGCTGGGCTCCCTCCCTCTTTGCCCTTCCTCCGCTGTCTGAAGGGGAAACTCTTCTAGTTGATCTGCAGAGAAAACCCGCTGTAAACCTGGTTCATAATGGTCGTGGGGCTAGTAGAGGGGCTGAGGGAGTGGACTCCCCTTTCCCTCCAGAACATAACACAGAAGCTCGCTTGTGCCATTCTTTGTGTGAGCATGATGGGTGAGTTAGTAGGTAGAATTCAGGGTTGGACTTTTGAAATTCTTAGTTTATTAATTTAGCTGCACAACAGACTTCCTTTGAGATCCACAAAGTGATCAATTTCACGTGCTCAACACCTTTCCCTCTAGAAACTGAACTGTTACTTGTTTCTTTCTCTGGGAACCTTACCCAGTGGGTAGATTCTCAGTTGGCTGAGAGTTTGTTTACATTGTTGTCCTTACAAATAAGGGTATAGAACATATCTAGAACCCAGATTAAGAGCCTTTAAGAAGGGATTGAAGGGGTCAAATACTCTCCAATCCTTCCTAATTCATGAATTTCTTTTTCAATACCTACATCAAATGTTTATCTGCCTTTCTGTGAATAACTCCCATGTTGGGGAATTTGCTAAGGATGTTAATTGGGATTTCTTTCAGTAAAGAGTGCTATAGGAAACTACTGCAAATGAGAAGGGCAAACCCAAGACAAGACAGAGTGTCTGTGTACTTAGTTTGTGGGCACAATATAAGTTCTGAGGTATTATTTATTATTACTGATAATAGCTGCTATTTTGAGAGCTTATTATGTGCTCAACACTGTGCTATCTTATTTAATCATAATGACAACCTTGTAAGGGAAGTTACTATTGTACCCATTTTCTAGGTAAAGAAATGGAGGCTTAGATTGTCCACTGTCATTATCTAGCTGATAATCACTCCAGAGCTCATTTTGATTTGCAACACTACGACTTCCCCTTGAGAAAGGATACATGTGGCTAATGGGGTACTTGGGGTCCAGTGCAGAAGCTGCTTTTCCTTATATCTGATGGACCTTTCTTTACCAACTTCCTAGAATTGAAGCCCCACATAGGGAGGTGTATAAGGGAGTTTGTTAATGAAGGTTATCTTTTGGAAAGCTTTGAAACCAGACAGAACAGGAAACAAATTGACAAGGAGAGAACAGACCCCACTGATTCTGAATGATCCAGTTAAGTGTGTCTTGAGGGCCAAATAATTTTTTAAAAATCTTTTAAAAGTATATTTCTAGTGCCTTGTTGATTTTGAGAAGTGCCTTAGGATTTTAACAAATTATATTAGGAAAAATCCAGTACATTTCTTTGACACTCTCTTTTCTGGTGCTGTCTTTCATTTTCACTATTATGCCTAAACTGTAGAACAAAACTGTTTTGACCTTGCTGCAGGTATCACACGAAGCCCTTCTAGGCATGTGCATGATCTGCAAAAGTTCTTCAGCTTCCCTCTCTTCCCTCTCTCTCTGGGCTTACCAGCACCCCCAGCTGGCTGTGGCTTTGCCAGGAGAGGAGGGAGTGGCCATGTGATCCCTCCTCAGGAGTGAGATCCCTCCTGAGTCAGCAGGCAGAAAGCAAAAGGAGTGCCTGGACTCCACTACAACTGTGGAGGGCAGGGGTGTCTGCCTGGCACGATAGCTCCCACCTCTTAGGGAGAGAGGACACTAGGAGAGGGAAACTGCCAATGAAAAGAAAGACTTGCTGGTGGGAGTTGCTGTGCAAATGGGTTTGTGTGTTCTCTTTTAGATCTTCTACTCAGATTCCTCTGGGGCCAATGATTTTTTTCCTTGAACATTTAAACGGCATTTTCTTTGGTCCTTCTTTTGTTTCCTGCCTCACCCAGCTCCTGTAGCTTAATGGCCTGTTTACTTTCTGGATGTAACTGCTATAATGGCAGACCTCCACATTGGAGCCAGTGTCCTTCGGAAGGAAACCAAAGGACAGTCTGGAGAGGGGAGTAGGCTCTGGAAACATTCCTCTCCACATTTTCCTTTGTGTGTTGCTGGCTTTGTATCTCCTCCCCAGTCCCTAGTTCCAGAATTGTCAGAGATCTGTAACTGCATCTTTCAGCCTCGTTCCCTAGAAGAGACCTGATCACTGAAGGACAGCACTCCCAACATAGAGACTTTTTCTCAGTTCCCACTGGCCTGTTCTGGCAGCTATGGAGAAGAATGGGGGAGTGAAACCCTCTCGTGCAGCAGGCGTCCCTGAGATTGCTGCTGCTCAGGGACTGTCCGAGGATCGGTGCCTATAGTCTGTCACCTTATCTTGTTTTTCTCTCAGCTTCAGCAGTAGTCACTAGAGGGTCTTGCCAGTGGCCTGCACCAAGTGAGGTCCCAATGGCATTCGGGCATTCAAGTTAGTCTTCCATCCTAACTCTCCTACCAGCACCGGCCTCCACAGTCTGCATGGACTGTTGGTTGTACAATGGAAACATGTGGCGGCCATTAACTGTGCACCATAAAAAGGTCAGGAAATATTATTTATTGGCCTTCTCCCTCTCCCTTCCCTGCTGACCCCCTGCTCAGTTAATCATGTGGCTTCCCATATATCCTCACCCTGAACCTTTGTGTGAAAGGCTATGAAATTCTCTGCAGCCCACCTGTAGGTCTTTGGTGAAAATTGGTACAGGCATAGGAGTGAACCTCCAGGACAGGGAGTGGGCAAATGATCTGCCCTATGCATTTATGACCCTTTCCATTTTTGAAGCACTTGCTCAAATTTGTCATTTGAAAGTGCAGGACAGGAACTGCTGGCTGGAGTTGGTTTGATTGGGTCTGGATGGTAGGTAAGGGGAGGAGTTGTGTAACCAGACCAGTGCCAGCTTTGCGTTGGCACCAAGTGCAGATGGCATGCAGGTTTGGGGGAACTCCTGGTGTTCCCACCCTCCTGAGTGCCCTTCATACAGTAATTGTAAAGACGACATTGTTTTCGTTAACATTTATTGAATGTGCCTCTCACGTGTTAGTCACAGTGCTCTCGTTTACATTCACCATTTTTTCTATGAAATAGTATTGTTATTACCTCCATTTTATAGATAAGAAAACTGAGGATTAGAGAGGTTTCATAACTTATATAAGATCACACAGCTATTAAATGATGGGCTGGAATTTGAATCAGGCAATTTAACTCTAACCAGTGAGCTACACTGCCCTCCCTGTCCAGTTCTAGAGGCTGGTGTGGAGGTAATATTAACATCCAGTACTGTTGCTTGGGAGGTCTCAGAAATTGCTAGCAGCAATTCAAAGAGAGATGGATCTCCTTTTTTGCCTACCTCATTTTACCCTGAGGAACTCCATGTACAACTGCACTGATACCAGCAAAGACCCTGAGTCTGAGCTTCCCTATGTGAGCGGCTGTGGGAGGCTGATGCCCTGGCATTGTCCCTTTATCCAGCCAGCTGGCACTTGCACTTGAATAGCCCTTCCTCCCTTCTCCTGACATCTCACTCCTAGCTGGGGGGTGCAGAACTATGGGTGACTAGTGCCTAAGGCTGTTTTCTTTCCTCCTAGAACCTGAACCTCAGTCCTTACCACCCATTTCATTCCCTAGTTGTCCTGACTACTTCAGAAACTCTCCACCCCAGCCCTCCCACAACACCCAACTTCTCCAGAGAGCAGTTCAGCTTTGCAAAACCATCAGACTTGAACTTTGTAGTATTTGCTGCCATCTCTCTAGTTTCTGCCATTTCATGCTGGGTTCTTTCTATCCATCCATAACCTTTTTCAGACGTTTTGGTCAAATCCTCCCATGGAAATTTCCACTTGGAGTTTAACATTGTTTAGTCTCCTTTCTCCTTCCACTGCCAACATGATCACGTTCCCTGATTTTCTTTGTGAATCTTTCTTTCCCTTCTTTATATTCATTTTGGACTCTTTTATTGTTCTTTGATGACTTTTTTTCTCAAATTTCCCTACACGCCCTCCTTAATGTCCATTACTGTTCAGCATTACCTGTTGTAGTTCTTTTCATTATTCGTTTTCCTTATTCTAATGACTGTCCTTCTTTGCTGTTTTAATGTCTTTATTCGCCTAAAAAAGCAGGTGGGTTTGTTTTCTGTCCAGTCTATCGCCACCATCACCAACTCCGCAGGGGTCTTAAAATGTCATGCCCGGGTAGGATATATCACGTGGATAGGGGAAGACAGGAGGTAAACCACTGAATTAAAATAAATAAAGAAATAACACCTAACACTTAGGTAGTTTTACTGTAATTGTGCCGGGCACGGTCCTCGGCCCTTTCCTTACGTTAGTTATCTCATTTACTCTTCATGGCAGCCTCTAAGCTGAGAAATATCATCATCCCTGTTTCGTAGATGAAGAAATGGGGGTACAGAGAGGCTAAGTAACTGGCCCAAGCCCACACAGATGGCAGGTGTGTTGAGTCAAACTTCACAGCTAAGCAGAATGGCTTGAAAGTCATGCTCTTTATGTTTACCTGCCTGTGGGGACAGAGCCAGGAGTGCAGTTTCCAGGCTCTCGGCCTCACGTGGAAAGGTGCTGGCTCAGGTAGTAAATGGCCATCAACTGTGATCGGATGGCCATCAGCTGTGGCTGGTTGGCCGTCAGCTGTAACCAGTGAGCCATTGGCCACTAATATAACTGCCGTGGCTACGCTAGCAGCAAAATGGGGGCTGGCAAGAAGATGGTGGGTGAGCTAGCAAGTGCGGATTGCAGTTAGCACAGCAGAGTACGGGTTGCGGATTGCAGAGAAGTGGACGGCAGGTTGCGGATAGTGGCTCCTGCTTCCTGTGTCTCCAACCCAGCCACCAGCGAGACTATAGTGGTGTGACTCCCTTATCTATGGCTCCGTGGGTGTTCCCTTTTGGCCTCATCGTGTCCTGCGTTCTTATGTGGGGAGCGGGACCTGAGAGACCCCGCAGGCCGTCCCGCATGACACTGCCTCTAAGCAGTTGATGGTTAATAAGCAAAAGAGATGAGAAGTCACCTTCCAAAGAGACACACAATCATGGGAAACACACACATTGCCCTTTTTCTCCTTCACCCTCCCTCTCTTTTTCCTTTCCTCTTTTCTGTCTCTCCTCTCAATTAAAGCTGCCATTTCCTGTATACGGGGAGAGAAGACATCAAGTGACCTCTCAAGGTCTATCGTGTTTCTGGTCTCCTGTAGTTCTGTGAGACTTCCTGTTTTATCGCCATCTTTTTAGTTTACAATCAGTAATCAGACTCTAGAGAAAAGGAATTTCACCTTTTTGGCAAAGGCGTCTGATCTATATTTGTAGTCTCAGGACCGGCAGAGGGATCAAGGTGCACATGTTATAAGCAATGCAAATGTGGCCTGTCACGCGGGGCGTCCTGGGGGGTCTCTGCTCCCGCTCCCCACATAAGCACACAGGACATGGTGAGGCCAGAAAGGAACACCCACGCAGCCATAGATAGCGGAGTTATACCACTGTAGTCTCGCGGGCGGCTGGGTTGGAGACACAGGAAACAGGAGACACACATCTGCAACCCTCACTCCGCTGCTTGCAGGCTCAGCCACCGTCTTCTTGCTAGCTCCCATTTTCCCGCTAGCGTAGCCACAGCAGTTATATTAGTGGCCAGTGGCTCACTAACTAGCCACAGCTGATGGCCATCCAATCACAGTTGATGGCTGTTTAATACCCAAGTGAGCACCTTTCCACGTAAGGCCGAGAGCCTGGAAACTGCACTCCTGTCTCTGTCCCCACATGGCCTTTTACTCAAAGAACTACATATCCCATAGTGCAGCAGGGGAAAGTTGATGTGACCAGGGTTTGAAACTGCTTTATGTGGTTTGCTTGCAGCCCCTCCCACCAAAAGGCAGCTGCCATAGAGGAGGCTCTTCCTAAAGAAACAGATGCAGCATCCAACTTCTGAGTTGTCTTTAGAGAACTGGGTGCTTGTACTTCCCACCATATCTTAACTATCCCCTGACAAAACTCATTCCAGCCTCTCTTCAAGCATCTGCGGGTATTTTCCCCCCTTCCTTAACTTAGTGCATAAGTATAGTGATTAAGGAGTTAGAACATAATACCTAGGGTAAAGTAATTAGTACAAATAATTGCCCTAGAGAGAAAATGATAACATAAAGAGGTCTATCTATTTATCTTTTCGCTAAATATCAAGCAAGATGGAATGAGATGAAGTTACAGAAGAGAGAGCTTCTGATCTCTAGTTTGAAAAGCAAATGCATAGAATAGAGGAGTTATTTGTCCTATAAGGAATTACTTAGATTGATTCCTTTCAGGTAAGTAGCAGAAGTGCGATTCTATTGCTCCTTAATTATATACTCTGCATCAGTTTGTCTTTCTTTTTCCCTTTCAGTGTCGTTCTCTTTTCTGTCTTCCTGGAATTATCTTTGAACTCTGGTACATATTCCTTCTCTGCTCTCTCATTAAAGCCTAGGATGATCCCCTGCCTCCCACCCTGCCCCATCTTCTAGGTTGTTTATTCTGTAGCTGATAGCACTCTCCCTGCTGCTTTGAGTTCAAGACATATGAATGGCTTTGTAAAATAGACATGGATGCGTCTGGCTGCACAGCTCTCCTAACTGCCGTCTGCTGTGCTCACCATCAGTGGCTGTGTGGCAGTTGGATACCTTTAAGGACTGAGTAGGTAAATGGGTTTGGTCGTTTGGGAGACTGGATGGAGTCCCATTAACATGGGTCTGATTTCTGTGTGATTTTGATGAAACAGAACATCCTCATTCGCGGGTACTCGCCTTCTGCTCTCCATCTGTTTGTGTGTTTGACTGGCAGCCCAAGAAGAGAGGACTGAAGGCCACAGTGATAGCCAGAAGGAGCATTACAGACCTCCAGGCAGAGATGACGCGTGGAACTGGCATGGTCCTCACATACTTGTGTGTGTGTGTGTGTGTGTGTGTGTGTGCGGGGGGTGGTGGAATACCTCTCCTGTAATATACTAGCAACGTTTCTTACCATGTTCAAGTTGATCGCATCTGTGACCGTAGTGTAGGGCTTATGGGAACCAGGCAATGAATAAAAGAAAACCTATCCACTGGCCTAAATGATATTCTAGTACTCTCATCCCTGTCCTTTTGTATATGGGTCATCATATGGGTTTATGGAACTTGCTGCCCCTTGGGTTAGTAGAGTAAGGTGGGATAGGAACAGGAGAAGTGACACATTGTGTGTTTATGATGGCTGGAAAATATGTACCTTCAGGAACCAGGGTACATATCCTTTTTCCCCCCTTAATTTTAATCTTGATAGTTGACCAATTTGGTCAGGGGTCTTGGTCTACTTTTCTGCCTAAATGAAGTGAACATGATTGAATCTTTGATGATGCTTTTTAAAAACAGTTTCCATTGGATGCAGGAAATTCGTTAAATCTATGCACTAACCTTTGGATAGGCCCAAGATTTTTTCCCCCTAATATTTGATTATGTATTTTCATATAATTTGCCATCTTCAAAAAAGAGGAGGGGGTCCCAAAGGGAAATATCAAATTAATTCAGATTTTTTTCATTTTCTGCGAGTATAATAATGGGGAGCAGCAGATGGAGACAGATTAAGGGGGCAAAAGTGAAGTGGTGGGAAATTTGTTACTGTGTACTTAGTGGAAAGGAATTTGAAGTCAGTGAACATGGGTTTGAGTCCCAGTTCTGCTATGCTAAGTGACCTTGGGCAAGTCACTTAGAATCTCTGAATTTCATTTTAATTATCTTGGAAATGGGAAAAACAATACCTCACAGGGTTCCTGTGTGTATCAAATGAGTTAATTAATTTGAAATGCATTGTAAATTATGGAGCACTGTACCATTGGGAGTTGTTCTATTATTATTCCTGTCGTTAAGTCAGACACTTGGATGCTGGTAAAGTACCCTGGTAGAATTGTTGGTATTGTCATTTCTTTTGGAAAACTCTTTCCTACTGTGCATTGGTCTACCTAAGTGTGCAGTTTCATTGTGAAGTCAGGCTTGAACAGAAGCAGGATAAGAGAAAAGAATGAGGGGAAATGTAGGGGGAACTGAATGAGTGATACACACTCATTGCCTTCTTCTTTTTATTCTCCCATATTTTAATCAATTGAGCCCTTGCTTTGCTGGGTGTTTCTATGCTCTAGGAAGTGGATTGGGAGCGGGGTGGGGAGGAAAAGGGAAGGGGGAATAAAGGGGCATCAGTTTCTCTCAGGAGCTCACCATTTCTGAGGGAAAAGTCTATAAGGAATTGGGAAACATGCTGGGATACCTTTCTTTGACCTTTTTGCTTTTTTTTTTTCTGGGCCTTAGTTTCCTTATCTGTGAAATGGAGCTGAAGCCTTAAGGTCCCATGCATCTTTAACATTTTGTTGGTCTGAAGCCATATAGACATGAAGGAATCAATGTCAGTAAAAGCAAGCCCAGGTTAGCACATGAGATGAGCTGACAGAGCTGGAGTTGACAGAGGGAAAATGCTAGGAAGGAGTTATATATATTTAGGGATGCCTGAGGACATTGGTCTGCTTTTCCATAGGCTACTCTCTCTGACTGGGAGAACTATCTCTAAAGACTTGTATGTGTTTGATTTAACATTTTGACAGGAAGATAAGTGGTTCACCAGAGCAGACAACCTTGTTTCTTTGCTGGTTTCAAGGAGGGGAGTTGCTTTTCTGCATTTATGCTGGCGGCGGCATAAGCAAGTGCACTCAGTGGACACACGCACTGTGTTTTAAAGTAGAAATGGGAGAAGCCTGTTCCCCTCTTCCCTCTAGGGCCTGGGGTACTCTGATCCCTTTCCTCGGGCTGCCAGAGTAAAATGGGCCAGAGAGTAAGCTGTAGTCACTGCAAGCAGAGCGGCCTGTCCCTGCTGGGCAGGAAACCTAGAGTGATGAATGGGGCCGGATGAAGTCATCCTGCTCCTCCAATCAGGCTGCTCCGAGAGAGCCAGGGGCCTCTGCAGATCCAGCCGGGTGGCCGGCTGCTCTCATGTAGCTTTAGACAGAGGCTGGGAGTCTCTGGGTGTGGAGTGGGGGTGTGAGCCGCCCTCTCCTGGCTCCTGTGTAGGCCTCAGTCAGTCTGAATGTTATTGCAAGGTGAGTGGCTTCACCGGGCGAATTCCTCTCCCTTTGCATCCTCCACCTTGCCGTGCTGGGCTCCAGCTTTGTGGCTCCGGCACCTCCTTGCACAGCACCTCCTGCTTCCATCTGAGTACCCGCACCTTCTTGAGGTTCTCACACCGCCCCCCTCCCCCCCACACCACTAGCCCTTAGCCTTCTCCCTTCCTGCTGCCCTCAGCACTTGCTCAGTTGGCCCTTCCACATGCTCTCCTCTTCCTGACCGGTGGGGACCGCGTTGGGTGGGTGATGGGAGGGTCAGGCCTTCACCTCTGTGCTCTCCCCCAGCAGGGGGCGCCCTGTTGAGCCCCACCCTTGCCTCCTAGGAAGAAGTGCCAGGCAAGGGGAGAGCCCCCTGATGGGCCTGATATGGGCATCTGTGGGGACATAGACAGGCCCCTCAGGCTTTCTTGGGACCCTAAGGCTCTTTCCTCTCCCCCAACAGAGGAGGTCCCAGGGGTCCAGAAAGTAGAAATAAGTCTCTTATTCTCCCTGACCTTCCAGAGGGGTGGTTTATTCTTTGTGGTGGACATTTGTGACTCTGCCTTTTCTCTCTGGGTGGTGCTACTGCTCCTTAGGCCAAGCAGGGATCATGGAGCCGGCTGATATGGCGACAGCAAAGGTAGGATGGAAATGCTGCCGGCCGCACTGTGCGTAAGTGGCTTCGCTTGGCAAGTTCTGCCTTTGGTTCACTTTTCTCTCCCCTCCTGTCCCTCAGCCCACCACTCCCGAGCATCCAGGGGCTGTGTCAGAATGGAGGGAAGTGATGTGAGCATGAGGACCTCAGGAGAAGAGAGGAAGGACCGGGTCCAACACAACATACTCCTCACCTTTATGTGCCCAGAAGTCTGAGTGTGTGTGTGTGAGAGAGAGATCTATAGCTTTGTCTGGGCAGACTTATGTGTCTATCTGTCTCTAACTTTGCCTTGTTTTTTTTCATTTCTCTTTATCCTGTCTCTTTTTAGTCACCCCTCTCTACTTTATTCTCTCTTCTTCCTCTGCCTCTTCCATGCATTACGGTGCTTTCTTAATCCATTTGTGCCATCTCCACACTTTCTTTTCACCTTCTGTGTGATTCTCCTTCCCTCTGCCTGTTGTATAAGGAATGGGTGGGGTTGGTGTGGGCTGGATAGTCAAGAACAGAGCCTGCCTCTCATCCTGCAGCAGATGTTGGCCTTGGGATTGGCGAGGAGTTTGTCTCTGAGCGGCAGATGCTTCTGTTGTTCCCTCCCACCGCCCATCTGATGCCCCAATGGGAGTGCGGTTCTGGGCACCTCTTGGGAATGGTGCCAGGGTGCTATGTCGCGTGGACCCCATAGGCACGCTAGAGGGCGTTCCTGAGATAGGTTTCTCAGGAACATCTCTCCCGAATACTGCTTGCAATCTGAAATTTGTTTTTCTGTGCATTTTTCCAAACAAGGAGCTTGAGCCACTGGGAATGGATGCGGGATCTAAGGAGGCATTGTCTGTAAGCCCCAACCCAAGCCCCTGTGTACAGGGACGGACCTGTAGTCCTAGACTATCTCAGCCCTCGGATTGAGGTCCTTCCTTTTTGGCCATATGGCTGGGTTTCCTTTCTCTCAGAGAAGGAAGACTGGACGAGGCTCAGACTTCTGGAGCAGGTTCGGTACCCCGTGTGTATGGAAGCGAGGATGAGGTAGGAAGCTGAAGCAGCAGTGGTGCTGAGGGCAGTAATGTGTTAAAGTGGTTAGGACACATCTCTGGAAATCACAGAACTAGATTCTTGGCTCCTTTCTCTCATTCCCACATGCTGTGTGGTCTGATCCAAGTTACTTAACCTCTCTGCGCTTTCATCGTCTAGTCTGCATATTGTTGAAAATTACATGCATCTGTTATTTTAACAAGCTTAGATCTGTCAAATACTTTGTTTTCTTTGCAGAAAGGAGCTAGGAAGAACAAAACTAAATGAGAACAGGCCTCCCTGGTCTCCCTGAATCCTCCCGACCCCCCACTCTCGCCTCCTTGCCTCCTTTCCCTCTCTTTTCCCTCCTTCCACAAACATTTGAGTACCCACTTTGAGCATGGATGGTTCAAGGTGTTATATCCCCTTGGCCATGCACAGAGGCAGCCATGGCAACAGGCATCTGCAACTGGGTTTGGATCCCAAACAGTGTGTTCCAAGTGCTGTCTGGTTGTAATGTTGCTATCTGCGAGGTCGAGTGTAATGATCGCCAGGCTTACCCTCTTACAAACCTGCTCGTCAACTAGCTCTTGAAGTTGTAAGTGGTTTGGGATCAACCAACTAGCTGTCAAGGGGAGGTGGTGGGGGGTGCTCTGAGGAAGAGGTGGCCTGGGCCCTGGTCAGGTATCCTGCCGTTAGTTTGGACATGTGTGTTTATGTCTGCATTTGCATAGGGAGGTAGAAACAGGCAGCTTCATTTTTCTTCGCCCCTTGCCATCCCTCATCCCAGACTGTAGATTATGAAATCAGGTGTGGAATTAAGACCTCAGAGCTGGACCATTCCTGACGCTAGCATTTGCTTCAGGACCTGGAGCACAGAGTGAATGTGATTGGTCACAGAAACAGATGCCATTTAATTCCAGCACTGTGGTTCTTTCTCTGTAACCTTCTCTAGCCCATACCCTTTGGAGGGAGTTGACGTCAGGTGTTTTCAGTCTGGGTCCGTGAACCATTAAGGTCCTTGGGTGGACTTGAGGAGAGGGTCCACAAGCCTCTGTCACATACGGCAATTATGTGTCTCTGTGCTTTCTTCTGGGCAGAGTGTCCTTGGCTCTCATCAGGTATCCAGACCCTGTAACTAATCAGGGTGCTCCCCAAACGAGCCTGTCTGCATTTTGCAGCGCAGGTCAAAGAGAACCTGTGTTAGGGCTGATGTACTGAAGTTTTGATAATGTGTAAATGTAGTGGAACTGTTGAGTAAAAAAATCATATTGTGACTCATTGTAAGTCATTTACATATGATTTGTATGTCATTTTTTAAATGTCTAAAAACACGTAAATACATCTCCCTCCCTTACCTTAGCCTTTCCCCTTTTATTTCCGAGGTACTGTTCCCAGGATTTCTCTTAACCACCAATGAATTGGGTTCAATTACCCCAGAATGAAATAACTTTTGGTTGCAGGTGTGCTCACTTTTTTTTTTTTTGACACTGTCTCTTATAATTGAGAATGAAATGGTAGCTCTTGATTGGACGTATGGTCACTTTGATGACAACAATGCCTATTTAGACTGTGTTCAATTCCTGGAGCAAGAGTTTTGGAAGTGTGACTGTCGTGTGGGAGACCCTGCTCACTGCGCCATTTTTCGTGCAGGGCGACCTGCGGGGCCTCTAGTCCCGCTCCCCACATAAGAATGCAGGATGTGGCTAGGCCAAAAAGGAACACCCATGGAGCCATAGGTAGGGGAGTCATACCACTAGTCTCACTGGAGGCTGGACTCACATGACGTGCAACCTGCTGTCCGCTTCTCTGCCTGCCAACCGACTGACTCGACTCTCGACTCGACTCCCCAACCAATGCATCCGCGGCAGTTATACCAGGGGCTAATTGGCTAACTGGTTACAGCTGACGGCCAACTTGCCACAGCTGACGGCCATCTACTACCCGAGTCAGCACCTTTCCACGTGAGGCCGAGAGCCTGGAAACTGCTCTCTGGGGCTCTGTCCCCACACTCCACTCCTGCAGGGTCTCGCCCCACAATCTACGCGACAAGCGTCTTCCGCGAGGGTCCCTGTGCGAGGAGCCTGGAGGTGAATGCAGTATCCTGGACACAGCCAGGCTTTCTGGGCACAGCCCGGGTTTCTTAGGGCACCACCAGTCCTTCTGGGCACAGCCAGACTTCCTGGACTTAGGGTGCCACCAGTCTCCTCCTGTCCCCCAGGCAGGCGGTACTGTCGCACTGTAACCACGTGCCGGGGCTGTGGCAACACTTGAGGAGGGTGGTGAGCATGCCCGCGTGTCACCACTTTCACCACCCGGATCCGGAGACGGAACTCTCCTACCGTCGTCTGTAAGCTGAGGCCATGTAGCACGTCCACCCCTAGATAATACTCCGGAACGGGGGAGACATAAACCTTGTGGGTACGAGGGGGAAGCCTTCCTATACCCAGTGGTAAGGAAATGGCTTTCACAGTCACAGTCTTTCCCCTGTAGCCATCAATGCACATTGCTGGTCAGGGAACAGTTCTGGGTTCCCATAAACAAGACTGCAGTCTGCGCCAGTGTCAACTAGGGCCAAAACTCTCTGCACATTAGAAGGGGACCAATGTATGGACAGTGGGGCCTCCGGTCCCTGCTCGTCCCCTCTGACTGGGTACCTTGGCCCCTCCCCTAATCAAGCTGAATGGAGTCGGCCTCAAGCAGCCGCATGAAGTCCTGGAGGGACATGGGTCGCGCTTTCCCAGACTTCTCCTTTAAGCATCTCCGGAATTACTGTTCCAGACGCAACTGTTTCCAAAGTTCCATCAAGAGTTCATTGGGTTGCCGGTCTATTTTTTCCCGATCGACCCCTGCTGCCACAAGATCATGCCACATCTGTGCGCGTGTTACTCTCTGAGGCCCACAACCTCGCCTCCTTACTTTTGGTTTGGGCTTCCAGGTCTCAACTACTCAGACCTTCTGTCTTAACTTCCTTTGCCTCCGGCTTTGAACATCCCCTACGGTGGCCACGGCAGTTGTAACTTCATGGATCTGTCGCCCCACATAGGGCGTAAGAATGGCAACCAAGGATCCAAAAGCACTTCAGGTGCAGTATCCAAAACCAGATCTCTCATGCTGCCTGTAAAAAGCTCGTCATCCAGCCCCCACATATTAGGGTTGAAAATAGCATGTCTTATACCCATTTCACGGATGGTTTGAGTAAATTCCGTATATGACTGCCATTGACTCACAGTGTCTGGCAGCTCGCCAGCCTGTCCCCATACTGTGCGTACCGCAGCAGTGAGCCACTCCATTTGAGTGTGGTTGCCCTGGTCTTGGGCCAACCTATGGCAGTTCTGTAACCTTTGTCGCAGGGACGGATGCACTGTCACAAAGGCTAGCTTTTCCATCTCGCCTGGGGAGCAGAGAATGTTGTCTGCTCCCTCATCCCATAAACGTAGTAGCCAAGCCGAGACTGGCTCTCCAGGGCGCTGTCGGTACCGCCTCCCCAGCTCCTGCAACTCAGTGGGAGTGTAAGGGGTGCAGGTTGTGAACTCAGTCACAGCTGGGTTGCCTGCAGCAACGCCCCGGGGCCCAAAGGTTGCTCACGTTTTACCCTTTACTTCAAGATTGGCCGGGCTTGGGGGTTGGGAGCTACATTGTCTCCACTCACTTCCTCTGCCTCTGCCTCAGAGTCTCCACTGTGGGGCCCCCCTTCTCACAGGCGGACCTGAGCTTTCAGCGCTTCCAACCGGGACACCTGGTCCGGCACCTGTGCCATTTCATTAAGCGCATTTTCTGCGTTGAGACTCAAGGCCGTGAGGAACATCCAGCCCATGCGGCCGGCTGTAGCCTTCTCCTTCTCTGGCAACTGCTCAGCCAGAGCCTGCAGGGCCCTCTCCACGCTGGCCGGAGAGCCATCCATGTCCTCCCACCCCTTCTTGGGGGTCCAACTCCTGAGAACAGTGGCCACTGGACACCACACACTGTGTGGGGGCCACACGTCCTCCTGCCCAGAGTCAGACTCCATTTCTACCTGGCCGGAATCTTGCTCACCGTGCCAGGTGTCTGAGTGGGTGGAGGCTTTGGTATAATATGTCCACAACCCTCGGAGCTTAAGGCCGCAGCAGATCACCAAAATGAAGGCAACGCCTTCCATGGCCAAGAGGGTGGTGTGCCAGCTGGAGGCTTGAGTCTCCCAGGCAGACCGCGCCTCCCGTTCCCAGTGCCGCTCCTCACGGGCCTCCCGAAGCTGAGCTCTCACATGCACAAACTGCTCCACCATGCCTCGGTAGGCCTTGGCCAGCACCATACCCTGCTCGCTGCGCCATTTGTCGTGCGGGAGACCCTGCTCGCTGTGCCATTTATCGTGTGAGGTGGCCTGTGGGGTCTCTAGTGCGAGGTGGCCTGCGGGGCCGCTCCCCACATAAGAACGCAGGATGTGGCTAGGCCAAAAAGGAACACCCACGGAGCCATAGGTAGGGGAGTCATACCACTATAGTCTCACTGGAGGCTGGAGTCACACAACCTGCAACCTGCTGTCCGCTTCTCTGCCTGCCAACCAACCGACTCTACTCGACTTTTGACTCGACTCTCCAACCAGTGCAGCCGCTGCAGTTATGTCAGTGGCTAATTGGCTAACTGGCTACAGCTGATGATCAATTAGCCATCTAACAGCTGACAGCCATCTACTACCCGAGTCAGCACCTTTCTACGTGAGGCCGAGAGCTTGGAAACTGCTCTCTGGGACTTTGTTCCCACAGTGACTTCACCTCCTGGAGTCTGGATTTTGAGGCTCTGTTACTGCATTGCCATGGCGCTACTTTTTTTTTTTTTAAGGTTGCCATGTTAGACTTGAGGCCATCTGATGTCCTGACATGACTGTTAAGATATGTAGATGATAAATTATGTCCAGAGGGTTTCTATTTCAACCTTGAGAAAGAGGTTGATAAGCATTCATTAATCCATCCGGCAAATATTTATTACATGCCGATTACATGCCAGCAGGAGGATTTAAATGGCTAGCACAAGATCACTGTGAGCAGTTGCTCAAGGGATTGTAGGGGGGACCGATGAGTAAACAGATGGGGACGGAGTGGCACAAGGTAATAAGGGTTGTAATCGGAGTTCAAGTCCTCAGGGAAGCACAGAAGAACTATCTGATGTTGCCTGGGCAGGCAGGGGGCTTTGGAAAGGAAGTGATGTTTGATCTGAGACCTGAAGCAGGTGTGGGAGTTTTATCAGGTGGACAAGAGAAGAGAGGTGATCTAGTTATGATTGAGATTTGAACATATCTGGGTTCAGATGCTGGCACTGCCTCTCTCTGGCTCTGCCGGCTTGAGCGAGTTATCTTGGCCTTTCCTAGTCTCAGTTTCCGCATTTGTAAATGAGGGTGATACTATCGACCCCACAGGACTGTTGTGAGGATTAAATAAGATAACCTGGGTAAAATGCCTGGCATACCATAGATGTTCACTGAATCTATGAACAGATTGTTCGCTAGACAGGAGATGTAGGTAGCATGCACATGGCAAAGCCCAGGTCACTACAAGTCGTTTGGCATGATTGGCAAATAGGGTGCATGGGGGAGATGGGAGGCAGATGACGAAACTGGAGATGCAAGCAGGAATTGACTTACCATGACTGCCTTGTACAGTACTGAGATTAGGCAGATGCTGGGAACAGTTGAAGGATTTTAAGATATCAGATTTGCTTTTGAAAAAGTGCTGTCTGGCTATAAGGTAAACAACTAATTGATAATTTCCTCATTTTGCGCCATCTCTGACACTTTTTTTTTTACACTAAACTCTAAGCTTTTTAAACACGGGTCGTGTTTTTGCTTTTTTAAGCCACAAAACCCTTAGCATCTAGCATATTAGTTGGTATATAATAGATGTTCAATAAATACGTGGTGAATGAACAAATAGGAGAGGTAAGCACAACTGCAAATCTAAAGATGAGATTTGAAAGGCAGATAAAAACTGACAACAGGAAACAAACTCTGGTCATATTTAGGGAGCTAGAATTGACATGACTTTCTACCTAATTAAATGGGGGGTGGGAGAGGAGGAGTGTGGGATGAATTCCAGTTGGCTGACTGGGTGACTTGGTGGTTGGTGGTGCCATTTCTTGAGATAGGCACGGGTGGTAAGAATCAGAAGGAGATGCAGAGCGGCGAGGAGGAGTTTCATATATTTATACTAGCTTGGAGGTGCCGATGAGACATTTAGGTAACAGTGTTCAGGAACAATTGGGAATTTGTGTCTGAGATTAGGGGAGAGATAATAATTATACATACATATTTGGAAGGCTCAGGCATATCTCCAAGGCATTGTCAAAGCATTCAAGACTACCTTAGGTCATAATGAAAATATATATAACTATGTATGGGGATGAATAGTAACTAGACTTATTGTTGTGACCATTTCACAATATACAGTTGAACCTTGAATAATGCGGGGGTGTTATGGGTGTCAACCCCCTACCTCGCAGTTGAAAATCCATGTATAACTTCTGACACCTCAAAAACGTAACTTCTAAATAGCCTACTATTGACTGGAAGCCTTACTAACAACATAAACAGTTGATGAACACATATTTTCTATGTTATATGTATTATATACTGTGTTTAACAATAAAGTAAGCTAGAGAAAAAATATTAAAATTATAAGAGAAAATACATGTACAGTATTGTACATATTTATTGAAAAAAATCCACACATAAATGGACCTGTGCAGTTCAAAACTCGTGTTTTCAGGGGTCACTTACCATGCTGTACACCTAAACTAATATAATGTTATACGAAGTGTGACAATTAAGTTCAAGAGCTTGTTGAACCGATGTAGCTAAACTTTTTTGATATCAGAGGGATTATTCATTATGAATTTGTACCATCTGGACAGCTAACTGAGTTTACCATTTGGAAGTGCTGAAAAGGCTGTGTGAAAAAGTTACATGACCTGAGCTTTTCACCAACAATTCATGGCCCTTGCATCACGACAATGCACCAGTTCACACAGCACTGTCTGTGAGGGAGTTTTTAGCCAGTAAACAAATAACTGTATTGGAACACCCTCCCTACTCACCTAATCGGGGCCCCCAATGATTTCTTTATCCAAAGAGAAAGGAAATATTGAAAGGAAAAGACATTTTGATGACATTCAGGACATCAAGGGTAATACAATGACAGCTCTGATGACCATTCCAGAAAAAGAGTTCCAAAATTGCTTTGAAGGGTGGACTACGAAGGTGACCACAGTGATATTCAGCCATGAGGTATGTAGCACTTTTTCTAGGATGAGTTCACGAACTTAATTGTCAGAACTCGTATGTCAATTATATCTCTTTTTTTTAAAAAAAAAAAAAAAAGACTAGATTAGGAAGCCCTGTGACCCAGATGACCACCTAAAGACACGGGACTTGACTAGAGATACTTTTCAGATCCTCACCATTAAGAGGCTGAGGCTCTCCTAATAGTGGAATGTGAGGTCATAGGACCGAGAAGGCATTCATAGAGGAGTCTGAACTTACGGATTTTGTAAAGAAATTTTTATTTATTTATTTATTTATTTATTCATTTATTTATTTTTTTGAGCTCTTTTATTTATTTATTTTTATTTTTTTTAATTAGTTTCAGGTACACAAGACAAAGTAATACTTAGACGTTTATCATTTGTCCCTCACACTGTGTCAACCCCCCTCCCCCCATCCACCATCCCTCTGAAATCGCACAGAGCCATTACATTTCCACTGTCTCTATTCCTAATGCTGTACTCCGCTTCTTGTAAGCATATACATACATATATATACAAACTTGTAGTTGACATTCATTATTGTTCAGCTTCAGCTTCAGGTGTACAGTGCAGTGATCAGGCATCTACATCATCCCTGAGGTTGTCTCCTAAAGGGACAAGTGTCCATCAGATACCCTACAAAATCTTTACAACATTATTGATTACATTCCCCAAATTAATTTTCAAAACCCCGTGGCCATCTTGTGGTTACTGACTGTTTTCTAATCCCCTCACCTTCCCCCTTATCCCCACCCCCGCGCCCATCTAGCAACCCTCAGTTTTTCCTCTTTGTCTCCAAAACTGTTTCTGATTAGTTCATTCACTTATTCTTTTCTTTAGATTCCGCATATAAGTGAGATCATATGGTACTTATCTTTCTCTGTCTGACTTATTTCACTTAACATAATGTTCTCTAGGTCCATCCATGTTGTTGCAAATGGTAAGATTTCTTTCTTCTTTATGGCTGCGTAATACTCCATTGTATAAATGTACCACAGTTTCTTAATCCAGTCATCTACCGATGGACATTTCGATTGTTTTCATGTCTTGGCTATTGTGTATAGTGCTGCAATAAACATAGGAGTGCATAGAGATTTTTGAATTAGAGTTTTAGATTTCTCTGGATAGATACCTAGGAGTAGAATTGCTGGATCATAAGGTAGTTTCATTTTCAGATTTTTGAGATACCTCCATACTGTTTTCCATAGTGGCTGCACCAATCTGCAATCCCACCAACAGTGCACAGGCGTTCCCTTTTCTCCACATCCGCGCCAGCACTTGTTGTTTGTTGATTTATTGATGATAGCCATTTTGACTGGGGTGAGGTGGTATCTCATTGTGGTTTCTATTTGCATTTCTCTGATGGTTAGTGAGGTTGAGCATTTCTTCATATGTCTGTTTGTCATCTGTATGTCCTTTTTAGAAAAATGTCTCTTCATGTCCTCTGCCCATTTTTTAATTGGGTTGCTTGTTTTTATGGAGTTGAGTTGAGTGAGTTTTTTAATAAATTTGTGATATTAATCCCTTATCAGATATATCATTGGCAGATATCTTTTCCCATTCAGTAGGATCCCTTTTTGTTTTATTGATGGTTTCCTTTGCTATGAAAAAACTTTTTAGTTTGATGTAATCCCACATGTTTATTTTTTCTTTTACTTCCCTTGCGTGAGGGGATATATCAGTAAAAATCTTACTCCGGGTAATGTCTGTGAAGTTTCTTCCTATATTTTCTTATAGGAATTTTATGGTTTCAGATCTTACATTTAAGTCTTTAAGCCATTTTGAATTTATTTTTGTATATGGTATAAGGAGGTGGTCCAGCTTCATTTTTTTGCATGTGTCTGTCCAGGTTTCCCAGCACCATTTATTGAATAGACTGTCTTTACCCCATTTTACATTCTTGCTTCCATTGTCGTAGATTAAATGGCCATATAGGCATGGATTTATTTCTGGACTCTCTATTCTGTTCCATTGGTCTATGTGTTTGTTTTTATGCCAGTACCATGCCGTTTTGATTACTGTAGCCTTGTAGTATAATTTGATGTCAGGTATTGTTATATTTCCCACTTTGTTCTTATTTCTCAAGATTGCGGAGGCTATACGGGGTCTTTTATGGTCCCATATAAATTTTAGGATTTTATGTTCTATTTCTGTGAAAAACAAAGAAATTTTTAAAAGCTGGTGGACTGACACAGAATTGCCAGATACTTATTTTACCTATACTTATTTTACCTATTCTAACAAGACTAAACTAAACTATAAAACTACCACCACCATTGTTTATATTTAAAGAATATGTTAACAGAAAATTTAAAAGGGCATGTTATCAACAATTAAAAATTCAGTATATTTAGCTTTTGAAACTTGCCAGGTTGCCCAGTTATTTTTCTTAACTGTCCCCAGTCTACATAAAAGCTTCAACATGGGACAGTACTTTGGTGCCCCCCACACCCTCAAAGGTGACTTAGTATGGAAGGCCACCAGAGTATTTACCGAGTAGCTCTGGTCACAAGACAGATGAGACCTGAGCTCTTAAGTTTGCTCATGAGCATGCCAGTCTTATCATATTTGTTGTGATGCTGAGAGAATATATGTGTAGTAAGTATAGGAGCCTGGAATATCATTGAACATTTTTTGTTTCAACATTAAGGCACTGATGAGAAAATGTCCTGATGGTAGGCAATGAAACTTCAAAATCCAACCCATGAAATGCAGTCTGCTCCATCCAAATAGACCTGTATTTATTGGCAGTGATAGTAGCAATATGTGCGGAAGGCATTATTTCTGGACACCTGTCATGCAAATAGGAAACTCTTGTCTCCATAAAGATAATGACAAATGTTGAATCCTTTTTCTGGCTGACTCTTTTGTGTTAAGACCAGAACAATCAAAAAATAGTTATCACAGACAAACCATACAGGTTAGCTGAGAATATTTACCATTATTCATTAGTTGATTGAAAAATTGGCATAATGATTGATTACCTACTATTTTTTTGGAAAACAGAAGTACTACGTCCTTCTGATTATCTGTGCCTCTCTTACAGAGCTTACTGCTTTAAACTTCGTTAGAATTATGTAATCCAACTCCTTAATGCCCATATCTTACTGTTCTTATTAGATTATAAGCTACTAGATATCAAGGAGGATATTGGGTTTATTATTGAAATATCATCGTGATTTGCCTGGGTCATGAACATGTTAGGCACTCAATAAGGATAGTTATTGTTGGGTAAATAAGTAGCTGACTGATCTAACAGAAATACCACAAAATAAAATTACAAGAATATCCCCAACAAAATAGGAAAACATTGTTTAGGTATAGGAGAAAAAGTAGATCAGGAAACATAGGAATGGAATCTATGGTTCTTACAGTAAGTTGTGGAGTTCTGTGGAAACTGGCTGGCAATAATCGTAATAATGATTAAAAGTAGTGAGTACTTAGTCGATGTTATATCATGTTTCGTGCATTGACTCCTGACAGCCTCAAGGGTTTTTGTCCTTGTCACCTTTTTATAGATGGAGCCAAGGCTTAGAAAAATGAAGTGACTTGCTCAAGGTCGCACAGCTGTTAAGTATGGATTTGAACTCGAGTCTAATTCTAGAATGCCTGTGCTGAGCCGCAGTACGCTCCTCTGGGACTGGTGTCAGGCACGTGTCAGTTAAGAATGCAGTATTTCTAGGCTTGTCCTATCAGCAAGCGGTTTCTCTGCCAATAGAGTTTCTTGTGTCCTTGCCAGGAGACTTTCACTGTTAAAACGAGTTAACATTAGTTCCTCTGTTCGTTAACGGTAATTCTCCTATGTAACTTAGTTGAGGACGGAGAACTTCCCTTTGGTGGGAGAAGAGCAAGAGGCAGCTGCCTGTGGGGCATGGGCCCTCCTTCACTGAGAGAATATGGGTGTATAAGCACGCTCCTGGGTCCCCGACACCATCAGTCACCCTGATTTTCTCCTGAGAAGAAACCAGGAGGAGCAGTGGCGGGTAATTAGAAATCTGCTTTGTTTCTTCCATCTGGCAGGAGAGATGTTTTCTTGTGTTCTGCACATGATTAGAATGAATGAAATCAGGCCGTGTTCCCCTCTCCTTGGTGGGGTTTCCTTGAGGTGTGTGTAGCTTTCCAAACAGGAGAGCTTTTACTTCCAAGGGGCTGCCCTTCTGTCTTGCAGCAGAAAGAGTTGTGATCCGGAACACACTAATGAAGGAGACAGACACATAAACCAGCACTGAGTCAGGCAGTCAAGAGTTCAAGAAACCAGGAGTGATTTTGGAGATGAAGGGGAAGGTAGTATAGAGAGGGTATCCTCTTTGGGATTTCCATTGCCAGACAGAGCAGGGCCAAAGAAACTCTTGTGTCCTTTTATCAAGCCAGAAAGTCTCCGTGGAGAAGGGATATCCAGAGTTTCTTCAACAGGGAAAGAGCTTAGCTGGCTTCTGTGCTGAATTGAGCAAGGGAGGTAATTCCATCCTGGCCTGACTAACAAGGAGAGAAGTTCCAAGGCAGGACGACTTGAGGGGCTTCATGGAACCCAGGCATAGGGTTTTACCTTTGAACTTTTCCTTTTTACCAACTCCTATACCATCTCTGGACTAGGAGCAGCTACTAGTAGTTGGGCCCCAGTTTCTTCCTCTGTTAAATATGGTTTAGTAATACCTCATCGGGTTGTTGTGAGAAGCACATGACATAATAGATGGGAGAACACTTTAAACCCTAGAGTGGATAGACACCCATTTGTGGAAACCCCTGGCGCCTTCCTTCTGTGTTGGTGAAGCACCTGGGAGGCAGGATGAAACCTACTGGAGCTTGGCTTTGACCTTGTCCATCCTGTTGGTTGCCTGAAGGCACTTTCTGGATTAGTAGGTTGTGAGGGAAGAATGAGGAAGGATGGGAGAGTGGGAGAGGTAAGTCCTCCGTCCAATTCCTGGGGTCATAGAGGCAGAAGGAAGCATTCTTGAAATAAACGGAATCCCGCTTGCTTTCCACACAAGCCTCTCAGCCTCTGCTGCTCTGGGCCTGTGCTGCCCCTCCCCGCCCCCCCCTCCCTCTCCCCCCACAGCAGTGGACCAGTGGGACTGGAGGGCAGGGTTGTGTACTGGTCCTTGTGGTAGGAGGGGAGGGGCTGGCTCGGGAGGCTCCCAGCTGGGAGTTGACACAGATGAACAGACCAGACGGTAAGACCAATGCCTGCATCCCACACTGTCACCCCAGAGCCAGTGACTAATAGTGGCAGAGGGTGGGGAGAGGAGAGTGCTGAGGAGGGTAGTGGGGGACAGGGAAGTGGTGAGGAGCACCTGACCGGGAGCAGCTCTGGCCATCTGCCATCCCCTCTCACAGGCTCTGCTGACTGCAGTTGGGAATTTGGAAGAGGATTCTGGCTGGAGGAGGAGGAGGAGGCTTGTTGCAATGGAGTGTTTAGGAGGCTGCTCCCTCCCCCGTTGTTCCCTCTAGCTTCCTGACCTCCAAAATGCTCCTTAAATATAACACTCTGCGCCTGATGACTCCCCTGCCTGAGCTTGGAGCTTTGATTCCCCAACGTGTGACTGCAGCACTGCTCTGGCCCAGTTTGCCAGCTCCTGGAGGCCTGCAGCTCTGCCCGGTACTGCGGCTCTGCTCTCCTGGAAAGGGCAGAAGGAGAGCAGCACAGGATCCAAGAACTGGAGTTAGAAGGAGAGCCTCAGGGATCATGTTGTCTGTCTGTTTTCTGCTCCAGACATGCTCCTGGTGACTTCCCATGGTCGTGAGGAGGCTTGAGCTTCTGGTGGTGGAAAAAGCCACTGGTGAGGAGGTGGGAGTTAGGAGGGCTGAATTCTCCCGCGTGTTCACAGCTCCCAGGTTTCCCTTGGCCAGGGCCATGTGTGTCTGCTTCCGAGAGGCCCAGCCGTTTGCTCTGGTTGAAAGCCCTTTCTCACCATTCTAGTCCCTACTTATGGACGAGGCAAGAAATGCCAGTCATGTTTTTGCTGGATTAGAAAAGGAACAGCACCAGGGTGGGTGAGACCTTTAGGCTTGTAGGAGGCAAAAGAAAGTCAAAGCAGCTGAAATCAAAAAGGAACTTTTCCCAACCTTCGTTCCAAACCTAATGAAGTTTGGAAGAAACCGTTGTAACAAGAGGCTTGGAGCCATACAATCCAAACTTATGTTAATCAAACCTTGTAAACACAAACTTTTGAATATCCGTGAGGCTTGGAAGGCCAATTTTTTGAGCTTAGATTTTTGAAACTGCAGATAACACAACATCCTCCTAGGCAATCCTTCAGCCCACATCCTGCCCTTTCAAGTCTACTCACAAAAACCCAAAAACAATTAAGTCAGGTATTTTCTAATTACTGTGTTTATTTTAAAATTGTTTCTACACAGATTATATGTAAAACATTAAATGTGCGTGAAGTCTACCGAAAGAAGAAACAACAGGGTGGTGAACACACAATGGGATTTATAGATGATGTATTACAGAATTGTACACCTGAAATCTATATAACTTTACTAACAATTGTTACCGCAATAAACTTTAATTAAATATATATATATATATAAAGAAAAGAAAAGCAACAACAAACACTATGTGCTTCTTACCTATCTTGCTGAACCCATTGTCTCCCCATCCTTCAAAGATGACCTCGTTTTTGAATGTTGAGTTTGTTATTCCCTTAATTTTTTTATTGTATAGATGCAGAATACAGTAGTTCCCCCTTATCCACTGGGGATATGTCTAACACCCCCCAGTGGATGCCTGAAACTGCAAACAGTACTGAAACCTGCATATACTAATCGTTTTCCTATGCATACCTGTCTTTTCATTTTATTGCTTCTTGTTGGCATCTCCCAATTGCCAGCATCACTACTCATGCTTTGGGGCCATTATTAAGTGACATAAGGGTTACTTGAACCCAAGCACTGCCATACTCTGATAATCGATCTGCTACTAAGTGGCTAAGGGGTGGGGAGCACATACAGTGTGGGTGTGCTGGACAAAGGGGTGATTCATGTCCTGGGCGGGTTGGAGCAGAGCAGGGTGGTGTGAGATTTCATTATGCTACTGAAAATGACGTGCAATTTAAAACTTACGAATTGCTTATTTCTGTCATGTTCCTTCTAGTATTTTTGGACCGCAGTTGACCCAGGGTAACTGACACCACGGAAAGCAAAACTGAGGATAAGGGTGGGGGCTACTGTATCTATCTGTATAGATACAGAATATCTGAATATTCCGTATCAATATCAACATAAAATTATCTATCCTTTCATGTGTTTGTTCTGTAACTATATACGCATGGAATCATACTACATGCAGTCCTCATTGCTGTGCATCAGTGGGAAAGAAACTGTTAGGTGTCAGGGGATGCATTTCTTAAACTTTAGTACATGATACAAAATAGTTTGCTTAGGTAGTCGAACCAGTACACATTTCCTTTAGTTCCTTTCCAACTGTCATGCAGGGCGTCATGCGGCATCTCCGGTCCCGTTCCCCACATAAGAACGCAGGATATGGTGAGGCCAAAAGGACCACCAACGGAGCCATAGGTAGGGGAGTCATATCACTTCAGTCTCGCTGGCGGCTGGGTTGGCGACACGGGAAGTAGGAGCCACATGATCCTCAACCCGCATTCCACTTGTCTCTGCCATCCAACCTCACTTGCTAACTGCAATCTGCCTCTCTGCAATCCACAATCCACACTCCGCCACGCCATGCCACCATCTTCTTGCTAGCCCCCATTTTCTGCTAGTATAGCCACAGCAGTTATATTAGTGGCCAGTAGCTCACTGGTTACAGCTGACAGCCAACTAGCCACAGCTGATGGCCATCCAGTCACAGTTGATGGCCATTTACTATCTGAGCCAACACCTTTCCATGTGAGGCCGAGAGACTGGAAACTGCACTCCTGGCTCTGTCCCCACATTCCATCCCTACAGGGTCTCACCTCACAATCTATACAAGTATCTTCCCGAGGGACCCCGTGCGAGAAGCCTGGAGGTGAATGCAATATCCTGGACACAGCCAGGGTTTCTCAGGGCACCATCAGTCCTTCTGGGCACAGCCAGATTTCCTGGGCTTCTTAGGATACCACCAGTCTCCCCAGGCACAGCCAGGGCTCTCAGGGTACTGCCACTCTCTCTGGGCACAACCAGACTGCCTGGACACAGCCAGGGCCTCTCAGGGCGCTGCCCCTCTCTCTGGGCACAGCCCAGCTTCCTGGGCTCAGCCAGGGCCTCTCAGGGCACTGCCACTCTCTCTGAGCCTTTCAGGGTACCATGCTGGAACAACAGCATCTCACAATCAAGGTGCTTACATATTCTCGATGGCGGCCCGTCAAGACACAAAAGCAAACATCTGCCAGTTCCACTACATGGTGGTACGTTCCCAAGCAAACAGTCAAGCGGTCCATTAAATTAGGGATGGAACGCAATTCCCCATAGTCCACAGTCATTCGCCAGGGCTGTGGATTGGCCTCACAATGTGTGCCCTCTCCACAGGGTGAGGTCTCCAAGTCCTCTCCAACCTGGGGGTGAGGGCCTCAGCAAGCACTTCTCAGCCCACAGGGCCGCAACGACCTTTGCTTTCTCCGCCCTACGCTGGTTGGGGAACCGTCCACGTCTTCCCACCCCTCCACGGGGTTCCAGCTCTCAGGCAGCTGCTCCTCCTGGTCTTCCTGAGACTGAGTGTTCATAAGCACAAACTGCTCCACCGCCCCCTGGAGAGCTTTGGCCGGCACTGTACCTTGCTCGCTGCGCCATATGTCATGCAGGGCGTCATGCGGGGTCTCTGGTCGCGCTCCCCACATAAGAACACAGGACATGGTGAGGCCAAAAAGGAACATCCACGGAGCCATAGGTAGGGGAGTCATACCACTATAGTCTTGCTGGCGGCTGAGTTGGAGACACAGGAAGCAGAAGCCACACTATCCACAACCCACTGTCCGCTTGTCTCTGCTAACCAACCTCACTTGCTAACTGCAATCTGCCTCTCTGCAATCCGCAATCCACACTCCACTACGCCACGCCACGCCATGCCACACTAGCAGCTAGCCCCCATTTTGCTGCTAGCGTAGCCACGGCAGTTATATTAGTGGCCAGTGGCTCACTGGTTACAGCTGACGGCCAACTAGCCACAGCTGATGGCCATTTGATCAGTCGATGGCCATTTACTACCTGCGCCAGCACCTTTCCAATGTCAGGCCTAGAGCCTGGAAACTGCACTCCTGGCTCTGTCACCACACCAACCTTGATATTTTAAGATATTCATTTTTGTCAAGTAGATGGGTATGAGATAGCGTCTCATTGGAGCTTAAATTTGCATTTTCCTGGGTACTAATGAGGTTAGGCATCTTTTTATATATTTACAGATCATTTTCTCTTCTGAAAGTGCTTATTTAAATCATTTGTCCATTTTTTGAATTTTCTTCCTTTTTCTTATTGATAGAATCGAATGCACCTGCCTGATCATTAATTTGTATCCAGCCCCAGAGTAATCTAGAATTATATCAGTGTTGACAATTTACCCGTCAGAGAATTTTTTAAACCATACAAACAGCCTGCCGTCTATGAGAAGATAAAAGAGGGAAAATAAATGAGGAATGTTTCTTCATTTTGCTTGGTCTTACTCTAATTCAGGAAAAGACAGTGATCCCATGACTCTTTAGAATCATGTTTAGGTCATATTTTGAGATTTTTCTTTGTGGACCACAAAAATGGAGCTCTGTGAAAAGCCCTGGGTTCAGAAACAAGAAAGATCCAAGGGATAACTGTCTCCCATCAACCAGGCTTTTCTTTTTCCTCCCCTTTTTGTGTTCCTTATAACGTATACACACACTGACACTTAAGCCAATTAACTCATCAGTGATGGAAGAAGAAGCTGGCTTGACTTAGTCTCTTTTTTACCTGTTGCCTGTATTCTTTTTGTCCTGGGAGCATGTGAGCCCTTATAAATCAGTTTGTCTGGTAGAGAAAAGTTTTTTGTAAGCATGAATAGTGATTCAGAGACGGGGTTTTGGAGTTGGACATGCCTACATTCAAATCCCAAGTCTGCAGCTTGCTGGCGTTAGGCATTAGGCAAATCAAGGCATCACACTCTTTAGTTTTCAGCTGCATTACCTGGCAAATAATGATAGTTACAACTCATAATAACAAGGAAGTACGGATTCAATGAGATAATGCATGTACAATGCTTAGTATGATGCCTGAAATAATATGCCCTCAATAAATTCTTAGTACTAATAGTTGAAAAGGAGGGTTAATTTTTTTTAAACAGGTAAAGATTAAACACTAAAGAATGTTAACATTTACAATATTGTGTTTCTAATGCAATACTTGAAAAGCTTTGGTCCAGGTTTTATGTGTTACTTGAGATCAGAGCAGTTAGTAGGGCAGGATGAAAATATTCTCATTTACCTGGAGTACTCCCAGCAACATTTGTCTAGGGGCTGGATCACATGACCTAGGAGGCTGGTTGAGTGGATTATCTAGGTCGTAAAGGAGAACTATGCATTTCTGGAATCTGTTGCATCCCTGTAATCAATACATGTGCTGAAAGTATGGCCTGGGTACAGGCTCAAGGAGCTTTAAAAAGATAACTATGGGTGTATTCAGAAGTCTTGAAAGTATTTCAGTGTTTTCTAGCATGGGGGCTACGAATGGAGGGAAACTCCACAGCCCAGAACTGCTTTGGGGGTACATCTCTGAAAGCACAGGATCCCTTAAGGAATATTTCTGCTGGACCATCTGGACACTGGAGAGAGACTGCAGTGTTCTAATTAGGTTTGAATAAGGTCACTTCAATTAAACACGTGTTTACAGTACTCCTCCTGTATGCAAGCCCTCCTGGTCAGTGGGCAGATGGAGCTGAACAAGATACACAGCCCCTGACTTCAGAGAGTTTACCATCTAGAAAGAGGAAGGCAGATAATAAACAAGGAATTACAAATACAATGAGTATTAGCAACAAGGGGATCTGTACTCCAGTTCTTCTTCAGAGTATCACTTTAGAGGGTCAAGTATAGATGACGTGCATACAACAAATATGGATTTCTGTAGATCACTTTGGGGCAAGTTACAGGGTACAGGCTCATTACGGTTCAGTTGAGGGTTGCTATTTCATAATTAATCTCCTCTTTGTTCCTTCTCACCCATCGCATTACTAACCCAGACAGTCAGTAATCTAGGGGAGGACAGACAAAAGCAATCACATAGCCAGGGAAGTTGTTGGGGCTGGAACTCCTCACTGGGCCCCAAACTGGAGGATTTTAAAAGGAGCCTTTTCCCTCTTTCCCATGAATTGTATGTCCGAGTTGAAGTTGAAACTCTCTGTTCCTCCTCACTTGATGCTGTGCCTGGTCTGCATCTTCTTGGAGCCTTGTGCCAGTGATAAAATGTTTAAATCCCACACCAGGCCTTCCTGGCCACCTTAAAAGAATCCCTGGCCTCAGGGGACTGGGTGCACCACCATAAGTTGCTGCCTCATCACTTGCCCCAGAAGTCAGTGGCAAGGCAATTTCCCCAGCAGAGGAAGAGAGCTGCGTGTTGAGTGCAGAGAACTGCTCAGACTACGGAGGCGCTAGCCCCGCCTTGCTGGGAAAGGGTGAGGATTCTATTTAAGGTGGTCTTGTGCAGCTCGCCTGCCATCTGACTCCCAGGCATGCACCACCTAGCTTTTCCGGTCTGCTCAGCTTTGGATTCCTCAGGTTTGCAGGGGGCCTGGGACAAGGCTCCCCTCCACCCAGAGATGGGGCATTTTAAACCCTTGGTGGATGCCCATGGAAATGCTAATCTCTCCGATGTTTACACCCCTCTTCTCTGCCTCTCCAGCACCTCATTGCTCACCCACTTTCTCCCTGACTTTCTGTCCCATCCTGGGACAAAACATGTGCTGTGTCTTTAAATGGGCGGAAGTGGCTGGCAGTGCTTTGCTTGGGTACTGCATTGATGAGGAGATTACATGGAGCTGCGGGAGCTGCCGCCTGGGGGAAGAGAGGTGCAGCTTCTGCTAGGTTTTTGCTCTCCCCCTGGGTTCTTCTTGGGTTCTCTGAGCCGGCATGAGGTGAGGGTGGGTGGGTGGCCGGCCGGCCTGCCTGTTGACAGCAACTCCAGGGCTGTTTTGCAGCCTTGCCAGCATTACCCATCCTCATCAGAATCTGGCAGTAGCAGCAGCAGCTTGGGCAGGCAGCTCCGGCCCCCGGCTGGATTTGCAGAAGCTGTGCTTGGCCTCCAAACCCAGCTTTCAGCTGGGAAAGGGGGAAGAAGGGAAAGCAGCAGCAGCAGTTCTGGCTTGCGCTTTCTCTATCTCTCTCTTTCTCTTTTGTTTCTTTCTGTGTTCAAGTCACATTACATGGGATTCTGTTCTTTTGGGACTTCGTCATCTTTTCAAATATGTCCTGGGACCTCCAGAGCTGTAACAGGGATGCTAAGGACATGGTCAGTGGATTATCGTGACTGTACTAATGAAAGGATTCAAGCTCTCCTGGTAAGTAGAGGAGGCATAAGGCACCTTCCTCTTCTGTTGTCTTTCTTCAACCCTGTGTTCCCCCCAGCACCTCAAATCCTCAAGAGAGTCTCCTGCAGAGAGGCCCATCTCCCTAGAGGGGTATCAAAGGGTTAAGATGGGGCCACACACTCTACAAAGTTGGGTTACCCTTTGGCTCACTCCAGCGTCTGTATCGCTGCAGGACTTTCTGCCGGCATCTTCCTGGGTTTTGTGGAAGTTGGGGGGCAGTGGAGAGAGTCAACTGCAGCTGAAAAACTTCTTTAACTTTGCGGGGGTTAGGGGTCGTGCCCACCGAGGGAACTTGATAAAGAAAGATCCCTTTCACGAGGTCCTGTGTGACCGCACTAGGCTGCTGGTACATTCTTACTCTCCCTGCACTAGGAGGGGCCTTTCTCACCCTGCTTCTTAGGGCATCTTTACCCCTGTAGCCAATCTCTGACCTCTTAGAGGCTTCTCTCTGAGGAGAGAGTCTTGAAGGGCCAGGCTCCAACCTCTAGCATACATGGTGTTCAAAGGAGAGTGGACTGTCCCCACCCGCACACCCACCACACACACACCCCTTGGAGCTTAATGTTGGGATAGTAAAGCCACCTCCTGTTTGGGGTGTAGGGTAGCTATATTATAGCCGCAGAAGTAGTCAGAATATATTTACCTCCAATTTAAAAGTAAAGCCTTTACTTCTCCCTCTTCTCCTTTAAATCAGACAAGAGGGTGAATTGGCTTTTTCTCACCTGGAGAAGCAAGATTTTGCTTGGAAAACTTGGTCATACCAGGCGTGTGGCACTCCCTGCAGGCCAGCTTGCGCAGCTCAGAGAAGAAAGGCTTCTGGGGCTGAGAATGGAGCTTTCTATCCTTGAAGGTGCTGGCGGGTGGGAGGAGGAGAAGGAGCTTGTGACAGCTCCCTGCCAGGATGCATCCTGCCTTTCTTGAAGCCAGCAGTCCAAGGTGGGGTGGTGATAGGGTCATCTCTGGATGGGAGCTTGATTTTCAGAGTCGGGGGTAGGTATTGAGCAGTTTAACGCATGGAGTCCCAGCTTGGCTCTAGGGAAACCCTACCCTAGGTTAAACCCTGATAAAATTCATCTAGTTTACCAGCCCTCCTCCTTTAGGCAGGAGGATCTTTTACTGGGTCTTCAAAAGGTACTTTGCAGAAGGGAAAGGGAGGAGCTTAAAAAGAAGCTTTTTAAAAGCTTCGCTCTGAAAACCTGTGAGGTTCCAAGTAGTGGTGAGCGTCAGTGACTACCCAGTGACTACCCTGTAGTTTCTTCTCAAGATGTGACATCTCTCCTCCTTGTGCTGAAGGCCCTCCTCTGAATTTGAGAAAGTGGGGTAGAAGTACTACAGTGCCATCCCTGTCCTTGCTTTCTTGTCCCTGAGTTGGGAGACATTAGCAGTCTGTTGTCACTGGGATTTCCAGGCCCGGTCAGCATCCGAGCTGCACCTTTAATCCTCAGCAGAGTAGAGCTGGGCCTGTCACTTGGCTGAGGCTTCCAAGGAGAGCCCAGATGCTGCTGGGAGAGCTGCTGGGCTCCTCATCAGAAGTCACTCCGCATCCCTGCACGCCCCTGTATTGGCACAGGCAGGTTGGACTGAGGGGTGCTTGGCTGTTATTCAGGATGAGATATGACTTTAACACAGAATGCTTCTCTGCTCAGTTCCGGCGGGTCCCTCAGGGTCATGTCATGCAGAGATGTTTGCCCTTAAAAATCTGTCTTGAGTATCTCTTGATGCATTTCAACAGAAGAGCAGTGTTAAGCTGGGAACTATAAGTGGGGTAACCTTATCCTTTTCTGGCAAATAAAATGTTCCAAGGATTGGGAAATTTTGTTATTTATGGCTGCCTGGATGCTGTTAGAGCCTGTGATCTGCCTTGTTGTGTTGTAGATGTTTGGGCTTGAAATCCTGTGTTGGAGTACTCCCTACTCTCCCAACAGTGAGACTTGGTAGAAACAAGATAACCGAACATATTGGCAGCCTTGTTCTGGATGACAACACCGTGTGCATATGGGAAAGGATGGAACTAACCACCTTTTTAATGGTTGAATTATTTCTAGAAACATTTCCGGATGTTTCTAATGTTAATGCGAAACATTACTGTGTTAGTGATATAAACAATGATAATGCTGATGACCATTGTAGTAGCCACTGACGTTTACTGAGTGCCAGCCAGCGCCTTGAGCACCTTATGTGTGTTGAGTCACACAGTGCCTACAGCATCATGCTTAAGAGCCCCATTTTACAGAGTGAGTAAACTGAGACCCAGAGAGCTTACGTTACTGCTTGAGAGCATACAAGTAGGAATCCGGCTTGGGATTTGCAGGTGATTTTCCCAAGTGATTCACCTGTCTTTCGTCGCTCTTCTGTAGGGCATTTTCCTCTGAATGTAGCACCATTCTAGAGATTGGCTGTTTTCCTGCTTTGCTGTCTCTGCCTTATATTTATTTGGTTAATTAGACTTATTTTAGAAGGGTATGGAAAAAGTGCATTGTCTCATTCAATCCTTACTATAATCCCATGAAGTGGCTGGTATCTGCATGTGAGAGCTAAGGAAACTGAAGTACAGAGTGGTAAAGGATTTTAACTAAATTCATGCAACTAATTAGTGAAAAGGCCAGGATGCAAACTCTAGTGACTTGACTATTATTTCGGTTTTGCAACTACCACAGCAATGGCAAGGTGTGTCTGTATTAGACCAACTTTCCCAGAGAGCAGGGTCAATGTCTATACATTCATTATTCATTCAACCCTTCATTTCTACAGATTTTGACCATGTAATTATTATTTTCACAGCCCTGTGTGTACGCATTGCGGGGGTTAAAAAATGGGAAGGACTTTGCCTCTGACTTCTAGGGACTGGTATTCTCACAGGTAAAATGAGACCCAACCCTTCTACACACACACACACACACACACACACACACACACACCACACCACACCATCCCCCCCCACCTACAGAACAAGTCAGTAAATGCTGAGGGACGGATACATGCAATGAACAACAAACACTCTAGAAATTCAGAGGAGACTGGAATTAATTTCAGCTGGGGTAGCAGAGAAGCTTTTTAGAGTAACTGTCACTTGGCTGGGTATTTGAAGGCTGGACAGGGTTAGGTAAGTGTACCGCACTAACACCACACCTTGTGGATTTACGAAGTTCTCACAGAAGATGCTTTGGGGTAAAGCTGACCAAGATGTGTGTCTGTGATTGACAAGTGGCTGGATTGTGAAATACCATGTTTTGCTGAAAATAAGACCTAACCGGAAAATAAGCCCTAGCATGATTTTTCAGGATGACATCTCCTGAACATAAGCTCTAATGCGTCTCTTAGAGCAAAAATTAATATAAGACCCGGTCTTATTTTCGGGGAATCACAGTAGAAATCTTCTCCACATTCCAGTCTTCCCAATATTAGGGCAGGGACTTTAGGCTCTCTCAAAGATAATTTTGTGATTTCATGTCCTGATAACTTGTTGAGCAAGGCACGGGCAGCAGTGGAGGAGATTTAGATAGGAGGTGGCACATGCAAACAGATAGGGCTGTGCCAGAGCGGATCTGTGGGACAAATGCGGTTTGGAAACCAAGTAACTTATTTAAAGAACAATTCACCAGTCCTCCTTAGCTTCTACATGCTAAACAGTTTTTGTATGTAAGTGTGATGTAAAGACATTCTTAATTCCTATAGAGCTTCAGAACCTCAAACAACAAGATCTCCAATTTCATGAGACTGCTTCCTGTACAGATTGTTTTGGCCCCCACAGGACTTGGCAGACTGTAATGACATCTGTCTGGATTCTCTGTCCTCGTGTTCCTGGTCCTCACATCTGTTGGGGCGGATGGTGCAGTCTCCACAGAGCCTGGAGGCTGTGACAGACCTTCAGGAAAGTCAGTGTGCTGGCAGAATTTGACTCTGTGAAAAAAGAGAGAGAGGATAGTTCTTGACACAGCAGAGGAAGCATTTCTGTGGCCAGGTCTTGGTCCACAGATGAGAGGAATTTGAAGTTTCTCATTGTGTTTGGGTGAGGGAGCAGTCGTGTTACTTTCACACTGTTTATTAGGGATGTGAGTACTATATGAGAAAACCTACTCATTTATGTTCTTACCAGGTGTCAGGGACAGAAATTCATTTTTGCACTCCTCCATATTTCTTGGAGAGTAATGGTCATCCATATTTTATTTGATACTAAAGGTCAATTGTCCAGTGTACTTTTTTCCTTCAAATCTGTCAAAGAATGGAGTGCTGTTCCTATTTCAGCTCTGGTTTAGTTTTATGAAAGGAGAAGTGGGTTAGGTTGCAGCAGGGAGAACTTAAGTTAGACAAAAGGAAAAAGTTTGGAATTTCTGTCTCTGGAGTGTTAAGATCAAGACATGCATTTATCTTTCGAGGTTCTTTCTGTGAAAAGTTTATTCTAAAGAAGAAAGCCCTGGTATGACCTGTGTGCACCTTCTTTAGAGCCGAGCTTCCCAGCTATTCAGATGTTTACCGGAAGGTGAGCTTCGGTAAAGGCTGGGGTCTCTCAGTAGCTTGAGATTCTGTGGAGAGCCACTCTGAATCTGAATCCTGTGACTACCTTTGACATGCTGTGTGGTCCTGTGGGGGCCTCCTGTCTGCTGTGGGTGGTAGCTGTTTTGAAAAGGGGATTAAATAACAGTGCCGGGCAGATTAACTGGTCTCTGAGCTTCCTTTTTTTTTTTTTTTTTTTTTTTTTTTGAGTTTATTGGGGAAGGGGAACAGAACTTTATTGGGGAACAGTGTGTACTTCCAGGCCTTTTTTCCAAGTCAAGTTGTTGTCCTTTCAGTCTTAGTTGTGGAGGGTGCCGTTCAGCTTCAAGTTGTTGTCCTTTCAGTCTTAGTTGTGGAAGGCGCAGCTCAGCTCCAGGTCCAGTTGCCATTGCTAGTTGCAGGGGGCATAACCCAACATGCCTTGCGGGAGTCGAACCGGCAACCTTGTGGTTGAGAGGATGCGCTCCAACCAACTGAGCCATCTGGGAGCTCAGTGGCAGCTCGGCTCAAGGTGCGGTGTTCAATTTTATTTGCAGGGGGCGCTGCCCACCATCCCTTGCGGGACTCGAGGAATTGAACTGGCAACCTTGTGGTTGAGAGCCCACTGGCCCATGTGGGACTTGAACCGGCAGCCTTCGGAGTTAGGAGCATGGAGCTCTAACTGCCTGAGCCACCGGCCCGGCCCTCTGAGCTTCCTTTTTACAAACGATCTAGAAGAAGACCACAGCCCTCAGAGAGCGGGTTGCTTGTGATGTGAACTGTGGGTGCACGTTTGCCAGCAGGAGACACTACAATAAACTTTTATTTGAAAATATTAATTATTCATTTACAAATACCCTCCAGCAGGCACACCCTCTTGCTAACAGTATGAGATTTACTTTATTATTTGGTGGGATGGGAATTGGGAGTTTTCCCACAGCCTGGTAAATCCGGCACACTGAGTGCTGGTCATATAAGCATTTAAATCCCTTGCGTGATCAGGACAGCTCAGGGCAACAACTGGATCTTCTGGCTGTATGGATTTCTTAAAAGGATAGGCCTTTCCCACCTTTCACCCATGTTTCTACTTTGGGGAATTGCACCTAGCTTGAAATGAGCAGCAATAAACATTACTTGCTTTGCTTTTTGTCGTCATCATCACTGTTACTTTAAGAAGAAAGAGATTTATTCTACTGGAAAGTAAGCTTCTGGGTGGCAGAGGTTGTGTCCAACAAGTCAGGTCATGAGTACTTGAGGTTCTTTGCTGCTGGCGAGGAACCCTTCCTCCCGGTCAGTATGAGACCTGTTATTGAATTTTACAGTCGGAGGAGATGAGTTAGGGTTTCTCGTGATAGAACTTGAAGAAGAGCACTTCTGATTTCTTGCTAAATGGTCCAGAAGGCTGGACATTTCTTTCCTAAATGAGTTAAGGTGAAAGGATGTGATAAACCAGATATTGCTAGATGTCTTTATGTTCACTTGTCGTTAACGCTATTCTTTGGTTTGTATTTGCAGAAAGATGTTGAATTAGACCGGATAGGATAGGTTATGCTATTGTAACAACCAGCACCCAAAACCCACCCACCAACTCAGCAGCTTAACTCACTGTAAGTTAGTCCTTGACCACTCCAAGTCCCTCGGAGGCTCTCAGAAACTCTTCAGGGACATAGCCTCCATTGGTAGCTCAGTGACCCAGCCTGTAGAATGTCCTGGTACCTCCTCCACATTCACTACAGAGGGGTGGAGAACGTGGCTCTTAAATGCTTCTTCTTAGAAGCAAATACAGGGTCATCGGCCTTTCAGTACATTGGCCAGACTAGTCGTGTGGCCCTGCCTGAATGCAGGAAAGCTGGGAAATGTAGGCTTCTGAATGTCAGGAAGTGAGGACTGGAAATTCTGTTGGGCACCAGTAATGTCTACCATAGCTGCTTTTATGTAAGTGATGTCTTGGGCTCACTCCACTTTTTAAAACCTGATAATGTTTTCTTACTGCCTATGGAACAAAGGCCTTTATTTGCGATATCTGGGAGGACCTTGTGTGATCTTAGAACCAGGGATCAGTATACCACAGCTGTGGGCCAAATTCAGCTTGCTGCCTCTTTTTATACAGCTTACAAGCTAAGAATGTTTTTTCTACATTTTTAAGTGGTTTAAAAAAATCAAGAGAAGACTAATATTTCATGACATGTGAAAACTGGATGAAATTCAGATTTCAGTATCCATAAATAAAGTTTTATTGGAATGCAGCCAGGCTCATTTGTTTATACATTGTCCGTGGCTACTTTCATGCTACAACGTCAGAGTTGAGTGGTTCAGACAGAGAGCTATTTATTGTCTGATCCTTTACACACTGTTTGCTGCCCCTTAGCTAATTGAGGTAAATACTTCTCAAGTGCAACCAAGTGAAATATTTTTACTGGATACTTCCTAGCTAGAGCCTTGTTCTAGTCACTGTAAGAGTAATAGTGATGATGATAAAGATAATAATAATAGCTAATACTTACCTAACAACTTACTATTGACATGTATTTTAAATGTTTTCTATATATTAAATCATAGCAGTTTTTTTGGCTATGTATTATTATGTAGATTTTATAAATCAGTGAACTAAGGCGCCGAGAGGTTAAGTAATTGGCCCAAGTTCACACAACCCAAAAGTGTTGGAGCTGGCAGTCTGATTCCAGAGTCTATACTCTTAGCCACTACCATGACAAAGCAAACGGAAGACACATTTCTGTCCATGAGAAGAGAGAAGACTAATTAATAGCCATGAAAACTTAGAGAAATATCTTAAGGTAATTTATGAAGACAATGATATAAATTATAACCACCAAAGATGTGTAAAAAACAGAGAGAGGGAGAGAAAGAACAGTAATGGGCAAAATAAATGAGAGAAGGGCTGAATGGAGGAGGTGGGATGTGTGTTGATTCTTAAAGGATGGAAGCCACTGAGATTTTAAGAGAGTTGAACGCATCTCTCAGGCAGGGATGAAGTAAGAACTGGGTCACAGAACCCAGAACGAGGGCCTGCAGGAAGGGAGAGAGCTGAGCCGCCTCATCAGAACAAAGGGGTATGTGGGGTGCTCTGGTAGGATTTTAAGTGGCAGGACAGGGCTTACCTACAGCTGGCCTCAAAAGTGCGGCAGAGGCCTGTAGACCTGCAGTACTCAGCCGTGAGAAGCCCTCAGGCTCGGGGTGACCAAAGAGCCTGGAGACCAGTTCCCAACTCCCTGGAAGATGCTCTGGGCGGAGAATTGGAATAGTTCGGGGGGCCTGTGTTAAGAATAGGGTTAGAAATTATAATAACAATGCTCCTATAGTGTTCCTTTTTTTTTTTTTAAAGTCTCACAGTTGTACTGGAAAGGTGGTATTTATTCCATTTTACAAGTAAGGAAACTGAGTCTCAAAAGAGGTTTAAGTAGCAGACTGAAGATCACGTGGTAAATGCCAGAACTGGGATAACACTGAAGATGTCTAACTCTGAAACCTATGCTCTTAACCTCTACGCTGTACTCTGAGTTAGCGCGAAAAGAGTGTTTATTTGGTAGAAATCTGGAGCTTTAAACTTAACAATTTAGGAAAGGTTTGCCAAGGAGATGGGGCAATCTTTCTGGCTGGTAGTGCTCTCTTTATTAGTTGATCGTACAGGAGAATAATTTTTCCCAGCATACTCACCCCCATGGTGAGGCACGACCCTAGTCGTCACTGATCTGCTGGTTGTCACTTCAGGGCTCAGTAAGTGTTTATTTAAATAATTCTTTTTTAATTGTGAAATGCATCATGCATACAAAAAGAAGTACATAATGTATCTGTGCAGCTTAAAGAAATACAGTTGACCCTTGAACAACATGGGTTTGAACTGTGCAGGTCCATTTGTATGTGGATTTTTTTCAATAAATACTGTAAATGGATTTTCTTAACAGTTCCTTTGTCTAGCTTACTTTATTGTATTAATACAGTATATGATACATGTGGTTATTGACTGTTTATGTTATCTATAAGCCTTGTGGTCAACAGTAGGCTATTCATAGTTAAGCTGGGGGAGTCAAAGTTATATGTGGATTTTTCACTGTGGGAGAGCCTGAACCCTAACCCCTGTATTGTTCAAGAGTCAACTGTAATGGAACATTGTTCACCATCCAGTTAAGCATTAGAACATTACCTGAACCCTTTGAAAGCTGTTCAGTTGTTTTTTGTGTTTTATTTGTTTCATAAGATTTATGAAAATATTCAAAGGCTGGGAGGATAAACACCCCCCAACTACAAACCTTGGGAACTGTGCACTGGCTGGGTTCCTGAGTCTGGATTGGGGACTGTTCCCCCAGGGAGATAGGTTATGTTCTCAGCCAGCACTTCTTTGCTCTAACACTGGCAAACATGGCTGCTCCGTAACGTGGAGCTCTCTCCCTTTAGCTATGTGGTGGGCCCTAAGGGACAGTGCATACTGTTCTGCTGCCTTCTAGTTTTATGACTCTAGGCAAGTTGCTTACTCTCCCCAGTTCTTGATTTTCTCATCTGTAAAATGGTGCTAATCACACCTGTTGTAAGGATGGGGAGGATCAGATGACATAATTCCTGTCAATGCACCTAGGAGACCTGGCACATTGTAACCACCTTATAAATGTGAAGCTACTGTTACAGTCTTTATTGTTTTATGTTTGGCATTGTGCAAAGAAAGCGTGGTTCTTGCTCTCCACACTCTTAAAAATCCACAGTTGTTTCAACTGCCCGAGATGGATACAGAGAACTCTGATCATTATCTTTCTTGGAGCAACCAGGAAAAATAGCCTTAGGCCACTATCAGCCAATTTTACCTCTCCTTTCAAATTAACAACTTCCCAGATCCTATGTTTTAGTCTCATTGCTGGAACTCTTCTAAGTCTTCTGTCCTCCATGGATAGTGTCACTTGGTCACTCAACTGGAGGCTGGAACTTGTTCCACGGTACCACTCACCAAGTCTGTGAGCTTCAGCAAGGCACTAATGCTGTCATCTCTATGATGATGGATGAGATTAGAGCAGCAGATTTTATTTCTTACGGATCCTCGTGGACTTCAGGCTAAGGATCTCGAGTACAATGCCCTTTAACCTTCCCAAGTTCCCATTGGATTCTTCCTATTGTGTCTTTAATCCATGTATTCATTTGTGTACTTGACGAAGTTCTTGAGCACTCACTGGGCTAAGTGGTTGGAACACAAAGATGAGTAAGACCTGGTCCTGGCCCTGGAGGGTAGGGGTGGGGAGCCAGAACTGGACCCTCTTCCAGGTGGGGTCTCTCTTACCACTGCTGCAGATGATAGGAAAATTCCACAGGTGACTCAGATGCCTCTCCTGCTGTAGTACAAATAGATTTATCTTTCAGTGAAGATCTTTTTTGGGGCCCTTTCTCCTGAGACTGGGAGTCTCCTTGTTTCATAATAGCTTCCTTGCATGGACTTCAACTTTTTATCCCTACTGAACGGTCAGAGTTTATATCCCAGACATTATGACTTGACCTGCAAAACCACTTTGTTCCCAGAGGCTTAACTTGACAAACTGCAGGATGCAAAGTTGAGGAGCTATACCACTGGGCTTTTGAAGGCGGTCCACCCCTCTGGGTGAGTGTTATTTTCCTGAGCCATCTCTTTGGTCTAAAATGTACCTTTTTAATACGTATTTATTTATATTGCAAGTACTGACTGGCATGTTAAAGTGATTTTTTTAATCCTCTGATTTCATGAACCAAAAGTTTCTTCTTCTAATTCTTGCCTTCTTTGATAAACAAGCAAAATAAATGTGTACTGTTGTGAATCCAATTAGTAACCACTGTCATTCAGCTATTGAGCTGTCTGTATAAACCATTATAAACCATTACATTTATAGCTGCAATGATAGTGCTCCATTTTACCAAAATCTGTACTTGGATCAGTGAATACCAAGCTCTTGAATGTTGAGAGTATTGCATGTGCAGCTATAGAATTGGTTTTTCTTGCTTGTTGCAATCTTGACTTTTTCTTTTGGCTAAATTCTCCTAAGTATATTTCTAGGCATAAGTCAGGACCAATTCTAAGCTGGTCAGTAGTGCTAAAAATAATTAATATTTGCCACCAGTCACAAAAGACCCTTAGCCACCAATTGCCACAAGGACTGTGAACTCCAGACCTGTACCTCTCTGTTCCCTCGCTTCCTGGAATGAGCTAAGCTCCTCAAAGTCACTGCATGGAAAGCATATTTATAATTGTTTCCCATCCAACCTTCCCTTCACATCCTCTCTAGTCATTCAAAGTGGAAGCTTCTGAGCTTTTTTTTCCCTTGTTCTTCCTCACTCCCCATACCGTTCTGTCTTTGCAGTGTCTCTCTGATTTGCCCTCTGCCCATGACTACTGCCGCTATTTTAGTTTCACAACCTTCAAATATCTTGTTTGGCCCTTTGCAATAGCCACCACCTGGCTGATCTCTTCTTCTTTTTTTTTTTTTTTAAAAAAAACCACAGCTTTATTAAGATATAATTCATATACCATACAATTAACTCATTTAAATGTACAATTCATTGGTTGTTAGTATATTCATAGATACCATCACCACAGTCACTTTTAGAACATTTTCATCACCTGAAAAAGATACCCTGTACCTTTTAGCTGGTCCCCCCCTCCCCAATCCTCCCAGCCCAGGCCTAAGCAACTACTAATCTGCTTTGTCTCTATATATTCTCCTATTCTGGACATTCATGAATGGAATCATTTACACATATATGCAAACTTTTGTGACTGGCTTCTTTCACTTAGAATAATGTTTGCAAGGTTCATCCATGTCATAGCATGTGGCAGTACTTCATTCCTTTTGTATGACCGAATAATCTAATCACTTCTTGTGGCTCTCAGGTCCATTTTTCATTCAGCTGTCATACAGGACAGATTTCCAACCCTTCTTCAATAACTGAGTTTGGCTCCTTGCTGCATACAAAATGAAGGTGACACCATGGCATGGCACTGAAGGCCTTCTCCACACTGGCTCCATCCTGACTGTCCAGCCTCATCCTCCACTCCATCCTTCCACAAACCCAGCTGTCCCCACCATCCCACACACCTGTCCTTTGCAGAGTATGCCACATATCTTTTCACACCAGTACAATCTTGGGTTTTCCTGCTCCTTTGCTTATGTTTCTCCTTTCTCTGCCTATGGAAATACTATTTATCCTTCAGAATTTAGCTTTACTATCACCTCCTTGAAGAAGTTGTCCTAGATTTATCTTATCCCTAAATAAGAATTAATAAGTTTTTTATTCTCTGAGCACCTTGCTTGGATTCCCATAGTTGATTTCATTGTCTTGAAATAGATGTCATTCCATCTCTTATAACATATTAAATCTTCCCTGAGAGTAGAGTTATTCTAATTTTGGTTTTATTTTCTCATTGTACTTTCTACAAGGCTTTGTATACATAGTGCTCAAAAAATATTTGGTGGGTAATTGATTACCGTCTTGAATTTGTATAGTCCTTTTTGCTTTCCAAAGTTCATATATATATATATATATATCTATATATATATATATATATACACATCTATATTCAAAAGAGAAGATATATATATATATATAGATGTATATATATATATATCTTCTCTTTTGAAAATCAGAATTATAGAAATTTTGGAAGAAAATATCAGTAGTTTTAACTTGTTTGAATGTTTCTTGTTTTTTTCTTTGCAATACATTGTCTGTGGGCATTGTAGAAAGATTAGAAAATATAAAGTCAAAAGAAAAATCGGTCATAATACCATCCTTCAGATATAATCACTATTAACATTATGGTTTATATCCTTTGAGCTATTTTTTCTATGTATATTATACGTAAAAAATATACTAGATCAATGACATTTATAACTCAGTCTACATATTGTTCTGAAATTCTTTTAATAGTATCTGATCTCTATAATAATAAATACTGATTTCTGTAATTACTTTTAAGGGTAGCATTGCAAATATGCACATAGTTGTCTGTTCTCATTTGACATTTAGGTTATTTCTAATTCTTCAAGATTAAAAATAATGTCATACTAACATTCTTTGGATAAAAACTTAGAAGCCAGATTTCTAGGTCAATGGCTTTAATACATAGTGCCAAGTTACCCTCCAAAAGGGTTGCTCGGATTTACACTTCCCTCTCCCCCAGCAAGTAATGAGAGTGTTTCCTCCTCTTGTCCTAGCCTGTGTTGGTATTCCCATTCTTTTTAGTTTTGGCCAATTTGATATTCCACAAGTGGTATTTTATAGTTGCATTAATTTGCATTTCTTTGATCATTGGTGACGTGCTTTTAATTTCTTCATGACTGATTTATATTTCTTCTATGAATTGCCTTTTTTGTTCTTTGCCCACCTTCCTGTTGAGGTGTTTGTCTTTTTCATTGCCCAGGAGTCTTTAATACAAGGATATTAACCCTTAGTCATACATGTTATAAGTATTTTCCCTAGAATTTTGTATTTTAACTTCAGGTTGATTTTTGGCACATAGAAGTTTGTCTGTTTGAGTGTGATCCAGTCAATCACTCTTTCCCTGTATGGTTTCTGTTTGGTATTATTATTCATAGAAAGTTCCTCCCAACCTTAAGAATAGACATATTCACCTCTGCTTTTTTTGAGTGCTTTTGTGATTTTGTTTTTTAAATTTAATACATTGGTCCATTTTGATACAAAATTGTATCTACTTTTATAAAACGCAGGTGACTGAATTTTCCATCACGGAACTAGAAGGAACCTTGATAGGTCATGTCCATTTTCCTAGCATCAGAGCACCAGCCAGGTACATGAGTACCTGTTTTCCAAAGTATGATTGTCTACCATTTCTCATCAGTCACCCACATGTTCCATAATCCCTTCTGAAATCCCCTCTTATTGTGTGCAAGTTACATATTAATAATATCTACTTCAATAGGCTGGTTTGAGGATTTAATGAATTTGCAAATGAGATATATGACAACCTGCAGCACACTGCTTGGTACTTGAACATTCCAAACAGATACGTTTTGTTGAGAGAATGAATGAATGAATGAATGAATGGTAGTGTGAACAGTGATAGGACACTGATGATATTGTAAGATAGCAGCAGCCCTTCCACTGAAGCAGGGCCTTGGCCAACCAACAGTGTAGGGAAAGTACCTGCCAATAACAGTGTGCCCTAGGAAATGTGGGAGAAGAAAAAGTTGTGATGTAGGTTTTGAGAAGGTGACAGTCCAAGGGTTAAGACAGAGGCCATAGGCTCTCATACATCATGCAGAAGGTATAAGCCGTACTGGAGAATTCCAAGGGATGCTGGAGTTTGAAATTTGAGGGAATTTATCAGGGAAGTCTTCCTGGGGAAGATGCATTGGGAGCAGAGCTTTGAAGGAAGACCAGGACCATGTAGAAGGGATTTGTAGATTGAGGTTATTTTATGCAGAGAGAATGATGCAAGCAAGCAGTGTTTTTTTTTTTTTTAATTTGAAATAGTGAATTGTTTTTGCTTCACTTTCCACCCCCTTTTCTTTTGATCTCAGTTTCCTCATTCTCTGGTTTCATCCTTCATGCTTTTAGTGCCATTGAGAAATTGTCATGATGAAAGTTGTCAGTACAGTTGAGAAAGTTATTTTTGAAGAGCTTGAGCTCTCAGGTGGAAAGACACCAGGGAGCAGGAAGTATGCCACGCAGAGTGGCCTTATGAGAGGACTCCAGTCATAGCGGCCTCTTTCCAACTCCACTCCAGGTGGAGGTAAAATTTGTATTTTCTGTGAATTACCTAGCGCATTGCAGGTTCGCCCGTATTTCAGTGAATCAGTGAGTGAGTGAAAATCAGCGTGGGTTTCCCGAGATGCCTACCTGTTCAGGAAGCTGATGGAAAAAAACCTGCTGTTTCCTCAGAAGCTGGCTGGAGGATGGACATTTTTGCTATGAGGTGTGTTGAAGAGCGGAACACTTTGATGGGTGGCCATTTAGTCAGTACCTCACTAAGTTTGCTAAGGAAGGAGAATCTGCCCCTTGTGAATTCCCAAACTCAAGGAATAGAGGAAGTACAGAAGAACAAGAAAAAGAAGACTTTGAAGTGCAGAGAGATGCCCAGCAAACTCTGGACATAGATGCTGAAGAAGTCAGCATAAAGGAGTCATTGCAATCGGCTGGTGTTAGCCAAAAACTCTTCTTGGAAATCAAGTAATTGGGTAAAATACTCAATCCCAAGGTGGAAGAGCAGGAGACAGGCTTCTCCTCCATATCTTTTATCCGTCTCCCATAAGGATTCATCATGTCCACCATTCATGCCATCTTTTTTACAGGGGTCAGCAAGCCTTAGCATGCTGCCTATTTTTGTAAATAAAGTTTTATTGGGACAGCTGCATTCTTTTCATTTACACGTTGTCTATGGCTTCTTTAATTCTACAGCAACAGGGTTCAAAATAATGACAGACCATGTGGTCTGCAAAGCCTAAAATGCATATTGTCTGGCCCTTTACAAAAAACGTTTGCTGACCTTTGCTTTATATTATGAATAGATGACTAATGTTGAGTTGTCTTTCCATGACAATCATGATTTGCACCAACCCATGTCGTTTCTAAATGAGTGCCCTTTTTCCTCATGGCACATATTTGCAAGATGACTTACTAGAACCAGTGGTGTGGTCTGGGATTTGGGCTTTTTGAAGATACACTCTGACCATCTGAGCTGCCTATGAGACCCGCATGGAGTGGCTAGGACCCTAGTAATAGACATTATTAGTTTCTAATATTTATTTACTGCTTAGTGTATGCCAATATTACAGAGAAACTGAGGCTCAGAGAAGTTAGGAAAAGTGTCCCAGGTTACATAAAATGGCAGGATTTGAATCCAGTCTGCAGGAGAAAAGCCCTTGCGCTAACCACTGTCCTGTATTTTCTGTCATCCCCCCGCCCACCCTTCTTCCATCCTCCACACTATACTCCCATCTCAGCCCTGTGATTTCTGGATCAAGCATCCACCAGCCTTTGTTCTTCTGAATGAAATATGTTTGCCTTAGACCATCCATTCCTTGTTCAGTTTTCATTTTGACCTCCTACCCCTCCTTGTGCAGTCATCTTTCTGACCTTCCCCTCCACCAAGCCCACTTCCTTGGGGTTAATTCTCCTTGGGAGGATGGTTTTGAGAAGCAAATGAGATCTGGGTTTCCCTCCACATTAGCAGTTCCTGCCGAATCACTGAACCTCTCACTTGGAGAGGCAGCTGTCACCTAGATGCTCTCTCTTCTTCAGAAGACAGCAGGTGCCCAGAGAATCAACTGGAAGGAGGAGCATGGCGCAGTGCCCCAGGGCACCAAAGTGGCAGAAAGGCAGCCGCTGGGCAGGCTGAGTTGGCATTTCTGACCTTTGTGGAAAGAGGGCGTCCTTAAAGGGACAGTGAGCTCTTTTCTTTCCTGGTGGCCGACTGCCAGTTCAGATGCCAGGGATTTGAAGAGGCCATTGTTCTGGCAATGGGAGACAGGGGCCCAGACTGCCCGGCCTTTTTTTCCTTTCCCGTTACCAACCGCATGTCCCCATCTGATGTGCAGCTTGTCAAGTGTGGAGGGACGGTGAGCTCTCTTAAGTCACCACTCTCCTTCTCTCCTCCTCCACAGTCTGAAGGCAGCCTTGTTGCCAAGGCTAAAGAACAGAGCAACTCTCTCACACAGCCACCAGCTCCCCTCCCCCATGGTGGATGCTCCACTGGAGAATGAGTGGTATCTGTAGGCTGGATGAGGTGCCCCAGTGAATTGTTTACTTGTCCCAGGTGAGTGGGGTGAAGCGATATGACTAGTTTTCTACCAGCACCTTTTGTGAACTACCTGCACTGGTATCATCTTAGGTGCTTTTTAAAACTATAGATTCTTGGTTCAAATTCCAGAACTTCTGGCACCCAAGAATCTGAGTATCAACAAGCACACCACAGTTTGGGAACTACTGAATTAATTAAGGATCCCCAACCTGGCTGGTCATCAAAATCATGTGCGGACATACTGAATCAGAATATCTGCTCGGGGCCCATGAATTTGGGCAAGGCAGCTTCTCTTTAGTGGTTAAGAGCAGATACCCTGGAGCTAGCCCACTGGGTCTGAATCCTTGCCCCACCAGCTACTATCTCTATGATCTTGGGTAACTTTCTGAACTGCTCTGTGCCTCAGTTTTCTCATCTATAAAACAGGGATAATTTAGTACCTACTGTGCAGAGTAGTTATCAACAGAACTAGCTAGCACATCAATAGTACTATATAAGTTTTCATGAAATCTTTTATTTTTTTTGTAAGCTGATCATCCAGGTTGGAGATCATGATTTGAGTAAGTGCTCTGTTGAGGCTGGTATTGGAAAGGGAATCCTTTTATGCTGTAGCAAATGACCGGCAATTTTCAGGTGCTCCAGTGTGACTTGCTCTGAGAAGGCAGTCCTCCATTTGCCCTCCCTGTCTCTTGGCCTATAGAGGGAGGAGAAAAATCCCTGTCTGATTCCCACCTGTAAATGAGGTGGTGCTGATGAACATTGGAATGATGTCACAGGAGGGCCAGAGCCATATCTGAGAGGCTGGCTGACCTCTTCAGAGGGACTTGAAAGAAGAGTAAACAAGCTATAGGCCAGAAATAGCTAGACACAAATACAAGGTTTTGTAATTACTATCCACACCCAACTCAATCCCTGAGTTAAACTGAAACCTCTGCACAAGCTTTCTGACCTCAAGGAAGGAGAATGGACAGAAATGCCTGTGGGGACTTGGGGGTGTCTGTAACCAAGGGTACATGGGTGGTATTACCCTCAGGAACACTGCTGAGCCAAAATGGGCACTATGGTTTAGCATGCTTCCAAATTTTTATTATAACTTTTGGGTTTTGTTCAACCATTACTTTTCTGAAAATGATCCTGTTGGACTAAATTTTTCCATGTTTAGTATCTGGCTCAAGGATTCTTTTTCTTCCTGTGCTCTCTAATTTCTCTTTTCATACTCAGGAGTCACATATGAGGTCGGACTATTAAGTTCGCAAACTTATTGCAACTATATTGTTAAACTTTTTTGATATCAGAGGGATTATTCATTATGAATTTGTACCAACTGGACACAAACAGTTAACCAAGTTTACTGTTTGGAAGTGCTGCATGAAAAAGTTAGACGACCTGAACTTTTCACCAACAATTCGTGGCTCTTGCATCATAACAGTCACCAGCTCCCACGGCACTGTCTGTGAGGGAGTTTTTTAGCCAGTAAACAAATATCTGTATTGGAACATCCTGCCTACTCACCTGATCTGGCCCCCAATGACTTCTTTCTTTACCCAAAGAGAAAAGAAATATTGAAAGGAAGACATTTTGATGATATTCAGGATATAAGGGTTATACGATGACAGCTCTGATGGCCATTCCAGAAAAAGAGTTCCAAAATTGCTTTGTAGGGTGGACTAGGCACTAGCGTCAGTGCATGGCTTCCCAAGGAGAGTACTTCGAAGGTGACCTCAGTGATGTTCAGCGATGAGGTATGTAGCACTTTTTCTAGGGTGAGTTCTTGAACTGAATTGTCAGACCTCGTATATCCAGTTGCCTATGGACATGGCATGAGGTTGGAGGAGGTTGGGAGAGACGTCCAGCCTGGGAGGATTGAGCTGTTCTGTTTCTACCTGCCCCCCAGAGTATCCTGGGAAGTAATCAAGGCTGGACAAAAGGCCATTGGTCGAATATAGAATTCTAATGCGATACACCCAAGCATTGGTGAGTCAAATGTTAGATTATTTAGAAGAAAACAAGCCAGTCCTCCAGGGCACATCTCGTGGATATTTTCCATGTTCACTGTAAATGTCAGCATGCAGAGAACCCAGCAGTGGGCAGAGTTTTCCTAACATCCACTCACTCCCACTTCAACATGTTTTACAAGATTTCCAGGAAGCTTCACAGCGGCGTTTCTGTTCTTGGTGGGGGTTTTGATACCTTTGCTGGCCTGAGACCCATGGTGATGGGCAGGAGCAGGACCTCAGTGGACTGAGGGACAAATTTTGTCAATCTCTCTTGGAAGAAGGATTTGGCTTCCTGTTCCATTACTTAAGAATATTGATTCATTGTTTTGGAGGCGAATGGAAAAGATCCTTTGATTTCTTTTCCTTCTCTTCAGGGAAGCTGCAGAGGAGATCACTGCTTTGGGTGGGAAATTGGGCTGAGTAAGATCCAAAGGCCTTTCTGCATTGGAGATTCATGGAGTTTGTGAATGTATTTCTTTCTGGCCCCTAACAGTAGAGAGAAGACCGTACCTCTCAATCCAGGGAAGAAGGATCTGTAGAATAGAAGCAGGTGGAGATCCCTAGTGGTTTTCAGAACAAAAATCAGAAGGCCTTGTGCTCCGTCCTACACTGGAGCCTCGCAGGTGTCATCTACTACTGGGCACTGCTTAGTCACAGATGATATCTTAGAGTTGGGTGGTTTTGTGAGGTCATCTGGACCTCCTACCTGGAGATGGGGATGCAACCAGCCTCTTCACTAGAAGCTTACCCTTTACGAGCTATCCTCTTGCAACGTTTGGCTGCCTAAATTCTTAGAATATTACCCATTATTTCAAACCCAATTTTGCTATCTAATCACCTCCATTTGGAGAAACAAAAAAATTAGACTCTTCCCTCCTTTGACTTTCTTCTCTTCCTCTTTTCAAATATTTGGTATCCTCTTTAAGGTATCTCTTGTTCAATCTAAACATGCCTCATTACTTTATTACTTTTATAGTTTTGCATAGGGCAGGTTTTGCAGACCCACATTGTTTTATTTATCTCACCTGAACAGTAGACCTCATAAAGTATAGTACTCTTTCTAGATATGCTCCTACCAGTATTATTTGCAGTGGATTTTTACCTCCTTCAGTTGCTTCAGTTGATGAGGCCCAAATATATTTTAGTTATTCTCACAGCACATTATAGTTTTGGTCCATGCTGAGCTTTGTGATCTTTGCCCACTGGTTACTAGGCTTTCATACTCTTTGAGAGTTGTAGAAGAAAGTTCCTTGCCAAATGTCAGGATTTATTCTGCAGTACCTCTTACGTAGACAGGCTGCATGGCTCAATGATCTACTGTGTGTGGACTGTGGGAAAGAAATTTGATTTTGGTTGGAGGGTCTGAGACTGCCAGGGTACGATACGGATGTTACAGCATGTATCCGTGGTGAGTCCATTGGGCAAGTGTCCCCAACTTGCCGTTTGGCTTAACTTATCTCCTTAGTCACATCTCTTCTGTTCCTACCTGTTCTTTCCCAGTATCCATTAGGTTTTGACTGGAAGAGTCAGGCTATGCCAGAATTCTTTAATGAGGATTGGTTTGGAGTTTAGGAGGAGGGAGTGCCTCCCAACTGCCCAGTGTAGCCACCCTGATGGCTTTTTAGCTCTTCTCTAGCGAGACAGGAAATGCAGAAGTAGGAATTGGGGAGGCAGATAGTTTGAGGCAATGATGAGATCAGAAGGAAGTAGAAAGAGAAGAGGACTCATGGCCTGGGTCACAGGTGCTGCCTACTGTGGTCAGCACTGTTGCTTTTTTTTCTGCCTCACTCTAGCCACAGAGCTCATCTTTTTTGCTTCTTATTAGAACATGGAAATGTGTAAGGTGAAGAATGATAATGGACTTTTAGAGCAGGAAATAACTGATGGGGTCATCTAGACCAACCACTTTTTATAATAGGTGGGGACATTGAGGCCCAGAGTAAGGGTGGGATCTCTCCAAGGTCACACACCAGTGTCATCTTGGTGCCTATACCCTGTGAAAGCGATGCTGTTTTATAAAGTGAGTTTTCGATTGTGGCATGTCAGTGACTCATCCACGAGGCTGCATCGTCCCCATCAAGAGCGAAGTATATATTGTGTCCCTAACATGGAGGAAGCCTGTCTTGGGAACAACAGCGTAAGCAGTCCAGGTGCTGCCCTTGGGGAGGGTGACTGAGCAGGCTAACTGCCACAGTTGCACATGTATGGAGAAAATGGACACTGAGGAAAGACGTCCATATGTACAAATACATGGTAGGTAAGACCAGACAGGGTCTGGAAATCTCTCAAAGCAGCCTAGGCATACCTACAGAAAGCCAGACACTAGACAGCAAGCACTTGCAGGAGACCAGGCCCCTGTGCCCTCCTATAGAAAGAGAAATTGTGGAAGTTCCCTCAGCACCTGTGTAAGAGCCCTCCCAGTTATCCTCTGGAGAGACCGGATTGAATTAAAGAGGAGCTGGGTCAATATGCTTGAAAAATGAGCTCTGGCACTTTGTTTTCACCTGGGTTTTCTGTGCTGTTTGGTCCCATTGACCAACCAAACTCCTAAGACACGTGTGTATGTGGAATGGGGCCAGGAGGTGACAGCAGCCTCTCTGGCACACACCAAAGGCCACCAACTAGGGCAGAGTCATTGCTTTGACTAGGATTCTTCCTTAACTCATCATGACCCCTTACCTCCCCCAACCCAACACAATGCTCTTCACCTCTCTTCCTTACCAGCTCCCAGTGCGGGGGCCTAACAATGGTGTTTTCATGATGCAAGCCCCATTAGCTGCCAAAACTAGCTGGTTCTTTGTAGGTTAAAGGAAGTGTGGGCATAGGGTGGAGGGAGATGGAGGGATGGTCACATGGCCCAAGACTTGGTGGCCGGAGGGACTCCAGATCTGTTAAGTACAGCATCAACATCTTAACTGGGGCACCAGCAAGCAGGCTTCCTTCTTTAAGACCTTAATCCAGGATTAAGGAGAGGTCAGTTACCTCTGCAAAGAGGTCATTTGGAAAGGGGCTTAGTCTCTCCTAATATCTTGAAGTGGACAGAGGTAGAAGCCATAGCGTGGTTATCTGCCTGTCCCAGGGGGTCAGAACTCCCTCTAAAACTCCCAGGCTAGTACTAATTCCTGAGCCTGAGATTTGGCCTTTTCCCTAAACTTCAGCAGCATGTCCTGTCACCTCCCTATTTACACACATTCCTTCATGGTCATTAGTATATGTCTTAGGTTGGAGAGAGACCCTGGAAAAGACTCGGAGACAGATCTGCCCATTGGGAAGTGCTCTTGGAAACAAGTCGGTGTGTTTAAGTGAGAGAATCAGGATTGGGCAGATGAAGAAGTTAAACTTTAGTGCACTTGCAAGAAGCTTCAGCCGATCCCTTAAAAAGCTTGGATTCTAGAGTGGCCCTGCAGAGGTATTCCAAACTGAGGCAGAGGGACAGTTTCTTTGTGTCCTCTCGTGGCCTAGCCATTAGGTGTGGCCTGTCCTTGGGCAGGGGGCATAGTGTTCGGTGAGGCTGCTCTTTTTGGCAAAGGGCAATTCCCAAAGAGGAACTCAGTTGTGACCCGTCAGCAGCTCCTAGTCCTGGCGGCTGGGAAATGGGTGCCTCCTCCTCGAAGGGAGCCCCACGCCAGGGCTGCCATTATACTGCTCCAGCATGTCTAGAACTCTAGACGTCGCACTTGGCCTTACATCTTTTCTTTCTCACAGTCATCCTCTTATAGAGCAGGTGTTTTGTCTCCTTTTGATAGAGGAAGAGTTAACTGGGGACGGTCGGAGGATAGCTACGTAGTGGTAGACCATATCCAGAATTTGGTGACGTGGTGGAAAGAACATTGAACTGTTTTGTGTTTCTGTTATTTAATCCTCTTCCATATTAACCCCAGAATCGTGGGCAAGTTAAACTACTTTACTTTGCATAATTAAATAATAAGATTAGATCTGTGCCCATGTTTTAAAGGTCTGTAGCCCCATTTACAATTACCCTCCAGGCAATATCTTGGTTCAGAGCCTCTGGCTTGGGTGGTTTTGATTGCCTAGAAAGAGGACAACTTGCCTCTCTGTTAAGTGTGACTCTGAGTCCTGCCCATGGATCACCAATCCCATAAGTCATCCTCTACATTTTTATTTTTCTACGTTCATTTCTCTATGCCTCTCTGTAGCTCCTGGATTCCACATATACTCCTGCATATAGACCACATATATACCTGCTTCCCCTAGAATCATGACGAGAGATTATTTAATTTATCCTAATTTTCCTCAGTCCAATTTTTTCCTCCCCAGGAACCAACTCCAGCTCCTTGTGCAGACCTTTCCCCGTACACAGTGTACTGTTCTGATCACATGGGGTTCTGTGCTTTCCCTCTGGGACAGAACACTTTTAGTGCCTGCCAGCTTGTGTGGATTCTTGCTCTGACCACTAAGCACCCACTCTAATTGTGAAGATCTAGGAATAAGTGAAATTTTCATTCTCTTTTCTGTGCATTTCAGAATATCACCAAACTTAACTACATGAGGTTGTTTTCTCTTATAAAGAGAGCAATTTTCAAAACCCAAAAAATAGAGCAAATGTAATTGGGTCAAATTAAAACCCAAAGATCAGGGAAAACATAACCAGAGATTATTTGATCTTTTAAATTTGTTAAAGTCTTTAGTCCCAGATAAGTGACACCTTAAGTGTAGTGTATAAACTTATAGATGTGCCCATAATCTCTTTGACTCAATTTCTCTTTTGTGAAATTGGAATTATAAGATTAAATGAGATATAATCCAATGTACCCTTTATGAGTTCAGACAATTAAGTTTGTGAACTCATCCTAGAAAAATTGCTACATACCTTATTGCTGAATATCACTACAATTACCTTTGAAGTACCCGCCTTGGGAAGCTATGCATCGGCACCAGCACCTAGCCCACCCTTCAAAGCAATTTTGGAAATCTTTTTCTGGAATGGCCATCAGAACTGCTGTCGTACCCTTGCTGTCCTGAAATCATAAAAACGTCTTCCTTTCAATATTTCCTTTATCTTCAGGTAAAGAAAGAAGTCATTGGGGACCAGATCAGGTGAGTAGGGAGGGTGTTCCAATACAGTTACTTGTTTACTGGTTAAAAACTCCCTCACAGACAGTGCCGTATGAGCTGGTGCATTGTCGTCATGCAAGAGCCATGAATTGGTGAAAAGTTCAGGTCATTTTCGTCTAACTTTTTTGTTTTTCTCGTCTAACTTTTTCACGCAGCCTTTTCAACACTTCCAAATAGTAAACTTGGTTAACTGTTTGTGTCCAGTTGGTACAAATTCATAATGAATAATCCCTCCAATATCAGAAAAAGGCTAGCGATACCGTTGCAACAAGTTCGTGAACTTGATTGTCAGACCTCCTATAAACAGCCTAGCACAAGACCGGGCATATAGTTCTCAGTGAGTGTTAGCTTCAATTATTACATGGGAAATCATAAAAAAAAAGGAAGATGAAAAGTGACTTTGATTAAGAAAACAATTTGACGTCTAGAAAATACAGCTCATTTGACTATATGCGTACTTTCCGAAGTAATTTTTATACTACATTACTAGAGAATTAAGGTAAAATTGTATAGATGAGTGATTCCTGATCTTTGCCACACATTGCAATTACCTGGGGATCTTTAAAAAATACTGATGGCTGCCTCTCATCCCCAGATTTCCTATTTCATTGGTAAGGGGTATGATCTAGACACTGGGATATGTAAAAAAGGGCAGCAACATTTGGGAACCACTGGCATAGACCGTTCAGTGAATCCATGATTGATCCAGGCTCAAAATCTAGAATTGATGGTTGGGAATATGTAGGAAAAAAGGTGATACCCAGGAGCTAATCTATTTGGATGGGATTATAAGTAAACTGGGAGGGAGTGTTGCATGTATGGTGAAGCAGGCTTTGAGTAACTTCAGCGAATTCTCTTCCCAGTGGGTTAGAGCTCTGTCTTTTTATCCTTTGGGGCTGCATTTGGCTCTACGGAAAGCTTTTATACCTGCTAACGTTTGACCTGAAGGGTGGGTGTTGGTTTAGTGGCCATGTTGGTGTGCTACAGAGTGAGAGGGCTGATGGAGCTACATGAGTCTTTGGCTCCTTCTCCCCCCCATATTTCTGGCCATTTCTTGCTTCAGGTTTTAATTATATAGACATCACTGCTCCTCATGTGAGAGATGCAGTATTAATGAGAGATCTTGGGTGACAGCTGGCTCAGAGACAATCAGTATACCCGTTTGGATACCCCTGGCCCAGCTTCCATGGATTAAAGTCTGGGAACTGAAAGAAGGCAGAGTGGAAATCTCTGGATCTCCAGTTTTCTTGCATTAACAGTTCATAAAACACGGATGGTATCTTGAAAACTAATTCTGGGAAAAGTTATTTAATAGGGTCTCCTGAGTACCTGATGACCAGGGTACACCAAATTTTTACACTACAAGGATTGACTTAAAAGAACTTTAATGGCCCCTTCTGATTTTTTGAATTCTTTAGATATGTGTGGACTTCTCTGGCTAACAATTTAGCTTTTTTTTCTCTTCCAAACTTCATGAAAGACTGCTGTGTTTATGTTCCACTTCTGCCTCCTTGTCCCTCTTTCTTTTTTGACTGCATCCAGTTGATGGAAGCAGCATTGCATCATGGCTGAGAATGGATTCTGGAGTCTATATTGGGAGACAGATCCTGGTTTCTCTGTCTACTGTGTGATCTGGAGAAATTATTTAATCTCTGAGATATCTCAGTTTCCTCATCTGTAAAGTAGAGTTGATCTGAGGATTAAATGAAGGAATGCATATTAAATGGATAAAAAACTGTGTCTGGCTTGTACATTGAATGTTCTAAACGCTTTTAACCATTTCATTACTCTTGAGTAACTTGAGGGCAGGGATGGTGTCTGACTCCTCTGAGCTGCTTTTTGCTCATCTCTACAGTAGTATGTCAGTGAGCATCCAGTCAGGAGATAGAAGCCACACCAACAATTTGAACAGGGACAACTTAACATTAAGAACCATTAACAAGTAATAGGTACAGAGGACTCTAAAGAATGCAGGATTGACAGATGTAGGGAGCAGCCACTACCTCGAGTTGAGTAGAGCACCCAATGAAAGAACAAACCAGTAAGGGGGCTCCCCATGCAGGGCTAAGATTTAGAGCTCATTGGAGAGGGTGTGGCTGTGACCCAGGGGATGACAGAAGGTTCCTGAGGTGCTGCACACTAGGCCAGGTAAACAGGAAACTGCCTATTGGGATGTCAATGAGACAACTGGGAGGCTGGTGAAATGATCACAGGGTGTGGCTTAAGCATCACCAGGCAGGGCAAACTAGTGTGCATTTGGACCTGAAGGGCAATAAATGGATAACTGGTCTAAGTAGGAACAATGAAACTTACCTTGCAGTGTTGTCTGGAAGATTAGACGCAGTGTTATGATTGTAACCGGTTATGATTAAATGCAATAAACTCTGTCTGAAGTGCCTTTTACTTAGCAGGTGTTTGTTTATGGCAGTAGCATGGTGTGGTGAAAACATGGATTTTAGAAATACTGTGTGACCTTAGGTAAGGATAGGCTTCTATACTCAGTCTCCTCATCTGTTTGATGAAAGAAAAGTTTTATAAGTAAATAAAGTAGAATATGAGCCTAGTACATGGTCGATTCTTAGTAAATGTTAAATCTCTGTTCCTTTTGCTTCTGATTGACATTACATACTGAGGAATCTCCTACATGTTTATGCTTTATAAAATCACCTGTGGTTTGGATGATGATAGTAATATCATCAGGTTCTCTTTGGCCTATCATTCCCCCAAATTCAACAAATTCAGACTTAGTTAAAATGTTTGAAGTCCTTACTATATAAAACGTCTTTTGTTTTCATTGGGATGGGAGCAGGGTTCAAAGATATAATAAGACTTTATCATCTCTAGTTCCTCTTCTTGTCAACAACGGTTATTAAGCACTTGAGGTGAACAAAATACTGTGTAGACACAGACCGTCTGTTTATAGAATGGGACTGAATGGGACCGTTTGGTTCGATTGGATTGGCAGGTACACGTTAACTTCTCTTTCTTCCTGGATGCCTCCAGGGTGCTCTTTGAAAGTGCTTTTGATACTGCACAGGACTCTCAGAAACCTCTTTTCCTTTCAAAAACAGAAACTAATGTCAGTTTTCCATATCTCTAAGGGAAAGGTTTAATTTAGAAAAAGATATCTACTTTTACTTCAGTTTCCTAAATTCATTTACAGAAAACTAGTTTGGGAATTTAGGCACCAAAATAACTCAGCTGTTAAAATGTGGAGATTGAGTCCCGGAGCATAAGTTCCATCTGCGGAAGTCCATTTAGCTTTGTCACAATCACAGCATGTGCTCCTAGACTCAGCTGGCCTCTTCAGAGTTTGTGTTGTGACTTTCAAAGAGGACAACGAGAGCAGTGCGAATCTATAGCTACTATTCGGAAAAAGCGCCCCTGCTCTTCTATGATGCATCAGTTGTACCTTCTTTTCATACACAATGTAATGGTTAAGAGTCGGATTGGGTTTCAAATACATGCTCTACTCATATACTATAGGAAGGAAGGTTACTAAACTCTACCTTTTAGTTTCCTCATCAGAAAAATGGGGGTGATGAGTACCTGTTTCTTAACGTTGCTAGTAGGATTAATTGAGGTCGTCATTCACATTAGAGAGACAGCAAATTGCATTGCACGTAGAAAGTACTCCATTTCTATTTATTACCTGGTTTTATGTAGCTCATGAAAGAAAGCTTTATGTTTTATAACACTGTAGACAAAGTCCAGGTTATCTGATTGGCTTCCTCTGAAACTTTCTCATTATTTATAAGGTCCAGTTTGGGAGGAGAAGGCAAAGAACATTTTGGTAACTGAGGAAATAACATGCACATACATCATGTATCTTAAAGAAGTGAAGTTTTTCTTAGATCCACACTCAGCTGAAGGCTGGTGGGCACCTGTCTCACCATTAGCAGATATCTTTCATTATGTTGTTCAAAAGTAGCTATTGTTTTTAACCAATATCAATAATAGTTCTCATTTATTGGACAGATACTCTATATCAGATACAGTTAAAAGCTGGTTTAATTCTCACACAGTTTGGTAAGATTCTATTATTTGGTGACCACTTCAAAGGTTAAGAAGTCTGAAGCTTCTGAGGCTAACTTTTCAAAAGTCACAAAATCAGTAATTGAGAGAACCAGCATTTGAGGTCAGGTTTGTCTGATCTCTGAGCCTGCCCTTGTAATTCATTGCTGTCAGTTTAAACCATGAAGACACTGACACTGTGGGGCTATGTAGAGCTGTTTGGGAATAAAGATGGATCTGTGCATTTTATCATGGAAGAAGCAAAGCCTCTGAAAAGTTTGTATGATTTGTCCAAAGTCACATAGTATGGGGGCAGGGAAGCCAGGACCACGGTGCTGGCTGGTTGACTCCACCAACCCCTTTGTTTACTGTCTTAATGGAGGATAGGGCGGTCCGTTCTGATATTTACTGAATAATACCTGTGCTGTACCCAATACTCCTACATGTTGGAGGGGCATGAAAGAAATAGTCTACATTCTTCTTAGGGAGATAAAATCAACAGTGAACAACAGAATCTATAATTAATTTCTAAATTGTATACTGTAGTTTATTGGGGGAGGTAGTCAGCTTCTCTTGGCTGCTTTTCCATGTCCCCCCCCCTTTTTTCTTAAATTCTATCATTTTTTTTCAACAGTGTAAGAAAAGTACTATGTATTATTGGCTTTTTCAGATGAAGAAACTGAGTTTGAATTGGGGGTAGTTGGGCGATTTATTCAGGGTCACAGAGCCAGAAAGCAGCAAAACTTAGGTTTGGATGCAGATTGGACTCCAGAGGCCAAGATCTTTCTGTGGAGGAGGCAGGTGGGTGGTCCACAGGAAGGAAGACATTTCAGAAGAGGCAGGACTTGAGCCAGACAAGAGGGGTGGGTAGAATTGGGGCATTGTTTGTGTCCCAGAGCATTGTCAGTACACCTTTCTTTGGAGCTGAAATTCCTCTAGGTAACTGGGGTGGAGGCCAGAAATACCAAACCCATGTGCTCTGTAGATACCATGAGAATGCTGTTCTATCAACAGACAGCAGACAGAAACCGTCTTGGAAAGACCTGTCACAATGAGCCTGTAGGCAATCCCAGAATGAGACTTTGTGCCAAAAGATGCCCAAGCAGTATTGTGACAATCTCCCAGCATGAGTCTGGTGAGCAGGACACAGTTGACATCAGTAGATTATAAGTATTATTCACCTTCATTATGCTGTCCTGTACAGCTGCAGCGGACAGAGCTCTAGTCATCCCTTAGGAACATCCGAAGAGTGAGAATGCATAAACCAACCCTTTGCTGCTCAAAGTGTGGTCCTTGGAATAGCAACGTGGGCATCCCTGGGGAGGTTGTTAGAAAAGCCCACTCTTGGGCCCTTCCCTAGACCTACTACATTAGGACCTGTGGTTTAACAAGATGCTCAGACAAAGTTTGAGAGACACTGAGCTAACCACCATCATTGTTTTTGTTGTTGTATGTTTTGGCCCAGGTTTGGGCGTCTCTTACCACTCTCTTCAACGATGACAGTAGTTCTCCAAAGACTCACAGTGTACATGGGGTGTTCAGTAGTTAGTTACCATGGGGTTTAGAGTTAGGTCATCTGGATTCCCAGCTCAGCTTTTCTGGCCATGGGACCTCGCACCTTTCCCGGGCTTAGCATCCGTATGTTAGGTGTGGTCATAATGAGGCCTATGTACAGGCATACCTCGCTTTACTGCACTTTGCTTTTTTGCCCTCCACAGATGTTGCAGTTTTTACAAATTGAAGTCAATGCTGTCTGCCAGTGAAAAGATTATTAGTGACTTGATTGTGGTACTCGCTTTATTGCAATAGTCTGGAACTGAACCTGCAGTATCTCCAAGGTGTGTCTGCAGACGATTGTTGAGAAAGTCAAATGAACATGAGTGCAAGTGCTTTGTAAGCTGTAATGACTTGCACAATGTTCATTCGTGTTATTGTTGAATAGAATACCTCTTACGTGACAGCATTCTTCTGGGGCCTGGTTCAGTACCAATACTGCATGTCACTGAATGGACAGGAGAAGAAACAATTTTAGGAGGTGCAGCTTAGAGTTTGAAAACTCAAGGTGGCTGGTTAGCTCAGTTGGTTAGAGCGTGGTGCTAATAACACCAAGGTTGCCGGTTCGATCCCTGCATGGGCCACTGTGAGCTGCACCCTCCTTTAAAAAACAAAAAACAAAAAAAAAATAACCTAGAGTTTGAAAACTCAGATGACCCTGCCTTATCATGCATGTAAGTGCCTTGCTTGAGTGTTGTTTTTCTTGTCTGTTAGACTCTAACCGGCTTAAGAAGCAAGTGTCACGGTCTGCTGCCTTGGAAGTTGGGGAGAAGCGACCGGGAAGAGGCCCTCAGCCATTTTCTTTTGCATGTTATGGTCTCCAGGGCTGCTTCCCTCTTTTTATCTGTTCCCAAAGCTCAGACAGGGAGAGCAGCTGTCAGCTTTTGAAAGATGCAAGGCTCTACTTTGAGCCAGGTTGCCTGTGTTTTGATTTAGTGTCACTTCCTTGATACAGGATGACCTAATAGGCAACACCTGGGAAATAATTGGTGGCAGCAAAGGGAGCAAATCTCTCCAGAGCATCATCTTGTGTTTTGTCAGCTTTGGGGATGAAGAGGAAATAATGCCTGCAGCCCCAGTGGCTCTGTCCTCCAAACTGGCATGAATAATTGAGAGCTGGCAAGCTGACAGCACCAAAGAGTTGCATTATGTAAAGCGGCAGGCGGCAGGGTGTGTGTGTGTGCTCGTGCATGTGTCTGAGTGTGTCTGTGCGCCTTTGCGCGTGCGTGCAGGAGCTGGAGAACAGCTGTCTGTGAGCGAGTCAGAGAGAAAGGGAGCAAGGGCGAGGGAGAAGAGGGACTTCTGTACGCTGCACGACCACACCAAATAGCCACAGAGGGAGGTGGGGGGAGAGGAAATAAAGGGGAGTCATGCTTAAAATTCCAGAGCGGTGCATAACAGCAGAGAAAGGAAGCTCCCCCAGCTTATGAGAACCCTGCCCCCACTCCCTTCCCCATTAGAAACAAGGCTGTGGGACGGTCATGGAGGTGAGTGCCCTCCAGCGTGCTCAGGGACCTCGCTCCTCACCCCCAACCCCCACTGCCCAATGCATAAATGAATGAGGTCCTCTCTGCACTGCACTCTGCTACCATTCCTAATGGCTTCCAGGTTAGTGCTAACTCGTGCTGACGCGTGCGTGTGTGTGTGTGTGTGTGTGTGTGTGTGTGTGTGTATCTGCTTCCTTGGGGTTTTTTTTTTGAAGGGGTGTCTATGCCAAGGGTTTGGGTCGGGGCCCCGGGAGCTGTAGCGAGGACCTAGCTGTCTGACTGTGTGGTTTTCCCAGCTGGCACAAGCTGCTCAGCGCTGCCGAGAACTCAAACCTTTCAAGGCAGAGTAAATCCGGAGTCCATGTTGTTTGCTTCTGTTCTGTGTTGGGGGATCCGAAAGCAGCAAGTGTGACATCATGCTGCAGAGATGCCACATTCTTTCCTCTCTTTCCTCCTTTCTTGTCTCCTTCATAGTAGCACCACTAGAACTGAGCTTTGGAGCACTGAGGGGTGGGCCCAGGATGGGTGGAGGGAGGAGTTAGGTTGGGGCTGATGGGATTCCCTTGGCCAACAAGACTCATTCAGGGTCCTCTACCTTGGAGGAAGGAGGGCAGAGGATTGAATTAGTAGTGCGTCATGGAGAGTTGGCCCAACAAGCTTCTGGGGAGTGTAGACAGGCCATGTGCTCCTGTTCTCTACCCACCCAATAACTCTGGTGGGGGAGAGGTGACCAGTGTAGTGATTAGCAAGGGAGGGGACAGGCTGGAGGGTTAAAAGGCAGGCCACCCTCTCAGAGATGGACAGATACTGCTTCTCTGTGGGACGAATGGATCTGGGTAGTGGAAGGAGAGGATGAGATGAGTTGATAGCTCCTGTCTCAGGGGCATAAAGGGATTTGTTTATTCTTTGGCCTAGCTGGCATTTGGCTCAGAGATTTGCAATGTGTTTTCAGAAAACAGATAGCTGGGTGGCTGGTCCGTACACCCCCACACCTCCTGCATTGTTAGTTATTTGCTTGATTTAGGAAGTGGAAGGGTGGGGTAGAACTTAGAGCTCTCTGTCTCCCTGGAGACTCAGCCAAGTGCCCACCCAGGGGTGGGGAAAGGGATCTTTGCCTCTTAGCTTCTCTCTCCGACACTTGTTAGCTAACTCTGCTTCTGTGGACATTCCTGGCTGCTCTGCCTCCTTCCTCTCGTGTCTCCCCAGCTAACCTTGAGCAGTGTATGTGTTTTCTCCTTCACCTTGTATAGTACTCCACAGGTCTGGGGTGGAAAAAGCTGGCCTTGGAAGAAGGGAAGGAGAAAGGGATGTTTTGGGGAGCTAGCTTTTTGTAGCGGGAGAGTGTCAGTGTCAAGGCCATGGAAAGCAGTAGTACCCCATTGGGAGAGAATGAAGGAATCGGAACTTTTATCATCCTACATACAAAAAAACTCCTCTCTTTCTTGGCCCTACAAATTTCCTCTGCAGGCAGGAGCAAGCCGACAGCCCCTTCCCTCAACTTGTGGAGTCATCAAGCACAGGTTCCTTGTCTGTGGGACACAAGACACCCTCCTCCCCAACTTGACAGAAGAGAAGCAAGCTCACAGGAAAGACTTTCAAGGCCTTCCCTTGTTAGACTAGTGGTTGGCTAACTGTTTCTCTAAAGGGCCAGACAGTAAATATTTTAGACTTTGTGAGCCAGTCTGTCTCTGTTGCAACGACTCAACTTTGCTTCATACAGTGGAAGCAGCCATAGAGACGATGTATGAACAAATGAGCATGGCTGTATTCCCAATAAAACTTTATTGATGGATTCTGAAATTCCTATTTCATAAAATTTTCACATGTCACAAGGTATTCTTCCTCCCCCCTCCCCCAATATTTAAAAATGTAAAAACCATTCTTCGCTCTTGGGTCATACAAAAACAGGTGGTGGGCTCGACTGGCCGGTGGATCATAGTTTGCTGACCCCGGAAGTAGATAGTCCTGATTAGAAAGTCCTGGTGATCACCTGAGACCGCCTTAGAAAAGCGTGAAGGGTGCAGGCAGCCTTCATTACACATGTGTCTGCACACATGCACCCTTCTGTTCCTGGTTACGGACAAGACAGGGCTGGATTCAGGTTTCCTCATGACTTCGGAACCTCACAGTATCACTCTTTTCCATTCAGGAAAAACCTCAGCATGTCTGTAAGTCAGGCAGTAAAGGTCCCAGAAACAAATGTTTGGACTAGAAGAAGGGAAAACATTTGCTAAGGACTTGACATCTCCAGATAAGAGAATCTCTCAGGGTAGTGGTTTTGCATCTGGCCTGGGGATATTCATATAAACGTTCAGAACTGTAGTACTTTGTGAGTTGGGGTGAGTGCTGGGTGAATCCCACAGGAACTTGGGTTGGTCTGGTTGGGGGAAGAAGTGGGGAAATTAGGGGGGTGTTGGTTGTGGGGATGTACATCATACATTACACATGCACGCACTCACCATAGCCTGTAGGCTGTAGCCAGAGACTCAGAACAGTGACTAATTTCAGATTCCGCCGATTCAGGTGACTCAAGCAAAATATATGTTTGCACTCTGATTTCCAAAGCACACGAGGTGGTGGTTCTATCCTATTCTGGGCTCATCACAGCACTTCTCTGCAGAGTTACAACCATTTCTGGGCTCCACGGTTTAAGGGGGATTGAGATAAACTGGAATTCATTCAGAGGAGAGTGAACCCAATGGCTGAGGGACCCAAAGCCATGCTGTGTGAGGGATGGCTGGAGGGATCAGCAAGTCTGGAAGAGAAAAGACAGAGGGAGCATGAGAGCCATGATAAATCGCATATGGAACAGGAATTAGATTTATTCTATGGCTGCCAAGGGGGTAGAAATTGGGCGTTTGGTAGGAAGCCACAGGAAACAATTTAAGCTTAAAATAAAAAGAGTTGTCCAAAGATGAAATGAGTTATTAAGTTGGTGCAAAAGTAATTGCAGTTTAAAAGGTTAAAAATAATTGCAAAAACCACAAGTACTTTTGCACCAACCTAATATATCATCAGTTAATTGCTTCTGTGTCACTTAAGGTATAATCTAAACAAAAATTTGGTGGAGATGTTGTAGGAGAAATGATTTTTAACTTATGAAAATAGGTTTGGGGAATTAGAATCACTTCACCTAAAGAAACGAGGATAGGGACAGAGGCAGAGTTATAGCTAATGCAGTGACCTCACGTCTGGGAAAGCTGGAATAAAAGAAAATGGTATTAAGTGCATTATAACACGGTTTTGTTTTGAGCATAAGGAACTTCCCGATGGTAGCAGGAGATAGTGAAGCCCTGTAATTTTGTGCCCTTAATATATTCTAAATTAGGGTGAAGCCTCTCTTGGGTGACTTGGATGTTTGCCTGCAGCGAGGTAGATTGGCTGACCTCTTACAGTCTTGTATTCTAAAATTCCTATGATTTTTAACGTAATGGTCATTCTTTGCCCTGTTTCTGTTTGATCTCTAGCAGAAAAGTAAGTCGGAACTGGGTTTGAATCCGTAGGGGTCTGGAAGGGACCGAGCCGTATACTTGGCTCTAATAGTGAGGTTAGGGAGCAGTGATATGAGGGGAGGAAGGGTGTACTGAATACTCTTATTTACCTCTCCTCCTACATCCTACATCCCTTAGTCTCACAGTCTGACTAGGAAAATCCTCCGGTGCCCGAGGTGAGGTGGCCCTGACCAGAGGGAAAGCTGGGGATGTTGAATTAACTAGGGGCCCAGACTGCCTGGATCTTGTTTCTGAATCCTTTGCCTAATTTAGATCTGAATCCCTCTGTCTGTGAGAAGCTACTGCTCTCAGCAGTTCACAGTGTATCCTTTGTACCTCTTTGTCATCCTCTGGCATCTTTGTGGGGATTAGGCAACGTTCACACTCATTCTTCTCCCATGATAAAGCTGAAGCTCAGAGAGGTGTGGCTTTCCCCAGATCTTACAAAGGGAAGGGGCTGGGTCAGGACTGCCTGGCTCCCTTGACAGGTGGTGAGGAGAGCTATTTTGATGGAATCTAAATAGCTCTTATTGCATGGTGTTGGCTGATTACGTGTCTGTCTCCCCGACCAGATTGTGAGTTCCTTAGAGGTAGAGCCTGTATCCCTAAATGCCTAGAATATTACCTGGCACAGAGGGTGCCCTTTTCAGCAGTTTGTTGGATGGATGGATCCTGCACAATTTCCTTACAGTTTTAGTAGCAACATTTCTCTTGCCGGGGAATGGAGGGGGCGGTGGCAGGGGGAAGCTGAAGAGCAAACTTAGAAGAAGCTGGAAGTTCTATTCAGTTGAACTCTATGCCCTGTTCCAGTGGTTTGTGGCCTTCCAGTGTTTGGAGACCTCTTTCAAGGAAGGTGTTTCCTGGGGTAGCTTAGTACCTTTTCTGTTTTCACAAGGTCCAGTTCTCTTGAGTGTTGAGGTTTCTGAAATACTTTGACTGAGATTGATAGTGAGTCAAGTTTAAAAGTATTAAATCCCTACTCTGAGCCCCATATCATGTTTAGTATTGTATATGTACTCTTTGTGTATACAAAGAACCATGACATGGTCGCTGCACAGTCACTGCCATATGGGGCCCTTGAGATGAATATCACGAAGTTGAAGGCACATAATAGGTGCTCACTAAATGCTTGTTTAACGACATCAAATCAGCAAGTGTACTTAATATTTAAAGACTGTGAAGTTCAGAGAGACCTGGGTGGACAATGATCACTGAGAATCATGGAGAAATAAGGACCATCGACATGGAGAGATAAGGACCATGGCACTTACAAGTCCCTTTAGACTTGTTCTAACGTGTGTGTAGCCACCTAGTGAGTGCCTTCTCTTTGGAAATCTGAAGCAGAGGGGTGACTGTTGTCAGATCCTTGCAGAGGGAATTCCTACACCAGGTGGGAGGTTGGATTACATGACCACTAAGGCCCTTTCCAAACTACAGGCAGTTATGATAGGTCAGTTCAGCCAACACTGCCTGCAAACCCAGCAGGACCATCACCCAAATATTGGGGGTCTGTCTTGTTGTAAATGATCTCAGGGAAAGGCAATTGTACAACACGAGTAAGTCCTTATGTTTAACTTTAGTATCTTCTGCTTTATCTTAGCATCGTCATCGTAACTTCCCCTCCCAGCTCTGTGCAATTAAGGACTAGCTGAAGATGAGAATCGCAATAATCTATTCCCACCCCTTGCCATGCGGAAGGACAAAGTTAGGAACAGAATTCAGTTTCCTAACTGGGAATTCACTTCCTACTTGTACCACTTTTTTTTTTCATTCTGTGAGCAATTATAGGAAGTCTTTACTTTGGGGATGCACTGTCTGACTAGGTTTTTTTGTTTGTCTGTTTGTTTTAAGTTTCTGCCCCGCACCCTGATTAAGGTACGTTGTGATCCTTCACCAGACAAAGAACACAGGTGCACAAAAAGATAAAGCGATTTTTCTCGAGGCCACAAAGAAGCTCAGAATTTAAACTCAGATATAGACAAAGTGACCAGGCCAGCAAAGAGTCTGGAATTGATGTCATATTTTAGCTTTCATGGATCCAGAATTCATAATAGAACCAATGGTCTGGTGTTATAAGAAGGCAGATTTGGGGCAGGCTTAAGAAGAAAATATCTGAGTGTACAAAAAATGGAATGAACGGCTTTAAAAAGAGCTCATTCCTTTATTCATGCAATACGTATCTGTGATCCCGGTGTGTGCCAGTCATTGTACTAGAAGTACTGGGAAACCGCACAATAATGATTGCTTGGGGACAAGGAGGCCACTTTAGATGGTGTGGTACTTTGAGACAGCCTACTCCAGGGAGGTGACATTTGAGCTTCAATCTGTTAAAAAGGAACCAGAGTTCAAAACTCTAGAGTAAAAGTTCCAGGCAGAGGGACCAATAAGTGCAAAGATTCTGACTCAGGGATAGATTGGGTATATTTAAGGAACCAAAAGATCCAAGGAGGCTAGAATAAAGTGAGGGAGAAAGCAATACAAGATGAAGTTGAGGAAAACAGTTCCCCAAGTTTGCATTCCAGGAGTTGGCTCTCTGGTCAACAAGTACATCTCATCTCTAAGGGGATAGGAACCTCTTCCTCCAGGTTAGGACAAGGACACGGAATCGATTTGGTGCAGCTAATGAGCCCTTTGGTTAAAAGAATTCGTGTCTGACGTCTCACAGTGGTTCTGTAGCATCATCTGTGTTTTTGAAGGTTATCAGAATTTGTTCCTCTTCAAAATGTCCAGAGAGATAACAGGAGTTCTGGCTTTTCTGTCAGCTCTCGCAGGACCCAAACAAGCTTATTCTGTTTTTGTAGGAAGGGGGAAAAGTGGGTCAGGCTGTTTTGGCATTTTAGGCATGGAGTCCTGGTTTTATTGCAGGCCCTGGTCTCCATGGAAATGAAAAATAGTGTTTGTCATGCCTGTTCCTGGATTGAATTCCAAACTCTGGGCTGAACAGAAGCTGCGGGAGAGCCAGGGAGTGGGGCGGGTAGGATGGATGGAGGCCCCATCCTCCAGTGTTGTGATGAGGAATCTCTTTTTGGCTTGAGCAGAAAAAATAAACAACTATTGCCCTGTCTCCAGCCCTCCAACCATCACCTGTCTGGACTGAGCACACCAGTAGAGGGTTAACTGAAGTTCTGCTTTTCTCTGCTTGGCCAAAGACTCTGTGGGTCTTGACCTTACGTTAATTGGTCACTTAATAAATTCATCAACAACGGAAGCCACTACTAGCTAGGACTTCCCCCACAACAAGTAATCCCTTCCAAGCTTAAGTAGATCCCTGATGAGAATGCATCTAGTTATTAATTAGTCAGCTGGATACAGGTGTTTTGGATGGGCTCTGCCATCGTTTATTACCATTGCAAGATTTAAAAGAATTTTTTTTTAAATAACTTTCCACAGATACTTGAACAAGACGAGGAAAGAGGAATGGGTCAGTGGAGCTTGTTGGCCATAGGAAGTGCCTTTAATTATCTACATGACACCTACAGAGATGAGGACCAGTGAGGGACAAATTGCAGAGAGAGGTGGGGCCTGGGCCAGTGTGGACGCTGTAAGCCAATGTTTGGATGACCAGTGAGTGGTTAGTGAGTCTGGGGAACTATCAGTCGCCCATTTGTAAGTTGTCTCTTCTCTGCTAGTGGTAGTATTATCTGGCAACAGTCTAGTTCCACCTTCTTGTTTCCAAATTTCAAGACAAACAACCTGTCCCTGAATACCCTGTGTACTTTACCCAAAGGCCCAAGTTGGAAAGCCCCCAGGGAATTTCAGTAAGTTACCCATACAGAGGAGAGGGTACAGGATGTTCATCTCTGTCAAAATCTTGCTCCCATTCTGTGTCAAGCTCTGTAGTTGGCATTGTATGAACTGTGATAGAAAAGAAAGGCATTATGCTGGGAGCCCTCTTCTCTCCTGCCCCTTGATGAAACGCAACGTGCTGCTACATCCAGGCCAACGTGTGGCATGCTGGGACCAAGCTGAGACTCTGCTTTAACATAAGTTGGAAAGAGAACCTCTATGCCATCAAAAAAAAAAAAAGAAAAATAGCAACAACGAAAAGCATCTCCTAGAAGATATTTGGCCCCTTTCTTCAACCAGGTAATCACAGTTGGACATAGAAAGCAAGTTGGTGGCTTCCTCCCTTAGAGAAGGAACTGGATCCAATAGTAGAGATGCCACCAGGTTTATAGATTCCAAGTGATAGGCCCACTAAGAGTGGGTTCCATAACGTCACAGGGAGCTCCTCATAGAAGGGACAATAGTGTATTTCTCATCCTTTCAAATGCCACCCCATCCAGTATCCGAAAAAGTATGTATGGGGGACCCACTGAGATTTACGCTGTTGAGCACCCTAGGCCTGGGCAGTGAGATGTCCAGCTGCCTGTTGACCCCTTGGTGGACAGTCATGCCGTCTCTCTGGACCTGTGCTTCCCACCCATAATAGTGAGAGCATTGGACTGGACAAGCCCTTCAACTCTCTCTGTGCACCAGTCATCTCTTGGGTACCTGAGACTGTGGTTTTATTTTCATGAGTAAAGGGGCCAAGACCAGGAGCTCAGGTCCTTATAACAAGGAGTGAAGCAGGCCTAGGAAGACATTTTTGTTAAGTGACGTGGTATTTTGCTGTCTAAGGAGTAGGGTCCAAGGGAAATTTGCAGTCCTGCTGGAATTTGTGATTGCGGCCATTTTCCCCCTCTACAAAGTTCTAGTTGGCTCTGTCCTTCTTTCCTACTGTCACGGTGTGGTTTTAAGAGGGTACAGAGACACTGCCAAGTGACAAGCAGAAATGTAGAGAGGAACTGAAAAACAACCATCTTCAGAGAGGGCTAGTAAATTCTGAATTTGGAACTGCTTAGGTGGACAGACCTCATGGAGGCATTTGCAGGCAGCATGTAAATTTCATGCACATGTTATGTAAATACACTTGTGGTCATTCTGTGTCAGACACTTGAGCTTGTGCTATGGGAAAATTCAAAGTAGAGCTGGCTAATTCACATGGATATTTGCAGTGCTATCAAGAAGAACTGAGGAGGATTATGGAGGAATCTTGGAAATTGGCATGGGTATGAGAGGTGCATAGCTGGATAGCAGGGTAGTCATCTGTTAGGAATTAGTAGCTTTAACTAGACGCTACTAAAGGCAGGGAGGAATCAGGTGCTTGTAATATGGCAGTGGGCATGGGCTCTTGATGGTAATTGTCAGGCTTTGACACCAAAAGAAGGGGACATTATTCCATTGGGTACTGACTGGGTGGTATCCTTCCCTTGAGAATCACATCTTCATGCCCACTCGCCATCAACTCCTGGTTCTTCTCCGTTGGTTGTTTCTGCTGCCAGCTCAATGGGTTTTCTACACTTGATCTTAGCCGAAAGGCTGAGAGGCGATCGATGGATTTTCTGTTCCAGCGAGTCCACCTACCTGGTAGACACGGAACAGCTGACACACTCAGAGTTGTATGCAGGTTTCCGTCATTTGGGGCAGATATGTCACTTATCCCTTCATACTTATGAGATTAGTCCTGGGGAATAGTTTCTCTGAAATTTTAGAGTGCATCAGAGTCTGCTATGGTGCTTGTTTAAAATGCAGATTGCAAGACCATCCCCTGGAAATGGTCATTAATTGAGTGGGGGTGGGTCTGGGATTCTGCCCTTTAAGAAAGCACCCCAGGTGCATTTAGTCCCCACTGTGGGAAGTAATACTAGGGAGGATAGAGGGCAAGGATACGTATTCCACATTTTACAGAGAGGAACAAAAGCCTTTGTAATAGTAATAATAGCACCTCAGTAATACTTATTGAGCATTCATTAATTATGTATCAGGCACTGCACTAAATATTTTACTTATTTCATTTAATGCACTAGCTCTATGAGATAAGTATTAGTATCTCTCATTTGTCCGATAAGAAAAATGAAGCCTAGAGGCCAAGGTCACTTGGCAAGTGGCAGAGCTCGGACTCAAACCTGAGCCTGCTGACACCACAAACTGGCAATTAATCCTAACGCTGTAGGGCCCAAGCCGGCCCTCAGCAAACAGATGTTTCATTTGAAACTGGCTTTCTAAGTTTCTGATTAAATGTTTTTTCTGTTAGGTTGGGATGCCCTGGAATGTGTCAGACAGTCTTAAAAAAAAAAAAAAATGACCAGTGCCCTGACATTGAAACTATTACAGCTGTACGTACATTTGATCATCCAGGTCATTGCCGGGCTGGGCTTAGGGAAAACAATAAGTGAACATGAAGTGTCCAGGGCTGGGGAGAAGAGGTGGGAATCTGATTGGGCATGAGCCAGGGCGGTGGAACACTGTGGTGAGAGTGGGAAAGGAGTTGCTGTAACCCGAGAGGGGGAGGCGCAGGAGTGGAGAGCGACAGGTACATAGTTTGCAATCTCGGGGGCAGAAATGATTGATTTCTTTAAAGGCAAACAAGTTAACTTGAATGAGGCACAGTGAAACACCATCTATTTTGTTTTGCTCAGGGTTCTGAACAGTGTATGGGTGGCTGACCAGGGAGCTGGCTTGCTGACAAAATCTACCTGTGCTCACAGAACCACAATGGGCATAGGATGGGAAAAGAAAGACAAGCAAAGTAGTGCGGTGGTTCCTATGTCTGGAGTGGGAGATGCTGCAAAGAGAGTCACTGCAGAAGGCTGGGGAAGCCTTTGTCCTCAATTCACATATCTCCATTTCTCAAGGTCTTAAGCCAGACCTCACTATCGGAAGTAGGATAAAACTGTAGCATGAGGTATTGTGGTCAGACTTAAGGAAGCACTATTTTTAAACTTTTTATTAAGGAGGGCACAGCTCACAGTGGCTCATGTGGGGGTCGAACCAGCAACCTTGGTGTTATTAGCACCACGCTCTAACCAACTGAACTAACTGGCCACCCGGGAAGCACTATTTTTTAGCGGTAACCAGGAGAGTAGAGAAATAGTCTTTCTTGGATGTCTTAAAAATTGGATGGATAGGAAGTAAGTGAATGACATCTGGGGCCCCCTGCAATGGGTTACAGGTGGCTGGTGGGGGTCTCAGTGTACCTCTTATTGGGGAGAGTGGATTAAGGAGACCTTAAGCATTAGTTTAAGCATGTTATGCTTCAGTAACACGTAGTTTCCTGTAATGCTCTGTGTATTTCATTGCTATTTAGGGCCTTAACACCTTTATTCATACTGCTGTTGATTTTTGTTTGTTGTGTTTTGGGAACATTCCCTTCCTTCCTACTACCCTGCACTTCACCTGGCTAACTCGAACACAGTTTTCAGAACCCAGCTCAAGTCTCAAGTGCAATATCCTCAAGGAAGCCTTTCGTGATCCCTCGAGGCTGGCTAAGATTCCCTTACTCTCTCCTATCACACCACTCATTGCTTATATTGAAATGAGAGGAATACATGTCTAGCTTTTCCTGACTATAGTGTTCCAAGCACCAGGATCCTTTCTTACTCACCAGTATGAACTTGAATGCCTAGCATTATGCCATGTGCTCAGTAAATATTTGCAACGGAAGATCCAGATATGAAGTCATATTACCTTGGCCAGGCACTTGACCTTCCTATTTTTCAGGTTTCTTATAAGTGAAGTTAAGAGTTGGATGTATTAATTCTGAACTCTGGAAGGGCACCTTAGTGCAATAGCCCCTCCAATACCAGTCTTTCTTCCCCTTGAAGATCCCAAGATTTTGAAATGTAATGCAATACTATTATTAATAATGGTGGCAGGCCAGTTTAATGGTACATCATAGAGTTTGTCTGAAAGACACAATTACTGTAGATTATGGATACATAGGAATTGGTTTTATTTGTTCAGCAGATCATCCAAATCTATAGGATAATAGGGTGATTTTTTAAAAAATTTTAGGAGTCTAGCAAGTCTAGTAGTGATTTTGCTGAGTTGGAACTATAGCTCCAAACACTTCTTTTATAGGGAAGAATCAGAGTGGAGATGGAGCATGGGACTGGGGTGAGGGGCACACCGGGCAGAAACCATAGAGGTCTTTAACCGGGGAAGAAGATGGTCAAAGACGGCAAATTTACTTTTTAGAAAGTTCATTTTGACAGCAAACTAGAGAATGCATTGAAGACTGGAGGCAGGAAGTTGATTCCTTCTTTTTTTCCATTCACCCAGCTACCCATCCATGCTCCTGTTTATTCACGCAGCAAACATTTTTGAGTGCCTGGTTCTGAAAACAAATTCTATAATCAGATAGGCCTATGTTTCAAATCCTTTCCTGCCACGTGTCCAGCTTTAGGTGAATTACTTAATCAGTCAGTAATTCAATTTTATCACCTGAAAAATAGGACTAACAATATCCATTAATGTTTCATAGGTTGGTTAGGAAGATGAAATAAGATAATGCTTAAGAAATGCTTGGCACTGTGCCAGGAACTCCTAACATTCATAAACTTTTTGCTATTTGATTAGTATTAAAAGGTTGGGGATGCAGATTTGGGAGATGTCATGGTACTGGGGGCTGTTAAAACCATGGGTATGAAGGCTTTCACCAGGATAAGATTCAGTTCCGGAGGCATTTACTGACCATGTATTCCTTACAGAGCGAAATGTTGGGCAATACGGGAGGTACAAAGGTGTGTGCCCTCAGGAGTGTATAGATCTTCATTTTAATACCAGGCAAAATGTGTTCAATGCTTTAATGAGTTCAGTGATGGAGATTTAGAAAACTGTTTTGGAGAAGGTGGGGTTTGAAAATCAACCCCCTCCCCCCAAAAAAAAAAGGTGGGGCTTGAGATGGGTCTTCAAGGATGAGCAGGAGGTGAATATGGAGGGAAAGGCCTCTTCACGTACACGTACTGATTTGTGTTACAGAAGACAAGAGGCGGCAAAATGAGAATGCATATTAAGAAAGCCAGGGGAAGATAAGCGGGACTGAAATATGGGAACTCTTTAAAGAGAGTATTAGGAAAGATAAAATATTGACATATATAGATAAGTGTCAAATTATTTTCAGTAGAGAACTTTGAATTCCATTCTGAGGATTTTAGACTTTAATATGAATGCCGGTAGGGGGCAGAAAGATACTATCAGGCTTGTATTTAGATAGATTGAATGACAAAGGTGTGAATGAGTATGGAAGAAGAAAAGGAGATGGAGGAGACCACTTAGAAGGCCATGAGAAGAGTCTAGGCAAGAGGCTTTGAGAACCTGAATGAAAGCCCTGGGGATGTAAGGGAAGGATGGGCTAAAGAGCTGTATAAAAATAGAACTGACAGGGTTCAGTGACTCACTTTTTGTCAAGTGAGATGGAAGAGGTGGGTTTGCAGCCTGCGAGACCAGGAAATGATAATGCTTTTGAGAATGGAAAGTAGGAGGCAGTTTGGGAAGAAAGATGGCAGGATTGGTTTTCAGTCGGAAGTGTTCCTGAGACATCTATTTAGAGGAAATGTCCACGTGGCAGCAGGTTCTTGGGCCGAAGCCAGCAGTGTGAGCAGAGCCAGGCGCAGGTAGAGTAGTTGTCTGCTTTGAGGTATAGTTGAAGTCATAGAAAGCAGAAAATGGCTCAGGCGTTGCAGGACTCACCTTTGGAGAAGGACTGAATTTCATGCAGAGTAGCGAGAGGGGGCAATGGCTGAGATAAGGAGAGGAATAGGAGAGGTGTGTGTCACCAGGGAGAGGAGAGATTTTCAAGAGCAACGCAAATGATCAACAATCTTATAAGGACAAAGATTTAAAGTGACAGATGACACTATAAGTTGTTTCTTGATGGATGTGTTAAAAGCAGAATTTGGGGTATCTTGGGTGGCCTATGTAGGGTCAGCTGATATAGGGCCCCTAGGGGATGAGGAAATTATGGACATTTTGATCATTGAGTGTCTGAGATTCGTGTGCTTTTGGATAGTTGGAGTGAGTTTCCTCTAGGTAAGAATATTTTGCCCATCCTTGCTTGAATTCCTCATTAGGCAGTTATTGGCAGTATTCAGAGTTTGAGGAAGGATAAAGGACCTCCTTTCCATTTCTGAGTCTGGACTCACCATGTGTGTAGATGTCTCTTCTCTAAGAAAAGACCTCCGGGAGCCAAGCTGTGAGTTCATCCTGTCTGGGAAGGGCATATGCGAGGTGTCAGCCACACTCTCCCGCTTCTCTCAGCAAACTAGTTGAGGTTAGGGATAGAGTTCCTGGCTATTCTTCCAGCAAAATAATTCTGGAAGACAGTTTGAACCTCGGAGTCCTTGGCCATGGGTTGAAATTGGCCCAAGAGAAAGGAGGCAACCCCAGAAAGGTGAATGCCTGAGTCTGCCCTTCAGGAATTTCCACCCGAAGATGTTGTGAGGATCTTCTTGCCACCATTCTAAGGCTCGGCTTTTCTAACTGAGGTAAAAGAACACAGTTTTCTTTCTCGAGGGTTTTGTAGTAGTGCATGAGTTTAGAGAGTCAGAGGATAAGGGTGTCGTGGACGGGGTCAGAACCTGAAGAGCCTCTTTCTAAATCACAGTTATTGTTTGTATTATAAGTGACTGTCTAAATTTAAATTCTTTTTTTTAAAAAACATTTCTGAGTCTAAGCATTTTATTAATCAGCATTTTAAATTTAAATTCTGTTTTGGGGTAAAGCAAAATATTGGGCCTTATGAGTTTCCATGCATCCTCCGATCACATTTGTCTTCTTCCTTTTCCCTGATCTGCTTTCTTTTTCCTCTCTCCATCAGTTTTCTTCCAAAAGTTAGAACACTGCCCTTGCCCCTGCTGCCCTCTTCCCTACACTTGCTGATTTGGGTTTTGGGGCTTCCTTCCCATTTTCCCTGCTGAGGATCCCCCCAAGTGGAAGTTTCTGTTGAAAGGGACATGGTTTTCATTGCCAGTGGGTCCAGTGGGACATCTGAGGCTGCAGGTAGATCTTTATGCAAAACACGGTGTTCCCTACCCTGCACTCCCCTCACTTAGGGAAGGCTGGGATGAGGCTCCCAGAGCGCTTCCTTGGGCCCTTACAGCCCCAGCTCCACTTCCAGGCTGTTTCCAGAACCTGACCCTGCTCTCTGACTGCTGAGTCTTTGAGAGGGACCCTCAGCTTTTTATCTGCCTCCCCTTGTACTTCTTTGGTTTCCCGGTCTCCCGTTTGCTTTCCTTCCCATTTCCCATGTATCTTTCCTACTGAACCTTTTCCTTTTCCTTCTCTTTCTTTCCTTCCTTCATTGTCTCAGAGCAAAGCAAAAACCTATTAGAACTTGACTGCATTTAATCTCCTCTCCTCTTACTTTCTTCATCTCTTCTCCTTCTAGTCCATTAAGAACACAAGCTAATATCCAATTGTAAATATGTATACCACTTATAAACTTTGCCGCAGGTGAATTTGGTACTGTGGGGGTATACAAGGTACCTGTTGAAAATGAATTTGGGGGCAGGGACTATGGAATGTGAGAACTGCTGCTGTGTTCATCTTTACCCTGGGCAGGGGGAGCAGGAATCCATGTGACTCACAAGGAAATAGTATGGTGTGGGTGAGTTACAAGTCAGAAGGTCTACATTTTGTTTCTAAACCCTCTGTGATCAGAGGACACTTAGCTTCTCTTTGCCATGCATTAATCTTCAGTTTTTAAACAGGAGTTACAGCATTTGTCATAACTGCCTTAGTGGAATGATTTGAGAACCCAGTGAAATACTATGTATGTGAATGCTTTGAAAAGTAGGATTATTATTGTCATTTCTATGGACAAAATGTAAAAACTGGATTTGCAGCATGTATAAAATGAGCTGATAGTACTAGATGATCCTAATACATCTTTCAGCTCTTAAATTCTGTTTTGCCCTAGACAGTTCTTGGCATATAATAGGGGCTCTAATAATATTTGGATAGATAGATAGATGGTTAGATGGATGGACAGATGGATGGATGGACGGATGGCTGGATAAATGAAGAAACGTCCAGTTGCCCTACTTACCACTTCCTATTCCTATTTCTATTTCACGTTGGCACCATCACCCTCTTCTGGCCAGCAGCAGTATTAAGGTGCAGTGAGTTGGTAGCTGGGCCCTCTTCTCTGGTTTCAGCCCAGCCCCTAACCCTGGCTCCTTGAGCTGGCTCCCTGGAACCCATCTTTGTCCTTCAATAACTCATTGCCTCTCTTTCTTCCTCCTCCCCTTTCCATCCCTCTCCATCTGCAGCACTGCCAGTAACTCAAACCGTAGCACGCCGGCCTGCTCCCCCATCCTCCGGAAGCGGTCACGCTCGCCAACCCCACAGAACCCGGACGGAGACACCATGGTGGAGAAGGGCTCAGATCACTCCTCAGACAAGTCTCCGTCCACGCCGGAGCAGGGTGTGCAGCGCAGCTGCTCTTCACAGTCCGGCAGGAGTGGCGGCAAAAATTCCAAGGTGAGCTAGACGCCCACCCAGGACTCTGTATTTGCTTGTTAGCTGGCTGCAGGGTCCTGGGTGTCGGGGGACAGTGAGATAGAGGGACCTGATGTGATTGACCGGGCCTGGTGTCCCAGAGATAGTCTTTACTCAGTGAGGCAAGGGTGGGGAAGGCAGGGCAGATCCTAGTTAAATTTTATCTTTTCAACTAGGTGCTCAGAGAGGGTGCCGGTAAAATGGTTCCATGATGACTGTTATCTTCCCTTAGGAGCTGGGGAGCCTCATGTACCTTGAGGTTAGGAGGAGGAATGCTCCAAAGATCAGGAGGGGTCATCTGTTTAGCTCTTTTATCTTTTTCAAATTTGGGGTAGAAGAGAGCATTATTTGGGACGACTTACTGCCAGGAATGGCAGTCCGCAGGGAATGTTGCAGAATGCTGTTTTTAGCCTCCACCCCGGCCATCAACCTTCCTTCTTTTGGTAATAATCCACTTGATACTCATCTGGCCAAGAAGATAGTGACGGGGCCCCTCTATTCCTCCCAAGTGTGTCAATGTTACCACCTGAGTACCCAGGCCTTGGCATAAGGATAGGCATAAAGTAAGCCCTGGGGAGCCTGGGCTACTTATGGCTCCCCAGAGAGTTTCTTCTCCCCACTCAGTCCTTTGGGAAGCAAGAGATGTCTTTGTCTTGATGTTCCTTCAAAAAGCTCCTCTTCACCACTGGACTCACAGGTCCTGGGGTAGGATAGAGTGGGGGGACTGGGAGGTGCGAGAACTGGCTTCCCACCTGAATTTGTCTTTTGATTTGTTGTTCTTCCTCTTCTTCCCCACCATTTCCCAAACACCTTCTTTGCATGCATGGTCTTAGTCTCACAAGCGCCTCTCAAAAGTAAGCCATCTTTTGTCTCTGTCTGTGGTCTTCCCTCCAGTGTGGAATTGTCTGTACTGCTCTGCACCCCTTCCTGTGCCCCTGCCCATTCTGGCCATGTTTTGCTTGGTTCCTTTCCCAGAAGGCTGGCCCCACTGCCCTTGGCAGGCTGGCTTAAAGTCACCGAGAGACCATTCCCACTGTACTGGAAGTCGGAGAGCAGACCCCATGTCTCTGCCTGCTCCCTGAACACTGCCTGGGGCTGGGGATCTGTTCCCTCCATACATGGTGCCATCTAGAAGCAGAGTCCCACCAGGACTTAGTTTCATTCCTTTGGGGAAGGGAGACCCTATCCAATTGGGTTTCAGATCCTGATACCCCTTAGACCTGCTTTGGTGGGTGATTCCTGATTCTCCTGAAGAGTTGATTGAGGGTCACGAATTCTAGTAGGTGATTTCCATGGTGCAGGAGAGTGACCTCAGGAGCTCTGCCTGTCACCCTCCTTCCCTCCACCTGCCTGCTGAGAACTGCTCAGCCTGGGCACCCCTTACCACTTCCACCCACCACCCAGCCCAGGGGCTCCTGACGTTCTTAGGATGCTGGAGAATGATCAGAGGGGAACTTTTCTCCCAGAGGGCTTAGTGCCAGCACCTGGAGGTTGGTGGACATCAGCTGTAGCCCCTTCCAGGTCCTACAGAGAGGTGGCCAGGTCAGAGAGACAATGCCAGAGTCTGCTCATGACCCCAGGATTTCAGAGGCCTGAGGAGAACTTGGAGGGAGGAGAGGGTGAGCAATAGGTGTCTTAGAATGGCAGGGTCAGGATGTCATACCCATGGGGTGGGTGGGTGGGATGTAGCCTGAAGAAGAGAAAGCTGAGGGATGACTTAATAGTCTCAAGCCTCGGTAAGTGTTTTGGATAGGAGGAGGGTGAATAGCTGTTGTCTTTCCTGAGGAAAGAACAAAAGGCTACAGGGCTGATCCTATAGTCTGTGACCTTCAGGCTAAAAGCACATCTTGTCTCTGAGGATTTTAAATGATTGTTGCTGGCTGTGGACAGGGGAAGAGGAACACTACCTGGAGTGAGGAAGCCAAGAGGCGTTCTCTCTGTGTATTCAGGTGGCCTGGCAGGTGCAGGCATGTCTGGCGACAGGGTTTTAAGATGTCCTGTCATCTCGTTCTGAACCCCTCACACCTCTGACTGCCTGGGGAGAGGGCAGAATATGGCTGGACATGGACATCAGGTTATTCTATCTCTCTGTTTCTGCCCATAGTCTTTGCACACTTTTCCATCCTCAGGTGAAGCTCTAAGCTCCCTTACCCTTTTACTCTATACCTAGCAAGACAATCAGTGACCAGAGCGATACCTATTTATGGTAATTACTCACCACTTACAGAGAGCCTCTTTTAGTCAGGTGATGCATTGCGGTGAGTCCCCAGTAATGAGGATTTGTTAAAATCTCCTAAGTGGTAGGTCTTCTTTGGGAAGTGAATATGAAAACCAGGTTCCCAACCCTCAGGCAGCATACAGTCTGGAAAGGGAGATAAGAAACTGCCCAGATTATCCACAAACCAAACCTGAGTATCCGGTTTCCCCAAAAGTAAGACCTAGCCGGACAATCAGCTCTAATGCGTCTTTTGGATAAAAAATTAATATTAAGTCCTGGTATTATATATTATATTATATTATATTATATTATATTATATTATATTATATTATATTATATTATTATATTATATTATATTATATTATAAAAACCCTGTCTTATAGTAAAATAAGACTGGGTCTTATACTAATTTTTGCTCCAAAAGACAAGTTAGAGCTGATTGTCCAGCTACATCTTGTTTTTGTGGAAACATGGTAGTTAGGAATGTTATGTGAATTCAGAGGCAGGAGACTCATTTATTAGTGGGACATGTTTTAGGGAGCAGGTGTTCTGAGTCAGGCTGGAACTCTTGAGATTTTGGAGAAGCAAAATGAGGCATTATGAAAGGACCATGAGCTGAGAGTGAACTGAGCATTAATCTTGGCTGCTTTCTTAAGGAGCCAAAGAGGGAGAGGTGATTAGAGACTCGGTTTTCTTCCCCTTTGAAGAGCTTGTATGGGTCAGTGCCTTTCCCCAGTAGACACATGCTCTCGGAGTCCCCTGGCTTTGGATAGCCACCTCCTCACCCCATTGTCTCACCAGTCGTGACCGTCACCACCAACACCACCATCCTCTAAATGCAGTTAAAATAGAACTGACTTGTGGGAGAGGGATACACTACCACCCCAGGTGGCAGTGGTAGCAACTGTGGTCCATCTGGGAAATGCGTGTGTGGGACACACAGACTTTAGAAAAGAAACATGAGAACCACATAGGAATTAGGTTCTACATGGAACAGGATCCGGAGCAGAAAGTGAGGGAAAGCTGCAGAGGTAGGTGGAGAGTGTGTTCGTGTAGTGGGGACATCCCCCCGTAAGGCCCTGGTGGAATATTGTCACAGTTGACCAAATGTTTCCGTGGCAGGGGATCTGGTAGCTAGATGTCCTGTCACTATTATCCCTGCTAGGCCACCTCACTCCGTCTTTAGTCTACCTCCGAGAGGAGGTGACCTCACATATTCCCAGGCAAGATGGGAAGTGCTTCCTCTTCCCCTTCGAGCCAGCCTCACACAGTGTCAGTCTTCCTTCTCAGGGCCTGCATTTCCTCATTTGTTAGTATGTAGGGGCTGGACGAGGTGATCAGTAATATCCCTCTCCTGTGAATCTGTAACTGTACTGCTGAGGCCGACATTTCCTAGGTGCAGCCCTGACCAGAGCAGTTTTATTTCCACTTCCCAGGACCCCTTGAGTTTGTGCTACCACCCAGCTTCTGCTCTGTAGTGCTGGCTTGTGGCCACTAGAGGGAGCCAGTGGCTGCTTCCTGATCTAAGACCGCCACAGGGGAGGTGCCCATGACCTCTCTAACTGGGTGCACTGTGCCACCCTGGCTCTGTGTCTCTGGGCTCCTTTTCCCGTTGACTTTTTCCCTGTTTTTCAATCCTAATTTTTGTAGTTTTCTTTTCAGTATGACAGACTTAACCTGATCAAAGTAAGAAGTTGTTTTTTCTCCTAATTTCTCTTAGAGGTAGAGTTCCTCTCGTCCCTGCCTTTGTCCCCTCACCCCCATCTTCCAGACTCCCAGAGCCTTTGAGCTGGCGAGATGTGTTTAGGGAACTTGGGTCTGTTTCCCTGGGCTTTGCATTCCCTTAGACACTTGCTTTTCAGACCTCTTCTAGGAGGCAATGGAAACATGCTCTGCTCAGCTCCCCATCCCCAGGATACTTTTCCTGACTCCCCCTCCCCTTATAGTCAAATTCATTTATAACCTGTGAGAAAAGCCCTCATCCTCACTCCCTAGTTCTGTTTTTTTCCATGTTTCTGGTCCAAGGAGGGACATTTCAGTGAACCTGCAAGGGTAGGCAGCCTCCCCTCTGCCAGTGGACACCCCTGCTCTCGCCCTCTGAGGCCCACAGCCCCTCTGGCTTCCCTGTCCCATGTTAGGGACCTTCCCTGTCAGGACTGAGTCCTGGGAGAGCAGAGCCTCGAGGATCAAATTTGCCTCTACAAGGCTGGTCAGAGTTCGGGGATTCATGTTCGCAGTGGATATTCTCAGGGGCTACCGTGGATTAGGCTAGAGGAGTGGGTGCCCATTTTTCTCACTGGCACCCTCAGTGGTGGCACATAAGCTGCTTAGAAACAGCTGGTTAGGGGTAGAGTTCTCACGCTGAGGGACAAGACAAAAGTCCTTGCCCTTGATGGTATATTTCACATTTCCATACCTGAGAACACGCATTCTTACCCGTCTTTACAAAAGAGAAAATATTCCACACAAAGATATCACACAGCTAATTAGAGATGGGACATGGGTTTTCTGGTTGTAGTTCTTTGTCACTCTGATGTTCTTTGTTGCAAACAGATTTAGAAGGGACATGTGCTGTATGGCAGTACATGAAAAGAGAACATCTACTTCTTCTGTTAACCTGAAACAAGAGGGAGAGCACTGTAGGAGTAATAGTGAAGGATCTTGGGTCTCCCCACCCAGCCGAAGTTCTTGTTCTGCCCATCCTCCTAGGGTCTTACATGAAAGTCAGGACAATGTGGGAGGAACTAGGGGGTGACCGACAGAGAGTGTTGTCAGCTGTGAAGCAGATGTCTGGCTTTGGTTTGATGAAATGCAGGCAAACTGTGGGGCATTCGAGGCTGCCAGCTCCCAAAACATGCCTTTCCACACTGGGAAATGGATTTTAATGAATATCTGCACAGCCTCATGCCCTGTGATCTCAGAGTCCGGGCCCAGGAATTAAATGTCCCAATGCCAGAATTCTTAGAGGCTAATTTTCAGTTCCAGGTCCAGGATTCCCATGTGGCAGTAGCTCCGTCAATGATGAAATAGTTGGTTTTGCATGTTTGTATTTGGCCCCTTTACCTACTAAGACCTGTGGGTTGGAGGAGGAGACGAGGCCATGGTGGGAGTATGGGCCATGGTGACAGCCTTTGTTGGGGAATGACCTTGGAGAGCATATCTTGCAGAGGGCAATTGAGGACCTGCCTTGCCGTCTGCCCTTCTGGCCAGTGAGATCAAGGTGAAACAAAACCAGTCAGAGTTAGCACCATCCATGCATGCTCCCCGCTGCTTACATGTTTCCCCTTTGGAATGAAGGCTGATGGTCTCTACAGAGCTGTTCTGGTGGGATGGGAGAGCTGGCGAGGGGGAGATCACATGACCATGCTTTCCTCACGACAGACTCACTCCCCGCCCTCCACCCCACCAGACAGTGCGCAGCAGGTATCCTGAGAAAGTGGCTGCCCTCTCCGTCCCTTAGGAGTCAGGGCCCCTTAACACCAGGCAGAGGGGATAAAGGTTATTAATTGTGCCCAGGGCCCACACCTCTGTGTAGTTAATTTTTTGACCTGCTGGCAGGGTTTTCCTCTCCTCGGTGATTCTCTACCTGAATTACACCCTTGGCAATCTTTTTAAAATTGGAAATATTCCAACTCCGATCTAAACCTATTGGACCAGCACCTCAAGGGATGAGGCCGAAGGAAGTGTGTGCGTGTATGTGTGTGTCATTCCTCTCTGCCTGTCTGCCAAGCAGGATGTGCATAAAGGAATCCAGGCCATCGAGGTCAGAGGTAGACAAGGCACCATCTTAGTCATCCCCCTTCTGTCCCTAAAAAGCTCTCATTAACCATGACGATGAGTAGTAACCTTTGCCCAGGGCTGGGGATGGAGAACACTTGAATTCTGAAGCTGGGGCGGAGTCTGCTTTTGTTGGTATTGATTTATGGCACCATTAGCAATTCTATGCTTTAACTTTCCTCCCAGTGGAGAACCCCCAACCCTTCCCCTGCTAGTGTCACTGAAGTGATCAGTCAGTTGTTGAGCAGGAAGAGGAACTGACTCCTGTATTCACTGAGAACACAGTGGAAGAAGTTTCTAAGCAGTCCCTTTTCTCCATTTACACCAAAGCGTCCCATCCTGCCTTCTGCAGAGGAGCGGACTTGGAGCAGAAGGCTCCAAGGGTTGGTCTCCATCTGTCCTTTGCTTCTGGTCACAGGGGCCTTTGGGGACCGGGCCTTGGATGCCTGCCATGCATCCCTTCCCCCATCATAAGAACCTTGTGATGGGACTCCGACCCCCTCCCGTTCAGCGCTACCTGCCTGCCACCCCCCGCGGCAGAGCTGCCAGCATGGGCTGCTCCCCGGGCCTTCCTTCTGGAGCTGTCTTGAGAAAGGACGGCCCCTCCCAAATGGCCACATGGGAAGCATTCAGCTGCATTTGGGTTCCTCTCCCTTCCCACCCTTTGCTGTCTGTGTAACCTTATCCTGGCCATGCCCACCGTCTCTTCCCTGACTAATTTTACCTTCTCTTTTATTTTGTCCTTTCAGAAAAGCCAGAGCTGGTATAATGTAAGTATCCCTGTTTCTCTTCTTGTTGGTATGTGGAACTGGAGGGGCGTGGACATGGATGTGGTTGGGAAATGAAGCATGGAGTGCAGTCGGGCTGCCTGTGGTCTGAAGCAAATTGAGGAGCCTCAAAGGGGGCACTTTTCCCCTGACCTGCCCCATTCCCCGTCAAAAATCAGATACAGAGGTGATCTTCTGTAACAGAACAGGATTGCTGATGAGGGTCGGATTCAGGGAGACCAAGGAGAGTCGGCACACCTTTTCCTTCCCTAGACTCCTGGGCAAGGCTTCTCCAGACTTATTGAAGGTGACCAGTAGGGAAGGTGTCCCAAGACCAGACAGAATTCTGGGCCTGAACTGAGGGCCGCAATTTCCTTCCCATAACCAAGACATTTTGGGGGAAATTAAGCCAGAAAACTTACCCTCAATAGTATGGAGATGTCCCGGGTAATGGAATTTGCCTTACCACCCCACCCCTCCCCAGGTATACCTCAATAGCCCCAAAGGCATGCCCCTTCTAGAAGATATCCGCTATGCTTGGGTCTGTGGTGAAGGTGTAGCCTGGGGTTGTCCAAGGGGGCAGTTCAGCCCGTCGCTCCATACCCAGGAAGTACAAAACACATTGTGGAGCAGGCAGTCCCTACAAAAGCCACATCCTCTTGGTCACATAGACTGGGCTGCAGGATTTTGAACTTTTCCCATGAGGAGCAGCTGGCTGAAGTCTCTCGCCTGGCCCTTGTCAGATTGTGCTTGCCCTCTGGGACTGCACAATAGAGGGGCTGGCAGTTTGTGACCATCATCTGGCCCTCAGGTCATTGTCTATTTTTCTCTGAGCCTGCTGTTCCCGCACTTGATCCTGACTGATCACATGGATGCCAGCGTCCCCCAGTCTCTAATCCCAGGCTCTACTGCAGCAAGTTACATGGGCATGGCGAAGGTGTGGGACAAGATGATTTGGCTGTGGATGACAGAGTGGAGGACACTCTGGGGAAGGGAAAGATGGGGGAGGGGATAAGGAAGAGCCTTGGGTTTTTTTGTTTTGTTTTGTTTTAAATTTTATTGGGGAACATTGTGGAACAGTGTGTTTCTTCAGGGCCCATCAGCTCCAAGTCATCGTCCTTCAATCTAGCTGTGGAGGGCGCAGCTTAGCTCCAAGTCCAGTCACCGTTTTCAGTCTTGGTTGCAGGGGACGCAGCCCACCATCCCATGCAGGAATTGAACCTGCAACCGCCCCTCTGGAAGCTCAGTCGCCACTCGTTGCCTTCAATCTAGTTGTGGAGGGCGCAGCTCACTGGCCCATGTGGGAATCGAACCAGCAACCCTGTTGTTTAGAGCTTGTGCTCTAACCAACTGAGCCATCCGCCTAGCCCAAGGCTTGAGTTTAATGGAGGGATTTGGGCCAGAATCATTTGTGTGTGCGGGGGGGCATGGGGGAATGTTTGCCCACATAGCTCAGTGATTCCCCAAATCAAACACATGTCACTGAGGTCATAGGCTTCTGACCTGCTGCTCAGCAGGCCTGCCTGTCCCTAGGCAGGCTCCGTAGGCTGACTGATCTGCCGGGATTAGCCCCACCTGGCACAAACAGGGCAGGGCTCGGTGGGCTGCTGACGGGAGGGGGGTTGAGGGCTGAGGTGGCCTGCACTGGGGAGAAGGCAGACTCCACACCTTCATTCCCAGCCCTCCCGCTTGACCTACCTGGCCTGTGGCCCACCTGCTGCTTCGAGCTCACATCCTGGAAGGAGAGGAAACTCCTTCTGTGTGGGAGGAGAGGTAGGGGGAGAGGGGGTGCTCTCTGAGGAGCTGTGTGGGGACTCCAGCATCCTGCGTCTAATGAAACCTTCCACCTTTCTGAGCCATATTGCAAAATGAGTGCCCCCAAAGCGGAACTGGAAACAGGAGGCTGCAGAGCTGTGGACAATGGAAACATCCCAAGTGGGACTTACAAGTCTCCACCTTGTTGCCAGGCTCCACCCTCTCCTCTCTTCCCTGTTCTTTCCATCAGGCTTTTCTGTTTCACCGCACTTCTCTGTTTCTTGACCCCACCCTCTCCAACCCCCCCATTGCCCCCACCTCAGTTTCCTTTTCTCCACCCCTGTTTTACCCCTCCTTTCCCTGATTTCAAGTCTCCTGGCTGGCTCTCTCTTTTTGTCTGCTTCTCGTAGGTTTTACTTTCTCTCTTCTGTCTTTCTGCCATCCTTTCACCTCTGATTTCTTCTCCCTCAGCCCCACACATAAGAGCTGGTGTCTGAGCACTCTTCCTCCCAATGTCTACCTGAGTGGAGGGATGGCTAGAAATAGATCCTGCCTCTTGGCTGGAAGGTCCAGCTGCCTTGTGGGGGCCCAAAAGTCAGGGGTTTCAATGTCAGATAAGCGAGAGATCGAGGAGCCCAGCATGGCCAAAGACTTGCTTCCTGTCTGGTTCCACCTGCAGCTGGAGACATGATGAGGCAGTCGGCCCTCACTGACTGCAAGTCTCCTTATAAAATCGTCCTCCATAATACTCTTTTCCCAGGCCTTTGCTGCCTCTTACCCTCTGTTAGTCCTAGTTGTCTCCTTTCACTCTCCACCCCTCACTCTGAATGAATTGCAGAAGCATTATTGACTCCCTACCCAGCACAAATCATTAACTCACAGAGGCCAAGTGTACAGGGGACTTTGTTGAGCAGCATTTAGTGATTCCCTCCTGACCTCCATTCTCTTGGACTCATGCTGTCACACTGGGGGTCCTTCCAGAAACTAAGTGGTGCCAGATGTCCTGTGACCCATCTATAAATGTTTTCCTGCTGCTCCCTCTTCCTGTGTTCCCCCATTTAAGGTTACCAGGTGGACGAGGCTCCTTGTGTCTGCCCTCCACGGCCTGGTGCTGCCCTTTTCCTGGTTCTGTGGATGGTCTAACTCGAGTTGGGACCGGGAGCAGAACAGAACAACGTGGTGGAAGGAAATAGAAATGACAGGTAGACATTGGGGAGAAGAGGCAGACGCTAAGCAAAGGGTGAGAAGCTGAGAAGTGACAGGGAACCTCCAGCCGGCCTGAGCTACAGATATGAGGAGCTGTGTCTAGTTTATCTTTCCATGTCTTCTTCATGTGTTTTCACGTCCAGAGGATGATCAGCAGCTGCCATAGTGGGCGTAGCCTGGAGAGGCCTGCTTCAAGTAACATTGGGATCCCCCTCCTTCAATTAAAAGCCTGCTCTCTTCCTGAAGCTGAGACCAGTGCCCTGGCTCTGGGGTTTTCTGATTCAGGGTGTGTGTTCCCCACAGCAAGCGTCACCCCCATATATGCCCACTCTGATGGTACCAGTGTGCTTTTCCATGGGCACGGGCCTAAGCATGGCTGTTCCCCTAGGCATGATTGCCCCGGTTTGATCAGGAAGCTCTGACCTGGATGTTTTCCTGAGCTACCTGGATCAGTGCACATGAGCATGAGGTGCTCCTGCTCAGGCAGTGCAGTGTGTATGTGTCTATGCTCTTGTGTGCAAAGTTCTCAGGAAACTTCAGTTCAACTCCCCCCCGATCCACAGAAGTGCCCTCCTATGGTCCTTTCCTGGTTTTTCAGGAGGCCCTTGCTCGCTCCTGTGGCTTTGATCTGGTTCTCTATCTTCCCTTAGTCTGCTGTTTTCCCTTTGTCAGTTCCCTACAACTGCCCTGGTTTCCTCCCAGGCCCCATTACATCCAGTCTCCTCCTCACTGCCTCTGTGTTGCCTGAGTTGGTTGGACTCTGGCCTCTGGGAAGGATACCCCATCTCCCCTTCTCAGCACTGCTGACAGCCCCCTTTATAATCTCTCCTGACACTGTAGTGCTGTAGGTGTTCTACTGCCTGAGGCCCCATCATTGCCCTGGAAGTTCTTCCAGTAGGTAAAGGCTGCAATCCCCAGACCTAGAGACAGTTAGAAATGCCCTGGCCAGATTCGAGACCGTGAGAGTCAGTGCACGGTTGCTGAGCATTGTGAGAACGTCTCAGGCCCGTTAGAATAGCCTGGGTCTGGTCGGAAGCCACTCAGCACCTCCCTGCCCACTCCCCAGCCACCTTCTTCACCTGTCTGTGTACATTTTACATTTACCTATTTAGCCATGATGACAAACCACCTTGGTCTAAAGAGCGGATCTCATGAGGGGAAATGGCTGGACCCCAGGGACACATGGAAAGGCTGAGGCGTGAAAGCTTCTGGTCTCTAGCCAGAGATATTCAGGTCAAGGCAAGATTTGAAGGCCTTGCTGTCTACAACTGTCATGAGTCCCTCCCAGGACTGATTACACCTAATCTCCTCACTGGACCATCCTAATTTTATTCGTCAAGGCTCCTAGCTTGGGAAGCACAGTCTTAACAGACATGAGATGGAGGGATAAGCAGGAACAGAGCTTTAGCTTCAGTGGGGGGCCAAGGGCAGAGTTGGAGGCAGAGAGGTGCAGTCTGCCCCTGAATATGGCCCCTGCAAGGCTCATTGGGCTTGCATCTTGGAGGAAGCAAACAGTCGCAGTGGTCCTCCTAGCGCCTCAGGTGGGCAGGGGTACTGTCCCCATCTGCCTCACCTCTCTCCTGAAGGTCAGTCAGCTCCATGGCAACCTGGGGAAAGAGCTTTTCTGAAATCAGAGGCTAGGCACCCAGATCCTACCAGCTGCCTGAGACTTAGCACCCCAGTTGTGCGATGCCTTTGGTTAGGGATGCTGGCTTTTTGGTGAGGAGGAAGGGACAGTGCCCATCCTGTAGAATGACCAAGCAGGTCTTGCAGGCATAAGATTGAGAGCAAGAGAACAAAGCTTTCTAGGAATGACATTCACATATTTGGGGGATAGTGAAGTGGGAGTGCTGAAAGGGGAACTGCAGTGACAACCTTGGTGGCCTGCTGTTATTTTCCAGGGACTGAGTCTGTTTCCTCTACCTCCATTCATCTCCCCTCTGTTATTTAGCCATTATATTGAAGGGTCTTTCGGACCCCTGCTCCCCCACAGCCACCCTTAACTTTCTGCAGTGTGGTCCTATCTCCAGAGGAAACCCACTCCCACCCAGTCCTCTTTCTACCTTTTTGTATTATACCCGCGCCTGCCTTATCTCTCTTTTCTTTGCTCAGTCACTTCCCCCTGTGTCCACTGTCCCTTTGTCCCACATCTGGCTCCTCTCTACCCGGATTTGATTTGAGGGCCTTTGGTTTCTTCCTAGGGGGGGCCAATACTCCACCAAAATCCATCTGTTTTTCTCCTGGGCTCCTCCTCACTTTCCCTCCCCCACTCCTGTACCCAAGGCGGGGCGGGGGGGTACCACTTGGTCCCAGCTCCCAGTATTTGCCATAGAGTTAATGTTTAGCCCAGGGCCACTTCCCTCTCCTCAGGCTTGGAGTCACTAGGCCTCGCCCTGCCCAGCTATGTGAAGGGATGTAGGAGACAAAGGCTGACACATTGAGACTCATTCTCAGGGGTTAGACTCTCTGCGTGTGTCCAGCACCTGCCTCACCCCATTGCAACCCAAAGAGTCATCTTCGCCTTTGGCCCACAGCAATACTCAGATGCTTCTGGGGAATTCCTGTAAGGATCAACCCTGTGGGCCTAAATCTTGGGGTCTGGAGTGGCCCGGGACTGAGGCATCTGATCACCCCAGACATTTTCCATTGAATCTCCTGTGACACAGCTGAGGACAGGGCTTACACACACAGGGCAAAGAGAAGCTGAGCTGCATGATTTGGAAAGTGTTGGCCGGCACTGGGCACTGAGAAGCCATGCGTGTACAATTGGGGATCTATGTGGGCGTGTACTCATAAGATGTTGTGGAAACAGGAACGGTTTCAGAGGTATATAGGAAATACATTCATTTGGTGAATAGTTTTTAGCATCTGATATTTGAAACATCATACTGAGTGCTGTAGAAAATATAAATCTGTTTGAGAGGTAGATCCTTCCTGACAGTACTGTGGTGGAGTCCTTATCCTGCACAGTGTAATTATGTGCGTGGAGGGCTGTGTGCAGGGTGTGAACATGAGTGTGGGGTACAGAAGTCTGGGGAAGGAGTCAGACGTTTCCTCTATTTGCTCCCATACTGTTTAATCGGGAGACCCCAGGTTCCTCTTCATCAGAATCTTTGGGTATGAGAGTCAAGAATCTACGTTTTCACTGCATTTATTAGGGCCTTTTTAAGCAACACTAAAGCCTGAGTGCTGCTGCATCAAATTGCTGAGACTTCTGGGACAAAAACACCATTCATCATCATGTGCAGGCTCGAGACCCTCCTGACAAGGTGGGCATAGCTAGAGAGAGTGAGGGAGAGACCTTGTTTGTTTCAAAGGTCTTACTTTTCCTGGGAATCCAAGTCTTCCCAACCCCAGTGTTGTCTGATTTCTGCCCCCAGCTTCTTTGTCTGGAGCCCCTTTTGCCCCCATTGGCCTGACTCCTATTCCTCTCTCAGAGATCTCAGCTTGCCTGCATTGGGCTGTCTCCTTTTGACCTGGGGCCAAGTTCTCTACTTTTAGCATTGCTACTTGGTCTGAGCAGCTGCCTGGGGATCCTCTTGGCTTTGATTCCCCTCCTGCTAGTGTTGGAGGCAGGGCAGAGCCCCTGGGAAGGAAGGAGATGCCTTAGACAGCCCCCGGAGCTGCCGACCTCAAGTTCTCCAGGCAATCTGCCCAACTTCTCCTATCAGCATGTCTGCAATGAGATGCGTTAAACTTTCAAATCTCCTATTGCTGCTGACATAGGGAAGTGGGTAGACGGATGGGTCAGCAAGGGGAGAGTGTGTCTGCAAGAAGTCCCTGGTTGTTTGAGTCTCACATTTCAGATTTCATCATAAGAGCAGTGCCCCTGGCACCTTCTTGTCTCCCCTCACCCCCACTTGGCGCCTGGGCCAGCTGCTTTCCATTGCAGGAAACATGTGCTGGGAGGCCAGGCAGGCCAGGGGTTACTGGAGGGCGTTGGCCATTACCATCACCAGATCCTGTACTTGAAGCATGTGTAGGGCTCTGGCCCTGCCCGCCCACCCGCCCTGCCTCCCTCCCTCCTGCCACCAGAGACTCTAACAAAGAAGTTGTTTGCTGGTCAGCCAAGAGGAGTATGTCTGGGAGGAAAGGGGTGTGTGTAGGGGTGGGGATGAGAGCGGGCCCTGTTGCCGCAGCCATTGGTGGCTGCTCTGCCTGGGTGAGGTCAGTGAGTCACAGCAACCAGTGTCCGCTAAGAGTAGAGATTGCACATTGAACAGACTGCCTGATGGGACAGGCCAGACAGAGCTGGAGAGCTGGGCGTTAGTTCTCTCCTTGGAGTTTCAGAACAACCATGAGCCACTCTGCTGTGTGTGAGTAACTGGTGGGGTAGACCTCTGACCCTGGCTGCGGGGTCGTCCTCTCCCTGCGCCGTTTGCCTGTCCACCAGCGGCCTGACGTTCAGAGTCCTTAGCTCGCCCTGTGCACCTGCTGTATCATCTGTCTCCTCCCGCCTCAGCTGGCATCTTGGAGTGGCTGTCCACACTGACCAGGAGAAGGGGATTCACCACATCCCTCTGAATCACCCTTAGCTGGGAGACCAGCTACACCGTGGGAGACGAATAGGGTGAAGTAGAACCCGGCCATGGGAGACTGGCCAGACGGCCTGTCCCAAGAACCATGCTGACCACACCCTCCCATTTGCGGAGTTTTGTGCTGGGAACAGAGCTCTAGGAGAGAAAAGGAGGCCAGTCAGGGTTACATAGACTGTCTGCCAAGAAGCCAGAGGTCCCCCATCTGCATTCAGACCAGGCAAGCCTGCCTGTTTTCATCCTGTGGGGAGAGTAGGGAATCAGAGCTCAGGCAGCTGGGCTCCATTGAGAAGTGGAACCTTGGAGAGCAATGGAATCTTTGACAGAATCTGGGGTCCTGTGGAGCCTGCTGCTGGAGCACGACAGCCAGCCTTTGCAGTGGTACCTGAAGAAAGTTATGGAGGTACCTGCTGGTACGGAACTCTGTTGCTGGCATGAATCTGAAGAAATCCCAGCCGTGAGTGTGTAACCTCATTTCTCTGTGCTTGTGTGACAGTTCTGTTGCACCTTTGTCATTCCCCACTTGGACCTGCTACCTGAGGGCCCCAGATTTGACAGTCCTTAAACCAAAATTCTTTGGCCATTTTAAGTTAAAATAGGTGAGCCTCATCTTTGGAGGAGATTGTTTTCGGAGCATGGGTGGAGAGGGAGAGGATCATGTGTCAAGAGGGTGTACAGTGGCAGGCTGATCTCATGTGTCTGTACTTCAGGAGGCGAAGGCTGGTCTGCATGCACACTGACAGCCTGGTGGAATCAGGGTGTTTATTTGCAAGCCAGGGTTAAGGAGTCCCTACCTCTAGGGACTAGAGGTCAGGACTAGATTTTCCCTCCTTTTCCCCACAGCTTTATTACAAGGAGAGGAGAGATTCAGCGATTATGGCCAGACTCCCTGCTCCTCCACTTCTGTAAATGTCTGAGTTCTCATCAGAGATGAGAGAAGCAAGGGTGAGAGCAGTATGGAAAGAACCTCAGAAATAGGAGGGCTGCCAAGCTTCAGGCAATTGGATTCCTGATGTCCAGTTTCACCTAAAGGGGGTCTGGGGCCCCCTGGTAGGCTCATCCTCAGGCTGATATTGGAACTGTGGTAAAATACCTATAACATAAAATTTACCATCCTAAGTATTTCTAAGTATACCCTTCAATAGCGGTAAGTACATTTACACCGTTGTGCAACCAATTTCCAGAATTTTTTCATCTTATAAAACCAAAACTTTATTCCCCTCCTCCACCAAAAAAAAAAGACCTGCCTGTGGACCCAGAAGGCTAATGGGGGGCCCAAAGTAGGTGAACTTCTCATCCCCCAAGAGTGTGATCTGCTGGGGCGTCTGTTGTTCCCCTCTTGGCTCAAGGACCCAGAGGCCAGATAAAGTGATGACTCAGACCAGGAGCTCTGAGTCCGATTGCCTTGGTTCGCAATCCACTCTCCACTTAGTAACCATATTCCTTGGGCAAGTTGCTTCACCTCTTCTTCATAGTGCCTCAACTTCCTCATGTGTAAAAGGGGATAACAAAAACAACCCTGTGGTCAAATGAAATTCTGTGTGTGAAGGGCCTATGACAGTACTCGGTGCATGGTAATAACTCACTCATTCCGTGTGAGCTTAATTGTAGCTCTAGAAGGTCAGTTAGATATAGTTCAGACATCCTGATGGTCAAGCACAGGTTTTCAGTGTGCGACTCTGTTCTGCAAGGCCAGCAAGCCATTTAGATTGGATATCTCAGTATCAGTTTGAAAATAACACATGGGCCAGAGGCCTGTTGTATTCTGCGGTCTTTTCTAGCCATAGAAGTCACAGGATGGGATGGCTTCCAGATATTCACTCCCAGTGGCCCTGATACTTGGTTCAAACTTATGGCAGGTGATTTTTGAAGTTTGGAATTCTCCAACAAGGCATTGCTCTGGGGAAGGTAGCAGGGTGTCCACTATTGCAAGTGCAACTCAGTTTGTAAGTAAGCCAAAACCAAAGTTTCAAATTCACTCTAGATAAAGTAGTTGAAAGCACTGTCTTCCCTTTCTCTGGAAAACCTCCCTGAACTGCAATCATGCCATTTTCTAACTTCCTGAAGTACTTCCTGTAGCACAAGAGCCATCGGGCCACTTAGGTAGTCAGTGCGTGTTGTGAATGTGTTCGGGCCACAGCCTCCGCTTTCTTGTGGGCCATTCAGCTTTACAGAAAGACAAGAAATGAACAATCCAAAGCTCATTCCGTTGTTGCAACAGCTGTAGACCAGTGGGTCCCTAGGGGAGTGGGTGAGAAACTGTAAGTGGCTAAGATCCATCTGTCACCATTACCAGGACAGTCTGTCTGCATGTGTGTACTCCTGGCATAAGTACGTAGGTCAACGAATCGCCTGGGTGCAGTGCAGATGTCTGTTGCAGTATGTGGCTCTTCCTGCATGTTCTACACATGTCTTTATGTATCATCCTTGGGTGCCTTTCGTCTACAGGGTACATTACTTTCTTTTCTTGTAATTTTAAGAGTGTGAGCTTGGAAACAGCAGGATTTCTCTATATTCAACTGGCTCATGGTATTTCCAAGGAGGATTTGCTAAGGCAGTTTATGGGTGTGAGTCTGCACTGAGGCACCCCCAAAACTAGGTGGGCACAGGTGCATCTGGAGGCACAGGTGGTGGTAAGAGGTGAGCACAGGACCAGGGATCGAGAGATCTGCCATGGAGCAGCTGGGGACCCTTGGGAAGGGGAGTTCTCTCTGGCCTTAGTTTCCTTATTGGTAACATAAAGATTGGATTGGATAATTTTGTAAAGGATGGTAAGGGAATGAGGTTGGGTGCCTCTGATTGCTAGTTATACTTTTAAATTCCCTACTTGTGTGCTTATTCTACTACTAGCTTTCTGTATGTGGGGGGGGGGGGGGTGCGGGATTGTTGTTGTTTAGTACAGCCTTTGTAAAAGTGCAATTTCCCCCTAGTTTTATTGAGATATAATTGATATATAACATTGTACTAGTCTTAGGATTATTTTTCCAATCATGAATTTCATACACAGGAAGTGCTTACTGTATTAGTCATGAAAACTTCTGAGAGGTGTGCTGGGCACCATCATATTCTGGGTCCTGCTGGGAACCTGGGGGTCACCTCCCTTGGTCCCCTGCTTCTCTGGCAAGGTGGTGCTTCCTGCTAGCAGAAGGCAGAATAGCAGTAGCTGACATGGTGGGTCCCAGGAAGCTTCCTGGAGGTGTCCCCACTTCCTTTCTCTTCTTAGGATGTAATGTGGGCCCTGCTTAGTAGTATGTTTGACTTTTTCTCATTGACTGACATTGGATACAAAGTCTTTCACAGTATCAGATTCTCTCCACAGTGTTTTCTCTTGCCAAAGCCCCCTTTGCCTTCCCTGACCTGCCAGGGTCTATGGGATAACAGAGCGTCATCACTGCCTTTTAGACATGCATGCACATGCTTCTCCTGCACCTTCCTTCCCAACCCCACAGAACCTGGGAACTTCTCACTAACCTTGGCCATTGTGATGCAGGTGTTAAGCCCCACTTACAAGCAGAGAAATGAAGACTTCAGAAAGCTCTTTAAGCAACTTCCAGACACGGAGCGCCTCATTGTTGGTGAGCTGGGTGACCTGGGCGTGGGAGGCCAGGAAGGAGGTTTGGGAGTCCTAGGGTAGCATTCAGGCTGCTTCTGTCTAGAGGTTCCCCAAGTAAGAAAGTCTGTCTGGGAACAGGGAGACAGACTGTCCCAAGCACTGACCCCAGTGGTTGGGGCTCAGGGCTGAGCACTACGTGTGTGGTGGCCTCAAGAGAGAACCCAACCTGGGAGGAGTCACTGCCACTCTTATCTCTGCAGATGGTCCAGCAGTGAAGGGATGCGGCAATTGTGGGCCGCAGAGAGCAGTTAGATGATTTTATTGGCCTTTTCTACCTCTAACTTTCTTGCTCCCCTCTGCTGCCTCAGCCATTCCTCTGCCTCTGGGTATTAACGTATTTTACTCCTTCATATTCCTGAGCATGAGATGCTTGGGACTCCCATGGCTACTAGTTCAAATATACCCAGTTGGTGGTAGGCAGTTGGGCTCCCCTAATGCTGGTGGGAGGGATGGCATGCCTAATTTGTAGTGGTTTGCAGAAAATGCTTCATGTGGCTGAGGTCCTTTGTCCTCCATCCTACCACAGATTATTCATGTGCACTCCAAAGAGACATTCTTCTTCAGGGCCGACTCTACCTCTCTGAAAATTGGATCTGCTTCTACAGCAACATCTTCCGCTGGGAAACTCTGGTAAAGACCTGGGGCTTACTCCCTAGGGTTTTCCCTTTGGCTGTAGCTTAGCAAGCTGCCCCTAGTTTCTTCCCTTTGTTGACTTTATATCTACCCAAGTCCTTGCATAATTAACAAAAACACACGCCTGAGTCTTGAAGGCTAGATCTCGTCTACCAGGTCCTCCCCTCCCACCTTCTTGGGTGTTGAACAAAGTGTTGAGAAGTAAATATTTGGCAGGAGTCACCACAGAAGGCAGAATAGTAGAGTAAAAAGGGCATTGGACTTGGGACACAGAAGAACTGGCTTCTACACTTTTGCAAGTACAACATTCTGCGTTCTCAAACTAATTAGCTATGTGATTTTAAGCTAGTCCTTTATTCTTCCTTTGCCTCTGTTTCATCTTACAAAATAAAGTGGGAAAAGATAGATGGTGACTTTTATGGTCCCATCCAGTGATACTATTCTGTGTTTCTGTAAGTGGCACAGTGGTGGGACCTCGACACATTTATCAGCCTGTGTAGAGATAAGAAAGCTCCGTGGACCAAGAATCAAGATGCCCTTGGGCTCTAGGTGAGGCTCAGTCACCACCTGACTGTGTGGCTTCTGTGAAATTAGGGGCTAAACCAGGTGATCTCGAAGGAGATTTAGAAATATAGAGACTGTGATCTGATTTCCTCTGTCTGAACTGGTGCCATGTGAGCGCTCTGTTAGTGCTTCTTGTTGTTCATTATCCATTCTCTGTCCCCGTGGGAACACCAGCTGACCGTTCGTTTGAAAGACATCTGCTCCATGACTAAAGAAAAAACAGCTCGCCTCATTCCCAACGCCATCCAAGTTTGCACAGACTCGGAGAAGGTAAGTGAAGTCTAATCTTGGACTTTCTACTCCCTCTCCCCCAAACCCCAGTGCTCCATGCCTGTATTGCTGCCCTTTAATTGGATTAATGGGGAGGCCATCGGATCGGGGCGAGAGGTGGTAAAGGGGTGCACATGGCGGGAACCACGTCCACAGTGGGCCGAGTGTTTGGGGTCTGAGCAGGGACGACGGAGAGTAGCAGCACATTGGACTTGGAGCCAGAACACCTGAATTTGAGTCCTGTGACTGTAGGGAGGTTATGTAACCTCTCTCATATGTAAAATGGAGCCAACAATACCTATTTAACAGTGTTGAAATGACATCAAACATTTGAAAACTTTACATTGTAAAGCGCTGTACAAATGTAAGTTGTTATCGTTATATTTCAGCATAGCTCATCAAGAGGGATGAGGAGTCTGATAGCAAATGAATTGTCCATACGAGTTTGGGTAAAATGTGGAAGATAAAATTTAGGGCAGAGAAAACATTGTGATCTTTGACCTTTAAACAGAGCCTGAAGACTAACAGCTTCAGGGCTCAGGATGGACAAGGTTTCTGCCCAACACAAGGTTGACAATGTTCTTGGACTGAGGCAGTTCAGTGACAAGAACCATAAGACTCTGGGGTCTGATGGTCTTTGGTTTGAATTGTTTCTGTAATAAATCAGCTTTGTATTACAGAAGTTGCCTAACTTCACCAGCTTGTTTTTTTTTTTTATTAGGTATTAGCAGTTTTGTTTATTGTTCAAGGCTTTGTATGGTGTAAGTGAAGCAACCTTTGTGAAGCACCTAGAATGTGTTCAGTAAAACCTGGTTTTTGTTGCTTTCTTCCTGCATGTTATAAAAGGCCCCCACTAATGTGTAAGCTCCATCAGAGAAGGAGTCTCTTTCCGTTGTATTTGCTGTCATACGCAAACATGTACCTAGTGCATGCTAATATTCAAATATTTGTTGAATTAAGGGATGAAAGGGTGAGTGGGTGAGTGGGTTTGTCTTCTCTTTCTGCTTAGGCTAGCTCACAGCTCACCAGTTACCCAGTTCCCGTAAGTAGGCGATAGAAGTTTTTTATGGAGATGAAAACTTCAAACAAGAGAGAGAAGCACTGAGGAAAGTGTGGGTGAATATTGAAAGACTTGTTGCAGTGGGGACTTAGATGTCCCAGGTACCTGTGTGATCCCTGTTACTAGAGTACCTGTGCTATGTATATGAGGATGAAATCAGTAGCTTTTATAAAAGGAAGGAACAGCATGTCTCTATTATATTGTAAGTCTTGCCATTTTCTCTTCCAATCTAGCACTTTTTTACTTCATTTGGGGCCCGGGATAGGACATATATGATGATGTTCCGGCTGTGGCAGAATGCTCTCCTTGAAAAGGTAAGTATTGCCCTGCTACTTCCTTCAGCCTGAGGAGGATACATATCCTACCAGAATGTTCTTTCCCCTTGGGCATGGGCCCTATGGAAAGATTGCTCTTACTGATCCATTGGCCAGCCCCAAAGAAGCCCATGTTTCCTCATAGTTTTGGAAGTCCCCCAGACTTTCTCATTGGTGGTGTTGACCTGAGTCCTGAAAGTAATCTCTCCTCTTATGTGAACAGCCTTAGCTGCCTGCAGCAGGGCTTTCACTGACTTCAGGCACTTCAGTTCCACTGTTTGAAATGTACCAGGATTTGTTTTAATCAGGTATGATGAAACACACAGACACACATAGAAATGACTAGCTGTAAATTTTTATACTTACAGACCCCTAAAAGCAGAGGTACCTCATGCCATGTGGGGAAGCACCAGGGACAGTCAGGAGGCAAAGAGAGCATGGAGACAGCATGGGCAAGAGCTTTTATTATGGTTTTCCCTAGGAAGTAATGGGTGAGGCAGGATAGGCAGGCCAAGCAGAGTTAGGATTGGCCAGTTTGAATAATTTAGTAGGGCTTGGGGGTATAGAGACCGTCTCTAGTTGCCTGGTACTTGTCACTTGTCCCTGGGGTGATGAGCGTAGGGGTATATTAGCCTGGAGTGTAAAAGCTAAATAGAGAAGGTGGTTGGATGTCTGGGGCTTTGGATTGGCTGGTGACACGTGAAAAGTGTATGTTCAGATGAGTTGTTTTCTATCGCTAGGAATTAGCTAAACCTGGGAATTAACCTGCCCAGTCAGCACGTCATCAGATGCCAAAGCGTCAAAAACATAAAAACTAAGGAAGCAGAGTTAGTTCAGTACCAGTTGACTACTCGGGTATTTGAGGGACACTGGGAGCAGATGCAGATGGAGGGTGTGTCATGGTTGCAGCCCTTAGAGAACTCCCATTTGATCACAGAGTGTTGAGAAACAGCCTCCAAGCTAGAGAAAGAAACAAAAAGAAAACAATTATATAATACAATTTTAATTATGTTATATATATATATATATATATATATATATATATATATATATATATATAGTTATATATGTGAGTGTATCTACCTTGACTCTAGCCCAAACTTATTACTATCTGAAGAAAATTGAGTAGAGTTTCTTCTAATGTGAAAGTCTATGGCCCTGGTATAAATCCTGGTAACTTAACTTGAGCTGCGATCTTGTGCACTTATTAGCCATTGATAATGCTAAAGTGATAATGTGTTTGAGTGTCCACTGGGCGGTTTGAATGTGCAGCTCACAACCACTGTCATTTCTAAATAAGACAGGGTCGTACATATGGTTCACAAAAGTGTTAACAAAATAAGTGTACGAGTTCTGCCTGATGAGCAGGGTCTGCTAACTGTGCTTGTCCTGACTCGTCAAACAAGCTGAGCCAAGTGCACTGCTCAGGGAAGCTTACATGGAGACGGTGAATTATTAAGGAAGGGAAGACATGGTTTGGCAGAGAAGCAAATACGGCCCAGGCTGGATGAATGGTAAACATAAGTAAGAACAGAGATAGGAGGAGCAAATCCAGATAAAAGAGAAGGAGTGCCTCCCTTTGACACTGTGAGGGCCAGCACAGAGCTGCCACCCCCAGAAAGCCCCGACTGTGCCGTCCTGGGCAGTTCTCTGTAGTTGGAAAACCGGAACCCCGGCTCATGGCATCCTGCCAGCTGCCTGCTTCTAAACCACAGCTTGAAAGGATGGACTTGGAGAGTTCTCAGATTCTTTATCAAATCTGCTGGTGGGAAACATTCTTTAAGTTTGATTTTTTTTTTTTTTGACTGCTTCTGTTTTTCTTAATGCTCTTGCCCTCCTTCTTTTTCACATACTTATCCCTAGCACCTTCTCCTCCTCCTCCCAACCTGAGACTCATCTGTGGTCTCCACTCTGATCTTAGTTCTTTGACAATCTGTTGCCTCTTTCCTGAAATTCAACTTCATGAGAGCTAACTTTCTTTTTAGAACAGTGCTTTTGAGGAAGATACGTAGACACCCACTGAAATAAGAAAAACTGGAACTAATACACAGGACTGTAGACAAACTGCTTCTCCTTAAGAATACAGAAGGAAGTATTTAGCTAGTCAGAAGACCATCAGATGCAATGACCTTTGAGGCCCCATAAACTATGAGAATGTAGGCTTCTTTCTAACCACAGGAACAGTCCAGCTATGGAATGGGCCACCTTTGAGGTCATGCCTCATTCTTGGATGTGATCCAGCAGGGTCTACATGGCCACTGTTAGTATAAGATTTCTGCAATGTCAGGGAGGCTGGCTCAAGGGATCTCCAGTGCTCATTCCATGTCCAAACCAGAAGCTCTGTGATCACCTTGGCCCCAGAGTAACATTGGTTTATGCCACTTAATGCTGGACCTCATCCACAGGAGGAAAAAGTGAACAGTTACCATCCTCAAGGGGTCAGTGGCTCCCATATGCAAACCTGAGTTGAGGGAAGAGGTCAGGTTCCTGACTTTGCTAAAAGACGTATTCTTGGGCAGAAGATTAGTGTCTTGCTGAGCCCCTGAGAGGAGGGTAGCGGAGGTAGATGAGGTTGTCATGGAGGCATTGCTTTCTCTCAGTTCAGCTAGGGAGAGTGAAGTTTGGCTGTTCCTGCCCTCAAGGGAGTCCAGCTCAACTCAGTGCCACCCTGTAGAGTGGGGTCCCAAGGAAGGAAGCATCAGAGTCTCTCTGTTGTCCCCTGCAGCCCCTGTGCCCCAAGGAGCTCTGGCACTTCGTTCACCAGTGCTACGGGAATGAATTGGGCCTGACCAGTGACGATGAGGACTATGTGCCCCCCGATGACGACTTCAACACGATGGGGTGAGAGAGGCAGAGGGCAGGCTGCCCAGGGAGCCTTTCCAAGAGGGGCTAGGATGGCAATGAAGGCCTCACTGGGGAATGACATCTAAGTAAAGCCCTGAAGAAGGTGAGGGAGCGAACCAGGAGGATACCTGTGGGATGGCCTCCCAGGCAGAGGGGAACAATAAGCTGGGTGGAATGGAAATAGGGCAGATGGGAAGAGGTGAGATCAGGGAGGTCAGGAGGCAGATTCTGAGGGCCCTTTGACCAAATATGGTGATTGGCTTTTACTCAGAGTAGGATGAGAAGCCTTGGGAAGGCTTTGAGTCGATAATTGATAATATCTGACTTAACATTTTAACAGGATCACTCTGGCTCTTGGGTTGAAAATAGAACAAAGGGGAGCAAGGGCAGACTGGCTAAGAAGAGGCTGTTGAATAATTTAGATCGTGTAGATGAGAGGATGGTGGTTTGGACCAGGTGGGTAACAGTAGAAATGGCTTAAATAAATAAGTGGTTAGTTTCTGAATACATTTTGAAGGTAGAACCAAAAATATATTGAAGGATTTGCTGACGTATTGAAAAGGAACCAAAGGTGGCCTTCAGGTTTTCTTAGATTTACCAAGTGGAAGGATAGAGTTGTTCCAAACTGAGATGGACAGTTCTATAGGCAGAGTGCATTTGAGGGGAAGGACAGGAGCTTGGTTTTAGGCAACTTAGGTTTGAGGTGACTATTATTTAAGTGGAGATTGCCTTGTAGGCATTTGTGTATATGAGTGTACAGTTCACTGTGGAGTCTGGGCTAGGGACATACACTTGGGAACTGTAGTGAATCGCCATGAGATTGGCTGGAACCACCAAGTAACTGAATGGACCTAGGAAGAAGTTCAAGAACTGGGCCAACAAGAGGAAGAAGCAGCAAAAGAAATCATGAAAGAACATCCAGTGAGATATGAGGAACACTAGGAGAGTTTTATATCCTAGAAGCCAAGGGAAGGAAATTTTAAGGAGAAGGGGTATCGCTATCACATGCTGTTGGTATGTTAAGAAAGATGGGACTGCAAAGTTGTACAAACATGCTTGGGGTTAGAAGGTAGATAGAGGCTTGATGGTACTGTGAGAGGCACAGAGGAATAGAAAGTGAGGAAAGAGCAGAGAATGGGTAGTACGTAGACCTGGGCTTAGGAATGATTTTTGACACTTCATAGCAGCATCATTTAACCTCTGAATGTCAGTTTGATTATCTTTAAAATGCATGCAATGATTAATCAGAGCTGTTATGTATCCGCATTAGATAATATGTAAAATATAAGTCAGATGTTGATGATGACAATAGTGACTTCTCCCACAGGAGATGCCTTCCTGAAGTGTCCCTAGAAGGACCCCACCTTTAGCTCAAGGAGGGTCTGCCTTAGGTGTCCAATGCCAAGTTGACTAGTTATGATCCAGAATCTGGGCACTACTCTCAAAGGGCACTCCTGTCTAGAGTCCTGTCCTAGTCACTGTGTAGGAAAGAGAATGTGTGCTCAGAACTCAAATGTTTGAGTCAAATGGTCAGGTTGGGATGGGATGATATGCCAGTCGGGGGGAAAAATAGTTTAAGACAAATAATGGTCATATTTAGGTAAGGATAAATCTAAGGAGGGTGCCTAGGAAAGGTAAGTTTGGAGCCAGAAATGTTACATGGGAGTTGGGTATGTAAGGGGGGAGGGAGGTTTCAGGAGAGCAATATGGGAGTGGGGAATGGTTAGAGAAGATCATATGCAAAGCCAAGAAGCAAGAAAGCTCATAGTTTTGGACAGATCGCTAGGTCTGAGGTTCTTAGAATAATTGTCCCCTGAGGATAACATGGTTTCATGGTGTCTTTTTTTTAGGTACTGTGAGGAGATCCCTGTAGAAGAGAATGAAGTGAATGACAGCTCATCCAAAAGCAGCATAGAGACCAAGCCAGATGCTAGTCCACAGCTGCCCAAGAAATCGATCACCAACAGCACACTGACATCCACAGGGAGCAGCGAAGCCCCCGTCTCGGTATGGGCAGTGAGCCCCTTGCTTCCACTCTCTGTTTAGTGGCCAGCGTGTCCTAGCTTAGTTAGTTCTATGGGACCCTAACCTGGGGAGTGGATAAAGGGGAGGTTGGGTACATGTAGTTAGTTTGTACAGTGAGTTGTCATGGAACAGATTGGCTCGCTCCATTCTAATGATAATAGTCGCAGGATCCAGAGCTGGGTTCTCAGTGTCTCGGATAATGGTTTAGTTTGTCTTCTGAGCAGATGAAATCCATTCAAGTCCGCTGTGAAAGTTTTGTTCTTGGTGGACTGGCCAGGTCAGCCCATCTGGTGGAGAGCTATTTGGGGTCTTGTTTTCACTGCCTTGATCTGAAGGCAAAGTCGTACATTAATATAGGACTATAGAACTGTTACCTGTTTATTCATCCATTCAATAAATAATAGTTTTGAGTTCCTAGTATATATGTTCTGGTTTATTCTCCCACTGTGCTAGACTTAACGAGATAAAAATGTGTAAGAAGGATCTCTGTCCTCTGGGACCTGGTTACAGAGGGGACAGAAGCTTGATGAAGGAAGAATGTCTGGGTGTGAGCTGGCTGGTAGAATAGGTAAGGTTCCTCAGGGAAGGATTCCCAGAAAAGAGAGCCTTGTATTCCAGTGGATTAGAGATCAGACCACCTGGCCTTAGAATGAAAACATCGTTCATTTGATGACTAGTCTCCATTTTCTGTCTCTAAAATTATCTTTAAAACTGTAAAGAATTGTACCTATTCCTTTTCAGGGCTAATGGGAAAATGGATCAAAAAATGCACAGGAGGCCTTTTGAGCCTTGTAGAAAACAAGGTACTAATGCTAGTGCAAGGCACGCCGACATTCTTCCACACGGGAGAGCTGTGGCTCCAGGAATGAACCTGTGACTGAGGAGATAACTCAGCCAACTTGGGGGGTTTGGTGTGCTATTTAATGGCAAATAAGAGAAGGGCAGAACCTTGTACTGTGTTCTCTCATCTTCCACAGCAGGGTTGGGGAAAACCCCCAGAGCAGGACTCCAGCCCAGCTCCTGTTGTAAGTGTGAGGGCACCCACTGCCAGGTCCCTAACTTCCTCTGTCTCCTCCCCAGTTTGATGGCCTGCCTCTGGAGGAGGAGGTGCTGGAGGGCGAAGGGTCCCTAGAGAAGGAGCTCACCATTGACACCATCATTGGGGAGAAGATTGACATCATCGCTCCTGTGAACTCCCCTTCACTGGACTTCAATGACAATGAGGACATCCCCACCGAGCTCAGTGACTCTTCCGACACCCACGATGAAGGTGAGCATTTGAAAATGGGTGCAGAGTGGCCCTTCCTTTCTCTGTTTTGAATGCTAAAAGGATGTCCCTCTATGGAGATTGGAGTCAGTGTCTAGGTTCCTGGGGGAAGAGTGGGTGGGTAACAGCTTTTCTTTAAAAAGGTACATTTGTTATTAGCATCCTTTTTGAGAAACGCAACTTGTAGGAACCTCATTGTTCCATGTTTGTCTTTTTCTGCTCGACAGATAATACTTTGTTCGGCCATCCAGTCTTCTCACTAAATGTATCCCCTGTTGACACTGGCTGGCCTTGCAGCTCTGTCCCTCACAGAGATGCAAGGTAAGGCAATGTTTATATGCCATTAGAAAAGGACCAGTCAGCTAGCTGCCACATGGAAATAATTAGATTTTAATAGAAACTTGCTTTAGTGACTCCAGCATGGGGATTCTTAGACCAGGCCAGAAGAAAAGGTATTGCTGGATCAGACAGACTCTGGAGACTGCGCTTCTCTCTAATATTTCTAAGTAGATAGCTTCCTACTTCCCTCCTGCAGAGGTTTAACTTCTAGGACCTCACTTGAGAACATGCTGCTTCTTACCTCCCAGAGTAAGAAGGCAAATTCTCAGTATTCATGAACTTGGTTGATGGTTTACCTTCATTGAATTGGTGGTAGGTTTTGATGTAGTGAATATATGCAGACAGTGTTCGCTTACCCATCTGTGGACAGTCTCTCCTGTGGGTCACCGGCAGTGGTTTTCTCACCTTCGGTTGGTTTCCCTGCTGACCTTGTAGGATGCTCTTGAGTTACTTCTTGGCCTCTTCAAGGTCACAGGGGTGCCAGGAATGTCAGTATCCTGCTTGATATCAGATACCAGCCCCCACAGGTGTAGTAATCAGGGACTGGGGTGCTGAGGGCTTGAAACAAGCACGGGGGCTTGAAGAACTCACCTATACCCTCAGACACATTCTCCTGTAGCAGATAGAAACTTCCAAAAATTAAAGGTTATTGAAACCATAGGGGGAATAGGCTGCTTTGTGGAGGGAGAGCAGAGCTTGTGTAGTTAGAGGTCATGGCCCCGCAGACTAGCCAAGCCTTAGAAGCTTGCATACAAATAGATTATTGCAGAGTAATCAGCGTCCTGTGAACACATGCATGCCATGGTTACAGGGCCATTTGTTGTCAATCGTGGTTAACTTACATGGACTCTATTTTTTTTTTTTTTTTTAAGATTTTATTGGGGAAGGAGAACAGGACTTTATTGGGGAACAGTGTGTACTTCCAGGCCTTTTTTTTTTCCCAAGTCAAGTTGTTGTCATTCCAGTCTTAGTTGTGGAGGGCGCAGCTCAGCTCCAGGTCCAGTTGCTGTTGCTAGTTGCAAGGGGCACAGCCCACCATCCCTTGGGGGAGTTGAACCGGCAACCTTGTGGTTGAGAGGACGCGCTCCAACCAACTGAGCCATCTGGGAGCTCAGTGGCAGCTCAGCTCAAGGTGCCATTTTCAATCTTTAGTTGCAGGGGGCGCTGCCCACCATCCCTTGCAGGATTCGAGGAATCAAACTGGCATCCTTGTGGTAGAGAGCCCACTGGCCCATGTGGGAATCGAACTGGCAGCCTTCGGAGTTAGGAGCACGGAACTCCAACCACCTGAGACACCGGGCCGGTCCCTAGACTCTATTTTTTTATGTTGTTTTTTTTTAAATTAAAGTTTATTGGGGTGACAGTTGTTAGTAAAGTTACATAAGTGTCAGGTGCACAATTCTGTATTACATGATCTATATATCACATTGTGTGTTCAACACCCAGAGTCAGTCCTTCCATCACCAGAGACATAGACTCTTAATAACTGATCCTCTTGGCTCCGGCAAGCCCAGGAGATAGTCATTTATTTAAATTTGAGTCTAAGATCACCTTAATTAGGGAGGCTTGGGAGTATAAAAGCAAATAGTCCATTCCCAGACTTTTTATAAAGGATGAATCACTGAGTGGCATCTGGAGTAAATCAGGCACATGCCAGCAGAGGAAGGAAGCTGAAGGAAACAGGAGCCCAGGCCCCCACTCCCTGGCTTCCCATGGTGGCCGTTCCTACATTAGCCGCACAGACATCCCCCAGTGCTCTAGGGGATTTCCCCGTGATTCCCTGCTCCTCACCTTCACTGTCCACTTCCTCATATTGTCCACGCAGGGGAGGTCCAGGCCTTCTACGAGGACCTGAGTGGCCGGCAGTATGTGAATGAAGTATTCAACTTCAGCGTGGACAAGCTCTATGACCTCCTGTTCACCGACTCGCCCTTCCAGCGGGACTTCATGGAGCAGCGACGCTTCTCAGGTTCGTTCTTCCATGGGCTGGTGCCTCCCATCCCTTCCCCCTCTACCACCCTTCTTCCCTCTCTTTCCAAGTGCCCTTCTTTTCCGGGCCCCCTGATGGTCCCGGGAACCCCCTTTCTGGCCTTCCTCAGTGTCAGACCTCCCTCAGGGCCCTGCGTGCTACTCCTCCTCCCAACCCTGCAGTGTAACACTTGCCCACTGGGTGCCAGGCATTTGGTGCCGGGCCCCAAGGGTTCACAGAGATCAAGGCCTCACAGGGCTCACTGTCTATAAAGAGTAGCAGCGACCACTTACTGGTAGGGCCCTGCTATATGCCAAGCATGTGACGTTATCTCATGTACTCAGATCTGCTCTGTGTGTGTGTTGTGATCCCCACCATACCCACAAGGAAACTGCAACTCACACTACTATTACTTGCCCAAGGTCATGCAGCTAAGAAGGGGCTAAGCCGGGATTCAACTGTAGTTCATCATTTACTCCTCTGTGCTCCTATCTCATCCCTTTGCCCTGTTCTCTCACAGCAGGGCCTATGGCTCTGGCCCAGCAGAGCTGCTAAGCTTCTGAGTCTGTGAAAGAACATTTGGGCATCAGCGTACCCCACTGCCAGGAGAGAACATTCTGAGGGCATGAGGAGGTCATGCCTTAGAGGAGAGCACTTGCTCCCAAGGATCCCAGGCCCTCATCATAGTAACTCCAGTGTTGCCAGTGTCCCCGTAGGTGGCCCCAAGACCTCCTGCCCCAGTCCCGGGAACAATCAGCATTCTGGAGCCTTGTGTAGAATCTCGGCAATGCCACAATGAGCCTCTTTCTGCTTTGACTCCCTCTCCTCCCACCCTTCTTCCCCAGCCCTCAGGCTCCCATTGGCTTCCTTTGGGGGGCTAGTCGGCATTCAGTAGCGTCAAGAGAAGTTCACATGGAGGGAAAGTTCAGATGTGAGGAGGGCATGCATCTTTCCCTCCCTCATTCCAGGGCTCTTCTCTACCCTCAGATATCATCTTCCAGCCATGGAAAAAGGAAGAGAATGGAAACCAGAGCCGAGTGATCCTTTACACCATCACCCTTACCAACCCTCTGGCTCCTAAAACTGCCACTGTCAGGGAGACACAGGTGAGGCGAGGGCAGAGGTAAATAGGAGAGGGCTGGAAAAGCCTCTGTTCTGTCGTGAAGGATTAAGGACAGATGTTAGGATGAAGTTTCTGGGTACAGGTGTTGTTTGGCCCCGAAACAGTAGCATCTCACATGCTTAGATGCTGCCATTTCCAATGGTCCTGGGTCCTCCATTCAGAAGTAGGGAGATTGGGAAAGGAGGTGCTTTTCCCATCTTGTTTTCCTTGAGTCGTGTCCAGTGGACCTTTCCTCCCACAGACCATGTACAAGGCGAGCCAGGAGAGTGAGTGTTATGTGATAGATGCCGAAGTCCTCACCCACGACGTGCCGTACCATGACTACTTCTACACCATCAACCGCTACACACTCACGCGAGTGGCCCGGAACAAGAGCCGGCTCAGGTGCAGTGCCTCACGGCCCCAGTGGGCTCACAGGAAGTTTCTGGAAGGAAGTTCATGAGAGTCCTTACATTAGGCTATATTCATTTGCTCCTGAGGAGGGAGGAGGAGGTTGGGAATAGTGGTCTGCTGACTCATTCTTTATTCTACCTTCTTTCTGAAGTCTCTGAGACCCTACCCCCACCTCCCTATCCTGACAGTTATTCTCTCCATCATGTGTTCGCTCTACTGCTCTGCATGTCTCTTTACTAAAACTTTTATAACTACTGCTGTTTATCATTTGTTCATAGTTTATAAAGTACTGTATTTAAAGTGCATTCTTAGAATGACCCAAGAAGGTGGATTTATCCTCATTTTTCAGATAAGAAGCTGAAGGTCATATAAGTTAAGTAACTTTGCCAAGAGTCATATCCCCAGTAAGTGCTGAAACGCAGGTCTAAAACTGCAAACCTGTGCTTGTTCCACCACCCTGTGTGTACTGTGATTTACCTCTTATGTTCCTGTTAGACCGTGAGCTCCTGGCACGCAAGAACCCCAGTCTAATAACCACTTCATTCGCAGCACTCGGCACAGGGCCTGCACATATCAGACTCCAGAAAATGCTGGTAGAATGCTGTTTGTGGCAGAGTCCTGTCCTGTGATGTGCATTCAAGGAAGGAAGAAATTTAGACCCTGACATTTTAAGAAGTTTGTAGTCTGATTGAAAAGTAAAGACACCCACCAGATAATTGGTTTGAATGCCTATATCTTAAACCAAGTTCTTTTGGTTGTTTAGAGCAGAAATTCACTCATATAGTTCAAATAAAATAGGTATTTAGTGAAAGGCTCCAGAGAAGTCTCTCAGGAATCAGGAAGATTTGAATATCCACACCTCAAAAAAAGGCCTACATCTTTCTCATCTTCTTAGAAGAATTTTTGTGGTGTTGTTTCTGTGCAGCTTCCTGAGCATCTGCTCCTCTCTCCTTCTTCCTTCCTTTGTTTCCCTCCCTTCTCTCTTTGCCCTCCTGTCTCCCCTCATCCTCACCCCCACAGTGTCTAGGTTTTTCATTTCCAGCTTCCTTGGAGGAGCTTCTGATCAGATGTCCTTGCTGTCCAGTTCACACAGAGGAGGCTTGTTGACCACAGAGAGACCTTTACAAAGGGTGCCCACGCTCAATTCAGTAAATAGTTGTTTGGGGGGATGGTGGTGGTGAGGTGGCTCCAAGTAGAGGCAGGTGCACCTCGGCCCATGGGTGGAGCTAGTGTCCCTGTGGAAAGAGGTGAGGGCAGGGCAGGCAGACTTCAACATGGGAAACATAAACTGGAAGAAGATACTGACGTGCGAAAATGAACCTAAGGAGAGGCAAAGAGCAGAAATGCTGTGTAGGAGAGGAAGGAGCTGATGGGCAGCAGAGAGACTCGTGACTGGGAGAAAGGATTCTTAGAGAAAAGCAAGAGCTGGTGAGGTCTTGGGTAGAGTGAAGAGGTAGGAGCCAGGGCCAGTAGCAGATGATACTCTTAAAGGTGGAAATGATGAAACCCTAGAGCCTGACTTGGACTTAAAAGTCTCTACAGAAGGCAAGAAGGGCCCCCATGGCAGGCTGGCAGGCTGCTTGGTTCCACCAGGGGCCCCCCAAGTAGGAGGCAGCATGGTGTCATGAAATCATTCTGGGCTTGGAGACAGAGCCCTTGTCAGCTTTTGGGCTGCTTAAATATTCCACCATCAGTGTTCTCACTTATAAAAATAAGGATAAATCCACTAGCTCCACTGACCTCACAGGGTGGCCATATGGATGTGAAAGGACTTCTCACCTTGTGAAGTGCAGCACAAATATGAAGCTGCTTTGGACTTAAGCCTGAACTGCCCCTTTCCCAGCAGAGGAGGGTCTGCCAAGGGAATGGCTGATCTTGTTTGTCGCTTTATCCTCAGGGTCTCCACAGAGCTACGCTATCGAAAACAGCCCTGGGGGTTAGTGAAAACTTTTATCGAGAAGAACTTCTGGAGTGGGCTGGAGGATTACTTCCGCCATTTAGGTGAGTGCTACAAACATTGATGCTGGTTGAACCGTAGAACTTCATGAACTGTACAGCTGTCTGTCACCATTCAGGGGAATGGGGACTATGGAGAATGGGGAGAGAGATTGAGACAGTGAAGGGGTTTCATAAGGTCCCTAAGTCTGCCCCAGAAATGGATACAAAATTTGTTGTGTGTGTGAACATGTGCATTTTTTCAGAGATTATACCTGTAACTTTTATGAGACCATTAAGGATCCATGACCCCACGCCCCTCAAAAAAAATGAATCTAGTCTCACTGGTGATGATTCTGTTGTGGAAAGGAAATAGCCTATCAATGCATCTATTAGGAAATATGTCCCTAAATTACGTACATGAGGCAGCAGATGTCAGTGACCTATATCTCTACCCAATGTTGAACAACCCAGAAAAGGGGTTTGGGCTGGGCTGGGTCCCTAACGTACTACTGCTTGAGGCTCATGGGCATTCCTCACAGACCCCTGCCCTACCCATTAACGTCCCAGAGTTTAGTATGGAAAATGCTTCCCTTAGCGAGGATTCAGCTAGGAGTAGACAGAGTTGCTTCTGGAGGCCAGTATGTTGAGTTGGAGGTATGGGCAGACAGCCTCTGCTGTGGCCTTTTTGTCTCTGACAGAGAGCGAGCTGACCAAAACGGAGAGCACCTACCTGGCTGAGATGCACAGACAGTCTCCCAAAGAGAAGGCCAGCAAGCCCCCAACAGTACGGAGGAGGAAGCGTCCCCATGCCCACCTGCGGGTGCCTCACCTGGAAGAAGTGATGAGCCCCGTCACCACACCCACTGATGAGGACGTGGGCCACAGGATCAAGCACGTGGCAGGTGTGCCAGGTGGGGACGGGTGGTTGGCTTAGGGCTTTGGGCTGGAGCCACATGCCTGTGCCTAGGCACACTCTTGCACATTCATTTTGTACCATGGGTATAGATTGTATATCATTTGTACAAAATTCATTAAGTCTAAGGCTCCAGATGCGCTTCCTATTTCCATTTGCCCTTTAAGTTCCTCGGCCTCTGCTGAACCCATACGTGTGCTTGGCTGAATGAAAATCCCTCTGGGTTTATGCCTTCATGCTGCCTACGCTCCATATCTACCTGCATAGGCTCAAGTATGCAGCTTCCAAGTTCTTGGGAAATGCACCAGGGAGAAGCTGAAGCTCAGACCCCAGAGATTACCTCAAAACACAAAGATCAGGGAGTCTAGTGCAGACCCCCTGACTTGGCCCCCATGGACCCACAGAGGACCTGCCCTACCAGGTAGCAGACTCCCTTGATTACGTCTTCCTCTTCCTCTTCCCATCCAGCCATTCATAACCTCATGTCTTTAGTCAGTCATGGAAATCGATCGCTATAAGAGGCCTTAGGAACGAACCAATGCAGTGTTTTTCAAACTGTGCTCTGCACATACCTGGGCATTCATCAGAGCTGGATGGGGACAGGAGAGGAGGCAGAAGCAGGGCAGGAGAGTGCCAGCCTTCCGTGTCCCTCCCCCCAGCTTCTGCTAGAGCACTCCCACGTCATGTGTTTTACATATGGGATTTCTGACTAACATTGCATTTGAATGAACTGACACAGAAGTTGTGTGACTTGCTCAACATCATAGAGCTGGTAGGGATAAAGCCAGAGCTGAAAGCTGTCTCTCGTCCTAGCACAGTGCTGTTTCCCCTTCCACAGCTGCAGCTCATTTTGTCCTGCATCTGTATGTCCTAGCTACATAGGTGTGTTGATTTTCTCATTTGCTCAGTGACTTTAATAACCACCTACCTGACCCAACCCATGACCTTGCCCTTGAGGAACTTCCCTTCTGCTTTTGGAAGGCAGGGTATATCTATCGCATTGTTGCCCTGACAGCATCGTGGACAGTTTTCTGTCATTCCCTGAAGTTCTGTGCATGACCAGTGTCACATCAGCATTTGGTGGACTTGGGGGCCATGATGGTGATGGCCTCTTTATTTTCCCTACAGGTTCCACGCAGACACGGCACATCCCTGAGGACACCTCCAATGGTTTCCACTTGCAGAGCGTGTCCAAGCTGCTGCTGGTTATCAGCTGTGTGTAAGGGATTCCAGGCTCTCCTCCCCACCTCTGCCCTGCTGCCTTCCCTTTCCTGCCTGCTGCCTCCTTCCCAGTCTCTTCAGGTGTATGAGTGCCCTTATTGTTGTCCTGGTTTTATTCTTTGTCCGCTAGTCTTCTCTCTCCAGATCAGTTGCTCTATCTGTCATCCTTTGCCTCTTTGCTTCTTTTTCTCTGTTTTATTTAGCATTTGCTGTATGCTAGGCCTCCTGGATTCAGAAGAGAATGCTGCATACAGCATCCATGCCCTTCAGGAACTCAATTTCAAGTGGGTAAGACAGATAGGAAATTCAAAATTACTACACCGTTAGATAAATGCTAACATAGAGATGGTACAGAGCATTCTAGGAGCCCATTCATTTGTTTGTGAGAGACGTTCCGGGTGTCTGCTCCATGCCGGGCATTAGGACTGTGCCCTCATGGAACCCACACTTTGGCAGGGTAACCAGGTAAAATCAATGACTACAGGAAAAGTATATGCTTATTTTGTTGTAAACAATTTATAATAAATGCCACAACGCCATAAAACTGCAGGCGCAGTAATTTGCTCAGGAAGATGCTGGGCTAAGGAAAAAGTTGGTTGAAAGCAATGAAGGCATAAGATGGGAGAACACAGCTATCTGATGTCTGAGGACACAGCCCCTGCTCAGAAATTTCATAAATCATTTTGAGCAGAGAGCAGCTCGGACCTAAGTGTAGACAGCTCTTCCCCTTGGTTCAGCTCACTGCCTCATGCCCGCCCTTCTTGGATGGGACTGTGCTATGAGAATGTGGGGGTACAGGTGGCTGGGGGGCACAGGAGCTCCTGGCTGTTCACCAGGCCCTAGGCTATCTCTAGTTCAGTCTTGCTTCTGTGACCCTCCCACCCACCAGCAGCCCAAACCTTCACTAAAGCATTTTCAGAGGCAGAAGCAACGGCCCAGCCCTATCCTCCAGAAACACTGGACTGAGCCCTGGAGTGACATGGTTGGATTTGCATTTGAAAACAAAATCACTCTGACGGCAATGTGGTACATGTTGCCAGAAAGGACTGGTGGCAGGGAGATCAGTCGGAGTAGACGGCAGTGATGAAAACAGGAGTAGCTCGCAGACTGAGGTGAGGAACTGGGCCTGAGAGACTTGTGACCTCTGGTTTCATAGTGAAGGAAGATGACTTACTGAGTCCCCTGTTCATAGATGATGATGTCATTAACGGAAATCTGGAACTTAGCAGAAAGTTGTCAGAGAAGATGCTGTCAGTTCCCGATGTCTCTGAGTTACCATAGGTTAGCCAAGGGAAGGTGACGGGGAGATATTTGTTGATGTGGACCTGAGGCTTAGAGAGAAGTTTAGGCTGCAGCTGCTGATTTAATTATTAGTAGCATTAAAGCTGTGGGTGTGAATGAGATCACCAGAAGAGAGAGAGAGTGTGGGAAAGAAAATGGGGCTGAGGACAAACCTCAAGTCCCATGAGGAAAGCTGTCTTATATTTAACCTTACTTAAATATGCAACAAAAAAGTAGATGTAAAATTCTTCTGAATATGCCATGAGAAGCCAAGATTTTTTTTTTTTTACAACATTAAATACAAAAACCAGTAAAATTCACATTTAGCACCGTCACTTTAAAGTTATATGTGCTGTTGTTAAAACTAAATCTCAGATGTTGGGTTTGGTAGATATAAAATTAACCATGGGTTAGCTCTGTGTTTAACCTCTTTCTGCATTTTGACGTTAAGTACAGAGGGCCTGTTCACCTGAGTAAATTGAAGAGTGTGGTATTAACTAAATTTGGGGCTTCATTAGTTTAGGATAATCAAGCCTCATCATTCAACACTAGTGGTCCCGGCAGGAGGTCTGCTGATGGTGTGCATGTGGGTAGACTGGGACAGCGCCAGTTGCCCTGTGTCTGGCAGGCCCGAGCCACCATTCGCCTGCCCATGAGCACCCAACCCTCTGCCTGTTTTCTCTCTTTAGACCACTACCAGGCCTTCACTCAAAAAGCATGAAGAGGTTGCTGGACCTTCACTGAGCACAGACAGGGTAATAACACAAAGCCAGACACAGGTGCTAAGATTGTGTGCAGCTCACACTAAAGAGATGGGTAGTCAGATGATCCGGTGCGTGCTGAGAATCACAGGCAGGATCATTGAAACCCAACACAAAATTTAGAAATTCTTGTGGAGAACACAGCCGAGTAGCCTCAGGAATTTCCAGGTGCCAATTGGAAGCACAAGTGAGATTTTTCTCTGTTGGTCTTTTTCCATCTATTTGTTTTATCTTCCCATTTTGTCATCTTTTTTCTTATGTGTGTCTGTACCTCCTCCTCTAATGAAAATAATCATCGACGTGGAGGGCCTCCTGTGCGTAGGGTGCTTTACGCATGTCCCTTTGCTCCATGTAACAACCCCAAGCATCATTGTCCTGTTGAGCAAGTGTGTTTCGGAGAAGCTAGGAAACTTGACCAAAAGTGAAAATTTTAAGTGGTGAGCCAGGATTTATTTGTAGCCGGTTCTGGATCCTCTCTTTACCGGACTCTTCTTCATCTCTTCATCTGGTGAACTGTCATAAAATTATGTTCAGGCTGCCACTACAGCCAAGAGGAGAAGGGAATTTTCTATCTCTTGGTGACTCTCCATTCCCCACTGCGTCCTCTGGACTCTGGATTGTCCTTTCCACCTCCTTGTCTCCCACCAGTTCTGGCTCCTCTGGTGGAAACCCCAGCTCGTCCTTGTGACTCCCATGGCCTGCGGCAGGTATGAGGAGGAGCCCGCAGCTTTAGAACAATTCTGCCAACATCTGGGCAGCACACCAGGGGCACAGCTGGGAATCCCACTGAACTCCTCACGCAGTCTCACCTTTCAGTTGTGTCCTGAAGTTGTGGTGGTGGAGGATTACCTTGATTTATCACCCTGACACCCGAAGAGTCTGTTTACAACCGCTTTCTCTTGCTCCTTTCTTGCTAGTCCCCATCTGTTGTGTCTCTGCTCCTAGTATTTCTTTCTCATAGATTCTCTCTCTCTGGCTCAATTTAAGTGCAGCTTTCCCCTTCCCCACACACGTCTGTTTCTAACCTCTGCCTCCTCCCCATTTTCTTTCCTGCTCCCGTTAGGATCTGTTTCAGGTACTGGTTCTATGATTGCTTCTTTTACCCTCTCATCTCTTTTCCTCTCCATCTTACCTCTCTTCCCCCCAGGCACCCGGACTCTGGGTGACTTTTGTGTGTGTCTCTTTTCCAATGCCTTCACCCCACACACCTCTCCATAGCTTTCGTGTTATGTTCTGGCCCCACCAGATTAGAGTGCTTCTCTCTCTCTTCCCCCACCTTGCTGCATCCCTCCGCTCACTTATTCACTCATTGCAATGCCTCAGGTGACCCACTGGTCAAGGAGAGCCGTCTCTGGGGTGGGAGTGTTCCTAGCTCATAGAGGGACATGCTTTCTCAGGTTACCTCTCATTGCTCTTGTTTTTCCCCTTGTCTCCTTCCTAGTCTGGTGCTTCTGGTTCTCCTTAATGTGATGCTCTTCTACAAACTCTGGATGCTGGAATACACCACGCAGACCCTCACTGCCTGGCAGGGTCTAAGGCTCCAAGAAAGGTAATCCCGGCCTCTTCCCCTTGCCACCACCTCTACCCTACACAGCACCAGGCCCTGCCTCCTGCCTCCTAGTCTCCTTGGGAACTGCCCGACTGCCCTTGGCCAAGGAATGACTCTCTGGGATGGAGGAGTCTATTAGCAAGCTCTAAAAACTGTCCATATAGTTTTAGTCAACTTCTGATTTGGGTCACAGGGGCACCAGGGGCAGTGAGCAGAGGACAAAGCACTCTGATGTGACTCTCTGTCCTTTAGGGGTCTGGGAGCACAGAACAGTCCACTGAGCATAACTCCAGCTGCTGGGGTACCCCTTCTTCCACCTCACAGGTTACCCCAGTCTCAGACAGAATGGGCCCAGCTGTTAGAGTCCCAACAAAAGTACCACGATACTGAGCTCCAAAAATGGAGGGAGATCATCAAATCCTCGGTGATGCTTCTTGACCAGGTGAGATGCCACACCTTCTCTCTTTGCCCTAGTCTTCTGGAGATGCAACTCCTTCCCTGTGTTCTGAGAAAGATCACTGTCTCCATCACTGTCCGCTGGACCTCATCATCCCATTCATTCTTCTCCTAAGTCATCCATTGTTCTCATTTTAAAGCCATCCTTGAGGGAGCTTTTGGAAACACAGGTATATTCCCCCAAATAATAAAATAACACATTGGATTTGTAGCAGGAAAACTGTAGGTTAGATGGAAAAAGAACTTTTTATTGGGGGGGTAACCCATAGCCATCTGACAGACATTTGAAGAGATAACCCCCTTTTTTACAGAGAATTGTCTTCCCAGCAGGCATGTCCCTAATTCTTTTTGATATAAGCCCTCCCCTACCCCGCTTTCAAAACATTCACACAAACACACAACCTCCAATATGGTGCTCTTCTCCAGAGGTTGCACTGACAGTCTGGGGAGATGGCTGTATTATGTCTTCTTTTCATAATACCTTCTTCGTAGTGGAATTGCCTGTATTCCTTCTAAAAATTAGATGCATCTATTTAAGAAAATTGTCCTGGGGCAAAATCAATAATTAGCTTAGTTTTATCAGGAGAGAGAGCTTCTTTCTTCCCCTGGAAGAATTTAATATCTATGAAAATCTCCCACGTGGTTGCCAAGATAGTGGAACCTACCTTTGCTATGCAAGAAGAGTTAGAAAGATAGGAGACTGAGGATTTGTTCTTTTACATTAAAATTATTGTTCCTAAGGGGTTTCTTTCTAATGTTTTGTGGTCAATCAGACCTGAGGTAGAACCCTAACCTTGCCACTAACTAGTTTTATAACCTCAAACAAAGGATTTAATAGTAGTGATCTTCAGTTTCGTCACTTATAAAATGGGAATTATAATCATTGTTTCATGAAATTGCCATCAGGATTGGTGACACTTGGGAGGCACTCGTTAATATGAAATTTTATTTCCCCTTCATAATTTGGTCTTAGCTCTAAATTAAGGAGAGAGTGTTTTAATGATGCTATCAGGATCCGGTATAATGTGTTTAGGCTATCGTCTTCAGCTTTGGAGCCACGTGTAAGGAGGGCTATTTTTAACCAAAATTGGGTAAACAGCAGAGTGAGGAGTTTGTAATCCCTGTCATATGAAGAAGGGTTGATAAAATTGAAGATATGCTTAGGAGAAGGGAAGACTGGGGTGAGGAAGACAGGATAGTCTTCAGACCTTGGAGTCCAACAGGACAGACTGCATGTAAAATTCCAGAGGACTGAACAAGGGCTAGAAGTTATAGGGAATTAGAATTTTCAGTCATCAAATAAAAACAAATTACTTATGGTTAGAGCTACCCAGCAATAGAATGGCTACTCCGATGGATAGATCCCATCCCTGAAAGTACTCAAGGAGTGACGAGATGATGTTGGATAAGGAACTTGTGGATTAAATGGGAGGGCAGTTGGACGGGATGACCCAGTTGTCTTCCAACTCTAGAATTCTATTTCGGGGGGGGTCCCCTTAAGTTGGAGCTTGGGGCTGTCAGATTTATAGCATGGTGGTGGACTCTACAAGTGTTAAGATAGAAGTGTTAAGATAAGTGTTAAGATAAGTTTTGTTTCATTCCTTTTAAAAATAACTTACAAAAGAGCAGTAATGGGCCTCTCATCCCTATTGAACAGAGGATGTAGAAGAACCAAAGAAGAAAGTGGCCCATTAGGCAGAGAAACCAGAGGCTCTCAAAATCTATAACCATTTACCCATGAAAGTTAACTCTGTTGTGTAATAATAAAGCAGCTAACTTAGAGTCAATATTTAAGTGTGCTGTGGTATTATGGGCCATTTTAGGATTCTACCACTGGAATTGCCCCAGTTAGACTCTATCCCATGACCTAACAATGTTAATGTTTTTGTTTTTTAAAGTTGGTTAAGAAACTCAGTTAACGTTAAGTTAAGTCAGTGATACAGATACATCTAGAAGCCTACTCAGCTCTGCTTGGTACCCAGGGTATGAGGATAAGACACATTGCAGTCCCAAGACATGAAACAATGTAATTAAAGATGACTGCAGCCCAGAATTTTAGTGAGTGTTGTATGAGAGGCCGGGAGAAAGTTTGGATTTGCTCTGGGCCTTAACAGATGGGTGAGATTAGAATAGGCAAGAGGAAAGAGTTCCAGGCTAGGGGAGCACTGGTAAAACGTACAAGGATAGGAGAACAGTACAGTCAGGATCAGTGGGGAAACCAAATGGAATGAGAAGACCAAGTAAGTGGCAGTCTAATGTGGCTCCTTATAGCAACTGAATGCTTTGAGAGAATTCTTAATTCAATGATACAAGGGCCACAAATCTTTAAGATACAACGAACCGTACCCTAGGGATCCCCAGTGCTACACTGGCTGTCCCCTTTCTGCCTTAGACTGTGTCCCTTGAGAGTCACTCTTGTTTTAGGAGCCAACTCTCTTTAGCTCCCTGGCGTGGTAGGGGCCCTGCCTTAGGCAGGCATGGCAGGTGCTACTACATGGAGAAACCCACTGAGGGCACAAACCGGGCTGGGGTGGGGTTCCCTGTCTTACAGATGAAGGACTCACTCATCAATCTTCAGAATGGCATCAGGTCCCGTGACTACACATCAGAAAATGAAGAGAAGAGGAACCGCTATCATTGACAAGGCAGGAACAGGGGTCGCTGCAAGAGGCCTGTGCAATACATGTACATAGACCATATAAATATATATATATAGAATATAAATATATATATATGTGTATATATATACATATATACATATATATATACATATATATATATGTATATATATATATATATTATACAGATTTTAAAAAGAGATAATGCCTATGTACCAGGGAGAAGGAGCAGGACTGCCTCCTGTGCTGGCCGGTGGAGGGGCAGAGGAGGGCAGGGACCACCTCTCAGCACGACCTCCCCTGATCCTCCTCCTCCCCATCCTCTAGTCCCCACCCCTTCCCTTGCTGGCCATTCTTGGCTCTGAGAAGGGAAATGTTGTTGAGCCAAAATTATGCCTGTGAAGACCCTGGGGTCTTGAAAAGAAGTCTCAAGGGGGCATTGCTTAAGGTGCTTCATTCCTTAATCCCCATTTGATTTGTTTCCAAAATAAAACAAAATCTTTTCTTCTCTACCCCACCCTTCCCCAGATGTTCTCTTGGGAACAAGGAAGCATCAAGGGCAGGAGCCCAATGTGAATTGTACTGTATTAGGCCATCCCCTTTGTGTGGACCACAGGTCGGGAGGCAGGTGGAGAGGACTGCTGGAAAGCTAGTAAGGCCACTCTTGAGGGTTTGGGCTTTGTAGCTGCAGGCTCCTAAGGACTTGTGTTCTGAAGGTGTTCTCCTCGATCACTTCCGGCACCTTCCTCTAACCTGTGTAAGGTGGGAACTTTTTACTTTCCTGCCCTCTCTTCTCTCTGGTACTCTCCCAGGCTGGGTCTGGGTGAAGTGTCACTTTTTAGTGCCTAAAGCCCTATGTTTTCTCTGTGCCCTAAGAGCACATCGTTTATTAGCCAGGGTGGAGCATTTTCGATCTTGTTAAACCTCTTTTAATGGTTATAAATACGTCCAGTCTGTGGCTCTTGATTCCTTCCGTTGAGCTGTCAGTTTGGTTTCCAGGATGAATCAGGGTGTCATAGGACCTCCAGGGTTTGAGAGAGTGAATACCCTAGCAATGTGGGATTGTAGGATCTAGCCACAGAATGCTGTGTGAGTAGTGAGCACCAATATCCAAGCACTCATTTGGCTGCCAGCATCATTTACTCTCAGTGAAGAACCAACTTTAGTCAAGGGACATAACTGTCTGAGACACTTTGCACATGGAAGAAGACCCAAGCCCTTGGAGGGAAACGATTTAACAAAGGGGACTGCATCTGGGCAGGAAAAACCCAGGTGGAGTCTGCCCCATGGGGGCTATTCCAAATCCTGTTTCTTGGACACGGGATGGGAAGCTGGGGCAGAGGGAGCAAAGCCTTCTCTACTTCCTGACCCCGGAGAGGTATGAGATCACTAAGGAACAGAAGGCTTTAGGTTAGGAAAGTGAGTCCTCTAGGACCTTTTCTGGGTTGGCTCCCTAGGACCCATGCATTCATCTTACTTCTGGGCACACTTATCACCCTTCATACACTGGCTACTATTTCTCCATCTAATAACTGAAGGACTCCTGCCAGCCCCAGGTAGAGCTGGCGGAGACCCTGGATCAGGAAAGAATCAGTTGCCATACCAGTTTGGCAAGGAGAGTGCTTCCAGATCTCTTGTTCTTCTAGTGAGCCTTTTCATGCAAGGGGCAGAAGGAAGGGAAGATTTAATCACTGGTCTAGGCCAAAAGAAGAACAATTTGTATTCTTCTCTTAGAATGGTCTGAGCATCCCACTTTGGCAATGAAAAGTTTTTGACTTTTCAGTCTATCTGAGAATATAGCCTTCGTACTTGCCCTACTGGCAGGATGAGAAGACAGAAAGATACATGCCTAGGCCGTCCCCCAGGGGAGTAGCATGAGAGGCTTCATGGGATCAGCTAGAATTTATATTCCTCTTCTAGGAAAGGAGTTGAATATAATCTTTGTGAAAGGTGTGTATGCCCACAGGCCAGTGAGTCACTACTCACTCTTGTCCAGGACTTTGAATGGGAGACCCTTGGGAGGGTCAAGGCTCGTGGGCTCTAAGCCAAAGGAAGAACAGTGCAGACTGCTAGAAATTTCCTTGTTGGAGAAGCCGGAAGTCAAAATTATTCCCAGAAGGTTTTGAAAGCAAAAATGGTAAATTCTCTAATTTATTCCATACATATTTATTTATTTTAATTATCCGGTTATTAAAGGTCCCATGTTGGGACCTTTGGGATGACTTAAAAAGGGTTCTTGCTGGGAGTAAAGTGATACAAGTAAACCTGGCTAAATAGTTGTTCTGCCTCTGTTTTACCTCTCAGGCCCATTCCAGGGAGGAATAGGTGACAGGGAAGGAAGTACTTAGTTTGTCTAAGGAACCCTCATGATTTCTGGGGATTTGAACCCAGGAGACAATGTGTTCATTGCCTCATTTCTAAGGATCATGGAACTCTTATGGGTGTTCTCTGTTCTAATATTTTTTTTTAATTTTCAAACCAGGAGAAAACCAACAACTCTATTCACTCCCAAAAAAGCCTTCCCTCTCCCCTTATTCAGTCAAAGAGAAGGGCACTCACACTCGCAGATAAGTCTGGGAATGAAACACATAAATAACCTCATGGCCAGTAGCCTGGCTTGTAGCTGTCTGCAAGGGTACATCAAAACTATCACCTCTTGATGTGCTATATGAAGGTCAAGTTTTTCGCTAACACCACAAGGTTCTCTGGCTCAATGAGTGGAGTTTGATAGTAATCCTTGCTACAAGTGTGAGAAAAAAAACTATCACCTCTTACATTATTTCTTCCAGCCAGTGCTGTTTTATGTTTTTGCTCATGTAAGAACTTGGGTCACATAGGAGTCTTTCTGTGAGAATTCATGTGGTAGAACATTTGAGAGCTTGTACTCAATTTCAAAGATTTTGCAAAGTTTCTAACCAGGTGAAGAACAGTTATAGGGCCTACACTTCCACTCCAGCTTACTATGGAGGAATTAACAATATTGGCCTTAGAGAAGCCAGTCCTATCTGTACCTCTCCCCTTTCCCGCATCCACCTCCCTGGGACAGGGGAAAACATCCTAGGCCAGCAAGATTTGCAACTTGAAGCTCTCTGTGAGAGCACTGGGCTGAGAGTCAGGAGGACTGGCCTGAGTTCTAGCGCTGCTCTTAGACAAGTCATTCCCCCTCTCTTAGCCTATCTCTAAGGTAGGCTCTTTGGCATAGTCTTGGAGGCTACACCAGAGACTGGCAAGGCTGGGCTTTCTTAGACTTGGAAGGTTCCCTTCTGGGCTAGACCTCCCCTGGCAGCGTCTGATTTCCCAGAAAATTCAGGGTAATTAAACTTTTTTGTGGGCTAGTAGAGTTCGGGACACCCAGTGAAAGGGAGAGGAGGGGGAGAAAGGGAGATAGATATGGGATCGGGGGAGAGAGAGAGAGAGATTAGGCTTGCAGTATTGCTCAGTATTAACCTAAGATGGTGTTTTTTTTCCTTTGTTGGCCTAGGCTTAGTTTGGGAAGGGACCTTCCCTTGGACTTTCTCTAAATTAGGAGAAGGAGGTAAATGGCAAGAAGGGCACCATCTTGGATAGAGCCCATTTTCCATCCCTAGGCTATGAAACCTTTCATCTGCCCATCCTTCCTCCTCCTTGCTAGAGGAAACAGTGCAGAGAAGTCATTTCTGGTTCTAGCACTTCTCTTTCAGCTCAACTCAAACCTTCTTGGAGTTTGGATTAAGTACGAAGTTTTGGCTGAAATCCTTGGGTTGCCTTAGAGCACTGACATTAAAAACCTGGGATTACAAGGAGTGGGGAGGACCAAGAAACCTCAAGAGGAATGCTTTGATAGAAGTGGATTCTCTCTATGTCCTTGGCCCCGACCCACGCTTGGACTAAGTCACCGGCAGCATCTCTAGGGTGAAAACTTGGAGAAAGGGCTAGGGGAAGAATCTTTCTGGACTGTTGTAGTCTCAGAAGTATTCTTTCTGTGCCATACTATGTTTCAGGGCAGCCTAAGCCAACCCTTCTTCCCTGCCCCCACCCCCACCCTATGAAATAAGACTCTTCACTCTTCCCCCAGGTGGCAGGGCTGTGGTGTCCCTCCCCACACGCTCTGACTCTACCTGCCCCCTCCAGTACAAAACTTGAGAACCTCTCTTCCCAACTCTCTCCTCCCCCATGTCTTATCTCTAGGCTGTGGGACAATCATCCCATCTACCATTTGACATCCTTGACCCTCATTCCCCAACCTACAGCGGGCTAGTCCCACTCTCCTCCACCTCTGTGTTTTCTTCCAGAAGATGCATTTTGGGTCTGAGAGGAGCGTTTTTCTGGAAGGCGTCTTTTAACGCCCCTGCTTTCCTGACGTGGAGCAGGAATTTCCACACGGTGTAGAGAGCTCCCCTTCCCACCTCTCTGCCCAGCCTTGTTACCTCACTCCTGCTCGGGCCGTGGCTGTGAGGGTCCCAGCCAGCTCCCCGTTTTGGTGTTCTGTGTGACGGCTCAGGAGATTCGGGCATTGTTTTCTGTTGTGACTTGAGGTCCTCAGCAGGCCTGGGAGCCCGGATTGGAGCCTTGGCTGCTGGCGAGAAGCACCTTGCCTGCTAAGAGGAGCTGATGCCAGATGATCTACCTGACGCATGAAGGCGTAAAGAACATTGTCATCTCTGCCCCTTGGCCCTCCTTGCTTCTCTCAACACAATGAAACACCGCAGAAGCAAAATGGTGGCCTCTGCTCCAGGCAAGACAGCTGGCTGTGTCTGGGGAGTTGGCCCTGGACTTGGGTGCCACGAGCTGAGAATGCGTAGTAAAAGCAACCATTTTTGCCAACAATAGTGTGTGGCTCCCTACATTTTCCTATCCTGCACTCTAGGGCCAGACCACTCTCTGCATGGACCAGATCATCTTCCCAAACCCATGGTGCTTCTTCCCTCCCCCCACTCAACCTAGACTCCAAGGTGGGGAGGGATGAGCCAGAGGCCACAGTGGCCCCTGGATAATCCTGACATGGGTGGAGTGGGGTGAGGCAGAGGGAGTAGCCCCCAACACCTGCACTGGGCCATATATGGGAAAGAAGACCGGTTGATTGCAGTTGAGTTGTCTGGCCATCTGTATTTGGATCTATAACTGTACTTTGCCTGGCGCTGTGCGCAAGGTCTGAAAACTTACTGCTAGTACCTAGAAACATACAAGGCTTCCCAGCCAAATCTTAATGTAAAGTAGCTAGAACCATGGAAGTACAGTATGAATTAAAAGAAAAAAGTATTGAACTGCAGATAATGGTGTGTGTTTATTGCTTGATTCATTAGTGCTCATTGTCCCAAATGTTTTTGGCCTTCCCAGATGTGATCACAGCAAGTCCTGAAAGCATTTGTGTGTAGGCACACTCATACACATGCATACCTAACATCTAGGGCTTACTTCCCAGAGTAGGGAGGCAGCCTGATAAAGTAGAATGGGTAAGAAGTTTTGGAATCAGACCTGAGTACAAACTGCATCATCACTATCAGCTGTGTGATGTTGGGCCCCATCCATCACTTCAAGTCTCAGTTTTTTAGAGGTAAAATAAAGTGAGTGTGTGTGTGTGTGTGTGTGTGTGTGTGTGTGTGTGTGTTTCTTAGTATTGTAGCTGGTACCATACTATTATTAATCAATACTTTTGCTTTTGTAGGAGAGTATGGTTTACTGAATCCTGGTGACAATTTCTTGTTGAACGTTTCCCTTTTGGTGCCTTGGCACTCCCAGGAAATAGGCACTGGGAGACAGCTTTGCTTTAATCACCTATATTCCCTGAACTGGTAAGGGAGTGTGGCCCCTTCCTTCATTGGGTCCTCTTGCCGTTAGCCCTTTGCCACCTGCTAGGAAACTTACTTGGTGTTGGGCAGGTAAGAACACAAGTGACTTTTGTATTCCTTTGTATTTGGGTAGGGAAGAAATGGGGAAAGGAGAGGCTAGCTCATTTAATTCTAGACCACTACATGTATCATTTATTCTCTGGGCATATGTCCACTGATGTTAGTTGAGGAACTGATGCAGGTTGGAGAGGTAGGTAGAAGCCATAGTATCCTTAGCAGACACACACAGTATGTAGTAGAGTAAAACCAGAGCAGGCAGTGTTTAGAGGCAGTTTGTTGACATGAACAGTGAGTTTACTGAAAAACACTACATACAGTCATTAAGTTGTTGAGAGCTTGGATGGTCAGGAACATTTCTAGAGTTCAGAAAAATATTGGCTGTGGAAAATCAAAAAAACAAGCAATATGAAGGTGACAATGTGGTAAAGAGAACCATCCATTGCAAGACTAAGAGGTTGCTAATTGTGCTTGACAGCGTTTCACAAACCTACAAGCACTCATTCTTTAGTCACCTCCCCCTCCATCACACACACTGCCCAGTAGTACAGCTCTTGCCAAATAGTGACTTGGGGAGAAACAATAGAATATTACCGGCTTTGAGGCTTAGCTGGCCTGTGCTAGGGGTTGAGTCTGGTCTATAACTCAGACGTGCCTAAAGTGCTTATCTATTGGATCCTACTATAAACTCAAGGGGGAAATGCTCAACATCAGTTATCTACCACGCTAGAGTTTAAGAGATTAAGAAAGGCTTGAATGAAGGTATTTTTCAGACCTAAGACCATGGGGCACACTGAGGTCTAGACGTGCTTGACACAGTGGGTGCTGAAATGTAGAATGAATGCACACACCAAATACTATTTAAATATGTTTGCAGTGACTAGATGAATTCGCTACATTAGGGATTTTTCATTTACAAAAGGAGGTAAGAGGAGGGCTTTTTTCTTTTTTTTCCATTTCTGTTAACTTTGGGAAAGGGAACCAAGGTAGAGTATGTGAAATGTATCTAAATCTTATTTCTTCTTCCTGCAAAGATGCAATTATATAGCCTTTTCCCTCTGATTTGTCAGGTGGCTTCACAAATTGAGATAGCCGTATTTTCCTTCTTGATCTAGCAGTTTTGGGGGAGGTCTCATCCATTCATTGCTCTATGCATATTTCCAGCATATTTATGCTTTGAAAAATTCCCTTCTAGCATTTCCAGTTTGGCATGTAAGGAGGAACCAGAAGCAGAGGATCAGAATTCTGGGTGTACGGATGTTGGGGATAGAAAAACTAAAGGACAATGCTTTTAAACAGACTGAAAATAAAGATTGGGGTAGGGACAGGCACTGACTGTCAAGGCGTTTCCATGCAGGAGTTGAGGCTGTGAACAAGATGAGCTAATAGTAAAGGTCAGTAGAACAAGCTGCTTACGAGGCCAACTGAGTTGAGCAATCAAGTTCGTGGCTGTTAAGCAGTAGGAAGGAGAAAATCAGATCCAGCCTAGCTTGGCCTTGAGTGAATTGTGTTGTTGAGGATCAGTCATGGGAAATACCCAGCACCAAGGCAACAGATAGGATTCCTAAAGTGATAATAGCCCTTGAGAACATTTCTAAGCCCTTTAATGAGAACAGCATGCCAGATAGAGCTTCCAGAGCAATGCACATTTAGCCTGGGTCCTTTGCAGGAGTATGGGGAGAAACGGAGTGGGTGAGGATTTGAAGTAGGCTGGTGATCAGAGTATCTGGTAGATGTATAGTCATGATCAAGTCACCCAGGAAAGGACTTTAATTGCAATTCAGGAGAAATAATGATGTGCAAACCAACTAGAAAGGGAAAACCAAAATGAGATTGACTCTTAAAGCACATTTCTAGCGTCTGCCAAGAAGCAAAGTGGTAGAGGAACATTCGAGTGGGGTTACAGGTGAGAGAAGATGTTGAATATTTCAGGACAAGCAAGAGAAGAAAAGCCTAGATGGAAGTTACGAAATGAGAGGAAAGGAAGCAACAGTGATCTAAATGGAAAGATAGCTGGGCTAGGAGTCAGAAGACCTGGATTCCGTCTCTCCATTTACTAACTATATGAACTTAGGGTATGATAAATCTACTTAGCCTCACACAGCCTCAGTTTCTTCATTTATAGTATGAATGTTAGTAATAATCTACCTCACAGAGCTAGTGTGAAGAAGAAGATAATTGAAATGAAAATGCTTTTTAAACCATATAGCTCTAATGAAAGTATTAATGATGAGAAGAGTTGAGAAGCTAGAAGAAGGGAAAGAACAGAGAAGAAGATTACTTATATAGGATAAATAAGAAAAAATAGATACACTTTTAGCTTCATTAAAAATCACTCAGGAAACATCTGAGGTTTTTGTTTGTGATTTTTTTCTTTTTTTAAGAAAAAAAGCAGTCATGCATATTATTTGATTAAAAGTTAGATGCGATGCCTACTGGAACCAAGAGGAAAGTGGAATGGCAGTAAGTAGCTCACTTCTACTACAAACTGTCATCAACCAGCCACGTGACTGGGAAAACCTCATAATTATTCAGGCCTATTTTCCTAACTATAAAGTAAGAAAAATCTACATCCTGTCCTACATCTTGGAGGGATTATGTGGGAAATTACCAATGATAAGGGCCTTGAATTTATTGAAATCAGACTCTCGAATATGTGAACAAGGACTTGTTTCGAGTACTTAACCAAGGATAGGAGAAATGAAAACATGAGTTTTTCATGTAAGGCCCAAAGCCAATGAGTATGATCTTTCCCCATAAATTCCCCAAGGTCTGAGGGACATCTCATTCATCAAATCTCAGTCATTTTCATCTCAAAATCTGTAAAGTATCTTTCCCCCTTCTCATCACTAGGTGCTGAAGGACATCAGACTTGGACCAATCACTCAATTAAAATGAAACAAGATTTTGACTAAAATTTTTCCAGTGTTCATTGGCTCTCCAAAAATCTAGAAGAAAACTCCAGACATTGTGGATTCACAGGTGACATATTTGGAAGCCACCTAGCCCATCCCTCTCCTATCACTTCACACATTTGCTCATCATCCATCTCAGAGTAATGAGCGTGTTGCTTAAATTTCATTCCTAGGTGCATTCTTCTGGAGGATGGTTCAGATTCACAAATCCTTTCATTAAGGAAATTCTTCAAGTTGACTTCATGTTTTTCTCTGCCTTTCCAGCCAATTTCTCTTTACCAAAATCAGAGTTAACCTCAGCCAGGCAATCCACCCCAATCTGTGCTTGTGAAAGGGACATGGCCATAGCCAATCTCAATGTCAGGTTTTCTAAAACAAAATTACCCATCCTGGGAAGTTTAACCTGGGCAGCACCTAAGGCTTATATCTGCTCTAGTTTATCCTCTGAAGTCAGTTGAGCCCTGTCTGAGTCTCAGTTGCCTCCTGTAACATGAGTAATAATACTGATCCACAAAAATTTTGAGAGGAAGAACTTAGGAATTTCAGTTCCAGTGCCTGCAGGAAAATAATGCTTCCCAGCTATCTTAGGTGGTGTGTTCGCTTGGGGGAGGGGAATGGGGTGACGGGAGCACACATACCTTACCCCAGTAGGATCATGAACGTGTATGACTTTTAAGAGCCAGTTAAATTACTCAGTCCTTCCCAAGTCTGCTGTGCTTGGCTTCTTGAAAGACTGAGACTAACCCAGGCTTTGGAATCCTAACAGGATCTAGCCCTGGAGTACCAAGCTCCAGAGAACATTTTAGTCCATGCTCAATGAACTTTTTACTACTGGAGAACTTAGAAAAGCATGTGTTGTTCCAATGCTGTAGTCAAGTGGGCCAAGAACTTAGGAAAACTGACTTCATAAAATCCCACTTCATGAAACTTGCTTTAACCCACATTACTCACTCCTACTTCCTTCCATTAAGACATCCATTCACTTGCAGTAATGGAGAATGAGCCAGTTCCAGCCAGTAAGGGGCAGAGGGATATGCCCACCTCCAGCACTTGTTCAAAGTCATTTGGAACACAGTGGAGAAGTCCAGTTGGCATGGGAGATGAAAGCTAGGACACGGTGAGATTGAGTCTAGAAATGTTGGCGCCTCAGTTCTGGCAAAGTCTTATGGTATATAGAGAGGCCTGATGGAGTTAAGAAGTCAGGTCAGTGGATGTATGATAAATTGAAGGATGGATGCATGAAGTGAAGCGATGTGGCCTCTGGGGCACCCTCCTGATGCTGTAGACATCACTGAACCTGGGATATCCAGTCCGTCAGTGTTCAGGCCACCTACCAATGATAAAACAAATCACTTGGAATTTCCAGCCCAGCCAAAGACTGATCAAATCCACAATCCTTACAAAGGAGAAATTGGGAGAATTACTATGCCTTTGTCACTCTGGGTAAGGAGTTCAAGTTGCCCCAACACTCAAGCCAAAGCAAGTCACCTTCCGAAGGGCTTGACATCACACAGAGCTTTGTCACTTGGGCATCAACTTAAAGAAGAAGTGTCTTGAGGGTGGGGAATTAGGTAGGGTAGAAATTAATCTAGGGACTAAACTTAAAGTCATGTGGTTGTGGGTGACAAAGTCACTTGTACAACCTGCCATCCTTATCCACCTTTCCTTCCCCTTCCCTGTACCTCACCTCAAGTCACACCCCTTCTATTCCTCTACTGGCACCACGGAGTTCTCTTTGTTCTCTGACGGGATGGCAAGGTAGTCAGACCTGTAGGAGGACACGCAAGGGAAGAGAATCAGTTCTTCTGTATCCAGAAGTGGAAACACAAGAAAAAAGAAGGAATAAGGGCAAGCAACAAGGATGTCCACAGAACAGCTCTGCATTTCTTTCTAGCTGTGTTTCCCAAGAGAAAGCTAGATTGGCCCTTTCAGTGGACTAGAATAATAGGGGTTGGGGTTTTGTTTGTTTGTTTCTTTGACTTCCACCAGCAGTCTTGTCCTCATTTATCCACATTCTTCTCAGGACTTAGTATTGTTAGACTAAAATGTTGGCCAAACTGATAATCTGGGGAACGTAATTTAGTGGTTACCAGAGGGTAAGGGGGTTGGGGGGTGGGAGATGAGGGTAAGGGGGATCAAATATGTGGTGATGGAAGGAGAACTGACTCTGGGTGGTGAACACACAATGTAATTTATAGATGATGTGATACAGAATTGCACACCTGAAAAAAAAAAGTCCTTATCTTTTAGAAACATAGTGAAGTGTTTACAAATGAAATAATAAAATGCCTAGGATTTGTTTCAAAGTAACTGGGTGGTGATGAAGTGAGTGAGTGGATGGGGCAGACATGAAACAAGATGGCCACGTCACCCATTGTAGAAGTTGGGTGACGAGTGCATGGGGTTCATTATAATATTCTGTCTACTTCTGCACATGCTTGAATTCTTGCATAAGAAATTTTAAGAGGTTGTTCAAGAATTTAATGGAGGGAACACAATTTGGGTTGCTGCCTAAATCTGTGTCTACCGGGCTGCAGCTCCTTTTCACTCAAATAAATGCTTTTTATTCTTAAAATTAAAAATAAATTAATTAATTAAATAAATAAAATGTTGGCCAAACTGAGAGGTATGAAATTATATTTTACAGTTTCTTTAATTTTCATTTCCCTGATTACTTGTGAAGTTGAGCATCTTTTCATAAGTTTATAGGCTATTTGGGTTTCTACTTCTGTAATTTGTTCATTTGCTTTGCTATTTTTTCTTCTGAGGTATTTGTCTTTTTTTCATTGACGTGTCTTGAAAATATCTTCTCTCAGTCTACTGTTTGTCTCTAAACTTTATGGATTCTTATAATGAAAAATGATTTTTACATATATAGTATAATCACAATTATCATTTTTCCTTTTTGTTTTGTGCCTTTTGTATTTGAAGAAATCCTCTCTATTCCAAGGTAATAAAGATATTCTTTTACATTCCCTTAATAGCAATTTTCAATTTCTGCATTTTACCCTGTCTGTAAATCCACCCACAGTTTATTTTTGGTTAGAGTGAGGGATGGAGAATCTAATTTTATTTTTTTCTATATGGATAAGGAATTGTCCCCATACCACTTATTGGATAGTTCATTCTTCCTTCGATGACTGTACTGCCATCTCTGCCAATATTGGTGTTTTTATGTACATATTAAAGTATTTGAGGGCTCTCTGTTTTGTTCTGTTTGTCCGTGTTGTTTGCCTATGTCAGTATCACAAACTCTTTACTCTGATAGCACTATGAGAAATTTTCATAATTTGATAGGAGAAGTCCTACCAGCCACCTTCCCCAAACTTACTGTTCTTTCTTTGAAATCGGCAAACTATGGTCCATGGGCTCAGAGGGGTTGTTAGTTGTTTAAAGAGTTGCAAGCAAAGAAACAAAAGCAAACAGTATGAGACAGAGACCCTGTGTGGTCTGCAAAGCCTAAAATATTTATTATCTGGCTGTCTCTTGGTTTAAACTAATTTTGGCCTTCCATGTGACTTTTAAGATCAGCTGGTCAAGTTCCTTGAACAATCCAATATGTATTTGATTGGAATTTAATTAAATTTCAAGATTAATGTGGGAAAGAACTGCCATGTTTGTAACAGTGAGATTTTATTCTCTTAAGTCTTTCAGTGAAGTTTAGTAATTTTTCTCCTTAAAGGTCTTGCACATTTTTACCAAATTTATTCCCACATACTGGAGAGTATTAGTTGCTCTTATAATTGAATTTTTTCAATGCTTTAAATATTTAAATCCTCTTCTAAATTTTTGTGGCTGGAATATAAGTGACTTTTATATTTTGATTTGTATCAGCAAACTTGTGGAATATTCTTACTAGTTCTAATAGTTTGCCTATAGATTCCCTTAGATTCTCTAGGTAGGTAATCATAATGGGTATGAATAATGATAATTTAGTTTATTTCCAATTGTTACTCTTTTTTCTTTGTATTTACTTAGTACATGACCTAGGAGCTCCAATATAATTTTGAATAGAAGCAGGGAGAGGTAGTACCCTTGACATGTTTCAAATGTTATACGCAATTCTTCTAAAGTTGCAATCCATAGATGATATTTGTTGTAGGTTATATTAGTAGCTGCCATTTGCCAGTTTAAAGAAGAGTCTTGCCTTTCCTTAGCCACTGTATCTCTGAATAGTGTTTCTTCTCCATTTTCTCTATTCTACTCTAATGGATTTTCTCATTTTTTTCCTTCATGTTTCTTTGGAATACTTCATCTTTTTATATCTCTGTTATTCATTCTGGTACCTTCCTTACATTTGTCTTGTGGTTACCAGTGTCTGGTGAACCAATCCATTGAGTTTTAAATTTTATTGACTGTATTTTTGTTTTCTTATCCTTTCCTTTTTTTTTTTTTTTTTTGAAGTCGGGGCACTTCTTGCTAGACCATGGAATCCAGGGCTTTACTGAGAAAACCCACAAACAAAACTCAGTAAAACCCAGGCTGCTTAGAGGTCTGGTCTTTTTTCTATTTCCTCCCAACACTAAACTCTTACCAGTCACCTACTATGTGCTATCACTGTGGAGAGACAGATCGATGAGACACCAGCCTCTCAATCACTGGAGAATTTAGGTGAAAATAAAGATTTATTTTTAACTTTTTGTTTATTTATTTAAGTGTGTTTTTCCAGGACCCATCAGCTCCAAGTCAAGTAGTTATTTCAATCCAGTTGTGGAGGGCACAGCTCACAGTGGCCCATGTAGGGATCGAACTGGCAACCTTGTTGTTAAGAGCACTGCACTCTAACTTACTGAGCTAACAGTCCATTCAAGAATAAAAATTTTTTTAAAGGGGGTCCCCTGAGGTGACTCAAGCAAAATGAGTGCTTCTTTTTTTAAAAGGCTGGGAATTCCAGGCAGCTTGGTAGTTGAGAGCAAATAGAGAAGTAGAAAAGAGGTTCCAGGTCTGGGTGTGATTTAGAAAGGGAAGGTAGAGACAAGCCAGGTTGGACTGGTTTCATGTGCTAACGAGTCACCACCATCAATCAATGTTGTCCAGGAAAAGTTGCCTCTTTAAATCCCTTGGAGGGCGCCAGATAAAGGAAGCCACAAGAACCTACCCTGGAGATGGACCCTGCCTCAGTTTACAGTGACCTTGGCAATGTCACTTGCCCTCATTTAACTGCAATTTCTTCTTCTCCTTCTCCTCCTCCTCTTCTTTTTGGCCAGTATTTGATGTTGTCACTAATTTTTTTAATTTTATTTATTTATTTTTATTCCTATACCCCAACCCTTGGCAACTTTCAACTTGTTCTCTATACCTATAGGTCTGTTTCTGGTTTTTTGTTTGTTTGTTTATTCATCTGTTTAGAATATTTATTTCTTCCTTGTTCAGTCTTGGAAGGTTATATACTTCTAGAAATTTATCCTTTTCTTCTAGATTGTCGAATTTGTTGGCATATAATTTTTCTTAGTATTCTATCACAATTCTTTGTATGTGGTGTTGGTTGTAACATCTCTTTCATTTATGAGTTTATGAGTGCTCTCTCTTTGTCTTGATAAATTTATCTAAAGGTTTGTTGATTTTCTTTATCTTTTCAAAGATCCAGCTCTTGGTTTTATTGCTCTTTTCTATTGTTTTTTTAAATTTGTATTTCATTTATTTCTGTTCTGATCTTAACTACTTCCTCCTGTTTATTTTGGGTTCTGTTCTTCTTTTTTCTAGTTCTTTTAGGTGTAGTGTTAGGCACTTATTTGGAATTTTTCTTCTTTCTTGAGTTAGGCCTGTATAGCTATGAATTTTCCTGTCAGAACTGCTTTTGCTGCATCCCAGAAATTTTGAAAAGTTGTGTTTTCATTTGTTTCAAGTCAGTTTTTTATTTCCTATTTAATTTCCTCTTAGATCCATTGTTTAGTAGCATGTTATTTAGTCTCCTCCTATTCATGGGGTTTGGTTTTGTTTGTTTGTTTCAGTTTTCTTCCTGTAGTTGACTTCTAGTTTCATATCATGTGGCTTGGAAAAAATGCTCGATATGATTTCAATATTCTTGAATTTATTGAGGCTTGTTTTGTGGACTGATATATGATCTATGCTGGCAAATATCCCATGTGCACTTGAGAAAATTGTGTCTTCTGTAGTTTTTGGATGAAAGGTTCTAATAATCTCTATTAAGATAATTATCTAATGTGAGATTTAAGGCCATTTCTGTTTTAATTTTCTGTCTGGATGATCTATCCATTGATGTGAGTGGGGTATTAAAATCCCCTATTATTATATTACTGTGGATTTCTCCCTTTATGAGTATTAACAATTGCTTTATATATTTAGGTGTTCCTGTGTCCTATGTTGGGTGTGTAGATATTTACAATTGCATATCCTCTTCTTGAATTGACCCCTTAATAATTATGTAATGTCCTTCTTGTTTTACATTTTTTTTGTTTTAAAGTCCATTTTGTCTATATGAATATTGCTTCCTCAGCTTTCTTTTCATTTCTATTTGCATGGAATGTCTTTTTCCATCCATTCACTTTCAGTCTGTATGTGTCTTTTGATTTGAAAGACAGCATATAGATGGGTCATGTTTTTCAATCCATTCACCCAACCTATTTCTTTTTATTAGTTTATTAGTTAATTAGTTAATCCATTATTAGTTTATTATAATCCATTATTATAATTATTAGTTTATTAGTTAATCCATTTACCATATGTTTAAAGTAATTATGGATAAGTATGTACTTACTGCCATGTTGTTCATTGTTTTTTGGTTGTTTTTATAGTTTTCCTCTGTTCCTTTCTTCTTCTCTTGCTCTCTTCCTTGTGTTCTGCTGGTTTTCTTTAGCATTTTGTTGGAGTTTCTTTGTCTTCATTCTTTGTATATCTTTTAGGTTTTGGGTTTGTAGTTACCATGAGCTTCATGTATATCATTCTGTATCTATAGCAGTCTATTTTAAGCTGATAGGCATTTCAGTTGGAATATATTATATAAGGACTGCATTTTTGCTCCCCTCTCCATGCTTTATGTTATTGATGTCATGTTTTAGATCTTTTGTGTTACGTATCTCCTAACTATTTATTGTTGTTTGAGTTTGATACTTTTTTCTCTTGACCTTACTTGCAGCTTTCTAAATATCTAATTTGCTATATTTATTAAACATTTGTCTTTACCTGTGAAATTTTTCCTTTCTCATATATATTTTTAAAGATTTTATTGGGGAAGGGGAATAGGACTTTACTGGGGAACAGTGTGTACTTGCAGGACCTTTTTTTTCCCAAGTCAAGTTGTTGTCCTTTCAGTCTTAGTTGTGGAGGGCGCAGCTCAGCTCCAGGTCCAATTGCCGTTGCTGGTTGCAGGGGGCGCAGCTCACCATCCCTTGCGGAACTCAAGGAATAGAACTGGCAAGCTTGTGGTTGAGAGCCCGCGCTCCAACCAACTGAGCCATCAGGGAGGTAGCTCAGCTCAAGGTGCCATGTTCAATCTTAGTTGCAGGGGGCGGAGCCCACCATCCCTTGCGGGACTTGAGTTGAACCAGCAACCTTGTGGTTGAGAGCCCACTGGCCCACGTGGGAATCAAACCGGTAGCCTTCGGAATTAGGAGCACGAAACTCCAACCGCCTGAGCCACCGGCCGGCCCCTCATAGTTTTCTTATTTCTGGTTATGGCCTTTCTTTTTCTGCTTAAAAAAAGACCCTTTTACATTTCTTGTAAGATTGATTTAATGGTGATGACCTCCTTTAGTTTTTGCCGATCCGGGAAACTCTTTCTCTCTCCTTCAATTCTAAATGCTAGCCTTGCAAGGTGAATTATTCTAAGTCATAGGTTCCTTTCTTTCAAAGATGTCCTGCCACTTCCTCCTGGCCTGTAAAGTTGCTCCTGAGAAATCCTATAATAGTCTTATGGGGGTTTCTTTTATATGTAACTTGCCATTTCCTCTTGCTTCATTCAAGATTTCCTTTTTATCTTTAACTTTTGCCATTTTAATTACAATGTGCCTTGGTGTGGGTATCTTTGGGTTCATCTTTTTTGGAACTCTCTCTGATTCATGGACCTAGATATCTGTTTGTTTCCCAGGTTAGGAAAGTTTCCAGCCATTAATTCATTAAATAGTGTTTCTGTTCCTTTCTCTCTTTTCCTTCTGCGATTCCTATAATGTGAATGTTTGAGTGCTTGATGTTATCCCAGAGGTTCTTTAAACTATTCTTTTTTTTTTTTTTAATCTTTTCTTTTTGCAATTCCAGTTGGTTGATTTCCACTAGTCTTCCAGGTCTCTCACCCATTTTTCTGTATTAGATAATCTGCTGTTGATTCCTTCTAAAGTATTTTTCATTTCAGTTATTGTATTCTTCAGCTCTGCTTGGTTCATTATTATAGTTTCTAACTTTTTGTTGAAGTTCTTCCTAAATTCTTCTATTCTACTCTCAATTTAGTGAGCATCTTTATGACCATTTCTTTGAATTCTTTATCAGGCAAATCACTTATCACTGTTTCCTTAAGTTTTCTTTCTAGGAATTTTTCTTACTCCTTCATTTGAGATTTATTCTTCTATCTTTTCATTTTATTTGACTTCCTATGTATCTTTATATGAATTAGACAAAATAGCTATCTCTCCAAGTCTTGAAAAGGTGGCATTATGTAGAAACGACCTCTGTGTAGGGTATGTATGCCAGGAGATTTTGGCAAGCCATTGCAAGCCAAGAGGGTGCTTAAAGTGTCTGGGGCACTGGCCTACCAAGCCAGAATGGCTCTGGGAGGGGAGGCCAGGTGCATGTAGTAATATCATGTTGATCCTACTTGCTTCCTTTGTTTGGAGCCAAAATGGGATCACATGATATGTCCAAGAATGCACTGCAGCAGCCTTGCAGATACACCAGAGCACCTGGATGGAGCCCCTGACCACCCTATAGAGATGTAAGGGGACATAAACAATGATGTTCACAGGCACCTCTAACCCCAGAGAATTCCTGTAGTCCCTACAGAGCTCCCGTGGCTCCCCAGCCTTCTCTATACAGTCTCTCTCTTGTTTGTTTTACAGAAAGTGGTCTTATGCAGAACCAACCTCTTTCTAGGCTTTATGTGCTAGGTGGTTTTTGGAAACCAGCTGGAGCCAGGCAGGGCTTATGCAGCCTGAGGTATCAGGTTGCTGGGCTGGGGTGGGTCCCCAAAGGAAGGCCATATGCTTGTGGTGAGGCCCTATTGCTCCTGCTTGCTCCCTTTGTCCAGAGGCAAAGGGGTTGTCCTGGCTGGAAATGCTGCGGTGATCTTGCAGGCAGGCCAAAGCACCCAAATCCAAAGGCAGGCCAAAGCACCTGACCATCCAAAGGAAGTGGAGGGGAGCATAAACAATGGCACCCACTCACTGAATCCTCTGGCCCAGAGGATTCCTACAGCACCTAGAGGGCTCCCATGGTTTCTCAGCCTTCTCTATTTTGTCTCTTTCTTTTGTATGTTATTCAGACGCTGCTCTTTCAGCCCTCAGTTGTCTCACAGGAGTAATTGTTCTCTATGTAATGTGTATATTTGAGTACATTCATGGGAGGGGGCCAGTTCAGTGTCCTCCTACACTGCCTTTTCTATACAGTCATCTTGCACCTCTCAACTGTATTTTCCATTTCCAATTTTTTTTATTTGTACTCAAATCTGTCTATTCTTTTTTCTTATCAACTTACTCTACTCTTATTCTCTTGGTCCCCGTTTATTTCTTTAACTCTGTTAAACAAACTTATTTTCTATATTCTGTTAGGTCCTTCTTGTGTCTAAAGTTCCTGCGATTTAATCCTGCCATTTATTAATCTCTTGCTCATGCTGAATTGTTTCTTCCAGTGTCTTAGTTTTGAATCAGATTATGAAGCGATTCAGCATTGCTTTATCTGGGGAATCCTGTTAAACCTCAACTGAAGGTGGGTTCTTTCAGAATCGTTTTTCATTTGCTTCTACATGGTTATCACTGGTTGGGGATTCATGGATTCATTTTTTTTTTTTTTTTTATCATTGAATTTCTCAGCTTAGAGGTTCCTGGATCATGTGGGTAGTACAAATTTAAATCCCAAACATTATGAGAGCTGCCTTGTGGTTACTAATTCTCAAGAATCTTTTACGTTTCTGCTTGGAATGAGGCCGAGATGGATAAGTTTCCTTGGCTTTTTCCGGGTCTGGTGGACTGATGATTTTCTGATCTTCGTGTGAGCTGTAGCCCTCTGATTTCCTGGGGGTCTCAGTTCCAATTCTGTTTCTGTGTAGCAGCCATTGTAGCCCCTTTCTGCCCAAGCCTGAAAATTTCCTGTCCAAGTTAGACATTTTCTGTCCAAATGTGGGCACTTCCTGTCCAAGCATTAAAATCTAAGCACCTAAGTTACCACAAATGACTGCCTCTCCCAGCACAGCAATTCTTTCTATCCTCATATCTGGTAAGTTGTAATTTTTTTCTTCCCTAAGATCATAGATACTATGCAAATTATGCTTTATTTTATCAAACATTTCTAGGTAGTAATAGCCTAGGTTTTATAGGTTCTTACCTCAACAATATTGCTAGTTTTATAAATCTGTAAGGGTTCTTTTTCTATCTTTCCTCTCCCCCAAACTACAGGCCAGCCTGGTCTCTTAAACCCTCAGACTCCATCATTACTCACATGTGCTCACCCCTCAGTGACTAGGGCCTTGGCAAAAATGGCCAAGGTATAGTCTGGACATTGGAGAATGAGCACCCCTACTCTGGGTATTTAATCGCTGCCAAGCTCCAAGGGAAGAACATGTTGCCTGGAGCTAATAAAGGACAGTGCCCAGGTTGCGTCATGCACTCCACGGTGTACAGCAAACAGCTGTGACAGAAAAAGCATGGACAGTAAGAATGGAGAACCTAAATGTCAGCCTCCCCTCTTCCCTCTTCTTATCTGTGTGGCCTCAGCAAGCCACTTAATTTCTGTGAGCCCGTTCCAGCATCTATAAAATGGTCATAATAATGCTAATTGCATGGGATTGTGGTGGCAGCTGATGGGCTTTCTGTTAGTGGTTAACAGTATAGGCCAAGAGTTAGTCGGCTTGAATTGAAACCTTGCTTTACCTATTATAATGGCCTTAGGCATACTCTCCTAGGCTCAGTTTTCTAATCTGTAAAATGGATATATTGATGCTGACACCTCAAAGGTCGTTGTGAGGGAAATGGAGGATTATATAAATTGCTTAGCACCTGATGTGTGAGAACAAGCACTTTGACGACGTTAGCTATCATTATTTTGGCATCTTTGGACTTACGCATTTTCTTGGGCTGCCTCTTCGGCCTTTGAGACCTTCCTGTAGCAATATATCATCTCAATGAGCAGCCACAAGGTGAGGAAGACCAGGAGGATGTACATCATGATTTCTGAGACCACAGAGGTGAAGTCCTCTCCGGCTGCAAGGGGGACAATGATGCTCAATATGTGCACGTCCAACAAGCCCAGAGCTGTCACTGGGGTTACGGTTAGAGGACGCCTACTTTACGTATGGCTTCAACAAGCACTGGGTCTACAGGAACTCAGGAAGACAGCAAAGTAACTTAACGTCCTCTGACTGTCTTGTCTGTCAGCTTTCTCAGTAACTTGGAGGGAGGGATGAGCGAGAATGATGGGTCGTAGAAGAAGTAGTAGTAGAGCCGTGGAAGGAATCCTGGAGTCAAGTGATATATAGATATAGATATAGATATAGATATAGATATATATGGTGAGCTCCCAATTCTGCTGCTTACTGGTGTGTGAATAGTCATTTCCCTTATTTGAGACTCAGTTTCTTAATTTGCAAAGTGAGAATAATTTACACCATTATATTACCTAATGTATTTAAGAATATCTTGTGAGATATAAAAGTCTACACAGATATAAGAAACATGTCTTAGTTCAACCTCCTATGTCCTCTGAGCTTAGGGTGGCAGAGAGTGCTATCTCTAGGGAGAGAGCATCGGAAAACGTGTACAGGGCCAGTGCAGTCAGCCCACCCAGTGATATGTGTATGTTCTCTACAAGTCTAGATTAGGAACGAGGGCTTTCCCAGCTCATAAACCCAAACAGAAATGAGTATTGAAGGATTCCATGTATTAACCAGACTGTCCTCAGAGTTCTACTTCTGAAACACAGATCTGATCCTACCATTTCCCTGTTTAAAACCTTTCAGTGTTCATACTGACCCCAGAATAATGCCCAGTCTCTATTAATAATATGGCATGCAAAGCCATGTGCAATCCACCCTTTCTCACTTCATTTCCATTGGATTGACCAGCAAAACTTCTTATACACATCATGGTTTTTTGGAATCTGTGGACATTTCTTCTTCCTCTCCCCTCTTCGTAGATTATATCTCACACCCCACTTCTACCTCTGTCCCAACATTCCCTCCTGCTTTTCAGTCTCCTGTTCATTCTTCTAGACTCCACTGAAGCCCCCTCCTTTGTAAAACCTTCCTCAACTTCTCATACAGTTATTCACATTCTTCTCCATGCACTTTTTTCATCCATCCGTGATAACACTTCTCAGGTTGTATTGTGATGTGTTTCTCTCTCGTCTACTGACTGTGCACTTACTGAGGACGTATCTTATTTATTTTTGAATGATCAGCCTGTTGTCTAATCCTAGAATATACGAAGTACTCCATAAGTATTTGTTGAATGGATAAATATAAATAAATATTGATCTTCTTTGTTTCGTGACCAAATAAGAATGAGAATTAAAACTTTATTCACGGCAAATGTGGGGAGGAATGTTGCAGCTGCCTCTTTCCTTGCCAGCTCCCACCAGCAAATTAGATTCATGGTCCTTGGTTATTAATAGGGCCCAAGTCACACTCAAGGCCTTGCTCATTAAAAGCATAGCATGGCCAGCCATGACCTTTAACTCAGAGAAGCAGTCTAAGGGCTCTAGGCTCATCCAGGTTTCTTAACTGGAGCTGGAGGTCACAGCCGCAGCCTGAGGTAGAGGAGATGCCGCACGTACCAAATGTCTTCTCATGGGCTTGCTATGGCTGATTGGCGATATGCTCGGCTTAAAGCGCGCTCGCTCTCTAAATGCAGTAACTCAGAAGTAATACTGCAGGAAGCTGTCCTCAGTATTTTCAGTCACCTTTAGGTGAAGGGGCCTCAGATTTCTTAGAGCCAGGAGGTGGGAGCTTAAACCAGGATAAGTCCAGCTTAAACAGAGAGAGCCAGGGAGATTCCCGGGGACCACAGGAAGGAGGAAGTGGTGGGGTGTGTCTTGGTAGACTATTTAGCTTTGAACAGTGTGAGAGCAGTGAGCCTCTGGAGGTGGGTGGAGGGCGGCCAAGGGATCACAGAGGGGAAAAGAAAGAAAGAAAAAGTGTCAGGGAGTAGGATGGTGGGAGAAGGAAAAGATGCAGTGGAAATAGAGCTAGTCTGATAAGCAAAAGATCTGGATTGTAGTCCTGCTTCTGGTGGTAATTTGCTTCATATGTCTAGGACAGCCCGCACTCTTCCAGAGCTCTGTTCTCCCAGCCACCAATAAGAGGCGCCAGAGCTGCTCCCTGCAACCATCTGAGAAGCATTTGAACTTCTAAATCCCACACTGCACCCCATCTACTGAACTCGCACCTCTAAGAGTCGTACAGAAACATCTATACTGAAGGAAAGCCCCTCAGGTGAATCTGACGCCTGCTCTTCGTTCAGAACCCCTGGATTAAACGGGAGCCAACATTATTTCCTGCCCTGACATCCTGAGAAGCACTGTGACTCTAACAAATTTATTTTTCTTCTGTTTTACCCAAGCCTCGCTCTGGTGCCTGGCAAGCAGACTAACTCAACTTTGCCACACTTTCTTTCTACTGGCTAGGCGAGAGTCTCAGGAGGCAAAAGCCTGAGACAGCAGGAGGAGGTGGAGACAAGAAGCACCTTCCTGGTGTCTGGCAGTCACTCTCAGTTCCTAACAGTGAACAGTAGAGGGCGCCAGGCTCCCTTCCCCCACGGAGGACCAGTGTGTAAACAGAAGAGGATAATGGAACTTCTGAATAGAAAAATACCTAAGACAGCTTCCAGTCCAACCCCTTCATTTAACAGAGGAGGAGATAGGCTCAGAGAGGGGAAGTGGCTCATCAAGTCTAGATTCAAGTGGTCTGAGAGTTATTCTGCACTTTCAGAATGGACCTACCTTCTGTTTCAGTCATGTTGTTTAAATCATGACATCTCCTACTCTGTTATTTGCTCTCAAGTTTGCTTCATAAATTTTATCACAAAACATGATAAAAAATAAATAAACTTGTGTCCTGGAAGCCAGGATTCCCAGGATCCTTTCTAGGAAGAGGCCTATCTTAAATTTGACCTCTTCTTTCTTTCATGCCCCATACGTTTTGCCTGTTCACCATCATGCATCTTGGTGCAACAGTAAATGCTAAGAATGTGCTGGAAATAGAAAGTTTGAGAAGACTAAGTAAAATGGAATCATCATTTAGCCTGAGTGAGAAAATACACAGGGAGATGCGTATATCTCTCTCCTGATATGTGAAGGCACATTTGCATGGGGCTAGGAGCCACAGTTCCCTGAGTCCGTTGAAAGCAGAACAAGCACAGTGTATGAAAACATTCTTAGGTCCACCCTCAAATCTCTGGATTTGATTGCAACAGAAACGCTTGAGTCAGGTTGCTGAAACGACTTCCCACCCTAACAAGGAACTATCTGTGGGAAATCTGAAGATTTTAAATTAAACATTTCCCCTTCTCCCAATTGAAATGAGGTTATGTAATAAGAGATGCCACAAATGGGGAAGAGGAGCTATTTTAGGTTGAGGAAGCCAGGTTTATCTCTGTTTAGTGTACTTCATAGTGAATTCCCCATTGAATGCTACTTTTTTCCCATGTTTCTTTCTACTAGGTTGTTTCATATAACTAGAAGTTATCCTGCTTTAGTGGTCAACTCAAAGCAGACATCTTTTTTTTCTTTTCTTTTTTTTTTTTTTTTTTTTTTTTTTTTGTTTAACACCCTGGATCCCTTCTGTTTGGGCTCTCTTCAGTATCTCCTGATTCCATTCTCTTGTTCATACTAGTTACTCTCTTGCCTAATTTTACAACACTTCTTCCCCCACCTCTCTTGACCATTTATGTTTGTGTTCTACTCCCTATCCTTAATGCATTTTTACCACTTCGCTTTGATCTCTAGTAGATATTGATGGTTCTGCTTCCCCCTACCACTTATATCATAAGCATAGTAGTCTATATACATGTTCATTGCTAAATAGGTAGGACCATGGTGATGGTTATGTGAACAGTAGATCAAGGTCATGACTGACTCAATAAAACGTGGAGATGGACACGCATGTGGCAGGGGTTGCTTATGTGATTATTATGGAGGAAGACAAAACTGTCAAACTTTGGTTTAGAGCAATTGTTCTTAAAGTGTGGTCCCCAGAAGCATCAGCACCTCTTGGCAATTGCTAGCCATGTAAATTCCTAGCTTCCACCTATGGAATTGGAAAGGCATGTTTTAAGAAAACTTGCAGGAGATTTTGAGGCTGGCTGAAGTTTCAGCACCACTGATTTAGAGGTATGTATGACTTACAGACAGGGGAATAGATTTCTCTGAGCCCATTGAGTCACGGCTTCAACACAGGCCAGAGAAGAAAGTGTAGCTGATTTGGAAACTTTAGGCTTCCTGGAGGCTGTCCTCCTTCTCTAGGAATGAGAGTCAAGGGACCAGAAAGGGGTCATTCTATTATCATCTTCAAGTCTTTCTGCTTTGAGCTAAGACACAGAGAGGCAAGCAAGTTGGGCAATTTGCAGGAAGCTGGCCACTAAAGGAAGACAAGTCAATGATGACATTTTTAGATATCACCACTCCAAAATACATGGGTTTTTGCACTCTACAAGGATCTCACTTGTGTGAAAACAAACTGTTCTCCCTCCCGCAAGTGCCCCAATCTCACCCTCCTCGGTGACTCGAAGGGGGATTAGCCGTGTGGTCTTCACAAAGGGGCGATGTGCCTCAAATTCAAACTCCCGGGACACGTTGCAGGTATAGAGGCCGGAATCATTCAGGGTGACATTGAGCACAGTGATGGACACATCCTGCAAGTCCTTGCTTCCATTCCACTGCAGGCGGCCCTGGAAGGGGCTCTCCACCTCCTGGTGACCATTCCGATACTCATAGATCTGCAGGTAGAGAAGCAGAGGGTAGGGCCACAGAGAAGATAGGGTAGGAGAGCCGAGATAGGGAAAGGACAGAGAAAAGGAACATAGCTGTGCAAACACAGGGAGGAAAGGAAACAATGTTACAAGAGCTCCAGAATGTGGGGGTGGGAAGAGGAGTCTCAGAGGAAGGAGTGGGGAGAGCAAAGGCAGGGAAACATGAGCAAAGGCAAACAGGGATCAGTATATATGAATACAGCAAGGAAGGAGAGCAAAGGAAGGTGAGTGAAGCATACAACAGACCAGGAGGGAGAAATTGAGAGAAAGAAAGGAAATAGAAAGAATTAGAGAAAGTGTAAGGTATGCCATAGGGGCAGCCAGTGAGAGAACAAGGTGTAGAGACCAAGAGAGGCAGTCTCATTAGTCATGAAAACATCAGAAAGCCCTGGCCTCAAACTTGATACTGTGAGCTGGTCCACACTGAAAGGACGTGGGCAGTCTGGGCCAGGCCACAGGAGGGGCCGTCCAGGATGCTAAAATGTTACAGATGAACAGAGAGCTACCAACTGGTATGCACACATTAGGTCTTTTGCTTTGGGCTGTATTCTAATGGCAATCTGGTCTCTCAAAGTCTTTTCTCAAACACTTCCATCTTCTGACACACCTTTTTCTTTTTTTTTTTTTTTTCTGTACAGCTGTGCTATCTCTTCTAGTCTCTACTGTCCCCTTGTGGCTATTTACATTAACATTTGAATTACTAGAAATTAAATAAAGTTTACAGTTCATTTACCTAGTTGCACTGGCCACATTGCAAGTGTTTAATAGCCATAATTGGCTAATGGCAACTGTATAGGATAAAACGAATATGGAACATTTCCATTTTCACAAAATTTCTATTAGCATTACTCTGTATTTCCAGCACAATTTTTAAAGTTTCTTTTCACCCTTCTGAGCCTCCTTCCCTTCACTTTGGGCAAGCCGGGAAGCAGATTGGGCAGCTGACACTTGACCAGGTCTGAGTCCCAAGGGGGTCTTTGCATTTGGCTAAGACATCAAGGCTCCTGAAATCTGGGCACTGGCCTCAGTCATGGTCAGTCCTGAGCTGGGAAGTCTACTGGTCCCACTTCTGGCCCCTGATGGGAGCAAACCTACATCAGAATGGTACATACAGCCTAGAGTTAGAAATGAATTCAACTTTAGGAAAGCTAGACAAAGGGCAAGTGAATCTCAATTTCACCCTGCTGTTGTCTCCACTAAAAGTCTTGTGGAGGAGAAACTTGACTCCAGGAATGTGAGAGGTCATGCAGTTAAAAAGGGCTTTGTATCTGCTGTCAGACAACCTATTTCAAATCTAAGCTCTCTTACTACCTTAACTTCTTTGAGCCCCAGTTGCCTCTCTAGCAAACACTTATATAATCCTTCCCATATTCTAGAACTATTCTAGACGAATTAAAAATTAAAGCTCATGATTCCTGGTAACAACTCTATGATGTAGCTATGGTTTACCTCCCCATTTTAGAGATGAGTAAACTGAGTCACTGAGAGATTAAGTAATTTGTCCAAGGACACACAGACCTAATACGTTGTGGAGTTAAAATCAAACCCAGGCATCCTGTCTCCAGAGACAGGGAAAGTGTGAATAATGGCAATCCCCAAGGTAGCATTCAAAGTATATAACAACCATTTTGGCACTGGCACCAATCAATCAGAACTCACATTGGCCATGGCACAGGAGGCCCCCTGCTCTGTCAGGCACCATCTGTCCTTTAGTTTCTAGATCATGGGGAGGGTTCCTAATGGGGGGGATGGTGGTGGGGCCCCTCAGGAAGTTTGGCCCAGCAAACTATTTAAATATTTTACCAGCAAACTATTTAAATATAGAACTATTTAAATATTTTACCCACTTATGTGGCTGTACTGGCTGTGCCAGTTGAATATCAGCCTTTGTCATCCCTGTCGTTCTTATTTCACTGGGATTGTGAGAGTTAAATGAGCTAACCTATGTTATCATATATAATGATGCTTAGTGTTATTTCAATTTTTCTACTAATTTAATCCATCCAATAGGATGGTATAGAAGATTAAATGAAAACATGTGCAAAGTGCCTAGTCAGGTGGCTAGCACACAGTAGGCTTTAAATACTATTTTCTCTCTCTGCCTTCCCCTGCTTGTAACCAAGAATGCTTGTAGCTGACCAAGTGCCCTTCCTTTCATAGAGGGTGAGATAAACTAAGTCTGTCAGTTATCTGCTGAGTTGCTGTCAGTGCTTTGAAGAGAAAGAGCCACTGTTTGTCAGCTCATCATTCTCCAGACTCTCAGGAGCCAGGCATACAACACAGAGGCCAGCAAAAAAGAAAAAGGCCAGAGTCAGCAGTCAGACATACAAGGAAATCTTTACCGCCCTCGGGCCTGTAGAACCATTCCACCACCGTGGAGGCCTCCACCTCCTCCCTCTTCATGCAGGAGATGCAGCGTAGCTTCATAGGGTTGCCCTGAACAGCCTCTGTCTCCGAGGGCACTTCCACACACACAGGGAAGCAGACACTGACTGGAGAGAGGCCGGGTGACAGGGAAGGAACAGAAGGTGTTCGGAAGGGGTACCAGGAGAGAGGCATTGGAGAACAAGGAGAAAAAGAAAAGAGACACAGAAGGAAGGATCATAAGACAAATTTTAAAACAGAATGTATGTGTATATATATCTTTACCTGCACTCCCCAAGTATACATGCTCACAACAGGCAAGGCGCGGGAACTAGGAGGCATGGGTGACCCAGAAGTGATTGTACGCCATCACAGAAGCAGTGGGGATGTGGTGCAACACATATCTGAGCCCTGCCCCCAAAGACATCGAGTCTGGGTGGGAGACAGGGCATGCGTGCATCCATCCATTGACCATCCATGCACCCCTTCATTCAACCATCATCACCAAAATCTACTCTATGCCAGGCTTGATGCTAGGCTGAGATACAAAGGTGAACAAAACACTAGCCATGCCCTAAAGACATTTACAGTCTAGCAGGGAACACATATTCCTAAGTTTCATTAAACCAGTCCACGGTTGAGTGACATACTAGTGACCGCTCTGTTCCCAGAGGAGGGGCAATTATTCCTGGGTGGGCTGGGGAAAGAGGAAGAGAAGGATGGTGAGACTTGAGGTAGAAAAGTAGAGAGGACCCATGTTGTGAAGACCTCTGTGTGTCCTTCACACTATGAGGGGTCAAATGTTTTAAAGCCATGGAGAGATATAATTATACCTGTGTTTTAAGAAAAATGTAGGTAATTCTGATGCGTGGTTGCAGAGCGGGCAGCAATGAGGAAAACGGTGAGCTGACCACTAGGCTGGAGCAGTGCTTTACACAGAGAAGTAGACAGAAATAAATTTAAAAATCTAGAAAGAAGTCAAACAGGGACACATTGCATGGCATACGGAGGTCTACACTTATACTTCCTGCCCTCTAGAAACTCATGGCCCATTAAAGCAGGCAAGTACATCAGACTACAAATTTAGAATGGCTGCCAACAAAGCAAGTGCAAATGTGGGCCTCATGAACAGATGTCCAATGTGCAGAACGAGGGAGAAACAGTTCCTCTGCACTGTTCAGAATAAATATAGACCATTATGATCAGCTCAGGGTGTCAAGTTTTACAAAAGGAAGTTGTTCAGTGAGTGCATGCCCAGAGGGGAACAAGGTGGAGAAGGTCTGGGGTCAAAGTCTGGCGAGGAACAAATGGGAGGACTAGGGGTGCTTAGCTTGGACACAGAAGTTATCTGTCTTCAAATATTTGAAGGCTGGCCTGTGGAAGAGAAAGTAGATTCTGTTCAAAAGTTCTAAGAAGTTAAGTTTAGCTCAATTAAGAAAAAAAGAATTTTCTGATGCTGAAGCTGTTCAAGTAAGCAAAAAACTATGTGGTAATAGAGTTTACACTTCATTGCATGGTAGATTCAAAAGTGAGGTGACCACCAAGGATTCATGTATCAGGACCCATTTTCAGAATATGATGAGTTAGAGTCTTGATTATAGGCCTGGTTTTAAAACAAAAAAGAAAGGAAAAAGGAGGTGTGGTCTATGCAAAAGTTTGGGAGCGGATAGAGATGTAGAGAGTGTGTACTCATATTTAATGAGATGTGGTAAAGAGGAATTAGTTCAATTATGATGGCTTCAAAAGCCGAATAGGAAAATTTACCAAGGAATGTACAGTCACAATTATAGAGACAGGATGAAGATGGTATTTGGCAATTCAAGGCCTGGGTTTGATCTATTATTTAACCTCTCTGAGACTCATTTATTCACCAACAAAATGCTGAAAATAATATCTATCTAATAGGTTGTCATGAAAATTCTATGGAATATTTTATATAAATATCACTTGTTAATGTTATTTTAAAATACCATTAATTTGTTCACTATTCAGCATATATACTGAGTGCTTACTGTGTGCCAGGCATCTGAGAATACAACAGGGAACAGCACAGAAACCATCCCTACTCTCATGGAGCTGACATTCCATTAGAAAGAAAGAGAAAATAAGCAACATTAAATTGTAACAAGTGCTATGAGAAAAAATAAAACAGAGTAAAGAAGATAGAGAGTGCATGGGATTGTCAGATACAGCCTCACTGAGAAGGGGACAGCCAGCAAGCACTGAAGGCCAGAAATGAGGGAGCAAGTTATATGAATATCTGTGTGAAGGTGTGCCAAACAGAGGAAACAGCAACTCAAGAGTCCGAGCGTGGGAGTGTGTCTGTTGAAAGCAAAGAGCACAGAAAGTATAGGGAACAAAGTAAGAATAAAAGGAGACAAAGTAGGAGACAGAAGCCAGGGCCAGATCACAGCGGTTCTGTAGGCCGTGATTAGAACTTCGGCTTTTGCTTCCAGTGACTTGGGGAGTCCTGGAGGGTCCTGAGTGGAAGGATGACATGATCTGATTCACATAAAATTACATGGTCTGACTGTTGAGAATCAACTGAGGAGATGAGGAAGGACAGGAGTGGAAGCAAAAAAGTTAAGAGGATGGTACGGTTCCAAAAGGGGTAATAAATGAAGTTATTTGTAGATATTAATATCCTGTAATGACTGTCAGATTAGCCAGTCACTTAGCAGAACCTTGAAAGAATAGGATGCAAGATGGGTTACTGGGGGAAAGAGGAAAACATTCCCCCACAGCGGACCTCTGGGAGAGTAGACGTGGAAAGGAAGAGCAGAGATGGCACCAAGAGCTGAAGGATGGTGAGGCCCTGGAAAAGGCAATGGCATGAGGGAGGGGAGGAAGAGTGGCTCAGAAAAAAGATGAGTGGATAGATGTCCACCGGGTAAGCCTACACAGCAGCACATGTGTTCATAAGAAGTCCTAGAACAAGCACGGGAAAACTCAACTCAGGAGATAAGGGTTCTCTAGCAAGTCATTTCCCCTCCCTGAGTTCATTTTCCCTTCTCTAAACTGGAAATAATACTACTTCTCCTGACTACCCCATAGGATTGATATGGAGACCAAAGAAGTAAAGGATTGAAAATTGCTTTGTAAACTATAAAACACCAGTCAAGTGTAGGGATTATTATTATTATTAGTAGTAGTAGTAGTATTTGCATTGTTAAAGGAAATAGGGAACTGTTTCAATATATACAGAAAAGATTCTTAGGAAAAGATTGTTTGCGTTCATATTTGCATCATGTGAAAAATCAACTTGGGAAGGGAGAGTGTATCTAAGCTAAGTGCTTTCCAATACTGAAATTACAAGCAAATAAAATGAAATTGCATTTGTGAAGTGACGCCCTTTCTCTTACATTTAATGACCAGGTTTCCTGAACCATCCTTCTTTCCCTTCTGCATCTTTCCAGTTTTGTGAAACAATGTTCAGGTTACAAATAAGCTGAATAAGCAAAGATGGGTGAAACGTGAACATTTCTTCAAAAGGCTTTTTTTTGGGGGGGAGTGACAGTAACTGGGGGGATGGGCACTCTGCCAATTTTAGCAATAGTCTGTAACTATTTCCCTACCACGCAGCTGTGGAGCTGAAAGGGATATTAGACAGCATCTGCACCAACTTCCAAACTTTATGTAAGAGGACACAGATACTCTAAAGGTTGTTATATAGCAAGCTAGTGGCAGAGCTAAGACTCCAATCCAAGCTTTGTAAAAACTCGTCAAATGTCCTTGGTCTATAATATGCTTTACCCATCTACTGGAATTCAGGCAGGAACCCTAAAAATTTAGATTAGGGTTTGGAAAGAATAGCTTTACAAAATTTCACTCAACCCTTCTCTACAACTTCATCTCCCATGCTTTACCCACGTTCTTTCTTATCCAGCCAGACTGTCCTCTCCTAGGCCTCATATCCCTAGTCTCAGTCTAACCTGAGAAAATCCCAGCCTTAAATCTTCAAGGAAGGTGAGATCGCTGGCAACCTATTATGTGTGCTTCATCTCCAGGTCTATTCTACTCTACTGGGGATGGATGGCAGTGAGCCTACTCTTGAGACTGGCATTACTCTCCCTCCTCATTGTTCCCAGACTCTCATCATGCATTTTGTTCAATAGGAAGCTTGGCTCTGCTTCTGTGGTCTTATGAAAAATACAGATAATGCTGGCAGTCAGAGTTAGTCCTGGAGGTGACACAAGGCAAAGAGACAATTCCTATCAGCCTAACTGGCACTGCACAGGGAAAAATGAGTTTCATGTCAACCATGGGAGCATAATTCCACATGCCTAATTTCAATAAGGCAGGTGGGCACAGTCACTTCTAGTTATCCTGGTTATTGATTTTTAGCATGGGGGAAGGTAACTAAGATGACATAAAAGCAACATATCAACGGAAAAGTACCTGTTTTTTCCCTGAGGATCTAATCAGAGATGCCAAGGCAGAGATACCCAGAACTACACAACTACCTACACACACACAGACACACACGCACACCCCACTACATCCTCACCAATCCATCCAGATGCCCATACGAAGAGTCTCAGACACACACTAGTGCACACATTCAGACCCTGAGGCACACATCGACATAGAGTGAAGCATTCCCTCAATAACATAGTCAGATATTATTATAATAATAACATTATTCAGATATTATTATGTAGTCTCATTAACTCTCTCTACACACATGCAGGCACCCCACTCCAAGTCTATCCCTGACACCAACCACTATGTTTTTCGCCTTACTGTTTCAAATGCAAGACTCCCTTATTGGAGAGATAAGGTCACCTCAGTCTCAAAGCAGAAAATCAAGAGTCTATTCATCTTTCAAGGCAAAAACCCAGCTCCCCAAACACAAAAGCGCCACGTTCATGAAAAAAAAAAAGATGCAATTCTCAGGTGCCAATTTTGCTAACACATAGCAGCAAATGACTGAAGCCTGTTTTCCTCCCATCCCTTATTAAAATTAAATAGATGGATCAACAACTAAAGTATTTCCACTCTCAAAATGCAGGCATCCATCTTATTTTAATATATAGAGATTAATGTGAATACCCAGTAAGGTCTCCAATTCACTCCTCATTGAGAAACGTAACTGCACCAAGATTATTTATAATGACTGCATTCCTTTCTATCAAAGTGAAAAAATACTATGGAATAATCAGGAAGGAGGAGTGGAAGAACCACCAAGGGAGGTTCAGAAATAAAGCAGCAGGGGATGGGGCGGGGGGGGGGGGGGTTCCAGTCTCAAAACCCCAGTTTTCATGGAACTCTTATGAATCTCCATGTCTGGCAGACACAACAGATGGAAGCCAACCAGGGCTCCTTTTTGTCACCCGCGACATCAGTAAGTGTTATTGTTAGCATTATTACTGTTATCTGCATCTTGCATGGCAGGGTGCTGGTACTTACCCCAGGAAATGAGCACCAGGGAAGCCAGGGGAAACAATCTGTTGAAGGCGGGCATCTTCTTCGGCAGGGCAGCTTCCGGGGTTAAACAGGAGACTCCCTTGGTCAAGAACTGCGCCCTTTCAGATACTTTCGAGGAAACCCTTTGGGACAAACTGCCTCAAGGGGGCGATTTTCTGACTGATAGAAGGGCCAAACTCCGGTGACCGGAGGCTCTGTGGGATTTTTGAGCGGGGCTTGGGTTTCCGCTCGGAGCTACCCTTAGAAGACCGCCTCAATTCGAGGCAGCGGATCAGCAGCCCTGCACGCTCTCCCAAGAGCTCGTTGCTGGGATCCGGCTCAGCACCACGGACAGTACCTTCCCCGCCCACCCCGGAACTTCAAATTCCAGTGGCTCTGCTGCTTTCCTGGTTTGCACCTCAGTGAAAAACAGCTCAGAAGTGAGAAGCGTGGCTGGTTTTAGGCAGCTGGGCTGTCGGAGGGGTCCATGTTGATCCACCTCTCACTCCCTTAGGAACAGCTAAGCTCCGGCCAGGATCCACCAAGACTCGGAAGCTCCGGTTTCATCCGCCCCGGCCGGCTTCTCTAGCTGGACGTGCCCGAACACCGAAGCCACCGGAGCCGTCTGAGCTACAAAATTCGTTCCACGTCGGTGCCGTCCACACCCGCCCTCGGCTCCCCGGGGAAGCTTGGAAGGGCCGGGAAGGAGGCGGAAGCTCCTGTTTGACCGGCGATCTCAGTGATGGGGTGGAGGGGAATGGAGGGTGGCCTCTTCCCAGGAGCGCTCCCCTGGATCGTGCCGGGGCCCGACCCTGGGTGGCGGGTGACCAACTGCTCCCCTTCAGGTCCCCCTTACAATGTGTGCTCAGTCAGCCTTGACATGCGCAGGCGGCTCTCCACCCCACCGCCACCAAGGACCCACCCCCTGGTGCACACACTCCCCACCCACAAGCAGGCGTGCCCCTCCCAGGGCAGAACCCAGAGCCGAGAGGGGGCGGAGCTCAGAGCCGCGCGTTCACCTCCAGCCCCCTCGATCTCTTGGCTCGCAGGCTGTCTTCAGGTCTCTCTTTCACATCTCCACACCTCTCCCCAGCACGGGCACCTCCTCCCACCAATTCACACGTCTGCTCCACCAATTCACATGTCTGCTCGTGCACAGACATGTTGGCCTGTGGCTCCGGTAAGGGGAGGGCCAAATCTCTTCCAGGCAATGATGTCATATGCAGTGTACACTGCACTTGGCTCCAGGCTTCTCTCCCCCACCCCACCCCATCCCCTCCTTGTTCTCACAGTCTATCCTTTGTCTAGCCTTGATTAATTGGTTCTGGGCACACTGAATGCAGCAAGATAACCCCTGCTTAGAAGTGAGGTAGGGTGAGACGCACCTGTTCCCCTGTTTCAACCTCACCTAGTGAAATGATCCAAATGTCAGCTCAAGAGCCATGCTGGGGGTTGGGGCAACTCCCTCTTGCTCTAATCATATTATATTATTACTATTACTATTATTATTATCATTATTATTATTATTATTATCATTTAGTTTAAAAGCAAATAGATTGTGGTTTGGCTTCTTCCAAATATTAGCCACTCCCTTGTCTTAGCAGCTGTTTCAGCGTCCCCGCCCATCTCTGGAAGGGAAAACCTGAACCATTAAATTCAGTTATAAACTAAGATTGACATAACAGATTAGGAATGTCTGGAATTGAAGTGAAAGATTAATACAAGCACCTACCCCCCCCCTTTCTCATTCCCTCCTGTTCCCTGTCCAAAAGGGGAAGCTTAACACTGATATTCCAAAAAAGAACGGCAAAGTAACAGCTGACTGTAAGTGAACCATTCGCAGGGAATTCTCATTTCTAACATATCAGACCAACAGAATGTCTCCAAGATAGAATCGTCTTGGGCAGGGAGGCCCCGGGGCCATAAACTGTATGTTGTTTTGAAGACCAGCCCCAAAGAACAGTGTGTTAGACTTGGATGAGCAGTTAAAGTTGATGTAATTCGATCTTCTTTCCAATTCAGGAATCCCCCTAGAACTTTCCTGATGAACAGGCTTGACCTCTTTCAGTGCTGAGAGCTTACTACTTCATGTGCCAGTCCCTTCTATTGTTTAAGGAAGCACTTCTCTATATTCAGTTAAATTCTGTACACTCCTCCATTCTCAAACTCCATTAAATGGTCCTCAATCTATTTTCCTTAAAAGAACTATGCTTCCCCACACTTCACCCCAGACTTTTTTGTTTACGGATAAGATTCATAAGTTTCTTCTGGTGTATTTCCTAGTAGTTTCCAACACTTAATCACCCTGATCATTTTCTCAGGAGGATATTTAGTTTGTCAGCGTGATTCTCAAAGTAATATCCAGAACAGGAACTGACTGTTTGCTACATGATGTGACCAGCATAAATCCAAGGGAATTAGGACCACACTTGCTTTGGTTGATATGTCTATTCAAATACATTTACAACCATATCTAGCTCATGAGTTTATAGTCAATTTTTAAATCCCTAAGAATTTTTAACTCGACCTGTTACAGAGTCATTTTGTTCTTATACAGGGGATTTTGGAAAAATTATTTGAAAATCTGCACTTATTGGTGTTAAAATTTGTTAGTTTCAACTATCACTTTCATTGAATCCAGATTAAATCATCTAACATATTTCTCTTTAGCTTTGTTTTGTCTCTAGGGTTGACAATCATGGGATCCTAACATAGATTTAAAAAAATAAGAGGAAAACAAAGGAACAGTTTTTAAGTATGATTTCAGAGACCACAGTCTAGCTTGAAGATTGACAAAGAGCTACTAATTTTACTTCTTTAGTATGGTTGCCCAATCACAAATAAATAGCCAAACATATCTCCCTATTTTCCATGTTTATAGCGTGACATATTCTGAAAATTTCAAAGAGTATATGTGAGAGGAATTACTTATAATGACCCAGAGGAAAGAAGTAAGTTAAATTTGGTTAATTTAAATTCAATGGTTAAATTTACATGGAAATAGACTTTCAGCAATGTATTTCAAACCATTCTAAAGTAAAATGAATTACCTTTTGTTATGTTCAGGCAGTTGTTATAAAAACAATTACTATGATGCTGTGGGAAAAAAATCACAACAAACCTATAGATTAGAAATTTGAAAGATTATTGATAAAATTCCAATCATTTTTGAGATTCTATTATTTTATTGAAAGGCTCATCCATATACACAGAATGACTGAGATGTTTTCAGTCTGATAATTCTATCAACCATCACCACTACAACCCCTTCACTACCAGCACCCCCACAACCACACCACCACCACCTCCGCCACCATCACCCCTACTACAGTGAAAGTTTTACATAATTCTTTCTCATTTCTATTTGTGCTGATTCCTAATAATCACAATGTTTTTTCTAAGTATGTACCACCCCCATTTAAATAGTCACTTTGAGGATTTTACATGAGGTTTTAGGAAAAATATACTTGTGTTTCTTCTACTGAAAATAGGAGCATTTGGTCTTTTCAGTCTTCTGACATTTCCCTTGAGTTTTGGCTGTGGCTCCCAGTCACTTTTGCAAGTGCCTTAAGTTCCCTGAAGTACATTTGGCCTTGTTCTGAGAGTTTTCAATTTATTTCAATTGTTATTCCTTCCTTTTTTCTGCCATTTTGGCCTCAATCCTTGCTAGAGTTTTTTTGTTTTGTTTTGTTTTTTACCTTTTCCAGTTTGATGATCATCTTCCTCTTACAGTTGATGGGTGAAACCATCTATTTTCGTCTCCAAACAGTAGCCAGAGCACTCGTTGTATTCTATAAGATCATGCATCTTTCTTGCTTAAAGCCCTTCAATGGCATTTCATTGCACTTAAGTAAAATCTAGACTCATCACCATAGCCTTACAAGGCCTGCCTTAAGCCCTGTCTCTCTCTTCACACGCATTTCTACCATTCCCTGCCTTGTCCACAGTGTTCCACTTACACTTAATTTTTAAAAAAAATATTCCTCAAACTTATCAAACTTTTTTCCATTATAGACGCTTTATGATATGGGCCAAATGAAGAGGCCTTTTATTACAGAAATTCTAAATTTTCTTTTCTCCAGTGTTTTAACTTTATAACCCCTGATTATCATCATTTTTTTCCTTAATTGTAGACAATAGGTTGTTTTTAACCTGCATCATAGAAATCCCCTTCTCTCTGCTTTAGATAATTGCCATAAAACTTGTGATTCATACTTGTTGATTGTAATCACTGAAGCCTAATGCTCTTTCCAACCCATTCTGGACCTAGCTCCTGGACAATTATTGCCACCTGAATAACTAGTTAAGTGGCCACAGGCTCCATAGAGCGGACATATTTTCCATCATGTAGCCACCTCACATCAACAGCTTTGAGCTCTGCTCTTTAAGCCAACACTTTTAAATTTACTAATTAGGATCTGGTTTTCCTCATTCAGGAGACTTGGGGATACAGAGGACACCCCAGCAAGATTGCCAGTCCCAACCAAAGAGGCCAACACAGTCTTCCAGGCAGATCTCGAGACCCCTTCCTCTCATCTGAGGTCAGATAGGGCAAGAATTCTGTGAATCCCCGATAGGTAGGGACACCTCTATGCCCCTGCCCAGCAGGAAGCAGATAAAGAAGAAAAGACTCCCTGTCCTTCAACTTCCCATAGAGATTTTATGGGGATCACATCTCTCAAGGGGAAAACAAGGCAGGCAGTTAGAGATAGGCATCGGGTCTCTTTATTGTTGCACATCCAACACAACCCACAGAATGTGACTGTCCAAAACACTTTTCTCCGCCCCAAACTTCCCCTTCTCACTATAATTATATCTACCCCTCTGACTAAACAAATGGGTGCAAAATACCCAACTAGATTAAACCAGTCACTCACAACTGCACAGTAAAGGCCACAACGACCTTCGTTTCACCTGGGCACCATTATGCCACATTATGATATCATGCATATACCCGGAAGTTCATTAATATCATTATAACAGACTGAATTCTGGGAAGGAACATGCATAGTTTAAAAAGATGGGGTAATAGCCCCTTGTCAATCACAGGTATCAATCAAGTGGTCCCAGGCCCGTAAAGGAACAGTCCATTCTAGAGAAAAAAAGGGATAAAAACTCCAAGTCCTCACCAGTCTGAGCCCAAAGAGCCTCTTGAGCCTTGCCTTTGCTCGGGGCCTGCTCCAAACTCTTTGGAGTGTGCTATCTCTTCTAATAAACTACCCTTTCACCACTTTATTTCTGTGTCTTGTTCAATTCTTTGCTCGAGACACCAAGAACCTGGACATCACGCTGACAAGGCCCCACTCTCTGGTAACATTTATACCAGATATCCCCTCTGCCCAAATTGCTCTTCATACAACGGCTGGTAGTCTTGCCTCAAATGATTTCTCCTTAGAGTGGCACTCCCGGGCCACTCTTTCTAAACTGGTTTCCTGCCCAATTCCCCCGTATGAAGCTACTCTATCTCATTACCCTGTTTTTTCTTCTTCATATCTTCTCTCACTATAAAAAATTATTTTATTTGAAATTTACCTACTTGCTTATTTTCTGTCTACTTCCATCAGATGAAAGCATCATGAAAGCAACTTTGGTTGTTCTGTTCACTATTGTCTTCCTATACCTGGATTGGTACCAGGCAGATATCAGATCCTCTATGAATCCTGAATGAATGAATAAGTGAACGGATGAGCAAGCGAGCATAGTGTGGAAAAAGTGAAGAGCTGAGACCATAATCAATAGAACAGAAAAAGAATAGTCAGAAAATGGCAGAAGATCCGGAAAGGTGCAATGCCATGATTGGCAGGTAAAGAGAGAAGCTCTAGACTTGAAGAACACTCGGCTTAGAGGGAACTCCACCTAATTATGCTCAGAGATTGAGAAAGAGAATAGGGAGTTTGGGGCCTGAGGTATTCAGAGATTTTGAGGGAGGGAATGACTGATAAGAGAAAAAGAAACATATGTGTGAGATATGCAGGGAGAGCTTAGCTTTCCTGAGGAAAGAAACCCATTTCACTAAGATTATGGGAGAAAAATTAGAGACAGCAGTCGTGGCAATGATACTGTGAATAAAAATAACATATGAGACCTTTAGATATACATATTGATCTTGGTAAAGCAGGAAGCAAAATTATTCACTGAGTAGGACGCGGAGAAGGGACAGGATAACTGGGGGCAAGGGAGATGATCTGGAATCACAGCGGGCCCCTTTTCGATGCATAGAGAAGCATTTCAAGATCAACACATATCTGAACCGAATCAAGATTCAGAAATCAGAGCCCAACATTGACAAGTCAAGTGACCTGCTTTTGCTATTCTCAGTGGATTTTGAAAAATGGTGCACACCCCATGGGACAAGGAGAGGGAAGAAACGTGTTTATTTTAAACTGTGGCCAAAGAACATATATAGGACTGAGAGATATTGGTCTCCCCCAAATTGTTCTCTCATCCTGTCTGTCAACTGTGTGGCTACTGTCACTGGCCAAGGGAGTTTGGGATTAGAACAGGAAACAGTGATTGATGACCAGACTATGCAGTCCCTTCCTGGATCTGCACATGGCAAAGAACCTGGCAGATAAAATGGGGCAAAAAATGTTTGTTGAATTTAATTGAATTCCATCTGAATGATTAGGGAATTGAGACCTTTCCTGCCACCCCGGAGTGCCCCCTTTTACCCATAACACCCTGTGTACAAAAGAAGTCAGTGTCATACAGCTCTTGACCAATCTCCAGGAAGACTATGGTTATACTTCAATGAGAAAATTGTTCATAGGTGGCTATGATGATTCAAACATTTGAGGAAAATATAATGGGTGATAAGGTACTTCAAGCTCCTCAGAGAAAAGTTATAATGTGCTTCAAGTACTGCTGTTGGCCTGGCATAATTTTTTTATGCCTTTCTGGCATGCATGTGGCTGGAGCTCTTAGTCTAGGCGAAGGGAAAAGTCTCTTGGAGAAATAAGTGTCACTATTCTCTTCGCTGCTGATCTAAATACTATTATTCTGATGTTTGGGAAAGGAGAAACAGTTGAACCCTGCCTGACTCAATGCTCACCAGAAACATTACTGAAGGAGACAAAGAAAGCACAAATGCAGGCCAGGAGGGGGACAGGAGACCTGTGTCCCAGGCCTAGTGTTACTCTAAGACAATACTGACAGTTTCACTTAACCTCTCTGAACCAATTCTCTCTCTCTCTAATTGTCTCCTAGAGTTGCTGGAAACACAAACAAGATAATGTGTGTAGATGTGATTTTAGATTTTGTGGAGTCCTATAAAACCAAGAGATGGTGAACTCCTGTTTAGATTATTTCTTTATTCCTTACAGAGTTATGCTAAGCATGATGAGAAATAATTAAGTTTCCATGATTTATCACCACCTCTATTATCATTTTCATCATCAACATTATGATCATAATATTTGAGAGCATGCTTTGGCCCCAGAAAAATGCTACGCACTTTATATGGATTAACGCATTTAATCCTCCTCACAATTTTAAGGATTACGCACTATTATTATTCTTGTTTTTTAATTCTTCTAATTTTTAAGGAAATACAAGAGAAGTTAAATGACTTACTCAACTTGTATATGGCAGAACTAAGTCTTAGACACAAGGCTCTTTGTCTACAATCCCTGAAGGATTATTCTTCCTATAGTTCTGCACTCTCAGGAGACACATGCATGTGCAAGTCATTCAGAAAGGTGATTACTCATTATGCATTGTGGAGTTCTAAGATGAGTGCTGTGTGTGTGTACGTGTATTTACCTGTGAAAAAAATAGGCATACTCCCTTTACTCACAAAGCTTCCAGTATGACAGAAAAGTATGGGATCTAAGAAAAGAAACACAAGAAATATATTTTTTATTTCTTTCCTTTTTTTTTTTTTTTTTTTTTTTGGCGGGGGAATCTTATAGTCACATCATTTCGAGAGCTGAGATGGGTTAACAAGAATGAAAACCTTGAAGTTAAACTATTTTTCGCTTTGTTTTGTTTTGTTTTTTGGTAAAAGGAACAACTGTTTGATCTCATCTAATGGTTTTATTTTTAAGACACACTACGTATTTCATTGAATTCTCATATCTATGAGATATGAGAGACTAGTAATCTATTTTAAAGATGGCAGAAATTGATGGCTAGAGATATTAAGTAATTAGTGTACTGTTACACTTCATTTATTCATTCATTTCATTCATTTAGAAAACTTTTACTGAGTGCTTACTCTCTGCTAAATACCTCACTAATCTTTGGCTTTTAACTGTGAAATTGCGCGGTAAGGACTATTGTATACAGGTGGCTCGGAAGATGGAGTCACAGATTATTCTTTGGGGCTGATGGAGAGGGGGATAGCTGGGAAAGTTCTGAAAGAGATAACATTTGAGTGCAACCTTGACAAGATGAGTATAATTTCCCAAAGAAAAGGAATGGTAGATTGGGGGTTAATGCGGGTTCCGAGAGGCCCACCTTGTACATGCAGATGTCCCTCTCTGGGTTCTTAATTTTGAGTATTTATTACTGAATGCCATTTTCAAATAAGATTATGATTTGGTGTGACTGAATGGAGTGGTGGAAAAGAGCGTTATCTTTAGATACTCTGCTTAGTACCTCTGTAATCCTGGACAAGCTATTGAATTCCTCTGAGCCTTAGTTTCTTCAGCCATAAAATGAGAACAATAATACCACCTACCTTGTAGCTATTTATGAGAATTAAATGAATTCAACATGTAAGTCACCTGGCACAATGCCTGGTCCTTAGCATAAACTTAATAAATTTTATTTTCTTTTCCTTCTTCATAAATAAGTAATAAGCACTATTACTATCTTCCTTTTTTTTTTTTTTTTTAAGAAATATTCAAGAGAAGTTCAATGACTTGGCCGCTCAACTGGTATGTGGCAGAACAATCAATTCTTTGTTTTTCATTCTTTGATGTCCCTCACTCGTCACTCTCACTGACCCAGATTTCTCTAGCCGCTATGCAGGAAGAGCCCAACTCCAGGACTTGAAGGAGGAAAGGGAAAGGCCTCTGTATCCAAATTATATGAAACAATAACATAGCTTCTAAAAGCTACTACATTTCTGTAAGTCCTTGCAAGAGAATGTGACTATGTCTAGTGTTTGGGAAATTTGATTTCAGAATAATTAATGAAGTCACACAGAGAAAATCTCAGTGAGCTGAGTAGCTGCTGAGTTCCTTCATCCTGCCTTCAGTCTTATTCTTCCCTGCTTCCACTCCATAATGGAAATGACTCCCACAGCACATGCTTCTACCATATCTTTTGTCAAATAAGTCTGTAACCGGGTGCTTTGGGTTCTGTCTTTATCACTAATCTGTGTTCTTTCCTGTAGGGCAAAGATTTGCATTCTGAATTCCAACATAGGGATTTGAGAACAGTAACAGTAATGATGGTACCACTTTCTCTATGTTTTTTACCCTTTAAGGAGTGGCAATAGGAATTCTCACCCTCTGGGCCGAATGAGAAACCTGAATTGGGGAATGAGGATGAGAAACATAAATACAGGCTTTCTTTGGGTAAGAAAGTTTTGAATTTCCGAGGGAAAGTAGGGAAATGATTATTCATATTTGAATCTGCAGGAATTAGCAAAGTACTTGGAAAGCAGTATTAAAGACACCATCTATAGTGCGGATAAGACATCAATAGTGAGAAGGTGGCACATTCACAAATGGTTATGATACAAAGCAGGTTAAAAAGTAAGACATAGAGGATCAGATGAAAGGTAGTAACGTTTCAAGCAGTAAAAGGTACACGAAGAAGTACGTTTAATATCATTCTGAAGCAAAGATAATATTTCAACAGAAAGTGATTGAAAGGTGTGACATTCTTGACAGGAAAACAACATGAACAAAAGCATAGAAGCAGGAAAGTTTCAGACCTGAGATGGGGAAATTAAATGATTGTGTGTATCTGATCACTGGACACATTTAGAGAAATAATGGTGGATGATGCTGGAAAAGTAAGTTAAGTAAATAGTCTTTAATGCCCAAGAAAGAGTCAAGACTTAGTTTGATAGTTGGGAATCACTGGAGATTTTAAAGTATGTGAGTAGGTAATATAAAATGGATTTAGGAAATTTAATCTGGCAGAATAAGAGACATGGAATAGGAAAAATAGGAGAAGTGATTGTAATAGTAGCTGTAGTAAGAGGAAAGGAGGGGCTGACGTAGGGCAGTGTGAGTGTAAAATGTCTAATTCTGGAGAAAATGTGAAGGCGTAATACATTGGATTTAGCAAATAACCAGATGTGGAACAAGAGAGGAAAGGTTGGGGCCGGCCCGGTGGCTCAGGCAGTTAGAGCTCCATGATCCTAACTCCCTGAAGGCTGCCGGTTCGATTCCCACATGGGCCAGTGGGCTCTCAACCACAAGGTTGCCAGTTCAATCCCTTGAGTCCCACAAGGGATGGTGGGCAGCGCCCCCTGCAACTAAGATTGAACACGGCACCTTGAGCTGAGCTGCCGCTGAGCTCCTGGATGGCTCAGTTGGTTGGAGGGTGTCCTCTCAACCACAAGGTTGCAGGTTCAATTCCCGGAAGGGATGGTGGGCTGTGCCCCCTGCAACTAGCAACGGCAACTGGACCTGGAGCTGAGCTGCACCCTCCACAACTAAGACTGAAAGGAAAACAACTTGACTTGGAATAAAAGGCCTGGAAGTACACTCTGTTCCCCAATAAAGTTCTGTTCCCCTTCCCCAATAAAAATCTTAAAAAAAATAAAATAAAATAAAAAAGAGAGAGAGGAAAGGTCACTCTAATCATGGTACATAGGGAAAACTTCTACGCCATTAGAAGTTACCATTAGAAGTTACAGAGAAGATAGCAGGAACTGATGGATCTTGGATTTTATTTGGTATATTTTGTGTTTCAGACACTGATAGTTCATCTGGAAATTTAGATTTAGTTTTCAGAAGAGATAATAGGTTGTCAATCAAGATTTGAGAGTCATTCTGACAGAGTAATAATTGAAGTAATGGAAATGGATGATATTTTTAAGAGATACTATAAAGAAATAGGAGATCTAAGGATACCTAAATTTAAGAGGGCAGAGGCAGCAGTAACAGAGATAGAAAACAGAGCAATAAAAGTGATAAGAGATCTGTGCTGTGTCGGGGAGTAGAGGGAAAGTTCCATACCAACAAGAAGTGGTGAAGCAGAGAGTTAATTGGGATAAAAATTGGCTGGGAGACTTGGTAATTAGGAAATCACCTTGGTAATTAAGAAATGACCTTAAAAGGAGTTTCAGTAGAGAGCAGAGAAGGGACATTACATAATGGAAAATGTTAGGCCAAGTGTTGGTGCAAAAGTGGACACCATTGGTTTGACTATACTTTCAAAACACTTGATAGTGGGAATGAAAGAGGGTTAGGAAAGTGATGAGAGGAGACTTCAGGACAAGTAAGGGTTTTCTCAGGGAAGGCATATTGGAAAACACTTAGAAGTTACCTCAGAGGGAACGACCAAAGAAGCATGAGAAGGGTGATAACTGATGGAGGGGTTCAATACCAAGGAGGAAGGGAGTGGGTCTTGGACCAAGAGCACTGGCTGAGGGGTTAACCTCAGATTTAGTGAAGGAGGAAGAGGAGAGAGAGGAAGGATACACAGAGATGTTGAGGTAGAAAGAAAGGAATTTGAAGTTGCTCAAATGAGAGAAATTATATGTCAGTAAATAGGCAATAAAGTCATCTGGTATGAGTGGGAAGATGGACAGAACTGGGACCTTGAGGAGAATGAGATTGAAAAAAATTCTCTAAAAAGTGGGATACTTAATTAATAAAAGGCAAAAGGAAGCAGGTGTGAGTATCAGTATAACCAACAAAGAATGAGTTTGTGGTAGATCTAGTCCAAGTGGTTTCAAGGCCTTCTCCATTAACACCTGGCAACCATTCCTGAAGGCTGGGGAGTGGCAAGGTGGGACAGGAGGAGTTCAATGTATTGAGATGTCCGGGAGTGTCACTTAGTATGTTTGTGAAATGGTTAATTATAGGTCAAGTCTAGCAGATGTAATAGAAAAGAAGAATAAAGTATCAGAGAGCCACTGGTCGTGACAATAAGAAACAAATTTAGAGGTTGCAAGCAGTTGAGAGAGAAGGAAGGACAGGAAATAATTGTCAGAGAGGATATTTTGGGGATGGGCATCTTCAGTGTGGCGCCACAGTAAGAGCTAAGCAAGTCTGTATTGCAGGGGGTCTTATTAAGTGACTGAGCACATTGCAAATGGAGGGCATCTTGGAGTTAAGGAAATCAGGAATAGGTAATTTTTCAGTTTGTACACTTCTGTACAAATTTTAATTATTTTTCCAACAAGCAAATACTACTGCCAGATGTCTTTTTTTTCTTTTGAGCAATGAAATCAAAACAAGCAAAGTTATAGCATTCAAAGGAACAAAACAGAGAGAGAAATTTCAGGTTCATATTCAGGTCAGTAGATCAACAATTCTTTACCAAACTCACTAAACATTTACCTGGACTGGACTGAAACTTGTTAGATGTTTGCAGGTCTCTAGAATTAAAAAGAAAGGAAAAGAACATGTTAGGCCAGTATATGAAAAGCAATTTTTAGCATGAATTATTGACATTTCCAAAGGTGATGGTGAGGATGAGAAGACAGAACAATGATTCTTTGGATGAAGAATTCACTGAGTAAAATGGGCAAAGAATAGGGAAGTTGGTAGAGAATTCCGAGGAGGATGCAGCAGGGTGACATAGTGACTTTTATGAACTCCAAAAAAGAGCTAGTTGAGTCATGTGGACAAAACTATGGTCTGAATATGGTAATGAGAAGCAGGGATAATGAATTCTTCCATTCCAGGGGAACGAAAGTAAATTGAGCATACCGCCTCCTTTGAAAGGATTACAAGAGATTTAGTATTGTTGAGGGGCGGGAGAAGGGGTACGAAAAGACTAAGTAGAAGTGAAAGACAGAAAAGTCAAAATTGGGGGAAACTTTGTTCATAAGAGAAAGCTGAATTCTAATAACATCCTAGTCCCTCTGCAACGGGCATTTACAATGCATAAATGTAGCCCAAATCAATAAGCAAGCAACTGTGCACCGCAGGCAGTCCCCAAGGGCCTTGAGGGTGGAGTCAGATCTCAGAAGGCAGAGAAAATGCCTCTTGTTTTTATGCAGGACGGAAAAGACATAGCCTTGGCATTGTTTTTATGTGTAGCTGAAGCGGAAACTACGAGCAAGGAAACTGCTTTTTTAAAAAAAATCTCATCACTAATGGCGCACTGGTTCAGTTTTCATCTTCAGGATCAGAGTGAAAAGAGAGAGAACTAAAGAGCCTAATTCATACTCAGTGTCATGCAGGGTGTCATGCGGGGTCTCGGGTCCCGCTCCCCACACAAGAACGCAGGACATGGTGAGGCCAAAAAGGAACACCCACGGAGCCATAGACAGGGGAGTCACACAACTATATTCTCGCTGGCAGATGAGTTGGAGACACAGGGAGCAGGAGCCACATGATCCGCAACCCGCCATCCACTTCTCTCTGGCAACCAACCTCACTTGCTAGCTGCAATCTGCTTGTTACACGGGGCGGCCTGCGGGGCCTCAGCTCCCGCTCCCCACACAAGAACACAGGACATGGTGAGGCCAAAAAGGAACACCCATGGAGCCATAGGTAGGGAAATCATACCACTATAGTCTCACTGGAGTCTGGATTCACACGACGTGCGACCTGCTGTCTGCTTCTCTGCCAACCCACCGACTCGACCCTCCTCGACTCCACTCTGCAGTACAGCCGAGGCAGTTATATCAGTGGCCAATGGCTCACTGGTTACAGCTGACGGCCAACTAGCCACAGCTGATGGACATCCAATCACAGTTGATGGCCATTTACTACCTGAGTGAACATCTTTCCACGTGAGTTCGAGAGCCTGGAAACTGCACTCCTGGCTCTGTCCCCACACTCAGCTTAAAAATTATATTACAGTGCCAGATACATTGCAAATGCTATATAAATGTTTGTTATTAATATTATATTTGTAATTGATGTTTATTAAGTTTGTAATTGTGGAGCATTTTATATATATATATATATATATAGTGCCAAAAAATGTATACACATTTTAAGAAAGGAAAAAACTGTATTAAAATTACGCTGATGGTAACCACTTTGAGCACCTCTTGTAATTGCAGAAGTCAAATGTGACTTGCTGTGGGGACAGAGTCCCAGAGAGCAGTTCCATGTTCTCGGCCTCATGTGGAAAGTTGCTGGCTCGGATAGTAGACGGCCATCAGTGTGACTAGTTGTCTATCAGTTGTTACCGGTTAGCCATTAGCCACTGATATAACTGCCGTGGCTAAGCTAGCAAGGGCAAATGCAGTTAGCATGGAGGGTTACAGTTAGCAAGTAAGAAGTGGACGGCAGGTTGTGGACCGTGTGGCTCCTGCTTCCTGTGTTTCCAACCCAGGCGCCAGCGAGAATAGTGGTATCACTCGCCTATCTATGTCTCCGTGGGTGTTCCTTTTTGGCCTCACCATATCCTGAGTTCTTGTGTGGGGAGAGGGACCAGAGACCCTGCATGACACGTGGTACAGTGAGCAGGGTACCACCAGTCTTTCTGGGCACAGCCAGACTTCCTGGGCACAGCCACTGTTTTCAGGAGGAGAGGTGGGAGGATATGGATGGCTCTCCGGCCAGTGTGGAGAGGGCGCTGCAGGTTCTAGCTGAGTGGTTGCCAAAGGAGGTGAAGGGTACAGCCAGTCTTGTGGGCTGGATATTCCTCACCGCCTTGCATCACAACATGGAGGACGCGCTTGATGAAATAGCCCAGGTGCCGGACCAGGTGTCCCGGTGGGAGGCGCTGGAAGCTGGGGTTGCCTGTTAGAGGATAAGCCCCACAGTGGAGACTCTGAGGAAGAGGTAGAAGACGCGAATGGAGACAATGTAGCTCCCAACCCCCAAGCCCGGCCAATCTTAAAGCAAAGGGTAAAACGTGAGCAACCTTTGGGCCCCAGGGGCGTTGCTGCAGGCAACCCAGCTGTGACTGAGTTCACAACCTGCACCCCTTACACTCCCACTGAGTTGCAGGAGCTGGGGAGGCGGTATCGACAGTGCCCTGGAGAGCCAGACTCAGCTTGGTTATTACGTTTATGGGATGAGGGAGCAGACAACATTCTCTGCTCCCCAGGCGAGATGGAAAAGCTAGCCTTCGTGACAGTGCATCCGTCCCTGAGATAAAGGTTACAGAACTGCCATAGGTTGGCCCACGACCAGGGCAACCATTCTCTAATGGAGTGGCTCACTGCTGCGGTAGCACAGTATGGGGACAGGCTGGCGAGCTGCCAGACACTGTAACTGGCAGTCATATACGGAACTTACTCAAATCATCCGTGAAATGGGTATGAGACATGCTATGTTCAACCCTAATATGCAGGGGCTGGATGACAAGCTTTTTACAGCCAGCATGAGAGATCTGGTTTTGGATACTGCACCTGCAAGTGCTTTTGGATCCTTGGTTGCCATTCTTATGCCCTATGAGGGGCGGCGGATCCATGAAGTTACAGTTGCCATGGCCACCCTAGGGGATGTTGAAAGCCGGAGGCGAAGGAAGTTAAGACAGGAGGTCCGCGCAGTCGAGACCTGGAAGCCCAAATCAAAAGTAAAGGGGCAAGGTCGCGGGCCTCAGAGAGTAACACGGGCACAGATGTGGCATGATCTCCTGGCAGCAGGAGTTAATTGGGGAAAAAAATAGACCGACAAACCAATGCACTGTTGTTGGAACTTTGGAAACAGTTGCGTCCGGAACAGCAATTCCGGAGAACCCTGAAGGAGAAGTCTGGGAAAGTGTGACCCGTGTCTCTCCAGGACTTCATGCAGCCACTTGAGGCCGACTCCTTTCAGCTTGATTGGGGTGGGGCCAAGGTACCCGGTCAGAGGGGACGAGCGAGGACCAGAGGCCCCACGTGGAACTGTCCATACATTGGTCCCCTTCTAATGTGCAGAGAGTTTTGGCCCTAGTTAACACTGGCGCAGACTGCAGTCTTGTTTATGGGAACCCAGACTTGCATTCTTTTGTTATTGGTATATATTGAGTATTACAATTTCAATACGGTTTTTTCCTTTCTTAAAATATTTATACATTTTTTGGCACCCTCTGTATGTGTGTGTCTGTATGTGTGTGTGTGTGTGTGTGTGTGTGTGTGTGTATAATTATCTCATACAATATTATCTTATTTAATCATCACAACAACCCTAATAGGTATGTGTTATTATTATTCCCATTTTACTTATGAAGAAACTGAAATACAGAGCAGCAAGGAAATGTCTGCAGACACATGGATAATAAGTGGAGAATCTGGGATTTGGACTTGAGTTTGTCTGACTCCAATAACAAAGTGCTTACCACACTATCCTACACCACCTTTCTTTGTATCAATAAACTTTTATCTCTCAGAGGAAGTAAACATTAGATGAGGTTAAATGGCAATAAGAGAAATTTGGGTTTGAGCTAAGGAAGAATTTCCTGAGTGCTTAAAAGACAATGAAAATCAAGGATGGATACATCTTCCTGGAGTGGTTTAGGTTGTTTTTTTTTCCCCTTCCTTCCTTTCCTTTTTTTCCCTTTGCTGGCAGGAAGGAGGCAGAACAAAAACTACCACTGTTGCAGCTGATATAATCTATTTATTTTGTTTCATGGGGTGGAATTGAGAAGCCCCAACTTTCACTTCTCAACCTGCAGATTCAGCTGATTTGACACCCCTCAGTGGAATGAGCGGTGGCATATCCACAGCTTTCTTAGAAGTTCCTGTCCCAACAGCACAAACTTCATTCTGATCTAATGAGGTAACATGAGCATTCCCAACAGCTGCCGAGTTTGAGAGCTTTATTTAGATTCTCTTGAAAAGTCACCTCCTGCTCTCAATTTGGATGAGTGTCTATTCTCAACTAGACAAGCCTGGGGCTGGAAGTTCTCCACTTGAGCTGTGGAACTGGAGCTGCCTTTGCAGGTTGAATTCATAATTGCAGTGGGAAAACAAGGGCACCAAATCTTCCAGTGTGTCTATTCCTTAGGAGACAGACTGGCAACTCCTCACCTGACGTAGGCACCAACAGGCTATTGGTCTTTAACCAGCTCTGTGTTTGTACCCTCCATTCTACCCCCAGCAGTAGTGTCATTTTGACTTTGATCTGGGCTTTACTATTCTCGTCAGCCAATAAAGGGAGACAAATCTTTCAGGAAGCAGAGGTACAAAAATGGACTCACAGGCAGAGAATAATGACTCAGAATTTTTTATTATCACACAGACCAGAGCAAGAAGAAAAGGAGGATAAATTGTGAAAGAGTCTTAGGTCAGATACAATGTAAAAAACATTTGACTCTATAGATATTAAAGAAAAATTTAGCTAAACATGTCTTGGGTGAATACAACCATATCCTAAAGAAGGTTTAAAGAGCTTTATTTTCCTGCCATTTTACATGTTACACATTTTCCAGAATTCCTGCAAGGAGAACATATCTCTTTGAAATCAGGAAAAAAATGCAAATGAGAAAAGATAAATACAAAGGTGCAGACCAGTGCAGTCTCAGCTGGTCAGGCCTTTCCCAGCCTATAATAACGCTTTATACAGGTACTGTGAATGTGCCCCTGAATTCTCCAGGGAGCGGGAGGGTTAGTGCAGCACTGGCAGAGCAAAGCAGCTCAGAGGCCAGGGGACGGTGTGGGTGCCACACCGTGGTTTCCCATAGACGTCTATTCACTCTATAAATAGTTCCCTCAATTCCTGGGGAAAAGTCTGTTTCTAGGAAGAACTGTCCATTGGAAATGAAGATTCTCCGCCCTCCCTCCCCCAAACATAGGCTTGAAGAAACAAGTGCAGATGAGAGGGTCCTCCTGACTGTGTGTCTGGCCTAAACTTGAGAGTAAAATTGTATCTGTATTCCTATCAGAATAACCCTGAGGAAAGTCAAAATATTAATAATAACAATGAATACTAATTATATACTGGGAAAAGAATATTATTTTATCTAACATTTACACTAACCCTATGAGGTAAATGTCATTATTATTATGTCCATTTTACAGATGAAGAAACTGAGTATTAAAGAGGTTGAGTAATTTGCTCAAGGTCCCATAGTTTATAAGGCCCTCTCTGATCTGGGTGGAACTCCAAAGTCAGTGCTTTCTACCACTGTACTACTCTTCCCCTTTCAGTGTAAAAGGGGGCTTTATTCTCTCGTCTGATGGTTGAATTCTCTCTAATATATTTCCTAGGAAAAGTCCAGATTATAGTTATTTCCTAGGAATAGTCCAGTTAATTTCCTGGATTCCAAAGTGGCCCACTTGCCTTTTGGGCACTTTAAAAGACTTAATGAAAAGTGATGCCAAATATCTTTATAAGTAAAATTTTTAATTTGCTCTCTTGTGGTCCAGTTAACTTGGATCCATCAATGCTTTTATACCTGGACAAACATATTTATTTGGTACCTAGTACATAAACAGAATTCTGTAATTGCTGTGGCTAGTGCTACGGGAATGTGAAGTATGTTCTTTGTTCTCAAAGTTCTTACAATGTATCTGGACAAACAAAACTAATAACCTAAACCATATCATATTAAGCTACTGTTAAAATTCTTCAATCGTTCCCCATTGTAATTAGAATAATGTGTCCATTATGGCTTCCTTCATTTCCTACAACATCCCCTCAGCATTCACCTTTACATGTAGAAGACTGTTATTCATGCATCTACAACTTTCTGCCCCTGGGCTTGTTTTTTGGCCTTTAGTATGCTAGGCCTGCATTTGGCAAGCCAGAGTGCTAGAGAATTAATTCCATAAGAAGCATAGGAATCTGCTCCATAAAGAGCCCAGCTTTCTGGGCTGTTGATATACACTGTGTCCTGGAGTTTCCCAGGGGGATGTTGAGATCCAGGCACCCCCAGTGTTGACCTGTCAATAACAACCTAAATTGCCTTTATTTTCTTCCCTCTCTCACTTCTCCACTCCCCCACCTCCTAAATAAACTGTAAGTGCTTAAAATCTTCTCTCAGGATTCACTTCTGGGAAAATCCAACTAAAGTCAGAGGTTCTTTGTGGTTTGGTCCTGGCCTGCCTCTCTGACATCGCTTCAGGCCATGTCTCTCGCTTACTATACTCTAGCCTCACTGGCTTCTCAAGAGTTTTTCTCCCCAGTTCAGGGTTCACACCTGTTATTTTTACTCTATGGGAATTTTTGTGTGTGTGTGTCTGCTTTTGTGTTTTTGTTTTTTTTTTTAAATCTTTACATGATTTCCTTTTTCTAATCCTTCATGTCTCTGTTTAAATGTCACTGAAGGACGTCATCAAAATGGCGGCATGAGGTGAGCCTCTGTAAATCTCCCCTGGAATTTACAACTAACTGAACAACTGTAACTCCACAAAGGACTCCCTGCACAGCACACAGGCAAGACGAAGAGGCCCACTACTGAATTCACCTAAAAGTGGGCGAATTGCACAAGCGGGGGAGGAAGGAAGAGAGAAGTGTGGAGACGGAGATGCGCGGGCACAAGACACAGACCTAGCTCAGTGCTCCGAGCTCGCTGCATCCCGGAACTACCGCAGAGGCGGGAGAGGGAAGAACTCACTGTCCTAGGGCTCCGCTTATGGCCCACAGGGCTGAGGGGACAGCATATAACATGGCTGAACCAATGTTCACGGCAGAGACCTCGGACAAAAGACTGAGGGAAGAAGGCTGAAAATGGTGGTTTAAGCCCTCACTGCTGCAGAGAACAGAAATCTTAGGTACTGAGACTAGCCACCCCCTCCCTACCCTCCCAGAGCTCGCCCCGCCCCCATCTGTTCGGTGCTAGAAGTGGAACAGTAGCAGTGTCAGATCAAAAGAACAGAATATATGCTGTTCTGAGAACTGTGTTCTGCAGACACAGATTCACAGCCCAACTAGTTCCGGCAAAGGGGAGGGAGCTGTGGAAGCAGGACCGGCTGTGGTGGTGGTCACCACCATTGTTCTGGGCCACCTCTCACAACTCACCCCACCCCTGGACCCACCTATCTGGCCGGATCCCTGCAGCAGTAAACAGAACTGCTGAAACATACGGGCTCTGAATCTGGTGTAGGAAGAGCTTTGGAACTTCTAAAGCTCTCCTCATACCCACATGGACCCTGTGACCCAGGTTATTAACAGAGGAGAAGCCTGTCTCTCAGGGAATCCCCCCCATTGTGTGACAAGCTGGAATAGTGCAGAGAAAACATAGCACTCCCATGTGAGAGAGAAAAAAAAGCTGCAGTCAGAGAGAAAATAAAACATTCTACCCACAAGTACTGGAAAACAAAAGAAAGACCTCTTCTTATCAACCTGTTGCAGAAGCCACTCCTGTAGATGTCTAGGAAGAGAAATAATAAATCAGTAATCACCGTGAATAACCAAGACAACAAGACAGCTCAGAAAGAAAGTGAAAAGTCGCCAGAAAAGGAACTTAAAGATATGGAAATATGTGACTTAAATGAGAGAGAATTCAAGAATGCAGTTCTTAAAAAAACTCAACGAGATGCAAGAAAACACAGAAAGGTAGTCTAATGAACTCAGAAACACAATCAAAGAACAACATGAGCATTTTACCAAAGAGATTGAAATTTTAGAAAAGAACCAAAAAGAATTTCTGGAGATTAAGAACTCAATAGAAGAAATTAAGAATGAAATAACCAGCTTAGGTAGTAGAGTTGACCAGACGGAGGAAAGAATCAGTGACCTCGAAGATAGAAACCTGGAAATAACATAGAAGGAAGAAGAAAGAGACTTGAGACTTAAAAGAAATGAAAGAACTCTACAAGCACTTTCTGACTCCATCAGAAAGAGCAATATAAGAATAATGGGTATACCAGAAGGAGAAGAAAAACAGAAGGGAACAGAGAATATATTCAATCAAATTGTCGATGAGAACTTGCCAAACTTGTGGACAGAACTGGATCCTCGAATCCAAGAAGCAAGTAGAACACCTAATTACCTCAATCCCAACAGGCCTTCTCCAGGGCACATTGTATTGAAGCTGTCTAAAATTAACAATAAAGAAAGAATCCTCAAGGCAGCCAGGGAAAAGAAGACGGTAACCTACAAAGGAAAGCCCATTAGATTATCATCAGATTTCTTGGCAGAAACTCTACAAGCCAGGAGGGAGTGAAACCAAATATTCAAACTATTGAAAGGGAGAAATTATGAACCAAGAATAATATATCCAGCAAAGATATCCTTTTGATATGAAGGAGGAATAAAGACCTTTCCAGACATACAGAAGCTGAGGGAATTTTCTAACACATGACCTGCACTACAAGAAATACTAAAGGAGGCTATTCGACCACCATCAACAGGGACAATTTGTGGCAACCAAAACATAAAAAGGGGGAGAGTAAAGGCCTGAACCGGAATATGGGAATGGAGAAAGTAAGCATGGTGAAGAAAATGGAATACTCTAAATATCAAACTTTCTTTTACATAAACTTAAGAGTAAACACTCAAAAAAAATCCAGAACTGAAATATATACTGTAATTAAAAAAGAAACAGAGGGAAACATCATAGACCACCACCACACAGAAATAATAGACAACAACAAAAAGGCAAAGAAACAATGGAGACACAGCCATAACAGAAAACTAAAGATAGAATGACAGGAAATCCTCACATATCAATAATCATCCTAAATGTAAATGGACTGAACTCACCAATGAAAAGGCACAGAGCAGCAGATTGGATCAAAAAAACTAAAGCCAACCATATGCTGTCTCCAAGAGACACATCTCAGCTACAAAGACAAGCATAGACTCAAAGTGACAGGGTGGAAATTGCCACTCCAAGCAAATGGTATCCAGAGAAAATCAGGTGTAGTCATACTGATATCAGATGAAACAGACTTCAGGGTGAAAAAGATAACAAGAGACAAAGATGGACATTTCATAATGGTGAAGGAAACTATACAACAAGAAGACATAACAGTTGTCAATATTTATGTCCCCAATCAGGGAGCACCGAAACATACCAAGCAACTACTAACAGAACTAAAGGGAGAAATTGACCAAAACACAATTATACTAGGGGACATAAATATATCATTGACAGCTAAGCATAGATCATCCAAACAGAAAATAAATAACAAAATAGCAGCCCTAAATGACACATTAGAAGAAATGGACATAATTGACGTATACAAATCACTTCATCCTAAAACATCAGACTATACATTTTTTTTCTAGTGTACATGGAACATTCTCAAGGATAGACCATATATTGGGACATAAAATCAGCCTCAGCAAATTTAAGAAGATTGAAATCATACCAAGCATATTCTTTGATCACAAGACTTTGAAATTGGATATCAACTGCAAAAAGAAAGCAGGAAAAAACACAAATACATGGAGATTAAACAACATACTTTTAAAGAACGACCGGTCAAAGAAGAAATTAGAGGAGAGATCAAAAGATACATGGAAACAAATGACAATGAAAATACATGCTACCAAAATTTTGGAGATGCAGCGAAAGCAGTTTTAAGAGAGAGATTTATATCATTACAGGCCTATCTCAAGAAAGAAGAAAAATCCCAAATAAATAACCTTGTGTTACATCTTAAAGAACTAGAAAAAGAAGAATAAATGAAACCGAAGGTCAGCAGAAGAAAGGAAATAACAAAAATCAGAGCAGAACTAAATGAAATAGAGAACAAAAAGACAATAGAAAAAATTAATGTGACAAAGAGCTGGTTGTTTGAAAGATTAACAAGTTGACAAACCCTTGGCTAGATTCAGTAAGATAAAAAGATAGAAGACACTAATTAACAAAATCAGAAATGAAAAAGGGGAAGTTATCATGGACACCACAGAAATACAAAGGATCATCCAAGAATACTATGAAGGACTATATGCCACCAAATTCAATAACCTAGAAGAAATGGAAAAGTTCTTAGAAACATATAGTCTTCCTAGGCTATACAATGAAGAACTGGAAAATCTAAACAGACCGATCACCAGTAACGAAATTGAATCTGTCATCCAAAACCTTCCCAAAAGCAAAAGTCCTGGACCAGATGGCTTCACTAGTAAATTCCACCAAACCTTCAAAGAAGATCTAATACCAATCCTGCTCAAACTCTTCCAAAAAATTGAAGAGACAGTACTCCCTAACTCATTTTATGAGGCTAACATTACCCTGATACAAAAACCTGGTAAGGACAACACAAAAAAAGAAATCTACAGACCAATATCTCTGATGAATACAGATGCAAATATCCTAAACAAAATTCTTGCAAATCGAATACAACAATGCATTAAAAAGATTATTCATCACGACCAAGTGGGGTTCATCCCTGGAGCACAAGGATGGTTTAACATCCGCAAATCCATCAATGTGATACATCACATAAACAAAATAAAGGGAAAAAATCATATGATTATATCAATTGATGCAGAAAAAGCATTTGACATGATACAACATCGATTTATGATTAAAACACTTAAAAAAAAATGTATAGAAGGAAAATACCTTAACATAATAAAGGCCATATATGATAAACCCTCAGCTAATCTCATAATTAATGGTGAAAAACTGAAGCCCTTTGTTCTATGTTCAGGAACACTACAGGACTCTCCCCTATCACCTCTGCTTTTCAACATAGTGTTGGAAGTCCTTGCCAGAGCAATCAGGCAAGAGAAAGAAATAAAGGCATCCAAATTTGAAATGAAGAAGATAAATTTCACTTTTTGTAGATGACATGATGCTATATATAGAAAACCCTAAAGACTCCACCAAAAAGCTATTAGAAACAATCAACGAATACATTCAAGTTGCGGGCTACACAATCAATGTACTAAAGTCCATTGCATTCCTATATACTGACAATGAAATCTCAGAAAAAGAAATATAAAAAACAATTCCTTTCGCAATTGCAGCTAAAATAATAAAATACCTAGGAGTAAACTTAACCAAGGATGTGAAAGACCTATATGCTGAAAACTACAAGACATTTTTAAAAGAAATTGAAGAAGACACAAAGAAATGAAAAAGACATTCCATGCTCATGGATTGGAAGAATCAACATAGTTAAAATGGCCATATTACCCAAAGCAATATACAGATTTAATGCAATCCCCATCAAAATCCCAATGGCATTTTTTAAAGAAATAGAACAAAAAATCACCAGATTTGTTTGAAACCACAAAGGACCCTGAATAGACAAAGCAATCTTAAGAAAAAAGAACAATGCTGCAGATATCACACTCCCTGACTTTAGCTTGTACTACAGGGCTACAATAATCAAAACAGCATGGTATTGGCAGAAAAACAGACACATAGACCAATGGAATAGAATTGAGAACCCAGAAATAAAACCACATAAATATGGACAGATAATTTTTGACAAAGAAGCAAAAAACATACAACGGAGAAAGACAGCCTCTTCAATAAATGGTGCTGGGAGAATTGGATAGCCACGTGCAAAAGGATGAAACTGGACTGCTTTCTGTCACCATGTACCAAAATTCATTCAAAATGGATCAAAGACTTAAGCATAAGACCTGACACAATACACTGCCTAGAAGAAAACATAGGTACTAAACTTATGGACCTGGGTTCAAAGAGCATTTTATGAATTTGACTCCAAAGGCAAGGGAAGTAAAAGCTAAAATAAATGAATGGGACTATATCAAACTTAAAAGCTTCTGCACAGCAAAAGAAACCATCGACAAAATAAAGAGGCAACCAACTGAATGGGAGAAGATTTTTGCAAACAGTGCCTCAGATAAGGGGCTAATATCCAAAATATACAAGGAACTCATGAAAGTCAACAACAAAAAAACAAACAACCCAATTGAAAAATGGGCAGAGGACCTGAAGAGACATTTCTCCAAAGAGGACATACTAATGGCAAATAGACATATGAAAAAATGCTCAACGTCACTAATCATCAGAGAAATGCAAATAAAAACCACAATGAGATATCACCTCACCCCAGTCAGAATGGCTATCATCAACAAGACAAATAGTAACAAGTGTTGGAGAGGCTGTGGAGAAAAAGGAACCCTCATACACTGTTGGTGGGAATGCAGACTGGTGCAGCCGTTATGGAAGGCAGTGTGGAGGTTCCTCAAAAAATTACGAATAGAATTACTGTGTGACCCAGCAATCCCTCTCCTGAGTATCTACCCATAAAATCTGAAAACATTTATACATAAAGACACGTGTGCTCCAATGTTCATTGCAGCTTTGTTTACGGTGGCCAAGACATGGAAACAACCAAAATGTCCTTTGACAGATGAATGGATAAAGAAGTTGTGGTATATATACACAATGGAATATTATTCGGCGGTAAGAAAAGATGATATAGGAACATTTGTGACAACATGGATGGATCTTGAGAGTATGATGCTAAGCGAAATAAGTCAGACAGAAAAAGCAGAGAACCATATGATTTAACTGATATGTGGTATATAAACCAAAAACAACAAAAGAACAAGACAAACAAATGAGAAACAAAAACTCATAGACACAGACAATAGTTTAGTGGTTGCCAGAGGGTAAGGGGGATCAAATATATGGTGATGGAAGGAGAACTGACTCCGGGTGGTGAACACACAGTGGGATTTATAGATGATGTAATACAGAATTGTACACCTGAAATCTATGTAATTTTACTAACAATTGTCACCGCAATCAATTAAAAAAAATTGTTCTGAATACATGTAAGTTTAGCATATAAATAGATTTAAACTTATGTTTAAAAGAAAGTCACTGAAAAGAGAATACGTTCACCACACAAGATGAACTCAGTCTTCCATGCTGCAACCTAATTTTTACATTCACAGCATTTGTCACCATTTGTTACTGTACATCTCTCTGTTTAGTGGTATGAGGTCTGCTTCTTACCTGACTAAACTCCTTGAGGGTACGAACGTATCTGCTTTCTTCAGTGTTTTACATCTAGAGTTTAGTACAGTGTCTGAAAATAGTTTGCATTTACTACATGTTTGTCAAATGAATAAAAAAGAAGAGAATATAAAACAATTTGAGAACAGTTAAGTAGGGCTCTGAGTGGTACTACGTAAAGTGAAATTTGTTGGGGGTGCAGGGATGGGTTTTTGTGGAACTGCACTCAGCCTTGAGGAATAAGTAGAACTTATAGATGAAAACGGCATTTGTTGACCACCTGCTATGTGCCTGGCATTGTGCTAAACATCTTAACAATGTGTGTTATATAATGTAAGTTTTTACAACCTTGTAAAAAAAATTCCAATTTTAAAATAGAAAAACTGAAGCTCAGTGAGATTAAGTAACTTGCCCATAGTCACAAAGCTAGTAAGTGATGGGGCATTCCTCAAACCCAGGTCTTCTTTTTTTTTAACCAAAGTACATTCTTTTTTCACTACTACATCAAAATTTGTGTGTTGATCATACAAACTACCAGGTGGTGAAATACTGATGAAGTGGAGCACTGCATCTTCACTCTTGGGGACAACAAAACATCTGACCCAGTAACAGCAGTCAGTTGCATAATTTTCATTACATCATGCATGATGAACTGAAAGACCTCTGGGAACAGCAAGTTGTTTAAAAGCCCAGAGACCAAGTTTCCACATCTATAAACATGGTGATATGACATCTGTCTTGCTCACTTCATTGGATTATTTTGAAACCGCAATATGAAAATTCCTTATAGACTCAGATTGTTACAACTATGTTTTGTCTTTCCAGATATCACCTAAAATCACCCTGCATGAATGTACAAGGTCGGACAATTAAGTTCATGAACTTGTTGCAATGGTGTTGCTAACCTTTTTTGATATCAGAGGAATTATTCATTATGAATTTGTACTAACTGGACAAACAGTTAACCAAGTTTACTATTTGGAAGTGTTGAAAAGGCTGCATGAAAAAGTTAGACGACCTGAGCTTTTCATCAGCAATTCATGGCTCTTGCATCACGACAATGCACCAGCTCACACAGCACTGTCTGTGAGGGAGTTTTTATCCAGGAAACAAATAACTGTATTAGAACACCCTCCATACTCACCTGATCTGGCCCCCAATAACTTCCTTCTTTACCTGAAGATAAAGGAAATATTGAAAGGAAGACATTTTAATGATATTCAGGACACCAAGTGTAACACGACGACAGCTCTGATGGCCATTCCAGAAAAAGAGTTCCAAAACTGCTTTGAAGGGTGGACTAGGCACTGCCATCGGTACATAGCTTCCCAAGGGGGGTACTTCGAAGGTGACCGTAGTGATATTCAACAACGAGGTGTGTAGCACTTTTTCTAGGATGAGTTCGCGAACTTAATTGTCATACCTCGTATTATTAAGAAATAGTAATAAAAGCTTTCATGCCATAGTAAAATTATAGAATGAGGAGTGGAAGGGACCATGACAGATAATTTAGTTCCTCTACCTATTTCTATAATCCCATGAAGACTTACTGAAGTCAACCCATAAAGGAAGCTCCAGGATAGCACTTCAATCAATTATGTGAAGAAAATTTCTTAATACAAATGTTCTTTACAATAAAACTAACCATGGAATTTTATAACCAACAGAGTTAGAATGACGAGATTTAGTGAATATATCCCCTTGGGAGCAGATTCTTTGGGGGATTAGCTAGGTTGTAACATTCCATTTACCTTGATTTTTGATTAATGGAGTAAGGAAACAACTAATTAATAGTCTGTCAAAGTAAAAAAAAAAGGAGCAATGTGATAATGCTCTTGTTTCAATCCCCAGCTTTTAACAGTATCAGACTGACAGATAAAATTTGACCACAATGCAACTGCCCTCACATGTCTGTCCCTGTCTCTCAGCAGGTTGTATGGTTCTTCATGTACTTCCTTTTCTTCTCTGGGTTTGCACTTAATGTCACTTGCTTCCACCTGCACACTCCTAGAAGATTGTGTTAGATTATACTGTGTCAAATTGGTCAAACTGGGAACTATATTTCTTAGAATTTCCTACTCTGTCTGGTTCCAGTTTAGAGTTGACCAAAAAAAGAACTTGGATGAGATTTGTAAAGTCAAAGTGAAACACCAGCCATTACTCACAGAAGTTCCTAATAGTCATACAGACACAGAGGTTGCTTGTGGGTTCCAGGTTGTTCTCTGCTTTATATCCAGCTTGTCTTCCAGAGAGCTGGCCCTGATGACCAAGAGCAGCCCTAGGTTTGGCTGTGCACCCACTGAGGCGGTGCCTAACATAAACGCAACAGCTTCCCATAGATCTGTCCATACGTCTCCCCTTTGTGGTCCCACTTCAGTGGCTCAACATGATCGCTTCTCAGAATTCCCTGCAATCCCTGACTTGTCCACTGTCCAGCACTTCAGAAAGACTGTTTACTCTCTTTTTTTCTGATTCTCCAACGCCCCCTTCCAGACCTTCACTTCCTTAGCTCCTTGTGCTTTGATGTGTAATTTCTATAATAAAGTTTAAGATCTAAAAGAGGTCTAATTCTTATAATAATAAACCTCTTATATCCACAATACAATGGTTCTCTGACTGAGAAACATGGATCCAAAGAAGCAGACTTTAAAGGATGAGAATCTGAATTGCTTCTCTGAACTGGCTAAATTTAAAGCCATAATTATGCCGCTACTGGTAAATAAGATACAGTCAATCAAGGACATATAATAGCAAAAGAATTATTTAGTTATCACTTGTGGTTACCTGGAGTAAGTGTGTATAGAAGGTAAGCCTCTAGATGGATAAGATGTTGCTATAGAACATTTAAATGCAAATGAAGGACCTGGGGGTTCTGGGTTTCTTCCAAATTCACTGGAGGACTTGGAGAGAAAAAAAAAAAGTGAGATCAGGGCTTATATTTCCAGCTCAAGGTTCAAATAAAGAACCAGGGGAGTTTTCTATGACTTCCCTGAAATAAACCTTTGTCTCCTGTAGACTCAAGATTGCGATTTCTGAAAATCAGATGTAAGGTTTAATTCTTCAAAGGCTGAATTGCAACACAAATTGAATTCACAGCCTCATAGGATCTCTCATGGTAAAGCTGGGGCATTGATAGTGAAGACCATGGACCCTGAAAATTAGTTATGGGAAGATTCTGACGAAACTGAGAATCTTAAACCCAAAAATTCTGCTGAGCTTCCTCAGCTTGTAGAAATAGCCTTTCCTCCCCTGCCTGAAGAACTAACTCACCTTGCCCGAAGAAGCTTTAATGACCTCTCCAGAGGTAATTGTATGGGAGTACCGATCCTCCTCAAAACTCACTTTAACCACCTCTCATTGCTTCTAGATTTCTATGTTTAGAGCTCTAAACTCAAGTTCTGGCAGGCACCAGGATGTGACCTCTGAGAAGATACCATATGTATCAAAACATTACAAGATTTTGACAATTTTTATTGAAGAAACAAAACAAAACAAAACGTGAGGAAAATATATGAGAATGGTTGGATCAGGGTGAATTTATTGATACGGGTGCACTGACCAGAGATTAAGTATTCAGTGTTCTAGCTTGAATGGCTGTGAGTGACTCTAAGAGTTTGCAATGATGGTTGATTTTTTTTTTTTTTTAACCTGTGCAGAAGACAGGTGGGTCTTGAAGAATGATAGTGATCATTGGAAACTTAATCTGTGCTGATTCTGTTGCAGCTGCTGTTTCAGGTATGATTTCTGTTTCTTCACTGGAGCAAATCAGCATATCATCAGGGACCTGGTATGCGGTTATTGATCTGGCAAATGCATTTTTTTTTCTTAATGCCTGTTAGTAAAAACTACCCAAAACATAATGGCATTGTGATAAACTAATATTCTATGGAGCATTCAGCATAGTATTCCATACTTTTAACATTTACATTTTATTTTATGAAGAGGAGTTGGAAGAGGAGAATAAGAAAGAGGAGAGAAAGAAGAGCTTTGGTTCAAGGTCATAGGGAAGAAAGCAGGAGAGAAAAACAGTGAGACACTATTGGAAATACTGACATCTGTAAGGGTGATTTTTTTTAAAAAAATCCTATTGATGTGATTCTCTTTTTCACCCTTCCTTGTATGTGACATCCCTCCTATACATCCATTGATGGGATTATATATAAATCATTGATGAGATCTAAATTTTTACATTAAGGATTTGTAGAGAAAGGACTTAAGGTATAATTTATAGAAGGTTCAAGTGAAGAAATCTATCTAGGATTACGAGTGGGGAGAAAAGGAGACAGACAAGAAAATGGAAGGGAAAGGAAGAGAAGGAAAGGGGAGTGGAGGGGAGGAAAGGGAGGAAGAAAAAGAGTAGAGCACCATGGTCTGATATAAATGTCTTGGAGATTCTTCCTTTATACTTCGTTGGTGGCTATTATGGATGGTGAAAACACCCAGACTATTCCAGTGCAGGGGCTCCTTATATAACAAGATATAGGAGGTCATGTTCAGAGGTAAAAGGAAAGGCTGAGGCTACACATCAAATGTGGTATTTGTCACAGGTACTGGGCGTTTAGAGCTAGGTGACAGCATGGTGTAGTTTTAAAACGTGTTATCTAAGTTCCTATCTTGGCTCTACCATTAATATGACTGTGTCCTTGGGCAAGTTACTATTACTTTCCTGGGAGTCATTTCTTACCAGTATAGATTATTTTTTACCAGTGTTAGATTATTTCTTGGCCTTTCCAGCTCTAACATTCATTTATTCCTTCAATAACTCATTTACCAAATATCTGTTGAGCACTTGCTGCATACTAGGCACTATATTAGGGATAGAAAGACGTATAAGAAGGAATCTTTGCTCTCAAGGAGATAGTCTAGTGAAGTCACGTGTCTAAAATAAAATTGCACAGTGTGATAATAGAGGTACATAAAAGTTTCAAGGGTGGTACAAATTGGAGAAAAGACCTAGCTTCTAGTCTCAGATGTAAATCTGAGTTACTTTATTTCTTTTGGACTCAGAGATACCTATAACCCAGGAATATTTAGAAGACAAATTATTCAGAATCAGATATTAAAACTTCTTAGAGTTTTAGAAACATAAGCTCTTGAGAAAGATAAGTTCTCAGTAGTGAACTGGAAAAAAACGGAAAAGCCTTTAACCAAGTTCAGTAGTGTAAATACCCCTACAAGGGCTAATTTTAAGCTACCAGCATGACATGTCTGAACGTAGACTTGGGAAGAAATGCACATATTGTTCTTGTGAACCAGTACAAGCACAGCAATGCTTCCGCTACTAGTGCTCCTAATTCTGATCTCGGTTTCCCAGCCATCCTCCAAGGAGGGGCTGAGAAAGGTCAGGCTTTAGGGGGCAAAAGATATTTTCTTTTGTGTGCTTGGACACTGATCTGCTGGGGAAACACTTCATACCTCAGGTCACAAGAAATCTTGGAGCAGAGATGGGGCACCTTCTGAGTCCCAGAGTACTCTTATTCTTCTCTGGGAGTGGCTGATCTGCTTTAGTCCCTGCTTGCAGTCACATTATAAAGAGAGACACTGCTTCCTCTGAGGTTTCTATGGCAACCTCACCCCGCAGGCAAAGAACAGCACTCTAAGCTTCAGCTGGAAGGTTCGGAGATAAAAATAAATTCGGATTAATCCAGGACCCATGTATAATTAAGACTCAGGAACTACCTGAAAACATAAAATCAGTTGGGATGAAAATTTTACGTATTTTCTTTTCCTTTCTTAAGAAAAATAAAACCCATGAACAAATGAACTGATGCTTTTTATCATTGTGGCTTCTTGAAAAGCAGAGCCCTTTCTATGAGGCTGGATTTTGCTGGTAGCGTTTCTCTTTGAATTTTTCACTCCCTGTACATCATACAGCAAAGTGGTCTGGGGACTGGGAGTTGACATGGTCCAATAGGATAACAGTGAACACAGGTCATATTTCAGAGTTGATTGTCACAGCCCAGAGATCTGAAATACAGCACCATATCACGATTCAGTGAAACCTCTGTATTTCTTAATTCTTTTACCTTAAAAAACACCTTCACTGACTACCTTATAAATAAACACTGAGGCTCAAATCAGGTCTTAGATGTGAAACATTTTTGGAAAAATGAAAAGTTCTATGCAAATGTGGGTTGTGATGATGACTATTTGCAACGTGCCTTGGGCTAAGGTGGAGGGAAGAACTTAGGGAGCGAGCAGAACTCCTGCTGGCAGAGGTAGGCACGGGCTGCAGCTCTCCAGTAGCAAGGGGTTGATTTCCTCTCCATAGGTGCTCAGTCAGAAAGCTGAACATTCATCTCTGGTGCCCCTGAAATGCAGACTCTGTGTTATCATTCCAGCAAGATTTCTTTCCTGCGTCACTCCATCCATTCTCACAGAGATGTTCTCCTCCCACTCCAACTCCTCAAACCCAGATTTGCTCCAGCCTGTCCCTGTGATTTTCTCTGTGCTGGGGTGTCAGTGAACACACAGCCTCCTTCTAACTTAAACTCTGTAGCTCACTGCTTTGCTCAAGACATGTTATTTTTCTTTTGTATGTTCCAGAGATTTGGCCTGCTCACCTCTGTTCGTTTCAGCTGTTGCCTTCCTTTTGGTCTTTCATTGCAGGACCACATGTGTCTTCAGCATAAAGAAAAGACTCCCTTCCAGTTACTTTAGTTTCCTTTAGCAGACTGAGGCCTTTAAGATTTTGAGGAGATAGGTTGTTTTCTTAAGTGTATTTTTTTTTTTTAGGTTTCCCTGTTTTGTTTTGTAATGTTCTATTTTTGAAGTAATTATAGGCTCACAAGAAGTGGCAAAAATAGTAAAATTGTCCTGTGCACTTTTCAGCCAGTTTCCAATGGTGAGATGATAATACAGCAGTAGTATAATATCAAAACCAGAAAGTTGACATTGGTACATTAGTGTTAACTCGACTACAGATTTCATTCAGTTTCACTATTTTTAAAACTACATTCATTTATGTGTGTGTGTGTGTATAGCTCTATGAAATTTTATCCCATGTATAGATTTGTATAAACATCTACGATTAATACCCAGAACTGTTCTATCCCCATAAAAAACCTCTAATGCTATATCTTTGTATGAATGCCTACCCTGACCCCATTCCTCCCCACTCCCATCGCTGTTCCTTAGCAACTATTCTTCAACCTTTTTTTTTTTTTTTGTCATTTCTTGAATGTTCTATTTATGGTATCATTCAGTATGTAACCTTTTGAGATTGACTCTTTTTTCAATAAGCATAATGCCCTGAAGTTCGTGCAGGTTGATGCATGTATCAGTAGTTCATCTCTTTTTATTGATAAGTACTGTTCCATTGTATGGATATAGCACAGTTTTTTCAACCATTCATTCAAAGAAGACTTTTGGGTTGTTACCAGTATTTTGCTATTTTGAATTAAGCTGCTAAGAAATTCATGTTTAGGTTTTTGTGTGAACGTAAGTTTTCATTTCTTTTGGATAAATGCCTAAGAGTGAAATCACTGGTTCACATGGTAGTTACATGTTTAGTTTTATAAGAAACTGCAAAACTGCTTTCTATAGTGGCTGGAACATTTTCACTTCCACAAGCAATCTATAAGTAATCCAGTTTCTCTAGATCCTTGCCAGCTTTTGTTGCCACTTTTTTTTTCAGCTGTTCTAAAAGACCTGTAGTAATATCTCATTGTGATTTTAATTTGTTAATGGCTATGATGTCAAACATCTTTTCATGTGCTTATTTGCCATCTATATCTCCTTTTTGGTGAATGTCTGCTTATATCTTCTGCACATTTTATACTTGTTCTGTTTGATTTATTAATGTGGATTTTGAGAGTTCTTAAATAGTCTAAATATAAGGCCTTTGTCAGGTAGGTGATTTACAAATATTTTCTCCTGGTCTGTAGTTTTTATTTGCACTCTTTTAACAAGGTTTTTCACAGGACAAACGTTTTTAATTCTGATGAGGTCCAATTTATCAATTTTTCCTTTTATGTATTGTGCTTTTGGAGTCATGTTTAATAAGTCTTTGTCTAGCCCAAAGATTTTCTCCTATGTTTTCTTCTAAATATTTTATAGTTTCATCTACATTTAAATCTGTGATACATTTTGAATTAATTTTTTTATGTGGTCTGAGGTTTGTGTCAAGGCTCATTATTTTTGCCTGTAGATATCTAATTGTTTCATTATCATTTGTTGAAAAGACTATCCTTCCTTCATTGAGCTGCTTTTGCATCATGTCAACAATCAAATGAGTATATATGTTGGTCTATTTCTGGGCTCTTTATTCTGTTCCATTGATCCATGACAACTCTTCCACCAATACCACACTATCTTGATTACTATATCTACATATCTACATCTTAGCATAAGGTACAGTGATTCCTCCTACTTTTTCTTTCTCAAAATTATTTAAGCTATTCTATTCCTTTGCCTTTTCATATAATTTTATACTGTGTTTCCCAAAAAATAAGACCTAGTCGGACCATCAGTTCTAATGTGTCTTTTGGAGCAAAAATTAATATAAGACCTTGTATTATACTATATTATATTATATTATACCGGGTCTATTATTAATTTTTGCTCCAAAAGACGCATTAGCTGATGGTCCAGCTAGGTCTTATTTTCGGGGAAACACAGTAATAAGTTTATCTATATCTGCAAAAGTTCTTGCTTGGATTTTGTCAACTGGCCAAATAATTCTCCAGATAATCCACCAAAAGAAAATGGTTTATTCGGGAAAAAGAAAAAGAAACAGAACCAAGGACTATGTGCACACTCAGGGGCCAGTCTTGCCCACGGGCCACCCACGTGGGAAAAAAGACCCCAAGCCCCAACAAGGCTTCTCCCTTTATTTGCATCCCTCCCCTGGAAGTCACCACAGAGTTTAACAGGAAGTCAAGACCAGAGAGCCAACAAAGGGCCCAGCTCCACCCATAGTCCTCCCAGCTCTATGGTAAAGAATCTTAACAAGCCAGTTCACTTTTATCAATTTTGGTAGGAATTTCATTAAATGTACAGATCAATTTGGGGACAATTGATATTTTTACTACATTAAGTCTTCCAATCTTTGACCATGTTATGTCTCTCCATTTATTTAGATCTTCTTTTATTTCTTTCATCAGCATTTTGTATTTTTCAGCATACAGATATATATGTGTTTAGTAAGATTTATACTTAGGTATTTCATTTTTTAGGAGTCATTGTAAATGGTATTGTGTTTTTAGTTTTTGTTTTCCACATGTTCATTGCTAGTATATAGCAATGCAATCAATTGTTGTCAATTGTTAATCAATTGTTAATCATGTACATATTCATAGATAGTCATGTCATCTACACATTCGGATAGTTTTATTTATTCTTTTCCAATTGACATGCCATTTATTTCTTTTCTTTTTTGCCTTATTGTTCTAACTAAAACTTCCATTATTATGTTGAACAGGAGTAGTGAGAGTAGACATTCTTGCTTTGTTTCTAATTTTAGGAGGAAAGAATTCAATGTTTCATTGTTAAATGAAAGTTAATTGTTGATTTTAACTATGAAGTTAACTGTTGATTTTTTACAGATGCTCTTTATTAACTTGAGGAAGTTCCCCTCTGTTCTTAATTTGCTGAATTTTTACCATGAATGGATGTTAAGTTTTTTTAAATGCTTTTCTGTATCAATTGATTGATTTTTAAAATGTTGAATCATCCTAGCTGTTAATTCCAGCCCTTACTCCACTTGGTTGTGGTATATAATTCTTTTTATATATTGCTGGAATCGATATGCTAGAATTTTTTAAAAATATTTTTGCATCTAAGTTCATGAGTAATATAAGCCTGGAGTTTTATGGGTTTTAGTGTTTTTGTTTTTGTTTTTACTATATTTGTCTGGTTTTGGTATTAGAGTAATATCAGCCTCATAAAATTAGTAGGGAAGTTCTTTCCCTTCTAGTTTCTGAAAGAGATTGCATAGAATTGATGCTAATTCTTTTTTAAATGTCTGGTAGAATTCTCCACTGAAACAATGTGGGCCTGAAGAGTTCTTTTTTGGAAGTTTTCAAGTGATGGATTCAATTCCTTTAATAGTTATAGGACTGTTCAGATTATTATTATTATTATTATTATTATTATTATTATTATTATGTGAAGCCTTTAACATTTTTGAAGTTTGAAATTTGGGTTCCCCAAAGAGCAGAATTTTAGACCCAACTGTATAGGCTATTACTTGGTTAGGGTGTGTAATCCCAGGAAGTGGGAATGAGGGAAAGGGAAGTAAGAGGAGCAGGTAGAAGCAACACAAGAGTGCATTAGTGAGTCGATCACCACTTGACATGAAGCAACACTAGACACTTGATTTCACAGGATCTCCCAAGTTACACATAATCTTTTTTTTTCCAGGGTAGTTTCTTTGGGGGAGGAAGAGAGAAGAATTTATCCACTGGTGTCCATTTTCCATTGGTCAGAGTTTGTCACACAGCATTAATTTCCCCCATGCTTCTGAGCAGGTTATGTGTAAGTACCCACTTTGTCTAATGGCTTCTCACCTCATTGTCAACAGGGACTCTCTTGGACGTGGGCTAAGCGGTACCAGTGCAGGCATGAGGCAAGCCACTGCTGAACTGTGCCTGCACCAAGTTGGTCAGTTTAGGTAGAGTTGGTTGTTGCAATGAGTAGGACTGGAACAAACAGTCCCAGGCCTCCGAGATGGTAAAGCTGAGAGGACATTAAGTGGTGCTGAAGAGTTGTCTGAGGTCATTGAAAAGCAAGAAAAAAAGGATTTAAAGATAAGTCAGTAGTTGGGTAAGTTTCAAAAAAATCTCAAAAAAGCCTTCCAATGTTTGTACTTAGTCTTCACCTGAAAAGTCAGGGGAGTTAGGCCTAAATTTTTCACACAATATTCCTTCCTTTGGTACCACTTACCTTCATCTTTTGTTCCCAGGGATGGAGTTATCAATCTTCCTATTTCTCCTATCTTCCCACCTAAGAAACTCCATGTTTCTCTCCAGAAAGGAGTCCCACTTGATATCACGTGCTCTGTCAGAGAAATGCCACGCATAGAGGAAGTATAGATGCTTCCAGACACAAGTGGGTCAATTAGAGTTTTAGGTGGCTCAAGACAAGTGTGTCAACTCTGAATGATCGTCCCGTCTTACATATAAAAAGTCAACTTGGGCCATTTCCTGACACTAAATATTCCTTTTGTCATGGTCCTCAGCCTAGAAAGCCACTTTAAGAATCATTGTACTGTGCTGCTGTTTCCAGGCAGGGCAAGAATTGTCTCAACAATTCTAAATTAATGAGAGTTTATTAAACTTTTAAATTAAATTTTATTTTTTGTCAAAACAATAAATACAAATAATTTTAAAGCCACATAGTACTGCAAGACTTATAATAATAAAATTTATCCCTGCTTTATCCCTCTCCACTCCTAAGTCCCATCCTTTAATCTCTTAGCTGTTTCTTCTATTTTCCTCCATATATTAAAACAATATGCTATGCTGCTACATTTTTATTTCTCAATCATATGTATATATGGCCACGCACACACAGAGGGTGCCAAAAAATGTATACACATTTTAAGAAAGGAAAAAACTCTGTATTAAAATTATGCTGATGGCAATCACGTTGAGCACCTCTTGTAATTTCAGAAGTCAGACATTACTTGTATTCATCTTTTGTTATCAGTATATATTATTACAATTTTAATATAGTATTTTCCTTTCTTAAAATGTGTATACATTTTTTGGCTGTATATATATGTGTGTGTGTGTCTGTGTGTGTGTGTATATATATATATATATATATATATATACACACACACACACAGTATTTCCTATTAGAGTGGAGGGGGGTTTAGCACATTCACACTCTGATTTCCCTTTCTCTGTCCTCCCACTCTAGTTCCAGGAGTGATATTTCATTTAGTAACAGCTAAAGAACAGAACAGTTGCTGGTTGTCTGGCCTTGCCAGTGCATTTCAGGTAAATGTTACATCTTTTGTTTGTTTTCAGACTAGTAAAAATCTAGGATAGTAGAAAAATGCTGAAATTCTGGAGCCAGAATTCCTGGGTTCAAATCCAGCTTCTACTACTTGTTGCTATGCAATCTCAGGCAAATTGCTTAATTACCCTGTGCTCTGCTGGAGATAATAATGGTAGCTACTTTGCAAAATTTTGTGAGGGTTAAATGAGTAAATGCAGGTAAAGCACTTAGAACAGAGCTATAATAAGCCATATACATGTTTGCTATTATAATTATTTTCGGATTACATTATTACTACTATATAAGACCCTTTTGCTGAACCAAGAGAAAATGATAATTATCTTTCTTTTCTTGTACAATTTTTTATTTCTTCTGAAGTTAACTGCCTCATTTTAAATTTGTTTACTTTTGCATGATTCTGTCACTACATCTTTCACTCTTCAAAAGAATTGTAAGTTCCCCTCCCAATACTGTTTCCATATAATCTCAATCAGGTTTTATTCCAGTTCCAACCTTTTTTTTTTTTTCTTTTGTCCTGGATATATTCCTAACTGGAATCCTTTATGATCCCTTTCCAATTTGTACTGGCTGTTCTATAAGCCTACAATACAGCTGCTGTCCTGGACTTCCCTTTGCAAATCTATTGTGTTAGAAATCTTATTCCATGATATAATGTCTTCCTTCTTGTTTTAAATCAGAGTTTGTCAGCCTTTGAGCTATTGACATTTTAAGCCAGATAATTGTTTGGTGTGGAGGGCTGTCCTGCTCATTACAGGATGTTTAGTAACATCCCTGGCCTCAACTCACTAGATGCCAGTAGCACCACCTTCCACTTGTGACAACCCCAATGTCTCCAGATATTGCTAAATGGCCCCGGAGGGCAAAACTGCCCATGGTTGAGAACTTGTGGTTTAATCCTTCATTCTATTGGCTCACATCTGACTGTAGCTCTCTGAGAAAGGTTACATAGGATGTACATTTTTGGAGCCTTTACATGAAATCTCTGTAATCCAACCTTATGTTTGATGGCTAATTTTACTCAGTGTAAAACTGTAGATTGAAATAATGCATGCCCAACTTCCACCCTGGCTTTTGAAGCTATTGCTTCTCTGTCTTTTAGCTTCCAACGTTGTTGTTTAAAAAGTCTGATGCCATTCAGATTCTTTTTTTTTTTTATTTCAGCAATTATTTTAGATATCAATTGCTGTGCAACATACCATCTGTAATCTAGTAGTTAAAAGAGCAATTTTCAAAATTTTTTTTTATTATTCTGTGAGTTGATTAGGGCTCATCTCTCTCACTTGGGGCCTTTTGTGTGGTCTCCCTCTGAGTCAGAGGGCAGATGGGCCTGGAATACCCAACACAGCTTCATTCATATATCTGCTTTGGCAACATAGCTGGAAAATGACTCAGCTAGGACACTGGGAAGGCTAAGCCTGTCATTCTCCATGTATTCTCAGGGCCTTTCTCTCTCCTCTTGATCTCTCCATGAGGTCTCTCCAGCAGAGTACACAGACTTCTCAAATGGCAACTTGGGGCTTCTAAAAGCAGAAGCTGCCAGGTATGCCTAAGGCTTAGGCCAAAAGCTACCATAGCATCACTTCTGTGCCATTCTATTGGTTATAGTGAGCAACAGGGCCAAACCAGATTCCATGTGGGAGGGGACTATCCAAGCTATTGGGAAGTGTGGTTCATTGGGGTCCATGTTTGGAGACTAGCTACCAAAGCTACCACAAATAAAAACTCCTCCTTCACTGAACTTATATCCTAATGAGGTCTAGGTATGTGATTTAGATGTATTTGTAACCATATTTTCGCAGGGTATCTCATTTGCCTGTCTACCTTAAGATTCCCGACATAATACAAATTGGAATCATAACTCAAGGCTTTCTTAGAGAAACAGCAAAAATCCTTTTAGTTGGGCCTCCCAGATACCAAGATGTACAGTCCTATACAAAAAGAAAATTTCCCTCAAATTACATCCACCAAATCAACCTTCTGAAAGAAGCAGCAACATTCAAAAGTCAAATTCAACCTTAAAAAAATATTACACACTTGTTGGGGTTAACCCCATCAGAGCTCGTTTCTCCCTTATGTTGTCAAGGTCAGTGAGCGTTAACTGCACTGGAGACATGTTATCGCCTTGTCTCTAACACACTGGAACCCACACAGGTATTCATGATATTCCTCCTCACAGACCTACAGTGGGCAGCGGTCTGAATGGGCCATGTGCTGGTTTTGTGTACATTTCTTTCTAGGAACAGTGTGAATGAAGGAGTACAGTGTGTCTGTCTAAAAGTATTTCCCTAGCTTCTTTTGAAAATGTCTAAAGGAGAACTTGGTTCTGGTTTTGACTGTTCTTTAGTAGGAGAACCAAGGAAAAAGGACCTTGGCTTTCTATTCTGGGTAGGTAGAAGGGAGCTTATGTTCAGTCCCTGTCTTTTACCCAAAAGCCAGGGACCTGGCGACAGAGCTTTCTGAAGATGGACAGGCAGGCTAGTATGAATATATGCTATTTCCTGATGTCTCTTCATAAATCTCCATGATAAAACATCAATGCAAATGAGCAGTAAGTATTTCAGATCCCACAAATGGATTTTACTAGCTTACCCTTTTCTGAGTATCAGCTGGGAATAAATCACAGGGTCAGTCTTCATGTTCATTCTCTAATAACAGAAATCATTCAGGAGCCCAGGTTACCATTTACAAATTTTTGTTGAATGCTTTTAGACCAAGTAATTTGTTCAGTTTTCTGCTGCCTAGATGAAATATTCTCAATCTCGAAATTCATTCAAAATTACACCGTCCTCCAAAACTGGGAATTGATATGGCAGGCAGTTCCTGTTCCTACAATGAACAAGGGTCCTTGAAGAAGCCAGAATTAAAACACTTCTAGGTAACTAATGCATTTACAGTTATTGGAATTGTGACAGATAGATTTGCTGCAACAACAATACTAGCAACTACTTCTATATTGCACTGAATTTAGATTTTTACTATAACTCTGAGAGATAGATATTATTATCCCCTATTTTGCAGATGAAGAAACTGAAGCTTAGAAAGTTCAAATGATTGTCATTGTTAGCACCTGCTCGAGATTAGACTTGAAACCTGTGTTGTTGTTGTTTTTAAAGAAACTTGTAGTAAATAAAAAACAAACACATAACATAAAATTTATTATCTTAATCAATCTAAGTGTACAGTTCAGTGCTAAGTATATTTATTTTGTTGTGCAACTGAGCTCCAGACTTTTTCATCTTGCAAAATTGAAACTCTGTAATCATTAAGCAACGACTCCCCATTTTCTCCTCCCCTCAGCCCCTGAAAACCACCATTCTACTTTCTGTTTCTATGAACTTGACTACTTTAGTTATCTTATAAAAGTGAAATCATAAGTATTTGCTTTGTATGACTGGCTTACTGTATTTAGCATAATGCCCTCAAGGTTTATCTGTGTTATAGCATGTGACAAAATTTTCTTCTTTTTTAAGGCTGAATAATATTTCATTGTTTGTTTGTATATAAACAACCAAACATTTTGTTTATCCATTCATCTGTCAGTGGACATTTGAGTTTCTTTCACCTCTTAGCTATTGTGAATAGTGCTACTATGAACATGGGTGCACAAATATCTCTTGGAGACCCTGCTTTCAATTATTTTGGATGTATATACAGAAGTGGAATTGCTGAATCATGTGATCGTTCTACTTTTAACTTTTTAAGAATTGGCCATATTGTTTTGCATAGCGGTTGCACTATTTAACAATCCCACCATCATTGTATGAGGGTTCCAGTTTCTCCACATCCTCATCAACACTTATTATTTTTTGTGTTTTTGATAGTAGCCACCCAAATGGGTGTGAGGTGATTGAAACTTTGTCTTTTAATTGCAGGTCCAGTGTGGATCATACCACAACACAGAAACTATTCCACATCATAGCACCTACAGCTGCCTACAGAAAACACAGGAGAAGCTGTCACAGAAATATGTGGTCCTGCACTGAATGGACCCTTCTGTCCCTGATCAGGATGGTTCATGTAGACACAGAGACTGTCTATAGTACAATGCTGCTATGGACTGAATTGTTCCCTGGGGCACCCACCCCGCCTGCCCCCCCCCTTCCACCATTGAAATGTTGAAGCCCTAACCTCTAACGTGATGGTATGTGAAGATGGGGCCTTTGGGAGATAATAGATTTGATGAGGTCATAACAGTGGGCCCCTCATAATAAGATTAGTGTCCTTATAAGAAGAGACACTAGACCACAACATGCTTACTCTCTCTCTTCTTCTGCATGCACCGAGAAGAGGTCTGTGAGCACACAGTGAGAAGGTGGCCCTCTGCAACCCCAGACAAGAGCTCTCACCAAAAACCAACCATGATGGCATCTTGATCTTGAAATTGTAGCCTCCAGAATTGGAAGAAAATAAATATCTGTTGTTTAAGTCTCCCAGTCTATGGTGTTTTGTTAGGCAGCCCAAGCTGGCTGAGATGAGTGCTTTGCCCATTGCTTTCCTCCTCAAATTTATCCAGTGTCTACTCTACCAGGGATGGTGAATGGAGCCTGCTCTTTAGTTTCAAAGCTGCTAAGTTCCAAAATCTTATTGAACAACAAAAGCTAAGGATAAAAGACTATCATCAGTAATAAATTATCTTAGATGAATAAAAGCTGGACATAGTAAAGAAGTCCTGATGTATACAGACAAGATTTTAGAATTGGGTTTAAAAATAAAGGTTTATGAGAATTTTTAGAGGTAAATGCAGATGGTTAGTAGTTATGTAGTTAAATACAGGGTCTGATCATTTCATAATTTCCACCCTACAAATCTCTCATCTCTTCTCGCCACCCTTTTCCAGAACAGATTCTGTAACAGCTTCCAAGATGCGAAGGAGATTCAAGACTGACCTCATGATACGATTCAACTCTTTGAATTTAGCCTCGGCTCTTATTCTTGGCAGAAAATATTGTTTGTGTTTGCCATGCATGGAGAGAAAAAAGGGCATTGAGCATCCGGCTGCTCTCTGATCACCACTGGAAGCTTTCTCCACTTAGACAAGCGAAGGAGGGAGGAAATATCGTATTTCACTGGCTCATATTGATTTCCTGGTCACGCCTGATACCTGTCTGTGGATAGATTTCATGGCTACAGATAAATGAGTCTTGTTCAGCTAGTGAGAAAGAGGCTGAAAAACATCTCCTAAAAATAGGCTCCAAAAAACAAACAAACAAACTGAGGTTTTCACACTAATGTATTGCGACCCAGCCAGCCTAGGCACTGGGGAGAACTTAAATCATTGTCACTGGACTGCTGATTTGTGGATGAAAGGCTTAGGATCATGTGTAGTGAGGCACAGAAAAGAAATTCAACTACTGCCTCTACATGGAGGGAGCTGAAGGTGAAGGGACACCCACACAGCTGCTTTGTCACTCTGACCCTCTTAGGTGAGCCCTTTGTGCCCCTATGGGCTCTTTTAATACTGAGATACTGGGCTTGGTGCAGATGATAAGCAGGAACTGTCTGGACTGTGTCCTGATCACAATTCTTCATTCTTTTCCTAGTGTTAGGCCTTTACTGCATAATAAATGTTCGCGTCACTCAATCATCGCTCAATATGCACTGCTTCACACTTCCTTTTCTATAATCTGTCTGCAATGAGATTGCAAGACTTTTGCATGCAAGAACCGGGTCTGCTCTGTGCATCCCAGGATTCTCCCCATAGCATCGTGTGCATGAGCAGAGTTAGGTCTGATCTGCTTGACAGCAGTAAAGGTCAGAGGGGGTGGGCACTGGTGCGACACTAGAAGCCTTCTAGGAACGGGGAAGGGACTGAGGGGCAAGGCTTAGCTAGTCACAAGGAGCAAGCACTGTCTGATACAAAGAACACGGCATATGATTAACAGGACAGCACATCTCATGGGGAGTGATTCACTAAAATGCTTTTCTTCAGGAAGGTCCAACATGAGTGTTCCTTGGACAGACAGAATACAGTGATGGAGAAACTAGGAGTAAGCCATATTCAGGGACTCAAGCAGATAAAAGGCAGAATAGGGGTATTTCTCATCAGGAGGCAGAAGCCTAGCCACTGCGTGGGTGTCAAGGACAGTTATATCTTGTGACTATATATATATTTAAAGTTATAGTTGATGTTCCATACTATTTTATATTAGTTTCAGGTGCACTGCATAGGGGCCAGGCATACATAAAACTTATGAAGCAATAACACCCGGCACGTCCAGGACCCATCTGACAAAAAAAAAATGGATGATTTCTTATAGTAAACCTAATACTAATCAGGTTCCACAGAAAAATAATAAAGCAGAAGAGTCACAGTATTATCTACCATTTATTTTATGATGCTATTTTGTTTAATTCTCTTAGTGGTACAAGACTCATGGAATTGACTAAGTTTGGCAGAGAAGTGTAAGGCTCAGAGAGTTAACCAGGTCTGATACCTGCCCAGCTGGGAGTTTCTCCCTAAGTAAGACATTGGCCACCAGACAAGAGAACCAGCAGTGAAAAGAGTTACATTAGGCAATGTACTAAAATATACGCAGTTATGGACAGTAAAAGGAGGAGAGATATTACGGGGCAAACGGAGTCTCATGGCAAATTCCTATTTAAATTGGAGTTGTCAGTCTTCCCAATAATAACAATAATAGACGACATTTATTAAGGCTTTACTTTGATCTAGTCATTTATGTAAGTGCTTTACATGTACCAATTTACAATCTCACAATAACTCTATGAGAGAGATAATATTACTATCCCCATTTTACAGATGAAGAAACTGAGTCACAGAGGGATCATCACATTGCTAGTGAAGAGCAGCTAATGATATGAACCCTGGTTCAGAATGATTGCTGTATTTGAAGGGTTCAGCAAAAGAGATGATATTTCACAACATTTTAGAAAGAGAAGGAGAGAAAGGGGGGAAAGAGGTAGATAGGCAATTCCAGGTACATGGCCTTTAACCTAAGAGACCTGGGTGTTTTGACCTAAGAGACCTGGGTGCTTTGACCTAAGAGACCTGGGTGTTTTGCCATTGCTTTTAATTTAATTTACTTTGGCCATATGGCGTCACCATATGTTTAAATAAGGGCTTCAGAGGCTAAGAATGGAATCAGAAGGCCTATAAAGGCCTAGAGTGGCAAACACATTGCCTTGGGTGTTTTAGCTACCAGCAAGCACAGGGACCCTCAAAGGGACCTTGCAGCTGGCCTACATTTCACCTCCAGGAAATGTTCTCCACTGCAGCTAACCAATGGGCCACCTGGCTAACGTGTTCTGCTGGGAGGGAGCAGGGAATTTGGGGGTCACAGGCTGTAATGGATAGAAGAAGGAAAAGTCAAGAAGGGGGCAGGAGACAGAGAATTCCAATAGGTAACTCTTATTTTAAAAGCATATAGCATTTGTGTGTCACAGCAGTTTCTGTAAAACAAAAACAGCATTTTTCTGCCCTTGGCCTACCTGTCCACATCCGGGGGGAGGTTGGTCAGAAAGCTGAGATGGGGTGGTGGCAGTTGCTGCTTCTGGAGAGCTGACTTCAGCTAGGGCAGGTGGACATGTCCACGGTGGGAGAAAGTGCAGCTACAATTACCTGAATTTGTGCTTGGGGGAGTGGCGGGAGGTCGCTTCTAAGAGCTTATCTTTTATATCCCAGCCATCCACCCCAAAATCTTTAAATCACTCATTCATTCTTTCAAAAAAATATCTAATATGTTTCTATTCTGTCAGGCACTGTTCTAGGCACTAGAGATGTGGTGATGAACAAAAATAGGCACATTCCCTGCTCTCAGAAAACAGATATTTTAGTGGAGATAGAAATTAATCACTTTAGGCAAATAGATACATACTACAATGTTAGGTAGTGACAAATGTCTTAAAGAACATAAATAGTGGTAAGGGGTTACAGAGTAACAGAAATGTTATTAACAAGGTGTCAGGAGAGGGCTCCCTGAGGAAATGACAGACAGAGACATGGATGTTCAGACAGGAGCAAGCTGGGGAACTAGCTGGGGAAGAGTGGTCTAGGAGAGAGAACAGAAAGTACAAGGCCCTGAGGTAGGAATGAGAATGGCACGTTTGAAGAACAGTAGGAAGCCAATGAGCTTGGAGTGCAAGGATCAAGCACAGAAATAACAAGAAAGGACACTGGAGAGGTATCATGGACCATGGTAAAGACTCTGGATTTTACCTTCAATGTGATGGGAAGCTAGTGGAACATTTAGATAAGGGAAATATATGGTAAGATTTCTGTTTAAATTATCTCCATGGTTATATAGATTGCAAGGAGCAAGAAGTGATAGCGGCTTAGAATAGGTGACCATAGTCAAGGTGGATAGAAATAGAAGGATTCAGAATTTTTAAAAAGAAAGAACTAATAATGTTTGCTGATGGATTGGCTATAGGATATGTGGGAAAGGGAAATCCAAAAAGACCCCCAATGTTTTGGACTGAGTAACTGGGCAAATGCAGTCTTCTAGTGAGATGGGGAAGAGAAGGTTGGGGAGGGGAATGGAATAAGGAGTTCAGTTTGGACATGTTAGAACTGACATTGCTGTTAGACATTCAGATGGAGATGTCAAGTAGGCTGTTCTGAATAAAAGTTGCAGGTTTTAACTGGAGGCTGGCATGGAGATGTGAGTTTGGGAATTCAGTGTATCAGTAGCTTTAGAACATGGGGATTGGATTATATCACTCAGGGAATGAGAAGAGATAAAGAAGGAAAAAGGTCCAAGGTCTGAACCATGGGCTCTCTAATGCTCAGAAGTTGTATGAACATGATGACCCAGGAAAGAAGGCTGTAAAGAAGTAGCCAGCAGAGTAGGAGGAAATGCAGGAGAGGGTAATTTCCAGGAGGAAGTGCTCTCCTGTGTCAAATGCTGCCAGAATAAGATAAACACTGAGAAATGATAACTGGATTTGGCAGCCCAGACAATGCAGAAAGAGTCAACACGGCCAACTATACCAAGACAAAAACCATCAATATATTAGATCAGTGATAAATGAAATGCAACACTGACAAATGGACAAGGATTTCACAGGTCACAGGAAAACTAGTAAGAAGTTCTGTTGGGGAAGAGGGAGGGGCAGATGGAAAGAGTAAATAGAGAGAGGGAGGGTCGGATAAACTGTTGACTCTGGGCTGTGGCACCTTGCCCAATCAGCATTTTTACTTTCGTGTGAAGACAGGCCTACCAATTTGATTCAAATTGGATTTTTTTATGCCTTAATTGAACTTTGCTGAAATTGGGCTTTTCTTCCTTTGTGTCTAAATTCAAGTCTTGAAATGATCCTTTGGTTTAAATTAGGTGGTTTCCGAATGCTTTTTTCTGCCCAAAGTTGACTTTGATTGGCCAGCAATTCCTAATTATCTGCCCAATTTGTTTGCATTTGGATTTGGCCTGATTTGACGTGGCAGGCTTGCCAGTCTCCCTGTCTGTCTCCCCGTCTCCAGTTTACTTGTGACCACTCCAATCTCTCCTAACGTACTGACTTTTCAGTGTATTTTACGGAGACAGGCTGGGGCAGTGGATGGAGCACAGGGCTTGGAGTCAGGACCCTGTATAGCGCAGTGGTTAAGAGAACAGGCTCTGTAGTCCACTGCCCAGATTCAAATACTGGCCTCACTACTTACTCCTGCGTGGCCATGGGCAGTTATTTAACCTCTCTGGTTAAGGTCATCTATTTTCCAGTTGACCTAAGCATTAAGTGAGTGTCATTGCCATTCAGCTTTATTTCCTTCACAAATAAAATAAATGACTGGATGAGTCTAGATGATCTCTATACCTCCTTCCAAATCCAAGATTCCATCGTTCTAGTAGGAAGCAAGGAAACGGACATTTTGGTTGGCTTGCTTGGTTCAAAATCTATCATTCTTTTCTTTGAAGTGTTTGTTAATCTACTTCCCCATAAGACAGAATACATCACTCCTACTGGGCTTTGTAAAAATGGGGGAACAATATAACGGACTAGAGCTCTGGCTTTATAACTAGACTGATCTAGATTCTTCCTTTGCCACATGCACATTATATGCGCCTGGGCAAGTTACTTAGCTCTTTAAGCCACAGTTTCCTGATCTGTAAACTGGGGTTAGCAATTGGACATTCCTCTTAGAATCATTGTGATGACTCTAATCACCAGGAAAATGCAAATCAAAACCACAATGAAATATCACATCACACCTGTCAGATTGGTGATCATCAATAAATCAACAAGCAAATGTTGAAAAGAATGGGGAGAAAAGGGAGCCCTTATGCACTGTTGGTGGTATTATAAATTGATACAGCCACTATGGAAAACAGTATAAAGGTTTCTCAAAAAATTTTAAATGAACTACCATATGATTCAGCAATTGTACTTTTGAGGATATATCCACTTCTATTCCGAGATAGAAATGAAATCCCTATATCTGTACTCCCATGTGCATTGCAGTGTGATTTACAATATCCAAGACATGGAAACCACCTAAATGTGTGTTGATGGATGAATGGTAAAGAAAATGTGTGTGTGTGTGTGTGTGTGTGTGTGTGTGTGTGTGTGTGTACAGAGGGTGCCAAAAAAGTGTATACATATTTTAAGAAAGGAAAAAACTGTACTAAAATTGCAATACTCAATATATGCCAATAACAGAAGATGAGTACAAGTCACATTTGACTTCTGCAATTGCAAGAGGTGCTCAAAGTGGTTACCATCGGCATAATTTTAATACAGTTTTTTCCTTTCTTAAAATGTGTATACATTTTTTCAGTACCCTCTGTATGTATACAGGAGTATTACTCAGCCATAAAAAGAAGGAAATTTTGCCATTTGCAACAACATGAATGAACTTTGAGAGCATTATGACAAGTGAAATAAATCCAACAGAGAAAGATACATGCTGTATGATCTCACTTATATGTGGAATAAAAACAAACAAACAAACAAAAACATGGATTCATAGGAGTAGAGAACAGACTGGTGCTTGCCAGGGGCAGGGAGGCGAGGGGAGATGGGGAGAAATAGGTGAAGTTGGTCAAAGGGTGTAAACCTCCAGCTATCAGATGAATCATTTCTGGAGATCTACTGTACAGCATGGTGGTGAGAGTTAACAATACTGTACTGTATACTTGAAAGTTGCTGAAAGTAGATCTTAAAAGTTCTCAATACACACACGCACAAACACACACACACAGAGTGAGATGATAAATGTGTTAACTAGTCTTACTATGTAATCATTTTGGAACATATAATCATATGAAATCATCACTTCATATACCTTAAACTTACACAATGTTATATGTTAATTATATCTCAACAGAACTGAGGAAAAAAGAATTATTGTGATGACTAAGTGAGATAATATTATGTATTGACAAAATGCCTTGCACCTTGTAAACATTTGATGTTAACTTGCTTTTTGATTTACTTGTTTATTGAAGAATAACATATATGGTGAAGTACACAAATCTTATACAGTTCAATAAATGTTTACATCTGTATGTACCTGTTTAGCAACCCCTAGATCAAAATATAGAACATTTTCAGCACAACAAAAGACTCACTTTTGTCCCTTTCTTGTCAATATCCACTATTCTCCACAAAGTAACCAATATTCTGACCTTTATTATCATAGTTTTTCCTGTTCTTGAACTTTACATAAATTATAATCATACAATGTGTTTTTTAGGGTCTGACTTCTTCCAATCAAAATTATGTTTAGTGAGAATTATCCATGTTGCTGTAAGTAGCAGTATTTTGTTTTTCATTTGTGTGTAATATTCCATATATCATAATTTATACTGTACTATTAATGGCCATTTGAGTTGTTCCCAACTTTTTGTTATAATAATCTGCTTTGAATACACTTCTGCATGTCTTTGATACACATGAGCACTCACTTCTGTTGGTATATACCTAAAAGTGGAATTGCTAAGTCACAGGGTATTTGTAAGCTTAGCTTTAGTAGAATTTACCAAGCAATTCTCAAGTGGTTGTACCAGTTTACCTTCCCTGCAGCCATGTGTAAGATTTCCAGTTGCTTCACAGCCTCAACATCAATTGATTTTTCTGAGTCCTTTTCATTTTAGTCATCCTGATGGGGATATAGTAGTATCTCATTGAGCTTTTCATTTGCACTTTGTTGATAATTAATAATATTGATGACTTATGGGTGCTTTTTGTCCATTTGGATATCCCTACTTGTGGAGTGTATTTTCAGGTCATTTGTTCCTTAAAAAAAATGTTAGCTATTATTTTGTATCATCACCATTGTACTTTTAATTATCCACTCTACCAATAGATTATAAACTTTTTGATATCAAGTTTATATATCATTCTTTTACGAATTCTTTGGGCCTAGCATAAGCCGTCCACTCACTATATATTTGCTGAATAAATTACCAAATGGTAAGGACTCAGTAGATCATGATAAAGTGCTGCCATCTGGTGTCAGCAGAGTGAGTGAGAATGTAAAGCTGGCTGGACAGCTAATTCCATTTGAGCTTTCTCTTACATTTAATTTTTCATTTGAGCTTTCCCTTATATGTAATTTTTTAAATTATATTTTACATTGTCTCTGCATACTTGATTTTAAAAATTTCCATATGTACTTTCATTTCTTCAAATCTATTTAGAGTTTATACTTTGAGGACTTTTTCTTTAACTTCTTCAGTGAATGTTCACATTTTCAAAAGCTGAGAGTGATATAAAACAGTCAATCAGTGCTTACTATATTCTAGCCCCATGGAAGCTACTAGCTATAACTTGAAGTATATTCAAGAGACTTGAGGAGCTCATAGGCAACTAAGGGAGAAACAAAAAAAATCAGAGTGAGGTATTGCAATAAATGCCTTAAAATAGGTATTTGTTCATTCATTCACTCATTCATTCATTCATTCACTCATTCATTATTCAACAGATATTTATTGAGCAATGGCTTAGTGCCCCAGATACTAACAATCCAAAGGTGTGTGTTCTAAAACCTGACTGCTCCAAGAAAACCTGTAGCAAAAATATGTATTATTTTTCAAGGATTCTGGATTGAGATATTTTCCCTTTGAGCATAAGTCTCTGCATACAGTGGGCCATGTGAGACCCCACCTCACTAGGGTTACACATAGAACAAGATGGTCCTAGGTAAAAATACTTTTCCATGAAGCATAAGGAGGTGGAGGGGTGGTGGCGTAGTTCACTATTTTTCTCCATTTCTTCTCCCCTCTAATTTATTACTTCTTAATCAAGCCACTGCCAAGAAGAAATGTTGCAATAGTCAACCAGGTTTAGAAACGTGACAGTGCCCCTGTGAGCATGGAAAAAGTCTCTGTCCACTTATAGGCTACAGCTCACATGGCATGGCCCCTCAGGCATAGGCCAAGGTGGCAATTCCCTTCTGAAAAAAGGCAAGTGGGACTTAGACTTGCTATATTCTAAGCACTGGGACATATCTTTCCTGTTGTACTTGTGATCCGATTTATTCTGAAATTTCTTCATGTTGGAGAGGTAAGATCTGAGACTCAGATTGGGCTTGGGGTTGAAGGTAGGATATGGGGTTCAGGCAGATTCACTCAAGTTCTGTGGTAGAGTTTGGGACTAAAACCTCAACTAACTGTCTTACTGTTTCTCTGCTTACATCTCTCTTAGGGAGCCTGTGGTATGCAGAAATTGGTCAAATGATATTCCCCAGTCCTCTCCCAAAATAACATCATTCAATTGGTGAGTCAGGGACTATGTCTCCATTTTTTTATCTTTCATTATACCAGTTCCGAATAGTGCCTATGATTGCATCAGTCAACTTTTACACATCCTCCTACACTTTTTCAGACACTAAATTACTCTTCAATAACCATTTTTTGATTTCCTACTACTGTGTTTCCCAGAAAATAAGACCTAATTGGAAAATAAGCTGTAGCATGATTTTTCAGGATGACATCCTCTGAACATAAGCCCTAATGTGTCTTTTGGAGCAAAACTTAATATAAGACCCGGTCTTATTTTTGGGACAACACAGCATGTACCAGGAATTGTGCTAAGTGTTGGGCAAACAAAACCAAAGGAAAAGTTAACAGGTGATTACAATACAATGTTCAAAGTGCCATGTGAGAAGTATGTGAAGAGGAAATAAGAGCACACTTCTTGGACAATGTGAACCATAAGTTGAATTTTCATTCAACTTTATTTATTTATTTATTTATTTATTTATTTATTTATTTATTTATTTATTTATTTCAATAATAAAAAGGAATTAGCCGGTAAGAGTAGGTAAGAACGGGGCATGGACAGAGTGAGGGATGGACAGAAGGAGCTGCACGCAAAGCTAAGGTGTTTGTATTCCATTTTGAATGTGCTGGGGAGTATTGAGCATTTTATGCTGAGAAGTAATAGGATGTGATTTAATATTTAGACTGTTTGCCAGCGATCATGTTTATGGAGGGGTAACACTGGAAGCAGTCAAATCTGTTAGAGTTCCATTGTAGTAACTCCCATGATGAGGTTACAGCAGGGGTAAGGGAGAGGAAATGAGAGGGCACCAAGATAAATCATTAAGGATAATTTAGAATTAAAATCACTGGTGGGATACAGAGAGGAAGAGAGAGAAAAGACTCAAGGCAGAGGACAAATCACAGTTTTCTGAATTAGGTAGATGGTGGCCAGTCACTTTCAGGAAGAATAATAGATTTGGGGGTTGGGGGGGTTGGCTTTAGTGAGGACACACTTCTCTCCCTCCCCTTTACTCCAACTCTGTTTCATTTCCAAGGACAACTAATGGTGCAGTAAAAAAAAGATCCATAGACATCGTATTGTATTTTTGTATTGAATTCCTCAGGCACTCTGATCTCTTTTACTTCTCTGTTTAGATTGCTCAGGTCGGAATGCCAGAAGGTTGCTCCCAGCTTGGCTGCTCGGGAGGGTTTGAGGTCCAAAGACCTAGCTGGTCATAAGCAGCCCAGGTTTTGTACACATACGTCTTGAAATTTTGAGGCAGCAGTGGGGACCTCTCAAAAATTTGGGATCCCAGATATTTTCCTATTTATTTCTACCTAACACCTAGTTTTGCAGACCTACAGTCCCGCTGGAGGGAACGAGCCTCTGACATTGGGAGTCAACCACTAGTAGTAATTCCTTCAACTGCAAGCAAACTCAGGTCTGCAGGTGAACAGGAGGACCTTGGAGATTTGAATTCTTTTGCTAGGCCCAGGGCAGCTCAGAGTTCAGGCTTTGGTTTGGTCGTGTCAGCACAGCACTCGCTATCTTCAGGTTCCCACCTTTTTAGCAGGTAGTCAATAAAAGTTTCTAGAACTTTGAAAGAATAAATTTCTGTTGTTTTAAGCCACTTGGTTTGTGGTAATTGTTAGGGCATCCCTAGAAAATGAATACAATAGGGTTCTTATAAAGAGTAAATTAGTGAACATAGGTAAAGCACTTAGAAAATTGGCATATAGTGTTTTGTAAGTGTTTGCTGTCATTAATCCCCAGAGTTACACAAGTGGTAAATAGTAGGACCAGATTTAAACTCAGACTATCATGCAATGACTTTGCAAAATGGGGACTATCAATTATATCTCAATAAAACTGAAAGAAAAAAAAACCCATGAGAATGGTAGTGTAAAATAAACAAAGCATAGTTTTTCTTCTATTTCAAAAAGTGGAATAAACACAGATTTACATGTTTGAAGTTAAAATAAAATGTATAGCATGAATGTTTCCTTTTTAAAAATGATTCGTCAGTTTTTTAGATTAATGGACAAGTTACTGATCCTAATTACATCGAATAAACAGGTCTAGCACCCTGGGTTACAAGATTGGAAAGAACCACCAGCAGCATCACAGGGCTAGGAAAGACTGAGGAGTTTGCTGAAATTGGAAAAATGGAAAGAAAAAAATAGGAGATTGGGAGTTGGGGTGATGCCTGGATACAAGCCTATGTATGAACTTTGCTTGGTTGACTTTGGAATATAGGGGATGAAGGCTATAAACCAAGGCAGAGGCCCTCACTACCTCTCATTTCAAAGAATTCAGCAATGAGAAGGCAGATACACAGGAATCATATGGGAAGTGGGAAGGGAAATTAAGAAATCTAAAATATAGAATGTGGATTCTAAAAAAAGGGATGACTCAGAGAAAACCCATAATCTCGCAAGGAACTTCCAAATCATGCAAGAAGTCAAGAATTTCAAAAGCCAAAAAAAAAAAAAAAAAAAGAATTTCAAAAGCCAAACTTCAAGAGAGGAGACAGTTTGCATGGGAGATGAATTTTCTCCTAGGACATTAAGGGGAGATATAATCTCTAATGATTCAAGTCTCCCTACTCTCTGCTGCTCTAATAAAAATAACTGGCTTTGGAATCAGACAGTCCTGATTTTTAAACCATTCCACTCATGATTAGTATATTTGAATACACTTCTCTCCTTTCAGCCTTGGTTTCTTAACCTGTGAAATAAGGCGAAACAAAACCTGTCATACATATATTGATGATTAAATAAGCTACATTAAACATCCAGAATACAATGATCAGACTATACTCAACAAATGGAAGGGATCACAAACTAAGAAAAAGCAGGTGGTACTTGTTCGTTCTATTCCCCTTTCCCCAAATCCCATTCCTTTCCCTCAAATTTGCTCTTCTTCTTAGGCTCGGGACGGTCCTCCTCATAATGAGTCCTTCTCTCTGTCTCCAGTACTGTGATAAAGATAGCCTTTTTTATTCCCTTCTTGCCTATATCCATTCTCCATGGACAATTTATTTTATTTTATTTTTATTTTATTTTTTATAAAGATTTATTGGGGAAGGGGAACAGGACTTTATTGGGGAACAATGTGTACTTCCAGGATGTTTTCTGAGTCAAGTTGTTGCCCTTCCAAGCTTAGTTGTGGAGGGCTGAGTTCAGCTCTAGGTCCAATTGCTGTTGTTAGTTGCAGGGAGCGTAGCCCACCATCCCATGCGGGAGTCAAACCAGCAACCTTGCGTTTGAGAGGACAGGCTCCAACCAACTGAGCCGTCCGGGAGCTCAGTGGCAGCTCGGCTCAAGGTGCTGAGTTCGATCTTAGTTGCAGGGGGCGGAGCCCACCAACCCTTGCAGGAGTCGAGGAGTAGAACCCACAGCCTTGTGGTTGAGAGCCGACTGGCCCATGTGGGAATCAAACCAGCAGCCTTCGACGTTAGGAGCACAGAGCTCCAACCACCTGAGCCACCAGACTGGCCTGGACAATTTATTTTAAAGAGTGTTCTTTATGTTCAGCTTTCCTGTGTTCATTAAGGTATGTATCGTGCATGCACGTGTGTGTTATACACATAAACACACACACATATTAATATCATAGATATTTATGCATCAATATATACAATGTTAGCTTGGTCTTTAATTAGGGTATTTAATCCATTTACATTTAACGTAATATTTATATATTTGGGTTTTAATCTACTGAGACAGGTCAGCTAGCATGTTATTAGGTAAACAGGGAAGTCCCTGATAGACTAAACAAAGGCAGCCATATCTTGGAACTCCAGGTTCTGAAATGACTCATTTGCTCTAGGGCAAAAATGTAATTGCGCTCTGGTGGTAAGTGGGTTATCTCATAAGTCCCTAAAGGCTAGGTAAACAGAGCAAATCTGATAGAAGGTGCCAACTCTGATGCAAGAGAAAGCATGCAAGAGAAAGTGTAAAGATAAGAACCTTTTGCCTTAGCCAGTGGGCATCCCAATCTCCGGTATTGCCTCTCATAAGAGAGCTGTACTTTCGCTCTACTAAAAATTCTTTGCTCCTCTACCTCTCCTTCCAAGTCTGCGTTCTCATTCTTCGGGTACGTGAGACCACAATCTCTGGGCACCAGATACCAGGATCCTATACCACTACCATCTTGCCATTTGTTATCTACTTGACCCATTTTATATTCCTTTTTCTCTTTTCTTTCCTTCATATGAATTTTTACAACTTCACTATTTTCCCTCCATTAACATGTCAATTACACACTCTTTTCCTATTCTTTTAGCAGTTACCCTAGAGATCACAACATATAACCTTGATTATTACTGTCTAAAAAACATACTACGTCACCACTTTCTAGAACCTTAGAACATTTTAACTCCATCTACTCTCTTCATTTTACATGCTATTGATACGTATTTTAATTTTCATAAGATATTATTTTTGCTTCAATTAGTATTGATTTATATTTATCTATATATTTATCTTTCTGTAGATTATTTACTGTATTTCTATGTTTCCATCTCTTAATCAAGAATGCCAAGGTTTTAATTCTTTTTCAAAGAAGCAGCTTTTTTTATCTGTTAGTGTATTGTATTTTTTTGGTTATTATTTTCTGCAGTTACCTCTGTCCTATATTCTTTTAGTTTATTCTGTTATTTAAAAATTCTGAAGTTGATAATTTAGTTCAAATTTTTTTTAGCAATTCCTCTCTTGTAACCCTCTAAGTATGATTTTTACTGCGTCCCACAAGTATTAGTATACAATATTTACATTTTGTTTAAGTATTAGTAAATTTCCATGTGATCTTCTATGCAAGAGTTAGTTATATGGACATTTAAAACTCTCTAAACATATATTAATTAAACCTCTTTTGTTGAGGATTTTCAAATAAAATACAGTGTGGTCAGAGAGTATCATCTATATAATACTCAATATTTGTTAAAACTTTCATTATTGCACTATAGATTAACAAATATTTAAATGTTTTGTCTATTTGAGATTATGTATTCTACAATTGTGAGGCATGGATCTGTTAGACAACTGTGTATCCTCACTATTTTTTTCATTTGGTGGATCTGGCAATAACTGGGGAGACTTATTAAAATCGCCCACTGAAATGATGAATTTGTCAATTCTCCTGTGTAATTCTGAGGTTAGCTAGCATGTCCTTAGGTAGACAGGGAGGTCCCTGGTGGAATAAACAAAGACAGCCACATCCTAAAACTCCAGGTTTTGAAATCACTACTTCCCTCTAGGATAAGATGTAACAACACCTTGAGGTTAATCATAAAATTCCTTTTGGCCTGACAAATGGAGCAGATCTGATAGATAAGAGTGGGTTCCTTTCCTAATTCCTTTAGGATGGGCAAGCAGAACAAACCTGGGAGACGAATTTCATTAGAAGGCGCCAGTTCAGTTCCCTTCAAACAGCTCCCCTTCCCCAACCAGGCAAGGGAAGGTATAAAAGTAAGAGCTCTTGCCTCAGTCGCTGGGCACCCCCGATTCGGGACGCCCTCCCGCTCGGGATCTGCAACCTCTTCTCCTGCCTCTAATAAACTATCCTCTTTTTAAAACTTTTTGCCTCTCCCTGGTCCGCGTTTCCATTCTTTGGCTTCACAAGATACGATCCCAGCCCACCCTCAGCAACTACTAGCAGATCCAACATCACCTACATCAGTACAATTAATGAAGGAACCACAGGTAAAAGAGCCAGTCTTACAGGAAATCCTGAGAACTGTTTCAATATTTTCCTGTACAAATAGCTGTTTTGAAAAATTGTCAGTTAGCACAGACCATTACTAAGCTAATATTTATAGTCTATTTACATGAAGATTTAGTTATTTTTCTTCATCATCTTTTGCAAAGGGTTCGCTCTTGCTTCAGCTACTTACTCCTCGTTTCTGGGAAGTCTTTACATCTCTACAGTTCTGTTCTTGAGCTCTGGGTCTCCTCTGAAGAATGTCCATCCTCACAGATTACCAAGTAGTGTAGTCTGAGCTGACTGACTCCATTTTAAGGATTCAAATGGTATTCCATCTTCCTCCTTCTACCTGAACCCCCCATGAGCATACACACACAATACAAAGGACAGGCATTGCACATTATGGGATATCCTTACTTTTGCTGTCCTGATAAACATTGTTTCTTGTTACTAAGGATAATTTATAAAAGTTGGTATCTAAAGAGAACTCAAGACTTTTCCTTGCCTACTCCTCAGGACTTACCCAAGGAGGAATCAAGTTATTTCACTTTCAAGGAACTGTGCTCAGGTTTAAGTGCATTGTATTCTTCCAAAATAAAGGTTAGTGAGCACATGGGCAGGGCACCCATTTTTGGCACTTTTAGTCTGTTCCTCTCCCACAAACTAGATAAATGGGTCAGTTAACCAACATCATTAGAAATAGGAAGAGATAGAAAAATTGTAGGTATATTTCTCTCAAGGAGAGTTAATGTGGTTGGAAGAAATACTTTGTTGAGCTGAGGGAGATGCTAGTGATAAGTATTATATTAAACTATTTAAAAAATATTGGTGTGGAAGAGCACCAAATTACTAACCTGCACAGTGTATCATCATTTACTATTTCTCGGTCCAATTTTAGTTTTACAAAACCATCATGGTGCCCAATTACCTCTCACCTGGGTTGCCATCCTTCCTGGGAGCCTGGTGAATCAAAATTTTTTGGGGGGACACATCTTATTTTCATCATGCAAAGGAGTGATCTAGAGGCTGCTGTTCTGACCTGAGAGGACTGAAGCAAACAGTCTCAGCCAACTTTGCAGAAAATCAGTATGGCCATTTGTTTATCATCCTGCTGTTCAAAGGAAAGAAGCCATCTTCTTTTAGACCCATCACTTCAGTGGGGCTTTGGCTAATCCAATAAATGAAATTCTCCATAGTTCATCGGCATTCACTAGATTCTCTCCTCAAGTCTGAAGGCTAAGTTCTAGAGAGTAAAAACATATTTTGCCTTTCTTTTCATTTATTTCTCTTGGGACTTCGGGATGGAGAAGCTGAACATTCCTTGGTTATTCCTAATGGACAAATATTCTAATGTATCTAATTTCATAACTTTATTAGCATATCATTTCCAACAATCTAGCATTCCTTGAAGTTTTTCATTTAGACTTTATAGCTTTCTACCAATATCTTCAAAATCCTGCCTTTTTCTTCCTCAGAAACTTCTCTTTAGTATGGTATTCAAGAACATCAGGATTCAATGCTTTATAAAATCTACAGAGGACCCGTTATGAATGTAAGAACATCTTATGTTCCCTATCTTCAGTTGTACTGCTTCTTGCTCATTCCAGGTTCTTTATCTTATACTGGCTCTGCTGCTGCAGTTTGTGTTGATTTAGGAGATAGCATGGCTCTCCAGGAACTTACAAGAGACCAGAGACATAGTGTCAGCATGTGAAACTTTGCAGAGGGATCAGCAATAAAAGAACTGTTTGATGTTCCAACAAAGTGGACCAGTCTCTCACTTTCCTTTACGTAGAATTTTCTTGACCAACTTTTACTTACTGCAATACAGATAAATCAGCAAATAAAAAGTTAGTTTGTTCTGTTGTTACCTCCAGAATTTTATCAACTTCCACACAAGGTATGAGCTAAGAGAAATTACCTTTTGAAGCTGTGACATTTCACCCAGGAAAAATTGTGCAGATCTTAAATCTAGAGCTCAGTAATGTTTGTATATTAGGACAGTCTCTTCTGCAAACTCCAGGCTCAGGTCTTACTTGTGTGTATATATTCCACCTGTGTCTTTGCTAACCGTCCTCATGGAAAACTATTCTGTACTCCCTGATCTCTTTGTGAGTAACTCTTTAGAAGAATCAAGAACCTAGCCCCGGAAAGTGAACAGGTAAAACGGAGTTTCAGAAACCAGGGAACTTGGCTGCCCATGTTACCTTTATTTCATATGTGTATATTTCCAAAGGACAATGGCTGACTAGTATTAAAAGCAAATCAATCGGAATATCATTATTGACCGAAGTAAGAATTTCCTTGTTAAGTTGTTAAGAGTCAAAGCCTTATTATCCTGTTCATATTCCTCTGGCGTACACTAATACACAATGGATTGAAAAACAGAGCATAAGAAACCAGGCACAGAACAGTCTCCCTTCTCATGCTTTAATCCCATACCCTGTGCTCCATTTATGGAGGACAGTCTCCCTAGTCCCTGACTCTCCCACAATCAGAGCAGGTGAGGTTCGTAATTATTCAGCCTCATCTACATGGAACCTATATCAGGTAACAGAGATCCTTGGGCCATGAGAGACTACTATTTAGTTCTTAATTACATGAAAATGAAATCACATAAGAAAAAGCAAACAACGAAAATGCATGAAAGCCATTTACTCCTGGTAAATTCTTCAGGGTCCCAGGTGCTGGGGTTCGTAATTTTCCGTTATCAGAGAACTAGGGAAGGGATGGAGGTGGGGTGTCAGGAGAATAGTCTTGATAGCCTTGGCCAGCAGCAACAGCTTTTTCTTAATTTTTCCATAATTTGATGTCAAATCTTCTCCAGTCTTCTTCATGTAAGTGAGGTGACTCAGTCAATCACAATTCTATAATTATGGTATTACCTTTGTAAGCTGACTATTCCAAAATTCCCTCACAAAACCCTGTGAAGAGGGTGGGATTGTACATATGTGGGAATGTAAATGATTTCACCATGATTTAATTATCCTTTACTAAGTATCCCTTGGCACCCAAATGCTACACCCCACTTGTAGTAGAAAAAGTGCTAGGGACAAAACCAAGAGACTGGTAGACTAGTAGAAAGGCTAATGGCATGAGTATTCTAACGGAAAAAAAAACCCACAAGGAAAAGAGGCTTCTGACTAGGTCCTCCTTTCTAACAGTGTCTGGCTCCTGGTTTCACTTTGACAATGGGGAAGGGAGCTTCAACAAAGTTCGTGTGAGGCAGCCTTGAGGTTTTCGCCCATCAAATACTTATCCCACCTCTCCCCAGTATCAAGGCAAGTGCATGGTGAGGAGGTGAATCGGTAAGATGTGTACAGTTATCCTGTGAATACGTGGCAAAGCCATCAGGATGCAAATCTCCGGCCTTGAGTTCAGGGCTGTGTGCTTTACGAGTTGAGCCCAGTAAGGACAGGGTCCTACAGGCTGGTCCCTTACCAAACCTCAGGGGTTGTCCTGGGCCACTTTAAACTTGAGGCTGTTGAGTAGTCTTTTGGATATCTAACAGCCTATTCCGGGGAAAATATTATAACCATAACCTCTTAAGTCTTCTAATTCTACTTTGTACCCATGAGGTAGAGGCAGGAGCACTCCAGTTAAGGAGAAGCCTCAACTCAGGTTGTACTTTGGGCAAAGTAGCTCCTCAAGGAGTAAAAGAAGGTTGAGAGGTGCTGCCTAGGGGTTTTACTTAATTGTGGGAAGAGGTTATATTGATCTGGGCAAGTCAGGGAGACTCCCAGGAAAAGATCTCCCCAGGTTGACCACAGGGCTTCTCCTAGCCCATCTCTGGGTCAGGGCTGAATGCAGATCTTACATGGGGACCTAACTAGGAGGTCTTTTCTGAGTGGGTCCTCTGATGCCTGATTAAGTGATAGCCTCTGCTGAAGCTTTTTCCACAGGTAGGGCACGTGAACGGTTTCTCACCAGTGTGTGTTCTTTGATGCCTGACAAGGTGGTCCCTCCGACTGAAGCTTTTTCCACATTCATTGCATCGGCAGGGCCTCACTGACGCATGTCCTCTCAGGTGCTTGGCAAATGCAGCACTATGGTTGAAGCACCGCCCACATTCGCTACAAAGATAGAGCTCCTCAGCTGCATGGGTCTTCCGGTGTGCCAGGTACCGCCTGTGGTCACTGAAGTCCTCTCCACACTCTCCACACAAGTAGGGTTTGCCTCCCAGGTGGATTCTTTGGTGTGTTGTTAGCACAGATTTCTGACTGAAGCTTTTGCCACAAATAGTACAAAAGAAGGGTTTTTCTCCTGTATGTGTCCTCTGATGCCTAACAAGGTCTGAAGTCCAGCGGAAGTGTTTTCCACAATCGTCACATCTATAGGGTTTCTCAACAGATGGAGTTCTCTTAGCCTGGACCAGAGGGGCGGTGTCATTCAAATTCTTCCGATTTAGGGGAAATTTATAAGGAGTGCCTATTTTGTGAACCTTTTGGTGCCTGGCAAGATGTGAGCTCCGTGTATAACTTTTTCCACACTCCACACACTTATAGGGTTTCTCTCCTGTGTGAGTTCTCAGGTGTCTAACAAGGTGGGAGTTACACGTAAAACTTTTTCCGCATACTGGACAGTCATGATGTCTCCCTAACAGGGAGTGGATAGGCGTGGTTTCTCGAAGATTCGTTAAACTATTAACTTGAGAAATATTTGTACCAAATCTTCTTTCATTAAGTCTACCTGGATCATCCTCAAAGACTATTTCCCAATCTGGAGTCTGGTGGATTTCTGGATCTCCTACAACCGACCTGTGTAGATCCTCCAAACTCAGATCTTCTTGCTCAAGAAACTCTTCCTCATCTTCACTCCTATCTCCTAAGAGAGGGTGAGAGGAGAAAAGGGGAAATTACAGAGGTCATGTTGCCTTCTGCGCAATGGGGCGATTTTTAAACAGAATTTTGGAAGGGCCAAGACTATACAGAAAGAAGCCCATATTGCATAACTATAGAGGTTAGGAAAGGAGGAAATAATCAGTCAACTGAATGTCTGTCATGTGTCAGGCACTTTCTTACATGTTAATCTCAAGCTGTCAATAAGCCTTAATTTGGGAAAATATTACCCTCATTTTACAAATGTGGAGATTGAGGATCTGGAGTTTAAGTGAACTGCTTAGTAAATGGTATAGCCACAATTCCCAAAGACCTGGCTCTTCATCTTTCACCATTTTGCATTCCATATACCTTAAACAAATGATGGGAGGGGTGAAAAGGAGGAAGAGGCTAGAACTTGGCATTCACAGGGAGACAGTAGTAATGGCTGACATGCTAAAAGAACCAATGAGACCGGTACCCCAGAGGGAGCGAGTCAGACTAGAGGAACTACCGGCCCGGGGGAAGAAGATTCCTTTTGTCATTCCTCACCTGTGTAGGTAAAACTCAGGATTTCCGGCTCTTGAGGCTCTTGAAGTTCTCGGATATCTGGGACCAAAGGCTCTTCTTCTCTAATGTGGGAGACCTCATCTAGTCTGGGGATTGGAAATGCTGCTCAAGAGATGGGAAACAGGACATTATGATTGGTTCAACAATTCCCTGTGTTAAAAGCAGATCGTTTCTATTTGGTAGATTGTAGAACAAATATATAGCCAGGTCAGTCGATCGAATCTTTGGTCTCCCTAGCTTGAGTACCTCCAATCAAGTACTGCATACCTCTTGCCTTTCATCTACAACTCAGCAATGATACAACTGCAAATGCTACCCTCTTTCTCCATACTCAAGTACGTAGATTATCTCCAACTTGTATTGCTTGTTTCAAAACTCATATCCTTACCTCAACTGCACTAACACTATAATATTATAACCATTTTCTTATTAGAAGTTTCCAACCACTTTCTAAGCATTTTCTGTTCCACTTAAGTTGGAAAGATAGCATCTTCCTCAGCTAATCCTTCAATCTCAGTGGTGGGTAGGTATAAGAGAAGTGTAGTACATACTGTCTAAGACCCCCACAATTTCCAAAAGGAAAAAGATCTCTGTGCTCAGAACATTCTAGAGACACTTGAAATTACTTACATAAGGAGACCACAATTCCACAGTCTTCTTCCAAGACATATTCTCCATAGAACTCTTTCTGCGCTGGATCCAGATCACTCCACTGGTCTTGGGAGAAGCATACAGCCACATCCTTGAAAGTTACCAATCCCTGAAACAACACCAGGATTCAATTAAAATGTGATGCCTCATAGAGCCTCATATTTTGTTTTGGAATGAAGGTCTTTGGTATAGGCAGAATCCATCCAGGAGACAAAAGGAACTCAAATGAGATACTTGGCTCCCTTTCAGGAAATCTGTGTTTCACCCCGTCACTGCTTCCTGACTTTCTACTGTGGCATTGTACCTATGCCTGCTCCTTCCAGTCCCATTGCTTTCTTTCAGAACCAGCCTATGTTCTTATTCTTAGGAGTGTTGTTTAAATTCATGAAAAGTCATCATTCAACTCCCTATTTGATTTTTTAATGCTACATACATTTCTGTAAAAAGTTGTGTTTTCTAGGAAGCTTTCCCTAAGTGACCTTCCCTAATCATCCGTATCACTTACAAAGTCTACACAGCATAAGCAAGACTTTTTTTATTCAGCTGGACTACAATCTAAAAACACGAATGAAATTCTATTCCTTTTTCCTCTGGCCACATAGCTTAGTTTCCAGGCTCTGACCTGGAAAATCATGGTAAATCTTCACAAATGTTGTGGCCTGACTGAATGTAGTCCCTGGAAGAATATACCATGCCATTTCAGAAATCATTTCTGCAGCAGTCAGTCATCCTTACAAATGACTGTCAAATTTATTCCTAAAAACCAAAAACAAACCCTCACTCAACAACTGCAAAGTTGCACTGCAGTGTTACAAAATAATCCCATTCTGTTAGTCCCTCTGGTCCGGTGACAAATGAAGAGGCTTTGGAGCCTGCAGATCCAACTGAGACTATTACATCTCATTAGATGCAACACCCCTGACCCTCCATAGGTGCAGAACTGAGAAATGAAATTGGCAAAAGGAGAGTGGGAAGTTGTGTCCTGTCTGACCGGCTGAGTATATGGCTTGACACCTCAAGGTTCTTCAAATTCTCTGTGGAACAGAGGGAAATGAGGGCACACCTGTGACAGAGCAGTAAGAAGGGCAACCATCTCTGGGTTTCCAGTGTTCCTCTCTTCAGGAAGGTCTGGGTCCTGGGGCTCCAGAACCTCTATGAAGAAAAGAAGGCAGAGATCAGCAATATGCAATACACCCCAGTAACTGGCAAAGAGCTGAGCACCCCCCAACACCTCTGGTGGGAAGGTGGGAATCAAGAAAGTGGTCTGAGGGCAGCTCAAGTCATCCTGACACCACCACCTATAACACTATCAGATGCCAGGAGAATAACCAAGAATATTGCTCTTTAAGCTTAACCCTGCTGATGGGGGACTCTAGCTAGTACTGTCTCCTCTCAACCCCCTGAAATCTGTGACTTCTTCCAATTTCAATCTACCGAGCCTTCCTGGTACAGGAGAAACATCCCCCACCCCGCACTCTGCCACGACGCCCCCTTTCTGTTGAGGTTTCCCACCGCTCTCCTGCAGGGGCTGGACCTCCAATTCATGGCACAGGCTCTGTTCCTCTGGTGCCCCCAGATCTGGGCTCTGTGTGGTCTCCTCATGGGACTCCTCAGGGGTCAAGGTCTGCGTAGGATCCTGCAGCTCACTAGGTGACTCAGGTTCTGCTCCTGGATGCACTGTCTCCTCTGACAGGACTTCCTGGCCATGAACATGGACAGTCACCTGGGAATAATTCCAACTTCCAGTCACCATGGAATCAGGAGGAAAGTCTTGGTTGTCATCAGGACTTATTTTAGGAGAAGCTGCCAATAGAAAAACTCCCAGATGGACCCAGATGAAGAGGGGAAACTTTCGTTCCATTGGGGCATGCAAGGAGCTGTTGAAGGTTATCCTCACCAGGATAAGGCAGGGGACATTCAGATATTGCACAGCTTTCTCACTTCCCTCAGCCCTGTGCCTATCACCCAGGGCTCTGAGGTCCTGTCCTTCCCATCTCCACCTCTCCCACCTGCAGCAATCGTTGTTGTTTGCTTCCCTGTCTTGTTGTTCTGGATGGGGAAATCTGTGACGGAGGGTTTATGAAAACCTTTGAAGAAGTGACAAAATTCTCTTCCCCAAGAACTGGAAGTTCGACATCCAAAGGGAAAAATTAAACCATGTGACCCTGGAGTGGCTGAGGTCCCTAGGATAGTCCCTAAGCAGGTGTTTCAAAACCCAGGAAGTCACACTCACACACACACACACACAAACACCTCTGCCCCATGGGGCTTATGGATCTGGCACAACATGAGGGCAGAGCTAATTATATTTAAAGGGTAATTTATGGGGCCCTGTAAGCCCTACCCCCAAATCCATCCTTCCATCAAATAGTCCCCCTCCACGTCACACAGATCAGGTCTCCCCCTCCTCACCCACCGCCTTGGTCTCCTGGGTTGTTTCTGCAAACCCTCCACCAGTGTCACTGCCTCCTCGCCACTTTCTGGCCGCTGGCCCCGCACCCAGCTCTGCAGCTCTCCAGGCAGGACGGTAAGGAACTGTTCCAGCACAAGCAGCTCTAAGATCTGCTCCTTCGTCCGCCTCTCTGGCCTCAGCCACTGACGACAAAGTTCTCGAAGTCGAATGAGAGCTTCTCGCGGGCTTGCGGCTTCCTGGTAGCGAAAGCATCGGAAGTTCTGGTGAGAAGTCTCAAGCACGGTATCATCCCTCTGGGAGACAGGTTCTGGCCTACATGTGAAATCATCTTCCAACTTCACCATTAGAATCCCCTCTTCTTCCCAAAGATCCTGGTCCCCTGGTTCCAAGGCTGTCGCCATTTTCCAGCTAGGGGGTGGTCTCACACCACAGAGCTCACACTGTCATTACACCCCAGTCTCAGCCAGGCACCTCAAGGAGTTTCTCTGAAGGGACCTGGGGTAGAGAAGCAGAGACAAACAGTATGAGCATGAAATTATACACAAGGATAACAGTTATGAGCTCAATCATAATCTTGTACACACAACACTTCTTCAAACCATTAAATCCCCTTTGCCCTAATCTCCATAACCGTATGTTGTAAACAGATCTAGTTGGAATAGGATGGCGTATGCCTGAAGCTATGTTCCCCACCTCTTTTCCTAGGCAACGTTCACATCCCATAGAAAAATACTGCATTTCTACTTCATGAAACCTATGAACCTAAGAGAAAAACGGCTGGGAGTTAAGTACACTGCTAAAAAATGTCATACTGACTATGGTCTGTTTTACACACACACACACACACACACACACACACACACACGATGTATATTCTCAGAAAAGACACATCAACATGGCTGAAATAGGGAAGGCTTTATCAAGGTTCATTCTGAACTGCATCACACCCAGTATTAACTTGTTCTGTAAAATGGGGACTTGCAGATTTGATGGGAGGATTGTATAACAATGAGGAGAGCCACTTACACAGTGGCTGGCACACAGGCACCTCAAAAAAGCAACTTTCCTCTCGTTAAGACATCTTTACTTGCAAGGCCAACAGATCCTCATACTCAAGTGTTCAAAACTGAATTCATTGTTTTTATTCCCAAACCCTCTCTTCTTTCTGGAATCCTGTCTTGGTTGGATCATCACTTGTTCAGTAAACACTCAACTTTGTAATTCTTGGATTCAACTCTGATTCTTCCCCATTGCTTACAGCTCATTAAACCAATTCTACCTCCAAGCCTCTAAATCTGTTTCCTCCTCTTCTCTCGCATAGACTGCTTCAGTTTGGGCTCTCATCTCTTGCCTGGACCACTGCCCTAACTTTGTAACTGGGATCCTGCTAGTACTCAACTGTGAACCAAATGCAACGAATTACCTGTGGAGCTTTTGCAAAACGCAGTATTACACAACATTCTTCTAGGTATTCTGATTCAGCCAATCGAAGCAACTGTATCTTTAGAAATGCTGTGTGTAGTTCTGATGTGGATCTTCAGTGAGAAAGACCTATAGTGTGTAAGGTTACGAGAATCTTGGCATCAGGCTGCTGGGGTTTGAATCCTGGCCCTGTCGTTCACTAGGTATGAAGCCAGGGCAAGTTCTTATTCTCTTTATGCCTGTGGCCTCATTTACAGAATGGAGGGAATGATACTATCTAATAGGGTTACTATGAGGATTAGATGCATTACTATCTGTGAAGTAAATTACAATCTGCACCCCAATGTTAACTTTTGTGTTGTTTCTAAATCATAGTTCCAGCTGCATCACTCAACATTTAAAAAATAACTTCTTACTGTAAGGTCAGTTCTAAAGTCCCTGGCACTGCAATGAACCTCTTTACAAGCAGCCCTCAATCTATTTTCAAGCCTCACATCCCACGCTCTTCTTTGTATCACCTGGCTATAATAAACGCATTGCTCATCTCCCTACAACACGGTGTCTCTTCAGGCCTCCAGGCCTGTCTGAAGGCTGTTTCTTTTGCATGGAATACTCCACCTCATCCTTAATGCTGCATGGTGTGTTCCTATTTCTTCTCGACAGGTTCCCTTTTTCTTCATTCCCATGATTTACTGGTTAGGTCCCTATCAGTTCTCATCTGAAACTGCCTCCAAATGTTAACTACCTGCCTCCAGATTTGTTACCCTTAAGTTACAGTCACAGCATCCTCTCCCTGCCTCCATGCACTGCAAAGGTTCACACCTCATCACGGGAGTTACTACAATGGAACTCTAACAGATTTGACTGCTTCCAATGTTACCCCTCCGTAAAACATGATCGCTGGCAAACAGTCTAAATAATTAAGTCACATCCTATTACTTCTCAGCATAAAATGCTCAATGGCTCCCCAGCACCCTGAAGATGGGATACAAACACCTTAGCTTTGAGTGCAGCTCCTTCTGTCCATCCCTCACTCTGTCCATGCCACATTCTTACCTACTTTTTCTTACCTGCTAATTTTTATTTGGAAAACTCAACTTATGGTCCACATCCTCCAAGAAGTGCACTCTTGGCAAATCTGGTCATGTCTCTTCTCTATTTAAGACCCTCAACCACTCCTTCCTGTCTTGTAAGTGTAATACAAACTTCTAAGTATCAGATATTAGGTTGACCTTCCCCTTACTCCCTTAGCCCTCCTCTCGTGTCCTTTCACACAGTTGTGCACATGCAAAGCACACAAAAGCCCTAAGTTCTTTGGCTTTTGAACATGCTGTTCCTTCTAACTCTTCACCCTTCATTAGGTTAGACTTTATCTTTCAAGACATAATTCAGGCTTCACATGTTCTGAGATGTTTTCCTTGATCCCATCTCCCCCTATCCTTAGAAATGGTTAGAAACCACTTTGCTACCATAGCAACCTGGGCACATCTCTGTATCATAGTATCTGTCGTATCAAATAGCTACTGTTTATCTTTCCTGTGAAACTCCTTGAAGTTTGGGACTACGCTTTTTATCAATCTGTAATCCTATAATAAAGTGCACAATAAATGCATTTAAATGAACCTCCACTTGGAAGTTTTCTTCCTACTCTAACAGGAAGAATCAATCTTTTCCTCCATTATGTTTCTACTCTCTTTTTTATTCACCAAATCTTGTTAATGCTACCTTCTTCTAAATGTCTTTCAAATTCACCTACCTCATCTCCACTGCCAGCCAAGCCATTACGACCCACTAAATGGCAATAGTAGAATCCTTTAAAGAAATGATGTCTGCCACTCGTACTCTGCACTGGTACATAACAGGCACCTAAATGTTGAATGACTTGGTTCAAGTTTCACCTCTGGTCTTCCTGGTCCTGCCCCATCCAGACCAGGTTGCAATCTCCACATGCAACCTGAAGAATTCTTCATTTTCAATAGAACTGCCTCAGATCCACCTTCAAGATTATCAGTGCACTCTTAACAGCTGTCTAGTGTGCTGCTGCCCATCAAATGAGTTTAGCTACCATGTTATTCATTCTTTATTATCTATATCTCATATCACTCTTCATTCATGCTATTTTTCCATTATCCTCAAATATTGACTACATACTTTCATAGCCTGTTTTAGATAGTTTCATAATCTCTAGATCTTCATGGGCTAATTTGCTTGCTTACTGAATCTGCTGTGTATACTTCAAGGTAGTTTGTTTCCTCAGGCAGTTTGTAATTTTTAAAACTTTATGTCCACCTTCAGTGAGATTTTCACTTGGAGTCCTGGAGAGCCCTACGTTATATAAGTGAGCCCTCTGAATGGAATTTCACTTGCTTCTACTTAAGTACTCACAGTTTCAATGATCTTGGATCAGTTTTTGTCAATTTCTCAGTATTCCTGAATTACGTTGACAGTGTATTATTTGGGCCTGTGATTTTTCATCCAACCCAAGGTTATGGAGGCCTATTTCCTTGCCCCTTTGCTTGATCACTAGACAGATTTTCATAGAGGGGGCAGCTCTTCAAGGCTCCAGGCTGTTAGATTGTTCAATTCCATATACATTCCCCATCCCCTCCAGTTTCCCAGTTCCTATCTCCTGTTGCAGCACAGATATTAGAACCCAAAACTGAAGCCTTTATTTTGGTTTGAAGTCTCGTTGGGCTGTGGTGGAGTCAGCTTCTACTTACTGCTCTAGTTTTTATTTCTGGAACCTATATATTTACCTTCTTTTTTTTTGGGAAGGGGGCAGGTGGGTGCAGGAATGTAATAATGGGCAGGACTCCCCTCCACATTAGTTGTACCTACAATATTGCAGGAGGGTTTGAGTGGTGAACTTTCTAACACATGAAAGCAGCTAACAGCTTCACACTGTCCACAGGATAAAATTTAAACTTCTTACAATTCTCAAGGCCCTTGAAGACCTGGCCCCTGCCTACCTCTTTTCTCCCATGATTGCCACACCCATTGAAAGTCACTGCTCCAAAGTACTGCCCTGTCTCTTTTCTGTGCCCTCACTGGGCTTTCAAGATGCTGCTCCCTCAGCCTGAGATAGCCTTTTCCACTCCCTTTACTTGTATAACTCTACTCATCCTACAGATCTCAGGTTTCCCAGGAGCCTCCCCTGATCCTCCCAGATTGTTTGCACAGGAACTTGTACCTCCTCATTTCATTGCACACATACATATCTATTTTTTGTATGGTGAAAATTAGGCATCTTGCCATTTAACTCATCAGACTGTAAAGCTCTGAGGGCAGGTACATAAAGCACCCAGCTCAATGCCTGTCACCCAACAGGCTCTCGCATAGAACACTTGATTTTTAAGTCTCTCTCTGGAAGGACAGATACCATCTCTTATTAATTCTTATTTATTCATTTGTCCAGCAGGTCGTGTGGACAAAAGAATAAATAAGGAAAAACCATTTACTGCTTGGATTATGAGTAAAACAGAGTAAGGTGATTCGGTACATGATGAAACCTCAATTCATCACAAGGAATCTTCAGGTTGTCTTGAGACCATCAAATGCAAGTCACACAAATCTGTGCATTTGGGGGGAAAAATCATTTTCCTTTGAGGATTTAAATCAACTTTAATAAGTACAAAACCAGATATCAAGTAATTCAATATAACTACAATAATGATTATTTATCCAAAGTTTCCCAATCCTGACCCCAAAGAATCTTGCAAGGCAGGGAGAGAACACAGAATTGATACATAGGGTCTTTTGGCTTAACGAAGGTATCTGTATTACCTTAAAGGTCTGAGAATCCATGCCTAGTGAAGCAGGCTAGAAACCTCAGATTTCATGTAGTACTAGCTACAAGAGGTTCCATGCTATGTGGATTCTATAAAGTGTGCACTGACAGAAGGGTTCCTGTTCTTACAGGGCTTTGTTTTCAAAGGAAAAAGAATATAACGGTGCCACAAAAATACCTGCCATTTTTAAATGCCCTTTGGAATCATGCACTGAGATTTCTATTGCTTGACTGTATTACTTTGGCAACCTAGGAAAATGAGATGAAGGCACAGAGAACAGCAAAAATGGAATGAAGGGAGGAAAAAGAGTCCCTGGTGGGACAAAGAGTTGGGAAAAAATAGGAAGCATGGTGCTGTGGGAAGAGCACTAGATTAGGTATCCAAAGATGAACCATTCAGCCCCAGATCCCTAAGAAACTGGAGCCGCTCTAAGGGTGTCATGAGATTACATACAAAAGAACCCTTGTAAAGGGTAAAGCCCTCTGCAGATATGAGCTAAGATCTGTGAGAGTTTACGAACTACAATGTGTTGTGCAAATGTCAGATATCAATATCAGAGACAGAAAACGAACGGTTTTATTCTACAATTCATGGGATGTGCTACACTGTAAGTCTGCCTTGCATTTTGTTGCCCTAGCTATATTTTAATACCTTTCCATTCAAAATCTGTCCTTGGAAGGGTTCCACAGTGACAGACAAAAACTGGACAATAGGATAATATAGAGAGATGTGAAGCCAGGCAAGGAAGAATAAAACTCGGTTCTAGAAGGCTCTAAAACAACATCTACAGAGACGTTTCATAAGCCTAGGCCCCATTATCTAGTCTCTTGAGTATGTTTTTCTAGGATGTATGGGGCAGGATTGGGTAGAAGATGTGGAAAGGGAAAAACCTTTCTCCAATCTTTGGTCTAGCTGTCTGCTTCTTATCTGACTGTGTCACAGGCCTGTGAAGATGCTAATGCAATTCTGACAAGAACAGAAAACTGAAGACAATGAAAGGATATCTGGTTCTCTAGCTTAAAATGTTACTATCTGGGGTGATTTTTCTAGAGCCAAAATGACAAGGTTTATAGTCATATTATTACCTATCTAAAGAAGAGATGGTGCTCTATTTACTAGCAAATAATTTTCAAAAGAAAATAGTGATCAGAGAGTTTCAAATGGTTTCATTTAGCAGACACCTATATCCCTTCCAGTTTCCATTATTATATTTTACCCTAATGCAGGCCCATAACCTGGAAATATGACGATGACTCCTTGCTGGGTCACTGCAAAAGCTCATTGTTCTAGCATACAAATCAACTAATAAAAATTAAGTGCCCTTTTCCAATGCTGTATTGTTCTTTAGAACTAAAGACTATCCCAGAATGATCCTTCTACTAGAAAGATTATTTTATTAATTTTCCTATATACAAATATTTATTCATGCGTTCCACATAATAATTAGGGGCTTTGGATCCCTGGGTTTGGATCCCTGTCCTGACTTATTAGCCATGTGACACTCCCTAAGTCTCAAGTGTCATCTGAGACTTGTGGCTTGTACTACCTACTTCACATGGTTGTTCTAAGGAGTACATGAAGTAACATATAGAATCACTCAGCATAGACCCTGGTATAGGACAGATGCTCAATATATTTTGTTCTCTCTTTTTCAAGTTGCTCTAAATCCCTTTGGGAAGAAGGCAAGATTTAAATGATGAACAAACAAAGTCCTTTATTTCATCATAATTACAAAAAAAATTAAAATATACAGGAAAAATTTCAGTGTGTTTATTGTTATATCAAATGTAAAGTGTTAAACCAAAAGAGTCCTTTCTTTGAAGGCACTTATGAGGTAGGAATAAATAAGATCATTGGAACACAGGTGGACTGAAATCTTAAAAGATAGGTTCTCTTGCCGAAGACCATATTTGTTAGTAATGCTTCTATTTATCAATATCATAGTCCCCTCCCCTCTCCTCCCTGTAACTGGGAGGAGGTAATTTGAGGCAAATACAGTTAGTATACCCAAGAACTTCCTTGAAAACAACCCAGAAGGCAAATGAAATAAAAAGGAATGCATTCACTGACTTTTGGCTTTCACACACATCATGATCAGTATGCTTCAAACTACGAGGTCGGACAATTAAGTTCGCGAACTCATCCTAGAAAAACTGCTACATACCTCATTGCTGAATATCACTACAGTCACCTTCGAAGTATTCCCCTTGGGAAGCTACGCAGCGATGCAAGTGCCTAGTCCACCCTTCAAAGCAATTTTGGAACTCTTTTTCTGGAATGGTCATCAGAGCTGTCGTCATATTACCCTCGATGTCCTGAATGTCATCAAGATGTCTTCCTTTCAATATTTCCTTTATCTTCGGGTAAAGAAAGAAGTCATTGGGGGCCAGATCAGGTGAGTAGGGAGGATGTTCCAATACAGTTATTTGTTACTGGCTAAAAACTCCCTCACAGACAGTGCCATGTGAGCTGGTGCACTGTCGTGATGCAAGAGCCATGAATTGTTGGTGAAAAGTTCAGGTCGTCTAACTTTTTCACGCATCCATTTCAACACCTCCAAATAGTAAACTTGGTTAACTGTGTCCAGTTGGTACAAATTCATAATGAATAATACCTCTGGTATCAAGAAAAGGTTAGCAACATTGTTGCAACAAGTTCACGAGCTTAATTGTCACACCTCGTATATTTAAAAACTATTTCTCAAAATATTTTTGCCGCTTCAATTTTTTCTTCTTTATAAGATTCAACATGCAATATTTGAGTAGCATGGGGAGAAGTGGCTCCAAGCTTATCACAATAGGTTTCAAAGAAACAGAATAAGGTGTAGAGAAGGGGAAGTCAGGAAGAAATAAAAAGGCCAAATAAGTAGTGGTGGTACAGAGAAGTCAGTGGAGGCTAAGACATACATATCTTCTGCCCTGAAATTTTGCACTTTGTGGTTAGGATCAAAGTATAAAAAAAATGTCACTGAGAGTAAATGGAAACATGAAAAGCATAAAATAAAGCTATAAAATCATAATACTTCACTTTATTTTTAATTATAATGTTTTCTATAGGTATATACTACAGGCCCAGGAGGTTGAATTCTACCTCCTAAAGATGTGTCATCTTGGAAAAGCCACATCAACTCATCTTGAAAATAGGGATGATTCTCTACTAAAAAAGGCAGAGCGCTGAATCATCTTTTGAGAAACCGTCCAGCTTTTTGATGGTGATAAAGGAGGGGTTTTGAGAGAAACAAGGATATATGGCTTCTTTATTGAGTACATAACGTATTAGCCTAGGATGGTGAGAGGGAATTATTCCAGAGTTGAAAGGGCTAGAAGCCAAATACAGATTTTAAGAGTCCAGAATTAAATATGTGGCCATCATGATTATACCTGTTAATCTCCAACATGAAGTAAGGCTTTTTAACCTCAAATAATGGTTAGTACTCAGAGGTGCTTAATGGCCTAAATAAAGCAGGTCAATTTATATGCCCCAGTTTAAAACAGAACATCACAAACTAATCTGAAGTAGGAAAAGGGCAGTCATCAAACCTGACCCCACCCTTATGACAGCAGCAGCTTTCACTGGGCAGCCAGTTAAACTAGCTAAATCCAATGAATTACTACAATGAACGTAGGCAATTCCAATCACATAGAAGAACCATTATTTAATGAAAAACAACAGGATAATGTATATTATAAATATAGCCTGACCTAAGGTGTAAATTCGGGTAATTTAGAAGTCAATTCAAAAGTCATTTACTATGTTTTCAGTTTTGTAATTAATATGCTAGTCAGAATAACTTCCTGCTCTGTATCTAGATGATTTCCTTTTGGCTTTGCCCAAGGTTCCCTTGCGTGTGATGAGATGATAAAGGACTGAACCCAAGCCTGCAGGACCAGATGGATCTGAGAATATCAGGTTTCCACTGCAGATTAAATCACTGTTCAAAGTAAAAGTCATCCCAGAGTGCCATTCTTGTTGTGGGAACTGTTTAGCATCTTTATCTTCCTGTGAGCCCTGCCCCTGAGGCCAAGGACCTCCTTATTCATTTGCATATTTCCAAGGCTTAACACTCTGTCAAACACTTGGTAGAAAAGGTGCTCAATAAGTGTATGTTGAATTTAGTTAAGCTATTTCTCTTCCCCCATCTTGGAGATAGACACACTGAAATTCAGAATCATTGAATGCCAGGGCTTCTGGGAAATAAACCACTCACAAGGAGTGTTAGTGGCATTTGGCATTAGCCTTTATTCTAATCTGGAGGACTCAGGTGGCATAACCATACACTGCTTTACTATGTGGCACAGGATTAGTGGAGAAAATGTTCAAGGGGGCAGGTGGACACCACATAGAGTTCACTCAATCCAAATATCTACTGAGCATCAATTTTGTGTCCCACACAATTCAAGGTGCTAGGCTGAGAAAGATGAAAAAAGCACAGGCTCTGACCTTAAAGACTTTAACATATGCATATAATTATGAAATAGCAGGGACTTTATATACCAAAGATTCAGAGCAAAAACCTAGAATATGGGTATAAGCTATGTGATCAAAAAGCTCCTTCAAGAGAAATAAGAAAATCAAGGGAAAAACTGATCAATATTTCGTTTTCAATTTGGTGTAAGATAAAGCACTTAGAGTTTTTTTTTAAAGTACACATTTTTAATTCCACGAATGAAAGAACTCAGACCTAAGTGGTTAAATTACCCACACAGGACCATATTACTAGTTTTCAGCACAGAAGTACTCACACACAGGTCTGCAGTGGTTTGATTCCCAAACCACTGCAATGTTTATGTGAACAAGTTTGGCCAAAGGCAATGGTTCTCAGTGTTGAGAAACCCAGGCCAGCAGCACCTGCACATAAGAACTTGTTAGAAATGCAAATTCTCAAGCTCCAGTCCATTTCTATTACCAGAAACTCTGGGGGTAGCACCACCAATCAGTGTTTAACAAGCCCTTCAGGTGCTTAAGATGCACGGTAAATTTGAGAACCAGTACCTAAGTAACAGGAAGTAAATCTGAAGTTCGAACAGAAAGGATCCAACTTTTCCAGTGTTGGCCAAATTTACTGGAGGGTTTGAAAAAGTAGAGTCTAGGACTGTGTTACATGTTTTATGCCTGTGTCAAATTAACTGGAAAAAAACGTAAACCTGTAACTTACCTCATCTGTATAGTGTGTAATGCACAAGAGTCCCTCACATCGTAATAAACCTTGCTGTGCCTTGAAATGACTGTCTACTGCAATACAGTATATAGAAAGAGTGCAAAAGGGGGTACAGCTGGAGGAGAAAGGGGGAAAAGATCATGAATTACAGGTGTCTGGTCAGAGGAGGAAATACTCCCTTCCTCCCTCCATACCTGCCCACCTTCTTATGCTGCACAGTAAGAACAGAAAGTTACTCGAGACACACGACCACAAACTTGAACTGCTGTGCTGTCACACACTTCCCAACAAGCCTCCCGTGCTACCCCACAACCTTTCTGAAGTGGCTTTCTGGATCAAGGTTCATGGGGCAGCTTGTAAGACAATTAGGGAGGAGGGAGGAGGGACTCCACTAGCATTCCTTGTGGTTGCTAGTGACTGAGGCTGCCCTGGGTGTCACCTGCAAAGTGTGGACAGAGAAAAAGCAACAGTTCTAAGCCTGGCCTCTAGGCGAGAGCCTGGATGTGGCACTGCTCCCCAACAGGGACCAAGGCAGACAGGGTTATCAAAGCCCAGAAAAATACAAATTGGGCTGACACTTTTCTGAGAGAACACAGCATATCCATGGCACACGAACTAACAAACTTTTAGTCAAACCAACCAAAAAGCAGGGGCCTGTACACTCCTGCTGAGGGAAATAGTGGTGCTGAGAAGTGCCAAAGCTGGCTGCTAGGGGGTCGGGGAGAAAAGTTGCAAGTGGAGGCAGCAGCCACTGGCTTGAGGGAAAGCCCGGGGTGGTCACAGCGGCAGCTGGAAAGCCAAAGGCAAGACTGTCTTCAAGGCCTAGTACGATCACTGGTGGTAAGATCACAGGTATTTCTGCATGTGCGTTGGACCAGGGGTTAGTGGTGGGAAGAGATAGGGCTCCTCTGGGCATGGAGCCTGCGGGGCTGATTCCTGAGCAATCTGAGAGGCGGGGTGAGAAGACGCTGCGAGAAATAAAGGGGCCTAGATCACTCCCCCCTCGGTTCCGGGGCAGCAATTGGCGCGGAAGCAATGGGAGGTACGGTCGAACTGCGTTTCTGCAGGCCTCAAGAGGGTAAGGAGGGCGGTGACTGGAAAGAACGCCTGAAACACCATCCACGTCCCCGGAGGTTCTAGCTCCGGCCACCCAGACACACGAGGGCCATAACGCCTGGGGCCCCTCACTCCACTGCCACCGCCCTTTCCCCAGAGCAGTGCGATGTCCCCAGGCTCCGGGGGGGCGGGGTCTCCGACCCCTCCTTCTCCTCCCCGCCCTGCGCTGCCCAGCTCAGCCCGATCCGGCCCGGCCCGGCCCAGCCCGCCAGCACTCACGGCTCCGACAGCTCCGGTGGCTCCTCCCCTGCCCCGGCTTCTCCCCCACCCACTCCCGGCCGAAGCAACGCCGCCGGATCCGAGCCGCGCGGGGCCTGGCGGGTCAGAACACGTGGGGCCTTTGCACCCGGAACCGGAAGCTGCTCTTCGCTCTGCCCCCTCGCCGCGCCGGAGCCTTTCTAGGCTCGGGGAGGTTTGGTCCTCTCTGTGTGCCTGACGCTGGTTGAGGCTCCCCTGCGCTCTGGGAGCTGCACGTAGTGCTAGCGGTCTCAGACCAGACCGCACGCCCGCACCTCTCTGCTTTCTTTTTGTTTTCTGTTTTTGATCTTTTGTTTGTTTTGCTTTTGATGCCTATACCTCGACTTGTTTCTCTTGGTTGTTTTACCCACTTTGCGTTGTCCGCGAAGCGTGGTAGAAAAGAGCAATTTTGGGTTTCAATACTGGCCTTTGCATTTACCATCAGTTACAGGGCATCGGACAAATCTTTCCACCTGTCTGAACCTCAGTGTCCATCTTCTAAAACGGGTGTAGTAATACCGTTGCTTTGAGAACTAAATCATAGTTGCATGTAAACTGATTAGAACATAATAGAAGCTTAGTAACAGAATAGTTATGATGTCATTGTTCTCTATTTTCCTTTGATCATTTCTTTGTGCTTCTTTACTTTGAGACTCTTCCATGATCTCATTTGCTCATTTTTGTCTGGGTCAGTGAGATTCCTCCCTGTTCCTGCCATTTTCATTTTCACTCTCTGCCCCTTCAATCTCCTAAGTCACCACTTTCCAGGTGTTCCTGGCCACCTTCTCTACCCCTTATGTCTTGTACATTTTATTTTCATGGGACACATTGCTAGGGTCTGTTTATTGTGTTTGAACCTAAAGTATTCATTACTTTGGTGAAGGGAGAGAAATACACAGTTCACAAAAGCCTACTGTGTGCCAGATGTTTTCTCTATATATCTCATTTAACGTTTTAAAATATTAAGTTCATAACACATAAATATGTTATTCTAAACATTTAAAACATTACAGGTAAAGCTAATGACTTTTTACTAAACTTGGCTTCCTCATCTCTCACCAAAAGTTTATTCTTGAGTCTGGTGTGTTTATCTTCCGTACTTTTTTCTGTACTTTTACATACAATACACATATGCATTTGTCATGCGGGGTGTCAGGCAGGGTCTCTGGTCCCGCTCCCCACACAAGAACGCAGGATATGGCTAGGCCAAACAGGAACACCCACAGAGCCATAGGTAGGGAAGTCAGACCACTATGGTCTCACTGGGTTTACACGACGTGCGACCTGCTGTCCACTTTGCTGCCAACCTACCGACTCTCCTCCACTCTCCTCCACTCTCCTTCAGTCTCCTCCTCTCTCCTCCTCTCTCCTCGACTTCCCTCCACAGCCGCGGCAGTTATATTAGTGGCCAATGGCTCAATGGTTACAGCTGACGGCCAACCAGCCACAGCTGATGGCCATCTACTACCTGAGCCAGCACCTTTCCACATGAGGCCGAGAGCCTGGAAACTGCTTTCTGGGGCTCTGTCCCCACAGCATTCATAGAAAATTATAGTACTGTTTTTTGTGTTATATGTGTGTATGTGTGTGTTCATGTTGCATTCCTCAATTTGCTATTTTCTTCTAGCAGCGGGCCTTGGCGATCTGTCCATAGTACATACAGATCTCACCTATTCCTTCTACTTTCTGCATAACGTTCCATAGTCTGAACAGCCATTTACCTATTGATAATATATAAGTTGTTTACAATTGCTGCAATTATAAACAATGCTTAATAAACATCCTCTTTGCGCATACATGCAAATGTTACTCTGGGACAGATACTGAGAAGAAGCATTGCTGTGTCATAGGTTGTATACATTTAATTAGAACTGCCAAAGTATCTTCACAGTGACTGCACCTATCTGTGTATGAGAATTATTTAACCCCCATATCTATGCCATTATTTTATGTTGCTGAACTAGTAAATTTTGTCCAATCTAATGGGTGAAAAGTGATGTCTCATTGTTTTACTTTACCTCCCCATGATTAATAGTGAGACTGAACATCTTTTGTGTGTTTATTGGTAACTTTTAGTTTTCCTATGAGTTGGCCTATTTTTCCATTCGGATTTTTTTGTCTTATTCATGTGTAGATGTTCTTTATGTATTCTAGATACTAATCATTTGATAAATATGTTGCAAATGTTTTCTTCAATTTCATAGCTTATAGTCTGTTTATAGTAGTAAAGTTTCAACTGTGATATACTGTTTTTCTGGCTTTGAATTTTGTGTCTTATTTAAAACAGTTTTTCCACACCAAAGTCATTGGGACTTCTTCCTATATTTTCTTCTATTACTTTTTGTTCTCCTTTTTATGGTTAGATTTTGAATTTATTTTTGTGAATGGTATAAATTGGGGATTCTAATCTAATATTGTCTATAATAATTAATTTCCACTTATAAAACATGGAGTATAGGATATTTACATAATAGAACTACAGAGAATATAATCCATATTTGATGTGACTTGTGTTCTGTCATTCCAGTTATCTGGTCCTTTATTCATCAGTGATTTATTTGTTGAGCAATGACTATTGCAGGACACCATGGTACGTATATGGAATACAGTGGAGGACAAAAAGGATGTAATATCTGTCCTTATGGAGCTTTCATGTGGTGTGTGTGTGTGTGTGTGTGTGTGTGTGTGTGTATGTTTCCTTCTTCCTCCTCCCCTCCCACTCTGGTTCAAGCCATTGTTTCTCAGTCTAGTTGTGTAGGACACAGCTCCCTGGCCCATGCTGGTATTATTAGCCTTGCACTCCCCCCAGTTAAGGCAGTTGCCCATCATGGGTCAGCCGTTCACAGCAGCTCACGGCAGCTCACGATGGCTGCCAGCCGCTCATGTTGGCTGCTGGCTGCTCCTGGCAGCTCACGGCAGCCCATGGCAGCCCACTGCAGCCCAGCTCCAAGAAGAGCAGTTGTTCACAATCTTAGCTGTAGAGGGCGCAGCTCACTGGCCCATGTGGGAATTGAATTGGTGACCTTGGCGTTAGGAGCATGGCGTTCCAACCACTTGAGCCACAGGGCCGGTTCTGTTGTGTGATTTTGATATGAAGGAGTTTGAGACAAAAGAAACAGAGTTTTAAATTACTTACACAATAAATTATGATTGTGTTAAGTTCCACAAAGGAAAAGTAAAGCATGTTATGAGAGCTTGTAACTTGAGGTCCAAGTACTGGTAGTGGTGCTGGTAGAGAGGTGGTCAGTGGAAGCTTTCCTGAATAGTAACCTTTGAGTAGAGTTCTGAAGGATGACTTGGCAGGCTGAAATTGAGGGTGGAGTGAATATGAAAGAGTATTTGAAGTAATGGGAAATAATATTTATGCAAGGGTCCTGAGGTGGGAAGGAGCTCACGGTATTGGAGAAACATAAAAGATTAGTGTTTCTGGGGCCAGAGAGCAATAGAGAAGTGTATGAGGTGGGCGTGGTATTGTGGATAGGGATCAGACCTAATAGACCAACAGTCTTACAGACCAAATTAAGCATTATCTGCTAAATTTAATGGGAAGCCATGGAAGGATTTTAATTAAATGAAATGATTAGATACATATTTTTATAAGATCTTTCTGGCCACTGAGGAGAATTAAAGGATCTAACAGTGGATGTGGAGAGGTAATTTAGGAAGCTATTATTGTAGGTCACATGCTTGGACTAAAGCCGTAGTGTGGAGATGGTGGGGGTGGCGGAAGCATTATTAGATTATAAATTCTTTAATAGTATGGATGAAGAGAAAATAACTAATTATTAGGAAAATGGTTGTTTCTGCACTTAGGATAGAGAGAGATTATTTTCTTAGAATCAAAGAAATGGCAGAGGTAATTAGTGGAATTAGCTCAGTTGAAAGAAACTAGAGTGCTGTTTCTTTCACTCTAGCCCTGGCCACAGAGACAACCTGCCAGAGCTTGAGATGTCACATGGCACCCTGCTGTTTCTTAGGACTCTGGATCCCAAATGTCTTTCCAAAATGTATATATACCAGCTTTCCACAAGAGAGTAAGAAATTGTACAAGGACCCACCCAAACATCATCATGAACAACCTGCCTAAAGGAATTTAAATAGAAAAACATACTTAAAGGAAGGGAGCTATCATAATATGACCTAAGTGTGGCAAACAGGGAGGAACCTAGTAAGTCTGTCTGTTAGACTCCCTTCTGTGTCCCATTGTTTCTGGCTGGGCCCTTTTGTTTACCACGTTTGCTCTTTGCTCATGTTTGCTCATGTTTGTCATCTACCTGTGAATTGCCCACTTTCCTTTAAAGTAAAAACCCCAACCTCCCTTTATCTTAGCGCAAGATGGCATATAAGCCTCTGATGACAAATGGCCCAATTTGTCATCAAGCCCTGTATCCTATGGAATCCCTGTATGTACATACATAGTAAATGTGGTTATTTTCTTCTGTTAATTTGTCTCATGTCAATTTGATTATTAGATCAACTAGAAGAACTAAGAGGGAAAAGAAGGGAAAATTTTCCCTCTTCACAAGCCCCAATTGCCTGACTGCCAGTGCCTCCCCCAGCCCCATATTCTCATGGAGCTCCATAGGTATGAAATTAAACTTGATTTTCTCCTGTAAATCAGTCTCATGTCAACTTAATTTTTATACCAACCATAAGAACCTAGGAGGCTAGACGAGAAATTTTTCCTCCTTGACAAAACCATTCTTTTGATGATAGATTTTAATAATATTTATGTCCTTACGGTCTCACTCTTTGCCTTCAAATGTTCTATTTTCCCTGCCTAGCCCTAAGACAAAATCAGGGACAGCAGTTGAGATAATAACGTTTTCACCTCATTACACTTTGTTTTGCATTTGCAGTTTCAGTTCAATAATAAAAAGAATGTGCAATAATCCTTTTTTAAAAAAACACAGTTTTAATGGGCTTTTAATGATAGTATTTCTTTGTTGTTGGAAAAGAGACATATATAACACTCATTATTACCAACTGTGACTTACCTGCATCATCGTTCTCTAAAAACCTTTTTCTGACAGATGTCTTGACTGAGAACAAGATTAAACCAGAAGGTTTGTCACCTGTCTTGAGGGACCTTACATGCTAATGCTACATGCCAGCTCTGAACTTAATGTAACCTTGGGACTGAGTTTACCAGCAAGAAAACCTTCATAGTTATATTGGCTCTGAGACTGTTACTGGTTTCCTAGTGTCGTGTGGGGCGGCCTGTGGGGTCTCTGCTCCCCCTCCCTACATAAGAACGCAGGATATGGTGAGGCCAAAAAGGAACACCCATGGAGCCATAGGTAGAGGAGTCACACCACTATAGTCTCGCTGGAGGCTGGATCCACACGACCTCCAACCTGCTGTCCACTTTCTGCCTGCCAACCAACCGACTCCCCCTCCCCAGCGCAGCTGCGGCAGTTATATCAGTGGCCAATTGGCTAACCGGCTACATCTGACGGCCAACTAGCCACAGCTGACGGCCATCTACTAGCCAAGCCAGCATCCCTCCACGGGAGGCCGAGAGCCTGGAAACTGGTCTCTGGAGCTCTGCCCCCACACTCCACCCCTACAGGGTCTCGCCTCACAATTTACATGACAAGCATCTTCCCGAGGGTCCCTGTGTCATATTAGCCTACAGGCACCTACGGCCAAAAAGAAACAGTAGTCTTAGGAACCAACAATGGCAAATCCCTTCCATCTGGGAGGATACACGCTAACTTTTTGTCCTGGGAAAGGAGGGTCGCTGCCACTGGCACCTTTCCTGGTTTGTGGTACCAGACCTTTATGGCAGTGCTTGGGGTCCCTTGCGTAGTTTCAACATGTAACAGAACAGGGACCCCATAATAGGCCATAGTGAGAGCATATAGGTTCCCCGCAAAATCATCCCAGTATCGGAACCTCTGTATATTATAGTCACTTGTGGTGGCCACTCAACCGCCACCCCTGGCGTCACTTGCAAATCATGAGTCAAACCGGCCCCCATGGGGCTATCAGGCCCAACCACCGACAGTGGGGGCTTTTGACCTGCCAGGGCCAAGTCCATTGCTGTCGTTCCCGTGCTTTCAAGCCTGTGGGTGCTGGCAGCAAAATTTCCATTTCTGCTGTAGCCTGGCTTTAACAGAGTCTCACTGGTGGTAACTTGTAATTCAATGGGAGCGGCCGTCCGATGTAGCAGAGCTTCCACTGGTGCGGGCCCTCCCTTCCGTGGTCTCTCATTCAGGACTCTCAGTCACGCATCATGGGAGGGTGTTTTGATACCTGGAGACTTTGCTTCAAAAGGCCGTTGTAGCGTTCAATCATGCCAGCTGCTTGTGGGTTATATGGGGTATGAAACTACCATTGCACGTCCATCCTGGCAGCCCAGTGCTGCACTTCTTGCCCCGTAAAATGGGTACCCCTGTCACTTTCAATGACTTGGGGGCACCCATAGAGGGCACGCAGCCATGTAAGAGCGACCACTGTATGCCGCTGATCTGCAGCTGGACACGGCCAAGAACATCAACCCCGTAGCAGTGTCCACTGCTGTAAACGCATATATCGCATTGCGGGCCTTAGGCAGGGATCCAATATAATCCACTTGCCAGCAAGTGCGGGGCACCCTCCCTTGTGCAATCTGCTGTGTCTCACAGGGGAGCCTCCGCCTTTTGGGGCTGTCCTGGGCACAGACGGCACAATCATAGCAGGCATCTGCTATCTCCTCCCATTTCAAAGGCAGACCCCAGAGTCTGCTCACCTGCCACATGGTTCGGCTTCCAGCATGCTGCAATTTCCTATGCAGCCAATGGGCCACATCAGTGGCAGGAGCCCGTTCTAACCATCGGACCCGTGCTAGGGCATCTGCTTCATCATTACCTGGGGACACTAAGGGGGAGTGATCTGTGACATGCATTAGGGTCACCTCCTTTCTTTGCCCTAGGTCCCAGAGGTCCTGCCACATGGCTTGACCCCACAGTGGATGGTGTCCTACCAACCAGTTTTGGTGTTTCCACGTAGGAAGTCACAACATTAGGCCCTGGAATACCTCCCAGCTGTCAGTACAAATAACTAGGGGCCCGGGCTCTTGGCTGATTACCATCCACACACCTCATAGCTCAGCCCACTGACTACTCTGGCCCGTCCCAGTATCAAACCAAATGGTGTCTGTTTTGGGCTGCACACCAATAGCTGTCCAAACAGCTACAGCTCCTTGGCTAGAACCATTGGTAAACCAGGCATCTTCAGGTATTAGGGGCTGTCCTTCTTTATAGGGTGAGGGCTCTAAGTCCTCCCCTCTTGGCAGAGCACTTGGCTCAGCCTGGGCTACAAGCTCCACAGGCCCCAGGACCTGTTGTAGCTCTGTGCTCAAAGGGCTTGAACTAAGGGTGCTACGTTGCTCCAAGTAGGCGCCCCACTTGGCGAGGGTGGTGGTCGGTGCCACACCCATTTTGGGTCCCTGGGTCCATGTATGGACCCACCCCTGGACAGGATAGGTTGTTCGAACCAACACCCGTGCCATTCCTGTGATGGCTTCTGTGGCCACTAGGGCTGCATACACAGCGGCCAGCTGTTTCTCTATTAGAGAGTAGCGGACCTCCGCTCCTTTCCATAATTGGGACCAAAATCCCACTGGCAACCGGAGATGCTCCTGCCGTTGCCAGAGGCCCCATCCATACCCCTCTTGAGTTACATGAACATCAAGTTCAAATGGGCGGCCAGAGTCCACTACTTGCAGAGCCTGTGCCTGCTGCACTGCTCGTTTTGTGGCAACAAAGTCTTGCTCTATAGCCTCTGTCTAATCCCATGAGGTCCCCTTTTTTATCATGTTATACTAGGGCCTTCCATTTGTGCTAAATGGGGTACAAACGCCCACCAATATCCTAGCAGACCCAAATACGACTGCAGTTTGGAGACCTTGGTCGGCCGGGGAAAGGCTTGTATTTTGTCAATAATCGCTTCAGGTATGACCTTTGTTTTACCCGACCACATAACACTCAAAAACTTGACAGATAAGCCAGGGTCTTGGGCCTTTTCCTTGTTCACCGCCCAGCCGCGTAACTCCAGGTGGCAGAGAAGAGAGGGAGCTGCTTGCTCTAAATCTGAAAGACAAGCTGATGTTAATAAAATATCATTGACATAATGAAACAAGATCACAGAGGACAGGTGATCCCACTGTGCCAAATCCTGGGCTATAAGCTCGTGGCAGATAGTGGGGCTGTGCAGGTATCCTTGCGGAAGGAATTGAAAAGTCCAAGGCCGCCCGTCCCAAGTAAAAGCAAACTGCTTTTGACACTCAGGTGCAATGTCAATGGAGAAAAAAAGCATTGGCTAAATCCACTGCATAATCATACGTTCCCAGGTGGACAGACGATCCATCAAATCGTGAATTGAAGGCACTGCAGTGTGCAAGGGTGGCGTCACCTTATTTAACTCCCTATAGTCCACAGTCATTCGCCAGGTCCCATCTGGCTTCTTGACAGGCCATACTGGGGGGTTAAAGGGACTGTGTGTTGCCCTCATAATATGTGCCTTCTCCAATTTCAATATTGTACGACCAATCTCCTCCTGCCCTCCTGGCAGGTGGTACTATAACCACGCGCCAGGGCTGTGGCAACACTTGAGGAGGGTGGTGAGCATGCCCGCGTGTCACCGCTTTCACCACCCGGATCCGGAGATGGAACTCTCCTACCAACGTCTGTAAGCTGAGGCCATGTAGCACTTCCACCCCTAGAACATCCTCCAGAATGGGGGAGACATAAACTTTGTAGGTACGAGGCGGAAGCCTTCCTATACCCAGTGGTAAGGAAACAGCTTTCACAGTCACAGTCTTTCCCCCGTAGCCATCAATGCAGATTGCTGGTCTGGGGAACAGTTCTGGGTTCCCATAAACAAGACTGCAGTCTGTGCCAGTGTCAACTAGGGCCAAAACCCTCTGCACATTAGAAGGGGACCAATGTATGGACAGTGCCACGTGGGGCCTCCTGTGGGGAGCCATGATTTCCTTGCAGACTGGCTCAGTTTTAGTTCCTGAGGCATTGTCTCTGCCTGCAATTGGAGGGTGCTTGCAAGCTGCTAAGGAATGAGGTGGGAACGGCCAGTTCCCGGACACAGATCACTGATGATTATCAGGGTAATTGGTGGGCTTTGTCATTGAGATAATGACTTTGGGAAAGTTTCAGTGAGTCTGTAGTTCATATGTAAAAGTTGAAAATTTTACTTTCAATGAGGCAATGCACATTCGTGATTGCTAAGCTGCACTTACACAGATGGTTTAAATTGGTAAAGGAAAGTAAACTCCGCGCTTCAGGATCACTGAAGACCAGCCGCATCATCATTTTGTGTGAGTGTCTTTTTTCATTCCCACTCCCCCATTCAAGAACTGTTCGATTTGTGGCGGCTGGCCCGTCACAGCCTCCGGTCCCTGCTCATCCCCTCTGACCGGGTACCTTGGCCCCACACCTAATCAAGCTGAAAGGAGTCGGCCTCAAGTGGCCACATGAAGTCCTGGAGGGACACGGGTTGCGCTTTCCCAGACTTCTCCTTCAGGCTTCTCCGGAATTGCTGTTCCGGACAGAACTGTTCCCAAAGTTCCAACAACAGTGCATTGGGTTGTCGGTCTATTTTCTCCCGATCGACCCCTGCTGCCACGAGATCACGCCACATCTGTGCACGTGTTACTCTCTAAGGCCTGCAACCTCGCCCCTTTACTTTTGATTTGGGCTTCCAGGTCTCAACTGCGTGGACCTCCTGTCTTAACTTCCTTCGCCTCCGGCTTTGAACATCCCCTAGGGTGGCCATGGCAGTTGTAACTTCATGGATCCGTCGCCCCACATAAGGTGTAAGAATGGCAAACAACGATCCAAAAGCACTTCAGGTGCAGTATCCAAAACCAGATCTCTCATGCTGGCTGTAAGAAACTTGTCATCCGAACCCTGCATGTCAGGGTAGAAAATAGCATGTCTCATACCCATTTCACGGATGATTTGAGTAAGTTCCATATATGACTGCCATTGATTCACAGTGTCCGGCAGCTCGCCAGCCTGTCCCCATACTGTGCTACCGCAGCAGTGAGCCACTCCATTAGAGTGTGGCTGCGCTGGTTTGGGGCCAACCTATAGCAGTTCTGTAACCGTTGTTGCAGGGACGGATGCACTGTCACAAAGGCTAGCTTTTCCATCTCGCCTGGGGAGCAGAGAATGTTGTCTGCTCCCTCATCCCATAAACGTAATAACCAAGCCGAGACTGGCTCTCCAGGGCACTGTCTGTACTGCCTCCCCAGTTCCTGCAACTCAGTGGGAGTGTAAGGGGTGTAGGTCCTGAACTCAGTCACAGCTGGGTTGCCTGCAGCAACGCCCCCGGGGCCCAAAGTTTGCTCATGTTTTACCCTTTGCTTCAAGAGTGGCCGTGCTTGGGGGTTGGGAGCTACATTGTCTCCACTCGCTTCCTCCGCCTCTGCCTCAGAGTCTCCACTGTGGGGCCCCTCTTCTAACAGGCGGACCCGAGCTTCCAGCTCCTCCAACCGGGACACCTGGTCTGGCACCTGGGCTATTTCATTAGGCACGTTTTCTGTGTTGAGACTCAAGGCCGTGAGGAACGTCCAGCCCACACGGCCGGCTGTAGTCCTTGCCTCCTCTGGTAACCGCTCAGCCAGAGCCTGCAGGGCCCTCTCCATGCTGGCCAGAGAGCCATCCATGTCCTCCCACCCTTCCTTGGGGGTCTGTCGTGAGGGGGACTCTGCTCGCTGGACCAGTTGTCACGCGGGGAGGCCTGCAGGGTCTCTGGTCCCACTCCCCACACAAGAACGCAGGGTATGGCTAGGCCAAAAAGGAACACCCACGGAGCCATAGGTAGGGGAGTCACACCACTCTACTCTCACTGACAGCTGGGTTGGAGACACAGGAACCAGGAGCAACATAATTCTCAACCCTCACTGTGCCGCTTGCAGGCTCAGCCACCATCTTTTTGCTAGCTCCCCATTTTCTGCTATCCTAGCCACGGCAGTTATATTAGTGCCCAATGGCTCACTGGTTACAGCTGACGGCCAACTAGCCACAGCTGATGGCCATTTGATCAGTTGATGGCCATTTACTACCTGAGCCAGCACCTTTCTATGTGAAGCCGAGAGCCTGGAAACTACTTTTTGGGGCTCTGTCCCCACAGGGTCCAACTCCTGAGAACCGTGGCCACTGGACACCACACACTGTGTGGGGGCCACACGTCCTCCTGCCCAGAGTCAGACTCCATTCCTACCTGGTCGGAAGCTTGCTCACCGTGCCAGGTGTCTGAGTGGGTGGAGGCTTTGGTGTAAGATATCCACAACCCTCGGAGCCTAAGGCCGCAGCAGATCACCAAAATGAAGGCAACGCTGTCCATGGCCAAGAGGGTGGTGTGCCAGCTGGAGGCTTGAGTCTCCCAGGCAGACCGTGCCTCCTGTTCCCGGTGTCACTCCTCATGGGCCTCCCGAAGCTGAATTCTCACACGCACAAACTGCTCCACCATGCTTTGGTAGGTTTTGGCCGGCACCATACCCTGCGTACGAAACTGAGCTTTTATATATATAAACTGCTCCAGTATATTCCGGAGAGTTTCGGCCGACCTGCTCGCTGCGCCATGTGTTGTGGGCGGCAGCCTGGGGGGTCTCTGCTCCTGCTCCCCACATAAGAACACAGGACATGGTGAGGCCAAAAAGGAACACCCATGGAGCCATAGGTAGGGGAGTCATACCACTATAGTCTCATTGGAGGCTGGATTCACACGACGTGTGACCTGCTGTCCGCGTCTCTGCCAACCGACCGAGTCCCCCTTCCCAGCACAGCTGTGGCAGTTATATCAGTGGCCAATTGGCTAACCGGCTACAGCTGACGGCCAACTAGCCACAGCCCACGGCCATCTACTACCCGAGCCAGCACCCCTCCACGGGAGGCCGAGAACCTGGAAACTGCTCCCTGGGGCTTTGTCCCCACACCTAGGCACATGGCCTATCTAGATTGAAGCATAGAAACTGGCATGATCCAATAAAAAAGTTTTATGATACTTCCAAATTTTGGTATTACCTAATAATAAACACCTTTAGATTCATCTAAAAGTTTGTTTTATATCAAGACAAATATCCCCTTATTGAGTTATTATCAGGCAAAAACCTGGTTCATTTCAAGCATTTTTGAAAGGCTGTTAGAATTGATTATGAGGCTTCGGGGAACTTCTATTATGAAGAAAATAAGTACTGAAAAAATGAGGTGTGGGATGCCTTATGACTTTGACGAGGATATGAGGCAAAGGGGGTCATTATGAACAAAGAGCAAGACTGGATTTCTTATATTGTTAAAAAAATTACTGACAGTGGTTTTTACTTTCAGCTTATAACTGAGAAAGTCTTGAGCTCTACCTCATCCATCTGAGGGTAATCTGGGATTTCTTTGCTGGAGAATTAGGTCACTTCCCCTCTTCAAGAAGGACTCCTGGTTCATTTATATGTAGCTAATTCTTACAGGGGAACCTAATCATCATAGTTTGCTTTCACATATTTATCTTCTGCACAGTCCTTTCTCACATTTAATTTTTGTATCTGCATTAAGTTCATTTTGAGGTGTTTCATGTTTTACTCTGCATGACAAGTCTTTGGAAAAGCCATTGCCTTCCTTAAGGCTCCTTTCACCTCCTAGTTTCTAGGTGAAATAAACTTTGTTTATTCTAAACAAAGGGATTTAGAATAAAGGGATAGTATTTAGCACCGACACCACCTTAATAATCTTAAAGGAGGAGTATGCTACGGGTCTCAGGTACATGAAAAAAACAGCTCCATGGAATAAGGAGCAACTGTTAAGTGAGAGGTACAGATAGAGAAAGCCTTCTGGCAGCCAGGGGCTGAAGGATGGTAGAAAGGATAGAAAGGATATAGATATAAGAAATCACAGTGAGTGATCCTGGAATTACGAGGATGGTTGCCAAGAGAACCAGGAGCTCCAAAATGCTTGGATCTGCATAGGCTGCTTTCAAGATGGGGCCAATGTCACAGTAGAAATGATTGATGATGTTGCTACAGAATGGCAACTGGATGAGCAGCAGCACCTGGCAAAAGACAATGGTTAAGCCCACAACTCAGGAGCTGTGGGCCAGTTGGAAGCCGAGGTTGCTGGTCATTATGGTGGGGTAGTGAAGGGGCTTGCAGATGGCCAGGTAATGGTCAAAAGATGTGACAGTGAGGCTGAAGATCTCAGTGGTGCCCAGGAAGAAGTGGAAGAGGGCCTGCCGCAGGCAGCAGGGGGTGCAGATAGCTTTTTTTTTTTTGCCACCAGAGAAGTTTCCAGCAGTTTTGGGATGACTGTGGTGGTGTACCAGATTTCTAGGAAGGACAAGTTGCAAAAAAAGAAGTACATTGGAATTTGTAGCCCAGGCTCAGCCCAGACAATGGCAATAATGAGCCCATTGCTTGCAAGGGTTAATTTGTAGATGAAAAAGATCACTGTAAAGGGAGGGATTTGTACTCCTTAGATACAAGGAAAGCCTAGGAGGATGAACTCTGTGATTCTGTGACATTTCTCATGTCTCTTGGTACTCTAAAGAGACAGGCAAGAAAGTAGCACCTTAGAATCTCACATTAAAATACAGTTTAAATAAACAAACAAAAAAGGAGGATTTTGATTCTATTTAAGGTCCTTCAAGACATTCTGCCTCCTTCACATACACATAAACACCAAGCACTCCTTCCTTACTCGTGATTTGGCTTGTTCCTTTGCCAGGTAAACCAGCTTTTAATGGATTTTGAAAGTACTAAGTACACTTGATGAATGGAAAAGTACCATTTCATCCTTATACAACAATGAGAGTTATCATTGTAATGTGATGGTTTATCTGTCAATAGTGTGTGTGTGTGTGTGTGTGTGTGTGTGTGTCAGACAGAGAGAGAGAGAGAGAGAGAGAGAGAAGTATAATGTCAGCCTTCTTCTACAACACATATCATGTTTATCTAAGCTTTGTGGAGGAATGGGCTACAGGTGGTGACTGAATGATTCTTTTCAGATTCTGATCACAGACAGCACTGCTGTGGTATCGAGGTTACAAAGTGGTGCACATAGAGGGAGATACAGATTTTCTCTACTTTTGTGAGGGGCATGGCTTGGCTTTGGCACCATGAAGACCCAGGAATAGCAGCAATGGTACCAGTAGACATAGCAGTGTCTTGTAAGAGTAGTGGTCCCAGCAGAGTGGCAAGCAGTGCACAGCAGAGGGGATGCAGAGCAAAGGACAAATGGCAAGAACCAGGTGATCATTATCTGGACAACTGACCGGACTGGGCTGTGAGTATATATGAGGTTTTGTAAGATTTGGAGGGAGGTTAAATATCTCAAGTTAGCAGGTAAAACCATATTCAGAGAAACACAGCAAAGTAACCATAGAAAACTAAGATTATAGATTTAAAATCCTGGAACTTCAATTTATATTCTTATTAAAATTTAATTGTATACTCTAGATTCTCTTTTTTACTTCTTTTAGAAGTCAGGGCAGCCCGGTGGCTCAGGCTGTTGAAGCGCTGTGCTCCTAATGCTGAAGACCGCCGGTTCGATTTCCATATGGGCCAGTGAGCTGCACTCTCTACAACTAAGACTGTGAACAACAGCTCTCCCTGGAGCTGGGCTGCCGTGAACCGCCAGAGTTCGGTGTGTGCTGCCTGTGGGCTGCTGTGGGCTGCTGTGTGCTACCGTGAGTGGCCAGTGGCTGCGCTGGCCGACAGCCGGCATGAGGGGCTGGCAGCCGTGAGTGGCAGGCAGCCGAGGAGAGCTGCTGTGAGCCGCTGACAAAAACGACCAGTGACCAACTGCCTCACCCGGGTGGAGTGCAAGGCTAATAATACCAGCATGGGCCAGGGAGCTGTGCCCTGCAACTAGACTGAGAAGCAGTGGCTTAAAAACCGGGGTTCGGAGGGTGGGGGGACAGGTGGACATGGGAGGGAGACAGGGGAGGCAGGGGCAAAAAAAAAAAAAAAAAAAAAAAGTCATACTGTATAGAGTCATTTTTGCGAGAACCTGTAAGGCCCGTTGCCATATTTCAGTCTCTTCCTGAAAGTCAAGGGGATATTAACCCCTCAGCAGGATCCTACATCCCTGCGTGATACGTGAGATGTGAGTGGGGAACAAAGTACCGGTGTACAGGTTCATATAGAGTAATACAGCTCTATCTGGGAGTGGTCCAGGAGAGGCGACTGGACCCATGATGGGTCTGAGGCAAGCTGGTCTTGCAAGAAGAGTCTTGGAGAGTCCTGGAGTATGGTGGCTTGCACCTTGCAGAGGGTCTTAGCTGGAGTGCCCGGTCAGGCTTCTCACAGCACTGCTCTGGAGTTCTGCTTTTATCCTCTTTTCCTTGGACTTGTTTACTTCTGGTTATCTAGGTGACAACCAGAAGTTGTTTGCCAGGAGTTTTTTTACCTCTGAGGTGATAATCAGAAGTTGTTTTGTTGAAGGTGTTTATCGCTCAATTTGTTATGTTCAGTTTCACACAAAAACATGTTTTTCACTTCATTCTTATCAGTCTCACACATGTGTGGCCATAGTCCTGGCCCTACTAATAAGCAACTTGTTTTGCAAACCTCAATCCACATATATAATACGTTTTATATGCTCTATACATGCCATCCCCTGATTTCTGAAATGTTACAAAGAAAACATTCAGAAAATCACCATTATTGTGTTTTAGCAAAAATTTTTCCTGTGCAACAGGTGTGTATTATATATTTAAGAAAATACCATCCCAAAAGAATACATATCATATAAAGCAAAATTTCTTTAAATCCACTCCAAACATTTCAAATGATAGAATTCCAGGTGTTGCAAAAGAAATACAAAGGGTTATATGTGCTCCACAAGCCAGAACAAGTGTGTAAGCACAGGGATCACTTAATGAGTCCTCAAAAGGAACAAGACGTACTTAATTCAGTGGCCGTACCTTCCTTAGATAATCCTGCATTCATGGTATAAACCAGTTTTGGTCGTATGTTCCTCCAATGCATGGAGGTGTTTGATGGTGTCATCATGAGTGGCCTTTAGGACATCCAAATTTTGATGAATATCTTCCTTGACTGTGGTGGAATTAATCCAAGGAATTGATTTACTAGTATCTGCCACTGTGGATGGAAGGAAGTGGTATGATAAATGTGTATTAGTGGAGGTCATGTAACTATGACCATTAAAAGTAATACTAATAACATTCAAAACATGAATGCAAGCTGTAAAGATTAAATTGTTATTTGACATGGCTGTATGATTAAAATAGAATAACTGAGCTATGTTTCATGTACACAAAATCCACGCGCCCCAAGCTCTTTACAAGTGTTGGGGTTTCCATTTGTACCATAGGAATATCAGAAAAGGTAACTTCCACTGGTTGCATAGCAAAGTAAATAGATGAAGTGAAAAGATGAACAAGATCTCTAGAAAGGTAGATAAAAGGGTCTTTCAAGGGGAACGAAGAGCCTTGTAGATAGAAGGGTCTTTCAAGGGGAACGAAGGTTCGTCCCTGAATTGTGACGGGTATAGCATCAATGCCATAGAAAAGTACTGAAGCTGTATCTATTAGTTCTATTATATTGATCTGACATTCACCATCGGCCATACAGCGAAATGGCCTGGAATAATCCATTTCTAACAGAGAAGAAGTGCTCCAAGAATAAGTAGATGCAGAACCATAATTAAAGGGTCTCTGAATATCAGCATAAGCAAGCTGCAGCAAAGTGTACTTTTTGTCACAGCACCCTCTTAGCTGGTTATCTAAGTATTGGGATCTAAGAAAGAAGGAATTTTTTTCTAACTGCTCATGTTGTTCTTGTAGTTGTTGAGTTTTCGTAGGTGCATGGATAAAAGTAGCAAGAATACTTAAAAGTTTGGGGAGATTTGATTGGCTTTGTGGAGCTGTAACAGTCCACGTCCTCCTGAAGTCCAATAAGTATTCCGTCCTCAATCAGCGATTATATCCAGTGGGGAGAGTTTATTTTTATGACCCTTGATGGTGATTTTATAAGGAAATTTACAAAGTTTGTTGTCAATTGGCAAATTGACAATGTCTGGTGAGTGATTGAGATAGGAGTGAGATGGTTCACGTCCAAGTCTTTCCTTTGATTTAAATGGAAACATGTAACATCCAGTGCCAATTAAAAAAAAGAATGTTGCTCTAGTAATTTTAGTTCCCTTTTTAAAAGTCCATTGAATCTTTCTATATTGCCTGAAGCAGTGAGATTATAAGGCAAATGATATTGCCACTGGATTTCCAAAAGTTGTACCAGATTTTTAGTTGCTGGAAGTAAAATGTGAACCTTGATCACTTTCAATAATCTTAGGTGATCGATAGAAACAACATCATCAAAGAATTGCTCTTTGGGCTGCCTTCGATGTGGGTTTGTGACAGGCTACTGCAACTCCGAAGCCAGGGTATTTATCCACCAAGGTGCATGCATATTTTTGGGCGTATGAATGTGTTAATGGTCCAATAAAATCAATTTGACAAAGAAAATTAAAAGTGTGTATAGATGTAGTATCAGGTGGTTCTTTATATCTGTATCTGTCACTAAATATTTTGCAGTCAACACATGCAGAAATAATATGCTTAACGCGTTGCCATGAAATTTGTAAACCTCTTTTAGTCAGCCAATTATAAAGGTAGCGTGTTCCTAAATGCCCTAAGCTATTATGGATCTGTTTAACAGTATCATCAACTATAATAGGTTTGTGTTTTGTAACTTGTGTTGCAGGAGTGACATAGTCTTTTAGAAGAGCTTGGGGCTTACGCTCCCTCTGTGGTCTATGCGGTTGTATTTTGGGGTCTAAGGATTGTGTTTTTTCTGGCTCATTAGGAACTTTAAATGCTCCAGTTGTATCATAGTCTTGATATTTAACAGGAAATTTGATTTGTCTCTTTGGCCTAGATAGTGAGTCCTTAGATTCTACCCTTACCTCTGATTCTTTGGTGAGAGAGCCTACAATGTTATTATAATATTCTTCTGGTGTTTCTCCCTTCCTATGTGCCGATACATGTGTAACTAAGATCTTAATCTATTCAGCTAATAGGCTTTGTTCTTTCCAGTAATCCCTGGATCAGACTTCTCTGCCATTAATTTTGAAATCTGTCTTTTCCATCTTTGTGACAAAATTGTAATTCCATTAGCAATTGCCCAGGGGTCAGTAAAAATTCTAACCATAGGTTGCTTTTTCTGTACTGAGTGTCTCACTGCCAACACCACAGCTATGAGCTCTGCATGTTGAGCAGAACTGCTCTTACCTCGTTCTCTGAGAACCACCCCATCCTCTGGCCTGAAAGCTACTGCTGTCCATGCAGTCACGCCCTTAATAACCACTGCTGAGCCGTCTGTGAACCAGATGTTCTGCAAGACAGGAGACCAGGATGAGCCCCATTTTTCTATTGGGACGTGGATCTGCTCATCCCTCGGACCAGGGTCCGGCAAGTCTATCTCTGCCTTGTGAATCTCCCCTGCGAGAAGACTATGTTGCCCTTTCGTGGGAATATCCCTGCCTTGGATATACCATTTCCAGGCTAGCAACCACTGGTCATGTTGGACACCCATTGTTTCTTCTGGCCTCAGCTTAGTCTACTGTAGGACAGGTACTGTGTTTCCAACAGTGAGCTTGGTGTTGCCTGTGAGAGGCTCTGTTGATTTTAAAGCTTCATATAAGAGCCAGACTGATCACTAAAATTTAGTAGATTTATTAGGAGAGTATGGAAATGACTTGGTCCAGAAACCACATAGTTTGAACAATTTATCCCCTTTTTTTCTGGTCCATAGAGACCATGTACCATGATCACCTGTCTGTACTAGTTCCAGGAGTAAGTCATCACCTTGTGCTGGATATACTAGGGTTTGAAAGGTGATAATATAGTCTTTTAACTGCTGAAAAGCTTTTTCCTGTTCAGAGTCCCAAACGAAATTTTCTGCCTTCCTAGTTATTTTGTACAATGGTGACAGCAACACTCCCATATAAGGAATGGGGTATGTCTGAGCCATGTCAGACATATCAGCCTCTGAGCCTGTACCTTATCTTTGGATGCTGTTAGAGTTTTAATTTTGTCAATTGCTGATTGCGGTACTTGTCTTCCTTGTGAATTCCATGTTATGCCTAAAAATTTAACAGTTGCTGCGGGACCTGAGGACTTTTCCTCCTTTACGGTCCATCTTCTTGATCTTAAGTCCTGTATCAATTTTTGTGTTTCCTGTTCCAATATGTGTTCCTCATCATGTATCACAATGATATCATCAATGTAGGAGATAATAACAGAAGAGTATTTAGAGTTGTCAATTTGTGATGCCAAGATGGAATGTGCAATGACCGGACTATTCAAGTATTCCTGTGGTAACCTATTGAATTGATATCGTGCACCTTCCCATGGAAAGGTGGTACATTCCTTGCTGTCCTATGTAATCGAAATGGCAAAGAACATGTCAGACATATCAATTGTCACATAAAATTTGCTGCTTCTCTGGGTAATTTTATTAATTACCTCCTCAGGGTCAGGCAATGCCTCTGGCATTTTGGAGCTATTTTTATTAATATTTCTGTAATCAATAGTCAATCTGTATTGCCCATTTTTTGTATTAATGGACTATCAAATCTGTGAGAGCGACCTTTAGAGATTATGCCCTCAGTCACCATTTCCTGAAGTTTAGCAGTAATTTCCTTATGTTCCCCCTTAAGAGGGTACTGTTTAGTAAAGCATTGTCCAATAGGTTTCGGTAATTTTACTGGATCAATCTGGACAGATACTAAGTCACATTTGAAGCCAACTACATTATTTTTTAAGGTTTTAAGTGGAATAAAGGAAAAAAAACAAAGAAGGTAAAATGTCCATCCCCAGGATATTTTCTAAATTTTGTCCTGTATAGGCATAGGAGTTAATTGGTTCCTATCATAATTATTTATAATGATGGGAGTTTTATATGCTTTGGAGAGTGAACCCCTAAGCCCTTCAATATTGCAGGATGGAAATGTTCCCAAATTCCTGCTATCTGTTTGATTCAGCAGAGTAACATGTAAGCCTGTATCAATTAAGAATTCTACCACCTGGGGGTGTAAAAAAAAATTCTATATATAACTTTATATAATGTCTATTATCCCCGGGTCGACCATGGATATTAGCCGTGTCCACCCGGGGGGTTGACCTGTTTTTTTAAAAGAATTTTTGAGTATATTGTACTTGTGATTGTTGGTCATCTCTAGTGTTCCATGTAGGATTCCTGTTGAGAGGTTGTTTTAGGGGTTGTGTAATTCCCCTAGACTTATTTTGAAAATTAGGGCTCCTGTAGGAATTACCCTGAAAATGGGAATTCCACTGTAGATTCCCTGAAAAATTATTCACCTACTGATTTCTTGGAGTCCAAGTTTTTGGAGACCATTCCCTGAACATATTAATAATGGGTCTTGGTTTTTGGGAAAATCTGCCATTCCAGGGCCTGTTAAATGTCTGCCTAGGGTTTCCCTGTTTCCTGGTTTGTCGCTGTGGCATAAAGCCTCAGTGTAGATTCCTGATTTGTGCATTGAATGTGAATTTTGGAATGCCATGGAGTTCCTCTGCCAGTCTGAAGACCTTAATTATGTCTTCAATTATCCATGCCTGTGCTGTTGAATTCCTATGACATTTTTAGGTGTGGCGGGGCTCCTCTGAGTATGGCTTTTTTAAATTTCATTTGAAGTAGTAACTGCATGGGAGTGTTAATATTTCTGTCATGTATCATTGCTAGAATTGCCAGTTTTCTAGTGACCTTGATGGCTTGGGCTGTGTCCTTCCAGTGTAAATCATCCCCCAGGGATGTTGGGTCCACTGTAGGGTCTGTGGCTCGCCAGGCCTCTGTGATCCAATCCCACAGTGTCAGTATCCCTGTTGGGGATGCCTGAGTTATGGCCAATAGCTGTGCATTCAACTGAGATTGCTCAGTGATAGCTGATATTTGCCTCATCTCTGTTCCTGTAAGCATGATAGTGTTTGCTCCTTTATCCCAAATATGAAGGAGCCATTCTGCATCTGCCAAATCTTTTTGTGAGAAATTAGTCCTCGTGGCTTAGAGTTCTGCTCCAGTGAATTCTCTTCCTTCCTCTAGGTATTGTGGTGTTCCCTGTCCATGTTTATAATCAATAACCTGTTTTCTAGTTATTACTGGTCTAGCCTGGTAGACTTCCTCTGGGTCCCATGGATTATTATAATCTCCTGGATCCTCTAGGTGCGATCCCTTGGTTTCCATTCATTGTCATTTTAAAACCTGACCTTTAGGTTTTCTGCAGATCTACTCAAAATTTTCCTGACCAATGTCTTTCCTTTATTCTTGTCCTCATCGACCTGCAAGAGGTTTTTAAGTAAAATTGCAGGAATTTCCTGTGTGGGTGCCCTTGAAATTAAAGGATTCACATTTTTGAAGTCCATCTGTACATCCTCGGGGGTTTGTACGGGAAGCCATCTCCTGACTTCTACCTCCATCTCATACTATGGGTCCTCCTTATTAAGCACAGTAGTTGGACGTCTCCTAAGACTAAGCTTCATTTTTAGGGATTTAGCTAGGGTCCACATCCTATGCGAGAGAGAGAGAGAGAGAGAGAGAGAGAGAGAGAGAGAGAGAGAGAGAGAGATCTCAAAGAAACAGAAAATAAGCTATAGAAGTTTGGATGCAAGAGTGTGCGAACAGAGTCCCAGAGAGAAGTTTCTCAGCTCTTTGCCTCACGTTGGGGGTGGGTGCTGGCTCCGGTGGTGTTTGGCTGTTGGCTGTAGCTGGTTGGCCATTTGGCTACTGATGTAACTGCCGTGCCTGCGTTGTTTTGTTGGCTGGTTGGCAGGGAGAGAAGCTGACGGCGGGTTGCGGATTGTTTGGATCCTACTTCATGTGTCTCCAACTTGGTTGCCAGCGAGAATATAGTGGTATGACTTCGTGGGTGTTCCTTTTAGGCCTCACCATATCCTGTGTTCTTACGTGGGGAGCGGGAGCTGAGACCCTGCATGTCACCCTGCATGACAAAGAGAATATAAGCAATTAGTTTTCCAAATCCAAAATTTCCATTTCACAGTTCCAGCTGTTAACAAATTCTGTCTCAATTTTTCCTCACATAATTCAGCCCTTTCATATATTATTTTGGCTATCCAACATGTCATATTTCGTTACTCACCATCATCGAGCAGCAGATAGATTTTAAGAAAAAATTTTCCTTCCTTTTTCTTTTTTTTAATAAGGGCACATAGCTCAAAGTGGCTGATGTGGGGATCGAACCGGTAACCAACTGAGCTGATCGGCCACCTGGGAGGCTTCTGTTCTTATAAATAAAATACTGATTATGGCCAACTGCACCAATTTATGGTGGAAGACATCAATTTACCATGAACAATGCCAATTTATGGCCAACTACTACGCCGAGTTATGTTGCAAGCACCTGTAAGGGTAGTCACCGCATTTCAGTCTCTTCCTGAAAGTCAAGGGGATAGTAACCCGTTGGCAGGGCCCTATGTCCCTGTGTGGTACTTGTGGTGTGAGTGGGGGAATAAAGACCCGGCACACAGGTTCAGATAGAGTGAGTAACACAGCTTCGTTTGGGAGCCAATGTTCCTCCAGAGGCCAATGCTCTGGTAAGCACAGAAGGTTACACAGAATAGAATAGAATTTAATAACGAACCAAGTCCCAGAGTCAATCGGGATGGAGAAGGTTCCTGGTCTGGGAGAGACTACTGGGCCCATGATGGGTCTGAGGCAAGCTGGTCTTGCAAGGAAGAGCCTCAGAGAGTCCCAGAGTATGGTGGCTTGCACCTTGCATAGGGTCTTAGCCAGAGTGCCCAGTCAGGCTTCTCACAGCATATTGCTCTGGAGTTCTGCTTTTATCCTCTTTTCCTTGGACTTGTTTACTTCTTAGGTGATAACCAGAAGTTGTTTGCTGGGAGTTTTTACCTCTTAGGTGATAACCAGAAGTTGTTTTGGTGAAAGTGTTTATCACTCAATTTTGTTATGCTCAGTTTCATACAAAAACATGTTTTTCACTTCACTCTTATCAGTCGCACACATGTGTGGCCATAGTCCTGTCCCTACTAGTAAACAACTTATTTTGCAAACCTCAATCCAACATATATAATACATTTTATATGCTCTATACATTCATAGTGTTGCTCTTCATTTCCCTATATCAATCAGTTACCTAGTCCTGTTAGTTTACCTCCTGACTCACTCTAATCTGTTCCCTTTTTTCCATCTCATCTAGGCTACTTTAGTTCATGTCATCATTTTTCATCAGGATCAGAATACGACCTCCTAAATAGATTTCCTGTCCCTTGACTACCATACTATTTCCTGTCCATATTTCAAATTGTAGCAAGAGAAGTCATGCAAACACAGTTCTGACAATGTCGCTCCTCAGAACCTTGAGGGTAAAGTACAAACTCCTTAGCATGACATTCAAGGCCAGTGATTATCTGATCTTATCCACTTAATCTTCCAGCCTGATCCTCTGCCATTTTTTCCTCTTTACTTCCCCATTCTATGCTCCATACTTATTGAATTGCCCAGGTTCAGAGGTCGACAAACCATTACCCTATTTTTGTAAATAAAAATTTACTGGAACACAGACACACTAATTTGTTTACATATTGTTTGTAGCTGCTTTTGTGTACAATGTCAGAGCCGAATAGTTCCAACAGAAATCATACAGCCTCCAATGTCTAAAATATGTACTATCCCCTTGCCTGGAATACTCTTCCCCACTCTCTCCATTATTTGGCTAAGTCTGATCTGACTTCTAGATCTCAGCTGAGGAACCAATTCATGGGAAGTCTTCCCTGGCTTCCCATGTCTGGTAAAGTTAAGGTGCCACTCTTACATGCTTCCATAGTACCCTGTGCATATGTATATTGGAACACTTACACATAGTATTTACTGTTTGGCTTCCTCCGTAAACTCTAAAGCCCTTGAGGGTAGCAATAGAATCTCTAGGGCATCATCATAGGGCTAGGCACAAAGTAAGTCCTCAAAAGATATTTTCTGAATAATTATATAAATGAATAATTTGTTGATACTGTGTCCCCAGTTACCTACAAGTTTATGTAGGATGATACATGCATATGTTTACAAAATGCTTCTATATATTATATTCCACTGTAGACATGCTATAACATGGACTATTTTATAACATGGAATAATTTGTCTCCAAGTTTGCTGCTGCTTCCAGCTTTCCTTCATGTGAGTTTTGCTGCACACAAACCTTTCTGCTCCATCTCTCCCTAATCACGGATATATTTTTTACTGTGTTCTGGTTATTTTCCCAGCTCTCCAAACTGCCCTGAGTACAGATAGCTTTCTTAACCCATTTCATTCTTATTGGCTTGACATGGAGTTGAGTCATTTTTTTCTGAGCTGTGTAGTTGCAATTAAGCATCCTTCATTTTTTCTCAAACTTTTTGTAGTCTCAAAAGAAGAAAAAAAGTAGAAAAGTATTAACATATTTCTTTTTTAATTTGGGCTAAGAGCAATATATCCCAACATACCACCACTTCAATTAAGATTTAGAATGTCCAGAGAGGAGGGGGTTGGGGAGCTGGGTGAAAAAGTTGAAGAGATTAAGAAATACAAATTGGTAGTTACAAAATAGTCACAGCAAGAGAATATAGTCAACAACATTGCAACAACTATGTACAGTGCCAGGTGGGTACTAGGCTAATCAGGGGATCACTGCATAAATTATATAAATGTCTAACCCCTATGCTCTACACCTGAAATTGATATGAAATAATATTGAAAATCAACTGTAAGTATAAAAAATAAATAATTTTTAAAAAGATTTAGAATGTTCTCGACTGACGTAATCAAAATGACGGCGTGATGTGAGCCTCTGGAAATCTCCCCTGGAATTTACAACAAATTAAACAGCTACAACTCCACAAAGGACTCCATGCATAGCAGACAGGCAAGATGAAGAGGCTCACTACTGAATTCACCTAAGGTGGGACAACTTGCACGAGCCAGGGAAGAGGGAAGGGAGAAGTGCAGAGACGGAGCCAAGCGGGCAAAGGACGCAGACCTAGCTCAGTGCTCTGAGCTCGCTGCATCCCGGAACTATCGTAGCTGTGGTACAGGGAAGAACTTGGACTGCTAGGGCTCTGTTTATGGCCCACACGGGTGAGGGTACAGCATATAACACGGCTGAATCCAACGCTCATGGCAGGGACCTCGGAGCAAAGACTGAGGGAAGAAGGCTGAAAATGGTGGTTTAAGCCCTCACTGCCACAGAGAACAGAAGTCTTAGGCACTGAGACTAGCCACCCAGAGCTCACCCCGCCCCCTCCTGCCCAGTGATAGAAGCGGAACAATAGCAGTGTCAGATCAAGAGAACAGAATATTTGCTGTTCTGAGAACTGTGGTCTGCAGACACAGATTCGCAGCCCAACTAGTTCCGGCAAAGAGGAAGGAGGTGTGCAAGCAGGACTGGCTATGGTGGAGGTCGCCGCCATTATGCTGGGCCACCTCTCACAACTCACCCTGCCCCTGTCCCCAACTAACTGGGAGAATCCCTGCAGGAGTAAAGAGAACTGCTGAATCACACGGGCTCTGCATCTGGTGCAGGAAGAGCTTTGGAACTTCAAAAGCTCTCCACATCCCCACAGGGACGCAGCACCCTATGACCCACGTGAACTGTTAACAGAGGAGAAGACCGTCTTCCATTGTGTGAGAAGCTGGAATAGTGCAGAGAAAACACTACAGTGTAAGAGAGAAAAAAGGGCTGCAGTCAAAGAGAAAATAAAACATTCTACCAACACATACTGGAAAACAAAAGAAAGACCTCTTCCTATCAACCTGTTGCAGAAGCCACTCCTGTAGATGTCTAGGAAGAGAAGTTATAAATCATTAATTGCATGAATAACCAGGGCAGCAAAACAGCTCAGAAAAAAAGTGAAAACTCTACAGAAAATGAAGTTAAAGGTATGGAAATATGTGACTTAAATGACAGAGAATTCAAGATTGCAGGTCTGAAAAATCTCAATGAGATGCAAGAAAATACAGAGGGAAGTTTAATGAACTCAGCAACACAATCAAAGAAAAACATGAGCATTTTATCAAAGAAATTGAAATTTTGAAAAAGAACCAAATAGAATTTCTGGACATTAAGAACTCAATAGAAGAAATTAAGAATGAAATGAAATAGTCAGCTTAGGTAGTAGAGTTGATCAGACGGAGGAAAGAATCAGTGACATCGAAGATAGAAACCTGGAAATCAGATGGATGGAAAAAGAAAGAGACTTGAGACTTAAAAGAGATGAAAGAACTCTACAAGAACTTTCTGACTCCATAAAAAAGAGCAATATAAGAATATTGGGCATACCAGAAGGAGAAGAAAGAGAACAGAGAGTATATTCAAACAAATTGTCAATGAGAACTTTCCAAACTTGTGGAAAGAACTGGATCCTCGAATCCAAGAAGCAAATAGAACACCTAATTACCTCAACCCCAACAGGCCTTCTCTAAGGCACATTGTATTGAAGCTGTCAAAAATCAACGACAAAGAAAGGATCCTCAAGTCAGCCAGGGAAAAGAAGACGGTAACCTGCACAGGAAATCCCATTAGATTATCATCAGGTTTTTCAGCAGAAATTCTACAAGCCAGGAGGGAGTGGAACCAAATATTCAAACTATTGAAAGAGAGAAATTATGAGCCAAGAATAATATACCCAGCAAAGATATCCTTTAGACATGTAGGAGGAATAAAGACCTTTCCAGACATACAGAAGCTGAGGGAATTTTCTAATACACAACCTGCACTACAAGAAATATTAAAGGAGGATATATGACCACCCTCATCAGGGACAATTTGTGGCAACAAAAAAATGAAAAGGGGGAGGTTAAAGGCCTGAACCAGGATATGGGAATGGAGAAAGTAAGCATGCTGAAGAAAATGGAATACTCTAAATATCAAACTTTCTTTTACCTAAACTTAATGGTAACCACTCAAAAAAAAAAAATCCAGAACTGAAATATATACTGTAGTAAAAGAAGAAACAAAGGAAAACATCATAGAATACCACCACACAGAAATAATAGAAAACAACAAAAAGGAAAAGAAACCATGGAGACACAATCTTACCAGAAAACTAAAGATAGAATGAGAAGAAATCCTCACACATCAATAATCACCCTAAATGTAAATGGACTGAACTCACTAATAAAAAGGCACAGAGTAGCAGATTGGATCAAAAAACTAAACCCAACCATATGCTGTCTCCAAGAGACACATCTCAGCTACAAGGACAAGCATAGACTCAAAGTGAAAGGGTGGAAATTGACACTCCAAGCCAATGGTATCCAGAGAAAATCAGGTGTATCCATAATGATATCAGATGAAACAGACTTCAGGGTGAAAAAGATAACAAGAGACAAAGATGGACATTTCACAATGGTAAAGGGGACTACACAACAAGAAGACATAACAGTAATCAATATTTATGTCCCCAATCAGTGAGCACCAAAATATACCAAGCAACTACTAACAAAACTAAAGGGAGAAATCGACCAAAACTCAATTATACAAGGGTATCTAAGTACATCATTGACAGCTATGGATAGATCATCCAAACAGAAAATAAATAACAAAACAGCAGCCCTAAATGACACATTAGATGAAATGGACATAATTGACATTTATAGAGCACTTCATCCTAAATCATCAGACTATACATTTTTTTTCTAGTGTACATTGAACATTCTCAAGAATAGACCATATATTGGGACATAAAACTAGCCTCAGCAAATTTAAGAAGATTGAAATCATACCAAGCATATTCTCGGATTACAAAGCTTTGAAATTGGATATAAACTGCAAAAAGAAAGCAGGAAAAAACACAAATACATGGAGATTAAACAACACACTTTTAAAAAACAACCGGGTCAAAGAAGAAATTAGAGGAGAGATCAAAAGATACATAGAAACAAATGACAATGAAAATACATCCTACCAAAATTTTTGGGATGCAGCGAAAGCAGTTTTAAGAGGGAAATTTTATCATTACAGGCTTATCTCAAGAAACAAGAAAAATCCCCAAAAAATAACCTCATGTTACACCTTAAAGAACTAGAAAAAGAAGAGCAAATGAAACCCAATGTCAGCAGAAGTAAGGAAATAATAAAAATCAGAGCAGAACTAAATGAAATAGAGAACAAAAAGACAATAGAAAAAATTAATGTGACAAAGAGCTGGTTCTTTGAAAAGATTAACAAAATTGACAAACCCTTGGTTAGGCTCACTACGCTATAAAGAGAAAAGACACTAATGAACAAAATCAGAAATGAAAAAGGGGAAGTTATCACGGACACCACAGAAATACAAAGGATCATCCAAGAATACTATGAAGGACTATATGCCACCAAATTCAATAACATAGAAGAAATGGACAAGTTCTTAGAAACATATAGCCTTCCTAGGCTGAACCATGAAGAACTGGAAAATCTAAACAGACTGATCACCAGTAATGAAATTGAATCAGTCATCCAAAACCTTCCCAAAAGCAAAAGTCCGGGACCAGATGGCTTCACTAGTGAATTCTACCAAACCTTCAAAGAGGATCTAATACCAATCCTGCTCAAACTCTTCCAAAAAATTGAAGAAGAGACAGTACTCCCAACTCATTTTATGAGGCCAACATTACCCTGATACCAAAACCTGGTAAGGGCAACACAAAAAAAGAAAACTACAGACCAATATCTCTGATGAATACAGATGGAAAAATCCTAAACAAAATTCTAGCAAATCGAATTCAACAATGCATTAAAAAGATTATTCATCACGACCAAGTGGGGTTCATCCCCGGGGCACAAGGATGGTTCAACATCCGCAAACCCATCAATGTGATACATCACATAAACAAAATAAAGGACAAAAATCATATGATTATATCAATTGATGCAGAAAAAGCATTTGACAAGATACAACATCCATTTATGATTAAAACACTTAAGAAAATAGGTATAGAAGGAAAATACCTTAACATGATAAAGGCCATATATGACAAACCCTCAGCTAATCTCATAATTAACGTTGAAAAACTGAAGCCCATTGCTCTATGTTCAGGAACACTACAGGGCTGTCCCCTATCACCTCTGCTTTTCAACATAGTGTTCGTAGTCCTCGCCAGAGCAATCAGGCAAGAGAAAGAAATAAAAGGCATCCAAATGGGGAATAAAGAAGTTAAATTGTCACTCTTTACAGATTACATGATGCTGTATATAGAAAACCCTAAAGATTCCACCCTAAAGATTTCACAAAAAGCTATTAGAAACAGTCAACGAATACAGTAAATTTGCCTTCTACAAAATCAACGTACAAAAGTCCATTGCATTCCTATATACTAACAATGATATCTCATAAAAAGAAATTAAAAAAACAGTACCTTTTACAATTGCAGCAAAAAGAATAAAATACCTAGGAATAAACTTAACCAAGAATGTGAAAGACCTATATGCTGAAAAGTATAAGATATTTTTAAAAGAAATTGAAGAAGACACAAAGAAATGGAAAGACATTCCGTGCTCATGGATTGGAAGAATCAACATAGTTAAAATGGCCATATTACCCAAAGCAACATACAGATTTAATGCAATCCCCATCAAAATCCCAATGGCATTTTTTAAAGAAATAGAACAAAAAATCATCAGATTTGTTTGGAACCACAAAAGACCCCGAATAGCAAAAGCAATCTTAAGAAAAAAGAACAATGCTGGATGTATCACACTCCCTGTATTTAGCTTGTACTACAGGGCAACAATAATCAAAACAGCATGGTATTGGCAGAAAAACAGACACTTGGACCAAAGGAATAGAATTGAGAACCCAGAAATAAACCCCCATAAATATGAACAGGTTATTTTTGACAAAGAAGCAAAAAACATACAACGGAGAAAAAAGAGTCTCTTCAATAAATGGTGCTGGGAGAATTGGAAAGCCACGTGCAAAGAATGAAACTGGACTGCTCTCTGTCACCATGTACCAAAATTCATTCAAAATGGATCAAAGACTTAAGCATAAGACCTGAAACACTAAACTGCATAGAAGAAAACATAGGTACTAAACTTATGGACCTTGGGTTCAAAGAACATTTTATGAATTTGACTCCAAAGCAAGGGAAGTAAAAGCTAAAATAAATGAATGGGATTATATCAAACTTAAAAGCTTTTGCACAGCAAAGGAAACCATCGACAAAATAAAGGGGCAACCAAGTGAATGGGAGAAGACTTTTGCAAACAGTGCCTCCAATAAGGGGCTGATATCCAAAATATACAAGGAACTCATGAAACTCAACAACAAAAACACAAACAACCCAATTGAAAAATGGGCAGGGGACCCGAAGAGACATTTCTCCAAAGAGGACATACAAATGGCAAATAGACATACGAAAAAATGCTCAACATCACTAATCATTAGAGAAATGCAAATAAAAACACAATGAGATATTACCTCACCCCAGTTAGAATGGCTATCATCAACAAGACAAATAGTAACAAGTGTTGGAGAGGCTGTGGAGAAAATAGGAACCCTTATACACTTTTGGTGGGAATGCAGACTGGTGCAGCCGCTATGGAGAAGGCAGTGTGGAGGTTCCTCAACAAATTACAAATAGAATTAGCATATGACCCAGCAATCCCTCTCCTGGGTATCTACCCAACAAAATCTGAAAACATTTATCCATAAGGACATGTGTGCTCCAATGTTCATTGCAGCTTTATTTACAGTGGCCAAGACATGGAAACAACCAAAATGTCCTTCGATAGATGAATGGATAAAAAAGTTGTGGTATATATACACAATGGAATACTATTCGGTGGTATGAAAAGATGAAATAGGACCATTCGTGACAACATGGATGGATCTTAAGAATATAATGCTAAGCGAAATAAGTCAGGCAGAAAAAGCAGAGAACCATATGATTTCACTGATATGTGGTATATAAACCCAAAACAACAAAAGAACAAGACAAAGAAATGAGAAACAAAAACTCATAGACACAGACAATAGTTTAGTGGTTACCAGAGCGTAAGGGGGTGGGAGATTGTTGATGAGGGTAAAGGGGATCAAATATATGGTGATGGAAGGAGAACTGACTCTGGGTGGTGAACACACAATGGGATTTATAGATGATGTAATACAGAATTGTACACCTGAAATCTATGTAACTTTATTAACAATTGTCACCCCAATAAACTTTAATTAAAAAAAGAATATTCTCAGCACCCCAAAATTCCTCTTTGTCCATTTCCAGTTAGTGTACCTCAGCAAACTCTCTCCCACCCAACAACTGGTGATCTGATTTCTATGTCTGTAGATTAAACTTTATTGTATGATTTTATGTGAAGGAAATCATATAGTATGTATACTCTTTTGGGTCTGCATGCTTTACTAAGCAAAAGTTTTTCGAGATTTATTCATATTGCTAAGTATACAAGCTTTCATTTCTTCTAATTGCTGTGTAGTATCCTGTTGTATGTATATACCAGCACCTTATTTATTCATTTACTAGTTGATGAGCTTTTGGGTTGTTTCAGTTTTAATTATTTTAAATAAAGATGTGGTGAACACTCCTGTAGGAATATTTTTGTGAGCATATGTCTTTATTTATTTTGGGTAAATGACTAAGACGGAATTTCCTGAGGCTGAAGTAAGTGTATGTTTAATTTTTAAGAAAGAGCAAAACTGTTCTCCAATGTTACACCATTTTACAGTCCCATCGACAAATGTATGAGAGTTCTAGTTGCTCCATATTTCACCAATATTTGTAATTGTCAATTAAAAAAAGACATTATTGTAGGGATAGGGTTTTCTCATTATTTTAATTTGCATTTCTGCGATGACTAGTAATATTGAGCAAATTTCCATGTGCTTATTGACTATTCATATATCATTTCTTAAAATGAATTAGTTTAGATTTTTTCTCTATTGAAATAAATTAGATTAATTTTTCTTTTATTATTGTCATGAAAGTTCTTTATTCTAGATATGTCTTTTGTTCAATACAAAATTGAGAACATTTTTTCCCAGCCTGCTGATCATCTTTATATTTTGATATACAGATGTTTTTAATTTCTGAAATATAACATCATTTTTTTCTTATGGTTCATATTTTTTGCATCCTAAGATATCTTTGCTTACCATAAGACTGCAAAGATTTTTATTATTCCATGTTTTCTTTTAGATGTTGAGATCTATGATCCATTTTGAGTTAATTTTAAGGATTGTTTGCAGTGAATGTCTGATGGCAAAATTTTTTGTCAGGTTTCTTTGTTTGTTTAAATTTTATTTACATGTCTTCATTTTGAATTATATTTTTACTGCATAATGGATTCTAGGTGGACAGTTTATTTCTCCCATCCCCAACCAGTTTAAAGATATTGTTCCATTGTCTTCCGGCTTCCATGGTTTCTAGTGAGAGAGACATCAGCAATATATTATATGTTTCCATATACGTTTATTAAATGTGTTGCAACATGTGTGTGTGTGTTTTGATCTCTGATTGCTTTAAAAATGTTTATCATTGACTTTTAGCAATTTAATTATGATATGTGCAGGCATAATTTTTTTTTATTTGTCTTGTCTGGTATTTGTTGAGCTCTGTCTGTGAACATACAAATTTATATTTTTCATCCAGTTTTGAAAATTTTGCCATTATTTCTTTGAATATTTTTTCTGTTCTCACCTTCTTTTTTGTCTTTCACTTATACATACATTAGATTTCTGAGTGTTGTTCCAAAGGTCACTGAGGCTCTATTTATTTTGTTTTTAGCTTTTATTCCCCGTCTGACACAAAGTTTGGATATTTTTTTATACTTAGTCTTCAAATTATTTTATTGTCAAGTACCTAATCAGCAATTAAACTCATGCAGTAAAAATTTCACTTCAGCTTTATTTGCTCTTCAGTTACATTTGCTTCTTTTTTCATATCTTTCATTTCCTTCCTCATTATGTTCACGTTAAAAAAAAACACCTTAGAACCTATTTATCATAGTGATTTCAAATTCCTTGTCTGATAAGTATATAATCTCTGTTATTTCTGGGTGTGTTGCTATTGACTGGTGTTCCTTTTCACTTTTGATCACAGTTATTTTTTACTTTTGTCTAGTAATATGAGTGGATGGTGAAAATTACACATGTTTCTCAATGTCTGTGTCCTGTTCAACAAATGTAGTTTGTACTGACAGGCTGTCGAATTTATTTGTAGATTTGCTTAATTATGTCAAGATTTTCTTGTAAAGCATTGTTAGGGCACATTAAAGTACACTTTATTTTAGGGCTAATTTCTCTCTACTGCTAAGACATGGTGTCTTTAAGTCACTGGGTGTTCCATGAGGTCCTTCCACTCTGGTTGCTGGGATCTCAAACATCTACCCCTCTGCAAGCTCTGTAGTTGTTCAGCTTTCACCTCCCCTGTAGTTATTCTTTCTCTTATGGTTGTTCTTTGCCTGGGCTTGTGGAGTCTCAGCCTATGCATGCATGTACAGCTTATTATTCTCAGCTATAAAACATTCCTTTGCAGATTTCTGAAGATTTCTCTTTAAGTAGATCTCTCCTTTTTTGTATTTGCCACCAGCTGCTTTAACTTTTTGAAGTCTGAATTCTGTCTCTCCACCTCAGACTGCTTGCTGTGCCTTGCTTGGGTTAGCCCTTCACACACTGGCATCTATAAACACCTCCAGGTGGAGAGCCCTGGCTAACTTAGGACTCATATAATTTGTTTCCCTTCTTTTATGGATCAACATCCTTGCTTTCTTGTTGTCCAATGTCTGAAAATAGTTGTTCCATATATGTTGTCTAGTTTTACTTAAGTATTTATGATGGGAGGACTAGTCTAATAGGATTACTCTATTTTGGCTATTTAGTGAATTCTTCCAAAATATTGAAATGGAAGTTTGAAAATGCAGTGGTCCTCAAAAAGTGATTTATTCAGAATTGGAGAGACTTGAGATAGTTCAAAAGCAAGGAAGAAAGTATGAAGAAGGGAGAAGATGGTGATGTTAGAGAAGAAGGGTTTTCTGTAGCAGAAGTTAAAAGAATAACATATTCTACTCATATTTATGTGTGCATTCACTAGTGTTAGTTTTATCATTAGTATTATTGATATTCTTTTCTTGTCATCCCTTAGAACTTCCTTGATCAAATATTCTGTTTTCTTTGGCAACTGCACCTCTCTTGCCTTAGCCAAATTGACTCCTCTTCCTCTTCCTTAAGAAGACACAGTTCTCTGTCTTAAAAAGAAAATAAAACTTTGACCACCTACCTGTCTTGGATTTATTTTATTGCAAAATTTCTTAAGTAATATGTAATTGTACTTCTATTTCTTTCTCCATCTTTAGTTTTCTGAGATTTGGTTTCTACTTCATAATTTTATTGAATTTATGTACCTATGATTATTCTTAAATTTGGTTATCTTTCATATCAAAGGGATTTTTCCTAGTGCGCATTAAAAGAAAGTCAGTCTGTAGTGGTCAATACCACTGACTGCCTCCTCTTTGGAAAACTCTTCTCTCCTGCCTTTATGACATCACACACTCTTTTCTGTCTCCTTCTTTCTCCTTCCCCTTGTCTTTTATTCTTGAGGGGAAGATTTCAGTTTTTCTTAACTTATTCTTTCTTTTGTGTAAAGCTAGTCAGTCTCCCAATGATGACCAAAATATATTCAATTAGCTATCTTGTTTAAATAAGAATTCTTTAGGTTCATGTATGGAATAAGGTAATAACACCCTACTGAACTCATCTATATGTTTGGATTAGACCATCCTTTTATTATATATTATTAACAAACTTCTCATCTATCTTGTAATACTTGGATATTTAAATCAGATTCCTAGATCATATATCTTGATGAAATCCAGGTCTGGGATCTCCAATGGGAAACAACCTAAAGCTTATTCATAATTATGATACAGGTTAGCTAGCATGTCCCTAGGTAGACAGGGAGGTCCCTGATGGAATAAACAAAAGATAGCCATATCCTAAAATTTCAGGTTTTGAAATCACTCCTTTGCTGCAGGACATAATATAACAAAGCCTTGAGGTTAATCATAAATTTCATTTTGGCCTGACAAATGAAGCAGATCTTATAGATAAAGTGTGGGTTACTTTGCTAATTCCTCCAGGATGGGCAAGCAGAACAAACCCGGTAGACGAATTTCATTAGAAGGCACCAGTTCCCCTCTTCAAACAAGTTCCCTTCTTCAAACTGTTCCCCTTCCCCAAGCAGGCAAGGGAAGGTATAAAAGTAAGAGCTTTTGCCTCAGTCATGGGGCACCCCCCATTCGGGACCCTCGTCCGCTCACGAGCTGCAACCTCTTCTCCTGCCTCTAATAAACTATCCTCCTTTTAAAACTTTTTGTCTCTCCCTGGTCCGTGTTTCCATTCTTCAGCTTCACGAGACATGATCCCGGCCCACACCCAGAAACTGTGGACAGATCCAACATCACCCACATCATTTGGGGGCTCGCTAGGGATTGAAGGAGAGGTGAATATTATCTGTGCCTTTCTACTTGCCCACCCTATGGACCTTCATCATTTTTTTTTTTTTTGTCTCCTTTACTCTATCATGAAAACAGTAGGCCTCCGTCAGCCACTCAAGACTCGGAGGGCAGGTCTCGCAGAAGGGCTCTGGTTGATCCCCTCCGGCACTGAGCCGGAGGAATGTCGGCCACAGTCTAACTGCCTTCTCTCTTGTTTTCTCTCTCGGATGGAGTAAAGCCCAAAGGTGCGCAGTTGAGGTGAATGGCCCTTGGCAGCATTTGCGGGCAAAGGCTCCATGAGTCTTCCCTCAGCCCAACTGCCCGTAAGGGTGCTGTTCGGAGGCTCGCTCCCCGTCCCTATTGCTTTCTCGTCTCTCTTTCTATGAGGAGACTGAATACTGGTCTGTAGTCTTTGCGGACAACTGAGGGAATTTTGGCTGTGGCCACTCTACGGCAAATTTCCAAAGGTTCCCTAGGTTCTCTCCCAGCCCAACTGCCCATAAGGGTGCCAGCAAGATGACTCCTTTGTCTTTGCTGTTCTTTCATCCTGTCACTGTCTCACCTCAACTTTTGAGACGCTGGTCTAGGTTCTCTTCCCTGCGGGACCTTCTCAACACTCCCTGCCGACCTCAAGACATCTTAAAGTAAGAACATGAACCTCTGCCTCTATAGGACAACTCTTGTCACTCAAGATAAGATTTACTGGCATTTAAAGTTTCCTCTCAAATCATCCCCTGTTTTTCTGTGATCTCACTGTACTCTGGGGACCGCAAGAAGCATCTCTGCTGCCTGGCTCCGCCCCCAGCTCAGCAAGGCTGCAGCAACAGCCCAGAGGGGGAAAGGCCCAAAGAGCTCAGCTCCTGCGGAGCACCACCCACCAGGCCACCTCAGCCACTGTCAGGCAAAGTTTTTAAGGAGGACCATGATATTCCAGACTCACTTTACCTTAAGGAGGAAACTTGATCTGAAGCCTATTGGGGCTTCCGTTTCCTCTTTTTGCACTCTCTTACCCATTGGGAATCAAAACATTCCCCCTTTGCCTTTCTGCACAGGCTCCAATACCCAAGCTACAAGCCTTGAGTATGTACTCTGTCCTTAGATACCTTTATTTAGACGGCCACTATTATATTAATCGTGCAATCAATTTCTGTGATGCCCAGAGTCGCAGTATACACCCCGCTGCTTTGAAGCATCCCATCATAGGCCACAGCCTTTATCGGCCTGTAGGCCAACGCTGAACATTCAGGCGGGGCCAGGGTAGGCACCCACCCGGAGGCACTGGCCGGCCCCGTAAGCGCAAATAATCCTGGCGCGCCGTGTCTCCCCACCTGCCTCGGAACGTGTCGCGTGGTGTCCGTGGCCCACGCGTCTGGGGGACGCCTCGGAGCAGATTGTGGGAGATGAATTGCGAAGGGACGCCTTTCTCTTCTCCCTCCCTTTCTGATGGGGAATCAGCCCTCAGGCGCCTACACCCCCCTGGACTGCATCTTGAAATATTGGGACAAATTTGACCCTCAGACTTTAAAGAAGCGGCGCCTGGTTTTCTTTTGTTCAGAGTTTGGCCTAAATACATGTTAGAAGATGGGGAGACTTGGCCTTCTGAGGGAAGTAGTAATTATAATACTATCATGCATCTAGACGTGTTGTGCAGACAGGAGGGCACACGGTCAGAAGTTCCATATGTTCAGGCTTTTTATGCCCTGAGGGACAACCAGATCTCCGTAAAAAATGTAAAGTTGACCGGCTCTTTCGGCTGTGATCTCTTGCCTCCCTTCCCCTAATGAGTCCCTTTTTAAGGAGACTCCTCCTAAGTGAACTCCTTCTAGGGGGACTGCTTTTAAGGAGACTCTCCTTAGGGAGACCCCTGCTAAAGAGACTCTTCCAAGAGAACTCCAGCGGGATCCTCCTCTCCCGAGGAGGACCCTACAACAAACACCCATCTCCTAATCCACCTATAAACAGGAATGCGTGAGGCTGAGGTAACTGAAGGAAAAAAAGTGGCACTTTTGAAAGCCAAAGGGCTAATTCTCAAGCCAGTGCCCTTACTCCTCTGCTCTAAGTCCTACAGAGACCACCCACAGTGAGATTCATTATAAGGGAAATAGCCTTTAGATCGGAGTCCCAAAATACTAAAGTCATAATACCTCTGTCACTGAATTTGTCAACAAAATAGCTTAAATATCTAGGTATTTCAAAATAACAAAATACTGAGATGTTAATTTTTAGGTACATCATAAGTTCATGTATTTCTAACTCCTTGTCACACGAATGTTGAGACAAATTAAGATCTGTTAATAAATATATCTTATATTTTATTACTAAAGCCTATGCTTTCAAAGGTTGCCAAATATATTCCTGGGTTTGCCAATGGAAGTGCTAATTGCTTGCTTTTGGTTGTCAGTATATATGTCACCAGAATAATTTTCCATGTTTTATATTTTCTCAATCAGATCCTTGGTTACTCAAAAATTAAATCTAAAAACTAAGTTTTGCTAATAGTTAAGTAAACTTTTATATTGTAAAACTGCTAAAGTTCATGTGCTTTCCTCAGTATCAGCGATAGGCCAATGTAAGGAAACTTTGCCTAATGCTTTTCCCTAACTGGCAGGGAATTCTAATGGTTCTGACCCACTGTTACATCCCTGATTAAGAGGCTCAGATCCCAGAAAAGACCAAGAATTTGTTTAAATGTCTTTAACAACCAAGACAGAAGAACGAGGAATAAGGGAACAGTGAGACAAGAGCATAATACCAGAGACAGGCCAGACTTTTTGCCACAGTTATAGACAACCCAGGACTGAAGCCACCTCAGGACACCCCAAATGCCCCAGAGAGAAAGCGCCAGATAAAAGAGCCTACTCTGGATATACATGCCCAGATCACTGGATTCCTAATCGTCCAAAACAGCTGTGCCTCCTATACAGACTAAAGGGCACTAGAGGAGAGAGTACCCCTTGTTCTGAAGGGAGCAAGGACCAGCCCCCTCCCCCAAAATGGCTGTCATCACTGCTGGGCCTGAAGTTCCCAGAGGCTCCCAAGCTGTTCCCATCACAGGGGGTAAAACTGTGGGTGACCCTGACGTGGTAAGCCTATTAATTTCCTAATTGATATAGAAGCCATTTATTCTGTCTCAACTGCTCACTCTGGACCTTTTCCCTCTGAAAACTGCTTTGGTTTTAAAGATAAAGACAGCCCCCAGATTTGGGCTCATTGTGCTCAGTCTGTTTCTTATCATTGGTCTATACCTTAAACAAATATAAAATAAACAAAATTAAACTTAAAAAGGACTCTAGAACTATTTAAGTAAAAAAACTAGACATCTTAGCACGCGGCTGACCAGCTTGCCTCCGGGCCATAGCTACAGCTGCCATCCTAGTTCCCAAAGCCACCAAGCTCCCAATGGGACAAGACTTAGCCGTTTTCGTTTTTGCCCCACACCACATTCAAGGGCTTTTAAATACTAATAAGAGTCAAAGGCTCACTGATAGCCGCCTCCTACAGCATCAGGCCCTCTTAAAAGGCCCTGTAATTCAAATACGGACCTGCTCCACCCTTAATCTTGCCATCTTCCTCCCAGAGACAGAGTGTGGGGACAGAGCCCCAAAAAGCAGTTTCCAGGCTCTCGGCCTCACATAGAAAGGTGCTGGCTCAGGTAGTAAATGGCCATCGACTGTGATCAAATGGCCATCAGCTGTGGCTAGTTGGCCGTCAGCTGTAACCAGTGAGCCATTAGCCATGAATATAACTGCCGTGGCTAGGCTAGCAGAAAATGAGGGCTAGCAAGAAGATGGTGGCTGAGCCTGCGAGCGGCACAGTGAGGGTTGAGAATTGTGTTGCTCCTGGTTTCTGTGTCTCCAACCCAGCCGCCAGCGAGAGTATAGTGGTGTGACTCCCCTACCTATGGCTCCGTGGGTGTTCCTTTTTGGCCTCACCATGTCCTGTGTTCTTATGTGGGGAGCGGGAGCAGAGACCCCGTGGGACACCCCGCATGACAGTCACTTAATTGGTTAAGCCAGAAATTTCAGAATTGTTTTACTTCTGTTTTTCGTCTCATCTAATTAGTCACCTCGCCATGTCCTGCGTTCTTATGTGGGGAGCTGAGACCCTGCAGGCCACCCTGCGTGACGCAGAGGAAGAGTTAACTGCCAATAAGTTTTAATATAAGCCTATACTGCTAAAACAGATGTACAAAAAGAATACCCCTAGACAACCCAGATTGGACGCTCTTCACTGATGAGAGTTCTTTTATAGAAAAGGACATACAAAAGGCTAGACAGTCAAAGAGCTTACTCAATGACAAAAACCCTAAAACGCCACCTCACAGGCTATCCATGCCGTAAGACAAAAGTTAGGACAGGTCAGAATAACAGTTCTCAAACAAAGCTGCCATAGATTATCTACTTCTCAAACACAATCAAGAATATAAAAAGTTTAAAGGGTTATGCTGTTTCAGTCTCTCTGATAATTCACAGTTAATTAAAGATTTCCAATAGTAAACTAAAAACAAGATTCTTCGGTTTAGATTTATCCTTCCTTACTTCCTGGCTTCCTAGCTTAACAGGACTTAAAGAAGCCTTTGTCATATTTCTGTTATTCATTATTATACGAATTATCTCTTGCTGCTGCGTACGTTGTATCTCTGATTGTGGACCACTCACTAGCTGGCTACGACGGCCTCCAAAGCAACAAACTCCTCATCTGGATATGCTCATCTACCGGGGACCCTTAGATAGACCTCTGGACGAGCCCTAGCTGCCGGTCTCTCTCTATGTCCCTCCTCACCCTGAAGTAGCCAGAGCAGATGACACCCCTATTCCCTAACAGCAGTTAGGGTTTCATCTTCAGAGGGGAGATTGAGACAGGTTAGTTAGCATGTTCCTAGGTAGACAGGGAGGTCCCTGGTGGAATAAACAAAAGGCAGCCATATCCTAAAATTTCAGGTTTTGAAATCACTCCTTTGCTCCAGGACATAATGTAACAAGGTGTCACGCGGGGTGTCATGCGGGCTCTCTAGTCCCGCTCCCCACATAACAACACAGGATATGGTGAGGCCAAAAAGGAACACCAACAGAACCATAGATAGGGGAGTCATACCACTATATTCTCACTAGCGGCTGGGTTGGAGACACAGGAAGCAGGAGCCACATGATCCGCAACCTGCCGTTCACTTGTCTCTGCCAACCAACCTCACTTGCTAACTGCAATCCACTTCTCTGCAATCCACAATCCACACTTAGCCCTTGCCAGCCACCACCTGCTTGCTAGCTCCCATTTGCTGTTAGCGTAGCCACGGCAGTTCTATTAGTGGCCAATGGCTCACTGGTTACAGCTGACAGCCAAGTAGGCACAGCTGACGGCCATCCAATCACAGTTGATGGCCATTTACTACCTGAGCCAGCATCTTTTCACGTGAGGCCGAGAGCCTGGAAACTGCACTCCTGGCTCTGTCCCCACACAAGGCTTTGAGGTTAATCATAAATTTCATTTTGGCCTGACAAATGAAGCAGATCTTATAGATAAAGTGTGGGTTACTTTGCTAATTCCTCCAGGATGGGCAAGCAGAACAAACCCGGTAGACGAATTTCATTAGAAGGCGCCAGTTCCCTTCTTCAGACAAGTTCCCTTTTCCAAACAGCTCCCCTTCCCCAAGCAGGCAAGGGAAGGTATAAAAGTAAGAGTTCAGTCATGGGGCACCCCCCATTCGGGACCCGCGCCCACTCAGGAGCTGCAACCTCTTCTCCTGTCTCTAATAAACTATCCTCCTTTTAAAACATTTTGCCTCTTCCTGGTCAGTGTTTATTCTTCAGCTTCACGAGACAGGATCCCGGCCCACACCCATAAACTGTTGACAGATCCAACATCACCTACAGCAATTGGAATATTTATAGAGTTTAACCAGGGTTAAATGGAGAACTTTGTTTTGAGGGAACCTAGGAATTGTTTCTAAAATACTCACCAGGGTGACTCACCTGGGTGTCCTGTCCTGAAAGTACAGGCTTTGATATTTTTCTAGCAATCACTGGGATATGTAGTGTAAAGACAAATACAAAGAGGCTTAATTCTCCCTGTTGAAAATAAGGGAAGAGACTTCTCCTACCTTTTCTAGGAGCGTTTACTTTAGAAAAGTTCTAATTATAAGTTCTTTCTTTGTCTCTTTGAAATGTGCATAAATTTTTTTTAGATGCTAAATAAGCCTCTTGCTAGCTTTATGACCCAGAAATGTCTCAAGGACTAACCATCTCTTTGAAATGTAAACATCAAGGGAGCGCTCTATCTCACAGTTTCTGTGGAAGGGTAGGAACCTAATCCTTAGGCTCCTTGCTCCAAGTTGTAAAATTATCTCCTGTCATAAAGATATGGGAAATTTGTTTTTGCTTTGGACAAAGCCAATTAGCTAACAGATGGTAACTCAAATTACCAGATAACTCTAAGATGAACTATGTGTGACAAATGGTGCTGCTAAGTCCTCTTACTTGAGGACTAGTTATTGTTTGTCTTGAAAATATGTATATAATGAATTGTGTTTGGTTACAGAAAAGGGTGAGATTTCTTTTTGTTTTTGCAAATTCTTAGTGGATTGCCTGCGATATGCATCGTATTCTGGTTTAATGCTCATTTGATGATAAAAGTATTCTTTCTCTAATACTTTTGTGGAAAGGTTTCCTGGGTTGGGAGATTTTGCTCTTGATTATATTTCTCCTACAATGGGTAATGGAGGAAAAACAAGATTTAATATATTCATAGCCAGAAGTGTATGGAGTGAGTCTGAGAAAAATTTTTCCCATTGGTCATGTGAAACTGTAAGTAGGCAGTTTCATTGATAATGATTCAAAGCAGAAATTCTCTGCTGTCAGGTGTACGTTTTGTAATGCAGTATACACTAACTAGTACAATGCACCACAGAGATTTATGTTAATTTGACAAAACCATAACATTTATCTATTACAAATAATATGTTGTGAAGCTAAAGAGACTTCTCTAAAACATAAATTAAAAACACACTTTAGTTAATTATGTTAGATAAAATCTAAATTAACTTTCCATTTTATCTATAGAAAATGACATTATAAAATCATTATTGTACGACCAAAAACATGCAGCTAAAACACAGGAGCATCAGCTAATAAAATATTGCATTATTTTTCTGGATTGTATGATATTTATAGTAGTTTGTTGATTTTTTTTTATTATTTAATTTTTTAATTGCAGTTGACATACAATATTGTATTAGTTTTAGGTGTACAACATATGATTAGACATTTATATAACTTATGAAGTGATCATTCCAATAAGTCTAGTATCCATCTGACACCATACATAGTTATTACAATATTACTGACTATATTCCCTATGCTATACTTTATATCCCTGTGACTGTTTTATAACTGGCAATTTGTACATCTTTATTCCTTCCCCATATTCACCCATCTCTCCATACCCCCTCCCATGTGGCAACCATCAGTTTGTTCTCTGTATCTATGAGTTTGTTTTTGTTTTGTTTGTTCACTTATTTTGTTTTTTAGATTCCATATACATATAAATGAAATCATATGGCATTTGTCTTTTTTGTCTGACTTATTTCACTAAGCATAATATCCTCCAGGTTCATCTATGTTGTTGCGAATGGCAAGATTTCATTATTTTTATAGCTGAATAATATTCCATTGTATATATGTCCACCTCTTTTTTACCCATTCACCTATTGATAGACAATTGCGTTGCTTCCATATTTTGGCTATTGTTAATAACGCTGCAATGAACATAGAGGTGCATATGTCTTTTTGAATTAGTATTTTAGGTTTCTTTGGATAAACACCTAGAAGTGGAATTGCTGGGTCACAAGGTAGTTCTATTTTTAATTTTTTGAGGACTCTCCATACTGTTTTCCATAGTGACTGCACCAATTTGCAATCCTGCCAACAGGGCACAAGGGTTTCCTTTTCTCCACATCCTTATCAACACTTGTTATTTGTTGATTTACTGAAGATAGCCATTCTGACAATTGTGAGGTGATATCTCATTGTGGTTTTTATTTGAATTTCTCTGATGATTAATGACACTGAGTATCTTTTCATATGTCTATTGGCCATTTGCATGTCCTCTTTGGAAAAATATCTATTCAGGTCCTCTGCCCATTTTTTAAATTGGTTTGATTTTTTGGTGTTAAATTGTATGAGTTTTTAAAATAAATTTTGGTTATTAACTTCTTATTGGATGTATGATTGGCAAATATCTTCTTCCATTTGGTAAGCTGTGTTTTTGTTTTGTTGGTGGTTTCCTTTGCTGTGCAAAATCTTTTTAGTTTGATGTAGTCCATTTGTTTTTTTCTTTTGTTTTCCTTGCTCAAGGATATATAGCCAAAAAAATTCATTAGTAAGAACAATATCAAAGCTTTACTGCCTATGTTTTTTTTTTCTAGGAGTTTTATTGTTTCAATCTTACATTTAAATCTTTAATGCATTTTGAGTTTGTATATGGTATAATCCTTGTATATGGTGTAATAAAGTGGTCTAGTTTCATTTTTTTTGCATGTATCTTTCCAGTATCCCAACACCATTTATTGAAGAGACTGTCTTTACCTCCTTGTGTATTCTTGCTTCCTTTGTCATAGGTTAGTTGACCATATAGGTGTGGGTTCATTCTGGGCTCTTTATTCTCTTCCATGGATCTATGCATCTGTTTTCATGCCAGTGCCATGCCATTTGATTACGACAGCCTTGTAGTATAGTTTGATATTAAGTAGCATAGTGCTGCCATACTTGTTTTTCTTTTTCAAGATTGTTGTGGCAATTGGGATCATTTATGGTTCCATATAAATTTTATGATTATTTGTTCTAGTTCTGTGAAGAATGCCATTGGTATTTTTATAAAGATTGAATTGAATCTATAGATTGCATTGGGTTGTATGAACATTCGAATGATGTTAATTCTTCCTATCCGTGAGCACAGTATATCGATCCATTTATTCATATTGTCTTCAATTTTTTTTTCAATGTCTTATAATTTTCCAAGTACAGGTCTTTTACCTCCTTTGCTGCACTTGTAAATGGGATTGTTTTCTTGATTTCTCTTTCTGATATTTCATTATTGGTGTGTAAAAATGCAACTGATTTCTCAATATTAATTTTGCATCCTGCTACTTTACTGAATTTATTTGTAAGTTTTAATAGATTTTTTTGTGTGGAATCATTAGTGTTATCTATATGTAGTATTATGTCATCTGCAAATAATGGCAATTTTACTTCTTTCTTTCTAATTTAGGTTTTTTAAATTCTTTTTCTTGTCTAACTGCTGTGGCTAAAACTTCCAATACTATATTGAATAAAAGTGGTAGAAGTGAATATCCTTGTCTTCTTCCTGATCTTAAGGAAAATGCTTTGAGTTGTTTATCATTGAGTATGAATTTAGCTGTGCGTTTGTTATATATGGCCTTTATTATGTTGAGTGTGTTTCCTCTATTCCCACTTTGCTGAGAGTTCTTATCGTAAATGGATGCTGGATTTTGTAAAATGCGTTTTCTGCATCTATTGATATGATCATATAATTTTTATTTTTCATTTTGTTTATGTTAATTGATTTCCAGATATTCAACCACCCTTGCATCTCCAAAAGAAATCTCACTTGATCATGATTTATGATCTTTTCAATGTATTGCTGAATTCAGTTTGTTAACATGTTGTTGAGAATTTTTGCATCTGTGTTCATCAAGGGTATCAATCTATAATTTTATTTTTTTGTAATGTCTTTGGTTTTGGAATTAGGGTGATGGTGGCCTAGTAGATTGAGCTTAGCAGCCTTCTTTCCTCTTGAACTTTTCAGAATAGTTTGAGAAAATAGGTATTAATTCTTCTTTGAATGTTTGATAAAATTCACCTGTGAAGCCAACTGGTTGAGAACTTTTGTTTGTTGGAAGCTTGTTGATTAGTGATTCAATATCATTAGTAGTAACTGGTCAGCTCAGATTTTCTGTTTCTTCTTGATTCAGCCTTTGGAAGATTGTATGCCTCTAGGAATTTATCCATTTTTCCAGAATGTCCAAATTGTTGGTGTATAATTCCTTGTATTTTCTTAAAATTTTTTTTGGATTTCTATGGTGTTGATTGTCACTTCTCCTCATTCATTTCTGATTTTATTTATTTGGGACCTCTCTCTTTTTTTCTTGATGAGCCTGGTTAAAGTTTTATCAATTTTGTTTATCTTTTCAAAAAAAACCAGCTTTTGGTTTCACTGATCTTTTGTATTATTTTTAGCCTCTATTTTCTTTTTCTGCTCTAATATTTCTTATTTCCTTCCTTGTACACACTTTGGGATTCTTTGCTGTTCTTTTTTCCGGCTCCCTTAGGTGTAAAGTTAGATTGTTTGTTTGAGATTTTTCTTGAATAGGTCTGCATCACCATGAGTTTCCCTATTAAAATTGCTTTCATTGTGTCCCATAGGTTTTGGGTCATTGTGTTTTCATTTTCATTTGTCTCAAGGTATCTTTTGATTTCTTCCTTGATCTCATTGTTAACCCATTTATTGTTTAGTAATATATTACTTAGTCTCCATGTGTTTGTGGGGGTTTTTTTTTGTAATTGATTTCTAGTCTCATACTATTGTGGTCAAACAAGAAACTATATAATTTCAATCTTCTTGAATTTATTGAAACTTGTCTTGTGGCCTAATATGTGGTCTATATTGAAAAATGATCCATGTGCACTTGAAAAGAATGTATATCCTACTGTTTTGGGTAAAATGCTCTGAAAATGTCAAGTAAATCCATCTGGTCTCATGTGTTATTAAACGCCACTATTTCCTTGCTGTTCTGTCTGGAAGATCTGTCCATTGGTGTCAGTGGGGTGTTAAAATCTACTACTATTCTTGTATTAATGTCCATTTATCCCTTTATGTTGGTTAATATTTGTTTTATGTATTTAGGTGCTATTATGTTGGGGGCATAGATGTTTACGAGGATTGTATCCTCTTGTTGGATTGATTCCTTTATCATTTTGTAGTGTTCTTCTTTCTCTTTTATAATAGTCTTCATTTTAAAATCTATTTTGTCTGATATAAGTATTGCTATGGCAGCTTTTGTTTGTTAGTTTGTTTGCATTTGCATGAAATATTTTTTCCTTCCCTTTACTCTCAGTCTGCGTGTCTTTCGAACAGAGGTGGGTCTATTGTAGACAGCATATGTATTTGTCTTGTTTTCTTCTCCATTCAGCTATCCTGTCTTTTGATTAGAGCATTTAATCCAGTTACATTTAAAGTGATTATTGATAGTTATTGCCATTTTATTATTCATACGAAGTCTGACAATTACGTTCATGAACTTGCCACTGTGTTCTTACACTGGCAACACTGTACAAACAGCTTGGTAATGTTTCATAACCTTGCTGTGTCAGTGTCCCACAGCTGTGCTCCTGTCGACATGTGGCAGTGTCTTATTGAGTGGCTTTAGTTATTGTTGTTGAGTGTTTTTGTGTGCCGTCACGAGAATGTCTGAGCTTGAATTGAGCAACGAACAAACATTAAATTACTTGTTAAAGTTGGCAAGAATGAAAGTGAAATCAGGGCATGTTAGTCGAAGTTTATGGGGATAATGCCATGAAGAAAACAGCAGTGTACAAATGGATTAAACATTTTCCTGAGGGGAGAGAACGCATAACTGATGAAGAGCAGTCAGGGCGACCAGTAACGAGCAGAATTGACGAAAACATTGCAAAAATTTGTCAGATTGTGCGTCAAAATCATTGGCTGACTGTGAGAAGCATAGCAGACCAAGTAAACATTGATAGAAAAACAGTTAAGAAAATCTTAACTGAAAATCTTGGCATGAGAAAGGTGTGGGCAAAAATTGTCCTGAAACTCACCGATGAATAAAAGCAAAGGAGAATCAAAGTTTGCCAACACCTTTTGGAGAGGCAAGACGATGTTTTGGGCCATGTTATTACTGGTCATGAAACATGGATATAACAATACAACCCTGAAACAAAGTGTCAAAGTAAGTGCACAATGGAAGTCAGCCAATTCTCCACGACCAAAAAATTTGCATCAGTCTAAATCAAGAATCAAAATGATGTTGCTAACCTTTTTTTTATATCAGAGGGGTTGTTCATTACGAATTTGTACCAACTGAACAAACAGCTAACCAAGTTTACTGTTTGGAAGTGCTGAAAAGGCTGCATGAAAAAGTTAGACCAAAACAACCTGAACTTTTTGCCAACAATTTATGGCTCTTGCATCATGACAATGCACCAGTTCACACAACACTCTTTGTGAGGTAGTTTTTAGCCAGTAAACAAATAACCGTATTGGAACACCCTTCCTGCTCAAATGATCTGGCCTCTAATGATTTCTTTCTTTACCTGAAGATAAAGAAAATATTGAAAGAAAGACATTTTGATGACATTCAGAACATCAAGTGTAATACAACAACAGCTCTGGCCATTCCCCAAAAAGAGTTCCATAATTGCTTTGAACGGTGGACTATGCGCTGGCATCGGTGCACAGCTTCCCAAGGGGAGTACTTCAAAGGTGACTATAGTGATATTCAGTAATGAGGTATGTAGCACTTTTTCTAGGATGAGTTCTCGAACTTAATTGTCAGACCTCGGTTTTGTTGATCTCCCTCTCCCCCTTCGTCTTAAAGAAGTCCCTTTTACACTTCTTGTAATAATGGCTTGGGGGTAATGAATTCCTTTAGCTTTTTCCTGTCTAGGAAGCTCTTTATCTCACCTTCAACTTTAAATGATAGCTTTGCTGGGTCTAATGGTCTTGGTTGTAGGTTCTTGCTTTTCATCACTTTGAATACTTCATGCCACTTCCTTCTGCCTTGCAAAGTTTCGGTTGTGTAATCAGCGGACAGTGTTATGAGAGTACCCTTATAAGTAACTAGTTGTCTTTCTCTTGCTGTTTTTAGGATTCTCTCTTTGTCTTTAACCTTTGCCATTCTAATTATGATGTATCTTGGTGTGGGCCTGTTGGAGTTCATCTTGTTTGGGACTCTGCTCTTCCTGGACTTGTACATCTATATCCTCCACCAGGTTAGGGAAGTTTTCGGTCATTATTTCTTCAAATAGGTTCTCAATTCCTTGCTCCCTCTTTTCTCTTCTGGTACTCCTATGATGCAATGGTGTTAATCTTGATGTTGTCCCAAAAGTCCCTTAAACTACTTTCATTTTACAAAATTTTTTTTATGTCTTATTGTTCCAATTGAGTGTTTTCTGTTACCTCGTCTTCTTAATCGCTGATTTGATCTTCTGTTTCATCAAATCTGCTGTTGATTCCTTCTAATGTATTTTTTATTTTAGTTATTGAATCTTTATTTCTGACTGCTTCTTTTTTTTTGGTTTTTATGTTTTTCTTTAAACCTACTGTCTATTTTAAAAAAATTCTCACTAAGTTCCTTAGGGATTCTTATAACTGGTATTTTAAACTCTGTCTCTGACAGATTGATTGCCTCAATTTTATTTAGTTGTTTTCTGGAGTTTTCTCCTGTTCTGTTATTTGGGACATGTTTTTTTTGTTTCCTCATTCTGGCTGCTTCTCTGTGCTTGCTCCTATGTATTTGGTAGATCTCCTATGTCTCTCAGTCTTTGCTGGGTGGCCTTACATAATAATGTGTCCTATGTGGTCCAATGGCGCAGTCTCCCTCATCTCCTGTGCATGTGTTCCAGGAGTGTCCCTTGTGTGTGTTGTGTGTATTCTCCTGATATAGTTGAGTCGTGATTCCTTTTGATATGTCAGTGGGTAGATTGATTCCAGGTTGACTGACTGTGAGGATTGGCTATGTACACAGCATATAGTCTGATGTGTGGGGGCTGACCACTCAGAGGAGCATTTGCCCATGTGGGCTCTTGTGCTTGTTGAGACCACCCTTTGGATGTGCCACTTGTGGGGCTAATCAGGTAGTTCTCTGGTATGATCTGAAGGTGGCCTCTGGGTGAGTTGTTTGTGGTGTCTTTTGGAGGGCCTCCCGTACAGGGCAATTTTAGCCTTGCTTGTGACCAGTCAGGGGCTACCTGGTAGGAGATACAATGCTATATGTGGTTAATTGCTGCCCATGCTGGACCTGGAATTGTGTGGGGGTGGCCTTGCTGTGAACCAAGGCTGGCTGCCACGAGTATCAGGACTGGGGCAGCTTAGCAAAAGGCCCAGGGCTCCCCTAGGCCTGTTGCCACCTGCCAGCTGCCTGTAAGGCCACCTGCCTGTAAAGCTGCCTGAAAAAGCCTCCTTATGTGTATGGGCCAGCCTGTTTGACCCAGTGATGATAATATCTCAGGAAATGCCACCGGCGTTGGGCGGAACAGGATCCCAGGGAGCAATGGGTTGGGGCCAGTGGTTTTCACAAAGTTAATTCAGGTTCAGTTCTTGCTCCAGGGCTGAGCATCTGGCCACTATGCAAAATACACAGACAATACCTCATCCTGCCACCACTTGCCTTGGGCCCATAGATCTCCAAGAGCCACCCAAGAAAGGCTGCAACACAAGCTGTGGCTGACCATGCACCACCAAAACTTTCCCAGACTGCCACAGGCTGTCCGGTGCTCTGCCTTTTAGTTTTATACCATTGTTGTTGGAGAAGATACTTGATATGATTTCACTCTTCTTAAATTTAATGAAACTTGTTTTGTGGCCTAACATCTGGTCTGTCCTGGAAACTGCTCCATGTGTGCCTGAGAAGAATGTATATCCTGCTGTTTTGGGTTGAAAGATTCTAAAAATATCAGTTAAATTCACGTGGTCTAATGTGTCATTTAAGGCTGCTATTTCCTTATTGATTTTCTGTCTGGACTTTCTATGCACTGGTGTCAAGGGGGTGATAAAGTCCCCAACTATGAGAGTATTACTGTCTATCTCTCCCTTTATGTCTGTCAATGTTTCTTTTATATATTTAGGTGCTCCTACGTTGAGTGCATAAATGTTTAGAAGTGTTATGTCCTCTTGTTTGATTGATCCCTTTATCATTATGAAATGTCCTTCTTTGCATCTTATTATAGCCTTTGTTTTAAAGCCTATTTTGTCTGATATAAATATTTCTACCCCACCTTTTTTTTTTATCTGACATTTGCATAAAATATCTTTTACCCTCCCTTTATTTTCAGTCTGTGTGTGTCCTTCGATCTGAAGTGTTTTTCTCTTGGGAAGCATATATATGGATCTTGGTTTTTATCCACTCATCCACTCCATGTCTTTTGATTGGTATATTTAGTCCATTTGTATTTAAAGTAATTATTGATAGATATGTAGTTATTGCCATTTTATTAATTGTTTTCTGAATGTTTTTGTAGTTCTTTTCCTTTTTTATTCTCTTGCTCTCTTCTCTTGTATGTTAATGACTTCCGATAGTTTGGTTTGAATTCCTTTCTCCTTATTTCTTGTATATCTCTTGTAGATTTCTGATTTTTGGTTACAATGTGCTTCCTTTATACCAAGCTATATTTATAGCAGTCTATTTTAAGGTGATTTTTAGTTAAGTTGAAACACATTCTAAAATCAAAACAATTTTTACTCACCCCCTCCTCATTTGTTTTTGTCATTATTTTTTATTTCTTTTGTGTGTTTGTGTGTATTCCTTAATTTATTATTGTAATTACACATGATTTTTTACTTTTGCCTTTTAACCTTAGTACTAGGTTTATAGTTGGTACATGCGTTTATAGTTTATAGTACATGCTTTTAGTATGTATTTGCCTTTGTCAGTGATAATTTTTTTTCTTTCCTATATTTTCTTATTCATGTTTTTAATGTTTTCTTCTTAATGATGTCCCTTTATCATTTCTTATAATACTGGTGTAGTGGTGATGAACTTTAGTTTTTTCTAGTCTGGGAAACTCTTTATCTCTCTTTTAACTTCAAATGATAGCTTTGATGGGTACAGTAATCTTGATTGTAGGATCTTGTTTTGCATCACTTTGAATATTTTAAGCCACTCTCTTCTTGCCTGTAAAGTTTCTGTTGAGAAATCAACTGACAGTCTTTTGGAAACTCCCTTGTAAGTCACTAACTGCTTTTCTCTTACTGCTTTTAAGATTCTCTCTTTGTTTTTAAACTTTGCAATTTTAATTATTATATGTCTTGCTTGGGCCTCTTTTGGTTCATCTTATTTTGCACGCTCTGTGCTTCCTGGACTTGTGTGTCTATTTCCTTTACCAGGTTAGGAAAGTTTTCCATCATTATTTCTTCAAATAGGTTCTCAATTCCTTGCTCTCTCTCTTCTTCTGGTATCTCTATGATGCAAATGCTGGTATTCTTGATGTTGTCTCAGAGGCTCCTTAAATGATCTTAATTTAAAATTTAAAATTTTTTTTTTTTTTTTGCTGTTCTGATTGGGTGTTTTTCCATACCTTGTCTTCCAAATTGCTGCTTTGATTCTCTGCTTCATCTAATCTACTGTTGATTCCCTCTAATATATTCTTCATTTTAGCTATTGTAGTCTTTATTTCTAACTGGTTCTTTATGGTTTCTATCTCCATTTTCTATCTCTTTGCTGAAGTTTTCACTCAGTTCATTATTCTTTTCCTAAGTTCATTGAAAATTAGTATAACCATTATTTTGAACTCTGTATCTGGTAGGTTGCTTGTCTCCATTATGTTTAATTCTTTTTCTGGAGTTTTCTCCTGTTCTTTCATTTCTTTTTTTTTTTGGGTCTCTCATTTGGCTGACTTTCTGTGTTTGTTTCCATGTATTAGGTAGATCTGCTGTGTCTCCCAGTCTTCTTATGTAGTAGCTATCATGTGGGACTCAGTGCTGAAATCTCTCTGATCATTTGATCTGGGTGCTGCAGGAGAGTCCCTTGTGTGTGTTGTGTATACTGTCCTATTGTAGTTGAACTTTGATTGCTGTTGGCACATCAGTGGGTGGACTGACTCTCAGGATGACAGGCTTTCAGGAATTGCCATTACTACAGCAATGAGATGTTGTGTGGGGGCTGTATCCACAGAATGGGATTTGCTTTAGTGGGGCTCTGGTGCCTGCTGAGTCTGCCCTTTTGGTGTGTCCTTTGTGGAGCTATTTGGGTGGTGCTCTGTTGTGGTCTAAAGTTAGCCACCAGGTGTGTTTTTTCTGGAGCCTCTTGGGAAGATCTCTGGTGCAGGCCAGATCAGCTGCTGCCTTTGCCCAGCCCAGGGACACCTGGTAGGATCTACAAAGTGAGCTGCATTTGGTTGTCATCTATGCTGAGTTTGAAGGTACCTGGGAGAGGCTAGTGAATGTACCTGTGAACTGAGGTCAGTTGCCACTAGTTCCATGCTTGGGGCCGCTTAGCAAGTGGTATGGGTGTGCCAAGGCCAGCTGCTGCTTGTTAAGTTTTTGTGGACCTTTGAGAGGTTTTAGGAAAGTCTGAAGTGTAAGACAAGGAAAACCCTTGTGTGGGAAAGCTACTGAAAGAGGTTTGGGCCAGGCATGTAATTCTGGTGGGATGTGGTCTCAGGGAATCACTAAGTTGGGTCCAACAATGTTAACCAAGTTAATGGAGAGCTCAGATTTGTGCCCGCTTGCACCAGCCAGCTGGGTTGGAGGAGACCTCAACAAAGGCACAATGGAATCTGCCAACACTTTCATCACTGGAGAGAAGTGCCCTGACTCCCGCCCCTCAAACCCTTACCCTGAAGCTAGTCAATGCATCTCCTCCCAATATGTCTCTGGCACTTTTTGAGCTACTCCACCAGTGCTGGAGCTCAGAATGAGGGTATTTGTGAGTGAGTGTGCATGGGCTCTTTAAGCGGAATGCCTGTGACCCCAACAATCCTTTCTCTCACTCAACCACAATTCTTGCTGACTTTTACAGCCAGATGTTAGGAGGCTTTCTCTTACTGGCACTGGAGCCCTGGGCTGGGAAGCTCCATGTAGGGCTGTGACCCCTTGCTACTTTGAGAAGATCTCTGCTTTTGAGATATCACTCCCATATTTTACCCATAGGTGTGGGGGTTGCCTGTTATCTTTCTCTGTACTGCCAATCATTCTCAATGTGGCTTCTAGTTTATATCCTTAGTTAAAGGAATTCTGTTCAGCTAGTCTTCAGGTGGTTTGCAATGATGGTTGTTCTGTAATTTAGTTGTAATTTTGATATGGTCATGAGAGGAGATGAGCACAGCATTTTCCTACCCTGCCATCTTGACCAGAAGTTCTATTGTGTTGTATTTTAAAATTGCAAATTTCTGTGATTTTTCCCTTATACTTAATTTTTGGTACCTAATCTGTATTTGTAATTTCTTCTTCTTAACAATGGCCTGCTTAATGTATATGCTTTAGCTACCACAAGTTTGGATCCATTATGCAAACATTAAAAAGATTAAACTATCAGGTACCAGGAAAATGACTCATGTTAGAGTTTCCCCTGAGTGGGCAGCCATCACTAAGAAAAAAATTTTGTTCTTTCTGACTATCAAAACGTAAAATGCCATCTTTTGTTTTAGAACTCAGGTGCCTCATAGTGGCTGAAATTTCTGGGTTTGGAAAAAATTTAGGTGTAGAAATGAGAAATGATGTATAGAATCAGAAGGAAGTTAGGAAATTTCATTGTGTCCTTTTAAAAGTCAGATCAGGTTATCACATTTACAGAGATTTGGAGCATTATTCTGATGTGTCATTTTTCTGTTCTACAAAACTTCAGTTGAGATTACAAATTCAAGTACAAAATTTGTGATTTAACCAAGTCAGAAGGAAGAATGAATTTCCCAAAGTAAAAAAATAAAGGTGAAGAATTTTTTTTCCTAATTATAAAAAAATTAAAAATAAAACAAAAAATGAATACAATGATAATCAAGGTAAACATTTGCAAAGAGCTCACTGTGTGCCAGGTGAGCCTCTAAGGGCTCTTACAAGTGTTAAGTCTTTGTAATCTTTACAACAACCTGTGAGGTAATATTACTATTATTTGTATTTTAGAGATGAGGAAACGAAAACACAGAATAATGAAGTAACTTGACCAAGGCCATACAGCTAGAGTAAATGATAGATTTCCAACCCAGAAAACGTGGTTTTGGAGTTTGAGTTTTAGAAAATAACATTCCTGAAAGAAGTACAAGAGGAACTGTAAAGAGGTGGTACAACATAGAAGGATATGTTAGGCCTGGAAATGTTCCTGGCTTCTGCGAGCATCTTTCCACAGCCAGATAATCTTCAGATTCCATTCTTCATCTCATTCTCATGAAACAACCTGATTTGCAGCAGGACAGAGGGAAGCTCATAAGATCAAGTGGTTCAATTATTAGCCTGGTCGCTGGAAACTTTACTGCTGGTTGATTAACTCCTTGGATGCTGAAAGCCTATGTGCTTGGCTCCTGAGTATCACCTACTTCAAATTGTCTGTTATGGTTTATTCTTTTCTTTTGGGGTCCTCTGAAATTTTATTTTGTTCCATTATTCTTTCAAAGGATATGCTAATTGCCAAATTCAGATTCCTCCTAGGCTATACTTTGTGCTGTAAATAAATTCAAATAACGACTATTTTCTAAGATCTGGCAGAAAACTTAAATAAGATAAATATGAGCTGGCATATATACAGTAAGAGAACTTGGAATCACAGTAATCTATATAAACCAGACAAAGCATTTATAACATTTATCCAGTGCTTTTAATTCTTCATTTTCCAAGTTACATAAATTTAGTTAATTTCACAAGTTTGTGAGGGAAACAAGGCCCTAAGTGAATATTTTTATGAGATAGAAATTTAGTGTAATTTTATGATACGTAAACATTAGGCACAAGCGATATTTTTGCATTTTTGTTCTAAATCATTACTTCTTGTAGTTTTGAATTTGCTTGTGCTATAAGTTGGGCACGAATAGAGTAGTCTTGGTCAAACGCAGTGAAAATGGTAAGAATCAGAATCTATAAGCCTATAAAGGTCAAGGATACCACTGCTTTCTACTATAGAAAGATACTCAGGCATTTCCTTACATGAAGTCAGATTATGAAATGTTATATATGATAGACATTTAGCAGTAGCAAAGCAGTCACCCATCCAACATCAGTTACATCTGTTATCAACCTGAAAATCCACCAATAGAGAGTAATTATTTTTGGTCTTGGATTATTCTGAGTTCTCTATAGCTTCCCTTTAAATTCAAACATCCAAATGGGTAGAGTAACACTTAAAGTTATCCTTTGCAAATGTATTAATGAGGATGTTATTAGTTAACTAAGAAAAACAGACAAGTGGAGTTGATGACAGTGAAAAGTGAACCACAGTGAGAGGGATCTCAAAATGATAAGAACATGAACTTTAAATAATTTTAAAAATTTGTGGAAAAATTTTGAAGAACTGTTCCTGGCTACACTATTTTTGATGCTATGTTGCTATAGATAAGTAAGTAAACTAGGTTACAAACCTAACTTCCTGGAAAACCAAGACCCAAGCAGGTAAACTTTCCTTTTATTCTCCTCAAACCAAATTTATTTTTAAAATATTTTTATTAAAATATAGCTAACATACAATATTATATTAGTTTCAGGTGCACATCATAGTTATTCAACAATACCCACCTATCACTACACAATTTTTACATTATTGATTATAGGGAACTATGCTAAAGAAGCGATCACCATGATAAGTCCGGCAACCATCTGACACTGTACAATGCTATCACAATATTATTGATCTTTTCTATCCTTTTAAAATTTTTCAATTAGAGTTGACACTCAATATTATTTTATATTAGTTTCAAGTGTATAGCATAATGGTTAGACATTTATATAATTTAGGAAGTGATCCCCTGACTGGTACCACCTGGCACTATACATAGTTATTACCATATTATTGATTGTATTCCCTATACTTTACATCCCATGACTATTTTGTAACTTCCAATTTGTATTTCTTAATCCCTTTACTTTTTCACCCTGCCCCTAAACCCCCTCCCATTTATCACTCCAATAGATCTAGTACCCATCTGACATCATACATAGTTATTACAATATTATTGACACTATCCTTATGCTGTACCCTACATCCCCATGATTGCTGTGTAACAACCAACATGTACTTCTTAATCCCTTCCCATTTTCAGACACCCCCAACACCCCTCCCATCTTGCAACCATCAAAATGTTCTCTGTATCTATGATTTTTTTTCTATTTTGTTTGTTTATTTTGTTCTTTAGATTCCACTGATAAGTGAAATCATAAGACATTTGACTTTCACTGTCTGACTTATTACACTCAGCACAGTACCCTCTAGGTCCATGCATGTTGTCGCAGATGGCAAGATTTCCTTCTTTTTTAGGGCTGAGTAATATTCCATTGTATATATGCACCACCTCTTCTTTATTCATTCATCCATTCAGTGACACCCAGGTTGCCTTCATATCTTGGCTTATGTAACTAATGCTGCAATGAACATGTGGATGAGCATGTCCCTTGAAGTAACACTTAGGGTTTGTTTGGATAAACACCCAGAAGTGGGATTACTAGGTCCTTCTTTATTTTAAAGTCTATTTTGTCTGGCATAGGTACTGTTACCCCAGCTTTTTGTTTGTTTTTCTGTTTACTTTCAGTCTGTGTATGTCTTTTGATAGGAAGTACATCTCTTACAGGCATTTGAATAGAGCATTTAATCCCTTTACATTGAAATTGTTGATATGAATGTAGTTATTGCCATTTTATTATTCATACTCATTTATTTATTCATTTCTTTATTTATGTATTTATTTTCATCTTTAAAAAGTCCCTCTAAGATTCCTTGTAATACTGGTTTCATGGTGATGAACTCCTTTAGCTTTTTCTTGTCTAGGAAGCTCTTTATCTGTCCTTTGAGTCTAAATAATAGCTTTCCTGGGTAGAACAAGCAATGGTTGTAGGTCTTTACTTTTCATCACTTTGAATATTTCCAGTCAATACCTTCAGGCCTGTAAAGTTTCTGTTGAGAAATCAGCCGATAGTCTTTTTGGAGCTCTCTTATAGGTAACTGCTTTTCTCTTGCTGCTTTTAAGATTCTTTCTTTGACTTTATCCTTTGGCATTTTAATTATGATGTGTCTTGGTGTTGGCCTCTTTGGATTCGCCTTCTTTAGGACTCTCTGTGCTTCCTGGGCCTGTATATCTATTTCCATTGCCAGTTTAGGGAAGTTTTCTGTCATCATTTCTTCAAACAGGTTTTCAATTCCTTGCTCTTTCTCTTCTCCTTCTGGTACCCTATAATGCGAATGTTGGTATGCTTGATATTGTCCCAGAGGCCCCTTAAACTCTCTTTAATTTTTTTGGATTGTTTTTTCTTTTTGCTGTTCTGATTGGGTGTTTTCTGCTACCTTATCTTCTACATAGCTGGTTCGATCCTCTGCTTCATCCAATCTAATGTTTCCCTGTAATGTACTCTTCATTTCTATTACTGTATTCTTTATTTCTGACTGGTTGTTTTTCATGTTTTCTATCTCCGTTTTTATGTTTCCAGTCTTTTTGTTGAAGTTCTCCCTGAGATTACTGAGCATATTTACAACCAGTGTTTGGAGCTCTGCATCTGGTATATTGCCTGTCTTCATTTTGTTTAGTTCTTTTTCTGGAGCTTTGTTCTGTTCTTTCATTTGGGACATGTTTCTTTTGGGATATGTCATTTTGACTGTCTCCCTGTGTTTGTTTCTATGTATAGGTAGGGCTGTCATGTCTTCCAGTCTTAGTAGAGTAGCCTATGTAGTAGGTGTCCTGTGGGGCTCAGTGGCTCAGTCTTCCTGATCACTTGAGCCACACACTCTAAGTTTGTCCCTTGTGAGGATTGTGGATGCCCTCCTCTTGTAGTTGAGACTTGGTTGCTATTTGCACATCAATGGGAGGGATTGAACCCTGGGCTCATTGTTTGTGAAGACTGGGTTTGAATACAGTGGAAGATTTGTTGTGCAGAGGCTGACCCTACAGAGCAGGATCTGCATCGGCAGGGCTCTGGTGCCTGCCCAATCTGTCCCTTGGGTGTGTCATTCTTGGAGGCGGCTGGGTGATGCTTCAGCTCATTTCAAAGCTGGCCACTTGGGGTGCCAGAATCACCTTGTAGGGGATCCACTGCCAGTCAAGTTCAGCCACAGCCTGTGCCCCACCAGGAGCCACCTGACAGGAGCACAAAGAAATCCACAGATGGCTGCTGCCGATGCTGTGCTTGGAACTGCCTCAAGAGGCCAAGCTACAAACCAAGGCTGGCTACCACTAGTGCCAGGCTTAGGGCTGCGCAGCCAGAAGTAGGGACCTGTTCAAGTCAGATACTGCTTGTCTGGGTTCCATGAACTGTCGCGTCCTGCATGACAAAAGTTGTGGGAAGCGAGAAGGGCAGTGCAGGGTTAAGAAATACAGTAGCCAAGAATAGAGTGGGGCCAAGGGACTCCAGCCTCAAGGGCTGAGCACTGAATCAGGCCAACGCATAGCTTGTATTAGTTAGGTGAGGAAGTAAAGGAGATAAAGCTTGTTGATCTCAAGATCTGTGAATCCCATACATTATAATAGGAAACTGATTCAAACTAATCACTCTTGCCTGCAGGCAGCAGAACTGTAAGTCTCAGGATGTATGTACCTCCCCAAGGGACAAAACCTTTATGTACATGACTAGATGGAGAGCACATCATTGAGTCACTTTCCCTGCAGGTTGTGGGAAGGAATGCAGCCACAGAGACAGAGGCTCTCCTTAGCCAGGGGAAGGTGGGAGGCTGTGCCCACCTCTATCGACCCCGCGAGTTCCCCAGATGGTGCCCATGCGCCTGTGTCTGGCTTGGGTTGTCCCCCTCCCCCATGGGGAATCTTACTCATCATTGACTAGCCAGCCATCTTTTGGGGCCAAACAGGAAGACATAAGGTGCAAGCACAAAGGTGAAGCAAGGTCCCTGAAAGGATCCGTCTCACAGACTCTCCTTTCTTTAGAGGGAGGTACGAGGAGACAAACAGGTAGGCTGCTGCGTGGCAGCAGTGAACCTTTGAGAGATCCTAGGAAAGTCTGCAGCATGAGCTAAGACATACGGTTTGTACAAAAAAGCCACTGGAAGCAACTTGGGTGTGACTGAAAGTTGGGTGGGGTAGGGACTCAAATCACTAGGGCATGGCGAATGAATAGTGGTAGCTAGCTTGATGGAGACTCAGATATGGTGGCCACTGGCATCTGCATGCTGGGAAGGAGGATGGATCTACAAAGAAACAATGGCCTCAGGTAGCTCCTCCATCCTGGAGAATGCTGCTACTCCAGCTCCCATCCCAAGCTAGACAGTTCAGTTCCCCACCATATGTCCCTGCTGCCTCGCCAGCTGCTGCACCAGTGCTGGAACTCAAAGCCAGTTATTCCACTGGTGAGTAAGTCCTTCTGTGTTCCCTTTAAGAGAATTTTCTGGGAATCTAGCCATCCACCATCTCACTCAGTCACAATCTCTGCTGGTTTTCACAACCAGAAATTTGAGGGACTTATCTTCCTAGCACTGGAACCCTGGGCTGTGGTGGGGCTGGGACCTCTTGCTCCTCCAGGGGTGCCTCCACGGCCTAGATATTCCTCCCAATTTTTAATGGTCACATGCAGGTGTGGGACCAGCCTGTTCTGCATCTCTGCCCCTCCTACTAGTCTTGAGGTGGCTTCTTCTGCATGTCCTTAGTTGTAGGGGTTTGGCTCAGCAAGATTTTAGGCAATTCTCAATGATGGTTGTTTTGTAGTTTGGTTGTAATTTTGATGTGGTCATGAAAGAAGATAAGTACAGTGTTTACCTACTGTGCCATCTTGACTGGATCTCTCAAAACCAACATTTAACCATTTTTATATCAATTTTCCTATACACATAAAATTTATTTTTACTTCATCATTAAGCTTTGGGACATGACATACACCCTGATTGAAATGTCCTTTTTCTTCTGTATCAAGTCATATCTCACCCCAACATGAAGGGTCTAAAAACTTGAAGAATCTACTCAATATTCATTTTCTTCACAAAAATTTCCCAACTACACCATTTGTAAATTAGTGTTCATGACTTAGTAAACAAGCATAAAGATCTTCTAAGCCAAGTGTTCCATGCGATTACACTCCTGGACAAACATAGGGCCATGGTAATTGTTACTAAAAACAATAATTCTTTAGTTCAATAACCATCTGCTCTACAAGAATTTAAGACCCCCTCACATTCCTTACAAATAGTTTTCAGGCAAATAAATCCCTGACCATCCATCCCTTCTAAGCCTCAAGATATGATGGAATAAACCTGATTTCTGGAGGACACACAGAGTTAATTCAGCCTAAACATTCAGAGTTGTCTTTAAAAAATAAAACAAAATAAAATATGACAAGAAGAAGGTCAGGCCATAGTGAGAAATGTGGAGGTGAAAATGTATGTGAGTGTAAGGAAAATTTCTTACTTTATCCGTGACAACTCCTCTCCATCCTCCAATAGTCCCAGTTGTTATCATACCCTTCCCAGTGGGACAACATTATTCCACAGAATAGTTAACATTATAATCCTGAGATTTAATTTGTAATTTGCAAAAAATTAAATTTGAGAGTAAAATGATTTACCTGACAGGAGGATTCGCTTTCAGCCCAAAATTTTCAACTGTTTCCAAACAAAGGAAAAGGAAATTAGAAGGACCTGGAGAATCTGTGTTTACTGAAAGTCTTTCTTATTATATCTTTATAGGAAAAATCTGCCTTTTACACTTGTTCTGGCTCATTTAACCTTTTTGTTTTTTTCTTTTTGGGGTTGTGGGAATGAAACTGCCACTGGCCCTATTAAATTATGGGTGAATGTGCACATCACTTCCATGGTCAAAAGCAAAGGCAATTAGCAGCAGCCACAAGAAGGACACCACCACCATCACTTTGCTTTCTGAGATAAATAAACTAACCCTCCCATCCCTGAAGAAAAGAAACAAGGTCATCCTGTCTGGTTATAGTCCCTAAGATAAATGAAACCTTGAGCAATTTTTATAAATTACTGAGTCCCTTATAAAAACAACTTTGGTCCTAGCCTTTGCAATGCTAATATGTAAAGATTTGTGACAACATCTTTTAGAAAAATTCTTATTTTCTATGAACTTAGTAACTGCAAGTTTGTAACTTTGGTAAATAATTTTTTCTTTAAGTGCCTGTTGTATTTTTCATTTGGTGAGTCTGTTACTGGTCCAAAGTCCATGTGCCCAATATTTTGAAAGACCCAAACTCAAAATGTCAGAGATTGTAGTAAGGAAAGGTTTATTGATGGAGAAGTCACCAACCTGGAAGATGGGAGACCTAATCCTCATATCCATCTTAAGAAAATACAGAGTTCAGTCTTCCTTTATGTCAAGGGAAAGGAAAATGAGGGGGACTGTTTTTGTTAAAACTCAAGCCCCAAGTAGAATCCCACTAATAATTAGCATGTCTAAAGCGGGAGCTATTAGCTTGAAGGCCACGGGAACAATGCAGTCTTGAACAAGATGGAGTCAGAAAGACTGAGCATTTCACTCTGTTACAAATCAATTCTTCAAAAGTCTAGACTCTAGTAAAATTTGCAAGTAAATCTGTTTTATTTTCTAAGAGTTTTTCTCTGAGTCTTTCTTTGAAGGGTAAAAACTTTTCAGTATTCTTAAGAGGTCCCCCTTTTTATTCTTCCTTCCTTTATTGAGCATCTATTAGAGGCTAGGCATTGTATTTGGGCAGATGCAAAGAATAAGAAAGTATTTGGGCAGATGCAAAGAATAATTTACTAATTTAACAGAAGAATACAGATACAAATAATCAGAAAACACAAATATAGAGAAATGTCAATGCAGATTGGGATGGACAGCAAGAAAATAAATAACAATGCTGGGTGGAAGTAAACTTAAAGTAACTCACGTTTAGCCCTTTCATTATACAGATAAAAAAACTTCAGGGAATAAAATTATATTAATCAATGTTGTATAGTGATTTAGTTGATAAAATTGGACAGGACCCTGGTTTCCTGGAGCCTACCAGAACTCTAAAATGTGCCCCCGTGGATGAAAAAGGCACCATATACTAAACCTGACAAGCTCAGAGGAGGCCGGCATAGCAGACCCTACAAACTCAGAGACTGAAATTAACTACGTAGGATGGTCTGAACATAAAAAATCCTAACTAAAAGCAGGTCATGGCCCATAGTCATATTCTTGGCTTGTATCCTCTTGATGAAGATCAGTCTTTACCTTAAGTCAGCCTGTCTATTGTCTTTATTTTAGTTATTTATTTATTTATTTATTTATTAAGGTTAAAGCAGTACAGTTTTATTGTAGAGTGCAAGAGAAAAATCTCTCCGGAGGGAGGGGGGATCCGAAAATGGAATGCCCCCCCAAACTGGGCTATGTTGGGAACTATAATATCTCTGAGTCAGAGCCGATTGGTCTCCTGTACTTGGGCAGTTAACCTTGGTGGGCTCTGCAGTTTGAAATTAACTACAAGCTGATTGGATGCCTGCACCTGGGCTAATTATTCTGGCAGGCCCTGCAGATTGAAATTGTTAGCAATTTGAAGTCATTTCCATGGGCTTTTGTTATGGTCTTGGCCTTAATCCCCTCCACCGCAGCCATGTCCCTGACCGCCCATGGTTTTTCTATCTCAATACCCCCTCTGATGACTTAAACCTAACTGCCATTAGGGAAAGGGATGAAGACCGCTCTGGCTAGTTGGTCAGAGGGTGGTCTAACGGTCCATGGTAGATGGGTAGGTCTTGTAAGTCCATATGTGGCTCCATGTTGAGTACCATTTGTAGTCTTATGGCTTCTAGGTGAGAAGAAATAAACCGAGTGAGTAGGTAGAGGATGCAGGGCCCGAATGAGAGTAGAAAGAGAAGGACTAATAGAGGGGCCATAACCATCATAAGAGTTGGGCTCTAAGGGACGCCCACCAGTCTGAGAGACTTTCAGTGGAAGTTGTTAGTTCATTGACAGTGTCTAAATGGGCAACTGTGGACCCAGTATGATTTATGTGAAAACAGCATTCCCCTTTTAGGTCTAGGGCAGCAGAGATGAGGGTGACAGTAAGAAAGAAGAAAAAGGCAAGTATTAGGAGAATGTAAGCCCCCACTATCATCTTCTTGAGGTTAAGTCCCACCATCTGAACACTTACCTGAACAATGAAGATCAGTTTTAGGGCTCCCTGGGGATGGCTGGAGTATTCAGTGCTCTGATCTGTGGGTGTCCAAGGCTTGACTCAGGAGTAGTGAATCCAGGAGTCAAATTCTGGTACTTTAATTGGCAATAGCCTTCCTTTTGGGGGAGTCCTGTGGGCACTTAAATGAAACAGGTTTGATTTAAGGGAAGGGGACCCAGGTTCAGATTCTTTGAAGCCCCAATAGCTGGGCTGTCAGGGACATCCCCATCCCCCTCCAGGCTTCCAACAATACTTGGTCCCTACTTTAGGGGGCTGCAATGTGTAGAGGGGTCAGCCTGGGGGAGGTGCTGGTCCCTATATTTCTTGAATGCCTGCTGAACCTCTCAAGTTAACATAGGAAATAACAGAATTGAGGTCAGAATCTACAAGCAATGTACAGTAATTAGAGCTAGGGCTTAGAGGTCTCCTGACCAAGCTTTCCCAGAGTCCTTTTCTAGGGGATCTATTTTATCTTTTCAACCAAGCAGGTTTCAGAGGAGCGGTCAAGAAAGAATAAATGGCTAATTAATAGGCTTACCTGCCACGTCAAGGGACATCTGCAGTTTTGTCCCTGTGATGAGAACAGCCTAGGAACCACTGGGAGATTCAGGCCTAACAGTGATTACAGCCATTTTTGGGGGAGGGAGTTGGTCCCCGCTCCCTTCAGAACAGGGGGTACTCCATCTCTAGTGCTCTTTTAGTTTGTACAAGGGGCATGGCTGCTTTGGAGGATCAGGACAGTCCTTACTCCAGTGATCTGGGCTTCCACATCTAGAGTAGGTTCCTTCATCTGGTGTTTCCTCTTCTGGGGCTGGCAGGGTTGAGACTGGTTAGTTAGTATGTTGTTAGGTAGACAGGGAGGTCCTGGTGGAATAAACAAAAGAGCCATATCCTGAAACTCCAAGTTTTGGAATAGCTCCTTCACTCCAGGACAAAATGTAATGGCACCTTGAGGCTAATAGGCTAATAAATTATCTCATAAATTCCTTTCGGGTGGAAAAACTGAGCAGATCTGATAGATAGGAATGGTTTATTTTACTAATCCCTTCAGGATAGGCAAACAGAATAAACCTGATAGACGAATTCTGCTAAAAGATGCCAGCTCCCCTTCCCCAAGCAGGCAGGGAAGGTATAAAAGTAAGAACTTTTGCCTCAGTCACTGCGCAGCCTGGTTGGGACTCCCTCTTGTTCCGAGGGCTGTGACTCTTTATTTTTAATAAACTATCCTCTTTTACAACTTCTTGCCTCTCCTTGGTCCATGCTTCCATTCTTTGGTTTCACGAGACACGATCCCGGCATGTACAGAAAATCTCCTACATCAGGGTGACCCTGAGGTAGCCCTGGACCTGGCCTGTCTGTTATCGTGTTTCCCCAAAAATAAGACCGGGTCTTATATTAATTTTTGCTCTAAAAGACACATTAGGGCTTATGTTCAGGGGATGTCATGCTGAAAAATCATACTACGTCTTATTTTCGGGGAAATACGGTAACTAGCCAAAAATCTGGCCTGTCTCTGGCCTCATCTCCAGTCTTACCATTTCTTTCTTTCCTCATCTTTCCTGTCTTGGTTGTAAAAGATGTAACAAATTCCTTGGCCTTCTCTAGTATGTGAGCCTTTTTATTAAGATGTAAAAATGGGTCAGAATTACTATAATATAAAGGCACATGAACTCTAGTAGACCTAGAATACAGAAGTTTACATAATTATTAGCAAAACTTAGCTCTTACTATTGTGAAGATTTAGTTTTCTTCAGCAGCCAAGAACTCAATTAGGACAACACAAGACACAGAAACCATTTTGATGACACATACAACCCTCAATTTTCAGGCAGAAAACTTTCATAACAGCAGCAGACCAATAGTCCAAGACTTTTCACAAACTTTCTATGACTCTCCCAGTCCCTCCCAATTTGGCTCTTCCCACTCACCCAGAAATAACCATCTTCAGGACAGACCACTCTCTCGCAGTTCCCCTCAAAATGTATTTTTATACCGTATACCCTCCCCCAAAACACATACCACTTTCCCTCATATTAGAATCCATAACCTTCAGTACCTCAATTTCCATTGACAACAAAAAGCAAGCAATTAGCATTTCCATTGGCAAATCTAGGAACATATTTTGCAAACTTCAAAAGCATAGGCTTTTGTAATGAGATACAAGATATATTTATTAACAGATCTTAATTTATCTTTTAACATTCCCATGTCAAGAAGCCAGAAATAGATGTCCTCAGACCTACCTAATAATTAATATTTCAGCATTTTGTTATTTTGAAATAACTAGATATTTAATAATTTTTATCATTTAACACAATTTAATAAAACTGAAATCTTAAGTTACCAACAATACTGAGAAACCACATCTAAGCATCCACATCATATAATTATTACGAAAAGTTTTATGTAAAACCTTATTTTAGTTAACATTTTATTAGCTCTTAACTCTGAAGGCAATTCTTTTTTTTTATTATTAGTTTCAGGTGCACAAAACAGCGTAATAGTTAGACATTCATTTATTCTTTTCTTTAGATTCCACATATAAGTGAGATCATATGGTATTTGTCTTTCTGTCTGACTTATTTCACTTAACATTATGTTCTCTAGATCCATCCATACTGTTGCAAATGGTAAGGTTTCATTCTTCTTTATGGCTGCGTAATACTCCATTGTATAAATGTACCACAGTTTCTTAATCCAGTCATCTACTGATGGGCATTTTGGTTTTCCATGTCTTGGCTATTGTGTATAGTGCTGCAATAAACATAGGGGTGCATAAATTCTTTTGAGTTAGAGTTTTGGATTCCTCCGGATAGATACCTAAGAGTGGAATTGCTGGGTCATAACGTAGTTCCATTTTCAGGTTTTTGAGATACCTCCATACTGTTTTCCATAGTGGCTGCACTAATCTGCAATCCCACTAACAGTGCACAAGGGTTCCCTTTTCTCCACATCCTCGCCAGCACTTGTTTGTTGATTTATTGATGATAGCCATTTCTGGTATGAGGTGGTATCTCATTGTGGTTTTTATTGGCATTTCTCTAATTATTTGTAAGGTTGAGCATTTATTTCATATGTCTGTTTGCCATCTGTATGTCCTTTTAAGAAAAATGTCTCTTCATGTCCTCTGCCCATTTTTAAATTGGGTTGTTTGTTTTTTTTGGAATTGAGTTGAGTTTTTTTTTTTTTTTTTTTTTTTTTTTATAAATTTGGGATATTAACTCCTTATCGGATATATCATTGGCAAATATCTTCTCCCATTCAGTAGGATCCCTTTTTGTTTTACTGATGGTTTCCTTTGCTGTAAAAAAACTTTTTAGTTTGATGTAATCCCACATGTTTATTTTATCTCTTACTTCCCTTGCCCGAGGGGATATATCAGTGAAAATCTTACTCCGGGTAATGTCTGTGAAGTTTCTTCCTATATTTTCTTCTAGGAATTTTATGGTTTCAGATCTTACATTTAAGTCTTTAATCCATTTTGAATTTATTTTTGTATATGGTGTAAGGACGTGGTCCACCTTCATTTTTTCATTTTTACAGGTTTCCCAGCACCATTTATTAAATAGACTGTCTTTACCCCACTGTAAATTCTTGCTTGCATTATTGTAGATTAAATGACCATACAGGCATGGATTTATTTCTGGGCTTCCTATTCTGTTCCATTGATTCTATGTGTCTATTTTTATGCCAGTACCATGCTGTTTTGATTACTGTAGACTTGTAGTATAATTTGGTGTCGGGTATCATATCTCAAGATTGCCGAGGCTATCTGGGGTCTTTTATGGTTCCATATAAATTTTAGGATTATATGTTCTATTTCTGTGAAAAATGTCCTTGGTAGTTTTATAGGAATTGCGTTGAATCTGTGTATTGCCTTAGGCAGTATGGACATTTTAACTATATTAATTATTCCTATCCATGAGCATGGTATGTGTTTCCATCTATTTGTATCTTCTTTCATTTCTCTCTTCAGTGTCTTTTAATTTTCTGAGTACAGATCTTTTACTTCTTTGGTTAAATTTATTCCCAGGTATTTTATAGTCTTTGAAGCAATTGTAAATTGAATTGTTTCCTTAATGTCTCCTTCTGATATTTTAGTATTGGAATATACAAATGCAACTGATTTCTGAATATTAATTTTGTATCCTGCTACTTTACTAAATTCATTTATCAGCTCTAATAGTTTTTTGGTGGAGTCTTTAGGGTTCTCCATATATAGTATCATGTCATCTGCATATAATGGTAATTTTACTTCCTCCTTACCAATTTGGATGACTTTTATTTCTTTTTCTTGTCTGATTGCTGTGGCTAGAACTTCCAGCACTATGTTGAATAGAAGTGGAGTGTGTAGGCAACCTTGCCTTGTTCCTGATCTTAAGGGGAATGGTTTTAGCTTTTCCCCATTGAGTATGATGTTAGCTATGGGTTTGTCATATATGGCCTTTATTATGTTGAGATATGATCCTTCTATTCCCACTTTCTTAAGGGTTTTTATCATAAATGGCTGCTGGATTTTGTCAAATGCTTTTTCTGCATCTATTGATATGATCATATGATTTTATTTTTCATTTTGTTAATGTGGTGTATCACATTAATTGATTTGCGGATGTTGAACCACCCTTGCATGCCAGGAATGAATCCCACTTGATCACAGTGTATGATCTTTTTAATATATTGCTGAATTCTGTTCACTAATATTTTCTTTTGGATTTTTGCGTCTATGTTCATTACAGATATCGGCCTGTAGTTTTCTTTTTTTGTAGGTCTTTTTCTGATTTTGGGATCAGGGTGATAGTGGCCTCATAAAAAGTGTTTGGGAGCCTTTCTTCCTTCTGGATTTTTTGGAATATCTTGAGGAGAATAGGTGATAATTCTTTTTTGAATGTTTTATAAAATTCACCTGTAAAGCAATCTGATTCAGGCATTTTGTTTGTTGGGAGCTTGTTGATTACTGATTCAATTTCCCTGGTGATAATTAGTCCATTCAGGTTTTCTGTTTTTTCTTGAGTTAGCCTTGGAAGGTTGTATGCTTCTAGAAAATTGTCCATTTCTTCCAGGTTGTCTAATTTGTTGGCATATAGTTGCTCATAGTAATTTCTTAAAATTTTTTGTATTTCTGCGGTGTCTGTTGTCACTTCTCCTCTTTCATTTCTGATTTTATTAATTTGGGTCCTCTCTTTTTTTTTTTGATGAGTCTGGCTACAGGTTTGTCGATTTTGTTTATCTTCTCTAAGAACCAACTCTTGGATTCATTGATCTTTTGTATTGTTTTTCTGGTTTCTATTTCATTTATTTTCACTCTGATCTTTATTATCTCCTTCCTTGTACTCCCTTTGGGCTTATTTTGCTGTTCTTTTTCCAGATCCCTTAAGTGTGAAGATAAACTGTTGATTAGTGATTTTCCTTGTTTAGGTAGGCCTCCTATGCTATGAATTTCCCTCTTAGGACTGCTTTCGCTGTATCCCATAGATTTTGGGTCATCGTGTTTTCATTTTCGTTTGTCTCGAGATATCTTTTGATTTCTTCCTTGATCTCATGGTAGACCCATTCATTATTTAGTAACATGTTATTCAGCCTCCATGAATTGGTATGTCTTCCAATTTTTTTTCCTGTAGTTGATTTCTAATTTCATAGCACTGTGGTCAGAGAAGACAATTGGTATGATTCCAATTTTCTTAAATTTATCAAGACTTGTTTTGTGGCCTAACATGTGGTCTATCTTGGAAAATGTTCCATGTGCGCTTGAGAAGAATGTGTATTCTGCAGCTTTTGGATGAAATGCTCTGAAAATATTGATTAAATCCAATTGGTCCAATGTGTCACTTAAGGCCATTGCTTCCATATTGATTTTCTGTCTGGAAGACCTGTCCCTTGTTGTCAGGGGTGTGTTGAAGGCCCCTACTATGATAGTGTTACTGTTGATTTCTGTCTTTATGTCAGTCAATATCTGTTTTGTATATTTAGGTGCTCCTATGTTGGCTGCATAGATGTTTATTAGGGTTTTGTCCTCTTGTCGGATCGATCCCTTTATTATTATATAGTGCCCATCTTTGTCTTTTAATATATTCTTCACGTTAAAGTCTAATTTGTCAGATATAAGTATTACAACTCCAGATTTTTTCTCATTTCCATTTGCAGGAAATATCTTACTCCAACCCTTCACTTTCAACCTGTGTGTCTTTTGATCTGAGGTGTCTTGTATATAGCATATACAAGGGTCTTTCTTTCTTATCCACTCAGCCACCCTGTGTCTTTTGATTGGAGTATTTAATCCATTTGCATTTAAAGTGATTATTGATAGGTACATACTTACTGCCATTTTTTTTTATTTGTAGTTAGATTGTTTTCATCTTTCTTCTGTTTACAGAAGCCCTTTTAATATTTCCTGCAAGGCTGGCTTAGTGGTAATAAATTCCTTTAGCTTATTCTTTTCTAGGAAGCTCTTTATCTCTCCTTCAATTTTAAATGATAGCCTTGCTGGATAAAGCAATCTAGGTCGTAGGCCTTTGTTTTCCATCACTTTGAGTACCTCCTGCCACGCCTTCCTTGTCTGCAATGTTTCTGTATAAAAGTCGTTTGATAGTCTTACAGGAGTTCCCTTCTCTGTAACCTGTTGTCTTTCTCTTGCTTCTTTTAGGATTCTCTCTTTGTCTTTTACGTTTGCCATTTTAACTATAATGTGTCTTAGTGTGGACCAGTTTGGGTTTATCCTGGCTGGAACTCTCTGCACTTCCTGGGCTTGTATATTGGTTTCCTTTACCAGCGTAGGGAAGTTTTCAGACATTATTACTTGAAATATGTTCCCGATCCCTTGCTTCCTCTCTTCACTTTCTGGTATTCTTATGATGCGATGTTGTTGCGCTTGATGTTATCCTAGAGGTCTCTTAAACCATTTTCATTGTTTATTATTATTTTTTCTTTTTGTTGTTCTGTTTGGGTGATCTGTGCTAACTTGTCTTCTAAGTCGCTGATTCGATCCTCTGTTTCATCTAACCTGCTGGTAATTCCTTCAAGTGTGTTCTTTATTTCAGTTATTGTATTCTTTAGTTCTAACTGGTTGTTCATTATGATTTCTCTATCCTTCTTTATGTCATCACTAAGCTCCTTAAACATTCTTATCATCAGTGTTCTGAACTCTGTCTCTGATAGGTTGGTTACCTCTGTTTCATTTGGTTCCAATTCTGGAGGTTTCTTCTGTTCTTTTATTTGGGACATGTTTCTTTGTTTTCCCATTCTGGCTGACTCTCTGTGTTTCCTTTGATGTGTTAGGTAGTTCCCCTAGGATTCTTGATTTTTGTTGTGTTATTTTATGTAGTATGTGACCTTTATATTTGACTTGCTCCACTACCTTATTCTCCTGTGCGTGTACTCCAAAGGTGACTCTTGTGTTGTGTATAGTGTCCTGTTAAAGTTGATCTTTAATTGCTTTTGGCTTGTCAGTAGATGGGATTGACAACTAGGCTGACTAGTTGTGAGACTTGCCTCTGCCCACAGTGTATGTTATGCTGTGTGAGGGTTGACTGCTCCTGAAGGCAATTATTATCTAAGCCATTTTCTTGACAAATTTTGTGACAAAGATAAATTCATTTTTGTAAACCTAGGTAAAACAAGATACCATATTTAAAGTTAATAACCTTAAAAGACATATGTAGTTAACCAAAAATTAAAGCAGCCTTAGCAGCAAATATTTTCTTAGATTATGTGATCCTGAAAAGCACTTGAATTAATTTTTATTATTTAAATTTATATAAGCACTTAATTTTTTATTTAAGCCAGTTAAATATAATCTGGTAATACTATCCAGAGGCAAAAACACTATTATATATAAAACACAGACAAGCACAGATATTAAAGTTCAGGTATATATAAACAGAATTGTTAACAATTCCACAGAGATCCTGAGATTTTATAATTACCCCTACAATTGCAAAGAGGTTGGAACAAGCGGTGGGAGGTATGGCTTGAGAATTAGCTGCTTGGTTTTAAAAGTGTCTCTTGTTTTTCCCCTTTGGTTACCTCAGCCTCAGGCATTCCTGGTTATAAGTGGATTAGGAGATGGGTGGAGTCTCCTTTTCTCTGAAATATCAGTTTAGTTCCCTGTTTTTCAGAGTTTATCATATTGGCTTATACATGAGAAAATTTCTTTCTATTTCCAAGACCTCTAACATTAATTCCCGTTGCAAAATAGTATGACAATTCAATGAACTGTTGAGCGACCAGCACCCCCCAGAATCTAATATACACGTTGGCCAAGCAGTACTGTAATAGAACATTAATTTCTTTTTGATCAATGGCTCCTAGCCATAGTTTTGCCAATGGCCTAATACTTTGTCCAGTGAGCTTCCAGGTGGGATTGAAATCTTAGAACCCATTTTTTTAGCTTGAATAAATACAGCTGCACCAGACGCACACTCACACACACACAAACAGATCCAAGTATTCCCTGAATCGGACAGACAAAACCAGAAAAGTTAACTTCGGATCTGAATATCACAACCAAAACTGAAAGGAGATGGCCTTATTCTTAAAAAGATTAAGGACCAAATGGGGTGAGGAAACAGTGATAGGTTGAGTGTAACTAAATTTGGAGGCCTCTAAAGTGAGGAGGGCAGAGGCTGTGGGGAGGCGGGGGAGTCCTAAGTAGCAGGTCATCTATCAGGTCTAGATGATCTGGGCTTTGTTTTGGATCTTTGTTGGTATTGATTCCTTTATTTCCATGGCATAAAGAGGGGTCCTGGTAGAGGACCAGGAGGGCCTAAACATACGGAATTTCTGACCATTTGCCTTCCCTTCGACAGAATAAATATAACTGTAAGGTAGAATTATAGTTTGAAGTTCCATTAGTTGGCCAACTTTCTTAGTCACCTAGTTTGTACTGGGGCCAGACTTCTGAACAAAAGAAACTCAGACACCGCTTCTTCAGGGTTTGAGGGTTGAACTTGTCCCAATATTTTAGAATACAGCCTAAAGGGGTGCAGGTGCTTGAGGGCTTTTTGCTGAAAAAGAGGAAGGAGAGAAGAAAGTCATTCTTTTGCTGTCTCTTCCCTGCCATCACCTAATTCCAGGGTGTCCCCTGGACCTGTGAGTTCTGATGCTCTGCATGACCAGACGCCAGCAATCGAGGAGACATGGGCTGCCAGGAATAGTCACACTTACCTGGGCCATGCCACCCATGTTCCTGAACCTCGCCATAATGCACCCCTTTATTTGGTGGTTCTTGTGGGTTCTGACACTCTGTATGACCAGACGCTGGCAACTGAGGAGGCATGGGCTGCCAGCAGTCATGTTTGCCTGGACTATGCCACCCATGCTTCTGAACCTTATCTTGCTGTACCCATGGGGAGGGGTGTTTCTCTGTGGTTGTCTGTTTTCGACTTGGCCCTGGGCGATAGAGTTGATGGCCAATGATTAAATGCCCAATAGTGGAAGGGCATATGCCACAACCTCTGGTATCTTATAGGCCTGCCGCCCATTCCCCGTGTCTTTTCTCCTCATCTAACAGGAAGTGGATTATTGAGATGATACTCAGGATTTGGATGGGGGCCACTTTTATAAGAGGGAACAAAGTTTGATAGCTAGAGGAGAAAAGATTCAGAAATCCTATAATAGACTCATAGAGGGATGCAGCATGGCCAAGATATGTAAGGTCAGTGAAGGCCTTACTAGTAGCATTTCAACAGCCGGGGAAGTGGACTAGTAACTGGCTGAGATATTCTGGCTTCTAAGGATGTAGTCCTAGATGTATACAGTGGATGCTACAATCACCGGAAAATTGACACCAAGTATGTGCTACACAAAAACAGCATGCTCTTTCTTCCTTACATTGACTGCAGGGCCATCGTCGGCCCAAGGCTTCAAAGAGAGCCTGATGTGAGCCCATAGTTGCCCTTGTGAGGTGAGCTAAGAATAGACCCTTTGTGGCTAGATCAGTCTTGTACTGTGTTATTTCCAATGTCTTACCTTAGGTGTTGCAGGGAAGATGTCGCACGGGTGAGGAGATAAACGGGAAAGACCCCCGACGAACATCTCACAGGTGTTAAGGATAGGAAAGGCTGGAAAGAGAGCAACAGTGGTGGAAGGGTTGGTCTAAGGCATCCATCTGGGGCTGTCAGACTAGCATGGGACCACAAAGACCTTTGGGACCCACCATAGCATCTCCATGGCCTGGGCCCTACAATTGTCATCTGGGGTCTATGCTGCTAGTTCCACACAGAGGACATCTCCCTTCGCGAGGAAAGAAGCCAGACATCAGGTGGCTGACATTCCCCATGCGGATGGGTGTATCAGCAGCCTCTGGTCCCAGAAGACCTATCCTCTGAGTCTTGCAGTCGGGCGCCATGCTAGTCACTTTTAAATGGCTGATGGAGGCCCAAGTTTTTTTTTTTTTTTTTTGAGAGAGAGAAAGAGTCTCAAAATGGAAGCCTGAAGCCATGGAAGTGGCAGCAGAAACGTGAAGTGTGCTTACTTCTCTTTATACCCCAAGGACGAGCCCCCAAATGATATAAAATCCTGGTGTCTGGAGTGTTCCCAGAAGATCGTGGTCTCATGTACCTGAAGAATGAGAACGCGGACTGGAAGAGGCAAGGTTTAAGCAGTACAGTTTTATTGTAAAGTGCAAGAGAAAAAGCTCACCAGAGAGAATGGGGATCCAAAAATGGAATGCCCCTTCTATTGTCTTTTTGCATCTAAGATAACATACCCTTGGAATGTCAGAGTAATCCCTTTTTTCTGGACCCCTCAGACCACAACTCACTGCACCACACCGTGAGACTACAGAACCCCATCATTGTTATCTTGCTCTCCGAATACCATTTCTATGTGCTGTAAAAATGTTAATTGTTAACTATCCTGTGTCCACCAACATAAGTGTGTCTTTGCATTTTACTTTTTATCCAATCCCAGAATTTCCCCACTTTACTTTCTCCCACCCCCTTACTCTACCACCAATGGATTTCATGTAAGCCTCCTTATGTCTTCCCCTTTGATGCTAAAGTATAAAATAAGTGGCAAAACTGACATTCTGTGGAGCATTTTCTCAATCGATTGAAATTTTGCTTCCTGGAAATTGTCATCAGTTTGGCTCAAATGAACTCATTAAAGTTCTCTGCAGGTTTGGACATTTCTTACAAGGACATCCTCATAACTTTCACTGTAGTACCTCCCTAGAGGGCTCTACCTGCAGGATAAAGTCATCATTGGCCACCTAATTCACTCACACATTTATTGGGGTTATACTTTCTAATCAATTTGAACCCAAAAGAAACTAGTCAGTAAAAAATTAAAATCAGTTTTCTCTGAGTGAGAAAAGTTAAGGGCTTTTATATGCCTTTTCAATTTTACAGTATATTGATGATGACCAGGCATTAATATACACTTAGGAAAAAAATTGAAAAAAGGGGGAAAATGTCATTTTGAAAATTGGCAAAAGCATTAAAAGAAAGGAATCATTATATTGCAGGGAGGGGAAGAGTCTGGATTAGGGAAAATGGAGAGGAGTGAAAACTGGTGGGAGAGGATATTTTGGGTGAATTAGTATTCTGGCAGGAGAGGAGGTACACCTTGAGAAATTGGCAGGAAGAAACTTCAACCACAGAAACTCTTGGGAATAGCTCTTCAACAGCTGCAGGCAGGCCTGCCTTAACCACGCTGTTCTAGCAGCTGCTGATCTTGAGGTTTCTGGAGGCCCCTTTTTTCAGATCTACATCTTCAGGTCTTGCTGTAAGAGACATACAAGATGTGATTGGGTTGAATTTCCGAGGAAATAAATTTGAATGAGACAATAGTTTTCGAAAAGTATTTTTTTAATTAAAACATAAACATTTCCAGCAAAGTACACAACAGGCAACTATTAGGAGAGAAGGAGAGGGCACTAGGACCCTTGCGAGGAAAGTGATGGACACAAGAAGATTATAGAAGTTAAAATGTGAGGCTGTGGGAAGAATGAATATTTTAATTAATATTTTAATGACCACATAGCTTTACCTTTGTATTTATCTTCAAGTGTGTGTTTGTGTACAGAAGTATTTTTGGCTGTAACAAAGTTCAGGTGAAATATATTGGAGGAGAAACGGAAAGGGAAAGGACTAGAATGAAGGGGGAAAAGAACCCTCAATGTCCTGGTGCCATCACAGATGTTAATTGATTTTTAAGTAGTGATTACCTTGAACTCCTCTAGCCTGTACTTTCCCCCACCAAAAACACTTCATCATTCTGATCTAGACAAATCTCACATTAATTTCCTTTTTCCCCTCCTTCTTTAGCCTCCCCCCCACCCCTTCTCCGGTTCAAGCCATTGTTTCTCAGTCTAGTTGTGTAGGACACAGCTCACAGTGGCCCATGTGGGGACTGAACTGGCAACCTTGGTGTTATTAGGACCACATTCTAACCAACTGAGCTAATCAGCCGCTCCTCATAATTTTTATATTTGACAGAAATTGCCATATATCAGAAGTGATGTGTGACACAGAGGCTTTCCGTTGTGATTGAGAAACACAGTGAATGCTGCTGCTAAGTGCCATCCAACAGAAAGGCAGGGATCTTCCATATGGAAGTGGCAAATCCAACCTTAGTAACAGTGTGTGACAAGTTTCAACTTGTGTAATGAAGTCAGTCAGATGTGAGCTACAGTTGAGAGGAGGTATGTTTTAAAGTTTGCTGTAAATCATCCTCCATCATGATGAAACTGGAGGCCAAAGGAGTCTGGGGCTAGTGCTGCATGCACTGCTCAGCCAATAGATCCACACAGGAATTGGGTGATAGAATAAGTGTTTATTATCAGAGCACGGGTGGTCTGAGAAGGCAGCAGGTTAACACCTCCAAAAACTTGCCTTAACATTCTCAGATCAGCCTGGGATATTTAAGGGAAAATCTGGACATTCCTCCAGAGGCCACATGATGGTTCTGGGGGTCTGCATGGAGCCTTCCCTTAGGCGATGTGGCTCTCCAATGTGGTCACCAACCCAGGAGCAGAGATGACAGTAACCTGGAAAGAATGCTAGGCCATAGAGATTGTGATCAGTAAGCAAGGGATATTGTGATCAGTAAACAAGTGTAAGTTTCAGGGTAATCATCTAAAGCAGGAAACTGGGACAGGGGATATTCCAAAGTCAGGAACTGAGACAGGGGCATTCCAAGCACAAACCGCAGGGAGGGGGTTGATCAATTGTTAAGCTCTAGGGCAGGGAGAGGCAAGGCCAGGGACATTGCAAGGCCTCTTTTTTGGGGGTTCTAACTAGTCCCTATTTCAATCCCCCCCTATCTTATGTTCATTTTATTTCTATAAAATCAGTAAAGTTAGATTAGAGAAGAAATAAAATAACTATATTAATTAAGAACAATTTTTAAATCCAGGGATATGGGCGACGACTGCTCTGGCTACTTCCCGCTGAGAGTGGGTGTAGTCTCTGCCTATGGGCACCAGAGTTCTTTGTTCTTTGGTTAAAGCAGGGAGGGAGGCTCTTTATGACATATCCAACAGTCAGAGAGGCTATTGAACCTAGTTCTTATTAGTTATACTCCCTAGAGGAGCTAGGGGAAGAGAAGCAAAAGGCATCTAATCGGCATCCCAGGTGGGGCACAAGTAGAGAGGCAATAATGAGCAGCTCCAGCAGTTTTGTCTGAAGAGGAGCTTCAGGTCTTCAATTGGCTCACAGGAACAGGACTTCTGGGGAAGTCCTGTGGAGACTTAAATGAAATAAGTTTGATTTGAGGGAAGTGGACTCAGCCTGCAACAGTTGAGGTGCTCAGGAAAACTGTTAAGGGTTCCTTCAATTTAGGAGCTAACTGGTCTGTTAGAGGCCCCTCCCCGTCTAGACTTTTAATAGTGCACGGTTCCCTGGCTTTCTGGGGCTACAATTTGTAAAGGGGTCAGCCTGGTGGAGGTGTTGGTCCCCCATATTTCCTAAGTGTCTGCTGACCCTCTCCCAAGTTAACAACATAGGAGATAACAGAATTGAGGTTAGAATCCAAAGCAATGAACAGCAGTTAGACCCAGGGCTTAGAGGTCTCCTGACAAAACTTCTCCAGAGCCTTTTTAAAGTCTGATTTGCTTGTTTTACATTTCCTCTAAGGTATAGGCCACTGGCAAGGAACAGGCTTGAGTATGAGCCCAAGTTTAGGGACTTTATTTATCCACACAACTGAGCAGGTCTAGAGGAAACAGATCCAGAGTGAGCAGTCAAGACAGAATAAATGGCTTCTTTATCAATCAGGAAATTAACAGGCTTACCTGCCATGTCAAAGGTCACCTGTAGTTCCTCCCCTGTGATGAACATGGTCTCTTTCTTCTCAGAATCCACTGGGCATTTTAGGTCCATCAGTCAATTACAGCCATTTGCTGGGAAGGGGTTATTCCCTGTTCCCTTCAGAACAGGGGACAATCCCTCCTCCAGTGTCCTTTAGTTTGCACAAGAGGCATGCCTTCTTTGCAGGATTAGGACACTCCTTACACCAGTGGCCTGGGCTTTCACATCTGATGCAGACTCCTTTTCTTCTTCTGGGGCTGCTGGGGTGGCCCTGAGGTGGCCCTGTCCTTGGCCTGTCTATTAACTACAGCCAAAAATTTGGCTTGCCTCTGGCCTCATCTATAGTCTCACTGTTTCTTTCTTTCCTTGTTTTTCCTATCTCAGTTGTTAAGGACATTTAAACAAATCCTCTGGCCTTCTTTTAGGATCTGAGCCTTTTTATCAGGGAGGTAACAGTGGGCCAGAACCATTTTAATACCTTACCAGGTTAGGGAAAACACGCTTCCTTACACTGGCCTATATCTGACTCCAAGGAGGACACATGAACTCCAGCAATCTTAAAATACAGAAGTTTACATAACTGTTAGTAAAACTTAGTGATTTAATTTTCTTGAGTAACTAAAGACCCAATTAAGACAATATAAAACATAGAAAATTATTTTGATGACACATATAATCTTTGATTTTCAGGCAGACAACTTTTTCATAATATCAGTAGCAGACCAATAGTCTAATAAACTTTGTTTTATTTATCAGAGAGAGAAAACTTAACTAATTTTGTACCACCTTACTTTTGACATTTAAATTTTCTTAATAATTAATTGCATTCAACTTAACCATATATAAAATTTTTTCAAGATTTTTTTTCAGAAACCTTCTATAACTTTCACAGTCCCTCTTTGTTTGTCTTCTCTTACTCATTCAGAAATAACCATCCTTAGGACAAACTATTTTCTTTCAGCTCCTTCAAAAATATATTTCCATATTTTATGCCTTCCTTGAAAAACACACATCATTTTCTTTCATATTAATTATAATCCATAACCTTCAGAACCTTAATTTTTACTGACAACTAAAAGCAAGTATGCAGTATTTCCATTAACAAATCCATAAACACATTTTGCAACCTTTAGAAGTACAGGTTTTTGTTAGCAATCTCTACCAATTTTTTAAAATTATATTTTCAAGAAAATACAAAACATATTTACTGACAGATTTTGAGTTAACTTTCAGATTCCCTGTGACAAGAAACCAAAAAGTGGGTGAACTCAGACTAATCCAATAGTTAATATTTCAGCATTTTGTTATTTCGAAATACCCAGGTATTCAATAATTTTTATCATTTAACACAACTTAGTAAAACTGAAGTTACCAACATGTTAGGCACGGCTGGAGGAATGAGTCACGGGAGACCAAAATTACTCTATTAGTGTCGCGGAAAAGCGGCACGCAGAGATCAGGGAGAACACAGCTTTATTACGCTGGTGGGCTCAGCGGGATTGTTCCCAAAAGACTGAGCACTCACTGGGGTCGGGCGCTTTGTTTTATAGGGTTAGGCCTCCGGGTTTGGGGGGGGATTCACGCCATTGCTATTTAGGCACTAGGGATTGGTTAAATCTGGCAGGGGTGCCGGGGAGGTCCGTCCCTAACAGCTGTGAACGCTCAATACCGTTTTGTTGGGAAAGCCTCTAACGGCTGTGCTCTCAGGAAACTGCTCCAATAAGATATTGGAGGAGGGAGGGGGACGGAAAGCTCCCAAGGCTGTGCTCGCAGGGAAAAACCCTCCCAACATTAGAATTTATTTGGCATGTTTGAGCTGCGGGAGGTCAGGCTAGAAAAGACCATAACCTCCCTGAGCAAAAAGGGGTATGGAGTTTTATAGGAGGGGTAAGCGAGGTTGTTCCCCCTTCAATGCTTTAGGGGTTTTTCGTAGCATTGTCTCTAGCAACAAAGGGTTCCGGGGCATGACCAAGCCCTCTGGCTCCACACCCTGGCCCCCAGGCCTCTGTCCAGACCACCGAGGCCCACCCAGGCCCAATGATCACAAGCCCCTAGGAAACAAAGTACAAAGCAAGACAGGATAAGATGGTTTCTACATTCCAGGCGGCTTCTCCAGGCCTAAGGCAAACATAAGCCAGCAGGTACAAGGTACAAAGCAAGACAAGATGGCTTTTAAGATAAGAAGGTTCCTGTTCCTGGCCTAATACAATAGAAGCTGGGAAAACACATCCAAATATCCACACTGTATAATTATTACTGAAAAGTTTCATCTGAAACCTTATTTTAGTCAACACTTTATTAGTTCTTAACTCTATGAGATTTCGAAGATAATTATTACCCAACCTATTTTCTTGACAATTTTATAACAGAGATAACATAATTTTTGTAAACCCAGGTAAAACAAAAGATACCATATTTAATGTTAACCTTAAAAAAATATCTATTTAACCAAAATTTAAACCAGCCTTACTATCAAATATTTTCTTAGATCATGTGACCCTGAAAAGTACTTGAGTTAGTTTTTTATTATTTAAATTTATATAAACACTTAATCCTTTTTCTTTAAGCCAATCGAATATAATCTGGTAAAACCCTCCAGAGACAAATACACTACATTATATATAAAACACAGACAAGCACAGAGATCATATACATATAAACAGAATTATTAGCAATTGCAGAGAGGTCCTAAGATCTTACAATTATCCCTCCAATTTCAAAGAGGCTGGAAAAAGGGGTGGGAGGTATGGTTTGAGAATTAGCTGCTTGGTTTTAAAAGTGTCTTTTTTCTCCCTTCAGTTACCTCAGCCTCAGGCATCCCTGGTTATAAGTGGATTAGGAGATGGGTGGAGTCCCCTTTTCTCTGAAATATCAGTTTAGTTCTCTTCTTTTCAGAGTCTATCTATCATAAAGGCTTATACATAAGAAATTTACTTCCCAGACCTCTAACAGAACAATTCCAGTTGCAAAATAGTATAATAATTCAATGAACTATTGAGCGACCAGCACCTCCAGAATCTAATATGTACATTGGCCATGCAGTACTGTCATAAAACATTAATTTCTTTTTGGTCAACAGTTTATAGCTGTAGTTTTGCCAGTGGCCTAATATTTTGCCCAATGGGCTCCTGGTTGGGATTGAAACCTTATATGCCATTATTGAGCTGGAACAAATAGAGTTACATTTGACACACACTTACAAACACACACAGACAAATCCAAGTATTCCCTGAATTGGACAGACAAAACCAGAAAACCTAACTTCGGATCTGAATACCAAAACCAAAACTGAACCTGGCCAGGCACCAAATTGGGATGCGACATCGTCTTACTCCATATACAGGGTCTGTCGACTGTAAGACAATCAGCCAGTGGGCAAATACCAAAAACCAAATGTGGCCCTAAGACCACCCAATGCCCAAAGGCTGAAACCAAGTGTGGTGACTTTCATAGTGCCAACCACAAGTGCGCTTCCAAGACCAAAGCAAGCTCGCAACCAGAGCCCCTTACTGGTGGGGGTATTATGCCTTGCTGGACATTGCAATCTTACCTATTGGCACCAATGGGTCAGTATGACCCCCAGACGGCCCTCAAAGAGGAGCCCCAGATGGTGAGTGCAAAATCCTCCAGCTGTGTACACTGGGGCTGCCCTGTTTCTGGAACCAGTTACTAGAGGCAGGAAAACAGAGCAAACACTTATTCTATCCCAACTGAGCAGAAAAGGTGTCCATGACAGGCAGGCCTTGGCACAAACCCCGCCTCGGCGAGCAAAATCGTTTGTCAGCTGCATCCAGAAGTAGGTCCTGTGCCAAGGAATCTGCCCAGTCCCAGGCAGGCCCCAAGACCCTCTGCAAGCCGAAAGACTTACCAGAGAAGCCCCAACGCTGTCCCATCTGAGTTACCAGAAACTGGTTACCAGAAAGTGGCCAAATGAGTCCAGGGTTCGTGCTGCCTGTGCTGCTCAGCCAATAGACAAACACAGGAGTTGGGTGATAGAATAAGCGTTTATTGTCAGAGCACGGGTGGTCTGAGAAGGCAGCGGGTTAACACCTCCAAAAACTGCCTTCACATTCTCAGACCAGCCTGGGATATTTAAGGGAAAATGCTGGACATTCCTCCAGAGGCCACATGATGGTTCCTGGGTCTGCACGGAGCCTGCCCTCAGGCAATGCGGCTCTCCAATATGGTCATCAACCCAGGAGCAGTGATGACAGTAAACTGGAAAGAATGTTAAGCCATAAAGATTGTGATTAGTGAGCATGGGGTATTGTGATCAGTAAATAAGGGGTGATCAGTAAGCAAGCATAAGTTTCAGGGTAATTATCTAAATCAGGGAACTGGGACAGGGTATATTCCAAACTCAGGAACTGGGACAGGGGACATTCCAAGCTCAAACCGCAGGGAGGGGGTTGATAAATTGTTAAGTTCTAGGGCAGGGAGAGACGAGGCCAGGGACATTGCAAGGCCTCTTTCGTGGGGGCCCCAACCAGGCTTTTTTTCAATGTCTGTTCCATGTCCTCCTCCTTCATTTCTGGTATAGGGCAATTTCTGTCAAATAAAAACATTATGGTGTATCATCATATACCTTATTCACTGGATCTGCCACCATGAGACTTCTGGCTCTTCCCCAAAGTCAAAATGATTCAGGACATAAAGGCAGCCATGACAGTGCAACTAAAGACACTCACAAAAGAGGACTTCCAGAACTGCTTCAGAAAGTGGCAAGAATGATGGGATAAGCATGTTTGAATCGAGGAGGGGTATTTTGAAGGGGATTAATGGCAATGTGTCTTTTACTGTAATAATTTTTTAATTTAAATAGTCACTGTATTGTTTGATTATACCTCGTATATCTAGGAAAAATTTTTGATTAGGTTGTCTTTTATTTTTAATTAATTTGTGGTTTTAAAATATTGGAGATGTTAACTTTTTCCTGTTATGGATGTTGCAAATATTTTTAAAATATTGGAGATGTTAACTTTTTCCTGTTATGGATGTTGCAAATATTTTTCTTACACTATCACTTGTATTTTGACTTTGATTATACTTTCTTTTATCATGCAGAAGTTTTACCTTTTTTGTGGTGCTAAATCTATCAAATATTTTCTTTAAATCTAGGTTCCTTAAACTGATAAGGGATTTTTTTTCTCCATCTAAAGTTTGTTACACTTCTCTTTTCATTGATTTATTTATTCTTATTTAAGAAATTAATTATTGAAAAAATTGATTTTAATAACAATAGAAATCTGTAACAAAATTGCCTAGTCCCATCTTTTAGTAAAATAAAACTTTTCTCTGGTCCATGTTACTGACTAATCTTTCACCATAAAAAGTTTTATCTTACCATTTTGAAGAAATATTATCAATAATTTAATTATTACATATTTTCATATTACATTATAGCATATGTAGGGGAGCAAAATTTGCCATCCCATAATATATCTCTTTGGCATAAGGATTTTTCAGGCTGATTATTTTTAAGAAACTGCAGATATTGAAGAAGCTCTAAAATTGAGTAAATATTACCCTTTCATAAGAGACATTTACATGTATATGGGAAATCTCTATTTTTAAGGATGTCTTCCTGGCTGTTCCAGGAAGAGGGAGATAAATTTATCTCTAGAAACTCTTACCAATGCAGAAAACAAGGGCTTAATTCTGCATAATATTCTTACCCTGTTTACTGGGCTTTTGCTTATAACTCCTCATAACTGACTCCACCCATTCGCCTTCCAATATCTTCTTTTGTCTTTAGCTAAAGATGGTATTTAAAGTGAAGGCTTTTGCTATTTCAGGGAGTTACTCAGTTTTTCTGAGTCTCTCCATGTATACATGTTATTAAACTTTTGTGTGTTTTTTTTTCCTGTTAATCTGTCTTATGTCAATTAAAATCATTATTCTAGCCAAAGAACCAAGAAAGGTAGAAGAAAAAAATTTTCCTCCTCTAAACATGTTACCAAACTCAGGTCTTGTGCAACTTGCCACCTGGAGCCCAAAAACTTGAGTGACAATGATTGGTGAGGAGAAAAGTATTCTCTATTCTAGATGCTGGCAGCTAGAGAAAATGGCAGACTAATGTCCAGAAAAAAACCACCTTCCCTGAACCGAGAATGATCAAAAGGTCTTATAGTCAGGCAGGCAGGTGGGGGAAAGAACAAAAAAAAGTGGAAGTCAGTTCTGTAAGTTTCAGGGCTGACAGCTGAAAAATGGCCTCCTGGGTCCAGGTCTGAGAAATTGCCTCCCAGGGCCTGGTCTGCTTCATAATGTTATCTCGAACTCCGTAGCTGAGACTGGAGTGTTTTATGTCATAAGCAAAACTGCAAGGGAGTTGCAACCATGCTACCTGGTGTCCAGGCATCTGAGAATTGAGAAATTGTTCTTTCCAGGTTAGTGCTCTGCTGATTAATTAGATAAACAAGGTATATGCAGTCTTAAGAAAGGGGACAAAGCAGACTCATTAAAGAGAAAACAGCTAAATATCAGGTGGCTAAATAGCGAGCTATGAGGTGAATCAAACTGCAAATTAGCTAAGTCTAACTATGTTATTTGTTCCCTGAGTTTCACCCTTACAAACATACATATGATGTAGAATATTTTCTTTGTGCTGGGATCAAGTCTCGTGAAACTGAAAAATGGAAGCACAGACCAAGGAGAGGTGAGGAGTTGTAAGAGGATAGTTTATTAAAAGTAAAGAGTAGAGTCACAACTCTCCGAGAGAGGGTCCCGACCAGGTTGCCCAGTGACTGAGGCAACGTTCTTACTTTTACACCTTCCCTTGCCTGCTTGGGGAAGGGGGCTGGTACCTTCTAATGGAATTTGTCTATCAGGTTTGTCCTGTTTGCCCACTCTAAAGGGATTAACAAACCCATTCTTATCTATCAGATCTGCTCCTTTGTCTAGCCAAAAGGGATTTACCGATAATTTATTAACACAGGGCGCATTCTTTTATCTTTGTCCTGGAGTGAAGGAGACAATCCAGAACGTGGAATTTCAGGATATGGCTGCCTTTTGTTTATTCCGCCAGGGACCTCCCTGTTTACCTAATAACATGCTAGCTAACCTGTTCTCAATCTCCCCTCTGAAGATGTAACCCTAACTGCTGTCAGGGAATAGGGGCAATGACCGCTCTGGCTACTTCAGGCTGAGGAGGGGCAGAGAGAGACCGGCAGCTAGGGCTTGTCCAGAGGCCTATCTAAGGGTCCCCGGTAGACGAACAAGTCCAGGTGAGGATGCTGTTGTCTTGTAGGCTATCACAGCCAACCAGCGGGTAGTCTGTAAGCTGAGACACATTGTAGGCAAGAGCATGAAGTAATACCTATAATAATGGATAAAAGAAAAATGAGGAAAGTTTCTTTAACTCCTGCTAAACTGGGAAGCCAAGAAGTAAGGAACGAAAAATCTAGGCTGAATAATCTTGTTTTTGGTTTAATATTGGAAACTATATTACGAATTTGTTGAACATTATCTTCAATTAACTGTGAATTATCAGAGAGATTGAAACAGCGTAACCCTTTAAACTTTTACATCCTTGATTGTGCTTGAGAAGTCTATGCACAATCTATGGCAACTCTGTTTTTGAGAACTGCTTCTCTGACCTGTCCTAACTCTTGTCTCATGGCATGGACAGTCTGCGAGGTAGTGTTGAGGGCCTTTGTTACTGAGCAAGCTATTTGACTAATCTTTACACTTAAAGCAATGGTTATAGCAGGTACTACGAAAAGAGATAAGGATACAGACTTGTTCAGTGGGGCTGAACAAGTCTCCATTTTAAAAAAAAGAGCTCCCATCAATGAAGAGCATCCAATCTGGGTTGGCTAGGGGTGTTTCTTGTAAATCTGCTCTGGCAGCATAGGTTTGTATTAAAACTTGTTGGCAGTCATGAGTTAATTCTTCTTCCGTCTCTGGGAGGAAGGTGGCAGGATTAAGGGTGGAGCAGGTCCGTATTTGGATTACAGGACCTTCTAACTAGAGGGCCTGATGCCGCAGGAGGAGGTGTCAGTGAGCCAGTGACTATTATCAGCATTTAAAGGCCCTTGAATGTGGTGTGGGGCAAAAACGGGTAAGTCTTGCCCCATTGTGAGCTTGGTGGCTTTGTGAACTAGGAGAGCAGCCGCAGCTATGGCCAGAGGCAAGCTGGCCAGCCGCGTGCTACAGGATCCAGTTCCTTACTAGGGGCTGTGAGGGTCCCCTGGGTTGTGTTAGGACTCCTAAAGCCATTTCTTTTCTCTCTTTTCTCTCTGAAAGGATTTTCCAGTGGGAAGACTTAAGGCTGGGGCATTTAACAGTGCTTGTTTGAAAAGGCTAAAAGCTTGTTCTGCCTGTGAACTCCAAAGTAACAGATAAGTGTTTGCAGTTTGAGTATCTTTAATTAATTGGTAGAGGGGACGGGCCATTTCTCCGTATCCCGGGATCCATAGGCAGCAGTAGCCAGTAATGCCTAGGAAGCCCCTTAATTGTTTCAGGGTCCTTTGTAGGGGATACGTGGAGATGGGACGAACTCTGTCCTCCCCTAGGGCTCTAGTCCCTTCAGAGACAATTAGCCCAAGGTATCTGACAGAAATCTGACACATTTGGGCCTTGGCCTTGGAAACCTTATAACCCTTAGAGGTTAGAAAATTTAGAAGAGCAGAGGTGCCTCGGCTGATGAGGTCTTCAGATGGAGCACACAATAAAAGATCATCAACATATTGTAAAAGAATACAGCTGTTATAGAAAAAAATCTTACAGGTCCTTGTAGAAGGCCTGTCTAAAGAGGTGTGGGCTATCTCTAAACATCTGCAGGAGGACCGTCCAGGTAAGCTGTGAAATCTGGCTTTCAGGGTCCTCAAAGGCAAAGAGATATTGTGAGTCAGGTTGCACGGGTATACAGAAAAAGGCATCCTTTAAATCTAGCCATGAATCATTTGGCTATTTCAGGTATTTGGGCTAGGAGTGTGTAAGAATATGGAACTACAAGGTGTATAGGAATAACTGCTTTGTTGATGGCCTGGAGGTGTTGAACCAGTCTCCATTCTCCATTTGGTTTGGGAATACCTAAGATGGGGTGTTGCATTCTCTAAGGAGCCCTTGTCATTTGAGACTCTTAATGATAGGGATTAGTCTTTTGCGTGCCTCGGGTTTTAGAGGGTATTGTTTCTGGCGAGGAAATAGAGTGGGGTCCTTCAGATGAATGTGGACTGGAGTGGCTGTTAAGCCAATTGTTTCTTGTGATGCCCAAACATCAGGGTTGATGTTGGTTTCTACTACTGGGAGGCAGCTAGGAATACTTCCAGGGGCTAGGAGAATAATAGTTCCGATTGCCATCATAATGTCTCTTTCTAAAAATTGGAGTAGGGCTTTCTGACATAATTAAGAATGAATGGGAGAACATTAGGTCGCTCCATATGCAGCAATTGGCTTGCCCATTACTCCACGGACAGTAACATGTCACTTGGAGAGGGTTCCTTATGTTTTTGAAGTGACTATTGAACTTCTTAAGTTAACATAGGAAATAACAGAATTGAGGTTAGAATCTAAAGCCATGGGCAGCAGTTAGAGCCAGGGCTTCGAGGCCTTTTGATAAAACCTTTTCTAGAGTCCTTTTTAAGTTTAATTCATTTATTTTACATTTTCTTTAAGGTATAGACCAATGATAAGGAACAGGCTGAGTAAAATTAGCCCAAATTTGGGGGCTGTCTTTATCTTTACAACCAACTACCAAGCAGTTTTCAGAGGAAAAAGGTCCAGAGTGAGCAGTTGAGACCGAATAAATGGCTTCTATATCAATTAGGAAATTAATAGGCTTACCACGTCAGGGTCACCCACAGTTTTACCCCCTGTGATGGGAACAGCTTGGGAGCCACTGGGAACTTCAGGCCCAACAGTGATTACAGCCATTTTTGGGGAGGGAGTTTGTCCCTGCTCCCTTCAGAACAAGGGGTACTCTCTCCTCTAGTGTCCTTTAGTCGGTACAGGGGCACGGCTGTTTTGGAGGATTAGGACATTCCTCACTCCAGTGTTCTGGGTTTGCACATCCAGAGTAGGCTCCTTTATCTGGTGTTTCCTCTTCTGGGGCTTTTGGGATGCCTTGAGATGATGTCAGCCCTGACATCTTGTCTATAACTGTTGTCTATAACTGTGGCCAGAAGTCTGGCCTGTCTTTGGTCTCATCCTTTGGTCTCACTGTTCCTTTATTCCTTGTTTTTCTGTCTTGGTTGTTAAAGACATTTGAACAAATTCCTGGCCTTCTCTGGGATCTGAGCCTCTTAATCAGGGATGTAACAGTGGGTCAGAACCATTAGAATTCCCTGCCAGTTAGGGGAAAATATTAGGCTAAGCTCCCTTATATTGGCCTATAGCTGATATTGAGGAAGGCACGTGAATTCTAGCAGTTCTAAAATATAAAAGTTTACTGAACTAATAGCAAAACTTAGTTTTTAGATTTAATTTTTGAGTAACCAAGGACCTGATTGAGAAAACATAAAACATAGAAAATTATTTTGGTGCCATATATAATCTTTGTTTTTATAGGCAGAAAACTTTTCATAATATGAGTAGCAGACCAATAGTCTAACAACTTTATCTTAGTAAATAGAGAAAACTTAACTCTTATTTTGTACCAGCTTACTTTTGAGATTTAAATTTACTTAATTACATTTAGTTTAACTATATAAAAAACTCTCAAAACTTCTCACAAACCTTCAACTTCCCCAGTCCCTCTTAGTTTGTCTCTTTTCACTCATTTAGAAATAACCATCTTTAGAACAAACTGCTTTCTTTCAGTACCTTCAAAAATGCATTTCCATACCTTATGCCTTCCTTGAAAATACACACCATTTTCTTCCGTATTACAATCTATAACCTTCAGAACCTTAATTTTTACTGACAACCAAAAGCAAGCAATTAGCACTTCTACTGGCAAATGCAGGCATATATTTGGCAAACTTCAAAAGCATAAGCTTTTGTAATAAAATATAAGGTATATTTATTAACAGATCTTAATTTACCTCTTAACGTTTCTGTGACAAGAAGCCAGAAATAGATGAACTTAGACCTACCTAATAATTCACACCTCAGCATTTTGTTTTTTTGAAATACCCAGATATTTAATAATTTTTATCATTTAGCACAACTTAGTAAAACTGAAATTTTAAGTTACCAACAGATGGTGAGAAAAATCGTCCAAACATCCACACTATATTATTACTGAAAAGTTTTATCTGTTAATAAAATTTTAAAAGTAGGCTTATTTAGAATGTTAGTACTCTGGGACTCCAGTCTAAAGGTTATTTCCCTTACAATGAATCCCACTGCGAGTGGTCCCTGCAGGACTTAGAACTAGAGCAATGGAGTGAAGGGGAGGGGTCTGGCTTGAGAATTAGCTGCTGGGTTTTATTTTATTTTATTTATTTTTTAAAGATTTTTTTTTTTTTAATTGGGGAAGGGCAACAGGACTTTATTGGGGGAGAGTGTGTACTTCCAGGGCTTTTTCCAAGTCAAGTTGTTGTCCTTTCAGTCTTAGTTGTGGAGGGCGCTGCTCAGCTCCAGGTCCAGTTGCCGTTGTTAGTTTCAAGGGGTGCAGCCCACCACCCCCTGCAGGAGTCGAACCGGCAACCACAACCCTGTGGTGGAGAGGACTCGCTCCAATCAACTGAGCCATCCGGAAGATCAGCGGCAGCTCAGCTCAAGGTGCTGTGCTCAATTTAGTTGCAGGGGGTGCAGCCCACCATCCCTTGTGAGAGTCAAGGAATTGAACCGGCAACCTTATGGTTGAGAGCCCACTGGCCCATGTGGGAATTGAACCGGCAGCCTTCGGCGTTAGGAGCACAGAGCTCCAACCACCTGAGCCACTGGGCCAGCCCAGCTGCTGGGTTTTTAAGTGTCTCTTTTTTCCTTCAGTTACCTCAGCCTCAGGCATTCCTGTTTATAGGTGAATTAGGAGATGGGTGGAGCTCCCCTTTTTTTTCTGAACTATCAATTTAGTTCTCTTTTTTATGTCCCCAATGAGAGTTTCTAGAAACCTGGCACATCTGGCCATCCCTTTTACAAAATAAATCTAACTGTAAGATAGTATTATAGTTACTTCCCTCAGGAGGCCAGGTTTCCCTATCTTCTAACTTGTATTGAGGCCAAACCTCAGAACAAAAGACCAGGTGCCATTTTTTTCAGAGTCTGAAGGTCAAATTTGTTCCAGTGTTTCAAGATGTAATCTAGCGGGGTGAAGGCGCGTGAGAGCTGATTGCCCATGTGGATGGGAGGAAGAACAGAAAGGCGTCCCTTTGCAATTCATCCCCCACAACTTGGTCTAGGGTGTCCCCTAGAAATGTGGGCCACAGACATCGCAGGACCAATCAGGGCGAGTGGGGAGACATGGCATGCCAGGGTTAGTCATGCTTACCTGGGCTGCCTGGCCTGTGCCGCCGGTGGGTGCCTACCCAAATCCATGTGTGTCTGACAACTGAATGTCTGGCACAGCCCACAGGCCGATATAGGCTGTGGCCAATAGTGAGGTGCTTTAAAGTGGAGGGATGTGTGGCTCGACTTTGGGCATCCTGAAAATTGATGGCACCGTCTACATAGAAGTGACTCTGTTTGAAAGGAGTGGAGATAAAAGAGCAAATGGCCCCAATCTGGAGGGAGCCTGCCTGTGGGATGTTACATGGCTAAGATGTTTAAAGTGAGTGGAGGCCTTCTTTCTTACATTGACTGCAGGACCATCGGGTTAGGCAAAAGAAAAGATGATGTAGAAGTGCAAGCCAGAAAAGTGGGTTTAGAGGTGAAGACAGGAGCTTGGGCGCCACTCACGGAGGCCTGGTGGGCCCAGTGCTCCGGAGAAGCTATGCTCTTGTGGCCCCTCCCTCTTGGCTGCTGCTGTAGCAGCACTGAGCTATGGCTGGGGGTGGAGGGAATTGGGTGCACGGTCAGAACCAGGTGGCAGAGAAGCAGCGGCCTGAGATAAACAGAGGAGTTCAGCAAGATCATGGAAGAACAGAGGGGATGAAAAATCAAGGCTCAAGAGAGACATTATGCTGTATAAACACAGACCTCACTCAGGCTTGGATTTATTTTGAGCCCGGCAGGTCCCATATGACCTGTTCCAAGACCGGGTTATCCTGTCATGGGAGTCTTCAAGCGGCTGATGCCCTACTGTCCATTTAACTGTTCGACCTGTACCTGCAAACAAGAGGTGTAGATAAGAGAGTGAGAGATTTAGGATCACCTAAAAGGGGCTTACCTCCTGGCTCGCTTGTCAAAATATGTAACTGGAGTGTTCAGGAGGTCTCACAAGGAAGGGACCCCTGACCAATGTCTCAAGAGCTGGGGAGAGATAGTGACAGGATGAAAAGAGCAGCATGGTTGGAGGAGTCATCCCACTGGCACCCTTATGGGTGGTCGAGCTGGGAAGGGACCAGAGAGACCTTTGGGACCCACTGCAGAGTAGACATGATCAGGGTCCCTCAGTTTTCTGTGTGCAAAGGCCCACAGTCCTGGCCATGCACCAACATTCAGCCTCCTCGCAGAAAGGAAAAAGGCAGCAGAGGAATAGGAGAAAGGAGCAGGGAGGGGGAGGGACAGCCTCCAAACAGCACCCTTCTGGAGAGTTGGGCTGTGGAAAGACCCAGGGAACCTTTGGAAACTTGCGGTAGAGTAGCCAGGGCCAAATTCCTCAGTTGCTATAGAGGGTCATTCATGCTGACCTCGCACCATTCTCGGGCTCCCATCCTTACAAGAGAAAGAGGTCGGACTGGGGACAACATTCCCTCAGGTCAGTGCTGGAGGGGATTGACCAAAGCCCTTCCACAAAGCCTTTACCTCTGTGGCTTAAGGTAGGCAAAATTTGTTACTTTTATACCTGCCCTTGCGTGCTTGAGGAAGGGGGCTGGCGCCTTCTAATGGAATTCGTCTATCATGTTTGTCCTGTTTGCCCACCCCAAAGGGATTAACAAATCCATCCTATCTATCAGATCTGCTCCTTTGTCCAGCCAAAAGGGATTTATGAGACAATTTATTAACCTCCAGGCATGTTCTCACATCTTTGTCCTGAAGTGAAGGAGACATTCCAGAACCTGGAGTTTCAGGATATGGCTGCCTTTTGTTTATTCCACCAGAGACCTCCCTGTTTACCTAACAATATGCTAACTAACCTGTCTTGTAAATTTTTCTATTTTGATTTAGTCTTTCTTTTTTTCTAAAACCACTTTAGAGATGTAATCCCCTATTAACACTTTGGTGTGTCCTGCTAAAAATTTCCCCTCGCTTATTAATTTACATACCAACATATGAAATCATGAAATATACATTTCTTTACTATTTGCTTATCTATTTTTTACTGTTATTAAAATGTTTTTATATTTATGCTTGATTATTATATTTTATTTTATTTATTTATTTCAAATCAAACGGTAGATTTATTGGCTGTCTCTGTTATGCAGTGAAGTAAAAACATCTCAATATATGACATTCTAAATCTTGCTTTGGCTTCCCACTGTGCTGGAAGCCCAGTAACAGGCACACAGGCTGACAATCAGTGGACAACAGAAGGAAACTGCTGCTGGTTCATGTTTCTACAATGACTCAATTAACAGGCCTAGGGAACTTTTTGTTTGTTTTTTTTTCTTTCATAGCATCTTCCTCTTTTCAAACTTCTTGTGATGGTGGTTCCCAGCTGTGCGGGAGACATGCTGACAACAAATCCTGCACTCTGTGTGGAAGAGATCTTCTCTTTATCTCTACCTTTTCCTCCAGCAATAATTGCCCTGACCCATACTCCTGCTGGGAGGAGTCATTAAACCAGCAATGAAGTATATCATAGGCTTGACTTTGGGACCTAAATTACGTTGTTTCAAAAATTCCGTAGCATTTTCTTCTGCAATGCCATCAATTTTCCAATCAATTGATGCCTTCTGTGGCTGGACCATTTAGAAAGACTTCAAGGCAGTCAATAAAATTTGTTCCATTAAAAGGATCACCTCCAAAGACTGCGCCGATCCAACTTGTTTTGTTTGGTAGACCACTTTGTTGACGAAAAAACATCCAGCCTAAGAGAAAGCTTATAAGAGTTTATTTGAGCCAAACTGATGACAATTGCTGGGAAGCAAAGTCTCAGTGGATTGAGAAAATGCTCTGGAAAATCGCCGTTGTGAATCTTATTTTATACATTAGAATCAAAGAGGGGTGTTACATGAAATCTATTGGTTGTAGATTAAGGGGGTGGGAGAAAGCAAAGTGGAGAAATCTTTGGGATTGGATAAAAAGCAAAACGGAGGGTCACATACTTTTTTTTACATTGGTGGGTATAGGATAGTTAATAGCATTTTATAGCACATAGAGATAGTATTTGTGGAATAAGATAACAATGAGGGATTTTGTAGTTTCCTGCTCTGGTGTGGTGGGTTGTGCCACCTGCGGGGTCCAGAAAGGGATTACTCTTACATTCCAAGGGTATGTTATCTTAGATGCAAAAAGACAACAGATAGGCTCACTTAAGGTAAAGATTGACCTTTGTCAAGGAAGTTACAGGTCAAGGATGTGACTTCCTGCCATGGCCCACCTTAGTTAGGAATTTTTATGTTTATGCCATCCTATGTGGTTATTTTCAGTCTCCTGAGCTTGTCAGGTTTAACATGTGGCTCCTTTTCTGTCCACAACTTCATAAGTCAAAATACAAGATCTGGGACCGACCCGGTGGCTCAGGTGGTTGGAGCGCCATGCTTCTAACACTGAGGTCACAGGTTCGATTCCCACATGGGCCAGTGAGCTGTGTCCTCTACAGCTAAGATTGTGAACAACTGCTCTCCCTGGAGTTGGGCTACCATGTGTAGCCATGAGTGGCCAGTGGCCAGTGTGAGTGGCTGGCAGCGAGCGTGAGTGGCTGGCAGCCATCATGAGCAGCTGGCAGCTGGCGAGAGCTGCTAGGAGCTGCTGTGAGCGGTCAACCGATGACTGGCAGCCGACTGCCTCAGCCGGGAGGAGTGCAAGGCTCATAATACCAGCATGGGCCAGGGAGCTGTGCCCTACTCATCTAGACTGAGAAACAATGGCTTGAACTGGAGTGGGGGGCGGGGGGAAGAAGAAGAAGTGGGAAAAAATACCAGATCTGGACAAAATACCAATTCTCCCTTTCTTATCAATATGGCCAGGCATGATGCCAACTTTGCATTATTCAGCATTGATGACTCCAGGGCAGTTTAGCTTGATCAGCCTTATCATTCTGTTACTGGAGAGGGGGCCCTTTCTCATCAAGATGCCCGGGCTTGGTTTCCACATGGGGTGGGGTGATTTGAACCCGAAGATATCCAGGCTTGGCTCTCACACTGGTGGGGCTAGTTTTCCACACCAGGGGTTGAACCCGGGCCTCAGAGAGGAAAACTGGGAATTCTGGCCACTACGTTACTGGAGGATGGGCCCTCCTTGGCGTGGTGTCCAGATTCTTGGTATCTGGAGCAAAGAATTGAATGAGACCCAGGTAAAGTGGTGAAAGAGCAGTTTATTTAAAGAGATGGTACACTCCAAAGAATTAGGAGCAGATGAGCACAAAGACATGCTGCTCAAAGCATTATTAGAAGAAGAAGTACACTCCAAAAGCAAGACTCAAAAGGCGAAAAGGGCTCAAAGGCTCAAGGCTCAAGGTGGCATTATAGGGAGAAAAAGTAAACTCTGGAGAGTTTGAAGGGCCTCCCCATTCTTGAGCAAAAGCAAGGGTCAAGAGTCAGCGGCTGGCTGGAGTCTGGGGGTTTTATTTTTTTTTCTCTGGGATGGGCTACTCCCCTCTGGGCATGGGACCACTTGATTGACACCTGTGATTGTGCAAGTCCCTTCCCAGAGTTCATTCTGTTATAATGATATTAATGAACTACCGGGCATATATATGATATTATAATGATGGTATAATGAGGCTAGGGTGAGAAGGAGGTCGTGGTGGCCTTCTATCGTGCAGGTGACCTGTCCAATTTACTTAGGTCCTCACAGCAGTTAATGGTTAGAGCAGATAAGGAAAAATTCAGGAGGTCTCCAGGCTTTGCTCCCCATAGACTGTGTTGGCTGTGCAGGAATGCAGAGACCCAGTTACCAGTTTCTAACTGCCTGTCTTATTTTTCCTGAGAGACGTGATCCCCATAAATCTCTGTGGGGAGTCGAGGGGCAGGAGGTCTCTTCTTCTATATCTGCTCCAAGCTGAGAAGGGGGTAGAGCTGTCCCTACCTAATGGGGATTCATGAAACTCTTACCCTATCTGATCTTAAATAAAAAGAGGGGTCTCATATCTGTCTTGGTCAGGGTGCACCGGAAGCCTCACTGGGACATAATTCATACCCTGATGACCCCTAGATGTGGAGAGACAGATGTTAGTTAATAAATTAAAGCACTGGCTCCAAAAATAGGACTCGAAGCCCAATTATCTTAACTTTATCCAGGGGTTAGGTCTGGACTGGCCTGGAGGAGTGTTAAACCCCATTTGATTCTGGGATGGTGTTTATTTATTCAAGAGTTAGGTCTGGAATGGCCTGGAGGAATAGTGGGCTACGAGGATTATAGCTCACAGGCTTTGAAGTAGTTATTAAACAGGGGTGACAGACATTCTGTGATTTAGGCTAGGAGCAATCTTTAGTTTAGGATTAGAAACTGATTAGAAGAGTGATGAAAACCAGGGGCTAAGGAGCTAAGACTTGAGGGAAAAGGAGACTTAAAATTCCTATATTGAGAAGACTTAAAATTCTTATAGTGAGGGGGCTCTCCTGTACCAATTCGCTGGTGCAGTAGTTTGTGCTGGACCTGTACCATGTCCTGCTGTGGGATATCTTCAGTAGTACACAAGACCCAGGGCACTTCCCCCTCAACAGCTTCATTAATGGTAGCAGTAGCTAAAGGAGCAGGAACATAAATGACAGAAGCTGTCACTCTTGTCTGTTCTCTGGCCTCCTTTACAGTATTAAAGACCAGTAAGCTCAGATGTGACTTGTCTCCTTTCTCAGGAGTGGTTCCTCCAACAAGTTTGGTGATGTATTCCAATGCCTCCTGGCTATCAAAGGTGACCTGAAAATAAAACCCTGGCAAATAACCTTTGTTTTTGTCAACTTACAGATGTTTATGGGAAGCTGTATAGAAACAATGACAAATTCCATTCTGTTACAGGAGGAAAGAGCATGGTAGTGTTATTGGAGATCAAGTTCTTGTATTACCACAGGAAGGCATTCTAGGATGTACAAACACCATGTGAAGAAAGGCAAGCAGGTCAAGGACTTATTACAAGAAAGAAAATATTACAGTACACTCTCAAGATGGTGTGAGAGTGGACTGGACCAGGAAAAAGGCCAACTACTCCAAAGAACAAAGAAACTTATGATTATATTTGAATGAGGCACAAAATATCTAAGGGTGGCATGGCAGGTGTTCCCGGGATGAGTCTCTGTTGAGCACTCCTTCCCATGTGGAGTTGGGATTCCCTTGTAGGAATTTTCATGGCAACACAGGGGTGGAGATTTTTCCCTGCCTGCAATGCTAATAGTGTTGCAATCCATTACAATTAGCTGGAACTGCACATTTTCTTAGGAATGATCTCATCTCCTCTTTTTTTTGTTGCCCCTCACATCTTTTTTCCTTTGAATGTCAGAGACCTTGACTTAATGTTAGGTCTCTGAATTTTAGGACTCAGAGACCTTGACTTACAGACAGAGTCATGTCTACAAGAAAACAAAATGTCTGCTGGCCTGCACCTGCCGACAGGGCCAAATTTGTGATAACAGAAAATGCCACAAAGCAGCTACTGGCTTACAGGCAGTCAACATTTTCTGTTCAAACATTGCTACCCTGTCAGCACAGCCGCTGTAAAGCCCTCCTCACCCCTTCCTTTGGGACTGCAAGTCTCCTTTAGATATGTAGCCCAGGCTGTAGCCATCTTTTCTCAGCCCGATAAACTTTTGTCACTTACAATAAAAACTTTCTTAACTTGCCTGACCATGCACGTTCCTTTACCAGCCAACCAATCAATATCATAGCCAGCATTAGTCTTTATCAATTTTAGAAAATGGTTTTGTAGTTTTATTTTATCTTTACATCTTTATTCATACTGGATTTTTCTTGTGTACAAAGTTAGATAAAGACAATCTTTTTACCTGTTAGATGAATATCCTACAATCTTATTTACTGAGGAACTCATTTATCCTTTTTCAAAGAATTGAATTACTATATTTGTCAAAATGACATGAATAAAAAATATTCATTAATTCAACAAATATTTATTGAACACCTACTATGTGCAAGGCTCTGTTTAGGTGCCGGCAATTCAGTGAAACAAAACAGGTGAAAATTCTTGTTCTTATGGAATTTACAATCCAGTCAACACATGGACCAGTTTCTGGACTATATTCTATAACCCCAATTAACATCTTATTTAATGTATATGTGGCAGTAACATATATTAACTTGTTTATATTATATTAATTATTAAAAACTTAGGATATTTCAAATCCCTGTTCATAAGTGTTCTTGTCAAAAAAATATTTCGTAAGTTTTACATTTATTCATTTTGTCCTTCCTCTTAAAAAAAAGCTAATTATAAAGTGGTTTAGACATTCAAAAGTGCACAGGGAAATCATATATATTTATATATATCCACATATAAGAAATGCTAATATTTTACCATATTTACTGTAGATATGTGTAATAAAAAACTGCGTTTTTTACCACCTATGTCTTTCTCTCTTGTATAGAAGAAAAACCCAGCACAGTGTGTTTCTTTCCTGTGTGTCTCCTTTGCTAGTCACTTCATTTCTGGTCACCAAATGTGGGGGGATATTTCCTCATACCAAGCAATTCTCTAGGATATCAGCGGGGTGTTCTACAATTCAACTCAGTTCTGACGCCATCCACCCCGAGCTAACATCAGATTCTACAGGTTAATGTCTCAGTCCTACGAGACTGCCCCCACCCTCTCAGAGGCCAACTGTAAGCAGTAGGTTTCCAGGTTATCCACAGCTTGTCTGATTTGGCTACAAATCAGAGAATCCCATTACTCCCTCCTCTGTTTTGATTAATTTGCTAGAGCAGCTCACATAACTCAGGGAATCAGTTACTTATATTCACCAGTTTATTAAAGGATATGCTAAAGGATACAGATAACAGCCAGTTAAAGATACAAAGAGTGAAGTGTGGGAGGGTCCCAAGTGCAGGAGCTTCTCTGTTCCTGTGGAATTGGGGGCATCACCCTCCAATTACATGGATGTGTTCACCCACCTCTAAGCTCCCCAAACTCTATACTATTGGGAATTTTTATGAAGGCTTTATTACATAAACATGATCAGTTATTAACTCCATTTCTAACTCCATTTCCAACCTCTATCTCCTCTCTGGAGGATGGTGGTGGGGCTAAAAATTGCAAACTTCTAATTTTGGCTCTGTCTTTCTGGTGACCAGCGCCTACCCAGGAGCCATCTAAGAGCCCACTCAGACTCTCCTTAGTAAAACAACAGAGGTTCTTAGTGCTCTAATCATTTAGGAAATTACAAGGGTTTTAGGAGCTCTGTGCCAGGCACCAGGGGCAGAGACCAATACATATGTTTTTTAATATCTCACAATATTAACGATTCTCTTAAAAAGAAAAGAACACTGCAGGGCACCTGGATAGCTCAGTTGGTTAGAGTGTGAACTCTGAGCAACAGGGTTGCCTGTTCGATTCCCACATGGGCTAGTGAGCTCTGTCCCCCGTAACTAGATTGAAAACGGCGAATAGACTTGAAGCTAATGGGTCCTGGGAAAAACACACTGTTCCCCAATAAAGTCCTGGAAAGACACACTGTTCCCCTTCCCCCATAAAATCTTTAAAAAAAAGAACACTGAAGATAGTGCCAAAACTTCACTCTTTTCTTTTTCTGCTTCCCTTGCTAGAGGAGCTACTTTCTAGAGGAACTACTTTCTAAAAGTTGACAAATATCAATCTGATGCATTAAAAAAAATATATATATATATATATATATATATATAGATAGATAGATAGATAGATAGATAGATAGAGAGAGATATCTCACCAGACACTGAATCTGCTAGGTGCCTTGATCTTGGACTTTCCCCCTCCAGCCTCCTGAAGAAATAAATGTTTGCTGATTAAGCTACCCAGTCTATGGTATTCTGTAATAACAGCCCAAGTGGACCAAGACATAGGTATTCACTTTTTCCTGATTATTATTGAATTTAGCATCTTATGGGAGAGGAAAAATAATCTCTCTAGAATTATAAGATATATTAATATAACCTTATAGTATAAAAAAGCACAAAACTCATGAGGATACAAGGCCCCATTAACAAGAGTTAACAGAAACAATAAGCAAAAGAACTAGGACCATGATCAAGTAGATTTGAAAAAGACTGTAAGTCTTATAGAAAAGCAATTAAATTTAGCAAATTAATGATTGAGCTAAAAAGGGATTAATAGAGCCGAAGAGATTGATAAATTAAAAGATAGATAGGAAGGAAGAAATTACTCACAATGCAAAGACAAAGAAAGAGAAAATGTGACAGAGAATATAAAAGATATGAAGGCTAGAAGCAGAGATCAGCTAACTTTCTTTCAAAGAGACAGATAATTTGTGGGCCTTCTTTTTTCTGTCACAACTACTCAAGTCTGCTGTCATAGCCTGAAAACATCCAGAGTCAATTCATAAATTGGTGTATCTATGTTCTAATAATAATTTGTATAAAACCAGGTGGCTCCGAGTGGGCCCAATTGTACGCTAATGTGTGGGCTAGAGTGTTCTAACAACTATTTAATTGCAGTTATAAAATGAGAGAATCAAGAGAATAAGGAAAAGGCAACATTTAAAAAAATAATCACTTAATCACATGAAACATGAAATATATCAATTCTCAGATTAAGAACTCTCAGCGAAACCTAAATCAATTAATTAAAAGGAAATGAACACATAGACATATCAGAGTGAAAATGCAGAACATTAAAAACAACAGGCCATAAAATGTACCAGGAAAATCATTATCTATGAAGGAATGAAAAAATAGACTGCTGACTATTCCATAACACAATGGTAGCCAAAGATTCAGAAGAAATGACTACCATCCAAGAATTTTACACTCAGAAAACTCTTTCAAAAATGGGAACATTTTCAGATGAACAAAACCTCAGCTTTTGTCACCAAGAGGCTCTCACTAAAAGTAATTCTAATCAAACATCTAATTTTAGTTTCAAAAAAGACAAAGCTCTCTGAATGGCAATAGCACATGAACCAGGAGAGGATGGTAGAGATAAAGCATTCTAAGGTATCAGAAGTGATATACCAGGCCATTATAAACTAAGGAAAGCAGGTGTAGTCTGAATTATATCAGGTAAAATAAAATTTAGGACAAATGTATTATTATATTTTTTATTGAAAATGTATCCCTATGAAAGATCTCTTGTAAATGACGACTCCCAGATAAAATCCTCAATATGAAAAAATAAAATAAACAAATCGGTAAAACTAATAGAAAAAAATACAGAAGAATGTCTGTAATTTGGGGAGGGCTACTTTTGTTTTGATGTTAAACTAAAGTTCAAAATCATAACTCATAAGGAAAAAAATGGAAAAATTTGTGCTACCTCAAAAGGAAGGATTTCTTTTCAACAGTGTACACTATGGACAATTTTAATGTACAAATGACCAACTGGGAGAACATATTTGCAATTTTTACAAACAACAAAGGATTAATATCCAGAGTATTTATGGAACTTCTAAAAATCAATAAGAATATGACAGATCTCAAAAGAAAAATGAGCAAAAAAAAAAAAAAAAAAGGAACAGGTACTTTATAGGAAACCCAAAGAAGAACATATTTGCAATTTTTACAAACAACAAAGGATTAATATCCAGAGTATTTATGGAACTTCTAAAAATCAATAAGAATATGACAGAGATCTCAAAAGAAAAATGAGCAAAAAAAAAAAAAAAAAAAAAAAGGAACAGGTACTTTATAGGAAACCCAAAGAAGAACATGCATTTAGAGATACTGTCAAATCGATCAGTAATCAGAGAAATGCAAAGTAAAATGATACTAGATAGGAAAATAGTGGTAAAGCAGATTGTAGATTATTAAACCACAGTTAGGAGAAATGGACTGGATATAAGTATAAAAACATGCTTATATCCATGAAATGTAGTTTTAAATAAAAGTAAGAAAATGATACAATATGATATATAAAATAATACCATTCATGTAAACTAAAAATATGTACTCTGTCAAAGTAAAAATTATAGTGGACAAAGTTAAACAGGCAAGGAAGATTTTATTCAAGGCTATTACAATAAGAGAGAGAGGACAGTACCTAGTCTGTACTCAACTTTGTTCGAACAAAAGGTAAAAGTGTTTTAGGCACTAGGGTGAGCTAGGGGAAAAATACCAAGTAATGTTGGGGATAGATTGATCAATGGGATATTTCAAGCCATTAAGTTATTTCTGAGTTTGCAAATAATTTTTTCTGTGATTAGGCCATCTGTATTTGCTAATGGCCCTCATTGAAGTTAGGCTTTTACTGTGTTTCCCCATAAATAAGACCAAGCTGGACAATCAACTCTAATGTGTCTTTTGGAGCAAAAATTAATATAAGACCAGGTCTTACTTTACTATAAGACTGGGTCTTTAATATAATATAATATAATATAATATAATATAATATAATATAATATAATATAATATAATAAATATAATATAATATAATATAATATAATATACCAGGTCTTACATTAATTTTTGCTCTAAAAGATGCTTTAGAGCTGATTGTCCAGCTAGATCTTATTTTCAGGGAAACACAGTACTTTTCCAAAAAAACGGGAGATAGGGCAGTTATGTTTTTTGGTAATTATATTTCAAAGGGATAGCTCCCAGGTCCTTGAGAAAGACATTCCTGGATTGTTAAAGTGGCAAGAAGCTTTTATAAAGATGTATGTCTTAAAGGGGCAGAGAAAGAATGTACAATTACAAGTTTTTAAAAATAAATACTAAGAAGAGGGAAGTTGGGAGGCTAAAGTGTAGGTAGAAGTAACCCCACCCCAACCCTTTGCTCCCCCAGCCCCCCATAAACTTTAGTTAAGCTAAGGATAACATTAAGGCCATCTTGTTCAACACAAAACAATAACACACATTATACAAGAAATCATACACATGATCGTTGCTTATGGGTAGAGGCAAGGAATGGTGGTGGGGAATAGGAAATAGGACAGATGCTGATACTGTGTCTTGGCCTGAAGTATATGATTAACTGAACTCTCTCCACTTGAAGGCCAAAAAAAAAAAAGGAAAGGAAGAAAAGAAAGTGTGAATCAAAAAGGGGTTATACAGAAAGTAACATCACAAGGTGATTTAGATCATAAATTCCTAACTGGGCAGGTCATGGTGGATAGGCCGTGCCAGGCATATAACATGTTTAGTAAGAGGTTTATCTTTGTCTTAAGCAGCCCTGTCCGTTGTTTTTGTACATCTAGGTTAATACATCTTTGAAATAAGCACAACCCCCTCAAGAGAGCACGTAATCTTAACTACCCTATAATCCAAGCCCTGCCTTGCTTTCTCCCACTTTCATGTAATCTTTAGTTCCCTCCTTAATCTCAAATGCATAAAAGAAACTGCAAAACTGTTATTCTCCAGAGCACTTGAGATCTTGCTTCCTGAATTGTTGTCAGTTTTGGCTCAAATAAACTTTTGTTTCCTCTATTTTAAAAAGTCATTTAGTCTGAAATCTAAGACAAAGCTCTATAGATACATTTGATACTTGATATAATATTACTTGATATGTTTGTCATAAGATAACCATCCCTAACTTAATCCAATTTACTAAAAAACAAAAAGAAAGGGAGAAAATATAAAAAGAAAATGTCAATGGGGCAGCTGGATGGCTCAGTTAGAGAGTGAGCTCTCAACAATAAGATTACTGGTTCAATTCCCACATGGGATGGTGAGCTGCGCCCCCTGCCATTAAGATTGAAAATGGTGACTGGACTTGGAGTTGAGCTGCGCCCTCCACAACTAGATTGAAGGACAATGACTTGGAGCTGATGGGCCCTGGAGAAACACACTGTTCCTCAACATAAAAATTAAAAAAACAAATAATGGCAAATAGGACTGGAAATTAACTAAGCACTAGTTTATAAAACCAAGGGTTAATTTCCACTACTTATGGCTTGGATGAAACTAATATATTAAATATTAAAATATATTTAAAAAGAAATTAGGAATACAGCTTTCCTGGTGATCCCTGGAACCGAAGTCAGGTAGGCACCTTGTGCCTATTTGATTTTGCTTTTTTCTTACCGTGTCTGTATGAAACTATGACAATTAAAGAAAAGTTGTTAAATCAATACAAAGAGCTGCCATGTTACTGTTACCCAAGGAATCATTTCAAGTTCACAAACTGCCCCAGTATTTTTCATAGAAAAACAATCCACTCCAGGATAACGTGTTTCTCCTGGTTTCACGTCTTTTTGATTCCTTCAATCAAGATGAGATTCATAGTTCTTGATCTTCACAACATCCCAAATATTTTTGAAGACTGCAGGCTGGGTTAATATTCCCTTTAGAATTTTTCTCCATTTCTTTGTCTGGTGTTTCTCAAATAAACTCTTATAGAAAATTTTTTACAGGTTTGGTTGTTTTTGTCTCAACATTTACCTGGCATAGTTGGCAGGTTTCTGAAACAGTCCACGCAGGACCACACTGTGGTACAAGCAAGAGATCATTGTGTCCCACTGGCTTCCTGCTTTGGATCTGGTTTCCTATGGGAGTTTTCTATGGGAATTCCAGACCTTCTTCCTTTAAGTAGCAGGTCCATGACTTTCTTTGAGTTATTAGAAAATTCTTGAGGTCAATAATAAGGGTTGAGATAACCCAGGGGAAGGTGGCTGCTTTCAATTTTGACTTTTTATTGGATTGCTTACTGAGAGTCTGAACAAAATCTTTGCTAGTTTAATGAGAGACTGAACTCTCTTTAGCTCCAAAAGTGGAAAGATACTTGCTTCCCCAACCCAAGTAGCCAATGGGGAAGTAATAGTTTTTGCAGATCCCTGAATCCAAAGTGACAGAGTCAGGTCCCGTATGGTGTCAAGTGTAGTAATGCAACCAATCCTGGGAAGTGGGTGGGAACCCTGGGGAGAGTTCTGCGTTTTTTTTTCTTTCTTTTTTTTGCGAAGGGCAGGCTGCCCTGGAATACAGTTACAAAAGAGAGGGGCTCACGCATTGGAAAGTGTCATGGTGCTGGGTGCATCCAGCCCTTGTTTGGGTATTCTTAGGTGACTAAGAATCTTTGTGGAGTTGCCTGAAGAAAAAATTCCTCTAGGGTGTAAAGCACTTCTATAGAGATATTCACTGCATTTAGCGTGTCTGGAAACATGCACATAAGGGCTGGTGAGTTTTTCTAATGGCTAAAATCTCTGTTTATGTTTGTTGCTGTGAGTTTATATGTGAATGTTGTAAACATAAGACAATTTTCTACCTCTGAATGGTATTGTTAAAATTAAAGTCAAGTGCTTGTAAGAATTGGGAATTGTAAAATTCTCAGAAATATAAAAACTAACTGAAATGATTTTCAAGTTAGTGTAATCTAAGAGTAGTCTTTAGTAACTAAAAGCTAGCTTGAATTTATTGGTTTAAGTAAAACAGACATCTCTTTGGGTTTTACAAAAATAAGTTCATGTTAATAATTGACATTGATGTCTACGGAAAATATATCTAGAGGTTACAAAATGTCCAAGCTAAAGAATGCTAATTGCTTACTTCTCAGTTTTCATTAGAAATTGATGATAGTCATTCTAACTGGGGTGAGGTGATACCTCATTGTGGTCCCAGTTTGAATGCCTTTTATTTCTTTCTCTTGCCTGATTGTTCTCGTGAGGACTTCCAACACTATGTTGAAAAGTACAGGTAATATGGGACAGCTCTCTTGTGTTCCTGAACGTAGAGCAAAGGGCTTCAGTTTTTCACCGTTAATTATGAGATTAGCTGAGGGTTTGTCATATATAGCGTTTATTATGTTAAGGTATTTTCCTTCTATACCTATTTTCTTAAGTGTTTTAATCATAAATGGATGTTGTATCTTGTCAAATGCTTTTTCTGCATCAATTGATATAATCATATGATTTTGTCCTTAATTTTGTTTATGTGATGTATCATACTGATGGATTTGCGTATGTTGAAACATCCTTGTGCCCCGGGTATGAACCCCACTTGGTCGTGATGAATAATCTTTTTAATGCATTGTTGTATTCGATTTGCTAGAATTTTGTTTAGGATTTTTGCATCTGTATTCATCAGAGATATTGGTCTGTAGTTTTCTTTTTTTGTGTTGTCCTTACCAGGTTTTGGTATCAGGGTAATGTTGGCCTCATAAAATGAGTTGGGAGTACTGTCTCTTCTTCAATTTTTTGGAAGAGTTTGAGCAGGATTGGTATTAGATCCTCTTTGAAGGTTTGGTAGAATTCACTAGTGAAGCCATCTGGTCCCGGACTTTTGCTTTTGGGAAGGTTTTGGATGATTGATTCAATTTCGTTACTGGTGATTGGCCCGTTTAGATTTTCCAGTTCTTCATGGTTCAGCCTTGGAAGGCTGTATGTTTCTAAGAACTTGTCCATTTCTTCTAGGTTATTGAAATTGGTGGCATGTAGTCCTTCCTAGCACTCTTGGATGATCCTTTGTATTTCTGTGGTGTCCATGATAACTTCCACTTTTTCATTTCTGATTTTGTTAATTAGTGTCTTCTCTCTTTTTATCTTAGTGAGTCTAACCAAAGGTTTGTCAATTTTGTTTATCTTTTCAAAGAACCAGCTCTTTGTCACATTAATTTTTTCTATTGTCTTTTTGTTCTCTATTTCATTTAGTTCTGCTCTGATTTTTGTTATTTCCTTTCTTCTGCTGACCTTGGGTTTCACTTGTTCTTTTTCTAGTTCTTTAAGGTGTAACATGAGGTTATTTATTTTGGATTTTTCTTGTTTCTTGAGATAGGCCTGTAATGATATAAATTTCCCTCTTAAAACTGCTTTTGCTGCATCCCAAAAATTTTGGTAGGATGTATTTTCATTGTCATTTGTTTCTATGTATCTTTTGTCTCTCCTCTAATTTCTTCTTTGTCCCAGTCGTTCTTTAAAAGTATGTTGTTTAATCTCCATGTATTTGTGTTTTTTCCCGCTTTCTTTTGCAGTCGATATCCAATTTCAAAGCCTTGTGATCAGAGAATATGCTTGGTATGATTTCAATCTTCTTAAATTTGCTGAGGCTGATTTTATGTCCCAATATATGGTCTATTCTTGAGAATGTTCCATGTACACTAGAAAAGAATGTATAGTCTGATGTTTTAGGATGAAGTACTCTATATATGTCAATTATGTCCATTTCATCTAATGTGTCATTTAGGGCTGCTATTTTGTTATTTATTTTCTGTTTGGATGATCTATCCATAGCTGTCAATGATGTATTTAAGTCCCCTAGTATAATTGTGTTTTGGTCAGTTTCTCTCTTTATTTCTGTTAGTAGTTGCTTGGTATATTTCGGTGCTCCCTGATTGGGGGCATAAATATTGATGACTGTTATGTCTTCTTGTTGTATAGTCCCCTTTACCATTATGAAATGTCCATCTTTGTCTCTTGTTATCTTTTTCACCCTGTAGTCTGTTTCATCTGATATCATTATGGCTACAACTGATATTCTCTGGGTACCATTTGCTTGGAGTGTCAATTTCCACCCTGTCACTTTGAGTCTATGCTTGTCCTTGCAGCTGAGATGTGTCTCTTGGAGACAGCATATGGTTGGGTTTAGTTTTTTGATCCAATCTGCTACTCTGTGACTTTTTGTTGGTGAGTTTAGTCCATTTACATTTAGGGTGATTATTGATATGCGAGGATTTCCTGTCATTTTATCTTTAGTTTTCTGGTAAGGCTGTGTCTCCATTGTTTCTTTGCCTTTTTGTTGTTGTCTATTATTTCTGTGTGGTGGTATTCTATGGTGTTTCCCTCTGTTTCTTCTTTTATTACAGTATATGTTTCAGTTCTGGATTTTTTTTTTTGAGTGTTACCCTTTAGTTTGTGTAAAAGGAAGTTTGGTATTTAGACTATTCCATTTTCTTCAGCACGCTTACTTTCTCCATTCCCATATTCCGGTTCAGGCCTTTACTCTCTCCCTTTTTATGTTTTGATTGCCACACATAGTCCCTGCTGATGGTCGTTGAATAGCCTCCTTTAGTATTTCTTGTAGTGCAGGTCGTGTATTAGAAAATATCCTCAGCTTCTGTATGTCTGGAAAGGTCTTTATTCCTCCTTCATATCATAGAGCAAAGGGCTTGAGTTTTCACCATTAATTATGATATTAGCTGAGTGTTTGTCATATATGGCCTTTATTATGTTAAGGTATTTTCCTTTTATAGGTATTTTATTAAGTGTTTTAATCATAAATGGTTGTTGTATCTTGTCAAATAGCTTCCTTTAGTATTTCTTGTAGTGCAGGTCATGTGTTAGAAAATTACCTCAGCTTCTGTATATCTCGAAATGTCATTATTCCTCCTTCATATCTAAAGGATATCTTTGCTGGATATATTATTCTTGGCTAATGATTTCTCTCTTTCAATAGTTAGAATATTTGGTTGCACTCCCTCCTGGCTTATAGAGTTTCTGCTGAGAGATCTGATGATAATCTAATGGGCTTTCCTTTGTAGGTCACCTTCTTCTTTTTCCTGGCTGCCTTGAGGATTCTTTCTTTGTCGTTGATTTTAGACAGCTTCAATACAATATGCCTTGGAGAAGGCCTGCTGGGGTTAGGCAATTAGGTGTTCTATTTGCTTCTTGGATTCGAGGATCCAGTTCTGTCCACAAGTTTGGCAAGTTCTCATCGACAATTTGTTTGAATATATTCTCTGTTCCCTTTTGTCTTTCTTCTCCTTCTGGTATGCCCATTATTCTTATGTTGCTCTTTCTGATGGAGTCAGAAAGTGCTTGTAGAGTTCTTTCATTTCTTTTAAGTCTCAAGTTTCTTTCTTCTTCTATCCGTGTCATTTTCAGGTTTCTATCTTCGATGTCACTGATTCTTTCCTCCATCTGGTCAACTCTACTACTTAAGCTGGTTATTTCATTCTTAATTTCTTCTATTGAGTTTTTAATCTCCAGAAATTCTATTTGGTTCTTTTTTAAAATTCCAATCTTTTTGGTAAAATGCTCATGTAGTTCTTTGATTGTGTTTCTGAGTTCATTAAACTGCCTTTTTGTGTTTTCTTGCATCTCATTGAGTTTTTTAAGAACTGCAATCTTGAATTGTCTGTCATTTAAGTCACATATTTCCATATCTTTAAGTTCCTTTTCTGGAGACTTTTCACTTTCTTTCTGAGCTGTCTTGTTGCCTTGGTTATTTATGGCAATTACTGATTTATTATTTCTCTTCCTAGACATCTACAGGAGTGGCTTCTGCAACAGGTTTATAGGAAGAGGTCTTTCTTTTCTTTCCAGTACTTGTCGGTAGCATGTCTTATTTTCTCTCATACTGCAACCTTTTTTTTTCTGTCACACGGTAGTGCTATGTTTTCTCTGCACTGTTCCAGCTCCTCACACAATGTGGGGATTCACTGGGAAACGGGCTTCTCCTCTGTTAATAGTTCGCCTAGTTCACAGGGCGCAGTGTCCGTGTGGGTATGCAGGGAGCTTTTGAAGTTCCAAAGCTCTTCCTGCACCAGATTCAGATCAGGTATATTTCAGCAGTTCTGTTTACTCCTGCAGGGATCTGCCCAGATAGGTGGGGCTGGGGGCGGGGTGAGTTGTGAGAGGTGGCCCAGAGCAATGGTGGCGACGAAGACCACAGCAGGTTCTGCTTCCACAGCTCCCTCTCCTTTTCCAGAACTAGTTGGGCTGGGAATCTGTGTCTGCGGTTCACAGTTCTCAGAACAGCAAATATTCTGTTCTTTTGATCTGACACTGCTACTGTTCCGCTTCTAGCACTGGGCAGCTGGGGGCGAGGCAAGCTCTGGGAGGGTAGAGAGGGGGCAGTTAGTCTCAGTGCCTAAGGCTTCCATTCTCTGCTCGGCAGTGAGGGCTTAAACCACTGTTTTCAGCCTTCTTCCCTCAGTCTTTTCTCCGAGGTCTCTGCCATGAGCGTTGGGTTCAGCCGTGTTATATGCTGTCCCCTAAGCCCTGTGGGCCATAAGCGGAGCCCTAGCAGTCCGAGTTCTTCCCTCTCCCACAGCTGCGGTAGTTCCGCGATGCAGTGAGCTCGGAGCACTGCGCTAGGTCTGCGTCCTGCGCCCGCGTGGCTTGGTCTCCGCACTTCTCTCTTCTCCCCTCCCCCACTTGCATGATTCGCCCACCTTTAGGTGAATTGAGTAGTGGACCTCTTCGTCTTGCCTGTCTGCTGTGCAAGGAGTCCTTTGTGGAGTTATTGGTATTCAATTAGTTGTAAATTCCAGGGGAGCTTTCCAGAGGCTCACCTCAGCCGCCATTTTGATGACATCTCGTTAATTTTTAAATAAGTTTATATGTGAATTTTTTCTTAATCTCTGCTTATTATCATTTTGATGTTTGAATTTATATTCGCCCCTCCCCCTTTCCTCCTCTCCCCTCCCCTCTCAGCTTCATTTCTTTTTCTCTCCCCTCCCCCTCTACCTTTTACTCCCTCCCCCTTCATTCCTTTTTTTCCCCCTCTCCCCGTCCCTCCCAGCTCTGAGTCAAGCCGTTGTTCTCAGTCAGGTTGTGGAGGACACAGGTCACTGGCCTATGTTGGTATTATGAGCATTGTGCTCTACCCAGTGAGCCAGTCAGTCACTGGCCACCAGTGGCCACTCACGGCAACTCATGTTGACTGCCAGCCACTCACGCTGGCCACCAGCCACTCATGGCAGAACACGGCAGCTTATGTTGGCCACTCAAGGCAGCCCAGCTCCAGGTCAAGCTGTTCTCAATCTAGCTGTAGAGGGTGCAGCTCACTGGCCCATGTGGGAATCGAACCAGCAACCTTGGTGTTAGGAGCACAGCACTTCAACCACCTGAGCCACTTGGCCACCCACTTTGTTTCTGATATTGGTAATTTCTGTCTTCTTTTTTTTTTAATCTTGGTTATCCTGAAAAAGGTTTACCAATTTTTTATCTTTTCAAAGAACGAACTTAAACTTTCTCTATTGATTTTAATTTCATTGATTTTTTTTTAAATTAAAGTTTATTGGGGTGACAATAGTTAGCAATGTCACATAGGTTTCAAGTGTACAATTCTGTAATACGTCATCTATATGTCACATTGTGTTCACCACCCAGAGTCAGTTTTCCTTCCATCACCATATAATTGATCCGGTTTACCCTGGTCATCCCCCTTTACCCTCTGGTAACCACTAAGTTATTGTCTATGTCTATGAGTTTTTGTTTCTTTATTTGTCTTGTTCACTTGTTGCTTTCTGTTTTATATCCCACATATCAGTGATCTACTTTTTCTGTGTGACTTTAATAATTTCAAGGTCCATCCATGTTGTCAGAAATGGCACTATTTCATCTTTTCTTATGGCAGAATAGTATTCCATTGTGTATATATACCACATCTTCTTTATCCAATCATCTAGCGAAGGACACTTTGGTTGTTATAATGTGTTGGCCACTGTAAATAAAGGTGCAATGAACATCAGAGCACATATATCTTTAGGAATAAATGTTTTCATCAAAGAAATGCAAAGAAAAATATCACCTCACACCAGTTAGTATGGCTATCATCAACAAGACAAATAATAACAAATGTTGGAGAGGATGTGGAGAAAAATAAACGCTTATACACTGTTCGTGGGAATGCAGATTTGTACATCTGCTATGGAAGGCAGACTAGAGGTGCCTCAAAAAATTAAGAATAGAATTACTATATGACCCATGAATCCCTCTCCTGGGTATATTTCACTGATTTTTTAAATCTAATTTTTGTTCATTTTCTTGTGCTTGCTTTAGACTTCAAGGGCTTTTCTTTTTGTCTAGTTTCTTATAGTGGAAGTTTAGATTATTGATATAAGATATTTTTCGTTTTCTAACATATACAGTTAATGTTACAAATTTTACTTTAACCTACTTTTTTGCTGCATCCCACATATTTTGATGTTACATTTTTATTTTCATTTAGTTAAAAATATTTTAAATAATATTTTATTTTTTGACTTTGCTGAGGAGTAATTGACAAACATAATCGTATATAGTTAAATCATAGACTGTGATGGTTTAATATATGTATACATTGTAGAATGATTACCAAGACCAAGATAATTAACACATCTGTCACCTCACATAGTTAATGCAGTTAACTCTTTTGTGTGTGTGTGTGTGTATGTGTGGTGAGGATGCATAAGAACTACTCTGAGCCTCTTTCAAGTATACAATAATGTATTATTAACTATAGTCACAATACTATACATGTGATTTTCAGAACTTTTTCTATTTATAACTGAAAATTTGTGCCCTTTGACCTACATTATCTCATTTTCCTCTCCTCCCAGCCCTTGGCAACTGCCATTCTATATTCTTTGTTCCCATAAAATTGTTTTTTGATTTTTAAGATTCCGCATATAAGTGATACCATGCAGCGTGGTAACTTATAGTCTAATTATGCACATGAAACATTCAATAACAATATGAGGCAGGATATCTTCAGTGCCATAATGAAAGCCTATAAAAAACATGATAAAGAATCTGCACTACCAGAATCAGATATGAAGATGGAGGAACAGAGTTTGAGAGAGTAAAGAATTCTTACTGAGTAGACAGATATAAAAATTTTAAGACCAATGTTGAGGAAAAGGGAACAATATAAGACCAGAATTGCATAGCCAGAATCTTCTTCCATGATTTATCCTATACTTTCAAGAAAGCAATCAATTGACAAGGTAGAGTAATGCTTTAAGATAAGACCATATCTTATTTTAGTATTATTTCTTATTCTAAATGTGGCTCTCCATATATGCTACCTGTGCTTAAAGACTACTCTGATAGAAATAATGAGTTTGAGTTACTTCTGTTATTTCCTACGTACATATCAATAACTCCAAGATAAATAGGAGATTAGCTCTGAATTTTGGATGAATGTTGCATCAGCATTGTATTTCTTTCTTTTTTGATGTATTTTTCCCTCCCAGGAACACTAGGTTCAGACCCTGTATTTATAGAGGATTAGGCACTATTTAAAGTCAGGGAATCCTTATCTCAAAGAGGATTGCCATTGATTAAAGACCTAAAATGATTTTGAGACCACGAATATAATTGGGTGCTCATAAATGGTTGTGGGTTGGTTTGAGTCTCTCTAAGGTATTACAATATCATTGAGGTGCACGGTCTCTGAAGCCATACAGATTTGAGCTGAAATCCTGGCTCAACTATTACAGGTTGCATGAGCTTGGAAAAGTTACTTCTTCTCTCTGTCTCTGTTCTCTTTTCTGTATAATGTAAATAATAACATTGTCTTAAAATATATTTCTAAGGAGGAATAATATAGAAAAAGTAACTGGCACAGTGCCTTGCACATGTGTGTATCAAAATGATTATGGTTACTATTCCGGTTCTAACAGTCTTTCATTTTTTTTCCCTTTAAAACACCTTTAACATAGTTTTGAAAAATGCCTCTACATCTCTAATGTCATCACCCAAGTTAAACAATGTTTTCTGTCATGTCTAGGATGCTATAATAGTTTATTAACTGGTAATTCTAACACTTGTCTCTTATTTCCTTTCTCTCTTCTAATTTATCCCTCAATTTAGCAATTAAAGAATGTGGCTTCTTCTTCCTATAGGTGAGGAAGAAGAAGAGGAGAAATAAAGAGGTAGAATGCCTACAAGTGCAAAATCTAAACTCTTTTATTCTGACATTCAAAGCCTGTTTCAGTCCATAGAGTATTTTAGAATTATTCACTCACTTTTTTGAATACAGCATGACTCCCTCCACTTATATGACAAGCTGCTTTAACTAGAGCCTTGGGTTATCTTTTGTCACTTGGAAGTCTAGAAATCTCTCTCTCTCTGTTTTGTGTGTGTGGTGTTTTTTTTGTTTTGTTTTGTTTTGTTTTGTTTTTGTGTGTGTGTTTTGTTTTGTTTTGTTTTGGTAGCTACCTTCTCCATGTTCAATGAAGATAACAAAACCTGGCCAGTTCTTGAGAGACTGCTTGTATAATAAGCTCTCTTTGACTTCTTTAACCTGCCTTGTAGGAAACAGAGCATCTATTTTGCACCAGGCACTTAACATAATTATATCATTTAGTCTTCATAAAATCCTACAAAGTAGTTATTTTTAACCTTAATACTAAAAGAGGACACCAAAACACCAAGTATTATAAAATTTGCATAAGATTATATATGGTGTGACTGGTGCTGTCAGGATCAGAAACTGGTAGGTGCAACTGACTTCAAAAATCCATGACATTTCTACCACTTAGTTAAATACCATCTTGAGTGGGTATCTTTATTCAAAGATAATGATACTTTCTAAGTGACCTTGGGCAAATCACTTTTCTCCTTGTAGTTGTATTTTATCATCTAAACAATGTGGTTTGTTTTCTTAAGCTAGGTGATACATATGCAAAGTTCCATTTATTATTTGGACATTATATTTTTGGTATCAGTATTCTTTAATATATATTATACATTTAATAAAATACTTCATACAAAATTAAAAAAATCATTTCATAAAATAACTGAGGATGTGAATAGCATTTCACATACCTCTGAGACATAGAATATACCTCTTTCCATAGATTTTGGAAATACTGTAGACACTGCCTAATCCAATCCTTTCATTTTATAGATGAAGAGTTTGTGGCTGAGACATTGAGATAGCTCACGTCCAAAAGGAAGGAAAGAAGTTCGTGGCTGAACTGAAACTCTGTTACACTGATTTCCACTTGAATGATTTGCTTTTCCCATTTTGATATTTCTTTCCCCATCTTGATAGTTGCTTTCCTGGCAGGAAAATTAAATTGCTTTTCTGGCAGGGGGGTGGACTGCCTACTGGAGGCTCTCCGGAGCTTTGGCCTAGAAGTCTTCGCAAGGCCGGCTTTTACCTCCATGTTCTGCAGAGTGTGAATGAAAGGGTTGAGCAATGGAGTGACTATTGTGTAGAAGATAGCAGAGGCCCCGGCTCCTGCCCCACTGGAGTGAGGCTGCAGGTAGATACAGACAGGTGGTATGTAGTACAGGAACACCACTGTGAGGTAGGAGGTGCAAGTAGAGAAGGCATGCTGTCAGCCCTGGGCTGTGCGGATCCACAGTACCGCAGCCATGATGAAGACGTAAGATATGACAATGAGGATCAGGCAAGCTGCTGCCACAATACCAATGTTGGCAAGCAGGACAATCTCATTAACGGTGGTGACTGCACAGGCCAGCTTCAGCGCAGGGGGATTGTCACAAAAGAATTAGGCAATATGGTCAGGACCACAGGAGAGCAAGCAGAAGGTGAGGGAGGTGTGGATTGCAGAGTGCACAGCACCTATGGCCCAAGTGATTCTAGCCAGCCCTGCACACATATGTCTGTTCATGGCAACTAGGTAGTGCAGGGGTTGACATATAGCTAGGTAGCGGTCATAGGCTATGACTGTATACAGGAAGCACTCGGCGCTGGCCAGGAAGTGGAAGCAGTAAAGCTGTACAGCACAGCCCTCAAAGTAGATCACCTTGCCATCCAGAGTCAGGAGGCCCTCTATGACCTTGGGCAATGTCACTGTAGACAAACATGCATCCAGGAAAGAGAGATGCCCCAGGAAGTGGTACATAGGAGAGCAGAGGTGAAGGTCAGAGCCCACAATTGTGAGAATAAGAAGATTCCCAGTAAAGGTGATGCTATAGATAAAGAGGAAGAGGAGGAAGAAGACACTAGGATGTTCAGATGTGTACATCAGACCCTCCAGGAAGAAGTGGCTCACCACAGTCTGGTTGAGGTCTTTGGTCTCTATCACCATCATATACACAGAGTGGTTAGTTATCACCTTTGCAACAAAACTGACATCGACAAGTATAATAAAGAGCCATTCACATTTCCTGAAATGTCATTAGCCATTAGGTCATATCATTTTGGTCTTTCATAAATGAAAGATGTAGAGTTTCTATTCACTTTTTTTGCCTGTTGTAGTGTTTTGTTACGGCCCTTTCAAAATGAATCTTTCAATGCAGGATCCACCATCTTTTTGAGGTACATAAATGACTGTAAGGATTATTTGGAGAAACGTAATCCCTAAATGATGGTAATACAAATACAGATTATAAAGCTTACTCTCATGGAGCACATATGTTTTGCAAATATTCCAGAATTGTATGCTGTTCTAATTTACTCTGCCATACTACAGATGTAGATCGTGTATTGCCATGTGTCATCAGTGAGTTTCACCCCACCATCTGGGGAGAGACATGCCCAGAGTTTAGGTGCTATTACATCAGCCACAAACACAACACTCAATATTATTCATTCTTCACCCAGAGGGAGTTCTTTAGAATTTCAGCTACTCACAACCAACTCTCAAGTGTATGACAATGAAGCCTTAGAGAATTGACTAAATAATTATCAGGAAAAATTGTTCAGTACATTTCATACTCTTCCTGTACAGCTTTCTCGCAACCTTTGGAAAATGTTTTCCTATGTCTTTAGTATCAATTGAGCCTAAATTGATATTTAAGAATTTTCTTTGACTCTTTCCATCCTTCATCTACTAAACCTAATTAGATGTTGCATCATGTGAATTTGTTCTTTAAACTGCTTATTTCTATTGTATCTTAAATTCCCATGGATTTTACCTAACCCTGTCTTTGCATATTTTATACCTAGATTTTCACAGTGGTGTTTGATGTCCCATCTCACATACTTGTCTAATATATCAAATGATTCTGTATTCAGCTTCTTTGCTAGTCTTCTTAAAACAACGTGTTTAATTTATTTCTTCCCTTTATTGTTCCCCATTGCCTAAGGGAATGTATCTTTGTCCCATATTCAAAATTATATGTAAACTGTTTCCATTATTATCACAAAATCTTTATCACTTGCAATCCCCTGAAGAAACTCCTCTTATCTAGGGATGCTGTTTGCCTCATTTCCTCAATTTGCCATTATCTTTCTCTGATTTCATCATAGCATTGCATTTTTTAATAGGAATGGATTCCTTAAATCTTCTTACCTTTATAAATCTGCTCTCTATGATTAAGTTTAAACATTGTGTCTTCTATAAGCCCTTGATAAACATTTTATCTCACACTGATTTTTTCATGCCTGAAACCTATGGTATTTATAATAATTATTAGTAAATACCTAAGCGTGTACTACCTTGTACTACTTTAGTGTTTCATGGATAGAAGTATATGTCATGACTTCCTACTAGGAGGAACAAGGGGAAAATATCATATGCCTTCTTGAGTTTCCTGTCAACATTTTTGGTATAGAGCAGTAGAAATAGTGAGAAGCAAGTTTATTTGGATTCTTATAAACATAAGTTTAAAGCCATGGTCACCCACTTACTAGCTGAAAGAGCGGGATCATGGTATTTAATTTTTCTGTTCCTCTGGTCATCAAATTTAAAATAAGGATATCATCATTTGTAATGGCTAATATTTTATTTAGGATAGGGTAGTACACATGGCATCACCCCTTACATTTCTTCATATTTATTAATTTATTCAATGTAGTGGTGATGCTTCTGACAAAATATTATATCGCTTCTGCTTGAACAAATGCAGTAATGGAGTAATCCCTATTTCACAAGAAAGCCCATTCCAATGTTGGGTAGGTCAATATATTATAATGTCCTTTATATCAGCTGTATTATATTTACATTTGCCCTCTTCTCACGTACTGGAATGAATATGATTTGAAAAAAAAAAGACAAACAGTAATAAGTGTTATTGGATGTGGAGAAACTAAAACCTCTGTATGTTGCTAGTGAGAATGTAAAATGGTACAACTCTCTTTGGAAAACAGTTTGGCAGTTTCTTAAAAAGTAAACATGAATTTACTATATGATGTAGCATTTCCATTTCTAGGAATCTACACAAGAGAACTGAAAACTTATTTCCATACAAACATTAATGTTTATAGTAAAATTAATTTATAATAGCCTGGAAACAATATTTATTGTTCATCTACTGGTGAATGGATTTAAAAAAGTATATCTAACAATGAAATATCACTCAGTAATAAAAAGGAACAAGACACTAATGCAGCTTATAAAATGGACAGAACTCAAAAACATTATGCTGGGGCCGGCCTGGTGGCTCAGGCGGTTGGAGCTCCATGCTCCTAACTCCGAAGGCTGCGGGTTCGATTCCCACATGGGCCAGTGGGCTCTCAACACAGGGTTGCCGGTCAACTCTCGACTCCCGCAAGGGATGGTGGGCTGCGCCCCCTGCAACTAGAAACAGCAACTGGACCTGGAGCTGAGCTGCACCCTCCACAACTAAGACTGAAAGGACAACAACGTGAAGGTGAATGGCACCTTCCACAACTAAGATTGAAAAGACAACAACTTGACTTGGAAAAAGTCCTGGAAGTACACACTGTTCCCCAATAAAGTCCTGTGACCCTTCCCCAATAAAACCTTAAAAGAAAAAAATATCCTAAGTGCACAAAGCCAGACACAAAAAGCCACATATTGTATGCTCCCATTTTTTTATTTTTCTTTTTTTAAAATGAAATGTCCTCTAAAGACAAATTTATAGAGAAAGTAGATTAATGAATGCTTGGGACTGGAGTGAGAACAAGGAATGACTACAGAGGGATCTTTCTGAAGTGATGAAAATGCTCTAAAATTGGATTGTGGTAATAATTGCACAATTTTGTAAATTTACTAAAAATCATTGAATTGTATACTTAAATGGGTGAATTTCATAGTGTGCAAAGTATACCTCAATAAGCTGTTGAAAAGGAAAGAAGGAAATCAAAAGCAGGAAAGTCTGCCAAGTGACACAAAACATGATATAAATAAATGGAAAGATATTGCTTGCTAAATGAATATAACGAAATATCTAAATTCTTTAAAATGTTTAAGCCTTTATGTTTTGAAATGTTAAATTAATAGAAAAGTTAAAGAAGTATGATAGAGTTCACATACACTTTGAGCCAACTTTCCCTAATGTTCACAATTGATAAACCATAGTAAAATTATAAAAAACAGGAAATTCACATTAGTACATACTATAGTAACGTTATCCCATACTGAAATTTCACCAGTCACCAGTTCTTCCCCAATATCCTTTTTCTGTTCTAGTATCCAGTACAGGATCTTTGTCTTCTCCAATCTGTGACAGTCCCTCATTCTTTCTTTACAGTTAAATGCCCTTAACCCTTTTGACGAGACTGGGCAATTATTTTATGGAGTGTCTCTCAATTTGGTTATGTATGATGCTTTTTCCTAAATAGATTGAGATTATGCGTTTTTGACAATAGTGATGTTTTATTATTTACAGGGTATACATGATGTCAATATTTCTTTTTATTGGTTATGTTAACTGTAGTGTGGAGAAATACCTTGAGATTATGGTTATATTCTGTTTTTCACCTTCCACTCACTGATTTTAGAATACCTCTGTGTATTTTTCCTGAAAACATTGTTTGTCGAATGGTGGTTTTAAAAGATTTCCCTCAACCCTCTACATTACTAATTGAAATTCTTCTGTAAGAAAGAACTGTTTCTTCTTCTCACCTGTTGATTCAATGATTTATATCAGCGTGGATTCATAGATACATATTTTATTCTATGATTAAATATAATTCAAAACAATTATTTATTTTGTTATTCAAATTGTACTGGCTTTGGTCACTGGGAGTTCCTTCAGTTTGTCACCTGTATGTTATTGGCATGCTCCATCTTTTTCACACACTTCCTCATTTCCTGGCACAAGATGTTCCTCGTTCCTCTTGTACATTCCCTGCCCCATCCCTAGATTCCATGACTTCTCTAAGGAGCCCTTTAATTGGAGAATTGTATTTAGAAGTCAAGATCTTGTTTCTAGTTTACACTCAGCTCTACTGCTGTGTCTTTACTCCTAGGCGCTCTCAACAAACAGGAAATATAGGTATGAATACTAACACACCCGTATACATGCATCTATATTAATTTCTATATATACCTATATATACCTATTTCTATATATACCTATATATCAGTAATCAAATTTTTTTTATTAGTTTCAGGAGTAATCAAATTTTAAAAGACATTAGTGTATACTGATACTTCCAAATTCCAATCCAATGCCACTTCTGCTCTCTTTGTTTATTTCTTTCTTTCTCCAACAGTGAGAAACCTGCTTCTCATTCCCTAAATATAGTCATTTGCACATTCAATTATTTTCTATGATTGGTTTTGGATTTTGGGTGATAATTCAACAGTATTCCCCTTATCCTATAGTTAAAGGGTATAATTCAGCCATGTTTTCTTCTACTACTTGTGTGGTTTCATGTTTTATGTTTAGATCCCTAATTTATTTGCAGTTAATTCTTTTCTATGGTAGATGAGATATAGACCTTATTTTATCTTTTTTCCAAATGGCTACCCATTTATCTCAGGACGATTTTTTAAGAAGTCCATCTTTACTACAGAGATTAAGATGCCAGAAAGATCATGTAATATATTTCCATTAGTACTTGTAAATATTATTTCTTGATTTCCTATTCTCTCAGTTTCACGTTATTTTAAGTATAGAGGTTTTATCATATGTTTTAATATCTGGTAGGGATAGTCCCTCTCAGTTTTTTTTTTTTAGTGTTTTATTGTACATTCTTGCAGGTTTGTGTTTCCAAATGAACTTTAGTATCAATTTCAAAATCCATAAATGAGTTATTTTTATTGGTATTGTGGCAGATTTCTAAATTAATTTAGATAGAGATGTCAATTTTTATAATTCTAACTCATATTATGCAAGAACAGAGAATATTTATACTTTTATGTTTTTTCAGGAATGTGTTAAAATTTTCCTTGTATAGGTTTTGCACATTCCTTATTAAATTTATTCCTACATATTGAATCTTCTTTTTTGCTTTTGTAAGTAGAATTTTCTCTACCACATATCTTCTAACACTGTATTACTTGCATATATGAAGACTTTGGTTTCTGTATGTTAAATCCTTCTTTATTACTGGAATTTGTATTGTTTGAATTAGTTTTATCATAATTCACTGAAATTTTACAGGTATACTATTATATTATTTGCATATGGAGATAGTTCTATTTATTCTTACCCTTCCTTCCTTCCTTCCTTCCTTCCTTCCTTCCTTCCTTCCTTCCTTCCTTCCTTCCTTCCTTCCTTTCAGATCTTTATTAAAATATAGCTAACATCCTATATAATATTAGCTTCAGAGGCACACAATAGTTATTCAACATTTATATACCTAAAGAAGTGATCACCATAAATCTAGCCACGATCTGACACCATACTATGCTATCACAATATTATTGACTATATTCTCCATGCTATACATTACATCCCCATGACTTATTTATTTTATACCAGAAAATTTGAACCTCTTATTTCCCTTCACTTCCCCCAACCTTTTTAAATTTTTTAATTACAGTTGGCATTCAATATTATTTTATATTAATTTCAGGTATACAGCAGAGTGGTTAGACATTTATATAATTTAAGAAGTGATTCCCCTGACTAGGCTGGTACCCACCGGGCACTATACATCATTATTATCATATTATTGACTGTATTCCCTATGCTTTACTTTACATCCTTGTGACTCTTTCATACTATTTCATACTGATTTGAGCTTCTTAAATCCTTCACCTTTTTCACCCTGTCCCCAATACCCCACCCATCTATCACCCCAATAAATCTAGTACTCATCTGACACCATACATAGTTATTACAATATTATTGACTATGTTCCTTATGTTATACCCTACATTCCCATGACTGCTTTGTAACAACCAATTTCTATTTCCCTTAATCCCTTCCCCTTTCCACCCATTCCCAAACCCCTCCTGTCTGGCAACCATCAAAATGTACTCTGTATCCATAGTTTGTTTCTGTTTTGTTTGTTTGTTTATTTTGTTCTTTAGATTCCACATTGCATCGGTCTTATGCTCTCTGACATACTTCACTCAGCACAATAACCATTCAGGTCCATCTATGACACTGCAGATGGTTAGAACCAATTCCCTTCCAGGTCAAGTAATATTCTATTGTATATATGTACCCCCTCCTCTTTATCCATTCATCCATTGATGGACACCCAGGCTGCCTCCACATCTTGGCCATTATAAATGAACATATGGATGCACACATCCCCTCAAAGTAGCGTTTTGGGTTTCTTCAAGTAATTACCCAGAGGTAAGATTACTGGGTCCTTCTTTGTCACTTGTTACAGCTTTAGTTTTAAAGTCTGTTTTGCCTGGTATAAGTATTGCTACCACATCTTTTTTTTTGTTTCTTTTCATTTTCATGAAATATTTTCTCCAATCCTTTACTTTCAGTCTCTGTGTGTCTTTTGATCTGTAGTGAGTCTCTTGTATTCTTTACCTATTCTTATTTGTCTAATTTACTCTCTTGCCTAATTGTATTAGCTGATACTTCTAATAATGTTAAATATTAGCAGAGAGAATGAGCAAGCTTTCTTTGTTCCTGTTTTTATTGGAAATACCTCTAGTGTTTTCCAATTAAACAAGATATTACTTACTAAAAAAAAAATATATATATATATATATACACATATATATATATATATATATATATATATATATACACATACACACATGAGAATATGTATTCACGTTATCATGTAAGTATTCCTCACATTTCTCATGTTCTATTTTCTTAAATATTTTTATCAGATAGGTGGTGTTACATTTTGTCAAAGACTTTAAAAGTATCTTTAAAGATAGCTATATGACTTTTTCCTATACTTATTAATACAGAGTAATAAATACAGATTATAATATTGATGGATTAAGTAACATTAAAACAACCTCATATTCCTGTAATACATTCCACTTGCTCATGGTATATATGTATGATATTCTTCTTTAAATAAGCTTTATGTGGTGTTGGATTCTGTTTGCAAGTATTTTATTTAGTGGTTTTGAATTGACAGTTTTGAGTTATATTTCTTTATACTTTTCTTTCCTTATACTGTTTTTATCTGGTTTGGTCTCCTATTTTACTATTTTCTTCTTTCTTGTCAGGTTTATCAGTTATTTCCAATATCTTTTAATGTCTATTATCTATTACTTATACAACAACTGGATTTTTTTCATTTTTATTAACAGTTTATTGGATTTTTTGCATTCCAGCCAGCAGAAGAGAAAGGTAATTTACAGAAAAATTGGACAATTATACATAAAGCTATAAACTTCAGTCCATTAACTTACTTCTCATGTAAACTTTGGTCAAGTCTACCAAAACATCCAAATAAGCATATGCCTTTTTCCTTTATGTTAAAAAGCTCTCATTACAGAGCCCAATTTATAGAATGTCAAATAAAAGGAAAACGAATTTGCTATGTCTTTTTATGGTTTACAGTTCTTACCTTTTAAGGCACATATAAAAGTCAAAGATATTTGTGTTGCTTAGATTCTATTAGAAGTGAGTGGGTACATATTTGACATCTTTTATTACTTGATAAATTTATAATTATGGATTTGATAATGGCTATATTGTTTTAATGTAGCTATTATAAACAGTGGCATAGACTATTTTCATGTAATTTATTGCAGTGTCTGCAGCAATACATAATATTATTTTTTACATAAATTATAGAAAAGAGACACGTTAAAATAATATTTGAGGCTTAAATTTTGCTAAGATATTTTTAAATTAGTTTTAGGTGTGCAAAACAACATAGTGATTAGACATTTATATACCTCAAAAGTGATAATACCACTTAATACCGCTGTACTTTATATCCCCATGACTATTTTTTAATAGTTGACATTCAATATTAGTTTATATTAGTTTCGGTTGAACAGCATAGTGGTTAGATATTTATATAATTTACAAAGTGATCTCTCCGATAAGTCTAGTATCCATCTGACACTATACCTAATTTTAACAATATTATTAACTCTATTCCTCATAGTGTATTTTACATCCTTGTGACTATTTTGTAACTACCAATTTGTACTTAATTCCTTCACCTTTCTCACCCAGCCCTAAATATCCCTCCCATCTAGTAGCCTTCAGTTTTTCTGATTCTACGAGTTTGTTTCTGTTTTGTTTGTTTGCTTATTTTGTTATTTAGATTCCACATATCAGTGAGATTATATGGTATTTGTCCTTCTCCGTCTTACTTATTTACTTAGCATAATATCTTCTAGGTCCATCCATGTTGTTGCAAATGGTAAGATTTCATTCTTTTTTAAGACCGAGTAACATTCCATTATATATATGTACCACAATTTCTTTATCCAATCGTCTATTGATGGGCATTTTTGTTGTTTCCATATTCTTGGCAATTATAAATAAGGATGCAATAGACATAGTGGTGCATATATGTTTTCAAAATAGTGTTTTGGATTTTTAGGATAAATAACCAGGAGTGTAATTGCTCATAAGTTCATAAGGTAGTTCTAGTGTTTTTTTTTTTTTAAGATTTTACTGGGGAAGGGTCACAGGACAATGTGTACTTCCAGGCCTTTTTTCCAAGTCAAGTTGTTGTCCTTTCAGTCTTAGTTGTGGAGGGCGCAGCTCAGCTCCAGATCCAGTTGCTGTTTTTAGTTGCAGGGGGCGCAGCCCACCATCCCTTGTGGGAGTTGAACCAGCAACCTTGTGGTTGAGAGGACTCAGTGCAACCGACTGAGCCATCCAGGAGATCAACGGCAGCTCTGCTCAAGGTGCCGTGTTGAATCTTGGTTGCTGGGGTTCAGCCCACCATCCCTTGTGGGACTCAAGGAATCGAACCGGCAACCGTGTGGTTGAGAGCCCACTGGCCCATGTGGGAATCAAATCAGCAGCCCTCGGCATTAGGAGCACGGAAGTCCAACTGCCTGAGCCACCTGGCCGGCCTTTGATTGGTTTTTGATTATATTTTTTTAACTCTGTTGAAATTGTCTTTGAGTTACTCTATTCTAATCTCATTTGTTGAGCATCCTTATGACAGTTTCTTCTTCTTTTTTTTTTTTTTAAGAGTCTGTTAAGAATTGTTTTATTAATACATACACACAAACTGTAAAGCACTAAGAAACTTAAACATCTAAGTCGTAACAAACAGGTGGCAATTCAACATCCAGAGATGACAGAATGCTTGAGGGAGACTGCAACGGATTGGACTCCCACGGTGGAGGGGGCATCTTCAGAGGTGAAGGGGGGCCCACGTGTAACAGCTTTTCAAATTCCCTGTCCTCATCGAGGAGTAAGAGGGGCACTCCACTCAAGGGAAGCTGTGCAATCTGGTGCTCTTCAGGCAGGTCGAAACTCTCAAAATGTAGAGGATTGAAGGGAAAGAATTTTTCTATTTCTGGATAGGTGTCATCCGAGGCAGGAAGCGAGCTTTTTGCTTTAATAGTCTTCTCTGTCACCTTTTTGGCAGAGAAGGTTGTCTGTTTCTGTTTGAGAGGTCCATTAGTCTTTACTGACTTTTCTGTAACTCTGTTGACAGTTCCCAAAGCCTTTCTGGCAGCTTTAGGTAAGGCTGGTGGAGCACCAAACATTTTGCCAACACGTGGAGTTGAATCCTGAGATCTCCCATCTAAAGCTTTGACTGAAGGCCCAGACCCCAGCTTCAGCCGGTCCTTAGGAGCCACACGGGTGCCTGGTTCTCCATTTTCCTTATCAACAAAGATCACAGTAGCCATTCTGGATTAACGTCGTGAGGATCAACAGCCAAAATCATCCACTATTCAGCCTCCAGCGGTTGCGCCACGCTCGGCATTTGAACCACACATCACGTTGCTATTGGCTCATCCTCTTCTTTTTTTTTTTTAATTAAAGTTTATTGGGGTGACAGTTGTTAGTAAAGTTACATAGATTTCAGGTGTACAATTCTGTATCACATCATCTATAAATCCCATTGTGTGTTCACCACCCAGAGTCAGTTCTCCTTCCATCACCGTGTATTTGATCCCCTTTACCCTCATCTACCACCTCCCTCCCCCCTTACCCTCTGGTAACCACTAAACTATTGTCTGTGTCTATGAGTTTTTGTTTCTTCATTTGTTTGTATGACAGTTTCTTTGAATTGTTTATCAGGCATATTACTTATCTCTGTTTCATTAGAGTTTTTTTCCTCCTTTATTTAAAGTATACTCTTCTGCCTTCCCATTTTGTTTGACTTCCTGTATTTGTTCCTATGAATTAGATAAAATAAGTATCTCTCCCAATTTTGAAAAAGTGGTATTGTGTCGAGGTGGCCTCTGTGTAGGCTGTGTGCTGGGTGCTTATAATAAGCCAGTTGGAAATGGGATGGGCCCATGTGGTGCCTGGAGTGCTGCCTGGCCAGAGGGAGCACGTTCAAGATGGGGCAGCCCAGTGTTTATGCATCTGCAGTAGCAACTTGTAGTTCAGACTGTTAGGGTAGGGAAGCCTGGAGTGTGTGCATCTATGTTCTGCTGGTCCCAGTGGGGCAGCTCTGTGGTTATGTGCCATAGAGTCCTGTTGCTTCCGTTCTTGAACTAGGTTGGGCTGCCTGGTATGCCCATAGTGCATAGTTATCTCTGTTGCTTTGATTGTCAGCTGTGAAAACACAGTCTGTGCAGGGCAGCCCTGTACATGCACACCATTGTAGTGCCGCACTGGTTTCGTTTCACTCCAGATGGGTGTGCCCAGTATGGGTGAATGTTTTGATTGACTGCTACTGGAGACTGGTCTTGGGTGGGAAGCCCTGTTAGGGAGCACGCTGATGCACCCAACTGGTTCTCTCTTATTCCCAGTGGGGTTGCCCAGCATGGGCTCCAAGCTGTGGCTTCCTACTGGCCCTGCTTTTATGTCGGGCTAGGAAGCTCAGTGGGTGTGGGCATCAATGGCCTCTGCTGGTAAGCATGAGCTCCCTGTTGAATCTGCTGCATCAAGCTTCAGATGAAGGGGTTCTGCGCATGCCTACTATGGTGCCCTCTTCTTCCTGTTGGAGCTAGCTTTAAGTGGGGTGGCTGGGGATGTGCTGCAGTGGCTTTGCTGGTCAGTCAGGGCACCTGGATAAAGCTCCTGCCGACACTACCCAAGTTCAGGGGGATGCAAACAACAGCACTCACGGCCTCTTCCCATCCTGGTGGGTTTTCTCAGCTTCTGGAGAACTCCCTTCGTTCCTCAGTCTTTTCTATGCAGTTTCTCTCTCTCTTCTTTGTTATGCAGAAGCTGTTCAATTGTCCTTCAGAAGGAATTGATCTAAATATATGTGTACATTTGGTATATTCATGGGAGGGGGTTGAACTTCATGTATTCTAATGCTGCCATCTTGGTCCCACCTCCCAGAGTATTTTAATATCAGGAAACAATTCATTGTATTTCACCACATTAAGAAAAAATAACTCAATAAATTCAGAAAATAAATAAATAAAATTTAACAGTCAGTGGAAGAAGAATATCTTAGTAAATAATTTAAAGAAACATTAAAAACAAAGTAAAGGATAAATAGCACAATCTTTTTAGGGACATTGCATTTAAAGGTGAATGTTTCATTATATTACCTTTAAAGTCAGGTAAAATAAAAATGCTTTTTTTTTAGCCTTTACTACTTAATATTTACTGAATATCCTAATCAATATAATAAGATGAGAGAAAAAGAGAAAATGGTTATGGAGAAGAAACAATCTTAGTTTTATTTTTAAATCAGAAACAAACCAGTCATATCTTGATTCTAAAAATGAGCAGGTGCTTTGAGAAATTTCTGTGGTCACACAACAGCCTAGCCATTTGTCCCCCCACACCTTTCCTTAAGGAAAGAAGATTCTGTAGGACTGTGCTTCTCTGGGATTGAGTCTGTTACACCTTGTGTCTCTCTGTTTGGCCTCCAAAAGAAGGGTTTACAGTCAAAGATGAATAAGATTCCCCACGCGGGGAACAACTCAAGCCAGACAGAACCCCGTGGAGACTCCCATGAGCTGCCTTGAAACATCTGGAACGGGGCTTTGCTTCCCCTTCCCTCAGGCATGAGAAAAGTTGCTGCTGACTCTTGCCTGTCCCTCTCACCTAATTGTGAGAGGTCTTTAGAACGATAAGATCAGGCTCTTTCTGCTAAGCTCATGGAATTGTTTCACCATGAGAGACTTTGCCCCCCAGGGAGGTGCATACCGCACCTTAGTCATCATGGGACTATATGCTTCAGCTGTTTTGGGACAAATAATTTCAGTTTGAAGTAATTTTCTGACGTAGTGGTTGAGTTTCATAGACCATGTCTTAAACAATGTAACTTCCTTGTGTGTAATCCTTCCTTGTGTGTAATCAATAAATACTGTCAGTCAGCCCGATTTGGGGCTCCAGTCTTTCGAGGCTGCAAGACCCTTGGCCCTCTGAGATTTAACTGCATTGAGTCTCTGCTTCTTTCTTAAAGCTTAACCCAAAGCCGCCTCTTCTTGCCTCCCCACAGCCTGTGTTGCGCTGGACGCAACAAATTTCAAGGAACTTCTTTCTACAATTAGATTTATTTTTTTACATAAATATAGATATCCCATTTGTTTATTGAATAACAAAGAAGGGATGCAAATGCTAAATGTAAATACATTGCTATGCATTTAAAATGCACAAAAAGAATAATAAAGAAATATATAATGAATCAACATTACTGGGAAAAAGTGAAAAATACTGTAGGATCCAAACATTACATCAAGTTAGAGGTTAAAGATACATTTTAGGTGTTTAGGCCTATACTTTATAGGTCCAGTTGGCTAATGCTTATTTCTTTAGAGTGATGGAAAGAAAAGTCCAAAGGAGGAAATATGGCATTTAGGTTATAGGATGGTCAATAATTAAGTTTAGTTTCGGTAAAATCTTGCTTTGACTTGTTTAATCTGATAAGCGAAGCTTTTATTTTATATTGCATTTCATAGCACTGTATCAGAATGAACCAAACATTCACAAGTTTAGTGAGATAGTTATTTCTTCATACAGAATAGTTATTGTTCCTTTTAAATAAAGACTGAGCTAAAGGAGGTTTAAAAATATTTATGGCACATTTTCTCTTTTTATTTCAGATATGAGGTGTAAAAAGAAAGTAAAAGAAAACCCACATACAACTTCCCACTATAAAAGTCTAGAAAATCAGATAAAAATCTATGAATTATTTCCTTTCAGACATTGGACAAAAAGAAGCACAAAAGGCATTATTCATGAAAGAAGTGAAACAAATGAGGTAAGTCCTAGGATTGCCTGGATTAAATGCCTGGAGAGTTTCTAGGTTGCACAAACCCATACTAAATAAGGTGTTAGTTAAAGCTCTTAAAGACTAATTCCTTAGTAGCAAGGCTTGTTAGGCCAAGAATAAGATCTGTGGTATACCTGTCACAAAAAGACCCAAATGAAAATTTTAAAGATGAAAGACATATTAACTCAAATGAAAAAGATACAGATTAGGATTAACTGTAGTTTAGACACTGTGGAAGAAAAGATCAGTGAATTTGAAGATATAGTGTTAGAAATTATCAAACTTGAATACTACAGGAAAAACAAAGACTAAAAAGAAGAGCAGGGCCTACATCACCTATGAGACAATTGTAAACAATCCAGTGTGTATATAATTGGAGTCCTTGACAGGGAGGAGAGAGGTAAGTAGAAATAATATTTGAAGAAACAATGACTGAAGCTTTTTCAAATTTTATGAAAAACCATAGACCCACAAATAAGAGAAACTCAATGAATACCAAGTATCATAAACATAAATAAAAACAAAGGCACATCACAATAAAAATACTGAATTTATTAAAAAAGAGAAAGAATTAAAAGCAAACAAAAAAGACTCATCATGTTAAAGGAGCAAAGATAAGAATAACATGAGACTTCTTATCATTTAGTTTTTCTGTGAACTCTAGTGGCATTTATAATGCATTCTGATATGTATCTTATCTACATACTGTCTCAGTGCACTACTTTACTCTTCTTCTATGTACATATATCATAACTTCCTAAGAAGAAGCATTGCACTATGTAACTTTGAGTGTTTTCCATAAATGCCTTTGAAAAACCATAATAAAAAGAGCATCAACTTTGGTCTTGGATGGACTTGGGTTTATGTACCATCACCATCACCTGTTGGTTGAAGGATATCTGACTGATGGCTCACTTCCTAATCTCATACTCAATATGTCAATTCCACATCTTTAAAATAATAATAATAATAATAATAATAGGTGATGAGTGTTGTATTAATAGTGGTTAATTACCCAACCTACTGATTTCTCCATGAGAATATCACTACTTCACAGAAAAATCTATTCCACTACTAGAGAGTTCAAAAATGTTAGAATATTCTTTACACACCATTTAAATCAAGATACCTGACTTCTATTACTTCTATTCTGGTCCTTTTAACCCAATGAAATAAAGTCAAACTATGCAATAAATTAAAATAGAAATGTATTTTCAAACAAATTGCATTTACTATATTTTACCACCTGTGGCATATAAGTAACGGGTAAGAAAATCTGACTAGTGACAGTCAGTCTTTGAAATTTTCCTGTGACTTCTCTTTTCCTATCACTCCTCTAAGAGCATTTTCCTCCATACACCCATTTTTAAGAACATTTCATGGAAGCAGTGGGAATGGAACAACTGTAAAACTTTTTCTTTTATTAAAATTTATTGGGGTGACAATTGTTAGTAAAGTTATATAGGTTTCAGGTGTACAATTCTGTAATACATCAAGCTAAAAAGCTTCTGCACAGCAAAAGAAACCATCGACAAAATAAAGAGACAACCAGTTGAATGGGAGAAGATTTTTGCAAACAACGCATCCAATAAGGGGCTAACATCTAAAATATACAAGGAACTCATACAACTCAACAACAAAAAAAACAAACAAACAATCTAATTAAAAAATGGGCAGAGGACCTGAATAGACAATTCTCCAAAGAGGATATAAAACTTTTGAAGATGACAGTGTAAGGTATCTTAGAGATCATCATCTTGCTTGACTTTATTTTACAGATAAAGTCCTGGAGAGGTTAAGTGAAAGAGGGATAGATTGAAATCTCCTCTAGAAATTTGCAAATGATAATACTCAGGGTTCTTGCTGAATATTTTAAAATTTTAAAATACTACACAAGTGATCTGAAAAGACATATATGAGCTTAACTTGGAATGACTATTAGGTCATAACAGAAAAGAGAATACATTAACAAAAACAGGACATTCTAGTGAGGTATGTGCAAGGCATAACTTGTTCTAAGACAGAAAGATTCAATATAATATGGATAGTAACTATTTTAAAAATAATTTCTAAGTTTATTGTGCTGTCAGTTAAGATGACAACATATTTGTTGCTTACCAATTGATAAAATATTTGAAAATTAACCTAAATAAATATGAAAAAATAGCTGGAAATAATCAGAACATGACTTGAATAGAAAAGAGTGGGAGAATAGCCCTACAGAGTATTTAAAAGCATTTTAAAGCTGCAACTATTTAAAAAGTTTGGTAATTACAAACATATGAGGTGTGACAATTAAGTTCACAAACTCATCCTAGAAAAAGTGCTACATACCTAATTGCTGAATATCACTGTGGTCACCTTCGAAGTACTCCCCTTGGGAAGCTATGCATCAATGCCAGCACCTAGCCCACTCTTCAAAGCAATTTTGGAACTCGTTTTCTGGAATGGCCATCAGAGCTGTCGTCACATTACCCTTGCTGTCCTGAATGTCATCAAAATGTCTTCCTTTCAATATTTCCTTTATCTTCAGGTAAAGAAAGAAGTCATTGGGGGCCAGATCAGGTGATTACGGAGGGTGTTCCAATACAGTTATTTGTTTACTGGCTAAAAACTCCCTCACAGAGAGTGCCATGTGAGCTGGTGCATTGTCATGATGAAAAAGCCATGAATTGTTAGTGAAAAGTTCAGGTCGTTTTCATCTAACTTTTTTCATGCGCCTTTTCAGCACTTCCAAATAGTAAACTTGGTTAGTTGTTTGTCCAGTTGGTATAAATTCATTATGAATAATCCTTCTGATGTCAGAAAAGGTTAGGTACATCACTGCAATGAGTTTGCGAACTTTATTGTCAGACCTTTGTATATTAATGAAATTTGTATATTGTGCATATATTCGTAAGTAGTATGTTCTTAGTTACTATTTTCAACACTGGTGAAATAGACATGCAAACTATTTTTCTCTTCTGCTTTACTTTTTAAAAGCCATTCTCAAGGTTAGATAACCTCAGAACAAACTTGAAAATAAAATAGCCTCTTCAGAGGTGAAATTGCATAAAAAATATTACTCTTTGATTCTTTCTAGCAGAGGGTTCAAAGTGTGGACTCAGACTTAAGTTCACACATCCGCTCTGCTGCTGTTTTAACTGATAGAGGATAAAGTAATATTTATTGCTTGTTTTTATGAGGTAGGTTTCTTAATTTAAAATGTTGAGATGTATTTTTTATTTATTGATTAAAAGTTAAACAACAAATTAAATATTATTCATGACCCTTCATTTGTGTGCATGATATGTCATTGGCAGTGATGAGGAAACAGGTCCTCATGTTTGTTTTAATCCGATTTCCAGGTAGTCTTCTTCTGGCCCAGGAGGCTTATTAACTGAGTTCCGCTTTTTTTTGCACCATGGAATGTTTAGATGCCCATGGCACCACAGTTTTGAATGTTTGCCAAATAGAGTTTGTAACTGCCTTGTCCCAGTCCCTGGACGGTTCATGCTAAGGGAGTTACTTACACTTCTCTAGAGCAGTCTCTTACAATTATCCTTAGGGATTTATGTTGTAGAGGGGAAAAAAAAATCTATCTACCCCTTTCCTCCGACTGACTAGATTTTACAAGACTTTCAAACCATAGATTATCTTTAATTTCCAGGATGCCAGCTTTACAAATTCCAGGCCTAATGATCTCTTTCTGTCTACTTTTCCTGATCTCTGTCCTTCTCCTTTACTACAATACTTACTATACACTGAATTATACCAAATATTTCCTGTTCATTTTCAATATAAATGCATTTTCTTCTCATAAGATTATAAACTTAGAATAGACATGTCATATTTTTCAGTTATACTGAGTAAATTTTTGTTGAGTTGAAATGCCTATTCATGCATATTTGCCTATTAATGTCTATTCAAAATATGCCTATTTTGATGTTTAACTTTGCATCTCCACATTATTGCAGACAGAAAGAAAAGTCACAGACAACATGCATTTCATCTCAGAAAGTTTCTGGTCCATAAAAATCGGTTCTCCTTCATTATCCCCATTTTTTAACAATTAGAATGAGCTTGGAGAATATAGTGATCTTTCTTGGGCTTTACCACTTATGTACATTTAAAACATCAACAAAAGCATCTCTGTGTTACTTAACCTGGGAGTGAAGGGACACTGACTATATTTTCACAATAAAGACCAATTAGAATGGGTGTCAGGTCATCTTTTTGCAATCAGGTACATGCTCCATTCCATTCTGTTCCACATTCATATTCAACAGTTATGGAGAAATGCAAGAATATGGTAACACATACATTCTTCTACCATCTTATATAATCTATTTCATTAATACCTATGGAAGCATCAGGAAGATTTAATCTATGTTTGTGGAGCAAGGAAGCTTATCCTGGACACATCTGTTATCAATTTTACCAAAATGGAGTCCTCTGCAAGCGTTGAAGGCTAGAACTACTCAGGTCATGATGCAGTGCACATGCAATGGCTCCCTCACATTGTGATGAAAATGCCCCTTCAAGTTCAAGTTCCTGTACCATTTTTGTGAAAGTAAAAGGCAGAGAGCAGGGAGTTTGGAAAAGCCACTTATTTTCTTGAACCTCAATTTCCCCACAGTTACAAGGGAATAATAATACCTACCTCAAATAATTTTTGTCCAGGTCAAATCAGATGGTTTGTATGAAAGTTATTTTTAACCTCTAAAAAGCTACATGAGTATCAACACAGAATTAGAAGCAGTGATATATGTGCAGGAGGATGTCACAGAGAAACAGAGCTTTCACCTGGATATTTTATTTATTTTGTATTTTTTCCGCAGGATGCCATCCTTGCTGAGTTTCTCTGATTGGTTTCCACTGGTGGTGAAAAAAGAAATATGCAAAATAATTTTTTTTTTTTAAGGGAGAGCGCGAACGCAGTCCCCCACTACCACAAATTATGCAGTCGAGTTCCCCACATTTGGGGAAATTGCAGGGGTCAGCACATCTGCAATGGATAAGCCTCGCCCTGGGAAAACCACCTTCGTGATCATGGTATCTCCCCTGCCAGGTAAGTATGCAAAATAATTTTTGAAAGTAGGTACAATGTGGAACTTTCCAGTGCTCTCACCTATGTATCTTGGAGTCCTCTACTCTCTACATGAATCCTTTTTTCTCTTTCTGCTTTAAATACCCCCGGTTATCTGGTGCCGTATCTGGTGTCCTAAATTTTAATGTCTACTGTATGTCTGTGATGCATAGAGTCACTGGGGTTGCAAATCCTTGCAACCTCCCAACCTCCATAATGCTGTCTTCATTTCTTTGTTCCGGAGAGTGTAGATGATGGGGTTAAGCAAGGGAGTGATGACAGTGTAGAAAACAGCTACCACCCCATCTAGGGGTTCCTGTGAGCCAGGATGAAGGTAAATGAAGGTGCAGGGCACATAGTAAACAATGACAACAGTGAGGTGGGCAGCACAGGTGGAGAAGGCATTGCGGCGCCCGTCAACGGACCGGATTCGCAGGATGGCAGCCACTATGTAGCCATAGGAAGTGAGGATAAGGACAAAGCAGGTGAGGGCCAGGAAGCCAATGTCCACAAAGGTGACCAACTCATTGATAGTGGTGTCAGCACAGGCTAGACGCAGCATGGCAGGAATGTCACAGAAGAAGTAGTCTACCCGGTTTGGACCACAGAAGGGAAGCCGGAATATGAAGCTTGTTTGGAAAAGAGAGTGAAGGGTGCCTCCAAGCCAGGTGCCAAAAGCCAGGTAGTTGCAGACGCTCTGGGTCATGATGGTGGCATAATGTAAAGGTTTACAAATGGCCAGAAAACGATCATAAGCCATGAGTGTGTAAAGGAAACATTCAGTGCAGCCCAGGAAATGAAATGAAAAAAGTTGGATTACACAGCCCCCAAAGGAGATAACCCTACTATCCAAGAGAAAGCCAGCTAACATCTTGGGGACAATGGCAGAAGAAATGGTCATGTCCAAGAGGGAGAGGTGACATAGGAACCAGTACATGGGGCGGTGGAGCTGGGTGTCCACCAAGACAGTGAGAATGATGAGGCCATTGCCAGAGACAGTGAGGACATAGATGAAAAGGAAAGCTAGGAAGAGTGGTACCCCCAGCTGCGGTGGGTGGTGCAGGCCCACCAAAAAGAAGTAAGATACAGAAGATTGGTTTCCACTTTGCATTTCCTTGCTGTTCACATCTGCAAAAATAAGTAATAGAAGGGAAAGCTCAATGCCCTTTGAATTCTCTAGGCATAACATACATATTCTGTGCCCTTCGCATATATGGACAGAAAGGATCTCAGAAAGAGATCTCAAAAAGAGAGGTCTTTCGGTGTTATATCCAAAATATGAGTGAAGGAATAGGAAACCAGAAGAAAAAAAAAAGCTCTTGCTGTAGCTCTAGTTCTTGTTCTTCATTATTCGTTCTCCCCACACTACCCCCAGCTCCTAATTCTGAGATTCTTTCTGGTTCTAGGGAGAAATTATTCTGTCCAAGGTTAAAACTTATGTAACAACTTATGTGTATATAATTCAGGAGAGCAAAGGAAAGACCATACTCAGAGTTTTCACGTCAGGAAGAAGTACAATCATATAAAACCTAAATCAATCTATGAAGAAATTACTCTTCTGTTGTTTTCCTTCAGTTTGAGCTCTGATCTATGTACCAGAGAGTTAGGTAACAGTTTATTTTTTAGAAACATGAGGGTTGAAGTTGTATTTCCCAATGTAAGTGTCCCCAGTAAATACCTGTGCAGATTTTTTTTTAAATGCACTATTTGGACTACACACTGAACATAAAATATTTAGAATCTTTGAAGTTAGAGCTAGTAATATCCATTTTCATAAATTTTATTTTAAAAATACACATGCCATTTAAATCTTTCAGGATAGTGAAGCAATACAAAATCTCAGCCCCAGGGCACCTGTTGTCATTTTTCTCTCTGGTTCTGGATAAATGCAGTTCGTCTGTCCATCCATTCATCCAGCTGTCCATCAGTCCATTTAGTAAACTATTGTATTTTAAGAGCATAGCTTTAAGTTTGAAAATCTTAGCCCTTCCACTTATACTCACTTAGAGTCTTGGAAAAGCCATTTTACCTTTCTTTGCCTATTTCTATAAGTCGAGACAATCAAAGTGCCTCCTTCCTGGGATTACTGTAAGGATTAAATAAATTCACTGATATAATCCACAGTAGCATACAATAAACATTAGCTGTTATTTTCCATCAACTATGTATGTGGTTCCATGTTATTAGCAAATTCAGTCATTGTATTCATGCTTCAGGCCTAAAGTGAAACTGTAGCTTCCAGTGAGCTGTCAAATAGTAGATTTGACTCCTCAAATTTGAAGCAGCATCACAGAGCCTTTTCTCCCGGGAGTATTGGTGACTGGCATCAGCCACAGTGAAAGGAAGAAATCAGGAAAGTTGCTGAGGGGGTGCTAGAGCTCTTCCAGACACTGAGGGGTCATGTGAGGTATATTCTTCCTAGTGACACCTTCCTTCCACCAATCTTTGCTCTAATTGTCTGCTTACCAACTGGTGGCAAACATCTAAAATGGTATGTCATATTACTGAGGACTCGGGTCACTCAGAAGGCTCAGAAAAGGGTGTGGAACGAAATTTGGTTTCCAGCTGGACTCCTAATCGGCAAAAGAACCAAGGGTGCGGGTATGGCTGCCGTCTGGCTACTTCTGTTACTCCTGCACCATGAGCCATTGGGAATCCATAATCTTATCCTTCTCATTCTTCACTTCTACAAAGATTACTCTTATGAGTGAAAACAGGTTTTCTGGGGACTGAGCAATTTCCTGGATTATGAGACTTTCCTTGTTAAACCTAGGAGAGTCCAGGGCAAACTGAGACAGGTGTTCACCCTAAGTGAAGGTCTAAACCACATAGATACTAAATAATCTCCTAAAATGTTGCTGCAGAATCTATTCTGAAACAATTTCTAAGGAAATTCTTAGAGATTTTCTAGACACTTCCTTGATTACCAACCTTTATTGGTACCACAGTACCCAAAAGGAAAGTCCACACTTATAGGCATGCCCCATAGGAACAGAGAGTCTGATAATCTACCCATCCCACAAATTTGTGCTCTAGCCAAACATTCTTTTCTGTTTCCTTATACATTAGTCCCTTTAATCTGGAATGGTCTTGTTCTCTAATGCGTGAAAATTTTCTACTAATCTTTCAAGATCCCATTTATGTGTTATCTACTAAGTAAAGACTTTCCTCCAAATGGTCACTCATTCTTCATAGCTTCCACATTACTTCATTCATGTTTCTATAGACTTACTAAACATATTCCAATTTACCCCTCCATGTGCCTAATTTCTCCCACTGTGAGCTCCTAAGAGACTATGTGTCAATTTTCTTTTCATCCCAAATTTGCAGCATACTTTGCACAGAAAGATTCTTAAATCTTATTGAATAAATGCATTCCCCTTTATTTAGATGTCCCTATTATCTAGACACTTAATCCAGGATAATATCAGTTAGGCGTTATAATCTAACTCCCGAAATCGTAAGAATTTCAATACAGAGAATGTCACTACTAACTAGCTGCATTATTTTGAATAAATCTCTTAAAATTCCTAGTTGTAGTTTGTCAGTTTCTCATGTACATATACACACACACACATACATACATATATACATACATACATACATACACATGGAGGAGGAGTTGTTATAGATTCCCACCAAAAAAGAAATATCAACCTCTTCTGCAACCATATCAATTCACATTTTATATTTTGTTCTTACACACAGAAAATCAGTTTTCCTCCTAGCTCCAATTCCCTTTTGTACTATATTTTTCTCTCTTGTCTCCCAGCTGCCTTGACATCTCAGTCCTCATTTTTATAATTTATTGTTCTCTCTGCACAGAAATAATCATTTCTTTTCATGGGAAGGTAGAAAAACACCCTTGGTCTACCCATTTACAACTAAAACTTCTCCAGTTTCATGCTGTATACAGTTTAGTCAGTACCACATTATAGTACCAACATACCATATATTCACCTGTGTAATAGGAAAAGTAGCAGTTTCCACACACAGTCTTGGGGGAAAGGACACTAGTACTACCCATATATTAGCTTTATCTGGCCATTTCAAACTCTGTGTGAACTGAACTAGGTGTAAGGTAGGCCTTGAAAGTCATCTGGGTAAGACAACTCTGAGAGGTAAATTGCCTTTGGTGGGCAGGCTACAAAGGTCCTTCCCATCCCCTTCCAAACTATTTGTAAAGCGTAGTGCTATTAGGGAATCTCAGCTGCCTTCTCTGTTTCCAACATCTCTAACATACTTTTAATAAGTATATATCTCAGGAGAATTTCCATTACTACACCTCTACATCCCTTCTGGAGTCTTTTCTGCTGGTGGCCACTACCTGGATGTGAATCTGCTGTGAGGCCATGACCTGCTGCTTGTATCAGCTTCTTTGTGCTCTTTGCTGTTTCTTGTGGAAGGCCCCTTTTGAGTTCAACAGGTTTCCTGGTCTCCTCCTCTGACATGCCCCTTCTTGATTTTGTCACTGTGCTTTATCTGTACACTTCTCTGGCTCAGCCCTCCTCTTTTTAGCCTTTTTGAAAGTGTTGACAACAATGTCCTTACGCTTTGACCTCTAGAGTCTTGTTTTCTGGCAAGTGGCTTCTTCCTTCCTATAATTCCCATGGTGGGGGTGGGGTGCTGACATCACTTCTGCTTCACACTTCAGGGGCAATTAACTTGCAGGGAAATAAGTTTCAGTGGGTTTTGTTAATAGCAAAATGGCTATTCCAGGAAGTTTACTTAGTTGCTGTTGGTGTCGCTGTAGCATAGGATCCTGCTAAGAACAGATACTTGATCAGGAGTCAGGAAGGATCACTCAGACCCTTTCTCTGGGTCTTAGTTTTCTCATCTATAAATTGGAGATAATGTTGTCTAATCTACTATCCCATAAAGGTATAGAGATGGAGTTTGAAAGAACTTTAAAGCTAAAGATTCTACATGAATGCCATATGCTCATTACTTTAAAAGTGCCCTTTTAATTTAACTCATATTGAAAGAGTAAATTACTAGGCAACATTATTTCAAGCAGAACTGTCAAGGTCATTAAATATGCAAATAGGAGACTAAGCTAAATAGAGCATGAAAAACTTGGCAATCCTTAAAAGTCAAACACACTTAGATTAGAGATGGAAGACCCTTTACAGAAGTGATCTAGAGCACACTCCCACTTTACACTTGAAAAAAGAGAGCTCTAAAAAGAATAAGGACTTTTCTAAAGGTGAAAGGTCATACTGCTTAGTTAGTGGATAAAGTCTCATACAAGTCTATAGATACATGATATGGAATCACCCAACTATGAGAATAAAGAAACCTGTGGTTTTGAGATAGTGCTGAACAAACCATAGATAAATAAATATTTGTTAAAATACTTTTTGTCTTTTAATATGTTGGAATTATTTACTTTGAATGACTGTTCGTGTGCAATTTTTAAGTAACATGTTGTGAGACAGTATTGCACTTGGTCTATTTTTTTTTTTTTTTTTTTGTGGAGAATTTTTTTTTTTTTTTTTTTATTAGTTTCAGGTATTTTTTGAATAAGCCATTCTCCACTTAAGGAATTATACAAAGTCAGCATCAAGTATTTCAGTTTGTATTTATTGGTATATTTCACTGTTACGTGGACATGGTTTCCTAGGTTTTCTATACTTCCTCATGATACTGAATTTAAGTCTAATTTAGGGTTTTTCTATCAGATAATTCTAAGGAACTTAAGACTTTGAGCACCTAATCTTCTCCTGTCACAGGAAGCTTTCCAGTTCTGTGATATCGCTGATGAGAACACATATTTATATAGACTATATGAGGCAAAGGAATACTTGATTACAAACTGAGGCTTTAGCTCAGAAGTCCAATTTGGATCCTTGGCCTTGGAAAGTTAAGAAAAGACATTTTATCTATATTAGGGAGCTTAAGTGGTTGCTTTCTTCATGCTAGAGCTCCCTTTGCTTTCCATTTGATTTTCTATGTGTATCAGGCCATGGAAGGTCTTTGGGAAGGGGATGACAATTTCTAATGCAAGTAACAACCTATAGGGAGTTGCTGAAAATCTGAAATCTGCACATTTTCAAATAAAGGACAAACTGAAGCCCAGGGACTTTCCGTGACTATGCTAAAACAATGTCTTATTTTGTTGTGGCAACAGGGTTCAAAATACAGAAAAAAACAACAACATATATTTTGAATGTAGATTATTAATTATAATATCAGTTAAACTTCTTATTTTACTAACACTCTTATATAAAAAGTATGAGAAAAAACCAGATCTCTTAGAAATGGAATAGGAACCACTGACAGGGCTTGGATGATCTTGTGTCTGAATCCCCATTTCCACAGTGAGTCTCCCTACCTAGAAAAATTGACCCTTCTTGCCCTGTCTGATGAGGCTATTCTTGCCTTGTTTGGAGACCCAAAAGTTCTCTTCTTTAAAGAGGAAGATAGTTTTCCTTAGGCATTCATCTCAAGCGTCCTTCCTACCTCTTCAGTTCACATTCTACCACTCTTTCCACATTAGTTTTAGTCAGATGAAAATGAGTTTGACCAAGGAGAAAAGAATACCATTAAAGATTTGGATAAATTATCAATAATAACTTTTAATAAGTTCTGCACTAGCTGGTCAGATGATGGTAGCCTTACCCTGTTCACCTATTGATTGGTTGACTGGCACATGGACTCAACAGTGGCTTATGCTAAATAAAGACGTAGGGGAAAGAATCTAACAACTTGAGAAACTGGAAATGTGGAAATGGGTTTATTGTAAATGTACAACCTGTCCACTCATGTGCAAACCATGTCCAATTATTCCCTTTATGGCCAATTATTGGCCAATTATTAAGTGACCAATTATTCCCTTTATGAAGGTTCTATGAATTACTGAGAAAGGATAAGCAACCAAGGATACTGGTTGGAATTGATGCAGTTAAATAATTTTTTACTTTTTACAAAATTTCAAGGATCATAAGTATTGGGCCTTAGCTACCAGATGAAAGCTGGGAAAATGTATCAGAATCAGAACACTGTGATCCTCTAAATCAGCAAAGACTTTTGCCAAACCAGAAAGTGTTGCGTCCTGCACGACAAGGGTTGTGGGGAGGGAGAAGTGCGGCCCAGGGTTAAGAAAAGACAATAGTCATGAATAGAGTGCAAGACCGTGGAGCCAAGGGGAACAGTCTCAGGGGCTGAACTCTGAATTGGGCCAACGCGTAGATTTTATTGGTAAACTTCTAAAGAGGTAAAAGATTGTTAATCTCAAGATCTGTGTGTTAGTAGTCTGCTAGCTGTCCTTCCAAAAGTTCCCATTGTGTTCCAGCCTAAACTTTGCCTTCAAACACGCACACATCTCCAAGGAATTCATTGAAGGGGAGGGACCGATATAATTCCATCGGGTCTCAGTTTGCTGAGACATCCCCTCAAAGGAGTTTTTCTGATATCTCTCATCGGGCCTCAGTTTGCTGAGGCACTCCCTTGTGACATCCTGGGAAGAGCTCGAGGGGAACAAATGGTTTGGCAGCTGTAAGGCAACATCTCCCCCTTTTTGTTTTTGTAGTAGGAGAAACACAGACTTGGCAGTTTCCTCATTTACCACCCATCGGAGGGCTTGTTGTCCACACCTGAGGACTAAACAAAAGAGAATAAGAATAATTAACAGAAGCGCAATTGCACCCGTAAATCCTCCACCTAGGGTTTTCACCCAAGTGAGTGGATTCAAATGAGATAGTTCTTCTGCAGCCGCAGTAATCATCTCCTCTCCTGGGAGGAGTGAGAGCCTTCCTACACCTTAGGGGCGTGGACGGGTATCTGTAGATGTCTTCTCTTCCGTGGGCTGTCGCTCATGGTATGGTTTGACACACCGACCAGGAATCCACAGAGGTTTTTCTTCAGGACCTGGAGAAATACAAGCAAAGCCTCGTCCCCATGTTAATAAAGTTCCTAGATGTCATTGATTAGTTTAAATGTCCTTCCACCAGACAGGCACATTTTCTAAAGGTTTTGGACTCTGGAGACTATTAAAATGTCTCTCAGCTGCAGCGCGTCCAAGGTGAGCCTTGGTATCTGAGCCAGATGAATTCAAAAAATTTAAAGTAAACATAGCTCTTGCTAATTGTATCTGCAGGGGGTCCCCTTTTTCTCCCCCTTTTTGTTTTTGTAATTGTTTCTTCAATGTGGCATTAGTATGTTCAACAATGGCTTGACCCTGTGGGTTGCAAGGAATGCCAGTGGTGTGAGTAATGTGCCATTCAGTACAGAATTTTGTAAACTTGGCACTGGTGTATGCAGGGCCATTGTCTGTTTTGATTGCTAGAGGAACCCCATAATTGAAAAACAGACAAACAAGTGGCATATAGTGTGGGCAGCAGTCAGTCTTGCAACTTTGATCTGTAGCTACAAGGAAGCCAGCAGCTGTATCAATGGTGACAAAAGATAAACGTCCAAAAGAGGGAATATGAGTTACATCCATTAGCCAAAGGGCATTAGGTACAAGACCTCTAGGATTTACTCCTTCAGGGCATTCCTATGGAGCATTAAGAATCTGACAAGTCGGACATGTTTGAGCAATCTGTCGAGATTGTTTATTAGTGATAGAAAACCTAGAGCAAAGACCACCAGCATTGGTATGGGTTAGAGAATGGAAATGTGTTGCCTCGGTAACATGGGTACTTCCTACTAATGAGTCTGTAATAGCATTACCTTGAGTTATAGGACCAGGTATTGTAGTGTGAGCTCGGATGTGACTGATAAAGTAAGTGTGTTGAGGATTTCTCATACTCTGTTGTAGCTGGGTAAACAAACTTTGAAGAGATTGATTGGAATTATTAGAAAGAGAAGCCATCTCAATACTTTGTACTGTATGAACAACATAAGCAGAGTCAGAAACAATATTTAAAGGATCTGAGAAAGTTTGTAAAGTGATTAAAACTGCTACCAACTCAGCCTTTTGTGCTGAAGTACAGATGGTGTGAATAAGTTGATGACCTTTTTTGCTGACAATTACTGCTTTACCATTATTAGATCTATCTGTAAAAACTGTAAAGCCTTGAGGAATAGGAATCTGTCTAAGTTTTTTAGGTAAAATCCAATTAGTTTTTAGGAGAAACTGAAATAACTTATTTTTGGGGTAATAATTGTCAATTATTCCAAAAAAGTTACTAATAGCAATTCGTCAAGCTTCAGAATGAATGTTTAAATGTATTATTTGTTGTTTTTTGAAAGGAACCACTATTTTACTGGGTTCTTGTCCATTTAAATGAAGTATCCTAGTTGGAGTTCACGATATGAGTTCTGAGATTAACTCTACATAGCTTGGAAGTGACTTAACAAAGTTGTTAGATGAAAAAAGCCACTCTACCAAGTCATTTGTTGAACAATTACCGCCATAGGTGAATGTGGAGTAGGGGAAATTAATATTTGTAAAGGCATAGAAGGATCAAGGCATTGAACTTGAGCATCTTGAATTCTCTTTTCAACCAATTCTAACTCTTTGTTGGCCTGAGGAGTTAGGGTACGGGGACTATCTAGTGGAGGGGCACCCTGCAAAAGACCAACTAAATTATTGAGAGCATAGGTGGGTATACCCAGAGTGGGACGTATCCAATTAATATCTCCTAACAATTTTTGTAAATCATTTAGTAGAAATTTGATCTCTTCCAATTTGAACTTTCTGGGGTTTGATTGACTGGTAGTCCACAATTGTTCCTAAATATTGGACCAGTGTTGTAGTTTGAATTTTATTTGGAGCAATGTAGAATCCAGCCAAATCAAGTTGTTTTTTAAGTCATTGAAAGCATGTTGTTAAAAGCTCTATAGAAGATGTAGCACACAGAATATCATCCATATAATGAATAATATAACAATCTTGGAAATTAGTTCTTACAGGTTGTAATGCTCTGGGTACAAAAAGCTGACAAATTGTAGGGCTATTAAGCATTCCTTGTGGGAGGATTTTTCATTGAAATCTCTTTATAGGTTCCTTATTGTTAATTGAAAGAACAGAAAAAGAAAATTGAGGACACTCTTGAGGATGTAAAGGGATTGTATAGAAACAATCTTGTAAATCAACAACTATTAAAGGCCAATTTTTTGGAATCATTGAAGGTTGTGGGAGCCCAGGCTGTAAAGCACCCATGGGCTCAATTATAGCATTAATAGCTCATAGATATGTGAGCATTCTCCATTTTCCTGATTTTTTCTTAATAACAAATACAGGAGACTTCCAAGGACTAGTAGAAGGTTCTATATGATCTTGTTCTAAATGAATCTGTACTAGCTCTGTTAATGCCTCTAATTTTTCCTGAGAGAGGGACCACTGTTCTATCCATAAAGGCTTATTGTTCATCCATTTAAGGGCTACTGGAGTCTGTAGCTGATCAACAGTGGCTCCTATAAAAAAGGTTTTTGTGTTTCTGTCAAATATCCCAATCCTGTTTGTCCTTGTTGGGATGGGGACTGAATTGGCTGAGTAATTCTCTGATTAAATTTTCCTAAACCTTTTTTTGGTTGATATCCCATTCGACTCACAGTTTGTTGACTCTGAGGACTATATTGTCCAGGTTGTATCCAAATTTATGCCTTCCATTGTGTAAGTAGATCTTGACCCCACAAATTAACTGGAATGTCTGCAAAATAGGGCTGTAAAAATCCTTTTTGTCCCTCTGATCCAATGCAGGGAAGAATGCAGACACTTTGGCGTAAACGTGAAGTTCGACCCACCCTAATTGATCTTGGGTGTTTTCCCAATGGCCACTCCCTAGCAATTGATCTTTGACAAGAGCTCTACTGTGAGCCTGATTAAGTCTAGCTTGGGTTTTAGCACCATCAATCCACTAAGTTTTAAATTGTAAAAATTGGGATGAGGAAAGACAAGTTTTGGACAGGGTGTTCCAATCTGTGGGAATTAATCGACTGCCATCAACTGCATTCCGTATAAGACCCATGGTGTAAGGAGAAGTAGGGTCGTATTGAGTCACAGCCTGTTTGAGCTCTTTTAGAAGTTTAAACGAAAATGGCTCATGTAAAAATTCTTGAAAAACATTGGGGTAATCTGGATCATCGTCAGGTGTTACACGTTCACAAAGGACAACAGGAAAGGTAAATGCCTCTAAGTCTCCTTCCAGTCTAGCTATCAAATGACTTTTCATGTCTATGAAAAGTCAGACAGAGGCATGCGAGAGCCTCCTGAAGGAGGGGGAGGTGCGCATGCAGTGGAGAGAAAACGATTAGTACTTTTCACAGGCTACAAGTGTGAATCTAATTTATCTGCTGTAAAAGCAGGCGGCATTTGCAAGTCAAAAGGACCTGAGGGAGGGGGACAGTCCTCCAATGGTGGATATAATGACTTAGGAATTACGGTGGGAGCTCCTAGAGACCTTCCCCCTTTTCCTCAGATTCCTGTACTTTTTCTTTTTCTCCTTTATCTTCCTCATCAGTTTGTAAAGGTTCCAAAACTGACTGGATTAATTTCCACATATCCCAGATGGTAACTGGAAAAGAAACTCCTTTATGATATAATCCAAGGAGTTCCGTACCAACTTTTCCCCATGTTTTTAAATCTAACGTCTCTAAGTCTGGGAACCAAGGACAATAAGTTTCAATTACTTTGAGAAGCTCCTCTAATTTCTGATCTGACACTTGACCTCCTCCAGCCTTAAGAAGGTGTTTAAGCAAACAAACACCTATATTGGCTATTAACATTACCCATTATGTATAGAGAAAAGGATAGAAAGAAAGACTTTCACTCCGATTGGATTCAGATGCCCATCTGGCCATGTCCCTAATGGGACTTTAAGATTGTTCTTGGCTAAGGTGCACCGGTATAAACCCCGGGCCTGGTTAACGCCGTCAGGCGTTAAGTCACCGTTTTGCCTTATGACCTAGATCACGGAACCGCAGATCAGGGCCCACACAAACTTCGTAGCCGAGGCCATGGAGCCAAAAACACACACTCACACTTTCACTCTCTTGCACAAATAAAGAGAAAAATTCTCCATTTACCTTGGTTAAATTCTCCGAAAGTTACCCTACTTTCTTCCAGTAGTTGTCATGACCTCTCCCGGGTCCCCATGCTGTGAAATCTCTTTGAATTTCAACTTGAAGTTGACTTTCCTTCTTGAACACCACAAGTGAGTCCCAAAATTGGGAGACCCAGAATTGGGGGGCCCCACGTTGGGCGCCAGATGTTGCGTCCCGCATGACAAGGGTTGTGGGGAGGGAGAAGGGCAGCGCAGGGTTAAGAAAAGACAGTAGCCTTGAATAGAGTGCAAGACCGCGGAGCCAAGGGGAACAGTCTCAGGGGCTGAACTCTGAATCGGGCCAACGCGTAGATTTTATTGGTAAACTTCTAAAGAGGTACAAGTTTGTTAATCTCAAGATATGTGTGTTGGTAGCCTGCTGGCTGTCTTTCTGAAAGTTCCCATTGTGTTCCAGCCTGAACTTTGCTTTCACACACACATCTCCAAGGAATCCATTGAAGGGGAGGGACCGATATAATTCCATCAGGTCTCAGTTTGCTGAGACTTCCTCTCAAGGGTGTTTTTCTGATATCTCTCCATCGGGCCTCAGTTTGCTGAGGCACTCCCTTGTGAAATCCTTGGAAAAAGCGCGGGGGAACAAACATTTTGGCAACTGTAAGGCAACAAGAAAGTCCTTCCTTCTTGATTAATATAACAAAATTCTACCAGGTCTCATAAATAGATGCCAAATTGAGCCACCATGAATGCCATTGCCCTTAACTAATTCCTGGTTGAGTCAGTTCATTGATTCAGTGCCACTTTAAAGAAGAAAAGGCAGGTGTTCTCTATAGTAACAACATATGTATGTACTGTACATGTTTTCCTAGCTTTCCCCAAATGAACCTATGTTCCTACCATGGAGTAACTAATGAAGGAAAATATCCAGACAGTTTTTAATGTATTGAACCCTGGCTTTGTCAGGTGTTAAATGGAACTCTGAACCAAGACCACGTTGGTAGAATGTCAATTACCCTGCAATTATTTCCTCTGTCATGAGTATCAAGTTGGAATTGATGTTCTCAGCAACTGAGAGTATTTCCATATTGGTTTCCTGACCCAGGAGTAAGTAGGGACTGTTTTGATAAAAGGGCCATGTGGAAATCCTGGGTCTCCCCACTTCCATTAAAAGAGTCATAAAAACTTTTGTGTCTTTGAGGAGGCTCACAGAGATTAATAATACTATCAAAGATTTGAAAGATTTAGGATGGAGATTTCTATTACATCTCCATTTAACTCTGTAGTGTGACAGGTGCAGAATGAAATAAAATTCTAAGTTTGATGAAGTAGTGACTGATATCATAGTTCCTGATCTAGATGTGGTCTTAGGATATATCAATACAGCCAATAGCAGTACAGTGATCTCCAGCTGATAAATGCTTTTAGTTTGTAGAAGTTTCCAAATACAAACTCTTGTCCATAAAAAAATTTCCACATACAAAATGCATTACATACAGTACATATATATGATAATATTAAAGCAAAATATGTGTAATCATAATACAATTTAAGAATAAAATATTACAGCATCCTTTGTGCTTTTCTCCCATGGCATCCTTTTCTCTCCCTAGGAGATATAATAACTGTCCTGAAATTTCTATTAACCCTTCCTTTGATTTTCTTATAAGGTTACCAACTATGGATTCATTCCTATTTTGAATTTTATATTCATAGAAGAAACACTTTTACCTAAAAATTATGGTTTTGAAACTCATTGATTTTGATGGCTATCATCTGTTCACTTTTTTAAACCTCTATGGTATCTATTTTATGAAGAAAATACATTTGTTTTCTTCTCAAGCTACTTTCACATTATTCCCTTTTTTCAGACAACATTTGGGCTGTTAACTGCTTTTTGCTATATGCAATAAGAGGTGCTAAATATATTTTTATACATGGTAAGAAAAGCATATGTAAATTCCAGGAAATGGAGTGCTGGGCCATAGGGTATACATATCTATAACTATATTGAAGATCTAATGTTTGTATCAATTTTCACATTAAACAGGAGTGTAACAGAGTACTTTTTGTCCATATCCTTGCTAGTACTTGTTATATTTGTATTTTACGATTTCCCCCAGATCTTGAAAGCTTTTAGTATATAGTTTTTATATAAGCTTTTAGTATAAAGATCTTTTAATATATAGTTTCAGTATTACTAATGAAATTGATAATGTTTTCCTTAGTTTTCAACTTTTCTTGTTTTTCATTCTCTGAAATGTCTGCATGTGACTTCTGCCTATTGTCATCATTTGTTTTTATTTTACTTTTTGATTTACATATATTTTTCTACATTAAAAATACTAATATTTTTATTTTCTCTTTAGTTTATGTGTGGTAAATATCTTTTCTCAGTGTGTAACTTACCTTTTCTTTCTCTTTATGATGTCACATGATAACTCAATTACATTAAAATTAAGAATTTCTATTTCCTTTTTTTTTTTGTCTTTCAAAGAGTCATCCTTCACTTGTGTTTATATAGTCAAAGCTAATTTTTTTAAATCATTGTGTGACGGGTAGTGTAGTAGATCATGGCTTTTGTGCAACAATTTAATCTGTAGTGATTTTTCCACTCACAAACACAGGATATTATGTTGGTTGAATATGTTGGTAACATCATGTCAATAAGACCTGGTAAGTGGGAAATTTAAGATATCTCAGATGTTTTGAAAATTCATATCTGTAAGACATTATGGGAGAAAAAGCTATGGAAACAAAATGTCACCTCAGTGATATTTCTGGTGATATAGTTGCTTTGGGGTGAATTAGGTTAGTCCCCCAAATCTGGCAGAGTTCAGGTAATGTTCAAGAATGTCAGCTTGGACTGTGCTGGAGGTTCTTTCATTTAATTTTACTCCAGAAGCATCAAATAAATAAAGCATAAAAAATAAAGCATCAAAAATAAATAAAGCATCAAATAAATAAATCTATGTGAGGTACTGATGTAGAAGGAAGAACATGATTTCCCATAGCATTCCTATTTTCATTGAGGGGATCGCCAAGTTTCCATTTTCTTGGCACACTGCATGATGAGAAGTATCTGGTCTGTCATTTGAACACAAAAATTATATATTTACTGGCTTTTATCCCCCTACTGAACAAAACATTTGTAGTAATAGATAAGGGAATAATTTTGCTACTTTGTGCAGACAGTGAATCCAGGTAATTCCATGGGATGCCTCTGTATGTAAATATATCCAGAGCTAAAAATTAATAATAAATGACTGCAACCTAAATTGGAAAGATGAAAACATGTTTATCTTGCAGAAATAATTGTTTGATTCACTCCATTTGGCAACATTGACATACTGAGTTTCCTGATAAGGAAATGTGTTGAATTCAGGTCAAGATGGAGAATAGGTAAATATTGTGCTGGCCTCCACTCATGATCACATCAAAATTATGACTAAACTACATAACAACCATTATTGAGAATCACCTGAAGTCTAGCTGAACAGAAATCCTATAACTAAGGATATAGAGAAGAAGCCAAGTTGAGGAAGGTAGGAGGGGCAGAGATGCAGGAGGGCTGTCATACACCCATGTGTGGTGGTTAAAAATCAGAAGGGATATCTCAGCTGTAGAGGTCCCCCTTGATGATCAAGGGGTCCCAGCCCCACATCAGCCTCCCCTTCTCAGGATTCCAGTGCCAGGAAAGAAGTCCCATAATTTCTGGCTGTAAAAACCAATGGAGATTGTGGGTGAGTGAGATGGAGGGCTGCAGGAAATCCAGGTAATCCTTTTGAGGTCCCATGCATGGACTTACTCGCTGATGGACTCACTTGTTCTGAGCACCAGTACTGGGGAGGTAGCTCAAAGGGTGGCAGGGACATATGGGGGAAACTTAATTGTCTGGCTTCAGAATGAGGCCTGGAGGGGCAAAGTCTAACCAGAAGAAGTGCTGGTGTAAGCCATTGCTCCTTTGCTGAGCCCTACCCTGACTCAGCATGTAGATGCAGCTGTCTGAATCTACATCAACCTGGCTAACACCATTCACCTCACTCTGGTGATTCCCTGACACTCTGCCCTCCCAATTTTCAGTCAACCCAAGCTGCTTTCAGTGGCTTTTTCATGAAACATGGCCTGTTTTGGCTCATGCTGCTGACTTTCCTAAAACCTGGCAAAGATTCACAAACCCCAAACAAGCAGCATCTTGTCTCGGCATGCTGCATACATCATGCTAAGCATACCCAAACCCTGCACAAGTGGCAGTTAGCCTCCGCAGCATGTCCCTGTCATCTCCAAGAACAGCACAAGAGACAACCATCTCCATATCATTTTGTACCTCATACCAAGTAGTCCAGGCAAGGCACAGGTTAAAGCTGATCTTGGCTTGCACCACAGCCCCTCCTAAGAGACACCCAAACCAACACATCAGGTGGCCTGCTTCAGAACCCACCAGAGCTCTACCAAACCACCTCCACAAATGACATACCCAAAGGACAGACATGACAGGCACCAGAGCCCTGCTGAAGTGAGTGCTGTTCTGTAAGGTCAACCCACGCACAACAGCTCCTCCACTGTAGTCATGGCCAGTCCTCACCAATCAGCCTGATGGTCAATTCCTCCTATTAACATGTCAATAGCAATAAGGCTCAAATACAGCAAAAGGGCACACACAACCCACACAAAGGACATACCTGGAGCACCCAGCTCAGGTGACCAGGGAGACTATGCCACTGGGCCTCATAGGGCACCTACTACATAAGGCCATGCAATGAGGAGATGTGGCAGCTTTACCTAATACAAAGAAAAACACAGGGTGACAGCCAAAAATGGGGAAACAAAGTAATATATCCCAAATGAAAGAACAGAACAAACTCCAGAAAAAGAGCTAAACAAAATGGAGACAAGCAATCTACCAGATGCAGAGTTTGAAACCCTGGTTATAAGGATGCTCAATGATGTCAGTGAGAATTTTAACAAAGAGATAGAAAACATAAAAACGAAGATAGAAAACAAACAAACAAAAAAGAACCAGTCAGAAATGAAGAATATAATAACTGAAATGAAGAATACATTAGAGGGAGTCAACATTGATGAAGCAGAAAACCGAATGAGCAATTTGAAAGACAAGGTAGCAGAAAACACCCAATAAGAACAGAAAAAAGAAAAAAGAGAATTAAAAATATTGAGGATAGTTTAAGGGTCCTCTGGGACAACATCAAGTGTACCAACATTTCCATAATAGGGATGTTAGGAGAAGAGAAAGAGCAAGGAACTGAAAACCGACCTGAAGAAATAATGATGGAAACCTTCCCTAACCTAGTGAAAGAAATACACATAGAAGCCTGGGAAGTGCAGACTCCAAACAAGATGAACCCAAAGAGGCCCAAAGCAAGACACATCATAATTAAAATGCAAAACGTTAAAGACAAAGAGAGAATCTTAAAAGCAACAAGAGAAAAGCAGATAATTACTTACAAGGGAGCTCCTATAAGATTTTCAGTTGATATCTCAATAGAAACTTTGTAAGCCAGAAGGAACTGACATGAAATACTCAAAGTGATGAAACACAAGGGCGTACAACTAAAATTATTCTACCCAGCAAAACTGTCATTTACAATTGAAGGACAGATAAAGAGCTTCCCAGACAAGAAAAAGCTAAAGGAATTCATCACCACTAAACAAGTATCACAAGAAATGTTAAAAGTACTTCTTTAAGAAGAAGAAAAAAAGATAAAAAATATGAATAATAAAACGACAATAACTACATCTCTATCAATAATTACTTTAATGTTAATGGATTATTTAACATCAAAACACTCCAATCAAAACACATAGGATGGCTCAGTGGATAAGAAAACATAACCCTTATATATGCTGCTTATAAGAGATTCACTTCAGACTGAAAGAAACATACAGTCTAAAAGTAAAGGGATAGATAAGTTTATTTCATGAAAATGGAAACAAACATGTCAACAAAAGTTGGGGTAGAAATACTTACACCAGAAAAAAAATAGACTTTAAAACAAAGGCTATAACAAGAGACAAAGAAGGACCCAGTTATTCCACTTCAGGGTATTTAGCTGAAGAAACCCAAAACACTAATTCGAAAAGACATATGCATCCATATATTCATTGCAGCACACAGTAGCCCAGATTTGGAGGCAAACTGATTGTCCGTCAATGGATGAATGGATAAAGAAGAGGTGGTATATATATACAATGGAATATTGCTTGGCCATGGAACAAAATGGGTTCTTGCCATTGTGACAGCATGGATTGATATGGAGGGTATTGTGCCGAGTAGAGTATGTCAGACCGAGAAAGACAGATGCAATGTGATTTTGTTTATATGTGAAAGACAAAGAACAAAATAAACAAAAAAAGAAACAACTCATAGATACAGAGAACTTTTTGATGGTTGCCAGATGATAGAGAGGTTGTGGGGGTGGGTGAAACAGGGGAAAGGATTAAGAAGTACAAATTAGTTGTTACAAAGTAGTCATGGGGATGTAGGGCATAGCATAAGGAATATAGCCAATAATATTATAATAATTATGTATGGTGTCAGAAGAGTTTGAGATTTATTGGGGTGATAGATGGGAAGGGTGTTGGGAAGCAAGGTAAAAAAGGTAAATGGATTAAGAAGTATCAATTGGAAAAAGTTTTCAATTACCAACCAAATGGGAGAAGATTTTTGCAAACAATGCCTCCAATAAGGGGCTAATACCCAAAACATACAAGAAACTCATACAATTCAACAACAACAAAAAAACAAACAACCCAATTAAAAAATGGGCAGAGGACCTGAATAGATATTTCTCCAAAGAGGACATACAAATGGCAATTAGACGTATGAAAAAACGCTCAACATTACTAATCCTCAGAGAAAGGCAAATAAAAAACATAATGGGATATCACCTCACACAAGTTAGAACGGCTATCATCAACAAGACAAATAATAAGTGTTGGAGAGGTTGTGGAGAAAAATGAACCCTCATACACTCTTGGGAATGTAGATTGGTGCAGCCACTATAGAAGGCAGTGTGGAGGTTTCTCAAAAAATTAAGAATAGAATTACCATATGACCCAGGGATCCCTCTCCTGGGTATCTGCCCAAAAACTCTGAAAACATTTATCCATAAAGACATATGTGCTCCAATGCTTGTTGAAGCTTTATTTACGGTGGCCAAGACATGGAAACAAGCAAAGTGTCCTTCAATTGATGAATGGATAAAGAAGTTGTGCTATGCATACACAATGGAATACTATTCTGCCATAAGAAAAGATGAAATAGTGCCATTTGTGACAACATGGATGAATCTTGAGATTATAGTGCTAAGCGAAATAAGTCAGACAGAAAAAGTCAAGAACCATATGATTTCACTGATATGTGGCATATAAAACTGAAAACAACAATAGAACAAGATAAACAAAATGAGAAACAAAAAGTCATAGACACAGACAATAGTTTATTGGTTACCAGAGGATAAAGGGGGAGGGGAGTGGTAGATGAGGGTAAAGGGGACCAAATATATGCTGATGGAAAGAGAACTGACTCTGGGTGGTGAACACACAATGCGAAATATAGATGATGTATTACAGAATTGTACACCTGAAACCTATGTAAAGTTACTAACAATTGTAATCTCAATAAACTTCAAATAAAAAAAAAAAAGTGGTTCATTTCTATTTAAGGACCCGAGCAGTCAAAATACAGGAAATGAAAACTAACATGGCTAGATACATAGGAGATTAACTTAATTTTGTGTCTCAGGGGAGAGGATTACTGTTGGTTCTTCATGTTCCCTTCATGAGCAGAAAAATAACAGAAACAGACTAAGGAAATGTTTTTAATAATTATGCATATATTTCCCTTTGTGTTTGTTATTTGAACCCTCCTGAGAAGATTTCATGTCCTTCTGGAACTCATAGTTCTACCTCAGTGGAAAGAGGGAGGACTTAGTTGACTTTTCCCTCACTTTGATGCACATAGATTTACAGTTCACTTAAAATAGTCCAGAATCCATAAATGGCCATCATCTGTTTGTACTCACCATCTCAATTTCACTCTCTCTTTCAAGTTCAATTTTAAGATTTTTATTAAAAATATAGCTAACATACAATATTATGTTAGTTTCAGGTGTACACAATAGTTATTCAACATTTATATACCTAAAGAGATGATCAGCATGGAAGTCCAGCAACCATCTCACACCATACTATGCTTTCACAATATTGACTATATTCCCTATGCTGTACATTACATCCCATTACATGTCTTATTTGTTTTATACCTGGAAATTTGGACTTCTTATTCCCCTTCACCTTTCCCCCTCCTATTTTAATTTTCCAATTACAGTTGAAATTCAGTATTATTTTATATTAACTTCAGGTGTAAAGCATAGTGGTTAGGCATTTATGTAATTTAAAAAGAGATCCCCCTGAATAGTCTAGTAACCACCTGGCACTATAAATACTTATTACCATATTATTGACTTGACTTACTATTGATATTCCCTATGATTTATTTTACATCTTCATGACCATTTTACATCTTCATGACATATTTCAATTTGTACTTCTTTTTTTAAATTAAAGTTTATTGGGATGACAATTGTTAATAAAGTTACATAGGTTTCACGTGTACAATTCTGTAATACATTTATCTATATATCACATTGTGTGTTCTCCACCCAGAGTTCTCTTTCCATCCGCATATATTTGATCCCCTTTACCCTCATCTGCCACCCCACTACTCCCCTTACCCTCTGGTAGCCCCTAAACTATTGTCTGTGTCTATGACTTTTTGTTTCCTCATTTTTTTGTCTTGTTCTTTTGTTGCTTTCAGTTTTGTATACCACATATCAGTGAAATCATAAGATTCTCAACTTTTTCTGTCTGACTTATTTGCTTAGCACTATAATCTCACAATCCATCCATGTTGTTGCAAATGGCACTATTTCATCTTTTCTTATGGTAGAGTAGTATTCCATTGTGTATATATACCACAACTTCTTTATCCATTCATCTATCGAAGGAAATTTTGGTTGTTTCTATGTCTTGGCCACCATAAATAAAGCAGTGAACATTAGAGCACACATGTCTTTATGGATAAATGTTTTCAGAGTTTTTGGGCAGATACCCAGGAGAGGGATTCCTGGGTCATATGGTAATTCTATTCGTAATTTTTTGAGGAACCTCCACACTGCCTTCCATAGTGGCTGCACCAATCTGCATTCTCACCAACAGTATTGAGGGTTCCTTTTTCTCCATAGCCTTTCCAAAACTTGTTAGTATTTGTCTTGTTGATGATAGCCATTCTAACTGGTGTGAGGTGGTATCTCATTGTGGTTTTTATTTGTATTTCTCTGATTATTAGTGATGTTGAGCATTTTTTCATATGTCTATTTGTAATATCTATGACCTCTTTGGAGAAATGTCTCTTCAGGTCCTCTGCCCATTTTTCAATATGGTTGTTTGTTTTTTTGTTGTTGAGTTGTATGAGTTCCTTGTATATTTTGGACATTAGCCCCTTAACAGAGGCCTTGTTTGAAAAAATCTCCTGCCATTCAGTTGGTTGCCTCTTTTTTATCGATGGTTCCTGATGTGCAGAAGCTTTTAAGTTTGATATAGTCCTATTCATTTATTTTAGCTTTTACTTCCATTGCCTTTGGAGTCAAATTCATAAAATGGTCTTTGAACCGAAGGTCCGTAAGTTTAGTACTTTTCTTTTTTTCAGTTATCCTTACCAGGTTTTGGTATCAGGGTAATGTTGGCCTCATAAAATGAGTTAGGGAGTTTTATCTCTTCTTCAATTTTTGGAAGAGTTTGAGTAGGATAGGCATTAGATTCTCTTTGAAGGTTTGGTATAATTCACTAGTGAAGCCCTCTGGTCCCAGATATTTGCTTTGGGGAAGGTTTCAGATGACTGATTCAATTTCCTAACTGGTGATTAGTCTGTTTAGAATTTCCAATTATTTGTGATTGAGCCTAGGAAGGCGATATGTTTCTAAGAACTTGTCCATTTCTTCTAGGTTATTGAATTTGGTGGCATATAGTCCTTCATAGTATTTTTGGATGATCCTTTGTATTTCTGTGGGATCCGTGATAACTTCCCCTCTTACATTTCTGATTTTGTTTATTATTGTCTTTTCTCTTTTTATATTAGTGAGTCTACTCAGGGTTTGTCAATTTTATTAATCTTTTCAAAGAACCAGCTCTTTGTCGCATTAATTTTTTCTATTGTCTTTTTGTTCTCTATTTCATTTAGTTCTGCTCTGACTTTTCCTTTCTTCTGCTGACCTTGTGTTTCATTTGTTCTTTTTCTAGATTTTTAAGGTGTAACATGGGATTATTTAGCTCAGACTTTTCTGGTTTCTTGAGGTAGGCCTGTAATGATATAAATTTACCTTTTAAAACTGCTTTCGCTGCATCCCCAAAATTTTGGTAAGATGTATTTTCATTCTCATTTGTTTCTATGTATCTTTTGGTCTCTCCTGTTATTTCTTCTTGGATCCGGTTGTTCTTTAAAAGTATGTTGTTTCATCTCCACATATTTGTGGTTTTTCCTGCTTTCTTTTTGCAGTTGATATCCAATTTCAAAGCCTTGTGATAAGAGAATATGTTTGGTATAATTTCAATCTTCTTAAATTTGCTAAGGCTAGTTTTATGTCCCAATATATGGTCTATCCTTGAGAATGCTCCATGTACACTAGAAAAAAATGTATAGTCTGATATTGTAGGATGAAGTGTTCTATAACTGTCAATTATGTCCATTTCATCTAATGTGTCATTTAGGACTGATATTTCTTTAGTTATTTTCTGTTGGATGATCTATCCATAGCTGTCAATGTTGTATTTATGTCTCCTACTATAATTGTGTTTTGGTCAATTTCTCCCTTTAATTCTGTTAGTAGTCGCTTGGTATATTTTGGTGCTCCCTAATTAGGGGCATAAATATTGATGACTGTTATGTCTTCTTGTTGTATAGTCCCCTTTACGATTATGAAATGTCCATCTTTGTCTCTTGTTGCTTTTTCATCCTGACGTCTGTTTCAACTGATATCAGTATGGCTACACCTGATTTTCTCTGGATACCATTTGCTTGGAGTGTCAATTTCCACCCTTTCACTTTGAGTCTATGTTTGTCCTTGTAATTGAGATGTGTCTCTTGGAGGCAGCATATGGTTGTGTTTAGTTTTTTGATCCAATCTGCTACTCTGTGACTTTTTATTGGTGAGTTAAGTCCATTTATATTTAGGGTGATTATTGATATGTGAGGATTTCCTATCATTCTATCTTTGGTTTTCTGGTAAGACTGTGTCTCCATTGTTTCTTTGCCTTTTTGTTGTTGTCCATTATTTCTGTATGGTGGTATTCTATGATTTTTCCCTCTGTTTCTTCTTTTATTACATTATTTATTTCAGTTCTGATTTTTTTTTGAGTGGTTATCATTAAGTTTATGTGAAAGAAAGTTTGATATTTAGAGTATTCCGTTTTCTTTAACATGCTTACTTTCTCCATTCCCATATTCCGTTTCAGGCCTTTACTCTCCTCCCGTTTATGTTTTGGTTGCCACAAATTATCCCTGTTTGTGCTGGTTGAATAACCTCCTTCAGTATTTCTTGTAGTGCATGTCGTGTGTTAGAAAATTTCCTCAGCTTCTGTAGGTCTGCAAAGGTCTTTATTCCTCCTTCATATCTAAAAGATGTCTTTGCTGGGTATATTATTCTTGGCTCATCATTTTTCTCTTTCTATAATTTGAATATTTGATCCCACTCCCTCCTGGCTTGTAGAGTTTCTGCTGAAAAATCTGATGATAATCTAATGGGCTTTCCTTTGTAGGTTACTGTCTTCTTTTCCCTGGCTGCCTTGAGGATTCTTTCTTTGTTATTAATTTTTGACAGCTTCAATAAAATGTGCCTTGGAGGAGGCCTGTTGGGGTTGAGGTAATTAGGTGTTCTATTTATTTCTTGGATTGGAGGATTCAGTTCTCTCCAGAAGTTTGGGAAATTCTCATCAACTCTTAGTTTGATTATACTTTCTGCTCCCTTCTCCCTTTCTTCCATTTCTGATATGCCCATTATTCTTATATTGCTCTTTTTGATGGAGTCAGAAAGTTCTTGCAGAGTTCTTTCATTTCTTTTAAGTCTCAAGTCTCTCTTTTCTTCCATCTGTGTCATTTCCAGATTTCTATATTCGATGTCACTGATTCTTTCCTCTGTCTGGTCAACTCTACTGCCTAAGCTGACTATTTCATCCTTCATTTCTTTTATTGAGATCTTAATCTCCAGATATTCTATTTGGTTCTTTTTTAATATTTCAATTTCTTTGGTAAAATGTTCATGTTGTTCTTTGATTTTGTTTCTGAGTTCATTGTACTGCCTTTCTGTGTTTTCTTGCATCTCGTTGAGTTTTTTCAGAACTGCAATCTTGAATTCTCTGTCATTTAAGTCACATATTTCCATATCTTTAAGTTCATTTTATTGAGACTTTTCACTTTCTTTCTGAGCTGTCTTGTTACTTTGGTTATTTATGGCAATTAATGAATTATTATTTCTCTTCTTAGACATCTACAGGAGTGGCTTCTGCAACAGGTTGATAGGAAGAGGTCTTTCTTTTGTTTTCCAGTACGTGTTGGTAGAGTGTTTTATTTTCTCTCCGACTGCAGCCTTTTGTTCTCTCACACTTTAGTGTTATGTTTTCTCTGCATTATTCCAGCTTCTCACACAATGGAGGATTCCCTGGAAGGCAGGCTTCTCCTCTGTGAACAATTCACCTGGGTCACAGGGCACCATATCCGTGTGGGGATGTGTTGCGCTTCTGAAGGTCCAAAGCTGTTCCTGCACCAGTTTCAGGGTCTGTGTGTTTCAGCGGCTCTGTATACTCCTGCAGGAATCTGCCCAGATAAGTAGGGACAGGGGCGGGATAGGTTGTAAGAGGTGGCCCAGAGTAATGGTGGTGACCCCAACCACATGCACCCAAGGCTTCCACCCCTTTGTGGGAACTTGTTGGGCTGCGAGTCCTTGGACCACAGTTCTCAGAGCTGCAAATATTCTGTTCTTTTGATCTGACACTGCCACCTTTCCATTTCTAGCACTGGGAGGGTAGGGGGTGAGGCAAGTTCTGGGAGGGTGGGGTAGGCTCCGTGCCTAAGCCTTCCATCCCTCTGTTAGTCAATGAGGTCTTAAGCCACCATTTGCACGTTTCTTCCCTCAGTCTTTCCTCTGAGGTCTCTGCCATGAGCATTGGGTTCAGCCGTGTTATATGCTGATCCTTCAGGAGGGACTATGGCCCATAAGTGGAGCACTAGCCATCTGAATTCTTCCCTCTCCTGTGACTGCATACCTCCGGAATGCAGCGCCCTTGGAGCTCTGAACTCCAGTCTGCTCCTGTGCCCTCGTGGCCCAAGTCTGAGCACTTTTTCCTCCCCTCCTTCCCTATCACCCAATTTCAGCACCTTCCAATGATTTCAGTTGTGTGCCTCTTAGTCTTGCCTGTCTGCTGCGCAGGGAGTGGTTTGTGGAAGTATAGTTGTTCAATTTGTTGTAAATTCCAGGGGAGATTTCAAGAGGCTCACTTCACCCTGCCATTTTTATAATGTAAATTGTAATATTTTTATTTGATAGAAATTGCTGTACCAGAAGCTATAATGACACAGGGTCTTCCTATTGTGGTCACAAAATACAGTGAATGCTGCTTCTGAGTACCATCCAATGGAAAGACAGAAAACTTCAATACGGGAAGCTGTGCATTGAATGTTAGTAACAGGGTGTGGCAAGTTTCAACTTGTTCAGTGTAGTCAGTCAGATGTGAGCTACGGTTGAGAGGTGTGTTGTAAAGTGTACCATATATCATCCTCTACCATGACAATGCTTTGTGTCACAGATTGCTTCTGGTACAGCAATTTCTGTCAAATAAAAACATTATGGGACCCAGCAATCCCTCTCCTGGGTATATACCCCCAAAATATGAAAACTTTTATCCATAAAGATATGTGTGCTCCAATATTCATTGCAGCTTTATTTACAGTAGCCAAGACATTGAAACAACCAAAGTGTCCTTTGATAGATGATTGGATAAAGAAGATAGGGTATATGTACACAGTGGGATACTATTCTGCTATAAAATGAAATAGTGCCATTTGTGACAACATGGATGGATCTTGAAATTGATATGCTAAGCGAAATAAGTCACACAGAATAAGTCGAGAACCATGTGATTTCACTGATATGCAGGATATAAAACTGAAAGCAACAAAGGAGCAAGACAAACAAAGAAACAAAAACTCATAGACATTGTCAATAGTTTCGTGGTTACCAGAGGGTAAAAGGAGATGGGGGTGGTAGATGAGGGTAAATGAGATCAAAAAAAAAAAAAAATACATTATTGTATGTCCTCATCCACCTTATTCATAGGATCTGGCACCGTATTACTTCTGGCTCTTCCCCAAAGTCAAAATGATTCAGGACATCAAGGCAGCCACAATAGCACAACTAAAAACACTCATGAAAGAGGACTGCCAGAACCGCTTCAGAAAGTGGCAAGAATGATGGAATAAGTGTGTTTGAAGTGAGAGGGAACATTTTAATGGCAATGTATCTTTTACTGTAATAAATTTTTTAAATTTAAACATTCACCATATTGTTTGACCACGCATCATAATTTGCATACACTAAAACCTATCCATTTTAAGTGCACAGTTTGATGTCTTTTGACAAATGTTACCTACCTCCATACTCAAGATGTAAAAAAGAAAACCAAAAACTTTCCATTACCATAATAGACTTGCTTGTGTCCTTTCTCTATCGTTCTCCCACCACTCTCCCACCACTCAGAAAGCAGACTGATCTGCTTTCTATCACTATATAGTTTTATTTTTTTTTAGCATTTTCTATAAATGGAATCACATAGTACCACCACTTTTGTGTTTGATTTCATTTGCTCATCCTTCTTTCCCTCCTTCCAATAATTCATTTCTCACTTAATGGTAGTCTGTTGTTATAACTTCTCACTTATTGTTTAACATTTACGTTGCTTTCAGTTTTGTTATATTATTAATAAAGACACTATGTAGATTCATTTGCAAATATTTGTGTGGACATATATTTTCAATTTTCTTGAGTAAACATCAAAAAGTAGAAATGCTAAGTCAAATGGTAAAACAAATTACAAATATATGTTTAAAATTTTAAGAAACTGTTCTTCAAACTGATTGGAACATTTTATATATTCACTAGTAATATATGATTTTCAATTGCTCTGCATCCTCACTAATATTTAATGTTATCCATTTTTAATTTTAGCCATTTCATTATGATTGTATTATCTTATTATAGTTTAATTTATATTTCACTGCCAATTAATAATGTTGAAAAAATTTCATCTTTTTATTGGACAGTCACATGGTACCTTTGTGAAGAATGTGAGCAAAGCTTTTGCCTGTTTCTCACTGGGTTGTTTGCTTTTGATTATTGACGTGTGGGATATCTTTACATATCGTGGATTCAAATTTTTTATTGGATATATACATTACAAATATTTGCAATCACTGTTTGTCTTGCTTACGCATGTCCTTACTAATATCATCTGAAGAGCACGGTTTCTAATTTTAGAAGAATCCAATTTTTAATTGATTTTTATAATGCATGAATTCCATCCTTTAAAAAAATCTATACTTACTCCACTTTTATGAAAGTTTTCCCCAAATTCTTTCCCCTAGAGATATAGTTTCAGCATTTACTTGCAGGTCAATTAGCCAATTTAAGTTACTTTTTGTATATACAATTAGGTAATAGTTAAAGTTCAGTTTTTACTGCTGGATAGCCAGTTTTTCGGCATCATTTGTAGAAAGCACTGTATTTTCCCCTTTGAAATGATTTGGCATTTTGATTAAACACCAACTGACTGATATATTTGGGTCTGGACACCATATTTTGCTCCATTGATTTATATGTCAATACTTATGCCAATTGTGTGCACTCTTGATTACTATGATTTACAATACTTATCACAATTTTTTTATACACACAGGTTGTATGTTTCTGTATCTACTATATTCACTATGTGCCTATGCTGTTCTTCTTCATTTCCAAAATGCCCCACCTGCCCCATTATTATTCAAGTTAATGCTTTGACGCTTCATTTCCTTCAATCTCCTTCAAATATTTCCTAGATGCTATTTATATTTAATTTCTGTAGTGGAATAGTTCAATAGAATTTGGTAACTGAAAGAGCAACAGTTTTGGCACTTTTATCCCTTTGTATCTAGCAGGACAATGGTATTAAGAAGTAGCTTTTACAAGTGCTATCTCTAGGTCTCTTTAAATTTACGATCTCTATAAATGCCATTGTTTGTTATTGTGAAATAATTCTATCATGCTCAATAAAAGATTTATATAAATCATCTGAAGACTATCATTCTTGGACTTATTGTGGAGATGTAGGAAAGGTGGTGATTAACCTTTACTGATTTGGCCCATTGATGCTACTTTTTAGGAGAAGTTTTCTTTTCCATATTTAGGAAACAGATGTTTAACAGCCAGCACAAACCAAAGGATGCCATGACCATAACTATGTAGGCTTTACCTGTTGTCATGCAGCCATCTAGCCAACTGTCCCCTTGTACCTTTCCCTAAGGAAAGAAGAGTCTGTGAGACTGTGCCTTCTTGGAATTTTGCTACATCTTTATGTTTATACCTCATGTCTCTGTCCGGTCCCCAAAAGATGGTTTGCCAGCCAAGGAAGGGTAAGATTTCTCACGTGAGGAACAACCTAAGACAGGTGGAACCGTGTGGGAACCCCCAATGAGCTACTATGGAAAATATGGAAAGGAGCATTGCCTCCCCATCCCCCTGCTTAAAGGAAGCCACTGCTGACACTGGCTTTCCCTTCTTACCTGATTGTGAGAGAATTTAGGAGAGCGATTAAATCAGCTCTCCCTGTTTAGTTCAACAACAAAGTTTTATCATGAGAGACTTATCCCCAGGAGTGTACAGACCTTAAATAAGTCATCATAGGACTTTCTGCTCTGGCTGTTTGCAGGCAGGCATAATTGGATTAAATCACCTTTGTGATATGATGGATGAGTTTCACAGACCGTAGATAAGATAATTTTTAGTCCTTTGTATAATCAATAAAAGCCACCAGTCGGCCGGATTTTGCGCTCCAGTCTTTCATGACTGTGAGACCCTTGGCTCTCTGGGATTCAACTGCATTAAGTTTCTGTTTCTTTCTTTCTTAAAACTTAACCTAAACCCGCGCCTTCTCATTCCCTTACTGCCCGTGTTGTGCTGGACGAAACATTTACCAGCCTTGTTTCCTAAGATACACTGTCAACCAGGTAATTTTACTGGAAACTTTCACAGACACTTAACCCAACATTTCCAAAGTTAGACTCTTCATTCTATTCTAAAACATACCCTTTTTACTTTCTCTGTTTGAAGAGTTATATCACAACTACCAAAGGATAGTAAACTTCCATCAACTTTGCCTACTGACACAATTAAATTGGCTACTATTTGCCATCCATTGCAGCACTCAGTCCCCACTGCTACTAGCTGAACATGGATTTTCATGTTTTTGTTTGTTTGTTTTTTGCAGTTGAAAAAGTTCCTTAATTGATCTTTCTGTCCTAAAGCTTACCTTTCTCCAATTGGCTTCCACATTGCTACTAATTATATCTCTAAATATAAATGCTGTCATACTAGTTTTACACTACTGAATTTCAATAACTCTCTTACACTTGCAAAGTAGAAATCCTCTTCCAAATGTTGTACACAAATTCCTTTATGTTTCAATCTATTTTCCTGATTTTACTTCTTATGCTTCTTTTATATCGGAACTACAAGCTCCTTGAAAATGGGGTCTATGTCTGTTTAATCTTTGTATTCATAGTTTATAGAATAAAATAGCCAATCAATGCATATTTATACCTCATATATTGAACGGATAAATAAATGGATTCAAGCAGGATAATTCTACCCTTTCTTTTTTTATAAATTTATTTTTATTAATTGCGATGACACTGATTAATAAAATTATGTAGGTTTCAACTGTACAATTCTGTAACATCATTTGCATATTGCACTGTATTCATGACCCAAAGTCAAATTTCCTTCCATCACCATATATTTGACCCCCTTTTCCTTTTTCTACTTCCTCCTCCCCCTTTCCCTTTGGTAACCACTAAATTGTTATCTGTATCTATGAGTTTTTGTTTGTCTTAATTGTTGTTTTTAGTTTTATATCCCACATATGAGTGAAATCATATGGTTCTCAACTTTTTCTGTCTGGCTTATTTCACTTAGAATGATAATCTCAAGATACATCCATTTTGTTGCAAATAGCAGTATTTCATCTTTTCTTATTCCATTGAATATATGTGCCACATCTTTACCCAATCATTTATCAAGGGACCCTTTGGTGGTTTCCATGTCTTGGCCTCCATGAATAATGCTGCAATGAAGATAGGGGTACATATGAGGTCTGACCATTAAGTTCCTGAACTCATCCTAGAAAAAGTGTACATAACTCATTGCTGAATATCACTAGGGTCACCTTTGAAGTATTCCCCTTGGGAAGCTATTCACTGATGCCAGTGCCTAGTTCACCTTTCAAAGCAATTTTGGAACTCTTTTTCTGGAATGGCCATCAGAGCTGTCGTCGTATTACCCTTGATGTCCTGAATGTCATCAAAATGTCTTCCTTTCAATATTTCCTTTATCTTTAGGTAAAGAAAGAAGTCATTGGGGGCCAGATCAGGTGAATAGGGAGGGTGTTCCAATACAGTTATTTGTTTACTGGCTAAAATCTCCCTCACAGACAATGTTGTGTGAACTGGTGCATTGTTATGACGCAAGAGCCATGAATTGTTGGTGAAAAGTTCAAGTCATTTTCATCTAACTTTTTCACTCAGACTTTTCAGCAATTCCAAATAGTAAACTTAGTTAACAGTTTGTCCAGTGGTACAAATTCATAATGAATAAAATCTCTGATATCAAAACAGGTTAGCAACATCTTTTTGACTCTTGATTTGGATGGACGGAAATTTTTTATTCATGAACAATTGGCTGACTTCCATGGTGCACTTTGACGCTTTGTTTCAGGGTCATATTGGTACACCCATGTTTCATCACCAGTGATAAAATGGCCCAAAATATCGTCTTTCCTCTCCAAAAGTTCTTGGCAAGCTTCGACTCTCCTTTGCTTTTGTTCATTGGTGAGCTCCTTCAGGACCATTTTTGCACACACCTTTCTCATGACAAGATTTTTAGTTAAGATTTTCCTGTTCCTCTATCGATGTTTTCTTGGTCTGCTATGCTTCTCACAGTCAGCTGACAATTTTGATGCACAATTCGATGAATTTTTGCAATGTTTTCATCAGTTCTGCTTGTTACTGGCCACATTGACCTCTCTTCATCAGTGACGCGTTCTCTCCTCTCATAAAAAAATTATTTAATCTACTTGTACACTGCTATTTTCTTCATGGCATTATCCCCATAATCTTGGATTCATTTCACTTCCACTCTTGCCAAGTTTAACAAGAAATTTAATGTTTGTTTTTTGCTCTAATTCAAGCTCACATATTCTCAAGATGGCACACAAAAACACACAATAATGAATGCCACTCAGCAAGACACCTCCACATGCCGACATGAACACAGCTGTGAGACACTGATACACCAAGATTATGAAAACTTATTGAGCTGTTTGTACAGTGCTGCCAATGTAAGTGCACGGTAGCAAATTCGTGAACTTAATTGTCATACTGAGTATATCTTTACAAATAAATGTTTTCAGATTTTTCAGGTAGATACCCAGAAGAGGGATTGGATTGCTGGGTTACATAATTCTATTCTTAATTTTTTGAGGAAATTCCATACTGTTTTCCATAGTGGCTATAACAATTTATGGTATTTTACCGTGTATAATGCGCACCCATGTTTTTGGCCCAAACTTTTGGGAAAAAATGTTTCATTTTAATTTTTTATTTCAAATTTTTATTTGTTTACATAGTGCTTTGTAACTATTTGTTTTTTGTATTACAAAGAAATTTTAGCATTTATTTTTTAACAAATTATGGTACAAGAAATTTTACATAACAAGTAGTTACAAAGCAAAAAAACAGATACAAGGTACAAGAATTTTTATGTACTGGTAGCAAATTTATAATATTTATGCATCATAGAAGGCCAAGAATGCTTCATCATTGCAAGTTCATCGTAAATTCAACAAAACTGATTATCCTATTCCAGGGTATTATTTTAAAAATTGATATCATTATTGATTTCTAGAGTTACACTTTTAACTCATAAACATATATAAAAGAATTAAAAACATTTATGTAGATATGGAATTAGTACTCCCCATGTATAACGTACATCCTTTTTTTTCCCTCACAAATCTGGGCAAGAAATTGTACATTATGGTACATTCTCACAAGCAGTGTATGAGGGTTTCTTTTTCTCCACAATCTCTCCAACACTTGTTATTGTGATGTTGATTATAGCCATTCTAACAGGTGTGAGGTAGTATCTTATTATGGTTTTGATTTACATTTTCCTGATACCTACTGAAGTTGAGAATCTTTACATATATCTGTTGACTGTATGTCTTCTTGGGAGAAGTCTCTGTTCAGGTCCTCTGCCTATTTTTTAATTGGATTGTTTGGGTTTTTTATTATTGAGTTATGTTAGTTGTTTATGTATTTTGGGTATTGGCCACTTATCAGAGGTGTTGTTTGCATATATCTTCTCCCATTTTGTTGGTTGCCTCTTTGTTTAATTGATGGTTTCTTTTGCTGTGCAGAAGCTTTTTAAAAGTAAAATTTCAGAAAAGAAATGAAAAAAATTCCATTTGCAATTACAACATAAAGAATAACAAAGCTAGGAATAAACTTAACAAAGGATGGGAAGGATTTATAGAAGGACTTATACACTAAAAACTACAAGATATTATTAAAAGAAATTGAAGAAGACACACACACAAAATGGAGAGGTATTCCATGTTCATGGATTGGAAGAATCAACATACTTAAAATGGCCATATTACCCCAAATCATACACAGATTTAGTGCAACCCCCAACAAAATCCCAATGGCATTTTTTAAAGAAATAGAATACAAAATTATCAGAATTGTAGGGCATCACACAAGACCCCAAATAGCCAAAGCCATGCTGAGAAAAAAAAAGAAGGCTGGAGGTATCACACTCCCTAATTTCAAATTGTACGACAAAGCAACAATAATCAAAACAGCATGGTATTGGCATAAAAACAAGCACACAGACCAATGGAGCAGAACTGAGAATCCAGAAATAAACCCACATATATATGGGCAGACACACACACACAAAAAGTAAAACAATTAAGTTCGCAAATTTTCCAGTGTAAGCGCATGGTGGAAAGTTCGGGAACTTAATTGTCTGTCCTTTTCCATATATTTGCTTATTCATAGCCCAAGACTCACCTCTCCAGATAGTGTTGTGGGGAAAGAGTCCCAGAGAGCAATTTCCAGGCTCTTGGCCCCACGTGGAGAGGTGCTGGCTCAGATAGTGAATGACCATTAACTGTGATTAGTTGGCTGTCAGCTTTAACAGGTTAGCCAATTGGCTACTGATATAACTGCTAGCACTGCGTTGATTGGTTGGTTGGTTGGCAGGCAGAAAAACAGATGGCAAACTGCAGATCGTGGGGATTCTACCCCGTGTGTCTCGCCTGGCCGCCAGCCAGGATATAGTTGTATGACTCCCCTATCTATGGCTCCGTGGGTGTTCCTTTTTGGCCTCACCATATCCTGCGTTCTTATGTAGGGAGCGGGGGCAGAGACCCCACATGAGTCCCTGCGTGACAGTGTCCAAAATTCATTTTATATTTTAAGTCAAAGAAAAGTGAATTGCATGCATTATAGTCACATAAGAATACTGCCTAACACATAGTTCTAAAATTGGGAGACACAATTTTCTGAAGGTATATTTTTGTCTCTAAGATTATTTGCTTATTTTTTGTATGTTTGTTATTTGTCCCATTTACTTAAAAAATTTTATATTTGCTAAAAATAGAAGCTTTGCATTTAGGATAAAAGACCAGGAGCTCTATAAATATAGAAGGAAAATCTAGATAGTTGTATCAGTGACCAATACAAACAGTGCATACAGTGCATAAGTGGACATAGGGTTGCTTTCAAAAATTTTAGAGATCAAAGTGAAAAAAATTAAAGATTAGCTCATAAATGTGAATAAAGCCATTATTCTTGATCATTTCTGGTCTATATTTTCTAGTGTAAAAATTTCACCATACTATATTATATAATGAACTGTGAATATTACAAGTGATTTTTTTTCAATGTAGAACATTTAAAAATTGAAAAAAGAGCCTTTTATAATCTTTGATTTAAATTGCACAAAATAAAAAATAAGAGTATTGGGGCGGAGGGGTGGCTCAGTTGGTTAGAGCACGAGCTCTGGGAAACGGGGCTACCGGTTCCATTCCCACATGGGCCAGTGAGCTGCGCCCTCTGCAACTAGAGCGAAGTGGATGAGCTGCCCCTCGGCTCCCTGGTGGCCAGATGGCTCAGTTGGTTGGAGCACAGGCTCTCAACCACAAGTTTGCCTGGTGAACAACACCTCCTCCCCCACAAGCGATGGTGGGCAGCGCCCCCTGCAACTAACAAAGGGCAACTGGACCTGGAGCTGAGCTGCACCCTCCAGAACTAAGATTGTAAGGACAAGTTGACTTGGAAAAAAAGTTCTGGAAGTACACACTGTTCCCCAATAAAATCCTGTTCCCCTTCTCCAATTATTAAAAAAAAAAGAGTATTATACTGGATAGTAATTTTGGGAACTATTTATATAGAGAATAGAAGTAAACTACTTTTCTGATGATTTACTTGATAGAACATAAAAAGAAGACTGGGCCATTATCCTTCTTCTTAGACAGTCCCTATTAAATGACTGCTTAGTATAGGATTCTGACGAGAACTGCACAGGGAAAAATTTTAAATTCATTATATTTTCATTAAAAATTAAAATTGGGTAATTGAAATAGTCCTAAAAATTATAATGTTCATGTTGGTGGTTTAATTTAACTATAAATGAGAAAAAGAAGCTAGCTCTATCTGTCCTTTTTTGAATATTTACTCCGGATGAATACTGATTATTCTTCAGCTTTAAGCAGAGCATTCTTCACTTCCTTGTTCCTCAGTGTGTACACCACAGGGTTCTGAAGGGGGGTCTGCCCCGTGTAGAAAACTGCCACAACCCCATCCACAGCATCGTTGGAGCTCGGTCTCAGGTAAATGAAAACAACGGGGCCAAAGAAACAAAGGACCACAATGCAGTGGGAGGTGCAGGTCTGAAAGGCTCTGCGTCTCCCCTCTGAAGTGGGGATCTTTAAGACTGAACAGATGATGGGCACATAGGACAGCATTATCAGGAGAGAGCAGCCTGAGGCTACTACCCTGATGTTAACAAAGATCACTGTCTCATTGGCGGAGGTGTCTGCACTGGCCAATTTGAGGATGGGCGGTGCATCGAACAAGTAATGCTGGATCTGGCTGGGGCCACGGTAGGGCAAACGGAACGTCAGTGTGGTCTGGACAGCAGAGTGCAGAGAGCCACTTGAGCAACGTGTTTGTGGCCAGGAGGGCACACGTTCTCCCACGCATCATGCTGGTGTACCTGAGCGGGTAACCGATGGCCAGGTAGCGGTCATAGGACATAACTGTGTAGAGGAAACACTCGGTGCTCCCCAGGAAGTGGAAGAAGGAGGGCTGGGCCACGCAGCTGTGAAAGGAGATCTCTCTGCCTCCTGGGAGACCAAGGTCATCAGCATTTTGGGCACAGTGACTGTAGAGAACCACATGTCAATGAAGGACAGGTTGGTCAGGCAGTAGTACATGGGGGTGTGGAGGTGGGAATTTGTCTTGATCACCAGCAAGATGAGGAGGTTCCCCCCCCCACACAGTGAGTACGTACATCACCAGGAAGAATCCAAAGAGGGGGATGGATGTCTAGCGCTGGTGCATGCGGAAGGCCAAGGAGGATGAACTTTGTCAAGTGGCTCACGTTTGTCATTTCCTCTAATATATGGGGCTCTCTCTATAGGGAGAAAAAGCAAATCCAACATTTACTAGAATGTATTTCATATGAAATATGGCAACTACATTTTGTCTGATCAAGGATATGAGGATTAAGTTTTTCTTTATCCTTTTCATAGCACTTTTGCTTTACTATGGGGCTTTTAGGAGGAATGGTTGTTTCCTTATTACGATACCAAAATCAGCCAAATGGAAAAGAATTGGCTAAATAATAAAGAGGAGTAAATTCATATAAAATCAGCCAAATAGAACACAGGAGTAAATTTTGTGTTCTGTTTTCGGTAGAATTATAAAATATATACCCAACTACTAATAGTAACTTTCCAGGGTTGGCAAGGTCTCCCAATTATAAGATTTTATTCAAGCATCTTTCTCTTTTTCTTTCTAACATACATGCATATAAAGACATTTAGATAGGCAGACAGGCAGACATACACACACACACACACACACCCTCCACACATACAAATTCAGTCTCTTTGATCAGAGAACTTCCACTATAAATAAAAATTTCTGATGTAATTCTCTTTCTTGATGGCTGAGAAAAAACTGTCCTTCTAAAGCTCTCTGGCCAGCAGCAGATTTGTCAAGGCAAGATTCCAGCAGTGGTCTAGCATTACTAGGAGCCAGGTTCCTCTGTCCTCCCCTAAACAATGCTCCTCTGATTATTTGTGAAATCTGACACCAAACCAATGAAATAATGGTCAGAATACCATCTCTTTCCTCAATTCCTCTTATCCTATGTTTTTTTATTCTTTATAAATTTTTACTATTTCTCCCTCCAGGATTTTAAGCAATCAGTTATCCTCCCTCTAAAGTGTGATCAAATCATCTCACAGTATATTTTGAGATGCTCATTAGAATTAGATCTGCTTAAAAAGTAAGGAGGATTAAACTGTATCTCTGGGGCTTGAGTTCCATATTGAATATTTATATTTTCTATAAAACAGACAGAAATGTGTTTTTAAAAATAGAGAAAAAATATGTAGTCTGAAATAATTTTTATTGTTTCTGTAAGAGACTGTTAGCATGTGAACTGCTATCTTCAGGTCAGGGTTAACAGCCCCTAGCCTGAAACAACATAATTATAAAATTCCAGGATGTGGGCAGTTGCAGCATGGAGACTAGAAGTCCTGTAGCTTATCTTATACTCCTGGTCTCCTTGTCCTGTAGTAAATCTTATACTCTTTGAAGCTATGCAAGTCCTGTAGCTTATCTTATACTCCTGGTCTCCTTGTCCTGTAGTAAATCTTATACTCTTTGAAGCTATGCAAGTCCTGTAGCTTATCTTATACTCCTGGTCTCCTTGTCCTGTAGTAAATCTTATACTCTTTGAAGCTATGTAAGTCCTGTAAGTTTATCTAGTACTCTCAGAAGCTATGGAAGGCCTTGAAAATGCTATATAACCCCTTGGCTTTAAGTGTTTGGGGTCCTTGTTAAAACCCGCTGCGTCGGGCAGAGACTCGGACCCCAGCCGGCTGGAAATAAACCTCGCTGTGTGACTTGCATTATTGTGCGGGTTCTCTGTCTGTCTGAGGGGGACAATTCCGGACCTTAACAGTTTCTAGGATTTCTATTATTCCAGGGATCAGACTGCAAGCTTTTTTTCTGTCTTTCTTATTTAAAGAGTGATCTGAATGTCCCTGCATTTATATATTCAAGGAGAAAAGAAAGGAAATGGTATGAAGAAATGAAGAGAAATGTGGTTGGAGACCTGGACCTCTCTGATAGAAAAGTAGCATTTCTTCACTCGTTTCTAAGATGCTTCTGCTATACGTAGTTATTTCAGCAACATGTTTCCATTTTGGGGTATTTGATTAAAACAGACTTTTCCCCTTGTTTCAACTCAGAGTAGTAATGCTAAGGTTTATTTTAAAAAGCACTTTATTGACTTGTGGTTTTATAGAATTTTGAGTGTTTTATAAAACTATGCAAAGTTGGCCCTGTAAACCATGACTAAGGTAACAAAAACCAAAACTGAAGAAGAAAAACAAAACTATGACCATCAACACATCGTAATCACCCCAAAATTTCCAACAATGAAAAATGCTAAGGTTTTGCTAATTTTTACTACTTACCCATTTTATACTAGGTTTTGGATCGTAAGGCAAAATTCAAGATTAAAAGAAACTCTCCTTCTTTGATGAATAGGATGCTTCTTTTTCTTGAATAGATGTAACCACAAGAACAGGATATAGAAAGAAATTCACGTTAAATAATAGAGCTTAAAATTGATTTGATATCTCAGGAGATGTTGCTTTGGCCCTTGAGTCCTCATGGATGAAAATAATGTTCCCACATTATGATATATACTCAGATTTTTTCCAAATGCCTTTAAGTTGGTTTTGAGTTTGATGAGTCATCCTTCAAAAATGAATTTCCAAAATAAATAACCATGGCAGAGTTTGAAAATTCCTTGTACTTGGAACGATTTAGTTGTGTTTTATTTTGTTTTATTCTCTGATTTCTTCTTTCAATTCAAAAGTAGAAAATAATGGGCTTTCATTCCAAAAGGGACAATTCTCTGGTGAGGTTCACAGTCTCTTTCATGAATAATTTGCTCTCTGGTGATTATAGTCAGTCATCAAAAGGAGCTCTGGAACTTTTTTGCTCGACTCCTAGATAAACATCTTACTAATTAAACTTCTCCCTCAGGGGCTTGACTGTGCGAGTCAAGGGGCAAGAATGTGTGAGTTCCTAGTCAAGAATGGATGCTACCTCACCTTGTCTGATTCAGAGATTCTTTTCAGGGACTTCTGCCTTTGTACCTTCTGTTCTCTAAACTTAGAACATATGAGGTTTTCTGTGAAAGTTCTTTTAAAACGTGAATTAATATAACAAAAGAGAGAGAAATATGCTTTTCTTCTGAAATTAATTTGTCTTAGTTATCAGGGAAAGTACCTTATGAAATCAAGAAGAAAACGTGGTCTAACACAATAGAAGCCTTTTAAAAGCACTGTTAGTTTTGGAGAAAGAAAATTGTAGCTTCACAAGCCTTTTGTGCTAATAGAAATGTTCTCACCAGTATATGGACAATATTGCTCTCCATAGGATGGATTTTGAGGAACTGAAGCCCCCTGAATTTATATTTCTCTAATTAACCTATCAGATTACCCAATTTTCTCACATTGGGATCCGTTCAGTATAAGGCGTATATAATCAATGTAAAATCACAATGCTATTTTGAAAGGCTACCTCAAGCATTATTTGCTCCAGTTAATATATTTCAAAATCTCTTTATAAAATACATACCAATAATTTTAATAATTTAAACTTGTATCCAACTTCTTTTATATACCATTATGAATGCTATTGACTTCTATTTGATTCTTTTTAGTTATATAGGTATAAAATCATTATTATCTTTATAGAATACTGATTTTGTCTTTTCCTTTCCAAAAGTAAACTCCCATGAATTTTCTTTCTTATCTTACTGCATTAGCCAAGACCACTACTGTCACCCAACTACTATTTTTCAGAGATTACTTAGACCTCTTAAGAGTGCTGCATGACTTGTTTTTTTCCTTCAAGAGGTCAATAATGACATTTGTTTTTGTTTTTTTTTGTTTTGTTTGTTTGCTTTTATTAGTTTCAGGCACACAAAACAATGTAATAGTTAGTGTTTATCATTTATATCCCTCACACTGTGTGACCCCTTGTCCCCCATCCACTATCCCTCTGACATCGCACACAGCCATTACATTTCCACTGTCTCTATTCCTAATGCTGTACTCCGCTTCTTGTAACTATGTATATACATATACATATAAAATTGTAGTTGACATTCATTATTATTCAGCTTCATCTTCAGGTGTACAGTGCAGTCATCAGGCATTTACATCATCCCTGAGGTGGTCTCCCTAACAAGACAAGTGTCCATCGGATACCCTATAAAATCTTTACAACATTATTGATTACATTCCCCAAATTGACTTTCATATCCCCGTGGCAATCTTGTGGTTACTGACTGCTTTCTAATCCCCTCACCTTCCCCCTAATCCCCACCCCGCTCCCATCTAGCAACCCACAGATTTTCCTCTGTCTCTGAAACTGTTTCTAATCAGTTAATTCACTTATTCTTTTCTTTAGATTTCACATATAAGTGAGAGCATATGGTATTTGTCTTTCTCTGTCTGACTTATTTCACTTAACATAATGTTCTCTAGGTCCATCCATGTTGTTGCAAATGGTAAGATTTCTTTCTTCTTTATGGCAGCGTAATACTCCATTGTATAAATGTACCACAGTTTCTTAATCCAGTCATCTACCGATGGGCGTTTCGGTTGTTTCCATGTCTTGGCTGTTGTGTATAGTGCTGCAATAAACATAGGAGTGCATACATTTTTTTGAATTAGAATTTTGGATTTCTCCGGATAGATACCTAGGAGTGGAATTGCTGGATCATAAGGTAGTTCCATTTTCAGATTTTTGAGTTACCTCCATACTGTTTTCCATAGTGGCTGCACCAATCTGCAATCCCACCAACAGTGCACAAGGGTTCCCTTTTCTCCACATCCTCGCCAGCACTTGTTTGTTGATTTATTGATGATAGCCATTTTGACTGGGGTGAGGTGGTATCTCATTGTGGTTTTTATTTGCATTTCTCTGATGGTTAGTGAGCTTTAGCATTTCTTCATGTCTGTTTGCCATCTGTATGTCCTTTTTAGAAAAATGTCTCTTCATGTCCTCTGCCCATTTTTTAATTGGTGTGTTTGTTTTTTTGGAGTTGAGTTGAGTGAGTTTTTTATAAATTTGTGATATTAACCCCTTATCAGATATATCATTGGCAAATATCTTTTCCCATTCAGTAGGATCCCTTTTTGTTTTATTGATGGTTTCCTTTGCTGTGAAAAAACTTTTTAGTTTGATGTAATCCCACATGTTTATTTTTTCTCTTACTTCCCTTGTAAGGAAGTATATTCCCTTGCAAGGGGATATATCAGTAAAAATCTTACTCTGGGTAATGTCTGTGAAGTTTTTTCCTATATTTTCTTCTAGTAATTTTATAGTTTCAGATATTACATTTAAGTCTTTAAGCCCTTTTGAATTTATTTTTGTATATGGTGTAAGAAAGTAGTCCAGCTTCATTTTTTCTGTATGTGTCTGTCCAGGTTTCCCAGCACCATTTATTGAATAGACTGTCTTTACTTCACCGTAAATTCTTGCTTCCATTGTTGTAGATTAAATGGCCATATAGGCATGGATTTATTTCTGGGCTCTCCATTCTGTTCCATTGATCTATGTGTCTGTTTTTATTCCAGTATCACACTGTTTTGATTACTGTAGCCTTGTAGTATAATTTCATGTCAGGTATCATTATACCTTCCATTTTGTTCTTATTTCTCAAGATTGCTTAGGCTATCTGGGGTCTTTTATAGTTCCATACAAATTTTAGGATTATATGTTCTATTTCTGTGAAAAACGTCGTTGGTAGTTTGATAGGAATTGCGTTGAATATGTATATTGCCTTAGGCAGTATGGATATTTTAACTATATTAATTCATCCTATCAATGAACATGGTATGTGTTTCCATCTATTTGTATCTTCTTTCATTTCTTTCTTCAGTGTCTTATAACTTTCTGAGTACAGATCTTTTACTTCTTTGGTTAAATTTATTCCCAGGTATTTTATAGTCTTTGAAGCAATTGTAAATGGGACTGTATTTTTAATTTCTCCTTCTGATGTTTTATTATTGGTATATACAAATGCAACTGGTTTGTGAATATTAATTTTGTATCCTGCTACTTTACTAAATTCATCTATCAGCTCTAATAGTTTCTTGGTGGAGTCTTTAGGGTTCTTTATATATAGTATCATGTCATCTGCATATAATGATAATTTTACTTCCTCCTTACCGATTTGGATGCCTTTTATTTCTTTTTCTTGTCTGATTGCTGTGGCTAGAACTTCCAGCACTATGTTGAATAGAAGTGGAGAAAGTGGGCAACCTTGCCTTGTTCCTGATTTTAAGGGGAATAGTTTTAGCTTTTCCCCATTGAGTATGATGTTAGCTGTGGGTTTATTATATATGGTCTTTATTATGTTGAGATATGATCCCTCTATTCCCACTTTCTTAATGGTTTTTATCATAAGTGGCTGCTGGATTTTGTCAAATGCTTTTTCTGCATCTATTGGTATGATCATGTGATTCTTATTTTTCATTTTGTTAATGTGGTGTATCACATTAATTGATTTGCAGATGTTGAACCACCCTTGCATACCAGGGATGAATCCCACTTGATCATGGTGTATGATCTTTTTAATGTATTGCTGAATTCTGTTCACTAATATTTTGTTGAGGATTTTTGCATCTATATTCATTAGAGATATCGGCCTGTAGTTTTCTTTTATTGTAGTGTCTTTGTCTGATTTTGAGATAAGGGTGATAGTGGCCTCATAAAAAGTGTTTGGGAGCCTTCCCTCCTTCTGGATTTTTTGGAAGAGCTTGAGGAGAATAGGTGATAATTCTTTTTTGAATGTTTTGTAAAATTCACCTGTAAAGCAATCTGGTTCAGGAATTTTGTTTGTTGGGAGTTTGTCGATTACTGATTCAATTTTCGTGGTGGTAATCAGTCTATTCAGGTTTTCTGTTTCTTCTTGAGTTAGACTTGGAAGGTTGTATGCTTCTAGAAAATTGTCCATTTCGTCTAGATTGTCAAATTTGTTGGCATATAGTTGCTCATAGTGACTTCTTAAAACTTTTTGTATTTCTGCGGTGTCTGTTGTCACTTCTCCTCTTTCATTTCTGATTTTATTAATTTGGGTCCTCTCTCTTTTTTTTTAATGAGTCTGGCTAAAGGTTTGTCAATTTTGTTTATCTTCTCTAAGAACCAACTCTTGGATTCATTGATCTTTTGTATTGTTTTTCTGGTTTCTATTTCATTTATTTCCGCTCTGATCTTTATTATCTCCTTCCTTGTACCCCCTTTGGACTTATTTTGCTGTTCTTTTTCCAGATCCCTTAAGTGTGAAGATAAACTGTGGATTAGTGATTTTTCTTGTTTCTTTAGGTAGGCCTGCAATGCTGTGAATGTCTCTCTTAGGACTGCTTTCACTGCATCCCATAGATTTTGGGTCGTCGTGTTTTCATTTTCGTTTGTCTCAAGATATCTTTTGATTTGTTCCTTGATCTCATGGTTGACCCATTCGTTATTTAGTAACATGTTATTCAGCCTTCATGAATTGGTGTGTCTTCCAGTTTTTTCCTGTAGTTGATTTCTAATTTCATAGCACTGTGGTCAGAGAAGACAATTGGTATGATTTCAATTTTCTTAAATTTATCAATATTGTTTTGTGGCCTAACCTGTGGTCTATCTTGGAAAATATTCCATGTGCGCTTGAGAAGAATGTGTATTCTGCAGCTTTGGGGTGAAATGCTCTGAAAATATCAATTAAATCCAAGTGGACCAATGTGTCATTTAAGGCCGTTGTTTCCATATTGATTTTCTGTCTGGAAGACCTGTCCCTTGTTGTCAGAGGTGTGTTGAAGTCCCCTACTATGATAGTGTTACTGTTGATCTCTGTCTTTATGTCAGTCAATATCTGTTTTATATATTTAGGTGCTCATATGTTGGCTGCATAGATGTTTACTAGGGTTTTGTCCTCTTGTCGGATCGATCCCTTTATTATTATATAGTGCCCATCTTTGTCTTTTAATATATTCTTCATGTTAAAATGTATTTTGTCAGATATAAGTATTGCAACTCCATATTTTTTTCTCGTTTCCATTTGCATGAAATATCTTACTCCAACCCTTCACTTTCAGCCTGTGTTGGTCTCTTGATCTGAGGTGACTCCCTTATACAGGTGACTCTCTTATACTGAGGTTATCTCTGTATACAGCATATGCAAGGGTCTTGCTTTCTTATCCACTCAGCCACCCTATGTCTCTTGATTGGAGCATTTAATCCATTTACATTTAAAGTGATTATTGACAGGTACATAATTATTGCCAATTTTTATATTTGTAGTTAGATTGTTTTCATCTTTCGTCTGTTTACCGAAGTCCTTTTAATATTTCCTGCAATGCTGGCTTGGTGGTAATAAATTCCTTTAGCTTATTCTTTTCTGGGAAGCTCTTTATCTCTCCTTCAATTTTAAATGGTAGCCTTGCTGGATAAAGCTATCTATGTTGTAGGCCTTTGTTTTCCATCAATTTGAGTATCTCCTGCCACTCCTCCCTGGTCTGCAATGTTTCTGTAGAAAAGTCATTTGATAGTCTTCCAGTCTATGTAACCCTCTGTCTTTCTCTGGCTGCTTTTAGGATTCTTTCTTTGTCTTTGACCTTTGCCATTCTGTTTGGGTGATCTCTGCTAACTTGTCTTCTAAGTTGCTGATTTGATCCTCTGCTTCATCAAACCTGGTGGTAATTCCTTCAAGTGAGTTCTTTATTTCAGTAATTGTATTTAGTTCTAACTGGTTGTTCATTATGATTTCTCTATCCTTCTTTATGTTGTCACTAAGCTCCTTAAACATTCTTATCATCAGTGTTCTGAACTCTGTCTCTGATAGGTTGGTTACCTCTATTTCATTTGGTTCGAATTCTGGAGTTTTCTTTTATTCTTTTATTTGGGACATGTTTCTTTGTTTCCCCATTTTGCCTGACTCTCTGTGTTTGCTTCAATGTATTAGGTAGATCCCCTAGGGTTCTTAGTTCTTGCTGGGTTATCTTATGTAGTATGTGTCCTTCATATTTGACTTGCACCACTTCCTTCTTCTCCTCTGTGTGTGCTCCAAAGGTGATTTTTGTGTTGTTTATATTGTCCTGTTAAAGTTGAGCTTTAATTGCTTTTAGCTTGTGAGTAGGTGGAGTTGACTCCTAAGCTGACTAGTTGTGAGACATGGCTCTGCCCACAGCAGGATGTTCTGCTGCGTGAGGGTTGACCACTTAAATGAGGTTTGGCCTCTATGGGCTCTTGTGCCTGTAGAGAATTCCCTCTGGATGTGTCACTTGTAGGTCAAACCCGATAGTACCCTGGCTTGGTCTGGGGTCAGCCTCTGAGTGTGTAGAATCTTGTGCCTCTTAAGCTGGGCCCTGGTGTAGGCGAATTTCAGAACAAAGCAAATCACCAAGCACAAGAACAACAACAACAAAGAAAAAACCAAATACATTCACATGTAAAAACAACTGATGACCCACACTCAACATAGGGAAAGATATCAAAGATATAAAAATAAAACAAAACAAAAAAACAGCGCCAGTCTTGGCTTAAGCCCACCAAGTAATCTCCAGGTTGTCCTCTGCTGTACCAAAGAATCCTCTGCATATTGTGCAGGCAGAGCTGGTCAGCTGGTGCCCAGAGTTACCTTGGGACTGCAGATTTAGATGAGTGGGGCTAAGGGGTCTGGATGGTAGTTTCTACAAAGTCAGTGCAGTTTCTGCTCTTGCCTGCACATATGTTCACTGAGTATCACCACCAGCCCTGTACCCAGTGTTTATGTGTGTGTGTGTGTGTGTGTGTGTGTGTGTGTGTATTTGGCGGGTGGGAGATTTCTGAGCTGGTGAAAGGCCAGAGCTGTGTGTCTGCTACCTGCTGCTGATCCTTGGGTGGGTCTCCCCAGTTGTAATTGCCCTGCCCTAAAAGGCCAAAAATGGTGGGGGCTGGGGATGGAGGGGTCTTCTCTCTCCCAGCTCAGCCGTGTCACACTCTTCCTGCAGGCCGGAAAAGGTGGTGGCTGGGGGTGGAGGAGTGTCTTCTCTCCAAGCTCAGCAAAAATCACACTCTTCCCAGCCTCTTCCCTGGGTCAGAGCTGCAGGCTGGTCCTCCCAGAACCTGAGCACTATGGCTCCTCTGTGATCTGACACTACTCCTCAGTTCAGGGGCCAGTTTAAGTCTCTGGAAGGGCGGGGGTAGGATTGGGAGATTGGGGGGAGGGGCTCAGGAATGGAGTTTGTGTCCTTTGTCTGACCTAAGGCCCAGCTGGAGGTCTCAGCTGAGGTTACTGCCTCAAATGCTGGGTATGTTGACGCCTGGGTGGGAGAGATCAGCTGTGGGACGCAGGGAAAGAGCCCACCTCCTGGCTTTTGTGTTCTCTGTTCTGTCCTGGGATCCCCTGCATCTCTGCAGCAGTTGATGCTGGCTGCATCTCCACAGCTGCATATGCCGCTGCGCTGCGTCTTCACTCCGCTCCCTTCCCTCTTCCCCTCAATAATGACATTTGTTGACTTTAACCTTCTTCAAGAAAAATAGAAATGACCCAACTTTTCAAGCTCTATTTCACTAAAACCCATTGGTTTTCTAAGCAATGAATGAGCCAGAATTTCCAATATCATCAAGAATTCTGCCCTGATAGTCCTTTGCAAATGGAAAAAAAATCACAGCTGAGTCTACCCACACATTCTTTTTTTTATTTTATCTAAAAGCATTTTATTTTATGTGAAATACATATTCATTGTGTCAAATATAGAAAGTAGAAAGCAGAAATAAAAATTGTCCATAATTCAATTACCTTGGAAAAATCACCAGTACCATTTTAATGTGTATCCTTTCCATATTTGACTTAGAAAAACAAAATCATACTTTTCAGTGAATGAAATATCACTAGTATACTTCCATGTCAAGAAACATACTTTTATGTGATCAGTATTTAGTACTGCATAGTTCTCTATATGGATATATCAATATTAATATAAAGAAGATCCCTATGGTTGGGTATTTGGGATATTTCCAATAGAAGTAAGGCATTTTGTGAGAGCAATATCTTAACAATCGACTACTAAGTCTCTAAATATCTTTCTGATTATAGCATTAAACTTTTTCCAAATAAAAGTTTATTTTGTGTCCATTATAAAGCATCAGTTATTTATCTTAAAATGTTTTTTTTTAATCTTCTAATTTTCAAAATAATGCCTTTCATAGTAGAAAATTTGGAAAATATAAAAAAATACCTTGAAGAAAAAAGAAAAATTCTATTCTCACCACACAAAAAACCATAATGACTAACAGTATGTTATTAAGTATTCAATTCTACCTGAAGAATTAAATTTCACTTTACCTTTGGGATTAAGGGAAGTTATTAACACACACTTTGTTGTTTCTCATATTATCCTATTTCTCGTATTCCCCCCCTTTTTTGAATTTTCTGAAATTGTTGGGCTATATTAACATTTTTTCCAAAATGTTTTTTGTCAGTTTCATGTGTACAGAAAACTGTAATAGTTAGACATTTATCATTTATACCTCTCACAAAGTGATAACCACCTCCCCTAATCTACTACCCCACTGACATCGCATACAGCCATTACATTTCCACTGTCTCTATTCCTTATGCTGTACTCCACTTCTTGTGACCATATATATATATATACATATATATATGTATTATAATCGACCTTCATTATTACTTAGCTTCAGGTGTACAGTGCAGTGATTAGGCATCTACAGCATCCCTGAAGTGGTCTCCCTAATAAGACAAGTATTCATCAGATACCCTACAAAATCTTTACAACATTATTGATTATATTCCCCAAATTGTCTTTTGTATCCCCGTGGCAATCCTGTGGTTACCCATTGTACTTTCTAATCCTCTCACCTTCCCCCTTATTTCCACCCCCCCAACTAGCAATCCTCAGTTTTTCCTCTATGTCTCTGAGACTGTTTCTAATTAGTTTGTTCATTTATATACTATTCTTTAGATTCCACATATAAGTGAGATCATGTGGTATTTGTCTTTCTCTGTCTGACTTATTTCACTTAGCATAATGTTCTCTAGGTCCATCCATATCATTGCAAATGGTAAGATTTCGTTGTTCTTTATGGCTGCGTAATACTCCATTGCATAAATGTACCACAGTTTCTTAATCCAGTTGTCTACCAATGGGCATTTCAGTTGCTTCCATGTCTTGGCTATTGTGAATAGCACTACAATAAACATAGGGATGCATAGATTTTTTTCGAATTAACATTTTGGAATTCTATGGATAGATACCCAAGATTGCTTATGACTTCTGTTAATACTCAAGACTAGAGAAGTGTAGAACCCCATGTATTTGCCACCCTCATTCATCACTGGGTCTATTCTGCCAGTGAGCCATTCCTTCAATATTTTTTTTTCAAAAAAATTTTTTTTGCTATATAAGGTCTTTTGTATTTCTGTATGAATTGTATTTTATTCTTAAAGTTTTTTCTGTTTTGTTTATTTCTTTTTAAAATTTTTTATTAAACTTATTGGGGTGACATTGTCTAATAAAATTATATAGGTTTCAAGTGTACAAGTCTATAATACATCATCTATATTTTGCATTATGTGTTCACCACACAAAGTCAATTCTCCTTCCATCACCATATATTTGACTCTCTTTACCCTCTTCTACCACCATCTGGTAACCACTAAACTATTGTCTGTGTCTATGTTTGTTTGTCTTGTTCATTTGTTGCTTCCAATCTGTATGAATTTTAGAATCACCTTGTCACTTTGTACAAAAAAGCCCACTGGGATTTTTATTAGAATTGCATTAAATCTATAGGTCAATTTGAGAGAATTGACATCTTAAAAATATTGTGTCTGACCCATGAATACCATATATCCCTTTCAACAATATCATGCAGTCTCATTTCTTTCAACAATGTCACGCAGTTTCAATATTCAGGTCTAGCACATCTTTCGTCAGATTTATCACTATTTTATAATTTGATGCTATTTTAAATAGTAGTTTTAAATTATCCGTCTTTAATTATGCATTGCTAATGAATAGAAATATAATTGATTTTTGTATATTAGTCACATCCTACAACTTGGCTAAACTCACTCATTAGTTCTTGTAGCTTTTTAAGATATTTTGTCAAATTTTCTACATAGATGATCATGTTGTTTACAAATATAGACAGTTTATTTCTCCTTGGTAATCTGGATGCATTTTATTTATTTTCCTTGGCTGAATGTCCTATCTAGAAATTCAAGTACAATGTTGAATGGAAGTGGTAAGAGTAGACATTGTTCCTAGTCTTAGGAGGAAAACATCCAGTTTTTTTGCATTAAGTATGACGTTAGGTGTGACGTATCTTTTGTTTGTTTTGCTTTTCTCTTTAGTAAGTTGAAAATAATTCCATCTATTCCTAGCTGGCTGAGAGCTTTTATTAGGGATGGATATTTGAATTTGTTAAATGCATTTTCTGCCGTCTATTGAAATAATCATATAGTTTTCCTTTTTCACTTTATTAATATAATGAATTATATTGCTTGAGTTTGGAATGTTAAACCAAACTTACATTTCTGGAATCAACACCATTTGATCATGATGTATAATCATTTTTCATATATATATTATATATATTGAACTTGATTTGGTAAAATTTAAGAATCTTTGTATCTATGGTTATAAAGAATGTTGTATTTATGATTATAAAGAATTGGTGGCTTTTCTCATGTAATGTCTTTGGCTTGTTTACATATCAAGGTAATGGAATCATAGAATGAGTGGAGAAGTTTCTTACTTATTCAATTTTCTGAAATTTGGCATTATTTTTTCACTAAATATTTAGTAGAATTCACCAGTAAAACTTTGTGGACTTGATTTCTAACTTAATTCTTTTGTGGTCAAAAAACATACTCATAACTTTAAGCTTATTGAGATATGTTTTATGGCCTGGATATTTCTGAATATTCCATGTGCACTTGATAAAACCATGTATTGAGTCCATGCAAGGACATTCTATAATGGAGTATTCTATAAATGTTAACTTGTCAATAGATTTAACTTTTCTATAGATTCAGTTTTCCATTTGGTTTCATTTTCTTTCTGCGAGAAAACTTTACTTTAACATTTCTTGTAATCCAGGTCTATTGTTTACAGAATCCTTCCAGTTTTTGTTTTCCTACATAAATCTTTATTTTGCCTTCATTTCTGAAGGATATTTTGTCTAGTCATTAAGATCTAGGTTGACATTTTAATTTCATCCTTTTAAATATGTTGCTCTGTTGTCTTCTCTCTTGAATAGTTTTGATGATAATTATACATTCATTCTTATCTTTGTTCTATATTAATATGTATTTTAAAAAATATGACTGCTTTTAAGATATTCATTTAAGATATGAAGATATATTCTCTATCACTGGTTTTCATCAATTTTCTAATAATGTAACTTGTGTGGTTTTCTTTGTTTATCCTGTCTGAGGTTTGTTCAGCCCCTTGGAACTCTTCATTTATCTTTGTCATCAAAATTAGAAAATTTTCATTTATTATTTCTTTAAACATTTTTTTCTATGTTTCTCCTTCCTTCTTAGATGCCTATAACATATGATAGACTTCTTGACATTGTCCTACATGTCACTGACACTTTATTTCCCCTCTGATCTTTTATTCTCTATTCTTCATTTTGAATAGCTTCTTTTGCTACAATTTCAGATTCACTGACATTTTCTTCTCCAGTGCCTAATTCGCTAGCATCCCATCCAACAGTTTTAAATTCCAGATATTACATTTTTCTTATCCAGAAGTTCTATTGCATTATTTTGTATCTATTTGTCTCTTCATTATATTCATTTTTCCTTTAGATCATTATTATATATTCAGAGGGTGCCAAAAAATATATACACATTTTAAGAAAGGAAAATTGTATTAAAATTGTAATACTCAATATATACCAATAACACAAGTCACATTTGACTTCTGCAATTACAAGAGATACTCAAAGTGGTTAAAAGTTGTTATCATCAGAGTCCAGCTACTTCTGATTACGGCAAACTACTGCTTGAGCAAAGTTGACCAAAGTGTCCATGTGTATACATTTATATATTTGTTTTAAATGTTTTGTCTCCTAATCTCATCATATCTATTATTTCTGTGTCTGTTTTTGCTGGTTAACTTTCCTTTTGGTTATGAATCATATTTTTCTGCTGTGGATTTCTAGTAATTATTATGCTGAATTTTACATTGTTGATGTCTGGATTTTGTTGTCTTCCTTTAGAGAGTATTAAACTTTATTATGGCATGCATTAAATTCCTTATGATCTACTTGAGCTTCTTGAGAATAGTTTTTAAGTTTGTTAGGGAGGAACTGTAATACTCTAAGGATACTTTATCCCTGTTACAAAGGTGTGACACTTCTTGAGGTATTTACTTAATGTCCAGGTGTTCAACAAGAACTTTCTATTTTGCCTGGCCATAGTTCAAACATTTTTCAACACTGTGTGGCCTTCAGAAGTTTTTCAGTTTACAGATACCAAGCTTATAGCTATTCAACCTAATGGAGTATCATTCTACACATGCACAGATTAGTATTTAGAAAAGACTCAAGGGTGTCCTCATGCAGATTTTTAGAGGTCTTTTTTGGCATAACATCATCATGTCAGGAACTCTACTCCATGACCTCTACATCAGCCTTCCTGATGTCCAAGCTCTGTCTCCTCAAGTCAGCAAAACTGTTGTACTGTGCTTGATATCCTCATTCATGTATCATGATCCAGCATGTGCCTCATAGCAGAAGTGCTGACCTTACTTGTTTTTCCTCTGTCAGAAATTGCAGTCTTGTGCTGCCTGTTGTTCAATAGAGGAAAATACCTGTTTTTATATTTTTGGTTCAGTTTTCTGTTTATTTACGGTGGGAGGATAAATCCAATCTCTGTTATTACATCACAGGCCAGAATAGAAAATCTCTAATTCAATTACTTTTAATTAAATTATTTGCTTATGTTGTGAAATGTCACATATATGGATAAAAATTCATAAGCATAAATGTACAGTTAAAATTTATTAAGAAACAAATACTCATATCACCAGTACCCAAAATAAGAAATTGAACATTTCCAGAAAACTTTGAGCCCTCATATATCCCTTCCTAAAGCCAATCTGCTCCCATTCCACTATCATGATTTCTATGGTATTTTGATGTTATATCTAAACAATAGTTTCATTTGTCTTTTTAAAATACATATTTGTGGAATCATATACTACAATTTAATGTCTAGTTTCTTTTTTTTTAAGTTTATTGGGGTGACAATTGTTAGTAAAATTACATAGACATTAGGTGTACAATTCTGTATTACATCATCTATAAATCCCGTTGTGTGTTCACCACCCAGAGTCAGTTCTCCTTCCATCATCATATGTTTGATCCCCCTTACCCTAATCTCCCACCTCTCTCTGCCCTTACTCTCTGGTAACCGCTAAACTATAGTCTGTGTCTAGGAGTTCTTGTTTCTCATTTGTTTGTCTTGTTCTTTTGTTGTTTTTGGTTTATATACCACATATCAGTGAAATCATATGGTTCTCTGCTTTTTCTGTCTGCCTTATTTCGCTTAGCTTATACTCTCAAGATGCATCCATGTTGTCACAAATGGTCCTATTTCATCTTTTCTTACCGCCACATAGTATTCCATTGTGTATATATACAAAAACTTCTTTATCCATTCATCTATCAAAGGACATTTTGGTTGTTTCCATGTCTTGGCCACCGTAAATAAAGCTGCAATGAACATTGGAGCACACGAGTCTTTTTGTATAAAATTTTCAGATTTTTTGGGTAGATTAAAGGAGAGGGATTGCTGGGTCATATGGTAATTCTATTCGTAATTTTTTGAGGAACCTCCACACGGCCTTCCATAGCGGCTGCACAAGTCTACATTCACACCAACAGTGTCTGAGGGTTCCTTTTTCTCCACAGCCTCTCCAACACTTGTTACTATTTGTCTTGTTGATGATAGCCATTCGAACTGGGGTGAGGTGATATCTCATTGTGGTTTTTATTTGCATTTCTCTGATGATTAGTGATGTTGAACATTTTTTCATATGTCTATTTGCCATTTGTATGTCCTCTTTGGAGAAATGTCTCTTCAGGTCGTCTGCCCATTTTTCAATTGTGTTGTTTTTTTTGTTGTTGTTGTTGAGTTACATGAGTTCCTTGTATACTTTGGATATTAGCCCTTTATCGGAGGCACTGTTTGCAAAAAACTTCTCCCATTCAGTTGGTTGCCACTTTATTTTGTCGATGGTTTCTTTTGCTGTGCAGAAGCTTTTAAGTTTCATATAGTTCCATTCATTTATTTTAGCTTTTACTTCCTTTGCCTTTGGAGTCAAATTCATAAAATGCTCTTTGAACCCAAGGTCCATAAGTTTAGTACCTATGTTTTCTTCTATGCAGTTTCTTGTGTCAGGTCTTATGCTTAAGTCTTTGATCCATTTTGAATTAATTTTGGTACATGGTGACAGATAGCAGTCCAGTTTCATTCTTTTTCACGTGGCTATCCAATTCTGCAGCACCATTTATTGAAGAGGCTGTCTTTTCTCTGTTGTATGTTTTTTGCTTCTTTTTCAAAAATTATCTGTCCATATTTATGTGGTTTTATTTCTGGGTTCTCAATTCTATTCCATATGTCTATGTGTCTGTTTTTCTGCCAATACCATGCTGTTTTGATTATTGTAGCCCTGTAGTACAAACTAAAATCAGGGAGTGTGATACCTCCAGTACTGCTCTTTTTTCTTAAGATTGCTTTGGCTATTCGGGGTCTTTTGTGTTGCCAAACAAATCTGATGATTTTTTTGTTCTACTTCTTTAAAAAATGCCATTGGGATTTTGATGGGGATTGCATTAAATCTGTATATTGCTTTGGGTAATATGGCCATTTTAACTATGTTGATTCTTCCAATCCATGAGCATGGAATGTCTTTCCATTTCTTTGTGTCTTCTTCAATTTCTTTCAAAAATGTCTTATAGTTTTCAGCATATAGGTCTTTCACATCCTTGGTTAAGTTTATTCCTAGATATTTTATTCTTTTTGCTGCAAATGCAAAAGGAATTGATTTTTGTATTTGTTTTTCTGAGATTTCATTCTTAGTATATAGGACTGCAATGGATTTTTCTACGTTGATTTTGTAGCCGGCAACTTTCATTCGTTCATTGTTTCTAGTAGCTTTTTGGTGGAGTCGTTAGGGTTTTCTATATATAGCATCATGTCATCTGCAAAGAGTGACAATTTAACTTCTTCATTCATTCCCCATTTGGATGCCTTTTATTTCTTCCTCTTGCCTGATTGCTCTGGCAAGGACTTGTAACACTATGTTAAAAACCAGAGGTGATAGGGGACAGCCTTGTCGTGTTCCTGAACGTAGAGCAAAGGGCTTCAGTTTTTCACCATTAATTATGAGATGAGCTGAGGGCTTGTCATATATGGCCTTTATTATATTAAGGTATTTTCCTTCTATACCTATTTTATTAAGTGTTTTAATCATAAATGAATGTTGTATCCTGTCAAATGTTTTTTCTGCATCAATTGATATAATCATATGATTTTTGTCCTTTATTTTGTTTATGTGATGTGTCACATTGATGGATTTGCGGATGTTGAACCATCCCTGTGCTCCGGGGATGAACCGGATGGTTGTGATGAATAATCTTTTAAATAAATTGTTGTATTCGATTGGCTAGAATTTTGTTTAGGATTTTTGCATCTGTATTCATCAGGGATATTGGTCTGTACTTTTCTTTGTTTGTGTTGTCGTTACCAGGTTTTGGTGTCAGGGTAATGTTGGCGTAATAAAATGAGTTGCGGAGTACTGTCTCTTCTTCAATTTTTTGGAAGAGTTTGAGCAGGATTGGTATTAGATCCTCTTTGAAGGTTTGGTAGAATTCACCAATGAAGCCATCTGTTTCCGGACTTTTGTTTTTGGGAAGGTTTTGGATGACTGATTCAATTTCGTTACTGGTGATCAGTCTGTTTAGATTTTCCAGTTCTTCATGGTTCAGCCTTGGAAGGCTACGTGTTTCTAAGAAATTGTCCATTTCTTCTAGGTTATTGAATTTGGTGGCATATAGTCCTTCATAGTATTCTTGGATGATCCTTTGTATTTCTGTGGCGCCCTTGATAACTTCCCCTTTTTCATTTCTGATTTTGTTAATTAGTGGCTTCTTTCTTTTTATCTTAGTGAGTCTAGCCAAGGGTTTGTCAATTTTGTTTATCTTTCCAAAGAACCAGCTCTTTGTCACATTAATTTTTTCTGTTGTCTTTTTGTTCTCTATTTCATTTAGTTCTGCTCTGATTTTTGTTATTTCCTTTCTTCTGCTGACCTTGGGTTTCATTTGCTCTTCTTTTTCTAGTTCTTTAAGGTGTAATGTGAGGTTATATATTTGAGATTTTTCTTGTTTCTTGAGATAGACCTGTAATGATATAAATCTCCCTCTTCAAACTGCTTTCACTGCTTCCCGAATATTTTGGTAGGATGTATTTTCATTGTCATTTGTTTCTATGTATCTTTTGATCTCTCCTCTAATTTCTTCTTTGACCCGGTCATTCTTTGAAAGAATGTTATTTAATCTCCATGTGTTTGTGGTTTTTCCTGCTTTTTTTTTGCAGTTGATATCCAATTTCAAAGTCTTGTGATCAGAGAATATGCTTGGTATGATTTCAATCTTCTTAAATTTGCTTAGGTTGATTTTATGTCCCAATATATGGTCTATTCTTGAGAATGTTCCATGTACACTAGAAAAAAATGTATAGTCTTATGTTTTAGGATGAAGTGCTCTATAGATGTCAATTATGTCCATTTCATCTAATGTGTCATTTAGGGCTGCTATTTCGTTATTTATTTTCTGTTTGGATGATCTATCCATAGCTGTCAATGATGTATTTATGTCCCCTAATATAATTGTGTTTTGGTCAATTTCTCCCTTTAGTTCCATTAGTAGTTGCTTGGTATATTTCGGTGTTCCCTGATTGGGGCATAAATATAGATGACTCTTATGTCTTCTTGTTGTATATTCCCCTTTACCATTATGAAATGTCCATCTTTGTCTCTTGTTATCTTTTTCACCCTGAAGTCTGTTTCATCTGATATCATTATGGATACAACTGATATTCTCTGGGTACCATTTGCTTGGAGTGTCAATTTCCACCCTTTCACTTTGAGTTTATGCTTGTCCTTGTAGCTGAGATGTGTCTCTTGGAGTCAGCATATGGTTGCATTTAGTTTTTTGATCCAATCTGCTACTCTGTGCCTTTTTATTGGTGAGTTGAGTCCATTTACATTTAGGATGATTATTAATATGTGAGGATTTCCTGTCATTCTATCTTTAGTTTTCTTGTAAGGCTGTGTCTCCATTGTTTCTTTGCCTTTTTATTGTTGTCTATTATTTCTGTGTGGTGGTATTCTATGATGTTTCCCTTTGTTTCTCTTTTATTTCAGCATATATTTCGTTCCTGGATTTTTTTTTTGAGTGGTTACCCTTAAGTTTAGGTAAAAGAGAGTTTGATATTTAGAGTATTCCATTTTCTTCAGCATGCTTACTTTCTCTATTCCCATATTCTGTTTCAGGCCTTTAATTTCCCCCTTTTTATGTTTTGGTTGCCACAAATTGTCCCTGTTGATGGTGGTCGAATAGCCTCCTTTAGTATTTGTTGTAGTGCAGGTCATGTATTAGAAAATTCCGTCAGCTTCTGTATGTCTGGAAAGGTCTTTATTCCTCCTTCATATCTAAAGGATATCTTTGCTGGATATATTATTCTTGGCTCATAATTTCTCTCTTTCAATAGTTTGAATATTTGGTTCCCTTCCCTCCTGGCTTGTAGAGTTTCTGCTGAAAAATCTGATGATAATCTAATGGGCTTTTCTTTGTAGGTTACCGTCTTCTTTTCACTGGCTGCCTTGAGGATTCTTTCTTTTTCGTTGATTTTAGACAGCTTCAATACAATGTGCCTTGGAGAAGGCCTGTTGGGATTGAGGTAATTAGGTGTTCTATTTGCTTCTTGGATTCGAGGATCCAGTTCTGTCCACAAGTTTGCGAAGTTATCATAAACAATTTGTTTGAATATACTCTCTGTTCCCTTCTCTCTTTCTTCTCCTTCTGGTATGCCCATTATTCCTATATTGCTCTTTCTGATGGAGTCAGAAAGTTCTTGTAGAGTTCTTTCATTTCTTTTAAGTCTCAAGTGTCTTTCTTCTTCCATCCGTGTCATTTCCAGGTTTCTATCTTCGATGTCACTGATTCTTTCCTCCATCTGGTCAACTCTACTACCTAAGCTGGCTATTTCATTCTTAATTTCTTCTATTGAGTTCTTAATCTCCAGAAATTCTATTTGGTTCTTTTTTAATATTTCAATCTTTTTGGTAAAATGCTCATGTTGTTCTTTGATTGTGTTTCTGAGTTCATTAAACTGCCTTTATGTGTTTTCTTGCATCTCGTTGAGTTTTTTCAGAACTGCAATCTTGAATTCTCTGTCATTTAAGTTACATATTTCCATATCTTTAAGTTCCTTTTCTGGAGACTTTTCACTTTCTTTCTGAGCTGTCTTGTTGTCTTGGTTATTCATGACAATTACTGATTTATTATTTCTCTTCCTAGACTTCAACAGGGGTGGCTTCTGCAACAAGTTGATAGGAAGAGGTCTTTCTTTTGTTTTCCAGTACCTGTTGGCAGAATGTTTTATATTCTCTCTGACTGCAGCCTTTTTTTCACTCTCACACTGTAGTGCTATGTTTTCTCTGCACTATTCCAGCTTCTCACACAATGGGGGGATTCCCTGGGAGACAGTTTCTCTTCTGTTAATAGTTCGCCTGGGTCACAGGGTGCAGTGTCCGTGTGGGTATGCAGAGAGCTTTTGAAGTTCAAAAGGTCTTCCTGCACCAGATTCAGAGCCCGTGTGTTTCAGCAGTTCTGTTTACTCCTGCAAGTATTTGCCCAGATAGGTGGGGTCAGGGATGGGGTGACTTGTGAGAGGTGGTCCAGAGCAATGTCAGCGACTACCACCACAGCCAGTAGTGCTTCCACAGCTCCCTCCCCTTTGCCGGAACTAGTTAGGCTGCGAATCTGTGTCTGCGGTCCACAGTTCTCAGAACAGCAAATATTCTGTTCTTTTGATTTGAGACTGCTACTGTTCCGCTTCTAGCACCTGGTAGGTAGGGGCGGGGTGAGCTCTATGAGGGTAGGGAGGGGGTGGCTAGTCTCAGTGCCTAAGACTTCCATTCTCTACTCAGCAGTGAGGGCTTAAACCACTATATTCAGCCTTCTTCCCTCAGTCTTTTCTCCGAGGTCTCTGCTGTGAGCATTGGGTTCAGTCGTATTATATGCTATCCCCTCAGCCCTGTGGGCCATAAACAGAGCCCTAGCACTGTGAGTTATTCCCTCTCCCACAGCTGCGGTAGTTCCCGGAAGCAGCGAGCTCCGAACACTGCGCTAGGTCTGTGTCCTTTGCCCCTGTGGCTCGGTCTCCGCACTTCTCCCTTCCCTCCTCCCCCGCTCGTGCGATTCACCCACATTTAGGTGAATTCAGTGGTGGGCCTCTTCGTCTTGCCTGTCTGCTGTGCAGGGAGTCCTTTGTGGAGTTATAGTTTTTCCATTTGTTGTAAATTCTAGGGGAGATTTACAGGGGTTCACCTCACACCACCATTTTGATCGAGCATCTAATTTTTAGTTTATATCATTTAAAATTATGTTTGAAAAACATGGGCATATTGATTTGTGTAGCTGTAAATTCTTTCTTTTTATTGATGTGTATTGTATTCCATTGTAAAACATATTCTTGATAGATATTTGAGTGTTCAGATTTTAGCTATGAATAATTCTGCCTTGAATACTCATATGTTATACTGATGCATTTGCACATGGGTTTCTACAGAGAAATTTCTGTATTATAAGAAAACTATCTCCCAACTTATTTGAAAGTGATAAACCATTTTCTAAAGTGGTTCCATAAATTTATACTCCCTTCAGCATTTGAAAGTTCTAACAATTAAAATTTTTGACATTTACGGTAAACAAAAGCTAATTTCAATTTTCATTTCCTTCATTCTTAAACTGATTGAGCAGATTTTTGATGCTGTTTATTGGCTATTTGTGTTTCTTTTTTTGTGAAGCCCGATCAAGTCTTTTGCCTACTTTCACAAGTAGGATTGCTTGATATATATTATATATGGATATATATATATATATATATATATATATATATATATATATATATATAAACTTTTAGGAGTTTGTTTTCTTTTCCATTTTTTTCAAATTAAAGTTTATTGGGGTGACAATTGTTAGTAAAGTTACATAGATTTCAGGTGTACAATTCTGTATTACATCATCTATAAATCCCATTGTGTGTTCACCATCCAGAGTCAGTTCTCCTTCCATCACCATATAATTGATCCCCTTTACCCTCATCTACCACCCCCCACCCCCTAACCTTCTGGTAACCAGTAAACTATTGTCTGAGTCTATGAGTTTTTGTTTCTCATGTGTTTGTCTTGTTCTTTTGTTGTTTTTGTTTTATATACCACATATCAGTGAAATCATATGGTTCTCTGCTTTTTCTATCTGTCTTATTTCGCTTAGCAGTATATTCTCTAGATCCATCCATGTTGTCACACATGATCCTATTTCATCTTTTCTTACCGCCAAATAGTATTCCATTTCTTTTCCATATTTTGAACATGAGAACTTATTAGTAATATGTGCCATAAATAACATCTCTGACTTTCACTTTTTTCTTTTTTATTCTCTTAATGTTATTTACAACTTTAAAGCAACCAAAATTATGAATGTTTCCCTTATTGTTATTAATTTATATATCTGGGTCAAAAATATTTTCCCCAATTTAACTTGTAAAATTTATATTGTTTGTTTTGCAATTTGAGTCTGGAATTGATTTTGTGTATGGTATGTTGTAAGAGATTTGTTTTCCATGTTGATCCTGTTGTCCGAGCATAATTTATTGAAAAATAATTTCCCATGTTTTTTCATGCCATCTTTGACTTAAGTTAATTATTCATATGTTTAGGGGTGTGGTTTTCTTTTTATTAGTCTCAGATGTACAAAGCAACGTACTAGTTAGCCATTTACACCACTCACAAAGTGATAGCTCCCCAACCTATGACACCTCTGACATTGTATCTAGATCTTACAATATCATTGACTATATTCCCTATGCTGTATTTTATGTCTCATGAATATATATATATATATATATATATATATATATATATATATATATATATAATTATAGTTGACATTCAATACTATTCTACTTCAGCCTCAGGTGTATAGCACTGTGGTCAGGCATCCACACAGTACATGAAGTGATCCCCTTGATAAGTCAGGTACCCATCTGGTACTGTACATAATCTTTACAACTTTATTGATTATATTCTAGGGGTGTGCTTTTTATGCCCTCTCTTCTATTTCATTTGTCTATTTGTCTAATCCTACATCAACACCACATTGTTTTAATTGCTATAAAAATAATAGACATTTGTAAATATATTTAACCTTAGGAGCAACCAAAATGCATATTAAAAATAGTTGGCTGTCAATTGCTTATGAAATAACCTTTATAACTTTTAAATATGTTATTACATAATGCTGGTAATTTTGGCCCTCATAAGCACTGCTGCTGACAAAGTAAAGAAGTTAACAACAATCTTAAAAACCATAAAAACCATAATTTTTATAATGTTTCTATTTATGTAAGTTTATCTTTAATAAAGTCTCAAATATGGATAACCATTTGAATGAAGAGGTTCATCATAGTGCATTATATATGTCTGTCTATCTCTGTCTATATCTATCTATCATCTATCTATCATCTATCATCATCTACCTACCTACCTATCTTTGTTTATTTTGGGAAATATGAGGAAATCTGTTAATCAAATAAATTAAAATTAAAAGAAAAATGTGGAAAATTGCATATATAATATGATTGTAACTAGTTAAAAAAATGTACCATAACCATGTGGTATAGCGATGGGAAAAAAAAAAATCACTAAAATGTTGACATTGATAATGTTAAGGTAGAGGAACTATAGTAATTTTTTTGCTTGTTTGAATATTTAACAAACAGTTTATAAAGTATCAATGCTAATTTTGTGATGAATATTTAATACATTGTGAAATACTGAGATGTGTAATGGGAAAGGGGTATGAGGAAAGAGAGAAGGCCTTTAATTGCTTCCTTTGCTCATTCATGCTTCTTAAGTGTATGTGGGGGGTGGGCTACTGGGGATAGTGTCTTTAAAAAAAGCATTCCAGTTTGAAAACATTATAAATCTAGAATTTCATGACCGGACTATATGGCAGGGCTGAGTGTGGAATCTATATGTCTTAGATTCAAGAGCAGAAGGTCCAAAACCTTGGCTCTATGCCATGGTATCTTACAAAAAATAGAGTTTTGGTTTTAGGAACACATTCTTTTCCTTAGAAACTTTACAAAAATCTCTCTACCCATATTATAGGTTTTTTTCCATTAGCTGACATGTGTCTAAAACTTTGTCTGCTTATATTTAGTGCTTGTTCTGCTTGTATTGCTCTCTTTCTTTTTCTCTCCCTCTGTCCTTTTTCTACTCTCCATTCGTCCTGCTCAATCAACTGAAGAAGGAGAATCATGGAACTTAAGCAAATTCCTATATGTTCCTGAGCTCAGCAATACATTAGTAAGTCAGCATTGAGAAAGAAATGGAGAGAAGTCTTGGAGATATGTGTTTATGTGGCAGGAGAATGGTTTGTAGGAGGAATGTGGGTGATATTGAAGGTTACAAATTCTTTGTTCATGAATTCTGTTTTGCAGCTAGTATAAAAATTGGAAAATTTCCCCACTGTTAACATCTATTCTTCTTATCAGTATCAATTTACTCTTCTTATCAACATGAGAACTTCCTTTAAAGGACCCTTAGTCATTAAAGACTTTTAATGATCCTTAGTCATTAAAGACTAAAGGTTAAAATGAATCAGTATCAGTGAATGTGGTGATAGTGAAACTCATGAAATGAATACAAAGCTAATATTATAAAATTTTAGACTGTAGAGTAGGAAGAAACCACCTAATTTATACCCTTTTGCAGGAGAATAATTACTCCTCCCTAAGAGAGGAGCCTATATGTTCTGCTTGAAAATCTGTAATTGAAATTCAGTACTTTCCAAATGACTTTATGATTATGCAATACCTATTCTTAAATTTTACCCCTGTACTGATAACAGATTCTTTCTTGAAAATAGGTGTGGATGAAGATAAAGCATTGAGTGCTAACTTGCAGAGAGGGACTAAGAAGGATTTTGAAAGTGTAACTAAGGTAATTTGCAAAATTTACACTTTTGCCTAAGGCAAGTTTGGACCAACACCTTTGTGAATTTGGTTGCTGAGCTAGAAACAGAAAGATTCAGATTAAAAGGGGGAGTTTATGCACTTCTAGCCTACAAAGAGATCTTTTAATTCCACCAGTATATTTGCATAATACTCTGTTGTGGGTCTGATGAAAATAACATTTGCCTGACCTGTATGTCTTCCTCTGCCCTTAAAAAAAATTTTGAAAAGATTTTATTTTTTTTGAGGAGTTTCAAATTCACAGCAAAATCAAGCAGAAAGGACAGATTTCCCATCTATCCCAGTCCACTACAAGCACAGCCTGCTGAAACATCTTTCACCAAGATGGTACACTTGTTACAAATGATCAACATACACTGACACATTATAATTTCCCGATGTCCATAGTTTACATTAAGGTCCACTCTCAGTGTTGTACATTCTATGGGTTTGGAGAAATGTATAAGGACATGTATCCATCATTGTAGTATCATGCAGAGTATTTTCACTGCCCTAAAAATCCTCTGTGCTCCACCTGCTAATCCCTCTACTGCCTTCAACCCCTGGCAACCATTGATATTTTTACTGTCTCCAAAATGTCATATAGTTTGAATCAAACAGTATGTAGACTTTTCAGATCGATTTCTTTCACTTAGTAATGTGCATTTAAAATTCCTCCATGTCTTTGCATGGCTTGATAGTTCAATTGTTTTTTTTTAGCAATGAACAATATTCCATTGTCTGAATGTACCATTGTTTATTGATCCATTCATGTGCTGATGGATACCTTGGTTACTTCCAAGATTTGGAAATTATGAATAAAGCTTCTATAAACATTCATATGCAGGGTTTTGTGTGCACATAAGTTTTCAATACCTTTGGATAATATCAAGGAGCATGACTGCTGGGTCGTATAGTAAAAGTGTATTTAGTTTTGTAAGAAACCATCAAACTGTCTTCCAAAATGCCTGTAACATTTGGCATATCCACTAGAAATGAATGAGCATTTATGTTGCTTCACATTCTCACAGTATTTGGTGTCAGTGTTCTGGATTTTGGTCATCCTAATAAGTCTATAGTGGCACCTCATTGTTTTAATTTGCATTTCCCTGATGACCTATAATGTGGACCATCTTTTCATGTGCTTATTTACCATATGTATATCTTTTTAAATGAGATGTTTGGTAAGGTGTTTGGTCCAATTCTTAATTGTGTTTTTTTCTTGTTATTGAGTTTTAAGAATTCTTTTTATGTTTTAGACAACAATCCTTTATCACATGTGTCTTTTACATAATATTTCCTCTCAGTCTGAGTGTGTCTTCTCAGTCTCTTGACAGTGTCTTTTGCAAAGCAGAAGGTTTTGTTTGTTTGTTCATTTGTTTGTTTTAAATGAATTTCAGCTTATCACTTATTTCTTTCATGAAATGTACCTCTGGTGTTATATCTAGAAAGTCATTGTCATAATAAAGGTTTTCTCTTATTAAATTTTAGTTTTATAGTTTTTCACTTCACATTTAGGTCTGTGATCCATATTGAGTTAATTTTTATGAAGGGTGTAAGGTCTGTGTCTAGATTCATTTGTTTGCCTGTGGATGTCCTGTTGTTCCAGAACCATTTATCAAAAAGACCGTCTTTTCTCCACTATATTGCCTTTGCTCTTTCATAAAAGATCAGTTCATTATGTTTTCTCAAACCTCAGATCCTTTTTCAAGTCCATTTTTAATTATATCTTCATCACATCTGCAATGCTTTTGTTGTTACTACATTATTACCTACATTATCACAGTCTTGTATGACTGTATGCATGACAGTTGTTAAATTAATATTGAACATTTACTACTAAGTGCCGAGCACTGAACAAAGCATTTTATGTTCATTATCTCATTCAATCCTCACAAAGAACTATGAGGCAGACAATATTATTATAAACTATTTTTATGCTGGAGATGAGTCTCAGAGAGGTTAAAGGTTAAGTAAACTATTTATGGCCCCAGAGATAGCAAATAGTAGAGTCAGGGTCAATGTTAAAAACCAGTTGTATGTAACTTTAGAGTGACCTCTTTAAAGGATAGTGCCTTATTTTACTCATCTTTACATTTCTAATAAGTAGATAGAAAATGAATATTTGTAAGATTAAATTGATTGCCATGGCCCAAACAATGCTTAAATTGCATTTGGGGTTGGAAAGGAGTCTTTTGTCTTCCTGTCTATATCTTTGTCATGATCACAATCTATTCAAACATTTTGAGCAGGACAAGCTTTATATAGGGGTCTGGCTGTAAAGATTGATTTCAAGAATTGTCTGAAGAGCTCCTGTTTTCTCCACTTCTTCATTGCCATAAATTCTACTTATTGAGATTTTTCTCCATGGCCTAAGGTTTTATCCTGGTAAATATGGAAATAATGCAGGAAACAGTAACAGCTTAAAAATTTATAAATTGATATGAATAGATTAATCAGATCATTTCTTATGAACAAGGATTGATTACAAGCAGAAGGAAATCAGTAATATCAAGTGACGGCATATGGAGGGTTAACATAAAATGGGATGCAAATGAGCAGACATAGATATTGGGCCTTTAGAAAATACAATTGAGTTTTTTAAGGTTTATCCATGACTGACATGAATTAATAAAGTTAAATAATATTAACGTCATTTAAATTTACATTTGTGAAATCTGCAGTACAGAAATAAACTCTAGTTTAGGAGAGATACATTTCTAGTGGGATGCAGGAGTTATTTCCATTACCTATGTAATGCTTTCTTCTAGACTCAATCCAATTTCTGAATGTGTGTGAGCAGTGTATAAATATGAATTGTATAATTTTTCTTGAATGTAAATGCTAAAGATTAAAAACAATATTGTTGAAAGTAAAAATAAATAGGTACGTGTATATCATATCTGTTTAGGTTCACATTTTTATATGCCTATATTTGGGTAGTTGGCCTATTTACCAACTAATTATAATTTGGCTGATATTAAAATGAGGTTGTCACCTGATGACAAATTTTCCATGGAGAAAATGTTCTGAAATATGCCAGTCTACATGATGATAAATCAAATTGGAAGAAACTACATAAAACTAGTAATGAGTTGATTACTATAAGAGGTTTGCCAACTATAAAGATAAATTATTCTGTTTCTTAATTTAACACTTGAAGAAACTGAAGTCATCATTTCTATACATATTCGAATGTAATAAAGGCATACATTGTACTTGGTTGGATTTTAACAGTATTGGTTGTTAGGAAGTGACTTAGGACATTGGGCATTAGGAAGGGAGAAAAATGTAGTGAAGGCCAAGAAGAAAATGAAAGGGAGGATGGTGGGATAATCATGGCTGCAAGTATTAAACTAGAAAGAAATGTGGAAATCCCCTGTCATTGTTGTGAGATTTGATATTTAAAAGTTTTTAAACTATTGCATCTATGTGGGGAAAAATATGCATTTTTCCACATGATTTCCTCACATTAAAAATCATTCACATTGGAACATTGCACATCTTTATGGTCTACATTTTTTTATCTTTACCTCAATACTCTGTGATTGCCTTACCTAAACTATTTTTCTAGAATACATACATGTGGCTATTCAATGGAATTGGTACTTTTTCAAAAAGCAATGAATAAATCCATTCTTTTCTTTGACAAGTTTTATATTTATAAAACCCTGAGTTGTACTATATTATGAGGCAATTCCAAGTGGAAATGTATTTTCTGTTAAGCAAATAAAAATTCTTCCTCTTTTTTTGGGATATTTTTCTTAAAAATGTTAAAATGCCTCCTGTATCAATAAAAGTACATGAATGGGAGGGGGGGGACAAGAAAACTGAGGTCAAATGTGACATATGACTTAGCTACAGGGCCAGACTTATTATTGGACTCCTTTTCCTCTTTTGACCTTTTTTTTACTTGCAACCAACACCTTAGATAGAAATAACTCTATTAGGAAGATCTTTTCTCAGTTATTTGTGGTCTTATATCATGATTATTGCTTTACTCTTCCAGGACTTCCTGAAGCATAAACATGCAGAACTACACTTCTGTGACTGAGTTCATCCTGTTGGGAATTCCTAACACCGAAGGGCTGCAGAGCATGGTATTTGTCTTGTTTTTGGCCTTCTACCTCTTCCTCTTGCTCGGAAACCCTGCTTATCTTCTTCGCCATTTTGGTTACCTTCAACCTCCACACCCCCATGTATTTCTTCCTGGGAAATCCGTCAGTGTTTGACTTATTTTTCCCTTCAGTGAGTTCCCCCAAAAAGATGCTCTACTTAATAGGGCAAAGCCGGACCATCTCTTACCAGGGCTGTGCCTCCCAGCTCTTCTTTTACCACTTCCTGGGTGGTACTGAGTGTTTCCTCTACGCTGTGATGGCTTATGATTGTTTTGTGGCTATTTGTCGCCCATTGAGATACACGGTTATCATGAACAACAGGGTATGTACTGGCTTGACACTGGGCACTTGGATGGGCGGCTGTCTACGTGGAATTATCCTCACATTTCTTATCTTTAGGTTACCCTACTGTGGCCCCAATAAGGTGGACAATTTTTTCTGTGATATCCCAGTGATGTTGCCCCTGTCCTGTGCAGACACCTCTCTAGCAAAGACTGTGAGTTTTATTAACTTGGATGTTGTGACTCTCACATGCTTTTTCCTTATCCTTACTTCTATAGTCACATTGTCCTTTCCATATTGAAAATAAGCTCCTCAGAAGGCAGGCACAGAGCCTTTTCAACCTGTAGTGCCCACCTGATTTCAATCCTTTTGTTTTACAGGCCTGTGATGCTCATCTATCTCAGGCCTGCTTTCAGCCCCTGGCTAGATTCTGTTACTCAAGTGTTAAATAATATTGTTACACCTTCACTTAATCCTTTGATTTACACCTTAAGGAACAAAGATGTGAAATTGGCTCTGAGGAAAGTATTAACTCAAGTTGTCCATATTTAAGGGGTATAAATTATAAGGAAAACTCCTCTTTGGAATTATTTGGGGACTTGCTTCAGATCCAGTATTCTGACAACAGGATTGTTGCCAAATAGGAAGCTGGGAAAAATTACTATCAGGCGTTTCTTGGGAATCCTAATAGTCACATGGTAGGGAATGTGTGGACTGAGCAACTGACTTATTCCTTCAAGGAAGCTTTTCAGATTAACCCAAGCTTTTCTCTTTTTTAATTTGCCAAAACAATGTATCTATTCTGCTTTCACATAAATTGTACTTGTTGGAACTTTGCTTAGATAAATTACCACAAAGCTGCAAGTTTCTAGAGGCCATGGACTGTCTCCCTTTCCTCCCTCCCTCTTTCCTTTTTTCCTCCCTCCTCCCTCCCTCCCTTCCTCCCTTTAGAAACTTGCAGTTTTGTGGCTTCCTGCCTTTCTGGCTTCCTTCTCTCCTTTCTTTCAAAATGTATGCCTTACTTTATTCCACTACACTCTCTCTGGCCATTCAATAAAGCTAGGTTTTATGGCCAACAAGGTATGAAATTTAAAAGTAGGCTTGTACAGTTTGGTAAGTTTAAATTTAAACTTATATTTAAGTTTATAACTTATTTGAATTTACTCATGTCTTCCCATTACAAAATAATTTCATTTGGAACTTTGTTCCTTTGGCCTTTAGAGAAGTTGGGATTGGATTTTACTCATTATATCTCAAGTAAGCAGCTAGGTATTAACCTATCTTATGATGGGAGGGTGAATTTCTGTAAATTTGTAGAGGAAAGCCTTTCTAAGCCAGAGTTCTCTATCCACTGGAGGTATGGTTTGTTTCAAATATCTAATATATCTGTAGTTAATTGAAATTGAACTAGTATCAACATTTATTATTTATTTTTTGAATCTTTCAACATTTAAATTGTAACATTTAATCAAATGAATTTCAGGCCGTATTTTTTGACTCTTTCATTTAATCAAATTAATTTCAGACCAATTACCTATCTATTTAGAGTCATCCACTGAAACACCTAGAATAAGAGTCAATATTTAAATTTTTTTACTATGTGTATGGTAGTATTCTAAGCACTTTACACTTATTGACTAAGTTAACTCACAAACTCCTAAGAGGTAGATACTATGATATCCTCCTTTTATAGACGAAGAAACTAAGGACAGAGACGTATTCATATCCAGGGAGTTTGAATATAGAACTAAACTTTTACTGCCTTATAAGAAGAACTAAGAATCATAAATTCCATGTAACAATAGCTTACCTTATGTTTTGTTTTCTATATGTCATTTACTGTTCTATGTATTATATTTTGCATATGTTAACTAATATAATCTGAACATCATTCCTATTAAGTACTCTCCTCAATTATGTATGAAAAAACTGAGGCGAAAGGAAAATAACTACAGAATAAAAAAAATAATGATGACGCTGGATATAACTAGAGAAGCACTCTGAGTAACATAATTAGAAATAAGCAATAATGAAACAATAATAACCTTAGCTCTTTTTCACTCTATGGTAATATTCATTCATTCGTTCATTCACTGATTGATGATTGACTTAAAACTGTATATATCACTGGTATCAGATGGGATCAGAGTAGAATGTTCACCAAGTTACCTATCCAAAGAGTAAAAGGGGAAAAAAGTATCTGGGGAAATAACATCTACCTGGGTGTGATATGAATCAAGCATTTATATATAATTACCCAATTTATTACAACAATTGCTAATATCACTATTTTATCATTCAAGAGCCACCTTGTTTCTCTAATTTGAATAATCTTGGAAACCTGGCACTATCTATGATACTGTGTTAGTTATGTGTTGTAGTACAATCAATTACTCTGAAACTTAGCAGTTTAAAACAAAATAAACAAAATTATTTACTGTTTCACACAGCTTCTGAGAGTCAAGAATTTTGGACTAACTTAGCCAGGCAGTCTTGGCTTAAGATCTCTCATGAGGTTGCAATTACACTATCATCCAGAGCTACAGTCTTCTGAAGGCACAATTGGGACTGGAGGATCTGTTTCCAAGATAGCTCATTACATGGCTCTTGGAAAAAAGCCTGAGTTCCTTACTCACTACATGGGTCTCTGCATGCAGTCACCTACATGTCTTTACAACATGGCAGCTGGCTTCCCCCCAGAGTGAATGATCCGAGACAGAGTCTAAACAGAAAGTTGCAGAACCTTTTATGACCTAGTCTCTAAAGCCACACACCATCATTCCTGATTTATTTTCTTTCTGTTAGAGGTAAGTCAATATATTCAGCCTGCACTCAGTGGGAGAGAACTTAGGTTCCAATTTTTGAAAGGCATGTTAAAAAATGTGTTGATATATTTCCAACTACTGTACCACAGATATATGTCCATTTCATTTAAATTTTTTTTCTTATTGGAACTCTTCATTTAGGATTATTTCATATTACATAAGACATACACTGCACCACATATTTCTTCACATGGTTTTCATGATTTAGAATGTCTACTATAATCCTTTCTGCCTTTATGAGAACAACATATCTTTTGGGTATCTGTTTACCCTCAACAATTTCTGTAATACCTTCTCTAAACATCTCATTTCAAAATAACCCCTTTATTTTATCATCAGATAGTTCTTATTGCTTAAATCATTCACCTTGTCATTAAGAAACACAAAATATAATACTTCATATATCATCACTATTGATAGTTATGTGATTTGTGAGCTATTATTCAACATTTTAATCATTAACTGGTCCAGAATACAAATCAGCAGGGCAACCATTAGGGTAATATCAAATATTTGTTGGCAGTTTACTATTTATATAGTACTAGCCAAACAGGGTATTATAGTGAACAAGATATGATCTATGTCCATATGGGGTATAAAACATATTAGAGAAGAAAGACAGAACAAATAAATGGTTGGGATAAAGGCTTTGAATAAAAATGGAAAAATTGTAAAGATCCAAGATGGTGGAATAGATAAACACTGTGCTTGCATTCTGTACTGACCATATTGAAATTAAAACTAAATTATAGAATAATCAACCTAGAGAACCATCTGAAGTCTAGTGGAACAGAAGTCCTATAATTAAGGATATAAAAAAGAAGTTACACTGAGACTGGTAGGAGGGGTGAAGATGAAAGAAGCAGGCCCCACACCTGTGTGGAGGTCGAGAATCAGGAGGGATATCTCGGTTGTGGATGTCCCCTCTGAGGAACGAGGGACCCCAGGCACACAGTGGGTTCCCCAGCCCAGAGTACCAGTGTCAATAAGAGCAGACCCCACAACATCTGGCTGTGAAAAAAGTAGGGGATTCCAATCACCTTGGGGAGATGGAAGGCTGCAGAAAACCCAAACATCCTCTTAAAGGGCCACGCAAAAACTCACTCACTTGCAGGCACTTATCCTGGGCTCTAGCAGGGGGACAGTGACTCAGGAGGCATCAGAGACATACAGGGAGAGACTCAGTTTTGTGGTTTCAGGGTGAGCACTAGAGGGACAGTTGCCATTTTCCCTGTGTAGAACCCTCTTCACATGAAGCCAGTAGGTGGGCACCACCTTTCTTGTGGTTAGCCCTCCCTTCAAATGGCCAGATTTGAATCTGCATTGGCCTGGTGAACTCCACTCACTCCACCTTGATGATTCCCTGGGACCCCACCTCATGCAACTCACCCAACACCAGAGGCACTTTCCTGGCCAGCAGCCAGCCCCAAACATTGCACTCATTCTTGGACAATTCTTGGAGGTCCACAGGCCCCAGACGGGGCAATTGATCCCAGTGTGCCCTGAGACTTTTGCTAAGTAGCTCCAGGCTCAGCACTGGCACCACACCAGAATCTACATTACCTGGTGAACACCACTTGTCCCACCGTGATGATTCCTGAGACCCCACCTCACCTAACTAGCATACTGCATGAAGGCTCTATCAGCAGCTGAGCCTTACAAGAGCCAGCAGGTGGCAGCATGCCTTGGAGTATCCTGGCTTTTTGTAGGGCTACCTCAGGACCAGTATTGATGGTAGCCATCCTTGGTTCCCAGGGTCGCCTTAGCCCTTAAGCTTCTAGCTCCAGCACAGGTAGTAACCAATTGCGGATCACTTTATAACTCCTACCAGGTAGTCTTCTTACAGTCACAGACAGTGGGTGACCTGGGCTGGCACTGGAGCCCCTCCCAAGAGGCTTCAGAACCAACATACAAGGAGGTCAGCATCAGACCACAGTAGAGCACCATACAATTAGCACCACAATTACAGTCAGGGCAGTCTCAACAGGCACCAGAGCCCACTTCACTTCAGTAGGCAAATCTCATTTTAGTGGAGTAAGCCTCCCACACAGCAGCCCGTAAGCTGCAGATGTGGCCAAACCCCACAGCCAGTAAGCCTGGGAATGAATTCCACCAACTGACATGCCAATAACAAACAAGGTTCAACTATAACAGGAGGGCACACAACCCACACAAGGGACACTCAACCCACACAAGGGACACTCTTGGAGCACTCAGATCAAGCGACTCGGGAGATTGTGCCAGGGCCCCACAGGGCACCGAGCCAAGATGGAGACATAGCAGATTTACCTAATACATTGAAACAAACACAGCGAGACAGCCAAAAATGAAGAAACAAAGAAATATATCCCAAATGAAAGAACAAGACAAAACTAGAAAAAAAGAAGTAAACAAAATGAAGGCAAGCAACCTATCAGATACAGAGTTCAAAACAATGGTTATAAGGATGCTCAAGGAACTTAGAACTTCAACAAAGAAATAGTAAGCATAAAAAAACACATAGAAACCATAAAAAAGAACCAGTCAGAAGTGAAGAATACAATAACTGAAATGTATTCATAGGTACAAGAAGGAGAAGAGAAAGCAAGGAATTGAGAAGTTATATGAAGAAATAATGACTGAAAACTTTTCTAACCTGGTGAAAAAAAAAATAGACATACAAGTCCAGGAAACACAGAGAGTATCAAACAAGATAAACACAAACAGGCCTGCACCAAGACACATTATAGTTAAAATGGCAAAGGTTAAAGACAAAGAGAGAATTCTAAAAGCAACAATAGAAAGGCAGCTAGTAACTTATAAGGGAGCTCCAGTAAGATTGTCAGCTGATTTTGCAACAGAAACTTTGCAGGCCAGAAGGGATTGTCAAGAAATATTAAACATAACGAAAAGCTAAGAGCTACAACCAAGATTACTCTATGCAGCAGGCTATCATTTAAAATTGAAGGAGAGATAAAGAGCTTCCAACACAAGAAAAAACTAAAGAACTTCATCACTACCAAATCAGTATTATAAGGAATGTTAGAGGGACTTCTTTAAGATGGAAAAAAAATCAAAATTAGGAATAATAAAATGACAACAGCTACATATCTATCAGTAATAACTTTCAATGCAAATGGATTAAACGCTCCAATCAAAAGATATAGGAAGGCTGAATGGATAAGAAAACAAAACCCTTACATATACTGCCTACAAGAGACTCACTTTAGATTGAGAGACACACACAGACTGAAGGTAACGGAATGGAAAAAGTTATTTCATAAAAATAGAAACAACCCAAAAAACGTAGGGTAGCAATACTTATACCAGAGAGAAAATAGACTTCCTTCCTCCCTTCCTTCCTTCTTTCCTTCCTTCCTTCCTTCCTTCCTTCCTTCCTTCCTTCCTTCCTTCCTTCCTTCCTTCCTTCCTTCCTTCCTTCCTTCCTTCCTTCTTCTTTCTTTCTTTCTTTCTTTCTTTCTTTCTTTCTTTCTTTCTTTCTTTCTTTCTTTCTTTCTTTCTTTCTTTCTTTCAGAGGTGCTCAAAGTGGTTACCATCAGTGTCTAGACACTTCTGATTACGGCGAACTACTTCTTTTTTATTTTTTTATTTTTTTAATTTTTTGATTGGAGAACAGTGTGTTTCTCTAGAGCCCATTAGCTGTAAGTCACTGTCCTTCACTCTAGTCATGGAGAGCGCAGCTGAGCTCCAAGTCCAGTTGCCGTTTTCAGTCTTCAGTTGTAGGGGACGCAGCCCACCATCCCATGCAGGAATTGAACCAGCAACATTGTAGTTCAGCGCTCGTGCCATCTGACCACCTCCAAGAAAATAGACTTTAAAACAAAGGCTAAAACAAGAAAGAAAGAAGGTCCCAATAATCCCACCTCTGGGTATTTATCTGAAGAAACCCAAAATGCTACTTCAAGGAAACGTACACATCCACATGTGCATTGCAGCATTGTTTACAATATTCATGATGTGAAGGCAGCCTGGGTATCTGTCAATGGAAGAATGGATAAAGAGGATGTGGTACATATATACAATGAAATATAGCTTAGTCATGAATGGGAATGGGTTCTGCCATCTGTGGCAATATGGATGGACCTAGAGGGTATTTTGTCAAGTGGAGTATATCAGACAGAGAAAGACAGATGCAATGAGATTTTACTTATATGTGGAATCTAAACAACAAAATAAATAAACAAATCAGAAACAAACTCATAGATACAAAAAACATTTTGATGATAGGCAGATGGGAGGATGATTGGGGGTATGGGTGAAAAAAGGGGAAGGGATTAAGAAGTACAAACTTGTTTTTACAAAGTAGTCATGGAATGTAGATTATAACATAAGGAATATAGTCAGTAATATTGTAATAACTTTGTATGGTGTCAGGTGGGTACTAGATTTCTTGGGGTGATAATTGGGAAGGTGATGGGGGCAGGGTAAAAATGCTGAAGGGATTAAGAAGTACAAATTGATAGTTATAAAATAGTCATGGGGATGTGAAGTAAAGTGTAAGGATTATAGTCAATACTATAGCAATAGCTGTATAGTGCCAGGTGGGTACTAAACTAGTCAAGGAGATCATTTCTTAAATTATACAAATGTCTAGCCACTATGCTGTACACCTGAAATTAATATAAAATAATATTGAATGTCAACTCTAATTTAAAAATTTAAAAAGGAGTAAAAGGTGAAGGGGTATAAGAGGTCCAAATTTCCAGGTATAAAACAAATAAGTAATGGTGATGTAACATACAGCATAAGGAATATAGTGAATAATACTGTGATAACATAGGATGGTGTCAGATGGTTGCTGGGCTTATCATGATGATCACTTCTTTAGGTATATAAATATTGAATAAGTACAGTATACAACTGAAACTAATATAATATTTTATGTTGCCTATATTTTTAATACAAAATATTTTGATAAAAAAGACATAAGGTAGCTGAATTGATAGGAAAACAAGACCCTGATATATGCTGCCTACATGAGACTCACTTCAGATCAAAAGACTCACTTCAGATCAAAAGACTCACACATGCTGAAAGTAAAGGGATGGAAAAAGATATTTCATAAAAATGAAAACAATCAAACTTGTTTCTTGTTTTAAAGTCTATTTTCTCTCTAGTATAAGTATCGTTTGTTTGTTTCCATTTTTATGGAAAAATGCTGGGATAGCAATACTTATACCAGAGAAAATAGCCTTTAAAACAAAGGCTATAACAAGAAACAAAGAAGGACCCAGTAGTACTACTTCTAGGTATTCATCTGAAGAAACACTAAACACTGCTTTGGAGGGGCACATACATCCATATGTTCATTAAAGCATTATTTATAATAGCCAAGATATTGAGGCAACCTGGATGTTCATCAATGGATGAATGGATAAAGAAGAAGTGGTATATACAGTGGAATATTACTCAGCCATAAAATAATGAAATCTTGCCATCTGCAAAAACATGAATGAAACTTGAAGGTATTGTGCTGAGTGAAGTAAGTCAGACAGAGAAAGACAAATGCCATATGATTTCATTTATATGTGGACTCTAGAGAACAGGAACAAAACAGAAACTATCTCATAGATGTGGAGAGCATTTGAATGTTGCTGGATGGGAGGAATTGAGAGGATTGACAAAGGTGGGGAGGGGATTAATTGGTTCCAATTGGTAGTTACAAAATTGTCATGGGGATGTAAAGTACAGCATAGAGAATATAACCAATAATGATACAACAATGTATAGTGTCAGATGGGCACTAGACTAATTGGAGGGATCACTGCATAACTCATACAAATGTTTAACCACTGCAAGTTGGCAGATTAAGTAAATGTTATGACTACTGTATCCTATAATCACACCAAAATTACAAATAAATCATAGAACAATCAACCTCAAGAATCATCTGAAGACTAGCTGAACAGAACCCCCATAACTAAGGATATAAAGAAGAGGTCACATTGAGAATTGTAGGAGAGGAGGAGACAAGAAGTGGGCTGACACCAAGCCCACAGATGGTAGTTGAATCATGGGAGGAACACCTCAGTGGCAGAAGTCCCCCCTGAAGAGTGAGGTGTCCCAGCCCATGCCAGGCTCCCTAGTCCATGGGTCCTGTGTAGGGAAAAGGTGTTCCCATGGCATCTGGCAGAGAAAATCTGCTACAACACTGTCTGCCCTTCCCAGTGGGGTAAAGGGCAACTGGAACTACAGATGTCCTCTTATAGAGCAGGCACATGGACTCACACAGTTGTTGGCACTCACCTGGCTTCTGGTGGAGGAGTGGCAGTTCAGGAGGCCCAGGGATGTGGGGTAAAATGAGTTGTGTGGCTTTGGGGAAGGAGATGGAGGGACAGGAGCCATTATTGTCCCTGTGTGGAGCCTGGCACATGTGTGGCCTACAGGAGAGCACCATCTTTTCAGTGTTAAGCCTTCCCTCAAAAGGCCAAGTCTGGGACAGCAATGGTGTGGTGGAATCTGCTCATGCACACTGCAGTGGTGATCCCTGGTTCCCTGTCCCCCGTTACCTCCTTGAACAGCTGATGATACATCACCTGGACACTCTTGACTGCTGGGCTGCTGAGCCTACCCCACAACCTGTAGAAGCCTTTTTCTCAGTGTGCAATAGCTCACAGTAGCCTGAGAAATGTTTGTTGGTGAGCAGTTACCCAAGACCTGCACCCCAGTAACTCTTGGGCTCTTGGGAACCTATGGGCCTGAGACAGGTTGTGACTGACTATAATTTTCATTTCTATAGGTTAGTCATTAGCCCAGCAATGGTCCAGAAGCTGAGACTACATTAGCTATAGAAACCACAGAACATACGACTTAGCTTCCTAGAACCCTGTCCCATTGACCTAGAGCTACATTGCCAATGGCACTCTGAGTGCCTGGGTGGTCAGCACTGCATACAAGCCATGGAGGTCTCTTGTAGCAGTGAAGAGTGCATGATGGCTCAGGGAGATTTTGGTGATAGAGAGTGACCCAAAACCTGTGCCACACCCACTCTTGCACAGCTCTTGGGAATTTGTGAGCCTGAGACAAGTGGTGGCTGGCTCGGTATTCTAAGGGTGTTTTGCAAAGTGTTCATAGTGCAGGTACTGTCCCTAAGTGAGTAGTGGCTGGCTGTGGTGTTCTCAGGGCACTGTGAAAAGTAGTCATAGGCTGGGTGTGGCCGACCAGCAGCCACGAATCAACGAAGAACCTGAAAGGGGGAGTGGGAATTAAATAAAGACACTCACAATTATGATGATGCGGCCGGTCTTCAGTGATGCTGAAGCACCGGCTTTATTTACTACCACCGTTTATATACCCTAAGAATACGTGCAGTTTTAACAGTCAGCAGATAAAGGAATGCATTACATCACAGAAAGTTATCTTTTACCTAAAACACAGAAAAGCAGAAACTACTAAACAAGCCTCAATGCTATTATCTCATCAAGAGTAAATTTATAACTTTTACGTACAGATACAAAATCCTTGAAACTTTCCCAAAGTCATTATCTCATGACAAAGCCCACCAATTATCCTGCTAGTCTTCAGTCCTCAGTGTCCGAGAACCGGTCACTCCCACCTACTTTCTCAGCAGCTCGCAAGCACCCTCCAGGAACAGGCAGAGATAATGCCTTAGAAGCTGAAACAAGTTAATCATAAACTGAGCCAGTCTGCAAGGCTTTAAAATAACAAGAAATCATGGCTCCCCACATCTCCCCCTTTTTTATTTTATTGAAGCAAAATCCATATTACAGGAGATATAAGGTGACGGTGCCTGTCTTAGGCACCCCGGGACCGTCTCATCAATTAACCCGTCTTTGGAACTTGTATTTTTTAATACAAGCCCTGTCTTAGGTGTTGAAGGACCTCCCAGGATTTACCCGTCATTGGCTAACCTGTCCCAATACATACAAGGGGGAGAGAGAGACTTAAGGCCTTGTCTTAAGTTCAAGCTGATGGATGTCAGCTCGCAAGTCTAACATCCTGCTGATGAAACATTTAATGAGGATGGGGACTAGGCACAGAACCAAACAGACACAGATGTCCAATATAAGAAAAATCATAACAGAATTGGTAATATGAGGCATAGATGGCATAGCATTTTTAAGAGCATCAATAAACTCAGAAGCAGCCTGAGCTGCATCAAATTTCAAGGGTTCAGCTTCTCTCATATTTTGAATTTCATCATGAAACCGAAACATATCTAAAGACACATTAGCATCATGCCAAATTTCTTTTAGTATACCAAGGTCCAGAGATATTAACAGGAAGCATAACAAAAGATGGTTGTTTAAGTATCCTAACATTAGTTCCTAACGGTACCCAAGAAATATAATTTGTTAAAGAACAATTATTACAGGAAACATTAAATTGATTTTCTACAAAGTGTACATTAATATTTCCAATCAAAAGTGTATATGGGGAAGGAACACAAGCAGATACATTAACAGATTTTTTAGACCAGTTTCTAGTCCCATCTTGTAAATCAGTCACCTGACTGCAGGGAGTGCCTGATTTACAAAACTTTCTAAATGTTGTTTTATGTGTCCATCAGAAGGCAATCCTAGGGCGTGAGTGTCATTGACATAGACTGGAATCTCAGGACCATCCCATACAGCAGGGTGGAGGATTGGTGGATCAGGTACATAGGCCCAATACGTCTGGTCTTTTTCTGTATTGTTGAGGGTCATCAATGTCATCAGCAGGTAGAGGGTCCACATGTCGCACCAATCGTTCTGGCAGCCACCGAGGGCCTTCTGCATCCTGTGGAAAAACACAAACATGCCCTCGGCCCCATATGAGGACTGGGTCTGGGCCTTGCCATGATCCAGTAAGTGGATCCTTCTTTCTGACCAAAGCCTCAGGGACGGCAGAAGGATGCCAGAAACGTTCAGCTGCACTCTTAACATAGGCATCCAAAGTCAAAAAATTTTGAATAAAAAGACAAGTAATTATGGGGCGTTAGGACCGTACTGTGTGCAAGCTTCTTTTAATTTTTTTTATTTGTTTTTATTGAAAAGGCCTCCTTTTTCTAAACACATTTTTTTGTCTGGTCAAGCCTTTTAAAAACAGGATATACTCCAAATTGTTTTAAAGACTCTCCCTGCTTATGAGTCTCTTTGCAAGCCAATTGAAGAGGGGAGCGCACAACAGAATCTGATTCTGGTTTAACATATCCTGGCGGGGGGGTCTTTACCCCGAGGATCCCACTGATCTCTTAAAGAAATCTGGGGACCCAGAGGACAATTTTTTTTACCCACAGCAACTTTGAGTTCGACTAATTGTCCTTGAATCATCTTTATCTGTTTTGTAAGTGTAACTATAGGATTTGCAAGCCGTCTGCTTTCATGAGCTGCAGCCACCACTAAATCTTCCTGATCTTGAGGGTCTAAATCTTCCCAGTGTTTATCTGGAGGTTTCTGGCTAACAGGCTCTTTATTATGTTTAGCAAGTCCCTCTGCATATCTGACTCCTTCCCCCTCCTCTTTCTCCTCCGGAGAGGCGGTAGATGGAAAAGTTTTCTCAGCGTAATCAGCCCCCTCCCTTTCTCCCAGCTCTTCCAGTGAAGCGGCAAACGGAAGGGTTTCTTCATTCCCTGCCTGTTTTACTCTTTCTAACTTACAGCCTTCCCTTTTAAGATCTAAGCAATCTCTGATTAAAGTCCACAATCCAAATGTTTCTATAGGGACCCGCAGAGGTCCTTGGACACTATAATAGCCTTGTAATTGTTCTCCAACCTTTTTCCAAGTCTCCAAGCTGACGGTACCTTCATCTGGAAACCATGGGCAAACTTCCTTTACAAATTCTAAAAATTTATCTAATTGCTCTTTGCTCACCCTGCTGCCACGGGCGGGAAGTAATCTCTTAAGTCCTCTAACATACAGGTCCTTGTTGCTGGCGTGACCCATTTTCTTAAGTCCTCTAATACACAGGTCCTTGCTGATAGCGTGACCTATTTCTCTTTTCCCTGACTCGGCCCTTCTTTCACACAAATAATTCAATCAGATGCCCGTCTGGCCGTGCCCCTCTCGGGACCAAATCTGTCGTAGCTAGAGGCGTATCGGTACAAATCCCCGACCAGGCAGAACCGAAGTTCTGATCGCCGTTATGCCATATGACAGAACCGGAACCTCAGATTAGGGCCCAAACAAGCTCCGTAACACGAGGTCGTGGAGCTATCACTCACTCACACACTCATTCGACCGAGGGGACAGTGTCCTACTCACCGTACCTTCAACACTCTATAACCGAGCTGGGCCCAACCTGTATGGTGTTCCTCACTGATTCCCCCGTGTTCAGGCCCCACGTTGGGCGCCAATTGTGGCCGACCAGCAGCCACGAATCAACGAAGAACCTGAAAGGGGGAGTGGGAATTAAATAAAGACACTCACAATTATGATGATGCGGCCGGTCTTCAGTGATGCTGAAGCACCGGCTTTATTTACTACCACCGTTTATATACCCTAAGAATACGTGCAGTTTTAACAGTCAGCAGATAAAGGAATGCATTACATCACAGAAAGTTATCTTTTACCTAAAACACAGAAAAGCAGAAACTACTAAACAAGCCTCAATGCTATTATCTCATCAAGAGTAAATTTATAACTTTTACATACAGATACAAAATCCTTGAAACTTTCCCAAAGTCATTATCTCATGACAAAGCCCACCAATTATCCTGCTAGTCTTCAGTCCTCAGTGTCCGAGAACCGGTCACTCCCACCTACTTTCTCAGCAGCTCGCAAGCACCCTCCAGGAACAGGCAGAGATAATGCCTTAGAAGCTGAAACAAGTTAATCATAAACTGAGCCAGTCTGCAAGCCTTTAAAATAACAAGAAATCATGGCTCCCCACAGCTGGGCACTGGGGTAAAAAATGAATCTGCATTAACTTTGTAAAAACTATGGGTCATATCTCCTGACTTGCTGGGACTCTGTCCCACCCAGCTAGTGCTTCATCACCAAGGGCACTCTCAACATTGGGTCAACCAGCCCAGCTGGTGCACCTAAGGAGGCTTTCAATGGCTGGGCCTTACAGGCAACCAGCAAATGTCAATAGGCCTAGGGGGCCTTAGGCCTTTTGCTAAGCTGCCTTAGACACACTACTGGTGGCATCTAGCTTCAGTTCAGAGCAAGGCCACCCCCACATGACTCCAGGTCCACCACAGGCAGCGGCCAACCACATATAGTTTTGTGGCTCCTATCAGGTAGCTGCAGGCTGGTAATAGGCAAGGCTGAAATTGGCCTGTACAGGTGCCCCTGCCAGGAGACACCAGAAACAACACAACCAGAAGTCAGCTTCAGAAAACAAAAGAGTACTACCTGGTTAGCCTCACAATAGGAACATCCAAGAGGAGTCTCAACAGGCACAAGAACCCATGGGGGTAAAGCCTCCTCTGAGGCATCAGCTCCCACACCATAACTCATACACTGTAGCATTGCCAGTCCTCACAGTCAGTCAGCTTGAGAGTCAATCCCATCTAATGATGCACCAAAAGAAATCAAGGATCAACTACAACAGGAGAACACACACAACACACTCAAGGGACAGTCCTGGAACATGCACACAGGCTTTCAGGGAGAATGAACCATTGAACCACACAGGGCACATACTGCATAAGACCACCCAGTCTTGCTGAGACATAGGAGATCTACCTAATACAAAGAAGCAAACACAGACAGGCAGCCAGAATGAGGAAACAAAAAACATGTCCCAAATAAAAGAATAGGGGAAACCGTCAGAAATAGAACTAAATGAAACGGAGGAAACCAACCTACCAGAAACAGAGTTCAAAACACTGATTGTAAGAATGCTTAAGGAACTTAGTGAGAATTTAAACAAGGAGATAGCAAGCATAAAGGAGGACATAGAAACAATAAAAAAGAACCAGTCAGAAATAAAGAATACAATAATTGAAATGAAGAATACACCAGAAGGAATCAACAGCAGACTAGATGAAGCAGAGGATTGAATAAACAAGTTATTAGGTTGGTGCAAAATTACTTGTGGTTTAAAAGTTTAAAAATAATTGCAAAAACCACAATTACTTTTGCACCTAATAGAAAACAAAATAGCAGAAAACATCTAACTGGAACAACAACAACAAAAAAGAATACAAAACAATAAAGACAGTCAAAGGGAACTCTGGGACGACATCAAGCGTAACAACATTTGCATCATAGGAGTACCAGAAGGAAAAGAGAAGGAGCAAGAGATTCAGAACTTATTTGAAGAAATAACGACTGAAAACTTCCCTAACCTAGCAAAGGAAATAGACATACAAGCCCAGGAAATGGAGAATCCCAAGCAAAATGAACCCAAACAGGCCCACACAAAGACACATCAGAATTAAACTGGCAAAGGTTAAAGACAAAGAGAGAATCCTAAAAGCAGCAAGAGAAAAACAACTAATTACTTAGAAGAAAGCTCCCATAAGACTATGAGCTGATTTCTCAACAGAAACTTTGCAGGCCAGAAGGGAATGACAGGAAATATTCAAAGTAATGAAAAGCAAGGGCCTACAACCAAAACTACTCTATCCAGCATGGCTATTGTTTAAAAATTGAAGGAACTATAGAAAACTTCCCAGACAAGAGAAAGCCAAATGAATTCATTATCACCAAGCTAGTATTACAAGAAATGTTGAGAGGACTTCTTTAAGCAGAAGAAAGGAGAAAACAAACAAACAAACAAAGATAAAAAACATGAATAATAAAATGGGAATATGTACTCCGATGTTCATTACAGCTTTATTTACAGTGCCAAGACATGGAAACAACAAAAGTGTCCTTTGATAAAAGACTGGAAAGAGAAGATGTGGTATATATACACAATGGAATATGACTCGGCCATAAGAAAAGATGAAATATTGCCATTTGAAACAACATGGCTAGATCTGGAGATCATCATGCTAAGTCAAATAAGTCAGACAGAAAAAGTCAATCACTGATATGTGAGATTAAAGCTAAAAACAGCAAAGGAACAAGACAAACAAATAAAGAAGCAAAAACTCATAGACCCAGAAAATACTTTAGTGGTTACCAGAGGGAAAGGAGGGAGGAGAGAAGGCAGAAGAGGGCAGAGGGGGTCAAATATATGGTGATGGAAGGAGAACTGACTCTGGGTGGTGAACACACAATATGATATGTAGATGATGTATTGCAGAATTGTACACTTAAAGCCTATGTAATTTTACTAACCATTGTCAACCAATAATTTTTTTTAAATGGCAATATCTATGTACCTATCAATAATCACTTTAAATGTAAATGGATTAAATGCTCCAATCAAAAAGCATAAGGTAGCTGAGTGGATAAGAAAACAAGACCCAAGCTTATGCTGTCTACAGGAGACCCACTTCAGATCAAATAATACACACAGACTGAATATAAAAGGATGGAAAAAGATACTTCATCCAAATGGAAAAAGGAAAAAACCTGTGATAGCACTACTTACGAGGTCAGACAATTAAGTTTGCAAACTTGTTGCAATGATGTTGCTAACCTTTTCGATATCAGAGGGATTATTCATTATGAATTTGTACCAACTGGACAAAAAGCTAACCAAGTTTTCTGTTTGGAAGTGCTGAAAAGACTGTGTGAAAAAGTTAGACGACCTGAAATTTTCACCAACAATTCATGGTTCTTGCATCACAACGATGCACCAACTCACACGGCACTGTCTGTGAGGGAGTTTTTAGCCAGTAAACAAATAACTGTATTGGAACACCCTCCATATTCATCTAATCTGGTCCCCAATGGCTTCTTTCTTTGCCCAAAGGTAAAGGAAATATTGAAAGGAAGGCATTTCAATGACATTCAGGACATCAAGAGTAATATGATGACAGCTCTGATGGCCATTCCAGAAAAAGAGTTCTAAAATTGCTTTGAAGGGTGGCACTAGGCACTGGCATCAGTGCATAGCTTCCCAAGGGGAGTACTTTGAAGGTGACGATAGTGATATTCAGCAATGAGGTTTGTAGCAATTTTCCTAGGATGAGTTTGTGAACTTAATTGTCAGAACTTCATATGTCAGACAAAATCAACTTTAAAGTGAAGATTATAAGAGACAGAAAGACATTACAGAATAATAAAGGAATTAATCCAACTACAGGACATTACCTTAGTAAACCTAACATACAGGCACATAAATATATAAAGCAAATATTAACCAACATAAAGGCAGAGATCAACAGTAACACAACAATAGTAGGGGACTTTAACACACTCTGACACACCAATGGACAGATTTTCCAAACAGAAAATCAACACAGGAACAGTCGCCTTAAGTGACACACTAGACCAGATGGATTTAATTGATATTTTAATAGCGTTTCACCCCTAAGCAGCAGAATATACATTCTTTTCAAGTGTACACACAACATTTTCCAAGATAGGTTAGATTTTAGGCCACAAAACAAGTCTCATTAAATTTAAGAATATTGAAATCATGGCAAGTGTCTTCTCTGACCACAGATATTAGAAATCAATTACAAGTAAAAAACAAAAACACACAAAGGAAGAAATAAAAATATACCTTGAGACAAGTGAAAATGAAAACACAATGACCCAAAATCTATGGGATATAGCAAAAGAAGTCCTAAGAAGTAAATTCATAGCAATTCAGGTCTACCTAAAGAAGCAAGAAAGATCTCAAATCAACAGCCTGTCTTTACACCTAAAGGAACTGGAAAAAGAACAGCTTGAGATCTACCTAATACACTTTGTTTGCTATTTACAATTGTAAACAAATCCCAAAGTGAGCAGAAGGAAGAAAATGATAAAGATCAGAGTGGAAATAAACAAAATAGAGACTAAAAAAAAAAAAAATACAAAGGATCAATGAAACCTAGAGTTGCTTTTTTTTTTTGAAAAGATAAACAAAACTGACAAACCTTTAACGACAGTCATCAAGAAAAAAAAAGAGAGGACCCAAATATATAAAATCAGAAATGAAAGAGAAGTGACTACTGATATCGCAGAAATACAAAAAATTGTAAAAAAAAAAAAAAAATACTACGAGCAACTATGCACCATATATTGGACAATCTAGAAGAAATGGATAAGTTCCTAGAAGCAAACAATCTTGCAAGGCTGAATCAAAAAGAAACAGATAACTGAACAGACCAATGACCAGCAATGAAATTGAATCAGTAATTAACTATCAAGTTTCCAACAAACAGTCTTGGATCAGATGGCTTCACAGGTGAATTTTACCAAACATTCAAAAAAGAATTAGCACCTATTCTCAGACTAATCCAAAAAAATCCACGAGGAGGGAAGCCTCCCAAACTAATTTTACAAGGCCACCATTATCCTGATTCCAAAATCACACAAAGACATTACAAAACCAACCAATAAGGTGGATATCTTATTTTATTATTATTTTTAAATACTCATGAAGTAAGTATTTATTTGGGAATATTGGGGAACAGTGTGTTTTTCCAGGACCCATAAGCTCCATGTCATGTTGTTGTTTTTTTTTTTCAAACTTGTTGTGGGGGTCACAGCTCAACTCCAAATCAAATCGTTGTTTTCAATCTAGTTGTGGAGGGCACAGCTCACTGGCCCACGTGGAAATCAAACCGGTGACTTTGGTGTTATGAGCACTGTGCTCTAACCAATGAGTCAACTGGCTGTCTGAAAGATGGATATTTTAGATAACATCTTTTAGCAATGCTTGGCACTTGTTCTGCCTCCCTTCAGAATCCATTATTATTTTTTATTTGTCTAGTGACTAGACGAACAATTTCAATGAGGTCTATTCTTTTCCCTGCATTGTTAAGCCTCTGTTATTGCTCCTCAGGGTGAGGTATAGTCTGGAGTATGTCCACAGTCATCTTCAGATGACACTGGCATTGACAGAGCTCATTTTGATGATCTCTTTCCTGACCATACCCAGCTGCTCAGCTCCACTAATTTATGACTGATTATTTTATTAGTTTTTTAAAAACAATTCCCTGGAATCCAAATTACTCTACAGACTAACCCAACCATATTGTGGGTCCTTTTAAGAAGTAGTTCATAAGGTCAGGGCTGTGATATGTTCTGATCCCAGACAGGGTCCTTTCAGCCATCTTTCCCCAGGTTGTCTGTTTCTTCCCTCAGACATAGTATCTGAGCCTATCCTCTGGAGCTGAGAGTGGAGACAATGGTGTGTTTCTCTCTTTGGACACCCCTACTTTAGGAGCTCAGCACTCAAGGGAGATAGGGAATGAGCAATAGTATTACATCATTTCAGCCTGCCCCTCTTAGTGTGAAATCATCACCTTATGAGATGAGGAAAAGTTAGTCAGAGCCCCAATATTCTCAGTGCTTTTGCACACAAGGTAAAGACTGCCTCATAAATAGGAACTGAGCAGAAGAAGGGAACCCTCACATTTGGCCACACTCATCTGGAATTTAGCCTCCACAACAGATAGCTGGGGACAGAATGAGCAAAGCTAATTAATATCCTGCCCTTCCCAGGAAGGTAATCTCTCTAACTGGGAGCTGGGGAGCAAAACAATGTTGTATTCTTGGCTTCACCAGCCCGGAGTAGAGTTTCCATGTTATTGGTTGAACAAGGGTGGTAAGATGTACCATTCAAATACCACAAAATTTCTGTTATTATCAAATTATAATACATTTTCTTGAATAAATGTTTCTTTTTACTTGCTATATATTTGTAGAGACCATTTGCAGAGACTTTAAATAGTTTTTTATTATGATTTTTACCAGTTTCACTGGAAAGGGGTCCACAGAGTTCCCTAAGCTGTCATGCCAGAAATCTCTTCCTCACCATAAAATATTAACGGACATATTTTTAATGGCTTCATGATATCCCATTTTATCAATTAATATAATCATCATATTACCCAACTTACAATTTGATTTTTTCCCCTCATTAGCCATAATCTTACAGTAAACATCTTTGTACTTAAAAGTTTTTTCCCACATTTCATAAATATTTTCAGTCGTGGGATTGGAGATCACTTCTTTAGGTATATAAATGTTGAATAACTATGGTGTACACCTGAAAACTAATAAAATATTGTATGTTGGCTATATTTTAATAAAAATATTTTTAAAAAGCATATGAACTCTTTTGTTTGTTTTATGCACCCTGCCAAAATACTTTACAGAAATGTCTATAACTACCCCTAGAAATAGAATTTTCCTTTCATTATGTAAAATAGTCCCACAAAATTTGTTAGATTAATAATTTAATGTTGGGGTGTTCATTGTTATTTCAAAAGAGGCAGTATAGTTTTACATTTATTTGAAATAAAATCAGTCATCATCCTTAGTCATTGGATCTTGGGAATATTATTATTATTTTGTGTTCTTCATAAATTAGAGTATTAAGTTATCATATAGTCTACATTGTCACTCATTTTGTTATTTATTTTTTGCTTTTATTTGCAATATTTTATGTACAGAAGTTTTTAATGTAATCTAGTTTATTAATCTTTTTTCTGTTTTTTATTCATTTTCCCTATTTTACCTAAACTTAGAAATTCTTATAATTCCTCTCATAAATATTTAATAGTGAGTTTTAGATTTTCGTTTTGTTTTGTGTTTTTTTCACTCATTCATATACCTGAAATTTACATGATTTCAAATTGGGAATTTAATTTCTGTTTATCTTCATAATAGCCAAATTTTTGTCTTGTTATTTAAGATTGTAATGCTTTCTATCTGTGGATTCCTAAAGTAAATAGTCATTGAGATTAGGCTTTTTAATACTTTCTTGGATTTCATTGGATTGAACTTTATTCAGAGATTTACATCTATTTTAATTATAAGTTTGGTGACATGTTTCTGAAATTAAGTTTGGGTATCATTTGCTACCTTTATAAAATAAATCAAATACACTGATTAAATTTTGTAGGCTCTAGAAAAGATAACACAGGAGGATTATGTGTTTCTTGAAGTAGTCTATAAAGTCTCTGGCTGCAATATGATTTTAGTAAGTATTCTTGGAAAATGCTCTTTTAGTTTTTTTCATGACCATTAATCTAGTTATATTTTCTCCTTTTATTCTTGAGTTGTTAATATGAAGAATACTTTCCTAATGAAACGTTTCATTCTATCTAAATCAGTGACTTTCACACTTTGGTTGCTTTCAGTCGCCTTATGTATGTGGGATTAGAAACTTTAATTTAAAAATTCAGTTTCCTGTGTGTCATCCTCCAGAGTTTTTGATTCATGAAGTCTGAAGAGAGTACCCAATATCCATATTTTAAAAAGCACAGTTATGCCTTTGAAGGTTGTCAGAATAACTATACTAACTTTTTATCTTTGTATGTGTTATCATATTCTCATTTTTACTGTACTTTTTTTGCAATTTCTCCCTTTTTACATAATTAGATTTGCCCAAAGTTTGTCTTTTATTCAATTATTTTCTGAAAGAAAACTTTGAATTATTAATCAATTACCTTTACATTTGGATTGGAGGTGAAAGATGTCCAGTTTTATCTTTGTTATTATTCATTCCTTCCAATATCATGGATATTTGTCTTTTCTTTTTTTAACTTGGGTGTTTTCTCTTTCTTTGTATAAAATTGTAAATACATTCTTGATGTTTTCACCTACATTGTTAATTATAAGAGTTTTAGACTTAAAAAAATTTTTTTTAGATTATTGTTTTACACCTTAGTTGTTAGAAAATATGGTTATATTTTACGTTTGTAATTGATTAAAGACATTGTTATATTCTAGCATATTATCAAGTTGTGTCATCACCAATATATACTAGCATCAAAAACAGACTTGTTATGTACTAATTTTTTAAAACCATTTTAAGCTTTATAATCAAAAATTTGTAAAACATCACAACTTTTTTTTCTTTAATATTTTCTGATACTTTAATATTTAATGACTGGCATTCTAAATTATGATATAATTTGAGGCATAAATTATTAACACTCATAATGTAACGCAGGAATAAAATAATCCTTTAAATTTTACTGTTAAATTTCTAAATGGGCATTCTTTTTGTTCTTTTTTTTAACTTAACCAACTTCCTCTCCATCTAAACTTGTTATTTCCATGGCTCCTGTTTTCTGTTACTAGAGACACTGTCTTTCTCACTTTTCCCACCTATGATATATCATTTACAGATTTTTTTTCTCTTTATTTCGTCCTATATGTCTATGGATCCACTTCCTTTCTTCCTCTATCTTTGGCTATTCATCTATGTTGCATATTAGAAATTACTATCTCCAAAGGGCTTTAGAAAGAACCATTGATAGAGAGACTGTGTATGGAAGGATGGCATAGTCAGGAGTGAGAGGGTGATAGAATTGTGAGTAAACAGTGGACTTACACTTTCTTATTTCTTAACCTGAATTTTTGATTAGAGATCAATTTATGCTTAGGCCACAATTTTCTCTCTCTCTCTGTCTATGTTTAAAATCATTCCCACCTGTGTTCTTACTATTGGAAAATTTTCACAGGTTCTGAGATATCTTTTCCAAAGTTATTGTATATGTGGTTGGACAATTAAGTTCATGAACTCATCCTAGAGAAAGTGCTACATACCTCGTTGCTGAATATCACTACAGTCACCTTTGAAGTGAGTACCTTGGGAAGCTATGCACCAAAGCCAGCAACTCGTTCACCCTTCAAAGAAATTTTTGAACTCATTTTCTGGAATGGCTATCAGAGCTGTTGTCGTATTACCCTTGATGTCCTGAATGTCATCAAAATGTCTTCCTCTCAATATTTCCTTTATCTTTGGGTAAAGAAAGAAGTCATTGGAGGCCAGATCAAGTGAGTATGGAGGGTGTTCCAATACAGTTATTTGTTTACTGGCTAAAAATTCCCTCACAGACAGTGCTGGGTGAGCTGGTGCATTGTCTTGATGCAAGAGCCATGAATTGTTGGCGAAAAGTTCACGTCTTCTAATTTTTTCATGCAGCCTTTTCAGCACTTCCAAAAAAGTAAACTTGGTTTACTGTTCTGTCCAGTTGGTACAAATTCATAATGAATAATGGCTCTGATACCAAAAAAAAGTTAGCAACATCATTGCAACTAGTTCGTGAACTTAATTGTCACACCGGCATAGTATTATTTTCTGGCATGATTATAAGTTTTCAATATCCTTATGGGCATTTCAATTAGGGGATATTTTATAAGATGTGGCTAACATGCCACCAGATAACTTATGTGTATAACTTCTCCAAATGAGAGCATGCTATTATAAAATGTACTTCCTCTTTGTGGTCTTATCGCATATTGGTTTTGGACTTACTTACACTTTTACTTATTTCCTGTTTTGACAATTTTGGACTTATTTCATACTAGTTTTGGTGGAGAATTTGCCAATTTTCTATACCAGAGTGTAGAAAGCTTGTTATCATTAATGTTTAGATCTGGTAATGAACTCAGAAAGGCTACCCTGTGTGTGTGCTTGTGTGTCTCTGTGTGTATATATGTATAATTTATTTAAAGAAAATGAAAATAAACTAATTAATCTGTTTCTTTAATAAAACAATATTTTTGCATTAGTTTTGTTTAGGTTGCATTTCTACATATCAATGAATTAAGCACAGTAAATGAAGCTCAACTACTATAAATAGTTGATCCATTTTGATTAAAATGACATTAGAGTAGCCACATGATGTGAACTAGGTTAGTTACCCTCTCTCAATTTTCTGAGTTTCAGATTATGAGATAATTAAGAATCTCAACTATTTATTACTTTTTAGCAATTGTTGACATAATAATTCATAGCTTTCTGTTTATTGTAAGAATTAAATAAGATAATTTGTATGAAGCATCTTATACAATATCAGGACGATGCAGGCTTTCAAAAAGAGATAACTTTTTATCATTCCCATTCTTACCAGCACAGCTCAATTATCTTCTATTCTGAGAAACTCCCTAATCCAACCTAACTCACTGATTTTTCCTTGCTTTGTACTATTACTGTAGCTACTAAGTAATTATTGTTGAACTTAAAATAGTGATTTGAAATCACTCTCCAGCCCACATTCACACAAATATATTGTGAACTCCTTGTGGACAGAGACTCTGTCTCAGGTATCTATCACAGTATTTTGAACTAGAAGGAACTAAATATATTTTAGAAATAAATTGAGTTAATTGTATCTTTACAAAATGGTCCACCTTTCTTCTGTTTTCTCACTTCATATTTTTTCAGGTCCCATAATCAATATCAAATGTCATCCTTAATTAGTTTTTTTAATTTAAAAACATAATAATAAAGAAAAACAGTTGCTGAATATGAAAAAAGCAAATATGTTTTCCTAAGCCAATAGTATTCCAAACCTCATAGTATTATGCATGAAAAGGAACATTTCTACCTTTGAGAATCACCTGGATTTTGACACTTCAGAGGTGTCAGCTACTTTTAACCTCAGTCTTTCACAGATCAGGCCACTTTTTTTCTAGCTGTACCAAGCCTCCAGTATCACTTGTTTGCATCTGCATAAAGCTTTATGTCCCTTTAATACTACCATGCCTCTTAGTTAGGTATTCTCTATCACCACCATAAAATGCAATCCCTCCTCTAATTCTACCTGTGAGCTCCATGCCTTTTCCCATGCTCACATATTCAAACTGTTCTATATTTCCTCCACAATGATTCTTCCATGCAATAATGACCTCTTTCTTAATTCTTCCTATGGTCTTCTATAAAAACTCTTGGAACAAAAGCAATACTACATATACACCAAATCCGGTTTCATTTTATTTTTCTTTCACAAAAGAAAAGGGTATTTCTGACTCCTTGGTAGTTGTGTTGGAACTATTTACTGGGTTTTCACAAATGGGTTGAGGGCTTTTTTTAACAAATGGGTTGAGAGTGATGCAAACCACTCTCAGGAATAGCTTATAAAAGTAAACTAAGTGGCCTTCTTCTCTTCTCTTCCCTGTCACCAGGATTCTGGAAGCATTGAAGAAGTTTCCTATCTCATATAGGACATTTTATGAGTAAGAAATAAATCTTGTGTGTATCTATTGAAATTTTGGGTTTACCTCTTATCTATTATGTTTATCTCTTATCTATCTATTATGGGATAGCCTGTTCTGTACTGATAAATATAACTCTCCTTATATTTTATTGTAAATAAAGACTTGTACATCCTTACTTTTTTTTTTTTTTTTTTTTTGCTGCTATGTTACATTTCATATTTTAAATGAAAAAAGTTCTTTCGGCAGAATTTGTATTTATTTCATCTGAAAATTCTACATGTAGCAAAAAACTAAGGGCGTTATTGGTAAGCAAGTTAATTGTTGATAGTGCCTCTGATTTTTCAAATCACCTGGAAATGCAGAAGAATATGTAAATTTTACAAATTTTTAAATGTTGCAGCTAAGAGGAGAAAGTAAATTTATTACCAAAAGCTTACCCACAGAGAGTCAGGTATGAACTTTTAGTTCCTTATATTCTGCAAAATCCTTTCGCCTACAGAAGCCCAAACAGCTCTTTTGTACTCACTTCTTATCATCAGCTAGTCTCACAATCATGCCTAAATAGTCACTGACATCGTTGGTAGAAGAGAGCATTCTTTCCTTACTACCTTTGCAGTACTGCTCTTTTTTTCTAATTAAAAAATTTATTGAGATATATTTGACTTATAACATTGTGTAAGTTTAAGATGTACAATATGTTGGTTGATACATTTACATATTACAATATGATTATCATAGTAGCGTTAACTATTACCTATATCACATTCACATAATTATCATTTTTTTCTTGTCCCTGATATCTCCTATTTATTTACTTTTACCATTTTAATTTTTAAATTTTTCCATTATAGTTGACATTCAATATTATTTTATATTAGTTTCAGGTATACAGCATAGTGTTTAGACATTTATATAATTTATGAAGTGATCCCCCAATAAGTCTAATATTCACCTGGCACTATACATAGTTATTACAACATTATTGACTGTATTCCCTATATTGTACTTTACATCCCCATGACTATTTTGTAACTACCAATTAATTTGTACTTCTTAATCCCTTCACCTTTTGATGGTTACCAGGTGAGAAGGGGGTTAGGGGGCTGGGTGAAAAGATAAAGGATTAAGAAGTACTAATTATCATTTCATTTTTGTGGTCAGAACAATTACCACTTTTGATTTTGAATCCTGTCCTTGAGATTGGCCTCTGAATCAAGGTGAAATTTTCCATATAGGCCGGCAGATGGCACTATTGGGGCACCTATAAGCTAGATTGATCACGCAGTGACAGGCTGCAATAGAGATACTGGAACAGAACTGATAAGATAAACAATGGTTGAAATGACGGTTAAAGCTGTGTGAGAGGTCTGTGAAGCTCATGTTTTCCTGATGACACGAATAACTGTACACGAATCTCTAGAGAAAGAGCTTCAACCTTTTTACATGTTGGTGACACTATACGCAGTATTCTTTCTCTACCATAGACATTGGATACAAGAGGAAATTTAGGTAAAAAAAAAATAAAAGTCTTGGTGAAAATATGGCTGGCAAAGGTCACAGGATCCTGCATTGGGTTTACAGAATGCAAAAGAACCACCCTGATGCCAACGAACATATTTATTTCTACTCTCAGCTACTAGAGAAGGGAACTGGACTTTTTCTTCGTCAGAGAGGGGCTTCAAGGAACCCCTGGGATTAATTTTATGTAGAAACTTAATCTTGGTATGATGATAACATGATACCAAGTTTTAGTTTCAACAAAAGGGAACAATAGAGAGAATTTCCTAACTACAGGATATTACAACTATTCCTTGACATAAATGTTGATAAAATTGTTACCAAATCTGAAAGTTTTATGCTGTCAGAGGAAAGAGAGAAGCATCTGTTCTTTTGTCGTATTTAGTTCCAGAGGTAGAAACTGAATTGCTTCTACCTTTTCAACTACCTTTTCTTTCTCTTGTGTGTTTCTCAATAACCATTTTTTCCTTTATTTGGTTTTGCTTTTCTTAAAATATCTCTGATCTATTTTTCCCTCTCTTCTCCAAGCCCAAAATGCTGAGTAGACTTGAAATTGGCAGATGTAAGAAACAACTTAATGACTTCCTCTTTAATGCTAGGTTGCAAATAAAATCAGAATATTATATTTCTCAAATTTCATTTGTTAAAATTGTCCTGACCTTTTTATTTGCAATACTAAAAGTTTTAAGATTCTTTTTGTGCTAATTTGTTAAATTCTCAAGCATAGCCTTGAAATTTTGCCTCTTAAATATTAACAATCACTAGTAAAAGGAATCCCAGCAAAAGGAGAGAAAATGTTTCCTTTTTCTCTGTAACCGTAATAATAGATACTATCCTGTATTGTCAACCTTCTTTTGATAAAATGATACATGAAAACATTCACAAAACTCTGAATCTTGAGAAAATGTACAATATTGTGTTTCTATTTTTGATTTTCATAAAATTGCCCTTGTAAACATTATTTTGATAATGGAAACTTTTAGGACATTCAAGTGGACTGGAGAAATTGGTTTATGTCATCAGAAATGTATTTTTTAATGACTGAAATGTCTGCTTTTTAATTTGTTGCATTAGTTTTTGTATTTAAACATATATGTGTTTTTCTACGAAAATATAAATGCTCTATACACTTATGACTAGGCAGAACTGTTTTCCTCTTCTCCCTTCATTCACAAAAGTATAATATAAACCCATCCCTCTGATGTGTTTCTTATTTAAACAAAGGGTTTGAAAGTCTTTGTCTCTTTTTAGTTAACAAAAGTCATAATAGGTGGCTATCAGGCCCTATATTCTTTTCTTTTAGCTCTTAGAAGATATGAGTAACTGTGTAAGGAAAGAAGCAGGAGTAAAACTTTCTCTTCACATCTTCTTAAATGCATACCCCCGTAAAGAAAGAACATCTATAATTTTTTTTCTTTCAGGCTGTCCTTCCTAATATCTCTACTTTGTTTGCTTTTTAAATTTCAGTTTCCTGTTTTTGCATTTTAGAAAGCTCAGTCTCAAACTTTATAACCAAAATACTTTTTTTAAAGTAATAAAATCAGAAATTTTAAGATAATGCAAAAATACTCCAGGTAAAGATTGAGGGCAAAGATAGCTTTTTTACATTGCCTTTCTAAATCAGGGAAGAAACACAGGTTATATACATATGGATGGAATATCCTTATAAAATAAATGTCTCAATTGAGAGAATAGTTAAACATGATAGTTCATGATAGTGAACAGTTAAGAAAAAATATTTCTATTAGTGACTTAAGTACAATCCTTTCTGGTAGCAATTTTAATTAAGACAATTCTATATTTATTGATGTGAAAAATTGTTTAGGAAATAAGGAAGTTAGGGTATAGGATAATAACTACAATATTATTTCATTTGTGTAAATTTGTGTATGTGTGGGCATATATATGTGTGTGTTTGATGGAAAGTTGTTCCCCAAATGATTAACAGTGGTTATTCCTGGGTACTGAGATTTTTAATGAATTAAAGATATTTTTATTGTATTTTTTAACCTATTAATCATTAACACCTAATAATAACATTATGTAGTCTTGAAAGAAAAATACAACAATCCTTTTGAATTAATCTTCTAGTTATTTTTCTCGCCTAACTGGAATCTACCATGCCTTCTAGATAAAGCCAGGTGAAAGGGAAAGAAGTTTAATGAACTCTCAACACAACTCTCAAAGTAAAAATGATAAAAAAATAATAATACTTCTAAGAGATTATATAAAATAAGAATCAGAGAATAAGAGGACAACAGCACATCAAGATCTAAAATTTTAGAAAACCAAGAAATAATTTTTACATGAAAATGCTGAAAATTATAAATTTTTATATTTTCTGCTTTTAGATTTTTTTGTGCTACATTTTGGGTGATTTTAAGAGTTAAAGCTTCTGGTTCATTAATTTATTCTCTTTAGTCTGCCATTCTGTTACATATCATGTTGCATGTTAAAATTCAATATTATTTTTATAAGATTTCTATTGGTTTATTTTCAAACCTTTTCTTGCCCTTGTTTCAGAATTTCCTGTTCGTTTCATAATAATATTATTTTTTTTATTATTTCTTTAATTGCCTCTTTCATACTTATGTTTTAAATTCTTTAAATGCCCTAGTATTTTTATTTCCTAAGCTACAAGTTCTCCAGATTTCTGAGTTTCTAGTATGTCCTTTCAAAATGTTTGTTTCTTTGGGCCGGCCCAGTGGCTCAGGCGGTTAGAGCTCCATGCTCCTAACTCCGAAGGCTGCGGGTTCTATTCCCACATGGGCCACTGGGCTCTCAACCACAAGATTGCTGGTTCAATTCCTCCACTACCGCAAGGGATGGTGGGCTGCGCCCCCTGCAATCAACAGGCAACTGAACCTGGAGCTGAGCTGCACCCTCCACAACGAAGACTGAAAGGACAACAAGTTGAAGCTGAACGGCACCCGCCACAACTAAGATTGAAAAAAAAAAAATGTTTGTTTCCTTGAAATATTTGATGAAACTCCTACAAAACAGTTCTCAGTTGTGAGTCTTCCTGGGTAGTAATTATGTTGTAGCATTTGTGAGATTTTGTTCTAGCTTGGAGCTTGCTTGGTTGTTTACCTCTGGCCCTAGACTAGTTTGGAAAAAGCAGCTCTGGTGCTCACCCTCAGGTGAGTGCTATGCATGTCTGACTGAATATTTTCTGTTTCTTGTTTATCGAGAAATCTTTTCCCTTGTTTTCATCCGCAGTTATATATTTATTATATTATCATTTATCTATGTTTAGAGAAAAAGGTAAAAGTTTCAGTATGTACTTTCTCCTCTAGTATTAGAAACCCAAAATTTTATTTTGTTATTTTCTTTTACATAATAGCTTTATAAGGTTGTAATACCTTTGCTTTCCCAACATCTTGTAATGATCAGTGGTAAAACTTCTGGAGTTAAAAAGAATTAGAGGGTATGACTGACTGGAGCATAAATTCACCGAGACATTAGTTTCTTTTCACATTCTCTGCCTAGATGGGAATAAAGCCTAGATGGGAAAAAGTGAATAGTGTGATTTGGGAATACTTGTAAATGTATCAGGCTGGTTCTATTGGGCTTTTAAACAATTTAAAAAGGGTGGATAGCAAGCAATCTCAAGATAAAGAAGTAGATACAAGATAGTACGAATGGAACTGCAGGCCAGTGTGGGTCCCCAAGAATAGACCATTGGAAACATAACAACTGTGCTCTATCATGCCACTGTGATATAATCTGGTGTGTGTCTTAAAGAGATGACAGGAAACTGACCCACATTTCAATTCAACATTCTCTATTTGACAAGATATCTCACTTGCCGTCTTATTATTATTTATCTCAGAGTGATCACAAGGGTTTCCTAGTGACCCTTAGGATTAGGTGAATGCTCACATCTGACCTTCTCTCTGTTTATTTTGTTCCTATTTAGATTTCACTACAATACTTAAGAGTTCTTTGATGATTTGCTGCTGTTGACCCACTAACTGTCATTAACAGTATCTGATTTTTCACCTTTCCTTCAGTGGAGACAATCTAATTTCCACTGAGAGACTCTACTGACAATCTTTTGGCTGGGTGATAAGACAGAAAAAAAAAGTGAATTAAGGGTATATAGAAAGACTAATCTTGAAGTTCTTTAACTGTGTTGTAGCTCTGTGTTCCTTAGGCCACAGCCTGACATATATGTCAGTCTTCCCTCCCCCTTGTTGGGTCATCTTTCTCAGTATGTGCTGGGAAAGGGAGGCTTTGTGTAATATCTCTTCTCTGGAAGTTGTCCCCTCAGTACTGTGTGTCCTTCCTACAGCTCTGAGCTCTGTTACAGCCCTATGATCATTTCTATATCTGGAACTCCCAGACAGAGTTCCCTAGACAGACTATTTCAATATGGGTGTCTGTGGGAGGACAGTGTGAATGAGCTGCCACCAGTAGAGTTGTAAAGATGTCACAGTTTGATAAACTCAGGGGACACCATTAATTCAACACCAAGCTTATGTAGCTTTAAACATTGTTGCAGGAGAGGCACAACATACAGCATATGCATTCCTATTGAGAATTTGTAAAATAGCCCAGGCACAGCTTCAAGGTCCCATCACTGCATGGGCCACTCTTATTTGTAAGAGGTGAAGCAAAATGTATCAGGATTCCTTAGCACAAGGAAACTGGTATCCTTTGCCAATCGTGTGGATCCTTCATGGGTGTGTGACTGGCTCTCAGTTTTCCTGTTGATAGATCACATTAATAATATTATAAATAGAGAATCTTGAGAACCACATTCTGGTTGCTCTGAGAAACATTACACAGAAGCAGACAACCTTGGGCATGCTTCCTGTATGGTCAGGTCAGTATGTTCTGTATGTAAGTATTGGGATCCATTTTCATATCTGAGCCTAGAGGGGAGTTTGCCAGTCCAGCTCTTAAGCCTCTCATTTCAGTGGGACTATCCACACTTCCTTTTACTGTTTGTTTTCCATATTCTTTACAATGTTCCCCCACAAAGTTGTGAAGCTATGCCATATCTTTTAATGGGTGGGCTAACGAGATTTATAACATATAAAATATGAGGTCTGACAATTAAGTTCGCAAACTTGTTGCAACGATGTTGCTAACCTTTTTTGATATCAGAGGGATTATTCGTTATGAATTTGTATCAATTGGACAAACAGTTGATTGAGTTTACTATTTGGAAGTGCTGAAAAGGCTGCATAAAAAAATTAGACGACCTGAACTTTTCCCCAATTCATGGCTCTTGCATCATGACAATGCACCAGCTCACATGGCACTGTCTATGAGGGAGTTTTTAGCTAGTAAACAAATAACTGTATTGGAACACCCTCCCTACTTGCAAGATCTGGCCCCCAGTGACTTCGTTCTTTACCCAAAGATAAAGAAAATATTGAAAGGAAGACATTTTGATGACATTCAAGACATCAAGGGTAATATGACGACAGCTTTGATGGCTATTCCAGAAAAAGAGTTCCAAATTGCTTTAAAAGGTGGACTAGGCATTGACCTCAGTACATAGCTTCCCAAGGGGAGTACTCAAAGGTGATGGTAGTGATATTTCGCAATGAGGTATGTAACAGTTTTTCCAGGATGAATTCGCGAACTTAATTGTCCGACCTCGTATATACTTCAATATTAATTTTTTTCATAGTACAAGAGAAATTCATCCAAGAAGCTAAACCCTTCGTGCAGGAGTCACTTTCTTTTGGATTTTCCCAGTTCTTAATCTTTCTTCATTCTCTTCATGCCATATCTTTTTGGAAACTATTCTTTTAACTTGGTCATATAACTAGTAATCACATTTCTAAAAGCCTAATCCTTACCCTTAAGAATAAAACTTGCCTCAACATTCATCACCCTACCCTCAGCAGTACTGTCTCCTACTAGTCTGTTTCACATATCCTTCTTTTTTATTTTTCTATTTTTCTATTTTTTTATTTTTTATTTATTTTATTTATTTATTTATTTATTTATTTATTAATTTTTTTAAATTTATTGGGGTGAAAATTGTTAGTAAAATTACATAGATTTCAGGTGTGCAATTCTGTATCACATCATCTATAAATTACATTGTGTGTTCACCACCCAGAGTCAGTTCTCCTTCCATCACCATATATTTGATCCCCCTTACCCTCATCTCCCACCCCCAACCCCTTAGCCTCTGGTAACCACTAAATTACGTTCCCCAGATTAATTTTCAAACCCCGTGGCCATCCTGTGGTCACCGACTGCCCTCCAATCCCCTCACCCTACCCCCGACCCCCAACCCCCCGCCCATCTAGCAACCCTCAGTTTTTCCTCTTTGTCTCCAAAACTGTTTCTGATTAGTTCATTCACTTATTCTTTTCTTTAGATTCCGCATATAAGAGAGATCATATGGTACTTATCTTTCTCTGTCTGACTTATTTCACTTAACATAATGTTCTCTAGGTCCATCCATGCTGTTGCAAATGGTAAGATTTATTTCTTCTTTATGGCTGCGTAATACTCCATTGTATACATGTACCACAGTTTCTTAATCCAGTCATCTACCGATGGGCATTTCGGTTGTTTCCATGTCTTAGCTATTGTGTATAGTGCTGCAATAAACATAGGAGTGCATAAAGATTTTTGAATTGGAGTTTTGGATTTCTCCAGATAGATACCTAGGAGTGGAATTACTGGATCATACGGTAGTTCCATTTTCAGATTTTTGAGATACCTCCATACTGTTTTCCATAGTGGCTGCACCAATCTGCAATCCCACCAACAGTGCACAAGCATTCCCTTTTCTCCACATCCGCGCCAGCACTTGTTGTTTGTTGATTTATTGATGATAGCCATTTTGACTGGGGTGAGGTGGTATCTCATTGTGGTTTTTATTTGGACTTCTCTGATGGTTAGTGAGGTTGAGCATTTCTTCATATATCTGTATGCCATCTGTATGTCCTTTTTAGAAAAATGTCTCTTCAAGTCCTCTGCCCATTTTTTAATTGGGTCTTTTGTTTTTTTGGAGTTGAGTTGAGTGAGTTTTTCATAGATTTGTGATATTAATCCCTTATCAGATATATCATTGGCAAATATTTTTTCCCATTCAGTAGGATCCCTTTTTGTTTTATTGATGGTTTCCTTTGCTGTGAAAAAACTTTTTAGTTTGATATAATCCCACATGTTTATTTTTTCTCTTACTTCCCTCACGCGAGGGGATATATCAGTAAAAATCTTACTCCGGGTAATGTCTGAGAAGTTTCTTCCTATATTTTCTTCTAGGTATTTTATGGTTTCAGATCTTACAGTTAAGTCTTTAAGCCATTTTGAATTTATTTTTGTATATGGTGTAAGGAGGTGGTCCATCTTCATTTTTTTGCATGTGTCTGTCCAGGTTTCCCAGCACCATTTATTGAATAGACTGTCTTTACTCCATCGTACATTCTTGCTTCCATTGTCGTACATTAAATGGCCATATAGGCGTGGATTTATTTCTGGGCTCCCTATTCTGTTCCATTGATCTATGTGTCTGTTTTTATGCCAGTACCATGCTGTTTTGATTACTGTAGCCTTGTAGTATAATTTGAAGTCAGGTATTGTTATACCTCCCACTTTGTTCTTATTTCTCAAGATTGCCTTTGCTATTCGGGGTCTTTTATGGTCCCATCTAAATTTTAGGATTATATGTTCTATTTCTGTGAAAAACGTCGTTGGTAGTTTGATAGGAATTGCGTTGAATATGTATATTGCCTTAGGCAGTATGGACATTTTACCTATATTAATTCTTCCTATCCATGAACATGATATGTGTTTCCATCTATTTATATCTTCCTTCATTCCTTTCTTCAGTGTCTTATAATTTTCTGAGTACAGATCTTTTACTTCTTTGGTTCAATTTATTCCCAGGTATTTTATAGTCTTTGGAGCAATTGTAAATGGGATTGTTTTTTTAATTTCTCCTTCTGATGTTTTATTATTGGTATATACAAATGCAACTGATTTCTGAATATTAATTTTGTATCCTGCTACTTTACTAAATTCATCTATCAGCTCTAATAGCTTCTTGGTGGAGTCTTTAGGGTTCTCTATATATAGTATCATATCATCTGCATACAATGATAATTTTACTTCCTCCTTACCAATTTGGATGCCTTTTATTTTTTTTTTCTTGTCTGATTGCTGTGGCTAGAACTTCTAGCACTATGTTGAATAGAAGCGGAGATAGTGGGGAACCTTGCCTTGTTCCTGATCTTAGGGAGAATGGTTTTAGCTTTTCCCCATTGAGTATGATGTTAGCTGTGGGTTTGTCATATATGGCCTTTATTATGTTGAGATATGATCCCTCTATTCCCACTTTCTTAAGGGTTTTTATCATAAATGGCTGTTGGATTTTATCAAATGCTTTTTCTGCATCTATTGATATGATCATGTGATTTTTATTTTTCATTTTGTTAATGTGGTGTATCACATTAATTGATTTGCAGATGTTGAACCACCCTTGCATACCAGGGATGAATCCCACTTGATCATGGTGTATGATCTTTTTAATGTATTGCTGAATTCTGTTCGCTAATATTTTGTTGAGGATTTTTGCATCTATGTTCATTAGAGATATCGGCCTCTAGTTTTCTTTTTTTGTGGTGTCTTTGTCTGATTTTGGGATCAGAGTGATAGTAGCTTCGTAAAAAGTGTTTGGGAGTCCTCCTTCCTTCTGGATTTTTTGGAAGAGCTTGAGGAGAATAGGTGATAATTCTTTTTTGAACGTTTTGTAAAATCACCTGTAAAGCCATCTGGTCCAGGGCTTTTGTTTGTTGGGAGACTGTTGATTACTGATTCAATTTTCGTGGTGGTAATCAGTCTATTCAGGTTTTCTGTTTCTTCTTGAGTTAGCCTTGGGAGGTTGTACGCCTCTACAAAATTGTCCATTTCTTCCAAATTGTCAAATTTGTTGGCATATAGTTGCTCATAGTAACTTCTTAAAACTTTTTTTATTTCTGCAGTGTCCGTTGTCACTTCTCCTCTTTCATTTCTGATTTTATTAATTTGGGTCCTCTCTCTCTTTTTTTTAATGAGTCTGGCTAAAGGTTTGTCGATTTTGTTTATCTTCTCTAAGTACCAACTCTTGGATTCATTGATCTTTTGTATTGTTTTTCTGGTTTCTATTTCATTTATTTCTGCTCTGATCTTTATTATCTCCTTCCTTGTACTCCCTTTGGGCTTATTTTGCTGTTCTTTATCCAAATCCCTTAACTGTGAAGATAAACTGTTGATTAGTGATGCTTCTTGTTTCTTTAGGTAGGCCTGCAAAGCTATGAATTTCCCTCTTAGGACTGCTTTCGCAGCATCCCATAGATTTTGGGTCGTCGTGTTTTCATTTTCGTTTGTCTCAAGATATCTTTTGATTTCTTCCTTGATCTCCTGCTTGACCCATTCATTATTTAGTAATAAGTTATTCAGCCCCCATGAATTGGTGTGTCCTCCAGTTTTTTTCCTGTAGTTCATTTCTAATTTCATAGCATTGTGATCAGAGAAGACAATTGGTATGATTTCAATTTCCTTAAATTTATCAAGACTTGTTTTGTGACCTAACATATGGTCTATCTTGGAAAAGGTTCCATGTGCGCTTGAGAAAAACGTGTATTTTGCAGCATTGGGGTGAAATGTTCTGAAAATATCGATTAAATCCAAGTGGTCCAATGTATCATTTAAGGCTGTTGTTTCCATATTGATTTTCTGTCTGGAAGACCTGTCCCTTGTTGTCAGAGGTGTGTTGAAGTCCCCTACTATGATAGTGTTACTGTTGATCTCTGTCTTTATGTCAGTCAGTACCTGTTTTATATATTTAGGTGCTCCTATGTTGGGTGCATAGATGTTTACTAGGGTTATGTCCTCTTGTTGGATCGATCTCTTTATTATTATATAGTGCCCATCTTTATCTTTTAATATGTTCTTCATTTTAAAGTCTATTTTGTCAGATATAAGTATTACAACTCCAGCTTTTTTCTCGTTTCCATTTGCATGAAATATCTTACTCCAACCCTTCACTTTCAGCCTGTGTGTGTCTTTTGTTCTGAGGTGAGTCTCTTGTATACAGCATATACAAGGGTCTTGCTTTCTTATCCAGTCCGCCACCCTATGTCTCTTGATTGGAGAATTTAATCCATTTACATTTAAAGTGATTATTGATAGGTACATAGTTATTGCCATTTTTAAATTTGTAGTTAGGTTGTTTTGATCTTTCTTCTATTTACAGAAGTCCTTTTAGTATTTCTTGCAATGCTGGCTTGGTGGTAATAAATTCCTTTAGCTTATTTTTTTCTGGAAAGCTCTTTATCTCTCCATCAACTTTAAATGATAGCCTTGCTGGATAAAGCAATCTAGGTTGTAGGCCTTTGTTTTCCATCACTTTGAGTATCTCCTGCCACTCCCTCCTGGCCTTCAATGTTTCTGTAGAAAAATCATTTGATAGTCTTATGGGAGTTCCCTTGTATGTAACCCTCTGTCTTTCTCTTGCTGCTTTTAGGATTCTCTCTTTGTCTTTAAGCTTTGCCATTTTAACTATAATGTGTCTTGGTGTGGACCTGTTTGGATTTATCCTGGTTGGAACTCTCTGCACTCCTGGGCTTTTATGTTTTTTTCCTTCATCAGATTGGGGAAGTTTTCAGACATTATTACTTCAAATATGTTCTCAATCCCTTGCTTCCTCTCTTCACCTTCTGGTATTCCTATGATGCGCATGTTGTTGTGCTTGATGTTATCCCAGAGGTCTCTTAAGCCATCCTCATTGTTTTTTATTCTTTTTTCTTTCTGTTGTTCCGTTTGGGTGATCTCTGCTACCTTGTCTTGTAAGTCGCTGATTCGATCCTCTGCTTCATCTAACCTGCTGGTAATTCCTTCAAGTGAGTTCTTAATTTCGGTAATTGTGTTCTTTAGTTCTAACTGGTTGTTCGTTATGATTTCTACATCCTTCTTTATGTCCTCTCTAAGCTCCTTAAACATTCTTATCACCAGTGTTCTGAACTCTGTCTCTGAAAGGTTGGTTACATCTGCTTCATTTGGTTCCAGTTGTGGAGGTTTCTTCTGTTCTTTTATTTGGGACGTGTATCTTTGTTTCCCCATTCTGGCTGACTCTCTGTTTATTTTGATATATTAGGTAGATCCCCTAGAGTTATTAGTTCTTGCTAGGTTATCTTATGTAGTATGTGTCCTTTATATTTGACTCCCACCACGTTGTCCTTCTCCTCTGCGTGTGCTCCAAAGGTGACTCTTGTGTTGTGCACACTGTTCCGTTCAAGAAGATCTTTAATTGCTTTTTGCTTGTGAGTAGGTGGGGTTAACTCCTGGGCTGACCCGTTGTGAGACTTGGCTCTGCCCCCTGCATGGCGCCCTGCTGCGTGAGGGTTGACCACCCAAATGTCGTTTGGCCTCTATGGGCTCCAGTGCCTGCAGAGAACCCTCTCTGGGTGTGTGACCTGCAGGTCAAACCCGGCAGCACTCTGGTTTGGTCTGGAGTTGGCCCCTGGATATGCTGAATCCCGTGCCTCTCAAGCTCCTGGTCTCTGTGCTCTCCGATCCGCCCTAGGATCCTGTGTGTGCCCGGAACTGCGGGTACCATCGCGGTTTTCGCCACCACCGGCTGAGACTCCGCTGCGGGCTGGGATTTCCCGCCGCCGCCGGCCGCGCGTTTTCACTCCGCTCCTTTCCTTCCTTCCCGTGCTCGCCCAATTAGCTCACCTTCAAGTAATCCCTTCTTTTTTAAATCTCAGTGTCTATAAGCTAATTGTCGAAACAGAGCCTTACAAATCTCCCATAAGAAAACATTAACTTTTATATAGAAAGAAAGGGAAAAAAACATACATTTAAACTATGGTAATTTGCAAGATTGTCTCTCTCAGAACAGAGTCAGGATTTTGCATTATTAGGCAGAGCACTCATAATTTCTCCCCTATATTCTCCCTTTCAACTCTGTGTCTTTATTGTTCACAAAAATAAGCAACAGACTTAATAGTGAGTCATACAATTTTCAATTATCTCCTACTGCCTGCTTTGAAAGTACATGATTAACACTCAGGCACCAGTGGCTAACTTATTCCAGTAATGGAGTCAGTGTGTATTTTAAAACATAACATTTTCTTTAAACAACATTCCTTGAATTTTGCTCTTTTTAGTAAATAAGATCTGAATCAAAGATAATGTAAAATAATTCTCTTCCACATGAACATAAAGAGATTCTATCCTATTTTTTCCAATTGAGGTGAGTTTTTCTCTGCATAGTTTGGCTTTTTTTAAATCTATTTTTGCTTCACATATATAAATTGGAATATATTTTGTTTTTAGTAAGCTCTCTTCTGAAAAATGTTTGAAAACTAATGTTCTAAGATAAGAGATGTATGCTTTTTAGTTAATGTTTTGCAATGGTATAGTCTCCATTCCCGTGCTTTCTCCATAGAAATGAGAAAAGAATAAAACATTGTTTAGTTTGGGGGTAATCAAATGATCAATGACAATTGAATATATGCTATTCATATAACAAATTATTTTTGTTTGTAAAGCATGAGTACTAGCAAATATTCACGCTAGGACATAGGATTTAAGAATGAAGTGAAAGACATAATACTAATTAAAGCACAGTTCCTTGAAAGCTGCTAAGAAAAGAATAATAAAGATTTCTCTATGCTGTACTTTACATCCTTGTGACTATATTTGTAACTGGCAATTTGTACTTCTTAATCCCTTTCTCTTTTTTCATCCAACACCCCAACACCCAAAGTCAATAATATTGTAATAATCATATATGGTGTCATATGGGTACTAGACTTATCAGGGTGATCACTTAGTAGGTATATACGTGTCTAATCACTATGTTGCACACCTGAAAGTAATGTAATATTGTATGTCAACTGTAATTGAAAAATAAAATAAAAAGGATTCCTTTCGAAGTTCTAAATCTTCTCATTTATTTTTATGAATAAAGTTTGTCCTTTAAATGCTTCATTTGTAACTCATTTCAATTTTTGTTTCTCAGGCTAAAGATGAAGTTGTTCAATGAAAGGGTCACACAAATTTAGTAGCCAAATCACAAAATAAAGAAAGTCTCTTGTTCTGGGCTTCGGTTCATGGCCACAGAGAATTGTAGTCTGGTGGGCAATGCTGGCAGAGAAAACTGTATGTATGCCCTCTGCTGAGAGAATTTTTGGTATGGCATTTCCATTGCAAATATAAAAGTAATGAGAAAAGAGAGAGAAAAAAAGAACAACATTAGGAAAACCCACCCGCTGGGCTTAGTACGTGTTTGCATAGGTCACAGGTTGACATCAGGCAATAATAGGCCATCTCTTTGGCAGTGGGCTATGGTAACTGTAAGTGAAGAGTAAGGATATTGAAATGTAACCAGTCTTCTATCCAGGTCCCTGTGATGAGCAGTATGTACAGCTCATGCCTCAGGTGATTGATCTTATATTGCAGTGGATCACCAATGGCAGCAAACTAGTGGCACTGCATCATTGTGTGTAGGAAAATTATGATGTGAATAGGCAATAAGAATAGAAAATATGGGCAGCAAAACCCTGAAAATTGATGATCTGCCTTTGCCTTCAAAGGTAAAACAATCACTAAAGATAAACTCATGTCAAAAGACAGGTTTGCCAAGGGAAAAAAAAAGGTTAAGGTGTAAATTCAAAAGGAACAGACAGTAAGTCCAAGTATAACATTTCCCAAGAGGATACATAATTTAAAAGATAAGAACGGGATAATAAAAATTAGTTGCCAGCCCTTACCAATTCCCAGTAGGATGAACTCAGACCTCACTCTGTGACTTAGTATTTTAGAGAAGAGTCAACACAAATATATCAATGAAAAGAAAGTTTTTCTTAATATCAAGATCTTTCTAAATAAATAGCTTTTTGATTCAAAAGGTAGAAAGGACAAACAAAGTGTTAATAATTTATATGTTGAATTAGTGAGCCAGTCCTCTTAACAGTATCTATCTATAAACTGAGGCTTCTAATTTCAGGTAATTTTCATTAGCACTTTTCTCAAGGGGAAAGTCTTTGAATAGAGTCTTGGATTCATCGTTTCCATTGTTTCGTCTTGTAAACATCCATAAAACCAACAAATATGATTCTCCCCAGTCCTCCTTCCATTTATACCCAGGACTGGCACAGTCCATGCCCATTGGCCTCTACCTCTGCTCCTGGCATTGCTCTAATTTCTGTACTTATGATTTCATTAAAACTATAGACCCTTCTCTGACAATAAGAAAAAAAAAACTCACATAAAGACATTTATTTCATCCAACCTCTAAACTCATCACATTACATGGGAGCATTAAAGATAATGGACAGGACAAGAACACTGTCTCAAGTGAAACATATAATGTCATTATTACGACTCACAAAACAGAAAAGTCTCTCACAAAACATCTTATGATTTTGATAGATTTCAGTTTTTACTTACTTTTACTTTGAAAGAAGCAAATCTCTCTGTGTATGAGAAATTAAATGAACTTGGTTTTGATCTTCCTTTGGAATTTTTTTTTCTACATAGTCATAGTTCTTGTCATGGAAATATTGATTTAGTAGTTCTTATTCTAGACTTTGGTAATTATCAAATGTAATTATGGGACAAAAATTGATGACGATTTCCTTGCAAATCAGTGACTGTCGTCAGAACTATTTAGTTGGTGTGTGTCATAATATGACATTTTATTTAATAATTTTTATTTTTCAGTTACAGTTGACATACAATATTATATTAGTTGCTGGTGTGCAACATAGTGATTAGACATTTATATAACTTATGAAATGATCACCCTGATAAATCTACTAACCATTGGACAACATATATAATATTATTGACTATATTCCCTATGCTATTATAATTGAAATCCCCATGACTATTTTGTAACTACCAATTTGTACTTCTTAATCCCTTCCTCTTTTCCACCCAACCTCCAAAACCCCCTCCCATCTAGCAACCATTAAAATGTTCTCTGTATTTATGTGTTTATTTCTCTTTGTTCATTTATTTATTTATTATTATTATTATTATTATTATTATTAATTTTTAGATTCCACATATAAGTGAAATCATATAGCATTTGTCTTTCTCAGTCTTATTTACTACACTTAGCATAATACTCTTTCAGTCTATCCATGTTGTTGCAGATGGCAAGATTTTATTCTTTTTATGGCTAAGTAATATTCCATTGTATATATATGTACCACTCTTTTATCCATTCATCTACTGATGAGTTCTTAGGTTGCTTCCATATTTTAGCTATTGTAAGTAATGCTACAATGAACATATGGATGCATATGTCTTTTCAAATTAGTGTTCTGGGTGTCTTCAGATAAATACCCAGAAGTGGAATTACTGGGTCCTTCTTTGTCTCTTGTTTTAAAGTCTATTTTATCTGATATAAGTATCGCTACCCCAAATTTGTTTTTTGTTTGTTTGTTTCCATTTTCATGAAATATGTTTTTTCATCCCTTTACTTTCAGTCTGTATGTGTCTTTCAATCTGAAGGGAGTGTCTTGTGGGCAGCATACGTAAGGGTCTTGTTTTCTTATCCATTTGGCCTCCCTATATCTTTTTTTTTTTTTTTAATTTATTGGGGTGACCATTGTTAGTAAAATTACATAGATTTCAGGTGTACAATTCTGTATCACATCATCTATAAATTACATTGTGTGTTCACCACCCAGAGTCAGTTCTCCTTCCATCACCATATAGTTGATCCCCTTTACCTCATCTCCCACCCCCCACCTATATCTTTTTTTTTCCACCTATATCTTTTGAGTGAAGCATTTAATCCATTTACATTTAAAGTAACTGTTGATAGATATGTAGATATTTTACTACTCATTTTTTCATAATTTTTTTTCTTCTTCTTAAATAAATCCCTTTAACAGTTCTTGTAATACTGGTTTGGTAGTAATGAACTCCGTTAGCTTTTTCTTGGCTGGGAAGCTCTCCCTCTGTCCTTAGATTCTGAATGATATCTTTGCTGGGTAGAGTAATCTTGGTTGTATGTCCTTGCTTTTCATCACTTTGAATATTCCTGCAAATCCTTTCTAGCCTGCAAAGTTTCTATTGAGAAATCACCTGATAGTCTTTTCTTTTTTTAATTAAAGTTTATTGGGGTGACAATTGTTAGTAAAGTTACATAGATTTCAGGTGTACAATTCTGTAATACATTATCTGTATTTCACATTGTGTGTTCACCACCCAGAGTCAGTTCTCTTTCCATCACCATATATTAGATGCAAACTAAAATTTCTAACGTAAAAACTCAGATGGTTTGCCATCATTAAAAAAAGGATGTTTAAAAAAATACTAAGATAAAGCAAGCAGTCCTTACAAAATTTAAAAACATGATTACAAAATTCACTAGAAATGCTGAAAGATAAAGAAAAAGCAATCACTCAGACTACAGAATAAAACTAAAGAAAAAGAAGCCATCAGGGAGGTCTAAGGTCTAACCAATTAGAATTTTCAAAAACATGCAAAATACAGTGGAGGAAATCATTAAAAACATAATGAAAGAATATTTCTCTGAGTTAATAAAGACACCTGCCTTCACGTTGAAAGCACTTTCCCTGTTACTTTCATGGAATTCAAGCTCAAGAGTCCAACTTGTGTGAGCAGACTAATCCCCGCCTCTGCCAGCAGCTTGGCAACCCATCGTCCTGGACGTAGGAGGGTTGAAACCATCACCACAGAATAATAAACCAAGGCCAATAAAACAAGAAGTCTTGGTGGAAGTTAAAGTATTTATTGATGTGTTTAAATTCCGTACATTCTCCACAGATCAGATTAAAGAGTTTGTAGGTAAAGTTTATCTGTGCATAGTGGGAAGAGACATGGATAAGGGAAAGGAGGGGAGAAGGAAAAAAAAAAAGTCACAAGGAAATAGAAAAAAATACACCACAGGTTACCAGAACCTTCAGAATAATAAGAATAGGGCATCCACTACTGCTTTCCTTCTAAGTCCAGTTCTTCCACAGAAATTAGCCTGTAGTTTGTACATGAACTTCACTGTCCACTGTTTACTTACTGTAGCTTTTCACAGCTCACTTCCCTCCCAAGAAATGTCTGAATGCGCTCTTTCCCTCTTTGGACATTTCCTTCTGGAGGCACTGATTCTTGTCCCTCCCTCTTTGTACCTTGACTACTCTGCCCTCCCTCTCCCATCACCAGCCTTGTTGGTGTTCGCTCAGAGAAGACTGTAGTCGCAGGTGACCAGTGGCCGGGGAGAGACCATGGGAGGTTTGCTTTCTGTGGAAGGAGAATATTCTCAGTTACACCTGATATGGTCAGTAGACACCATGGGAAGTGGTGAAGATTTTGTTTCCTTCACACGAGTCTCTGTAATGCTTGTATAGTTCGCATTAATGCTTACAGCTGATAGTCTTATGGGAGCTCTTTTGCAGGTAACTAACTGCTTTTATCTTGCTGCATTTAAGATTCTGTCTTTGATTTTAAGCTCTGGAATTTGAATTATGATGTGTCTTGGTGTGGGCCTGTTTGAATTCATCTTGTTTGGGATTCTCTGACTTCTTAGACTTATATGTCTATTTCCTTCACTAGGTTAGGGAAGTTTTCTGTCATTATTTCTTCAAATAGGTTTTCAATTCCTTGCTCTTTCTCTTCTCTTTCTGGTACTTCAATGATGTGAATGCTGGTATGCTGGTATTGCCCCAGAGGCCTCTTAAACTAACCTCATTTCTTTTCATTCTTTTTCCTTTTCACCATTCTTATTGGGTGTTTTCTGCTACCTTACCCCTAAATCACTGATTTGGTTCTCTGCTTCATCTAATCTACTGTTGATTCCCCCTAATGTATTCTTTATTTCAGTTATTGCATTATTTATTTCTGACTGGTTCTTTTTTTTTTCTATCTCCATTTTTAGTTTTCCTATCTCTTTTTGTTAAAGTTCTCACTGAGATCATTGAGCACCCTTAGAACCAGTGTTTTGAACTCTGCATCTGGTAGATTACTTGTCTCCATTTTATTTAGTTCTTTTTCTGGAGCTTTGTTCTGTTCTGTCATTTGCGACATGTTTTTCTGCTTCCTGCTTTGGCTGCCTTCCTGTGTTTGTTTCTATATATTAAGTAGAACTGCTATTACTCCCGGTCTTGGTAAAGTAACCTTATGTAATAGGTGTTCTGTGGGTCCCAGTGGCTCAGTTTCCCTGGTCTCCTGAACCAGGTATTCCAGGTGTGTTTCTTGTGTGGGTTGTTTGTGCCCTCCTGTCATAGTCGAGCCTTGATTGCTGTTGGTATGTCAGTGTGTGGGAGTGTTGACAATCAGGCTGATTGGTTGTGAGGACTGGTTGTAGTCCCATGTCGTTGTGAGACCAGCCTGATCAATGTCTTCACCCTTCCTACCAGTCTCACCTTGGCTTCTTCTGCATACTTTAGTTACAGGACTTCTGTTTAGCTAGACTTTAGTCAGTTTTCAATGACGATCTTTTGTAGCTAAGTTGTAATTTTGATGTGGTCTTCGGATGAGGCTAGCACTGCATTTTCCTACTCTGCCATCTTGACTGAAACTCCAAAAATATGACATTTATGATAATTTTGACATGATTCATACGACATGGTTTTTTCTTGTTTCTCCAAGGCTAATTTTATGTTACTCTGTTATCTCTGAAAGCGCACAAATCAATTTCCTGAATATCATATATAATCAATAAATGTTGTTTAATTGACTGGTTATAAATGTATTTATTAATGACATATTACTTTACTGAACATTTATTGAATATCCACCATGTGAAGGCACTGAGCTAGGTGCTTAATATTTACAATTACATCAAGGAAACTTTACAACCTAGGTGAAAAAGAGAAGGAAGAGAAAAATAATTGAAAATTACTCTTTTAGCTCTATGAGCCAGGATTCTGATATTTGCTTAATGAATATTATCTAATTCTACCAATATCCATATGTGGGAGGTGTTAATATTCATAACAAAGGTGAAGAAACTAAGGCCCTGGAAGTTTACTAGGCCCTATGTCACACAGTATGTATGTAGTATTTCTGGGAATCCAAACCAAATCTGTATTTCTCAGTATCTCTAAAGAATGCTGCTGAAGGAAGTCCATTAGTAAAAATACATACAATCTAGAGAAACACAGAGGAGAAATCAACTTCTCCAGTTTGGCATCATGGAAGAGATAATACTTGAGAGGAGTCCAAATTGAAGAGTTTGGCTGTGATTTATCAAACATTCCTGGACCCACAACACAGTGTGTTTGAGAAAATTACAACTCAGTTTCATACATGGACACGTGAACAGAAATCATAGACATCAGGCTATGAAAGGCTGTGTATGATAGAGTTTACACTTCATACTATGGGCTGTGGAGACCACATGGTGTTCTAACAAGGTGGTATGAATCAGTGTGAATCGGGGGTTGGACTCAGGCAGGAGTAGTGGCTGAGAATTCATTTAGGGGGTCATCAGGGTATCAAAATAAGTGGTAGCAATTAGGAAGGAGATTGGATGATAATTAGGAAAAAATAGTTAAGAAATAGGATATAGAAGTTCATGGACGATCTATCAAGAGGGAGTATGAAAAAGTAAAGGTGTGCTCTTAGTTCCTGATTTAGGCATTTGAGCATGTTGTAATATTATTGTTCAAAAGATGGCAGGGAGGAAGAGAAACGCTAACTTCTCTTGCATAGTATATTAGTTACTTAAAAAGACTTTGATGGAACAAACTGATGGTTGCCAGATGGGAGGGAGGTTGAGGGCCTGGGCAAAAAATGTGAAGGGATTAAAAAGTACAAATTGGTAGTTACAAAATAGTCATGGGCTATAAAGTACAGCATAGGGAATGTAGTCAATAATATTGTAATAAGTATGTATAGTGCCAGGCAGGTAGTAGAGAAATTGAAGGATCACTTCATAAATTGTATAAATGTCTAACCACTATGCTGTACACTTGTAACTAATATAAAATAATATTGAACGTGCACTGTAATTGAAAAAATAAAAAATAAAAAAGCTCTGATGATTGATTCAGAATTATTCTTTTGTGCTCAGTAGAAAGAATAGCTTGAATTGCATTAGAAAAATATTTGAGGTGCTTCTTTATACATAATAGACTGAGGTTGGGAAGAATTGTAAACAGTTATTCAATCATATTTCATAAATCTATAATTTTATCTATAAGCAACCTGGGCTGTACAAAGTATCATAAATATCCAAAGATAGACTGATGTAATAATGTATATTGAGGGAGTCTAATCAGTCATCTTTCTGCCCACTTCCTCATCTCTGAGTACTAAAATTGATGTATAAACGCAATACAATTGAGAGTCAAAATAAAAATGTTGGTTTAATTACTAATAAAGCTGGATTAAGAATGCAAGAGAATAACCTATCTTTCTCCTAAAATCTTGGAACCAGCAGCATCTTGATTTACCCTCCCCTTTCTATTGGTGGGAAGCAGGACACCAACTTCAGCCAGCTGGTTGCCAGGCAACCAGGAACATCTACCTGGATCATCCAGCAGCCTGCTGGTTTGTCTTTAGAACACAACATAAATTGATTTAATATCAAGGACACAGTGCATGCTCAGCCAAAAATGCATTCTCAAATCTATTTCTCATCACAAATTATGTCTAGCTACATTTTTCAATATAGCTCAAAAGATGAAGCTGTAAAATGAGCACCCACAACAGTGTGAAAATATGCTAAGTAATATAACGCCAACAAAATTAAACTGCATATGAAAATCACTTCTGAATAATAAATTTCTTATTAAAATTTCAGAAATGAATTAAAAATAAATATGAAATACACTTTTGTTGTATATCAGAGTTCAAAGAATTAAGAGTTCAAATTTCTTCCCTCCATAATTTCATGTTCATTTTTTTCTGAAGCTGAGGGGCCTTATTTGGGGTCATGGTTCCTTCTTTTGTAGCTAATTTGTGGCCTCTCTCCTTATGAAATAGGGCAAGGCTCCTTTAATATTTCCCAATTTAAACTGCTTTAACATGGAGATTCTTCATTAATTTCCACTTTCCCAAGTGGAAATACAACATTTTCAGAAAACCAGCCCAATACCTAAAATATTACAAACAAAAGGAAAAATCTTTTAGCAACATATAGCAACATTCCAAACAAAATAATATTCTCAGGACCTGGTACGTGATATAATTTCAACCCAACTGCTATTCCAATTAGGAACTATGTAAAAGACCTAGTCATTCTAGGGGTTAGGAGCATAGGCAGAGAAATGTGAGACAAAGGAGAAAATCTTGATGTCAGGCCTAACAGGATGTCAGCCAGTTTATGTAGGTTGCTTGGAGTGCATAAACAGTGAATTTGGATTTAAAATTCAATTGCGAGAAATATTCTTTTGAGAGGTTTTTTATGGTATTAGGCTGCCATATCCTGGGGAAGAATTTATGTGTAGATGCTTGTTCTCTTTAGTAAACAAATTTCAGGTATTTCTGGGTTTTTTTTCTTTTGTTTTATTTTTTTACAATATTCAGAATTACAGTGGTGACATCAGTCTCCTGGTTTTACTTAAGGCTCCCTTCATTTGATGTTAAGTTTCTTAAAGATAAGATTCATGTTCATTTTATTTTCTTCCTAACCATTGTACAAATCCTAACTATTGTACATAATAAGTGATCATAAATATGTTGATTAATAATACATAATCCTGTATATGCTTAACCTATCAATCTCCATTTCTTTTAAGCCTAGTGTTTCTGTCACAGCAATTATGAATAAAGTATAATCATTCTAACTCATTTTATAATCAGGGTACCCCACATTTGTAATTCTGTAAAACAATGCTTATGGACTTGCATTTTTCCCAGCCAACAAATCCTTCCCTCTACAGAGATGATTTGCTCTAAGTTTGCACAGCACTGTATCCCATGCTACTCACTGCCCAACCTATACAAATGTTCCAAAACTGTTAGGGGCTAACCATTTAATTGTTTCTTGCCCACTTAAGTGAGTTTTAGACAAAGCTATTTCCTATTATGTGCGCACGGTTTTCATAGTTTAGGAGAATTATGAAGACTTAATATTAATATGTTAATGGACAAAGCCAGCATATTTTAGAAGTCTTCTGGCTTTAGACCATTTGACTCCAGGGCTCTGACTAGTACAGAGTATAGGACAATTTTGTTTTGTAGAAAATGTGAGATTCTAAAACACCATTGGGTGTTGTAAGAGCATGGATTGAGACTAAGTGCTGAGTGAGATGAACGATAGAATTCTGGGAAACAATTCCTTTTCTAATTCTCCTGCACCTAGATCAAAAATGTGTTCACAGGAGATTCCATGGACTGTAGAGTCTGAGCGCAATGGCTAAGGACCTTGTAATGGTCTGAGTTTACTGTGTCTTCTATCCTGCAATCATATTGGGTACCTGTATAATATTGAGATTGATGGGGTATATTTGTTCCAGGCTGAGGTATTTGGCGGGGCATATATGCAGAAGTGGTCTAGCCTTATGTTCTAATGCCCATTAGTCTGGGTATGAAAGTAGTCAACAATGTTTCTAGAGGTAAACTTACTCATTCCCATATTATAATGAACAGCCTTGTGGTCACTGGTGATATTTAGGTCCAAGAATCTGTGTTTTCTGTCTTGAAAAATATTGCTGTTGTAATATATCTTGCTTGTACAACTTGTCTTCTATAGTCTTATAATAAATAAATCCTGTTATTTGGTTGACTGGTGTTTTTGCCTATTGTTTCATATCTAATATTTGCAACTAGCTGGCAACAAGCTAGTGGAAGAGGAATTGTTTTTTATTTGGTGAATAATTTAGCAAGAATTTCATGCCAAGAAAAAAAAAATATTTCTTTCTGTCCCATTGTCATTTCTCATTTGCATTCTTTGCTCTATTCATACTCTCTCTCATTTCCCCAACCAGATATATTGGAATCACAAAATTAGTGTTTCAGAATTGGAAGAGAACTTAGAAATTATCTAGTCCAGTGGACAAAGCATTTTTGATATCGTTTATATCTCCTATCCTAAAAAGGGATGCTTCACCCAAATGAGATAAGATCCTGGTATGATCATTTTTGCCCCATGATTCTAGCTGACAGCTTTTATCACATTCTCAGCAAGATAAGTCTCATACGTTTTATTCAGTTTTTCAGAATGTCATTTTTGATAAAATAGAAGACAAGGGGAATTAATAGTAGAAAGCCAATTAATAAGTACAGTAGGAATAATTAAATTGCAAAAATCATTATTTGGCAACTATTATAATAATTGATTCAGGCAAGCATCATACTTTGATGCATAAACCAGTAGGTAAAACTTTGAGGAGTAACAGGATATCTACATAATTGCAAAATACCCCTCCTCCCCTCGAAGTCACTATTAATTAGGAAAGTGAAATGATAACTTTGTACTTGAGTAATCTGGCAGATACCACCTTAACCAAATGATCAAAACTGACCTCACTACTAATGGGATAAATCCACAGCAAGTGCTTCCTGATGTGATATACTGGGAAGAACAAAACATCATTTCTGAGTTAGTCTTTTCCAAATGCATAATATGAATCTAATGAGGAGGAAACTCCAGACAAACTGAAATTGATGAATGTTCTACAAAATATCCGGTCTAAAATCTTCAAAAACGTTAATGTTTTGGAATACAAAGCACGACTCAGGAATTATTCTACATAAAAAAGAAACCAAAGAAAAATATCTTTATGGACTATGCGAGGTCAGACAATTAAGTTTATGAACTTGTTGCAATAATGTTGCTAACCTTTTTTGATATCAGAGGAATTATTCATTATGAATTTGTACCAACTGGACAAACAGCTAACCAAGGTTACTATTTGGAAGTGCTGAAAAGGCTGTGTGAAAAAGTTAGATGACCTGATCTTTTCGCCAGCAATTCATGGCTTTTGCCTCATGACAATGCCCCAGCTCACATGGCACTGTCTGTGAGGGAGGTTTTAGCTAGTAAACAACTCAGATGATCCTGGATTTTTCTTTTTTTCAATAAAAGACATTATTGGAATAATTAAATAAAAACAAATGTCTGTAGATTATAGTATTATAGATAATAGTATTTTACCAATGTTAATTTCCTAGTTTTAATAACTATGTTATAGTTATATAAGGGGGTGTCATTTTTAGAAAATGCATGCTAAGTTAGGTATGTAGGGAAAGGGGTCATTATATCTATATCTCATCATATCTACAACTTACTCTGGTTCAGAAAAAAAATAAGTATGCTTGTGTGTATAACTTTTGAGTTTGAGAAAGAAAATATGTTCTCTAACTCTTCCAAAGATTTAAAGAACAAAGAAATGTTTTGGGAAGTTGGTGGTGCTGGGAGAGAATCTATGCTATATGGATGATAGATTACGTAGATAGATAGACAGATAGATAGATAGATAGATAGATAGATAGATAGATAGATAGATAAATGATAGATAGGAAGAGAATAAATCAAATATGATAACATTTTGGGGAATCAGAGTAAACGGTGTATGTGGATTCTTTGTACTACTTTTTCTATGTTTTTGAAAGTCTCAAATTATGTCTAAATTTTAAAAATCAAAATGACAAAGTTTCTGGGAATACTTCATTGAATGGAAAATTTAGACATTATTTCTTTTGTATCATATTTTTTATTTTTAAAATCTTTTATAGGTTTTAATGTTAGGAGAAATAAAAGTTTGGGTTCAATAGAGATGACCTCAACAAAATGATGATTTATTTTTTATTTTATTGTTATGATGACTTGTCTGGAAATTAACTAAAGTTCTGTAACATCAATATCAGTCATAAATTTCTCAGTTGGCATTTATAAGTTTGGGAAAGAGAAAAAGAACTGATCAGCAAATCAGAAGATCTGGATTCTACTTTTGGTTCTGCCATTAACTAAAGAAATGCTTGAATCCAGGCTTTTAGCCTGTAAACATGGCCCTTCAAGGGCAGGTAAGAAACTGAAAAAGAGAAGTGACATAGCACTAGCTGGAATTACAATTTTATAACATGTTAGGAAAATTGTTAAGGTAAAATTCAAAGAGATTTTCTAAACCATTGTAACTTTACAAGTATTTTATATTTTTAGTATTGCCATGTGTTTTTTTGTAGTGATAAGTGGTAAAATGTTTAAAACAAAAATGTGTGTTTTTGTGTGTGTGTGTGTGCCTGTCTGTGTGTGCATATGGGTGTGTGAATAACCAAAGAGTAGACGTTGTAAAAATGTATGTTTATTTCAACATTTGCCTACCAAATGAGAAGGTTAGGGAAGAAAACATGTGTCTTACATTTAGGAAGATAAAACTAATTACTATGAATCCTTAGCATGTGGAGGAATAAAGAGGTGAATGGGCACCAATGCAACGGACAGCATCATGGCAGCGCTTAAAGAATAGTAGTTGCTCTTGTGTTTCCTGGTTACCACAGCATTTAAAACGATAACAACCTTGCTATAAAGAAAGTTATTAATTTTGGTGATTTTTATTTTAAAAATATATGAGGAAATTGAGCCATTATTTACATTTTATCGTTTAATATGTGACATGTTTAAAGTTTCAAATCAATTGTTACTCATCCTGAAAGACCTTTAGTGTAACTAAGATTGCTTGAAAATGGATTAGTGTCCTTTTGATTTCTAGCCAGAGCGGCTATCTAATTGCTTGTGGGGTGCAATTATAGTACCTTGCATTAGAAATTCTTACATGGCAAATTACAAAGCACGGGTGATAGACATCTCCTGTCACTGGGGCCCATTTAATATTTTTAATAGTTCACTCCACACATAGTGTGATGCTTATAGTTTTTACCTGGAGAACTTATTTTCAATTACCTGTGTTGATAGACAAAAACTGAAAGCAAGAAAAGGAAGATAGCAATCATTCCTTTCTGAAAAATGCAGCGTCACTTCAAAAATACAGCTTTTGGTTTTGTGTTGTTTTCATATCTTAGTTATTCTCTGCTTATTTCCAAAAAGGACTTAAGAATGACTTACAAGAAAAGCCATAAACAACTAGTACATAGAATATAAACACAAAGGGAAAACAAAATTAGGAAAAATAATGAGAATATGTTAATTATAAAATACAGCATAGTTTCAATAAATAAAATGTACCTATTATTTTCCTTAGCATTATGGAACATAGAGAATAGAAGAATCAAAATAAGTTATATAGATCTTATTATGAGAAAAGGAGAAACATATTCTTTTCTATGGAGAGGCAATTTTAATATTGCTATCTAAATTTAAACAACAATTCTAACATGGGCTTTCTATAACAGACAGAGATAAACCAATGTTCCATGTTTTGAAAAAAAAAACATGTTGTAATGTATTTAAAGTTGTTTTTTTATTTGTTTGTTTGTTTGTTTACTATCTTTCACAAAACTAAAGCTGATTCTTTCAGGAGCTAATAAGAAATGTTTTAAGTTCATAGCCTTTCAGGGGTCCAAAAATGCATGAAGACTATCTGGATCCCAAAGAAATCTGTATACTAGGAAAATCTTAAAATCACACTAGACTGCACACTAGAAAGATATTACTTTAAACATTACTTACAGTCGTGTCCTGCACGACAAGAGCTGTGGGAAGCAAGAAGGGTGGCGCAGGGTTAAGACAGACAGTAGCCAAGAATAAAGTGTAAGCGGGACCAAGGGACTCAAGCCTCAAGTTCTGAGCCCCGAATGGGGCCAACGTATTGTTTTTATTAGTAAACAAATGAGGAAGTAAAGCTTGTTAATCTCAAGGTCTGTGAGTTATGTGCCTGTTGGCTGTTTTCCCGAAAGTCCCAATTGTGCTCCAGCACTTACTGTGCCTTCACACACACGTAAAACCCAGGGGATGGAGTCATTGTTCTGAAACCATCCATTGAAGGGGAGTGACTGATATCTTTCCATCTGGACTCAGTTTGCTGAGGCAGTCTCTTGTGATATCCTGGAAAGGCATGGGGAACAAATGGTTTGGCAGCTGTAAGGCAACAACTTACATTACTCTGAGTTTTGGTGTTGATTGACAGAAAATTGGAGGTTATTCTCTGCAAAAAGAAAGGGTATTGAGTTCTGATATTCTGTACTAAGTTGAGCTTTCTTGAATTTTATTTTCCCTTCTCTGTAGATATATATGAATGTACTTCTAACAGATTATAAAAAAGAAAATGTGTTCTTTTGACTTTTTCAAAGATTTAAAGAACTAAGTAATGTTTTAGGGAAAATGATGGTGCTGGGAGAGAATCCATGTAGCATAAGAATTAGTTCAAAATCTGCTAAGTGAGTCTATTAATTACATTTCATTTTAAAAACATAGGGAAATATAAAAACAAACATGTATTTTAAAATTTAGTGATGTTCAGAGTATCATTAATTTCAACATGCCTTGGAAACTACAGATAAGAATTTGTTCTAAAATGGAGAATCAAATTTTGTCCAGCAAATCTTTAGAGATTCTCATTCATTTCCCAGAGGTAAGCCTTTCTTGGAAAATACATTCCTCAGGGCTGACTTTACTCCCTTATTCCTCAGGCTATAGATCAGTGATTCAGCATGGGGTTTCAAGATTATTCAATATCTGAATTAAAGCACCAAGCAAGGCACTGGGATTGGACTGTTGATACATGATAATTACTGGCCCATAGGCACAGAAATTTGCAGTGATGTATGCACTGCAGATGAAGAATGCTCTTTGACTGGCATTTGCAGAGTAAATTTTTAGTATGAAGATCCCAATACGAGTGTAGAAACAAGGATGAGGAAAAAGCAATTGAGAGACAAAAAACCAACATTTGTAAATCCTACCCTGTGGGTCACAGATGTATCTTCACAGGCTAAGGGTAAGACTGCAGGTATGTCACAGAAGTAATAGTCCACCTCATTAGAGCCACAGTAGGATAACTGGAAAGAAAGGGAGGTCAGGAAAATGGTGTGGACACAGCCAGCCATCCAGGTCTCTGTGGCCAAGATGGAACAGACCTTGTGGTTCATGATGACCATGTATCTCAAAGGATAACATATGGCAACAAAGTGGTCGTAGGCCATAACTGTGTACAGAAAACACTCAGTAGAGCCCAGGAAATAGTAGAAGAAAAGTTGGGCAATACAACCCTGAAAAAGAGATACCTTGACTATGCCCTGAAAGGTATCTCAGGAGCAGTGTTGAAGGGAAACCCATGTCAAACATAGAGAGGTTTCCCAAGAAAAAATACAAAGGAGTGTGAAACTGAGAGGAGGAGATGATAGCTATAAGAACAAGCATATTTTCCAGTAGATTACATAAATATAAAGACGAGAACAGGAGAAAATGGATGGTCTCTACGCCTTCTGTCTCAGGGATTCCCAGCAGTAGAAATTCAGTCACTATTTTGTGATTTCTCATTTTTATGGAAGAACCAACTCTTGAGTGTCTGTGAAAAGAAATTTGCAGTTAAATTTAATATGTATTTAAATTAACTGTGTTTAAATCAGCAAAATGGAAAAGGAGAAAATGATCTAGATATTTAAAGAGTAGTGGAAATGTCTTGATCTGCTTGCTTTTCTCCATACTGGATATCTCTCTGCAGTACAGTTTCTATTTACAGATGCCCCTATTACAATCTCACCAAGAACTCACTTACATTTTGCAGTTCCTCTCTAATTCCAGGGGCTGCAATAATTCCCAAACACGGGGTCTTTTTAAATAACTTCGGTTTTCCTTTGGACATTAATTCCCCTGAGCCAGCGACCTTATTGAGCAAGAGAATAATTAACTACTTGGTATAATTGGACCTTAGAAAGTAAAGAGAGAGAGAGAGAGAGAGAGAGAGAGAGAGAGAGAGAGAGAGAGAGAGAGAGAGAGAGAGAAAGGAGGAAACTGTTTAGAGTTTAAATCTTTTATGATTTCCTTTGTAAAGTATACTTCAGTGGAGTAATAACTTTAAAAAATAATTTGGCACATGTATCACTCATATGTACATTTATATATTTATTACTTTTTCATGTGTATGTATTGTTTTAATAAATAAATTATGCTATTTTACTATACTGTACCAACAAGATTGACTTATTATAAGCAATAGTAATTGGGGTAGCTCAGAGAATTAAATAAATTCATAAAAAACTAGGCCTATGGGAGGGTGGGAACTAGGGTAGCTTCAAGGGTCTCAGCAGTAAAAATGTATAGAGCAGCCTCAGGGCACTGTCATAAGGTGATTCAGCCTCAGCTGCCTTTGCTTCTGTGTGGCTCAGCTCCAGATTCAAATCTGATTTCCTTGGCTTAGTCACAGGGTGCAGTGAAATGGAGATGGGCAGTTCTCCAAAGGGTAGGGCAAAAGCCTATTGCCAGGAGAAAGGGGAAAGAAACATACTGAGAAGCCAAAAATAATTCTAAGCTACCATTTGAAGTTATCTATCTTATACCACTTGGCATCTGTTAAAGCTTTTAGTTAGATGCCTTGCATACTATTACTACTACTTCTACTACTACTACACACACACACACACACACACACACACAGGTCGGTCACTTAAGGTCGCAAAGTCATCCTAGAAAAAGTGCTACATACCTCATTGCTGAATATCACTACAGTCACCTTTGAAGTACTCCCCTTGGGAAGCTATGCACCAATGCCAGTGCCTTGTCCACCCTTTAAAGCAATTTTGGAACTCTTTTACTGGAATGGCCATCAGAGTTGTCGTCGTATTACCCTTGATGTCCTGAATGTCATCAAAATATCTTCCTCTCAATATTTCCTTTATCTTCAGGTAAAGAAAGAAGTCATTGGGGGTCAGATCAGATGAGTGAGAAGGTGTTCCAATACAGTTATTTGTTGACTGGCCAAAACCTCCCTCACAGACAGTGCCGTGTGAGCTGGTGCATTGTCGTGATGCAAGAGGCATAAATTGTTGGCAAAAAGTTCAGGTCGTTTTCGTCTAACTTTTTCATGCAGACTTTTCAGCACTTCAAAATCGTAAACTTGGGGGCTGGCCTGGTGGCTCAGGCAGTTGGAGCTCTGTACTCCTCATGCCGAAGGCTGCTGGTTTGATTCCCACATGGGCCAGTGGGCTCTCAACCACAGGTTGCCCATTAGATTCCTCGACTTCCGCAAGGGATGGTGGGCTCTGCCCCCTGCAACCATGATTGAAACATGGCATTTTGAGGTGATCTGCCGCTGGGCTCCTGGATGGCTCAGTTGGTTGGAGTGCATCGTCTCTACCACAAGGTTGCTGGTTCGACTCCCGCAAGGGATGGTGGGCTACGACCCCGGCAACTAATAATAGCAACTGGACCTGGAGCTGAGCTGCGCCCTCCACAACTAGGATTGAAGGTACAACAACTTGACTTGGAAAAAAAGTCGTGGAAGTACACACTCTTCCCCAATAAATTCCTGTTCCCCTTCCCCAATAAAATCTTAAAAAAAAAATGATAAACTTGGTTAACTGTTTGTCCAGTTGGCACAAATTCATAATGAATAATCCCTCTGATATCAAAGAAGGTTAACAACATAATTTTGACTCTTGATTTGGACTGGTGTTTAACTTTTCTGGTCATGGAGAATTGGCTGACTTCCATTGCACACTTTGACGCTTTGTTTCAGGGTCATATTGTTACACCCATGTTTCATGACCAGTGATAACATGGCTCAAATCATCGTCTTTCCTCTTGAAAAGGTTTTGGCAAACTTTGACTCTTTTGGTTTTGTTCATCGGTGAGCTCCCTTGGGGACCCTCTTTGCACACACCTTTCTCATGCCAAGATTTTCAATTAAGATTTTCCTGACTGTTTCACTATTGATGTTTACTTGGTCTGCTATGCTTCTCATAGTCAGCTGATGATTTTGACTCACAATTCGACAAATTTTTGCAATGCTTTTGTCAGTTCTGCTCGTTATTGTCCACCCTGACCTCTCTTCATCAGTGATACATTTTCTCCCCTCAGAAAAATGTTTATTCCATTTGTATACTGCCGGTTTTTTAATGGCATTATCCCCATAAACTTGGACTAACATCTCCCTGATTTTACTTCCACTCTTGCCAAGTTTAACAAGAAATTTAATGTTCATTATTTGCTCTAATTCAAGCTCAGACATTCTTGTGACGGCACACAAAAATACACAACAACAATAATGAACACCACTGAGCAAGATACCACCACACGTTGACACAAACACAACTGTAAGAAACTGATATACCAAGGTTATGAAACCTTACGGAGCTTTTTGTACAGTGCTGCCAACGTAAGCGCACAGTGGCAAGTTCGCGAACTTAATTGTCAGACCGTGTGTGTGTGTGTGTGTGTGTGATACAAAAAAGCATTTCACCTTTTAGGAGATTTCATTTACTAAAGAATAACATTTGTTCAAAAAGGCTTGCAATGCATACACACTGTACTTAATAGTAAACGTTATGCAAAAAAACTAAATGATAGAATAGTGTACTTGATCTATGTTCTCAATAAGGGACAGAGAAAGGGTGATGAGTTAGGAGCAATAGAGGGAGAAGAAAGCCATTCCACCTTTTTTCCTTGTTTCAGCTTTTCCTCCTGTGACTGAGTGGTTAAATCAGACAGTTCCTGTGCTAGAGATCCCGTTGTCTCCAATTCAGCCAGGATGAGATAGAGTCTTCACTTGGACTCTGTTTAAGCCACATTTTCCACTCAACTTACCAGAGAACCCTGTGATAAGGATCATTGAAGTCTTGCTGATCATTTTGTTCTCAGTTTGCTGGTGAATCCTGTTTACATTCTTTATGAGTTAGAACTCAGGAGTTGACTACAAGTCTTAGGTCCTAACCTCATATCAAGTCATCCCAAACGTGCATGAAAGCAATCCAAATTAAAAAAAAGTAATAGGATTGCTAGCAAAGAGTTGAGGTAGGCAATCATGAATTTATAGTGCCGCTTTAAAAAACTGCCTGGTTTGTGATTTTTCTCTAAGAAAGCCTATCAGGATAGGTGCAAGAATGAAGCAGGCAGGTGAGTTCACTGAAGACTGGGCAGGGAGACATGACAGAGGGCAGGATTTGAATAATTTGGAACTAGCTATAATAATAGTCAAAAAATAATAGTAAAAAATATAAACTAGACAAGAAGCTAAGTAAGACAAGAAAGTGCTGACAAGAGAAAAGAAAGTGATGTGAACAAATTAGAGATTTCAATGAAGTAATTTATACATTCTACAAAAATTTATTAGCAATGCTGTGCTGTGCAAAAATTGCTATGTTCTGGTGAGCGGGAATTAGCCTTTATCACTGACTCTGAAGAGCTTAGTAAAAGAAGAAAGACGCTAACCAAATAATCATACATATAAATTATAATTATTTAATATGGTAAATGCTAGAAAGACAAGTTCAGATGATTGAAAAATTTTAATGGGAAAGTGTATCCTAAGTAGTTCACTCATGTCCTTGTTCAGGTCAGTAAATATGTATGCACATCATGATTTGTATGGAGAGGTTGTGTTCCTTGAGGGGTGGGGAGGACTTCCCTGAGAAAATGTTATCCCAGCTGAGATCGGAAAAGTGAGTAAACGCACAGGGAAAGGGGGATCAGAAACCATTCTAGGCAGGGGCAATAGCATGTGCAAAGGCTTTGGAAAGGAACAGCATATTTGAAGAACTGAGGAAAGAGAGGGAAACAATTGTGAGATAAAGCTTGAGAGGCCGAAAAGCAAATGATTACTTAAGGCTCAGTGGTACTTTTTAAGATTATAACATCTATAATAGTAGCTTTAAGAAACTTTAAGAGGGTTTAAAGCAGCATTGTATTTAAATGTATGTGGGAGAGAGGGAATAAAAATACAATGAGAGCAAATAAGGAAGAACTTAGGACTGCAATTTGAAATACTTGGTCAGGAAAAATGGAGAAAAGACAGTCACTACGTCAGATAAATGTTCCTGGGAATGTATGTGGACTAATGCCACACTTTAGCTGAATCTGATGACATTATATGAGAACTTCATTTTTTGTTTTTTAAGTTTCTATACCTGAGCTTACACTGAGAATCATACTTCAGTTCCAGTAATCAGATAAGGCCCCCACACAGATATATTCTGGAAACACCCAGAAGATTAAAACCAACAGAGGATAGGAACAAATTGAGGATGAAAATAATAGAATTCCACTCTCTGGGATTAGAACATTTTATTACATATTAGTTCAGGCATAATTTATTAAAAAAAACATAATACATACTACACCCCTGGGCTTATAAATGACTGCACAGTTTTTCCTCCAGGGTAATTGCTCTGATTTTTTTTTTTCTTCCCTAAAACTTCCTGATTCACTTAAACTGCCTCCCTTGATTCCATACTGGGTGGTCCTTTTTATTTTTTCTTCCTCTTAAAAATATCTCTTAAAAAATGTTACAACCTTATTACAACATCATGAAAGTAACACAGAGAAACATAATGAAGCAAGTGAAAATACCCAAAATTGGATTATCCATTTTAAAAATTTGGATGAACACACTTTCAGTCATCCATTTATACATATGAGGTCGGACAATTAAGTTAGCTAACTCATCCTAGAAAAAGTGCAACATACTTCATTGCTGAATATCACTACAGTCACCTTCAAAGTGCTCCCCTTGGTGAGGTATGCACCAATGCCAGCACCTAGTCCACCCTTCAAAGCAATTTTTGAACTCTTTTTCTGGAATGGCCATCAGAGCTGTCGTTGGATTACACTTGGTTTCCGGAATGTCATCAAAATGTCTTCCTCTCAACATTTCCTTTATCTTCGGTTAAGAAAGAAGTCATTGGGGGTCAGATCAGGTGAGTACGGAGGTTGTTCCAATACAGTTATTTGTTGACTGGCTAAAAACTCCCTCACAGACAGTGCCGTGTGAGCTGGTGCATTATCGTGATGCAAGAGCCATGAATTGATGAAAAGTTCAGGTAATTTTTGTCTAACTTTTTCATGCAGCCTTTTCAGCATTTTCAAAAAGTAAATTTGGTTAACTCTTTGTCCATTTGGTATAAATTCGTAATGAATAATCCCTGTGATATCAAAAAAAGGTTAGCAACATGGTTGAAACAAGTTCACGAACTTAATTGTCAGACCTCGTAGATACATTTATATGAAGATTTTAAAAAATAAGGTATCCCAGGGTCTTTAGTTTTTATAATCAGGGTGTTGGGTAAGGAGAGAACTGGAGAAGCTAGGAAGGAAAGATTAGTGAAAAATAGAAAAGACAGACAGTGACTTGTGAATATAAAAAGAAGAGTTACAGTTGGCTGAGAGAAAGGAAAGCTTGAAGATAGGAATAAGAAATAATGTGGGATTCCTCTCATATACCAAAGATACTGAAAGGAAAAAAAGCTGAGGTACGATTTATTGGGGTCTGTGTGTTAAAGGACTAACATTTATTTTCAAATTTTCAGCAAAATTGCTATACTGCGTATAACTGCATGAGGATATGAGATAGAATCCTAATTTTATACGCAAACTGTAGGGAAAATGACCTGACACTCACAAACCTTGTTTCACTTTCTGTAACAGGATCTCAGTGTTCTTATGCAGATAAATTTGACAATATATGTAAAGCACTTGCACAGTTTTTGGTAAGAAATAAGGACTTGGTAAATGGTTACCCTAGGCCTACCTTAGGCTACATTTTTCCAACTCTTCTCTGCCCACACCAAACAAGTATTTAACAATTTAACAGTGATTTGAAAGGGTTCAACAATAGTCATAAGAAAAACAAAAGAATTAGCAAACTGGAAAACCACAAGGATATATGAAAACTAAAACAGCATATTTATTTTTAAATTGTGGTAAAATATACATAGTATAAAATTTACTTTCTCAAACATTTTTAAGTGTACAGTTCAGTAGTGTTAAGTATATTCTTACTATTGTGCAATCAAGCTCCAGAACTTTTTCATCTTGCAAAACTGAAACTCTATATTCATTAAACAACACCCATTTTCTCTCCCCAACCCCTGGGAATCACCATTCTTTTTCTATTGACTTGATTACTCTAAATACCTCATATAACTGAAATTATACAGTATTTATCTTTTTGTGATTGGCTTATTTCACTTAACAAAATGTCTCAAAGTTTCATCCATGGTGTAGCATGTGTCAGAAATTCCTTTTTAAATCTGGATAATATTCCATATATGTATATCCATATACCACAGTTTGTTTATCCATTCATCATCAGTGGACACTTTGATTGTTTCCACCCCCGAGTTCTTGTGAATAATACTGCTAAACATGCTATGAATATGAGCATCTCTTCAAGGCCCTGCTTTCAATTCTTTTGTATGTATACTCAGAGTTAGAATTGCTGGATCACATGGTAATCATATTTTTAAATTTTTTGAAGAAGCACTGTACTAATTTCCATACTGGCAGCATCATTTTACATTCCCACCAACAGTACATAGGGTTTCAATTTCTCCACATCCTTGCCAACACTTATTTTCTTTTTAAAGTAATAATAATCCTAATAGTTGTGAGATGATAGCTCATTGTGACTAGGATTTGCATTTCCCTAATAATTAGTGATATTGAACATATTTCCATACTTTTTTTGTCCATTTGTATGTGTTCTTTGGAGTGGTAGGTGCATGTATGTGTGGACATATGTGTTTTAAATAAAATTCTGTGTTAGGTGTTTTACTAAAGTTTTAGATGTAAGAACTATTTAAACTGTTTAAAAGTTGTTTTTCTCTTCAATGCCAAACAGTTGTTACAACACTGATTTAGAAGTGGCCAAAAATGTGGTCAGCGTTCATTCAGATTTCAGCTTTCATATACCTTTAATTTTACTTAAATGTGGATATATATTTAAATTAGTTCATGTTCTTGTCCTGCATCCTAGTTATTTCACTCACATTCCTCTTTTTATATAAATAAATATGAAATTAGATCATAATTTGAATAGCTAAGTAGTATCCATTCATTCATTCTACAAACTTACACTGGTTACTTACTGTGTCACTGGGCTGTGTCTTATGGACACAACAGTGAATAAGAAAAACATGATCTGTTTTTCTATAATCGATAAAACCCGATAAACCTCACCAGCTCTTGCTAATTCAGCTTATGTACCGCCATCCTCAGCAAACTCTTAAAAGGAACTGTAGTAAGCATAAACATAAGACATAAAAACATTAGGTCAAGGTGTAGCCTATGAGCTGGGAAGAGATGGGCTACATTTTCTTCTTAAAGAACACTTAATATCACATACGAAAGCTCTCATGAAATCAAGAGCAGAAGGTGGATTTAGTAGTAAACAAAGAACAGAGAGCTTGGTTGAATTAGGCCACGAAGCACGCACACACCGCCCGTCACCCTCCTCAAATATGAAAGTACTACCCAAACCTATTCCCATGTATCCAGAGGAGATAAGTCGTAACAAGGTAAGCATACTGGAAAGTGCGCTTGGACACATCGAAGTGTAGCTTAAACCAAAGCACCTGGCTTACACCCAGGAGACTTCACGCACACAATGAACACTTTGAACAAGCACTAGCCCAGCCGCGACCTAACTCAACTTACATAATCAACCAAAACAAAACATTTACTCCCCCCCCCCCCCCCGTGAAAGTACAGGAGATAGAAAACTCACTCGGCGCTATGGAGACACTACCATAAGGGAACGATGAAAGACATACTAAAAGTACAAAACAGCAAAGCTTACCCCTTGCACCTTTTGCATAATGATTTAACTAGAGCAATTTAGCAAAAAGGACTTAAGTTAATCACCCTGAAACCAGATGAGCTACCACAAACAGCTTTACAGAGCAAACCCGTCTATGTGGCAAAATAATGGGAAGATTTGTAGTTAGAGGTGAAAAGCCTACCGAGCCTGGTGATAGCTGGTTGTCCAGAACAGAATATTAGTTCAAATTTAAACCTTACCTGAAAAACTAACAATTCTAATATAAGTTTAAATACTAGTCTAAAGGGGTACAACTCTCTAGACACAGGGTACAACCTTTAGTAGAGAGTAAGTATAGCCAATACCATAGTTGGCCTAAAAGCAGCCACCAATTAAGAAAGCATTAAAGCTCAACAAACCCACAAGCTTAATCCCTAAAATAAAAACTAACTCCTAATGCACACAACTGGACTATTCTATTACCAAATAGAAGCAACACTGTTAATATGAGTAACAAGAACTACTCCCAGCACAAATCTATATCAGAATGGATAACCCGCTGATAGTTAACAATAAACCCAAGCACAACCCAAAGCCAAGAAAAGCCACAAAACAAGTTGTTAGCCCAACACAGGAGTGCAATAAGGAAAGATTAAAAGAAGTAAAAGGAACTCAGCAAACACAAACTTCGCCTATTTACCAAAAACATCGCCTCTAGCATTTTAAGTATTAGAGGCACTGCCTGCCCTGTGACATCTGTTCAGCAGCCATGGTATCCTGACCGTGCAAAGGTAGCATAGTCACTTGTTCCCTAAATAGGAACTTGTATGAATGGCCACAGGAGGGTTTTACTGTCTCTTACTTACAATCAGTGAAATTGACCTTCCCGTGAAGAGGTGGGAGTGCTCTAACAAGACGAGAAGACCCTATGGAGCTTTAATTAACTAATCCAATAAAGACATATCACTACCTACCCAGGGCCCAACTCCCCTTTATATGGATTAGCAATTTAGGTTGGGGTGACCTCGGAGCACAGAAAAACCTCCGAGTGATCAAAATTTAGACTAACTAGTCAAAACACAACATCACTTATTGATCCAAAACTTGACCAACAGAACAAGTTACGCTAGGGATAACAGCGCCATCCTATTTAAGAATCCATATCAACAATTAGGGTTTATGACCTCGATGTTGGATCAGGACATCCCAATGGTGCCACAGCTATTAACAGTTTGTTTGTTCAACGATTAAAGTCCTACATGATCTGAGTTCAGACCAGAGTAATCCAAGTTGGTTTCTATCTGTTCTAGGCTCCTCCCACTACAAAAGGACAAGAGAAGCGAGGCCCACTTCACTAAAGCACCTTCAAGTTAATAGACGATTTAATCTTAATCTAGTAACTACAAATAACTCTGCACAAGAAACAGGGATTGTTAGAGTGGCAGAGCCCGGTAATTGCATAAAACTTAAACTTTTATTGCCAGAGGTTCAACTCCTCTCTCTAACAACATGTTCATAGTTAATCTCCTACTAGTAATTGTCCCAATCCTCTTAGCCATGGCATTCCTTACCCTCATCAAACAAAAAGTACTAGGCTACATGCAATTCCATAAAGGACCAAACATTGTAGGCCCCTACGGACTCCTCCAACCAATCGCCGAAGCCATGAAGCTGTTTACCAAAGAACCCCTACGTCCCCTAACATCATTAATTTCCATGTTCATTATTGCACCAGTCCCAGCCCTCGCCCTAGCCCTAACAATATGAACTCCCCTATCCATACCACACCCATTAATCAGCATAAACCTAGGCATCCTATTTATACTGGCTATATCAAGCCTAGCCATATACTCCATCCTATGATCAGGCTGAGGCTCAAACTCCAAATACGCACTAATTGGAGGCTTACAGGCAGTAGCACAAACTATCTCCTATGAAGTAACCCTTGCAATTATCCTACTCTCCGTACTACTATTAAGCGAGCCCTTTTCACTATCAACCCTAATCACCACACAAGAACACATATGACTAACGTTCCCATCATGACCAGCGCTGATTTCATCCGAGGACGTCCTGCACTCATGAGACGTACCCTCCCTAGGCCTAAAAACAGATGCCATCCCAGGACTCCTAAACCAAACCACCCTCTTGTCTACCCCACCTGGCCTCTATTACAACCAATGCTCTGAAATTTGTGGCTCAAAACACAGCTTCATGCCAATTGTCCTCGGGCGAGTCCTACTTAAGCACTTTGAAAAATGATCATCATTAATAGCATAGAGTCATTAAGAAGCTAAGCAGCGTTAATCTTTTAAGTTAAAGACTGAGGACCTAACCCCTCCTTAATGAAATGCCACAACTAGACACATCAACATCATTTCCGTGGTCCTCACCCTATTTATCATAATACAGCTAAAGGTCTCAAAGCACTCCTTCCACTCCAACCCAGAGCCCCTAGAAGTCAAGTCATCAAAACACCACCCCTTGAGAAACCAAATGAACGAAAATTTATTCACCTCTTTCATTACCCCAATAATAATGGGTCTCCCCATTGTCGTCTTAATCATTATATTCCCCAGCATCCTGTTCCCCTCAACAAACCAGCTAATTAACAACGATCTTATTGCCATCCAACAATGATTAATCCACATGACATCAAAACAAATAATGGCCATCCACAACCCCAAAGGCCAAACCTGAACTCTAATACTAATATCCCTTATTCTATTTATTGACTCAACAGATTTGCTGGGGCTCCTACCACACTCATTCACACCAACCACACAACTATCTATAAACTTAGGCATGGCTATCCCCCTATGAGCCGGAACCGTTATTCTAGGGTTTCTTCATAAAACAAAAGCCTCCCTGGCCCACTTCCTACCACAAGGAACTCTCCTGCTCCTAATCCCCATGCTAGTAATTATCAAAATCATCAGCCTGTTCATTCAACCTATAGCCCTCGCCACACAGCTAACAGGCAACATCACCGCTGGACATCTCCTAATTCACCTAATCAGTGGTGCCATGCTAGCCCTACTAAGTATTAGCATGGCTACTGCCTTCATTACATTCATTATTCTAATCCTAGAATTCGCTATCGCTCTAATTCAAGTCTACGTATTCACACTACTAGTTAGCCTTTACCTACATGACACCTAATGACCCACCAAACTCACGCATATCACATAGTTAATCCAAGCCCTTGACCACTCACAGGAGCCCTGTCCACCCTTCTTCTGACATCCGGCCTAGAAATATGATTTCACTTTAACTCCATACTACTACTAACCCTTGGCCTAATGGCTAACGTACTAACTGTATACCAGTGATGATGAGACATCATTTGGGAGAGTACCTTTCAAGGACATTACACACCAATCGTACAGAAAGGCCTCCGATATGGAATAATCCTATTTATCATCTCGGAAATCTTCTTCTCAGGGTTCTTTTGAACCTTCTACCACTCAAGCCTAACCCCCACCCCTGAACTTAGGAGGGTGCTAACCATCCACAGACATTTACCTCCTCAATCCCTTAGAAGTCCCTCTCCTTAACACATCAGTTCTACTGGCCTCGGGACTATCCATCACCTGAGCCCACCACCGCTTAATAGAAGGTAACCGCAACCACATACTTCAGGTCCTATTTATCACCATTTTCCTTGGACTATATTTCACCCTACTACAAGCTTCAGAGTACCACGAGACCTCCTTTACAATCTCAGACGGAGTATATGGCTCAACATTCTTCATAGCCACTGGATTTCATGTCCTGCACGTTATTATTGGTTTAACATTCCTTATCGTATGTTTCCTACGTCAACTAAAATTCCACTTCACATCTAAACACCATTTTGGATTCGAAGACACTTCCTGGAACTAACATTTTATAGATGTCGTATGACTATTCCTATACGTATCTATCTATTGAAGAGGATCTTGTTCTTTTAGTATTAAAAAGTACAGTTGACTTCCAATCAATTAGCTTTGGTAGACCCCAAAAAAGAATAAAAAACTTCATATTAACTCTCCTAACAAACACTCTCCTAGCCTTATTACTTGTAACTATTGCATTTTGACTCCCACAAACCAACATCTATTCAGAAAAATCAAGCCCCTAGGAATGCGGATTTGACCCTATGGGTTCTGCCCGCCTGCCTTTCTCCATAAAATTCTTCCTGGTAGCCATCACATTCCTGCTATTCGACCAAGAAATCGCCCTCCTCCTGCCCCTGCCATGAGCATCCCAAGCCGACAACCTGAAAGTCATACTCAACACATCCCTGCTCCTAATCTCTTTATTAGCCATTAGCCTAGTCTACGAATGATCCCAAAAGGGGCTAGAGTGAACCGAATAGTGATAAAAAGTTTAAATAAAACAAATGATTTCGACTCATTAAATTATGAATATACTCATAATTATCAAGTGGCCTTAATCTACATAAACACCATACTAGCCTTTACAATTTCCCTACTGGGCCTATTACTATACCGATCCCACCTAATATCCTCACTTTTATGCCTAGAGGGTATAATACTCTTTATGTTCGTCATAGTAACAGTAATGATTCTAAACACACACCTAACTACATCAAGCATGATACCAATCGTATTATTAGTGTTCGCAGCCTGTGAGGCAGCCCTAGGCCTATCCCTACTTGTCATAGTGTCTAACACCTATGGTGTCGACCATGTCCAAAACCTAAACCTATTACAATGCTAAAAATCATCATCCCCACGGCTATGTTAATCCCCCTTGTGTGACTATCAAAACGCACTGTAATCTGAATCAACCCCATAATAGACAGTCTAATGATCAGCCTATTAAGCTACCAATACTAAACCAACTCACCAACAATAGCCTAATCTCCTCATTAGTCTTTGTCTCTGGCTCTCTATCAACACCCCTGCTCATGCTAACCACCTGACTCCTGCCACTCAAGCTAATCGCCAGCCAACATCGCCTGGCCAAAGAACCATTAAACCAAAAAAAACTATTCATAACTATGCTAATTCTACTGCAAGTATTCCTAATCATAACATTCACCACCACTGAACTAATCATATTTTGTGTCCTATTCGAAGCCACACTCCTACCGACCCTGATCATCATCATTACCCGATGAGGAAATCAAACAGAATGACTAAACGCAGGGCTCTACTTCCTGTTCTATATACTAGCGCAGGGGTGTCCAAACTTTTTTCAACATTTTTCACCAAGGGCCATATGCAGTAAAATACACAAACAGCCGGGCCACTCACTCGAGGTGAAGTACGTATTGCCTCACCTGGTTTATTTAAGTAAACTAAATAGATTTTTGGAATTTGCTGCGGGCCAATTAAAAATGGATCGCGGGATGCAGTTGGCCTGAGGGCCGCAGTTTGGACACCCCTGCTCGGACTAGCGGGCTCCCACTAGGTAAATTTCGTGCCAGCCACCACGGTCACATGATTAACCCAAATCAACAGAAATACGGTGTAGAGTGTTTAAGAGTACAAAAAGATAAAGTTAAATTCTAACTAAGCTGTAAAAAGCCATAGCTAAAATAAAAATAAACTATGAAAGTGACTTTAGAAATTCTGAACACACGATAGTTAAGACCGAAGCTGGGATTAGATACCCCACTATGCTTAGCCCTGAACCCAATCAACACAACAACATTATTCGCCAGAGTACTACTAGCAACAGCTTAAAACGCAAAGGACTTGACGGTGCTTTATACCCCTCTAGAGGAGCCTGTCCTATTTTATGGGATTTTGCATTGTATAGAAGAGAAATTTATTGAAAAGTACAAGTATTAGTGTGATGAGGATCTGTCCATAATCACTATCCAGGCTTTACCAGATATCACAGAATGTGGGTTCTTCCACCAATATCTAGCATTAATAGTACAACAAACTGATATTAGAATTGCTTGGATCCATGCATATCATCTAGGATAGACATTCCCAAAGTGTGAGAATAAGATTCTGTGTGATCTTAGATTTTGCTAGTCAGTATGGAAGGTGGCATAGAAACCTAATATTGCACCTCAACCCATTTATCTATACTTAAATGAGCTTCATTTTGTCCTTTTTGCCTCATGCCTTTGTAAGAGCTACAATTTATAAATATAAATCCCAAATAAGGGATTTATATTTTTGGCATTGCTCTAATGGTTTCAAATAGGATGAAAACTTTTATGAGTAAAAATGGAATACAAAAGCTACAAATCACTAAAATGTCATGAAAACTAAGGCTAGTGTGTCTGTGGGATACCTAGTAAATGGTATGTGTTCTTTCTCCCTGGATTCAGGAGAAAATTGAGAAATAATTAACAGCTCAATATTGCTAAAGGCATAGTTAGAAAACGTAACTTTGTGGGAGATTCAAATGGGCATGGTATATAAACCCATAATTCAGCCATCTTCTCTTCAAACAACATTGGACAAAAAGGTTTTCCCAATTCTTTTACATCAGGAGTAATGTTGAATATTGGCAGCCTGTAATTTTGGATATTGGCAGTTGGAAAACCATGACAATAAGAGTTAAGAGGGCTTGGGTCTAGTCTGAATTTACCATAACTAGATGTGTCATAAAGGGCACAATACTTATTGCTATATCAGAGTTACCCCATCTACAGATGGGTACAATGAATAGTGGCACAGAATAAATGGAAAATTAAAGTCAATATATCAACATGACCTATGTCAGTGAATATTTTACCAGTTATTTATTGAACACTTTATATGCATTATGAGCTCCAGAGAGAAGTAATGAGGATGAGTAAATTGCCAAGCAGGTCTTTTAGAGCAGTCATGTCATAGAGGGATTAAGAGTAGGGACTTTGGAGTTTACTGGATCTGTTCAAGGTCTGGTTTGCTGCTTAATGTGCATACTTGGGCCTATTATTTGAAATTTCTTATCCTCAAAACTCTTTTTTTTTCTTTCAAAATAAAAGCTCTATGAGGGTGATGTAAAGATTAAATAAGATGATATCTGTGAAATGTTCATCATAGTGACTAGAAAACAATTCATGCTCAATAAATATTAGTTAATACTATTCTTAGCAACATAGGGGAACTGAAATGTTTATAGGTGAAAAAGGGGAACAATTACATTCTAAATGGAGAAAGAAAAATGAAATGAGGAGTGATTTGGCACAGAGATGGACTATTGAAGTGTGCTTCTTGGACTGACAGAGATCCTCATTATCCTAAAGCAGGCAAAATTGGCTGCCCTGAGATAAGAAATCTGCCTCCAGCTACATGCTATGCCCCTTGGATTCCTTACCCAGAATTAAGGCACTGAGAATAATATTAGTTATGGGGGTATTTATGGGGCCCCAGAGTTTACAGAGACACATAAACACAGAAAATCTTATTAGGCAAACAAAATATAATACTTTGGAGCAAACATTTTCTGTTTAAGAGGAGGATATAGAATAATAATGTTAAGAGATAATAAATTTCCAAAATCTATTACAAAATCCAAATTTATTCCAGAGAAGTAAGAACTACATTGTGGAACACTCTTTTTAGAGATGCTTTCACTTCTCTGTTTTCTTAAAGAATAGATTAACGAGTTCAGCATAGGTGAGACAATATTGCTTAATATTTGCTCCACAGCACCAAGCAAGGGGTTGGGTGTGGGTTGCACATAGATGATGATTACAGGATAACTAGAGTTATCAGGGAAATCACTTCATAAATTATATAAATGCCTAACTACTATGCTGCACACCTGAAACTAATATAAAATAATATTGATTGTCAACTATAAAAAATACAAAGTCACGAGATGTAAAGTATAGCATAGGGAATATAGCCAATGGAATATAGCTATGTACAGTGTCAGATGGGTAGTAAACTTGTTGGGGTTATCACTTTGTGAGGTGTGTAAAAGTCTACTCACTCTGTTGTTTTGTGCACCTGAAACTAATAATAAAAAGAAGAAATGAAAAACAACAGAAAAAAATAGATAGGAGTCCTATGAAAATATATGTGGGCATGTGAAGACTAGAGGAAGAAACAATTGCTGTAAGGATTAGTAAATTGCCAAGAAGGGTAAAGAGGCAAATTAATGAGAAGATGACAAAACAGCATGGTCTCCAGTCCCTGTGTCTGAGGTATCCCCAATAAAATAAACTCATTCAGTTCTGTGTGATTCTTTATATTCTGGAGGGGAGGTCTGTGTAGAGACAAAAGAGATGAAAGCATGAACGTGAAGACTGATTTATGACAGACACGGTGACACCAATACATTCATTGTCACTAATCTTTGTTTAAACATAATGATGATGAAATTAAAAATTAGAAATTCAAACACACGTCATAGAAATGGTGGTGGGAGGTGAGCCTCTTGAAATCTCTGGAATTTACAACAAATTAAATAGCTATAATTCCACAAAAGACTCTGCACAGCAGACAGGCAAGACTAAGAGATGCACAATTGAAATCATTTAAAGGTGGGGAAATTGGGTGAGTGGGAAACGAGGGAAGGGGGAACTGCAGAGAAGTAGGCCGTGTCAGGTCGAGGGCCTCAGGACCCAGACCAGAGCTCGGAGCTCCCTGCAGTCCAGAGTTATGGAATTCACGGGAGAGAGAAGTGCTCTCCTATGGCCCACAGTCCCAACTGAGAGATCAGCATATAATACAGCTGAACGCAACTCTCATGGATGAGACCTTGGAGCAAAGACTGAGGGAAGAAGTGTGAAATGGTGTTTAAGCCCTCACTGTCAAACAGAGTACAGAAGCCATAGGCACTGAGACTGGCCGACCCCACCCCACCCTTCCAGAGCTCACCCCAACCACCCTCCCAGTTCTAGAAGCAGAACAGTAGCAGTGTCACAACAATGGAACAGAATATTTGCAGTTCTGAGAACTGCAACCACCCAGCCATGGACTCACAGCCCAACTAGTTCTGGCGAAGGGGAAGGAGACTTGGGTGCAGGACTGGCTGTGCTGGTGGTTGCTGCCATTGCTCAGAGCCACCTCTCACAACCCACCACACCCCTGCCCCCACCTATCTGGGCAGATCCCTGCAAGAGTAAACAGAGCCACTGAAACACACAGGCTCTGAATCTGGTGCAGGAAGAGCTTTGGAACTTCAGAAACTCTCCATATACACCATGAGGCAGTGCTCTGTGACCCAGGGAACCTGCTCACAAAAGAGAAGCCCACCTTCCAGGGAAACCACCCCCACCCCATTGTGTGAGAAGTTGGAAGAGTGCAAGAGAAAATATAACTCTACAGTGTGAGAGAAAATAAAAGTCTGCAGAGGGAGGGGAAATAAAACATTCCACCAACACTTACTGAAAAACAAAAGAAAGACCAATTTCTATCAAGCTATTGCAGAACCCACTCCTGTAGATGCATAGGAAAAGAAATAATAACTCTTTAAATTCCATGACTAACCACAGTAGCAAGACAGCTCAGAAAGAAAATAAAAAGTCTTCAGAAAATGAACTTAAAGACATGGAAATATGTGACTTAAATGACAGAGAATTCAAGATTGCAGATTTTGAAAATTCAATTAGAGGCAAAGAAACATGGACAGGCAGTTTTATGAACTCAGAAACACAATCAAAGAATAAAATGAACATTTTACCAAAGAGATTGAAATTTTAAAAAAGAACTAAATAGAATCAAAGAAATGAAGAACGAAATAGCCAGGTTAGGTAGTAGACCTGATAAGATGGAAGAAAGAACCAGTGACATCGAACATAAAAATCTGGAACTGACACAGATGGAAGAAGAAAGAGACTTGAGATTTAAAAGAGATGAAAGAACTCTACAAGAATTTTATGACTCCATCAGAAAAAGCAATATAAGAATAATGGCATACCAGAAGGAGAAGAAAGGGAGAAGGGAACATAGAGTATATGCAAACAAGTAGTCGATGAGAACTTCCCAAGTTTGTGGAAAGAACTGGATCCTCGAATCCAAGAAGCAAATAGAACACCTAATTATCTCAACAAAACAGGCCTTCTCCAAGGCACATTGTATAGAAGCTGTCAAAAATCAACGACAAACAAAGAATCCTCAAGGCAGCCAGGGAAAGGAAGACGGTAACCTACAAAGAAAAGCCCATTAACTATCATCAGATTTTTCAGCAGAAATTCTATAAATCAGGAGGGAGTAGAACCAAATTTTCAAGCTATTGAAAGAGAGAAATTATGAGCCGAGATTAATATATCCAACAAAGATATCCTTTAGATATGAAGGAGGAATAAAGACCTTTCCAGACATATAGAAACTGAGGGAATTTTCTAACACACGAGTTGCACTACAAGAAATACTAAAGGAGGCTATTCAACCACCATCAATAGGAAAAATTGTGCCAACCAAAACATAAAAAGGGGGAGAATAAAATACTGAACTGGAATATGGGAATGGAGAAAGTAAGCATGCTGAAGAAAATGGAATACTCTAAATATCAAACATACTTTTACATAAACTTAATGGTAACCACTCAAAAAAAAAAAATCCAGAACTGACATACATAGCATAATAAAAGAAGAAACAAAGGGGAAAATCACAGAATACCACTACACAGAAATAATAGGCAACAATAAAAAGGCAAAGAAACAATGCAGACACAGTCTTACCAGAAAACTAAAGATGGAATGATAGGAAATCCTCACATATCAATAATCACACTAATGTAAATGGACTGAACTCACCAATAAAAAGGCACAAAGTAGCAGATTGGATCAAAAAACTAAATACAACTATATGCTGTCTCCAAGAGACACATGTCAGCTACAAGGACAAACATAGACTCAAAGTGAGAGGGTAGAAATTGACACTCCAAGCAAACGGTATCCAGAGAAAATCAGGTGTAGCCATACTGATACAGGATGAAACAGACTTCAGGATAAAAAAGGTAACAAGATGGATAGGATAAAAGAGACAAAGATGGCCATTTCATAATGATAAAAGGGACTATACAACAAGAAGAAATAACAGTCATCAACATTTATGCCCCCCGTCAGGGAGCACTGAAATATACTAAGCAACTACTAACAGAACTAAAGAGAGTAATTAACCAAAACACAATTACAGTAGGAGACCTAACTGAATCATCGACAACCATGGATAGATCATCCAAACAGAAAATAAATAAAGAAATATCAGCTCTAAATGACACAGTAGATGAAATGGACATAATTGACATATATAGAGCACTTCATCCTAGAACATCAGACTATACATTCTTTTTTAGTGCACATGGGACATTCTCAAAGGTAGACCATATATTGGGATATAAAACTAGTCTCAGAAAATTTAAGAAGATTGAAATCATACCAAGGATATTCTCTGATCACAAGGCTTTGAAATTGGATATCAACTGCAAAAAGAAAGAAGGAAAAACCACAAATATGTGACATTTAAACAACATGCTTTTAAAGAACAATTGGGTCAAAGAAGAAATAAGAGGAGAGATTAAAATATTCATAGAAACAAATGAGAATGAAAATACATCCTACCAAAATTTGGGGGATGCAGCGAAAGCAGTTTCAAGAGGGAAATTATATCATTACAGGCCTATCTCAAGAAAGAAGGAAAATCCCGGATAAATAACCTCATTTTACAGTTTGAAAAACTAGAAAAAGAAGAACAAATGAAATTCAAAGTCAGCAGAAGGAAGGAAATAATAAAAATCAGAGCAGAACTAAATGAAATAGAGAACAAGAAAAACAACAGAAAAAATAATGCAAGAAAGAGTTGGTTCTTTGAAAAGATTAATGAAATTGACCAACCCTTGGCTATACTCACTAAGATAAAAGACACAAATAAACAAAACCAGAAATGAAAGAGGAGAAGTTACCACAGATGCCACAGAAATACAAAGGATCATCCAAGAATACTATGAAGGGCTATATGCCACCAAATTAAATAACCTAGAAGAAATGGACATGTTCTTATAAACATATAGCCATCTTAGGCTGAATCACAAAGAACTGGAAAATCTAAATAGACCAATCACCAATAAGGAAATTGAATCAGTCATCCGAAACCTCCCAAATGCAAAAGTCCGGGACTAGATCGCTTCACTAGTGAATTCTACCAAACCTTCAAAGAGAATCTAATACCTATCCTACACAAACTCTTCCAAAAACTGAAGAAAAGACAATGCTCCCTAACTCATTTTATGAGGCCAACGTTACCCTGATACCAAAATCTTGTAAGGATAACACAAAAAAGAAAATTACAGACCAATATCTCTGATGAATACTGATGCAAAAATCCTAAACAAAATTCTAGCAAATCTAATGCAACAATGCATTAAAAAGATCATACATCACTACTAAGTGGGGTTCACCCTAGGGACACAAGAATGGTTCAACATATACAAATCGATCAATGTGATATACCACATAAACAAAATAAATGACAAAAATTGTATGATTATATCAATATATGCAGAAAAAGCATTTGACAATATACAACATCTATTTATGATTAACACTCTTAATAAAATGGGTATAAAAGGAAAATACCTTAACATAATACAGGCCATATATGACAAACTCTCAGCTAATGTCATGATTAATGGTGAAAAAGTGAAGCCCTTTGCTCTATGTTCAGGAACACGACAGGGCTATCCCCTATCATCTCTGCTTTTCAACATGGTTTTGGAAGTTCTAGCCAGAGCAATCAGGCAAGAGAAAGAAATGAAAAGCATCCAAATTGGGAATGCAGAAGATAAATTGTCACTTTTTGCAGATGACATGATGCTATATATAGAAAACTATATATATATGCATATATATATATAAAGACTCCATACAAAATCAACATACTAAAGTCCATTGCATTCCTATATACTAACAATGAAATCTCAGAAAAAGAAATACAAAAAACAATTCCTATTGCAATTGAAGCAAAAAGAATAAAATATCTAGGAATAAACTTAACCAAGGACGTGAAAGACCTATACACTGAAAATATAAGACATTTTTTAAAGAAATTGAAGAAAACACTAAGAAATGGAAAGACATTCCGTGCTCATGGATTGGAAAAATCAACATAGTTAAAATGGCCATATTACCCAAAGCAATATACAGATTTAGTGCAATCTCTATCAAAATCCCAATGGTATTTTTTAAGGAAATAGAACAAAACATCAGCAGATTTGTATGGAACCACAAAAGACCCCAAATAGCCAAGGCAATCCTAAGAAAAAAAAAACAATGCTGGAGGTATCACACTCCCTGACTTCAGCTTGTACAACAGGGCAACAATAATCAAAACAGTATGGTATTGGCAGAAAAACAGATACATAGACCAATGGAATAGAATTGAGAACCCAGAAATAAACCCACATAAATAGGGCCGATAATTTTTGACAAAGAAGCAAAAAACATACAATAAAGACAGCCTCTTCAATAAATGGTGCTGGGAGAAATGGAAAACCATGGGCAAAAGAATGAAACTGGACTGCTATCTGTCACCATGTACCAAAATTAATTCATAATGGATCAAAGACTTAAGCATAAGACCTGACACAATAAACTCAATAAACTGCATAGAAGAAAACATAGGTACTACACTTATGGTTCAAAGAGGATTTTATGAATTTGACTTCAAAGTCAAGGGAAAGTAAAAGCTAAAATAAATGAATGGGACTATATCAAACAAAAATCTTCTGCACAGCAAAAGAAACAATGGACAAAATAAAGAGGCAACCAACTGATCGGGAGAAGATTTTTGCAAACAACGCCTTCGATAAGGGGTTAATATCCAAAATATATAAGGAACTCATAAAAGTCAACGACAAAAAGTCAAGCAATCCAATTAAAAAATGTGCAGAGGACCTGAATAGACATTTCTCCAAAGAGGTCATACAAATGGCCAATAGACATCTGGAAAAACATTCAGCATCACTAATCATAAGAGAAATGCAAATAAAAACCACAATGAGATATCACCTCACACCAGTTAGAATGGCTATCATCAACAAGACAAATGATAACGACTGTTGGAACGGCTGTGGAGAAAAACGAACCCTCGTATACTATTGGTGGAAACACAGATTGGTGCAGCTGATATGGAAGGCAGTGTGGCAGTTCCTCAAAAAATTAAGAATAGAATTACCATGTAACTCAGCAATGCTTCTCCTGGGTATCTCCCCCAAAGATCTGAAAACATTTATCCGTAAACATATATATGTGCTCTGATGATCATTGCATCTTTATTTACGGTGGCCAAGACATGGAAACAAGCAAAGTGTCCTTCAGTAGATGAATGGATAAAGAAGTTGTGGCATATATACACAATGGAATACTATTCTGTCATCAGAAAAGATGAAATAGTGCCATTTGTGACAACATGGATGGATCTTGAGATTATAGTGCTAAGCGAAATAAGTCAGACAGAAAAAGTCGAGAGAGACTACCTATTCCTGGGCCTCGTAGTTTTGTTTTTCTGTGCTTGGGGACCCCAGCCCACTGCCGCAACCATGCTGCGCCAAATCATCGGTCAGGCTAAGAAGCATCCAAGCTTGATCCCCCTCTTTGTATTTATTGGAGCTGGAGGTACTGGAGCATCGCTGTATGTCATGCGCCTGGCATTGTTCAATCCAGATGTCTGTTGGGATAAAAAGAATAACCCAGAACCTTGGAACAAAATGGGTCCCAATCAGCAATACAAGTTCTACTCAGTGAATGTAGATTACAGCAAACTGAAGAAAGAAGGTCCAGACTTCTAAATGAAATGTTTCACTAAAAAGCTGCTTAGAATGAAAGTCTTCCAGAACCCATCCGCACAATTTTTCACTTAACCAGGAAACATTTCCCCTCCAAATGCACAAAATCATGTTGGTGTGTTATGTTGGGGTTTACACTGATTAATAAATATCTGAAACTTGAAAAAAAAAAAAGAAAAAAGAAAAAGTCGAGAACCATAAGATTTCACTGATATGTGGGATATAAAGCTGAAAACAACAAAAGAACAAGACAAACAAATGAAGATACAAAAAGTCATAGACACAGATAATAATTTATTGGTTACCAGAGGGTAAGGGGGAGGGGGTTGGTAGCTGACAGTAAAGGGGATCAAATATATGGTGATGGAAAGAGAACTGACTCTGGGTGTTGAACACACAATGTGAGATATAGATGATACATTACAGAATTGTACATCTGAAACCTACGTATATAATCTTTATTAAAAAAATTAGAAATTCTTCCAAAGATATTTAGGAGTTAGTAAATCAAATCTATGCCTTCATATCTACAGATATCATATTCCATCATTAATGTGGATACAAAGCAAAATGAAGCATTAACATGGTGAAATACTTGAGGGGCTAAGAGAAAAAAGATTTCAGTACTTAACAGATTACGTAATATAATTACTGTCTACAACCAATTATACAATAAATGCCCTAAAATAGACCAACCTGGAAGCCTCATTTTCTTGATTCCTTTCCAGAGCAAGTCTACAGCTACTCAGAGATGTAATTAAATATCCTAACTATTCATCTACACCTATATAATTTGAGCATCTATATCTCTGTTGAGAACAATGGATTGTGATATAGTTCAATACGCATTAAGATTTGGATTGTATTGATATCATTCTAGTTGGATAAATTCCTTAGTTTGAGCATTTTCTCATTTGTCTATTTTCATTTGACTGATAAGAAATAGTGACGATAGGAATGGCGGCAGCGGGGCGCACTTTCTGAGTTCTCCTCCGGATCTTATTACAAAAGGGACCTATAACCCATGAAAGAACTCTTTGCTCATCACACAGAACAGCTAAGAGACTCGTGGAAGGATTATTTGAAGGTGCGCTAATTGGGCGAGCAGGGGAAGGAAGGAAGGGAGCGGAGTGAAAACACGCGGGCCCGCGGTGGGGTCCCGGCCGGTGGCGGCGGCAGCGGCTGCGGCGGTGGCGGCAGCGAAAACTGAAAACCGCAAACCGCAAACCGCAGTGGCACCCGCAGTTCTGGGCACGCACGGGATCCCAGGGCGGAACGGAGAGCACAGAGACCAGGAGGTGGGCTCTTTCCCTGCGTCCCATGGCTGATTTCTCCCGCCAGGAGGGTGGCTAGTGGGCCCTAGGGCGGACAAAGAACACAGACTCCGTACCTGGGCCCCTCCCCTCAGCTCTTCCAATCCTACCCCCGCCCTTCCAGAGATTTAAACTGGACCCTGAACTGAGGAGTAGTGGCAGATTACAGAGGAGCCTGTAGTAGTGCTCAGGCTCTGGGAAGACTGACAGGCAGCCCTGACCCAGGGAAAAGGCTGGGAAGAGTGTGATTTTGGCTGGGCTAGGAGAGAAGAGACTCTTCCACCCCCAGCCACCACTTTTTCTGGCCTGCGGGAAGACTGTGACGGGTGGCTGGGCTGGGAGAGAGAAGACCCCTCCATCCCCAGCCCCCACCCTTTCTGGCCTGCCTAGGGCAGGGCAAGTGCAACTACGGAAGCACTCCCAGGGATCAGCAGTAAGCGGCAGACGAAGCTCTGGGCTTTCAGCAGCTCAGAAATCTCCCGCCTGCACCCCCCCATACACACACACACTGAAGAAGTGCCCTAAGACTCAGGAGTACAGGACACAGAGCTGGTGGTGCTACTCTCAGTGTGCATATGTGCAGGCAAGGGCAGACCCTGCACTGACTTTGTAAAAGCTATAATCCAGACCCCTCAAGCCCACGCATTTAAATCTACAGTCCCAATGTCACTCAGGGCACCAGGTGATCGGCTCTGCCTCCGCAATAAGCAGGGGGCTCTTTGGTACAGCAGAGGACAACCTGGACATTACTTGGTGGGCTTAAGCCAAGACTGGCACTGCTTTTTGTTTTGCTTTGTTTTGTTTTGTTGTGTTTTGTCTTTATATCTTTGATATCTTTGCCTGTGTCGAGTGGGGGTTATTGGATGTTTTTACATGTGAATGTATTTGATTTTTTTCTTTGTTGTTGTTGTTGTTCTTGTTGTGCTTGGTGATTTGCTTTGTTCTGAAATTGCCCTACCAGGGCGCAGCTTAAGAGGCACAAGATACAACATATCCAGAGGCCAACTACAGAGCAAAACAGAGTACCACCGCGTTTGACCTACAAGTCACACACCCAGAGGGAATTCTCTACAGGCACAAGAGCCCATAGAGGCCAAACCACATTTTAGTGGTCAACCCTCACGCAGCAGAACGCCTTGCGGTGGGCAGAGCCAAGTCTCACAACGGGTCAGCTTAGGAGTTAACCCCACCTACTCACAAGCAAAAAGCAATTAAAGATCTTCTTGAACAGGACAATATACACAACACAAGAGTCACCTTTGGAGCACACGCAGAGAAGAAGAACAAAGTAGTGCAAGTCAAATATAAAGGACACATACTACATAAGATAACCTAGCAAGAACTAAGAACTCTAGGGGATCTACCTAATACATCAAAGCAAACACAGAGAATCAGCCAGAATGGGGAAACAAAGATACACGTCCCAAATGAAAGAACAGAAGAAACCTCCACAACTGGAACCAAATGAAGCAGACGTAACCAACCTTTCAGAGACAGAGTTCAGAACACTGGTGATAAGAATGTTTAAGGAGCTTAGAGAAGACATAAAGAAGGATGTAGAAATCATAACGAACAACCAGTTAGAACTAAAGAACACAATTACCGAAATTAAGAACTCACTTGAAGGAATTACCAGCAGGTTAGATGAAGCAGAGGATCAAATCAGCGACTTAGAAGACAAGGTAGTAGAGATCACCCAAACGGAACAACAGAAAGAAAAAAGAATAAAAAACAATGAGGATGGCTTAAGAGACCTCTGGGATAACATCAAGCGCAACAACATGCGCATCATAGGAATACCAGAAGGTGAAGAGAGTAAGCAAGGGATTGAGAACATATTTGAAGTAATAATGTCTGAAAACTTCCCCAATCTGATGAGGGAAACCAACATACAAGCCCAGGAAGTATAGAGAGTTCCAATCAGGATAAACCCAAACAGGTCCACACCAAGACACATTATAGTTAAAATGGCAAAGCTTAAAGACAAAGAATCCTAAAAGCAGCAAGAGAAAGACAGAGGGTTACATACAAGGAACCCCCATAAGACTATCAAATGACTTTTCTACAGAAACATTGAAGGCCAGGAGGGAGTGGCAGGAGATACTCAAAGTGATGGAAAACAGGCCTACAACCTAGATTGCTTTATCCAGCAAGGCTATCATTTAAAGTTGATGGAGAGATAAAGAGCTTTCCAGAAAAAAATAAGCTAAAGGAATTTATTACCACCAAGCCAGCACTGCAAGAAATACTAAAAGGACTTCTGTAAATAGAAGAAAGATCAAAACAACCTAACTACAAATTTAAAAATGGCAATAACTATGTACCTATCAATAAGCACTTTAAATGTAAACGAATTAAATGCTCCAATCAAGAGACATAGGGTGGCGGACTGGATAAGAAAGCAAGACCCTTATATATGCTGTATACAAGAGACTCACCTCAGAACAAAAGACACACAGGCTGAAAGTGAAGGGTTGGAGTAAGATATTTCATGCAAATGGAAATGAGAAAAAAGCTGGAGTTGCAATACTTATATCTGACAAAATAGACTTTAAAATGAAGAACATATTAAAAGATAAAGATGGACACTATATAATAATAAAGGGATCGATCCGACAAGAGGACATAACCCTAGTAAACATCTATGCACCCAACATAGGAGCACCTAAATATATAAAACAGGTACTGACTGACATAAAGACAGAGATCAACAGTAACACTATCATAGTAGGGGACTTCAACACACCTCTGACAACAAGGGACAGGTCTTCCAGACAGAAAGTCCATATGGAAACAACAGCCTTAAATGATACATTGGACCACTTGGATTTAATCGATATTTTCAGAGCATTTCACCCCAATGCTGCAAAATACACGTTCTTCTCAAGCACACATGGAACATTTTCCAAGATAGATCATATGTTAGGCCACAAAACAAGTCTTGATAAATTTAAGAAAATTGAAATCATACCAATTGTCTTCTCTGATCGCAATGCTATGAATTTAGAAATGAACTACAGGAAAAATACTGGAAGACACACCAATTCATGGGGGCTGAATAACTTATTACTAAATAATGAATGGGTCAAGCAGGAGATCAAGGAAGAAATCAAAAGATATCTTGAGACAAACGAAAATGAAAACACGATGACCCAAAATCTATGGGATGCCAAGAAAGCAGTCCTAAGAGGGAAATTCATAGCATTGCAGGCCTACCTAAAGAAACAAGAAACATCACTAATCAACAGTTTATCTTCACAGTTAAGGGATTTGGATAAAGAACAGCAAAATAAGCCCAAAGGGAGCAGAAGGAAGGAGATAATAAAGATCAGAGCAGAAATAAATGAAATAGAAACCAGAAAAACAATACAAAAGATCAATGAATCCAAGAGTTGGTTCTTAGAGAAGATAAACAAAATTGACAAACCTTTAGCCAGACTCATTAAAAAAAAAGAGAGAGAGGACCCAAATTAATAAAACCAGAAATGAAAGAGGAGAAGTGACAACGGACACTGCAGAAATAAAAAAAGTTTTAAGAAGTTACTATGAGCAACTATATGCCAACAAATTTGACAATTTGGAAGAAATGGACAATTTTGTAGAGGCGTACAACTTTCCAAGGCTAACTCAAGAAGAAACAGAAAACCTGAATAGACTGATTACCACCACGAAAATTGAATCAGTAATCAACAGTCTCCCAACAAACAAAAGCCCTGGACCAGATGGCTTTACAGGTGAATTTTACAAAACGTTCAAAAAAGAATTATCACCTATTCTCCTCAAGCTCTTCCAAAAAATCCAGAAGGAGGGAAGACTCCCAAACACTTTTTACGAAGCTACTATCACTCTGATCCCAAAATCAGACAAAGACACCAAAAAAAAAGAAAACTCCAGGCTGATATCTCTAATGAACATAGATGCAAAAATCCTCAACAAAATATTAGCGAACAGAATTCAGCAATACATTAAAAAGATCATACACCATGATAAAATGGGATTCATCCCTGGTATGCAAGGGTGGTTCCGCAAATCAATTAATGTGATACATCACATTAACAAAATGAAAAATAAAAATCACATGATCATATCAATAGATGCAGAAAAAGCATTTGATAAAATCCAACAGCCATTTATGATAAAAACCCTTAAGAAAGTGGGACTAGAGGGATCATATCTCAACATAATAAAGGCCATATATGACAAACCCACAGCTAACATCATACTCAACGGGGAAAAGTTAAAACCATTCCCCCTAAGATCAGGAAGAAGGCAAGGTTGCCCATTATCTCTGCTTCTATTCAACATAGTGCTGGAAGTTCTAGCCACAGCAATCAGACAAGAGAAAGAAATAAAAGGCATCCAAATTGGTAAGGAGGAAGTAAAATTATCATTATATGCAGATGATATGATACTATATATAGAGAACCCTAAAGACTCCACCAAGAAGCTATTAGAGCTGATAGATGAATTTAATGAAGTAACAGGATACAAAATTAATATTCAGAAATCAGTTGCATTTGTATATACCAATAATAAAACATCAGACGGAGAAATTAAAAAAACAATCCCATTTACAATTGCTCCAAAGACTATAAAATACCTGGGAATAAATTTAACCAAAGAAGGAAAAGATCTGTACTCAGAAAATTATAAGACACTGAAGAAAGGAATGAAAGAAGATATAAATAGATGGAAACACATATCATGTTCATGGATAGGAAGAATTAATATAGTTAAAATGTTCATACTGCCTAAGGCAATATACATATTCAACGCAATTCCTATCAAACTACCAACGACATTTTTCACAGAAATAGGACATATAATCCTAAAATTTATATGGGACCATAAAAAACCCCGTATAGCCTCAGCGATCTTGAGAAATAAGAACAAAGTGGGAGGTATAACAATACCTGACTTCAAATTATACTACAAGGCTACAGTAATCAAAACAGCATGGTACTGGCATAAAAACAGACACATAGATCAATGGAACAGAATAGAAAGTCCAGAAATAAATCCATGCCTATATGGCCATTTAATCTACGATAATTGAAGCAAGAATGTACGATGGGGTAAAGACAGTCTATTCAATAAATGGTGCTGGGAAACCTGGACAGACACATGCAAAAAAATGAAGCTGGACCACCTCCTTACACCATATACAAATATAAATTCAAAATGGCTTAAAGACTTAAATGTAAGATCTGAAACCATAAAATTGCTTGAAGAAAATATAGGAAGAAACTTCACAGACATTACCCGGAGTAAGATTCTTACTGATATATCCCCTCGCTCGAGGGAAGTAAGAGAAAAAATAAACATGTGGGATTATATCAAACTAAAAAGTTTTTTCACAGCAAAGGAAACCATCAATAAAACAAAAAGGGATCCTACTGAATGGGAAAAAATATTTGTCAATGATATATCTGATAAGGGATTAATATCACAAATCTATAAAAAACTCATTCAACTCAACTCCAAAAAAACAAACGACCCAATTAAAAAATGGGCAGAGGATTTGAAGAGACATTTTTCTAAAAAGGACATACAGATGGCAAACAGACGTATGAAGAAATGCTCAACCTCACTAACCATCAGAGAAGTCCAAATAAAAACCACAATGAGATACCACCTCACCCCAGTCAGAATGGCTATCATCAATAAATCAACAAACAACAAGTGCTGGCGCGGATGTGGAGAAAAGGGAACCCTTGTGCACTGTTGGTGGGATTGCAGATTGGTGCAGCCACTATGGAAAACAGTATGGAGGTATCTCAAAAATCTGAAAATGGAACTACCGTATGATCCAGTAATTCCACTCCTAGGTATCTATCCGGAGAAATCCAAAACTCCTATTCAAAAATCTTTATGCACTCCTATGTTTATTGCAGTACTATACACAATAGCCAAGACATGGAAACAACTGAAATGCCCATCAGTAGATGACTGGATTAAGAAACTGTGGTACATGTATACAATGGAGTATTACGCAGCCATAAAGAAGAAAGAAATCTTACCATTTGCAACAACATGGATGGACCTAGAGAACATTATGTTAAGTGAAATAAGTCAGACAGAGAAAGATAAGTACCATATGATCTCACTTATATGCGGAATCTAAAGAAAAGAATAAGTGAATGAACTAATCAGAAACAGTTTTGGAGTCAAAGAGGAAAAACTGAGGGTTGCTAGATGGGCGGGGTGGGTGGGGGTAAAGGGGAAGGTGAGTGGATTAGAAAACAATCAGTAACCACAAGATGTCCATGGGATTTTGAAAATTAATCTGGGGAACGTAATCAATAATGTTGTAAAGATTTTGTAGGGTATCCGATAGACGCGTGTCCCATTTGGGAGACCATCTCAGGGAAGATGTAGATGCCTGATCACTGCACTGTACATTGAAGCTGAACAATAATGAATGCCAACTATAATATTATATATATATATATATATATATATATATATATATATATATATATATGTATATATAGGTATGTATACATTTACAAGAGGCAGAGTACAGATTGGGAGTGGAAATAGTGGAAATGGGATGGCTTGGTGCGATGTCAGAGAGATAGTGGATGGGGTGCGGGGGGTCCACAGTGTGAGGGATATAAATGATAAACGTCTAAGTAAAAAACAAACAAACAAACAAAAACAAAAACAAACAAACAAAATAGCTCATAGACACAGACAATAGTTTAATGTTTACCAGAGGGTAAGGGAGGTGGGGGGTGGTAGATGAGGGTAAGGGGGATCAAATATATGGTGATAGAAGGAGAACTGACTCTGGGTGGTGAACACACAGTGGGATTTATAGATGATGTAATACAGAATTGTACACCTGAAATCTATGTAATTTTACTAACAATTGTCACCCCGATATATTAAAAATAAATTTAAAAAACAAAAATTAAAAAAAAAAGAAATAGTGACAAATGTAGACATTATCCTGGGGTTTTCAATTGTTTAGAAGTTAGCAGCTAAGTTGTATTATGTAAATGATAGCTTTTAGTAGTTATGTCATACAAGACATTTCAACTTTGCAAACAATTGAAATTTTTGAATCCCACTACAATGAAAATATTTCAATTCTGCAATTTGTTTTGCATTTTTTAAATTTAAATTTTATTGTGGTAAAACATTTAATGTGAGATCTACCCTGCTAACAGATGTTTAAATTTATAATTCCATATCGTTAACTACACTCACAATGTTATAGGAAAGATTCCTAGAATTTATTCATCTGAACTTACCGACACTGATACCCTTTGATTAGCAACTCCTTATTTCCCCCTTCCCTGGCCCTCGTAACCCCCATTCTGCACTCTGCTTCTATGAGTCTCACTATTTGCTTTTTATTTTTGTTTAAGGAAAAAGTCACTGACTAAATATGCTGAGAATGTGAAACTACTACTACCAGTGTGTGCTGTGGTCAGCTGTCTGTTACAATGCTTGAGTTTAAAGGTGTTTGTGAATCATCCAAAAAGAGATGGTGTTTTTAATTTCAGTTTTTACTTTCATGATCTTTTTTACTAGGATCCAAAGTACAGTAAAATTGCTTATTTATAATTTTCCTGACTTCTACTTACAATGCTTGTTCAATTTCTTTGATCCTCTCTTATAATTAAGAATTACTGGTTGATAATTTTATCTTCTAAAAAATTGGAAGTGGTAAGATAGATTAATACTCTCCATATATACTAAAGAAATTTCAATAAAAATGAATTTAGGTTCTATTAGACTATAAAGAACCTGACAATAAACACTATTAATTTATCATTGATTCTGCATTATTTAGCACAGTGCCTATGACTAGCTGGCATTTAAATATTTGTTAGATAAATAAGTAAAAAGTTGAAAATTAATTTATGGATATATTTTCACTGAAGTTCCATTAAGAGATCATATGTACTCTTTTTTTATTGGGCAATTTAAAAAGTTTAATTTTCTTTTTCTTTGACATTCAATATTATTTTATATTAGTTTCAGGTGTATAGCATAGTGATTAGACATTTATATAATTTACGAAGTGATCCCCCTGTCTAGTACCTACCTGGCTTTATATGTAGTTATTACCATATTATTGACTATGTTCTATAGGTTTTATTATATATACCCATGACTATTTCATAAATACCAATTTGTACTTTGTAATCCCTTCACCTTTTTCACCCCAACCGTCCTCCTGACTGGCAACCATCAGCTTGTTTCCTGCATCTATGAATCTTTCCGTTTTGTTTTGTTTTTTTCATTTGTTTTGTACTTTAGCTTCCACATGTAAGTGGGATCATACGGTATTTGTCTTTCTCTGTCTGACTTATTTCAGTTAGCATTATACCTTCCAGCTCCATCCATGCTGTCAAAAATGGTAAGATTTCATTCTTTTTATGGCCAAGTATGTATGTACCACCTTTTCTTTATACAATCATCTATTGATGGGCATTTAGTTTGCTTCCATATCTTGGCTATTGTAAATAATACTACAATGAACACATGGGTGCATATGAGGTCTGACAATTAAATTTGCGAACTTGTTGCAACAATGTTGCTAACCATTTTTGATATCAGAGGGATTATTCATTATGAATTTGTACCAACTGGACAAACAGTTAACTGAGTTTACTATTTTGAAATGCTGAAAAGTCTGCATGAAAAAGTTAGGTGACCTGAACTTTTCAACAACAATTCATGGCTCTTGCCTCATGACAATGCCCCAGCTCACATAGCACTGTCTGTGAGGGAGTTTTTAGCCAGTAAACAAACAACTGTAATGGAACACCCTCTCTACTCACCCTATCTGGCCCCCAATGACTTCTTTCTTTACGAAGATAAAGGGAATATTGAAAGGAAGACATTTTGATGACATTTAGGACATCAAGTGTTACACGATGGCAACTCTGATGGCCATTCCAGAAAAAGAGTTCCAAAATTGCTTTGAAGGGTGGACTAGGTGCTGGCATCAGTGCATACCATGTTTCCCCGAAAATAAGACCTAGCCAGATAATCAGCTCTAGTGCATCTTTTGGAGCAAAAATTAATATAAGACCCGGTCTTATTTTATTATATTATAAGACCAGGTCTTTAATATAATAATATAATATAATATAATATAATATAATATAATATAATATAATATAATATAATATAATATAATATAATATAATATAATATTATATTATATGTATTATACTAGGTCTTATATTAATTTTTGCTCCAAAAGACACATTAGTGCTGATTGTCTGGCTATGTCTTATTTTGGGGGAAACACAGTAACGTCCCAGGGTGAGTACTTGGAAGTTGACTATAGTGATATTCAGCAATGAGCTATGTCTCAATTTTTCTAGGATGAGTTTGTGAACTTGTCTGTCTTCATATAACTTTTTGAATTAGTGTTTTGGATTTCTTCAGATAAATACACAGAAGTGGAATAGCTGGGTCATAAGGCAGTTCTATTTTTAATTTTTTGAGGAGCCTCCATAATGTTTTGCATCTACCAATTTACAATCCCATCAACAAAGCATGAGAGTTCCCTTTTTTCCACATCCTCGCCAATATTTGTTGTTTGTTCATCTATTGATGATAGCCATTCTGGCAAATGTGAGGTGATATCTCATTGTGGTTTTTATTTGCATTTCTCTGATGATTAGTGATGTTGAGCATTTTTTCATATGTCTATTTGCCATTTGTATGTCCTCTTTGGAGAAATTTCTATTCACATTTTCTACCCTTTTTTTAAATTGGATTGTTAGGGGTTTTTTTTGGTGTTAAGTAGCATGAGTTCTTTATAAATTTTGGATATTAACCGCTTATCAAATGTATTATTGGCGAATATCTTCTCCCATTCAGTAGGTTGTTTCTGTTTTCTTGATCATTTCTTTGCTTTGTAAAAGCTTTTCTTTGATATAGTCTCATTTGTTTATTTTTCTTTGTTTCCCTTACTCAGGGTGACATATCAGATAAAATATTACTATGAGCAATATCAGAGAGTTTACTGCCTACGTTTTCTTCCACAAGTTTTATGATTTTGGGTCTTACATTTAAGTCTTTAATCTATTTTGAGTTTATTCTTGTATGTGGTGTAAGTAGGTAATCCAGTTTCATTTTTTTGCATGTATCTATCCAGTTTTCCCAACATGATTTATTGAACAGATTATTTTTACATCACTGTAGATTCTTGCATCCTTTGGCATAAGTTAAAGACTATATAACTTTGGGTTTATTTCTGGGCTCTCTAATCTGTTTCATTGATCTGTATGTCTGTTTTTATGTTAGTACATGCTGTTTTGATTACTATATCCTTGTAGTACAATTTGATATCAGGCAATACCTAATATAGTATGATACCTCCAATTTTGTTCTTCTTTTTCAAGATTGCTGTGTTTATTCAGTGTCTTTTGTGGTTTATATAAATTATCTGTTCTAGTTATGTGAAAAATGCTATTGGTATTTTGATAGGGATTGCACTGAATTTATAGATTGCTTTGTGTAGTATGGACATTTTAGTGATATTAATTCTGCCTATCCATGAGCAAGGTATATGCTTCCATCGATTTGTATCTTCTTCAATTTCTTTCTTCAGTGTCGTATAATATTCCAGGTACAGGTGTTTTACCTCTTTGGTTAAATTTATTTGTAAATTTATTTGTTCTCTATAGACCTCAGGGTTTTGGCCTGCTTACGTGTCATTTTTTCCCAGTTTTTACCTAGTCCATTACTTCTTATGGTTGTGGAAGAAATTGTAACTTAATGAAAACGGTACCTACCTTGGAGACAGAGGTTCTGGAAGAACAAGTCTGTTTCTCATTAGCTATATGTTCTTGAGCAAGTCAATGGTCCTCTTTGACCTTAATATTGTCATTTGTAAAATAGAATTTTAACAGTATTTCATAGGGCGATTGTGAGGTTTAAATGAAATAATGATTATACATTTCCTGACACATACTATGTGTTCTGATGATTTTTTTTTAATGTAAGTTCCCAGGATAGTTAGAATAAGAATGGAGTCCTCAGTCATGTAAATTTCATAATTTTAATAATTTTAGCAGCTTGGTTAAAGTGACTCCATTATGTATATTCCCTGTCCTCACTCTTTCCTCAGTAATGATAGTCATTATTCCTGTCTGAAATTAAAGCTATTTGTCTTACCATGTAAAATACTTAGCATTGGCTTTTTAATATATATTAGCTAGACCATTTTGTTCGGTTGATCTTATCTATTACCCATCCATCTATGGCAAGTTTCTGTTGGGCTCAGTTTTCATGTGATCTCTCCAAACGTACAATTTGCAAGTTACCAGTGGTCATGAGAAAATGGTGACTATTAATTGTAACTGCTATCACTAGTAGGTCAGGCAAAAAATTGCTTATAAGACTTGTATACATTTCTGACATTTGCTATTTTTCAAGTCTCACAATATCTACAGTGGATAGCAATCACAAGACCTAAGAGTATATGAGATCTGACAATTAAGTTTGTGAACTTGTTGTAATGATGTTACTAACTTTTTGATATCAGAGAGATTATTCATTATGAATTTGTACGAATTAGATGTATAGTTAACAAAGTTTATTATTTGGAAGTGATGAAAAGGATGCATGAAAATGTTAGGTGACCTGAAGTTTTCGCCAACAATTCATAGCTCTTGCATCCTGACAAAGCACCAGCTCACACAGCACTGTCTTTGAGGGAGTTTTTAGCTAGTCAACAAATAACTGTATTGGAACACCCTCCCTACTCACCTGATCTGGCCCCCAATGACGTCTTTCTTTACCCGAAGATAAAGGAAATATTGAAAGGAATACATTTTGATGACATTCAGGACATCAAGGGTAATAAGATGACAGCTCTGATGGCCATTCCAGAATAAAATTTCCAAAATTTCTTTGAAGGGTGGTCTAGGTTCTGGTGTTGGTGTATAACTTCCCAAGTGTCACGTCCCTGTGCAACGAGAGTTGTGGGGAGCGAGCAGTGCGGCGCAAGGTTAAGAAAAGACAGTAGTCATGAATATTTAAGTGCGGAGGCCAAGGGACCAGCAGCCTCAAGGTCTGGGCTGAGGCGCCTAATCGGGTTTGTGTAATAACTTTTATTAGTTCGGTGGGGAAGTAAAGGATTTATCAAGCTTGTCAATCTCAAGATCTGTGAATCCTATACATCGTAATAGGAAACCGATTTAAGTCAATCACCCTTGCCTGCAGATAGCTGGACTGTAAGTTTCAACTTTCCCAAGGGACAAAACCTATATGCATACAAATAGATGGAGAGCACCTCATTGAATCACTTCCCTTGCAATTCTGGGAAGGAATGCAGCCACAGAGGCTGAGGCTTTCCTTCCCCTGAGGAAGGTGGGGGGCTGTGCCCACCTCCGTGAACCCCATAGGTTCTCCTGTTGGTCCCCATGCTACTGCATCTGGCTTGAGTTCTTCCTTTCGTGGGGAATCTTACTCATCATTGACTGTCCAGTCATCTTTCTGGGACCAAACAGGGAGGCATAAGGTGCAAACACAAAGGTTTAGCAAAGTCCCCGAAAGGATCCGTCTTACAGACTCTCCTTTCTTTGGGGGCAGGAAGAAGGAAACAAAATGGTTAAGCTGTTGCATGGCGAGGTTAAGCTGCTGTGTGGAGACACCCAAGGGGAGTACTTGGAAGGTGACTGTAGTGATATTCACCGACGAGGTATGTAGGACTTTTTCTAGGATGAGTTCGCAAACTTAGTTGTCTGCTCTTGTATACAACTGTCATCATTATATGCATTTATTTACTAATCAAATAGTTTAATGTATTTGGGTATTTATTTACTTAAAGGTTTATAAGTTTTAAGAGTACATAAAGGGCTAAGTGTGATAAGAATAACGAGAAATATTTGGTGAATTGCTATGGAAACATCAGAGCAGAGACAATGAACAAAATAAGACTTAAATGAAATTCCATGATAACAAAGGCAGTAGAACAGCAGCAAATTAGAGGATGAGCAAAACAACTTATTGAAAGCCTGTTCTAAACCAATGTTAAGTATTCTATGTGGCGACACAAATAGTTTTTATTTCAAGAAGGGAAGTGACTCTCAGAAGAACACAATGAAAATAGGCGGCATTCTATGGTCAAGACACACTGGATATTTACAGCATATGTGTGACATTGGTGGGTGCTGAAATGAATTGAATATGTTTCTCATAATGTAGAGATACTTTTCCACTTTATGCAAATATGCTTTTCATATTAATAAAAGATAGTGTTCTTAAAATTTACTCTTTTTATTGATCATAATCAGTATTAGGTAGGATACGGGTTGTGTAGCACAAACTCTAATTCAATTAACCATTATAACTCATAAAAAAATCCATTACTTTCTCATGTAAAAGTCTGTGCTAATACAGCAGTTCTACTCTATGAAAGCCTCAGGGTCTTAGGATCCTTCTATCTTGTTGCTTCTCCATTCTTATGGGTTATCACCATAGTCTTCATGGTCCAAAATTGCCCACTAGTGAGTAGGAATGAAGAAAATTGGAGGGGAGGTTATACTCTTTTCTTTGAAAGGGTGTGATGTGGTGTTGCAAACATCATTTCTTGTACCCCAGGGGCCAGAATTTAGTCAAAACTTCACACCTGGCTTTAAGGGAGGCTGGGAAATGTCTTTCTTCAGAATGACCATAGAGTTGGCTAAACTTGGCTGAAGTTGAGAATTAACATTGGAGAATACTTAGCAACATTCAGTTGCAAAGACAGACTTTCAGGTTGAGATACCTAATCTAAAGTAGCCTCTATTCATTCTCTGTTATACCACATGTTTTGTTTCCTTTAAGCACTTTCACTACTGGATATTTTCTTGTTTACTATTTGTTTATTGAATATTTCCTCCCCCTGCAAAGTATGGTCAAGGTGGGTAAAAATTTTTGTCTTGTTATTTCCATAATGCCAGTGTTTAGAACAATGCCTTGCATATAGTAGAAGCCCAATACATACATGTTGACTAAAATAATGAATTATATGTTTCTCTCTTAGAAGTTTGATCATTGGATTCATTAAATAGTTTACATGAAAAGAATGAAATTATTCAGTGTTTAAACAAAATATGAATAAGTAGATAAATAAAATGCATTTATATTTTTAATAGCTATAAAGGACTATTTAATAGTATATATTGTGCCAGGTTCAGTAGCCCTTCCAATAACCAGCATCATGTGTATGTTTCCTGATTCAGTTCTTTCCAACCGAGCTGCCATGTCTGGTCTGTGGCAGACTTCTAGTTCTAACCTCTTTAGTCCAGCTGGATCAGATAATGAAATTTACTCAGTTTTCCAACTTCCCCTCGTTGTTGCCCAGATACTTCAGTGAACAGAAAGAAGTTACAACCACAAGAAACAATACCAGACATAATTTCTATTAAGATAAAAGGATTATTCCCTCTCACAATTAGTTTGATACATGTAAAGTACATGGTTTTATGGCCTAATACTGATAAAATAGAATCTGTGCTTATTTTATGCTTTACTATATGTGTGTGTGTGTGTGTGTGTGTGTGTGTGTGTGTGTGCGTGCGCGCGCGTGTGTGTAGATACATAGAGAGGGTGCCAAAAAAAGTGTATACACATTTTAAGAAAGGAAAAAACTGTATTACTATATACCAAAAACAAAAGATGAGTACAAGTCACGTTTGACTTCTGAGTTACAAGAGGTACTCAAAGTGGTTACCATCAGTGTCCAGACACTTCTGATTATGGTGAACTACTGCTTGAGCAACGTTGACCAAAGTGTTAACATCTCTTAAAATGTGTATACATGTTATTGGCACCCCCGGCGTGTGTGTGTGTGTGTGTGTGTAAATATATATATGTATATATATATATATATACACACACACACTTTCATATCTATTAATATCCGTTGGATTATTAAAAACACCCAGGAAGGTAGGTATGTCATTATCCCCATTTTACAGATAAGAGAACACACTCAAAGACAGTAAATGTGCCACAATGAATACATTGCAGAGACCAAAATCAGGCTGAGTCTTCAATACACATATTCTTTCCCCTATATAGATTCTCCACAGCCATATGACTCTTTCTTTAAGCCTCAGATTTAATGGGATATTTTTAAGTAGAAAAAACATAGGGAACTTCCTCACTTCTAATATCTCTTAACCAGGAAACTGAGCAGATATTCTCAGTTACTTGTGTTATCACCCCCCAAAAACTTGATTTAAGATCCTGATGAAAAACCCATAGTGACTCATGACTGCAAGACTTGGTTCCTTTGCTCATTGTCCTGGCTCCTCATCGTGCCCCCCACCGCAGCCCCCATGTTGTAGGGAGGATACAATCCTGGAACAAATGACTCAAATTAGGGTTGAAAAGTCAATGACATAAAGCCCATAAAGTTCAGGGCCTAGCACACAGTATTATTAGCATATTATTAGCAGGGCCTAGTACACAGTGAACCCTTGGTAATTAAGTCTATTACAGAAATATGTAGTTTTTGATGTCATTGTTGATGTTACTATTACAGCATTTTCAACTTGAAAAAATCCTTTCCCTTTGCCTACCCTCTTCTGTCTCTTAGCTTAGACCAGGCAAAGGAAAAAAAGCAAACATTCCAGGGTTGAAGAATTTTCCTTTGATCCAGAGAAAAGCTAATGTTAGAATACTTGTTTAAGAATTTTCCGCTGATCCCTTAGTCACGTAGTCGCTACTTTATAACCGGTCCCTAGAAGGGGGCGGGTCTTCCTGAAAATTTTCAAGCCTGATGTTTTTGCAGTGACTCAGAGGCTCGGGACTGCTGCAGAAGGTGGGTGACCAGGAGGCCCGCTCTGGGGCTGCATCCCACCCCTTTACCCCTGAGGACTAAAGCTCTCCCATTCTAACTCCCTTTCTTCGTCTCCAAATCTGTTGGGGCTTGTTTTGACTGCAAACCCAAGTGTGTGTATATGTGTGTGTGTGTTGGGGTGGGGTGGGGGAGCAATTTAGTCCTGATGGGCGATCCCCTGGGTATTTCCGCAGATTTGGCAGTTTAGGGGAATCTTGGGGAGGGGTGAGGCTGGAAGGGGAGATTTAGCCATGTCCTAATCACCTCAAGAACCGTCTTCCGACTTTTCTTCTCTTTTACTTTACTGTTCTCTCCCTCTCTCCCTCCGTCCCTCCCTCCCTCTTTCATATGGACAGTTAGCGTTTCCTCAATTTTATGTAAATTTATGCTGCCAAAATGGAACTTCAAGACTCCCTCTCCCCCCTACCCAACCCCACCCCTCATCCCCAAATCGGGTTGGAGCCCCTAAGCCCTTCTATGTAGAAATTCAAGGGATCAGCTCTGATCTCTTCAGTTAATACTTGGATACTGAAAATCTAGGACTGAAAAATTAAAGGTTAAATCACTCTCCGTTTCTGTCCAAGGCCCACTCTGTATTCATATCGCCTCTGTGGCTGGATCGGGGTTCTCCACTTGTCCCCTGCAACAGGCTGCAGGGTGTGGTCACCTAGCGCTGGCCTGGTCCTCCCTCTGCCTGCTGGTGAGGGAACCACACTGTGCCCCTTTTGGAACCTGCGGATCCAGCACACATGAAGACCCTTGGCTCCGTGAGCTGCACTCTATTCTCCTAGCTGCCTCAGATTCAAGGCTTTGACCTTGGTCAGTTGCTATGGCCAGTCTGCCTTGTTACTAGGCGCATTTCTGAAATGCCATCCTGAGGGAGGGAGAACTAAGTCTGACCCAGCGTAGTTTGTACTGGGTGCAGAACGGCAAATTTCCTTCAATGAGGGATTTGTTTTAGGGTTAAAATCAGGAGAGAACCCTGTTTCTTTGTAGGAGACACCCTCTGCTTCTGTCTCTTCACCTGAAAGCCACCTCCCTTGGTGAGTCCTACCGAGCCTTACAGATTTTGTTGCCTGACAGTTTCTTCAGCTTTTGTACCCTTGTGTTCCATGCCTTTCTCTTGCTTTAAGCTCCCTGCTGGTGTTATTAGAAAGTCTTCCCTCCCCTAGCTTCAACCTGTTTTACCAGAGAACTTACCCCGATCAAGTGTCTGCATGCAAACCCTTTTCCTGAGCATCCACCCCTCTTTCCACAATCCCTACTGCCCTCTACTTCTGTTCAGTGTGAGCCATTTTGCCACCATGTGTTTTTATCCAGTTCCTTAAAATGAAAACAGACACAGAACAAAAAGCCTGATTTACTGGTGCTGATTTGTGGGGGTGGAGCATGATGTATGAGAAACACCATTGCTGTCAGATGGGTGAGCAACATGGCCATTGTTCTGGGTTGGAGTAGGGTGTATTTTACACGGTGATTGAGATTTATAGGCACAGAGGACCTGTAAATAGTCCTGTCAAAGCTTCAGAACCCTTGAGGGGTGGTGTCATTCTAGGAAGGAAAATTGCCTTTCTCAAGAGCCGGTATGTTTTTCTGGGTTTTAGTTTTCTGAATGAAGGTTGAGGTTACCAGTGACTCATTTGCCTCTAGACTCTGGATAAACACATTAGTTTCACTTTTCATGGGCATTCTCTGTGCACCAGGCAATTCCATTTAGCTCATTAAAGTGTATTTTCAGTGAAAATCCCCCATATTGGTGCTGGGCATTGCAGCTCAGGTCACCCTTTGACAGAACAGGGAGAAGCAAGCTCACAGATGACTCGGTTCAGAAAGGTTGGAGGGCAGCTTCCAGTGGTATTAGGGCCAGTCACTAGGACCAGACCCACTTGTAGATTCTCTGAATAAACGAATCATAATGCAAATCATAATCTAGGTATATAAATGTATCCCTTTATTGCCATATTACATGAAATGTTTGTCTAAGATTATAATAAAATTTGGAAGATATGTTTAGGATGGTCTGATTTAAAATAGAAGACATGTTGCATATATGATATATTAATATCTTGGACAGAGAAAACAAGCAGTAGTTTTGATTATGAGCCCCAAAGAAAAGTCGCAAAGTAAGTGATCTAAATTGCAGGGGTCCATTTTGGATCCAGGCAACTTCGTATGTGCAAGTCTCTACTATTAGCAGGATCCAAAGTAATAGTAAAGGTCTATTTAACAATAGTAACAATAACAAGAACAATACTAATGTTTGTCATCATTAAGTGCTTCCTATAGGTCAGGCACCATTCTAGGTACTTCATATATATTAATTCACATATGCATACACAATATATAGGTATTATGGTTTTCATTTTAGAAAGCATACAGAGATTCAGAGGAATTACATTAATTATACTTATTGAATATACCTAAGGAGTGGTATATTAAATATACTTTTGAAAAAGTGGAGCTGGTGTTTGAACCAGCCTTAGGGTGTTTCAGAGATTTCCTGTTTAATGGATACTTGGTGAGCTTCCCCACCTGGGTCTGGCATTTAGAAGGAGCCTTACTATTGGTACCTTTGGCCCCTTTTCAGCTTTTTTCTCCTTCCTAGCTCCATCATTAACCCCGTGAATATATTTTTATGCCAGAGACAAGCACATAAGGTAATGGTATTTGAATAAATAATCCCCCACATGTCACTCTGTTCATGATGTGTCTTTTCCATAGTAGCCCTGTGTCACCATGGTGCGTGCCTGTGGCCTACTAACCCGCCTGGAGGAACCAGGTGAGCCTGATTCGTGACTTTTACATGCCATTCAAACACTTACTTACTTACACCTAGCACAATGCCTGGCCTGCAGGCAGCATTCTATTAAAGTTTGGTGAACTCTTGAAATTTGGTCTATCTCCAGTGCCACTGAAGAGCATCTCTGTGACCTTGTCCATTTGTGAGTTTGTGGCTGGTGTGTCTGCTACCTTAAATTATGAGAATGTGGAGAAAACTCCTTTGGAGGCCTTCTTTGTATTCCCCATGGATGAAGACTCAGCTGTCTATAGTTTCGAGGCCATGGTGGATGGGAAGAAAATTATGGCAGAATTACAGGACAAGATGAAGGTACGAGGGATGAGTACATTATGTCCTCCCTTTTTATTTCCTTAATGCATACTCTTTAGGATCTCTAGCAAATGCAACTTCAGAGATATACTGATATTGAATGCTTTTACTCCACTCCTCTCTAGCTGCGATTTTCCTCAAAGCATTTGGAGGGAAAAATCAATGAAGCACTCAAAGTATGGCTGTGAACTTGGCAAGACAAATCATAGTCCCTCCTCACCAGTCTTTGTTTTCTGTACCACTCGTCTCTTTATCAGCCATCTCACTTTTGATACCACTTTCCTTTCTCTGTTCTCCCTAGGCCCACGGCAACTATGAGAATGCCATCAGCCAGGGCCACCAAGCCTTCCTATTGGAGGAAGACAAGTGCTCCAGGGATGTCTTCTGTTGTAATGTGGGGAACCTCCATCCTGGGTCGAAGGCGGCACTCACCCTGAAGTATGTGCAGGAGCTGCCCCTGGAAGCAGATGGCTCCCTGCGCTATGTGCTCCCAGCTATTCTGAATCCTCGGTACCAACTGTCTGGTGAGTATCTGCTCTCTTTGAATAACAGGGGTGGGTGATACAACTGGGGAAATCCCTACAAAGTTGTAGGGTTTTAAAAAGTATGGGAAGGGAGAACACAACTAAGGTAACTTTTTGTAGGATGGCCTGAGGACAGTTGCCTTAAAATGAAGACTCCTGTAGTCCCGTTGGAGGACCTGCCCTACACACTCAGCATGGTTGCCACCATCAGTTCCCAGCATGGCATTCAGAGAATCCAATGCAACTGCCCCTTGAGTCCCATTGAATACCTTGGAGATGATAAGACATCTGCTCAGGTAATTACTAAGACAAAACTGTTGTTGCCAGCACCCCTATTCTTAGGTCCTAATCTGATTCTTTACCAAGTGTTTCCTAAATGTTCCTTACTTTTCCCTATTAACCCAGAGGGAATCACACTGCTCCTTCTTTATCCCCATTCAATCTCCAGAATCTCTCTCCATTCTTACCCCTGCTCCTGACTATGCTCGCTCATGGAAGAAGCCTGTAGTCCTCATCTCTGACCTCAGTCCCAAGTAGCAATCGCTGATAATGCTAACATGGCTTCTTTGCCTGTTCCCAACTCAGACTTCCTTGGCTGATGGACACAAATTTGATCAAGATGTGGAACTCCTAATTTACTACAATGAGGTACATACCCCCAGTGTAGCTGTGGAGATGGGGAAACCTACAACGGAGCCAGGTATTTTCTTTCTTCTTTTGTAGTTACTTATAAGGGATAACTCCTGTTTTGGAATTACCCTCAAATTACCTTCACTTTTCTTTCCTTCTATTTAGTAGTAGGTAAAAAACTGAAATAGCTTTGGCATGGAAAAATAGTTCAGTTCGATGAATATCATGTGACTATGTCTTATAGACAAATTCAAGTGAATCAGTGATAATTGGACAAAGGATATGAACAAATAATTCACAAGAAGAAACAGATAATTTAAAACATATGACAATCATCAGTCGCTACAAGAGCAAATAAAAATAAAATTTAAAAAGTGACGTAACATTTTCACTTTTCAAATTTTTAAAGGTTTCTAAATCTAATGATGCTTCATGCTTTAAACGGTGAGGTAAATTTGGCACTCTCATACCGAGATTGCTTGAAGAAAAACAATTTGGTATCAAACTTCTGAGAAGAAATTTGGCCATATGTGTCAAAATAACTGTTCATTTTGGTAATTCTAATTTTGAGAAGGTTACCTAATGAAATAAATCTAAATATAACTAAAATTATGCACTGAAATATCCTCTGCCATTTTAATAATATCAAAGATTAGTCAGCAATCAAAATGTCTTGCAGTATCTAAATTCACTGTGCTAGATATACTAGATGAGTTATTATGCAGCTATTAAAATAATGTATATTGACAGATTAACATAATATGGGAAAAAGGCTTCAAAAGAATGTTAAGTAAAAGAAAATTAAGTTAGTTATACAGATTATTATAAAAAATAATCTATGCATTAAGAAAAACCATAGAAAATATGCTAGTAGTCATTGTGATTAGATTAAGACTAAGTTTACTTTCTTAATTTCTTTTTTTATCTAATAAATATATTTTATTGATTGATTTATCACAACAACGTGTAATCTCACCTGGAGTTCTTTTTCTGTCTTTTCTTTTTGTGGTAAAATTTATTATAACTTTTTAAGTATATGGTTCTGTTGCCTTATGTACATTCACCTTTTTGTGTAACCATCACCACCATCCATCTCCAGAGCTTTTTTATCTTACCCTACTTTCTTAATTTCTAAGACTAAGTTTAGTTTCTTAATAAGTTTAATTTTTTAATTTCTTTAATTTCTCTTATTTTCTAAAATTTCCTTAATATATGTATACTTTTTCTAATAATTATAACTAGTGTAACTCATGCAGTCTGTTGCTATCTTGGGGCCTTCCTGGGCTGCCATGCCCCTGGATTGCAGGGACCATGAAGCATAACTGGAGACATACTCCCATTTCTGAAGCATTTTCCACATTTGTGGAATGGAAGCATCCTTATGGACAGTAATAGTCAAAATGCTATGTCTTGCGTTAGGCTCTTACTTCTTCTATAACTGCAACTGCTATAAAGACAATTCCCTGTAGCTAGTCTTCAGTAGCCCGTCTTTCTCATTGTTCATGCTTGGCAAAGGTAGCTTCATGCATGAGCTCATGAATTGGAACTCCTTAGTTTGCCCTCACTTGTTCAACCATTTTTGCTTAGGGAAAGCTGTCCATGCTACACCTCTTAGAGGGGGCTCCCAACCTCAACCAAATTTGCTCCAGTTCCTCTTTCATGAAGCTCCGTGGAAGCTCTTTGTACATTAGTTACCTGGTTTTGTCCTTTCCTTTTGTCAAGTTCCTCCTTGGGTGCCAATGAAATACTCCCACAATAGTTATCTGGTTTTCAGTGAGGATTGTTTTAATCCACCAGAGAAAGATTTTAAATGTTGGATCTTAAAAGGTAATGATTGAGATCTCAATCCCTTTCCTTCCAAGAAGTTCCACTGGCCCCTTTGCAGATTTCTTCATCTGTTCCTTATGACCAGCTCTGTAGGCCATAGGGGGACTTTATGAGTCTTGTGAATCGTCTTCAGCAGGGCTGCTCAAATCTTGCTTATCTGATCATGTGTTTGGTCAGGATGACTTGCTGTTCCCATCTATACAAAGAAGTAAATGACAACTGGCGGCTTGGGTCACTAAAACCATTTAGAGTTATGTTAAATGAAGCATACCATTACATGCCAAAAATGCAAAATAGACTTTTTAAAACCTTAGAATGTACTTACCATATTAAGAATGTCACTTTTTAGAAAATATATATTTATAATTTAATAGAAATGGTTATATAAAAACAAAATGTATAAAGAATTTTATAAAATTATTATAAAGAGATTAATCTGAGTTAAGCTCTAGATTGAGTTCCTTAAGTGTATTATGTCACTTAATCCTTAAAATAATCTGGAGGGAGATATTACTACCTTGATTCGTTAGATGAGGAGCCAGAAGCTAGCAAGCAGAAGAGAGAGGGTTTGAAATGCCTCATTTAAAAATGAGGGAGCAGAGAGTTGTGGAGGTGAAAATAATTTGAGCCAAGCCAAAAGAATTATAGTAGATAACACATATATAGTGCTTACTGTGTATCTGGCATTGTTCTAAACAGTTTAGATATATCACTTCATTTCATTCTCATGGCAACTCTTCTCACATATCACTATAGTGCCAATCCAACTATACTCAGTTATCTCTCAGAATGGAAAGGAATCTACCTTGCCCATTAAAAAAAGCTACACATCTACCATATGTCCAGAAATCTGGATTGTGTAAAAGTTATTTTTGAACCAAGGTGCTATCAAGTATTTGCTGAACCTCACCCATTTTATTTGGAAGCAGTTTGGTTGTTGGGGGTATACCGTGGGTAAGAGAGTAAACTGAGCCAGGTCCTGTAGTCACACTGAATCCCAGAGTTACTGAGAATTTAAACCTATAATCCTGGAATCACTATAAAAATAGGATATTGGAATTAGATCCTATGTCTTCTTATATCAGTAGTCTCTGAACTGTTAAACTACAATTGATATAAACCAGCCATGCTCATTACATCTCTCTCAATACTAACATTTCAATTCCTGCATCACTTTTCATTTGCTGTGCAAAATAAAATCACAGCTTTGTGTTTGACAACTTGGTGACATAGGCCGGCTCCCATAGTTTCCTCAGTAGTATTGTTTGGATGATGCTATTAGAGTTCCAACACACATTGCAGTGCTTCTCTTTCTTGGTTTGGGAGAGTATCAGTAAGTACTTCATAACCAACGCAGATAAACTTTTCTTGGTGTGCGTCACACTTATATTCTCAGCGCTTGTCAATTGTCAACATATGAGCGTCATTTTTTCAAAGCTGTAATTAAAGACTTAAACAAGGACCCATGTGAAGAAAGTTCCCATTAATTTGATTTGAAGAGAGTGTGTCTTTGTAAATAGTATACTATCTTGATTTTCCTGGCAAATGCTGGGACATTTTAACTTAACGTATTTCACTCATTTGCATAGCTGCTAGCAAACTAGCATCCAATTATAGTATTTTATTTATTGCTTGTGCCTGGTAACCTCTACTGTCTTTTTTTTCATATCTGTTCTGCTTCTGTATCTTTGATGTTTACAACTCACCTCAAACCCTTTACCAGCAGATATAGTATAAAGATCAAGCAATGTTTTAGATTTGAGTTTTCTCAGCTTCCTATGTAAATCACTGCAATTGATTCTTGGGGGTCTTTGGTATGTATTCTTGAGTTCCTGTTAACCTTACAGTGTCCTTATCCTTTCTGAGTAGACTGTTTGATGGGAGATCCATGTGCAATGGTGAGTTTCTACCCGAATATTCCAGAAGCTCAGCCACCAATTACCTATGGAGAATTTGTCTTCCTCATGGACCGCTCAGGAAGTATGCAGGGCCCAATGAGTAAACAGGATAAATCTCAGCTGCGCATAGAGGCAGCCAAGGTAAAACTAGTTCTTTTCTTTTTCTGATCACATCCTCAAGTGAAGATGAATCTTAGGGGTTAAATTAGGGCCCAGCTAGAACTTTGGGTCTGTTTCATCTGAACTACAGTTAACATGACCACTCTGAGGCTAGCATTGAAATATAAGGGCCTGGAGGCACGCTGGGGGTGAAGGCCCATACCTTCAGGAATTGCATGGGCAGAGTCTGTGTGTCTGAAAGAATCCTCTCTCACCGTCTCCTCATACTCTCTTCCTTCAGGAAACACTGATTTTGTTGCTGAAGAGTTTGCCTATAGGCTGTTATTTCAACGTGTATGGATTTGGATCTTGCTATGAGGCATTTTTTAAGTAAGTTTCTAGAAAGGCCATAGAGAGTTCAAAAAGATAACTCTAAAAAAGGGAGTTAAAGGGGTTACTGTAGAGTTGATTTTAGCATTGGGGATTTCAGGTGAGGTGTTTACAGTGGCGGTATCTCAGTGGAGGGACTCAATGCTGGACAATGTCAAGTAGCTATGTCACTAGATGTGTTTGTTTTTCTTAGGCGTAGTGTGAAGTACTCTCAGCGTACCATGGAGGAGGCACTGAGGAAACTTAAACTTATGAAGGCTGATCTAGGGGGCACGGAAATCTTGACACCACTCAAGAACATTTACAGTGGACCTTCCATCCCCGGCCACCCCCTACAGGTAAGAATCAGAACAAAGCTAACAGAAGGGGACCAAGAGAATGAATCTCTGTTCAAGAATCCATAGCCCTGAGCTTCACTGTAGGATTGTTGAAATATGGTATGTAATTCAGAGTCATCTATCATGCAGTAAAGAGAAAAAGACAAGAGGCATTCAATAGAATTCCTCTTCCTTAGCTCTATGCTATAGTCTATGGATGATGGAAATTCTTTTATGGACTGCCACAATAGCCTTAGGTGAAACTCACTGGGGAAGATGGTGGAAATTCCCAGCGTTCTGAACAAACCGAGTGAGAAAATGGTCCAAGTGACAGTGGACCATTAGGGATCTCATGCCTGTCTTAAAAGGCATCAGAGTCTTTGGAGTGAAATAGTTGGATTATTCAAGGGCAAATTCTGGTGTTTTAAAAACAAACTTCATAGAAACTTGATGAATGTCTGCCTTCTTCAGCTTTTTGTCTTCACAGATGGAGAAGTTACTGATACATTTAGTGTAATTAAAGAAGTTAAGAACAACAATCGGAGGCACAGGTATGAAGCAAATGTGATTTGTGGGTGACTGACGCAAGTAGTACCAGATGTAACCTAGTGCCACATGATACCAGTGTTGACATTCCTCTCAGAGGACAGAATAATTCAAGAATTTTAGTTTTACCACCTGACAATTTTTTTCTATATTATTTTTCCTTTTCTACTAAAAAATAAAAGTAATTTTCAATTTTCTAAATAGCGTCAATAACACAATGATATCATAGTCCCTTACTCTTTCTAAAACACAATGGAAAAAAGTATTGAATAGTAAGACTTTTTTTCTTAGTATAAACATTTTTATTAAAGTAAAACACAGAAAGCTACACAAATCGTAAGTTTGCAGCTGGATGAATTATCAGCATGAACACACATTGTAATCACCACACAGGTCAAGAATTGGAATGATACCCAGTACCTCTCCATCTCTCCCCTTTTCTGTAACATCCCAAATTTAATTGCTACCCATTTTTTCCTTTCCAAAGGAGACAGCTTTCCTGAGTAATAACACCATGGATTATTTTTGCTTACTTTTTAATAAAAGTAAATGTTATACAGTATGTTTTTGTTTCTGTGTATCTGACAATTTCAAAGTACTACTAAGTGAATATAGTATATGGATAACTAAAAAAGAATGTTTTTTGCCTTTGAAAAGAGCATGATTTTATAATTGCAGTTATTCAAACTTATTTATTATATATATTTTTTTCATTTTTGTAAAAATACCAATCCTTTGTATATGGATTTAAGAATTATTTTTAAATCAGTTTTTGTTAAAATTTTACAGTTTATACAAATATATAAAAAGACCTCACTAAAAGGGAAATGGGAAAAAGTTCTAATCTAAGTAATTTTGGACACCATGGATTATTTTTGCTTACTTTTTAATAAAAGTAAATGTTACACAGTATGTTTTTGTTTCTATGTATCTTGCTTCTTTCTCTTAGCAGTATGTTGAGATTCATCCATATTTTGTACAGAACCATTGTTAATTTTCATTGGTGCATAGTATTCCATAGGATGATTAAACCATAATTAATTTATTGATTCTGCTGTTGATGGACTTTGGTTTAGCTGTTAAAAATAATGCTTTTATGAACATCCTTGCATTCTTATACATGTTTTTTCTTTTTGCGCGCACACACTCGTGTGCACATATATATGCATGTATACATGTTTATTTTCCCATGTACACATACAGACATTTCTTTGAGTTGACATAGTTGTGGAATTTATTGGTAATGCAGTTTTCCAAGTTATTGTATTAACTTCATTCACACCAGCATTCTCTATCCAAAATTTGGCATTGTTTGTGTTCTTAAATTTTAATTTATTGGGTGTGTAGTGGTATCTCATTAAGATTTTAACTTGCATTTTCTTGGTGACTAAGAAGTGGAGCACCTTTTTATATTTATTGGCCACATGGATGTCCTCTTTTGTGAAGTACCTTCAAGTCTCTTTTATGTTTTCTCTCTTTTTTTTTAACAGATCTGTAGTTCATTCTGTAGTCTAAATATAAGCACTATATTAATATTTCCTAGAAACTTATTTTTTACTCTTTTTCACTCTTAAAATGGTATTTTGTTTATTAATAGTTGTTCTTCGTTTTAATATAGTTTAATTTTGTAGTGTTTTTCTTTATGGTTAGTATTTTTTGTATCTTGTTAAAAAGGCTTTCCCTCCTCCATGTCATGAAGCTATTTTCCTGCGTTATTTTCTAGAAGATTTTTTTTTTTTTTTTTTACAGTTAGATCTACAGTTCACCTACAATTCATTTTTGTGCATTGTGTGAGGTAGGGGGTCAGGTTTCATTTTATTTTTTTCATGTGGATATGAAATTGACCCTGCATCATTTATTGAAAAGTTTTTCCTTTCCTCACTGATATGCAGTGCCGTTTTTGTCACAAATAAGCATTTACACATGTGTGGATTTTTTTGGATCCTCTGTTCCTTTCCATTGGTCTATGTATCTAGACATGTGCCAGTACTACATTATGTAAATTAATGAGCTTTCAGATAAATCTTAATTTCCAATAGAATAGGTCCTCTATTTTGTTCTTTTTCAAGATTGCCTTATCTATTCTCGAAACTTTGTGTTTGTATTTTAAAATTAGCTTGTCAATTTTTACCAAAAAAAGGAAAACTATTGAGATGTTGATTAGAATTGCCTTTATAGATCAGTTTTGGGAGAATTGAGTATTTACTCTATTTAGTATCCAGTTTATTTAAATGGTACATCCTTCCATTTATTTAGGTTTTTCTTGATTCTTCTAAGTGTGTGTTTCCAATATTTTATTTAGAAATTTTAAACCTATAGAGACGTTGTAAGAATAGAACAGTAGACCCTCATATACCTTTCACTCAGGTCTGCTAGTTATCAGCATTTTACCACATTTGCTTCACCTATTATTTTTTATCTGAACTATTTGAGAGTAAGTTACAGATATTTTAACCCTTCATATACAAATAATTATGCATTCATCTAAAAACAGGGCATCCTGATAAATAACCAAAATACAAGTTCAAAATTCAGTATATTTAATGTTGAAATAACAACATTATCTAAATATAGGCCATATTTGCCAATTTTTCTAATAATGTCCTTTTAGATTTATCTTTGTTTGATTTGGTTTTGTTCCAGAAACAAGTATTTTATTTCATTGCTATATTTCTTTAGTCTTCGCTGGGATTTCTCAGTTTTTCATTATTTTTCATGACATTGACATTTTTGAAAGAGTACTAGCTAGTTATTTTTATAGAATCTCAATTTATGTTTGATTTTTAAAAATTCATGTTTAGATTAATAAACATATTTGGAAGAAATAGCCCAAAAGTAACTGGGCCTGGTATTAAGTGTGACCAGTTCAAGGGGGTATCTGATAACTTTGAAATATTGTAAACATCCTGTTTTCAACAAATATTTACTCAGGAGTTTTAGCATTCGCTGATGATTATTGCCCGAGTGCTATTACTATCAGTGGTTATAAAATGGTGATTTTTCAATTCTTTTCCATTTATTAGTTGACATCCTACTATAAAGAAGTTAGCTCTCTCCCCTCCTTCCTCCTTTCCTCTCTTCCTTTGTTTTGTCAATATGTACTTTTGAATTCTTTAGTTACCTCCCAATTCTTTGAGATTCTACTCTCATCATTTAGATTTTCAAAAGTTCCCGATTTGGCCAGTGGGAACCCCTTTTAACTTGCTCCTATGTTCTTTTTCACATGTCTCTTTGGTTTATGAATATTTCCTTTCTTTCTTAAAAAAAAAAAGTGTTTCAGACTCACTTGTACTTTCCCTTTCTTGTAGCCAGCTATTTCTATAAGAAGCCTTGTTCCTTTTAGTGAAAATGATAAATAGAAGTTAATATTTGCATATTAAGTGTAACTCTTTGCTACTGGCCTATTATTATTCTAGGCATTTTCAGCAGACAGACCTAGCAAATGATAAAGAAAAACACACATTTTTACTTATACCCATACTTTCTTTTTCCTCCTATCCCATATTTGTGTTTTCTTTCCTCCATGGTAAGAAACCTGCTTCCCACAAAATCAGTATATTTATTCATTTCCTTAATCTAACAATACACATAAAATCTTTCTGCAATGTTTTTCAAAAGATTTTTATTAAAATATAACTAACATGCAATATTGTATTAGTTTCAGGTGTACACCATATTTACCATTTATATATATGAAGAAGTGATCCCCATAAGTCCAGCAACCATCTGACACTGTACCATGCTATCACAATATTATTGACTATATTCTCTATGCTGTATATTACATCCCCATGACTCAGTTGTTTTATACATGGAAATTTGAACTTCTTATTCCCTTTGATCTACCCCCCCCGTTTTAGTTTTTCAACTACTGTTGACATTCAATATTATTTTATATTAGCTTCAGTTGTACAGTACAGCATAGTAGTTAGACATTTACATAATTTATGAAGTAGTCCCCCTGACTAGTCTAATACCCACCTGACATTATACGTAGTTATTATCATATTATTGACTATATTCCTTAGGCTTTACTTTGTATCCCCATGACTATTTTGTAATTACCAACTTGTAGTTCTTAATCTTTTTACCTTTTTCACCCTGTCCCCCCATTTCCCCTCCCATCTGGCAACCAACAGCTTGTTCTCTGCATCTATGAGTCTGTTTCTGTTTTGTCCTTCTCTGTCTGACTTATTTCACTTAGCATAATACCTTCCAGGTTCATCCACGTTGTTGCAAATGGTAAGATTTCATTCTTTTTTATGGCTGAGTAATATTCCATTGTATATATGTATCACCTCTTCTTTATCTAGTCATCTATTGACAGGCACTTGAGTTGCTTCCATATGTTGGCTATTGTAAATAGTGCTGCAATGAACATAGGAGTGCATATTATCTTTTTGAATTAGTGTTTTGGATTTCTTTGGATAACTACTCAGAAGTGGAATTGCTGGGTCATAAGGTAATTCTGTTTTTAATTTTTTGAGGAAGCTCCATACTGTTTTCCATAGTGGCTGCACCAATTTGCAATGCAACCAACAGTGCATGAGGATTCCCTTTTCTCCTCATCCTTGCCAATACTCACTGATGTATTGATGATGAACATCCTGGCAGGTGTGAGGTGATATTTCTGTGGTTTTAATTTGCATTTCTTTAATGATTAGTGACATTGGGCATCTTTTCTTATGTCTGTTGGCCATGTGTATGTCCTGTTTGGAGAAATGTCTATTTAGGTCTTCTACCCAAATTTGAATTGGATTGTTAGGATTTTTTTGTGTTAAGTTGCATGAGTTCTTTATAAATTTTGGATATTAACCCCTTATCAGATAAATTACAATGTTTTATAATTCTCTGTGTAGAGGTCTTCATGAGGTTTTCATTAGATTTTTTTCCTTAGGTGTTTGATGCTATTTTAAATAGTATTTTTAAACATTTTACTTACTAGATGTTTATTTCTACATAGAAATTGATTATGATAGCTTATTAAATTTATGTTGACCTTGTATTCAATGACCTTGCCTGATGTAGATATTAATTCTAATAGTATATTTATAGATTCTTGTAGATTATCTATGGATAATCATGTTTGCAAATAATGTCAGTTTTTCCTTTCCAGCCCTTATATCTTTATTTTTCTTCCTTTATATATTGCCCTGGAAAGAACCTCTAGTACAAAGCTGAATAGAAGTGGTAATAGCTAATATCCTTATCTTATTTTGGACTTCAGAGGGAACATGTTTAACATTATATCAATAGTGTCATTGTTTGCTATAGGTCTTTTTGTAGACATCCTGTATCAGATTAAGGAATTTTCCTTATATTTCTGTTTTGAGAGTTCTTTTCCTTTCTTTAAAAAAAATAATGAATCATTGTTGAATTTCATCAAATGCATTTATTTTACGTATCTGTTGAGATGTGTATGATTTTATTGTTTTTTCTTGTAATGTGTGAATTATAATGACTGTGCTTACATGTTAGACCAATCTTGCATTTCTGAAATAAACCCAAATTAGTGGTGAGCTATTAACTTTTTTCATATGTTTTTTTGATTCAGTTGGCTAATAATTGTTTAGGATTTTTAAATCTATTTCTATGGGAAATATTGACTTTTTTTGTATAATATTCTTGTTGGGTTTTGATATCAGTTTTTTGTTGGCATCACAAAATGAAGTGAGAAGTGTTGCCTGTTTTTCTATTATCTGAAAGATTTTCTTTCATGTTTGCTATATGTTGCCAAGAGACTTTTCTGTGGGAAGGTTTTGAAATCTCTTTAATTGCAATAGAACTATTCATATTTTTATATATTCTTGATTTGTATGGGAGTTTGTGTATTTTATCTAAATTTTCAAAATTTTTTGCATGAAATTCTCTCTCATGGTGCATTATGATGTTACTAAATTTTATATAATAGGTCGGAGTATTATTCTCTTTCCATTCCTGATATTGGTTATTTGTGCCTTCTCTATTTTTTCCCTTGGCCTAAATGTTTGTCAATTTAAATAATCTTTTCAAAACACCAACATTTTTGAGTTTGTGGATCCTCTCTATTGTATAATTGTTTTCTGTATAAATAATGTTTGCTCTTGTCTTTGTTACTTTCTTTCCTTTAAATTTTTGGGTTTATTGGCTGTTCTTTTTCTAACATATGGAGATGGATGCTCAGATAGTTGATTTTTAGACTTCTTTTTCCTTTCTAATATATGTATTTAGAACTACAAATCCTAAATTTGTATACATCATTTTTCATTGGTATCCACTTGAGAATATTTTAAATTATCATTATGATTTCTTTTTAAAGCCTATGTTATTCAGAAGTATAGTGTATATTTTCCCAATATTTGGGTGTTTTCTATTTCTTTGTTAATTGCCAGATATTTTATGTGAAAAATTGTGGAAATTCTTTGAGCTTCTAGATGATTTCCTCACTCTGAAAGGATTTACTCTTTGCTTCTGACAGTTTGCTAGACTAGAAGCAGATAATCTTAGTCCAATTAGTTTAATAAGCTTCAATCATTTAATGGCTGTTTTATTTCAGATTCACCTCTACCTCTAGGGTAGTTCTACAGGCTGTATTAAACAAACAAACAAACAAACAAAAAAACCTGAGTATCTACCAGGGCACCTTCTCTTTGGAAAGCCCAAATCTGAAACTGCTTAGCTTTTCACCCTTTCAGTCATCCATTTTGTACTTGGCACTTGCTTCAAGGGGTAAAGTGATATCAGATGCCAGGCTCACCTCTCTTGGCTCCCTCCTCTCCCAGATATTATTACATTCTTGGTAACCTTCTGATGATTTCAAAGATTATTTAAAATGTTGTGTACAGCTTTTCTAGCTCTCTACTGGCTTGGAACAACTTAGTCTAGCATTGCTGTGAGCAGAACTCTCAGGGTATTATACTTTAAGGCAGATGTCATCTATTTAAGTTCCAGTTTCCCTGTTTGTTAGCTGTTTGGACAAATCAACTAAACTCTCCAAGCCTCAATTTCCTTACTTGAAAATGGAGATAATAATAGTATTTACCTTATAGGTTTACCATGAGAGTTAAAAGAGTATACCTAAGAAAAGCATTAGGAACTGTGCTTGACACAAAATAAATGCTGTATAAATTTTGGTAATTATTATCCTTATTATTATCATCCATATGAAGCACTTAAATAAGTTTTAGGCACATAATTGGACATCAAAAACATTGTTTAGCTTTAGTTTATGTAATATATGAAAATACAAACAAAAACCAAAGCCTCTTAAACATATACATCAAAGCCCTTTATAAGTCATAAAGAACATAGGTTACAGTTCAAAAATCATGTTGGAAATTTAAAAGTGATAATATCAAGATGCTGGCAGGCTGTCATCTCTAGGGAACAGTATCACAGTTAGGTCACCATAATTAGATGTCTGGTTCTTAACCTTACAAGTGTAGAGCATTAATCCTGATGCTGATGTCACTAGATTTGGGGGATGATGACTCACACTAACCCAATTCGGAAGAGACTGATTCATAAGCCAAAATAACAGTGTATTAATTAATTTACAATGAGAACTATCCTTGTCATGTCTTGGAAAAATGCTTGTATTAGTATTACCTACATATTCTCTGTTTATAGACAGTTTTAATGGGAAGCCAGATTCTAATTAAATGCTATTTGGTGTACATGGACTAAAGCGGGAGAGAACTCTCTAGTTAGAAGAGCAGAAGGCACTCTTTCCCACCCTAGGACCAGCCTCGCCAGGGCAGATGTGGTTCCAGAACAATGTTAGTCAAGCACTGATGATAGTGTCAATTTTTTCTTAATTCTCCCACTTTCTGATTAACACGTTCTTTGGATTATAAAATAATTGATGAGGATGTAGTCCTATTATTTTCCTTTTTCTGCTTTTAGAATCAGTATACTATATAATCGTTTGCCAAGGGGATCATATAGTCAGACAGAACAGTGCTCAAACGCCATCTCTACCATTTCAAAGTATGTGATCCTGGACAGAGTTCTAAAATTATTTGTGCCTCTGTTTCTTACCTGCAAAATGAAGCATAAACCTGCCTCCTAGGAGTCTTGTGATGATTAAATTGCATCATTAATTTAAGGCATATGGCCTCCTGAAATATAGAATATACTCAATAAATGGTAGCTATTATGTATTTTTGACTATTATGTATTGATTTTATAATTTCACACCTTAGTCCCTATCTCTCACTTCTATTTTACAATTGCAGATGTTTCTCATTTGGTATCGGAGAAGGAGCCTCCACCAGCCTAATAAAAGGCATTGCCCGGGTATCAGGGGGTGCATCAGAATTTATCACAGGCAAGGAGAGGATGCAGTCCAAGGTGAGGGACGATCCTTGTGTCCAGAAGTGGTGATCCAGAGCAAATATGGAGCAGGGGGTACACTGCTACAAGACAGAGGCAACAACTTGCCTCCAGGATTCTTTCTTTATTATCCCCAAGGCTTTGGGCTCTATATTTAGTGGGGCTACTTTTGACCTTATGTAAAAGGGGCCCTCTATAGTTTCTGGAGAAATGGCATCTGGACCTAGTATTTGGAAATCCAGAGATGAAATGCTGGAAGAGGTTAGTGCTTTGTGTTTAAGACCAGAAAGATAAACTTTAAGAATTTTGATTGTCATGATTGACATTCTAGGTGTGTGTCTTAGGACCTCTTTTGGTACTATATCCTATGCTTCAGGCAATTGATACAAGGAAAACAGGAAGGGACAATTGTAATATGTCTGGTAGATTGGAATAGGTGGTAAATTGATACTCCATTTGATTAGTATGCACAAAGAAAGGCATCTTCCACCTCTGGGTATGTTAATAAATTCCTCTTTTCCAGTTGGTACCATTTCTTATCTGATCCCTACTTCTCTAGGGTCTCCTCATGTGTAAAGCAAAAGTAATAATGCCCACCTCCTAGTATAGTATTAAGGAATAGCCATAACGTGTATTGTGACACATAGCACCTGTGCATAAAAAACATTCAGTTAGTAGTAGTTATTGTTGCCATTATTATTTTTGGTGCTTATTCTGTTCTTCCTTCCATTAGGCTCTTAGGGCCCTGAAACGTTCTCTGCAGCCTGTAGTAGAGGATGTTTCTTTGAGCTGGGATTTGTCTCCTGGTCTCTCTGCGAAAATGCTTTCCCCAGAACAGACTGTCATCTTTAGAGGTCAGAGGTTAATCGTCTACGCCCAATTGACTGGGATGATGCCGGTGAGTTTTTATTCTTTTTTGTTCTTCTAGTCAGAGTAGCTGCTGCCCTGAACTCTGCTCTGGACAATTTCATTAAAGCTTGTAGGATTTCCTCAAGAGATTGCATTTGCCAGACAGAGTCAGCCTACCGCCTTCTCCATCATGCCCATGCCTGGGCTACCTGGTTTTCAGTCTGAAATTTTAATATGTTGGGTTGGGGAGCTGCTCTAATGCTGACATTTCTCTTGGTGATCTCTCCATTCTATCATTTTTACTCTTCTCTAATTTGTAGCCAGCAGAGGCAACAGGAGAAGTTTGCCTCAAATACACCCTCCAGGGCAAGAATTTTGAGAATAAAGTGACATTTTCTCTACAACCCAAGACTGATACCAAGTGAGAATTCAGTTTTCTTTTGTCCTTTCCTTTCCTTTCCTTTCCTTTCCTTTCCTTTCCTTTCCTTTCCTTTCCTTTCCTTTCCTTTCCTTTCTTTCCTTTCTTTTCGACTCTGCAATCCTTGGGGTTGGTTTCCTGCTCTTAATTTTGGGCTCAATTATTTCCCAAAAATCCCTTTTTTGTTTTAAGCCACCCAGGTTTTACCTCTCCCCTTGTCTGGCTTTTTCCTCCCCATGCCACCCCTAATTTTTGAGGGCCCTGAGAAACTGATGCATGTGTGCTTTTCCCTAAGTCACAGGATTTTTTTTTTTTCTTTTAGCCTTGCCATTCACCGCCTTGCTGCCAAGTCCTTTCTCCAGACTAAGGACATGGGCTTCAGGGAGACTCCAGCAAATGATAAAAAAGACGTGTTAAAAGTCAGCATTGAGTGTGGAGTCATAAGCTCCCACACAGCATTCATTGCCATCAACAAGGATCTCAACAAGCCAGTTCAGGGCCCCCTGGTTCGTAGAGACATTCCAAGGCCAATTCTATTGTGTGCTTCTGCTGCGATGTCCCGTGGAGGTGGTGAGTTTTAACCCATTCAGACTCATAAAATAAGGAATCCTGGATATTTGAACACATTGTTCAAAGGACATGTTTATGAAAGGTTCTTTTTTTCCTTCTACATCTAGGATTTCTAGCTGGTATTAAACTGTTCTGTTCTAGGGAACTAGAATATATGCCATTGGCAAAGAGATTTAAAGTAATTCAAGGGGGGGATTAAGGAAAAATAAAACAGAAAGTGCATATAAACATTGAGTAGTTACACTGTGTAAATCTGAAGCTGATTCATCCTATTAATAATTAGATGATTAATGATTACACAAATGGCTGATGAACAACCTGGTAGTGTTAGGAAATGGGTGGGACTCTCTCAGGCATAAACCAAGCAAGCTTGATTATAGATATTAGGGGCTTGAGGATTGGGATCAGGTGGAGAAATTCTCTGCGTAGGTCTCTGGCTGGCGGGAAATGTATGATGTTCTAGAGGCAGGCTTCAAGAATAGCCCAGATTTTTGGTTGGGCACCTGGGTGGATGATGGTATCATTTAGTTAATAGACTAACAAAAGAACAGAAGCAAATGTAGGGGATAAAATGGTGAATTACTTTTGAGAATTTTGAACTTTAGATTCTTATGGAATATCCATATGAAGATGTCTAGTGGACAGGGAAATAGGTGGATTTGATATTCAGAAGAGAGATCAGGGATGAACATATACATTTGGCAATATTTAGCATGTAGGTAATAACTACAGTCATGAGAATGGATGAGATTATTCAGAGGGCAAGCATAAAGGGAGATGAAAAAAGGGATGAGACTGAAACACTGAAAATCTAGGGGTGGATTCCCCAAACCATAATAAAAAGGAATGAAGTATGAAGAAAGAAGTGAGTACATATTTAAAACAAAAAGAAATTAGACATGAAAAAGGGAGTTATCAAAGTATCAGATACTACAGAGATGTCAAAGTAAAATTGGAAAGGGTCTTGAGTTAATATCAAAGAAGTCCTTGTTAATCTAATCACGAACAATTTCACTAGCTAAGATCAGGAAAAAGTGTATTATACAATCTTAAAGAGCAAATGAGAGGTGGGAAATAAGGGACAGTTTGTGTAGACTCTTTTTATAAATGTTGAAAAGGGGAAGGAATAGAGAGTGATATCTATAGAAGTTGTAGAGCTGAAGTTTATGTGTGTGTGTGTGTGTGTGTGTGTGTGTGTTTTATACCTCTTAAATTTCGGAATGGTAGAGAATTAAGGATGTTGTAATGCTAATAGGAAAGTGCCTCTAGAGAGGGTTGACAATATTGAGAGGGGAGTTAATTGAGAAGGGTGTTTGAGGAAGTGAGAGAGGATGAGATGTAGAACAGCAGTGGAGGGATTAGCGTTTAGTAGGACAAGTATTAGTACATTCTCCTCCCTATTGCCAGGAAGTGGAGGAAAGGTGATGGTATTAGATTTTAGTTCATAGGCTGAGAGGCAAGTTTTTGGACTTTCTGTCTGATAGTTTTTCTATAGTTTTAGTGAAAGCGGAAGCAAGATTAGCTAATGAATCTGAGAGTACAGTGGTAGAAGAGAGAACCTTAGGCAAGGGTTTGAAATAATCCTGTGGAAAATTGGAGAGTGAAATACTCAGGGAGAAACAGAGCATTTGTCAAGGAGTGTTGAGGGTCCGGTTTAGTTTTGCCACCTTGACTTTTTTAGTGGCACCAAACTACTAAAGGGAATCAGTTTATGTGACACATTTCAGCAGTACTCAGCAGCTTTGGTATAAGAAAGAAGAGAGTAGAGTGTTGGCTTAATTTCAAGGTTAGGGTTTTGCTAGGTGTGTGTGATAAAAAGGAAATTAGGGATATGGAATTGAAGATATTGATAATAGAGCGGTAGTGTTGGACCTGAGATTTACCATATTTTGTCGTATACAATGTGCACTTTTTTGCCCAAATTTGCGAGGGAAAAATAAGGATGCACTTTGTATATGGGTAGTGCTAATTCTGTATCTATATCAATGTTTTTAATTCATTTATTTATGCTTATGAGTTAAACGTGTAACTCTGGAAATCAATGATGATATCCGTATGCAAATTAATACCCTGGAATATGATAATTGGTTTTGTTGAACTTATGATGAACTTGCAATGATGAAGAGTTCTTGGCCATCTATGATGCGTAAATATTGTAAATTTGTTACAGGTACATAAAATTTCTTGTACCTTGTATCTGTTCTTGTGTTTTGTAATTATTTGTTACATAAAATTTCTTGTACCATAATATGTTAAAAAATAAATGCTAAAATTCCTAATACAAAAAACAAGCACATAAATGTAAACAAGTAAAAATTTGTTTCAATTGAAAAATTGAAACGAAAGATTTTTTTCCCTGAAAGTTTGGGCCAAAAATGTGGGTGCGCATTATACATGGGAACACATTATACACGGCAAAATACGGTAGGCTAAATGGAAAAGAGTAAAGATAGAGGAAGTTTTTATATAGGATAAAACAGGAGACAAAATTTAGAAGTCCAGATAAGGTCCAAGACCAGGTAAAATAGAAATCTCTGAGTTAGAAAGCTGGAAAAAGTAGATACTGTATTTTAAAAGTAGACTTTTTTCTTCAATTTATTTATTTTTTACAGATGGAACAATTCTGCTTAATAACAAGATCCAGTCTTGGGAGGGAGTGGCTGAAGTAGAATGGAGGCTGAAGCCCTTTAATTTGAGGAAATCAAGGAGCTTTGAATTAGGGTATTGAATAGGTTATCTCCGTGGGTGATTAATTTCTTGAATATGATAACAGGCCTTGCAATGAAGTGGAAGTCTTTGATTTAGTTTTTAGATACTTCAGTGAATGATAGAAAGTGACAAAGAGTTTGGAAGTTGACAGCAGTGAGTATATGAGAAAGGTAACCCAGGTGAGGGTAGAGGAGTAACGACATGGATGTGGCAATTGGGACTGAAGAGGTTGCCAACCGTATCTCCCAAACCTGCATACTTGGGGTATGGTAACTAGAATAACCACCATTTGAGAGGGATAGAGGGAGAAAAGTTTTTTAGAAGGAAAAATTAAAGTTAACAAATATTTCGAAGAAGCCTCCTATAATGATACTGAAGATGCAGAAAAGATCATTGTCATGTGTCAAGAGGACACAATAGAAAGGGCTCAGCGGGCGAGAGTGTGTGCAGGAGTTGAGCTCATGGGAGAAGAAAAAATGAACAATGAAGATGGTAACTGAGGTTGACGTGCATAGGAACATATGTGTCTCAAATTATCAGAGCTCTTTGCCTATGGCAGAGAGCAGAGGGTGCCTCAGTGTCCGTGTCTGTACTGATGTTTTTCAGCTTATACAAAGGCCTCATCCTCCTACCGTCCTCCTGCGTCTCGGCCCATGAGGAGCACTTCTTACTACTCAAGCATGTCATACCAGCAAAATTGTTATGATCCCCATAGGTCCACAATTAGCAAGAGCCTGTATTCTCTAGGTGAGCATCTTTCCAGGGACTTTTTTTCTCACCAATGTTTGTCACACATATAGGACTAAACAAACACCAAGCTCTTGGTGATCATAGATCAAAGAAGAAATTCATGTCTCTCAAAAAGACCTCTCCTGAGATGGCAAGGGCTCATTCTTCCACCAATACCACCAACTTGGAAACTCACCATACAGGTGAGATGGACCTCAGTTCTCTGATCTATGAGGACTGAAGAACTAATCTTCAACACTCTGCTATCTTGCGGCTTTCTCTACCCAGGAGGTAATCTATTTGAAACGTATCAGGCAGAGGGTGAAATTTGTCCAGTCCCTATATTTACCAGAATCAGCCCAGCTCCAGTAGTCTACAATATAGGATGTGGAACTTACCCCAGTGGAGTCTGGGTTGAGCCCTAGTTAATCTAACGCCTTTGCCTTCTCAGTTCACAAACCTTGCCTACAGGCTGGGGCCCTCCTCTTGCAGAACTCAGCTGCCCGCTATTGGGGCCCCTGCTGCACTGATCATTCTTTTTCAAGTTGGGTTTGAAGACGGATCTTCCTGATGCTGTCTGATGACATTCTCTGTCACCAAAGGGTGTTCTTGGTCATTGCCTTGCATTCCAAATTGAGTCAAAATACATTTCACCACTAAGGGGTTCTTTTTCTACTAAAATAGATTTAAAGGTAATTTCTTTCTCATCTCTCCATTTTTTGTAGCAAGAGTTTTTGGTGTACAATTGTTTAATTGTTTAAACATCTCCTTTGCCACTTATTGTCTACTTATTCTCCTTAGGCTGCTAATTAAAGAGAGGGCTTCAAGGTCTAAGGTGGAGTCAGATGTCTGTACGCCCAATTACTGTGGAGTTTTAAGCAAATTACTTCACTTCTCAGAGCTGTAGTTCCCTCAGCTGCACTATTCACCTGCTAGGGTTGTCATGAGAACCTTCTTAACGTAATCCATGGAGTAGGTTCTCAGTTTGTATTGGTTCCCTGAGATGGTCTACTATGCATTGACTTGGAATATCCCCCACTCTAGATCTCTGTCTTATGGATCCTCTCACTAAAGTAGAAAGAAAAATTACCCAGCAGTGTTATGCTGCTGATTTTTGGGAATTAATTGGCAGCTACTATTTGTAGGGAGCCAATTATGGGCCTTCTAGATACTTTATGTTCTTTCTCATGCATCAGGCATTATTGTCTCCAATTTACAGAGAAGGCTGAGATTCCCATTGGTTAAATAATTATTACATTTTGAGTGTTAGCAGAGCTGAGATTCAAACTCAGATTCTCAAAATCAGCCTCAGATTTTTTTTTTCCATTAGAGTAGAACTGTTGTTTTCTAGTTACAGTTTTTCTTGCCTACTAATTTCTAAATTGCTCTAAGTTTATCATCTCATAATGGATAGTCAGATGTGAGATACTTCCTATGAAAAATTCTATGGTCTTCAAGCAATTTTTATACTTCTAGGATTAGACATTAGACAGTAGACTATTTGAAATAGATTGCTGACTGCTTCCTTTTTATCTGTTTTCTTTTTAAATTTTTGATAATTAAAATTCAAGCTATATTTGTCTAGATCTTTTTAATATACCTAAAGTTTTAAGGGTTATTTAAACAGGACTGGATAAGACTAAACAGCACCATCATGTGGGTTCTTTAGTACCTCATATCTTTCTGTTGTTGCTCAATTTTGTAAGTGTAGCTCCTCTAGTGCTACTGCATCACTCAGGTGGCCTACAGTGTCACAGAGAAAATGCATGTCTCCCAAGGGAAAGACTGAAATGGTGATCTTGGTAGAATCTGCTTAGCTCTGCACACTTGCTGCAGCCTGTCTCTGAATTGAGACCTCTCGCACTCAGGTGTGGTATGGGGCCAGGGCTCCTTGATTTCTCATCCCCTTTCTTTTTTCTTCCCTGAAGTCTTCGGAGATAATCATCTTGTACAGCTGATTTCCCTCCAAAAGGCAGATGGTTCCTGGGATCTGAATGAAGGTCTGGCCATGGTTCTAGGTATGAGTTTGGAAGATATACTGGCTGCACTCCCTATCCAGGTGAGATTCAGAGAAGAAACTGGAGTATGGATCTTTGAAAGGTTGGGTCCATAAAGAGAATTGGGGTGAATCATGACTCACCTGAAGAAGGAGAATATAGAAGGCCATAGACTAAATTGATTTCTAATAAATAGAAGTTGAAGCAGGTTAGAGCAGAAGGGACAAGGAACTAATGATCTAGCTAAAAGGTGTTAATAGTTTTGAGTTGATGGGTGACAAAGGAAAAGCAAAAAATTCTCTTCCGCTTTAACTGCATTCCCTGCCCATATAATAACTAGTGTTCATTGAACAATTAGTCTGTGCCAGGCACTGTGCTAGGCACTTAACATTCATGATCTTATTTATTCATCACAACAATTAAATAAGGTAAACCTATTCACATTGCCATTTATAGATGAGGAAACTGAAGCTCACAGAAGTATAATAATGTGTCTGGGTTGACCTAACCAGTTAGTGGCAGAGCTGGATTTAATCCTAGGACTATCAGTCTTCCGAACCCACATTATTGTTCCTCTTGCTAAAGAAAGTGGTTCAGAAATTAGCAAAATTTTATTGCAGTTAGGATAGGTGAAATATTAATAGGGATTACCTTGTTATTTCAAATGTGTTCAAGTCTGTTGATGAGGAAAAATTATGTTCCAGAATTTCAAGGTAACTTACTAAATTTTCTAAATGAAATATTGTTAAATATAAGACAAATGCCAAAAGGCTGGACGACAAGTGTCATTCTGAATTTACAAAATGTGGATGGTGATTAAATAAAATCAGGTAGCCTATAACTATATTGTCCAACACAGTAGCTACTAGTCACATGTGGCTATTGAGCTCTTAAAATATGGCTAATGGAAATGAGGAACAAAATTCTTAATTGAATTGAAGTGTGCTGTAATTATGAAATACATACTGATTTTAAAGAATGTAAAATATTTCGTTAATAATTATTTTATATTGATTATATGTTAAAATGACATTTTAAATATATTAGGTTAAATAAAATATATTAGTAAAACAATTGTACCTCCTTATTTTTACATGTTTTTTTTTTTTTTTTCTTTATTGGGGAAGGGGAACAGGACTTTATTGGGGGAACAGTGTGTCAGTCTTAGTTGCGGAGGGTGCCATTCAGCTTCAAGTTGTTGTCTTTTCAGTCTTAGTTGTGGAAGGTGCAGCTCAGCTCCAGGTCTGGTTGCCATTGCTAGTTGCAGGGAGCGCACCACACCATCCCTTGCAGGAGTCGAACCGGCAACTTTGTGGTTGAGAGGACGTGCTCCAACCAACTGAGCCATCTGGGAGCTCAGCGACAGCGCAGCTCAAGGTGCCGTGTTCAATCTTAGTTGCAGGGGGCGGAGCCCACCATCTCTTGCGGGACTGGAGGAGTTGAACTGGCAACCTTGTGGTTGAGAGCCCACTGGTCCATGTGGCAATCGAACCAGCAGCCTTCGGAGTTAGGAGCATGGAGCTCCAACCGCCTGAGGCACCGGGCCGGCCCCTATTTTTACATTTTTACAGGTGGCCTCTAGTATACTTAAAATTATATGTGTGTTTAGCACTATATTACTATTGAAAAATACTCTTCTAGAACCAATAATTAAAAGAATAATTTATAAACAATTTATTAATTTAATTAATTAACATAATTAATTTATAAGCAATTAAAAGAAGATATAAAGATCATGAAGTTCTAACTTGGCTTCATTCAGAATAAGACATGTCAGACTAACATTTTCTTCTTTGACATGGTAACTGTGCCAATAAATCAAGGGAATTAAGAGCCCTGATGTATCTGAATTTCAATAAGGAATTTGAATTTTTCTTAATGATGAGTATATGGACTGAGTATAAACTAGCTGAAAACTCATAGCACTGAATAATGAATTTATTCAAATTTAAAACAGATTTCTAGACCCACCAGGCTGTGAATTCTCTGGAGGTTCATATTTTCAATAAATATTTAGATGAAAATGTTGACCAATGCTTTCCTATTTGTGTATGACAAAACTGGGAGATACAGTATTAGACAAGAAAATTAGGATCCTCAAAATCCTTGAAAAATAACTTGAAATTTTCAATGACAAAATTTAGTAAAAATAAAAATACTGTTTTTCATTCTAAATTCTCAACTATACAAGTAGAAGGAAGAAGCAAAATGAATTAAGAGCTATTGCACATGAAAATCAGAGATTTTAGGTAACCACAAACTTAGTACTAATCACATGTTCAAAACATGATTAGTGGAGGGCTATAGCATTGTCAGAAAAGCTGACATTATATGCATTATATGCATTATATATTTTTGGGCTGGGGTCATAAAATTTCATAAGTACATTTACCACCAGGTATGACATTTAAGGAGATATATTTCAAAAATCACTGATATTTGTTTCTAGACTAGGAGAACAAACATGGGGTTTCCAACTGCTTTAACATAAGTAGTACTCTTAAGGAAGAATTAAAGGAACTGAGAAGTTTTACCTGAAACAAGACTACTCAGAGGACATGAGAGCTTTTTTTCAAATTTTAAAGGTCATGATGTAAAAGAATTTCTCTTGATCCGCTGTCCCTAAAAACTGGAGTTGGGAGCTGTGGGTGAAAACTCATGGGAGCCCATTTTCTGTTCTATGGCTGAGACTTTTCTGTTGAGCAGTATGACTTGAATCAATATTTGGCCTCCAGTGCTAGCTCTGTCGTTTGCTAGAAGGCTAACTTTGGACAAATTATTTCACTTTTGTATGAATCAGTTTTCTCTCTTAAAACTATGGTTATTAATAATTCCTCTTTTTTTTGATTTGTTTTGATGAGGGTTCAACTAAAAAAAACACGTAAAGATACTTTATAAAATATAAAGCAACTATGCATGGGTTTCTGTTATCACAGCTGGCTAATCCTTGTTGGGGGTGTTTTAGGAGTCTCAAGCACTGTCCCCGTGGTTACAATAAATTTAAATTTTAAGACCTTTCTACCCTAAGATTCAGTGGATTGTTGCCCTGAGGTTTTAGAGCCTGGCAGTATGCATTGCAAGTCATAAACCTGTTACTAAATCTCATTTAGTAACAACAGTTTGGGGCAAGGTAAGTAAGGAGGGAGCCGAGCTTTATGTATTCCCTTGAGGGGTTTCTTGCTCCAACTTGAAGTCTTCAGGGAAGTCTCTATCTATTGTACAGAATGGGGATTCCTCAGGCTGGGCCACAGTCTTGGCGGTGCTCTGGCTCCATGCCAATGCTAAGGACATGAAGTCCGAGTGGGAGCTTCTGGAAAGAAAAGCTGTGGCCTGGATTCACATGCATGCAGGTAGGAACACCATCCTAAGACCCCATCTCCTTAGCTCCTTAGGGATGTAGGCATCTTCCCTGACACTGAGCCTCCAGGCCTCAGATAGGGTGACAAGAGGGAAAACCTGTAGTCCTCTCCCCCAAGCATCTCGGTCCAGACCTTTTATCATCTCCCAGATAGTTCTTTCCTTGGCGGGATGAAGGTACAATCTAAATTGGAGGAGGTGGGGAGGTATGCAAAGAGGGAAAGGGACATGGATCGGAGAGTGAATTGTGAGAAAGATATGAGGTGGCATTTATTCTCCTTACTATGTCAGTACTACACTGAGTGTGAGACTGGACTTGGAGCACTTACTCCTTGAGTGTTTATTATCTCACTGCTGCTGAGTATTTCTGGGGCTAGAGAAGATTAAAGGGACTTTGGGCAATGTGAAGGGAAAAGTCAGGGTATTGGAGAAAGATAAAAGCAGGACTCTGGGGAGATGACTGGGATAGTTTAAGGGAGACTGGAAGAGAAGCATTTATTCTTACTGCTTCCCTCAGCCCTAATTCTTATTTTCTCCTCATAACAGGCTCTGTCATGAATGTGCTTATGAGAGCTGCTATTGCTTTCCTGAAATCATCTGTGGATCCTGCCATCTTTGTCCTCTGAGGATACCATCCAGAAAAAACAAGATCTTCTTCTATGCTACTGTCCTTTTCTTTACGCCTTCTTCTGCTGTAATGTGTTTTTGTATTTTACACCTGCCCTGTCAGTTTCTTGTCATAAAAGTAAAGGATGCCCACCCCTGACCCCTGCCTCTGTGTTCCAGGATATAATTTTCATTAAGATAATGATTTTCCTTTGGATATAATTTTCCTTTCCCCAGCAAATACCCTCAGTGAAGTGTCAGTAGTCCCAGAACATGTTCCCTTTCTTGGAGAAACGGATTCCTAGGCAAGTAATCAAAGGATTCCTAGGCAGTAAGGTTCCTCCTAGGTTTTCCAGAGTGATAACATGAAAAACAAGTGACATAGACTCCAGACTAAAGATTACAACATTGATGTTAGAGAATGCCTGAATTAGAGAATTCTCTGCATTATTTTTATTTGCTTTTGATTTTATATACTTATCAGGACCAGACTGGGGAACTATACAGTTTTCTATTCTTAGAGACGAGGAAGGGAGGTTAAAAGCCAATGCTGGGATTGATATAACCTCAAATGACAAAGAGACTCAATGGGTCCAGTGTGAGCAATGGCACTGTTGGGGACCTTCTTGATGGATGCTATTTGGGTTTTGCTACCCGATACTGCATGTCTTCTCTCTCATTGCCTAAAGGACTTGGGTTGAATTATACCTCTTGGGGACATGTTTCTCTTTAATCAGGAACCATCTTAGTAAAAGGATGATAATGGAATCCTTACTCCTAGCCTGAACCTGTGAGGCTCCTAAAGCACGCTCTGATCTAGTATACTAAAGGAAACAAAAAGTTTAAAGGTAGTTTTGCCTGAGACCTTAACTACCCCATTATAAAGGAAGGAGAGCCCCTTGATTGTTTGTGACCTTTATATTCTACATTCTCTATCCTAGTGAAAGTGACCCTATTTGATGTGTTGTCCCCTAAAATACTGTTGTATCAATATTAAAATGGCTATCTCTACTCTGCACTTTGTTGTATCTGATCTTTTGTAGATTTATTCACTGAACCTGCATTGGTTTAATTATGCCTTGTTTTTCCTTCCAACTTTTCTGATGCTGCCAATGTTCGCACTGTGTACTGTCCCCATAACTTACGTTTTAGGCTGATTTCCTGTCTTACTTGAAGCAAGTTAAGGGCACTGGACAGAAAACTACTGTTTAAGTCCTGACCACACACTTAAATAGTTAAGCGATGATAAATAAATAAATAACTTCTCAAATAAATAAATAACTTCTCATGAGCTTAGTATACCCATCTGTAAAACTAAATGATTGAATTAGAACTCTGTTATCACTTTCACCTTGAATACTCAAGAATCCAGACCTCAATATCTGTTCATCCTTTAAGGTATAGGATGGGCCTACGCTGAGTTCCATTAAACTGCTGAGTGAACTGGCGTGATTTGCTTGAGTTGCATAATAGAGACTGATCTCCCAGGACTGGAGGGCTGTGGCATCACCTGGAAGCTTGTTAGAAATGCAGGCTTTTAGGCAACCACAAAGAACTACTTTATCAAAATCTCCATTTCAACACAGGTCTCCCAGTAATTCATGTGCACATTAAACTGAGAAGTGAAGGCTTAGCTTTTTTCATGAAACAGGCTTGTTTCCAAATCTGCCATGTAGATAGGCCATATTGATGTAATGACAGAGGAGACAACTTTGTAAGGACCATGAAATGTCTAGATCTGCCCACTGCCCAGAAAAAATGACCCTTTACATTTATTACGTAGAGCATGTGTTATTATATTTATGGTTTACCTCCCCTTTTCTCACTCTTCAGCTTCCAGACTGGGCTAGGGCTTGGGGTCTTCTAAATCAAACACAAAATAAAGTGGTCTTTTGTCTTCTCCTTTATAATGCAGAATCAATTACAGTTTTGTTTTTTTTGTTTTTTTGTTTTTTTAACTGCAGTTGAAATTCAATATTTTATATTAGTATCAGGTGTACAGCATTGTGGTTAGACATTTATATAATTTATGAAGTTGTCCCCGATAAGTCTAGTACCGACCTGGAACCATACTATATGATTTCACTTATATGTGGAATCTAAAGAACAAAATAAATGAAGGAAACAGAAACAGACTCATAGATATAGAGGTCAACTACGGTTTTAAAATAGCGTGGCTTTATTTTTCCATTTGAGCTCTTATGCTATGAAATGTGCCAACTGAAATTCCTCAAATCTAGATAAGTGTCAGTCTTCATAATCACCAAGCACGTTCATTGATGCCCACTTTCAGAGCTGGTGCTTCATGTTTTGAGAAAATATAAAGCACCATCTGTGCTTTGAGGATCTGATAGTCCAGGCAAGGAGCCCAAGTGAGGAGCTGCTCTTATCTCCCACTGGTGGACCTCACCTTGCTGTTTTCTGGCTGCTGCTGACTTGGCCACAAAAAAGATGGCAGAGAGCATGGCCTCAAGATTCTCCCACTCAGATTGAGCCCAGTGTCTCCAGTGCAGGGTACCGTGTTCTGCATAGACTTATGAATGAAACCCATTGCCTATTTTCCCCAATTTCAACATAATCATTCTGTGAATCATGTAGCATTTGCTTTTCCTCTCCAAACTCCCAGCCATTGCTTCCTTAAAAACCGTCCATCTGCTTGAAGTATCTAATTGTCCAGAAGAAAACCAAGAAAAACCCCATGCAATGAGCTAACACCATGTATCCTTTCAGTTTTATCAGTTTTTGCCTCACATATTTTGATGTTTCCTTGTTAGGTGCATACACATTTAAGATTATATTTTCTTGGAGAATTGACCCTTTTACCATTATGTAATACCTTTATCTTGAGGATTTTCCTTGTTCTCAAATCTGCTTTGTCTAAAATGAATACAGCCACTCCAGCTTTGCTTTGATTAGTGTTAGCATGGTATGTATTTCTCCATTCTTTTACTTTTGACTTAATAAAGTAATTATTAATATGATCAGATTGATATATACCATGTTTAACTGTTTTTTATTTGTTGCATTTAAAAAAAAATTCCCCTCTTATTTTGCCTTCTCTGATTTTAGTTAGACATTTTATGTGATTTAATTTTATCTCCACTCTCAATATATCAATTATACTTTTTATTTTTTTAGTTGTCCTAGAGTTTGTAATACACATGTTAAAATAACCCTAAATCCACCTTCAAATAACACTATCACTTTATGTGTAATGCAGATACCTTATAACAGTTTTTCTAATTCTTCCCTGCCATCCATTGTGGCACTACTGCTATTCATTTCTCTTATCCATATGTTATACCCAATACTTTGTTGTTATTACTTTAAAAAGTCGTATTTTAGATCAATTAAGAAAAAGCAAAGATTTATTTCACTTTTATTTATTCCTTCTCTGACACTTTCTTTACGTAGATGTGAGTTCTGACCTATATCATATTCCTTCTTCCTGAAGAATTTCTTTTAATACTTCTTACAAAACAGATCTGCTAAAAAAGGGTCCCCTCAGTTTTTGTTTTTCTGGGAAAGTTTTATTTCTTCTTTACTTGTGAAAGATAATTTTACAGATGCAGAATTCTATACCCTATCCTGTACATATTTCAACACTTTAAATGTTTCATTCACTCTTTCCTTGCTTTTATCATTTTTGGCAAGGAATCTGCTGTAATTCTCATTCTTTTCCTTTGTGAATAGAGCGTTTTTCCCCACTATAACTTATTTCAAGATTTTCTCTTTATTTGGTTTTCTGCAGTTTGAATATGACAATCATAAATGTAGATATTTTTGTATTTTTCCTGGCTGGCATTATCTGAGCTTCTTGGGTCTGTGCTTTTGTGTTTGTTATTAATTTTTTTTTTGGGGGGGGGCATTATTGAAATATTTCTCTGGTCTGTTGTTTCTTTTTTCTTTTTCTGATATTACAATTACACATATGCTATACCTTTTAAAATTGTACCACAACCCACAGTTTTTGGATGTTCTACTCTGTTTTCTTCTTGTTTTTTTTTTTTTTTTTTTTTCTTTTCAGGTTGTCATGCGGGGGATCCTGCTCACAGCACCATGTGTCGTGCGGGGTCTCAGCTCCCGCTCCCCACATAAGAACGCAGGACATGGTGAGGCCAAAAAGGAACACCCACGGAGCCATAGGTAGGGGAGTCACACCACTATACTCTCGCTGGCGGCTGGGTTGGAGACACAGGAAGCAGGAGCCACACAATTCTCAACCCTCACTGTGCCGCTTGCAGGCTCAGCCACCATCTCCTTGCTAGCCCCCATTCTTTGCTAGCCTAGCCACAGCAGTTATATTAGTGCCTAATGGCTCACTGGTTACAGCTGACGGCCAACTAGCCACAGCTGATGGCCATGCAATCACAGTTGATGGCCATTTACTACCTAAGCCAGCACCTTTCTATGTGAGGCCGAGAGCCTGAAAACTGCTTTCTGGGGCTCTGTCCCCACACAGGTTTTTCTCTTTTCATTTCAGTTTGGGAAGTTTCTATTTATCTTTCAGCTCAAATACTTTTTATTCAGTTATGTTAAGTCTAATAGTGAGCTCATCAAAGCATCCTTCATTTCTTTTATACAGTGTTTTCCATTTCTAGTATTTCATATTGATGCCTTTTAGAGTTTCCTTCTCTCTGCTTATATTACCCATCTCTTCCTGCAATCTTATAATTGAATCTGTCTTCAGTGGGCCTGTATTCCTCACCTATTACCTCTACAAGTGTTTCTTAGCTGCACTCACTGTTACAGGATTCTGGTGTCTGGTGCTGGGAGATCGTGGTCTCACTTACATGAAGAGTGAGAATGCGGACTCAGAAGGAGAGGTAGAGGAGCAAAGATTTTTATTAAAGTAAAAGTACAGCTCTCTTACCAGAGGGGGTACCCAAAATTGGGATGCCCAATGACTAAGTTTTGCCTTTTGTGGCTCTTGTTTTTATGCTCGGGAAAGGGGGCTGGTGCCTTCTAATGGGTTCTGTCTATCAGATTTGCTCTGTTTGTCCAGCTAAAGGGATTTATGAAATAACCCATTTATCCCTAGAGGAATATTACATTGTTGCCCTGGAGCAAATGAGTCATTTTAGAACCTGGCACTCCAAGATGTGGCTATCTTTGTTTATTCTACTAGGGACTTCCTTGTTTACCTAACAACGTGCTGACTAACCTGTCTCACCACCCTACAGGTGAGACAAGTAAGCTAGAGGAGACTAGAGTGGGAGAAATGCCCTTCTTTTAGGTAGGCTGGCTCTGATAAAATCTTTTCCCTGGAAACTTTAAAATGCAAATCGATGAACTAAACTCCCCAGAATCTTTAAGATCATATATGTATTTCACAAATTGTGATGAATGAAAAGAAAATTGAGAGCCCGATACAAGTTCCAAAATGAATTTGAGTACCTCACATTACTTATATTTTAAGTAAATAAATATCAAACTTAATCTCAAATTTTCACTAAAATTTCTGAATCTGTTTGTGGGTGACTGGCTCTCAAAGAGAAAAATATACTGGCAAACATTGAATTTTATTTATATAAATAAAACAAACACTATCATACATTTTAGTTCAATAGTATATACCCTCCTCTATGTGTACGTCTTCCAGCATCAGCAACAATTAGCTCACCTCTGACACTTTGTACCTGGAGATCAGGGCCTAAGGCTAAAGGCTCAGTCCTACAAGGCTACCTCCAATTCAGATGCCAACTGCAGGTTAAGGTTGTTATGTGTTCCTCTGACAGACTGGCTATAATTTGGAAGCTCTCATGTGTTGTGTCTGCTTACTTGTGGGCCATGAAAGAATTAATGAGTTAGGTAGAAATACAGAAGGAAGATTTACTAAAGTAAAAGTAGGGTCAGCTGGGCAGTGTGCAGGAAACTACTGCAAACTACTGCGTTGAGTCTTTGGTCTCAAGTTTTATATTTTCTAACCAGGATGCAAATTGCTTTGGCCTATAGTTGGGGGAGGGGGAAGGTGTGGTTAAGTCTTTGTATGTTATGTAGATTTAAGTTGAAGCTAGGAGTGGATCCCATACAGATGCAAAACCTTTCCCAAGTCACAGGGCCAGCACTGGGCCAAGTAAATAGAAACACTGGAGCTGGTCTGCATAGTAAATGTATAGGAAGCAGAATCATTAAGAGTAAAGAAAGAAAAGAAAGCTTTCAAAAAGTCCCAAACTAAATTACATTTGTTAAATCAAATTATACCAGAGGTCAAAATAGAAGATAAACAGTGCCACCTTGACAATCCCCTGTTTTAACACCATGAACCCCTCCTCAGGTTTGATCAATTTTAGAGCAGCTCACAGAACTCAGAGAAATATTTACTTAGAGGAATGTTTACCAGTTTATTATAAAGAATACAGATGAATAGACTGTTGATGAAGAGTACCTAGGATGAGGTCTGGAAGGGTCCAGAGTACAGGAGCTTCTGGCTTGATTGGGCCACTTTCCCAGTTGATAACTCATTAACTGTTTTGGTTCAAAACCTTTTATAGACCTTAATCTGTAGTCCTCGACCTCTTCCTAGAGGTCAGTGGGTATGGCTGAAAGTTCCAAACGTCTAATCACTTGGTCCTTCTGATGACCAGCCTTATCCTGAGCCTTTCCAGAGGTTTTCAGCCCCCTAAATTATCTCAGCATAAACTCAGGTCTGCTCAAAATAGGCCCCTTATGAATGACAAAGGACACTCCTCTCAGAAATTCCAAGGGTTTAAAGAGCTCTGTGCCAGGAATCAGGGACAATACCCAAATATATTTCAAATTTCCAATTTGTTTGTCACCTTCCCATGAGAAGAAACTTTCTAAAAGGCAGAACTATCATTTCACACCCTTCAATATTGACTTACTGATGTAGGTGATGTTGGATCTGTCGGCAGTTTTTGAGTGCAGGCCGGGATCCTGTCTCGTGAAGCCGAAGAATGGAAACACGGACCAGGGAGAGGCAAAAAATTTTAAAAAGAGGATAGTTTATTAGAGGCAGGAGAAGAGGTTGCAGATCCCGAGCGGGAGGGGGACCTGAATGGGGGGTGCCCCTGACTGAGGCAAAAGCTCTTACTTTTATACCTTCCCTTGCCTGCTTGGGGAAGGGGAGCTGTTTGAAGAAGGGAACTTGTTTGAAGAAGGGAACTGGTGCCTTCTAATGAAATTCGTCTACCAGGTTTGTTCCGCTTGCTCATCTTGAAGGAATTAGCAAAGTAACCCACTCTTATCTATCAGATCAGCTCCGTTTGTCAGGCCCAAAGGAATTTTATGATTAACCTCAAGGCCTTGTTACATTATGTCCTGGAGCAAAGGAGTGACTTCAAAACCAGAAGTTTAGGATATGGCTGTCTTTGTTTATTCCACCAGGGACCTCCCTGTCTACCTAGGGACATGCTAGCTAACCTTTATCATTATTACTCATAATTTGGTATTTCACTTTAGCCCTTAGGAAACAGCCTAAATAGAAGTCCTTAAATTGGCTTCACAAGGCCCTTCTTGATTTAGGCTCTGCTTTTTCTCTCATTTTTGCAAATATCATTCCAGACCCTATGCTCTGATCTTTAGCCATTCAGAACTAATTTAAGTTCCTAGAAGGACATTTATTTTATTTTCCTCTGAGCCTTTTTATAGTGTTTCTTCCTCTGAGAATCCCAGTGAAATTAATTAACAGTGCCCAGCACTCTTCTAGACGTTGGGGACACAGTGGTGAACAAAACAAGCAAAGAAAAACTAGTATCCTCATGGAATTTGCATTCTATCAGAGGAAGACAGACAAACAATGACGGAAATAAGTTTTCAATTAATTGATTTAACAAATATTTTAGAGCACTTACCATGTGCCTGGCTTTGTTCTACAAAGTGGAGAAACAACAGTGAACTAAATAGACAAAAGTCAGTTTCCTCATGGACCTTCCACTCTTGCTGAGGGAAACAAAGTCAGTTTCCTCAAGGATCTTCCACCCTTGCTGAGGGAAAGAAACAATAGCAAAAAAGCCCAATCAACCAACCAACGAAACAAACAAAACCAAAAAGGACCCTAGAAAGAAATACATACTGTGGAAGGTGGTGTGGATGAATAGAGGCACTGTAGTAAATCTAACTGAAAGTAACCTCACAGGGTGATTTGATCATAAATTCCTAACTGTGGGTAGTCATGCCCCAGTCATATAACTTCTTTAGTACGTCATTTATCTTTACCTTGAGCAAGCCTTGTCCTTTTTTTTCCTTTTTTTTTTTTTTTTTTTGGTGCACATAGGTTAGCACACCTTTCAAATGCCTCTTTTTCAGATCCCCCAGAAGGAAGCATAACCACTCTCAAAGGAGCATATAATCTGTTAACTATCCTGTATTCCAATTCCCTTCTTACTTTCTCCCACCTTCACGTAATCTTCTTTACATTCCCTCCTTAATTCCAAACGCATAAAAGAAACTGCAAAACTGTCATTGTCTGGAACATTAGAGATCTTGCTTCCTGGCAAGTGCCATCAGTTTGGCTCAAATAAACTGTTATAAAAATTCTCTTTAGGCAAGACTTTTCTCATGTAATTTGAACTGACTAAATATAAGAAAAAGAACTGTCCTGATATCTGGGAAAAGGCAGAAGAAATAGTACTTGCAAAAGCCTTGAGGCAGTAAAGTATTTAGGATATTAAATAATCAGGCAGGAAGCCATTGTTACTTATGCAGTGTTAAAAAAAAAAATCAACTGAGTATAAATTTGAGGATCTAATTGGCTTAATAAAGTGATTTGTGAATCAGGCAGTATTCCATGTAGCAAACAGAAGGGTGCTCTAAGTGGTTGAACAAAATGGAGAGATATTATAGGAAGAGGGTTGGGGTGAGGAAGTTATTACGGAAAGAAAAGAAGGATTATATTTGGGCCAGGACAACTTTTCTTTGGGGGAAGAGAAGGGGAAGGATTTTTATCATGTAGATTGCCTTGCTTCTTCATTCTGTGGGGGATAGAGAGTGCCTACATAAAAGATTACTTTACTGGTGCATGATCAGAAAGTTGAAGACTGGTTAAAGTTAATTAAGATTACATTTCTGAAAGAGATTAAAACTGCAATTCAATCAGGTATTAATTCTAGGTTTGGTATCATGGACTTTTAATATGAATGATGCCCTTTGGGGCCTGTGATTTTCTCTTTAACATGATAATGTAAGAACGTCCAACCCTGTAGAAAATTTTTATGAGGTTTTATTTAAGCCAAATTGACAATCTTAAAATGCAAGATCTCAAATACTTTGAAGAATGACTTCTATGCCTTTGAAATTAAGGAGGGAACATAAGATTACATGAAGGTAGGAGAAAGCAAGGTGGGGATTGGATTACAGGATATTTAACAAGAGTATGTGCTTTCTTGAGGGTGGTTATATTTATTCTAAAGGTATGTTAACTTAGATGCACAAAAATCAATGGGTAAATCCTGTTCAAGGCAAAGATAAATCTTTTATAATGAAGTTATATGCCTGGGGCATATAACCCACCATGACCTGCCCAGTTAGAAATTTATGATCAGAATGTTATGGATACCAGGACTGGAAAGAACCCAAGCGGCACTCAGAGAGTTAGGAGAGTCAGCTTTATTATGCCAGTGGACTCAGTGGGATCCTTCCCAAAAGACTGAGCACCTAGTAAGGTTTTGAGCAAGTTTTTATGGGTTGGGGACTTCCTTCAGTTGGGGAAGGGGTAAGTGTCATCTGATGATTGGCTTGGGGTGTGGCTTGGAGGGGGTTATGCGGAAGTGGGCTGGGGCTTAGGCTGGGGGGCTTCTCTCTCTGCTCGGGCCACCATTTTAGGTCAGTTCCATGTGGCAGGGAACCATTTTAAAGTCAGTTTCCCCATCAAGATCATCCTGTGAAATTATTTTCTATAGAATCCCTTTTTTGTCCACAATTCCCTGTTTTGGTCAGGCATCAGTTCAAAGGATGCATAAATGACCAAAATTTTCATCACATAGTGTGGTCTCACAGAATTAGGAAGGCTCAGTATCACGTTGTTTTGTTGACCATTGGAGATGAGGCAATACCATATGGGATCTGACTTGAGGCTAAATTTTCTCAAAAAGGGAAGGGCAGGTAAATGCAAGGCAGTCAGATCTTATGGCCTTTATTATGAAAAGAAGTCACTCTGGATCATTTCTATCCTGTGAACCGACCTGATCTGAGTTTTGCCTTCAGTCTCATTTTTCTGTATTTTGTATCTAGTACAACATTCACATAAAGCATAAAAAAGTATTACCAGTTATCTTATACGTCTTCAATAACCATAAACAGTTGGACTATACAGAAAAACCCAAAGAACAAGTGTAATTATTATTATGACTAATGTCATTAGCAGACAGGTAAAAACAATCAAACAAAATGGGTTCTGAATTAAACACCAATAAGTACACAGCTTCTGATGATGTATTGGAATAGCTGCCTACCTCTGATGTCAGCTGCTTCTCAACTTAGAGGAGTCTTTGATGTTCATTGTAGGCAGAGCTGAATCTCATAGATAGGGGTTGATGTAAATGCACGGTTAGGTGCCTAATAAGCTGCCATCCAATGAGGTTGGACAGTGTCTTTTGATGAGACAGGTAAAGAATTAGCAGAAATGAGCTTGTGAGTTAACAGGAATGAGTTTAAATATTAAAACCACTTGGCTCTGAATCCCCCAGCTAGCCGTGGGAACAGAACGGTTCCCAGAAGAAGCTAACTGTAACAGCAAACCCCTGCAAGCTAACAAGCACCCTACATCCATCATAGATGGGAACAGATGGTTTCCAAAAGAAGCCAGCTATAACAGCAACCCCCTGCAAGATGACAAGCACCTTACATCCTGCATAGAAAAATATAAAACCCCCGCTAATCAGAAACTGGGGGCAGCTATTTACTCTAGACTGTCCCCAGTAACTCCTCTGCCGGTGCTTCTCTTCTTAAATACGAGTTCTGACTTATACACCTCTGCTCCTCGTGAATTCTTCCACAACCAGCAAGTGACCACAGCATTTTTTATTTGGTGTCCTTTCCAATAAATAATATCTCCATGTGTCAGTCAATGATCTTTAAAGTCTTTATCTCTTGGGAGCTTACTGTGAAAAGAAGCAGTTACCAATTGGCATTTTCTTTAAGTGACTCCATCAAACCTAGGCAATAGTAGAAGATGTCTATTTTCAATAATGTCAGCTCATCCTAAGTTCCTTCATTTAATTTTACTCCAGCTTCAGTGCACTATGATGCACAAAGAAATGTAAAAACCAAAAAAAAAAAAAAAAAAAAAAAAAAAATGGGGTTTTCCAGTGAGCCAGTAAGAACAAAATAGCCATCTTGGGTTTTCCATAGCATTCACTATTTAATTTACACTCATTGTTTACCTGTACAATATGCCCTAGAAGGCTTTTTTTAATCACTTATTTTACATGTGTCCCATGCAATTTAAACATAAAAATAAACCTTTTGAGTTGTGCCAAGGCCCCTTCTGAAACACTGCAAAGTTTTTTTTTGTTTGTTTTTTTTTAAGATTTTATTGGGGAAGGGGAACAGGACTTTATTGAGGAACACTGTGTACTTCCAGGACTTTTTCCAAGTCAAGTTGTTGTCTTTTCAATCTTAGTTGTGGAGGGCACAGTCCAGCTCCAGGTCCAATTGCCATTGTTATTTGCAGGGGGCACAGCCCATCATCCCTTGCGGGAATCGAAGAGTCAAACTGGCAGCCTTGTGACTGGGAGCCCACTGGCCCATATGGGAATCGAACTGGCAGCCTTCGGCATTAGGAGCACGGAGCTCCAACCGCCTGAGCCAACAGGTCGATCCCCCAAAGTTATTTATATATATATATATTGAGATTTTAACCCCTAAAACCTCCATTTCTAATGAAAACTAATAAGAAAACAATTAGCATTCTTTAGCTTTGACATTTTATAATCTCTAGAAACATTGTTAATAGATTTATTTTGTAAAACCCAGGTAAATTTAAATATTATATGAGGTATGACTATTACGTTCGTGAAACTGCCACTGTGTGCTTACATTGGAAGCACTGTACAAACAGCTCAGTAAGGTTTCATAGCCTTGGTTAATCGGTGTCTCACAGCTGTGTTCATGTCAACGTATGGTAGTGTCTTGCTGAGTGGCATTCTTTATTGTTGTTGCCGTCGCGAGAATGTCTGATCTTGAATTAGAGCGATGAACAAACATTAAGTTTCTTGTTAAACTTGGCAAGAGTGGAAGTGAAATCAGGGACATGTTAGTCCAAGTTTATGGGGATAATGCCATGAAGAAAATGGCAGTGTACAAATGGATTAAACATTTTTCTGAGGGGAGAGAACACGTCACTGTTGAAGAGAGGGCAGGGAGGCCAGCAACAAGTAGAACTGATGAAAACATTGCAAAAATTCATCAAAGCATCTGCTGACTCTGAGAAACATAGCAGACCAAGTAAACATCGATAGAGAAACAATTAAGAAAATCTTAACTGAAAATCTCGGCATGAGAAAGGTGTGTGCAAAAATGGTCTGGAAGATGCTCACCGATGAGCAAAAGCAAAGGAGAATTGAAGTTTGCCAGGACCTTTTGGAAAGGCAAGACGATGTGTTGGGCCGTGCTATCACTGGTGATGAAACACGGGTGTATCAATACGCCCCTGAAACAAAGCGTCAAAGTGCACAGTGAAAGTCAGCTAATTCTCCATGACCAAAGAAGTTCCATCAATCCAAATCAAGAGTTAAAAGGATGTTGCTAAACTTTTTTGATATCAAAGGATTACTCATTATAAATTTGTACCAACTGGGCAGTTAACCAAGTTTACTATTTGGAAGTGCTGAAAAGGCTGTGTGAAAAAGTTAGATGACCTGAAGTTTTTGCCAACAATTCATGGCTCTTGAGTCACGACAATGCACCAGCTCACATGGCACTGTCTGTGAGGGAGTTTTAGCCAGTAAACAAATAACTGTATTGGAACACCCTCCCTACTCACCGGATGTGGTCCCCAATGACTTCTTTCTTTACCCAAAGATAAAGGAAATATTGAAAGGAAGACATTTTGAAGACATTCAGGATATCAAGAGTAGTATGATAGCAGCTCTGATGGCCATTCTAGAAAAGAGTTCCCAAATTGCTTTGAAAGGTGGACGAGGTGCTGGTGTAGGTGCATAGCTTCCCAAGGGGAGTACTTTGAAGGTGACAGTAGTGATATTCAGCAATGAGGTATGTTGCACTTTTTCTAGGATTAGTTTGCAAACTCAATTTTCGGAACTCTTATTTAACACCAACAACTTGAAGGGCATGTCTGTTCTACTTAAACCAACAAACTTAAACTACCTAGCTTTTTTTTACTAAGGATTAATTTTAGATCACATGAACTCCGAAAATCATTTGTGTTAGCTTCTATATTTCTGAGAATTTTAGAATACCCAATCCTTTCAAGTGCTTGCCTTTAAATTAATTTTAACAATACCACCTGGAGGTAGAAAATTATCTCACATTTACAACATACATATATGGACACACAGACAGACACAAAGAAAGAACAGTTGGATCCAAATTTTGTTTTGGAGGCATTTACAATTTAAATCTGTCCTTGACAAGTCAAATTCCAAATGATTTCCCCCACCTTTTAAAATAAGGACAGCCATTTTTAATATCTCAAAGAATAGGGTTGATACCAAAATGACATCATAGGTTGATCTATTTATCTAAATTCTCTTTTTGAAGTCTGAAGAGACCAATTAAATATGCTTTTCATTCATTCTGCGTAATTTTATAGTCAGCTCTTTGTAATTGTGCATAGAAAAAGATTAATTTAGAAGTATCAAAGGATACACAACTAAACAGTTGCTTGAATGCAGGAAAAGATTAAAAGGAAATTTAATCAAGGTTGGATTTATTAAGTTCTGGCTAATATCCTTCTGTCTTCAGTTTAAAGTTTATTTACTGTATATGGTATTTTCTGAACTTTGTATTCCTTTTATTTAAAATTTTTCATACTGAATTTTAATTTCCTATAAACTACTGTATATTTACCATTTATTTTATTTTGTATGAGAGTAGACCAAAATAATTTCAACCTCCAGCTCTGTGAATTGTTCATTAGTCAGAATAAATTGAAATATTATACAGTAAGAAATAGAGAAAGGGGAGAAAGAGAGAGAGAGAGAGAGAGAGAGAGAGAGAGAGAGAGAGAGAGAGAGAGAGAGACAAGGAGGGATGGACAGAAGGAATAAAGGAGGTAGGAAGAAAGTCAATGGTTTAACATAGCAAAACAGCCCTTAACTTTTCTGGGACTCATTTCCTATGAAACAGTACATGAACTGACAAGCTTCTCTGTCTCTGTCTCTCTGTCTCTCTCTCTCATTATAGTTTAAGGCCATAATCTTGTCTGGGAATCCAAGATTAAAACAGTAATGACTGTAAGGGTATACATAACACTCCTCCAAATATCTGAAGTGAATCTGTTAATAATTCTTCTCATACAGGGACAGCTGTTTTCAGTATAGAGTCATTTTGGGAAGCAGTGGTGATGTAGTGGAAAGAGAGCTAAGCTTGGGAATGCCTAGGCTCATCTAACTTTAGAAAAGTCACATTTGTTCTGAGTTCCAATGTCCTTATTTGCAAAATGGGGTTAATAACATCCACCCTATATGTTTCTTGAGAGAATTAATTAAAACAACATAAAAGTGCAGTAGACAACTTGAACAGCCACAAATGTAAGGTGATCTTAGTTATGAGAGAGTATTTGAAAATCAGAATTAGTTATAATATTATTTTTCTTTATGACACAAAGGGAGGAATCATATCCTGGATTTGTGATACAGCTCCACCTTTAACCAACTCTTTTACTGCAGTTAAGTTGTTTAAATTCTTTGAGACTAAATATTCTATAGGAAGGGAGAAAGAATACTAACTACCTACTAGATTTCTAGTGAGGATTAAAAGAGACAACACATGGAGAGCTCTCAGCACAATTCTGATATATAACAAATGCACAATAAATGCTAGCTCTTATTAAAACTGTGGTCTTTTCACTAAGATATCTCAACAGGCCACTCCCATCTTGTGAGACCCTGTCTGAGTAGCATCTTGACTCCCTCTATGACATGTGTTTCCCTTCTTTTAAAAATGTTTTACAACAGGATTATAATCATTACTTTTCTAACTACTATTATCATATTCATTTCCTTTGCACAGGGTTTAGTTGAATTATCTTCATTAAAGTTTCATTTTTATTGTGTTAGGTCAGTGTCATTGAAAACTTTTACAGAATGAATAAAATCAAATAATTTCAGAATTAATAAGAACTTTAAATCAACTTATTCATTCTAATTGAGAATATTCTTAATGACATACCTAAAAGATGATTCTCTTTGCACCAGCTTGGATATTCTCAGTGACAAGGAGCTATCAACTTCACAAGGTTGCTTATTTCATTGTTGTACATTTAGATGTACATCTAATAATTAAACATATCCTATCTACATTGAACATAAATCTGTATTTCTACCTCATCTGCTCATGATTCCTGAGTCACCAAATTGAACAGCACTTATCAAGTCTCTCTACCAGCCCTGCAAGCATTTGAAGACCATATTATACCTCTGCTTAAAGAGCGCAAAACCCAAATCTCTGGAACTCATAAGATAGTGCTTAAAAACATTGACTTTGAAATTAAAGAGTCTCAGCTCAGTCACTTTCTAGATGTGTAATCTTCAAGTTTTTAAATACGTTTTTCAGTTTCTTTGTCAAATAATATCGCCTACTTTATAAAGTTTCTTTTGGAGAGTAAATGTAATAATTTAAAAATTTGGCATAATGCTTAGCACATGGTAAGTGCTTACAATGAAATGTTAACTGAATATGACTACTTAGTCAGTACATTTTCTTTTGAGATGGTTTACAGTCCCTTTAGACTATGAATGTGCCTAGTATGTGACTATTACTCTGTAAGAATACTGATTTGAAGGGCACATAATAATAGTCAATTCATAATGAATAATTACCAACTGATTAGGTTTCTGTCTTGAGTACTGATGCTTATTAGAGATACAGTCACATGGATGTATAGATAATTTCAAAAGCAATAAGACAAATGATATCGCAAGTAAAGGCTTGAAGATGTAAAAAGAAACTAAAAAGAGGGGGTAGCATTGCAGGTGATCTAAGGTTAGAATTGGAGCTCATTCTACCATGCAAACAATCATGGAGGAACATAGCTATTTCCCACTTTCTGATCATCCCTTTCTGATGATCTCATTACTATTATTTCATAGTTGGGATAAACTAGGTTGACAAACTAATTGCTCCCTCAGAGCCCTCAGTGGGTCCAAAGTAGGGCTTAAGGGAGTCTGCAAAAAGTTGCAAGGAAGCAATCTAGCGAGATTGAGAGTGTATAGGTCTTGATTATACAAACCCTATGAGACTTAATTCTTTATAAGTAGGAACACTACAGCTCCTTTGGCTGGGGTATGCTGTGCTCTGTTCAGAAACGGTAAATGTAAGGTCTTATTACAACACTTTGGAAAACTTTATTGTGTTCTCAGGTGGACTGTGTGAGTGTTCCAACTGCTGCCCATGCCTCTGCTCCTCACACACTAAGAGGTCTACACAGAGGGACCGTCTTGGTCCTTGTGGACTTCTTTTGCCTAAAATGGACTTAAAAATCAAATAGGATTATATCATCATACATTATCATGATGTGCAATGATAGATAAGGACCAAAGACCTCTCGGAGCCTTAATTGACCAGGCAGAGATGATCCAGAGCTCAAAGAAATTTGCATGACTCAAAGATGCTATTCAGGTGTGGCTAGAATTAGTATTGAGAAGCAGGTTGTCAGCAGCATTTTCCCCCCAGAATGTCGCTGTTTCTCTCTTTGTCATCTTCACTTTTGCTCAATTCTAGGGTGGTATGTGAGTTACTCATTTTAGCTTGGTGATTCTTTTGGGATATGTTTTTAAGTGGCACTTCCCACAGTTTATGATTGGAATCCCCATGGCGAATGTGGCTCTATAACTTGAAAACTCCCATATTGGAGTTGATATTAAGGAATGGTGTCAAAGTTATAGGATAAGCCTGTTGTCTGATTTCTAAAACAAAATTCAATATTAACTAGGAATGCTCTGAAGTCAAGACTGGAGATGATCGGGAAGAAGTAAGACAAGAATACTTTTCCCATCTTAGTATAAAATGATGATGTAACCCATCTAGAAGGGTGCCATTGCCTAGCAGTGGAGCAGGCCGCTTAAAAAGTAGAGGCTAACAGAGGCTACTTTTCCTAATGACTAAGTGCATTAACAAAGGTAAGAAACAGATTTTAGTCTTGGCTCTTGTCACATACTAGCTCTGTAAATTTAGGCAACTTGCTTCGTTTTTCTAAGTTTCAGTTTTTCTCTCTGTACATGGAAATCATAGTAATAGTTTCTTCTTATAGTGTTACTTTAAAAAATGAATCATATTTTTAAAGTGTTGAGCTCTGTCCTTAAAATACAGTGAATCTTTATTAAATGGCATGTGTATATATGCATGCACCTATGTATTATTATTATTAGTAGTAGTAGTAATAGTAATAGTAGTAGTATGTGAGTTATGAGAGGAAGAGGTCTCTGTGCCTTTTAGGTACGACTTCCTGCTCTTGACTTGTTTAACCTTCCTCATTAGAGCTGTTCTTTGCTTTTCTGTTCTATGGGTCACTGTATGTCTTTCTTCATCACAGTAACATAAATTTGATGTTTTCTTTCCTGCAACTATTTTTTTTTGCTTAACATTTCAGAGCTGCCTCAAGTCCACCTATGAAAAGTTAAAAGGACCAGAATAACCAGAGCAGCACCTCCTGATGAAATTGGGGATATTAGACCTCCCAAGTCTGGAAGAATATAATCTAAAGAGAATATGATCTAAGTCTATTCAGCAATATTATTTAACAAAACATTTATTTGCAAATAATTATAGAATACCAACATTAAGGGAAAGCACTTAAAGAAATAAGTTTAAGATGCATAAAAGAAAGGGACACTTATCATTAGGATTTATGTTTCTGCCAGATATTTTCACAGACATTTCATAAACTTTACTATGATACCAGGGTATTTTTGTTGCAAAACCCAGAACATGTTACAACTTACATTGTTCTGATTTCTAATGCAATTTTTTTCCTGATGTTTTTCAGAGGGTAGTAAATAGTGGGAGTTTGTTACTCAAAGATATTGTGAAAGTTCAAAATATAAATATGCCTAAAGAGAGAAAATCCATAAGTTAAACAACTATAAGAAGGTTTCTAACTTAACATGAGAATGTTTTGAGCATATCTTTAAATTTCTGATTTTGTCATACAGGAAAACTATCCACCTCCACAAAACCTTTTTTTCTAGGAGTTGGATAGACTGTGGCTCTGAAATAAACATTTGTTAACACTTGATATTTTTATATAGATCTTGCCATTCACAAGAAGGCGGGTTGTTGCTTGCTAAAAATACAGCCAAAGCATTAATGAGCAAAAAGCTTGATAATTTGATATTGGTATTCAGATTTTGGTGTCTTGGGTCCCTTTTCAAGGTCTGACTTTCTCACAGCTATGAGGAATGCCTCAGTTGTGACTGAGTTTATCCTGCTGGGCATCCCACACACAAAGGATCTGGAGACCATGCTCTTTGTCCTGTTTTTGTCTTTCTACATATTCACCCTTATGGGAAACTTGCTCATCCTACTGGCAATTGTCTCCTCCACTCCACTTCACACTCCTATGTACTTCTTCCTGAGTAAACTGTCTTTGTGTGACATATTTTTTCCTTCTGTGAGTTCCCCCAAGATGCTCTTTTACCTCTCAGGGAATAGTCGAATCATCTCCTATGCTGGCTGTGCATCCCAGCTCTTCTTCTACCACTTCCTGGGTTGTACTGAGTGTTTCCTGTACACCGTGATGGCCTATGATCGCTTTGTTGCCATATGTCACCCTCTACGCTACACAATAATCATGAGCCACAGAGTATGTGTCATCCTAGCCCTGGGAACTTCAGTTTTTGGCTGTATTCAGGCCACCTTTCTAACCACTCTCACCTTCCAATTGCCCTACTGTGGCTCCAATGAAGTGGACTATTTCTTCTGTGATATTCCAGTGATGCTGAAGTTGGCTTGTGCAGATACCTCAGCCATGGAGATGGTGGGGTTCATCAGTGTTGGCCTCATGCCCCTCAGCTGCTTCCTTCTCATCCTCACCTCCTACAGTTGCATTGTATACTCCATCCTGAAGATCCACTCTGCGGAGGGCCGACGTCGCGCCTTTTCCACCTGCAGTGCCCACCTCACTGCTATCTTACTTTTCTACATGCCAGTGGTCCTCATCTACCTAAGGCCAACCCCCAGCCCCTGGCTGGATGCAACTGTTCAGGTCATGAATAACCTGGTCACCCCTATGCTGAACCCCTTGATCTACAGCCTCAGGAATAAGGAGGTAAAATCATCACTGAAGAAAGTCCTGCATCAACTGGTTTTCCTTCGTGAGCAGTTGTAGACAGAGAACAGTAGCTAACATTTCAACTGCACTTCATAGCTTACAGAATATTTTTAAATAGTCTTACAAATATTTTTGGATTTGAGAGTGCAGGTATTATTATGATTACCTCCATTTTACAATGTAGGGTTAAAATTCAAAGAATTAAAGTGACTTATCGAAGGATACATAAAGAGTGATGGCAGAATGAAGACCCTAATGCTGGTTTTCTGACTCTGGGATCTGTGCTTTCTTGAGGATATTATACTGCTGATAAGGTAAAGAAGGTGTTTCCCCAGTGGGCAGCACAACTTGGACCTTCTGCTTCATAAACTTTATTTTGTTCATCCTCCTATATACACTTCTCCTCTTCTTTTCTCTGTCACTCTGACACTTCTTCATCTTGGTTGCATTGATTGTCTCCTCAAATGCCCGAATTGGATAAACTCTCATTTTATTGGTCTAGATGTTGTTGAAAAAAAGTGGGAGATGTGCATCCCCATGGCTGTAAGTAGCACCCTAAGAAAACATAAAGAAGTTGTATAAAGAGAAAGGCTTCTGTCGGGGACCTGAAGGGGGTCTCATGGGTGAAGCAGAGCTACTGGTGTACTGAATCATTAAAAACCCTATTGGTTGGGCTTTGGCCCTAACCATGGAAGTGCAGCATGTAAATGAGAATGTGGAAAGGGAAGATGGGGGAATCCATAGAGGGGTGATGTGCTCTAATACTATATTAGAAAACCTGGACTTGGCTTTGCATTGCTTTGTACGACAATTCTGGGTCCAACCAGTCATTGTTCTGTGTCTTTGGCTTCTCTGTTTAACTGAAAGGGTTTACTTTTGTTCCTCATTCTTTCATTTCTTTATATTATTATTATTATTCTTTTTTGAAATATGCTAGGAATGAAAAAATACTATTTCAATACAGTGAGCTATTGTTTTTATGAGTGAATTCATTGAGAATCCTATCACACTTGATGTATATATTTGTTATGAAGTTTATTCTAACAGTGAAGTAGAGAGGAAAGGACACTGGGAAGAGAATGATGGAAAAGGAGGGGACAGGGGGATAAACTAGCTTTTTTCCCCGCTCCTGTCCTTCTCAGAATCAGAGAGCAGCCAAGGAATTTGCCAGACCAAATCAGCACTGATGCATCTGTGCCTCCAGCCACTGTGGTGAGCCAGCACATGCTCCTGCAGTGGAGACAAACTCTTGTCTAGTCACTTCCCTTAAATGCCTAAAAACCCTCTCAGTATTGATTCTCCCTTGTTTCTCAGTGAACAAGAGCTTAAGGAGAAGGTGGAAATACATCTCAAATTATGTCAAATTTAGCATATCTCTTCTTAAGCCTCTCTGAGTGCATTTGAAGACTCTTCTTATTCCTCAATTTCCTGGTTGTAGCTGCTCAGATGGTCAAAATAGAACAATTTATAAGAATAAAAGATGCAATCCAATTCATTTTCATCTTCACTCACACAGATGTCATTTGATGAATAACTTTGTGCTAGGGGTAGGGAATACAAAAATGAAGAAGACATGATCCTACTGGAATGTGTCAGTCTACCGGAGACGATCAACAGATATGCAACTAACTAGAACATCTCATGATAAAAAAAGGTATGAAATATAGCAGAAAAAGTGGAGTACATTTTTGGGGGGCTGTGGACGGACCTCACATAAGAGCTGTTGAAAGTTTTTGTTTGTCTGTCTACCCCCAACCCCATGAAGAATGGCTGAGACATGCTTTATAGGAGGAAGAAACATATTTCTCAAACTTTTGTTTTTTGGGATGGCAGGGATGGGAGATAATTCCTTGAGTGAATACCTCAACTATATGCCATTTATGAGTGAATGTTCTTGTAGGAAAAATAAAATTAATTTGACCTGTTTTTAGGGTTCTTCCTTCATCTCAGCAATCTGTCCTAGAGAGAGAGAGAGAGAGAGAGAGAGAGAGAGAGAGAGAGAGATGCCTTGCACAAAAGGACTTTATCTTTACTTCCTTAAACAAATTGACCTCTCTGCTTGCCCAAGGGTTTCTGAGAGATGTGGGCAGCTCTTCTGTCTCCAGGTAGTATCTGAGCTCTCTTTACACCTACACAGGTGCCCAGAATGTCAGGCTCAGGTTGGGTTTGATGGTAGAATGAGACTTGTCTGTGTTCTAGAATTAAAGGGACAATGTAAGAAGAATTTGAAAGGAAAAAAAAAAGTCAATGGAAGAAATCCCAAACCAGGTAGATCATCTATCTAGCAGAATATTTAATCCACAGGGGCAGAGCATAGACAGAGATTCAAAGCCCCAGTGCAAGGAGACCAGAGAAGAACAAGAATATTGAAACAGCGGTTCAGAGTAGGTTTTGAGCAGAATGGGCTACACCATTTATTTCCTGAGACACTGGATTCTACCATGGTCTATGAGTGGCATCCAAGACCTGATCCCAAGTGGATTCTCTTTTCTTTAAAGGTTCTCTGTTTACTCTAACACTTTCTGCAAAATACCATTGTAGTCTTTAATCACTGTTTCTTTTTGCTCCTCTCCAAACTTGCTACATAATCAATGCCTGTTCTGAATTCAACCTATGTATTTTGTTTTACGTACAGCCTCCAGAGAGAGAAATTATGATGTGGCCATCTGAAGTGGAAACCTGTGACATAAATACTGATACTGGAGCTGAGACAATGGCTGCTCACATAGCATTGGGGAATTGTGAAAAGAAGTTTTCAAAGGAGTGTTCACAGTAGATGCCTATTCTGTTTAAGGATCCCTCCTGATTTGTTCTAAATTAAACTAATTGAAACGAATGAATAACTAGTCAGAATTAATATTCTCAATCATTTGATCTGCAAATTTTTTTTTGTTCAGGAATATTGACTTTCCCTTTCCAAAAATAATTATTCAAGCTAAGAAAATAGAATTATTTATGTTTTGCTAGTTCACTCAGTGGAAGAGGAGCAATAATGCTTGTGATTATTGAAATGATAAAGTGGTGAGAAATCAATTATTTATCATTCCTTTTTTTACATTGCATTGTTTACAAATATTATTTTCATGCTTGTTTTGATAATATTCTACATGACAATATCAAAAAGCCATTCTTCATTGTCCAGCAGGATCCCTTCTTTCTAAATGTTTTATTAAATAGTAAACCATTAGAAAATAATATTAATAAAAATATGTCAAGTATAAAGAAATGCAATACAATGAAACCTGGGTCCCACTACCTAGTTTAAGGAAGAAAGCAGCGTAAATGCCTTTGTTCTCAGTGGACCTGGGCCTTATTCTATATCCTTCACTCTCTACAAAGCATCACTGTCCTGAATTTGGTTCTTATTATTCCCTTATTTTTCTTTAGATTTTCCCCGATATGTTTGTGTCCTTAAAAACAATATTGCAAGGTGTTTTTTTTTTTTTTTACTTTACAATAATTTAATTTTACTGAAATTTGCTTTTCATCACCTAAGTGCTACTTTTTTCATATTTATGCCATTGTATGTGTCTGAAATTAATTCATTACTGTCAAAGTATAGGCTCAAGTTGTGTAAATGTATAAACATTTATTTTGTTCTGTTTTGTCCATTCATGAATAAATATGAATTTCCAGAATATAAGAACTCTTTTTTTTTTTTTAAACAGCCACAATATTTTGGTAAGTTCTTCATACCTATCAATATGTATAGGTATGACATAAAGATATCATCACCAACTTTCCTTCAAGACTTTCTTTTATTGGAGAAGGTCCAAGATGGCAGAATAGATAAACACTACACCTGCTGCCTCTCAGGATCACATGAAATTACAACTAAATTGTAGAAAAATCAAACTTCAGAATCATCTGAAGACTAGCTGAACAGAACCCTTATCACTAAGGATATAAAGAAGAGGCCACACTGAGACTGGTAGGAGGGGCAGAGATGTGAAACAGGCTGACCCTAAACCCATAGGTAGTAGTTGAGCACTGGGAGGGACATCTCAGAGGTGGTGGTACCCCTGAAGAGTGAGGGGTACCTGCCCCACACCGGGCTGCCCAGCCCAGGGGTCCTATTCTGGGAAGGAGAGTCCCCACACTCTCTGGCAGTGAAACTCAAAGAGGATTCCATCCATCCGTCCTGGTGAGACATAAGGCTGCTGGAAACCAAACAAATGTCCTAGACCAGATGGCTTCACAGGTGAATTTTTGCAAACATTCAAAAAAGAATTAACACCTATTCTTCTCAAGCTATTCTAAAAAATTCGAGAGGAGGGTCAGGTGCCAAGCTCATTCTATGAGTCCAACATTACCCTGATTCCAAAACCAGACAAAGACATTACAATAATAATAATGATAATAATAAGTGAAGAAGAAAAAGAAGAAAAAAGAAAGAAAGAAAGAATGAAAGAGCAAAGAAAGAAAGAATAGTTCAATATCCCTGATGAACTTAGATGCAAAAATTCTCAACAATTTACTCAGTCATAAAAACAAATGAAATCTTACCATTTGCAACAATGTGGATGGACCTTGAGAATATTATGCTAAGTGAAATTAATCAGACTTAGAAAGACAAATACCATATGATCTCACTTATGTGTGGAATTTAAAGAACAGGATAAATCGACAAACAAAACAGAAATAGACTCAGAAATATAGAAACAAAACCTGTTGGTGCCTAGATGGGAGGGGTGAAGGGATGGGGACAAGGTGAATGGATTAGAAAGAGCAAATTAGTAGACACAATGTGATCCTGGGGATATGAAATACAGTGTGGGGAATATAACCAAAAATGCTGTAAAGATTCTGTAAAGTGCCAGATGGACACTGCACTTATCAAGGGATCATTTCATAGGCCATGCAGATGCATGACCAACATGCTGTACAACTGAAGCTGAAGTAGAGTAATATTGTATATCAACTATAATTTATATATATATATATATATATATATATATATATATATACACACACACACACATACACACACACACACACACACACACACACACATTCATAGGAGAGGTAGTATAGCATAAGGAAGATAGTCAAGAGTATTGTAACAGTTATATAAGATGTCAGAGGGGTAGTAGCTTGGGGGAGAGAGGTTATCATTTTGTGAGGGGTGTAAATGTCTAACTATCATGTTGCTTTGTATACCTGAAACTAAGAAAAAAAATCCTCAACAAAACAATTGCAAACCGAATTCAGCAGTACCTTAAAAGGATCATACACCATGATCAAATGAGATTTATTTCTGGTATGCAAGGTTGGTTCAATATCCACAATTAATAATGTGACACACCACTTTTAAAAAGTGAAATATAAGAATCATATGATCATATCAATTGATGCAGAAAAAGCATTTGCCAAAACCCAGCATTCATTTATGATAAAAACTCTCAGCAAGGTGGGAGTAGAGGGAACATATATCAACATTATAAAGGCTATAGGACAAACCCACAGCTAACATCAGACTCAAGCTGAAAGCCTTCCCCTTAAGATCAGGAACAAGACAAGGATGTCCAATTTCACCACTTTTATTCAACATTGCACTGGAAGTCCTAGCCACAGCTATCAGAAAAGAAAAAGAAATAAAATGCATCCAAATTGGAAAGAAAGACATAAAACTGTCATTATTTGCAGATGATGATACTGTATATAGAGAACCTTAAAGATCTCACCAAAAAACTATTAGAAGTGATAAATGAATTCAGGAAAGTAGCAGGATACATAATTAATATTCAGAAATCAGTTGCACTTTTATACACCAGTAATGAAGTATCAGAAAAAGAAATTAATAAAACGATCCCATTTACAATTGCATACAAATAAAATAAAATAAAATAATAAAAAAAAATACCTAGGAATAAATTTAACCATGGAAGTAAAAGACCTGTACTCAGAAAATTATAGAACACTGAAGAGAAAAATTGAAGATACAAATAAATAAGAGCATATGACATGCTCATGGATAGGAAGAATTAATATATTTAAAATGTCCATAGCACCCAAAGCAATACATAGATTTAACACAGTCCCTATCAAAATACTAATGACATTTTTCACAGAACTAGAACAAATAATCCTAAAATTCCACAAAATACCCCAAGTATCCATAGCAATCTTGAGGGGAAAATAAAAAGAACAAAATTGGAGGTACCACACTGTATCAGATATCACCTGATATCAAACTACACTGCAAGACTATGGCAATCAAAACAGCATGGTATTGGGGGAGTGATGTCATAGGAATGGCGGCAGAAAGGTGGTCTTCTTGACTTCTCCTCCAGAACTTAGCACAAATTGAACATCTATAACCCATCAAAGGATTATCTGTTCATCACACAGAACAGCTAAGAGACTCATACGAGGATTACTTGAAGGTGGGCAAACCATGAACAGGGGAAGAGGGAAGGGAGCAGTGTGGAGACGCGGCTGGCATCCACAGCTCTGGAGACACAGGGGGCCCCAGAACAGAACAGAGATCACAACAGCCAGGAGGAGGGCTCATTCCCAGCATCCCACAGCTGATCTCTCCTGCTGAGAGAGTAGTGTATCCAGCGTTTGACGCAGTAACCTCAGCTGAGAACTACAGCTGGGCCCAAGGTCAGACAAAGAAGTAAAAACCATACTTGGGCCCATCCCCGCACTCTCCCACAGCAATCCTATCCCCACCTATCCAGAAACTCAAGCTGGCCCCTGAACTGAGCAGTAGTGTCAGATGACAGCGGAGCCATAGCGTTCAGGATCTGGGAAGACCCAGTTTGCAACTGTGACCTAGGGAAGAGGCTAGGAATTGTGACACTACTGGTCTGGGCGACAGAAGACTCCTCTATCCCCAGACCCCACCTTTTCTGGCATGCCTAGGGAAGGGCAATTACAACTGTGGAGACGTACTCAGGGGTCAGCAGCAGGTGAGAGAAGCAGCTCTGGGCTTTCAGCAGCTCAGAACTCTCACATCTTCCGCCCCCCGACCCCCGAGAGAAGACATGCCCTAAGACTCAAGAGAGTTGGGCACAGGGCTGGCTGTGTATTCTCAGTGCATATATGTGCAGGCGAGAGCAGAAACTGCACTGACTTTGTATAAACTACCATCCACACTCCATAGCCCCACTCATCTAAAACTGTAGTGCCAGGATAACTCTGAACTGGATTTGCCTCCACAAGACACAGAGGACTCTTTGGACAGAAGAGGACAACCTGGAGATTGCTTGGTGGGCTTGAGCCAAGACTGGCAATTCTTTTCTTTCTTTCTTTCTTTCTTTTTTTTTGTATTTTTTACATTTTTGCCTGTGTTGAGTGTGACTTATCAATTGTTTTACATGTGAGTGTATGGTTTTTTCTTTGTTGTTGTTGTTGTTGTTGTGCTTGGTGATTTGCTTTGTTCTGAAATTGCCCTACACCAAGGCTCAGCTCAAGAGGCTCAAGATTCAATACACCCAGAGGCCAACTCTAGACCAAAGCAGAGTATTACCAGGTTTTACTTACAAGTGACACATTCAGAGGGAATTCTCTATAGGCACAAGAGCCCATAGAGGCCAAACCTCATTTAAGTTGTCAACCCTCACGCAGCAGAACATCCTTCTCTGGGCAGAGCCATGTCTCACAACTAGTCAGCTTAGGAGTCAACACCACCTACTCACAAGCTAAAAGCAATTAAAGCTCAAATTTAACAGGACATTATACACAACACAAGAGTCACCTTTGGAGCACACACAGAGAAGAAGAAGGAAGTGTTGCAAGTCAAATATGAAGGATACATACAACATAAGATAACCCAGCAAGAAGTAAGAAACCTAGGGGATCTACTTAATACATCGAAGCAAACACAGAGAGTCAGCCAGAATGGGGAAACAAAGAAAATATGTCACAAATAAAAGAACAGAAGAAACCTCCAGAATTGGAACCAAATGAAATAGAGGTAACCAACATATCAGAGACAGAGTTCAGAACACTGATGATAAGAATGTTTAAGGAGCTTAGAGATGACATAAAGAAGGATGTAGAAATCATAATGAACAACCAGTTAGAACTAAAGAATACAATAACTGAAATAAAGAACACACTTGAAGGAATTACCAGTAGGTTAAATGAGGCAGAGAATCGAATCAGCGACTTAAAAAGCAAGTTAGCAGAAATCACCCAAGCAGAACAACAAAAAGAAAAAAGCATAAAAAACAATGAAAATGGTTTAAGAGACGTCTGGGATAACATCAAGCGCAATAATATGTGCATCATAGGAATACCAGAAGGTGAGGAGAGAGAGCAAGGGATCGAGAACATATTTGAAGTAATAATCACCAAAAACTTCCCTAACCTGGTGAAGGAAACTGACATACAAGCCCAGGAAGTGCAGAGACTTCCAACCAGGATAAATCCAAACAGGTCCACACCAAGACACATTATAGTTAGAATGGCAAAGGTTAAAGACAGAGAGAATCCTAAAAGCAGCAAGGGAAAGAAAGCGGATTACATACAAGGGAACTCCTATAAGACTATCAAATGACTTTTCTACAGAAAATTTGCAGGCCAAAAGGGAGTGGAAGGAAGTATTCAAAGTGATGAAAAACAAAGGCCTACAATTTAGATTGCTTTATCCAGCAAGGCTATCATTTAAAATTGAAGGAGAGATAAAGAGCTTCCCAGAAAAGAATAAGCTAAAGGAATTCATTACCACCAAGCCAGCATTGCAGGAAATATTAAAAGGGCTTCTGTAAACAGAAGAAAGATGAAAACAATCTGACTACAAATAACAAAATGGCAATAACAATGTACCTATCAATAATCACTTTAAATGTAAATGGATTAAAGACTCTAATCAAAAGACATAGGGTGGCTGAGTGGATAAGAAAACAAGACCCTTGCATATGCTGTATACAAGAGACTTACCTCAATCAAAAGACACACACAGGCTGAAAGTGAAGGGTTGGAGTAAGACATTTCATGCAAATGGAAATGAGAAAAAAGCTGGATTAGCAATACTTATACCTGACAAAATGACTTTATAATGAAGTCTTTTATAATGAAGTCTTTATAATGAAGACTTTTATATATTAAAAGACAAAGATGGGCACTACATAATAATAAAGGGATCGATCCGACAAGAGGACATAACCTTAGTAAACATCTATGAACCCAACATAGAAGCACTTAAATATATAAAACAGATATTGATCGACATAAAGAGAAAGATCAACTGTAACACTATTGTAGTAGGGGACTTCAACACACCTCTGACAATAAGGGACAGGTGTTCCAGATGGAAAATAAATATGGAAACAGTGGCCTTAAATGGCACATTGGACCAGGTGGATTTAACGGATATTTTCAGAGCATTTCACCCCAAAGCTGCAAAATACATGTTCTTATCAAGTGCACATGGAACATTTTTCAAGACAGACCATGTGTTAGGGCACAAAACAAGTCTCGATAAATTTAAGAGAATTGGAATAGTAACAATTGTCTCCTCTGACCACAGTGGTATGAAATTAGAAATCAACTACAGGAAAAAAAACCAGAAGACACACAAATACATGGAGGCTGAATAATGTGTTACTAAATAATGAATGGGTCAACCATGAGATCAAGGAAGAAATCAAAAGATATCTCAAGACAAATGAAAATGAAAACACAATGACCCAAAATCTATGGGATGCAGTGAAAGCAGTCCTAAGGGGGAAATTCATAGCACTACAAGCCTACCTAAAGAAACAAGAAAAATCACAAATCAACAGGTAAGGGATCTGGAAAAAGAACAGCAAAATATGCCCAAAGGGAGTACAAGGAAGGAAATAACAAAGATCAGAGGAGAAATAAATGAAATAGAGACCAAAAAAAAAAAAAAATTACAAAAGATGAATGAATCCAAGAGCTGGTTTTTCGAAAAGATAAACAAAATCGACAAACCTTTAGCCAGACTCATCAAAAAAAGAAAAAAAGGAGAGTGAGGACCCAAATAAATAAAATCAGAAATGAAAGCAGAGAAATGAGAACAGACACCACAGACATACAAAAAATTTTAAGAAATAAATATGAGCAGCTATATGCCAACAAATTAGACTATCTGGAAGAAATGGACAATTTTCTAGAAGCATACAACCTTCCAAGGCTAACTCAAGAAGAAATGGAAAATCTGAATAGACTGATTACTACCAAGGAAATTGAATCAGTAATCAACAAGACCCAACAAACAAAAGCCCTGGACCAGATGGCTTTACAGGTGAATTTTACAGAAGATTCAAAAAGGAATTATATATCACCTATTTCTCCTGAAACTATTGCAAAAAATTCCAGAAGGAGGGAAGTCTCTGAAACACTTTTTACGAGACCACTATCACCTTGATCCCAAAATCAGACAAAGACATTACAAAAAAAGAAAACTACAAGCTAATATCCCTAATGAACATTGATGCAAAAAATCGTCAACAAAATATTAGCAAACAGCTACATTAAAAAGATCATACACCATGATCAAGTGAGATTCATTCCTGGTATGCAAGGTTGCTGCAACATCCACAAATCAATTAATGTGATACACCACATTAACAAAATGAAAAGTAAAAATCATATGATAATATCAATAGATGCAGAAAAAGCATTTGACAAAATTCAGCAGCTATTTATGATAAAACCCTTAAGAAAGTGGGAATAGAGGGGTCATATCTCAACATAATAAAGGCCATATGTGATAAACCCACAGCTAACATCATACTCAACGGGGAAAAGCTAAAACCATTCCCCTTAAGCTAAAACCTTTTCCCTTAAGATCAGGAAAAAGGCAAGGTTGCTCACTTTCTCCACTTCTATTCAACATACTTCTGGAAGTTCTAGCCACAGCAATCAGACAAGAAAAAGACATAAAGGACATCCAAATTGGTAATGAAGAACTAAAATTGTCATTATACTCAGATGATATCATACTACATATAGAGAATTCTAAAGACTCCACCAAAAAACTACTAGAACTGATAAATGATTTTAGTAAAGTAGCAGGATAAAAAATTAATATTCAGAAATCAGTTGCATTTGTATATACCAATAATAAATATTGGAAGGAGAAATTAAGAAAACAATCCCATTTACAATTGCTTCAAAGACTATAAAATACCTGGGAATGAACTTAACCAAAGAAGTAAAAGATCTGTACTCAGAAAATTACAAGATACTGAAGAAAGATATGAAAGAAGATACAAATAGATGGAAACACATACCATGCTTATGGATAGAAAGAATTAATATAGTTAAAATGTCCATACTGCCTAAGGCAATATACAGATTCAACACAATTCCTATCAAACTACCAAGGACATTTTTTCACAGAAATAAAAGATATATTCCTAAAATTTATATGGAACCATAAAAGACCCCGGATAGCCTCAGCAATCTTGAGAAGTAAGAACAAAGTGGGAGGTATAACGATACCTGACATCAAATTATACTACCTGGCTACAGTAATCAAAACAGCACGGTACTAGCATAAAGACAGACACATAGATTAATGGAATAGAATAGAGAACCCAGAAATAAATCCATGCCTATATGGTCATTTAATCTACGACAATGGAAGCAAAAATTTACGGTGGGGTAAAGACAGTCTATTTAATAAATGGTGCTGGGAAACCTGGAGAGACACTTGCAAATAAAATGAAGCTGGACCACCTCCTTACACCACATACTAGAATAAATTCAAAATGGATTAAAGACTTAAATGTAAGATCTGAAACCATAAAACTCCTAGAAGAAAATATAGGAAGAAAGTTTGCAGACATTACGGAGTAATATTTTTACTGATATAACCCCTGGAGCAAGGGAAGTAACAGAAAAAATAAACATATGGGATTCCATCAAACTAAAGAGTTTTTTCACAGCAAAGGAAACCATCAATAAAACAAAAAGGGATCCTACAGAATGGGAGAAGATATTTGTCAATGATATATCTGATAAGGAGGTAATATCCAAGATTTATAAACAACTCACTCAGCTCAACTTTAAAAAAACAAACAACCCAATTAAAAAATGGGCAGAGGACATGAAGAGGCATTTTTCTAAAGAGGACATATAGATGGCAAACAGACATATGAAAATATGCTCAACCTCACTAATCATTAGAGAAATGCTAATAAAAACAAAAATGAGATACCACCTTACTCCAGTCAGAATGGCTATCATCAATAAATCAAGAAACAACAAATGCTGGACAGGATGTGGAGAAAAGGGAACCCTTGTGCAGTGTTGGTGGGATTGCAGATTGGTACAGCCACTATGGCATACAGCATGGAAGTTCCTCAAAAATTAAAAATAGAACTCTTTCATGACCCAGCAATTTTATTCCTGGGTATTTATCCAAAGACATCCACAATACTAATTTGAAAAATATATACACTTTTATGTTCACTGCAGTGTTATTTACAGTGAAGGTATGGAAAGAACTGAAATGGCCACAAATAGATGAATGGATAAAGTAGAGGTGGTACATATATACAATGGAATATTACTTTTCTGCCACGAAAAAGATTAAAATATTATAATTTGTGACAACATTTATGTGCCTAGAGGGTATTATGCTTAGCGAAATAAGTCAGATGGAGAAAGTCAAATACCATATGATCTCACTCATATGTGGAATCTAAAGAACAAAATTAATGAACAACAAAACAGAAACAGAGCCATAGATACAGAGAGAAACCTAATGGTTACTGGATGGGAGGGGTTGTTGGAGCATTGGCTGAAAAAATTGAAGGGATTAAGAAGTACAAATTGATAGTTACAGGAGAGTCACAGGGATGTAAAGTACAGTATGGGGAATATAGTCAATAGAATTGTAAAAACTATGTATAGTGTCACATGGGTAGAAGATTTATTGGAGGGATTACTTCATAAATTATGTAACTATCAAATCACTATGGTGTACACCTGAAACTAATATTGAATGCCAATAAAATAATATTGAATGTCATCTATAATTTAAAAAATAGTCACGGGGATGAGTAGTATAACATGTTCTAATAGCTATGTACAGTGTCAAGTGGATAGTAGACGTGGGGTTATCATTTTGTGAGTTTTGTAAATGTCTGATCACTATGTTTTTCTGTATGCCTGAAATTAATAAAAATAAAAGAAAAATTAATTAAAAAAAGATTCCTTCTACTAAAGAAAAGATAAAATAGAAATTGTATTTAGTTTAGATTTTCCCAACAGTAGACACTAGTACAAGGGTTTTAGTACAAGCAATTCATTTAGAAGATGTTCCTGGAAGCATGGTAAGGGAGTAGGAATTTGAGACAGGAAAGGACAGTCAATTAAGCAAGTGTCGTTTACCAGTGTGGAGAACTGGGGTTCAGTCGTACCTGGGATCCTTTGAAAAATCATGGATAACAACTTCCAGCTTTTTCCACTGGGGAGTAAAGGAATCTGGTGTATTTTTACCCCAACTCCTGCCCCACACTGGTTGGTGGATATTCTTGAGAGCATTAATTATCAGGCCTTTTTCACCTGATCTATATATGTAGAGTGAAAAAATTTCCCTGGACAGCACCTCCTCCCAGAAAGAAGACATGTGGAGCCTTAGGACATAAAGACACTGTCTGAAGTTCACCTCTGAAGTGGGCTGAGTGGATGTGGACAGAGGTCCTCAGAAATGTTGGTCATAATTCATTTACATCTTAAACTAGTATCTTAACAAAATGCAAACTGCATAATACTATTCTGCTTCTTTAGGATCTTCAATAATTGTTGTTCACAGGTTGAAGTGCAATAATAATAATATTGTATCATTGGAATTAACAATCAGACTCACCTACCTCTTTAGTCTCTTTCAAGCCAGCAACACACACACTAGCACACACACACACACACACACACACACACACACATCTATCTCACACACAATCTACTTTCTAGCTAAAGTGTCCTGACCATTCCCTAGAGGTTCCTGTTTGCATTTTGAATTCTTTCATTGTCTTGTTCTTTTAATAAAAACACATTTATTGAGTAATTACTATGCTAAGCATTGGAGTTACAAATATCTATAAGTTATATTCTTAAGAAGCTTATAGATAAACATGGGAGGCAGATATAAACATTATTAAAATGAAATGTAATAAATATTTAATGTAAATATATAAACTAGACTAGTAAAATGAAAATAGAAATGATTAATTCCATACAGATGTAGAAGAAGGTTTCAGAAAACATTTAAAATATATTCATTCAGAATTTTGTGCCATTATAAATTTTGTTCTCTCCTCTTAGGATGTCCCTCCCCTGATTTCTCTGCTGGAAAAACTTCTACTCATCCTTCAAAACCTAAGCTGAACCATCATTTTGTTTTTAAAATTTATCTTAGGCACAACCTAAGTTGTGCTCAAGAAACTGAGTTCTTATTTCTTATTTCTCTGTTTCAATTTTGTATCATGATATCAAGCATCAACTCATCCTGTGAAAATAAGATTGACAAAGCAATTCTCAAGAGTGACAGTTAACTAGGTGCAGAGAGGTAAAGAAAGGGAGACAGCTGGGTACTTACAGTTCAGAACTGTCCAACCCTTAATTTGCTGAATGAATAAATGAAAGAGTGACGTCTAGATGACATTTTGTTGATGGTCTTAGTCTATACATTGTTAGATGTTAGTAAGCATCTGCTAGGAACAGACTCACGTTCTACTTTGAGAAGAATAGTAATAGTTTATTCTGAGAGAAATAATAGAATCAGATGGATATGGTTTGAATTTGATTTTTAACATGTATGCATTTTATGACTTAACAAGTTACTCACCTAACTTAAATCGTTATGTTTTAATTGGCATAATGGAGATATTTAAACCCACTTCACTGAACTGTAAAGATTGATTTAGATGGTTCTTTGAAGCACCTAACATTTTATCATGAACACAATAGGGATTTGGTAAATATATTACCTACCCCTCTTCCTTGTTTCTTAAGAAAGATATGTCTTTAAGTAAAAAATGCAGTAGAAAAGCAGTGTTCAGTTTACAAAATTTTTCTTTGGAGATAATTCTTCTAGAATATTAGTAGCAGAGAGCAGTGTTTAAGAACAGTGTTTAAAAATATGCTGGGCTTTGTAGCCAGAGAGATACGCGTTTAAGTTTCCACTCGGCCCCTTGGCATTTGTGTGGTGTTAGGCAATCTCTCTGAGCACATTTTCTTCAAGTGTATGCAAAGGATACCAGCACCTAACTCATAGGGTCAGTGTGAAGATTAAATGATAGTATCCATGTAAAGGGCTTAGTACAGGGTTTAGCATATAATAAGTACATGTTAGTCAGTATTATGTATAATAAAACATTTTGATTTAATTTAACATAAAATACTTGTTTTATACATTAATTTGTACTCATGTAATATTTTGGATTCAGGCAAAATTGGAGGAGGCCCTGTTTTCTGTTATAGTTTGCACTACGACTTTTCCTTCATTTGAAGTCACTGAAACAATAAACCCTTGCATATGTGATCCCACAAAAGAGATAGGTAATAGAATTAATATTGGAATTACACAGTTTATCTCAACCCAATGTCTACTTGGGCTTTAGCTATAACTAACATATTATAGACAGATGTAAACAAAGACTTAGAAAGAAAAAGAAAGAAATGAAAATGATTTGCCCAAGAAAGTAAACAATATACAAAGTTCTCAAGAAATACTGGAAATGAAAATGCTTCTTATAACTACTATCAGAAATTTAGAGTTTGTTGAAGCAATTTAAAAGAAACAGAAACAAGATTAAAGGTTATATTAGATTGAATATGACTTAGATTAGAGAAGCAAGTTGATAGTCTTATTAAATTATAACTGTACACAGAAAAGGATAAACTAAAGCTACTGTCAGGAAATGCTTGAAATGCAAAGAAAACATAATTTTTTGTTGTGATTAGCTGAGATTTAAAGAACATTTACCATGTGCTAAGCACTGTGATAGGTCTTTTGCATTCTTACCTAATTTCTTTCTCATAATAACCCTACGAAGTAAGTACTTATAATATTATCATTATTTAACAGTTTAGAAAAACGAGATTGCAACTTGGACACTTTGTTCAAAATCATATATAGTGCATGCTCTAGCTAGCATTCAGCTCTAAGTTTGTCTTGCTCTCTGTTATGGGCTGAACTGTGTTCCCAGAATTCACGTGTTGAAGCCCTAATCCCCAATACCTCAGAATGTGACTGTATTTGAAAATGGGGTTGTTACAGTGCTGATTAAATTAAAATGAGGCTGTTCAGGTGGGCCCTAATCCAATGTGACTGGTGTCCTTGTAAGAAGAGAAAATCTGGACACACAAAGGGACACCAGGCATGCACATAAAGAGGAATTACCCTAGGAAGAGGCACAAGAGGGTGGCCATCTGTAAGTCAAGGAGAGAGGCTGGAGCAGATCCTTCTTCCCTGGTCCCATCAGTGAAAACCCACCCTTCTGACACCTTGATCTTAGACTTCTAGCCTCCCAAACTGTGAAAAAACAAATTTCTGTTGTTTAAGCCTACCACTCAGTTGGTGATGTTTTATTATGATTGCCCTATCAAACTAATACACTTTCAAGCCCAGTTCTGGTCGAATGCCTCTGATGTAGAATGTATCATCTGTGCCCTGTTAGTAGCATGTGCTTTCTATGTTCATTCTGATTCACATCATTGTTGGAAACTCAAAATTTGTCTTTGTTTCTCAAAGTAAGTAATGGAAAGCTCCAGATGGGAAACACATTTACAGAACTTTTCTTACCACCTACATCAAGATACAAGATTTCTCTAAGAGAATCATTAAGAAGGAAACTTTTTAGTTAAATAATCTCAAAGGTACTCATTCCTACGAGATGATTCTCACACTCATGACTTTGGCATTATTTTTCGTCTAATTTTCGGTTCCCACTTGTGAGCTGTGTAATGGGGTAAAATGGAGTGATAAGACTGGAAATTGGTTTAAGAGTGCAAGAAGACTTGTTAAAGTGTTTATGGTCTTGGGTTCTCTCTGCAAGTATTATTTCAAGGAAAAACTAAATGTGAATGTAACACATGTATGTGTGCATGCACACACACATATATGCTAATATTCAGCCTCCTTTACACACACATGTTAATGATCAAATTCACTCACATAAGTTTCTCCAGCATTTTCAGGATGAGGCTCATTTTTCCTAAATCAGAGAGAGAGAGAGAGAGAGAGAGAGAGAGAGAGAGAGAGAGAGAGAGATCCTATAACATTACCTTTCTTGAGAGAGTTAGTGATAAAATGCCACTTGGCAGTTATGATGCAATTAAATAGCCTCAACAGAACAGTGAAAACATGGAGTTTTTATGTCAAGGCTTCAAATGGCTACCCATTCTGACTGTGAAATTTTCTTTCTCAAAGAAGCATCAGTGGAGTCTATTCACCATACTTCAGTGCTCAGAGCTGGCTTTGCCTGGCAGGATTAAAATAAGGCAGTTAGACTAAGCAGCAGGACCAGGGTAAGCAATTTGAGACTCAGAGTTAATTTCAAGAGGGAATGCAGAAAGCTCAATTTATCAATCAAGACAGTACTCATGGCTTAAATTAACCAGATTCTTGCTGATTCTTTACATCAGGGCATGTTGTGAAGATTTATCATATCTCATGTCACCACCCCCAATTTTGAAATGTAAAATTTAGAAGTGCTTTACTCTCTTAGTTATTTTGAAGATATAAAGGAATATTTAATATAAAGTACACACAAAGAAACACACACACAGTAAAGTCAGTAGGAATAACGATAATTTTGATAACACACTGATAGAATGAAATCTGTTGTTTTTAACTAAATATCATAAAAATCTTTTAAGGCCCCCAATAAACAAAGCATCTCTATCAAAATAAAGAGATAGATTCTTATGTCCTTTTGTATATAAGAGGATTAGATGGGACTTTATATATTATATAAAGCAATTTTTATATTTGATGGAACAAGAGGACCCAAAGAGGCCAAACGACATACATAAAATAGTACAGAACAAGTGAGAACAAAACGAGGTACTCTGCTATCCAATATTCCTTCACTAAAAAGAATGGATTGGTATCTAATTTAGGACTTAAATCTTCTATTGCTTTTGTCTGCTGTAGAATAAGATTCTATAATTATCTTTGTACTTGTCTTACCCAACTCAGAGATGAGAAATTCCTTGAGAATAGGCGCTGCGTGCCCCGTATATCTTCTACCACTGATCCCATCTTCATTTTCCCTGTAAGGTTCAGCACAGGGGCCGGAGCATAGTTGAAAGTCCATGAATATTTGTACTATCGAGTTGGATATACTCTTGTAAGTGATATGCTTATGTAGCATGACCCACAGTCCTCTGATAATCTCATTATTTATAGAATTAAGTCTACCCGCTTGGAAGGCAATGGTGAGAAGAATTAAAGGAGCAGATTTAGACTAGGCCCCACAATAAAAGCTAGCCTAACTGCACTGTAATTATATCTTATTTTTGTATCATTATTTTTAAACAGAAATTTGAGCTAGAAGAGACCTCAAATATCCCTAATACAAACACCTCTCCTAAAATTGAGGCAAGAGACCGATGTAGAAAAATGAGTGCATGGAAATGAGTGTACTAAATTAGGATTTCTGTTCTCCAACAGGGATTTGAAACCTAAGTGTTTCCTCCTATTTTAATCAACTGATGTATTAATTTAGCAAATATTTATTGAGGTTCTACTAAGTCATTCAGATGCTACAGAGAATAGAAAATGAATCAGATAAATTTATGCAATTAACTATGAAACAAAATATATATGACCTGTCATAAAAATATAGTTAAAATACAAAGTAGATTCAATGAGAAAGGTTAATTTGATCTGGGAGTATTAAGGTGAACCTGAAGGAGGAGACAACATATGAACTCAGTCTTATTGGTTGATAGGATTTCAATATTTGGGTATAGAAGTGGGTATTAGAGGAAAAATCACAGAGAGCCTATGGCATAGAAATGGCAAGAAAATAAGAAAAACGCCATTAGGATTTTTTGGTTAAAAAATCAAGAATATATAATATTTAATATAATATATATTTACAACATTTTATTATTATAATTTAATAACATACATTATTATTATACATAGCATTACATATATGTACACATACATATATATCACATATACATATACACATATATATACACAATATGTATATATAATATGTGTAATTATATTTATTATACATTATATTTTTAAATTTTTATTAAATTTATTGTGGTGACGCTTGTCAGTAAAAAGACATAGGTTTCAAGTATACAATTCTATAATACATCATCTATATATTACATTGTTTGTTGAACACCCAGAATCAGTTCTTCCATCATATATTTGATCCCCTTTACCCTCTCCTGCCACCCCCCTTACCCTCTGGTAACCACTAAACTGTTGAGTTTTTGTTTGTTTGTTTGTCTTGTTTGATTTTGCTTCCAGTTTTATGTTCCACATATGAATGAAATCATATGGTTCTCGCTTTTCCATCTGACTTATTTCACTTAGCATGATAATCTCAATATCCATCCACATTGTTGCAAATGGCAGTACTTCATCTTTTCCTATGACCAAGTAATAATAGTCCATTGAATATACAAGGTTGGACAATTAAGTTCGCGAACTCATCCTAGAAAAAGTGCTACATACCTCATTGCTGAATGTCACTACAGTCACCTTTGAAGTACTCCCCTTGGGAAGCTATGCACCGATGCTAGTGCTTAGTCCACCCTTCAGAGCAATTTTGGAACTGTTTTTCTGGAATGGCCATCAGAGCTGTCGTCATATTACCGTTGATGTCCTGAATGTCATCAAAATGTCTTCCTTTCAATATTTCCTTTATCTTTAGGTAAAGAAAGAAGTTATTGGGGGCTAGAGCAGGTGAGTAGGGAGGGTGATATAATACAGATATTTGTTTATTGGCAAAAAACTCCCTCACACACAGTGCTGTGTGAGCTGATGCATTGTCATGATGCAAGAGCCATGAATTGGTGGCAAAAAGTTCAGGTCACCTAACTTTTTCACGCAGGCTTTTCAGCCCTTCCAAATAGTAAACTTAGTTAACTGTTTGTCCAATTGGTACAAATTCATAATGGATAATCCTTCTGATATCAATAAAAGTTAGTAACTTTATTTTGACTCTTTTTTTAATATTTTTATTTTTATTTATTTATTTATTTATTTATTTATTTATTTATTTATTTTTAATTTATTGGGGTGACAAATGTTAGTAAAATTAAATAGATTTCAGGTGTACAATTCTGTATTACATCATCTATAAATCTCATTGTGTGTTCATTACCCAGAGTCAGTTCTCCTTCCATCACCATATATTTGATCCCCCTTACCCTCATCTCCACCACCCACCCCCCTTACCCCCTGGTAACCACTGAACTAATGTGTGTCTATGAGTTTTTGTTTCTCATTTGTTTGTCTTGTTCTTTTGTTGTTTTTTGTTTATATACCACACATCAGTGAAATCATATGGTTCTCTGCTTTTTCTGTCTGACTTATTTCGCTTAGCATTATACTCTCAAGATCCATCCATGTTGTCACAAATGTTCCTATATCATCTTTTCTTATTGCCGAATAGAATTCCATTGTGTATATATACCACAACTTCTTTATCCATTCATCTATCGAAGGACATTTTGGTTGTTTCCATGTCTTGGCCACCGTAAACAAAGCTGCAATGAACATTGGAGCACACGTGCCTTTATGTATAAATGTTTTCAGATTTTTTGGGAAGATACCCAGGAGAGGGATTGCTGGGTCATATGGTAATTCTATTTGTAATTTTTTGAGGAACCTCCATTCTGCCTTCCATAACGGCTGCACCAGTCTGCATTCCCACCAACAGTGTATGAGGGTTCCTTTTTCTCCACAGCCTCTCCAACACTTGTTACTATTTGTCTTGTTGATGATAGCCATTCTGACTGGGGTGATATCTCATTGTGGTTTTGTTTGCATTTCTCTGATGATTAGTGATGTTGAGCATTTTTCCATATGTCTGTTTGCCATTTGTATGTCCTCTTGGAGAAATGTCTCCTCAGGTCCTCTGCCCATTTTTCAATTGGGTTGTTTGTTTTTTTGTTGTTGAGTTTCATGAGTTCCTTGTATGCTTTGGATATTAGCCCCTTATCGGAGGCATTGTTTGCAAAAATGTTCTCCCATTCAGTTGGTTGCCTCCTTATTTTGCCGATGGTTTATTTCGCTGTGCAGAAGCTTTTAAGTTTCATATAGTCCCATTCGTTTATTTTAGCTTTTACTTCCATTGCCTTTGGAGTCAAATTCATAAAATGCTCTTTGAACCCAAGGTCCATAAGTTTAGTACCTATGTTTTCTTCTATGCAGTTTATTGTATCAGGTCTTATGCTTAAGTCTTTGATCCATTTTGAAATAATTTTGGTACATGGTGACAGATAGCAGTCCAGTTTCATTCTTTTGCGTGTGGCTTTCCAATTCTGCCAGCAAGATTTATTGAAGAGGCAGTCTTTTCTCCATTGTATGTTTTCTGCTTTGTCAAAAACTATCTGTCCATATTTATGTGGTTTTATTTCTGGGTTCTCAATTCTATTCCATTAGTCTATATATCTGTTTTTCTGCCAATACCATGCTGTTTTGTTTATTGTAGCCCTGTAGTACAAGATAAAGTCAGGGAGTGTCATACCTCAAGCATTATTCTTTTTTCTTAAGATTGCTTTGGCTATTCGGGGTCTTCTGTGGTTCCAAACAAATCTGATGATTTTTTGTTCTATTTCTTTAAAAAATGCCATTGGGATTTTGATGGGGATTGCATTAAACTTGTATATTGCTTTGGGTGATATGGCCACTTTAACTATGTTGATTCTTCCAATCCATGAGCATGGAATGTCTTTCCATTTCTTAGTGTCTTCTTCAGTTTCTTTAAAAAATATCTTATAGTTTTCAGCATATAGGTCTTTAACATCCTTGGTTAGGTTTATTCCTAGGTGTTTTATTCTTTTTGCTGCAATTGCAAAAGGAATTGTTTTTTGTATTTCTTTTTCTGAGATTTCATTGTTAGTATATAGGAATGCAATGGACCTTTGTCCGTTGATTTTTTTAGCCGGCAACTTTACTGTATTCATTCATTGTTTCTAATAGCTTTTTGTTGGAGTCTTTAGGGTTTTCTATATATAGCATCATGTCATCTGCAAAGAGTGACAATTTAACTTCTTCATTCCCAATTTGGATGCCTTTTATTTCTTTCTCTTGCCTCATTGCTCTGGCAAGGACTTCCAACACTGTGTTCAAAAGCAGAGGTGATAGGGGACAGCCCTGTCGTGTTCCTGAACGTAAAGCAAAGGACTTCAGTTTCTCACCATTAATTATGAGATTAGCTGAGGGTTTGTCATATATGGCCTTTATGATGTTTAGGTATTTTCCTTATATACCTATTTTATTAAGTGTTTTAATCATAAATGGATGTTGTATCTTGTCAAATGCTTTTACTGCATCAATTGATATAATCATATGATTTTTGTCCTTTATTTTGTTTATGTGATGTATCACATTTATGGATTTGCATATGTTAAACCATCCTTGTGCCTGGGGGATGAATCCCACTTGGTCGTGATGAATAATCTTTTTAATGCATTGTTGCATTAGATTTGTTAGAATTTTGTGTAGGATTTTTGCATCTGTATTCATCAGAGATATTGGTCTGTAGTTTTCTTTTTTTGTGTTGACCTTACCAGGTTTTGGTATCAGGGTAATGTTGGCCTCATAAAATGAGTTAGGGAGTACTGTCTCTTCAATTTTTTGGAAGAGTTTGAGCAAGATCCTCTTTGAAGTTTTGGTAGAATGCACTAGTAAATCCATCTGGTCCAGGACTTTTGCTTTTGGGAAGGTTTTGAATGACTGATTCAATTTCCTTACTGGTGATAAGTGAGTTTAGAGTTTTCAGTTCTTCATGGTTCAGCCTAAGAAGGCTATATGTTTCTAAGAACTTGTCCATTTCTTCTAGGTTATTGAATTTTGTGGCATATAGTCCTTCATAGTATTCTTGGGTGATCCTTTGTATTTCTGTGGTGTCCATGATAACTTCCCCTTTTTCATTTCTGATTTTGTTAATTAGTGTTTTCTCTCTTTTTATCTTAGTGAGTCTAGCCAATGGTTTGTCAATTTTGTTAATGTTTTCAAAGAACCAGCTCTTTGTCACATTAATTTTTCTATTGTCTTTTTGTTCTCTATTTCATTTAGTTCTGCTCTGATTTTTGTTATTTCCTTTCTTCTGCTGACCTTGGGTTTCATTTGTTCTTCTTTTTCTAGATCTTTAAGGTGTAAGATGACATTATTAATTTGGGATTTTTCTCGTTTCTTGAGATAGGCCTGTAATGATATAAATTTCCCTCTTAAAACTGCTTTCCCTGCATCCTGAAAATTTTTGTAGGATGTATTTTCATTGTCATTTGTTTCTATGTATCTTTTGATCTCTTGTCTAATTTCTTCTTTGACCCGGTCATTCTTTAAAAGTATGTTGTTTAATCTCCATTTATTTGTGTTTTTTTCCTGCTTTCTTTTTGCTGTAGATATCCATTTTCAAAGCCTTGTGATCAGAGAATATGCTTGGTATGATTTCAATCTTCTTAAATTTGCTGAGGCTGATTTTATGTCCCAATATATGGTCTATCCTTGAGAATGTTCCATGTACACTAGAAAAAAATGTAGTCTGATGTTTTAGGATGAAGCGCTCTATATATGTCAATTATGTCCATTTCATCTAATGTATCATTTAGGGCTGCTATTTCGTTATTTATTTTCTGTTGTCACACAGCAGCCTAGTCGTCTGTCCCTTCCAACCTTTCCTTAGGAAAGAGGGTTGCGGGGTTGTCTGCCTTAGGGGTTGAGTTAATAAGTCTCCTCTCTTGGTCCCAGTATGCTGGGTCTGCAGTCAAAGACGAGTAAGTTTCCTCTAGGGAGGGACGACTTAAGCCAGACAGGACCCCAGGGAACCCCATGAGTTTGCCCTAAGGCTTAGAGGAATTCCTCCTCCCAAGTTCCCTCACAGGCTGCTGACGCATGTCTCATGTGGCAGGAACCTTGTTGTGCAAGGAACAGTAATTGAGCGAAACCACCTTGCTCCCGGTTTATCTCATGGGAAAATAATGCTGAGACCCGCTCCCCCGGGGCTGGACATACCGCATCATTGGTCATTTGGGAACGGCATGCATTGGTTGCTTTGGGACACAATGATTGGGTATTGGCCATAAGCTGATTGTCTTGGTGGTATTAGAGGTTTGCAGACCCTGCCCAGAATCACGTAATGCCCATTGTAAAAATCAATAAATACCCATGGGGACCCGATTCGGGGCTCCAGTCTCTTGTGACTGCGAGTCCCTTGGTCCTCTGTGGCTTTCTTGCAATATTTGTGTCTGTGTCTTTATTTCTTTAATTATTACTTAGCCCTCGCCGCCTCCCTTGTTGTTCCCACTGCTTGTGTTGTGCAGGTCGCAACAATTTTCTGTTTGGATGATCTATCCATAGCTGTCAGTGACGTATTTAGGTCCCCTAGTATAATTGTGTTTTGGTCAATTTCTCCCTTTAGTTCTGTTAGTAGTTGCTTGGTATATTTCGGTGTTCCCTGATTGGGGGCATAAATATTGATGACTGTTATGTCTTCTTGTTGTATAGTCCCCTTTACCATTATGAAATGTCCATCTTTGTCTCTTGTTACGTTTTTCACCCTGATGATTGTTTCATGTGATATCAGTATGCTACACCTGATTTTCTCTGGATACCATTTGCTTGGAGTGTCAATTTCCACCCTTTCACTTTGAGTCTATGCTTGTCCTTGTAGCTAAGATGTGTCTCTTGGAGACAGCATATGGTTGGGTTTAGTTTTTTGATCCAGTCTGCTGCTCTGTGCCTTTTTATTGGTGAGTTCAGTCCATTTACATTTAGGGTTATTATTGATATGTGAGGGTTTCCTGTTATTCTATCTTTAGTTTTCTGGTAAGGCTGTGTCTCCATTGTTTCTTTGCCTTTTTGTTGTCTATTATGTCTGTATGGTGGTATTCTATGATGTTTTTTATTACAGTAAGTATTTCAGGTCTGGATTTTTTTTTGAGTGGTTACCCTTAAGTTTCTGTAAAAGAAAGTTTGATATTTAGAGTATTCCATTTTCTTCAGCAAGCTTACTTTGTCCATTTCCATATTCCGGTTTAGGCCTTTACTCTCCCCCTTTTTATGTTTCAGTTGCCACAATTTGTGCCTGTTGATGGTGGTCAAATTTCCTCCTTTAGTATTTCTTGTAGTGCAGGTCGTGTGTTAGAAAATTCCCTCAGCTTCTGTATGTCTGGAAACGTCTTTATTTCTCTTTCACATCTAAAGGACATCTTTGCTGGATATATTATTCTTGGCTCATAATTTCTCTCTTTCAATAGTTTGAATATTTGGTTCCACTCCCTCCTGGCTTATAGAGTTTCTGCTGAAAAATCTGATGATAATCTAATGGGCTTTCCTTTGTAGGTTACCATCTTCTTTTTCCTGGCTGCCTTGAGGATTCTTTCTTTGTCATTGATTTTTGACAGCTTCAATACAATGTGCCTTGGAGAAGGCCTGTTGGGATTGAGGTAATTAGGTGTTCTATTTGCTTCTTGAATTCGAGGATCCAGTTCTGTCCACAAGTTTGGGAAGTTCTCATCAACACTTTGTTTGAATATATTCTCTGTTTTCTTCTCTCTTCTCCTTCTGATATGCCCATTATTCTTATATTGCTCTTTGTGATGGAGTCAGAAAGTTCTTGTAGAGTTCTTTCATTTCTTTTAAGTGTCACATCTCTTTCTTCTTCCATCCGTGTCATTTCCAGGTTTCTATCTTCGATGTCATTGATTCTTTCCTTCATCTGGTCAACTCTACTACCTAAGCTGCCTATTTCATTCTTAATTTCTTCTATTGAGTTCTTAATCTCCAGAAATTCTATTTGGTTCTTTTTTAAAATTTCAATGTCTTTCATAAAATGCTCATGTTGTTCTTTGATTGTGTTTCTGAGTTCATTAACCTGCCTTTCTGTGTTTCCTTGCATCTCGTTGAGTTTTTTCAGAACTTCAATCTTGAATTCTCTGTCATTTAAGTCACATATTTCCATATCTTTAAGTTCCTTTTCTGGAGACTTTTCACTTTCTTTTTGAGCTGTCTTGTTGCCTTGGTTATTCATGGCAATTACTGATTTATTATTTCTCTTTCTAGACATCTATAGGAGTGGGTTCTGCAACAGGTTGATAGGAAGAGGTCTTTCTTTTGTTTTCCAGTACTTGTGGGTAGAATGTTTTATTTTCTCTCCGACTGCAGCCTTTTTTTCTCTCTCACATGGTAGTGCTATGTTTTCTCTGCAATGTTTCACCTTCTCACACAATCCAGGAATTCCCTGGGCGATGGGCTTCTCCTCTGTTAATAGTTCACCTGGGTCACAGGGCACAGTGTCCGTGTGGGTATGCAGGGAACTTTTGAAGTTCCAAAGCTCTTCCTGCACCAGATTCAGAGCCCATATGTCTCAGCAGTTCTGTTTACTCCTACAGGGATCCGCCCAGATAGGTGGGGCCAGGGGCAGGGTGAGTTGTGAGAGGTGGACCAGAACAATGGCAGAGACCAACACCACGGCCTGTCTTGTTTTCACAGCTCCCTCCCCTTTGCCAGAATTAATTGGGCTGGGAATCTGTGTCTGTGGTCCACAGTTTTCAGAAGAGCAAATATTCTGTTCTTTTGATCTGACACTGCTACTGTTCCGCTTCTAGCACTGGGCAGGTGGGGGCAAGGCGAGCTCTGGGAAAGTAGGGAGGGGGCGGCTAGTCTCAGTACCTAAGGCTTCTGTGCTCTGCTAAGCAGTGAGGGCTTAAACCACCGTTTTCAGCCTTCTTCCCTCAGTCTTTTCTCCAAGGTCTCTGCCGTGAGTGTTGGGTCAGCTGTGTTATATGCTGTCCCCTCAGCCCTGTGGGCCATAAACAGAGCTCCAGCAGTCCGAATTCTTTCCTCTCCCGCAGCTGTGGTAGTTCCTGGATGCAGCGAGCTCAGAGCACTGAGCTAGGTCTGTGTCCTGCGCCCACGCGTTTCTGTCTTTGCATTTCTCCCTTCCCTCCTCCCCTGCTCGCGTGATTCGCCCACCTTTAGGTGAATTCAGTAGTGGGCCTCTTCGCGTTGCCTGTCGGCTGTGCAGGGAGTCCTTGTGGAGTTATAGTTGTTCATTCCAGGGGAGATTTATAGAGACTCAGCTCACGCCACCATTTTGATGATGTCTCCCTGTTTTGACTCTTGATTTGGACAGATGGAACTTTTTTGGTCATGGAGAGTTGTCTGACTTCCATTGCGCACTTTAATGCTTTGTTTCAAGATCATATTGGTACACCCATGTTTCATCACCAGTGATAACACGACCCAAAACGTCATCTTGCCTCTCTAAGAGGTCTGGCAAACTTTGACTCTTCTTCACTATAGTTCATCAGTAAGCTCCTTCAGGACCATTTTTTCACACACCTTTCTCTTGCCAAGATTTTCAGTTAAGATTTTCCTGTTTTTCTATCAACGTTTACTTGATCTGCTATGCTTCTCACAGTCAGCCAATGATTTTGATGCACAATTTGACAATTTTTTGCAATGTTTTCATCAGTTCTGCTTGTTACTGCCTGCCTGACTTCTTTTCATCAGTGATGCATTTTCTCCCCTCAGAAAAATATTTAATCCATTTTCACACTGCCATTTTTTCATGGCATTATCCCCCTAAACTTGAACTAACATGTCCCTGATTTCACTTCCACTCTTGTCAAGTTTAACAAGAAATTTAATATTTGTTCATTACTCTAATTCAAGCTCATACATTCTTGCAATGGCACACAAAAACATGTAACAACAATAATGAACATCACTCAGTAAGACATCGCCACTCGTGGACAGGAACACAGTTGTGAGACACTGACATGCCAAGGTTATGGAACCTTACTGTGCTGTTTGTACAGTGCTGCCAATGTAAATACAGGGTGGCAAGTTCTCGAACTTAATTGTCAGACCTCCTACCATGACAGCTCTGATGGCCATTCCAGAAAAAGAGTTCTAAAATTGCTTTGAAGGGTGGATTAGGTGCTGGCATCAATGCATAGCTTCCCAAAGGGAGTACTTCAAAGGTGACTGTAGTGATATTCAACAATGAGGTATATAGCACTTTTTCTAGGATGAGTTCACGAATTTAATTTGCTGACCTCGTATTATCTTTTAATTGCTCAATTTGGTTTGCGCATATTTTGTTGAGGATTATTTCATCTCAGTTCATCAGTTTATAATTTTTTTTTTTTTAATAATGTCTTTGTTTCTAGAATTAGGGTAATGGTGGACTCATAAAATGATCTTGGGAGCTTTCCCTCCTCTTGAATTTTTTAGAATAGTTTGGGGAGGACTGGTGTTAATGCTTCTTTGAATGCATAATAAAATTCACCTGTGAAGCTATTCAGTCCAGAACTTTTGTTTATTGGGAGTATTTTTATTACTGATTTTATTTCATTAATAATAATTGCTTGGTTCAGACTTTCTGTTTCTGCTTCAGTTAGTCTTGGAAGATAGTATTTTTCTAGATATTTATCCATTTCTTCCAGATTGTCAAATTTGTTAGCATATAATTATTCATAATCTTTTTCTCTAATACTTTGTATTTCTGTGGTGTCAGTTGTCACTTCTCTTTCATTTCTGATTGTATTTATTTAGGTCCTCTCTCTTTTTGTCTTGATGAGTCTGGTTAAAATGATCAATTTTGTTTATCTTTTCAAAAATCAGCTCTTGGTTTCATTGATATTTTGTATATATTTTTTAATATACTCTATTTTGTTTATATCCAGTCTGATCTTTATTATTTCCTTCCCCCTACTCATTTTGGGCTTTGTTTGCTATTCTTTTTATAGTTCCTTTAAGTATAAAGTTAGATTGCTAATGAGAGATGTTTTTTGTTTCTTGAGGTAGGCTTGTATTGCTATAAATTTCTCTCTCAGGATGGCTTTTACTGTGTCCCATAGATTTGTGTTTGTTACGTTTTTATTTTTGTTTGTCTCAAGGTAGCGTTTGATAGTTTTCTTGATTTCATTGTTGACCCATTCATTATTTGGTAACATGTTATCCAGTCTCCATCTGTTTGTGTGTTTTAGTTTATTTCTTGTAATTGATTTCTACCTTGATACCATCATGTTCAGAGATGACACTTGATATGATTTCAATCCTCTTAAATTTATGGAGACTTGTTTTGTGGCCTAGTATGTGATTTATCTTGGAAAATGTGTCATGTGCACTTGAAAAGAATGTATATTCTGCTGCTTTAGGGTGAAATGTTCTGAAAATATCAATTAAATCCGTCTAGTGTAGTGTGTTATTTAAGGCAATGATTTCCATGTTGATTTTCTGGTGGAAAGATATGTCCATTGGTATTAATGGGGTGGTAAAGTCCCTACTATGATTGTATTACTTATTGTCAATCTCTCCCTTTATGTCACTCAATATTTGCTTTGTATATTTAAGTGCTCCCAGGTTGAGTGCATAAATGTTTATAAGGGGTATATCCTCTTGTTTGATTGATTCATTTATCTTTATGTAATGTCCCTCTTTCTTTTTATAGCCTTTGTTTTAATGTCTATCTTTAAGTATTGCTACCTCACTTTTTTTTCATTTCCATTCACGTAAAATATCTTTTTTCCATCCCTTTACTTACAGTTCGTGTGTGTCCTTCAATCCGAAGTGGGTCTCTTTTAGACAGCATGTTTATGGATCTCGTTTTCTTATCCATTCAGTTAACCCATGTTTTTTAATAAGAACACTTAATTCATTTACATTTAAAGTGATTATAGATAGATACATAGTTATTGCCACTTTACTATTCATCTTTATGTTTTTTTTTCCCCCCATCGTCTTCTTAAAGAAGTCCCTTTAACATTTCTTGCAATACTGGTTTGCTGGTGCTGAACTCCTTTAGTTTTTTCTTGTCTGGGAAGCTGTTTAATTCTCCTTCAATTTTAAATGATAACCTTGGAGGGTGGAGTAGTCTTGCTTGTAAGGCCTTTGCTTTTCATCACTTTGAATATTTTGTGCTAATCTCTTCTTGCCTGCAAAGTTTCTGTTGAGAAATAAGCTTATAACCATATGGGTGCTTTCTTATAAGTAACTAGTTGCCTTTCTCTTGCTACTTTTAGACTTCTCTTTTTGTCTTTAAATTTTACCATTTTAATTATAACTTACCTTGGTGTGGGCCTGTTTGGGTTCATCTTATTTAGGACTCTGCACTTCTTGCATTTGTATGTTTGTTTCCTTTGCCAGGTTATAAAAGTCTTCAATCATTATTTCTTGAAATGGGTTCTCAATCCCTTGTTTTCTCTATTCTTTTTTTGGTACCACTCTGATATGAATGTCGACATCCTTTATGTTTTCCCAGGGTTCTCTTAAACCATCCTCATTTTTTTTTTTTCTTTTTGCTGTTCCAATCAGGTGTTTTCTGCTACTTTGTCTTTCAATTCACTGATTCAATCATCTGCTTCATTTAGTCTTCTGGTGGTTCTTTCTATTGCATTCTTCATTTCAGTTATTGTATTCTTCACTTCTGACTGGTACCTTTTTTTACTTGCTATCTCTGTTTTGAGCTTTGTATCTGGTAGATTGCTTGCCCCCATTTTATTTAGTTCTTTTTCTGGAGTTTTCTCCTGTTCTTTTATTTATGATGTATCCCTTTGTTTCCTCATTTTGGCTGCCTGGCCTTTTCTGGAATTTTCTCCTACTGTTTAATTTGGGATATATTTCTTTGCTTCTTCCTTTTGGCTGCCTCTCTGTATTTGCTTCTAAGTATTAGGTGGATCATTACATTTCCCAGGCATGGTTAGGAGGCCTTATTTATTAGTAGGTGCCCTGTGGGACCCAGTGGCACAGTCTCCCTGGTTAACTACACCAGGTGCTCCAGGAGTGTCCCTTGTGAGGGACAAAGAGATGCCCATTACTGATGTCTTGGCCCTTATTATAAATGATGATAATAAACCTGAATATATGCTTTGGTAATTGTGCTTTTCAAAGCTATTCTACCAAAACAACTTAATTTTATTCTCAAAATAAACCTTTAAGGTTGGTGAAGTATAAAGTAGATATTTTTACTTACTCTTAAAACCAGATTCCTAAGTGAGATGTTAAAAAATAAGTTGGGAAGGTCATATATTACTCTCTGAGACTAACGTTTTAAAATCAATGCTCACTGTGTCAGAGAAATGAACTTCAAGCAATTTAATATATTCTGGTCCAGACAGACTTTACTGTAATCAAAATAAATGTGTTTGTGTATCCAAAATATAATTTATTAGTTGGTGTCTTAGTCCACTCAGGGTGCTATAACAAAAATACCATAGACTGTGTGGCTTAAACAACAAAGACTTATTTCTCCACAGTTCTGGAGGCTGAGGAGTCCAAGATCAAAATACCAACAGATTTGCTATCTCATGAAAGCCTGATTCTTGGTTCTCAGGTGACCATTTTATTGCTGTGTCCTGAGCTGGTCAAAAGAACAAGATCGCTTTCTGGAGTCTCTTTTATAACAAAACTAATTCTATTCATAAGGGGTTTTTCCTCATGACCTAACCATCTACAGAAGACACCACCTCTTAATACCATTATATTAGAGGTTAGGATTTCAACATGTGAATTTTGGAGGAACAAACATTTAGCCTATAGAAGTTGGACAGTGTGGAAGTTAGGTAAGGATTGTGGAGGTTAGGTAAGGATTATACTGTGAAAAGAATCTATAAGAATTATATTTACAGATTAAAAAATCCCAAGAGATAAGTAAATTAAACAAATGAATTGATAAACTCCAAATATTTTTGTCTCAAGTCAAACCCACCCTCATGTAGAAAGGAATAAAGGAAATTGTAGCCAATTGATTCCAAGTATTTCCAGTCTATTGAAAAATTACTAGTATTGAGAAAAGAATGCAACAATTATGTAAAATATCTAATTTGGTGATTTACTAATTCTGATCTAGGGAATAGTGTAAAAGGTATGATAAAATTGCTTTCAGTCAATGGGAAAAAAATAAAATTTTAATGTTGCTATCTCCTTTTTGGAAAGAAAGAAATTTTTTCCTTTGAAATTATATGTCCCTCTTCCTTTTTAAATGGTAGTTCTTGTCTGATATTTTCAATGTCTTTATTTGTCAAAATAAGAAGTAGGTATGTATATATATATATATATATATATATATATATATATATATATATATATATATATCTTTTATTTACTGAATAATGAAGTCCAAAACCTGAGAAAAACTGATTCTGTTCAATTTAATCCAATTTACCCATTTTTCTTCTAATTTTAGCTTCTTAGTAAGATCTTACTAGAGAGAAGCTGCAGACTGCAAATATTGCTGGTTAGTGTGACAATTATGATTCACATTTTAAATAGAACTTTGGCTTCAGACTTCTCATGTGTAGCACAATATTTCTCCTAGCAATTGTATGTATTGTGGCTTCATGGAAAATGAATCAATTAGGGTTCTAGTTTTATGTCTCAGCTTTATGTGCTTGGTTAATATGAAATATATCCCTTAAAAGATCAATTCCCTTTCTGTGTGCAGAGAAAATTAAGTGTCCAAAACTACAAAACTGAAGGTCAGATGTCTAGACAGTGATAAATTCACTAAGGTCATAAGTATTAGTCTATGTCATCTCTTGGCACAGTTGCTAGGCTTTTCCTGGTGAGGCATCAATATATATTGCTAAATTCTATATGCTTATCCTTATTGTACTAATGAAGAAAAATAACTCAAAGATATCAAAGCTAAGGCATATGCCAAAGAAAATGCAATAATCTGGGTGTAGCAGGTTTTCAAACCCAAGTGTTTTGATTGTTGTTCCTATTCACATGCCCTTAGCCAGCGTTCTTTAAGTTACTCCATTGAAGAGACTCTACAGATTATGAAGAAAACATTCTCTAGGATAGGACAAATTTGGGAGGGAACAGGGGATAATGGAGGAAGGATAGTTCACTTGAAAATACCTGCATCAATCTTAGAAATGTCCTAAGCTTCCATTTTATATTAAAGGTTATTTGAAAGTTTGATTTCTGAATATTTTATATTCTATTCCATAATAAATCCATTTCAAATTTTAAATAAATTTTTCCACCTCAAATTTTCAAGTTATTTCAGACCTTGTAAATATAAATTCCATTTACTTTGTTGCATCAAAAGCCCCAGGCCCACCTCAGATTAATCCTTGTCCACATAACACAGTTTGAAAAGGAGGCCTCTGCACTGTGTTGTTTCTTTTTAATTTAGTCATTTAAAAAAGGTATTTTCTTTTACTCTTTCTTTTCTCTCCTTCTTCATGCATTCTCTTATCTATTCCTTTAGTCTTCACTTAATCTCCAGGGCCTCCAGTCTGGTGTTACAGAAATGGTTGAAGGTTCCTACACAGCAGCAATATGCATATTGGGCATTTAGAAGATTCAGTAACAATGCCACTGAAAAGTTTTTCTGTTTCTGTTCTTGAAGTATGTCTCTGGCCATCAAATTCCTAAAAACTTTTAGCAATCCATAGAACGGAGCAGAAGTCAACTACACATTTATTGTTTGTTTATTTATTGGTTTTCAGTTCTACATTTTGGAGCAGGTGAAGACCTTGCCAGCACCTGACCTCAAAGAGTGAATCCATTTTCAGTTTGTTTTCTATGGGACACTTCTTCTTCTTCTTCTTTTTTTTTTTTTCTGATTTCTTTTCTTTTCTTTTTAAATTAAAGTTCCTGTTTTTAAATTAAAGTTTATTGGGGTGACAATTGTTTGTAAAGTTACATAGATTTCAGGTGTACAATTCTGTATTACATCATCTATAAATCCATTGTGTGTTCACCACCCAGAATCAGTCCTCCTTCCATCACCATATATTTGATCCCCCTTACCCTCATCTCCCACCCCCTATCCCCCTTATCCTCTGGAAACCACTAAACTATTGTCTGTGTCTATGAGTTTTTGTTTCTCATTTGTTTGTCTTGTTCTTTTGTTGTTTTTGGTTTATATACCACACATCAGTGAAATCATATGGTTCTCTGCTTTTTCTGTCTGACTTATTTCGCTTAGCATTATAATCTCAAGATCCATAATGTTGTCATAAATGGTGGGACACTTATTCTATTCATGACATATTTATAGTTGTTACTGCCTACTGACAGATTTACGGCCTAAGTGTCCTGTACCACTATGGTGTTTCCAATCTTTGTCACCTTCCTCCTTGAATATTGTAATAGTCTTTCTGTTATTCTCTGAAGTTCTTTCATTTTTGTGTATTTAACTACAGTGTGAAATCTATGTTCCAAATGTATAGGTTAGCCTTTCTCCATTATTGGTGTCTCATTCCTATTCTGTAGTGCAGTAGACCAGGCAATCCACAGTATATCCTTTGGCGATTTGTCCAGCTTTAGCTTCTATTGCTGCCAATTTCTGAGTCTAGCCAAATGTATTCATTAATGTACACTTAATTTGCCATATTATTTTCTACATCGGTGCTTTTTAATTTGTGCAGTGTCCTTTAATGCATATTTTAGGACCTCAGTACTATATATTTAGTAATTAAGATCAAATTGACTTAAATTATTAGACTCAGAAAATAGGGTTCTAGAGTGAACAAAAACACTTAATAGGTTACAGAAGTAAGTTTTCCTCTAATCCTGCTTGCACCTCTACTTGTTTGGTCCTAGGATGTCTCAGTCACTTTGGATCTCAATTAACCTCCTTATAAATGTGGCTAAAATAAATTTCATGTCAATTAACCTTGTACATTGTAAATTAAGATGCCCTATACAAATACAAGACATAATAACTCTTCTGGCTTTTAATCTTCTATTTTTTCCACGTTATTCCTCACTTATTTTTTAATATTATACAGTTTAATTTTTTCCTTAATTGATGTAGATCTTTCTAGGTAAAAGCTCAAATAAGATGAACTATAACAAAGGTCACGTTGTGTCACTTCACTGTAATTATTTTTTATTTACAAATCTATAATATTTCTTTGAATCACTATAAAATGTGCTTTATAAAAATGAAGAGGTGTTCATAGAACAAATTCAATATATATTTTTCATTAATATTTTATGTGGAAATTACTTGGACTTATAACTCCCTCTCTCTAGATCTCAAATTCACCATTTGAAAGAGGGGGAAGGTTTTCAGATGTTCCTGATGATCTATAAGATACTACGACAAAACATATAGCTGATTTTGCTAAAATTTGTTTAATATGTTCCCGCTGGCCTAATAAGTAATTTTTTTTATTAGTTTCAGGTGCACAAGACAAAGTAATACTTAGACATTTGTCATTTATATCCCTCACACTGTGTGAGCCCTCCTCCCTCTATCCACTATCCCTCTGACATCCCACAGAGCCATTACATTTCCACTGTCTCTATTCCTAATGCTGTACTCCACTTCTTGTAAGTATATATAAAAGTATAGTTGGCATTCATTATTGCTCAGCTTCAGGTGTACAGTGCAGTGATCAGGCATCTACATCATCTCTGAGGTGGTCTCCCAAATGGGACACATGTCCATCTGATACCCTACAAAATCTTTAACAACATTATTGATTACGTTCCCCAAATTTATTTTCAAAACCCCATGGCCATCTTGTAGTTACCGACTGTTTTCTAATCCCCTCACCTTCTCACTTATCCCCACACCCCCGGCCCATCTAGCAATCCTCAGTTTTTCCTCTATGTCTCCAAAACTGTTTCTGATTAGTTCATTCACTTATTCTTTTCTTTAGATTCCGCATATAAGTGAGATCATATGGTATTTGTCTTTCTCTGTCTGACTTATTTCACTTAACATAATGTTCTCTAGGTCCATCCATGTTGTTGCAAATGGTAAGATTTCTTTCTTCTTTATGGCTGCGTAATACTCCATTGTATAAATGTAACACAGTTTCTTAATCCAGTCATCTACCGATGGGTATTTCGGTGGTTTCCAAGTCTTGGCTATTGTGTATAGTGCTGCAATAAACATAGGAGAGCATAAAGGTTTTTGAATTGGAGTTTTGGATTTCTCCGGATAGATACCTAGGAGTGGAATGGCTGGATCATAAGGTAGTTCCATTTTCAGATTTTTGAGATACTTCCATACTGTTTTCCACAGTGGCTGCACCAATCTGCAATCCCACCAACAGTGCACAAGGGTTCCCTTTTCTCCACATCCGCGCTAGCACTTGTTGTTTGTTGATTTGTTGATGATAGCCATTTTGACCAGGGTGAGGAGGTATCTCATTGCGGTTTTTATTTGCATTTCTCTGATGGTTAGTGAGGTTGAGCATTTCTTCATATGTCTGTTTGCCATCTCTATGTCCTCTTTAGAAAAATGCCTCTTCATGTCCTCTGCCCATTTTTTAATTGGGTTGTTTGTTTTTTTGGAGTTAAGTTGAGTGAGTTTTTTATAAATTTGTGATATTAACCCCTTATCAGATGTATCATTGGCAAATATCTTTTCCCATTCAGTAGGATCCCTTTTTGTTTTATTGATGGTTTCCTTTGCTGTGAAAAAACTTTTTAGTTTGATGTAATCCCACATGTTTATTTTATCTCTCACTTCCCTTGTGCGAGGGGATATATCAGTAAAATCTTATCCCGGGTAATGTCTGTGAAGTTTCTTCCTATATTTTCTTCTAGGTATTTTATGGTTTCAGATCTTACATTTAAGTCTTTAAGCCAGTTTGAATTTATATTTGTATATGGTGTAAGGAGGTGGTCCAGCTTCATTTTTTTGCATGTGTCTGTCCAGGTTTTCCAGCACCATTTATTGAATAGACTGTCTTTATCCCACTGTACATTCTCGCTTCCATTGTTGTAGATTAAATGACCATATAGACATGGATTTATTTCTAGACTCTCTACTCTGTTCCATTGATCTATGTGTCTGTTTTTATGCCAGTACCATGCTGTTTTGATTACTGTAGCCTTGTAGTATAATTTGATGTCAGGTATTGTTATTCCTCCCACTTTGTTCTTATTTCTCAACATTGCTGAGGCTATTCAGAGTCTTTTATGGTCCCATATAAATTTTAGGATTACATGTTCTATTTCTGTGAAAAACGTCATTGGTAGTTTGATAGGAATTGTGTTGAATATGTATATTGCCTTAGGCAGTATGGACATTTTAACTATATTAATTCTTCCTATCTATGAACATGGTATGTGTTTCAATCTATTTGTATCTTCTTTCATTTCTTTCTTCGGTGTCTTATAATTTTCTGAGTATAGATTTTTTACTTCTTTGGTTCAATTTATTCCCAGATATTTTATAGTTTTTGAAGCAATTGTAAATGGGATTTTTAAAAAATTTCTTCTTCTGATGTTTTATTATTGGTATATGGAAATGTAACTGATTTCTGAATATTAATTTTGTATCCTGCTACTTTTCTAAATCCATCTATCAGCTCTAATAGTTTCTTGGTGGAGTCTTTACAGTTCTCTATATATAGTATCATGTCTTCTGCATATAATGACAATTTTACTTCCTCCTTACCGATTTGGATGACTTTTGTTTCTTTTTCTTGTCTGATTGCTGTGGCTAGAACTTCCAGCACTATGTTGAATAGAAGTGGAGAAAGTGGGCAACCTTGCCTTGTTCCTGATCTTAGTGGGAATGGTTTTAGCTTTTCCCCATTGAGTATGATGTTAGCTGTGGGTTTATCATAAATGTCCTTTATTATGTTGAGATGTGATCCCTCCATTCCCACTTTCTTAAGGGTTTTTGTCATAAATGGCTGTTGGATTTTATCAAATGCTTTTTCTGCATCTATTGATATGGTCATGTGATTTTTATTTTTCATTTTGTTAATGTGGTGTAGCACATTAATTGATTTGCAGATATTGACCCACCCTTGCATACCAGGAATGAATCCCACTTGATCATGGTGTATGATCTTTTTAATGTATTGCTGAATTCTGTTCGCTAATATTTTGTTGAGGAATTTTGCATCTATGTGCATTAGCGATATCGGCCTCTAGTTTTCTTTTTTTGTGGTGTCTTTGCCTGATTTGGGGATCAGGGTGATAGTGGCTTCGTAAAAAGTATTTGGGAGACTTCCCTCCTTCTGGATTTTTTGGAAGAGCTTGAGGAGAATAGGTGATAATTCTTTTTTGAACGTTTTGTAAAATTCACCTGTAAAGCCATCTGGTCCAGGGCTTTTGTTTGTTGGGAGATTGTTGATTACTGATTCAATTTCCCTGGTGGTAATCAGTCTATTCAGGTTTTCTGTTTCTTCTTGAGTTAGCCTTGGAAGGTTGTACACCTCTAGAAAATTGTCCATTTCTTCCAGATTGTCAAATTTGTTGGCATATAGTTGCTCATAGTAATTTCTTAAATTTTTTTGTATTTCTGCGGTGTCTGTTGTCAGTACTCCTCTTTCATTTCTGATTTTATTAATTTGGGTCCTCTCTCTCTTTTTTTTAAATGAGTCTGGCTAAAGGTTTGTTGATTTTGTTTATCTTCTCTAAGAACCAACTCTTGGATTCATTGATCTTTTGTATTGTTTTTCTGGTTTCTATTTCATGTATTTCTGCTCTGATCTTTATTATCTCCTTCCTTGTACTCCCTTTGGGCTTATTTTGCTGCTCTTTTTCCAGATCCCTTAAGTGTGAAGATAAACTGTTGATTAGTGATTTTTCTTGTTTCTTTAGGTAGGCCTGCAATACTATGAATTTCCCTCTTAGGACTGCTTTCACGGCATCCCACAGATTTTGGGTCGTTGTGTTTTCATTGTCGTTTGTATCGAGATAACTTTTGATTTCTTACTTGATCTCCTGCTTGACCCATTCATTATTTAGTAACATGTTCTTCAGTCTCCATGAATTGGTGTGTTTTCCAGTTTTTTTCCTGTAGTTCATTTCTAATTTCATAGCACTGTGGTCAGAGAAGACAATTGGTATGATTTCAATTTTCTTAAATTTATCAAGACTTGTTTTGTGGCCTACATATGGTCTATCTTGGAAAATGTTACATGTGCGCTTATGAAGAACATGTATTTTTAAGCATTGGCGTGAAATGCTCTGAAAATATCGATTAAATCCAAGTGGTCCAATGTGTCATTTAAGGCTGTTGTTTCCATATTGATTTTCTGTCTGGAAGACCTGTCCCTTGTTGTCAGAGGTGTGTTGAAGTCCCCTACTATGATAGTGTTACTTTTGATCTCTGTCTTTATGTCAGTCAATATCTGTTTTATATATTTAGGTGCTCCTATGTTGGGTGCATAGATGTTTACTAGGGTTTTGTCCTCTTGTCGGATCGATCCCTTTATTATTATATAGTACCCATCTTTGTCTTTTAGTATGTTCTTCATTTTAAAGTCTATTTTGTCAGATATAAGTATTGCAACTCCAGCTTTTTTTCATTTCCATTTGCATGAAATATCTTATTCCAACCCTTCACTTTCAGCCTGTGTGTGTCTTTTGATCTGAGGTGAGTCTCTTGTATACAGCATATACAAGGATGTTGCTTTCTTATCCATTCAGCCACCCTATGTCTCTTGATTGGAGCATTTAATCCATTTATATTTAAAGTGATTATTGATAGGTATATAGTTATTGCCATTTTTAAATTTGTAGTTAGATTTTTTTCATCTTTCTTTTATTTACAGAAGTCCTTTTAGTATTTCTTGCAATGCTGGCTTGGTGGTAATAAATTCCTTTAGCTTATTCTTTTCTGGGAAGCTCTTTATCTCTCCATCAACTTTAAATTATATCCTTGCTGGATAAAGCAATCTAGGTTGTAGGCCTTTGTTTTCCATCACTTTGAGTATCTCCTGCCACTCCCTCCTGGCCTTCAATGTTTCTGTAGAAAAGTCATTTGATAGTCTTATGGGGGTTCCCTTGTATGTAACCCTCTGTCTTTCTCTTTCTGCTTTTAGGATTCTCTCTTTGTCTTTAAGCTTTGCCATTTTAACTATAATTTGTCTTGGTGTGGACCTGTTTGGGTTTATCCTGGTTGGAACTCTCTGCACTTCCTGGGCTTGTATGTTGGTTTCCTTCATCAGGTTAGGGAAGTTTTCAGACATTATTACTTCAAATATGTTCTCAATCCCTTGCTTCCTCTCTTCACCTTCTGGTATTCCTATGATGCGCATGTTGTTGTGCTTGATGTTATCCCAGAGGTCTCTTAAACCATCTTCATTGTTTTTTATTCTTTTTTCTTTCTGTTGTTCTGTTTGGGTGATCTCTGCTACCTTGTCTTCTAAGTCGCTGATTCGATCTTCTGCTTCATCTAAACTGCTGGTAATTCCTTCAAGTGAGTTCTTAATTTCAGTAATTGTGTTCTTTAGTTCTAACTGGTTGTTCGTTATGATTTCTACATCCTTCTTTACGTCGTCTCTAAGCTCCTTAAACATTCTTATCATCAGTGTTCTGAACTCTGTCTCTGATAGGTTGGTTACCTCTGTTTCATTTGGGTCCACTTCTGGAGGCTTCTTCTGTTCTTTTATTTGGGACACGTTTCTTTGTTTTCCGATTCTGGCTGACTCTCTGTGTTTGCTTTGATGTATTAGGTAGATCCCCTAGAGTTCTTAGTTCTTGCTGGGTTATCTTATGTAGTATGTGTCCTTTACATTTGACTTGCACTACTTCGTTCTTCTCCTGTGGGTGTGCTCCAAAGGTGACTCTTGTGTTGTGTATATTGTCCTGTTCAAGAAGATCTTTAATTGCTTTTTGCTTGTGAGTAGGTGGGGTTAACTCCTAGGCTGACTAGTTGTGAGACTTGGCTCTGCCCACCGCAGGGTGTTCTGCTGCGTGAGGGTTGGCCGCTTAAATGTGGTTTGGCCTCTATGGGCTCTTGTGCCTGTAGAGAATTCCCTCTGGGTGTGTGAGTTGTAGGTCAAACCCGGTAATACTCTGGTTTGGTCTGGAGTTGGCCTCTGGATATGTTGAATCTTGTGCCTCTTAAGCTGGGCACTTGTAGGGCAATTTCAGAACAAAGCAAATCACCAAGCACAACAACAACAACAAAGAAAAAATCAAATACATTCACATGTAAAAAACAACCGACAACCCCCACTCTACACTGGGAAAGATATCAAAGATATAAAGACAAAACAAAACAAAACAAAACAAAAAGCAGTGCCAGCCTTGGCTTAAGCCCACCAAGTAATCTCCAGGTTGTCCTCTGCTGTACCAAAAAGTCCCATGTGTATTGTGCAGGCAGAGCCGGTCACCTGGTGCCCAGAGTGACGTTGGGACTGCAGATTTAGATGTGTGGGGCTAAGGGGTCTGGATGGTAGTTTTTACAAAGTCAATGCAGTTTCTGCTCTTGCCTGCACATATGCACACTGAGAGTAGCACCACCAGCCATGTGTCCAGTTCTCCTGTGTCTTAGGTCACTTCTTCCATGTGTGTGTGTGTGTGTGTGTGTGTGTGTGTGTGTGTGGCGGGCGGGAGATTTCTGAGCTGCTGAAAGCCAGGAGCTGTGTCTGCTGCTTACTGCTGATCCCTGGGAGTGCCTCCGCAGTTGTATTTGCCCTGCCCTATGCAGGCTAGAAAAGGTAGTGGCTGGGAGTAGAGGAGTCTCTTCTCTCCTAGCCCAGCAAAAATCACACTCTTCCCAGCCTCTTCCCTGGGTCAGAGCTGCCTGCCAGTCTTCTCAGAGCCTGAGCAGTATGGCTCCTCTGTAATTTGACACTACTCCTCAGTTCCAGGGCCAGTTTAAGTCTCTGGAAAGGCAAGGATAGGATTGGAAGAGCGGGGTGGGGGGAGGGGCACAGGTGTGGAGTTTGTGTCCTTTGTCCAACCTAGGGCCCAACTGGAGGTCTCAGCGGAGGTTATTGCCTCAAATGCTGGATATGCTGCCCCCTCGGCAGGAGAGATCAGCTGTGGGACGCAGGAAAAGAGCCCAGCTCCTGGCTTCTGTGCTCTCTGTTCTGTCCTGGGATCCCCTGCGTCTCTGCAGCTGTGGATGCCAGCCGCATTTCCTCTGCCGCAGATGCGGACCGCGTTTCCACTGCGGCAGATGTGAACCACGCTTCCACTGCTGCAGATGCGGACAGCGTCCCCACAGACACAGATGCGGGCCACGTCTCCCCTCCGCTCCCTTTCCTCTTCCCCTGCTCACCCAATTTGCCAGCCTGCAGGTAATCCTTGCACGAGTCTCTTAGCTGTTCTGTGTGATGAGCAGAGAGTCCTTTGATGGGTTATATGTCCCGTTTGTGATAAGATCCGGAGGAGAACTCAAAAAGTGCGCCCTGCTGCCGCCATTCCTATGACGTCACTCTCCTTATACGTAATTTAAAGATATTTCCTCATGTAATCTTCACAATAATTATATGAGGTAAGTAGAATTATTTTCCTCATTTTACCTATAAAAGAGCAGACTTGAATCTAGGTATTTTTCTTCATAAAATCTATAATTTATTCAGAGACTCTGGCCATGAGCTCAAAGAGAAATGAGCAATTTTCTATATTCTGCAATTCTGTTTATCTTTTAAGGTAAGACAAAGTGTAATTCTAAATTTTTCAACTAGAATTCATCTCTTCCTGAGACCACTCTGAGTCACTATCTATCAATGTATAAGATTTCCTATTTTAGGAGATATTTCTATTTTAATATGGAATTTCAGAAATCTTAAAAACTTCAATAATAAAAATTATATAGAGTAAACAATACTCTTATGAGGAAACAAGCAACAAATTCTAAATAATTTATTACCTTCTAGTTATGAAGGTTCGTACATATCACTTCTTTTACTCATCCACAACTGTTGTTGTTTTTTAATTTTGTTAATAATGGCTTAAAGTAAATTATTTCTGGAGATCTCTTAATACTAAGATCTTTGACTACAAATACATAGAAACTATGACTTACTTTGAAATCCATTTATATTTGTGGCATTCTTCTAGCTGGCTTTCACTGATAGGGGCTACAGAAACAATGATCAGGAAGGCAAGCCAGGATGGTTTTTATGGATGTTACCTGACAACTTGGTGATTTCTGGACATTCCATTTTTAAAAAAGATACAACTTGGTACCTGTAGAGTAAATCTGATCTATGGTATTCTGTTAACTCTTAGGTAGGTTTAAGAGCTTCACATGGGTGGTATAAAAAGCTAAATTCTTCACAAATAATAGATCAACAAGAAAAGTTAGATGTTTGCAAGAGGAAGTGCTTGGTCCACTGAAAGCCTTCTGCTAAGCCTGGGCAGAGGCATAGCAAAACTGAATATCCCATTGTTTATAAGTTTCAGAATGAGCCTAAGAAGAGAATGAGCCTAAGAAGACTGGAAAAAAAAACAAAAACAAAACAAAAAGAAAACAAAAACCAAAAAACTGGGTCTCAGTCTGGTTCAGTGTTTTTTATTTATTATATTTTTTTATTGCATATTGCTATGGATATAGAATAAAAATTTTTATGTGAAGACTTTAAAAAACACATTTCAATTACATATATTACAGATTGTCCTTTTAAGGTAATAGTAACAGTATATTTTTTAATGATGGGCTACTCCCTAGTTGTCATGTGCACCTTCCAAAGCTCCTTGAAAAAATAAACTTTTAGTGTATCAAAATAACACTTGCAATCCTTTTCTTCATCAGTTTCATAGATTTAGTCTCTTCCAAGCAAAATAAACCAGACAATAATTATGAAAGTCTGTATAAACTCTAAAATACTATATTAATGAATGGTATTACTAACAGAATTGAAATCTGTGTCTCCAAGTATGGTCTTCTTTCTACAATGGTTAACAACACAGGGAAATTATTTTCTTATATTCCTGAGTCAAGCACTCCATTACAAGAAGCATGATTTCATGGCACCTAAACCACGACTGATGAGAGTAAAGACATAAATACCAAGAAGCTGACAGAAGCTAATGGACATAGGCTATGTCCATTAGCCTATGAATAGCCTATGAAGTTGATGTTTACATCTCAAGTATTCTTCATACTTGAAGCAGTTTTAGTTTCTTATTTTATTTAATTTCTTCAACAATCCAGTGAGGTATACAGAAGATATTCTCAGTAAGAAAAACAGGGACAAAGGTATAAGAGATTTAACCAAGGTTATTCAGTGTTAGAATTAAATTAGAATTTGGACACATGTCCACTTTCAAATAAACTCAAATTATTATTATTATTTTTTTAATTAAAATTTATTGGGGTGACAATGGTTAGCAAAATTACATAGGTTTCAAGTGTACAATTCTGTAATACATTATCTATATATCACATTGTGTGTTCACCACCCAGAGTTACTTCTCCTTCCATCACTGTATATTTGACCTCGTTTACCCTCATCTAACACTGCCCTCCCCCTTACCCTCTGGCAACCACTAAACTATTGTCTGTTTCTATGAGTTTTTGTTTCTTCATTTGTTTGTTTTGTTTCTTTGTTGCTTGCAGTTTTATATCCCACATGTCAGTGAAATCATATGGTTCTTGACATTTTCTGTGTGACTTATTTCACTTAGCATAATAATCTCAAGATCCTCCATGTTGTCACAAATGGCATTATTTCATCTTTTCTTATGGTAGAGTAGTATTCCATTGTGTACATATTACACATCTTCTTTATCCAATTATCTATCGAAGGACACTTTTGTTGTTTCCATGACTGGCCACCCTAAATAAAGCTGCAATGAACATCAGAGCACACATAACTTTACAAATAAATGTTTTCAGATTTTCTAGGTATAGATCCAGGAGAAGGGTTGCTGGGTTATATGGTAATTCTATTCTTAATTTTTGAGTAACATCCACATTGCCTTCCATAGTGGCTGCACAAATCTGCATTCCCACCAACAACGTATGAGGGTTCCTTTTTCTCCACAGCCCCTTCAACACTTGTTACTATTTGTCTTGTTGATGATAGCCATTCTAACCAGTGTCAGGTGATATCTCATTGTGGTTTTTATTTGCATTTCTGTGATGATTAGTGATGTTGAGCATTTTTTTCATATGTCTATTTGCCATTTGTATATCCTCTTTGGAGAAACGTCTCTTCAGGTCCTCTGCCCATTTTTCAACTGGGTTGTTTGTTTTTTTGTTGTTGAGTTGCATGAGTTCCTTGTATATTTTGGATATTAGCCCCTTATCGGAGGTGCTGTTTGCAAAAATCTTCTCCCATTCAGTTGGTTGCCTCTTTATTTTGTCAATGGTTTCTTTTGTGTGCAGAAGCTTTTAAGTTTCATATAATCCCATTCGTTTATTTCAGCTTTTACTTCCCTTGCCTTTGGAGTCAAATTCATAAAATGCTCTTTGAACCTAAGGTTCATAAGTTTAGTACCTATGTTTTCTTCTATGAAGTTTATTGTTTCAGGTCTTATGTTTAAGTCTTTGATCCATTTTGAATTAATTTTGGTACCTGGTGACAGATAGCAGTCCAGTTTCATTCTTTTGCACATGGCTTTCTAATTCTCCCAGCATCATTTATTGAAGAGGCTGTCTTTTCTTCATTGTATGTTTGTTGCTTCTTTGTCAAAAATTATCTGTCTATATTAATGGAGGTTTATTTCTGGGTTCTCAATTCTATTCCATTGGTCTACTTGTCTGTTTTTCTGCCAATACCATGCTGTTTTGATTATTGTTGCCCTGTTGTACAAGCTAAAGTCAGAGAGTGTGATACCTCCAGCATTGTTCTTTTTTCTTAGGATTGCTTTAGCTATTTGGGGTCTTTTGTGATTCAAACAAATCTGATGATTTTTTGTTCTATTTCTTTAAAAAATGCCATTGGGATTTTGATGGGGATTGCATTGAATCTGTATATTGCTTTGGGTGATACGGCCATTTTAACTATTTTGATTCTTCCAATCCATGAGCACGGAATGTCTTTCCGTTTCTTTGTGTCTTCTTCAATTTCTTTTAAAAATGCCATATAGTTTTCAGCATATAGGTCCTTTCACATCCTTGGTTAAGGTTATTCCTAGGTATTTTATTATTTTTGTTGCAATTACAAAAGGAATTGTTCTTTTTATTTGTTTTTCTGAGATTCCATTGTTAGTATATAGGAATGTAATGGACTTTTGTACGTTGATTTTGTAGCCATCAACTTTACTATATTCGTTGATTGTTTCTAATAGCTTTTTGGTGGAATCTTTAGGATTTTCTATATATAGCATCATGTCATCTGCAAACAGTGATGATTTAATTTCTTCATTCCCAATTTGGATGCCTTTTATTTCTTCCTCTTGCTTGATTGCTCTGGCTAGAACTTCCAAAATCATGTTGAAAAACAAAGGTGACAGGGGACAGCCTTGTTGTGCTCCTGAATGTAGAGCAAAGGGCTTCAGTTTGTCACTATTAATTATGATATTAGTTGATGGTTTGTTATATATGGCCTTTATTATGTTAAGGTATTTTCCTTCTATGCCTTTTTTATTAAGTGCTTTAATTGTAAATGTATGTTATATCTTGTCAAATGCTTTTCCTGCATCAACTGATATAATCATATGATTTTGCCCTGTATTTTTTTTTATGCGATATATCACATTGATGGACTTGCGTATGTTGAACCATCCTTGTGCCCCTGGGATGAACCCCAGTTGGTCGTAATGACTAATCTCTTTAATGTATTGTTGCTTTCGATTTGCTAGAATTTTGTTTAGGATTTTTGATCTGTAGTCATCAGAGATATTGGTTTGTAGTTTTCTTTTTTGTGTGTTATCCATAGCAGGTGTTGGTATTAGGGTAATGTTGGCATCATAAAATGAGTTAGGGAGTTTTGTCTCTTCTTTAATTTTTTTTGAAGAATTTGAGCAGAACAGGTATTAGATCCTCTTTGAAGGTTTGGTAGAATTCACTAGAGAAACCATCTGGTCCCAGACTTTTGCTTTTGGGAAGGTTTTGGTGACTGATTCAATGTCCTTATTGGTGATTGGTCTATTTTGATTTTCCAGTTCTTCATGATTGAACCTAGGAAGGCTATATGTTTCTAAGAACTTGTCCATTTCTTCTAGGTTGTTGAATTTGGTGGCATAGTATTCTTGTATTGTTGGATGATCCTTTGTATTCTTGGATGATCCTTTGTATTGCTTTGGCATCCGTGATAACTTCCCCTCTTTCATTTCTGATTTTGTTTATTAGTTTCTTTTCTCTTTTTATCTTAGTGAGTCTAGCCAAGGATTTGTCAATTTTGTTAATCTTTTCAAACAACCAGCTCTTTCTTGCATTATTTTTTCTGTGGTATTTTTGTTCTCTATTTCATTTAGTTCTGCTCTGGTTTTTATTATTTCCTTTCTTCTGTTGACCTTGAGTTTCATTTGTTCTTCTTTTAGGTGTAACGTGAGGATATCTCTTTGGGATTTTTCTTGTTTCTTGAGAAAATCCTGTAATGATATAAATTTCCCTCTTAAAACCGCTTTCGCTGCATCTCAAAATTTTTGGTAGGATGTATTTTCATTCTCATTTGTTTACATGTATTTTTGATCCCTCCTCTTACTTCTTCTTTGACCCAGTCATTCTTTAAAAGTATGTTGTTTAATCTCCACATATTTGTGGTTTTTGCTGCTTTCTTTTTGCAGTTGATATCCAATTTCAAAGCCTTGTGATCAGAGAACATGCTTGGTATGCTTTCAATCTTCTTAAATTTGCTGAGGCTAAATTTATGTCCCAATATATGGTCCATCCTTAAGAATGTTCCATTACACTAGAAAAAAATGTATAGTCTGATGTTTTAGGATGAAGTGCTCTATAAATACCAAATATGTCCATTTCATCTAATCTGTCATTTAGGGCTGATATTTCTTTATTTATTTTCTGTTTGGATGATCTATCCATAGTTGTCAATGATGTATTTAGGTCTCCTACTATAATTGTTTTTTGGTCAATTTCTCCCTTTAGTACTGCTAGTAGTTGTGTGGTATATTTTGGTGCTCCCTAATTTGGGGCATACATATTGATGACTGTATGTCTTCTCGTCATATATTCCCCTTCAACATTATGAAATGGCCATCTTTGTCTCTTGTTATTATTTTTACACTGAAGTCTGTTTCATCTGATATCAGTATGGATATACCTGATTTTGTTTGGATACCATTTGTTTGGAATGTCAATTTCCACTGTTTCACATTGAGTCTATGTTGGTCCTTGTAGCTGAGATGTGTCTCTTCAAGACAGCATATGGTTGGGTTTAGTTTTTTGATCCAATCAATCTGCTACTCTATACCTTTTTATTGGTGAGTTCAGTCCATTTACATTAGGGTAATTATTGATATGTGAGGATTTCCTATCATTGCATTCCTTAGTTTTCTGGTAATATTGTGTCTCCATTTTTTTCTTTGCCTTTTTGTTGTTGTCTATTATTTCTGTGTGGTGGTATTCTATGATTTTTTCCCTCTGTTTCTACTTTTATTGTGGTATGTATGTCAGTTCTGGATTTTTTTGAGTCATTACCGTTAAGTTTATGTAAAAGGAAGTTTGATATTTAGAGTATTCCATTTTCTTCAGCATGCTTACTTTCTCTATTCTGGTTCAGGCCTTTATTCTCCTCCCTTTTATGTTTTGGTTGTCACAAATTGTCCCTGTTGATGGTGGTCAAATAGCCTCCTTCAGTATTTCTTATAGTGCAGGTCGTGTGTTAGAAAATTCCCTCAGCTTCCATATGTCTGGACAGGGCTTTATTCCTCCTTCACATCTAAAGAATATCTTTGCTGAGTATTATTCTAGGCTCATAATTTCTCTCTTTCAATAGTTTGAATATTTGGTTCCACTCCCTCCTGGCTTGTAGAGTTTCTACTGAAAAATCTGATGACATTTTAATGGGCTTTCCTTTGTAGTTTACCATCTTCTTTTCCCTGACTTCCAGAGGATTCTTTCATTGTCGTTGATTTTTGACAGCTTCAATACAATGTGCCTTGGAGAAGGCCTGTTGGAGTTGAGGTAATTCGGTGTTCTATTTGCTTCTTGAATTCGAGGATCCAGTTCTGTCCACAAGTTTGGGAAGTTCTCATCGACTGTTTGAATATACTCTCTATTCCCTTCTTTCTTTCTTCTCCTTCTAGTATGCCCATTATTCTTATATTTCTCTTTCTGATGGAGTCAGGAAGTTCTTGTAGAGTTCTTTCATTTCTTTTAAGTCTCAAGTCTCTTTCTTCTTCCACTCGTGTCATTTCCAGGTTTCTTTCTCGATGTCACTGGTTCTTTCTTCCATCTGGTCAACTCTACTACTTAAGCTGGCTATTTCATTCTTCATTTCTTCTACTGAGTTCTTAATCTCCAGAAATTTTATTTGGTTTCTTTTTAAAATTTCAATCTCTTTGGTAAAATGTTCATGTTGTTCTTTGATTGTGTTTCTGAGTTCATTAAGCTGCCTGTCTGTGCTTTCTCACATCTTGTTGAGTTTTTTAAGAACTGCAATCTTGAATTCTCTGTCATTTAAGTCACATATTTCGGTATCTTTAAGTTCATTTTCTGGAGAGTTTTCATTTTCTTTCTAAGTTGTCTTGTCGCCTTGGTTATTCATGGCCATTAATGATTTATTGTTTCTCTTCCTAGACATCTACAGGAATGGGTTTGCAACAAATTGATAGAAATAGGTCTTTTGTTTTCCAGTAGGTGTTGATAGAATGTTTTATTTTCTCTCCCAATGCAGCCTTTCAGTCTCTCTCACACTGTAGTGTTATGTTTCCTCTGCCTTATTCTGTCTTCTCATATAATGAGGGAATTTCCTGGAGGACAGTCTTCTCTGTGAACAATTGACCTTGGTCATAATGTGCGATGTCCGTGGGGGATGTGGAGAGCTTCTGAGTTTCCAAGGCTCTTTGTGGCCCAGATTCAGAGCCCGTGTGCCTCAGCACCCCATTTTACTCCTGCAGGGATCCGCTCAGATAGGTGGGGACAGGGATGGGGTGGGTTGTGAGAGATGGCCACAGCACCACCACAACCAATCCTGCTTCCACAGCTTCCTCCCCTTTGCTGGAACTAGCTGGGCTGAGTTTAAGTCTGCAGACTGCAGTCCTCAGAATTGCAAATATTGTTTTCTTTTAATCTGAGTACACTGCTACTGTTCTGCTTCTAGCTCTGGGCAGATGGGAGCAGGGTGAACTCTGGGAGGGTAGGGATGGGGAGGCTAATCTCAGTGCCTAAGGCTTCCGTTCTCTGCACAGCAGAGTGGGCTTAAACCACCGTTTTCAGTCTTCTTTCCTCAGTCTATGCTCTGAGGTCTCTGCTGTGAGCGTTGGGTTCAGCCATGTTATATGCTGTCCCCTCAGCCCTGTGGGCCATATGCGGAGTCCTAGCAGTCTGAGCTCTTCCCTCTCTCACATCTGCGGTTGTTCCGGAATGCAGTGAGCTAGGAGCCCCAAGCTAGGTCTGCATCCTGCCCCCATGCGGCCCCATCTCAGCACTTTTTCCTTCCCTCCTCTCCCACTCAGACATTTGTCCACCTTTCAGTTATTCCAGTAGTGAGCCTCTTTGTCTTGCCTGTCTGCTGCACAGGGAGTCCTTTGTGGAGTTATAGTTGTTCAAGTTGTTGTAAATTCTAGGGGAGATTTGCTATAAAATTGTCAGTTTGCTGAAAAGATTGGTGCAGTAGGCTAGAAGTGAAAAAAAAGACAGAGACTCTAGATGTTTACTGGGAAAGGTCCTAGAAAGACACTGGAGTAAACAAACACTCAGCTCTCACCTGCTCTAGGTGTACAACTGTATATTGGCCTTAGCCTCACAAAACAAATATATTTTTAGTATCAGAGGTCCATTTCTCAGAAAATATGAAGATAAAATTTTAACAGAATTACCACACCTTCACCACACTCCAGAAGATACCAAGTATTATCTGTCAAGACTGGTATGGTTATTTACTAATTGAATATCAGCACACTTAAAAATCACTTAAAATGGATTCAGAGTGATTAAAAAGGAAAAAATATATTAAAATTTAGCATTTAAAGAAGTATTTATCTTAAATGAAAAAGAAAGGGAATGGGAGCAGTGTCATAAATTTTGGAAATTTGATTTTTTGAGGAAAAAATCTAAACTCACAAGATATGAATATCAGATGGATTATGGGTTAAACAAACAAAAATAAAGGCAAACAAAACCCAATAATCTAATTGAGAAAATTATCCTATTAAATTGGTTTTACTCCTGTTAATCTAGTCTGTGTCAATTTTATTATTATTAGAATTTAAGAAAGGTGTATTCTTCCCTCTCCCTGATAATATATACATATATATGACATATATGCCTCTTTTTTCTATATATATCTATATAACTTTCAGTCAGTATATAGTAGATATATATTGTGTTTATATATATATAGTTTTCAGTCTCTTTCTCTCATCATCATTGGAATGTGTTTATATTCAATATGGCTAAACTGAATGCCTCATTTTAGAGAAAGATAATCCTTCATACATTTTCCTAAATTTATAATTTTGTAGTTAAGTAAAATATAAATATTTTACTTAGGGTATGTTAAATAGTACATTTAAAAATTATAATGGGTCTGAGATATATTTATACTAATTTGTAAGCCCTGGTCATAAGAATGTTTTCTCATGTTTTGATTCTTAGCAACTCTAGGAGCTGGAGCACTTGAAAGTTCCCTTTGATCAGTATGTCACTAATAGGATTTACTCCCTCTATTTTGAGTCTTGAGTTACTGTAATGTGAGCAAAAGGCTGGCTGCATTCAGCTGTGTGCCTTTAGGTTATATTAGATAGTCTGCTTTGTCACATCAATGAAATGCAAAAGATGTAATCCAAGTTCACAATAAGCACACTTGTGACCTAAATTACCAAATTGAAAATAGATCAGTGGGTGCAGTATTCATTGCAAGCCCAGAAGGGTGAAGAATTAGGAGTCACTTTTGTGTTTCTTTTGCTGTTTGAGCTTGTAATTTAAAAGACTGAGGCATACAGGCTCTCTTCTAACTCTTTAAGTCATCCATGGATCTTCTGATCTCTTTTCCATTATTTGTGGAAAATAAGGATGGCTGCTATGGTTGCCTCCTCCTTTTCAACATGTGTTAGGTTTAAAGGTAACAGGGATTTCTTTAGCATCTTGGATCTGTAATACAGTCTGATAAGTCAGTGCTAACTGTACATATAAATTGCTCCAGCCTTGGTACCTCTCAAGAATTTGTATTCTGCAACTTGTGGCCTTTCACTCTGTGGTGGATGTATAAATATCTACAATGCTAGCACAAAATTAAAGCTTCTCCTTAGCTGTAGAAGTATCAGGGTGTATGTGTTTGGAGGGGCAAGGATAGAGGAGGAAAATTGTTTCCTCCTCAAGTAAGTTGCTTGACACTTTGGAAGAGATTGTAATCTGAATAAGTATTTATGCACAAAGATGTTCACTACCATATTATTTATAAGCTTTGAGAAAATGGAAACAATTGAAATGTTGAACAATGGTACTAAAACAATTATACCCAATTAATCAAATTATGTGCATTTGGATAGGGTGTTTAAACTGATCTAAGTCAGATCAGTAACCAGAAGATACAATTGAGCCTTTCAAATACCTTGCTGGGGCACATTTCATGGGGATAGTCATGTATATTTTCCCTTGGTTTCAATTGTAGAAATAAATTATTATAGGAAGCAGTGCATCCTGGTAAAAGTGTGCCTTGAAGAATTTAAACTGGTTAATTGTTTCCAGACTCTATTCCTAGACTCCCTGACACCAAAGGAGCAGAGCAACCCAATCTTATCTGTATATTCTTTCCACTTGATGTAAGTAACACTGCAGTCATTGAAATGTATGTACCCTAATTGAAACATCGGTTAACCCCAAGAAGTAATGTACCTGTTGGAAAAGGCTCCTGGTGGCTAACTGGGCTCAAATTTATAAACAGAGCCTAGCCGCCATTGCTTAACCGGCACCTCTCATGTAAGCCACACTTTAGGGAGAAGCCTGCAATAAATTATCTGCTCTTGTAATCAACTGCTTGCCTCCTTCACTGAACTGCCTGCCTGCACTGTGTTCTGTTAGATGAATCAACTCTCATAAAGGACTTCCTGGAATCATATTTTGACTGACGGGACTGATACTTTTCCCTGTTCAATATAGGAGCTGTGCAGCTACATCCCCATTAGCATCTTCATTGACCAATCATAATAGATCCACTCTGATCAATCATGACAGTGCTTTTTGGACCAAACTGTGAGGATTTGGAATCCTCATTTACGTGAGGATGGACCAATCAGGGACCAAGGCTGGGGACTTCTTTCTATATAAGTCAGTTTCCCTCTGGCTTAGAGAGTGCACTTTCCTTTTCCATCCAAGACTGAAGACTGCATTTCCCTGGCTGGAGCTGAAACACTGAAGACATCTCACTGGAACAGAATGGAGCAGAACAGAGTAGGCAGAGAAAAGTGGACTGGACCAGAGTGGAGCAGAGCATAGCTGTTTATCCAGAGAGGGGCCTCTCTCCAGGGCCACCTCACTCCAAGGCTGCCTCACAGCCATGCTGTTCCACAGCAGTGTTGTTTCATATTTGAGCTGTAAACACTATTGAGCTGATTGTAGCTACATCTATATGTGTTTTATCTCTCTCCCTAGAATAGCTACTCAGCCTCCTGGGTAACAGATATTTCAGTTTTCTTTTAGAACCACTTCTAGATGACAAGTTATGGTTGTATTTTTTTTCTGAAGCTTCTGAGTTTCAATACCTGCCCAAAGTGTTGCAATAGGAGACAAGCATGGACGTCTCCAAATAATATAATGCTCTTGGCTCCTTATCTCTCTTATGCTGAATGTAGATGTAGGGCATGGACTATTGATTCTTTAAATCAGCATGAGAATTTACACTTGGTAAACCATCAGTCTTGTCTAATAGATATAAAACAGTGCTTGCTTTGTCATTCACTTGCCTTCAAATATATGACATCAACACCTCACTGAAATGGCACCTTTATCTTAACCACACAAAACCAAAACTTATAATGAGTGAGGGAAGGTTATTCTCTTTGAAAATTAGAGGAAACTTCCTTTTTTGCTTTCTATGTACTAATCAGTCTTATTCTTCATACCCCATTTTTTAATTCTATAAAAAACTATCTGTATACATGAGTGTATCTATCCATATGTGTGCTTATATGTATGCATATATGTATATGTTTATGTGTAACTTATATGTGCATTTATGTGTCATATACCAATATTTATTTTTATCACTAGGTATGTTTTCCAGTCTTATGTATTTGTAAATTTTATTTGTTACATTAGGCATTAAACAAAAATATGTAATAATTTTTTCCACATTGATGTCTTACAGAAATGACCGTTAATGATTTTGTATGTGTGTTTCCAGACATTCATTTGTGTGTTAAAACTGTTAAAAAGGATCAAAATGTTTGCACTGACTCTAGTGATTTGTGGACTGATGGAAAACATGCTATTAAAATATTAGAATAGATATCAAATAGATTTCAAGTGGAGATGGAACTACTCAAAATAGAGATGAAGGACTTTGAAGAGGAGTCCAACTACAAGTGAGAAAAAAAATAACAAAAACATAGGATTTATTAGGTATCATTACAAGAAAGATATGTTATCAAATGTTTTAAAAATTGAAAATAGCATGGTAGAGTAAATATATTTTAACACTAGGCACCATGATAAACTAAAGTTCTCATATAGAGTTTGCCTTTCATTAACTTTGATACAAGTCTATGTTAATTTCTAAAGGAAAACAGTTTCTCATGTACAATTAGCATTTTTGGAGATAATCAGTTACTTACAGGAGTAGACTTCAAAGAGAATAATGTTTTACCTTCGGTATTTGTTACAATTAGGTTTAAGTGTATCACACACACACACACACACACACACACACTCACACTCACACCGTGATGCCTCAAACCAGTAGATGATTCAGGGCTGGTACAGTGGCTCATCAAGGACATGAGCTTCTTTTAAATTGTTTCTTGGTTGACTACAACTTGTAGCTTCCATCTATTGGTCTCACATAATGGATCCACTCAATTCTTCATCTCCATTACCCAGTCACCAGAAAGTAAGATATAGAAGGACAAGAAATTGCCTCCTAACTCAAAGAACACTACCTGGAAGTGACATACCTCACCTTTACCTATTTCCCTTTGGTAAGGACTTAGTCAAAAAGCCGAAATTAGCTGTGACAGTGACTAAGAAATACTATGGCTATCTATAGAGCCATATATCAAACTAATATTTAGCACATTTAATATTGAGAAAGAAAGGGAGAATAAAAATTAGCAATAATATCATCAGAAACATGGCAGCATGAGGGGTGTTCCTAGATCTCTCCCCTTGAAGTTACAAGTCGAACAGCTGTAATTCAACAAAAGATTCCCTATGCAACACACAAAAATGTCTGAGGGATATGCACACTGAAACATCTGAAGGTGGGCAAATCAGGGTGAACAGGGGAGGAGGGGAGAGAGAAGTGCAGAGACAGAGACTGCAGGACACAGCCCAGAGCTCCCTGCAGTCCTTGGAGAGGGAAAGATTGAGACTGCAGGTGCACTCTCTGTGACTCCAGCATTCCTGCCTGAGGGATCAGCATATAATTTGGCTGAATGCAGCTATTGATGGGGCAGAGACATCAGGGCAAATACCAAATACAGAAGTGAGACAACTATATTATAGCAGCCCTCACTGTCAGGCAGAAAAAGGCATGGAGGCTGGCCACCTCCCCCCCAACCTCCCAGAGCCCACCTCACTGCACCCTCCCAGAGCTAGCAGTGGGTCCTAGAAGAAACTGTAGCAATGAGTGTCAGGTTACAAAGCAGAATATCTGCATTTCCAAGAACTTGAGAGACAGTTGCTAAGTGGCAGGCACATACTATGGCTAATCCTAGTGACAAGGGTGGAGATTCAATGGCGAGGGAGCTGAGGTCTGGCATTTGCCATTACTGGGAAAAGAACAAAGCCCAAATACACCCACTGTTTCTTCTAGCCCATTCCGCCCCCATCCATAATGGTTGATCCCAACAGGGTTACCTGGGACACTTAAGGCAGCTGGGATTATAGGGGCTCAGAACCCCATCACTTACCACATTCTCCCATGCAGGTGGTACCCTGAGACCAAGGTGACGTGGTCACAGAGGAGACACTCATCTCCACAGGTAATACGGGGCAATATTTTCACCACCCAGTAGAGATCCTAGAAGCCAGAGCACTGCAAGAGAAGATAAAAAGCTCTAGCACCACTTACTGGAAAACAAAAGAAAGACCTCTTCTTATCAACCTGCTACAGTGTTAATGTCTAGGCAAAGAAAGAATCCATCGAATTACATGAACAACCAAGATAACAAGGCAGCTCAGAAAGCAAATGAAAAGTCTCCAGAAAATAAACTTAAAAACATGGAAATATGTGACTTAAATGACAGCAAATTGAAGACTGCAGTTCTGAAAAAACTCAAAGAGATGCAAGGAAACTCAGGCAGTTTAATGAACTCACAAATGAAATCAATAAACAAAGTGAATATTTTAACAAAGAGATTGAAATTTTTAAAAAGAACCAAATAGAAATTCTGGAGCTGAAGAACTCAATAAAAAAAATGAAGAAGAAATAGTGAGCTTAGGAAATAAATCTGACCAGATGGAGGAAAGAATTAGTTATATAAAAGGTAGACATCTGGAAATGATGCAGATGAAAGAAGAGAGACTTGAGAATTAAAGGAAATGAAAGAACTGTACAAGGACTATCTGACTCTATCAGAAAGAACAATATAAAAATAATGGGTACACCAAAAGGAGAAGAAAGGGAAAAGGGAACAGAGAGCCTATTCAAACAAGTGGTTGATGAGAATTTCCCAAATCTATGGAAAGAACTGGATCCTCCAATCCAACACGCAAACAGACACTTAATTATCTCAATCCAAAAATGACTTCTCCAAGGCACATTCTATTGAAGATGTCAAAAATTAATGACAAAGACAGAATTCTCAAGACAGCCAGAGAAAAGAACATGGTAAACTATAAAGAAAAGCCCATTAGATTATCATCATATTTTTTAGGAGAAACTCTATAAGTCAGGTGGGAATGGAATCAAACATTCAAACCATTATAAGAGAGAAATTACCAGCCTAGAATAATATGTCCAGCAATGTAAGTTATCCTTTAGAAATGAAGGAGTAGTAAAGAACTTTCCAGACATAGAGTCTGAGGGAACTTTCCACTACAAGGTCAACATTACAAGAAATACTGAAGAGGGTTATTCTACCTGAAACAAAAAGACAAAAATATACAAAACTATGAGTAAGATGACTAACAGACAGAAAGAAGCAGGACATTGCAACCCTTATTCAGAATAGGGCACTATACACTTAAGTATAACTTAAAGTTTAAAGGAGGTAATAACATAAAAAAGAAAAAGGGAAGAAGATAGTTGCTACTGCAACTCAGAAATGAATTCACAGCATAAATAGGAATAATTTGTGACAGCAAAAACATGAAAAGGTCTAAATTTCCAAAAGAAAATAGAGATAAGATGCATGCAGAAGAAAAATGACTACTGTATACATGAAACTTTCTTTTACATAAACTTAATAAGTCAGAAAAATTTGAAAACCATATAGTTTCACTCATGTGGGATATAAAATTGAAAGCAACAAATGAACAAACAAAAAGTCATAGACACAGACAAGAACTTAGTGGTTACCAGAGGTCGGGATGGTAGAAGAGGGTAAATGGCATCAAATATATGGTGATGGAAGAAGAATTGACTTTGGGTAGCACTTATAGACTTGAAACCTATATAATTTTATTAACCAATGTCACCCCAATAAATTTAATAAAAAATATAATGTAAAAAATTAAACATAAATAAATATTTGAAACTTAAAAAATTAAAATTAATATTATAACCAAAAATATATAAAGATATCTATAGATAGATATCTATATCTATATAAAAAGCAATGAAAAGAAGAAGTTAGTATTACACATAGCAAGATTAAAAAAAACTCACAAAACTTATTCTGAGCTTAAGAACCTGAACCCAAAAGAATACATCCTATATGAGTACATTTATACCGAAGTTCTTGAACAGAAAAAAGTAATCTAATATGAAACAATAAGAAAAACAGTTACTTTAGGGGAGTGAGGGATTGACTTAGAAAGGGCAGAAGGGAAAATTCTAGGGAGACAGAAATGTTCTATACAATGTTCTTATTTACACAAGCGTGTGTTTGTCAACATTTTATAGCCAAGACTTGTACAGTTAGCTATCTGTAAAGTTTATTTTTAAAAAATTTAAAATATTCTATAGTTGTAGCTCACAAAAGGGCTTTTTCAGAGTTCAGAAGTAGAAAGAAAGAAAGATCAAGTGTAGAGATTTCTGAGGACCAGGCTGTGTTTTATGCAACCACCTGATTAACAATGTTGCCTTTTATCTTCATTTACTACATGAGTTGACCCTCCTTGCTTATATTGGGATTAAGTCAGCCAAAGCAAAGTTGACCGATTTTAGAAAAGGTCTCACCAGGCTAGAGGGTGAAGGAAAACGAAAGTTAATTTTGAATAGTAGGAGGCATGAATACAGATTGCCCACATTTTCATACTTTCAAATCTCTTCTATATGCATTATTTCATTTGATTCTCAAAATAACTTTGCTAAGTTGGTAATGCAGATATTATTTCATTTTAGAAGATACGCATCAGAGCAAGACTCACCGACAAATTAGGAATGAGCAAATTATATTTACTTCTAAGAGTTAAAATTTTATATAAATTCATATATTATCACAGAAAAGATAGAATGTTACTCTCATGACTTCCAGGACATTATTAATTGATTATAATTTATTGGCTATGCTAATGTAGTTTAAAAAATAATCAGTCTGCTTGTGTGGGTAGAAAGTAGGAGTTATCAGTAACAGAATTTTAGAAAAAGAAAAGTCTTAGGGACAAATGCTGGAATCTAAGAAAAGAAAAGATGGTTAATCAATGAACTTGCATTATTCTGGTCTCTGTCAACACTAACTTTCACAGGAATGGAACATAAGAATTTAGAGCTAGTGTATTCCATTGTCAAATGATTTGTAATGCAAAACATACACATCAGACAATCAAATTATCTAACTTAGCCATTGTGGGGACAGAGCCCCAAAAAGCAGTTTCCAGGCTCTCAGCCTCACATAGAAAGGTACTGGCTCAGGTAGTAAATGGCCATCGACTGTGATCAAATGGCCATCAGCTGTGGCTAGTTGGCCGTCAGCTATAACCAGTGAGCCATTGGGCACTAATATAACTGCTGTGGCTAGGCTAGCAAAGAATGGGGGCTAGCAAGGAAATGGTGGCTGAGCCTGCAAGCGGCACAGTGAGGGTTGAGAATTGTGTGGCTCCTGCTTCCTGTGTCTCCAACCCAGCCGCCAGCGAGAGTATAGTGGTATGACTCCCCTACCTATGGCTCCGTGGGTGTTCCTTTTTGGCCTAGCCATATCCTGCGTTTTTGTGTGGGGAGTGGGACCAGAGACCCCGCCGGACGCCCCGCATGACAGCCATTACCCAGTTTGGGCCCAGTATGATGTTGGAGATGACATTTTCAGCAGTTTGTTTAATGTTGCCTCTGTTTTTTCATGGGGTGGGCTTTTAGAATGAAAGTATATGATCTGCCACGTGCTCAATGTTTTGTGATGGCACTTACTTTAAAAAAATAATTTCTTTCTATTTTAATACAATAATTTGGCAAAATAAAAATAGGTAATCCTTTGCCTATTTCCAATTCTCTTCCTCTTCCTCCATCAATTTACTAACCCATAAAACCCAAAAGTTTGAGAATAGATGATTGCTTTCACCGTTCATTTTCCAACCTAATTGAATGTATTTCTTGTCTGGCTTCATACTCAGGCCTCTCTGCAGGGAAAGAACGAGTCATGCAGACGGCACTATGCAAGCTCCTGTAACAAACAGAGTTCTCTCTGTAAGTTAACACGTTGGCCTTTAGGTTATGGGCTGGTCTCTCACGTAGCATGACTGCATCAGCAGATTGATAATGCTTTTAAGTGTCCTGATTTTGTTGTAATTTTATTTTATTTTTTATTTCTTGTCAGTTTCAGGTGTACAAAATAACATAATGATTAGACATTTACTCCCCTCACAAAGTGATAAACCCCCCAAGTCTACTACCCCTCTGACATCATACATAGCTATTACAATATTCCCTATGCTCTACTTTGCATCCTGTGACTATATAAATATATACTTAATTGTAGTTGACATTCAATATTATTTTACATTAGCTTCAGGTGTACAGCAGTGATTAGGCATTTATGTAATCTATGAAGTGATCCCCTTGATAAGTCCAGTACTATCTGAGACCCCACATAGTCTTTATCACATTATTCATTATATTCCCCATATTATATTTCACATCCCATGACTTCTTTGTTGTAATTTAAAAAAAAAAAAGCAGCATTCTGCTTGTTCATGTCAGTTGTTGAGTTTGGTTATTGTAAAATCATTCCTAAAAGAACAATTTCCTGTCCTGTCTGCATGCAGACAAAATTAGATTTCTAAACTTGCAGGGCTGAGGGCAGATTCTAGACTAAGATTAATATAGCAGGGTTGTGACTGTCATTCTGTGGAGCCTGTCAGGCTTATCCTGATGACACATTTATTTTCATTACAGATTTTTTTATATAATTATATTGATAGAATGTGGAAGACAAAAGTTGACGTATTTTGTAATATAGCTGTGTTTCAGTCGCCTAAGTCCTGATCCTGTGCCCTGTTGATAATTCTTAAATTTTTCCATTAAAGTAATTCCACTGGCAGAGAAAAGAGAATACTAGGGACAGGGCCCGAAGAGGGGAAGACAGTTTAAGGTTGCTACAATTTTCTAAAGTCTCTTATTTTACATTCTGTTTCCTAGCACATCTGCAAATTTCAATATAAAAATTGCTGTTTTGTTTTCTTTATTACTGCATTTTAAGGTAAAGTTAAGTCTTTAAGAAAATGAGCCCTGCGAGTGGAGATGTGCAGTGAGAGGGCCCCACACTACGGTTGAAAATCAGGAGGGATATCTGGACAGCAGAGGCATCCCCTGGAGGAACAAGGAACCCCAGTCCCAAACTGGGCTCCCCAGCCCAGACAACCAGTGCCAGGAAGAGGAGCCTCCACAATATCTGGCTGGGAAAAATAGTGGGGATTCTGACCATCTGGGTAATACAGAAGGCTGCAGAAAACCCAGGTGTCCTCTTAAGGGGCCTGTGCAATCACTCAGGAACTCTGTTCTCTGGTGGACCTATGGAGACTCAGGAGAAGTCAGAGACATATGGGGAGAGACTAAGTTGTGTGGATTTAAGACGAGGACTGGAGGAACAGTTGCCACTTTCCCTGTGTGGAATCCTCTTCTTGTGGAGCTGGCAGGCAGGCACCATCTTTCCTGTGTTGAGCCCTCCCCCATATGGTTAACTCTGAATCTGCAGTGGCCTGGTGAACTCTGCAGGTGACTCCCTGGGACCCACCAAACAATCTAATTAAAAACTAGGCAGAAGATCTGAATAGACATTTTTCCAATATGAAAAGAGGCTCAATGTCACTAACCATCAGAGAAATGCAAAGTAAATAAAACCACAATGAGATACCACCTCACACCTGTTAGAATGGTTATCATCAATAAATCAACAAAAAACAAGTGTTGGCGAGGATGTGGAGAAAAGGGAACACTCCTGCGTTGTTGGTGGGATTACAAATTGGTGCAGCCATATGGAAAACAGTATGGAGGTTCCTTTAAAAAAAACCCAAAAAACAGAACTATCTTATGACCTAAAATTCCACTTCTGGGCATTTGTCTGAAGAATTCAAAACACTAATTCAAAAAGATACATGCATCCCTATGTTCATTGCAACATTATTTATTATAGCCAAGATATGAAAGCAACCTAAATGCCCATAAATACATGATTGGATAAAGAAGAGGTGGTACGTATATAAAATGGAATATTACTTGACCACAAAAATGGAATCTTACCATTTGTGTCAACACGTTTGGACCCAGCGGGTCTTATCCTAAGTGAAATAAGTCAGACAGAGAAGACAATGTCACTTACATGTGGAGTCTAGAGAACAAAATAAACAAACAAACAAAATAGAAACAGACTCATAGATACAAAGAACAAACTGATGGTTGCCAGAAGGGAGGGGCATTGGGGAGCTGGATGGAAAAGGTGAAGGGATTAAAAAATGCAAATTGGTAGTCACAAATTTGTATTTATGTAGTCACAGGAATATAAAGTACAACATAAAGAATATAGTCTATAATTTTGCAATAACTGTGTATAATGACAGGGGGTACCAGATTTATTGGGGGATCATTTTGTAAATTACATAAATGTCTAACCACTATACACCTGCAACTAATATTAAAATAATATTGCATGCCAACTGCAACTGAAAAAAATAATGAAGGCAAAGCGATATCCATTTTAATTTAAAAATAGCATAGATAAGTTGTCCAGTATACTTGAAATAAAAGAAATAATTAAAATAATTCTTCTAGAGGAAAGAAAATGATATCAGATGGAAACCTGAATTTACATAAAGGAATGAAGAGCAATGGAAATGCTTAATATGTGGGATACAACTAGTAGCGGGCTGTATACAAATCATGAAGTGGGCTTTCACCAGATACCATATCTGCTAGCGCCTTGATCTTAGACTTTCCATCCTTTAGAACTTTGAGAAACAAATAATTGTTGTTTAAGCCAAATAAATAAATAAGTAAATAGAAAGAAATTTTATAAAGCATTTACTTTTTCTCATTTAGAATACACTAAAGAAGATGAAAGCTTTCTAGAGTTCTTCTCTATGGCCAAACACTTTAAAATTTCATACCTAGTTTCCTAAATAAGCTTAATATTATCAAAACCCAGAAAATTAAAAAAAAAATACAGGTCTCTAAGGGTAGTGGAGCTGACAAGAGAAAAATTCTGAGATGGTCTAAATTAATTTCAGTGAATGAGAGAAAGAGACAAGAATATTTACAGTTAATAGCTGTGGGCCAACTAAGGAGACTGCTCGTATTGCTGAATGTATATTGGAGCTTTGAATCAACTTCTCTCTATGACAACCAGACATAATCCAATCCCACAGATGCATGAACTTTCAGTAATATTACCTGTAACCAATCACAAGTGGTAAATATTACTTATAGGCTGTGTACCTATTATAGAACTGTGTTCCCTTTTCTGGCTCTCATGTGTAATCAATATAAATTCTTTCAAAACAATTTATATCTTTCTTCCTCCAAACATAATGTATAAAAGTGCCCATCAACTCCTTGACAGCTGACACATTTGTGCTTTCTAGCTAGCCATGCTGCTAATGGTTTAGAATTCATACACCAGGACCTGGTCCTTTTCTGGCTAGCATATGGCTCAATAAACGATTTATTTTAGAAATCTTAGGGCCATGAACATTTTTTGTTTAACATATTTGGTGGTCTGTGTGGGGACCCAATCTTTGAAGGACAGAAATGGACTTAGCTCCCTCAGGTCTGCATGAGGAGCCCACAGCAGTCCCACTGTCATCCACTGATTGAGGTGTGTGCCTCCACTTTGGCCCCTCTGAAGCCTTGGATCATGTACACCCATGCCTTGTGGGAGATGCACTCAGCACTATTGGGATGGCAGGGGATCCATAAGCATTCATAAGCAACAATTTGGGAGGTGAGAGTGGCTCGTTCCCTCAGTGTTTATACTAGGTGAAGGGGGTTCCCTGATCTGTATGTCTGTAAGTGGCACCAGGATGTGTGACAGAGAAGGAAATCCTTCCTATGACTGGGATGACTGGGGAGTTATTGAGACGACATCCTTAATTTGGTTTTATTATTATTATTGTTTTGTTATTCACAAATACCTGTCTGTCTTTGTTTTTGACTTTCATCGTTGTCTGAAGTAATTAAGCTCATTTTGACATCTTGTGGCCAATCAATGTAATTACCGTTTGGGTTTTTGCTCTCACCGGACCAATGCTTAGCTTTGGAAATTGTGTAAGGGTGGGTTTTCCAACCCAAAGGTAAGAGGCACTTGCTCCCCTTGACCTTCAGGTAGTCCCAAGAAACTTGGAGACTTGCAAAGGAGTCAGGACTCATTGTCCAAGATGTGCAGTAGAGTCGTAGGGAAAAGGAAACTGAAATTATATGAAGGTGATTTTTCACTGTGAAGAAAGGAATAATTGTCCCTTCTGGCCCTCTCAGGGATGTTTCTAGGCAATTAGACACCTCTGCATAAGTGTCTGGACTCATTGTCCAAAATGTGTAGTAGTCTCACAGGGCCTATAACAGAAGAATGCACCTCCAGTTCCTGGGTCAAAGGAAACATTTCAGGCTTGTCTGAACTTGGTCATTCTAGTACCTTGGGCCACGTGAAATTCTCCCTCATACTCAGGTCCCTCTGAAACAGGTAAGAGAAGCCACCAAACAATTGGGGAGGGTCACTCTCAAAGCTACACTGTTTCTACTTGAAAAAAAATTTTGGCCTTGATCAGTTGAGAGCAATTCTTTTAAATTATGTTTAGTCAAAACTTTAAAACTTTCCCTGCCCCTCCTTCGAAACATTGGCCAATGCTGTGAATAAGAAATATGGGGGAGAATCCAGATAAGATAGCAGAGTAGGTACATGCTGCGCTTGCCTCTTCCCATGCCTACATAAAATTATGACTAAATTATAGAACAATCAACCTGGAGAACTATCTGAAGACTAACTGAACAAAACTCCTGCAATTAAGGATATAAAAAAGCCATGTCCAGACTGGTAGAAGGAGTGGAGACTCAAAAGGGGTTGGCCTCACACCAACATGTGGTGGTTGAGAATTTGGAGGGATATCTCAGCTTCAGAGGTCCCTCCTGGGGAGAGAGGTGTCCTAGCGCCACACTGGGGTCCCCAACATGAAGCACTGGTGACAGGAAGAGGAGCCTCCACAACACCTGGCTGTGTAAATCAGTCAGGATTCTAGCTGTCCAGTGAGACAGAAGGCTGCTGCAAACCCAGGCATCCTCTTAAAGGGCCTGCACACAGATTCACTTGCAGGCACTCACCCTGGGCTCCAGCAGAGGGATGGCAGGTGGGGAGGCACCCGAGACATACAAGGAGAGACTGAGTTGGATGGCTTCAGAGGGACAGCAACCTTTCCTGTGTTGAGACCTCCTTCCACAAGGCCAAATCTAAATCTGCATTAGATTGATGAAATCTGCTCGTTTAACCTTGGTGACTCCGTAGGACCCCGCCTCACTCAACTCACACACCACTTTTAGTCAGCCGCAGTCTTTCCTGGGCAACTCTTGAGGGTTTTCAGGCAGCAGATGGGCGGCAGCTGGCCTCAATATGCTCTGAGCCTTTTGCTTAGTGGCCACAGGCTGAGCACAGGCACCAAACCTCAATTTGCATTAAATTGGTGAAAAGGAACCCTAATGCACTGTTGGTGGGATTGAAAATTGGTGCAGCCACTGTGGAAAACAGTTATGGAGGTACCTCAAAAAATTAAAAATAGAACTACATTATGACCCAGAAATTCCACTTCTGAGTATTTATCCAAAGGGAAAAAATAAACTAATTCAAAAGATAAATGTACCCCTATGTTCACTGCAGTACTATTTACAATAGTCAAGATATGGAAGCAACCTAAGTGTCCATCAATAGTCGACTAGATAAAGTAGAGGTGGTACATATACACAATAGAATATTACTTGGCCATAAAATAAAATAAAATCTTACCAATTGTGACAACATGGATGGACCTAGAGGACATTATGCTATGTGAAACAAGTCATGCAGAAAAAGGCAAACGCCATATAATCTCACTTATATGTAGAATCTAAAGAACAGAGTGAATGAACGAACAAAACAGAAACAGACTCAAACATACAGAGAGCAAACTGATGGTTGCCAGATTGGAGGGGGGTTGAGGGGTGAGTGAAGAAGGGGAAGGGATTGAGAGTACAGATTGGTTGTTTCAAAACAGTCCTGGGGATGTGAGTTATAGCATAAGGAATATAGTCACTAATGTTGTAATCACTGTGTAGGTGTCAGATAGTACAGATTTATCAGGGTCATAGATGGGAGGGGGCGGGAGGAGGCTGAAAAAGAAGGGGTTAAGGACAAATTGGTAGTTACAAAATAGTCCCAGGAATATAAAGTACAGCATAGGAATATAGTCAATAATGTAATAACTACATATAGTGGCAGGTGTGTACTAAATTAATCAGGGGATCAGTTTGTAAAATATGTAAATGTCTAATTACTATAGTGTACATCTGAAACTAGTATAAATAATATTGAATGTTAAATGTAATTTAAAAAACAGAAATATGGGACTAAATTGTGCATATTGTTTATCTAAATGGGTTAACCTTACTAAAGACAACATGTCTCTACAAATCCCCAAATGGGGCACTTTTGATTTGAGAAAATTAATCTTTTTATGATCTAAGTTAGAAATTAAACTGAAGCTAGCAGGTGAGCTGCAGCCTCTTAAATATTTTCTCTACAAGATGCCTCTATTAGAATGAGTTAAAATTGTAATAAATTAAAACAAGAAAATAAAGCTTTGGAAAGTTTTAAAGAGACTTTGCTAATACTGGTACTGTTCCTCCCTTTAAACCCATGTATTCAACGTTCCACCTTTTCCTAGAACCTTATCCTTCTCCCTACCCACTCCTCTATCCTTTCCACAACCCTTTCATGATGCCTCACCCCCAATCCATTTTAATAAATCGTTTTAAACCCAACCATCAGACATAATTCTCCTAGAACGTCCCCCCATGGGGTAATAAGCTTCCCCAGCTGCTGCTGTTGTCCTTGGTGACACAGCACAGACTGCTACTACATGTAGGTGGACACGGGCAGCTGCCACCGCAGCACAGACTGCTCTAGGCTAGCTCCCCAGACAAAAACAGTTACAACTTATACCGCTGCTCTAAGGCAGAATTAAGAAGTATAGCTAAAGACTTTACAGATCCACATAAAGAATCCCGTCCATAAATTAAAATGAGAGTTTTTTGTCATCACACAATCCTTTAGCCCAGGATCACTTGATTTATATCAGTTGGTTAACATGCTGGTGGGGCCCAGAGAAGCACAACATTGGATGCAACTTGGTCAAGATCCTGAAGCTTCTCCAGGAGCCTTACCTAATAATCTGGCCCTAGCTTTTGAAGAGTCCAACTGCGTTGCTTAATGGCTGTGGGACTCTATTCCTCGAGCCTTTCCAAAACTCATAGATTCAAGAATCTAAAAGAGTTAAAGGAGAATCCATTTGTAACTATTTCGACTGGCCCCATGCTGTCTTTCAGGAAAACTCTGGATTGCCTATTGATGCTAAAACAACAAAAACTGCCTTAAATTCCATTTTCCTTAATGGATTAAACAAAGAACTATCTTCTCTAATTAAGAGAACTAAAATGGACTGAGAAGTTCTTACAATGAATCTACAGCTACAACAACTGAGGCAAGGGCCAATTGTAAATCTAAACCCAAATCCGAAGCCTTTACTGTAAAAACAAACAAACAAACAAAAAAACCTGGACATTGAAAAAGGGACAGCTTAATATTAAAAAATAATCAACAATGACAAACGAAAACCATTAGTTCTAAATTCCCTAAAATTAAAATCTGATGGGGCTCTGAGGAAACAAAAAGACTTCTTTTCCTTCTCCCCTTGAATTCGTTAGGAGAGACATGTATCCAGATTAGGACTGACTTTTATCCTGTCCTAATCAACATTGGTGTCACCCTTTCTGCTTTACTGCCTACATGGATCAAGTATTCCCTCCTCAGAACACTCAAAAAATTGAAGTCATAGGGATTAAGAACTTCTCACAGACATTATTTCTTTCCAAACCTATGACCTTTTCTTTGAAACCATTAACAGATACTCACTGCTTTCTAATCAACCCATCTGCCCCCATACATATATTAGGTTGAAACTTTCTACAAAAACATAAGGCTGTAATAAGTTTTTCTCCTAAGAGGGAAATATGTTTAACAATGAATTATACTTGCTCAAATGGAGGCTCAAATGAAATTAAAGGGAAATATTGAAGGACATGGTGAAGAAAACCATACTTTTATTCTTTCTCTTGAGATTAACCCAAGATACCTAACTGATGATCTTTTTTTTTTTAAATTAAAGTTTATTGGGGTGGCAATTGTTAGTAAAGTTGCATAGATTTCAGGTGTACAATTCTGTATTACATCATCTATAAATCCCATTGTGTGTTCACCACCCAGAGTCAGTTCTCCTTCCATCACCATATATTTGATCCCCCTTACCCTCATCTCCCACCCCCCTCCCCCTTACCCTCTGGTAATCACTAAACTATTGTCTGTGTCTATGAGATTTTGTTTCTCATTTGTTCGTCTTGTTCTTTTGTTGTTTTCAGTTTTATATACCATATACCAGTGAAAACATATGGTTCTCTACTTTTTCTGTCTGACTTATTTCACTTAGCATTATAATTTCAAGATCCATCCATGTTGTTGCAAATAGTACTATTTCACCTTTTCTTATGGCAGAATAGTATTCCATTGTGTATATATACCACAACTTCTTTATCCATTTATCTATTGAAGGCCGCTTTTGTTGTTTCCATGTCTTGGCCATTGTAAATAAAGCTGCAACGAACATTGGAGCACATATGTCTTTATGGATAAATGTTTTCATATTTTTTGGGTATATACCCAGGAGACAGATTGCTGGGTCATATGGTAATTCTATTCATAATATTTTGAGAAATTTCCCCACTGCCTTCCATAGTGGCTACAGCAATAACAAAGATCATCCAAGAATATTATGAAGGACTATATACCACCAAATTCAATAACCCAGAAGAAATGACAAGTTCTTAGAAACATATAGCCTTCCTAGGCTGACTCATGAAGTGAGGAAATTGAATCAGACATCTAAATACCTTCCCAAAAGCAAAAATCTGGGACCAGATGGCTTCACTAGTGAATTCTACCACACATTCAAAGAGGATCTAATACCTGTTTTACTCAAACTCTTCCAAAAAACTGATGATCCTTCTTGCCTTGAGCTTAAAGATCTTCCTGCAGCTTTATAGTCCTCTTCCAACTCTGATATTAGGAGAATTGAAGGCACCACCCCCATAATCACCACTGATAAATCCAAACCCTAACCATAAATTAACCATTACTATCTTAGCAAGCAGACAATAGAAGGAATAAAACCAATGATTTATGAATATACAAAGATAAAGGACTAATTATTTTCTGCAGAAGCCCATGCAATACCCCAATATCACCTATTAGGAAACAATAGAGTTTGGAGGTTTGTTCAAAAATTTCAAGCCATAAATTGCGTAATAATTCCAAGACATCCTGTTGTGCTAGTATTCTGGGAGGGAATTTTTCATGCTTGTTGATTTATGCAGTTCTTCCTCTAGCATTCCTGTGAATCCAAAAAGCTAAATCTTATTTGTATTTACTTGGAACACTCAGCAATTCACCTGGAATGTAATATCACAGTGATTTACTGAAAGTCCAACATACTTTTCACAAACTTAGAAGCAGGTTTTAAGTGACTTGACATTCTCTGAGGAAACTGCTCTTACAATATGTTGATGACTTACTGCTCTGTGCTAATTCTTTTAAGTCCTGTAAGAAAAACAGCTACAAACTACTCTGAGTTCTGACTGACAAAGGACAAAGGTATCTAAGGAGAAACTGCAGTATGATGGTGAGTCTGTTAAGTACCTGGGGCACATTATATCTTCTGAAGGACTTGACTTAAGTTATATGGTGACCATTTGGCAAGTACACAAGGATACCCTAAACCAACTACTAAGAGACAAGAGGTTATTTTGGGGACATGTAAGGTCTTGTCACAATTGGATACCTAATTTTTGGTGGGGTTGATTAACTATTATATGAAATATTGCATGCCTGCATACAAGAACTATTAATTTCATTAGTATAACAGTGATAGAATTGTGAGACTTTAAAGAAAAGCTTGAGCAAAATACCAGTCCTAGTTCATCCAAACTGTGACTTTCCCTTTTGTCTGTGTATGAATGAGAAGGCACTGCACTGGGCATACTTACACAAAAGGATGGTGGATTTTATTGGCCTTTGGGATATTATAGTCAACAGGTGAACTTTGTAGCACAGGGAATGCTTCCTTGTCTATAAGCAATCTCCACTACTGTCCTTTTAGTGAAAACTACTGAAGCAGTAGAAGCCTTACTTAATTCACATCATACACCTATGTGCCAGCAGGCTAACTTCATCTGAGATAACCGTCCTTTCAGCAGCCCAATGACTTTAATGAGATGCCATACACTCAATCTAGCAACCCTGCTGCTCACAAAATTAGATGTAAGTCCCCACCACTGCATATTGCTGACTGAAACTCTTTTGCTTCCTAGGGAAGACTTAAAAGAAACTCCAATGCCTAATGCCAATGTATCTTCTTATACTGATGGTTCTTATTTAGAACATGAAAATGGAAAATTTTTCTATTGATTATGCAATAACTAATTTGTTTGAAGTTACTTACCTGGTCACTTACCTCATGTTACCTCAGCCAACAAGACCAACTTTATGCTCTAACATGGTCTCTATCCAAGCTAAGGGACAAATATCCAATTCTCATCATACATATGACATAGCCATGATTTTGGAATGCTTTGGAAAAAGAGGAGATTCATTACTACCAGAGGGACCAAAATTAAGATCAGTTCTTTCATATTAGAATTATTAGAAGCTATTTTACTCCCCAGTAAGTTGGCTATTACTAAGGTTGAAGGGCATTCTCGATTACAAAATGAACATGCTAAAAGGAATCAATTAGCTGATACAGTCACAAAAAACAGATCTCCCAAAAGAAAGATATTATGAAAAATAAAATTCTTACTTTGACACTTCATACACAAAGAGATGTAAGAAGTAGCATACATGATGAAGACTTATTAGAATCTTTATTTATGGCTCAGTTAAGTGCCTCTAATGATGAGAGACTTTATTGGCAAACTCAAGGAGGTTTTCTAGGCATCAAAAAAAATCCCTTGGTATGGACCTAACAAATCCCTATATTACCTGACTTATGACGAGAAGGATGTTTTAAACCATACATGAGCTATCCACTGGTCTACACAGAAAATGTTAGAGTTTCCCAAACAATAATGGTGAAGACAACAAATTTCTGTAGCTGCTGCTGTATATGCTACAGCAGCATATACAGATGCCCTACCTGTCTAAAATATAATCCAGGAAAACATACAAAGCCCTCACCTGGGAAATTTGAATTAACTGCAAATCCATCTGAAGTATGGCAAATAGATTTTATACGAGTATCTCCCTGTAATGGATATCAAGATGTATTAATAATGGTTTGTATGCTTTCTCACTGGATTCAAGGTTTCCCTTAGCTAACTCTGTAGCTAAGATATTAATAGAGAAAATTATACCAAATTGGGGATCTCTTTGTGCCATACATAGTGACAGAGGAATGCATTTTACTGGACAAATAGTCAAGCAGGTGTGTGTCATTTTGCCAACACAGCAGCATTTTCATTGTGTTTACTACCCTCAATTGTCTGGATTAGAAGAAGAACAAATTGAATTATAAAAACTCAGATAAATTTATGAAACTCTTGAAAACCACTTGGTCAAAATCTTTACCTATAGTTACCTTAAATCAGAGGTAACTGATTTTTTTTATTTCCCCTTTTGAAATAATAACAGGAAGACCTATGTATCTCATCCCTGTAACTACATTTTTTCCTTATAAGAGGGGAACTCTTACATATTGTCAATAACATTAAAACTGTTAATAAAAGCAATCTTTGGTAAAACAATCTTTTACAGTAACACAGGAAGAGACCTTCCACCTATGAGATCCTGCCTGGAGACACTACTGGAAAAGACATCTACCCAAGAATTCTACACAACTTTGCTGGAAAGGTCCTTTCAAGGTACTTCTTGTAAATACCTATATGCAGCCAATATTGAGATAATAATATCTGTACCACTATGTTCATTGCAACATTATTTACAATAGCTAAGATATGGAAGAAACCTAAGTGTCCATCAAAACATGAATGGATAAGGAAGTGGAACATATATACAATGGAAATATTACTCAGCCACAAAAAAGAATGAAACCTTGCCATCTGCAACAACATGAATGGACCTGGAGGGTATTATGCTAAGTGAAATAAGTCAGACAGAGAAAGACAAATGCCATATGCTTTCACTTCAATGTGGTATCTAAAAACCAAAATAAATGAACAAACAAAATTGAAACAAACTCATAGATGCAGAGAAAAAAAAAAAACTGATGGTTACTGGATGGGAAGGGGGTTTAGGAAAAGGGTAAAAGAGGAAATGGATTAAGAGGTACAAATTGGCACTTATAAAAACAGTCACAAGCATGTAAAGTACAGCATAAAGAATATAGTCAGTAATATTGTAATAACTACAATGTATGATCAAAATATACAGTGAATGTTTAAATTTAAAAAAATTATTATAGTAAAAGACACATTGCCATTAAGCCCCCTCAAAATACTCCCCCTTCCTTTGAACATACTTATTCCACCATTCTTACCACTTTCTGAAGCAGTTCTGGAAGTCCTCTTTCGTGAGTGTCTTTAGTTGCTCTGTCATGGCTGCCTCCCTGTGTTTGTTTCCATGTGTTAGGTAGAGCTTCTATGTCTCCTGGTCTTAGTAGAGTGGCCTTATGTAGTAGTTGTCCTGTGGGTTCCAGTGGTGCAGTCTTCCTGGTGACCTGAGTCAGGTGCTCCTGGTGTGTCACGTACAGAGGTTGTATGTGCGCTCGTGTTATAGTTGAACCTTGGTTGCTGTTTGAATGTCATTGGGAGGGATTGACCCAAAACTCATAGTGAAGACTGGCCATGACTAAAGTGGGAAGCTGTTGTGCAGAGGCTGACCCTACAGAGCAGAATTCATTTTAGCAAGTCTCTTGTGCCTGCCCAGTATGCCCTTTGGGTGTATCATTTGTGGAGGTCTTTGGGTGGTGTTCCGGTGTGGTCTGAGGGTGTCTACTAGGTGTATTGATTCTCATGCTTACTGAGAGGGTCTCTTCTGCATGCCAAAGGCAGCCACTTCCTGTGCCATGCCCAGGGCCACTTAGTACGAGCTACAAAGTTACCTCCAGAAGGTTGCCACTTGCACTGGGCTTGGAGGCTAAGATACAAACCAAGTCCTGCTGCCACTAGTGCTAGGCTTGGGGCTGCTTAGCAAGAGGTATGAGGCACACCAAGACCAGATGCTATTTGTTTGGGGTTTGTGAACTTTTGAGAGATTTTAGGAATATCTTTAGCATGAACCAAGATAGGCCATTTGTATGGAAAAGCCACTGGAAGAGACTTAGGTGGGCTTGCAGTTTTGGTGGGATGAAGTCTCAGGGAATCACCAGCATGGGTGAACAGTCTTATCAAGATGGATAGAGACTCAGATACAGCAGCCACCTGGGTCTGCACCCTGATTAGGGGGCACATCAACAAAGATACAAAGGCCTCTGCCAACACTTCTGTCTGGGAGAAAGCTGCTCCTCCAGCCCTCACCTAAAACCAGACAATTCAATTTTTCCCCATATGTCCCTGGCGCCTTTTGAGCTGGTGCCCTAGTGTTGGAGCTCAGAGCAGTGAGTCCGCCAGCAAGTAAGACTTTGTGATTCCCTTTAAGAGAAATACCTGGGACTCCAGGTGCCCTCTGTGTCCTTCAGCCACAATCTCTGCTGGTTTTCCCAGCCAGTAAGTGGGGACTTCTTTTGCCAGCTCTGGAAACCTGGGCTGGGGAGCCTGGTGTATGGCTTGGACTCCTTGCTCCCCATGAGGGACATTCACAGCTGACCTATCCCTACCAAATTTTAAACACCACATGTGGGTGTGGGAGCAGGCCATTATGTGTCTCCACCCTTCCTATCAGTCTTGACATGGCTTCTCCTTTATATCCTGAGTTATAGGACTTCTGTTCAGCTACACACCAGACAGTTCTCATTGATGTTTGTTCTATAGTTTTGTTGTAATTTTTCTTCTGTTTACTTTGCTCACTTATTCAGTTCTTTAGATTCCACATATGAGTGAGATCATATGGTATTTGTCTTTCTCTGACTGACTTATTTCTCTTAGCACGATGTTCTCTAGGTCCATCCATATCATTGCAAATGGTAAGATTTCATTCTTCTTTATAGCCAAGTAATACTCGATTGTATAAATGTACCACAGTTTCTTAATCCAGTCATCTACCAATGGGCATTTCAGTTAATTCCAAGTTCTGGCTATTGTAGATAGCACTGCAATAAACATAGGGGGTGCACATATTTTTTTGAATTAGCATCTTGGATTTCTCTGGATACCTACAAGTGGAATTTCTAGGTCATAAGGTAGTTCCATTTCCATTTTTTTTTTTTTTTGAGATATCTCCATACTGATTTCCATAATGGCAGCACCAATCTGCAATCCTACCAACAGTACTCTTTTCTCTACAACCTCGCCAGCACTTGTAGTTTGTTGATTTATTGATGATAGCCATTCTGACTGGAGTGAGGTGGTATCTCATTGTGGTTTTTATTTGCATTTCTGTAATGATTAGTGAAGTTGAGCATTTTTCATATGTCTATTGGCCATCTGTATGGCCTCTTTAGAGAAATATCTCTTCATATCCTCTGCCCATTTTTTAATTGGGTTGCTTGCTTTTTGGTGTTGAGCTGAATGAGTGTTTTATAACTTTTGGATATTAACCCCTTATCAGACGTATCATTGACAAATGTTTTCTCCCATTCAGTAGGGTAACTTTTTGTTTCATTGATGGTTTCCTTTGCTCTGAAAAAACTTTTTAGTTTCATGTAATCCGATATATTTATTTTTTCTTTTACTTCCCTTGCCCAAGGGGATATATCAGTAAAAATATTACTCAGGGTAATGTCTGCAAACTTACTCCCTATGTTTTCTTCTAGAAGTTTGTTGTTTCAGGTCTTACATTAAGTCTTTAATCCATTTTGAATTTGTTCTTGTATATGGCGTAATGAGGGGGTCCAGTTTCGTTTTTTTGCTTGTGTTAGTCCAGTTTTCCCAGCACAATTTATTAAACAGACTGTCTTTACCCCAATGTAAGTTCTTGCTTCCATTGTCATAGATTAAATGACCATATATGAATGGATTTATTTTTGGGCTGTCTATTCTGTTCCATTGATTTATGTGTCTCTTTTTATGCCAGTACCATACTGTTTTGATTACTATAGCCTTGTAGTATGATTTGATGTTGGGTAGTGTGATACCTCCCATTTTGTTCTTATTTCTAAAGGTTGCCATGGTCTTTCAGGGTCTTTTCAGGTTCCATATAAATTTTAGGATTATATGTTCTATTTCTGAGAAAAATGTAATTGGTAGTTTGATAGGAATTGCGTTGAATCTATATATTGCCTTAGGTAGTATTGTCATCAACTAAAAGAAAAGAACATTCCCCCCCCAAAAAAAACACCCAAAAAAACAAAAACAAAAACAGAAAAAGAAAAGGGGAAAAAAAGGAAAGCAAGGCTCTCCGCCAGCTTTAACTTGCAGGTTACTTGCTCAGCAATAGAGAGTCTCTAAGTGACTCTGCACCAGCTGTGTTGAGGAGACGAGCCCAGCACATCATGCACCTCCCTCTCAGGATCTCAGTGAGCTGCCTGAAATTGGCTGCTGTGGGCTCTGGGGCCGTGCTCTCCACCAAAAATCCCCACAGGTTTCTGTGGCTGTCCGCTACTGCAAAAACCCTCTATGGCCTATGGAGGTGGGGACCAGGCCCAGGGGCTCAGGCGACGCAGCTCTAGGTGGATGGAGCAGGTCCCCAGGGCACTACAGGGTGTGGTCAGTCGCCCCCACCAAGTCCGAGTAACATGTGCTCCTGCACTGGCAACCAACCCGCACAAACGCACTACAAATGCCTTGGCCAGATTGCTCTGCTTTACAGCTCCTGGCCCAACACTCTCAGGAAAACTCTCAGTCTGTCTATCCCAATCAGCAGCTGGCAGAGCAGGCAGAGCAGCCCGACAGCCAGGCACCACCCTGGAAATGCTGCATCTGCAGTATATAGACTGGGAACACAAGGCAGCCGGGCACAGGAGACCCTGTCTCAATCAGCAGCCTGTTATAGCCGGAGTGTGCCTGACTTTCAGGTCTCTCTCTAGTAATGGGTCACAAACTGAGTGCAGAGCCGGAACTCAAGGCAGCATACACACGCACACATGCACATCTGCGCGGATTTCACCAGACCAATGCAGTTCCGAACCGACCCTCTGTGGGAGGGCTTAGCCCTGAAAAAATAGCGCCCTAATGTATACCATTTGTGTGCAAGCTCCACACAGGGTGAACAATGGTCCCAAAACCTCCAGCTCCTGCGTCATAGGCGCTCAGTTCTGTCCTTCCCTGCAGGCTCCTGGGCCCCCATCCGCGGAGCCACTCCCTCCACCAGGGACCCGTGAGTGCTTGCCAGCTAGCGAGTCCATGTGCCAGCTCCACAGGAGGGTGACTGGGTCTCTTGTCGCCCACTGCCCTGAACAAAGAGAGTCCTCACTGATTTCTACTGCCAGCTATTGTGGAACTCCCCTTCCCAGCAAAGGAACTACTGGGCTGGGGAGCCTGGCGTGGGGCAGGAGGGTCACTCCCACAACAGAGGAAGCCTCTGTCACTGACGTGCCCTTCATGGGGTTCCCCCTCTCTTCGTGGGCCTTGAAGTCAGCCTGCCTCACGTCTCTGCCCCTCCTACCAGTATCGTCGTGGTGGCCTCTTCTTTAAATCTTTAGTTTAGAGGTTTTGTTCAACTAGTGCTCAGATGAATTCCAAGGTTAATGTTGTGTAAATTATTTGTAATTTGGCGTGATCCTGGGAGAAAGTTGGCACAGCACCCATCTATTCTCCCACCTTAGCTCCTCCCTCTTTTGTTGTAATTTGGATGCTGTTGTGAGAGGAGGCAAACACAGCTTTTACCTCCTCCTCCATCTTGGCTGGAACTCCATATGATGTCGCCTTGTTCCGAATCTTAGGAGAAAAGTGTCTAGTTTCTTACCATTAAGTATGATGGGACCATCAGGATGCTGTGATAAACTCTCATGACAACCTTCCTATATATCTGCATCAAAGTCAATAAAGAATATACAGAGGATGTCAAAAAAAAGTATGCACATTTTAAGAAAGGAAAACTGCATTAAAATTGTAATACTTACTATATACTGATAACAAAAGATGAATATAAGTCATGTTTGACTTCTGCAATTACAAGAGGTGCTCAGAGTGGTTACCATCAGTACCCCAGACACTTCTGATTACAGTGAACTACTGCTTGAAGAACATTGACCAAAGTGTCCACTTGTATACATTTTTTGGCATCCCCAGTGTTTAGAAGGGATCCTATCTGGATTTAGTATATTTATGAGGGATGTCTCTCTGGATCATCACTGCTGCCTCTAAGATATTTATTATTTTATTTCATGAGAATAGATATTACTTAGAACACAAAAAGTTAAAAATCTCAAAGCAGTAGTTACTGAAGTATTTTTGGAGCACAAATGTGAGGTTTGCAACCTTTGCTCGTTGAGTGAGCTGACCCTCCAAACTGCTGCACATCTACTTGTGATAATCCTACAATTATTCCGGATGGGAGTTATTCCCATTTTCTGCAAAAAGTTTTTTCTTTCCAAGAAGCAATATCAAAACGTAATTTGGTATATTAGTAATGCCAATACTCTGTGTGTGCCATTATTCTGGGTGCAAAATAACTTATTAATTGCTTTTCTTCTTCTCAGAAGAAATTTACCTCTGAAAATCTCTCTTGGGTCTTTTGGTTCTAGGAGAATATTGTATTCATCCATCTCCTTGGAGGTCAAAGATCTGCAAATGAGTCAAAATAGTCTCTTGCTTAGAAAGAACAGCTGAGGATATAGAGTGGAAGGAGATCTTATTGTTGCTCACTCAGTGTCATTAAATCTTAGAGCTATTATAAACCTTAGAGATTATCTAGCCAACTTCATTTTGCACAAGATGAAAGGTAAAATGCCTTTTCCAATGTTATACAATGAATTAGTGACACATCTGGAGCAGAAACCTGGCTTTAGAGATGGTAAGAATGGGGCTTTATTTCCTCATTTCCAGTAGTTAACGTTTGATTTTTTTCATTAGGTTCTAGTAATATCACACTCTAAACAAGATCATCAAGGCACTGGGCAGGTAATGCCTGCCTGCCAGCTGTGAATTTACCTCATATTACAGAAAGGAAACATAATCTTTTGGCAGATTTCAAGCAAGTACAAAAATTCTTAGCATCCTTTTCCTAAAGCATTCACTGTGAAATGGAATTACTTAGGAAGAATTACAAATTTATTTTCCAATAAAACTACAGTTGATCTAAATATATGTGGCTATTACTTAACCCAGTGTAACTGAATTTAAGAAGATGAGTTTCTGTTTCCTGTGTGTGTTCAGTAGGTAGAACAGTTGGGAAAGATCTCTTCTCTTCCTCCTTATTTCTTTGATTTTCTAAAATGCACCCACAATATACTCCAATGCTCTTCCTAGAAAGGAAAATACATAACAGAGTACCTACTCATTTGAATCACAGAACTCCATAATTAAGTTGAAGATCTTAACTTGGAGCATTGAGACCTCTGAGACTCCCTCCGTGACTACGAGTCCTAACCCTAATAATATGCATTTCGTCTCAGTTTCTGTTCAAGGATTACTCTGTGTGACATAGTAAATATCAACCCAACGAACATAACATTGAAATTACCTTTTTAACACTTAATAAAACCTTAATGTCACCAGCACTGAGGGTTCTACCAATGCAAGATATCCCAATTTAATCCTTAACTATCGAGTGCCTGTTTGTTTCATACGTCATATAATCTTTGAAGGTACGAAAATTATTGACAGCTTTGACCTATTGAGATATTGTCCCATAATTGTTAAGATCACATTGTATTGATATTTTGTTTCTGCATACCTTATGATGCTCTTTGGCTAAACATAACACAATCCTGAAATAAAAATTGTAAGCATAATTTTAAATATAATTAAATCATAATACAATTATAAAAGTATAATTCACTAGCTTATTGACAACTTGTTTTAATTTGAAGGTCAGTGTTTTTTTTTTTTTTTTTTTTTTTGTCACAACAGTAATATAACAATTACCAATCACAGCTTTTCTTACTTCCTGTGATTTCTCTTTTTCTAGTTTCACATCCCCAGTTTCCTGAAATGATCAAATGCAATTATTCTACCATGACTAAGTTTGTCCTCAAAGGATTAACAAATGAACCAGAACTCAAGCTGTCCCTCTTCCTCCTTAGAATGCCTTCAGCTGAGGGCAGATCCAAAGCTTATAGTACTTACTACTCTAATTTTACAGCTTTTGAGATATTTTACGATCTGTCATATTTATGTATTTTAAGCCAAATTTCAGTAGCAGTGACATGGTCCAGGAGAAGGAGGCTTCTGTATTCTACAACATGGTGATCCCCGTGCTGAATCACTTGATCTATAGCTTGAGAAATAAGGATGTAAAAAATATGCTGAGTAAAGTCATGGGAAAGAGGAATGGACCACTCTAGAATAGCAGTCAGAATGACTAAAGGTCAGAAGCACTAAAGGTCATGGTAATAGTGAGCTGCTGTTTCTTTTTTTTTCTTAAAACTAACTTCCTTTCTGGTTCTTAAAAGTAACATCCCATTCTCATTCCCTCCATCATAGCTGCCATATGTTACTCTTTTATTATTGAAATGTGTACACACACTCACACACACATACCTATTTTTGAGTAAACTAGTACATGATATTATGATTCAGTGGGTCTTTAATACTTCTCAGGTAAATTTTCATGATCCTCTTTCCTCTCTTAAGTAAAAATGGGGTAGAATATTTTTTCTTTAGGTGGAGTACATTGGCATTCAACTCCTTCCGACTCACATAACTAGCTATTTAACACGCAGGGTAAATAGTATCAAACTAAGCTGTGACAAAACAATAACAATCTTAACCCTTTTCCAAGGGGTGAGTTAAAAAACTTATATACTTGGATGATTTGATGGTCCCTCCATAAGTCTTTCTACTTTTTTTGTTCTGCCATATATCTTTCTCCGGAAAAGTATAATTCCCAAATTAATGAGCCCTCACAAAAACAAATGAAGAAAACATTAATAGCAAAATGTCTAGCACATGGTAGGCCAGTGAAGCTGTTTTCTAAAAGGAAGCTTCATTCTAGCAATACTCATAGGCAATAGACAATTATGCCTTTACAAAAGTTCAACTTTATAAATAAGGGATTTCCCTTAGAAACCTCAGGGAACATGGTCATGTTCCTAAGAGACAGCCCTAACTTATTCCCTTCTGCACACTGTTTTCTCTGTTCCACCTCCAGACTGTATTTCCTAAGGAATTCTTCCTTCTCACAAGCATAGCAGCTAGAGTTATGATGGACCTTGAGTTCCTTTCCCCCAACTCTGACTTGGATACCAATTGTCTTCTACCCATTATCTGATATTCTCTTTGTCTGCTTTCTCAGTGGGCAAACAAAGGTGGTGACAGTTTCTACCACAAATGGCTCTCAGTTACTCTCACTTTAATTGTTATTCAAAAGTTACCATTTTACTTACCTAAGGAGGTAAAATAAATTTCCAATTGGGACAGCATAAGAATTGCCACTCTTCCCTACAAGTCATTTCAATACAGCTTAGGTCTGTCTAACAACATAAACTAATTGTGCTTACCAAGAAAGGCCATTCTACTCTCCAAACAAGTGTAGGCACAGATCAATGTCAATCACAAAGTGCCATGTTTTCTTTGCAGATGCAGTTTCTCATGTCTCTATTCTGAAGGAAAAAAAAAAAAAAAAAACCTAAAAATAAATCAGGCAAAATTCAAGTGACAAATATCTGGGATGTATTATACATCGTATTCACATTTTGCATTGAAATGGTCAGATGAGACTGAAGCATCTTCAAATCCATTCATTTTTTTTTTTTTTTGTCACCTTCATAAGGGATTCCAGCTTCTTGGGGGCCTGATAAAAATCAACACTTTCTGTTGTAGACCAGATAGATGTATTAAAATTAGATTTAAGTTCAATATTAGCTAACTTTGACAAATAATCAGTACAAAAGGGGCATATTTGTGCTAATATCTGAAATATAGGTAGATAAATATCAAAGAGGGGCATCAACTAAATTAAACAATTGAGAATTATAACCATATTTTACAAGGAACTTTTTGAAGTATTTAACTGTATAATTATAGGGCACTTGTCTTCTCTCATACTGAAGTACCATAATACAAATGAAATGAAAATTGGAATTAAAGAAATAAAAACCTATAAAATACTTTAAAGCTTTTGTTAATAAGAAACTATTTTTATCAGCTAAGTGACTACAGAGTTCTGTGTGTTACTTGGTCTGTGCAAAGTAATCACATATCACACACACATACATTTCCATATTGTTAAATAAATTAGATTCTTTAAAAAATAGACAAAAAATGTATTTTTCTGTGTGAGAAAGAATAGGTGAAAAAGATTGCAACTTTGGAAAAATGCATACTTTGGAAGCTCAGATTTCCCTAACAAACATCAGAAAGGAAACTTTAGCTTTAAGAAAATAGCCTTCCTGTCTAAAGATTGGTTTCTTCCAGGAATGATTAACCAAACAGTGATCATACTGAAAATTCTCATCTACTCACTCAAAATGTACATCTCCAGTGGTACCTTTTCCAGCCTCTAATGTTAAGAAAAGAATTCCATTTCCAGAGCCATGTGCCTTCTTGTGGAGAGATTTGTGGGATAACAACTCTATCCATTCACCCCACCCAGCTCTCAGTACTGCCTATGAAAATGTGAGTAACCACATATTTAAAAACCAAGTTTGGTAGAAGGAATTGACGAAGCTCAGCACCTTTATTTCTTTATTTCTTATTTTTAACAGTTCTAGTGAGGTATATAATTGACACACAGCAAATTACTTATTTAAAATATGCAATATGATTAGTGTTGACATATATATATACTTATAAAACCATCACTACAATAAATATAGTGAATATTTCCATTGCCCTTAAATGTTTCCTCATGCCCCTTGGTAATCCCTTCTTCCCACACTGCCATGATTTCTGTCACTATAAATTAGCTTTCTTTCATTGTCAAGAAATTTTATACAAAGTAAATCATACAGTATGTAAGCCTCTATATGGGCCTTACTTTTCTGTGTAATTATTTTGAGTTTCATCATGTTGTTGTGTGTATCAGTAAGCCATTTGTCTTTATTTTTGAAGTAGTATTCCATTGTATGAATATACCGTAACATGTTTATCTGTTTACCTAATAATGAATATTGGGTTGTTTCCAATTTGGGGCTATAAAAAATAAAGATACTAGGAGCATTTGTGTGCAAGTCTTTGTGAGCATATGATTTCATTTCACTTGGATAAATACATGAAAGTGAAATGTCTGGATCATATCGTAGATATACATTTAACTTCTTAGAAACTGAAAAACTGTTTTCTAAAGTGGTTACACCATTTTACATTTTCTCTAGTAGTTTATGAGAATGTAAATCCCCCGAATGCTTTACCAACATGACCTGATACTCTTCTTAAATTTTAATCCTTAAAAAAAAAAAAGTGTTATGGTGTTTTATTGTGATTTAATTCTATTTCCCTAATGATTAATTATGTTGAGCACCTTTTGTTGGGTGCAACTGTCATCTGAATATCTTCTTTAATGAAATGTCTGTTCAATATTTTGCTCTATTTTTTTATTTTTTTACAAGTGCTTTATGTATAAAGCACTGGATAAGTGATTTGCAAATATTTTCCCCAGATTATGGTTTATTTATTTATTTATTTATTTATTTATTTATTTATTTATTTATTGAGAAACAAAAGTTTTTGCTTTTTTATTTTAATGAAGTTCCATTTATCCCTTGTATTTCCTCCAGGTCTACTGAGATATAATTAACATATAATGTGTGAGTTTACATATTTTTATTTTAGTCATCTCTATTGATTCTGACATTTCGTTTTGTAGTAAGACAGACCCATCCCAGTAAGTTTACGTACTAATGAATGCTTTTAAGCATAAGGAAGGGATTGTGTCACTTTTTGTAGGACTTAGAAGTTCTCAATCATAATATTAATTTTGAATTTTTTGTATTTTTTGATTCTATTTTTATTAATTATAGCCTTGTTATTAGTTTTTTTTTTTTTCTGAATTGATTTGAATCTCTTTTACTAAATTCTAGAGGTACATCAAGGGGAGTGAGATACTTCTCCCTTATTCTTGATGTTTCCTTCCATGTGGAGGAACATTTATTACTCTAACACTCCAGCCTTTGCTTTACACCCTTAGTCACTCCTCCTGAGAAGGTACAATGAATTTGGGTTAGTTTCAAAGGAGAAACTCTTTCCCTCTTTTTTAATTTAGTTTTTGAGAGTTAGCATATTTTCAGGAAGAATATATTCTCAGTTGATCTTTCCCATGCAGTCCTACCTCTACTGGTGGACACATGCAAGGATCCAGGATTTCAAGTGATTAGAGTGGCAAGTGTGCTCAATTCTAGTGTTTGATATTAAGAGGTTCACTTTTTCCAAAATATTTCTGTACCTAAATATGTAATAAAGATATTTTGGCTTTCACGTGCAAGATTATTTACTTTCTCTATTAGTGCAGAACAAGGGTTCTGTATTTTACTTCCTCATACAACTAACACCTTGTGCATTGGACCAGGGTTACAAAGAAGTTAACAGGAGTAGATGGAGCAAAAGTGCACCTAAAAGTTCTGGGTATCTGATGAGGAAAAGGGATTTTGACCTCAGTGTCATGAAGTAACACTTATTTTGCAATATTGGTATAGTTTTAGTTTATGCATAACTTCTAACTAATAAAATCCCAAGGTGCCTATGAGTTTAAACCTCTGAGGTACAATATGCAGGTGAGTGAATAATTTTATATGAGTGAACATTTATTTCACCAGTGGCCGTACTGTTCATGGTTGGCCTTAAGCAAAGGTGAAAATACATCAGTAGAGTATAAGTCCCTTGAAAAATATGAGCTAATTTCAAGTCTAAGTCCCTTGAAATACTTCAGTAGAGGCTAAGTCCCTTGAAAAGTGTGAGCTACACAAAACCATGCATCCTGTGAGCCTCAGCAAATGTAGACTGGGTAAAGTTGAGCCATCCTTGGAAATTCCGTAAGCAAATATTACTGCAGCAAAAACTTGGACATATAGAGAAAGCTTTTCCCAAGCAGGTAATGATTTGATTATAGGAAAAAGAGAAATTTTTCATAAAATGTTTTTTAGACAATAGGGAATAAAAAAATAATTTGTTGTTTTCACTCTATTTTTTAACCATATCTTTTAGAAATATTCAGTTCCAAGACTAGTATTGCAGGATGGTTAGGCTGCTCTAAATTGTGTCACTTTTTCTTGTTGCTTTAAACTGCCTTTGTGACCCAGACACAGCACTGTGAAAAGTCTAACTTTTAATGCTTGTGGTTTGTGCACAGGCTCAAGAGTTAGCTTGCACTGAGTGGGCTCAACTTGTCCATAGATTTGTCTTCAGGGTTCCATCTTCCAATCTGGTGATTCCCTTTAAATGGATGGTAGATTTCACTAATGAACCAATAATATTGGGTGGGAGTACTTACCATAAAAAAAATTTGTATCTTATTTTATTGAGAAAGAGAACAACTCAAATTATTAGAAACATAAAAACTAAGAAGGTAGCTTAACTATTTGAAATTCAAACACTCTGGTTTTGTTTTTAGGAATCAAGTTTGCTTAAAAATTCAAATGATTTATAAAAATTGTTTCAGTTTTATAAGTAAAACAGGAGCAGTAGTGGAAAAAAGTAAACAACATAAAGTAAGACAAGTTAATTAAACTGAAACAAAAGAGCGACAGAAGAAGACAGATTACAAATCTATGTGATAGAAAATATAATTAAAAGCCAGAAGCCCGGATCAAAGAAACTATTTCAATATTAAAGCCAATGGCAAAGAGTAAATAACACATGTTCCCCTTCAAGAATAAAATAATTTGGAAATGGTAAAGCTTTAGAAGATACAGACATTACATGGACCCTGATAAAAACAAATGAAAGAAATATATACAGCAAGGCATGTATAAGAAAAGATGTATTAAGAAACAGCTAGGTAATGTCATAATAAAAGCCCAAGATCTGGTTAAACAAACTGGTGGGAAGATGTTTTATTGGTGATGTTATCAAAAGGAGGGAGCTAAATATAGATAAACTTTGTTAGAACAGTGGCATTTTGCCAGACCCAGACCTACTGATTTCACATTTCTCAATTACAGTAATTTCACAAAGTACACTCTAGAGAATAACGTTGTAAAATTTATATAGGCAAAAGCAAAAAAAAAAAAAATAAAATAAAAATAAGGGAAGAAAGGCACCTAATTTTAACAAACACTGATAGGTTACCATGTAACATTAAGTGAAGAGAAGTAACTTGAGATGGAAGTTAAAATTCAACAGAACATTTCCTGTAGGAGGAGAAACACAGCTGAATGATGCAAAACAGTAGAGGCATATTTCATTACACCCGCCAAAAAACAACAAACAAAAACAGAAGAAACATTACATGAGACCTAAGATATCTACAGAGTGAATGGTGTACTTACTTATGCTATAAGATCACATGCTTAGAAACATCAACTACAGCCTCAATTCAGGAATCTTATGAGAGCAACCTCCAAGTGAAATAAATGTGGGGGTTATACTTTCCCTGTGAGGCAGATTTCACAAACTTCATTGCAACAGGTAGTGGAATCCCCAACTGTGACGCAGCCCTGAAAATGCCTGCTCAGATGTTCCTTAGTGCAGAACCATGGTATTAAAAAAAAGGGGGTCAACAAGGAAATAGAAATGAAGAGATTTTGAATATGTTGAATAAAAAAAGGAGTAAAAGCATTTTGGGTAGACCTATTTTTCTTTCATTATTTCTCTCTCCTCACCCCATACCTTGTGTATTTCTCTCATTCCCTCACATAGCAGGTATTTGATCAACAAACATAGCATATTAAGAAGAGAAGAATAATGTTAGAAAAAAATAAATGATTCTCATTCCTTTTCTATCACAGCATGAAAAAAAAAAAAACAGAACCATCTAAACCTCAATTTTTCTGTCAAAAAATAAGAACACTAATATCTGCTTTATAAATGCTTTTTCATTTCATTGAGAAAATTGAATTATTGTAGATGAAGAAGTATTCTTTAAATCCAGATATTATGTATATGAAAAGAGAATAACAAGGAAAAATGAACAAGAAAATATTTTGATTGGAACCATTCATTTCTCTATGTTATAAATTTCCAAAAGCAAAACTCATTTCCTCACCAAAACCTTCCTCAATGCTTTCTTCACATCCTTGTTCCTCAGACTGTATATTAAAGGGTTCAGCATGGGGATCACCGTGGTGTGAAACACTGAGGACACCTTCTCCTGTTTTAGGAATTTACTGGAAGGGGCTTGAAATACATGAATGTAATGAACCTGATGGGGAAACTGACCTTAAAATGGTTCCCTGCCACGTGGAACTGAGCTAAAATGGTGGCCCGAGTGGAGAGAGTAGCCCCCCAGCCTAAGCCCCATCCCACTTCCGCATAACCCACTCCAAGCCACACCTTGAGCCAATCACCAGACGACACCTACCCCTTCCCCAACTCAAGGAAGTCCGCAACCCATTAAAAACTTGCTCAAAATCTTGCTAGGGGCTCAGTCTTTTAGGAAGGATTCCGCCGAGCCCGCCAGCATAATAAAGCTGACTCTCCTAACTCTCTGAGTGCCGCTTGGGTTCTTTCTGGTCTTGGATTCTGCTACATTTGGTTCCCTGACCGGGAACCCAACCGCGCTGGCCCCTTGAGCCACCAGTTTGGGCAGAGGTGGGCCACAGGGAGGTGGGAGAGCCGAGACAGGACTAGGTGCGCCCTGCTGATTTTGGCAGGCGCGGGACCAGTGACCTCCCGCCGGCTCCGGCCCGTGGCTCCCTGCCGGACCCCAGTAGGGAGAAAGGATGGACAGCCAACCAGGACATCAGACACGGTAAGACCCCGGGGCCCAGACCTAGTTAGGCCTGCCTAAGGGCAGAAGGGGAGCCTGATCACCTCCCGGCTGAGTCTCACTTCGGACTCCAGTTAGGGCCATTCTGGGGAAGGGCGTCTTTCCTCCCTGAATGAGTGTGTGTGTGTGCTTGGTCCCTAACGGGATTCTGTGTGGATCCACGGCCTGTCGGATACGGAACCCGAGTGAGCCCCAACCTGCATTTCCGTGGTAGCATCCTACCGCATAACGGTGATTCGCACTCTTGGGGTGTGACCTGGCCCAGGGTTTATATGGGCACACCTTAGCCAAAATGTACCCTAAGTTCCTACAGGGAAACGGCCAGGCGGGCACCTGATTGAAACTCTTCCCCTGTCCTCACAACACTGAACGTCATGGGAGGGAGTCACAGGAAGCCCATGGTTCTAGACTGCATGTTAAAGAATTTCAGGAAAGTTTTTGGAGGCGACTACGGGGTCAAAATGACCCCCGGATGTCTCTGCACTTTATGTGAACTGGAGTGGCCAGGTTTTGGTGTGGGATGGCCCCCAGAAGGCACTCTTGACCTCCCCACGATTCACTGAGTCTACGTAGTTGTCACCGGGACCCCAAGACATCCAGACCAGCTCCCTTACATTGACCCGTGGTTCGATATAGCCCAAACCCTTCCTCCTTGGGTACGGTTCTGTTCCAATAGTAAGGGACAATCCAGGATCTTTGTTGCACGGAACCTGCGAGGCCGCACCCAGAGAGAGGTGCCTAAGACCATTTACCAGGGAGACCCAATGAAGAGCCGCCACCACCTCCCTATGCACCACAGCCAAAGGCTGGCGCGGCCCCACTGCTTCCAGACACTCTGCTTCCAGCCTCGGCCTCCCCATGGTCCCAACCCAACTAGCCCGGAGCCTGACTTCATAGGATTAGCAGGAATTCAGTCAGACTAAAGAGGAATGGGCTCATTAGAACTCAGCCCGCACAAGCCCACGGTTGACTTAGATGTAGGGAGCCAAACAGTAACTTTTATGGTAGATACCAGAGCAGAACACTCAGTGGACACCACGCCAGTGGCACCGCTCGGGGACCGACCGCAGAGTCACCATAATGGGAACTACCCGGGATCAAGCTAAGAGCTGATCATTCTGCCAGGCTTGGACTTGTAAATTGGGAAGACACACTGTGTCGCACGAGTTCCTCTACTTACCAGACTGCCCAATCCCACTCCTGGGACACGACCTCCTTACCAAATTATAGGCCCAAATCTCCTTCGAACCATCAGGCCAAGCTACCGTGTCTCTGCAGCCTCCGGCGAAAGAATTTATTTTGTCTATCACCACCCTGAGGGAAGAAGAATGGAGGCTTTATGGGACCGGCAGTGTAGAACAGAACCCAGAAGCCTACAGGGACGATTTCCTGGAGGTTTGGGCAGAAGATAATCCACCCAGTCTGGCAAAACATGAGGCCCCAATTTTGGTGGAGCTAAAACACAGAGCTCAACTTCAATGGCTACGCCAATATCCCATCTCCAAGGAAGCCCGGGCAGGGATCCAGAAACACCTCGCCCGTCTCAGAGCAGCAGGGATACTCGTAGAGTGCCAGTCGCCATGGAATATGTCCCTCCTGCCGGTAAGGAAGCCTAATGGAGAATACCAGCCAACACAGGATTTAAGAACGGTGAAGCAAGCTATGGTTTCCTTACACCCCGTAGTCCCAAATCCGTATACTCTCCTCAGTCAGCTGCCCCCGGAGGTTGGATGGTTCACCTGCCTGGACCTGAAAGATGCATTCTTCTGCATTCGGTTGGCACCCCAGAGCCAATCACTGTTTGCCTTTGAATGGACTGAACCTGATACCAGCTGGCAGCTCCAGCTGACATGGACTCGGCTCCCACAGGGCTTCAAAAACTCCCCAACCCTCTTTAGGGAAGCGCTAACCTCAGATTTAGCCACCTTCCCTCGAGAAGAATACTGCTGCACTCTATTGTAATATGTGGATGATCTGCTCCTATCCTGTGCCACCGAAACCGAGTGCCAAACCGTGACACTGGCACTCCTGTCCCACTTAGCTGAGACGGTGTATAGAGTCTCCTGGAAGAAAACCCAGCTCTGCAGAAAACAAGTACAATACTTGGGCTTTGTCATCTCCAAAGGACAGTGGGCCCTCAGCACCGAGCGGAAGAAAGTCATCACCTCTCTCCCTCAGCGCCCCAACCGGAGGGCACTCCGTGAGTTCCTTGGGGCTGCCGGCTGCTGCTGGATCTGGATTCCTGGCTTTTCGGCAATAGCCTGGCCCTTATATGAGGCTCTAGCTGGTCAAGAAAAGGCCCCCATGCTATAGACAGAAGATTAAGAAAACACCTTCCAGCAGCTAAAGAGATCACTTGGACAGGCCCCAGCCCTCGGGTTACCTGATGCCGAGAGGCCATTCCACTTATTTGTCCTTGAGAAAGACAAAAGAACCTTAGGACTGCTCGTCCAAACAGTTGGACCATGGCTCCGTCCCACTGCCTACCTCTCAAATAAATTGGACCCTGTAGCAGCAGGTTGGCCACCATGCCTGTGGACCCTAGCAGCTACTACTGTGATTCTAATCAAAGAGGCAGACAAGCTCACCTTAGGCCAAAGACTCATAGTTAAAGTACCCCACTCGGTCACCACCTTAATGAGCAGTCAAGGACTCCGATGGCTGTCGAACACACGGCTGACTCAGTATCAGGGGCTACTCCTGGAAAACCCTCGTATCTTGTTAGAAACTATGCGCACCCTGAACCCAGCCACTTTCCTGCCAACCGAGGAAGGGGACCCAGAACATGACTGTACAAAAGTTATCAACGAGGTCTACACCACCAGACCTGACCTCCGGGACAGTCCACATCCTAACGTGGACCTTACTCTCTATACTGACGGCAGCAGCTTGGAAAACGTCACGCAGGGTATCCGGTAACCACAGATGAGGTACTCGAGGCAGGGGCACTTCCATCGGGATGGTCAGCCTAACGGGCAGAACTATGGGCACTAATAAGAGCCCTTACTCTATGTGAGGGCCGGAAAGTCAACATCTACACCAACTCTCGGTATGCCTTTGCAACCTCCATATCCATGGGGGTATATACAAAGAAAGAGGCCTTCTGACCGTGGAGGGAAAAACTGTTAGAAATTGGGGGGTGGGGGATGAGGGTGAGGGGGATCAAATGTATGGTGATGGAAGGGGAACTGACTCTGGGTGGTGAACACACAGTGTGATTTATAGATGATGTGATACAGAATTGCACACCTGAAATCTATATAATTTTACTAACAATTGTCACTCCAATAAATTAAAAAAAAAAAAAAAAAAAAAAGAAAGAAATAAACAAGAAATCCTTAAGCTCCTGCAAGCTATTTGGCTTCCCCAGCAGGTTGCAGTTATCCATTGTCGGTGCCACCAGAGAGGCAACGAGACCTCAGCAGTCGGGAACAGGCTTGCCGACACCACGGCCAAATCAGCGGTGATGGGAAGCCCTAGTGAACTACTCTTGGTCACTGACACTACCACCACATCCCTCCTGCGGTACACAGAAGAACTCAGATGGGCAAGATCAGAAGGGGCCACCAGGTTGCCACAAGGGTGGTGGCAACTGCCCGACAGAAGACTCTTCATCCTGGCCCTGCTGGGTCAAGTAACCGCTGAATACCACAAGTTAACCACTAGGAAAAACTGCTCTCGAAGGCCTCCTAGCCAAAAACTTCTACATTAGCCGGCTGTCAGCTCTTTGCAAGTCCATCGGAGAACGCTGCCTCACTTGTGCAAAGAACAATCCAAAGTCCAGCCCCAGCCCCATTCCCGGGATCCAAAGGAGCAGAGCTGTGCCTTTATAAGACCTCAAAGTCGACTTCACCGACATCACAAGCTGCCGCGGCATTAAGTATTTACTGGTCTTGGTCTTTTCCTACTCCGGGTAGGTTGAAGCTTTCCCCACTCGGACTGAAAAAGCCACGAAGTAGCTAAGGTTCTCCTCAGGGAAATTATTCCCCGTTACGGGATTCCACTTTCCATACACAGTGACAGTGGACCAGCCTTCATAGCAGAGCTTCTCCAGACGGTAGCCAGAGCTATGGGCATCAACTGGAGGCTCCATACAGCTTACAGACCACAAAGCTCAGGGAAAGTGGGACGCATGAACCGTACCTTCAAGGGGACATTGGCTAAACTCCACCAGGAGACCTCCCTAGGGTGGGTGGACATCCTACCGCTAGCCGTCCTTCGGGCGCGCTGCACCCCTGGCAAATCTGGATTCTCTCCCTTCGAAATTATGTTCGGGAGGCCCCCTCCCCTGCTAACGAGTCTCTCTGGCGACATTCGCCAGCTGGGGTTCTCCAGCCTCCAACACCAGATGGCCGAACTAGGCAAGGTCCTCACAGATGTACGTGCTTACATTCTGGAAAGGGCCCTCATTTCCCTCGGTACCCCGGTACACCCCTTTACCCTGGGAGATCAGGTCTGGGTCAAAGATTGGAAACGTGAACCCCTCCGGCCCAGGTGGACAGGACCTCATACTGTAATACTTGTTACTGCTACCACTCTTAAAGTTTCAGGCATTGTCCCATGGATCCATCACACCCGGGTTAAAGGAGCCCAGCTAGAGACCGACGCCTGGACCGCCTGGCCTGACCCAGCCCATCCACTCCGCCTGACCCTCAAGAAACAGCCTGGATGAGCCTCGCCATCATCTGCCTGGCCTCCATCCTTGCTGTTATTGGACTCCTAGTATTTCTAGCCCTCACCTTGCTCACCACCCCACCGAGCTGGTCACTGCTAAAGAAAGGACTATTGGGGTTCTGTTTCCTGTTTTGGGTTGCTGCCTCCCTTTCCTGGGAAGGCATTTGCCTGGGAAAAATTTGCCGGCCACCCAACCTTCTCATACTTACATTTCATAGAGACCTCCGTCACCCGTTGGGCCACAGCCCGGATCCTTGCCCTACGGGGTTATCGTCCACTTAGCTAATATGATGATCTCTAAGTTGTTACCACTTACGATCATCAACAGGGGGGACATGATGGGAAAAATGACCTTAAAATTGTTCCCTGCCATGTGGAACTGAGCTAAAATGGTGGCCTGAGCGGAGAGACAAGTCCCCCAGCCTAAGCCCCAGCCCACTTCTGCATAACCCCCTCCAAACCACACTTTGAGCCAATCACCAGACGACACCTACCCCTTCCCCAACTCAAGGCAGTACGCAACCCATAAAAACCTGCTCAAAACCTTGCTAGGGGCTCAGTCTTTTGGGAAGGATCCCGCTGAGCCCACCGGCGTAATAAAGCTGACTCTCCTAACTCTCTGAGTGCCGCTTGGGTTCTTTCCGGTCTTGGATTCTGCTACAGACCCAAAGAAGATGAGATGAGAACTGCAAGTTCCAAGAACTTTGGACCAGCCTTCTGAGGATTGGACGCGAAGGATTTGTAGAAAATGAAGGCATAGGAAATGAAGACAGCGAGGGTGGGCACCAAGGTGTTAATAACGACAATGAGCCTAAGCTCATTGAGTTGTGTATTGGAGCAGGAGAGGTTTAGGAGAGGAAGGACATCACAGAAGTAATGGCTGATGATGTGGGATCTACATGACAGTTTCATCATGGCACTTGAATGGGACACACAGAGAGAAAGCCCAGGATAAAGGCAATCAACACAAGCAGTGGACAGACCTGAGAGGACATGATCACATTATAAAGCAGTGGGTTGCAGATGGCAACATAACGATTGTATGCCATCATAGTAGGTAACCCTCCGTCATCCACAAAGACTACAAAGAAAGAGCTGTGACATACACTCAGAATAAAGGATCACCTTCTTCTTCCCTAGGAAGTTCACCAGCATTTTGGGGGTAATGACAGGGGAATAGCAGAGATCAATGAAGGACAAGATGCTGAGGAAGTAATACATTGGGGTGTGCAGCAGAGGTCTGACTGCAATCAGGAGGATCAAGCCCAAGTTACCCATTACCGTCACCATGTAGATTCCCAGGAACAGGAGAAAGAGAGGCAGCTGGAGTTCTGGCTGCTGTGTTAAACCCACTAAGATGAACATAATTATGGAATGATTCCTGTGACCATTCTTCTTTAGAGATTTCTATGGAAATGGAAAATAAGAATTATATTAAAATGGAACTTCACTCTTTTCCCAAAGGAAACCAGATCTGCAAAAGGGAGGAGCACAGGAACAGAGACTGAATAATGAATTATAGCTCTCATTATCTCCATCCCATCTCCCTAAGGCACCCTTGCCCTCCTCCAAATTGGTCCCAGAATTTCCATCACAAAAAAAGTGTTTCTTACCTGGTTAAGAAACCACCACTTGGTTTTGGCAGCGAAACAAAAACTCCTTTTTTATGGTGAGGATTTCTATCATCGAGCCATTTACTGATAGTTAAACAGAAGAAAAGGTTGATAAAGATTCTAATTACTCTTTCAATTTCCCCAGTTTTCTCACACTCATCTCCCACAGCATCTGCAAACAAGAAGAAATGATACCTGGGGTGCTGACAGTGTCTTCGTATTTCCAATTGGAATGGTGGTGGTCATGGTGTAAAGGCATATGTCATCATTCTACCAACAAAAATGTCTCCAGTAGTAAACAGCACTGCAGACGTAGAATTATTCATATAACACCTCTGGTCCTCCACTAAGCTGAGTGAGGATGAGGGAGGCTGAAGTGTTCACTACTGGAATTTCTCAGGGGTGCAATTTCTCAGGGGTCAGCTGGCTGTAAAGTTCACAATGAGAATCTTCTCAAACCTCAACCATTCCCAGAACTGCTGGCTGGCTTGAATCGTAGTGTTACCAGAGAGTGGGCTCTTCTCAGCGTGGTGTCCAGGTTCTTGGCATCTTGAGCAAAGAACTGAATGAGATATGGAGATATAGTGAAAAAGCACTTTATTAGAAGAGATAGTACACTTCAAAGAAATAGGAATGGACCCAGGCAGAAAGCAGTGGCTCAAGGGCCATTATTAAAAAGGATAGAAAACTCCAAAGAGTTTGGAGCAGGCTGAGCAAAAGAAGAGGTTCAAAAAGAGCTCAAAATTTCAGAGGCTTAAAGGCCCGAAGGGCCAAGGACCCGGGCTCAAAAGAAGGCCTAACTGGAAAAGACGTGGAGTTTTTATCCTTTTTTCTCTAGAATGGGCTGCTCCTTTCTGGGCATGGGACCACTTGACTGACAAGAGGCTGTTACCTCATCTTTTTAGACTGCACATGTTCTTTCCCAGAATTCAAACTGTTATAATGAACTCCTGCACATAGGTATGATGTTATAATGATGGTATATGAGGCCCAAGTGAAATGAAGGCCGTTGTGGCCTTTATTGTGCAGGTGTGAGTGACTGGTCTAATCTAGTTGGGTATTTTGCACCCATTTGTTCTTCATAGTGTTACCGGAGAGTGAGTCCTTCTCAGCGCAATGCCCAGGTTCTTGGCATCTTGAACAAAGAATTGAATGAGACACAGAAATAAAGTGGTGAAAGAGTAGTTTATTAGAAGAAATAGTACACTTCAAGAAATAGAAGTGGACCTGAGCAGTAGAGAATGGCTCAAGAGCCCAAGGTGACATTATTAGGAGAAAAAACACACTCCAAAGAGTTTGGAGTGGGCTGAGAAAAAGAAGTTCGAAAGGCCTTGACTGGCGAGGACTTGGAGTTTTTATCCTTTTTCCTCTAGAATGGGCTGTTCCTTTCTAAGCATGGGACCACTTGATTGACATCTGTGATTGACAAGAGGCTATTACCTCATCTTTTTAAACTGTGCAGATGTGAGTGACCAGTTTAATCTAGTTGGGTATTTTGTATACCCATTTGTTCCTCATAGGGGCAGATAATTACAACGAAAAGGGGAAGTTTTGGGTGGAGAGGGGAGGTCTTTTGGGCGGTTGAATACTATGGGTTATGCAGGAATGCAGAGACCCCATGGTTATCTCTAACAGTCTGCCTTGTTTTTCCCTTGAGAGATGTGATCCCCATAAAATCTCTATGGGAAGTTGAGGGGCAGAAGGTCTGTTTTTCTGTATCTGCTTCCTGCTGGGCAGGTGTGTAGAGCTGTCCCCACCTATTGCGGGTTCACAGAACTCTCACTCTATCTGATCTTTGATGAGAGGAAAGGGTCCCGAGATCCACCTGAAAGACCATGCTGGCTTCTTTGGTTGGGACTGGCAATCTTGCTGGGGTACCCTCTGTATCCCCAAGGCCCCTGAATGAGGAAAACTAGATTTTAATTAATAAATCCTTTATCTCTATAGAGCCTGTGGCCATTCAACCAGTCATTTAAGTGGTGTCAATTGTCTGGGAGCTGGGCCCAGAATGGGTTGGAAAGAACATTAGGCTTCAGTGATTACAATCAACAAGTATACTGGCCTGGGGGGTCCGGAATGGCTTGGGGGATGTTGAGAAGTCACAGGCTTTTAAGTACAGTGGTACCTCGGTTTTCAAATATAATCTGTTCCAGAAGACCGTTGGAGTTCTGAAACTTTCGAAAACAGCTGACAGCTAGGCCTAAGGATCTTGCACTCAGTGGAAGCCGCGTCACATGTTCGACTTCTGAGGCATGTTCGAAAATTGAAGCATTTACTTCCGGGTTTACAGAGTTCGTAAACTGAAATGTTCATCAATGGAGACATTCGAAAATCGAGGTACTACTGTAGTTATCAGAAGCAGGGGTGAGAGTCATTCTGTGATTCAGGCTAGGAGCAATCTTTAGTCTAGGATTCAGAAACTGATTAGAAAAGTAATCAAAGCCAGGGCCTAAGGAGCTAAGAAACTAGGGAAAAGTAGACTTAAAATGTGTATAGTGAGGGGCTTTCCCATACCACTTGCAGTGAACTACTATCTTCTTACTTATGAGACCCCCAAACCCCACTGAACAGCCCTTACTGTGATAGGAAGAAATGCTGAGTATATCTGTAATGAATGTTACTGGTGTAAATCTTGAACTTTCTGAAGCTCAGTATCCTTGGCGGTTTGGTTTCTGGATCTGAAGAAATAAAAGATTACAGTATGCTGTATTTTTCTCAGAAGAAGTAGTAAAAATCCAGTTAATCCATCCTGTTGCAAGATGAACTTGTTCCCCAATGGAGCCATTTTAGATAGATGTGTATTTTGGTAGTATTCTAGTTACTCTTTCTTCCCATTTAGGAATATTCAATAGTGCTTCATTGCCTTCATAAAAAAATCCAAATTCTTTACCTAACATTTAAGGCCTATAATAATCGGGCCCCAGCCTTAACTTTTAAGCTTTTATTTCCGAATCCCATACTAGCCCTCAAGTATGCTGCACTCCATCCACATAAGATAGTTTGCATGTCATTCCAATACACTGGAAGGCTTTCATGCCTATGCACCATACAAATGTTTTGTCTGCCTGTCTCAATTGTATTTTATCTACATTTAAGCTGAGCTAAAGATGAACGATATAATACAATTTTATTCTACACGACCTCATGTTGAAGTCACTGGCACCCTCTTTGTCTCTGTAACAGTCCATAACAGTCTATATACTTTCATTTTAATATGAAGTGTTTATGTGACAGCTATCTCTTTTCTACTAAAACTCCCTGCACTAGGCTTTAAGCAATTCAAAGACAGGGACAATAGCTCCCCATCTTTGTGCCCCTAATGCCTAAATTATAGTGGACATTCCATATAGATGCAGAAATGTATGATGTCCATGGCCATTCCTCAAAGGTAATGAGGTTATATAGGAGGGAGTAAGGACAGTTATCTGTCACTTTTTTTTGTTTGTTTTTTGCACAAGTTGACTTACCAGCATCTTTTAATCAAAATCTAATTAAAGTTTTCTTCTCTTTATTTAGATGCCAGAGTTTTAAATTATTACATATCAAACATATGTAACTACACATAAATGGATAAATATAACTCATCTACTATTTTTATTTTAGTACAGATCTTTTTTATTAAAGTTTATTGGGGTGACAATTGTTAGTAAAGTTACATAGATTTCAGGTATACAATTCTGTATTACATCATCTATATCTCACATTATGTGTTCACCACCCAGAGTCAGTTCTCTTTCCATCACCATATATTTGACCCTATTTACTCTCTTCTTTAGTACAGATTTTTTCGTTTGTTTCTTAGTCCTTATTCATAGAGCCTTTAATTAACTACTCCTCGGTTAACTTTCTATGTGTTCACATAATTTTATACATACATACGCACACAGTTTTGTTATTTGCTTAGAATGTATATTACACAAAATTTACTTTTGCATCTTTCCTTGTCATTCAAAAATACCTTTTAGAATATTCTTTCAAGGCAGAGTGGAAATTTAATTCATTGTTTTAAATAGTGACATGATATTCAGTGATGTAGATATACCATAGTATATTTATATCTTTTTATTGATAAGCATTACTTTTTCCTAGATTAAAAAAGAATCTACTAGTAAATATAACGTCATTTAAAAATCTACACACACATACGTATTTCAGTGTTTTATTTCTATGAAATAATTTCCAGGAAGAGACATCATGGGTCAAAGAGCTTGTAAATTTTTCTTTATATAAATGGTGCAAACTTGATTTCCAAAACAAAAAAACACAAACAAACCTTTAATAAATAAGTTTCAGTCACAATACATGAGTACTTTTTTTCTGCATCTCCACTAGCAATATGTATTATCTGTTTTTTGTCAGTGTATTGGGTGTTACACGATAAGTCATTGTTATGTAATTTGCTTTTTTTGTTTTCTAATGAATGTTAGCACGTTTTTATATGTTTTTGGCCAATTTTGATTTGTTCTTTTTTTTAATTTATTGGGGTGACAATTGTTAGTAAAATTCCATAGATTTCAGGTGTACAATTCTGTATTACATCATCTATAAATCCCATTGTGTGTTCACCACCCAGAGTCAGCTCTCCTTCCATCACCATATATTTGATCCTCTTTACCCTCATTTACCACCTCCCGCCCCCCCTTACCCTCTGGTAACCCCTAAACTATTGTCTGTGTCTATGAGTTCTTGTTTCTCATTTGTTTGTCTTGTTCTTTTGTTGTTTTTGGTTTATATACCACATATCAGTGAAATCATATGGTTCTCTGCTTTTTCTGTCTGACTTATTTCGCTTAGCATTATCTCAAGATCCATCCATGTTGTCACAAATGGTCCTAGTTCATCTTTTCTTACCACCGAACAGTATTCCATTGTGTATATATACCACAACTTCTTTATCCATTCATCTATCAAAGGACATTTTGGTTGTTTCCATGTCTTGGCCACCGTAAACAAAGCTGCAATGAACATAGGAGCACACATGTCTTTATGTATAAATGTTTTCAGGTTTTTTTGGTAGATACCCAAGAAAGGGATTGCTAGGTCATATGGTAATTCTATTCGTAATTTTTTGAGGAACCTCCACACTGCCTTCCATAATGGCTGCACTAATCTGCATTCCCACCAATAGCATATGAGGGCTCCTTTTTCTCCACAGCCTCTCCAACACTTGTTACTATTTGTCTTGTTGATGATAGCCATTCTACCTGGGGTGAGGTGATATCTCATTGTGGTTTTTATTTGCATTTCTCTGATGATTAGTGATGTTGAGCATTTTTTTATATGTCTATTTGCCATGTGTATGTCCTCTTTGGAGAATGTCTCTTCAGGTCCTCTGACCATTTTTCAATTGGGTTGTTTGTTTCTTTGTTGTTGAGTTTCATGAGTTCCTTACATATATTGTGGATATTAGACCCTTATCGGAGGCAATGTTTGCAAAAATCTTCTCCCATTCAGTGGGTTGCCTCTTTATTTTGTCAATGGTTCCTTTTGCTGTGCAGAAGCTTTTAAGTTTTATATAGTCCCATTCGTTTATTTTAGCTTTTACTTCCCTTGCCTTTGGAGTCAAATTCATAAAATGCTCTTTGAAACAAAAGTCCATAAGTTTAGTACCTATGTTTTCTTCTATGCAGTTTATTGTGTCAGGTCTTATGCTTAAGTCTTTGATCCAGTTTGAATTAATTTTGGTACATGGTGACAGATAGCAGTCCAGTTACATTCTTTTGCACGTGGCTATCCAATTCTCCCTTCACCATTTATTGAAGAGGCTGTCTTTTCTCCATTGTATGTTTTTCCTTCTTTGTCAAAAATTATCTGTCCATATTTATGTGGTTTGATTTCTGGGTTCCCAATTCTATTCCATTGGTCTACATGACTGTTTTTCTGCCAATACCATCCTGTTTTGATTATTGTAGCCCTGTAGTACAAGCTAAAGTCAGGGTGTGTGATCCCTCCGGTATTGTTCTTTTCTCTCAAGATTGCTTTGGCTAGTCAGGGTCTTTTGTGGTTCCAAACAAATCTGATGATTTTTTGTTCTATTTCTTTAAAAAATGCCATTGGGATTTTGATGGGGATTGCATTGAATCTGTATGTTGCTTTGGGTGATATGGCCATTTTAACTATGTAGATTCTTTCACTCCATGAGCATGGAATGTCTTTGCATTTCATTGTGTCTTCTTCAATTTCTTTAAAAAATATCTTATAGTTTTCAGCATATAGGTCTTTCACATCCTTGGTTAAGTTTATTCCTAGGTATTTTATTCTTTTTACTGCAATTGCAAAAGGAATTGTTTTTTGTATTTCTTTTTCTGAGATTTCATTGTTAATATATAGGAATGCAATGGACTTTTGTACGTTGATTTTGTAGCCAGCAAATTTACTGTAGTCGTTGATTGTTTCTAATAGCTTTTTGGTGGAGTCTTTAGGATTTTCTATATATAGCATCATGTCAACTGCAAAGAGTGACAATTTAACTTCCTCATTCCCAATTTGGATGCCTTTTATTTCTTTCTCTTGCCTGATTGCCCTGGCAAGGACTTCCAACACTATGTTGAAAAGCAGAGGTGATAGGGGACAGCCCTGTCATGTTCCTGAACGTAGAGCAAAGGGATTAAGTTTTTCACCATTAATTATGAGATTAGCTGAGGGTTTGTCATATATGGCCTTTATTATGTTAAGGTATTTTCCTTCTATACCTATTTTATTAAGTGTTTTAATCATAAATGGATGTTGTATCTTGTCAAATGTTTTTTCTGCATCAATTGATAGAATCATATGATTTTTGTCCTTTATTTTCTTTATGTGATGTATCACATTGATGTATTTGCGGATGTTGAACCATCCTTCTGCCCCTGGGATGAACCCCACTTCGTCGGAATGAATAATCTTTTGAATGCATTGTTGTATTCGATTTGCTAGAATTTTGCTTAGGTTTTTTGCATCTGTATTCATCAGAGATAGTGGTCTGCAATTCTCTTTTTTTGTGTTGTCCTTACCAAGTTTTGGTATCAGGGTAATGTTGGCCTCATAATATGAGTTAGGGAGTACTGTCTCTTCTTCAGTTTTTTGGAAGAGTTTGAGAAGGATTGGTATTAGATCCTCTTTGAAGGTTTGGTAGATTTCACTAGTGAAGCCATCTGGGCCCGGACTTTTGCTTTTAGGAAGGTTTTGGATGACTGATTCAATTTTGTTACTGGTGATTGGTCCGTTTAGATTTTCCAGTTCTTCATGGTTCAGCGTAGGAAGGCTATATGTTTCTAAGAACTTGTCCATTTCTTCTAGGTTATTGAATTAGGTGGCATATAGTCCTTCATAGTATTCTTGGATGATCCTTTGTATTTCTGTGGCATCCGTGATAACTTCTCCTTTTTCATTTCTGAGTAAGTTTGTTAGTGTCTTCTCTCTTTTTACCTTAGTGAGCCTAGCCAAGGGTTTGTCAATTTTGTTAATCTTTGCAAAGAACCTGCGATTTGTCACATTAATTTTTTCTATTGTCTTTTGGTTCTCTATTTCATTTAGTTCTGCTCTGATTTTTGTTATTTCCTTTCTTCTGCTGACCTTGGGTTTCATTTGTTCTTCTTTTTCTAGTTCTTTAAGGTGTAATGTGAGGATATTTATCTGAGATTTTTCTTGTGTCTTGAGATAGGCCTGTAATGATATAAATTTCCCCTTAATTTGCTTTCACTGCATCCAAAAAATTTTGGTAGGATGTATTTTCATTCTCATTTGTTTCTATGTATCTTTTGATCTCTCCTCTAATTTCTTCTTTGACCTGGTCATTCTTTAAAAGTGTGCTGTTTAATTTCCATGTATTTGTGGTATTTCCTGCTTTCTTTTTGCAGTTGATATCTAATTTCAAAGCCATGTGATTAGAGAATATGCTTGGTATGATTTTAATCTTCTTAAATTTGCTGAGGTTAGTTTTATGTCCCAATATATGGTCTATTCTTGAGAATGTTCAATGTACACTAGAAAAAAATGTGTAGTCTGATGTTTTAGGATGAAGTACTCTATAAATGTCAGTTATGTCTATTTCATCTAATGTGTCATTTAGGGCTGCTATTTCACTATTATTTTCTGTTTGGATGATCTATCCATAGCTGTCAATGATGTATTTAAGTCCCCTACTATAATTGTGCTTTGGTCAATTTCTCCCTTTAGTTCTGTTAGTAGTTGCTTAGTATATTTTGGTGCTCCCTGATTGGGGCATAAATATTGATGACTGTTATGTCTTCTTGTTGTATAGTCCCCTTTACCATTATGAAATGTCCATCTTTGTCTCTTGTTACCTTTTTCACCCTGAAGTCTGTTTCATCTGATATCAGTATAGCTACACCTGATTTTCTCTGGATACCATTCGCTTAGTGTGTCAATTTCCACCTTTCACTTTGAGTCTATGATTGTCCTTGTAACTGAGATGTGTCTCTTGGAGACAGCATATGGTTGGGTTTATTTATTTATATTTTTTAAAGATTTTATTAGGGAAGGGAAACAGGACTTTATTGAGGAACAGGGTGTACTTCTAGGACTTTTTTCCAAATCAAGTTGTTGTCCTTTCAATCTTAGTTGTGGAGGGTGCCGTTCAGCTTCAAGTTGTTGTCCTTTTAGTCTTAGTTGTGGAGGGCACAGCTCAGCTCCCGGTCCAGTTGCCATTGCTAGTTGCAGGGGACACAGACCACCATCACTTGTGGGGAGTCGAACCAGCAACCTGGTGGTTGAGAGGACATGCTCCAACCAACTGAGCCATCTGGGAGCCAGCGGCAGCTCAGTTCAAGGTGCCGTGTTGCATCTTAGTCGCAGGGGGTGCTGCCCACCATCCCATATGGGACTCGAGGAATTGGACTGGCAACCTTGTGGTTGAGAGCCCACTGGCTCATGTGGGAATTGAACCGGCAGCCTTCAGAGTTAGTAGCATGGAGCTCTAACCGCCTGAGCAACGGGGCCGGACCCTGGGTTTAGTTTTTTGACCCAATCTGCTATGCTGTTCCTTTCTATTGGTGTGTTCAGTCCATTTACATTTAGGGTTATTATTGATATGTGAGGATTTCTTATCATTCTATCTGCAGTTTTCTGGTAAGACTGTGTCTCCATTGTTTCCTTGCCTTTTTGTTGTTGTCCATTATTTCTGTGTGGTGGTATGCTATGATTTTTCCCTCTGTTTCTTCTTTTATTACATATATATTTCACTTCTGGATTTTTGTTTTTGAGTGGTTACCCTTAATTTTATGTAAAAGAAAGTTTGATATTTGGCAATTTCCCAAAGAGACTAATCTCATAGTCAAGTTGAGACATTTCCCCCAAATCATACAATAAATTAATGGCTTAAATTAGAACCCAAGTCTCCATTGTCCTATGACCAGGCTCTTTACAGCACAGCGCAATGCCCAAGTATGCTTCAAGACCACTTGTATATAATTGTAATGAGAATCAGGAAATGAACTGAAAGGACTCTATGGTCAGAGAAGGCAGGGGAAGGAAACTGTCAACTTTCCTACAGTTGTATCCAGTTATTCTGTACTTCTACATAGAGGCAACTTCATAAACTATCAATCATATTTCTCTCCACTCTTCTGGGCTTTCTTTAAATTTCTGCTGAGGTTCCTTCTGAGATAGTAGCTCAAAATTGAGTTCTTTCCTTCAAATAAAGGCTGAGCTGAGGGCAGAGTCTCTGAGCATTCCTCAGGGCCAGGGTGCATATCTTATCTTTGTCTCTCCTGTACCCAGCACTTTGTGGGCTCTTACTACATGTCCTCAGGGTGCCCTGAAGAGCTGTTGTGAGTCTATTTTTAAAAATGGACAGGTCTAATCCACAGGTCTAGTCAGACTGGGATTGACTGGAGAACAGAAGTGGGCATTGAGGACAAAGAATGCAGGGGGGGTTGGGGGGGCGGGCAGGCAAGAAGGAGATGGGTCAAACCAGCCATGACCAAGAGAAGCAGCCAGGAAAGCAGAGGTCCATGGCTGAGGGTGTGTCAGAAAAGCAGTGACAGCAGGGTGCACGTGCTCAAGGTCAGCACCACTCTGCTGTACTGATGGTCACTCCAGGTGACTCTTCCTTCATATTCTAATGTTTTGGTCAATAAATGTAAAAATGGAAAGGCATGACTTGGATATCTCAGAACACTGAGGCGAATAAACCCCCCAAAAAAGAGTAGGTCAGGAATCTTTGGTTAGATGACTTAATCACAATTACGCTGCTCGGTGGAAGTGAACGAGACCAGGCTACTTGGCATATTTTTCTTTGCAGCAGCAAGCTGAGGAAAAATGATCCCAACCTTTGGGTGCCTTTGTCTGACAGAGTATTGTGGTTCAGAAAAACCATAAAGAAGAACTAAAAATTTCATATCTGGGAGCCAAGAAGATTCAAACTGAAGAAAATCAGATCATAACTAGACTTATGGGTGGATCACTTTGTAAGGTGTATAAATGTCTCAACACTATGTTGTATACCTGAAAATAATATAATACAATATAATATGTCAACTGTAATTGAAAATTAAAATAAGAAAGAAAGAAAATCAGGTCACAGACTTAAGGGAGTTTTACTTGAATTTGAAACTTAGACTGTTTTTTTCTTAGCTAGATTTTAACAAAGAGTAGAGACTGTGTATCTAACTCTGCTCCCTGATGCTGCAATACAAATGCCAGATTTTCAAGCAACATTGGAAAAAAAAGGAAGTCAAACCACGTTTATATTTTCTCATGCTAATACCAAAGAAGCAGACAGAATGGATGTCCCAGAATCCCAACAAGTAACCCCAAGTCCAGGGCGTGAAAAATCAGAGGCTCAAATTAAAGTGTTACCTTGCTGTCAAAAGAACTGTGAAAAACTGCTGTGCCCTTTTCTAGCAATCCCAATGAGCTTATGTATTTTCATGTTGAGGTGTTAAATATTGCCAAAGAGAGGGCATTCTATAGGTATTTAGGTCAAATGCTAGGATTTCTTTTAACCCCTTAGAATCCTAACCAAATTCTAAGGATGCTAAATTGAGATCCTAAAACTGACCTAACAAACTTTTTCTGGAACGTTAAGAGAGTAATCACAAATATTGTTTTAAAAAAAAATCTCTCTGGTTTCAGACAGAACTTCATTATCTCTTCCTGTCCCCCTAAAATGATCCATGTGTGAAACGTCCTTGGAGCATCAATGACATTATGGTTCTTGCCTCCCACTTGTGATTAAATTCAGGCTGGATTCTTGACTGGGTGAGGATCACCTTCCTTGCCTGGTCACACCCTAAAGAATTATTTCAGGTTTTAAGACAAAGGGAAAGTCATCACTTTCAAACTTTCTTACCCAGGCAGCTTTCTGCAGGCCATTCAGAAGCCCTAAACTTGACACTAAAAGATGACTTCCAAAGAAACTGGACCCATAGAAATAGGAAGTAGAATGGTGGTTGACAGGAGATGGGGGATGAGGAAAATGAGATGTTGGTTAAAGGGTACAGACTCCCAGTTCTAAGATAAATAAGATCTGGGGATCAAATGCACAGCATTGTAATTATAATTAGTAATACTGTATTATATACTTGAAAGTTGTTAAGAGAGGACATGTTATCACCACACACAAGAATCATGATTATGTGAGGGGATGGAGGTGTTAATTAACCTTATTGTGGTAATCATTTTGCAATATATATGTATTTAATCATCACATTGTACACCTCAAATGCTCATATGTTATATGTCAATAATATCTCAATAAAACTGAAAAAAAGAAACAAAAATAAAGACAAGAATTGAAACAAAGCCTAAGTAGATGATGATAATTCCTGGGGTTTCTTCCTACAGGTGCTCAGTGTAGAGAAATCCCTTAATTTGTAATTAAAACAAACAAAACAAAATGGTTCAAGGGGAACTCATAGTTTCTAGTAAAATGTGTTATTCACCACAGGTGTATTTTACCTAGAGAGTGACTGAATGACTGCATGTGTGAATGCTAGCAGCATGGTGGCAGGGGCACATAGGAAGTTCAATAGTTTAGGTGAGAGAGAGAGAGAGAGAGAGAGAGAGAGAGAGAGAGAGAGAGAGAGAGAGAGAGAGAGAGAGAAAGAGAGAGAGAGAGAGAACTGAGAAAGAACAGTGTGCCAAGAAATTATTAACAATCTAGTCTTTATTTTGGAAAGATAAATGAAATCAACCCTCTCTGTTTCTCCCCTAGTGAGACAGGTTAATTAGTAGGACTGCTAGGTAGATAGGGAGATCCCTGCTGGAATAAAGAAAAGACAGCCATATCCTAAAACTTCAGGTTTTGAAATCACTCCTTTGCTCCAGGACATCATGTAACAAAGCTTTGAGGATAATCATTAAATTCCTTTTGGCTTGACAAACGGAGCAGATCTGATAGATAAGAGTAGGTTACTTTGCGAGATACATCATCAAAATGGTGGCATGAGGTGAGCCTTTGGAAATCTCCCCTGGAATTTACAACTAATCGAACAAACTCAACAAAGGACTCCCTGCATAGCAGACAGGCAAGACGAAGAGTCTCACTACTGAATTCACCTAAAGGTGGGCAAATTGTGCAAGCAGGGAAGGAGGGAAGGGAGAAGTGCGGAGTCAGAGCCGCACGGGGGCAGGACGCAGACCTAGCTCAGTGCTCTGAGCTCGCTGCATCCCTGAACTACCACAGATGCAGGAGAGGGAAGAACTCGGACTGCTAGGGCTCCATTTAGGGCCCAGAGAACTGAGGGGACAGCATATAACACAGCTGAATCCAATGCTCACTGCAGAGACCTCAGAGCAAAGACTGAGGGAAGAGGCTGAAAACGGCAGTTTAAGCCTTCACTGCTGCAGAGAACAGAAGCCTTAGGCACTGAGACTAGCTGCCCCCTCCGTACCCTCCCAGAGTTTGCCCCGCCCACACTGGCCCAGTGCTAGAAGCAGAACAGTAGCAGTGTCAGACCAAAAAAACAGAATATTTGCTGTTCTGAGAACTGTGGTCTGCAGACACAGATTCGCAGCCCAACTAGTTCCGGCAAAGGGGAGGGAGTTGTGGAAGCAGGACCGGCTGTGGTGATGGTCACCGTCATTGCTCTGGGCCAATTCTCATAACTCACCGCGTCCCTGTCCACACCTATCTGGGCGGATCCCTGCAGGAGTAAACAGAACTTCTGAAACACACAGGCTCTGAATCTGGTGCAGGAAGAGCTTTGGAACTTCAAAACTCTCCGCATCCACACAGGGACGCGGTGCCCTATGACACAGTTGAACTGTTAACAGAGGAGAAGCCTGCCTTCCAGGGAATCCCCAGATTGTGGGAGTAGCTAGAATAGTGCAGAGAAAACAGAACACTACAGTGTGTGAGAGAAAAAAAGGCTAGAGTCTGAGACAAAATAAAACATTCTACAAACATGTACTGGAAAACAAAAGAAAGACCTCTTCCTATCAACCTGTTGCAGAACCCACTCTTATAGATGTCTAGGAAGAGAAATAATAAATCATTAATTGCCACGAATAACTAAGGCAACAAGACAGCTCAGAAAGAAAGTGAAACTCTCCAGAAAATGAAGTTAAAAACATGGAAATATATGACATAAATCACAGAGAATTCAAGTTTGCAGTTCTGAAAAAACTCAACAAGATGCAAGAAGACACAGAAAAGCAGTTTAACGAACTCAGAAACACAATCAAAGAACAACATGAGCATTTTACCAAAAAGATTGAAATATTAAAAAAGAACAAAGCAGAATTTCTGGAGATTAAGAACTCAATAGAAGAAATTAAGAATGAAATAGCAGTTTAGAAAGTAGAGTTGACCAGATGGAGGAAAGAATCAGTGACATCGAAGATAGACACCTGGAAATGACACGGATGGAAGAAGAAAGAGAATTAAGATTTAAAAGAAATGAAAGAACACTACAAGAACTTTCTGACTCCATCATAAAGAGCAATATAAGAATAATGGGCACACCAGAAGGAGAAGAAAGAGAGAAGGGAACAGAGAGTATATTCAAACAAATAGTTGATGAGAACTTCCCAAACTTGTGGAAAGAACTGGATCCTCGATCCAAGAAGCAAATACAACACCTACTTACCTCAAACCAACAGGTCTTCTCCAAGGCACATTGTATTGAAGCTGTCTAAAATCAACGACAAAGAAAGAATACTCAAGGCAGCCAGGGTAAAGAAGACAGTAACCTAGAAAGGAAAGCCCATTAGATTATCATCAGATTTCTCAGTAGAAACTCTACAAGCCAGGAGGGAGTGGAAACAAATATTCAAACTATTGAAAGAGAGAAATTATGAGCAAAGAATAATATACCCAGCAAAGATATCCTTTAGATATGAAGGAGGAATAAAGACCTTTCCAGACATACAGAAGCTGAGGGAATTTTCTAATACACGACCTACACTACAAGACACTAAAGGAGGCTATTTGACCACCATCAATAGGGACAATTTGTGGCAACCAAAACATAAAAAGGGGGAGAGAAAAGGCCTCAACTGGAATATGGGAATGGAGAAAGTAGGCATGCTGAAGAAAATGGAATACACTAAATATCAAACTTTCTTTTACAAAAACTTAAGGGTAATCACTCAAAATAATCCAGAACTGAAATATATACTGTAATAGAAGAAACAGAGGGAAACATCACAGAATACCACCAGACAGAAATAATAGACAACAACAAAAAGGCAAAGAAACAATGGAGACACAGTCTTAACAGAAAACTAAAGATAGAATGATAGTAAATCCTCACAAATCAATAATCACCCTAAATGTAAATGGACTGAACTCACCAATAAAAAGGCACAGAGTTGCAGATTGGATCAAAAAAATAAACCTAACCATATGCTGTCTCTAGGAGACACATCTCAGCTACAAGGACAAGCATAGACTCAAAGTGAAAGGGTGGAAATTGACACTCCAAGCAAATGGTATCCTGAGAAAATCAGATGTAGCTATACTGATATCAGATGAAACAGACTTCGTGGTGAAAAAGGTAACAAGAGACAAAGATGGACATTTCATAATGGTAAAGGGGACTATACAATAAGAAGACATAAGAGTCATCAACATTTATGCCCCCAATCAGGGAACACCGAAATATACCAAGCAACTACTAACAGAACTAAAGGAAAAACTTGACCAAAGCACAATTACACTAGGGGACCTAAATGCATTGACAGCTATGGATAGATCATCCAAACCGAAAATAAATAATGAAATAGCAGCCCTAAACGACACATTAGATGAAATAGACATAACTGACATTTATAGAGTACTTCATCCTAAAACATCAGACTACACATTTTTTTCTAGTGTACATTGAACATTCTCAAGGATAGACCATATATTGGGAAATAAAACTAACCTCAGCAAACTTAAGAAGATTGAAATCATACCAAGCGTATTCTCTAATCACAGGGCTTTGAAATTGGATATCAACTGCAAAAAGAAAGGAGAAAAAACCATAAATACATGGAGATTAAACAACATACTTATAAAGAACAACCGGGTCAAGGAAGAAATTAGAGGAGAGATCCAAAGATACATAGAAACAAATGAGAATGAAAATACATCCTACCAAAATTTTTTGGATGCAGTGAAAGCAAATTAAGGGGAAATTTATATCATTACAGGCCTATCTCAAGAAACAAGAAAAATCTCAAATAAATAACCTCACATTACACCTTAAAGAACTAGAAAAAGAAGAACAAATGAAACCCAAGTTCAGCAGAGGAAAGGAAATAATAAAAATCAGAGCAGAACTAAATGAAATAGAGAACAAAAAGACAATAAAAAAATTACTGTGACAAAGAGCTGGTTCTTTGAAAAGATTAAGAAAATTGACAAACCCTTGGCTAGGCTCATTAAGATAAAAAGAGAGAAGACACTAATAAACAAAATTAGAAATGAAAAAGGGGAAGTTATCATGGATGCCACAGAAATACAAAGGATCATCCAAGAATACTATGAAGGACTATATGCCACCTAATTCAATAACCTAGAAGAAACGGACAAGTTCTTAGAAACATATAGCCTTTCAAGGCTGAACCATGAAGAACTGGAAAATCTAAACAGACTGATCACCAGTAATAAAATCGAATCAATCATCCAAAACCTTCCCAAAAGTAAAAGTCCAGGCCCAGATGGCTTCACTAGTGAATTCTACTAAACCTTCAAAGAGGATCTAATATCAATCCTTTTCAAACTCTTCCAAAAAATTGAAGAAGAGACAGTACTCCCTAATTCACTTTTTGAGGCCAATATTACCCTGATACCAAAACCTTGTAAAGACAACACAAAAAAAGAGAACTGCAGACCAATATCTCTGATGAATACAGATGCAAAAATCCTAAACAAAATCCTAGCAAATTGAATGCAACAACGCATTAAAAAGATTATTCATCACGACCAAGTGGGGTCTATCCAGGGGCACAAGGATGGTTCAACATCCGCAAATACATCAATGTGATACATCACATAAACAAAATAAAGGACAAAAATCATATGATTATATCAATTGATGCAGAAAAAGCATTTGACAAGATACAACATCCATTTATGATTAAAACACTTAATAAAGTAGGTATAGAAGGAAAATACCTTAGCATAATAAAGGCCATATATGACAAACCCTCAGCTAATCTCATAATTAATGGTGAAATGGTGAAGCCCTTTGCTCTATGTTCAGGAACACAGTAAGGCTGTCCCCTATCACCTCTGCTTTTCAACATAGCGTTCGAAGTACTCGCCAGAGCAATCAGGCAAGAGAAAGAAATAAAAGGCATCCGAATTGGGAATGAGGAAGTTAAATTGTCACTCTTTGCAGATGACATGATGCTATATATAGAAAATCCTAAAGACTCCACCACAAAGCTATTAGAAACAATCAACGAATACAGTCAAGTTGCCAGTTACAAAACCAATGTACTAATGTCCATTGCGTTCCTACATACTAACAATGCAATCTCAGAAAAAGAAATTAAAAAAAAATTCCTTTTGCAATTGCAGCAAAAAGACTAAAATACCTAGGATTAAATTTAACCAAGGATGTTAAAGACCTACATGCTGAAAACTATAAGACATTTTTGAAAGACATTGAAGAAGACACAAAATAATGGAGAGACATTCTGTGCTCATGGATTGGAAGAATCAACATTGTTAAAATGGCCATATCACCCAAAGCAACATACAGATTCAATACAATCCCCATCAAAATCCCAATGGCATTTTTTAAAGAAATAGACCAAAAAATCATCAGATTTATTTGGAACCACAAAAGACCCTGAATAGCCAAAGCAATCCTAAGAAAAAAGAACAATGCTGGAGGTATCATACACCCTGACTTTAGCTTGTACTAACAAGGCAAGAATAATAAAAACAGCATGGTATTGGCAGAAAAACACACGTAGACCAATGGAATAGAATTGAGAATTGAGAATTCAGAAATAAAACCACATAAATATGGACAGATAATTTTTGACAAAGAAGTAAAAAACATACAATGGAGAAAAGACAGCCTCTTCAATAAATGGTACTGGGAGAATTGAAAAGCCTCGTGCAAAAGAATGAAACTGGACTGGTATCTGTCACCATGTACCAAAATTAATTCAAAATGGATCAAAGACTTAAGCATAAGACCTGGAACAATAAACTGCATAGAAGAAAACATAGGTACTAACCTTATGGACCTTGGGTTCAAAGAGCGTTTTATGAATTTGACTCCAAAGGCAAGGGAAGTAAAAGGTAAAATAAATTAATGGGACTATATCAAACTTAAAAGCTTCTGCACAGACAAAGAAACCATTGACAAAATAAAGAGGCAACCAACTGAATGGGAGAGCAGTTTTGCAAACAGTGCCTCCGATAAGGAGCTAATATCCAAAATATGCCAGGAACTCATGCAACTCAACAACAAAAAAAACAAACAACCCATTTGAAAAATGGGCAGAGGACCTGAAGAGACATTTCTCCAAAGAGGACATACAAATGGCAAATAGACAGATGAAAAAATGTTCACCATCAGTAATCATCAGAGAAATGCAAATAAAAACCACAATGAGATATCACCTCACCCCAGTTAGAATAGCTATCATCAACAAGACAAATAGTAACAAGCGTTGGAGAGGCTGTGGAGAAAAAGCAACCCTCATACAATGCTGGTGGGAATGCAGACTGCTGCAGCCACTATGGAAGGCAGTGTGGAGATTCCTCAAAAAACTATGAATAGAATTACTGTATGACCCAGCAATCCCTCTCCTGGATATCTACCCAAAATATCTGAAAATGTTTATCCATAAAGACACGTGTGCTCCAATGTTCATTGCAGCTTTTTTTTCGGTGGCCAAGACATGGAAACAATCAAAATGTCCTTCGATAGATGAATGGATAAAGAAGTTGTGGTATATATACACAATGGAATACCATTTGGCAGTTAGAAAAGATGAAATAGGACCATTTGTGACTACATGGATGGATCTTGAGATTATAATGCTAAGCGAAATAAGTCAGACAGGAAAAGCAGAGAACCATATGATTTCACTGATATGTGGTATATAAACCAAAAACAACAAAAGAACAAGACAAACAAATGAGAAACAAAAACTCATAGACACAGACAATAATTTAGTGGTTACCAGAGGGTCAGTGGGGAGAGGGGTGGTAGAGGAGTTTAGAGGGGATCAAATATATGGTGATGGAAGGAGAGCTGACTCTGGGTGGTGAACACACAATGGGATTTAGAGATGATGTAATACAGAATTGTACACCTGAAATCTATGTAACTTTACTAACAATTGTCACCCCAATAAATTAAAAAAAATGTGTCTGTGTTTTTTCTCTCTCGCTCATATATATATATATATATATATATATATATATATATGAGCGAGAGAGAGAGAGAGAGAGAGAGAGAGAGAGAGAGAGAGCTTGAATACAATACGTATTATACATACACAGAACTTGGAAACAATAATAAAAACATACATATGTATGTATGTATTTTAACATAGCACAGAGGATATTTTTTTAATCTGTGATTCATTTGGACTTTTATTGTTGCTATTTCTAGGTTTAGTCTACAATTTCATCTTAAACTCAATAAAGATTGTATTATTTACCAAAACTAGTAAAATCAATACTTATTTAACAGGAGTCCAGATAAGCCCAAAAGAGATTCATTAAGTCTGATAAAGTGGTAGGTTTCATTATTCATGGTGAGATGATCTGTTTTGCATCCACATTTATTTGTTGGGATAGATGCACCATGAGAACTGGGGCCACATCTGCATATTTTAGTGCTGGATTCACGGTGCCAAATACAGGGCCCAGCACACCGTAGGTGCTCATTTCAATGCTTCTTACATGGATATAGGAAAATGAAAAAAAGCAGAAGTTGCCAGCATCCAGAAAGCAGCAGATGTGTGTGGGAGGTGGGAAATGAAGAACCGAGGAAGTAGAATTTTGTATCAGGAGCTGGTAACGGAACCTCAGAGATTGTGGCTGTACTCCTATGGACTGCTCTTTGAGTTCCAGTTAGAGAGAGCAGCAGGAAAATCTGACAGAACCTCAGCGGCACAAGCAGCCATTCTTCTTTGCAGAGCAGTGTATCCTCTGACTTTGGGGAAGGAGAAGGTTAGTGGAGGCCTCTAGTGTGCTGCCAGTGAGATGATTGGTTCCTAAGCCAATCAGATCCTTCTGGAGACTCCCAGAACTTCCTGCATTAGTTTGTAGAAGCACAAACAAAGAAAAGTATCTATTTTAATGAATCATTAGCAGTTTTAAAATCTTAGAATTAGAAGTTTTCCAGTGCAACCATCCCCATCCATGGTGAAATACCATTTAAGATATCTATGGAAGATGGCCATTCAGTTTTTGCCCAGATATTGCTAGCTATGGTCATTTAGAAGAAGTGCCATTTCCAACTCCTCAGATTACAGATATTATAGCTCTAAGAAAAGTATTTTTCCTAGACTCTATCAATCACTTGGAAAATCCACAAACCCTTTAAAATGTTACAAAGAAGTAAAACAAGAATTGCTTTTATTTTACAAAATACTAAGTTCTTATGGGGGAGCAGGACTGTAATTAAAAAGCACAACACTAGTCTTGCCCTCCAAAAATTAACTTTGGGGAGAGACAAATCTTCTAATCCCTTTATTATTACAGGACCAGTATTTTGAAATACCTATATTTGTTTTGCAAAATTTTGTTGTGTAGATTTTAATTATAATAACTATAAAATTCATAATGAAATTTTTAAATAAAAAAAAGAAAGAAAGAAAAGAAAGAAAGCAGGAAAGAAAAGTCAGGCCAAAAGAATGAAGACACAGCTCACAGCAGAAGAAATTTCAAATACCGAACCAAGCAGTTCACTTATGCAACCACCAGGTTGTGCTAGTGACTCAACAACGTTATTTAAACCAAACCTGCAAAACTGTGTGTAAGTGTGTGTGTGTGTGTGTGTGTGTGTGTGTGTGTATAAATAATTTTATTTTCCATTTTTAAGGCCCCTAAAATGTATAGCCATTGATTTTATATAACTCCTTATATAAAAATTTCAACTCATTTTTGAAACATATTTTTAAAAAAGATATTCTTTAGAGCAAATTTAAATTAAACAGGTTAAATATATTCAATTTGCAAAACTATTGGGTACTTACTATGTTGTGTTGTGAAGCAAGAATGGATAAGATGTGGCGATACAATATAAATAATATATAAATTATTCCAATATAAAAAAATCAGGAGTGTTAGCACATTTTTTATTGTTTGTTTACTGCTCTATCTGAAATATAGCAGTACAATAAATAGTTATTGAGAGAATGAAAGATTTGATGCTTATATAGTAGAGAGTGCTATGAACATAATTAGTTTTTATGTTCTCTAGTTTAAAAGCTTACCAATATAACCTATGGTCTTTATTTATTTCTAAAAATGTTGCGGAAAACGGTGAGGACCGAGAAACACAAGCGGCACACAGAGATCAGGGAGAACACAGCTTTATTTCACCAGCGGGCTCAGCAGGATGGTTCCCAAAGACTGAGCCCTTGCTGGGATTGGGCATTTTGGTTATATAGAATTGGGCTTCCGAGTTTGGGAGGGTTCGCGCCATTGCTATTGTGGCGCTAAGGGATTGGTTAAAGCTGGCCAGGGTGCCGGGGAGGTCCATCCCTAACAGCTGTGATCGCCAGATACTCCCTGACAGCTGTGTCCACAGGAAAACTGCTCTAACAAGATATCAGAGGAGGGAGGGGGATGGGAAAGCCCCTAACGGCTGATATCGCCGGTGACTACTCTAACATGCTGGGAAAGTTCCTAGAGACTATGGTCACTGGAAACTGCTCCAACATGTCCCCCCTGTTGATGATCGGAAGGGGAACCCTAGAGATCATCATTTAAACTGAGAGGGCGATAGCACCATGGGGCAAGGATGAGGGCGGTGGTCTGACAGGAGACGGTATTTTCAATGAAGCGGACAAGGGCATTGATGATGCACCGGCCAATGGTAGCAAGGAGGAGAATGGAAAGTAAGGGACCCGCCAAGAAGTCCAGGACTGAAAGCCAAACCCCCAGGAGGTGAGCTCTTCACCATGGCCCTGTATGCAGTCTCAGAGCTCATGGACCTTGGTGGCGACGATCCCAGACTGGTTCACATAGTAGCAAGATTCTTCTTGGAGGAAGAGACAGGTCCCACCCTTTTCGGCCTTGAGCTGGTGTCGTGCCGGAGACCCTGCTCGCTGCGCCATTTGTCGTGCAGGGGACCCTGCGGGGTCTCTGGTCCCACTCCCCACACAAGAACGCAGGATATGGCTAGGCCAAAAAGGAACACCCATGGAGCCAAAGGTAGGGAAGTCATACCACTATGGTCTCACTGGAGGCTGGGTTTACATGACATGCGACCTGCTGTCCGCTTTGCTGCCAACCGACCGACTCTCCTCCACTCTCCTCCACTCTCCTTCAGTCTCCTCCTCTCTCCTCTCTCCTCGTCTTCCCTCCGTAGCCCCGGCAGTTATATTAGTGATCAATGGCTCAATGGTTACAGCTGACGGCCAACCAGCCACAGCTGATGGCCATCTACTACCTGAGCCAGCACCTTTCCACATGAGGCCAAGAGCCTGGAAACTGCTTTCTGGGGCTCTGTCCCCACAGCAGGTCAAGGGCGCACCGGTTCTGGAGGGCGACCACAGCTAGGCTGGAGAGTTGGGTCTGGAGTGACGTGAGTGAGTCCGCGACCCGCTCCATGTTATCATTGAGTTCCTGAGAAAGCTTGTAGTAAAAGTTTATGGAAGTCCCAAGGCCGGAGGCACCAGAGGCGACCCCTGTAAAGAGGCTAGCACCTATGAGGAAAGGGATAACAGCCACCTGACGGGCATGATGAGAAGGGGAAATCCGAGACTGGAACTGCGAGTCCGTGTACAGGGAGGTGGAGGGGAATATAAAGGTGAGGATGCAGCCAGTGTCAGTGTTATTGGTGCCTCAGCATCTGAAAAGTAAACCACCTTCGTAGGAGAGGAAAATGCCGGGAGGGGCACAGTAGGGTAGTGGCTTAGTGAAGGTAAAGCAGCGGGGGTCAGGGACCTGTAGGCGGCCTGGGAGCAGATAACAGGTTAAGTTCGAGGCAGGAGCTAGGGGGACGGGGCCGCTGATTGGGCCGGAGATAATGGAGGTGTTGAGCTGCCAGGTAAGGTCCTGGGTATCTGGGAGTGTGGGCCTGCGGAGGGAAGTTAGGCTGAGGCCACGGAAGCGGGGCTGGGGCGGAGTAGCCTGAGCTATCGCAGCAATCCGGGTTGCCGCAATGTCGCAGAGGGCAGTGTCCTGGACTCCACCACCATCGGAGGACCCGGCTTGGGCTAAGTAGGTCCAGCAGACAGACCCTCGGGGGAAGAGATAACAGGGGGACCGGGAGGTCTGAGTCAGAGTGGTGGTCCAATAGGTGTGGCCGGATTCTCTGCAGGTGGTCGGTGTGGTTCCCCAGTAGCATTCCTGGGGCAGGAGGGTATAAAATTGGAAGTAGGCTCTTGTTTCAGACCCCCGGAAACAGGGACATTTCAAGGAGAGACTTAAGGGGGAAAGGCAAAGGAGACTTAAGAGTCAGAGGGCTGCAGGCAGGTGAGCATGAGCAGAGAAACCCATAGCAGAAATCCGAACAGGAGGAGACCCCTCTGGGTGGGGGTCCAATTAGGCGGGGTCACAGAGATGAGCAAAAGAGAGGCCAGAAGGGTCAGCAGGCAGAGGGTGACAATGGTTAGGGGGCACAAATGAGAACTATCATTCAGGTGATCTTCTTAAGCGTAATCTTCAATGGTTTAGCAGGTACCAGGTGTGGGGTTCAGGCAGCCTGGTCCGGTTCCGCTCACTTGACGTGAGAATGATGGATCCATGGTGTGATAACAGAGACCACTGTGATATTAAGGGCAGTGGGGGTGACAAGGATTACTGTGTGTGGTCCCGTCGATATTGGGCAGAGGGGCTCACGCTTTTAATCTTTGACCCAGACCTTGTCACCTGGAAGGTGGGGACGGACAGGGGTACCTAATGAGACAGGAGTTTTTTCTAGCAGATGTGAGTGTAGGCCCGTAAGGATCTTTCCTAGGGCAATAAGCTGACCTTGGAGGTGGGAGTCACCTATTACTCTGAGGCTGCCTGGGATGAATGATAGCAACGGGGGAGGCCGGCCATAGAGAACTTCAAATGGGGAGAAGCCATCCTTCCGAGGAGTACACCGGGAACAGAGGACGGCTAAGGGAAGTAGATCTGTCCATCCCAGGGAGGTCTCTTGGCATAGCTTAGACAATGTTTCTTTGAGGGTACGGTTCATGCGCTCTACTTTCCCTAAACTCTGAGGTCGGTAGGCCGTGTGAAGCTTCCAGGAGACATTGAGGGCCGAGGCCAGAGTCTGTAGCATGTCTGAGACAAAGGCTGGTCGGTTGTCACTGTGAATGGTGAGGGGAAGCCCATACCGTGGGATGATTTCGCAGAGGAGAACTTTGGTGACTTCTCTGGCTTTTTCAGTTCGGGTGGGAAAGGCTTCTACCCAGCCCGAGAAGGTAAAGACTAAGACAAAAAGGTATTTTGTCCCTCGGTGAGGGGTCATTTCTGTGAAATCTACCTCAAGCTCCTCAAAAGGGGCAGATCCCATTCGTTGGACCCCAGGTGGTGGGGTTGGTCCGGTCTTGGGATTGTGCTTGGCACAGGTAGCACAGCACTCCGTGATAGAGTGGCATAAGGCTGTGAGTCTGGCTACATAGAAGTTTTTGGCCAGCAGCTTTTAAGTCCAGTCTTCCCTAGGTGGGAAGTAGAGTGATGTTCTGAAATGATGCGGGGAGCAAGGGCGGCCGAGATAATCACGCAGTATCCACCAACCCTGAGGATGCCGGGTGGCCCCCTCATTCTGTGCCCAGCTGTCTTCTGCCTCGGTGTAGGTAGGGCTTGGTGAAGCTCGGGTGGTGGAAGCAATGATGGCTGCGTCTGTGTCCCGGGCAGCTGCCCTCGCGGCTTGATCGGCGAGGCGGTTGCCAGCAGCTGGCTCATCGTTCCCTTTCTGGTGCCCTCAGCAGTGGATGATAGCTAGGCACTGGGGTGCCCAAACAGCTTCCAATGGCTGTAGGATTTCGTCTTTGTTTTTGATGGTCTTCCCTTCAGACGTGAGGAGGCCACGTTCTTTGTAGATGGCCCCATGTATGTGCACGGTGGCAAAAGTGTACTTGGAGTCTGTGTAAATATTGACCTTTTTGTCTCTTGAAAGCTGCAGTGCCCGTATGAGAGTCCAGAGTTTGGCCGTTGGGCTGACCACCGGGCAGGGAGTGCCTTTGCCTCTAGAACCTCTGAGGCTGTAGTTATGGCGTAGCCAGCTCTACGCAGCCCATCCTGTAGAAAACTGCTGCTATCAGTATACAGTGTAACCTCTGCGTCCCGCAGAGGGGAATCCTGTAGGTCAGACCATGTGGCATGAACCTCAGTGATGACTTCTAGGCAGTCGTGTTTTGGCTTGCCTTCGGCCGTGGGGAGGAAGGTTGATGGGTTTAAGGCTTGAACAGTCTGGAGGCTTATGCAAGGATTTTCCAGGAGTCCCTGGTATTGGGTGAGCCTGGCGTTGGAGAGCCATCACAGACTCTTACAGTTTATGAGCGTAATTACAGAATGGGGAACCTTGATTGTGAGTTGCTGCCCGAGGGTGAGCTTGTCAGCTTCCCTGATGAGGAGTATACTGTAGCAGCTAAGGCCCGCAGGCATGGGGGCCATCCGGAAGCGACCGGGTCGTCTTTTGGACAGGTAAGCAATAGGTCTTATCTAGGGCCCAACTGTTTGAGTTAGGAGCCCAAATGCAGTTTTTTCTTTTATATGGATAAATAGGCAGAAAGGTTTTCCTGTATCGGGCAGGCTTAAAACCGGGGCTCTTCCCTAGCAAGTCTCTGAGTTCCATGAAGGCCTTTTCTGTGTCTCTCCCTATTTCCTTTTTCTCTCACATTACCAAACAAATTTGGTTTCACTGTAGTTTGGGGACTGGGCAAGGCCCAGGCTGTGCTCACGGAGCGCGGGGGAGGCTGGGGTGCTCCCGGGTCCCCAAGTCGAGCTGGGGACAAGCTGCCCATGGCAGCAGTCGGGCCGCAGTTTCACCTAGGTTCGCAGAGCAGGAGCGCGTGGGGTGCGGCGGCAGCGGGGAGCCGGTGGGCCTCTTCAGAGGCGGCTGAGCAGGAAGCAGGGACCCCAGAGCGCCTGGGGAGTAGCGCCCCTGTGGTTGCCTCAAGGCTCTCGGGTTTCTCCCTCCACCCTGATGCCCACTGAGCTTCCACCACAGAAACGCTCTCGGTGTTGAAGAGGGAAAAGAAAGGGACAGTATTGCCCGGGGTGCATGCCCTGGGAGCCCTGTGCTCCCAGCTCGCGCCGCCCGCGCTTGCATCCTGGGACAGTGCCTCTGTTCCGCGTCCTAAACACAGTGGATCCCCAGCAACGCGCGGCTTCCCTGGAATGTTTTTCTGGCACTCAGGTGTCTGTCCCCAAACATTCAGTGGAGTTTTCTTGTGTCTCCTTGGTGAATGGGCTTTGTTGGAGGGGCGTTAGGAGTTCCTTTTGGGGCCTGGGCCATGAGAATCCTACCCTGTCCCTTTTTACTAGAGCAGAACCGTACCCAAGGTGGAAGAGTCCTGGCAACTTCCAACCAGGAGTTGATGTATGGAAACTGATCTGGGTGACCAGGATTGCCGGTCACCATGATATAGACGTGTCAGAAGATGGTCAGGTCTAGGGTTCCCTCTGATGGCCAACTGACATTAAAAGTGGGCCATTCCAATTCACAGAGGGTTCTTAATTTTCCTGGGGTCATGCGGACTCCATAATCTCCGCCAAAACCCTTTTTAAAATTCTTTAACATGCAGCCTAAGACTGTGGGCTTACTCTGCTTCCCTCCCATAGTGTATGATGTCGCAGACAGTGGGGAGGGGGATTCACTCAGGTGCTGCCCTGCTCGCGTCCCTCGCGGGCACTTAGGAGCATCTTGGCTAAGATGTACCATATAATTTCCAGACCAGGCCACTCTGTGGAGTGAATCACCGCTATGCCAAATGACGCTCCTTGAGAATCAGGGTGGAGCCTACTCAGGTTCCATAGCCAAGGCGGTGGAATCAAACAATCAGGCACACAATCAGGCACTCACACAATTACACCGGGTGGACACCCTCCCATGGGCATTCCTGTCTGGGTAGGTTATAAGAACCTACTGGGAGGTGACCAGGTTCCGCTTCTGTCATGTGGAACAGGACTGACTTGGACAGTGGCCCCGGGGCTTACCTGGTCTGACGGGAGGATCCGGCTGGTTGTCCCCAGTCCCTCTCAGCTGGTCCAGCTGGGGAGGCGTGGGCCGCGGTCACCCGGGGAAGGTCCGGTTCGGGGTCCGCAGAAATCGGCGGGGCACACCTCTGCCTTTCTTGGGTTCCCTGCCGCTCTGCGACCTGCCTCTCGCCCCACACCGGTGACGCAAGGGGCCAGCGTGGTTTGGTTTCCCGGTCAGGGAACCAAATGTTGCGGAAAACGGCGAGGACGGAGAAACTCAAGTGGCACGCAGATATCAGTGAGAACACAGCTTTATTTCACCAGCGGGCTCAGCGGGATGGTTCCCAAAGACTGAGCCCTCGCTGGGGCATTTTGGTTATATAGCGTCGGGCTTCCGGGTTTGGGAGCATTCCTTTACATTATAATTTTTAAAGTCTTTGCCACTTTGGCAGTTGAAAAATGTCCTCTTACTTTCAGCTTTCATTACTATTGGTATTGAGCATTCTGTCTATATATATTAACCATTTGTAATTCTGTGATTTCCCTGCTTACTAATAATCCTTTATAAAATGTGGTACCTACGACGTCAGAGGGGTAGTGGATGGGGGGAGAGGGGTTGTCACTGTGTGAGGGATATAAATGATAAATGTCTAACTATTACATTGTTTTGTGCACCTGAAACTAATAAAAAATGTTAAAAAATAATAATAAACAATAAAATGTGGCACCTAAAAAAAAAAAAAAAAGAAACTGTGGTACATTTATACAATGGAGTATTACACAGCCATAAAGAAGAAAGAAATCTTACCATTTGCAACAACATGGATGGACCTAGAGAACATTATGTTAAGCGAAATAAGTCAGACAGAGAAAGATAAGTACCATATGATCTCACTTATTTGCGGATTCTAAAGAAAAGAATAAGTGAATGAACTAATCAGAAACAGTTTTGGAGACAAAGAGGAAAAACTGAGGGTTGCTAGATGGGCGGGAGGGGTGGGGGGGTGGGGGGGAGGGTGAGAGGATTCGAGGGCAGTTGGTGACCACAGGATGGCCACGGGTTTGAAAATTAATCTGGGGAACGTAATTTGGTGGTTACCAGAGGGTAAGGGTGTTGGGGGGTGGGGGATGAGGGTGAGGGGGATCAAATGTATGGTGATGGAAGGGGAGCTGACTCTGGGTGGTGAACACACAGTGTGATTTATGGATGATGTGATACAGAATTGCACACCTGAAATCTATGTAATTTTACTAACAATTGTCACCCCAATAAATTAAAAAAATAAATTAAAACAAAACAAAACAAAACAAACATCTCTTAATTTCTTTGATTTTTGTCTGCTGTTTTTTATTTTCTGTTTTGTTTATTCCCACTCTGATTTTAATTATTTTCTTCCTCTGTTCAGTTGGGTTATGTTTGTTCATAATTTAGATCTTTTTGCTTTGCCTATCCCTTAGTTACTTACTGTAATTTGAGTAGAGTTTGGTACTATTGTTTTTATTTTCATAGTAGGTTTTTCAATCTATGATTCATTGCATTTATTAAATATTTGGGTATATTTGTGAGATTTTTTTCCCTTTCCTATATTTTCTTATTTCTGGTCATGCCTTTTCCTTTTCTGATTAAAAATAAATATCCTTTAACATTTCTTGCAAAGCTGGTTTAATAGTGATGAATGAATTCCTTTAGTTTTTGCATATCCAAGAATCTCATTGTTCCTCCTCCAATTCTGAATGATAACCTTACTGTGTAAATTACTCTTGGTTGTAGGTTCTATTCTTTAAGCACTTTAAAGATGTACTGTCACTTATTTCTGATCTGTAATGTTTCTGGGAAGATATCACTTGATAGCCTAGTGGGGTTGCCCTTGTATGTAGCTAGTTGTTTTCCTCTTGCTTTCTTCAAAATTATTTCTTTGTCCTTAACTTCTGTCATTTTAATTACAACATGTTTTACTATGGGTCTTTTTAGGTTCATCTATTTTTTAACTTTCTGGGATTCCCGAACCTGAATGTCAGTTTCCTTTCTCTGATTAAGAATGTTTTCAGACATTATTTCTTTAAAATAATTTCTGTTCTTTTCCTCCTTTCTTCTCCCTATGGTATACCTATAACGCGAATGTTTGTGTGTGAAAGTCCACTAAACTATCCTCATTTTTAAAATTCATTTTTCTTTCTGCTGCTCTGACTGCTTGATTTCCACTTCTCTATCTTCCAGGTCACAGACCCCTTTTTCTGCACTAGCTAGTCTGATGTTGATTTCTGGTGTATTTTTCATTTCAGTTACTGTATTCTTCATCTCTACTTTTTAAAATTATACTGCCTAACTTTTTGTGGAAATTCTCCCTAAGTTCCTTTATTCCTCTCTCAATTTTGGTTAGTATCCTTATTACTATTTCATTATTTGTTTTTTGTTTTCTTGTTAGTTTCAAGTGCACAAGACAAAGTAATACTTAGACATTTATCATTTATATCCCTCACACTGTGTGAACCCCGCTCCCCCCATCCACTATCCCTCTGACATCGCACAGAGCCATTACATGTCCACTATCTCTATTCCTAATGCTGTTCTCCGCTTCTTGTAAGTATATACATATACATACACACACACACACACACACACACATACACACACACACACACACACACACACAAGCTTGTAGTTGACATTAATTATTTTCCAGCTTCAGCTCCAGATGTACAATGCAGTGATCAGGCATCTACATCTTCCCTGAGATGGTCTCCCTAATGAGACAAGTGTCCATTGGATACCCTACAAAATCTTTACAACATTATTGATTACATTCCCCAAATTAATTTTCAAAACCCTGTGGCCATCTTGTGGTCACTGATTGTTTTCTAATCCCCTCACCTTCCCCCTTACCCCCACCCCCCCGCCCATCTAGTAACCCTCAGTTTTTCCTCTTTGTCTCCAAAACTATTTCTGATTAGTTCATTCACTTATTCTTTTCTTTAGATTCCACATACAAGTGAGATCATATGGTATTTGTCTTTCTCTGTCTGACTTATTTCACTTAACATAATGTTCTCTAGGTCCATCCATGTTGTTGCAAATGGTAAGATTTCTTTCTTCTTTATGGCTGCGTAATATTCCATTGTATAAATGTACCACAGTTTCTTAATCCAGTCATCTACCGATGGGCATTTCGGTTGTTTCCATGTCTTGGCTATTGTGTATAGTGCTGCAATAAACATAGGAGTGCATAAAGGTTTTTGAATTGGAGTTTTGGATTTCTCCGGATAGATACCTAGGAGTGGAATTGCTGGATCATAAGGTAGCTCCATTTTCAGATTTTTGAGATACCTCCATACTGTTTTCCATAGTGGCTGTACCAATCTGCAATCCCACCAACAGTGCACAAGGGTTCCCTTTTCTCCACATTCTCACCAGCACTTGTTTGTTGATTTATTGATGATAGCCATTTTGACTGGGGTGAGGTGGTATCTCATTGTGGTTTTTATTTGCATTTCTCTGATGGTTAGTGATGTTGAACATTTTTTCATATGTCTGTTTGCCTTCTGTATATCCTTTTTAGAAAAATGTCTCTTCACGTCCTCTGCCCATTTTTTAATTGGGTTGTTTGTTTTTTTAGGGTTGAGTTGAGTGAGTTTGTTATAAATTTGGGATATTCACCCCTTATCAGATATATCATTGACAAATATCTTTTCCTATTCAGTAGGATCTCTTTTTGTTTTACTGATGGTTTCCTTTGCTGTGAAAAAACTTTTCAGTTTCATGCAATCCCACATGTTTATTTTTTCTCTTACTTTCCTTGTGCAAGGGTATATATCAGTAAAAATCTTACTCCGGGTAATGTCTGTGAAGTTTCTTCCTATATTTTCTTCTAGGAATTTTACGGTTTCAGATCTACCATTTAAGTCTTTAAGCCATTTTGAATTTATTTTTGTATATGGTGTAAGGAGGTGGTCCAGCTTCATTTTTTTGCATGTGTCTGTCCAGGTTTCCCAGCACCATTTATTGAATAGACTGTCTTTACCCCACCATACATTCTTGCTTCCATTGTCCTAGATTAAATGGCCATATAGGCATGGATGTATTTCTGGGTTCTTAATTCTGTTCCATTGATCTATGTGTCTGTTTTTATGCCAGTACCATGCTGTTTTGATTACTGTAGACTTGTAGTATAATTTGATGTCAGGTATCGATATACCTCCCACTTTGTTCTTATTTCTCAAGATTGCTGAGGCTATCCAGGGTCTTTAATGGTCCCATATAAATTTTAGGATTATATGTTCTATTTCTGTGAAAAACGTCGTTCGTAGTTTGATAGGAATTGCATTGAATATGTATATTGCCTTAGGCAGTATGGACATTTTAACTATATTAATGCTTCCTATCTAGGAACATGGTATGTGTTTCCATCTATTTGTATCTTCTTTCATTGCTTTCTTCAGTGTCTTATAATTTTCTGAGTACAGATCTTTTACTTCTTTGGTTCAATTTATTCCCAGGTATTTTATAGTCTTTGGAGCGATTGTAAATGGGATTGTTTTTTTAATTTCTCCTTCTGATGTTTTATTATTGGTATATACAAATGCAACTGATTTCTGAATATTAATTTTGTATCCTGCTACTTTACTAAATTCATCTATCAGCTCTAATAGTTTCTTGGTGGAGTCTTTAGGGTTCTATATATATATAGTATCATGTCATCTGCATATAATGACAATTTTACTTCTTCCTTACCGATCTGGATGCCTTTTATTCCTTTTTCTTGTTTAATTGCTGTGGCTAGAACTTCCAGCACTATGTTGAATAGAAGTGGAGAAAGTGGGCAACCTTGCCTTGTTCCTGATCTTAGGGGGAATGCTTTTAGCTTTTCCCCATTGAGTATGATGTTAGCTGTGGGTTTATCATATATGGCCTTTACTATGTTGAGATATGATCCCTCTATTCCCACTTTCTTAAGGTTTTTATCATAAATGGCTGTTGGATTTTATCAAATGCTTTTTCTGCATCTATTGATACGATCATGTGACTTTTATTTTTCATTTTGTTAATGTGGTGTATCACATTTATTGATTTGCGGATGTTGAACCACCCTTGCATACCAGGGATGAATCCCACTTGATCATGGTGAATGATCTTTTTAATGTATTGCTGAATTCTCTTCGCTAATATTTTGTGGAGGATTTTTGCATCTATTTTCATTAGAGATATCGGCCTGTAGTTTTCTTTTTTTGTGGTGTCTTTGTCTGATTTTGGGATCAAGGTGATAGTGGCTTCCTAAAAAGTGTTTTTGGGAGCCTTCCCTCCTTCTGGTTTTTAGGAAGAGCTTGAGGAGAATAGGTGATAATTCTTTTTCTGAACGTTTTGTAAAATTCACCTGTAAAGCCATCTGGTCCAGGGCTTTTGTTTGTTGGGAGATTGTTGATTACTGATTTAATTTCCCTGGTGGTAATCACTCTATTCAGGTTTTCTGTTTCTTCTTGAGTTAGCCTTGGAAGGTTGTATGCCCCTAGAAAATTGTCCATTTCTTCCAGATTGTCAAATTTGTTGGCATATAATTGCTCATAGTAATTTCTTAAATTTTTTTTGTATTTCTGTGGAGTCTATTGTTACTTTTCCTCTTTCATTTCTAATTTTATTAATTTGGCTCTTCTCTCTTTTTTTAATGAGTCTGGCTAAAGGTTTGTCAATTTTGTTTATCTTCTCTAAGAACAAACTCTTGGATTCATTGATCTTTTGTATTTTTTTTCTGGTTTCTATTTCATTAATTTCTGCTCTGATCTTTATTATCTTCTTCATTGTACTCCCTTTGGGCTTATTTTGCTGTTCTTTTTCCAGATCCCTTAAGTGTGAAGATAAACTGTTGATTAGTGATTTTTTTTGTTTCTTCAGGTAGGCCTGCAATTCTATGAATTTTCCTCTTAGGACTGCTTTTGCTGCATCCCCTAGATTTTGGGTCTACATGTTTTCATTTTCGTTTGTCTTGAGATATCTTTTGATTTCTTCCTTGATCTCCTGGTTGACGCATTCATTTTTTAGTATCATGTTATTCAACTTCCATGAATTGGTCTGTCTTCCAGTTTTTTCCCTGTAGTTCCTTTCTAATTTCATAGCACTGTGGTCAGAAAAGACAATTGGTATGATTTCAATTTTCTTAACTTTATCAAGACTTGTTTCGTGGCATAACATATGGTCTATCTTGGAAAATGTTCCATATGTGCTTGAGAAGAACGTGTATTCTGCAACTTTGGGGTGAAATGCTCTGAAAATATCGATTAAATCCAAGTGGTCCAATGTGTTATTTAAGGCTGTTGTTTCCATATTGATTTTCTGTCTGGAAGACCTGTCCCTTGTTGTCAGAGGTGTGTTGAAGTCCCCTACTATGATAGTGTTACTGTTGATCTGTGTCTTTATGTCAGTCAATGTCTGTTTTATATATTTAGGTGCTCCTATGTTGGGTGCATAGATGTTTACTAGGGTTATGTCCTTTTGTCGGATCGATCCCTTTATTATTATATAGTGCCCATCTTTGTCTTTTAATATGTTCTTCATTTTAAAATCTATTTTGTCAGATATTTGTCAGATATTAGTATTGCAACTCCAGCTTTTTCTCATTTCCATTTGCGTGAAATATCTTACTCCAGCCTTTCACTTTCAGTCTGTGTGTGTCTTTTGATATGAGGTGAGTCTCTTGTGTACAGCATATACAAGAGTCTTGCTGTCTTATCCACTATGCCACCCTATGTCTCTTGATTGGAGCATTTAATCCATTTACATTTAAAGTGATTATTGATAGGTACATAGTTATTGCCATTTTTAAATTTGTAGGTAGATTGTTTTCATCTTTCTTCTATTTACAGAAGTCCTTTTAGTATTTCTTGCAATGCTGGCTTGGTGGTAATAAATTCCTTTAGCTTATTTTTTTCTGGAAAGCTCTTTATGTCTCCATCAACTTTAAATGATAGCCTTGCTGGATAAAGCAATCTAGGTTGTAGGCGTTTGTTTTCCATCACTTTGAGTATCTCCTGCCACTCCCTCCTGGCCTTCAATGTTTCTATAGAAAAGTCATTTGATAGTCTTATGGGAGTTCCCTTGTATGTAACCCTTTGTCTTTCTCTTGCTGCTTTTAGGATTCTCTCTTTGTCTTTAAGCTTTGCCATTTTAACTATAATGTGTCTTGGTGTGGACCTGTTTTGGTTTATCCTGGTTGGAACTCTCTGCACTTCCTGGGCTTGTATGTTGGTTTCCTTCACCAGGTTAGGGAAGTTTTCGGACATTCAAATATGTTCTCAATCTCTTTCTTGCTCTCTTTACCTTCTGGTATTCCTATGATGTGCATGTTGTCGAGCTTGATGTTATCCCAGAGGTCTCTTAAACCATCATCTTCATTTTTTTTTTAATTCTTTTTTCTTTCTGTTGTTCTGTTTGGGTGATCTCTGCTAACTTGTCTTCTAAGTCGCTGATTCGATCCTCTGCTTCATCTAACCTGGTGGTAATTTCTTCAAGTGAGTTCTTTATTTCAGTAATTGTGTTCTTTAGTTCTAACTTTCTATATCCTTCTTTATGTTGTTTCTAAGCTCCTTAAACATTCTTATCATCAGTGTTCTGAACTCTGTCTCTGATAGGTTGGTTACCTCTGTTTCATTTGGTTCCATTTCTGGAGGTTTCTTCTGTTCTTTTATTTGGGACATGTTTCTTTGTTTCCCGATTCTGGCTGACTCTCTGTGCTTGCTTTGATGTATTAGGTAGATCCCCTAGAGTTCTTAGTTCTTGCTCGGTTATCTTATGTAGTATGTGTCCTTTATATTTGACTTGCACTACTTCCGTCTTCTCCTCTGCGTGTGCTCCAAACGTGACTCTTGTGTTGGGTATATTGTCCTGTTCAAGAAGAACTTTAATTGCTTTTCGCTTGTGAGTAGATGGGGTTAACTCCTAGGCTGACTAGTTGTGAGACTTGGCTCTGCTCACCACAGGGTGTTCTGCTGCATGAGGTTTGACCACTTAAATGTGGTTTGGCCTCAATGGGCTCTTGTGCCTGTAGAGAATTCCCTCTGGATTTGTCACTTGTAGGTCAAACCTGGTAGTACTCTGGTTTGGTCTGGAGTTGGCCTCTGAGTGTTTTGAATCTTGTGCCTCTTGAGCTGGGCCCTGGTAGGGCAATTTGAGAACAAAGCAAATCACCAAGCATAACAACAACAACAACAACAAAGAAAAAATCAAATACGTTCACATGTAAAAACCACCAACAACCTGCACTCAACACAGGCAAAGATATCAAAGATATAAAGACAAAACAACACAAAAAAAAGCAACACCAGTCTTGGCTTAAGCCCACCAAGTACTCTCCAGGTTGTCCTCTGCTGTACCAAAGAGTCCTCTGTGTATTGTGCAGGCTGAGCCGGTCACCTGGTGCCCAGAGTGACGTTGGGACTGCAGATTTAGATGAGTGGGGCTGAGGGGTCTGGATGGTAGTTTCTACAAAGTCAGTGCAGTTTCTGCCCTTGCCTGCACATAAACGGATTGAGAGCAGCACCACCAGCCCTGTGTCCAGTTCTCCTGAGTCTTAGGTCACTTCCTCCGTGTGTGTGTGTGTGTGTGTGTGTGTGTGTGTGTGTGTGTATGGTGGGCGGGAGATTTCTGAGCTGCTGAAAGCCCAGAGCTGTGTCTGTTGCCTACTGCTGATCCCTGGGAGAGCCTCCGCAGTTGTAATTCCCCTGCCCTAGGCAGGCCAGTAAGGGTGGGGGCTGGGGATGGAGGGGTCTTCTCTCTCCCAGCCCAGCCACAGACCAGCAAAGGTGGTGGCTGGGGGTGGAGTAGTTTCTCCTCTCCTAGCCCAGCAGAAATCACACTCTTCCCAGCCTCTTTCCTGGGTCAGAACTGCATGCTGATCTTCCCAGAGCCTGAGCACTAAGGCTCCTCTGTAATCTGACACGACTCCTCAGTTCAGGGGGCAGTTTAAGTCTCTGGAAGTGCGGGGGTAGGATTGGAAGAGTGGGGGGAGGGGCCCAGGTATGGACTTTGTGTCCTTTGTCTAAGGTAGGGCCCAGCTGGTGATTTCAGCTGAGGTTATTGCCTCAAATGCTGGATATGCTGCCCCCTCGGCAGGAGAGATCAGCTGTGGGACACAGGGAAAGAGCCCATCTCCTGGCATTTGTGTTCTCTGTTCCATCCTGGGATTCCCTGCATCTCTGCAGCTGCGGATGCTGGCCACGTTTCCATCGCCGCAATGCGGGCTGGGTCTTCACAGCCACAGATGCAGGCCGTGTCTCCACTCTGCTCCCTTCCCTCTTCCTCTGCTCGCCCAATTTGCCCACCTTCAAGTAATCCTTGCACGAGTCTCTTAGCTGTTCTGCGTGATGAGCAGAGAGTCCTTTGATGGGTTATAGATGTCACGTTTGTGATAAGATCCGGAGGAGAATTCAAAAAGTGCGCCCCGCTGCTGCCAGTCCTATGATGTCACCTCCCTCATTATTTCTTTATCAGGCAAATTACTTATCTCCATTTCATTAGGTTTTTGTTTTTGTTTTTTACACAGCTGGGGATTTTTCTTGTTCCTTCATTTAAGAGATATTCTATTGTCTTTTCATTTTACTTGATATTCTGTGTATGATTATATGAATTAGATAAAATAGCTATCTCTCCTAGTTTTTAAAAAAGTGGCCTTGCATAGAAGCAATTTCTGTGTAGGCTCTGTGCTGGATGGTTTTGGCAAGTTTATTGGAGCTGAGTGGGTGCCTACTGTGTCTATGGTGCTGGCCTACTGCACTGGAGCAGCTCCGGGTTGGGAGGCTAGGTGGACGTAATAATGTTCTGTTAATCCTGCTTGATCCTTTTGTTCAGATCCAAAATGAGATTAGGCAATACATCCTAGAACATGCTGTGGTGACCTTGCAGGTAGGCCAGAGTACCTGGATATAGCTCCTGCTCACTCTGTTGAGTTGGAGGAGAATTATGCAATAATGCTCACTCTATCCCTGGAAAATTCCTTCAGTCCCTGGATAGCTCCCATGGCTCTCCAGCCTTGTTTGGTATACGGAAAATGCTATTGTACAGTAGTAAATTCTGTGTAGGCTGTGTGTGCCATGTAGTTTTGGCAGGCTGGTTGGAAATAAGCAGGTTCTCATGGCACCTGGAGTGCTAGCTTGTCAGGCTAGAGCAGCTCCAGGCTTGGAGGTCAGTTGCATATAGTGATTCCTTGCTGATCCTATTTGAATCCTTTGTTTGGAACCAAAATGGGCTTCAGGCAGTGTATTTGGGAACGTACTGTGGTGAACTCCCTTTTACCTTATCAAGTTGGAGGGGGATGTAAACTGTGGTGCTTAACAGCACCTCTGATGCCAGAGATTTCCCACAATCCTGGATGGCACCTCTGGTTTTCCAGCCATCTCTACTTAGTCTCATTCTCTAGGTTGTTATTCAGAAGCTCTTCAATCCACACTCAAGGCCTCCCAGGAGTAATTGTCCTAGATGTAGTTATATATTTCAGTGTTTTTGTGGGAGAGGACAAGTTCAACATCCTTCTAGGCCACTGCCTCTTACACCTCCACCAAAGTAAACTTAAGAAAGATGAACAAAACCAGAAGCATCAGACTTCCTGATTTCAGAGTATATTGTAAAGCTATAGTAATTAAAACATCATGGCATTGGCATAAAAACACATAGATCAGTGGAACAGAGATCTCAGAAACAAATCCACACATATATGGTCAATTGATTTATGATAAAGTAGCCAGGGATATACAATGTAGAAAGCATAGTCTCTCAATAAATAGTGGGAAATCGTTGGGAAAACTGGACAGCCATAAGCAAAAGAATGAAATGACCCCTATCTAATAAATATACAAAAATCAACCCAAGATAAATTCAAGACTTCAATGTAAAACCTGAAACCATGACTCCATTAAAAATGTAAGGGTAAACTCCTTGGCATTGGTCTTGGCAATTGATTTTTGGATGTTACAGCAAAAGTAAAGGCAACAAAAGCAAAAATACACAAGTAGGACTGCATGAAATAAAAAAAAAAAAAAAAAAAAAAAAAAGGAAACCATCAACTAAATGAAAAGCCAAACTACAGATTGGGAGAAAATATTTGCAAATCATATCACTGATAAGGAGTTATTACACAAAATATATAAAGAACTCATACAATTAAACAGCACAAAACAATCTGATTAGAAATAGTCAGAGGGACTGAGTAGATTTTTTTCCCAAAGAAGATGTACAAATAGCTAATAAGTAAATAAAAATTTGGTGGACATCATTAATCATTAGGGAAACACAAATCAAAACCACAATAATGTATCTCATCACATATGTTTAAATGGTTATCCTCAAAAAGACAAGAGATAAGAAGTGTTGATGAGGATGTGGAGGAAAGGGTTTCCTGTGCACTGTTGGTGGGAATGTAAATTGGTGCAGCCATTATGGAAAACCGTTGAGGTGCCTGAAACCATTTTTTAAAAATAGAACTACCATATGATTCACCAATCCCACTTTTGTGTACATATACAAAGGAAATGAAAACAAAATATTGAAGAGATATCTGCATTCTCATGTTCATTGTAACATTATTAACAATAGCTGTTGTGTGGGGCAGCCTGCGGGGTCTCTGGTCCCGCTCCCTACATGAGAAGGCAGGACATGGTGAGGCCAAATAGGAACACCCACGGAGCCGTAGGTAGGGGAATCATACCACTATAGTCTCGCTGGCGGCTGGGTTGGAGACACAGGAAGCAGGAGCCACACTGTTCACAACCCTCACTGCTCCGCTTGCAGGCTCAGCCACCATCTTCTTGCTAGCCCCCATTGTGTACTAGCGTAGCCACGGCAGTTATATTAGTGGCCAATGGCTCACTGGTTACAGCTGACAGCCAACTAGCCGCAGCTGAAGGCCACCCAATCACAGTTGATGGCCATTTACTACCTAAGCCAGCACCTTTTCACATGAGGCCGAGAGCCTGGAAACTGCTCTCTGGGGCTCTGTCCCCACAATAGCCAAGACAGGGAAACAACCTGAGTGCCCATCAATGAATGCGTGGATAAAGAAGAAATATGTGTAAACATATACAGTATATATATATGTACATATATGCATATATACACATTTATAGTATACACGGTGTGATAAAAGAATACGGTGAATGTTTAAATAAAAAAATTATTACAGGAAAAGATACATTGCATTAATCCCCCTCAAAATACTCTTCAAAAGACACTTATCCTCCTCAAAACACACTTATCCCATCATTCTTGCCATTTTCTTAAGCAGTTCTGGAAGTCTTCTTTTGTGAGTGTCTTCAGTTGTGCTGTCGTGGCTCCATGATGCCCTGAATCGATTCAAAACGTTTACCTTTCATGGTCATTTTGACTTTGGAGAAGAGCCAGAAGTCACATGGTGCCAGATCCAATGAGTAAGGTAGATGAGGATACTCTGCAATGTTTTTATTTGACAGAAATTGCCGTATACCAAAAACAACGTGTGACATGGAAGTTGCTATGATGGAGGATAAATTACAGCACACTTTAAAACACACCTCAACTGTAGCTCACACCTGACTGACCACATCGAACAAGTTGAAACTTGTCACACACTGCTATTAAGATTGGAAGCGCCGCTTCCTGTATTGAAGATCCCTGCCTTTCCATTGGATGGCATTTGGCAGCAGCATTCACCATATTTCTTGATCACAGTGGAAAGCCTCCACGTTACACATCGTTTCTGGCACAGCAATTTCTGTCAAATAAAAAATCATGGTGTGTATATACATATGTATAAACACAAATACATATGTATATACGTATATACAGTATGTATATACAGTATATGTTTATTTATATACACATGTATGCACATACATATATAAGTAGAATATTTTTTCTTATACCATTAAAGATTTTTCACACACACACACACACACACACACACAGGCTCATGCGCACGTTCGCGCACAATGGAATATTATTCAGCCATGATTAAGAACTTGAATTCTGCCATTTACTGCAATATAGATGGACCATGAGGGCATTATGCTAACTGAAATAAGCCAAACAGAGAAAGACAAATATTGCATGATATCACTTAGAGGTAGAACATAAAAAGTATGTCTAACTCTTAGAAACAGAGTGTAGAAAAATTGTTTCCAAGGGATGGGGTATGGTGAAAATGGGGAGAGGTTTGTAAAACAGTACAAATTTTCAGCTATAAGATCAATCAAATCTGAGGATCTAAAATAAAACATGGTGACTATAGTTTATAATACTATATTGTATAACTAAAATTTGCTATGAGTGCAGCCTAAATGTTTCTCACAAAAAGGAAGTGATAAATTTCTGATGTGATGCAGGTATTAGCCAATGCTATGGTGATAATCATCTTGCAATATATAATTATCAAGTTAACACATCACATATCTTAAACTTGCACAATGTTATATTCCATTATTTCTCAATAAAGCTGGAAAATATCACATGAGATAATGAAAAGGCTAATAAGAAGGTAGAAGACGTAAGTCCAACTATTTCAATAATTATAATAAATCTAAATAGAATGAACACTCCAATTAAAAACAGAAGTTATCAGAATGGAAAAAAAATAGAGTCATATATTTTGTCTACCTGATGCACTTTAAATGTAAAGTCACAGATAGGCTAAAAGTGAAAGAATTGAAAAAGTTGTTCACTGTTCATAATGATTGGTATCTGCATGGAGTTTTTAAAAACCTATATAAAAAATTAACCTTTATTGCATTCTCACACCAAACACATAAAAAATAATTTGAGATGAATCATGGACTTAAGAATACAAAACCTATACAAAAATATATTAGAGAATGTTATGCAATTGGGATAGGTAGAAATTTCTTAGCTAGGACAAAGAAGGTGATTATCATAAAATAGATAAACTGGACATGATAAAAATTAAAAGTTTCTACCCATCAAAATATTCCATGAATTAAATGAATAGAAAAGCTACAATTTTAAAAGTGTATGCAATATCTATATATGTCCAAGGAATTGTATCCAGGATACATAAAACTTTACAACTGTATAATAACATGACAAACCATATTACAGAGAGTGAATCAAGCACTTGAAGATGTGCTTCAAAAGGATATATAAATGCCTAGTGTGCACGTGAGAAAGTACTCAATATTGTTAGTGAACAGGGAAATAGAAATTAAATCACAATGGGATACCACTTCAGACATATTAGAACAGCTAAAATTAAAGACTGGCAACACTAATGTGGGTGAGGATAAGGAGCAACTAGAACTGTTATACATTACTACATTGCTAGTGAGAGTGTAGAATGGTATGATTACTCTGGAAATTCATTAGGAAGTTTCTCATAAAGTTAAACGTATAACATTGAGTGAAAGAAGCCAGACACAACAAACAAATAAACAAAAATTCATAGACATAGACAATAGTTTAGTGGTTACCAGAGCATAAGGGGGGAGGGGAGTGGTAGGTGAGGATAAACAGGATCAAATATATGGAGATGGAAGGAGAACTGACTCTGGGTGGTGAACACACAATGTGATATATAGATGATGTATTACAGAATTCTACACTTGAAACCTGTGTAAGCTTTACTAACCACCCTACCCCAATAAACTTTAATTAAAAAAAAACAAACTTAAAAAAAAGAAAGAAGCCAGACATAATTATATACTATATGAATCCTTTTATATAAAACTCTGGAATAGACAAACCAAATGTTAATGAAATCTAAACTATGGTTGTATCTGGCAGGGTACTGGAATTGAAGGCATTGACTTATAAAAGGTATAAGGAAATTAGTAATGAAATGTTCTAAATCTTGATAAAGGTGTGGATTAGCCAAATGTATGCATTAATCAAATTGCACTGAACTCCACTCAAGAGCTGTATATTTCCTCGTATGCAAATATACGTCATTTTTTAAATTAAATTTTGATCATATTAAAAATTTTCAAATGTTCCCCATTGTTCATGTCACTAAAGTGTATCTGAGGCCTTTCCTGATGAAGCAGGTGGAGGAGAGGATCAATCCTCACTGAGATTGAGACACAATTGAACTAAGGTCTCAGATTCAGATGTCAGATTCAAACCTAAGGCCAGCAGAAAAGGCCTGGACCCAGGACTTTCATCTTTCTCCATACCTGTTGTCCATTTTCTGTTGTTCTGTGAATTGAAATGTTCTTACCTTCTATGTCATCTGGCTTTATGACAAATACAGATTTTAAATTATTGCAATTTATAACTACAAAAATGTATATTTGTATAACAAGACAGATAATTTTAGAGAAGTAAAATCTGTAAAAAGAATCAAATGGAGATATTAAACATTCAACAGATGGATATAACAATGAATTTGAAAAAACTAAAGAGGGGATTATAAAATAATAAAAAGTTTTCAAGTACATGGCATTGTAGATCTATAAGGAGATAAGAGAAATAATGGGACAGAAACTGTATGTTACTATTTTTCAAATCTTTGGAAATTCCAAAATTTTCAGAAACTGAAGACATTAAGCCATAAACTCAACAAGCCCTATAAACCTCAAGCCAGACAAATCTAAAGAAAACCACAGGTAGGCACATTATAGTACAACTGACTGTAAAACTAAGAAAAAAACTAAACAGCAGCTAGAGAAACAATATTTTATCTTCAAAAAAACAATAAAAATTTGAAAACTGACAGTTCAACAGAAATAATAGTAGTAAAAGGCAAAGTGTTGAAAGAAAATAATTGTCACCCTAGATTTATATATTCAAGGAAAATAACCTTTAAAATATTTTCACAAAACTGCAATAAGACACCACTTCATAACTGCTAAGATGATGGAAACATGGAAAAACTGGAATCTTCATACCTTCCTGATGGGAATGTAGGCAGCCACTTTGGAAAACAGATTTCTTTTTCCTCAAATGGTTAAACATAAAGTTATCATATGTCCCAGCAATTCCACTTCTAGGTATACACACAAATAATTGAAAACGTATGTGTGTACTAAAACTTTCCACATGAATATTCATTATTTACAATAACCAATAAGTGGAAACAGCCCAAATGTCCATCAACTGATGAATATACAAACAAAATGTGGTCAATACAATGGAACATTATTCAGTAATAAAATGAATGATGTCTTGATACATGCTATATAGCATGGATGAACTTTGAAAATATTATGCTAAATGAAAGAAGCCAGTCACAAAAGACCACATATTGTATATTCAATTAATATGAAATGTCCAGCAAAGGCAAATATTTATATATTTAACACTCAACAGATCTATATATTTAGAGCAGTGGTTGTCAGGGATGAAGAAGGGGAGATAGAATGTGACCGATGAATTGGTATGGAGCTTCTTTGGGGAGTGATGAAAATGTTCTAAAATTAGTGGTGGTGGCTGCACGCTTCTCTATACTAAAACCCACTGAACTGTAGACTTCTAAGGAGTAGAGTTTGTGGTATGTAAATTATATCTTAATACAACTGTTATTACAAAAAATGAATCGCCTGGAGGAGAAACATTTTGAGACAAATGAAGACAGAGACTCCATCATCAGCAGTATTGCATTAAAATAATACTAAAAGGAGTTACTCAAGTAGAAAGAAAAGGATCCCGGAGGGAAGCTTAGAACTTCAAGAAGGAATAAAGAGATACAGAGAGGGTAAATATGAGGATATTCCTACATGAGAGAGTAAAAATAAAATAGTAATAAATGCTTCAGTCATATGTATCAAGAAAAGAGGTAAATGAAATTAAAGTCATCTGTTTCTTAGAAACTTAGACATTTACCAGGAAATAGTAAAAATACTAATTTTTATGAGACTTTAAGAAGTTGAGGATTTATCTTATAACATCTAGATAGTTAAAATCAAAGAAACCCATGAAGCATATTTTTGCCCACCACCATAGGCTCATCCTGGGACCTCAGCAGTCTCTGACATCTTCCTGGGCATTGGGCAATGGCAGGGAAAGGAGCCAGCCATGAAGGATCCAAACATGCTAAGTAAAGATGAAGAAACCGATGAAGAACATAATACAAGGATTTTGTGCAGATGATATGTGAATATTTTGCGGTATAGAAGAACTAATCAAGAATTGAATAAAACAAGAGCTGAATTGCCAGATGGTAAAAACAAAACAAACAAACAAACATACCTTAATGTGATGATGGTGACAGTGCTGAATAACCTGAGGTTTCCATTTGGTCCTGGGAATGGGATTCCTTTGAGGGAGTCTTGGCAAGTTGTTAAGAACATGACTTTCAGAATGAGACTGAATTGCATACTTAATAGTTGTAAGATGATTGCAAAAGTTACTTAGCTCCTCAGTTTTCACATCTGCAAAGAGAGAATAAGAATTCTACCTGTCAGAGTTAAACGAGACAATGCATATTGTGCAGTATGTAGAGGTGCTCAACCAGGGTTAACTAGTGTTTATTCTCATCATTATTACAATTTTAGATGTTGACCTTATTTGAAACTGCCTAGTACTAAGAAGCTTGGAAGATGAACATCCATTCAACAAATGTAAGTGCTTACATTGTATCTCCTCAAGAGAACACTTTCAAATTCTGAGAAGTGAGGCCATCTGAAAACAACAGTTTAGGAGAGACAGGCAGGTAAAGAATCTGAGAAGCAGTTCTTCTCTTTAGACAGCTACAGGGCTACTGAGACAAAAATAAGATAAAATGCCCCTGTCAAATTCAAAGCTCTTGATTAACTTGGCTCAAGTGGGGAAAGAAAGCCAATTTTGAAATCCAGGACTGTCGTGTCCACTGCAACACAGGCAGTGAGTGAACGAGAAGGGGAGGCGAACGGTTAAGAAAGAAACCGAAATCAAGAAAGTTATGAAACAGGGGGCCAAGGGTCTCACAGCCTCAAAGGACTGAGAGCCCCGAATCGGGCCACCTTGTGGCTTTTATTGATGTACACACAAGGAAGTAACATTGTTTTTTCCACGGTCTGTGAATTTCATACATTATCCTAGGAAACTGATTCAAACTAATCTCCCTTGCCTGCAAGCAGCGGAACCGTGAGTTTCAGGATGTACTTCCCCAAGGGACAAAACCTTTATGCTGAAACTTACTGATATGAATAGATGGAGAACTGATGTTATCACATCATTGAATCTCTTCCCAAGCAGGTTGTGGGAAGGAATATAGCCACAGAGGCAGAAGCTCTCCTTAGCTGGGGGAAGGTGGGGGTCTTTGCTCACCTTTATCAACCCCGTGGGTTCTCCTGTTGGTCCCCACGCGGCTGAGCCTGGCTTAGGTTGTTCCCCCACGGGGAATCTTACCCATCATTGGCTGACCTGCCATCCCCTGGGACCAAACAAGGAGACATAAGGTGTAAGCACAAAGGTGAAGCACAGTTCCTGAAAGGATGAGTCTCACAGACTCTCCTTTCTTTAGGGGCAGGTACGAGGGGACAAATGGGTAGGCTGCTGCGTGACAACACAGCGGAAGGGAAATTATTAGTTTTGTTGATGTTCAGGCTTGGGTTCTGAAATAAAAAAAGACCTTAGGGTCCTTCCCAGTGTAACTGTCTCTCCCAGCAGTGGCAGCCCACGTACCATCCTTGCCATCTCTTGCCTCCATTATTGCAATAACACCTGTAGCTGTCTGTTTTCCTAAAATCTAATCCACCCTGCAGACTGAGAAAAAGTAATGTAAGGAAACCAACATGGATCAGATGTCTACTATGTTTTGGGTACTTTCATAGGCATCATTAAATCAAAAAATAATAATAAAAATAAGGGCTCTGCTCTCATGACCAAATTACCTCCCAAAGACCCCATTTCCTAATACTATCACGTCGGGGGTTAGATTTTCAACATAATTTTGGGAGACATAAACATTTAGGCCATAGCAAACATCAACTAAACATATCCTTATATGCAAACTAGGAATGCATACAGTACCTAAATCAAAGTGTTTTTTATGTACGTATTTTTTTAATTTAATGAAAGTTCCGAAAAACTTTGATTTAGGTACTATATGCATTCTTTATTTGCATATGGTACATGTTTAGTTGATGTTTACTGTAGCCTGAAACTTTATGTCTCCCAAAATTATGTTGAAAATCTGAGATAGGTTAGTTAACACATTGTTAGGCAGACAGGAAAGATCCCTGGTGAAATAAGCAAAAGGCAACCATATCCTGAATCTCCAGGTTCTGGAATGTCTCCTTCACTTTAGGACAAAGATATGAGAATGTGCTTTGAGGTTAATAAATTATCTCAGAAATCCCTTTTGGCTGGACAAAGGAGCAGATCTGATAGATAGGAATGGGTTCATTAATCCCTTCAGGATGGGCAAACAGGACAAACCTGATATACGAATTCCATTAGAAGGCTCCAGCCCCCTTCCCCAAGCAGGCAAGGAAAGGTATAAAAATAAGAACTTTTGCCTCAGTCACTGGGCACCCCCATTCGGGACCCCCTCCCACTCGGGAGCTCTGACCCATTGCTTTCAATAAACTATCCTCTTTTTAAAATTGTTTGCCTCTCCCAGGTCTATGTTTCCATTCTTCGGTCTCATGAGACACGATCCCGGCACTCACTCACTCAAAAATCCCCTATATCATTTGGGGACTCACAAAGAAAAAATCCTACATCATAGCCCCCAAGGTGATAGAATTAGGAAGTGGGGCCTTTGGGAGATAATTTGGTCATGAGGGTGGAGCCCTCATGAATGGAGTTAGTGACCTTATAAAAGAATTCCCAGAGAGCTAGCTCATCGCTTATGCCACGTGAGGTTATAATGAGAGGACAGTCATCAGTTAGGAAATGGGTTCTTATGAGACACCAAATCTTCTAGCACTATAATCTTGGACTTCTGAGCCTTCAGAACTGTGAGAAATACATTTCTGTTATTTAAAAACCTCCCACGTTATGGTATTTTGTTATAGCAGCCTGAATACTCTAAGACAATGTTCTACCAAATGGAGACTTTGAGACCGGGATTCAAGTACAAGCAGTTTGGGAAGAAGTGAGAACACGGGCAGGGAGTAGGAAGTCAGCCAATATGGGTGCATTATTAAGCCAGCTACCAACTTAATCTGTGGGAAACTTTGAGAGACAGTATAAACTACGTGATTCAGAAATATCCCACCTAAGAAGCCACGGAGCTGGGTAAACTCCAATTCCCATTTGTCATTAGTTAAGGAGTATCACATCCAGCACAACATGGGCAGTAAGAGAATGAGAAGGGGTGGCAAAAAGTTAAGAAAGAAACAGAAATCAAGAAAGTTTTGAAACAGGGGCGAAGGGTCTCACAGCCTCAAAGGACTGAGAGCCCTGAATCAGGCCACCTTGTGGCTTTTATTGATGCACATACAAAGAAGTAGCATTGTTTTTTCTACAGTCTGTGAGTCTCATACACCATACCAGAAAACTGGTTCAAACCAATCACCCTTGCCTGTCGAAAGTCCCATGATGTCTAAATAATTATTGTTTGTACCTCTCCAGGGGACAAAACCTTTATGTTGAAAAATCACTGAGATGGAGAACTGATGTTATCACATCTAGAACCACTTCCCAAGCAGGTTGTAGGAAGGAATACACCCACAGAGGCAGAAGCTCTCCTTAGACGGGGGAAGGTGGGGGGCTGTGCCCACCTCTATCAACCCCGTGAATTTTCCTGGTGGTCCCCACACAACTGTGCCTGTCTTAGGTCGTTCCTTTCTTGAGGAATTTTACCCGTCACTGGCTAGCCAGCCATCCTTTGGGGGCCAAACAAGGAGATCGCATAAAGGTGAAGCAATGTCCCTGAAAGGAACAGCCTCACAGACTCTTCTTTCTTTTTAGGGGTAGGTACGAAGGGACAGACGGGCATGCAGCTGCATGACAACAGAGGAGTGATCCCAGGAGTGTTAATTCCAGTTCTTTGGGATTGCCTCAGGCCCCAAGAGGCAGGCACTGGCAGTTGTAAGGTCCATACTGAAATGGTAGCATATAAGAGATATAAGTGGACTTCTAAAAGGCTTGGGAAGGAGATGGGTAGGAAGAGCCTCACACTACAGAGCATCACTGAGAAGGAATTAGCAAGGCTGATACAGAGTGTGGAAGGATAAAGTACCCATTAAGAGCCCCTGACTGGCAGGAATGTACCAGCTCCAGTATCTGTGCATGCTTAGTCATCGATGGGAGCAGCCTAGGCTGAGCTTGGCCTTAGAATCACTGCCATGGCTCCTAGTGGTGCCACAGCTGACTAGCTGCTGGTAGCAGCTTGTCTATGAAGGGAGAACTTAGCAGAGCACACCCCTGGCTATCACAATGACCTCAGCATTTTATTAAAGAAACCAGAGTTAAAACCATCCTGTTCCCTCAGCCCTGTCTCTCCCTGTTCTAGGCCAGTGGAGGGCTGTGTCCTGCTTGTGCTTCAGGAGACCCAGGCCCAGCCCTACTCCCTGGTAAGGCTGGTCTTCAGCTGGCCCATGAAGGAGAGATGGAGATTTTTCTTTGTCTTTCTGTATCCTCTTCGTCTTAAACGCCTAGTGATTCCAAAATGACTGTCAGCTTATCTAAAATGTGAGGCATTGGGAAAAAGCAGAAGGAGGTGGACTCCCCTGTTCTGTCTCACAAACCACTACCTTATTCCCCTAATGTGCCTTTCATCAGACAATATCTGGGTGTCATCTACTAAGCTGTCAATCAAAGAGTAAACCTTTTAGGCCAGTCAAGGGGAAATGGCTATATCATAGAAAATCAGTTGAGTTTGGGATAATTTGGGGCAGACAGGCTCTGGAAAGTTCTCTACTACCCTTTATATAGAATGGTTTAGCAGTGACTCTGGACCCCAGGCCTATCCCACAGCTCAACATGGAGGTCCTCAGTAAGTTCATGTGCATTTTCATGAGTCATCAGCCTGGAAACAGTCCCTAACTTGGACACTCTGAGACATCAGAAACAGAGGCTGCCCCCAGGGTCTCTCTGTGAAGAACTGCTCATGTGGAATGTGGAATAGCTTGGTTGCACTCAGACAGCAATGATTGCATCAGGCAACAAGATGGCAGAGGCATTGAACTCACCTATTAGTGGCATCGAATGAGCAGGGATACCTTTTGCAGGGCTATCACCAGCCGCTTTGCACCCAGCCTTAATCTTCTTCCAAAAATCTTGTCCTTGAGTCCCAGTCTTGTTTTTCCCCTTTTGCCATTGGTGAGAATGGAGAACTCTGGATGCTTATTTCTTCTCCATATTATAATGCCTCATTTATTTTTTATTTACTCTTTTACCCAATAGTTACTAATTAAGCACGTGTTCTGTCCTGAAAATATTTTTAAAACGCACATCATCTCACCAGGAATATGTAATCTAGATAGGAAGAAAGCCAAGTGAACACGTAGTCACAATTTAGGGTGAGAAGAATTGTAAGGACACATAAGCACAGGTTACACTGGGCAAGGCTTAACATTTTTACACTTGTGGAGAAATGGCCATGCCCTCTGTATCAGGCAGCAATCGCCTTATAGCAAACAACCCTAATGAAGTGGGAATATGTCTCTGTGCATCCCCAAATGATGTAGGGGACCTTGGAGCGAGTGAGTGCTGGAATCGTGTCTCATGAGACAGAAGAATGGAAACACGGACCCAGGAGAGGCAAAGAGTTGTAAAAAGAGGGTAGTTTATTGAAAGCAAAATGTCAGAGCTCCCAAACGGAAGGGGGTCCCGAATGGGGGTGCCCAGTGAATGAGGCAAAAGCTCTTACCTTTATACCTTCCTTGCCTGTTTTGGGAAGGGGAGCTCTTTGAAGAAGGGAGTTGGTGTCTTCTTAATGAAATTCGTCTACCAGGTTTGTTCTGTTAGCCCATCCTGAAGGGGTTAGCAAAATAACCCACTCTTATCTATCAAATCTGTTCCATTTCTCAGGCCAAAAGGAATTTTATGATTAACCTCAAGGCCTTGTTACATTTTGCACTTGAGCAAAGGAGTGATTTCAAAACCTGGAGTTTTAGGATATGACTGTCTTTGTTTATTACACCAGGGACCTCCCTGTCTACCTAAGAAAATGCTAACTAACCTGTCTCAATAACAGCTTATTGCTTTATAACAATATGCACTTATTTCATTCACACATCTTTGGAGCAGCCAGTGTTTAGTTGATCAATTGGACTTGGCTGAATAAGCACCTCTAAGCTAAGGGTTGGTATCAGTTCGCTCCACATATTTGTCATCACTGGACCAGTGGGCCAGCTGGACTCTATTCATTTTGCAGAAAGGGTAGCATGCAAGAAGGCAAGCCAAATCCACATGCATTTTTCAAGCTCCTACTTATTTCATGTCTGTCAGCATTCCACTGGCCAAAAATATCATATGGCCTTGTCCCAAGGAAGTAGCTTTATTCAACTATACTCTGATCTACCCCACACTCTCTGCTTTGTCTTTGTCTCAGAAACTATCTGGTGAAGAGTGTGTATCCAGGTAAATTTCTTTCCATTATCCCCATGCAGTGGTTTGTAATGATTTTGGGGTTACTTGTTCATTTTAAGTCTTAATGAAACATGAGATCTATTTTTCTGATAAAAAAAAAAAAGAAGAAAAAGAAAAAGAAGAAGAAAAAGCACATATACATGACACCAACATTGCATACCCAATTTTGGAAACAATACAGGTGGCAATCATGTCCCCAGGCATGATTCCTGTCCATACAGGCACATTTACCTTCTTTCCCTCCAACTCCAGCATCGAAGAAACAACATCAATTCTGTTAACCCTCCCAATAAACATAAACTTGACTTGAATTCACCAAGAGGCAAATCTACCTTGAAGAGCTACAGCTGAAATGGCAGAGAGGGCTGACCTTGACCAGGGCACCTCGATGCCCTGTTGAGGATGGGATATATTCCCAGGGACTCTCCCTACGCTGATATTACCAGGTAGCATCCAGGAAGGGAGGGCCATTGACAGAGGTTTTGGAGAGGGGCAGTTACAGACTGCATCCTTTCAGGTCCATCTTTCTTCTGTCCACTTCCAATCCCCCACAGCCCCATTCTCACACCAGACAGTACAGACCAGAAAGGCAGCATGCTATTGGCTAACATGCTGTCTGTCAGAGTGTTTCCAACATGTGGGTTACAGAAGGTATTACAAGGGAAACCTGACTTTGTTGAAGTAGCTCTGCCCTCTAGCATATTTATTTTACTTTAGTTTTTAGAAGCTGTCTTCCTGCTTCTTTGTCATTGCCTTAGGCCATTTGAGTCACTTTAACAAATGACCATAGACTAGGTGGCCTAAACAATAGAAACATTTATTTTTCACAGTTCTGGAGACTGGAAGTCTGAGATCAGGGTGCTCAAATGGTCAAGTTCTGATGAGGGCTGTCTTCCAAGTTTACGGATGGATGCCTTCTCTTTACATTGTGTAGAATCTTTGCATTGTGTAGAATAGAGAGAGAAAGCAAGTTCTCTCATGTCTGTTCTTATAAATTCCATCATGAGGAAGTCACCCTCATGACCCAATTACCTCCCACAGGCCCCGTCACCAATACTATCACATTGATGGTTAGGATTTCATCATGTATTTTGAAGAGCACACAAACATTCTGTTCATAGCAGCTACTAAGACAGAAAAGGCTTTTGAAAATAATTTTCATTTTTACATTCAACACAAGAGGCTGCCAGGATTTCTAGGCCTGTCAGATTGGCCCAGTCAGCCTGGTATGGGAAGTCACATTCCTCCCATTTCTCAAAAGACCCCTTAGCTCTCCACATGACTCTTAGTCAGCTATCACCATAGACTCACTGGTCAGCATTAGGTGGGGTGGGAGCTTCAAGGACAGCTCTAAATGATTATAGAGTGGGGAGGGAAGAGTTGGATAGAAGATGCACCACTATGTTAGGTGATGGACATCCAAAAGGCAAGCATTTTGCATTCCTACGCCATCCAGTCTCACACTCTATCTGCAGTTTCCCCCTTCTTTGGGATTTTCCCAAGGATGTTCCGTATTCTGCTGCCAAATGCTGACTCCTTTCCCTCTCCCGGCCCACTAGCCCTGCCTCTACCCCTCCTTAGTAATGGTTCATGCATTCCACAATCCCAGAGCCACAGTCTCAGCACTGAAGGAGATGCTATACACACAGCCTCCACTGCCACTGAAAGACTCCATACCTGTGTCACAGCCACAGTGGATGCTACCTGGAGAGACTGGATGAAATCCCAGTACGACAGGGGAGTTAATGCCCTGGGTAAGATGGGAAATATCAGGAAGAAACCAGCAAGATACTGTTCCCACCTGCCCTCTGTGGACAGCCTGTCTTGAGCTATAGGGTCCACAGAGCCTCTCTGAAGATGTCCAGGAGTTTCATCCATCAGCTCTGCTTGCCACCCAGTAGTGAAACTAGTTAGTTAGTATGGTTGTTAGGTAGACAGGGGGGTCCCTGGTGGAATAAACAAAAAAGCAGCCATATCCTAAAACTCTAGGCCCTGGAATGTCTCCTTCACTCCAGGACAGACATGAGAACGATACAGAATAGTTAGCATGACCCTAGGTAGACAGGGAGGTCCCTGGGGGAATAAACAAAGACAGCCATATCCTAAAACTCCAGGTTTTGAAATCACTCCTTTTCTCCAGGACAAAAATGTAACAAGACCCTGAGATTAATCATAAAATTCCTTTTGGCCTGACAAATGGAGCAGATCTGATAGATAAGAGTGGGTTACTTTGCGAATTCCTTTAGGATGGGCAAGCAGAACAAACCTGGTAGATGAATTTCATTAGAAGGCGCCAGTTCTAACTTGTTTGAAGGAACAAGTTCAAACAAGTTCCTTCTTCAAACAAGTTCCCTTCTTCAGACAACTCCCTTCCCCAAACAGGCAAGGGAAGGTGTAAAAGTAAGAGCTTTTGCCTCAGTCACAGGGCCATCCCCACTTTGGACGCCCTCCCGCTCAGGAGCTCTGACTCTTTACTTTCAATAAACTATCCTCTTTTTAAAACTCTTTGCCTCTCCTGCATCCGTGTTTCCATTCTTCCATCTCACGAGACAAGAGCCCGTCCTACACCCAGAAACTGCCGGCAGATCCAGCACCATCTACATCAATAGTAGCTGGCTCAACAACTCCTGCTCTCCGATTATGCTCCCATCTTCCTCAACTTACTTCCTTCTTTCCTGAATTCCTGCTTCCCTGGGATTGCCCTCACCAATAAAAGAATAGCACAGAAGCTGACTTGCTCTCCTTTGTGTCTGAGCTAAGACACAGTGCCAAGAGGAAGCAGAGAGGCAGAAGCTGTTGTTGGTATGGGACTGGGGCAGCTGGGAGCTACCTCAGAGAGGTCTGAAGGCTGGGCCAGAGGAAAAAGGAACAGGAGCAGAGACAGAATCAAGATGAGTCCACTGTGTCTACAGCAAAGGGTACATGGGGTAGTGCCCGGCTTTACCTACCCCCATAGGCACACACACACACACACACACACACACACACAACTCGCGCGAGTGCACGCACACACACACGAAATAATATCAGCCACAAAGTCAGAAGAAATCTTGACATTTGCAACAACACAAATAAATTTTGACAGTATTATGCTAAGTGAAATCAGTCAGATAAAGACAAATGCTCTATATTTTCACTTGTACTGTGTTTCCCTGAAAGTAAGAACGAGCCGGAGAATCAGCTCTAATGTGTCTTTTGGAGCAAAAATTAATATAAGACCCAGTCTTATTTTATTATTTACTATATAGTACCGGGTCTTATAGTGTAATATAATTAATATAATGTAATATAATATAATACCAGTTCTTATATTAGTTTTTGCTTCAAAAGACACATTAAAACTGATTATCCGGCTAGACCTTATTTTCAGGGAAATGGTATATGGAATCCAAAAAGGTCAAAAATCATAGAATCAGAGAGTAGGATTCTGGTTGCCAGGGCTGTGATTGTGTCGGAGAAATGGAGAGATCCTGGTCAAAGGTTACAAACTCCATTATAAGATGACTAAGTTCTAGGGTTCTAATGTGCATATAGCATGGTGACTATACTTAATAATATGGTACATATTCTTAGAGAGTAGATCTTAAATGTCTAATCATAAAAAAAATGGTAACAATGTGAGCTGATGGATGTGTTAACTAACATTATTGTGCTAATCATTTCACAATATATACATATCATCAGGTTGTACATCTTACATTTATACAGTTCTATTTGTCAGTTTTACCTCATAAAACTGGAAAAAGATCTACCCTGGCACTCATTGGAGCTAAATGTTTCTCTACTTGCTTCCCTCAACAAGGTATAAATGCTTGGGAATTGTCTGATTTTATTACCCATGTCTCTTCTTACCCCCACTAGCATGGGAAATCTAGGTAACAACAATCCAACCTGACAAGATGCTACCAATCCTGAGACTTAATGTTATCATACAACTGTGTGAAATACTCAAAGTTGTGTACTACCTGGAACACTGAGGTGCAGGTGAACCTTACAAAAAGGAAAGAAACTTTTCAATGTACTTGCAACTATGTTGTAACGTAGACTGAACTATGTTTATTCTGACTTTGATCCTAAACCATAGGTAGATGCTTAATTTAAAATATATATAGTGCCAACAAAAGTAATATGGTTAAAACAGTAAATAATGAGCAAATAAAAGTACTGTATTGTGCACTTTACAACTTAAGAGGGTAGATCTCATGCTCAGTATTTTTACCACAATAAGAAACAGACAAACAGACAAACAAAACAAAGGGACATGAGGAAACTTTTTGAGGTGATGGACATGTCTATTACCTTGATTGTGGTGATGGCTTCACAGGTATGCATGTGTCCAAACTCTTCAAATTGTATATATTAAATGTGTACAGTTTTTAATATATCACTTATAGCTCATTAAAGCTGTTTTACAGAAAAGGTAGGGTGTTGCCATTGGTTTTGAGCCTGTCTACTTCCCTTTCTTTCCCAATTCCACCAAATGAGGGTCTTAATTATTAGGACTTTGGAACTTAAATTCATATTCTCACCCTGTCTCCAGTACACATGCTCCTGTCTTTCATTAGTTCTCACTCTATCTTTGCTGGAAGTCAAAGGAGAAGGTATGCACTAAGAGCATCTCCCACTTGCCTGGGCTCTGAATGCTGAACCTCTGAGCAGGAAGCCCCTCCCTAGCTGGTGCATCTCCATAGGCCTCCTCTGGGATGAAAGAACCTACCTAGTCTCAGAAGAAACACAGTTCTCCTTGCTGGTCTGGAGTTTGGGCACAATTACATTTAATTCACAGAAATTGTGTCGCAGAATTTAAGAGAGAGATTAAAGAGAGCCATAGAAGGAGGAGGAGAGAAAGGAGGGGAGGAAGAGGTTGCACAGATGTTGCCTCTGGCTTTCATAAGAACTTCCTGGCAAAGGAGAATGTTGGGATATCCTGTGAGATGCTAATGCCTCTAGGGCAAAGAAGATGTAATCTGCCAGCTTTGGCTGTGACCAGAGTCACATAGCACTAGAGCTATCTGACCTCTGAGCCCTTTGTTAAAACACCCCAATTCTGAGGATGGATAAAGTATGTGAGGATACAGTTCTAGAAGAGACAGCAGGCAATTCCTCATTAGCTTCTCTAGAGTTCTGCGACTGGGAAAGGACGGATGATTAGTGATGAGAGGATGGGCTTGTTCAAGGTTGAGCACAACCATTCCTCTGTTCCCTTGTGGGAAAGGAGAGATGAAGTCTTGCAGACAAAGAAGGCTCTCAGAGGAGTCATCATTACTAGGCAGGGCCAATCAGTGTTTAGTAAGCATCTACTATGTCCAAGGACCTGTGTACAATGAGACCCTTGCTAGGGCAATCTTGGACTGGTGAGCTTTAGGAGATGTGGTTTGGTTTGCATCTTTACCACACCCTTGTTGTAAAGAACTCACTTTTAATGAAACATATTATTCTTGGGTGAGGAACAGTATCTTTCAAAAGTTTCAAAGCGAATCTCATGAATGAAAGAGAGGAGCTGAGGGAAGCTGAAATGAATATTAGGTCCTGGAGTGGTGAATGACCTTTCTGTCTAACTCTGACACTGCACTTTTATTTTCCTTGCCCTTCTTTTGGATTTATTTTCATATCGGGGTTAACCTGGGACAAGGAAAGTGCTAGGGTTCCTTTGGCAACCAGTAAAAAGTTGTCTATGATGCTTTCCTGATGATCCTCAGAGATCATTGCTCCAATCAGTGCTCAGAAAATGTAATAGCACATTCTGATCTACTGCAGAAGGTCAGCCTTTACAAGGCCTTTTAGATCCTGTAGGGTTGAGTCCAGCTTGAGGACCTGCTCACAGACCTGTGTAATGGGGTCTGACAGGTGCAGTCTCTGTCCTCTCTTCTGGTCACATTCCTTTCTTCTTGCAGTGGTGCGTGCGTGCGTGCGTGTGTGCCTGTCTGTGTCTGAGTGTGTGGGATTGCTTGTGTGTGTGCCTGTGAAGGAGTGTGCTCACATTTTGCACTGCCAGTCACGTTTCTTATATTCTTGACTGCATGTTTAGGCTATCTCAAGGAAGCTGTCATACTATACCAAAGAGAACAGCCTTGTAAATTTTAATAGAGAAGCCATCACGTTCTCACACATATACACTCACATCCACTCTCCTGTACCTTCAAACTGGTGTTTGAGGAATAAGCCTTTACGATTAATCCAGTGGTTTTAGTCAGACTCAGAAACAGAGAAGCATGACTGACTTTTCCTTTGATTTTGGTGGTTGGAAATGTCTGGAAACAGATGAACCTGAAGAGACAGCAGAGAAATTAGGATGGTCCAGATGCCCCAGTTACTGAGTACATTCTAGAATCAGCAGTTAGAAAGATTGAAAGGGTTGAGAGGGAGTGTTCTCACATTTTAAACTGTGGGGAGGGAAACATTTCCCCTTTCTCCCCTTAGTTCTTCTGACTGGACTTAGAATTAAATTGACATGAGTCAGATTAACAGGAGAAAACCCACCAAATTTAATTACATGTGGGCATACAGGGGTTACATAAGAATATGGGACCAGAGGACATTTCAGACAGTTGAGGCTTATCTGTCATCTTAAGCTAAGGAAAAAGGGGTGTAGTGGTTTGGACTTCAAAGGGATGGAAGGCAACTCACATGGACATGAAGAAAGAAATGTTTGCTGGGCTATCTTAACAGTGTGACACAGAGGACTTTGATCAAATGGGCCTTGCTAGGTTTCTATCACATTGATTTCATATTAAAACATAGTTATTTAATAGCTTCCATCCTGCAGCAGGTCCTTTGTCTAAATTATTTTAGGCAGTTAGGGTTTTTCCTGAGTTTTTGGTTTTTTGAAAATAACCAGCTTTAAACAATAAATAATGCCCCAAAGGCATATTTTGAGTGGCAAACTCTGTTCACCCTCAGAACAATGAGGGGAAGTATTTCACACTAAACTTCTTTGATATCTTCCCTCTAGTTTTTCCTGTGGTCAACTCACATCTCACAGACTACGCTCTCATGATCTAAAAGTTCTCTCTGATCCTTGAATAATTAATTAATGTGTGTGTGTGTGTGTGTGTGTGTGTATGTGTTTGTGCGCGCGTGTGTGTGTAAATGCTGGGTTCTGCTCTCATCCTTCCATGCCAGCTATGATAGATGGATAGATAGATAGATAGATAGATAGATACTCTCTACAATGTGACACACTTGTCAAATATACATACAATAAACTTTGTATTTACTAATTTTTCCATTTATCAGTTACGTATTTAACAAACATTTATTGATCCCCGATAATCTGTACTAGGCTAGGCAGTGGTAAGTCAGATACAGCACCTGCCCTGAAAATGTTTTCGTAGTCTAGTTGAGGAGATGGACATGAAACACAAATGTAAGCAAATGTCTACAATTAGATATTGCGATCACTGGTTTAAGGGAAAGAACTAGCTGTTGAGTGATAGACTCACAGGGACAATCTAATTTAGATTATGAAGGAGGTAGGTCAGGGAATACCCCTTCTGAAAAAATAATATTTAATTCATTTATTTAATCAACATTAAACAAATGTTTATTGAATACCTACTACTCTTGGTGTTGGGGATATAGCAGTGAACAAAACATACAAAATTGTGGGTCTTCACAGACTTGCATTTTAGTGAGGAAAGGCAGATAGTGAACCAAATAAATGAGTTAACTGTGACATAGGTTAGAACGGGGTGAGTACTTTGGAGGCAGGGGTTTGTTGGTCAATGTTAACATTACTGTTTCTACATTTCTTTTTTCTAAGATTTTATTGGGGAAGGGGACTTTATTGGGGTGCAGTATGTACTTTCGGGACTTTTCCAAGTCAAGTTGTTGAACTTTCAATCTTAGTTGTGGAGGGTGCAGCTCAGCTCCAGATCCAGTTGCCGTTGTTATTTGCGGGGGATGCAGCCCACCATCCCTTGCGGGAATCCAACCGGCAACCTTGTGATTGAGAGCCCACGCTCCAACCAGCTGAGCCATCTGGCCTCCCGGGAGCTGAGCAGCAGCTCATTGACTTCATTCTAGTTGCGGAGGGCACAGCTCGCTGGCCCATGTGGGAATTGAACCGGCAGCCCCGTTGCTCAGAGCTCGCGCTCTAACCAGCTGAGTCACCTGTCTGCCCTGTTTCTACATTTTTAAAAAGTCCTGATTTCTAGCATTTACCAGTGTATGTGGTACAAATATTCCTATAGTGTCACATATTATGATGTTAACATGAAATAAACAAGGTCACAGTTTTCCTGAAGATTTAACAGTCAGCTTCTTTGTGAGTTGATAAGTGTGGGCTCCAACATACCATGTGTGGACACTGACTAGGGGAGAGGGATGGAGAGTGATTGGCAAGGATTGTGATGTTAGAGAGGGTGGCCAGGGAAGACAGCACTGCCAAAGTAATATACAAGCCAAAACTTGAAGGAAGTCAAGGAGTAAGCCCTAAAATCATCTGGAAAAAGGGCACTCTAGGTTGTGTCAAGCTGACTCTCCAAAGACCCCCAACGATCACCAGTGTTCATTCCCCATGTAGCCCTCTTCTCTTGAACATGGGATGGATATATTGATTTGCTTCTAACCAAAAGGATTTGGCAAAAGTAATAGGACAATTCTTCCATGATTAGGTTACAGCAGATGTTGACTTTTGTCTTTCTAGTATCATCTCTTCCGTGCTGGCTTTGGTGAAACTAGCTGCAATGTTAGAAAGGCTCCTGTGGAAAGAACTGAGGGTGCTCTCTGGCCAACAGTCAGCAAGCAAGGAGCTGATGTCCTCAGTCCAATAACTTACAGGATCTGAGTCCTGCTGACTCCATGTGATTTTAGGAGTAGATCATTTCCCAGTTGAGCCTTCAGATGAAACCAACCCTGGTTGGCACGTTGATTGCAAGGTGGTAAGACCCTGAATCAGAGGACCCAGATAAGCCATGCCCAGATTCCTTACCCAGAGAAACTGTGAGACAATAAATATGGGCTGTTTTAAGCTGCTAAATTTTGTGGTAATTAGTTAATGTAGTGATAGATAACTAACGTGTAGGCTTAGGGAAGAGCAAGTGCAAGGACCTAAGGTAGGAATGTGATGGTTGTTTTAGTGTGGCTGGGCAGAACAAGGGAGAGGAGAATGGAAAAGGATGAGATCAGAAGGGCCCAGGTGATGTAGGGCCTTGCAGTGCAGAACCTGAGATTAGTGGAGGTTGGGGGGAGAATTGTCAGGGGAAGAAATGTAGAGGATGTGCTTCCTCCTCTCCTACACACTTCATACCTCCAGTCCTTGGCTTCAGGGCTGAAGAAGGAGAACTGGGATCCTCTCTGGGTCCCACATTGTGAGACCAAAGAACATGGATAAACAGACAATGGCTGCAGAACCCCGAGCTGTGCCTGCTGGTGACAAGCTCAAAGTCTTGAGTTTGTGGCCTGAGACAACTTTCATGGGATGGAGGAAGGTGATTGACTAGAGCCAAAATGCCTGAACTGAAGCCTCAGCTTCCTTGATCACCAGCTGTGCAAAAGTGGGCAAATGGCCTTGTTACCGGGAAATAAGGTTGAACCTTTGCTCTTCTCTTCTTGAAGGAAAGCATTCAATCAAGAGACAGAATTTTGTGCAGCATTGAGACAGCAAGAAATGTATTAGTAAAAGAAAGTACACTCCTAGACATGGAGCAGGCTGACTCAAGAGAGGGAAGCAGCCTTGCCTTACATTGCATGAAGTCTTTTATTTCTATGGGTAGAATTGTGTCACCCTCTCCTTTCTCTTACCTCTTTCTCCCCCTGAGGTATCTACTCCTCTGGCATTTAGCAGTGCATTTCTTTGATTCAGGGGCATGTGTAAACACACACCTTTGATTTAGGAGCATGTGCAAACACATCCCCTTTGGGGTATGTGGAAACCTGGAATCCTATTGGGCTCGTAAGATATTGGTTGTTCTGACAAACAGGATATGTTCCCTGATAAGCAGGAAATCTTCTTCTCTTAACAGTGTATTTTTCTTTTCTTTTTTAAATTTAGGGACATGTATAAACACATCCCCTTGATTTAGGGACATGTGTAAATACATCCCTTAGAGGTATGTATAAGCCTGGAATCCAGCTGGGCAGCTGCAAGGGGTCTTGACCCAAGTAGGAGCTGCAGCAAGGGGCTTTATAACCAAGGCTAAATTTCTCCCGCTTATTCCTATCTATCTACTTACACTATCATCCTGGCCTCTCTGAGTTGTAGATTTCCCAACAAGAAAATGTGAATAGTAATATCACTTATTCCACGTTTCTTAAGAGGATCAAGTGAACTTAATACAAACATGCTTCTTTAAAGAGCTAAAATATTCTAAAACAGTTTTATTCCTTTTCAAGTTCCAGATCTCTAAAATTCCAAATTTGAACAATTTTCCTTGGACTGCCTGAACCAGAGAAAACATTTCTGGAAAGTGGTGTATTGAGTCTGGGAGCAAAATGATGAGGGTGGTTGGGGAGGTCTCAGCACTTTGCAGATGGCACATGGGGTCCTGCAGGTAGGGAGAAGCTGAATGCCCATTTTTAGACTCCACTGAGGATGGAACTAGAGGAAACAAATAAAAATTACAGCAAGGAAAATAGAGGGTAAACAAGTATAGCACTGCATATTCAGCAAGGGCAGGCAGCTCCAGAAGAGCCGGTTAAGGAGGTGGTGGAGTTTCCTTCCTTGAGCATCCTTATGAGACAGAAAGCAATTTCTTTGGAAGCAGGAGAAGGGTGAATGACCACTCACTGCCCACACCTCAGCGGAGAGTTTCTAAAGCAGGGAAAAAAAGACAAACGGGATAAGAAGAACGATTTAATTGTTTGCGAGGCTTATTTAATTTATGTTATCCATAAATTTATGTTTTTTTTGCTGTCTTTTCAATGGTAATTTATGGAATAAAGCTATTATCTGAGTTGACTCAAATTGGAGGGAAAGATACAAACTGAATGGGGTTTTGCCTAAATAAATCTGTGACTTGTATTTCTTTCCGGGATGGAGAAGGACAAGTCCTTCCCCTGTGAACTTTACCCCAATAGACCTATTCTATAGGAATAGGAGGGAGGGAGTGCCTCATCTCCAGTGATTTCCTCCCTTTGTGCTGAATAATCCCTTCTTAAGAGCTGCTCATCAAGAGAGATGTTCTCCCTAGCCTTTTCCGCAATGTTTCTATGGAAACCATTAGCTCTCTGGCAGATTCCTCAAAGGCCTGGGAGCCTCATCCTAATTGTTGTTTTTGCAAATCTCATCTCTCTCTGTTCCTGGATGCAGGGGGAACCATGAATGATTTCCTAGGTGACCATAATTTTTCCCTATAAAATGGAAACTGTCCTGCCTTAATCTCTGTGCTTTACCAGAATTCTGAGAAAGGATCTGCAGCGCACACCCCAAGCTAAAATTTGAGGAAAATGGCATCAATTTTGAGCCTAGTTCTGAGGGCAATGCTCTCACAGAAACAACCGCCAACATGAATTCAAGGATGGTGATTGGAAGAATGTACTGAGTAGCGAACTCTTGATAACAGATCAAAGATGTGGGCAGCACATTTCACTGTAGAGACTCTATCTGATTTATAAGAGATTTAAACCTAACTACTTATGATCAAATAGTTAGGTTTAAATAATTTAGAAGGTGAATGGAAGGTGGATTAAAGATTCAGAGACTTTATTCATGCAGTGATGAAGTAGGGTACCCAAGGTGATCTTTAAGATGCCTTTATGACATTGACATTTTACAACTGCACACATTTTATGTCAAATGGCATGTCCTGAGTTCGTGGGTCATACTTGAGTGTACAGGTGCTACTCTCATCCAAACAACTCTTGGAGTGTAAAAGAAAAATTCCCAGCTATATCAAAGTCTTCAGGTGTCGTCCTGTCCAATCCGTCTCCTGTTTACAGGCAGGACCAAAAATACAGCTCCTTTTCCCTACTCTCCTCTTCTCTTTTGTAAAAACTAGCTCAGTGAAACAATTCTCAGCTTAATCCAGTTTAATTGGCTCTCACATCTTTACATCAATAAATGATTCCAAAGTTCTAGTCCAGTGTTTTCGATCTTGATGGTACAGCAGAATCATTTATGCAGATATATTGATAGATAATTAGATAGATAAAGGACACATAGATAAATTGATAGATCAATATTTGTATGGTATCCCCAGACATCTTGAGACAGAATTTCTGAGGATCTAAGCATAAGGGTCAATACATTTGTAAAGATCCACTCACTGCTCACCCTGAAGCATCGCTAAAATTGAGGACCACTGATGTGATTCAGATCCTTCATTCTTCAATACCACATTGTAACTCTTGAATTCAATTCTGTTTTAGAATTGTATATTGTATTATTTAACTGATTTAAAAATAGCATTTTTGGTGAAAATACATACATCTTTCAAAGTACAATTTGATTAGGTTTGACTTTGCAAATTCAGTTGAAAAGTCATGTGATTTTAAAGTAATTTTATATAATTACTATATGGATAAGAGAAATTCCTGTGTTTGGAGAGAGGAGACTCTTCTGGCTATAAAGAATATTTTTGAAGAAGTCATTGCACCTGCTCTGGCTTCTAGTCTGGGTCAGGCGATGAATATCTCTTTTGGCTTGAAACCTCACAGTAGTCCATTTTTGCTGATGCAGTTGAGAACCAAAGGAGATGGAGGGGATGTGAGAAGGTCGTGAGATTTAATGAAAGAACTGACAAGGTTGCTGGGGGGTCATTTCTGATAAGCTCTGTGTTAAATGTCTCTTCTGGAAGGTCTGAGGGAAGTTGCTGATAAAAGCCTACACACCAGACTGCTGGAGATTCATGTCACTCCACTCCAAGTCTCCCTATGAGCTTACAGCAAGCATCCACCCCTAAGATAACATTGCAGGTGAATGTGTGCTCTTCCATACTATGCAGCTTATACACTGGCTAATAACAGTTTAAAATGATAAGAAAACATCTTACTGTGTATAAGGTTTTCAACACCACTTTCCACATAATTAATAGATAGATTAGGCTTTTTATGACTTAAAAAAGTAAACAAACAAAAAAAAATCTCAGTGTTTGCTACATACACTAAGTGCTAGTCCCATTCCTCTGAAAGGTGGCGTTAGAGACCATACTCTGAATTTGCCCCTGTTCATCTGGTGGCCACACACAGGTCACAGATTTGTCACCTGAGAGGATATCCAGGGCCCTGAGTGCCCCTTCACCAACCCCACCCCATGAGAGGATTCCAGTGCCCCAGCATCACAGAGCAGAGCTGTGTTGATTTTCAGAGCCCAGCCCCAGAGGATACCATTACCTGCACTCCAGGAGACTACGTACATCCCCTAAGGTTGCACACTGCACTGTATACACAACTGTGTATACAGGTGGGAGGGCTGGGAGTCAGGATGGACCACTGGGCCATCTCAGAGAGACTGAGAAGAGGGTACTGATGAGGTGACTTTAAATCCTAGGGATCAGGGTGTCTATGTAAAGAGGGATGTCTGAGAGCAGAAGTCCTGGTAGGACCTCCCAGGGCAGGTTTCAATTAAAGAGAAAAGTGACAGTCGCAGGCAATCTCTCTTCTCCTGCAGACCCATCTCTCTACAACTCAAGTCAGTGGCCCGAGCAGGCTCTGTCACCAGGGAGACAGGCACAGGGGAGTCCTGGCCAGGGAACTGGGCCAGGTCCAAGGCAGCCTTGGAGCTGTCCTTGCTGGGAGGTGGGAGGAGGGAGAGGAACAGTAGCCAGGGTTAGCAAATGGGGTCCGGGCCTCATTACAGAGATTGATGAACCAAGGTCTAGAGAGGCAGGGGCTTGCCCTGGTCACAGACTTGACCTGGAATCCAGGCTCCTGATCCTACCACAGCTCTCTTCCCCATGCCAGGGGCAGCTATTAGGCTACAGCCTGCCACTCTCCAGGACAGGCACCCCATTCTTCCCTTGCCAGACCTGAGGACTGTGTCATGGTCTAAGTGTGTGGGGAAGTCCTGGAAGCTCTTTATCTCCCACCAGATATGTGTGCCCTTCCTGGACTGGTCCTGGACATTTTCTGCAGGAGTATGACTTCATTCAGGAGCATGAAGTATGGGGGAGGGTAAGCACGTCACCCAGGAGCCTGCTCTGCAGTTTGGGAGTTATACGATTGCCTGTTATTCGGCGACATTTGAAATGTCTCTGAGTCCAGGCCACAAACATCTTCTTGTGTACTGACCTCCCTACTCAAGTCAGACTTACTTTTACAAACTTTACTTCACCTTCTCTCTCATCAGTTACATCTTGTATTTGCTGTCTCGTGGCACATGTGTGTGACCATGTACACACAGTTATCAGATCTCCTCTGAGAGTAAAATAGAAGTTCAGGAATAACCGCAATATTTCTGAGTCTCTGCTATGTGCCAGACACTGTGATAGATGCTTTGCACGTAAGATTTCATGTAATAAACACTTGGAAGTAGGAACCATTAGCTGCTTCATTTTACAGAGAAGGAAATGGACTCAGAGAAGTTGAGTGATTTACCTTGGATCACACAGCTGGTAAGGGAAAGAGTACCATTTCTACCTTAGGCCTGACTGACCCCCCAAAAACCCATGCTCAAAATCACTACACTGTACTGCTCTTCATCTGCCATCTCCTTTCCCCTTTCTCCCCATTCAGGAGTCAGAAACCAGATGTCGGTGGCTCTGAGTGGCATTCAGAACTGTTCCTGGGACTATTTCTGTTTAGTTTGCTCATTTATTCTGTTCTTTAGGTTCCACACATAAGTGAGATCATATGGTATTTGTCTTTCTCTGTCTGACTTATTTCACTTAGCATAATGTTCTCTAGGTCCATCCATATTGTTGCAAATGGTAAGATTTCATTCTTCTTTATAGCTGAGTAATACTCCATTGTATAAATGTACCACAGTTTCTTAATCCAGTCATCTACCAATGGGCATTTTGGTTGTTTCCACATCTTGGCTATTGTGAATAGCGCTGCAAAAAACATAGGGGTTCATATATTTTTTTGAATTAGTGTTTTGGATTTCTCTGGATAAATACCTAAGAGTAGAATTGCTAGGTCATAAAGTAGTTCCATTTCCAGTTTTTTGAGATACCTCCATACTGATTTCCATAGTGGCTGCACCAGAAAAAAAAAAAAAAAATTAAAAGAAAAAAAAAAAGAAACTGTCTCTGGGATCAAGAGCTTTTGGGAGCTGGCTCGGTTGGCAGCTGGCCTGGGATATTGGGTGGGCCTCATAGAAGAGGAGTCCTGCTCCCACCATGCAGCCCAGCCACCACCTTGCTGCTGAGCAAACACTAACAGGGATATACAGAGCCAGCATGTGCTCTGGCTCCTCCGGGCAAGGAGACTGAAGTCATTAGCCCTCATTCCCATCAGTATGGAGAGGGACCTGGGGATGTGCTGGGGGACCTCATTAGCAGTTTCAGAACATGCTGATTTCTGTGAAGAGCAGGTGCTCATTGCTAGCCAAAGGGTATGGGAGACAGCATCAATTTTTAAATTCTAATTAGATATGCAGTTCCCTTAAATCCCCAAAGGAGGTTGGTCTGTGTTAGGAGAGTGGGACAGTCAATACTGGCATTCCGCTGGTATCCATCTTAATAACAATCGATCCATGACCACTTTCCAGGGTGCTGTTTCCAGGGAGCTGTTAAAACCATTTCATCAGGTGAAATGATGTGGGACTGAGGAAGGTAGACCTGTCTTTCCCACACCCCCTTGGGTCTGGTGCTTCAGAAGTCATGAGGCAGTGCCTTGAAGGAGAAAGCAACATCTCGGGCCTAAGATCAGTAGAAGAAGTCACCTGGCAAAGTAGACTGACCCTTGATTGCTGAGTTTTGGGCACACAGATTGTGATCTTCTTAAGCAAGAACATTGCCTGTCACCACAGGATCAAAAAAAGGTATAGGCCACCGCTCCTGTTAGAGGTTGGGCACTGGGTGTCTTTCCCCAGGTCCTACAGCAAGTTACTGAGTTTAGTAAGTGCATTGGAGCTAGAGTCCAGGACCCCTAGCTTTCTGCCCAGTGCTGTTTCCACTTTCCCTTCTTCATTTAATTTGAGCCTCCCACCCCAACCCCAAATTGCTGGAAATGTAGCTTGTGATAACCCTTGTAATAATATATCATCAGAAGGTTCCATACCTGAGCCATCTCTTTTGAGGTGCTTGTAGAATTGCTCCATCTGAGGAGACTATGATGGTGTGCCATCAAAATGAACTGGGGGATATTCTAGAAATAGCCCAACAGAACTTGTTGCTGTATTCGTCATGGGGTGGTAGGTGAGGACATACAGCATCATCCTTATGAGTGTCCAGTGGAGGATATGTCTCTTGAGAGAGGTCTCTTCATCAACCTCCCTCTTTAAAAATATCCTGTGGTCCCTATAACTAATACGAGATATATAAATACACACACACACACACACACACACACACACACACACATATATATATTCGTGACATATATATATATATTTGTGACATGCATACATATAGTCCTAATATATATATATATATATATATATATATATATATATATATATATATATAAATATATATATATATATTAGATAGATATAACTACCCAAGCCCTTTCACAATACATTGTGCATGCTCACCTAACTTTTCACCATGTTTTTCCATTCTCAGTTTTCCTTTGTCTTGGTTTTTTACTCACTGAAACAAAATTTTATTTCATCTTATTGGGTTGTATAGATATTTTTATAAGCTGCCCTTTCCAGAATAAGTCAAGGTATAAGTAGATAAATACATACATACATACATACATACACATATATGTCAATAGAGAGGGACATTGCAGGGCTAACACTAGCCTGTGTACTCATGTATAAGCTTGTCATAGTGCTGCTGGCCTCATGCAGCATTAGAGCTTCTGATGAGAGTCCGTTATTTTCAAGCTACTGCTTTTGGAAATTTTCATGTTTATGTACTTAGTACCCCCAGTAACCACTGTAGGTCGTGTTTTTCCCTGTGTTACAGGTAGGGCTCAAAGCCTGAGGGAAGTTAGGTTGGGGCTATGTGACCTGGTTGGGAAAAAGGTCTTTGGCAGTCAAAGTGGGACAGACATGGATAAAAATCCCAACCCTGGAACTTACTAGTGTGACCTCTGTGAGCTCAGTATCCTAATTCCTAAGATTGGATAGTTATGCTTACCCTGGAGGGTTGTTATACAGGATACATCTCTTGAGTGAAGTTGGACCGAAGTGCTTAAGTCAATACTAATGACTGACACACAGAAGAGCAAGACTCAATATCATCATACTTCCAGTCAGTAACACAGTATCTGAGCCCAGTGTGACCCCAAAGTCCCTACGCTCAAAGGCAAGTCCTTCCTGACCCCAGAAAAATACTGAAAGGAACTTCTGAGGGACTGCCCAAAATTCTAGTTGAGGGCCTCAGGGGTCTGGACCAGTGTATTGTACCCTTGCCCTGCTGAGTTGTTCATTCATTCATTTCACAGACCTTTCTCCAGTATCCTTTTTTTGCAAGGTAACTTCCTCATGTGTATAGCTTACGCCCCCAGGGTTAGAGAGCTTTGCATTAGCCAATGGGTGGGGCAGGGCCACAACTGATCTTTACTGCAACAGGGAAAATAACGTCCTCACACTGCATATAGCATCTCTTTATTCTATCCCTTCCTATCCACCATCTTTTACGTGTAGTGACCGGTGCATGAGGGAGATCGGTTGTACTCTGCTATGAGCTTGGGATTTGGGGTCGGACCCTAGGGAAAGAGTAAAAGGAGGGCTACAGCCTGGTACAGAATCACTGTTATGTCTAAGACTCCACGTTCCTTTTCTTTTCCCCATTCCTTTCCTCCCTCTCTTTCCCTCTCTCCCTCTCCACTTTCCCCTCCATTTAAACTCCTCTTCCTTTTATTCCTCTCTTCTCCACCCATGATTCTTCTGCCTCAAGGAAATGCTCTGTCAGATACTTAGAGAGAACCATTATGACGCAGATCTGCCTTCAGAGTCTGACAATAAAAAATAATTCAAAGGAAAAAGAAAGAAAGAAAGAAAGAAGCCCAAAGGAGAACACAGGTGAAATTAAAAGTGTTGTGTCCAGCACGATGAGGGTTGTGGGGAGGGAGAAGGCAGTGCAGGGTTAAGAAAAGACAGTAGCCATGAATATAGAACACAAACAGCAGAACCAAGGGGAACAGTGTCAGGGACTGAGCCCCGAATCGGGCCAACGCGTAGTTTTTATTGGTAAACTTCTAAAGAGGTAAAAGATTGTTAATCTCAAGATCTGTGTGTTAGTAGCCTGCTGGCTGTATTTCTGTAAGTTCCCATTTTGTTCCAGCTGAACTTTGCCTTCACTCACAGGCACATCCCCAAGGAATCCATTGAAGGGGAGGGACTGATATAATTCCATCGGGTCTCAGTTTGCTGAGGCACTCCCTTGTGAAATCCTGGGAAGAGCGCGGGGAACAAACGGTTTGGCAGCCTTAAGACAACATAAAAGATAATTTGGATTTTTGCTGTGGGAATGGGAGCCTGCAGAGAGCAGATGAATGACTCAGATGAGTCAAGGGAAACCTCGGTGGATCTTTCTGGTTTCACTGGCTGCTGAGGGGCTACTGCTAAATGTTCTGGTTGAATTCTGTATTGCTCTCCCCATCACTGTTGTGTCTGTTGCCCTATTTCTCTGCAGGGCTCAGAGCTGGCTCATCAGGGATGAAAGCTGCTGAAAGAGGCATGGGGCATAGAGCTCAAGTCATAGTTGCGACTCCATCGCCCTCAGGAGTCTGCGTCCCAGTTCAAGTCATATCTATAGTCCCCCATCTGTCCCTGCTGCTAAACCTGAAGCACAAGTGCATGCTCTGTATTGTCTGGCAGCCCTTAAGAAGAAGCCTGACACAAAGAGAAGACCCTTTGAGAGAAGCAAATGTTCCCCACTGGAGCATGGAAACTGTTACTTTGGTCCTCACCTAGGAACTGACCCAAAGACTCTGCCCACAGGCAGTGCCTCTTCCCTGTTCCTCTTCCCATCTGAGTATCAGCTTGTTCTTCTTTCTTCCTTCCCTCTGCTGTCCTCACCTGTGATGGATTTTCTGGTGCCCCATACATATGCCACCTTCCAGGACTGAAGCACTCCTCCCCCATGGAATGTTGGCAGCAGGCAGCCCTTATCTGAGTTCTTCTCTGGAACTTGCCCTTACCCCATGTCCCACTCTCGTTCCGAGGGCAGCCTTCATCCAATACCTGGTTGTTAGTTGAGGTGTAGCATATAAAGACCCCCTCATGCCAATTCAGGATAACTCTGAAGGGCCATCCCAGCTGCACAGTAACCAGTAGTATGGTATTGGAGTCCAAGGTCTCCCTCTGACTTCCTCCTCATCTGTGTTGATCCTGAGAGCACACCACAATATACTCCCTGTGTGCACATTTGCATCTCAGAGTCTGCTTCCTAGAGGACCCCATCCGCGCTCTTACCCTGTCCTGAAATCCCAATGCCACTGTCCAAGCCAACTGGAGCAGGCACCTTTGTTCTAGATCTGTCCAAGACATGGAGACAGTCTTGTCCAGTGCCCTTGTTTCTCAAATGAGTCTAGAGAAGTCCAGTGATTACTCAAAGGCCACACAGCTGGCTGGTGGAAGGAGAAGCTGTCCCAGAATCTGTTCTCCTGATTCCCAGTCCCAGGAGGGCACAGAAGCTGAAGCTTTGTTTTACTTCCTTTGCCAAGTTGCCTGGGGGGAGAGACATTTGGTGATCTGTTGGTTAGGCCTGGGATGTGTGTGTGTGTGTGTGTGTGTGTGTGTTCATGCACACATACAAACACACAGTAGTGCGGTCTACAGTGGGGAGCACCAAAGAGGGTGCATAAGAGTTGCCCCAAGTGTGACCTAATGTGGTGGCTAGCCTCGGGGTGGTCTCCAGTGATTAACCCCTGGTATTTATGCCCTTGTGTAATTCTTTTTCACACTGTATTAGGATTGATATATAGGACCAAGAGAATATGGCAGAACTGATGGTATATGACTTCCAAGACTAGGTCATAAAAAACATTATAGCTTCTGCATTTCTGTTGCTCTTATATCCTCCCCTTTGCAAGAGCCAGCTGCCATATTTTGCCATATCAGGCAGCCCCGTGGAGATGTCCATTTGGTGCAAAACTGAAGCTCCAGCCAAAATCCATATGAGAGAACTTCCTTAAAATTAGATCCTTCAGGATCTTTAGATCCTTTAGAAATCTAGTGAGACTTTGGGCTTTTCCTTCTCATCTCTGGAAGCATTAGGATAATCCTATAGTCTTTCTTTTTTCAAGTTAAATTTATTGGGGTAACAATGGTTAGTAAAAATAGGTTTCAAGTGTACAATTCTATAATCCATGATCTATATACAAAGGTCAGACAATTAAGTTCATGAACTGATCCTAGAAAAAGTCCTACATACCTCATTGTTGAATATCACTATGGTCACCTTTGAAGTACTCCCCTTGGGAAGCTATGCATCGATGTCAGCACCTAGTTCACCCTTTAAAGCAATTTTGGAACTCTTTTTCTGGAATAACCATTGGAGCTGTCCTGAATGTCATCAAAATGTCTTCCTTTCAATATTTCCTTTATCTTTGGGTAAAGAAAGAAGTCCTTGGGGGCCAAATCAGGTGAGTAGGGAGGGTGTTCCAATACAGTTATTTGTTTATTGGCTAAAAACTCCTTTACAGACAGTGTCATATGAGCTGGTGCATTGTCGTGATGCAAGAGCCATGAATTGTTGGTGAAAAATTCAGGTCGTTTTTGTCTTTCATGCAGCATTTTCAGCACTTCCAAATAGTAAACTTGGTGCACTGTTTGTCCAGTTGGTACAAATTCATAATGAATAATCCCTCTGATATAAAAAAAAGTTAATAACATCATTGCAATAAGTTCGTGAACTTAATTGTCAGACTTCATAGATTATATGAGAGAAAATTAGAAATAGGAGCAAGTGAGTGTGTGTGTGTGTGTGTGTGTGTGTGTGTGTGTGTCTACTTGGGGAGCAGAGAAGGTAGAAGGGAACTAGATCAGCTCAGAAACATGTGCAGATTATGTCCAATTCTCCACCATATTTATCATGAGATTAGACTGGTGCACATCCTGGGGGAATCATTGCTTTCTGTCCTGCAAATGGGTCCTGTGTGTCCTGCCCAGAGCATATAAAGCAGGACATAGAAGAAGATGAATCCATACAGAGGGGCAGACACCTAATTCAGACCTACAGTCATTCAACAAACATATGAGAAGGTGTCATGTGAGGGTGTGTGTGAGAATGTATGTGAGGATGTGTGTGAGGATTTGTGTGAGGGTCTATGTGAGAGTTTGTGTGAAGGTCTGTGTGAGCATGTATAAGGGTGTTTGTGAGGTTGTGTGAGGCTGTGTATGAGGCTCTTTGTGAGGGTGTATGTGAGGCTTGTGAGAGTGTGAGGGCCTTTGAAGGTCTGCGGTAGGGTTTGTGTGAGAGTGTGTGGGAGGGTGTTTGTGAAGGTCTTTAGGTGGGAGGGTCTGTATGAGTGTCTGTGGGAGGGTTGTAAAGGTGTGTGAGGGTTGTGTGAGGGTGTCTCTGTGAGGGTGTGTGGGAGGGTCTATGAAGGTCAATGTGAGGGTCTGTGAAAAAAAAACAGAGAGAGAGAGAGAGAGAGAGAGAGAGAGAGAGCGCAAAACTAAATCTCCAGATTTAAAAATGGGCAAAAGACCTAAATAGACATTCCAAAGAATGCAAATGGCAACAAGTATATGGAAAGGTGCTCAATATAATTAATTATCAGGAAAATGCCAATGAAATACGACTTCCTATCTGTTAGAATGGCTATCAGAAATAAACCAGACAGAGAAAGACAAATACTGTATGATTTCACTTATATGTGGACTCTAATACCATTAAACTCAAAGAAAAAGAGACTGGAATGGTGGTTGGCAGGGGCAGAGATGGGGGAAATAGGGTGATATCAGTAAAAAGGTACAAATATTTAGTTACAAGATGAATAGGTTCTGGAGTTAAATGTACAGCATGGTGACTATAGTTAATAATATTGTATTACATACTTGAAATTTGCTTAGAGAGTAGATCTTAAATGTTCTAATATGCGCACAAAAATGGTGAATGTGTGAGGTGATGGATGTGTTAACCAACTTTGTTTGGGGGGCAGTTAGTCAATATGTTGCTTGGCCTGGGGAAGTGTTGGTGGCACCTTGGAGAAGTGCATTGGAAATATTAGAAAGTGTGACTGCTTGTGATCTAACATTTTGTTTCCTGGTCCCCTAGATAGAGTGACAATCTTGATCATGCAAATATGGGAGACCTTATTCTTCTTGAGGTAGAGGGCCTTGCTTTCTCCTATGCCTCTAGGGTAGAATTCGTTCCTTGCCACTTCCAGCTTCTTCTGGTAGTGGCTGTGGCATTCCTAGGCTTGTGACCTCCATCTTCATATGATCTCCTCTTCTGTGTGGCTGTCTTCCATGTTTAATCTCTGTCAGACTTTTATAAGGATATATATGGCATATAGGCCCACCCAGATAACTCAAGATGATCTCTTCCCCTCTAGATCCTTAACTTAAGCACACATTTTTGCCACATTAGGTAATAATCACTCTTTTGGCATAGAAAGACACCATTACAGATTCCATGGATTAGGAGGTGAATCTTTGGGGCCACTAGTCAGCCTGCTACAGATTAGTGAAAACATCACTGAAACAAATGTATGGCTCAAATTACATTTGAGGAGGAAATATGAATTTCATACAAATTTCATGTGTTTGTCCAAATAAAACACTGAAGTTTTACTATTTTATATTTAATTTCTGTGTTGAGTGAGGCTCTTTAGTTCTGCTTTATGATTCTTCTAGAAACAATGAAACATTTTCAAACAATGTCCTACAAATGAAAATAGAGTTCCCTTTACCTATTGTTTACCTTAGCAATAAAACCACATTCTGTCTACTGGCATCAGTTCTGTGGTTATGCACTTTTTAAAAACCCACAAAAAGTGATCTACAGTTTTCTATAAAGCATAGAAATAGACACAAACCTTTTGTAAAGTTCCTCTTTTCAAGATTTAAAGAGTAAGAAATTATGAAACCTAGTTGCTAAGAATAGTCATGAAAGTTGCTTTAGGTGGAAATTGGAACAGAGGTGCTGGTTCTAGGAGAGCAGAGACGATGATTCAGGGTCTCTCCCTTGGCTGGCACTAAAGGATGTGCTTGTGGCACAGAAAAGGGAAGATAATCTTGGGGTTGAGAGAAGTCCTGCAGAGAGAAATCCTGCAGAGAGAATCTGCCAGGACTGAGTCTTCAATGATGTTATTAACTAAATCACAGCTAATATTTACTAAGTGCTTACCAGGCACTATACTGAGTGCTTAAATATGTTTTCTCATTTCATCAGCACAATAGCCTCCTGGGAATCTTTTATTAATATTCCCATTTTACACTGGATGAAACTGAATCTTTGTAATAATAAGTAACTTGCCCAAAGTCACAATGGCAGTATGTGGCAGGACTGGGATTCAAATCCAGGATCAAATTTAGCCAGTGTACATGCTCTAGCCTATTCTGAGTATAGACTTTTCAGCCAGAGATAGTAGCAAAGTGTAAGTCAGGAGGCACAAAATAGTAAAGCAAGGAACTGTTTATATAATATAAACTAGGAGTGTTTACTGTGCCAGAAACTCTTCTGTTTGCTTTGTGCAAAGCTAAGGCTTCAGCTCATTTTTACTGGAGTCCTGCACCTTCCCATGGCCACAGGGATGGAATGTGCAGCTGTGCAGAGGCAGGAGCATGGGTTCCATGGAAGGTGGGCCTGGGGTTAAATTCCCACCTTCCATCCCTGGATGAGGCATGAGGCAGCTTGCTGTGACATGGTCATGGGAAGCCCTGGCTTTGGAGCTGATGCCCTCGTTTGAATTCTTCCCTGGACATATTCCAATGTGAGGTATTTACTTGGATGGGTGGGTGGGTGGGTGGGTGGGCAGATGGATCAATGGATGGAATGTCTTTTTATGTTTATATCAAAATAGTAAACCAGGTGACATTTATCCTTGGAATTTGCTCTTTGTATTTTCTAAAAGAGCATTCTCAAATATAAAAATATGTGAGCCACATGCATAATTTTAAATTCTAGTAGCCACACTTTAAAAAGTAGAAAAATCATGTTAGCCCAAACTGTGAAGATTACGTAGATTTGATTCTCTACAGCAAAGGATAAAATATCCATGGGAATCCCTGTTGTGTTAGGCAGTGAAGAGAGGTTCCCAGAATGGCAAATCTCAGGACTTTACATGCTGTGCTTTGTTCCTCACAAAATCTCCTACTATGATTTATTGGCTTGTCCTCTGCAGTTATAACTGCTTTCTATATATGTATGTGTGTGTATATATATATATATATATATATATATATATATATATATATATATATATATATATATAATTGAAGAAGACTGTCTTCATACCACGTTGATAAGGGCTTCAATCTCATTATATTATTGGAAAGCAGCATTGACCAATAGAAACTACAGCATATAGAGAAATATGAGACCTGGTTCTAAATTAAATTTGGATATATATTTCCAATTATTTTGTCCTACACCTTAGCTTTATCTACGAAATTGGAACAATTATGCCTACTCTTCTTACAGCATACGATTTTGTAAGGTATACTTTAAAGTCATTTGGGAGTTTCCATATGAGCCATATTGATAGAAGTAATACTACAATATCATCAGCATATATATACAAATATTTGTACAGCACTTTAGGGATTAAAAATGGCCTTAACAAACATTATCTCATTTGAGTCTTGTTATAGCCACAGTCAGCTTGTCAGAGTAGAAAATTATCTTGGAGATTAGTTGCACATCATGTGACCAAATTTTTGCCAAAATTATTATAATAGTTCCCTTGTGGCGTATTTAAATAACTTCAAAGCTACTTTTATAGAATCTTGTATATCACACACCACATCCGTAGAGAGTTCCCAATAATATTTTTTCTCCTTTCTCTTACTCTGAGCCTCTCATATCTTCTCGCCACAATTCCCATAGTAATAATTGGCTTATGACCCCTGCTCTGTATCTGCTTTCCACCAGTGGAACGAATGGAGAGAATGGAGCTTGTCACCGATCGAGGGGGTAAAACTCCGTTAGGCAAGAGACCTTGCTCCCTTCTGGCAGGTGCCCAAGCTTAAGTTCATGTCCACGAACAGTTTTAATGACAGGTGCCAATCAAGTGACTGTTCTTCTGGCAGTGGGAGTGGAGAGTTCCACTCCAGCAGCTGGGGCCCAGACAGATTCTGCTTCAGTTAACAAGCCCAGCCTAACTTTGCGTCCCTAAATTAGGCTTGGCAAGGGCCCTGATGCTTCTCCAGGGAAACGGCTTCTGTTTTGTTTGTGGGAAGCGATTGGCCACTCAGATGGTGTAAAAACTATCAGCATCCTCAGCCCTAGGAAAGAGAGGTGAGAGTGCTAAGAAAAGGCGACTTGAAGATATAGGAAAGAGATGCCTTAAACAATGCTATGTGACACATGTGAGATTATGATGAATATTAAATTTATGGCAATTTCAGTGATAAAATATTTTTTATGTGCCTTCAACTCTGTGAAGCACACTATTACATTAATAAGCTGCACAAAAAAATGAGTTTCCTATTCTTAATATACTATTATATTAAGTCACATGGAATTATATTACAAGCAAGTAGCAGGAAGCAACTCCTCCAATGGCATTATTGTGTTTTTGTGATGAACAAGTATTTTAGGTTTGAGTATGATAAGTATTTACAAAGTGTGCCTAAACTAGGGCATTGATAACGGGCTTCCAAACAATGCAAGAAAGAAAAATTGCTGAACCCGAAATAAGCTGCATTGTTGTAACGCAAAGGGGGATAGAGTGAATGGAATGGGGAGCTGTCCAACATGCTCATATTTAACATGACTGAGAATTCTCATTTGTAGGATATTTCATGACAGCCAGGCACAGAAATAATGACTTTGTTCACATTAGAAATACAAGTGAACACTGAGGATTTGGGGGCTCTTTTCATGAGGAAAAATTTGATCTGTTAGGGCCCAAGATGGAGGGGAAATCTATAGGAAGTCCCCATCTCCAGCCATAACTTTTGCTGTATAGTCATGAATTGTTAATGAATAAATTAAAGCATTGTGGAATATGTGTATAATTTGTGAAAATTTAACTTTCACAATATGGGTATAATTTATTCTGTCTGCTTCTGGCCAGCTTTTTAAAGTCATGCAAATTATGTACCTTAGAATGAAAATTTTATTTTCTATTCTCTTTCTCCTCATACCTTTTATCTCCACCTCCTCTCTTTTTCTCTCCTTTTCTTTTTTATTTCCTCCCACTTCTCCCCTGTCTTCATTCCATGGTTCTCTCACATTCTCTCTCTCTCCTCCCTTGTCTCTCACCACATTAAAAAAAAAAAATGAGTTATCTCGGAAATGGATTCTTTAACCGTAGCCAGACCCCAAAGTGGCCCCTGCAGCCTATCAGAGAATAATCCACGGAGTTACAGGAAGTGGAATATTTTATAATTACAAAGTGCAAATATCTTTTTCATATAAAGGTATGGAGTCTGGATAGGCAAAATATTTTTCTAACGTCTCTCAATGAATTAGTGACTGAGCTAGACTAAACACAAATGTCCTAAATTTTAGTCTAGGACCCTTTTTTATGACACACTGTTAGGTGGGTTTCTCTATAATAAAATGATTTATTAATTCATTCAACATATGTTTTTGAACACATATTATGTACCAGGTACCGCGGTAGGCATCTAGATTGTTAAGGATCAGTAAAGCAGAAATAGACCCTGTCATTATGGGAGTTACGATGTAGTGGCAAATGCAAACTGTTAAGAAGTGAATTAAAATATAATGGCTAACTGTGGGAAGAGAGGTCAGAATACAATGAGAGAGAATGAAGGAAAGATATTTTGAATAAGGTGGTGAGGATGACATCTTTGAGAAAGAGAGTAAGAGAGGCTCAGAGTAAGAGAAAGGAGAAAAAATATTATTGGGAACTCTCTATGGATGAGGTATATAATATACAAGATTCTATAAAAGTAGCTTTGAAGTTATTTAAATACGCCACAAGGGAACTATTATAATAATTTTGGCAAAAATTTGGTCACATGATGTGTAACTTATCTCCAAGATAATTTTCTACTCTGACAAGCTGACTGTGGCTATAACAAGACGCAAATGAGATAATGTTTGTTAAGGCCATTTTTAATCCCTAAAGCGCTCTACAAATATTTGTATATATATGCTGATGATATTATAGTATTACTTCTATCAATATGGCTCATATGGAAACTCCCAAATGACTTTAAAGTATACCTTACAAAATCGTATGCTAAATGGTAGGAAAAAGATATCCAGGGAGAGGGTGTTATAAAGAGCATTCCCATTCCTGGGAGAAGGAAGAGCATGTGTAAAGATGTGGAGGCAAGAGAACTGTGGATCATCAAGGAACTGAATGGCTACCGTGGTGGGAGGGTGATGAGCTCAGGAGAAAGTTTGTGTAATAAAGTAAGAATGGAAGAGAGAGGCCAGACACTATGGAGTGCCTCCCATGCCAGGTGTCAGCCAGGGTTCCGCAGAGAGACAGAACCAACAGCATATATATGCGTACAACAATTAGGTTCACGAACTCATCCTAGAAAAAGTGCTACGTACCTTATTGCTGAATATCACTACAGTCACATTCGCAGCCCTCCCCTTGGAAAGCTTTGCACTGATGGCAGCGCCTAGTCCATCCTTCAAAGCAATTTTGGAACTCTTTTTCTGGAATGGCCATTAGAGCTGTCGTTGGATTACCCTTGATGTCCTGAATGTTGTCAAAATGTCTTCCTTTCAATATTTCCTTTATCTTTGGGTAAAGAACTAAGTCATTGGGGGTCAGATGAGGTGAGTAGGGAGGGTGTTCCAACACGGTTATTTGTATACTGGTTAAAAACTCCCTCACAGACAGTGCCGTGTGAGCTGGTGCATTGTCATGATGCAAGAGCCATGAATTGTTGGCAAAAAATTCAGGTCATCTAATTTTTTCATGCAGCCTTTTCAGCACTTCCAAATAGTAAACCTTGGTGAACTGTTTGTCCAGTTGGTACAGATTCATAATGAATAATCCCTTTTACATCAACAAAAGGTTAGCAACATCGATGCAACAAGTTTGCAAACTTAATTTTCAGATCTCATATATGCATACATGTAACATATATGTACACGCACACAAATAATGCAAATATATATTACTTACATACATATAGAGAAAGGAGCAAGGGAATAGAGATTTGTTCAAGGAATTGATTCATGTATCTTTGTAATTGTGGATTGGCATGTCCAAAATGTGTAGGGCAAGACAGCAGGCTGGAAACTCAGGCAAAATTATTGTTTCAGTCTTGAGGCAGAATTTCTTCATCTCTAGGAAACCTCAGTTTTTGCTCTTAAGGCCTTTCAACTGATTGGATTAGGCACACCCGCATTATTAAGGGTAATCTCCTTACATAAAGTCAACTGATTATAGATGTTAACCACATCTACAAAATACCTTTACAGTCATACCTACTTTAGTGTTTGATTACTATGGCCCGGCCAAGTTGACACAACTAAACACAACACAACTAAACTTCACACCAGGTTAAGAAGTTTGGACTTCATTTGAAGGGAAATAAGCTACTTTTTTATATCAAGCAGAAAAGTGATATGGCCTAATAATGTTTTTTAAAAAACCAGTCTAGCATTTGAGTGGCAGTTACAAGCAGAGGCAAGGAGAACAGCTGGAAGGCTTCTATAAGATCTTTGCATAATATCTAAAGTAGAGATGATTGTAACTTAGAGGTGTGGAGGAATTTAAGACATGTTTTGGAGTTTAAAATTGATAAGATGGGGATAGAATTCAAATAAGAGAAAGGAAAAGAAGGTGTCAAGAATATCTTGTACATGTATGACTCAATGAACGAGTTGGATTATAGTGTCATTTACTGAGATACCAAAGACTACCTAAGAACAGATTGATGAGAGAAGGAGGGCATTTGGGACATCTTCATTTTGGGGTTCCAGTGTGCTAGTGAAGCTATCAGATGGACAGTCAGCTGTTTAGAATATAGGTCTGGGCTGGAGGTGTGGATCTGAGTCTTGTTGACACCTGTGTCTAGATGCCACAGAGGGTGGGGGGGCAGTGAGCTCACCTAAGGAGAGGTATGGTATGGGTTGTAGCTACTGTGGCTGTCCTCCCAGTAATATTTTGTAGGGCCAGAGTGTTTTTAGAGAACCTGGTATCCCCCAAACAGGATTTTGACTGTTTGCTATGCTGCCACTGGTGTCAGCTCACTGGATAGGCTTGGTCTGACCTTCCAATTGACAGGAGGGTAATGAGACAGAATACACAGCAGGAGACTATTGGTTATCAATGCTAATGGCCTGCATCTGGCTCTAACATTATTGTATTTTTTTTTTTTAAATTATATCCCAGGACATCTTGACACATCTTCATCACATTTGTGTACCATGGTACCTTCAGATCAGAGCAGTCTATATTTATGATTTAAAAATGTCTACCTGAATAATTGCATGTTTAAGTCATTTCTGTTTCCTTGTTTTTCAAGTCATTATATTATTGCCTCTAATCAACAATGAGAGAAACATTTTTTATGAATAAGATAAAAATTATTTTATGAATAAGATAAAATTATTTATGAATATAGTTTAGTCTTGATATTTGTATTAGGCTTTCTATCTTTACTCTCACTGCTTGATTAATCTGTGTAGTGTCATTGAGCCCAAAGAATCCCAAGTCTCCCTTCTTCTTTAAATTCAGGACATTTCTGATGGCTGAAAATGTCCATGCCTCCTCAGTACTCTGTCCCTATGGAGCCCAGTGCTCTTTCCCTATAGAGCCCAAATCTTTGAGTTTCTTCAAAAGTGAAATGAAAGCTTTTGTTTCTACCTGATTCTGCACACGACATACCATCCCATGCTTTACATACAGTCTCATGTATCATAACATTAAAACTATCTAATTCTGTTGTGAATTTGTTGTTAGCAATAGTTGTTATGGACCAACATGTTCACAACTTTTTTTTTTTTTTAAATAAGCCTATTTGTTTTACCATTTCTTTTCTTTTGAATCTGCACAATCAACAACAAACATCTAATATAAACTAGAATTATTTAATTCAGCTCATTAAGCAAAACCAACGGACATAATGGATCAATTTTTATAGCTGAAGCAAGACACACACAACTAAACACCAGGTTAAGAAGTTTGGACTTCATTTGAAAGGCAATAAACTACTTGCTCATTGCCTGTTCTCCAAGAAAAACTGAGGTGTTGGCCCCTGCCTTGTAACCCCTGCCTTGTCCTTCATTCTCCTTGCAATAACTACTCATGGTTTTATATGGTCTCTTCCTTCACACTCAAGAGGATCTGATGCATATAGTTCAAAAGTGATATAATATTAAAAACTTAAACCACTCTGTTTCTCTCACACAGTAGCTAGGTTTATCTATGATTTGGTTTGTTGTTTTATCTTTCAGAACCTCTACTTCATTATCAGTAAAATAAGGTATTTGGCCTGGATTCATGGCTCTTATCCAGGAATATCCATCAGAATTCCATGCTGCACTTTGTAAATGCACCACTGCCCTGGAACCACCATCAGAACTTTGCATTTTGTGAGAGTTGAGTAGGCTCTAGGCACATGTATATTTATACATTTCCACAGGTAATTCAGATTCTTACCTAGGTTGAAAATACTGGTCTAGATCTGTGGTTTTCAATTCTGGCTGCACATCAGAATCTCCTGAGGAGTTTTAAAAAATGTTAATTGGCAGGTCTCACTATAGACTAATTAAATTGAAATCTCTGAAGAGACCCATACATTAATACTTTTAAAAGTGCCCCAGGTAATTCCAATGTATAGCTAAGGTTGAGAACTAGTGGTCAAGATCAGTGTTATTTTTGTCCTTATACCGGATAAGTGCTAAAAATAGTTGTAAACAAAAGTTCCACAAGACTTTTCTGAGCAATAAAAGAGAATTTTATTCTGATACGATTTGCAAATCACAGAATGTAGCCTTTGGCATAAATCAAAGACAAGCTCTAAGATGGGAAGAATAAGGCAAGGGTTTTAAAGGAAAGAGTGGTGAGGAGTTGCTGATCAAAAGGATGAGTTGCTAGGGAAACAAGTCCATAAACTTACATCATTCATTTTCTGATTGGTGGGGGCAACTGAATTTTAAGGGGTCCGCTGACTCAGTGGTCAGCAAGTGGGGTTATGAAATAAGAACAATAGGTAGTTTCAATTGACTCATGGTCAGCAGGTAGAGTCACAGAATATGGCCAACAGTTGGAGTCATAACACATGGTCAGAAAAGGTGGGGGCTCACAAGAAAGGGGCCAACACTTCAGTTTCTCTTGGAATCTGCAAAATAAACTAGTAAAACAAGTTTTGGGGGTTTTGTTTTTGTTTGTTGTTTATGAAACGGACAATGCAAAGAATGCAGTTCCTCATGTAGACAGAGTCAGAGTTTAAACTGCAAAATGGCCTAGTCATTTGAGCAGAGACCAAATTGCAGCGTCCAGATATTTGATCACAAATTACGATATTAGAATTCTCATAGGAAGAAGCATTCAGAAAATTTTGTAACAATTTGACATTGGTGCTCCATTCAAATAATCAGGGTACTTTTTTTCTTTCATTATCTATTGTTTTTCAAATATTTATTTATATTTTGTTTTATTTTGGTTTTATTTTCTCCTTATTCTTCTTTCTCTTCTTTTTGGTCTTTTCTTTCTTTCCTTTTTTAAATGACCATGGTATTTTAAAGTCCACAACAGATGGGAAATTAAGATAAATATATAAACAAGCAACAAAACGAGCAAATTTTGGTCCCCCAGATAGTTGGGAACGCTGGTGTAAATAACCCTTCAGCTCCCTCAGAGAGTTGGGGAGCAGTGGTTGATAGTCTCTGAACTCCTGTACATTTCTCTAACCCCGTGGCTGTGATCAGGGTTGATAAAAAGCTGCAGACAATAAGAAAATCAGGGAGGGGATACACAGAAAACAGATGTTGCTGGCTTAGCCCATGCAGCTGGAGGGTCTCCCATATAGTGTATCGCCAACACCTGGTACAATAGTTCCTGATTTTGTTTTGGGAAGTAAACCTTTATCGAAGAAACTGCATCATCTTTCAGGCAAGAAAGAAGAAGTCACACCATCTTTCAACCAAGTAACAAGCATGTGAACAAATCTGGTCAAGCAGATGTCCTTACCCTCAAATTTGAATCCTTAGCTTGAAATAGAGTTTATGTATGGTGACTGCAAGCATAACTTGAAGACACTTATTTGTTCCTGAGACTTAGATCCCTAGGACCACTCCTCTGGGTCTATGGTTGTTTTTCTTATGTGAGTTCCGCTGTATCTTTCCAAAGCCTTTGTGTCACCTACAACTAAAAAAAATTAATTGATATTCTCTGCTTATAACCTATAACTTTCCATAACATATTCAGCCTTACATTAAGTAAGAATAATTTAGTTTTATGTTTTCCTTGTGAAAGCTTGAGGGTCTCAGCAATATGCCCAGTACTTTCCCCTGCCTCTGAGGTGTCCTGACACTGCTTAGAGAAGAGTTTAGAGCAGGATGTTGAATGTATGACTATGTGGCATTTCCTGTTCAGACTTAATAGGCTTCTTAAAACACTCCAGTAGAGATCTTCCTCTGCTTTCTCCAAATATTTGCTCACTTTTGGGCCCCTACATCTCCTGCCTCCTTAGCAGTCCCCTGCCATTAGGAATACTAATGTCCTAGTCTACCTGTCTGATTTCTAAGATGACAAATAACCAATCTGAGTGATGGGTCCACATTTGAGTGTTAATGGTGTTAATGGCCAATGGCAGTTTGATAACTCAGCCCTCTCTGAGGCTTCACGCTGCAATCGAGTGGAATGGTCCCACAGTGGAACTTCAGGCATCTGTGCTAGTATTAGTCGACCTCTGGGAGGAACTTGACTCCTTTCACCTCTCCCTTTTCCTCCCATTCTGTCGCAATCCCCGCACACCTTAATACTGCCCAAGATGAGTCAGAATCAAGGACAGGACAATCCCAGCTCCAGGCTCGTGGCTCCCAAATTTCATCTGCATTGCATTCACCTGAGGGAGGGAGGCTCTTTAAAACACAGATCTCAGGTCCCAGTCCCCAGTCTCTGATCCTGTATGCCTAGGATGGGACCTGAGAATGTGCCTTTCTAACAATGTCCTGGGTGACGCTAATGATGCTGGGCTTGAGACCACATGTGGAGAACACCTGTTCCAAATTAATGATTGGGTGGCCTGTGTATAGTAGAAATATCAGCAGGTGCAGAGGTCATAAGTGGGAGTGGCCTCTGTTTTCTTTTTTAGCCACCCACATGGCTTAAGTGGTTAAGTACTCTAGAACCAACTATCTTTTCCTTTCTTGGCTCTTTTCTCTTCCTCTAAATGACAACCAGACATATGGTTGATAGCTTAGCTTTGGCCCTTTCTCCTGCAGTGGTGGATAATGTCCAGTTACAAGATCTGAGGATGGGTATAGGTGCAGGAGTAATATTTGTCCAGCCTTTAATTCTGTGCTTTAAGCTACCCTAAACCTATACAAAAATAATTCTCCAAGGGGTCAAAATTATTTTGATAAACCTTGAACTTGGGCTTGGAACTGTTACAGGAGAAAAATCATTCTTGTATTCTTGCAAGAAGGAATTCCAAGATGTACCAAATGAGCCATGCAAACAAAGCCAAGCAAGCAGTGGGTTTATTAAAGTAAATAAAAAGAGTACACTCCCAAAATAATGGGCCTGGGAAGGACAAGAGGAGGTAAACTGCTCCAAAGAACAAAGAAGTTTAGGATTTTATTAGAATGAGGGCATGAAAAATTCAAGTTTTAGGGGTGGTGTTCCCAAGGTGGGTACTTGCTGTTCTTGATAATCACTCCTTCCCGTCAGGAGGTGGGATTCTCTTGTTTTCACTTGGCCTTTGTTGCAACTGTCATGGCAAGACAGGGGGTGGAGAATTTTTCCTACAATGCTAATAGTGTTATAATCCATTACAAGTAGCTGTAGCTGCACCTTTTCTTAAGAATGATTTCATCTCCTCTCTTACCTCTGTCTCCCCTCACATTCTACTTCCTTCCCCCTCTCCCCATAGCCCTATTCTTTCTGCCTAAGTAACAGAACCAAAGCTCTAATTAATGATATGTTACTATGCTTTCCTTTCATCATTGCCTATGCATTGCCTTGGGGAGGAGAGTTGGGTAAAATAAGATAAGAACTGTGTATTTCTGCACCTCCTGGTCAAAAGGCCATTAAGATAGCATTCCATCTCTCTAACAATATGAGTACAAGAGTTGTTTTGTTTTTGAAACAGGGTCTTCCTAGTGGTTCTTGAATCATATCCATGATCTATCTAGGCACATTGTACAAGTGAAAGTAGCCCTGTGAGATACTGAGTTTTATTTCACCTGGTATAGAAATTGAGTTGGAAGCCATAAGGTAACTTGATGAATGAGTTTTCCAGGGCTAACACATTGGAGTTCTTGTGGGAACTATCTCATATTTAAAAGTTTTACCTGGGTCTCAGGTCTCTAAGCTTGACCCTGACCACCAATTGTAGGACAGTATCACCTAAAGTCAATGTGGGGGCAACAATGACTCTTGGTGAGAGATCCTCAAAAGAACACACATCTCTGCAGAGGCTAGAGGGCCTATAAGATCCACTATCCTCATGGAAAGACACTTCTCCTTATAAGGACCATGGAGGAGATAGGTTTGACCTGCAGACTTACTGTTTTTGTTTGTTTGTTTCCAGCTGATGGTGGGAAACCTAGCTTTCCTTCAGAGCTCCCCAGACCTGTGACTCTAAGGACTAGGGCCCTTGGCCAAGTAAAGGAGCTGAGTTTAGCACCCCCTACCTCCAGGTTTGAGCTTACAACTGAGGCCAGCCAAGGACACTGGTGATGTTAAGATTCCTCCTTACTTAAGGCTAGACGTTGGGGCTCCAGGATTCTCACAAGGCTCCTTGCTCTAGAGTACTCCCTCCCTCCCTCGCACCCCACTGTCACCGCCTTCTAGGCAGCAGCTCTTCTCTCCCCTCAGATCTCTCTCTCTCTCTCTTTCTTTTCCTTTCTAGGTGTGGTCTGGCAATTGTAGTATTCTCCTCTCTCTTTTTTTTTCTCCCTCCCTAGACCCAAGCTTCCTTTCTTTTTATTTTTATATCAATGGAAAATTTTCTCCTTTTTCAAAGAAAATATTAAATTATTTATTGATTACACATGATAATAGATGATACACAAGCTTCATTCCCATCTATAACTTTATCTGGTACCATAATTCAATTTAGATATATTGCATAGGATGTGCCAACAATCATTAATAACCAAATAAACTCCATTACTCTGCTTGGGTGACCTTTTTAATGGTGAGCTCCAAGTCACAACACAGTAACTGTCAATTCAACTACACCAAGGTTTTTGAAGACAATGGCTTCTGAGCCCAAGCATGTTGTATATAAACTTCAGATGGAACCTGTCACCACCCTGAAGGAACTTTACACTGTTGGGGTAATTTACCAAGGGGGCTTCAGAGTAGCCTAACTTCATATGGCACATTTTCAAAAAGACATATTTATTCAGTGTCATGATCAGACTATTACATTTAGCAATCAATAGTAGGGGTGCAAAAAAAAAAAATCTATGTTAAAACACTTTGGGGGCCGGCCCGGTGGCTCAGGCGGTTGGAGCTCCATGCTCCTAACTCCAAAGGCTGTCGGTTCGATTCCCACATGGGCCAGTGGGCTCTCAACCACAAGGTTGCCGGTTCAACTCCCCGAGTCCCGCAAGGGATGGTGGGCTCCGCCCCCTGCAACTAAGATTGAACACGGCACCTTGAGCTGAGCTGCTACTGAGCTCCTGGATGGCTCAATTGGTTGGAGCACGCCCTCTCAACCACAAGGTTGCCAGTTCGACTCCCGCAAGGGATGGTGGGCTGTGCCCCCTGCAACTAGCAACGGCAACTGGACCTGGAGCTGAGCTGCGCCCTCCACAACTAAGACTGAAAGGACAACAACTTGAAGCTGAATGGCACCCTCCACAACTAAGATTGAAAGGACAACAACGACTTGGAAAAAAGTCCTGGAAGTACACACTGTTCCCCAATAAAGTCGTGTTCCCCTTCCCCAATAAACAACAACAACAACAACAACAACAACAAAAAACCCAACTGTCTAAAAAAAACAAAACAAAACAAAAAAACCACTTTGTTGGAATGCTTTATACTTTACACAGAACAAAAACTAAAATATACTGTTATACAATTAGCCATAAATACAGTCCTTGAGATTTTTGCCCATACACATGAGTATTGTCTAAAACATGTCTTCTTTGTAGCAGCTAGGCGCTGTGCTTGGCTGAGTTCACAAATCTCTTGTAACCTATAGCTTCCCTGTCACGTCTCTGGCTCTCCTCTCCTGCTAACCTTTGTTTCCTGGCAGTAATTAAAACCTACTGCCACTGCCATAGCTACTGCTGCTGCTGGAACCACCTTGGTTTCATGGTTTGGCAAATATTGGCCTCCACTACCACAGGGCCAAAACTTCTGCCTCCAAAGTTTCCACATTTCATGGGATCAAAATTTGAAGATTGATTGTTGTAATTGCCAAAGTTATTGTAGTTTCCAGCACCACCAAAATTGCTTCTATCATTACCAAATCCATTACAGCCATCCCCACTGCCACCATTTCCTCCACCACCACAACTGCCACTAAAGCCACCTCGACTACTGAAGTGTCCTCCATGACCAAAGTTGTCATTCTGACTGAAACCACCTCTTTGACCACCACTGAAGTTTCCAGAACCACTTTGACCTCTTGAGTGAGGTCATGTCTTGCTTAGATAGGGCTTTCCTTAATTCACAGTTATGGCCATTCACAGTATGGTATTTCTGAATAACAATCGTCTACAGAATCATGGTCATCAAAGGTTACAGAAACAAATCTTCTCTTCTTGCCACTGCCTCAGTCAGTGATGATTTCCATCACTTCAATTTTCTCAGTGTTCAAAATAATCTCTAAGGTGATGTTCTTCAGGGTCTAATACCACCAGCAAAAATCTTTTTCACAGTTAAGTGGGCACCAGGTATTTGAGAATCTTCTCTTGAGACAGCTTTTTTGGTTCCACAACTCTTCCATCCACCTTGTGTGGCCTTGCATTTATGTCTGCACCCACCTCCTCCACAGTGGCATAGGTGACAAACCCAAAGCTTCTGGAGCACTTGGTGTTTGGATAGCTCATCACCACACAGTCTGTGAGCGTTTCCCATTGCTCCTCAGACTCACCTGTTGTTTCAAAGCTCAAGCCTTCAATGAAAAGCTTCTGCAGCTGTTCAGGCTCTTTCGGAGACTCTGACTTAGACACGACAACTGCAGGAGGAGACATTTAGTGATGCTTACTCAGCGGTGTCCACCAACAGAAAGGCTCTCTCTCTCTTTTAATTTTTTTTTACCAAGGTTCTTTATGACCCTTTGGAAAACATATCTCTGGCCCTTTAAATCTGGAATTTGAACCATCAGGAACAAAAAGGAAGACGTTATTGTCCAGCTATGGAAAGACTGAGCTTATCTATTACTTCCTGCTCCCTTTCTCCACCATATGTGATCCTGGCTCAGGGCTAGCGTCCTGTAAGCATCCTTTGTCTAGCTGGTTCAGACCATTCTCCCCAGGCTTCACCTCTTCTTTGGGTCCCACCAGGACCCTAGAGGAGGCAACAGAATTACTCCAATATTTCTCAGAACATGAGGTTTTTATATAACATGGCACCATCTACTGGACCCAAGTATGCAGGAAACTGCATCCTCTGTGACTGAGATGGCCATAATAATGACCAAGGGTTTCACTTATTCTAGGCATTTTCTGATGTATCTTTTAAGGAAACTGGTATATGGCTTTTTCACATTTTTGGTAGGTTATTATGCAAATGAATCAGCATAGTGCTCTGTGAGTTCTGGCTGAAATAAGTTTTGTGACATAAAATGGTGTATTTATTTACATACCAGAATAGATCAGCATAAATAGACAATTGAACCAGAGCTATTGCCATTCAGAAGATGGGACAGTGAGAGATCTTAGTAACACATGGTTGAGAAATGAGTTCTCAGAGACTGATGGAAGAGAAATTGTTATGCATTCCTCTCTGAGGACGGTAATGGCTTTCTCCTCTGAGGGACATATCTAAGAATGGGCACGAATAATATGTCAGGGAGCACAGGTACACCATCCTTGACTCAGGTGCTCTGGCCTCACAGCTGTCCTATTTCCAGTTTCCTTTTATAGAATGCAAGGTTAAGTGACCTGTCCAAGGTTACACGATTACCAAGGGGTGAAACTAGGATTTGAACCCAGGCAGTCTTACTCTTTAGACAAAGTATTATAATCTCACCCCTAACCAAGGTAACAACTTTTCTTCCTGTGGCAGTGTGTGCATATGGATGTGTGGTGTATGTGTAGGGGTTGGGAATGTGGGAGTATCCATTAGGGAAGGTTCACTGAAGAGCTAATATCTCCTTTGTACAAATGCTGTCTTAGGCTTTAAGGACCCAAATGATATCCGGGTCAAGAGTGCTAACAGCACCTCTGTGCTCAATGTTTATCAGGGCATTTTGGGCACCACATTTCAAGAGGGTTGGTAATTAACAGGCAACATCTATCACTAGGGTGACCAGGGTATGGGGTCTGAACACCATGTGAGGGGAGGAGAGATGAAGGAATCCAGGGAGAGCCTCCTTCCTAGTGATTTGAAGAGCGGGTGCTCCACAAATATTTGAAAATAGATTGGGTATGAGAGTTTCCAAGATTTTAACTAGTGGGGAAGATTGCCAACTGGAAACTCAGGTATAGAGGGTGTGTGTGACGATCATCTTAGGCTACGGTAGCTGTGGAGAGGATAAGGAACCCCTGGGAAGCAAAGCAGAAGGGAAAAGCAGGGGATTTTGAGTTTAGTAAGTGGAGTCTTGTTCATCTCCTGGATGCTGCCACAGGCAAGCGGGACCTCAGCTTTCTCCTCTGGGAAACGGAAATGACACTATCACTGACCTCAAGGGGGAGATTGTGGTGTAGAAATAAGCTCAGGTATGCAAAGTTCTTGTTATTTGTGAGCAGATGTAGTCCTCATAGTGACTCTGTCCCGTTATCACTCTAGAAATCATGAGCTGAACCCCTGCACAGTGCCTTGCACAAAGCAAGCATGGAGCAAAGGCTGGAGGAGGGAATAAAAGAATGAACGCGCAGTGAACAAACTACAAGTTCAGGTAGAAAATGCCCACACCAGAGGATAAATACTAATGGGGAATCAGCCTTCTTTCCTCTCACTTGCCAGCCCAACCCCTCAGAGTGCCTTCTGAATCAGGCAGTGAGCACACTCATACTAAGCAGGCCCTTTCCTTTGCTTTAAGAGCTGAGGGGAGCCTGTTCGGATAGGGTGAGGAACAAAGACATAGAATGGGAAAGAAGGCACACAGTTGTTTCCAGCCTCAGAGCAATAGGAACTGGGACAGAAATAGTTGCAAAATCTGTTTCCCTAAACAAGCAACACTTTATTTTCCAAAGATGCTCTGAAAACAAACACAAAATGACCAAATGTTAATAATGATCATGTGTATTTCTGGAGCCTTAAAACAACTTAAGTCAAGTAATCACACTGAACTACCAGGACAAATTAAAACTGGGCTATCCAAACAATACTGATGTTCCTACTGATGATAATATGTTCAGGATAAGAGGTCATAAACATTTATGAATTTGTTCCTCAGAGGACATTAATGGGCAGTAAAGTAACAAGTCAATGCCATGCTACCTTCAAATATTTGCATAGGCAGGAACAATCTCTTAAATATTCATGTTACTCATACTTCTGGAGTCATTAAGATGCATAAATAAACCTTTGCTAGTGTTCATTAAGAAGAGTTAAGCAATTCATATGTATCATTCTCAAAGAAAGACTTAAAATATAAACTGACAAATTGGTCTGAATATACATTTCGTCCTTCAGTTCTCCAACTACATTCTCTTCAGAAATAGCAACTTCTTTTCATTCTGCAGAAAAATCTGACGCAGCATCAGTCATTTTTATCATTATTATTCTTGTTACTAATTCTTCTTATTCTTACTCTTACTATTATTAATATACAATGAGTATAGTGTTAGGCATATGAAGACAGTCCAGAGCTGCATCGTGGAAGCCACTCAATTCTCAAGAGAAAGGACAGGTGCAGCAGGAAGTGTCCACACATGGGCAGAAACACACACACACACTCACATACACACACTCACATACACATGTGTGCACACATACACACAGACATACACTCCCACACATGCACACACACCTACACTGTGTACACAAACATACACAAATACACACCTACACATACACAAACACTCACCTACACATACACACACACACACACACACACACACACACACACACACACACAGAGGCATGCATTCATACACATACCCACACACACTATTAATAGTCAGTTGAAGTCCTCTGAGACTGGAGGTTTCTGTCCGGGAAGATTTTTTTTTCTTTTTGAACAAATTCAATTTCATACATATATGAAATATATATATGTGTATATATATATATATATATGAGGTCTGACAATTATGTTCGCAAACTCATCCTTGAAAAAATGCTACATACCTCATTGCTGAATATCACTATGGTCACCTTTGAAGTACCCCCCTTGGGAAGCTATGCACCGACACCAGTGCCTAGTCCATCCTTCAAAGCAATTTTGGAACTCTTTTTCTAGAATGGCCATCAGAGCTGTCATTGGATTACGCTTGATGTCCTGAATGTCATCAAAATGTCTTCCTTTCGGTATTTTCTGTATTTTGGGGTAAAGAAAGAAATCATTGGGGGCTAGGTCAGGTGAGTAGGCAGGATGTTCCAATACAGTTATTTGTTTACTGGCTAAAAACTCCCTCACAGACAGTGCTGTGTGAGCTGGTGCATTGTCATGATGCAAGAGCCATGAATTGCTGGTGAAAAGTTCAGGTCGTTTTCATCTAACTTTTTCACACAGCCTTTTCAGCACTTCCAAATAGTAACCTTGGTTAACTGTTTGTCCAGTTGGTACAAATACATAATGAATAATCCCTCTGATATCAAAAAAGGTTAGCAACATTGTTTTGACTCTTAATTTGGACTGACGGAACTTTTTCGGTCATAGAGAATGGACTGACTTCCATTGTGCACTTTGACGCTGTGTTTCAGAGTCATATTGGTGCACCTATATTTCATCACCAGTGATACCACAACCCAAAACATTGTCTTGCCTCTTCAAAAGATCTTGGCAAACTTCGACTCTCCTTTGGTTTTTTTCATCACTGAGCTATTTTGGGACCGTTTTTGCACACATCTTTCTCATGCCAAGATTTTCAGTTTAGATTTTCCTAACTATTTCTCTATCAATGTTTACTTGCTCTGCTATGCCTCTCACAGTCAGCCAACAATTTTGATGCACAATTTGACAAATTTTTGCAATATTTTCATCAGTTCTGCTCGTTACTGGTCGTCCTGACCTCTCTTCATCAATGATGTGTTCTCTCACCTCAGAAAAACATTTAATCCATTTGTACACTATTTTCTTCATGGCATTATCCCCATAAACTTGGTCTAACATGTCCCTGATTTCATTTCCACTCTTGCCAAGTTTAACAAGAAATTTAATATTTGTCCATTGCTCTAATTCAAGCTCAGACTTTCTCATGACTGTGCACAAAAACACGTAACAACAATAATGAGCGCCACTCAGCAAGACAATGCCACATGAATACAGCTGTGAGACACTGATATACCAAGGTAATTAAACCTTACTGAGCTGTTTGTACAGTGCTGCCAATGTAAGCACATGATGTCAAGTTCGTGAACTTCATTGCAAACCTCATATATATTACAACATATACCGTGTTTCCCCGAAAATAAGACCTAGTTGGACAATCAGCTCTAATGCGTCTTTTGGAGCAAAAATTAATATGAGAACTGGTCTTATATTATATTATGTTAGATAAGACCCAGTCTTATATTTTAGTAAAATAAGACCAGGTCTTATATTAACTTTTGCTCCAAAAGACACATTAGAGCTGATTGTCTGGCTAGGTCTTATTTTCGGGGAAACACAGTACCTACATTACATATACATATATATACGAGGTGTGATCACACAATACAGTGAATGTTTAAATAAAAATAATTATAGTGAAAGACACATAGCCATTAATCCCCCTCAAAATACTCCCCCTTGCTTCAATCACACTTATCCAACATCGTTCTTGCCACTTTTTTCTGAAGCAGTTCTGGAAGCCCTCTTTCATAAGTGTCTTTAGTTGTGCTGTCGTGGCTGTGTCCATGTCCTGAATCATTTTGACTTTGGGGAAGAGCCAGATGTTGCACGATGCCAGATCTGTTGAATAAGGTGGATGAGGACACAACATAATGTTTTTTTTTTTTGACAGAAATTGCTATACCAGAAATGATGTGTGACATGGAGCGTTGTCATGATGGAGGATGATTTAAGGCACACTTTAAAACACACTTTCTCTCAACCTTAGCTCACACCTGATACACTGCACTGAACAAGTTGATACTTGTCACTCACTGTTACTAAGGTTCAAGGCACCACTTTCCGTATTGAAGTTGCCTGCCTTTCTGTTGGATGGCACTCGGCAGCAGCTTTCACCATAGTTTTTGATCACAACGGAAAGGCTCTGTGTCACACATTGCTTCTGGTATGGCAATTTCTGTCAAGTCAAACATTAAGTTGTGTCCTCATCCAACTTATTCACCGGATCTGGCACATGTGACTTCTGGCTCTTCTCCAAAGTCAAAATGACCATAATAAACAAACATTTTGAATTGATCGAGGCAGCCATGATAGCGCAATTAAAGATACTCATAAAAGAGGACTTCCAGAACTGTTTTAGAAAGTGGCAAGAATGATGGGATAAGTGTGTTCCAAGCAAGGGGGAGTATTTTGAAAGGGATTAATGGCAATGTGTCTTTTATTGTAATGTATTTTTTATTTAAACATTCACCACTTTTTATCACATCTCTTATGTACTATATATAATATATTATATATATATATTATATATATTACATATACATATATATCATAGAATTTCTATTTTAGTCTTGATAAGCTTTTTTTTTGAGGAGTTGTTTATTTCGTTTCTAATGTTGAATTTATCAGTATAAACTTTTCCATAATACATCATTATTAATCTTTTAATGTCTGAAGCATATAGTAATGTCTCCTTTTTAATTATTGATATTGGTAATCTGTGTTTGTTTTTTCCTGAGCAATTTAGCCAAGGTTTATAAAAATTTTTAATTTTTTGAAGTAACCTATTTTTTTATTTAATGTTTATTTCTCTCTCATTGATCTCTGCTCCTATGTCTCTTTTTTTGTTTACCTTGGGTTTAATTCGCTCTTGACTTTCTAGATATTTAAAGTGGAAGTTTAGATGTCTGATTTTAAACATCTCTTCTTTTTTCTAACATAATCACTTAGAGCTATAATTTTCCCTTTAACCACTGTTTTAGTTGCATCCCCCACATTTTCAAATGTTGTATTTTCATTATTATTCATTTCAAAATATTTGAAAATTAATTATTTTTCTTGTTCTTTTTTGACCCTTAAATTATGTGGGTTGGATACTTTTCAAATACACAGGTATTTTTTCAGATATCTTTTTGCTATTGGTTTGTCAATTTCTGTTGGCGTCATGTGATTTCTGTCATTTTAAATGTATTAAACATTGTTTTGTGATTCAGCATATGGTATGCCTTGGTGAATACTCTGTATGAATATAAAAAATAATGTGTATTGTCCTTAATTTGTTTATTCTGGTCTGTATTTTGTTGTTCTCCTTTAAGAACATTGAACTTTGTTTTCATCAGTCATTATTTGGTCTTTTCCAGGCTTGGTTTTAGTTAAATTTTTGTTGTTGTTTGTTTTATTATTTTGGCTGATTAGTGTAATCTTTACTCTTGTGTTAGAAAAACGCATTTCTAACGTCTGGTCTTTCTGAGATTTCAACTGATTTTAAAAATTTTCAGTGATATCTCTCTCTCTAATTGGTCATAATTTCAACATCTCATAGCACTGTGTGACCAGCCATTCATTTCCCAAAAAGTGTTTTCTTCTAAGCCTTGTCCTGAACTGCCAAAGATATGAGTTGGGATGTGGCTCATACAGATTTCTATGTCACTGTCTTAGTCTGTTCAGGTTGTTACAACCAAATACCATGGACTGGGCAGCATATAAACAAACAGAAATGCATTTCTCACAGTTCTGGAGGTTGGAACTCCAAAATCAGAATGCCAGCACGATTGAATAAGGGTCCTCTTCTGGGTAGCTGACTTCTCCTTATGTCATCATATGGTTAAAGGAGGCCAGGGAGCTCTCTATGGCCTCTTTTACATGGGCATTAACCTCATTCATGAGGGCTCCACCCTCATGACCCAATCACCTCCCTAAGATCCTAGCTTCTAATTCTATCACCTTGGAGTTTAGGTTTTAACATGTGAATTTTGGAGGGACAAAACACTCAGTCCATAGCAGTCATCTTCCCTGAACAGCTCCTTCGTCTACTGTACAATTGCCCTCCAAGTTGGTTGTCATAACAACCCAAGTAGCCCTAGACCTTTATGTGTTTCCTCTACCCAGGAAGATGGCAACTTTTGTTTGGGCCATGGTGTGGTAAGCAGAATAATAGTCCTCCCAACAGATATCTACGTACTCATCTCTGGATTATGTGAACACAGTATGTTACATAGCAAGGGGATTGCAGATAGAATTAAGGTTGTTAATCAGCTGATTTTTTTCATTTTTATTTTTCAATTACAGTTGACATTCAGTATTATTTTATATTAGTTATAGGTATGTAGCACAGTGGTTAAACATTTATATAGCTTACATAGGGATTCCCCCAGATATGTCTAGTACACACCTAATCAGTTGATTTTAAGATAAGGAGATTATACTGCATTATCCAGTTGGAACCAATGTAATCAAGTTCCTTCACGTATGGAAGAGAGAGGGGCATAAGGTGAGAGTAAGAGAGAAATTTGAAGATTCTAAACTACGGGCTTTGAAGATATAGGAAAAGTCCACAAATCCGAATAAAAGGCAGCCTCTAGAAGCTAAAAAAAAGATAACAGATTCTCCTCTAGAGTCTCCAAAAGGAAACCAGCCTTTTTGACACCTTGACTCTAGGTTGGTGAAACCTATTTCTGACACCCAGAACTGTAAGATAATACATTTGTGTTGCTTTAAGCCACTAAGCGTGTGGTAATCTGTTATGGCAGCATTAGGGGAACTAATGGACATGGTTTGAAAAGTGCCCCACGTGGAAAGCTAAAGTAAATGTGGAGCCTACCTCTGTGTTTCCCTTCTCTCAAGGAACATAGCCCTGTTCTGTTTGTTTTCCAATGCCTGAAAACATTTCCTTCATGTATTTTGCCTGGTTTTATAGCTGTTTGCAGTGTTAGTGTTATAGAAAAATTTCACTGGATGGAATTAAACAGGCAAAAAACAACTTTATTCAACACTATTGCAATAGGGATCGAGACTGTTACAATAGGAAGAGAGATTAAACTCATTTCTACTGAAACAAAAGGCAGGGAGATTTTAAAACACTGAAGTGAACTAAATGAAAAAGTACTGGAGGCTGTTCAGAGGGAGATAGTCCAATGTGATTAAGCATCTTTGTTTACTAATTGACACTTATTGAAGGCTCCATCTCTCACAGAAACTGGTAGATGGAGATGCTACCCTTCTTGATGTTTACATTTTTCACCCAGCTTTACTGAAATATGATTAGAATATAAAAAATGTATATATTTAGGTTGTGCAATGTGATTTTTAAAGATTTACTATACATATAACATGGTGAATTGATCAAGTTACCTCATCACCTCACATAGATCCTTTTGTTTTAAAAATAGAACCATATAAATTTGAGATGTACAACATGATGATTTGATGTGTTTATGTTATGAAATGATTACTACAATAAAGTTATTTAACACATCCATCACTTCACAATTACCTTTGTGATGAAAATGTATTCTCTGAACAAATTTCTAATATGTAATACAGTATTATTAATTGTAGTAACCATGCTGTACATTAGAACCCAAGGGCTTTTTCAGTTTGTACCTAAGAGTTTTCACCCTTTGACCAATATTTCCCCATTATCCCTACCCTTCAGTCCCTGGTGAACACCATTCTATATTCTGGTTCAGTAGTTTGACTTCTTTAGATTCCACAATTAAGTGAGGTCAGACACTATTTTCTTCCTATGTCTTGCTTATTTTATTTAGCGTGATGTCCTCCGAATTTATCTATGTTGCTGCGAATGGCAAGATTTTCTTCTTTTTTATGGCTAGGAGATGATCCGCATCTCAAACTGACAGAGAAAGAATTTGCAATTATAGGATTTCTAAAGTAAATGCTCTAAGAAAAGCGAGATTAGGAGACTATAGCCAGGAAGAAACCTGTCTAAATTTAGTCAAGCTGAGGGGAAAATTAAGGCTATCTAGGTCTGTAGGGTATTTCTGATACCTATTACTGTGTCATGGTCAGAACTAGAAATTTAATAGCTTTTTTTTTTTACAAGAATGTTAAATAAAACAATGGGAAACCTATATTTGTAAATAAGACAGTAAGCTGAACATATTTTATTATGGAAAGTATTTTCTGAAATGAACATAAAACACGAATATAGGTGCAATAAACATAAAGTTGAAACATAGGCTGCTTTGGTAAGGCAGAGGCCACAGGAATGTGGGAGTGAGAATAATTGTAGCATTGTTAATTGAACATTTGTTTTTCCTCTTAACTGCAAATGCTCATCATCAAATTTGGTGTGACTTGTCTGATTTATCTGAAATGTACTGAGCTAGGCTGTTAGCCTGGAGGATGGAGGAGAGAGAGAAAGGGAGGGAAGAAGGGAGGGAGAAAGGAAGGGAGGAAATAGGATAGAATAGAATAGAAATTTAAAAAAAAATCTCCTCTACCACTGCTGATGTACTTTCTTATTATATAGTATCAATTGTTTCCTTCCCCCTCTTGTAAATTTCCTAACAAGTGGCTTCTGCCATCTCCCTTCTCATCAGTGTTACCCACCGAGGTCCTGGTTCCTCCTCCATTGCACCCCACTAAAATTTTCAGTATGTGCTCACAGTCATTCTCTTCATTCTCAGGGCTCCACTATCTAAATGATTCATCAACACCCTGACTTCTCAGTGCTTTTAACAACTCATCTCCAGAGATGGTCATAACCCCAAAATGAGTTCAAATGGCCGTGTTGACCACAATCTTATCAGTTTAATTCATAATTGTTCACATTCAACAATACATGCAATCCATTGATTCTACAACTTCTATCTATCTATATCTACATAGGCCCTCTAGTATTTTTTCATTCATTTTTTTTATTGTAAATATATTTTAAATCTATCTTTATATTGCATCTTTACAAATAAGATCAACTGTTTTGGCAACTATCACTCCATTATAGTTATTTTACTAAGACTTATTCCTGAAAGAACACAACTAGATCTTTATATATTGGTATGTACACTAAAGAACTAAACATTCTGGAGAAAAGCTATCACACAAATTATGCAAAAGTATTTTGGAAACATTAAATCATCAGACTGTACATGTAAGGTACATGTAGTCTACGCATTGCACAGCCACAGACTCGGAATTACTGACATTACTTACAGTTATGTGCATGAGTAAAATAATCTTTTTCTATATTAAATAGCTCCTTTTCTCTACCTTCCTTCTCACCCTTTTCAGCTATTTTCATTCCCTCCCAGGTGTGTTTGAATCTACTGGACCACACATGTGATTCCTTAGCCAATGACCTCCCTCCTTAGAGAGTTGTCTTATATGCCTAACACTGAAACATGTAGTCCTTAAAGGAATAGTCTCTTCACCAACTTTCTGCCAGATCTATGTCCATCCAGTCTCACTGCCAAGTGGAGGTAGTTCCCTGACTCATCTTTCTCTTCCTTGTTTCTATAAATAGAGTGCTCCTGATGGTGACTGACATAACATCCCTCCTCTTGACAATGGAGCTTTTCACTAGGAAGGAAAACTCAGAGTATAAATTTATGACCATCTACCTTAAGACTACTTAGCCATTCTACCATGTTTCATAAATAGGTTATTTTGTTATTCTCTTTGATTAGTATTTTATACATTTCCCACATTATATAACATGGACTCCACCTTCCCACCACACACATATATCTTTCTTACTACTCTCTGTCTGAATTAATCCTCTGGACTCAAGAAAGATAATTGGAATTCCCAGTAATTCTTGGGAATTCCTGAAATTTTAATCATTTTGTAGTTTTCTAATATTTTATTTACATTTTTAAGTGACAATAGTAATAAATAGTGAACAGTGAATCATTTCTCTGTGATAGGGTTATACTAAAATTTGAGAAGTTTTCTGTTCAATAACATAATTTTATCATGAAACCATATATTCCAATAAAGTTACATATGTTAGTTACATGTAAAATTATTTCTACCTGACATAGACATTTGATAACAGAAAACATTAAAGAAAAGGAAACATTAACACAAAATAACTGTCAAATAAAAATAATTAAAAATGTTAAAGATAGAATAGCATAAATATTTAATATTCAAAAGTTATCATTCTAAAATTGAAATTTAAAACATGCAAAATATTAATTGACCTATAGATTACTCTTGATTCTTACTTCTTGATAAATATTTCAGATTTAAAAAAAAATCATTTCCCATTACTGTTGGTTGTATTGTTAAGAATGCATCCAAAACATCTTCAAGTTGGGTGTTAGGGTATGTATTGCTTCATATAAAATCATTTCATATTTTAACAATGCACATATTTTGTGTATTTGCCCTAATTTGGACTTTGTCTTTGAAATATTATTACTTTGCAAATTTAATTTTAGATAATTTTCTGATTCATATTGTGTATTTCATAGCAACCTACTCTGATACCAGGAAATTCCTTGCCAATTTAAAATTGCCAATTAAGGGCTTATTTTCTTCTAAAACATGTTATTCTTGGAGTTATTTCCATGCATAAAATTTGAATAAATTATATTTATGTACATATGTATTAATATTCTCTTATTTGTACTCAGTGTTAGCAGCAGATAGGACCATGAACACACATTCACAACAACACTAACTACAAGCAACACTGACTGATTAAGTTGGATGCGCTCCTCCTTGAGTATGTGTTACTGTCCCACTTTCTGAAAATGTCAACCTGCACTTTCAACACTGTGGGTCAGTGTTTCTTTTCTGTTCTTGCTTTTAGTTTGATGTCACTGATTCCTTTAAACTACTAATGTCTCTATCTTAATGATTAAGTTTCAATTCTTACAAGAAATTTTTAACACTTTTCAGTTTTCCCTATTTCTCAAATGATTTTCCTTTGGATTCAGAAAAACAAGTAAATTTCCTGAGAAATGACATGAAAGAATTCTCACATGGAAACACTAAATGGAAATATCTACCTTACTTTTCTCACCTCTCTGAGAATATAGAAGTCATTGGAGAGTGTCCAAAGAGAAATAAAAACTATGGCTTTCTGCATTTTGTGTACCTTCTTCACTCCTGATGTCTTCTACTCTATTAAGAATAGCTAACATTTATGGAAACTTTGCTTTATGCCAGTCGCAGTTCTAAGCACACGGCACATTGTTTCATTAAATGTTTACAAGAACCCTATGAGGTAGGCATTTTTATTATACTAATTTTTCACCAATAATGAAACAGGCACAAAAAATTTAAATATTTTTTCCCAAGATTTCATAGCCATTAAGCACTGGAGTTGAAATTTGAAAGCTGCAAATCTGACTACAGAACCTATACTCTTAACCACTCTGCAGGTGGACATTCCTACCCATGTGTTCTGGATCCCATCTCTTCTCACTTTCGCAAGGATTTAGCTTCTATAATGATTGTCACTTTTTTCTATATTTTTATTTTGTCTCTGTATTTGAACATTGTCATAAGCTTTTAATCAGGCACAGGTAAAGCTCATCCAAAAATAAAACCAAAAAAAAGCAAAAGAAACAAAAACTCCCTTGGTCTCTGTATCAAATTGTCAGGCCAGTCTCCTACATTTATGTTCCTTCTATTCTAAGATTCTTTTAAAATAATAAAGAGAAAATTTAAAATATGAAGCAATAACATAAAGAAAACATGATATAGGTTATCAGAAACTTAGAAATTTTTAACAGATTTTTCAAACACAGAAAATAGTTGGAAAAATGTTAATGTATAAGGTATATGGGAAAAGCCGGGGTCTGGAGAAAGTACTGGGAGGAATGCGGTGGGAGAGATATCCTGCCAGGCTGGCCAATCCCAGATCCCTGGAAATACAACAATGCAGGGGATGGTGGAAGATAGAAGCTTGAGTTACTGTTAACAGTGAACTAAACTATGGATGGCCTGTGAGACCTGGAAGAGTCCCCAGAGGCCCTCCGCTTTATCTACCTCATGTTTTAAGGAAAGGAAACTGGAGCCCAGTGAGGGTACATGTCTGTCCAAGGATGCATGGTGAGAAAGTAGGCCAGGTATGAGGAGTGGACTAGTGATCAAGAGCTGCATACTCCTCAATACTGGCTGTTTGCATCATTTCCTATTTCAGGTTTTTCTTAAGTGCTCTGCTGTGCATATTATACTTTCTCCAATGTGGAAGCGGGACTTGTTACATATGGTAATAAAGCATTTTGTGTGTGTGTGAATTTACTCTTGACTTTTATCTGACAAATTAAATGATGAGTACAAAAATAGATGTACATTAAGGTGTATTACATGAAGAACTGGAACAATTTTCTTCCATCTACGTTGAATATATACAATCTGTATACTGGACAACAGCATTTGGCGATGATTTCTTCCCTTCGAGAATCATTCAAATAAGGGAATTTCCTGTCCTAAAAGTCATCACTGAGACTGAGAATCCTCCATTTAGCTCCAGCTCTATCATGATCTATGGTAGAGACAGAGGAATTTATCCAATAAATTCTGGTGGCCAAGCCAAGGTTTCGCAAATTGAGTCGCCAGCAAAACCTTCCTTAAGGTGGTGCTGTGAGCACAGCTGGGCCTGTAGAACAGAGGGGTGTGTCTGTGTGCGTGTGTCCCCACTCTGTCGTGCTGCACAACCTCTCCCTCCTTCTCCTCTTCTCTCCACTCTAGCCCCTTCAATTAGTCACCCTGCTATCATCAAGGAACAGTTGATTTCTGATGAGAGGTTCATATTCTAATTGAGCCAGCTGTTTCTGGCCATGTGCCTTATTTCTCTTTGTCCCTGTGACAGGGGCATCTCATCATTCTCTCTTTCCTCAACCCTGGTGTCAGGCCACAGATCTGGGCAGGCTCATTAAATTGTCCATGATTCAAGTTGCATACTGTTAGGAGTATCCGTTGGCAGTCAGGCTTCACTGCTATCTCCGCTGAGAGGTGACTGAAAGGGCAGGGCAGCCTTTGTCCTGAGCCCACTTAAGTCATTGTGTCAGAAGCAGGTCAGGGCCTTCGAGAAAAGAGGGAGAGGAGGAGGAGAAAGAAGGAGAAAAGACTAACAGGAGACTGTAGGTGCCCCAGCAGGAGTCCTGGAGTCTGCATTCTTTTCCACACTGTCTATGTCTAGGCCTCATAATCAAGGATGCCTCTAAAGAGTATGGCTTTGACTCTTAAGAAAAGACTTCTTTTAATTATCAGAAGAAATTTTGGTGTAAAGAATTTCTGCTCCCAGATGTTGGTGACCACACAGTGATTTCAAGATGATTTTGAAATGTTTACCTGTTTTGGTACCTTGGATGTTCAGGAGGCCAAGAGTGGAGATATGTGGCTGAGATGAGATTCTCACTACAACCTGCAGCCCTTCTGAACCTCATCAGTAAAGTGGGGATACTGCACTGCTACACCTGGCTCCAAGTTTGTGGTAAGTGGTAAAGTGAAATTATGTGTGTAGATGTTTTTGAAAAACTCCCTAAACTCCTCATCTGAACATAAAAACAAAAACAAACAAACAACATTGCCATCTCATATTTCCTTTGCGTGGCTCTGTGGAAGTTGGATGAGTTAGTGATGAGAAGAAGGCAATCAGAGAGAATCACAGGCATAATGGTGGCTCTAGAAGACAGTCTGCCTCGAGGTTTGGCCTCGTGCTTTTGTTACTTCCTACACATAAGAAATTCCAATAAGCTCACGAAAGGCCCAGTGATTTAGGATAGCAATAATTATAATAAGAAGAAGAAGAAAGAGAAGGAGAAGAAGGAGAAGAAGCAAGCACAGCTACCATATGCTTGATACTGTTTTAAGAGCTTTTTATTCATATTCATTTCATTTCATCCTCCAACAATATTATGAGGTAGGAAGTATTACCACCCTCATTTTATATATGAAAACATTCAAGCTTGCTGAAGTAAGTAAATGCCTATAGTAAATGACTAATAAATGGCAGAATTGGCATTTGACCACAGGCAGTCTGATCCTAGAAACTCTACTGTTAATTTCATTTTATTTTATTTTGTAACAGAAATCTGAGACAAAGAAAATAAAATGACAAAAGGCAAGCTCTTCGTTATTTGGCTTTTAAATGGATAAAATCTAATTTCTAAAGAGTGTCGCCAGCTAATTTTCTTCTGTCCTGCTCCTTTCCATCTGGGAAAGAAGATGGCATCAGATGTTTATGCCTACTTGATATAAATATCAGCCATTGTCCAAGATGTGAAATTTGCTGCCGTGAACACTCACCCACACACACCTCTCCCCCAATCTCGACCTGATGTTTACCCTGGAAATTAGCTCTATAATTAAACCAAAGAAGCAACAAACCACTTGATTCTGCAGGGAAGGAAAGCTTTCCCCTTCCTATCTCATAGGTTCTTTGGCTTGCCAAATAATTAAGTTGACATAAGGCAAATTAACAGGAAAAATATTTTTGTATATATGGGAGCTTGTAGAAATATTAGACTCAAAACAGTGACCAAAGCAGGTAGCTTTTATACCTTTTAGACAAAGAAACAATAATTTTGTAAAGAGTTGACAAGACAAATGGGTTTTGGCTTGGGGTAGTAAATTAGTGAAGAAGTAACAAAGTTTGTTTATATTGCCTTCTCAGCTCTAAATTCTCTATCTCTGGTAATTAGGATGTCTCTTTACCTCCTGGTACGAGGAGGGTATCTTTCACTTGGGAGATTATTTCCTGTTTTCAGAAGGAACAAAGGGGGTCAGAGTATCCTTCTTGCGTTGACTGTTTCTTAAATAACTTTAATTCATAATAATCAACGTTCCAAAATGGCATATTTTAGGGTGGACTACCCTGAAACCCATCACTTCACTGAAACTGTCTCTCTATGATTTCTTTGCTCCTGGTGGCGTACTTCAGGGGAGAGTGTTCATCCTTCTTCAGTCCATGCCTCATGGGCTAGAACATTCTCCTAGCCCCCACGACCCCTGACAACTTTGCTCTCCTGGGGAGGATCCTTTTTGCCGATTAGCTCTGTTGCACCCAGGCTCCTGCCTCCAACATTCCACTAAAACTGCCTTACCAACATGGCACACTTACTTCTAAACTTGCTCAAATTTTTAGTGGCACTTGAGACTAGGAGTTCCGTTCTTATCCTTGAACCTTTGACTCTGTCCTTTCCCTTGGTCTGCACGGTGTTGTTCTCTCCTTGATTCCCTCCTAGCATGTGGTGCCACTTTTCATCATCCCTTATGGACTTTTCTCCATTCTCCCTTAAATTTAAGAAGCTCCAAGTATTTCATCTCTGGCCACTTTTGCTTCTGCTCTGACCTCTCCCTGGGAGACTGACTCCGTAACCATAGTTGGGAGATTGAATCCATACTCATCAAAGCATTGATGCCCCCTCAGTCTGAATCTCTAGCATCACCTTTCATTCCCTGGCAAATCAACAGATGAAGAAAAAGAAAGAAAAAAGAAGATGTACATAAAGGTCTATTACATGAAGGATTGGGACAGTTTTCTTCCACCTACTGTGTTTCCCCGAAAATAAGACCTAACCGGAAAATAAGCCCTAGCTGATTTTTCAGGATGACATCCCCTGAACATAAGCCCTAATGCATCTTTTGGAGCAAACCTTAATATAAGACCTGGTCTTACTTTCGGGGAAACACAGTATTGTGAATACACACAGATAGATGCCCCACAGGAATGTCAAACATAATGTATCAAAAATGAAATAATTCTCTATTATCTGCCACTCCATATTCCTCACTAACCTCCTAACCTGCTATGCTCCCTATGCTGTTATGTTATTATGAAATGCGAGACATAGAGAAACATAATACTATTACAGGGAAGGGAGCCAGTGTATTCTTTAGTATTGCACTCCACAACCAGAATCTCCACTGCAATAAACCAGCAAGGTTAGATCTCTAATATATATCTACTTCTTTATTTCTTTCTTTTTAACTGTAGGGGTTATTTTAACCTGGGATTTTATGACATCAGTATTGAGCAGCAGCCTAGAACACATGGCTATTTCTCTGTAAATTCATTAAATATCCCCTGGGAATAGCCACAGGTCAGGAGTGTTAGTTCCTGATCATTTCCCAATCAATGTCACATATCTTACAGTAGAAATAAAGCTTGCACACAGCCTGAAGGCCAGACTGATGACTTTAAACTTTATTATGTGGGCAATGAAGAAGTCATTTCAAATGTTTAAGAAAATAATGACACTGAGCACTTAATGCATTCTGAAACTAAATAAGAACTTTGGGCTATTCCATGTGAATGTTTCTTACATTTTCCCCTCCTTTCCATATCTATGTCCCTCTCCTATTAACTTGTTTGTATCTCCATTATTCCTTCTCAATCCCACCTTCATAACAGTGCTAGATTAATCTTTCTAAAACATTGATTTCATATCATCCATATGATGCCAAATGACTAATAATTTTTCATTACTTGGATTAGAGCATAAGTATATTTTGGCAATGGCAGGCTGCCTAGTAGCAGAATGATGTTCCTGTAGAGAATAACTATAAAATATTGTCAAAATATACCAAACAGTACTGTAAGATATTGGAAAGTTATCAGGGAAGTGAAGATTTGCGGGACCAAGATCCCAGAGAGAAAGGAAGTGCACAGAGGTGCACTTCATTGTTGGCACTGATTTCCCTGTGGAGGCGTTTGCAAACTCATGTAATTAAATATACAGATATCACTTCTGTATGCATTACTTTTCAGAGAAAGTTTTCCTTCCTTTGAGGAGCACTTCCCAAATATAAATAGATAAATGCTTTCTGCTTTTCCTCACATTCCATCTTTATCTAGGAAGCTGTGCTGAATTTTATTTTCCTACTGTAGCAATCTGCTATAACATTGCATTATTCATGCATTCACATTCTCTTGTTTATCCTATGTTAATAGTGTTTCTGTAATGAAAAGATATCTAAGAGTTGAGATAATTGCCACACTTACAAATTTCCACAACTCTTTCTTAAATCTGTCTATTTAATAGGCAGAATTGATAGCTGAGCAAATATAGATACACAAGTGTGTATTATCTGTGAGATTTTGTTGAATAAATGAGCAAATGACTTAAAATTTGTTTTAATAAAATTTCAATTTTGTTTGCTTCAGATTATCATTTCTTAATTCTAATTTTGTGAACCAGTCTCTTAGTGACTCATGTTGCTTTGAGGTCATTCACATATTAAATACATACGTATAGATAGATAGATAGATAGATAGATAGATAGATAGATAGATAGATAGATAGATAGATATTATTTTTTTTTCTTTTTTTTCCTATGTCCATTTAAGTTATTGGCAACAAATACTGCTCCGAACTAAGCTGTATATATCCAGTACTGACCATCTGGGCAGCAAAAGTTTAAAGAAGAGAAATCTAGGGGAGTGGTCCCAAACAAAAGGGACTCTGGGAGTTAAATGGAGTTTATTTAGATTTTCACAGATGAAGCAGAAGAGCAAGGCACCCCTGGTGATGAGAGGTATGAGAGCAAGGGCTTGGAATGTGGGCAGTGATTTCAGGGACAGAAAGACTGACCTGGCCTGGCCTAGCTGAGGATTTAATATTGGGTACTGGGAAAAGACTTTTGGCGATAACATTGGCCCTTCCTTCATCTTGATCTACTTCATCTCCACTCTAACACGGTACTACCTTTTCTTCAAGGTACAGCCACATATCTCTTCTTCTAGGAACTTCCCTCAGTTTCCCCAAATCTCATATAATCTCTCTTCTCTTTAGAAATCCTGAAACAATTTGTAGCTATCTATGGCCATGACCTTCTTTTCCTCATTTGTTCAGAAATATTTACTGAGCATCTTTCAATATTGCAGGCACTGTTTGGGGAATTGAGGAATGAATAGAGATTTATCTTGTTTTACATCAATTTATCTATTTGTTTTACTCCATACTGTCATGGCATGGGCAAGCTATGTAGCATCTCTGAGCCTTAGATTCCTCATTTGTAAAAATGGAGATAATGATATTTATTTGAGTTGTGCAGATTAAATGAAATTATATCTGTGAAGGACTTGGCACAGGGCTTGGCACATGACAAAAACCCAACACATTGATGCTTGCATCCCCTCATACCAAATTGAGAGAAGAGCGGGACTGTCTCCATTATTTTATTTTACCCTGTCCCTGATGCATGAGAAATTAACATATGTTTATTGTGTCAAGTGGAAGCAAGAGGCAGTGAATCGAACCCAGCAGTGGCTATCCCATCTTTCCAGAGCAGGAGAATCATGTCTGTCCACCAAACACCAGTCTGGTCCAGGTCTCCTTCCTTCATCTGGCCCATGTATCTCTTGGAGACCTTTGTGTCATTATTGTAAGTGGCCACAGAACTGGAAAGATCTTTTCTCTGGGTACCTTATTGAGCAGTGCATTTGAGCATAATTCCTCTGAGCTGGGGAGCCCTCTTATCAGACAGTGCTGAGGTGAAATTGAAAGGTATTGGATGGGAACTCAAAGCTTCTAGGGAGGGCACAATGTCAGGTATGTGCTCATAAATTGGCCTGTGCACTTCACTGGCATCCAAGTTTGTGAGCCACCCTGTTGTTTTAATTGAATTCACTGGACTCACAGTCCCTGAATAGATCACTTTATCAAACTTCCTCCTTCCCTCTCCCGCTCCTTTACTCTTCTTTCTTGTCCCTGTTTCCCATCTTCTACTATCTTTTGTTCCTCCATGTTTTTTTTTTAATCTATCCTTCTTTAGTTATTCACTACAGTTACATGTTTTTAGTATCTCCTGTTTCCCTTCTATCTCTGTCTCTATCTTTACTTTTTATCTTTATTTCTCTTTCCTTCTCCACCCTGTCCCAGGTGGAGTGATTCAGTTCAATTCAACAAATAGTTAGATAGCACAAACTATGTGTCAAGCACTGTGTAAGGAAGGACTGTGGAGAAGAGAAAATAACAATATATAAGATATAACCTTAGCCTTTGGAATACTGACAGTTCCCCCTTACCCCCCATTTCTGTCTTTCCCCCCCACTCTCTCTCTCCTTTTCCTCCACTTATCACGTTTCCTCTCTCTCTTCTCTCCCCCTCCCTCTATTCTTTCCTCTACCTTCTTTCTGTCTCCCTTCCTCTCCTTCCCTCCCTGTTCTTTTTTCCTATTTTTCTTTCATTTAACCTTCTCTTTTTTTGTCCTTCTCTATTCTTTCTCCTGAAATGACATCATCAGAATTTTATAATAAAATATCTTATGGGTTACAAGATTGCATTTATGCTTATCTCATTTCATTTGCTATAAAATCAATGCAATGCAGGCAAAGAGACATTTAATTGAATAAATTGTAAAATTATGCAGCAAAGGATGGGTTTGATATATTCATTTATAACCAATATTAAATATGTGGGCAGCACAAAGCATTCCATATTTAATTAGATGTACGATTTCTATCTTTTTGTAAAGTAAAAATGTTTCCAAAAGAAGCAATCTTCCATCACCTTTCCCCCACTTTCATGCATGCCCTTCTCCTGGACCTCTGCTGCTAACCCCACAAAGAAAACATTAGCACCTCCTCAAGTCCATTTAGAACAGAATTAATCTATGAAGACATTGTGTTATTCTGAATAGGTTTAATTCTTTCACTGCCAGTTCACTGTGATCTGAAATGAGAACCTGGCCATGGAATTTTTTGGCCATGCTTGTCTCAGATGCTGGGCAGAGCACCCCCAGACTGAACCCGGAACTTGTCAAAGCTTAACTGAACATTCTAGCTGCTGGAGGTGCCAGTTAACATTTGGGAGTAGGTCACGCTGAAATTCTGAACAAAGGTGGGAACATATAAACAAATTTGCTCTGGGAAGTTGTGGCCAGAGGTGAGCTGCCATGGGGACCATCATGCATGGGGGGAGGTGGGGCTGACCCAGAGAAATCCTGGTGCTCAGGGGCAAGTTTGCTGTCTGGCATGGCCTACACTACCCATTTTATTTTAACTTTTATTTTACTAATTTTTATTGAGAGATAATTGGCATGCAATTGTGTAAGTTTAAGGTATACAGCATGTTGATTTAATACATTTATGTATTACAATATGATTACCATTATAACAGTAGCATTACCTCTATTCCATCACATACATATCTTTTTGTGGTGGGAATAATTACAATCTAGCTTCTTAGCAAGTTTGATATTTATAATACAATATCATTGGCTATAACCACTATACTGTGCATTAGATATCTAAGACATTTATCTACTAGTTTTAAATTTGTACCCTTGAACAACATCTCTTCTATTCCTTACCCCCAACCCCTGGTAACTACCATTCTATTCTCTGTTTTTATGAGTGCAGCTTTTTTAGATTCTACATATAAGTGATATCATACAGTATTTGTCTTTTTCTGACTTATCTCACTTAACATAATGTCCTCAAGGTCCATTTATGTTGTTGCAAATGGCAGGATTTCCTTCTTTCTCATAGCTGGATAGTATTCCATTGTATATATGTATTATATCTTCTTTATCCATTCATCCATTGATGGACCTTTGCTATTGTGAATAATACTGGAGATATCTCTTCAATATCATGTTTCCATTTCCTTTGGATACATGTCCTCTTTTGTGTTTCCTTTTTATTGTGGAGTAATATTACATTGTTTAGATATACCATATTTTGTTTACTCATTCACCTATCAATGAATATTTGGTTGTTTCCAGTTTGGGGCTATTAAGAATAAAATTTCTCTAAACGCTAGTGTACAAGTCTTTTGTGCACCTGTTTTTATGAATTTGAGTAAATGCATAGGAAATGAATGGCTGGATTCCCATTCTTTCTCTGATCTAATTCAGAGGGATTATCACTGGTCTGTCCCACAACCCTTCCGGGGAAGATCATGGGAGAAAATGGAGCTAATAATCCATCTCTAAAAGTGAGATCCTCCTTTCTCTTCAAACTTCTATCATAGCAAAGAAGTTGCTGAGTTACCCATGCAGGACTGAGGGGCAGTTCTTCACCTTACATGCTCACCCTCAAGGATTCTGCTCATTTAGTTGTTTTGAAAAGGTGACTATATCTTCCTCTGTCCAAACCCTGATCTTCACTTAGCACAAGTTCCCCTCCTTCATTCCCCCATTCTTGGTCTGTTTTCTTACTGTCTGTATTTAGGGTCAATATTTAGAATTTAGCTTCTGCCATCTGCTATTATGGTTGTCAAATGTATCCTCACATGTACAAGTTCTGACTCATTTGATCTTGCAAATTTCTTATGGGCCTCCAACATTATAAAACAAGTCATTGTTCTTATATTAGACAAGAAAAACTGAGGCTTAGAGACTCTTATGGGGATTTAAGAGGGCACCCGACTAATAAAATGTGGTTCTTCTTTCATCAGCACTATATTTTTATTAGGTTACAGGAAAAGGAAGTTAATTTAGATAGAAAGAACAACTATTTATCTACAATTATATGATATTATAGTAAGAAAATGATCTGGCTTATCTCTATATGGACTTTAAAAGAAAGAGTAAAGAATCCTTTATCTGGGAAGTATAAGATGAAATTCTACCAAACAAATCTGTAGGCTGCAAAACATGACATTCAAGTCTTTCTCTTGCCTTGTGACAGTGTGACTGTCATGGTCTTTCCTGTGCAACTATTCTAACTTCTGACATTGTCATGAGTGGCCATCAGCAGAAAGAGAAAAATGCTGAGGATGGATGATCTGAAGCTCTAGAGACTGTGGGAAGATACAGTACTGCAAAGCACTGCCAAGTTTATGAGGTTCATTTCCCTGCTCATTGCTTCATTTCTAGGGCTATTTGCATAAGAGCTAATAAAAAATGTATTTACACCCTGAGAAAGACACTGCAGATAAATTTCACAACTGTAATTTTGCTCCCATTCCTCTCTGACAAGGCATTGCTCAATTTACTGACTCTCTGAGAGAACTAACTCAGCCACTCACAGTGGGCTTTCATGGCTCCAGAAATTGATTATTCCAAGGCTTGGGCCAAAACATGGCCTGATAAATTCTTAAAATGATTCCTAATGTAGAAATTCAGCTGTTGCTTATAGCTAAAATACAATCACACATTTTCTCTCTGTATTCTTCTCTCTTGTTCTCCTTCTTTCCCCTGCCCTGCTCCTTTTCTTTTCTCTTCAAGGGTATCCTGCTCTTAGCTGATCACTGTTTTCAGACCATCTAATCCCTCAGTGCCCTGCTACTGGGGCTTACACGTAAAAATGTCCTGTTCAACATTTGTTCAGTTCCCTGTTGCCTATTGACTGAATCCCGCCCTTCTGAGACCGCTGATATGCCCCAGTCTACACAGAATATAGGGCAGGGTTCAGGGTACAGGCTGTGGGGCAAGACCATCCAGCATTGAATCCCAGATCTACTGCTCATTAGCTATGCTCTGTGTCCATGTTTCTTCATCTGTAAAACACAAATGACTATTGTACCTCACAGTTATCACAAGGATTAATTGAGGTGATACAAATAAAACACATAGAAAAGAACCTGGTGTATAGCAAATGTTTAATGAATGTTACCTATTAATATTATCATTTTTCCATACTAATTTCCCAATAATCCATTTAGATACCTTAATTCCCCAAGATTCCCCATCCCTGACACATGACTACCTGGCTTTATGACTTTGTCTACAGTATTTCCACAACCTGGAATTATTTTCAGCCACTTTTCCACATATCAAACTCAGAGAAGGTTACAGTTTGATCTGGACTCCAGCTCAAATTGATTGGCAGTGGCTGCCTTCAGGGTGGGTGGCAGAAGGTTTGGTGGTGCTCTCCTGAGTCAGGGAAAAGCTGTGCTCAAGTGTTATGATTGTGGTACAAGGAGAGGGAAACAGAAGTACACGTACAAATATTCACTAGTTCTGGCTAAAAGTTCTCATTGCAAAGTCTAAACTCTCCCCATCTTCTAAAGCCTAACATGAACACCTCCCCTTACCAACTTTAACTGATCTTTCTCTACTTCAAATACGCTAAAAACTTGAGCTTCCTTCTCATAGGACATGTCACATTTTCTTAGTATTATTATATCTTTTCATTGTATAATTTTGTCTTCCCTTCTAGGTTAGTATTAGGATCCATGGCTTTTAATAGTAATGGTTGCTATGTATTAAGGTCTACGACATGCCAAGCACTGAAGTGTACATACATTTACATTTTTAAGCCTCCCTGAGAGTTTGTGAATAATTTTTATCTACATTTGCAAGTGAGATTACTTGGGAAAATTAATTAAGTTGTTCGGGCTAACACAAATAGTAAAGGGTGGGACTGGGATTCTAATTCATTTCTGTCTGACTCAAAATCCTCTATTTTCACTGTAGTTCTCTCCCTTACAGTATGCATATTTCTCCAACTACGCCATGTAAGAATAAACCCTTAAATAACGCTTAAGTATAGGTACGATATGAGTGTCCTCATTGTACAGATCAAGAAATTGAAGCAGAGACAAATTGAGTGATTTGACCAGATTTCTGAAGCTAATTTTAACAGGTCAGGATTTTAGCCATACAATCTCACTTCAGTGTCCTTTTTCTTAATGACTATGCCCTAATGGCTTGTTGAAGATTCAAGTGATAACCTGCCAAGATGACACTTTAGCATCAAATAAAAACGTTTCACAGTTTGGGAGACAATGAGGAAAAAACTGAGGGTTGCTAGATGGGCGGGAGGGGTGGGGGGTGGGGGGAGGGTGAGGGGATTGGAGGGCAGTCGGTGACCACAGGATGGCCACGGGTTTGAAAATTAATCTGGGGAACGTAATTTGGTGGTTACCAGAAGGTAAAGGGGTTGGGGGGTGGGGGATGAGGGTGAGGGGGATCAAATGTATGGTGATGGAGGGGGAGCTGATTCTGGGTGGTGAACGCACAGTGTGATTTATGGATGATGTGATATGGAATTGCACACCTGAAATCTATGTAATTTTACTAACAATTGTCACCCCAATAAATTAAAAATAAATTTTAAAAAAAAAGAAAAAAAAACAACGTTTCAAGGGGGTTAGAAGTTTACTGGGGCTTTTAATCCCTCACGTTCACACGCTCACACACATGCCTCCTTCTTTCAACACACATACACAATTAAGAATGGCCTAGGCCATCACAGATTCCCAAGTTATGACTGGTTTACCTCTGGAAACTCACCGACTTCTAGAGAAAGAATTTACTATACCATAGTCAGTGTTCTGTTAATCTCTGGGCTTTGCTGCCAATCTGGCAGCCTGCTTGACATTTAATATGTGCTGTTGATCTGAGTAGTAGGTACTCCAAATACATGAGACCTCCTTTTTCCCACGAATGTTCAGTCTGGGGTTGGAGGGCATGGGCAATGAGGGGAAGGACAGGGTCTCTAGGTTGCGGGCTTTTCTGCTGACGTTGATGTTGAAACTGGTATCTGGGGTCTTTTTGGTCTCAACTGCAGCTGTATCTCCATGAGACTCCAGAACTCCACCTCCACCTGCTTTTTTAGGCAGAACCTGGGTAGCCATGTGGAGTATTTATAGCTATATCTAAGTTATGGGTAATATAACTATATTTGGATTATGGAAAGGTCACTCCAGCTATGGATGATGATGTTGGCCATTAGACCAAATGGGTAGATTTAAGCAGCGCAAGTAGGTGATGATGGTATCCTGGATAAGAATTGTGTTGGAGGTTGAGAGAAATGCATGGATTCAAAGATGTTTAAGAAGTAAAGGATTAGATATGGAGTGAGGGAGAAGGAGGAGTCAAGGGTGTTTGCTAGGCTTCCAGATGCTGTAACTGGATGAGTCGTATTAATTCCTAAGAGCACAATGAAGGAGGATCCATTGAAAAGTGGAAACAGAAAGATTGTGAACTCAGTTTGGGATGTGTTGTCTTTGAGGTGCCTTTGAGACATGCAAGAAGAGAAGCCGAGAAGACAGCTGGACGTATAGGTATAGGACTCAGAAAAAAGGTCCCGAGTGGAGATAATCATTTTTGTGATATTTATATATAGTGGTAATATAGTTAATTAGCTGAGATGAGGTCTTTAAGAAAGAGGGTTTTGAATGAGAAGAAATAAAACTTAGGAAGCAGCCTTGAGTAACCCCAAAGTATCATGGTCAAGTAGAGGGTGAGACTGTAAGACTCACTTGGAAGAGTCATTTGGCTTCTTTCTCTCTTCTGCAATGATTTCTAAGGCCAGGACTCAGAAAACACACAGGGAACATGGACCTCTGCAATTGAAATTGAGCAAGGAAACGAATAGACAAAACAGAAAATACAAGAGTGGTTGGCCTGATATAAATGCGAAAGATTCTTTCTGGGTTTGCCTCTGAATGAATTCAATGTGTCATATTAGATATTTAGTTATTTTTCTATCTAGAATAGCACAATTTCCCTGCCTTCTTCTCACCTTTTGGGAAATGGTTCTTTCTGCACAACTGTATCGATGTGATTAGAATAGGAGTTGCCATGTTATACGTCCTGTCTTCCTGTGCAAGGAGGAGGAACATCTGCCTTAAACTAGAGCCAGTCGGAGGGCTTTCACAGAACTTTTTTTTTTTTTTTTTTAACTTGAGACCTAAGAGAGTAGGCCTCTCTTTCTCTGTGGTGGCAAAATATCTGCTGTGAGTCTGACAATTCCCTGGAGGTTCTGTCTTCAGCCACTAGGAAGACTCTGCCTGATTGTCACTTGGGCAACAGAAATAAAAGCCTTGGTGTCATTTAAGCCTCTGGAGCAAATAACTCCTAAGGTTCAGCTGTATCCTAGCCTTTGCTGAAGTTTGATTACCAAACATAATAATTTTTGCCTAAGCTACTAGCTTGTGTGAGATTTAGACAAATGCATCAAGACATACATCTATATACTAATTAAGTGATCACTCTCCAAGGGGCTTTGTTGAAGATGGAAAAGTGGCCGAGGAAGAGAAGCACTCTCTGAAGGGAGTCTTTTCCAAGGTGGGGTGGTGGTGGTGGCAGGGATCAGCTCAGAAAGTGGCAGGTGTGTGTGGTTTCCCTGTGAATGGTGCGAGTTATTTTGGGAAGTACCTCTAGGATCTGGAGTGCCATGATCACCTACAAAGTAATGAAGCTGTAGGGGCTGATACCACTTTTTCTAATCCACTGATTGAGGCACTGAGGAAAGAGGAAAGAAGGAGGGAGTCACCATTCTCTGCATGTAAGATGATCTCTAACAAAACATCATAAATGAAGGACTTGTTTCCTCCTGACTATCTGAGCTGAGATCACCTTCACAAGAATCATGGGCATGTAGTCATTAGGGACTTTATAGATAGTGTGACCAAAGCTTCTGTGCAACAATCACCAACTGTACCAGGAGTCTCAGTTGACCAGGGCATGTAGCAGCTCAAACACATGGCATGCCTGCAGGGAGAAGACCATTAACCCTACTTTCTAGGTAAAGACACTGAGGCTTAGTCAGAGAGGCCTGCGAAGTCACCTCATTGGAGAAGCAGAAATTAAAAGTGAACATGGATCTTATGACTCCAAATCAAGAGGGTGTTGACCTCTGGGGTTCATTTCAGTTCTACTATCCATAATTCTGTGATCATAGTACTGGTTCTTTCTTGATGGGGATGAAGTGATCTGGTTTCCAGCCAATAGAGAGACTTTACTTGGTAGTTCCTAGTTTCCATAATTCTCCTTAAACTGCATTCTCCTGTCTCCTTTAGCCCTGGGGTCTGGGACCTTCGAAAGCCCCTGGCCGGTAGAACCTCATCATCAGGTAAGTCCACATCACTCCTGAACTGCAGCTTTTTGAGAAGCAGGATGAGAGTGAAGGAAACACTGGTGATGTTCAGAGGGGACTTTGCACACTTGTCTGACATATCTAATGAAGCTCCTGCCTTTTCTCGTGCTTATGACCCATTTTCTGTTCATGATTAATTCTGGGTCCCCTCTATTCTTTGCAGACCCAGGGTTGCTGATGTACACATGTTTGAAGCACGGCCGTGTCACCTCCCGCTCCCTGGGGCTTCTTCTAAGCCATCAGAGTCTCCACTAGTCTGTGGCCCAAGAACAGTATTAGTCTGATGCTCAACATTTCCCAGTGATGCTGAAAACTTGTCCCCAAAGAAATCTAACTTAGAAAATCAAAGTGAACTCCTGCCAAGAAAAGCTCCTCTGCCCCTTCCTGAGCATTTGCCAGGTCTCTGTGTACAGGCCCTTCCATTCTCCTCTCAACAGTGGAGCCATAAACATCCAGTCACAACTTAATTTCAGGGTGGAGCTGTGTTCGTGCTCCCAGAGGAAGGCTGTGTCAAATCAAAGTAGAAAATCAGCCACTGTATCAAGAATCTCCGTGAATAGAAGCAACCTAAGTATCTGTCAATGGATGAATGAATAAAGGGATATTTCTTGTCTGACTTATTTCATATATATATATATATGAAATAAGTCAGACAGAGAAAGTCAAATACTGTATGATCTCTCTTATATGTGGAATCTAAAACAGCTGAACTCGTTTAGAAACAGAGAGCAGAGTGGTAGTTACCAGGTGCTGGAGGTAAATGGAGAGATTTTGGTCAAAGGCACAAAGTTCTAGTTATAAAATAAGTAACTGGGAACTATTGTATAGCATAGTGATTATAGCTAATAATGCTATATTATATACTTGAGGGTTGTTAAATGAGTAGATCTTAAATATTCTCACCACAAAAAAATGCTAATTATGTGACAAGATGAAGTGTTAACTATGGTAGTAATCATTTTGTAATACTTAAATGTGTCAAATCAACAAGTTGTACCCTTTCTTTGTTTTGTACTACTGCTGTTGCTGCTGCTGCTGCTATTCCTTTCTCTTCTACTCCTCCTCCTCCTCCTCCTCCTCCTCTTCTTCCTTTCCTTCCTCTTCCTTCTCCTTTCTTCTTCCTTATCCTTTCTCTCCCTTCTTTTCTTCTCCTCTTCTTCCTCCTCCTTTCCCTCCTTCTTCTTTCTTCTTCCTTCTTTCTTATTCCTTTTTATTTGGCTTAGGCTTAAACAACACAAATTTACTATCTTATAGTTCTGTAGTTCGGAAGTCTGACATAGATCACACTGGGCTTTACTTAAGGTGAAAGCCGGGCTGATTCCTTCTGGAGGTTCAGGAGGAGAATCTGTTTCCTTGCCTTTTCTAACTTCCAAATGTGATCTACATTCCTTGGCATCACTTCAGCCTCATTTTCATCACATCTCCCCCTTCCTCCTTTAGCTCCTATTACCTCTCAATTTTAAGGACCATTGTGTTACACTGGGCTCACCCAGATTACCCAGGATAATCTTCCCCATTTCATGATCTTTAACTTAATCACATCTGCAAAATGTATTTTGCCATGTATGAAAACATTTCCAGCTTCTGGGAATTGGGACATGGACATATTTGAGGAGCCATTTTTCTTCAGCTGAACTTCTTACACATCATCTCAGAGTTCCCAATAAGTGTGTCCCAGTGGGGAGAAACCAGGTAGAAGCTGCATCCCCTTTGATGACCTCAACTTTGCAGTCATGCGGTGTCCCTTCTACTTTGTTCTAATGGTTAGCAGTGAGTTACGGTATTGAAGAGTAAGGGCTGTCAAACACTACATCTTGATGGGAGGAATGTCAAAACATTTGCATACATGTTAAAACCACCAGGATACATGTGTGATATGTGTGTGGCACACGACCATATGTGCATATGCACACACAAAAGTATTTTTTAAAATGAACTAGACACACACAAAATTCATGACAGTGATTACCCCAATGGGGGAGATGAATGGAACCTGCAAAAATGACCCCAATTTTTAACTAATATTTGAGAATATAGAATTTTAATATGACAAAATATCAATGCCAGGAGGTCTGGAACAATGTGTATGGTAGGTTAATTGTATTCAACATGTTGTACTCTTAAACTTATACAATGTTGTATGCCAATTAAATCTCCATAAAGCTGAAAAAAATTGCCAGGGCATCCAGGCTGCACAGCAGGAAGCCTAGGGGTGCAGTAGCCCTGGGGTAGGACAGAGAGGGGATTCCACCTGACCTCATTCTACGTAACTGGGCCACAGGATCTTGCAGATGAGTGGAGACTGGGGAAACATCACCAAGCCAGCTCCTTCTGAGGCAAAAGGAACCTCTGTCCCTGCCATTAAAGACCCCACCCGTTCTCAGGCTGGTTGCTCTTTCCAGATTTCAGCTTTGATGCCCTCTGTCTTCATACTCTCCCCATTTTTTCTTTTGCAGGTTCTCTTATATATGTAATTTTCTCTATCTTTTGAGACGATATTTGTTTTGCTCTTTGGTTTTTCCTTTTCCTTTCTCTTATTGGATACTATCTTTGGTGTCCCTTCTCTTATTTTTGTCCTATTTCCCCCATCCTCTCACTCTTTTATCATATTTTCCCTCCCTTTCTCAGATTCTTTATCTTCTACCTTTGCTTTTTAACTCTATCTCCACTATATTTTTATTTTTTTAAATATTTTTTAATGCCAGCTGTATTTATTATTTTTCTCTTCTCTTTTTACTTCATATGCTTGTCTTTCTCTGGGCCTTCTCCCTGATATTTTTCTCTTTCCCTCCTCCTACCCCTAGCTCACTTCTCTTTTATCTAAACATCAATCTTAACCAATTTGGAAACCACTTTGAACCCTAGCAAAGGAACCCCAGACTGTAATGGAAAGAGAATCAACACAAGAGGAAAGGAGATTTGTTCACATTCGAATTTTGGTCTCTCATACTTACCTGAATCTGTCAGTCCTCAAACATCTGCCTCAGGGATTTCAGGAGACCTGATTCATTTATTTCCCTGAAAAGAATATCAACACAACTGAAGCCATCAGAACCAACTCCCTGGGCAGAAACTTGGCAATGATTGTGTTTGTTCTGCCTGCTGCTCCTAAGGTGGCAAATGTTACTGCCAGACACTGTAAACAGAGATGGAACTCATTCTCTGCAGGGATTCCTGGAGCCACATGTCCTGGGAGCCAGCAGAAGTATATGACATGTATTTGGAGTCATCACAAAATCCTCTTTCCCCCAGTCTTGGTAATGAGCCACATGTACTACAGGAAGCACAGTCAGCTTTGCCTCGTTGGTTAATTTAGCTTGGCAGCCATGGAGACAACTGTCCAATAGTGAGGCAAAGCTGGAGAAAGTCTGAGAGGCAACAGACACCCCTCAAAACCACAGCCTACTGAAGAATGGATATAGAAGGCATGGGGAGGTCAGGCTGGTGGCTTGGAGAACGATTTTTATTCCCAAGGATAGACATCCAAGACTATAGATAATGCAGATAAAGGAATTTGGAACCACCCATGAATTCTGGTTACCAAGACAATTCTATCCTCAGAATAACTTGAAGAGCATAGTTTGAGCACAAATTTATCTACTATTCATTACATATTAAAATATCTGTTTCGTGTCCTTTTCCTTCACTAGATTTTAATGGAATTCTGGGGTGAAGACTTGTTTATAGCCCCCCAACAATACCTCACATAGTGCTTTGAATTTAGTAGGGCCCCCAAAATATAAGTTGACTCCTGCCTCATGAAACCTCCCCAGTATACTGGCCCTATCCCGTTTTGCTCTCCATTGGCTTCAGTGAGGGACCAGAGGACCCTTGTCCAGCACTTCATTTGATGCTCACCAGGCCTCTGGGCACTATTTTACCCTTTCAATGAAGTTGCATTAAAAACCTGAAGTGCTTTTCCATTTTTATAATTAGATCACAAAGGAGACAAATGCAATTTCTGCCAACATTTATAGAAAGGGACATTTGCTTTCCCCACATCCAGGAAGAACGCACAGTTGCAGAAAGTTTTTCTCCCCTCTGACCCTTCTAGTCCAGTTACTTGGAAGACCAATTCACCTCTTCCTTTACTAGAGCCAAACAGCATGTCAAAAGGTAAACTTCATCTGGGCAGTGGCTGGGCTGAAGCCAGAAAAGGCGGCTGGGCTAGACAAAGGTTTATGGCTCAGAGTCCACAGACATGCTTCTAAGTTGAGACTTGAGTGGTCAGGCTTCAACCATCTTTCAGTGGATCATTTTCTAAGAACAGACTAATTGGTGTCCTGGGAAGGACAGTGAAGAAGCTTTATGGAGCACTAGTCAGCAGGACCCAGATCCTCGTGTTGGCAGTAGGAGTGTAAACAAATCATAGTGTGGAGCCCTTGGACTTACAATGGACAGACCAGGAAGTGCCACAATCTCTGCTGAGTGACCAGATTCAGCCGAGATTAATCAGCTTGTCCCTTTCCCAACATCTTGTCTTTCTTTCTTTCTTCCTTCCTTTCCTTCTGCCTTTCATTAATTTGAATACCTGCCAAGAGCTAGGGATTATGTCAGGCCCTGGCACTATAGCAGACATTATTGAATTCTTGGTGACCTAGGCTTGCATCCTCACCTTTCTATTTATTAGCTTTATCACCCTATAAAATCACTCAGTCACTCTAAATCTCAGTTTCCTTAACTGTATAAAGCAGGGGTGTCAAAACTGCGGCCAGCGGGCCAACTGTGGTCCACAATCCATTGTTAATTGGCCCGCAGCAAATTCCAAAAATACATTTAGTTTACTTAAATAAACCAGGTGAGGCAATGTGTACTTCACCTCGAATGAGTGGCCCGGCTATTTGTGTATTTTACCGCATAGGGCGCTTGGTAAAAAACATTGAAAAAAGTTTGGGCACCCCTGGTATAAAGGGTTTAAATGTTCTTATTTCACATGTAATGTTCTAAGAATTTATTAGACAATGCATATAAAGATATTATCACTATGTCCCCTAAGAAATAAGGGTGTGGCAACAACCATCATTGCCCTCAAGATGCCCCCTGCTCTGGGGCATCTTGCAGCTTCCTAGGACTGTGGTTCTCAAGACTATAAGTGAGGGATAACAGCCAAGACTTGGACTCATAAATTGCTCAGACCCTCATCCCAACTGATCTGAAGGAAGGATTTTCTGTTTCCCAAACTCCTGTCTCTATACACACCTTGTTCTAAGCACCCCATAGGCTGAAATGGCAGTGAGGGGATTAATTTTCTCATAGTTCACTATTTTCTTTTCCTCAAGAGAATCAGTTTATGGAAAAAATTCTGCAGAATTATTTGGAAACTATTTTTTCAGCTGGGGCACATTGCCTTGATGCTGAAGAATGGATCCAGCCAAGCAGTGAGTATGTGTTGTTGTTCTTTGAAGAATGGGCAAGGTCTTTAAGTGGGAGCGCATGTGAGTGTTTTATGTTGGCAAGCTCCACTCGCTTGTAACTCTCTTCTATCTTCTTTGTCCAAGAACGTTTCATAGAACAAATTGATTATCACTCAGGCAACATCGCTGGCACTGTGAGTGATGGGGATGCTTTTATTCTATCAAGAGTTTGGTGGGGTTTTTTTGTTTTGTTTTTTCCTTTAAATTAAAGTTTTATTGGGGTGACAATTGTTAGTACAATTCTGTAATACATTATCTATAGCTCACATTGTGTGTTCACCACCCAGAGTCAGTTCTCTTTCCATCACCATATATTAGACCCCGTTTACACTCTTCTAGAGACCCACTATCCTCTCGTCCCTTATCCTCTGGTAACCCCTAAACTATTGTCTATGTCTATGAGTTTTTGTTCTTTCAGTTGTTTGTCTTGTTCTTTTGTTGTTTTCGGTTAATATACCACATATCAGTGAAATCATAAGATTCTCTACTTTTTCTGTCTGACTTATTTTACTTAGCATTATAATCTCAAGATCCATCCATGTTGTCACAAATGGTCCTATTTCATCTTTTCTTACCGCCGAATAGTATTCCATTTTGTATATATACCACAACTTCTTTATCCATTCATCTATCGAAGGACATTTTGTTTCCACGTCTTGGCCACTGTAAACAAAGCTGCAATGAACATTGGAGCACACTTGTCTTTATGGATAAATGTTTTCAGACTTTTTGAGTAGATACCCGGGAGAGGGATTGCTGGGTCATATGGTAATTCTACTCGTAATTTTTTGAGGAACCTTCACACTGCCTTCCATAACTGCTGCATCAGTCTGGATTCCCACTAACAGTGTATGAAGGTTCCTTTATCTCCACAGCCTCTCCAACACTTGTTATTATTTGTCTTGTTGATGATAGCCATTCTGACTGGGGTGAGGTGATACCTCATTGTGGTTTTGATTTGCATTTCTCTGATGATTAGTGATGAGCATTTTTTCACATGTCTATTTGCCATTTGTATGTCCTCTTTGGAGAAATGTCTCTTCAGGTCGTCTGCCCATTTTTCAATTGGTTTGTTTGTTTTTTTGTTATTGAGTTGCATGAGTTCCTCGTATATTTTAGATATTAGCCCATTATCGGAGGCGCAGCTTGCAAAAATCTTCTCCCATTCAGTTGGTTGCATCTTTATTTTGTCAATGGTTTCTTTTGCTGTACAGAAGTTTTGAGTTTGATATAGTCCCATTCATTTATTTTAGCTTTTACTTCCCTTGCCTTTGGAGTCAAATTCATAAAATGCTCTTTGAACCCAAGGTCCATAAGTTTAGTACTTTTGTTTTCTTCTATGCAGTTTATTGTTTCAGGTCTTATGTTTAGGTCTTTGATCCATTTTGAATTAATTTTGGTACATGGTGACAGATAGCAGTCCAGTTTCATTTTTTTTCATGTGGCTTTCCAATTCTGTCAGCACCATTTATTGAAGAGGCTGTCTTTCTTCCATTGTATGCTTTTTGCTTCTTTGTCAAAAATTATCTGTCCATAGATATGTGGTTTTATTTCTGGGTTCTGAATTCTATTCCATTGGTCTATGTGTCTGTTTTCTGCCAATACCATGCTGTTTTGATTATTGTAGCCCTGTAGTACAAGCTAAAGTCAGGAAGTGTGATACCTCCAGCATTGTTCTTTTTTCTTAGGATTGCTTTGGCTATTCAAGGTCTTTTAAGGTTCCATACAAATCTGATGATTTTTTGTTCTATTTCTTTAAAAAATGTCATTGGGGTTAATACCACTGGTAAATAAAAATGCCATTGGTTGGCCATTTTAACAGTGTTGATTTTTCCAATCCATGAACATGGAATGTCTTTCCATTTCTTTGTGTCTTCTTCAATTTCTTTTAAAAATGTCTTATAGTTTTCATTATATAGGTCTTTCACATCCTTGGTTAAGTTTATTCCTAGGTATTTTATTCATTTTGTTCCAATTGCAAAAGGAATTGCTTTCTTATTTCTTTTTCTGAGATTTCATTGTTAGTATATAGGAATTCAGTGGACTTTAGCATGTTGATTTTGTAGCCGGCAACTTGACTGTATTCATTTATTGTTTCTAACAGCTTTCTGGTGGAGTCTTTAGGGTTTTCTATATATAGCATCATGTCATCTGCAAAGAGTGATAATTTAACTTCTTCATTCCCAATCTGGATGCCTTTTATTTCTTTCTCTTTCCTGATTGCTCTGGCAAGGACTTCCAACATATTTTGAAACGCAGAGGTGAGAGGGACAGCCCTGTCATGTTCCTGAGCAAAAGGCTTCAGTTTTTCACCGTTAATTATGATATTAGCTGAGGGTTTGTCGTATATGGTCTTTATTATGTTAAGGTATTTTCCTTCTATACCTATTTTATTGTGTTTTAATCATAAATGGATGTTGTATCTTGTCAAATGCTTTTCTGCATCAATTGATATAATCGTATGATTGTTGTCCTTTATTTTGTTTATGTGATGTATCACATTGATGGATTTGCGGATGTTCAACCATCCTTTTGCCCCTGGGATGAACCCCACTTGGTCGTGATGAATGATCTTTTTAATGCATTGTTTTATTTGATTTGCTAGAATATTGTTTCAGATTTTTGCATCTGTATTCATCAGAGACATTGGTCTGTAGTTTTGTTGTTGTTGTTGTTGTTGTTCTTACCAGGTTTTGGTATCAGGGTAATGTTGGCCTCATAAAATGAGTTATGGATTATTGTCTCTTCTTCCATTTTTTGGAAGAGTTTGAGTAGGACAGGTATTAGATTCTCTTTGAAGGTTTGGTACAAGACATTAGTGAAGACATCTGGTCCCAGATTTTTGTTTGTGGGAAGGTTTCAGATGACTGATTCAATTTCGTTACTGGTGATCAGTCTATTTAGATTTTCCAGTTCTTCATGAGTCAGCCTAGGAAGGCTATATGTTTCTAAGAACCTGTCCATTTCTTCTAGGTTACTGAACTTGGTGGCATACAGTCCTTCACAGTATTTTTGGATGGTCCTTTGCATTTCTGTGGCATCCGTGATAACTTCCCCTGTTTCATTTCTGCTTTTGTTTATTAGTATCTTTTCTCTTTTTGTCTTAGTGAGTCTAGCCAAGCGTTTGTGAATTTTATTAATGTTTTCAAAGAACCAGCTCTTTGTCACATTAATTTTTTCTTTTGTCTTTTTGTTCTCTCTTTCATTTAGTTCTGCTCTGGTTTTTATTATTTCCTTTCTTCTGCTGTCCTTGGGTTTCATTAGTTCTTCTTTTTCTAGTTCTTTAAGGTATAACATGAGGTTATTTATTTGGAATTTTTCTTGTTTCTTGAAACAGGCCTGTAATGATATAAATTCCCCTCTTAAAACTCTTTTGCGGCATCCCAAAAATTTTGGTAGGATGTGTTTTTATTCTCACATGCTTCTATGTGTATTTTGATCTCTCCTCTTATTTCTTCTCTGACCCAGTCGTTCTTTTAAAGTATGTTGTTTAATCTCCATGTATTTGTGTTTTTTCCTTCTTCTCTCTTTTTTTTTTTTTTTTTTTTTTTTTTTTTTTTTTTTTTACAGTTGATGTCCAATTTCAAAGCTTTGTGATCAGAGAATATGCTTGGTATGATTTCAATCTTCTTAAATTTGCTGAGGCTAGTTTTATGTCCCAATATATGTTCTATCCTTGAGAATGTTCCATGCACACTAGAAAGAAATGTGTAGTCGGATGTCCTAGGATGAAGTGCTCTATAAAAGTCTATTATGTCCATTTTATCTAATGTGTCATTTAGGACTGATATTTATTTATTTTCTGTTTGGATGATCTATCCATAGTTGTCAATGATATATTTGGGTCCCCCAGTATAATTGTGTTTTGGTCAATTTCTCTCTTTAGTTCTGTTAGTAGTTGCTTGGTACATTTCAGTGCTCCCTGATTGGTGGTATAAATATTGATGACTGTTATGTCTTCTTATTGTACAGTCCACTTTACCATTATGAAATGCCCATCTTTGTCTCTTCTTACCTTTTTCACCACGAAGTCTGTTTCATCTGATATCAATATGGGTACATCTGATTTTCTCTAGATACCATTTTCTTGGAGTGTCAATTTCCACCCTTTCACTTTGAGTCTATGTTTGTCCTTGTAGTTGAGATGTGTCTCTTGGAGACAGTATATGGTTGGGTTTAGGTTTTTGATCCAATCTGCTACTCCGTGTCTTTTTATTGGTGACTTCAGTCCATTTACATTTAGGTTGATTATTGATATGTGAAGATTTCCTATCATTCTATCTTTAGTTTTCTGGTACGACTGTGTCTCCATTTTTTTTTTTTTTTTTTTTTTTTTTTTTTGCCTTTTGTTGTTATCTATTATTTCTGTGTGGTGGTATTCTATAGGTTTTCCCTCTGTTTTTTCTTTTATTACATTATATATCTCAGTTCTGGAATTTTTTTGAGTGGTTAACCTTAAGTTTATGTAAAAGAAAGTTTGATATTTAGAGTATTCATTTTCTTCAGCATGCTTACTTTCTCCAATCCCATATTCCGGTTCAAACCTTTACTCTCCCTCCTTTTATGTTTTGTTTACCACAAATTATCCCTGCTGATGCTGGTCGAATAGCCTCCTTCAGTATTTCTTGTAGTGCAGGTCATGTGTTAGAAAATTACCTGAGCTTCTGTATGTCTGAAAAGGTCTTTATTCCTCCTTCATATCTAAAGGATATCTTGGCTGAATGTATTATTCTTGGCTCATAATTTCTCGCTTTCAATAGTTTGAATGTTTGCTTCCTCTCACTCCTGGCTTGTAGAGTTTCTGCCAAAAAATCTGATGAATTTCTAAAGGGCTTTCTGTTGTAGGTTACCATCTTCTTTTCCTTGGCTGCTTTGAGAGTTCTTTCTTTGTTGCTGGTTTTTGACAGCTTCAATACAATGTGCCTTGGAGAAGGCCTGTTGAGGTTGAGGTAATTAGGTGAGGGTTCTGCAAAGAAAGTGGTCTGTCTTTTGTTTTCTAGTAGTTGTTGGTAGAATGTTTTATTTTCTCTCTGACTGCAGCATTTTATTCTCTCTCACACTGTAGTGTTATGTTTTCTCTGCACTATTCTGCCTTCTCACACAATGGCGGGATTACCTGGAATGTGGGCTTCTCTTCTGTGAACAGTTTGCTTGGGTCATATGGCTCTGCCTCTGTGTGGGGATATGGAGAGCTTCTGAAGTTCCAAAGCTCTTCTTGCACCATATTCAGAGCCCGTATATTTCAGCAGCTCTGTTTACTCCTGCAGGGATCCACCCAGATAGGTGGAAATATGGTGGGGTGGGTTGTAAGAGGTGGTCCAGAGCAATGGCGGCGACCACCACCACAGCCAGTAGTGCTTCCACAGCTCCCTCCCCTTTGCCGGAACTAGTTGGGCTGCGAGTCTGTGTCTACGGACCACAGTTCTCAGAACTGCAAATATTCTGTTCTTTTGATCTGACACTGCTATTGTTCTGCTTCTAGCACTGGGCACGTGGGGGTGGGGCAAACTCTGGGAGGGTAGGGAGGGGGTGGCTATTCTTAATTCCTAAGGCTTCCATTCTCTGCTTGGCAGTGAGGGCTTAAACCACCATTTTCAGCCTTCTTCCCTCATCTTTGCTCCGAGGACTCTGCCATGAGCCTTGGGTTCAGCCATGTTATATGCTGTCCCCTCAGCCTTGTGGGCCATAAGTGGAGTGATAGCAGTCCGAGTTCTTCCCTTTCTCACAGCTGCAATAGTTCTGAAATGCAGTGAGCTCGGAGCAATGAGCTACGTCTGCGTCTTGCACCTGTGCGGCTCCATCTCCACACTTCTCCCTTCCTTCCTCTCCTGCTTGCATAATATGCCCCCCTTTAGGTGATTTCAGTAATTCGCCTCTTAGTCTTGCCTATCTGCTGTTCAGGGAGTCCTTTGTGGAATTACAGTTGTTCAATTTGTTATAAATTCCAGAGGAGATTTCAAGAGGTTTGCCTCAAGCCACCATTTTTACGATATCACTCAAGTGCTTGAGTGATAAACAACCAGAAGGATAGAGTGAGAAAATGAAGGATCAGGTCCATATCTAGAATGAGGCCATCATCATAAGGGGAGTGAAAGATAAAAGAGGAGAGAGGTGTGGGTGAGGGAGACCAGCCTCTACTGCTACCAAATATCAATATTTGTTGTGGAGTAAAAAGACTGTTATCTATGTGGAAACACATGCCATGGATTTTAGAGAAGCTCACCTTGTCCAATCACTCTTCATTCTCTGTTCTCTGCTCATAATGCACACAAACAATGCACAACAACCACACATCCAGACACTCACAGACACACGATACACATACCACATACCACACCCAGGCACAAAAATACACATAGACACACACAACATACCACACCAGAGACATATATGTACACATACACACCACACACATGTGCATGCACACACAGAAACACACACCACACACACAGACACAGATATACACATAGAAACATATACATACACACAAACATATCAGACACACACCTATAGACACACCACACACAAACACACACACAGGTACTAAGTGGAGCTTTCACTCAGTAAACAAATGTACATTTACTAAATAAACATGAACTATAAACCAAACACTAAGGAGACCGCGGAGATGTGTAGCTGAGTAAAACAGTACCTGCCCACGAGGCTTTTAAAATTAATGAGGAAAATAAATACACAGCTAACTGACAAGCAACATGGTATCGGTAAGTTCAAAAAGTAAAGCTTGGAAGGACTTCAGGCACAAGCAATATGTCTAAAACAGGAATCAGAACAGTCTCAATCAGCCTTGGGACATTCATTTTGTTCTGACAAATATTGACTTTAAATGAATGTGGTCAGGGGGTTTGTGGGAGGAGCTAGGGCCTATGGGAAGAGTTCTCACACTCTGTGTCATTGTGAGAACAACACAGGAAGAACTCTATGCGTACAATAAAGCTCTATGGTTTAAGTTACCCCTCTCCTTAACTTCCTTTTTCCCCTCTATGAATACCCCTCCATCATCACCCATTGTTGAGTATGGGCACATGGCTTGCCATGTTTGCCATGTACACTGGATTACAATCTTCTTTTTTTTCTAGAATAAATCCTTTTGGTGATGAAACACCTAGTCAAATTATTTCCCAGTCGATAGCGTTCAGTATTGTTTTCTCATCTGTAAAATGAGAATAAGGAAACCTGTCTCAGAATGTGGCTTAAAGGAGCAAATACACACATTGCCTCTAAAGGCTATACAAAATAAAGGACTATTAGTACAACATCCACCGGGTTATCAGGGAGATCTAATAGAAGAAGTCATGACCAAGGTGGTCCTGAATAGCAGCATGTGAAAGTCCAACAAAGGTGAGGCCACATGGGAAAGAGAATAACATGAAGAAAATAAGGTGGGAAAATGCTGCCCACTCAGAGAGCAGCCAGCAGTAGGGTGTGCAGGGCATTTGGGGGGCAGCAGGGACACCGATCTAGAAAGTTGGCTGGGACCAGACAGTAGGGACCAAGAGTGCCAACCTGAGAAACCCAGACTTTATCCTATAGGTAGGTAGAATCTATTGAAGAAATTTGGGTAGAGATCCCAAACTGGCAGTACAATAACTGAGTTCAACAGAGACATGTTTGTTTTGCCCTGGTGGTGCCACTTCCAGATAAGGAATGATTGCTTTCACTATATGTATCTGCAAAGTAAAATCTATATGCTAAATGACTCTTGGGGTTCCTTCCATCAGTTAATTTTAGTCCTCCATTTCAGCTGCCTTCAGGATGAACTCAGAAGGCTTATTTCTACTCCCTCAGTTGAGAATGCAGTTTTAGGTCCACCTAGGTTTAAGTCATGTGGAGTGAACAATTAGGAGAGAACAATTACATGAATCCATTACCCTGTGTGCTTTCTGGAATTGGCTCACCCAGAAGATATTTTATGAAGACTGATTATCTACAAAAGTCCTAGCCAGGACTCCTATGTCCTCCTAAGGATGAGGGTTCAGTCTCTAATTTCTCACCCAGGGTGTCCTTCAGACACACATCAGACACGGGGCAGGGTACCCCTCGTTCACCTAATACAGGGAGAGAGACCAAGGTGCAAGCGTAAGAAAATAATTTATACTTGAAGAACACTATATATATATATATATATATATATATATATATATATACACACACATACACAGAGCTGTATTAAAATTATGCTGATTGTAACCCCTTTGAGCACCTCTTGTAATTGCAGAAGTAAAATGTGACATGTATTCATCTTTTGTTATCAGTATATATTATTACAATTTTTTTTAAATTAAAGTTTATTGGGGTGACAATAACTCTGGGTGGTGAACACACAATGTGATATATAGATGATGTATTACAGAATTGTACAGTTGAAACCTATGTAAGTTTACTAACCATTGTCACCTCAATAAACTTTAATTTTAAAAAAGAGTATTACAATTTCAATACATTTTTTTTTCCTTTTTTAAAATGTATATACATTTTTTTTGGCACTGTGTGTGTGTGTGGGTGTGTGTATGTAAATTTTTCCAAAATAAACTGTGCATTGTTGAAGACAAACAAAAAGGCATATGAATAAATGCACCTATACACACAAGTTAATAAACAAAGCATTGCCAGTGCAGTTAAACCCCTCATCGTCACCCCTCCCAAACCCATCCTCTATCCTCCCCTAGTGAACCAGGACCCTGCCCATGAATGCGTGTGTGCATCATCTCATACACTGCATTGTTTTCCATGGGATGCAACTGTATGAAATGGCATTATAACTGCATGTATTCTTCTAGTTCCTTCTTTTTAAATCTCACAGTATTCTGACATTCATTTATGTTGACAGATATATTTTTTTACTGTGATAAAATTTTCCACTAAATAATGAGGTACAATTTACTACTTAATGTTATTGGACATTTCAGTTGAATTCTCACACACTGCTGATAGCACTATAAAAGGGTACAGCCACTTTGGGGAGCAATTAGGCAATGTCTAGTAAGTCTGAAAATGATTTATCCTATGACCCATCACTATGACTCCAAGGTACATACCTGAAAGAAATCTTACACAGAAACTAGCAATTTCCACAAAAGAAAAAAATCATCATTTCATGCACTCTGCCACTTAATCCACTCACCAACACAGTATTCTCATTTTATAGATGAGAAAACTAAGGCTAAGAGAAGTTAAGAGGGTTTCCCAGGCTCATTGTTGCCAGTGTGACAAAGCCAGGATTTGGAACAAGTTCTTTGTCTGTGATCCCTGGATGTCTCCACTCCACCAGTCACACACCCACTAGGAGGCAGCCCCGTGCATGGTCCTGACCCTCCACCCTATAGAAGTGAGAGAAGTCTCCCATCTACATAAGAGAACATCCAGTGGCAAATGATCCTGCTGATGTCACTGGTCTCATGGCTTCACCTGCAGACACCAAACACTGGGATAAAACTTAGTCCATATCCAGATGTCTTGACAAGTCAATGCAAATATTTGGATGAATGTGGACATGCACACTGGTTGTATGAAGTCTTCCTTTGTCATTCAGGCGTTTGTCTCGGGTCACCCATAGTTGAGATGTTCAACTTCATTAGAGACTCAACTATTATGCAAAGGTTCACCCTCTGCCTTCGGGGAGATGGGGTGCTGCCCTCTAACTGAGACAATCTGAATCACAGGGCTGCTGATTTGCAGATTGAAAATCTTCCAATAAGTGTTCAGTAGCTCTGAGATGGTTGGAAAAAGGGCTGGCTTTTCCTGTTACTTTCTGCTAAAGTCCTTCATGATACTGTTCTCTTTGAAATGTGAATTGTTTACCTGCAAGCAGATTTTGAAAATCCAGGAAGACAGGACTCGTCACAATGTGGCAGGTGCCACATCGACAGTTCCATAGGTGTTATGTTAGTAAGTCTCATGACAGCCTTGAACAAAGACAGTTCTGAACTCAGGTTATAGATGAGGAAAAAAGGCTCAGAGAGGTGGGATCAGCATTGGAAATTCAGAAACAGGTTATCCAATTCCAGACCATATGTTGCCATGGAAATCATATTATTATTATGGAAATCAAAATAATGATAATAATATAGCAGAGGTTATCAGCATTCTTACTGCAGTTACAAATGCTGAGCACCAACCATGTACTTTCTTGCCAGGCAATATCAGTACAAAAGTACGCCATGCTAACTACTTGCCCCCACCCCCCACCACCAACCTGACCTCTGATAACTCCTTGGAGGTAGGGCTTTAAACAAAGGAGCCCTCCTGTCTTTCTAGGCAGATTGTTTTTCAGGGCATAGTGAAAGTACCAGCCAGGCGAGCCAAGTGCCTGAAGGACACAGATGGTTTTCACTTACTGTGGAGATTGGAAACAGTCAATCTCCTTGAAACATGGAGGAGGCTCCTGAGAAGCAATTATTAAAATGTACAAATGTACAAATAATCCTGGGGAGGGTCCCATCTGCATGTGACTTAAGTGTTCAGAGTAGTTACATTTATTCAGTTTTATGTGCTCATGAGCCGGGGTAAAAGAACTTGGAACAGCAGCTGTATCTCAGGTCCAGGACCATGTTTACCATGTTTCCCCGAAAAATAAGACCTAGCCAGACCATCAGCTCTAATGCATCTTTTGGAGCAAAAATTAATATAGGACCTAGTATTTATTATATTATATTATTATATTATAGACTCGGTCTTACAGTAAAATAAGACCGGGTCTTATATTAATTTTTGTCATGCAGGGACTCTGGTTCTGCTCCCCGCACAAGAATGCAGGATATGGTGAGGCCAAAAAGGAACAACAATGGAGCCATAGATAGGGGAGTCATACCACTATATTCTGGATGGCGACTGGTAAAGACACAACAGCAAACATCCTCCAGTACCCCAACGAGGGGACTTCCTGCACCCTCATCTAGCTGGTGGCCAGGCGAAACACAGGAAATAGGAACAACATGATCTGCACTGTAATCCGCTTGCTAACTGCACTTGCTAACCGCACTTGCTAGCCGCAATCCTCCATCCGCTTCTCTGCCAACCAACTGCACTTGCTAGCTGCAATCTTCTCACTGCTCTCTGCCGACCAACCAACCAACCCTCTAACGTAGCCACTGCAGTTATATTAGTGGCTAATGGCTAACCGGTAACAGCTGATGGCCACAACGGATGGCCATCTGATTACAGCTGATGGCCATCTAATAACCGAGCCAGCACCTCTCCATGTTAGGCCAAGAGCCTGGAAACGGCTCTCTGGAACTCTGTCGCCACAATTTTTGCTCCAAAAGACACATTTGAGCTTATGGTCCGGCTAGGTCTTATTTTGGGGGAAACACGGTAGTAAGCAGGGAGGGAGGGAGGATTTCACTTCCAGAGGATCACCTAAAGCCACTCAGTGCTGGACAGTGAGTTGTCCATTTCCACAGAGGTGGAAGTTAGCCACGTGCGTGCCCCTGTGTGGCTGGCCATTGACCAAAGTTACCTGGTATCAGCTGATGGTCATTGGCACCAATTCAACACCAACAGGAATCCCCAATCTGAGGAGCCATGAATGAGACTATTCAGTGCAAACAGTTAATTTGTGATACAGCCTAGCTGTTGAACAGCACAGCTGTCAGACAGCTCAATAGTGTTACAGCTCAGTTATGATATAAGGTAACTGTGGAATAGTGTGGCTGTGAGGTGGGAGCGAGGCAGTGAGGTGGCTTGCCTCAGTATTGCAGCTTGGCCCCTCTCCAGCTAGACAGCTCTTTACTCTACTCTGTTCTGTTGGGACAAGACAGTTCTGCTTTGCTCCCGCAAGATGTCTTGGGTGTTCCAGCCAGGAAAACACAGTGTTTGGTAGAGAGGGAAAGTGAGTTCTCTGAGCCACACGGGAGCTGACTTATATAGAAAGAAGTCCGTGCCCTCACCCATAATTGGTCCATCCTCATGCAAATGAAGATTCCAAATCCTTACAGTTTGGTCCAAAGAGCATTGTCATGATTGGTCGTAATGGAGCTGCTGTGATTGGTCACTAAAGATGCTAAAAAGGATGTAGCTGCGCAGTTCCAATGGATTCCAGGAACTCCTTTATAAGGGTTGGCTCAGAGAGTAGGAACACAGTGCTGACAGGCAGTTTAGTGCAGATACAGGGAGTTAAGTGCAGGCTTCTCCCTAAAGTGAGTGCAGTTCATGTGAGAGGTTTCAGTTCAGCAATGGCTGCTAGACATTCTTTTTTGTTTGTTTTGCTTGTTTGTTTGTTTTGCTTGTTTGTTTTTTGTTTTTGAATTTTTGAGTCAAAATAGCCACTGGGAGATCTTCCTGGTAGGTATTTTCTTTCTCAGGGTTGACAATGGCTATCTGTGCAAGACTGGAACTGAGCATTCTGGGTAACAGCTGGGGCACATTTCAATATAAGGGACTTAAGGGGGAGTGGACAGGCTGTGCTGGTCAGTCTGCCTAGAGCATTTTTCTACCTCTTTCTACCCCTATGCTTTTGTTTGCATGAGCCCTGTGGGCTCTATGCCATCTCAGTCTTCCTCAAGGGACTTAGAAACAGGAAGAAATGAAGGAAAACCAATGGAGTCCCACTGTCTTCTACAGCTCTGTGGGAACAAGTAACAATGTGCCTGGCTCTTGGGTGCTGGGCTGAGCTGTATGTCTTTCCCTTTCCCTATGTTACCTTACATTAACAATGAAGGAACTTAAGGCAGTGATTCAATTGTTCTGAAAGGGGCACCACTATGGCTGTTAATTCCCCTAATGTTCCTCTAATACCATAGCAAATGGGGAAGAGAGAGAAATCGTAAGAGAGGGAGAGAGTAGGGCCTAGGCAGAGGCATGACTGGGTCCATGGGCCTCCATCTCATGTCTGTTGCTCTTCATGTGCTTCTCCCGTCTCATCTGGTGGTGGGCTTCTCTGCTAATGGACCTATAAACTGTCTATCGCACATATAACAGCTGTTCAGAAAGAGAGAGGAGTAGGACCTCTCAGCACAGGTCCACCACTGAGCCCTCCTCAGAGGGATGTCAGAATAAGCCCAGGAGGTGGTGGTACAGCTGGCAAGTTCCCATGGCAGGTGCAGAGCCAGATTACCCTGTCTCTGAGGGCCACACACACTCTGTGTACCTGCCATAGGCCAAGTCCTTCACATTACCTGGGCTAATACACACCGTGAGGTGAGCATCAGTGCTTAGGTAATGGATGGAAAACTTGAGGCTGGGGAGACTAAATCAGGAATGGGGGGTAGCCACAGTTACCCCCAGGCCCCAGGGCTCTTAACCGGCAAGAATACTGCCTCTACCCTCCACCCACTCTCCCCAAAACAGCTGCAGTGTGCCTTCTTGTTTGACTGAGGTGCCCTCCAAATGGCTCCAGCCCTGTTTCTCACAGACTTCTTACCCGGTCCTCCCATTTCTCAAGGCCCACACCAAATGTTACCTCTTCTGTGCAGCCACTACTGATCCCTCTGTGTGTGCCCACCCCTTATTGTAAATCTCTCAGTGTACCTTAAACATCTTTGAGATCCCGACCTTACTTTTCTCCTGCTCTTTGTGGGTTGTGTGTGTGTGAACCATGGCTCTGCCTTTTTCTGAGCTAAGGGCATCATTTGCTGACAGGGAAGTGTTCTGTTTTTTGTACCTCTCAGTACATCTGCCTGAGGCTAGCCCCACTGGTTGCAGACGGCCTTTGATCAGCAGACGTGAGGGAGTCATCTGGGAGACTATCCAATCCCCAATTAGACTGCAAGCCCTTAGTGGGCAAGAGCAGCTTCTTTCTCTGGGAGTTCTCAGCACAGTGCCTGCCCCAGGGTGAGTGGTAAAGTGTGGGCCAGAATCTCCCTTCCTTTGTACTAAGTGTATGGATTTGGCCCAGATAACCCATTACTAATCTCATGCATTTTAAGAACCACCTGTGAGGACAAGTAATGGTCAGCTACTGTGTTTGTTTACACATCCTTAAGTGTAGGCAGAGGTGGCAGACACAATTGGGTGAAGGTGATAGTGGAGAAATACTGCAGTGGTTATTTGTTGGAATTTCCTACAGACTCTGTGGCAAAGGAAAAACAGGTAAGATGTTTTTCAAAGACATTGAAGACCTGTTGAGTTGATTTTCAATGTTTTCATGTGTGTGAAACTATCTAGATATAGATAAAATGTTGCTTTCATTTTTTTGCCAATAGTAATAGAACAGCATGCAATTTAAAAACCATTACGATTTGATAAAAACTATCACAACCACTCTATGTTTTCTTTTTCCCCCATATTCTGAGCAGCATGGATTAGAGAAGGGGAAGAAAGGGCTAGGGAAAACTCACAGGGCAAATCAGCCACCACTGTCATTCAGGAGCAACTCAGGGATGTCTCCCATCTGCTCTGAGGCCTCACTCCACCATGACCCTTCCCTCTCCAAACCTTTTAGAGCTTCTGCAGGACCCTGGTCTCATCTCAACAAGGAGAGAGAAAATTCAGCTGGGCTCAACTGGCTTATTCTGTGAGAGATCTGCAAATGTGGCTGTGGCTGGGGTGGTGGAGGAGAAAAGGTGGCATGAGAGGAGAAAAACTGAGAGAAAATGAGAGGCTAGAAGAGCCAGACAAAGGGAACACTGCCAATAATCCCCTCTACCTCATCATCTTCCTGAGAAGACAGAGAGGCAGGAAAGGAAGGAGGGAAGAAAAGGGGCAAAAAGAAGGGAGGAGAGAAAGAAAGAAGAGCATATAAAAAAGAACAAAAATGAAGAAAAGAGGGTGAGACAGCAATAAAAATCCTAAAGCAGTTCACGCTCCCTGGTGCTCAGTACAACCCTCAAGTTTGGATGTTGTCTGTACCTTGGGAGCAGCTCTCAGTGAAGAACTCCCAAATGACATTCTTTCTAGAACTGGATTTATTCCTCTTCAAATGATGGGTAGCTGAGACACCATTTGTTCCACAGACCATGCATGGCCACTCATAGTCTTCGCCCAGCCCCAAAGTTAATCTGAAAGACACCATCAGTACAGGCTTCTGTGCTCCTGCTACCTGCCTCCGCAGGTGAACAGAGAGAGGCTTCTATGCTCAAAGCAGACCCCAGGGGTGTTTGTGAAGGCAGAAGGCAAACCGTCTGTTTGAGAGTTATTCCGTTATTTAACATTGGTCGAGTAGCTTTTAGATGCTTTAGGAATGTTCTGCAGCTGTAACCTATGCAATGAATAAGAGGGAATTTAGGATTGGAAAGGCCTACCTGCCAGATGAGAGCAGTGTGACTGGTGGCCAGAGCTGCTGCCCACCTGTCTTTCCCTCTTTGTCCTTCTCGCCCCTCCCAGCCCTGCACTGTGGCTGGGGAAGAGAAAGCTAGGGGAAATGGGAAGGGTTCCAGGAAGGTCACTATTGCTACACTGGGGACAATGTCTCTCTGACAATTTTTTGGCTTTTCCTGATGAAAACCTAGAGGGTGGATAAGTAGTTCCTCTTAAAACACTGAGAGCAGAGAACGGCAAGATTGTCGACAGAGTCAGGAACACCTGGTGAGCCCTGAAGGTCAGGGAATTAGTCTTCATGCGTTAGCCAATGGAGGCAGCAAGAGGGTATACATACAGTGGAATATAGCAAGTCCTTGAATAATGCTGTTTTGTTCAACTTCAATTATTATAACATTGGTGAGATGCTGTAGGAACTTAACTATTGTTTGTATTAATTAGCCTATTGTAAAATTGGTTTTGTTATATGTTGTTTCACTTAAAGTCTCAAAACCTATTAAAAGCATTGAGTGAAGACTTACTGTAATTTTTAGCCTTACAAAAGAAGAAAATCTTGTCAACTGTGACAATTTGAATGCACCTGGGAGGCATAATGCTAAATAAAATAAACAGATAGAAAAAGACAAATACTGTATAATATCACTTATACGTAGGAAAAAAGAAGTAAAACTAAGCAGAATAGTTGTTGCCAGGGCTGGAGAGAGATTGTCAAAGAGCACAAACATCTGAAAAGCAGAGGGCTAGCCTGGGCTGGTCAGAAACGTCGGCATAGCTTACCTGAGTCCTCTGTTTCAGGATGTCTTATGAACCTACCATTAAGACATTGGCTAGGTGGCCAAAAGTCTCAGTTGGTTAGATTGAGAGCGCTTATCAAGGTTGGTGGTTCAATTCCCACTTGGGATAGTGGGCTATGCCCCCTGCAACTAAGATTGAAAATGGGGACTGGACTTGGATCTGAGCGGTGGCCGCCACAACTAGATTGAAGGACAATGACTTGACTTGGAGCTGATGGACCCTAATAAAACACACTGCTCCCCAAAATTCCCCAATTAAAAAATAAATAAATAAGTGTAACAATGATTTAGTAAAAAAAAAAAAATAAGAAAAAGAAAAGAAAAGACATTGGCTAGGGCTGGGGTCTTATCTGAGTGTTTGACTGGGGAAGGATCCACTTTCAAACTCGTGAGGTTTTTGGAGAATTCACATTAATGTGGTGTATTGAGCTGATCACAGGTGCTGTTCACACTCAAGGGGAGGACATTACACACAACATGAATACCAGGAGGTGGACATCACTGAAGCCCAGGGAACAGAAAGTGGTAGTTGGCTTCTTAGATGACCCCAGGGATCCCTGCTTCCTTGTGTTCATGGACTTGTTTAAACCTCTCCCTTGGAGTTCCTCCAAGTTGAGGGATGTCACTTCTGTGACAGATATAATTAGGTTGCATGAGATTATAAATTCTGTCTTTTTTAGAAAGATTTTTATTTAAAAAAATATATAGCTAACACATAACATATCAGTTGCAAGTGTACACCATAGTTATTCAACATTTATATACCTACAGAAGGGATCACCAGCCTGAAACAACCAAGATGGTGCAGTAGGTAAATTCTATGCTTACCTTTTCTCACAACCACATCAAAATTACAACTAATCTACAAAACAACCATTATTGAGAATCACCTAAAATCAAGCTGAACTGAAGCCTTTCAACTAAGGATGTGCAGAAGAAGCACGGAGGTCAGAGACACAGAACCGGTTGGTCCCACACCTGTGTGTGACCATTAAAGATTGGGATGGCTATTTCAGCTGTGGGGGTTCCCATCCCCTAAAGGAGCAAGAGATACCAGCCCCACCCCAGCCCAGGGTTCCAGTGCTGGGGAAAGAAGTCTCCATAATTTCTGGTTATGAAAAACAGCAGAGATTGTGACTGAGTGAGACTAAGGGTGGCTGCACTCACAGGCACTCCTCTTAAAGACACTGGGTGCAGACTTACCCACCAGTCGAATCACTCGCTCTGAGCTCCAGCAGTGGGACAGCAGCTGGAAAGGCGGCAGGGACAAATAGTGGGGAATTGAGTTGTCTGGCTTGGGACAGGGGCTGGAGAGGCGGCTTTCTCGTGGATGGAGGAGCTGGTAGAGGCCATTTTTTCTTTGTTGAGCCCTCCCCATTCCCAGTGTGTGAACACAGGCAGCCACTACATCTGAGTCTCCCCTGTTAGTTTGCCATGGCCTGGGAATTTGAGACCTGGCCCTGCTCAACTTTTGGGCACACCCAGGCTGCTTTCAGTGTCCTTCTCATGCAAACAGCCTGCCTTGGCTCAAGCTGCACTTTCCTAGGTTCTCTCAAAGGTTTGCAGAACCCAGACAAGCAGCTTCTGGTTTGAATGTGTCCTGTGCCTCCGGCTGAGCAGCCCTAAGCTGGCACAAGTGACAGGGGGCCTTGGTTCATGGCTTGGCCTCTCAAAGGTGCTTCCAAGCACAGCACTGGCAGCAGACATCTGCAGATTTCTTTCTGGCTCCCGCTAGGTGGCCCCGGGTGGGGCATGGGCTGTGGCTGAAGTAGACCTACAGAGGATCCCCTCCAAGGTGGTTCTGGGGCTAGTGCCCCCAGTGGCCAGCTTTAAAATGAGCTGGAGCATCACCTAGCCATCTGCAAGTGTGATACACCCAAGGGTGGATTGGGCAGGCACCAGAGTCCTGCTGAGGCAGATCCTGCTCTGTAGGATCAGCCCCTGCAAAACAACAATACTTCCACTGTAGTCAAGGCCAGTCCTTACAACGAGTGAGCCCAAGGGTCAGTCCCTCACATTGATGTGCAATTATCAACCAAGGCTCAACTACTAGAGAAGGGCACACACAACCTACACAGGGGCACACCTGGAGCACGTGGATCAGGTGACCAGAAAGACTGCACCACTGAACCCCACAGCACACCTACTACATATGACAACTCTACTAAGACCAGAAAACATAGCAGCCCTACCCAATGCATAGAAACAAACACAGGGAGGCAGCCCAAATGGGGAGACAAAGAAACATGTCCCAAATGAAAGAACAGAACAAAGCTCCAGAAAAAGAACTAAGTGAAATGGAGAAAAACAATCTATCAGATGCAGAATTCCAAACACTGGTTATAAGAATGCTCCATGATCTCATAAAAATTGAGATGGAAACTATGTAAAAGAACCAGTCAGAAATAAAGGATATAATAATGGAAATGAAGAATATATTACAAGGAATCAACAGTAGATTAGATGAAGCAGAGGATCCAACCAGCAATGTAGAGGATAGGTAGCAGAAAACACCCAAACAGAACAGCAAAAAGAAAAAAGAATCCAAAAAATTGAGGAGGGACCTCTGGGACAATATCAAGCATACGAACACTCGCATTATTGGGCTACAAGAAGGAGAAGAAAGAGAGCAAGGAATTGAAAACCTATTTGAAGAAATAATGACAAAAAAATTTCCTAACCTGGTGAAGGAAATGGATATACAAGCCCAGGAAGCACAAAGAGTCCCAAACAAGATAAATCCAAAGAGGCCAACACCAACACACATCATAATTAAAATGTTAAAGGTTAAAGACAAAGAGAGAATCTTAAAAGCAGCAAGAGAAAAGCAGTTAGTTACCCACAAGGGAGCCCCAGAAGACTCTCAGCTGATTTCTCAACAGAAACTTTTCAGGCAAGAAGGGAGTGGCAGGAAATATTTCAAGTGATGAAAAGCAATGACAAACAATCAAATTGGTTTATCCAGCAAGGCTGTCATTTAGAATTGAAGGACAGATAAGGAGCTTCCCAGACAAGAAAAAGGTGAAGGAGTTTATCACCACCAAACCAGTATTAGAAGGAGTTTTAGAGGGACTTCTTTAAGATGGGAGGGGAGTTAAGGACATGTGAAATAGGAAGGGATTAAGAAGAACAAATTGGGTGTTCTACAGTAGTCATGGGGATGTAGGTTATAACATAAGGAATATAGTCAACAATATTGTAATAACTAAGTATCATGCCAGATAGGTACTAGATCTATCAGGGTGATAGATGGGAATGGGGTTGGGGTCAGAGTAAAAAAGTGAAGACATTAAGAAATATAAATTGATAGTTAATACAGTCTGGGGAATATAATCAACAATGTTGTAAAGATCATGTAAGGAGCCAGATGGGCACTGGAGTTATCAGAGGGATCACACCATAGACTGTGTAGATGCCTGACCAATGCTCTATACACCTGAAGAGCTGAAGTAAGATAATATTGAATGTCAACTATAACTAAATATATAGGTATGTATAGTCACAGGATGTGGAATACAACATAGGGAAGATAGTCGATGGTATTGTAACAACTATATAAGATGTCAGAGTGGTAGTAGCTTGGAAGGTGGGGTATCACTTTATGAGGGGTTTGTGAAATTAATTGTTGGACCTCGTAAGCAAAATCACATTGCATCAGTCTTTCTCTGTCTGACATACTCCACTCTGCACAATACCCTCCGAATCCATTTGCTGCCACAGATGGCAAGAACCCATTTCCTTTTATAGCTGAGCAATATTCCATTGTATGTATGTACCACCTCTTCTTTATCCATTCATCCATTGATGGACACCCAGGCTGCCTCCACATCTTGGCTATTGTAAATAATGCTGAAATGAACATGTGGATGCACATATCCCTTCGAAGTAGTGTTTTGGGTTTCTTCAAATAAATACCCAGAAGGGGTTACTGGGTCCTTCTTTGTCTCTTGTGATAGCTTTGTTTTAAAGTCTATTTTGTCTGATATAAATATTGTTACTCCACATTTTCTTTTTTTCCATTTCCATTTTCACAAAATAACTTTTTGCATTTACTTTCAGTCTGTGTGTGTCTTTCAGTCTGAAGTGAGTCTCTTGCAGGCAGCAACTATAAGGTATTTGTTTGTTTTTTTGTTTTTCTTTACTGTGGGATATTTTAATTACTTTTAAAGAGGTTTCATGATAATGACTATTGGGACAGATAAATGATGGGCATTTTTTTTTTAATTCTTGTTTTGTTTTGTTTTCTTATCTATTTAGCCATCCTATGTTTTCGATGGGAGCATTTAATCCATTCACATTGAAAGTAATTGTTGAAAGATATGTAGTTATAGCCATTTTATTATTCATTTTTTGATTTTTTTTTTCCTTAAAGAAGTCCCTCTAACATTCCTTGTATTACTGGTATGGTGGTAGCTTTTTCTTGTCTTCAAAACTCTTTATCTGTTCTTTGATTTTAAGGGATAGCCTTGCTGTGTAGAGAATAGTCTTGGTTGTAGATCCTGCTTTTCATCACTTTGAATATTTTCTGCCAATCTCTTCTGGCCTGCAGAGTTTCTGTTGAGAAATCAGTTGACAATCTTATGGGAGCTTCCTTATAAGTTACTAGTTGCCTTTCTCTTGCTGCTTTTACGATTCTCTCTTTGTCTTTAACCTTTGCCATTTTAATTATGTGTCTTGGTGTGGGCCTGTTTTGGTTCACCTTGTTTGGGACTCTGCATTTCTTGGGCTTGTATGTCTATTTTTATTGCCAGGCTAGGAGAGTTTTCAGTCATTATTTCTTCAAATAGGTTCTCAATTCCCTGTTTTCTCTCTTTTTCTTCTGGTACCCCTATGATGTGAATATTGTTATGCTTGATGTTGTACCAGAGATGTCTTAAACTATCCTCATTTTTTTAAAATTATTTTTTTCTTTGTTGTTCTGATTGGGTGTTCTCTGCTACCTTGTCTTCCAAATCGTTGATTTAATCCTCTGCTTCATCTAGTCTGCTGGTGATTCCTTCTAGTGCATTCTTCAGTTCAGTTATTGTATTCTTCACTTCTGACTGGTTCTTTTTTATGGTTTTATGTGTTTTTTTTATGCTTGCTTTCTCTTTGTTTAAGTTCTCACCAAGTTCCTCGAGCATCCTTTTAATGAGTGTTTTGCACTCTGTCTCTGGCAGGTTACTTGACTTCATTTTGCTTAGTTCCATTTCTGGAGTTTTCTCCTGTTCTTTTATTTGGAATGTATTTCTTTGTTTCCTCATTTTGTTTGCCTCTCTGTGTTTGTTTCTATATATTAGATACATCTGATACATCTTCCAGTCCTGCCGAGTAGTCTTATATAGTAGGTGCCCTGTAGGGCCCAGTGACACAGTCGCCCTGGTCACCTGTGCTGGGTGCTCCAGGAGGGTCCCTTGTGTGGGTTGTGTGTGCCCTCCTGTTATATTTGAGCCCTGATTGTTATTGGCACATCAATAGGTGGAAATGACCTTCAGGCTGACTGGCAGTGGGGTTTGACCACATCTACAGCATATGGGCTGTTGTGCAGTGGGACTTACCACATGAAGCGAGATTCCCCTTATTGGCTTCTGGTGCCTGTTGAGACCATCCTTTGGGTGTGCCACTTTTGGGCTTAATTGGGTGGTGCTCTGCTGTGGTCTGAAGCTGCCCTCCAAGTATGTTTGTTCTGGATCCTCTTGGGAGGGGTTCCTGTGAAGGCCCAGGTCAGCCACTGCTTGTGACAAGCCAAGGACGACCTTGGCAAGGAGCTACAAAGTGATCCACAGTTGGTTGCTGCCTGTGCTGGACTTGGAGGCTTGTGGGAGAGGTTGTGCTGTGAACTGAGGATGCTACCACCAGCACCGGGTTTGGGGTAGCTCCATAAAAATCCAGGACACACTGAGACCTACTGCTGGTTGCTGGCTTCTGTAAGGTTCAGCTGTTGATAAAGCCTTGTGCAGTGCGGAGTTTGGTATGGCAGAGTCTCAGTGAGTTACCAGAGTGAGCAAACCGAGCTCACCAGACCAATTCAGATACAGATTTGGCCATGGGATGGGGAAGGGCTCAACACAGGAAAGATGGCACCTGCCTGCCAGCTACACAGGAGAAGGATCCCACACAGGAAAATGGCAACTATCTTCCAGCCTACTTGAAGCCACAAACCTCAGTCTGCCTATCGTACATCTCTAATGCTCCCCAAGTCACTGTTTGTCTGCCAGAGCCCCAGGTGAGTGCCTGCCAGTGAGTCTCTGCAGGCCATTTAAGAGGATGTCTAGGTTTCCTGCACCTTCCGTTCCACCCAGACAGTTGGGATCCCCACTGTTTTTCAGAGTCAGATGTTGTAGGGAGTCCTCTTCCCAGCAACAGTTCTCTGGGCTGGGGAGCCTGGTGTGGGGATAGAGTCCCTTGTTTCTCCAGGGGAAACCTCTGTGGCTGAGATATCCCTCTCAATTTTCATCTGCCACATAAAGGTTTGGGGCCAGCCTGTTTCACATCTCCACCCCTCCTACCAATTTCGATGTGGCTTCTTCTTTATATCCTTAGTTATAAACTTCTGTTTAGCTAGGCTTCTGATGGTTCTTCAGGTTGATTGTTCTATAATTTTGTTGTAATTTTGATTTGTACATGGGATGAGGTAAGCACAGTGTTTATATATTCTACCATCTTAGATAATGTAACTTCTGTCTTGATAGCAGACTCTTGCCGTTAATGATTTGTTTGAAGACAGTTTCTATGTTGTGAGCTACCCTCTGGACAGGACTATGTGACCTAGATCTGAGGTTGACTTCCAACCAGTAAGGAACTAAGGCGCTTGGTAAAATAACTCACAGAAAACTGAATTCTGTGATCTGTCTATCATCTATCTATCTATCTATCTATCTATCTATCTATCTATCTATCTATCTATTAGATAGATAGATGCCTGTTTCTATCTGTCCTATCTATAAGATAGATAGATGGGTAGATAGATAGATAAATAGATAGATAAAATTAAGCCATAAGAAAGAAGGAAATCTTGCCATTTGTAACAACATGGGTGGAACTTGAGGGCATTATGCTAAGTGAAATATGTAAGAGAGAAACAGATATCTCTTATAGGTGAAATCTAAAAAAACTGGAATGGTGGTTGCCAGGGAACCTGGGAGTTGGGGAAATGGAGAGATGTTGGTCAAACGGTGTAAGCTTTTACTTATAAGATGAATAATATTTGGGGAGCTAATAAAAAGCATGGTGATTTTAGTTAATAATACTGTACTATATACTTGAAAGTTGCTAAGAGAATAAATCTCAAATGTTCTCTCCACAGAAGGGAAGAAATTTCACTTCCACTTTCCTTGTGTGACTCATGGTAGAAATGAGTAATACTCTTACATGTGAATAGTATTATTCACTTCAAAGGGCGTGTACATGCATTTGTTTTTCATTTGAACATCGAAACAATCTCATAGTAGACAGACAAGGAATTACGTATTTCTATTTTACATATGATGAAAGTGGCACTCAAAACAGATTATGTGACATGCCTTAGCCACAAAACCATTTGAGACAGCTTCTTTAATCTTCCGTCAGTTGAGTGATCTCTTTTCAATTACGCATTCTAGCTTTCTAATAGTCTGATGGGAATGATTCCTTCCAAGAGAAGCTGACCTTGCTCCGCAATGAAAGCTGGCCTTTCACTCATCTGGCCTCAGCCACAGGACACTTTGCATCCTGAAATCCTGAGGTCATGCCCAGCCTGCTATGGAGATGTTGTCTCCATATCTATGGTGTCATGTCTCCTCGTTTGCCTTGGATAGGCCTAGGTTTTGTCTGCTATCTCAGGGTAATTATTAAATTGTGCAAAATTTCACTTCTAAAAGTTTTATGGATGTGTTCATAAAAACATTATCGTGTTTAATGAGCATCAGGACAAATTCCTCAAGCTCTGCTCCTGACTTCAGTCTGTGATAGTACAAAATCTATTACTTTCCTTTGGAGCAAAATTGATATGAATTTAATTCTTGCATTCCCGTCTCTGCCTCAAACACAGGGAAGCTTCTGACCCTCTTCCTGATGCTGTCCATACCCAGGATCCAAGCTTGCCCTTCATTCTGCAGACCAAAAGCTTCTGTCCCAGGGTCAGAGTGCATCAGCCCTGTCTCTGGAGCCATCAACACCAACTTCCCAGGTTCTGCCTTGCTAAATGCCTGTTTCTATGAAGCCAGCCTCCATGTCCTGCCTTAGGGAACACTTCTATCTATGGTTTGCTTCAAATTGACTGCACAGTTTAAGTGTCAACAAGCTGTATGATCTTTGACAGTCAATCCACCTCTCTGAGGTTCAATTGCTGGGTTGATAAAATATAGATAACAAATACCAAATTCATGGGTTGCTGTGAAGGGAAAATAGGCATTTAATATGACAAAGCATCACACAAAAAGTGTTAACTTGTATTGATTTGTTTTGTCTTCAATGTATTCAAGTCCTCCTCTTATCTGGAAGCCCATCATTGCCCCTCAATTCAATCCTGTCATGTTGTCACTTATGCTTCAGACTAATAATTCTTTGTTCAGTAGAAGGGTACTTAGAGTGATTTTTCCATCTCATGATTGTTTTTGTGTTAGTCATTTATTAATTCTGCAGGATTTAATGAACAATTGCTATGTGCCAGCCTCTCATTTTTTCAGCTTTCTCTCTCTTTCATTCATGTGGTCCTCTGGTGTCATTATATATATATATATATATATATATATATATATATATATATATATATATATATATATATATATGAGCATTAGCAGATATCTGTCATTGGCTGTGGAATGGCTGTGAAATGGGGTTCACACAGACTGAAACTCACAGTTGGTTTGTGAGTGACGTTCCTACCTACTAGGCCCAGTCTGTTTCCAGCCTCTTCATACAGCCTTCTCCTCACAGTGAGTCCACTTGGTTTTGTCTGCAGAAAATATTAACCCCATCACCAGAATCCTGATGGTAGTACTTTATCAGCTATAGTCACACACACAAGGGCTAGTATTAAGGACACCTTACTACTTGTCCCACCCTTGCCCAGTGACTAGAATCTGATAAAGTAGTTCCTGAGCCCAGTCCTACTGTGGGCCCCAACACTTATGACCACCTTTCTGCCTTAGTGAACACTCAAATATCTCAAAGCTCTCCTGAGTCCCAAGTTCTGCCTTGTTATTTCCTGCCCTTCCTGAGAAATAGCCCTTAATTCCATGCTGGTGGCTGGTGCCCTGTTCCATGTGGAGAGATTTTCATGAGGGCAACTGCCTGTGTTTCTAAATCTCACTCCCTCTGTTTCTAGAGCACCCTTTGCTACTTTACCTTGGTCCTCACCATCCTTGACTCCTTACCTGGCCCACCATTTCCATGTACATTTAGACTGGCTTCTTGGCCAGCCAGCTAGATTCTCTACCTGTATCAACAATCAATTACCCTCAGTTCTGGTCCCACCTCAGTGGAAGGGTCTAGGTGTAATGTCTTACAAGATCTAAGTGACTAGTTGTAATAAATCCTGAGATAAGACCTTACAAATGAGATAACCAATACTTACCTGGCAGAGGAGATACCATGATCACGAAGGTGGTTTTCCCAGGGCGAGGCTTATCCATTGCACTCCGGATGTGCTGACCCCTGCGATTTCCCCAAATGTGGGAAACTCGACTGCATAATTTGTGGTAATGGGAGACTGCATTCGTGCTCTCCTCTAAAAAAAAAAAAAAAAAAATGAGATAACCAGAGTCCACCTTATTTCTTATTTACTTTGTATTGAATAGCTTCTGGGTTTTCTGCTTACTCACTCATGACCTCAGGTGCTCTGACATGCCTTAGCTCTGCCTTTACCTTTAGGACATACTGCTCTTTCCTTCAGTATGAGTGAGAAAGGGAGGGCTTGGTTACATTGGACTTATGACCTTACGTTCTCTCTCTCCATTATAGACCTTTAAAGCCACACTTCTAATTTCAGAGAGGTTATTAGGGTCATTGCTTATGCCCATAGGAAAACCAGCCATGGGAAGTAAATACTGGACATCGGGCTTGGTTGAGTGACAAAAGACAATGTAAGAGTCAGTGTTTGACACAACTGAAATGACACCACTGAGAGCAGGCCCACGCAGTTAGCGTATTCTTCCAAAACATCACAAATTATCTATCAAAGGAAGAAAGACTTGGCAGAATTAATTAGTACCTGGAAAACAATTTCACACTAGAATAAACAGAGGACACATGAAGTAATAAATGTGCTGCAGAGTCTAGATCTCAACCAGAGTCATGATATTACAAAAAAAATAAATCAATTATTTTCAGCAATGACTGTAAATCATATTGTTTAACAATAAGAAAAAGAAATTTGGGGTAGAAAGTAGTTGTCTGATGGACTCCATCCTGAGATGATGAATGCCTAATGTCAAGTCACAGGTTTCTGACACCAGGTGACTTGATTAGATGTCAATGAGCAGAAGGAAGAGGAAGAACATAGAAAAAATATTAGAAGAAGGAAAAATACATCAGCTACTAGGGATGGTTGTAAAATTGATAAACACCTAAAAAAACTGACTGAGAGAGAAAGAAGAGAAAACATAAGGCATCAACATCAGGAATAAGAGAGGGACTGGTCTAGATTGTGTTATCTTTTTTTAAGGTGTTAAGTTTTGTTGTTATGGCAAATCTTACATACAAATCTTTTTGGTTCTATCAGGCTTGGTTTTATTTCTTGTCATGACATCTATTTTTGCTTTCTGTTCATAATTCATTCCAAGGTGAAGCTCTCCTATAGGATATGGTTCTCATTTCTAAGATGTGGCTTTTCTGGGTCTGATCGAACAGACTGAGGTGCTCTCAGTTTCTCTGGGTGGAATTCCAACAGCTCCTAGTGCTGTTCATTCCCTTATGTATCTGTTCGGCTCTGAGCCCACTGAGGCCATTTCTATTAGGTCTGTGGAGTATGAACTTGCACACATTCAGCCAGCCTGAGGACAAAGACCAAGGATGTGGGAGAATCCCATGCAGACTTCTGATTCTCTGCCCACTGTGAGCCCCACATATCTGCCCTGTCTGCGGCCAGACTCCAGTCTGAGTTCAGCCCCCTATTACTCCACCTCCCTTCACTATACAGATATCTGCCACTAGGTAGAAAAACTTGGTGACTAGAGGCTGCTAGTCCCTTCCCTTTGTCTACAGTTCTATACCACCTGTTGAGTAATGCCAGAAAATAGCTACCTCATTTCTTTTGCCTATTTTTATAGTTTTTTACAGTTTTAACTCTAGTACCAGTGACTGTGCATGGTTGAAAGCAAAAGTCTATGTGTATATGCAGACATGTTGAGAGGTAGATAAGCACTCCTTGCAGCTCAAAATAAGAGGGTGTGTCAAGGGGGCAAGATACCTTGTTCTAATGGAAGACATGGCTAAAGAGGCATGATCCCCCTTTCTCCCTGTGTGATGTGTGACAGTATGGGTCAGAATTGGGGTGGCACACTGTGATACCCCTCCAGAGACCTTGCAGTGGAAAAGGGAGCTGAGGCACAAGGGAGCACCAGGTGCACCATCTCCTTTCCTCACCTCTGGCTCTCTCTACACCTTGATCCTTCCCCTATACACCTAATTTTGCAATCAGACAAACCTGGGACTAACTCTCCTATGGTATGTAGCTCCTTACATACTTTGAAACAACTTATCCATCCTAGACTCTCTGAGAAGGACAACATTTTGTGGATAGAAGAAACTGGAGTTCATGTAAGTGAGTGAAAGTTGTAGAGCAAACATTGGAGGAGAGCAGACCCAAAGCCTCTTAGACATTGATTTTTAGCTGCTGACAGAGCTGTCAGGAAGAGACAGGGCCTCTCTAAAACCAAATCTCCATCCTTCTGCTGAATCTTGACTCAGATGGGCCTGTTAGGTGTTTATTTATTCAGTTGTTGGCATGACGTATTCCTCTGGAACCAGATTCATTCATCTCTAAATATAAGTCTCTTGGGCTATTTGTCAGGCTGGAGCTTTGCTTCTTTGGAGACTGCCACATCTGCCTCTTCTAGCTGGACTACAAACTAATGAGAGCAGGAGAGGCTATTTATCATTTTAATGGGATCCTCACATTCAGATATTAAAGTCCTCTAATTTATTGCTGCTTTAGGATAAAATACTAAAGGAATTGTTACCTCCTGCAACCAACTGGTTCTGTGAAGCTTTTCATGTAATCCACAGAAAGACTCTCAGATAAATTATCTACCTGGAGCTTCCCTTCCCCAGCTACATCCCGATGGAGATGGCCCCCTGCCCTGGCTGGACCCTAGCTAGGCCTAGCTTCCTCTCTGTGTACGAATCTGCCTCTCATCACCTTCTTAGTACAAACCCCACAAATGTGGGCATTCTGATTTTTTATGGTATAGCTGCTGTGAGGTCACAGAGTGGTTGGGAGGCCCCAGTCCTGCAGATGGCCTGAGCTTTCCCTCCACCACCACCAAGAGGAGTGTGGTCCTGCTGCAACCAGCTAACATATCTCTCTGCCAGTGTACCTGCTGGGAGCCTACCTCCCAGCCAGTCACAGGATAAGAAGAAACTTCTGTAACATCTACAAAGATGAGTTAACGATTCCTGTATGCCCAAGGGACCAGGACCCCAAATGACAAATGCCTGTGGTTCCCCCAGGCCTGGGTGTTTGTGGAGCTGGGCCTCAGGCTAGGCCTCACACATGTCAGGAGAGTCAACTCGGAGAAACTGGCTGTGGGGCCAGAGTGCCGAAGCAGCGGCCCGAGACACTCTCTGACACTAGCTTTGCCACATACTAGACATAACTGTCTCCCTTCCCCACTGCAGATCACTTAGTCCCTCTGACCCTCAGATTCCTCACTGGGGACCCTGACTCAGTATCACTAATAATGAGCTATGTAAATATCACCTCAGTGTTGCTCAGACATCCCCCTCTAGGGGACAAATGAGATCACATGCAGATATCTAGACATTCCCTGACTCAGCAGCCCTACCTGCTGTGATACTTCAGCCTTAGAAGGACAATCCCTGCATCCCCATGACCTGCTAGCTCCTCCATGCTGTCCTGGGGGTCTCAGTGCCCTGGCATCAATTCGGCTGAGATGAGTACACAGCTGAGCAATAATGTGTGGGAATTTGCTTCTACTGCTGCAGCTCATGATGGCAGCTCACTGTGCAAAGTCATCTGTGGACTCATCTTGTTTAATCCCCGCAGTGTTCCTTCCTGCCATTGTTATGCCCATTTTTTTTTTATAATGCACTGCAGATATTTATTACATTTTTATTACAAAGCCAAGACCCAGAAAGTTCAAAGCAAGTATTTAATGCCGTGTTATACCCATTTTTACAGACACGCCAAACTGAGGCTTTTCAAAACAAAGTGATATCCCTAAGGTCTCACAGGAAGTAGGTGATGAAAACAGATTTGCACCTTGGCAATGTGGCTCCAGGGCCTTAGGCCTTTCCTGCTCTGCTGTATATAATGTGCCCTTAGGTTTTGCTGTTCTCAGAGCCCACAGACCCTGCCCACAGACACGCCCTCTGGCAGCCAAGTTACCTTTACACTCTGCTCTTTATGGCAGAAATTGGCTTCACCTTACACTTGTAAGTGCTGAGAGCCTTACAGTTTAGATCCTTCAGATTCATGCCCCAAACCATCATGAAGTGTGCATCCCAGGCCCTGTTTCTGACCCTGTAATTAGCTCTTTGCAAGGATATATTGCATAAAAAGGTTACTTCCTCTCTCTCACCGACTGAGGCCCACCTGTAGCTCAACAGGACAATAGGGTCAGAACCCAATGAATGACAAAGATCCCTCTTTGACCAAACTTGGTCAGGTTCTTCTGAGTCCTCTTTTCCACTAGGTCTTGACCTCAGTTTTAGCAAAGAATCCAGCTAAGTCATTTTAGCAAGAATTCCCTACCCTTGTCACCTGATTAAGTTCCGTACCCCCCACCTTTGATGTCTAAGTCCTTGGCCTGCCTTTGGCAAGAATCCTATTAGGACAGTTTAGCAAGAATCACCCTACCTTTGATATCTGTTCAGGTTCCTTATAGCAATTTTCTATCCACTGACCCCCTCACTCTTTTCCTTGGCTAGAAATCCCCAGCTGTCTTTATGGTATTCAGAGTTGAGCTCAATTCTATACTGAAGTCTCTCTCCCCTACTGCAGTAATACACATAAAGTGTTGCCATTTTTAACAAGTGTTCAGGCAAAATTCTTCTTTTACATAGACCAGTGTGGAGATGCGGGACTTCCTTTTCTAGATTAAAACAAAAACACAACACAACAAAACAAAACAAAAAAAAATAAAAAATCCCAACCACTTACTGAAGTATAAAATACATACATAAGGGTGTACATATATATGTAAAACAATATATTTGCGTGAATTGAATACAACTGCTCATCCAGGTCAGGAAACAGAATGAGGCCAGCGCCCTCCACTCCACTGCTGACTTTTCTCAAAGCCCACGTAATTCAGTCTCAAATAATACCTCGAACTGTAGGAAGAACCCTAAATAGGAACTGGGCTGGGTTTCACAAATCTCAGCTGCAACTCTACTGCACACAATTGACCTGGCCCTGCTTATGCTGAACTGGGTCTCCCATTGTATATGAGAAAGCTGTTATGTTAGTAACCATGCCAGTGACCAGAAATAAAAGACAACTCTCTGTACAAATCACTGGCAATTAAACAAATGCCACCTTGAGACATCAATTATCTTAAACATTAAAAACCTCTTCTTGCTAATTAAAATTTTTATCTTCCCAGGTAGTTTGGAAAATGTGTGAGGGAAACTAAGAACAAGCAATCATGATCATTGCCATTGACTGAGCTCCCATCCTGTGTCAGGCACTAAGCCTGGTGATTAGCATATACTATTCATTTAGTTCCTACCACTACCTGTAAGGTAGTGTTTTAGGGGAGTCTCTGAGGTACTAAGGTCTCTGAGGTGCTTGTTGTGACAAGTACAAGGCCAGGAAGGGTCTGAGTGAGTTCAGACCAGTCTGACCCTGCTGTTGCGCCCCCACAAGGACAGGACATGCTCCTTAAAGTCTTGTCACCTGATCTAGGCCAAACACATCCCTCCCTCGGATGAAGGTGTTAACAGCCTCTCTTCTCTACAAGGTCTCAGATCCTTATTTCTAGAAATGGGTGAAAGGTGAGTGTCTCTTGCCTAAACTCTGTGATTTACTCTATTGCAAAAGGATCCCCAAATCTAAGGAAGCTCTTAGGTACATTATTAGTTTCCTCTCAGAAATAACAAATGGAGTAAAGCCTAGCCCATGGAAGCAGCAAAAAGTTATCCATGCTTATCTATAATATCTTCTGGCAGCCTCCAGGTAGGAAAAGACCCTGGAGTCCACGTGAGAGCTCCCCAGGCCAGGAGCTGCTGCCCTGAGCATTTGGGAGGCTAGGACTGCAGCCCCACCTGTGGGCACGCACAAGTGTGAGCGTAGGCCTCTTGCTTCAGGGCCCAGACAGAGATACCACTGCCTGGGCTCTTCTGAGGACTGGGAATCTGTGCCCAGTGCCCCCCACCACTTCCACCAATCCATAGATCCACTAGGCGTATAATGTAACTGCAGATAAAGCAAACAAGGAAACACAACCTCATTAATGTGGTTTCTCTTAATTTAGAATTTGTGCTCTTTCAAATACTATCTTTATTTTTCTGTTATGCATTTTAAAAAGATTTGCTAAATAAATTTAGAGAATAAAGGAGATTTAGTAAGAACACTAAAAGTGCTTAAAAGAAGGAACATATTAAGCACCTTAGGCGTATGGTTTTTACCTTATGAACCAACACCTCGCCTAGTTAAATGCCATCTTAACTAGGCATTAATATATGTCCTCCAGAGACCTCTACTAAACAATATTTTATTTGCATGCTTAAAGTCTAATATATGGATACAGTGAGTTTTCTTTTTAACTGAAGTAGAAAATTAAATTAAAAAAAAAAGATAAGTATAATAAGCAGAAAAGCCAACAAAATTATTATAATTGCACAATAAAGTTAGCATGGGTTTCTGGATTTCCATCCACAAAAGGGAAAAACAGAGTTTCATGCTCTTGGTATTTGACAAAAGGAAACACAGCATTTATTCAAGAGAGGTGAAATGCTTTAGGTGCTAAAGGAAAAGTATCATATCAGAGTTTGTATACATTCTTGGGATTTATAAAAATACATTTATTTGTTTTTAAAACTTTCATCAGTTTTACTGCTTACTAATTCAAATGGATTTTCTCACAAAGAATCCAAGTCAGTGATTGTTTTGTTTTCTTTTAGAAATTGCTTGTTTTGTTTTGTTTGGCAAATGTTCTTTTGAATTTTTTAAGTGTTTCTCTGATTGCTCCTAATAGAAAAGCACTACTCCAAGCAATTATAGACTTACTCACTCGTTCATTCACAGACTCACGTGTATACTCGGTCACTTACTCATTAAACTCTTACTCAGTCACTTAAACAATTGTTTTTTAATTGAAGGTCTATGATGTGTTAAGCACTTACTTGGGTGTGGTGGTAAACAAAACACATCGCACCTGCTTTCTTGGAACCTATAGATACTGACAAAAAAAGACCTGAAACAGGCCAATGATTACAAAAATAGTGACTTAATTAAAACCGTGATTAAAATGATAACAGAGGCATTCTAGAATACTCTGAAAGCATAAAAGAGAGGGCATGCTTCACAGGAGGTGTTTGGTGCTGTGATCAGGAAGGTTTATTTGTGTAAGTAACATTTTCCTGCGATCTAAATGAGTAGAACCCAGCCAACTTATGGGGAGGAGAATAGGGAGAGATAGAAGGAGAATAGCATGTGTGAGGCACCAGAAAGAGCAGGAATGCCACTGAGGCTGGCATGCAGGAAAGGAAAATCTGGCATGAGATGATTCTAAAGAGGCTGGCAGGGGTCAGATTTCACTGGGCCATATAGGCCATGCTAAGAAATTTAGAATTAATCTTATGAGTGATGGAATGTTTGGGGAAGTATTAAATGGGCAGGAGCAGGTGGCATGGGTGGGCTGAGATGGTAACTAAAAAGTTATTGTGTCTGGAAGAGTGGATATAGGTGAAGTTAGACACTGCTACATCCAGGACAAGTAATAATGACTTGGACTAGGGTGTGACAATGGAGGTGGGGAGAAGTGGACAGGTTCAACATGATCTAGTTTATTGAATTGACAGGCTTTGGTGATGGGTTATCCGTGGGGTTAGTGGGGAGGAATGAGGTATCAATGACAATTCTGGGATACTGGCTGCAGTTACAGGTGAATGAAGGAGCCATCATTAACACTGTCCTAACAGGGAAAAGAAAAAAAAAGGACAATGCAAGGCAGCCTGTGAATAGCAAGAGCACCCACCCCCCAAAAAAGATGTCAAAACGGAAAGATGGAGAAATGAAGAGTGGGAGATTCCAGTCCATAGAATCCCCAACATCTTTTGTCTCCTGCCCACAGGGTAGTTCTGTAAATCATTAAAGAAAGGTGACCCATGAGAGTCAATAACATGGGCATGTTTGCTCAAGCTGAGGACATTTTAGAGGTCTGGGAAACCATGACTTGAGTTCCACATGGCTCACATGAGGCTAGCTCACTTGGAGTGAAATCTTGGTCTTAGCCCACGTTTTGTGGAAAGCAGAGCCTGAGCTGTAGGTCTCATTTCCTGATGATGGAATGAGATCTCAAAAACAAGGGACATGAGGCTAGCAGGGCAGGTGGGCTAAGATGAGAATGTGTGCTGAAGAGGCTGCTGTGCACAGCTTATTGTTCGGTCAGACGGCACATCTGTGGAAGGCATACAAACTGTCTCAGGACATTGTATCAGGGAATAAAAACTGGAAGGATTTATGTGACCATCTCCTGGTGGCCAAAATTTGCCCTATCACATCTTCAGCTGTCCCCCCCACCTCCCCAGAATGGGTATGAGACTACATGCTGTCAGGTGGTGCCCTTGAGAAGTTGGCTGAAGTCTTTGTAGAGAGGCTAGAGCTGGAATTAGTGACCAAAGGCCCTGTTTCAGGTGAGAGGCTACAATACATCCAATTCCTTGTCTGTCCTTCAGAGAGAACTAAGTCCCCTAAACAAGGCTCAACACACAGAAGACTTGTCCACTGACAACAGCCCTGGACAGGCCATGGGGAGGAGGGATGCAAGCCCTTCACAACCTCCTCAAGTGCACTGCACAATGGGGATGAGACAACCCGGGGCTTGGAGATTCCAAGAAGGCAGCAGATCCAATTGCTTATATTTGGCTTTGGAAGGAGCAAGACAAAGTCTGCCCAGAAGATTGCCTGCTTTCCAATGTTTACTACATTTGAATATTAAAAGGAGGAATATTAAAAGGAGTCTTTTGATGGGGGAAGGAGGAGTTTCATAGTAGAGGGTTAATAATTTGCCCCAAGTAAAACATAGTTCACACGTGATTAACTCTGAAGGGGAGGCTGCTGAGGCTCTTGGAAGCAGGACTCAGTCTCCATCTGCTCCTGAAGAAGAAGAGCATGAACAGATCAGAGAGGCCAACCTCCCCTTCTGCTGCCAGCACCGGAAGGGTGTGAGCTCAGATGGCTGGGAAGATGGGCCTGGAAAACCAGCCCTTATTGCTGGATATGTGTGAAGTAGGAAACCTGCAGGCCCACAATAGCCTCTTATTGCTGGTTAGGCCTTATTCTAATTTGCTTTGTATCCAAATTACGCAAATCTTAACCTATTCTGTGGTGAGAGGGGCTCATTGACTCCCAGTAAGGGCTGGTTCTCCATTAAAACCCTATCCCCACCTTTGGGAGAGTCATTCCCTAATATTTACGCTGGGGAGGAGGAAGTGGTCCACTTGTCCTGGTCTTTTGGAGGGAGCCTGATTGACTAGTATTTTAATCATTAAAACAACCATTATTGAGTCATTATCATATGTACATATTTATTAGCTTATCCCTCATGACCACACTGTAAAAAAGGTTGTATTGTCCCCACTTTACAGATGAGGAAACCAAGGTATAGAGACATTAACTGTCCTGCTCAAGGCCACACAGCCGGGGCTGGTGGACACAAGATTCCAGCGGTGTCTGACTTCAGAGGCAGAGCTCATGTCCTCTAAGTACAAACACTGCTCATTCAAAGCAGGATTTCACAGCGACTTGTCATGCAGGGTCTCAGCTCCTGGTCCCGGCACCAGAATGCAGGACATGGTGAGGCTAAAACGGAACACCAACGGAGCCATAGATAGGGGAGTCATACTACTATATTCTCGATGGCGGCAGGAGGAAACACAAAAGCAAACATCCACCAGTATCCCAACGAGGGGTCTTCCTGCACCCCAGTCTCGCTGGCGGCTGGAAGAGACACAGGAAGTAGGATCCACACGATCCGCAATCCGCCATCTGTGCTTGCTAACCCCGCTTGCTGGCCGCAATCCGCCGTCTGTTCCTCTGCCAACAAACCAACCAACGTAGCCATGGCAGTTATATCAGTGGCTAATGGCTAACAGGTAACAGCTGATGGCCGACCAGTCACAGCTGACGGCCATCTACTACCCGAGTCAGCAACTTTCCATGTGAGGCTGAGAGTCTGGAAACGGCTCTCTGGGACTCTGTCCCCACACTCCAGCCCCCAGTGTCTCGCCTCACAATCTACATGACAAGTGTCTCCCGCAAGGGGCCCTGTGCCATTTTAGCATATAGGCACCTACGGGTGGAAAGAAATAGTAGTCATAGGAACCAACAATGGCAAATCCCTTCAATCTGGGAGGACACATGCTCGCTTTTTGTCCTGGGAAAGGAGGGCCGCTACCACTGACACCTTTCCTGGTTTGTGGTACCAGACCTTTACGGTAGTGATTGGGGTCCCTTGCATAGTTTCAACATGTATCAGAACAGGGGACCCCATAGTAAGCCATAGCTAGAGCACATAGGTTCCCCACAAAATCGTCCGGGCATTGGGACCTTCGTATACCACAGTCACTTGTAGTGGCTACTCGGCCACCACCCCTGGCGTCACTTGCAAATCATGGGTCAAACCAGCCCCTCATTGGATTATCAGGTTGTTATGCAGGGTGTCATGCGGGGTCTCTGGTCCCGCTCCCCACATAAGAATGTAGGACATGGTGAGGCCAAAAAGGAACACCCACGGAGCCATAGATAGAGGAGTCACTATATTTTCGCTGGCGGCTGGGTCGGAGACAAAAGAAGCAGGAGCCACACTATCTATCTGTAACTGGCCGTTCACATCTCTCTGCCAACCAACCTCACCTGCTAGCTGCAATCCACCATGCTAACTGCAATCCGTGCTTGCTACCTCAGCCACCATCTTCTTGCTAGCCCCCATTTCCTGCTAGCGTAGCCACAGAAGTTATATTAGTGGCCAATGGCTCACTGGTTACAGCTGACGGCCAACTAGCCACAGCTGATGGCCATCCAGTCACAGTTGATGGCCATTTACTACCTGAGCCAGCACCTTTCCATGTGAGGCCGAGAGACTGGAAAGCGCACTCCTGGCTCTGTCCCCACACTCCACCCCTACAGGGTCTCGCCTCATAATCTATGCGCAAAGCATCTTCCGCGAGGGGCCCTGTGCGAGGAGCCTGGAGGTGAATGCAATATCCTGGACACAGCCAGGGTTTCTCAGGGCACCCCCAGTCCTTCTGGGCAGAACCAGACTTCCTGGGCTTCTTAGGATACCACCAGTCTCCCTGGACACAGCCAGGGTTTCTCAGGGCACTGCCACTCTCTCTGGGCACAGCCAGACGTCCTGGACTCAGCCAGGCCTCTCAGGGCACTGCCACTCTCTCTGGGCACAGCCAGACTTCCTGGCACAGCCAGGGTTTCTCAGGGTACTGTGCTGGAACAACAGTGGCTCACAGTCAAGGTACTTACATATTCTCGATGGTGGCCGGTCAAGACACAAAAGCAAACATCCACCAGTTCCACTACATGGTGGTACGTTCCCAAACAAACAGTCAAGCGGTCCATTAAATTAGGGATGGAGCCTATTCCCCCATAGTCCACAGTCATTCGCCAGGGCAGTGTGTTAGCCTTACAACATATGCCCTCACTGCAGGGCGAAGGCTCCAAGTCCTTCCCAACCTTGGGGTGAGGGCCTCAGCAAGCACTTCCCAGCCCACAGGGCTGCAATGACCTTCACTTTCTCCGGCCTATGCTGGCTGGGGAAACGTCCACATCTTTCCACCCCTCCACGGGGATCCAGCTCTCTGGCAGCTGCTCCTCTTGGTCTTCCTGAGACTGAGTGTTCAAACTGCTCCACCGCCCTTCAGAGAGCTTTGGCCGGCACCATACCCTGCTCGCTGCGCGATTTGTCATGCAGGATGCCACGCGGGGTCTCCGGTCCCGCTCCCTACATAAGAACGCAGGACATAGTGAGGCCAAAAAGCAACACCCACAGAGCCATAGATAGGGGAATCACTATATTCTTGCTGGTGGCTGGGTCGGAGACACAGGAAGCAGGAGCCATACTATCCGTAACCCACCATCCACTTTTCTCTGCAAACCAACCTCCCTTGCTAGCTGCAATCCGCTGTGCTAACTGCAATCCGTTCTTGCTACCTCAGCCACCATCTTCTTGATAGCCCCCATTTGCTGCTAGTGTAGCCACAGCAGTTATATTAGTGGCCAATGGCTCACTGGTTACAGCTGACAGCCAACTAGCCACAACTGATGGACATCCAATCACAGTTGATGGCCATTTACTGCCTGAGCCAGCACTTTTCCACATAAGGCTGAGAGCCTGGAAACTGCATTCCTGGCTCTGTCCCCATACAGGCCCAAACACCGACAGTGGGGGCTTTTGACCTACCACGGACAAGTCCACTGCTGCCGTTCCCCTGCTTTCAAGTATGTAGGTGCTGGCAGCAAAATGTTTCCATTTCTGCCATAGCCTGGCTTTAACAGAGTCTCACTTGCGATAACCTATAACTGAATGGGATCGGCCGTTCGATGTAGCAGAGCTTCCACTGATGCAGGCCCTCCCTTCTGTGGTCTCTCATTCAGGACTCTCAAGCCATCCCATAGACGCAAGGCCCAGTCACGCATCATGGGAGGGTGTTTTGACACCCGGAGGCCTTGCTTCAAAAGGCCGTTATAGCATTCAATCATGCCAGCTGCTTGTGGATTGTACGGGGCATGAAACAACTATTGTACGTCCATCCTGGCAGCCCAGCACTGCACTTCTTGCCCCTTAAAATGTGTACCTCTGTCACTTTCAATGACTTGGGGGCACCCATAGAGGGTGCACAGCTGTGTAAGAGCGACCACTGTATGCCGCTGATCTGCAGCCGGACACGTCCAAGCAAACATCAACCCCGTAGCAGTGACCACTGCTGTGAATGCATACATCGCATTGTGGCCCTTAGGGGTCCAATGTAATCCACTTGCCAGCGAGTGAGGGGCACCCTCCCTCGCGTAATCTGCTGTGTCTCCCAGGGGAGCCTCCGCCATTGGGGGCTGTCCTGGGCACAGATGGCACAGTCATAGCAGGCATCTGCTATCTCCTGTCATGTCAAAGGCAGACCCCAGCGTCTGATCACCTGCCACATAGTTCGGCTTCCAGCGTGCTGCAATTTCCTATGCAGAACAATGGGGCGCTATCAGCGTCAGGGGCCCATTCTAACCATCGGACCCATGCTAGGGCATCTGCTTCATCATTACCTGGGGACACTAAGGGGGAGTGACCTGTGACATGCATTAGGGTCACCTCCTTTCTCTGCCCTAGGTCTCAGAGGTCCTGCCACATGGCTTGACCCCACAGTGGATGGTGTCCTACCAACCAGTTTTGGTGTTTCCACGTAAGAAGCCAGTACATTAGGCCCCGGAACACCACCCGAAGGAGAGAGAATTGTTAATCTCAGTTTCACAAATGGATTTGCATGTGCATTTCCACAGCTACACTAACCACACACACACACACACATACACACACATCTTCAAAGACTTGAATAAACAAATATGTTTTCACTATATCTGGAATTTACGCATAAAGTACCAGCTTTTCTTAAAATAGAATATAGCCTCAGATAGGCACTGGTGGTTTGTAAAGTACCGTCTCTCATGAGATCAGGATGACGTGTTGCCACCTCAGGAAAGCCTTTAGCGAGTCCAACCCTGTCTCCACTGCTCTGAGTAGACTGTGCAATCAGCCAGCCAAGCTCCCTAGCAGTCTATGAGTCCAGAATGCACTTTCGCTGGATACAGGACCTCTCAATAGTCCTCAGGTCTTACCTCTGTGCTCAGTTTATCTCTCACAACAGCTGTTACTTTACCACAGTACAGGGATTTTTCCTCCATCTGCTTCTCTTACCTTACTCCCAAATTTGGGTAGAACCTGGCATCTGCAGGACTCGGTGGTGCCCAATAAACGCTCTTAGCATGGCTGGATCCAGTCCCTTCCTGACCATCTTCCACAGACGTCCAGCCCATCTGCACCGACCTTGCTTCTGTGGTGTTGGCATCTTATGGTGAAACCAGCCTAGTCTAGCTGTGGTGCTCTCAGGAGCTCTGTGACTGTGACAATAGCAGCTGCCAGCATTGGCTTGGTGGAAGCTTTGGCAGCCTTAATGGGAGGGAGGTCATTAGCATGTGGGAAGGAAGAATGAATGGGCATGAAGAAAAAGGACACAGTAAGGGGAATATAGGGAACTGATGGACACAGAGCAATATGAAAATGAGTAAAACAAAAAGTAAAAGACAAAACATGGTTCACAGTATAATATCATTTAAGTAAATTACAAACGTGTAAACACACACAAACAAAAAGAAGCTGTACACTTTCCTAGGATATATATATGTCCAAAGTTTGTTATCTCCAAAGTCATGTATCAAATACATTTGAGTGGGTTCCTGTGGCGAGAGGGAGGAGGATGGGAGTGGGTCTTGTAAAGGAGGAGGGAAAATAGCACATGAGGTGTGATAGAAAATTATGGTGAATGTTTAAATAAATAAAAGAATTATTACATTAAAAGACACATTGCCATTAATGCCTCTCAAAATACAACCCCCTCACTTCAAACACATTTATCCCATCATTCTTGCCACTTTCTGAAGCAGTTCTGGAAGTCCGTTTTTTGTGAGTGTCATTACTTCATCGTCCATCATGACAATGCTACATGTCACACATCGCTTCTGGTAAGGCAATTTCTGTCAAAACCATTACAGTGTGTCCTCATTCACCTTATTAAGCAGATCTGGCACTGTGAGACTTCTGGCTCTTCCCCAAAGTCAAAATGACCATGGAAAGAAAATGTTTTGAATCAATTCAGGACACTGAGGCAGCCACGACAGTGCAACTAAAGATACTCCTGAAAGAGAACTTCCAGAACTGCTTCAGAAAGTGGCAATGATGGGATAAGTTCCCATCATTGGGATGTTCAAAGGGAGAGTATTTTGAGGGGCATTAATGGCAATGTGTTCTTTACTGTAATACATTTTTAAAAATTTAAACATTGACTGTAGTTTTTCATCACACCTCGTAAAACAAAAGACAAGGTGCTGGGCACAGATTGACCAGAATTATGTATCAGAGACTGAAGGACATGGTCAACCCAATTCTCTAAACCTGAGGGTAATGTAAAAAAAAGAAAACTTACCCCAATAAACATCAATTAAAAAAAAAGAAAACAATGAAAAATTATGCAAGCAACTGCTCTTTGAACTGATTCCATTTGAAATGTTAAGCAACTAATTTGTTGCTATGATATTCCTTCTAGCAGGGTCCCTTGTTCTGTTTCTACAGTCAAATTGTCATCTGTCCCAGCATTCATGCTTCCTCCAGCAAGTAGTAAATGCATACTGTGTGCAAAAACTGAATTGGATATGATTCTGCCCTCAAAATATTCTTGTTTAATAGGAAAATAATATTTGTACATAAACACCTGAAATACAAAATGAAAAACAACTTGTTCAAATGAGAAAGTCTTAAAACTGGGGCTCCTGAGACGTGTTTGACTGTTTTGAGATAATTTGATCATGCTGAACAAGATGTTCACATCTCTGGGCCTTGGATTACTTATTTAAAAATAAAATAAACAAAATGCCTCCATTTGACAACCTAATCATGGTAGCAAAATAATGAAGTAAGTTATGGGCCAATCATTCCATGAGCACAGAGAAAAATACCAAATAAAACATTAGCAAGTTTGATTTATCAGAAGATAAAATACATGTTATATCATTAACAATTTAGGTTTATTTCAGAAATACAAGGACAACTTATAATTTGCAAACCATAAATGTATTATTAGAAATATTACAAAAGGTTTATGATCATCTCAATAGATGTGGAAAAAGTATTTAATAAAATTCAACATTAATTCAGGATAAAATTTTATTATTCTATATTAGGGAATTTGACCTTTGTCCTTTGTTCTTGGGAGCCAGAATCAAATCCTTGGAATTTTCCAAGTAATAGAGTGTTTTTTATTATTCCTGAGACCCCTGGAGCTCACTTGAATTTATGCTAATGAGATAGGCTCCTAGAAAATTTCAGATGGTGATAGTCACCAGAAAGACCAAGAGTTGGGACTCTGAGCCAACCTAACCAACTTAAAAGCATTTTGCTAAGTGAACAAAGTTAGTTTGAAAAGGTTACATACTTTATGATTCCAACTATATAAAAAAGACACAACTATAAAGACAGTAAAAAGGTCAGTTGTTGTCAGGGGTTGGGGGAGAGAGGGATAGTTGGAGCACAAGACATTTTTAGGTTGGTGAGACTATTTTTTTATGATACTGCAATGGTGCATACGTAACATTATGTTTTTATCAAAATCCATAAAGCTGTGAACCCTAATGTAACTGTGACTTTTTAGTTAATAATAATGTATTGATACTGGTTCACCAATTGTCAAAAATGTACCACATTAATTCTAGATATTAGCAATAGATGAACTTTGTTGGGAGAGGGGACATGTGGGAATTCTGTACTTTCTATCTAAACTTCAAACTGCTCTAAAAAAATAAAGACTTAAAAAACACAATAATTATAAAAATTACAAAATATATGATCTAGCATGTAGGCTGTCTTGAAGAATGTTCCCTTTGTGATTGAGAAAAAAAGTTTTCTGCCACTTTTGGGTGGATTATTTTCTTGATTTCTCTTAGGTGTTAACTTACAATGTTGTTCAAGTCTTCTATACTCTTGTTAATCATTTGCCTAGTTGTTCTACCTGCTATTGAAAGTGAGTTATTGAAGTCTCCAATTATTATAGTTGAATGGTCCACTTCTCTCTTCAATTCTTTCAGTTTTCGCTTTGTGCATTTTGGATCTCTGTTTTTAGGTGAATATATGTTTGTTATTGTTGTATCTTCCTGTTGGATTGCCCATCTATAATTATGAAATGCCCCTTTATTATTAGTGTAATTTTTTTGTTTAAAGTCTAGTTTGGCACTTAGTACAGCCACTCCAGGTCTTTTATGATTATTATCATATATATGTATATGTATATACATATACATATATATATATATATATTCATCATTTCACTTTAAATGTTTGTATCTTTGAACCTAAATTATATCCTATAGACATTGTATAGTTGAATCTATATTAAAAAAATCTAATCTGACAATATTTTTTCATTTACTTGTCCAATCCATTCACATTAAATGTTATTATTGACGTGGCTGACTTTTCATGTGCAATTTTGTTTTTTGTTACCTATTAGTCTCATTTCGCTTTCTTTCCTTTATTCTTCATATATTAGGTAGACATTCACTAGAGTGACATTTACATTCCTTTAAGGGTTATTGTATTATATATATATATATATATATATATATATATATATATATATATATATATATACACACACACACACACACATATATATGTGTATATATATGTATATGTGTGTGTGTGTGTGTGTGTGTGTGTATGAGAAATAATCGTGTGGTTTTTTTTTTGTTTGTTTGTTTGCTTGTTTTTTAAATTTTATTGGGAAATGTTGGGGAACAGTGTGTTTCTCCAGGGCCCATCAGCTCCAAGTCATTGTCCTTCAATCTAGTTATGGAGGGCGCAGCTCAGCTCCAAGTCCAGTCACTATTTTCAATCTTTAGTTGCAGGGGTCACAGCCCACCACCCCATGCAGGAATTGAACCAGCAACCTTGTCGTTGAAAGCTCATGCTCTAACCAACTGAGCCATCTGGCTGCCCCACTGGCAGCTCAGCAGCAGCTCTTTGTCTTCAATCTAGTTGTGGAGCGCGCAGCTCACTGGCCCATGTGGGAATCAATATAATATATATAGGTTTTTATACTGATATTTGTGGTTCTTTTCATTACTTCCACTGGTTTCAAGTTATCACCTGGTATCCAACACAGCTTTGCTCCTGCCTTCTTTATGCTGTTATTGCGAAATATATTATATTTCTATGTGTTATAGGCCCAAGAATATACTTACATACATATCGTTTTGTACTGTTGCCTTTTAAATTAGTTAAGAAATGAAAATATAAAAATATGCACATATAATGTCTTTTGCAATTATATAATTAGCTTTCCTGGTGCTCTCTTATTTTTTTTGTGTGTGTATGTGGATGCAAATTACTGCCCAGGGCCAATTGCTATAGAAGTCTTAAGAATTTTCTCTAGTATTTCTTCTACAGTGTGTCTGCTAGCAATGAATTCTCTCAGAGTTTGATCTAGGAATGTCTATTTCACCTAGATTTTTTTTTATTAGTTTCAGGTGTACAAAACAATATAATAGTTAGATATTTCACCCCTCACAAAATGATAACACTCCTTCCCCAATCTATTGCCCCTCTGACATCATACATTTCTACTACCATTCCATTGACTCTCTTTCTTATGCTATACTCCATATCCCATGACTATATATATTTTTATGTAATTTAATATATCTATACTATATGTAATTTAATATACATATATTAAATTATAGTTGACATACAATAGTATTCAGCTTCAGCTTCAGGTGTATAGTTCACTGGTCAAGCATGTGCATCGTCCATAAAGTTCACCTTGATTTTTTGAAAGATTGTTTTGCTGGATATAAATTCTTGGTTGATAGCTTTTATTCTTACCACTTTGAATACGTCATTCTACTGCCTTCTGGCCTTTGTTATCTCTAATATTTTTCCTGACACCCTCTCTCTTCCTTCAGGTACTCAAATTACAAGTATGTTAGTGCACTAATGGAGTTTCTCTTTTCTAAGTCTCTGTTCTTTTTGTTGTTGTTGTTCTTTAGAATCTGTAATCTCTGTTGAATGTCTGTCTTCAAGGACACCAAATCTATTCTTCCAATTCAAATCTATGGTTGAACCCCACTAGTAAAATTTCATTTCAGCTATTACATTTTTAACTCCAAAATTTTCATTGGTTCTTTCAAAATAATTTCCAAGTTTTTATTGATATTCACTATTTGATAAGACATTGCCATTTCATCATCTTTTAATTCTTTTTTATTTTTATTTTTAGTTTTTCAATTACATTTGGCATTCAATATTATATTATTTACAGGTATAAAGAATCGTGGTTAGAGATTTATATGATGTAGAAAGTGCTTTATCAAGGCTCTGGTTCCTGCTGAGTACACCCTTTGAGTATGACATTTGTGGTGATAATTGGGTGTTTCTCTGGTGTGGTCTGAAGCCAGCAACCGGGTATGTTGGTTTGGGGGCCTCTTGGGAGGCACTCCGGTGTAGGCCAACCTCAGCCACTATCTGTATTCAGCTCAGGGAAAATGGTAGGACATGAAAAATGATCTGCTGTTGGTAGCTGCCTGTGCTGGGTTTAGGTGCTCCCAGAAGTGGTTTTGATTTTAACTGAGGCCAGCTTCCATTAGTGCAGATTTGGGACTGCTTAGCAACTGTACAGGGCATGCTGAGGTTTGCTGCTTCTTGTTTGGTAGTTTTGGACCTTTGAGAGATTTTAGGAATGTCTGGAGCACAGGTCAAGGCTGGCCACTTGTGTGGATTAGCTTCCGAAAGTGGTTCAAGCTAGCTGAGTAAATTGGGTGGGGTGGATGTCAGAGAATCTCCAGGGTGGGGTGAGAGAGGTGTTAACCAAGTTAATGGAAACTCAGATATAGCTGCTGCCTGTGCCTGCTGGCTGGGTTGGGGGAGAGTTCAACCAAAAAACAATGATGCCTGCCAGCACTTTAGTCCCAAAGAGAGCTGCCCCTCCAGTTCTCAGCCTAAGTCAGACAACTTAGTTCCTCCCTATATGTCCTGGATGCTTTTCGAGTCATTGTTGCTTCTTTGGAACTTAGAGCAAATGTTTGTGTGTGAATGAGTCTGTGTGTGGGCCCTTTAAGAGGATGCTTGGGTCTACAACAGCCTTCTGTCTCACCTGGACTGAGTCCCTGCTGATTTTCACAGCCAGCTGTTGGGACTCCCAGCTGGGAAGCCCATTGTGAGAACCCCTTGATTCTCAGTGGGACTTCAACACCTAAGATATCCTTCCAGATATGGTGTAGGACTGGCCCATTTTGCATCTTCACATATCAACATGACTTCTTTATATCTTTAATTATAGTAGTTCTTTTCAGCTAGTCTTCAGGTGGTTCTCAAGGAGGTTTTTCTATACCTTAGTTGTAATTTGGTGTGGTGGTGGTGGTAGGAGGCAAGCACAGTATTTACTCACTCTGCCATCTTAACTGGAAGTGGCCATATTTTGGTTCTTTAAGTATGGTTTTCTTTAGTGTTTTACATAAATGTCTATCTATCATCTATCTATCTATCATCCATCTATCTAATAGCTGCTTTGAAGATTCTATCCCCTCCTCCTCCTCTTCCTCCTCCTCCTCCTCCTCCTCTTTCCTCCTTCTCCTCCTCTTTTTCTTCTTTTCCAAAAAGAAGATTCCAAAGAGAAGGTCCTCTCTGGGCTTGGCCACAGCAGAGAAACAGGAAGTAGAGCTGTGGGGAAAATCTGAGGTAAACTTAGTCTGGCCTGATTAGAGCTGGGTAGCAAGTCTTTGACTGGGTCCCCGGGGCCTCTCCCTTGCTATTTGTGTGCTACAGCAAGTGCCTGCTCTCCCCAAATGTGGAAAGCTCATCTTCCCTGAGAGAACATTGGTGTTGTGGGCCTCGCCTCAGACTTTGATCCTCCTACCTTTGCATCAAACCAGGACTGTGACAAGTGACAGCTAAAATACAACCCCAGAAGAGCACATTTTAGGGTAATTGATGACTCTGGGAATGAACAGAATGACAACAAGCTCCCTGTGGAATCTACATGGATAGCCTTTGTTCTCAGGACATTTGAGGGAGACCACCAAGACTAGTACCCTGTTGGTAACGTCAACTTCAGGATCTTAGGACAAGCCAGCTTCCTTTTCTGAGCCTCAGCTCCCTTCATTGTAAAATGGGGACACATTCTCCCTTACTTCAGAGGAAGGTGAGGATAGCACTGAATGAGACATGAGCATCGTTTAGAATCATGAAGTGTTAAACTTTGTAAGGAATTATTATAATATTATCTCAGTAGCAACTGTTAATGTCCTTTCAGATCTTTAGCAGATTAAATGAGAATGTCCTGGTTTGGGGGATTTTTCTCATTGTAGTTATTATCCGATTGAATTTGCCTAACAAAAATTGTCACTTGGGTTAGGAAAGGCAAAAAACATTTATTTTTATACTTATTATGTGATAGCTTTTGTTCTAGCTATTTTATGTATGTTATTACTTTTAATTATCTAAAAATTCAGCAGTATTTATCATACGTTTTATAGATGACATATATAGTACAGTTATCAGTATTGCATTATCATGAATAATTATTTAAACTATATTACCAGCAATTTAGAGGAAAGAACAGTGAGGCTTGTTTTCGGGAAATTGCTTCAGCTCACACAGCTAGAACTATGAGTTAAGAACATCACTGTCCATCTTTCTTTTATTATTTTATCTTTTGGCCATTTTTCAAAAAAAAATATTTTTTTTATATTTTATTCCCATCCCACCACCCTCTCCCCTTTGGCAACCATCAGCTTGTTCTTTATATCTATGTGTCTGTTTCTGTTTTTCTTTGTTTATTCATTTGCTTTGTTTTTTCTTTTCTTTTCTTCTTTTTTTTTTAAATTCCACATATAAGTAAAATCATATGGCATTTGTCTTTCTTTGTCTGACTTATTTCATTTAGCATAATAGCCTCTATATCCATCCATGTTTTTGCAAATGGCAAGATTTCATTCTTTTTTTTATTGCTGAATAATATCCCGTGTGTGTGTGTGTGACATCTTCTTTATCCATTCATCTATTGATGGATATCTAGCTTGCTTCCATATCATGGCTATTACCAGTAATGCTGCAATGAAGAAGCCTCTTTCATCTAAGTTCACAATTTGGGCCCATGAAAGACAATATCTATTTCCTGCTTATTTTTGTGTGCAAAGATTATGTTCCTTTATCTTTACATGTCTTTTTTTCCAAAATTAGATATTTCAGGTAATACTGTACAGGAATTATGGATACTGATTCTACCCTTCCTCTCAAGATATGCTGTTGTTGTTCGCTTTGCTACTTGCTCCTTTGCTTAGTGACTTGGCTGAACTAATTCTGAGAAATTTATTTCCCCTGCATTGCACAGCCTTTGTTCCCTGCTCAGATTTTCTCCTTGATTTTATCTTTTAACCCAGCTTCCTAGATCCTCCCCTGGGGCCAGATAAACCACTTACAAGTCCAATTTTGTTCAAGCTCCTTTGTCCATTATATTTTTATTCCATATTGTTTGGGGTGTGTGTGTGTGTGTGTGTGTGTGTGTGTGTGTGTGTGTGTGTGTGTTGGAACCTATTATCACAGCACAGAGAGTTTACATTTTTGGTCCCACAGTTATCCAGGGACTATAATTTGGTGATTTTCTTTCTGTTCCATCCTGACAGGCATAGTCTTGAATATGCACACTGTCTCCCAGACTGCCTTGGGTACTATTATTTTTAAGCCTGACTTAGTGTTCCATGTTTGGTCAGATGCTGTATTAAGCCTCTTGTGCTGGCCGGCTCCAGCTGTGTTGATGAGTCTGTATGCAGCTTCAGGGATGCTTCTAAGTCTCCCCGATGTCCTGCTCTAACTGCTCCTGAGTGGGTGCAGCCTAGGGCATGCACATAACCTTCATGTCACCCAGGCTGAGTGTGACTCCAGAGCTACCAACCTCATGATTGTTCACCACCATCATCCCCATTGTCTTCAACAATGCTCTCAGACATTGAGTCCTCCATTCTTGGTTCCAAATAAAGTCAGTCATCTCAGAAAGATCTGCTGAGCTTTTCATCCTTATGTATGGCCATCTCTGTTAAGCAGAAGTCCTGCATCATTGCACTGTCATTGGTGGTGGGGACCTACTTTTGTTGGAGTGACACACTTATATATGAGTCAGTACTGCTGGGATGATTGGTGGCCCCTGGTCTTCTCGGCTTCACCCTGTTGGTCTGGAATTTCTATCCTATGAATGAGCTTAGATGGGAGCAATCAAGACTCCACTGTTCTCAGCCTGCCATGACTGCAATAGAATCTGCATCCTGTGAGTGGGACTGAGTGGGATTAGAGGGAACCAGTCCTGTCCCTGACACCACTTGGAATAGAAATTTAGCAATACACAGCTGGGGGTATGAGAAACTCCAGGAGCCTATCCTTTTAGAAGCATGAAATTATAGCCTTAGACTCAAGGCTGAGGGCAGACAAAGCCCCCATCTTCTTGGCAACACATGCTCAGAATAGAGGTCCTGTGATATGGGGGATGAGGGGATAATGAAGGTCGTGGAACAAATGCCAACAGACTCTCACTGTCCTTACAGAGACTCAGTTAATTTTCTTTTTTTTTTTTTGTCTTCTAATAACTGCTTTCTTTTCTAATTAAAGTTTATTGGGGTGACAATTGTTAGTAAAGTTACATAGATTTCAGGTGTACAATTCTGTATTGCATCATCTATAAATCCCATTGTGTGTTCACCACCTAGAGTCAGTTCTCTTTCCATCATCATATATTTGATCCCCCTTACCCTCATCTACCACGCCTCTCCCCCTTACCCTCTGGTAACCACTAAATTATTGTCTGTGTCTATGAGTTCTTGTTTCTCATTTGTTTCTCTTGTTCTTTTGTTGTTTTTGGTTCATATACTACATATCAGTGAAATCATATGGTTCTCTGTTCTGTCTGACTTATTTCGCTTAGCATTAAAATCACAAAATCCATCCATGTTGTCACAAATCTCCTATTTCATCTTTTCTTACCACCGAAAAATATTCCACTGTGTATATGTACCACAACTTCTTAATTCATTCATCTATCAAAGGACATTTTGGTTGTTTCCAATGCTTGGCCACCATAAATAAAGCTGCAACGAATATTGGAGCACACTTGTCTAGATGAATAAATGTTTTCAGATTTTTTGGGTAGATACCCAGGAGAGGGATTGCTGGGTCATATGGTAATTCTATTCGTAAATTTTTGAGGAACCTCCACACTGCCTTCCATAGCAGCTGCACCAGTCTGCATTCCCACCAACAGTGTATGAGAGTTCCTTTTTCTTCACAGCCTCTCCAACACTTGTTACTATTTGTCTTGTTGAAGATAGCCATTCTAACTAAGGTGAGCTGATTTATCTCATTGTGGTATTTATTTGCATTTCTCTGATGAGTAGTGATGTTGAGCATTTTTTTATATGTCTATTTGCCAGTTGTATGTCCTCTTTGGAGAAATGTCTCTTGAGGTCCTCTGCCCATTTTTTAATTGGGTTGTTTGTTTTTCTGTTGTTAAGTTGCGTGAGTTCCTTGTATATTTTGGATATTAGTCCCTTATCGGAAGCACTGTTTGCAAAAAACTTCTCCCATTCAGTTGGTTGCCTCTTTATTTTGTCGATGGTTACTTTTGCTGTGCAGAAGCTTTTAAGTTTGATATAGTCCCATTCATTTATTTTAGCTTTTACTTCCCTTGCCTTTGGAGTCAAATTCATAAAATGCTCTTTGAACCCAAAGTCCATAAGTTTAGTACCTATGTTTTCTTCTATGCAATTTATGGTTTCAGGTCTTATGCTTAAGTCTTTGATCCATTTTGAATTAATTTTGGTATATGGTGACAGATAGCAATCCAGTTTCATTCTTTTGCACGTGGCTTTCCAATTCTCCCAGCACTATTTATTGAAAAGACTGTCTTTTATCCATTGTATGTTTTTTGCTTTTTTGTCAAAACTTATCTGTCCATATTTATGTGGGTTATATCAGAGCTCTCAATTCTATTTCATTGGTCTACTTGTCTGTTTTTCTGCCAATACCATGCTGTTTTGATTATTGTTGCCCTGTAGTACGAGCTAAAGTCAGGGAGTGTGAAACCTCCAGCATTGTTATTTTTTCTTAAGATTGCTTTGGCTATTTGGGGTCTTTTGTGGTTCCAAACAAATCTGATGATTTTCTGTTCTATTTCTTTAAAAAATGCCATTGAGATTTATATAGGATTCCATTAAATATCTATATTGCTTTGGGTAATATGGCCATTTTAACTATGCTGATTCTTCTAATTCATGAGCACAGAATGTCTTTCCATTTCTTTTGTCTTCTTCAATTTCTTTCAAAAATGTCTTATAGTTTTCAGCATATAGGTCCTTCACAGCCTTGGTTAAGTTTATTCCTAGGTATTTTATTCTTTTTGCTGCAATTGTAAAAGGAATTGTTTTTTTTATTTCTTTTTGTGTGAGATTTCATTGTTAGTATATAGGAATGCAATGGACTTTTGTATGTTGATTTTATAGCCAGCAACTTTACTGTATTTGTTGATTGTTTGAAATAGCTTTTTGGTGGAGTCTTTAGGTTTTCTATATATAGCACCTTGTCATCTGCAAAGACTGACAATTTAACTTCTTCATTCCCAATTTGGATGCCTTTTATTTCTTTCTCTGGCCTGATTGCTCTGGCAAAGACTTCCAACACTATATTGAAAAGCAGAGGTGATAGGGGACAGCCCTGTCATGTTCCTGAATGTAGAGCAAAGGGCTTCAGTTTTTCACCATTAATTAGGAGATTAGCTGAGGGTTTGTCATATATGGCCTTTATTATGTTTAGGTATTTTCCTTCTATACCTATTTCATTAAGTGTTTTAATCATAAATGGATGTTGTATCTTGTCAAATGCTTTTTCTGCATCAATTGATATAATCATATGATTTTTGTCCTTTATTTTGTTTATGTGATGTATCACATTGATGGATTTGCATATGTTGAACCATCCTTGTGCCCCTGGGATGAACCCCACTTGGTCGTGATGAATAATCTTTTTAATGCATTGTTGTATTCGATTTGCTAGAATTTTGTTTAGGATTTTTGCATCTGTATTCATCAGAGATATTAGTCTGCAGTTTTTTTTGTGTGTGTTGTCCTTACCAGGTTTTGGTATCAGGGTAATATTGGCCTAATAAAAGGAGTTGGGAATATTTATTGTCTCTTCTTTGATTTTTTGGAAGAGTTTGAGTAGGATAGGTATTAGATCCTCATTGAAGTTTTGGTAGAACTCATTAGTGAAGCCATCTGATCCCAGACTTTTGCTTTTGGGAAGGTTTTGGTTGACTGATTCAATTTCGTTACTGGTGATCGGTCTGTTTAGATTTTCCAGTTCTTCATGGTTCAGCGTAGGAAAGCTATATGTTTCTAAGAACTTGTCCATTTCTTCTAGGTTATTGAATTTGGTGGCATATAGTCCTTCATAGTATTCTTGGATGATCCTTTGTATTTCTGTGGCATCCGTGATAATTTCCCCTTTTTCATTTCTGATTATGTTTATTAGTGTCTTCTTTCTGTTTATCTTAGTGAGTCTAGCCAAGGTTTTGTCAATTTTGTTAATGTTTTCAAAGAACCAGCTCTTTGTCACATTAATTTTTTTCTATTGTCTTTTTGTTCTCTGTTTCATTTTGTTCTGTTCTGTTTTTATTATTTCCTTTCTTCTGCTGACCTTGGGTGTCATCTGTTCTTTTTTTGTAGTTCTTTAAGGTGTAATGTGAGGTTATTTATTTGGGATTTTTCTTGTTTCTTGAGATAGGCCTGTAATGATATAAAATTCCCTCTTAAAACTGCTTTTGCTGCATCCCCAAAATTTTGGTAGGATGTTGTGGGGACAGAGCCCCAGAGAGCAGTTTCCAGGCTCTGGACCTCACATGGAGGGGTGCTGGCTCGGGTAGTAGATGGCTGTGGGTAGTTGGCCATCAGCTGTAACCATTGAGCCATTGGCCACTAATATAACTGCTGCGGCTACATTGGGGAGTCGAGAAGAGTCGAGGGAAGTCAGAGAGTCGGTTGGTCGGCAGAAAAGCGGACAGCAGGTCGCACGTCGTGTGAATCCAGCCTCCAGTGAGACTATAGTGGTATGACTCCCCTTCCTATGGCTCCGTGGGTGTTCCTTTTTGACCTAGCCACATACTGCATTCTTATGTGGGGAGGTGCCCCACATGACAAATAGCACAGCAAGCAGGGTGTGGTGTCGGCCGAAACTCTCTGGAAGGTAATGGAGCAGTTTATACACATAAAAGCTCAGTTTCATAAGCAGGGTATGGTGCCGTCCCAAACTTACCAAAGCATGGTGGAGCGGTTTGTGTGTGTGAATGTTCAGCTTCAGGAGGCCCAGGAGGAGCGACACCGGGAATGGGAGGCGCGGTCTGCCTGGGAGACTCAAGCCTCCAGCTGGCACACCACATTCTTGGCTATGGAAGGTGTTGCCTTCATTTTAGTAATCTGCTGCGGCCTTAGGCTCCGAGGGTTGTGGACATCTTACACGGAGGCCTCCACCCACTCAGACACCTGGCATGGTGAGCAAGATTCCGACCAGGTAGGAATGGAGTCTGGCAGAAGGGCGTGTGGCCCCCACACAGTGTGTGGTGTCCGGTGGCCACTGTTCTCAGGAGTTGGACTCCCAAGCAGGGGTGGGAGGACATGGATGGCCTTTCGGCCAGCGTGGAGAGGGTCCTGCAGGCTCTGGCTGAGCAGTTGCCAGAAGAGGATAAGGTTCAGCCTGGCACCCGGGCTGGATGTGCCTCACGGCCTTGAGTCTCAACACAGATAATGCTCCTAATGAAATAGCACAAGTGCTGGACCAGGTGTCCTGGTTGTAGGTGTTGGAAGCTCAGGTCCGCCTGTTAGAAGAGGAGATGCACAGTGGAGACTCTGAGGCAGAGGCGGAGGAAGCGAGTGGAGACAATGTAGCTCCCAACCCCCAAACCCAGCCAATCTTGAAGCAAACGGTAAAATGTGAGCAAACTTTGGGCCCCTGGGGCATTGCTGCAGGCAACCCAGCTGTGACTGAGTTCATAACCTACACCCCTTACACTCCCACTGAGTTGCAGGAGCTGGGGAGGCGAGGCGGTACAGACAGAGCCCTGGACAGCCAGTCTCAGCTTGGCTACTACGTTTAAGGGATGAGGAAGCAGACAACATTCTCTGTGTTCTTGTGTGGGGAGCGGGAGCTGAGACCCCCGCATGACACCCTGCGCGACAGATGTATTTTCATTGTCATTTGTTTCTATGTGTCTTTTGATCTATCCTCTAATTTCTTCTTTGACCCGGTCATTGTTTAAAAGTTTGTTATTTAATCTCCATGTATTTGTGTTTTTTTTCCTGCTTTCTTTTTGCAGTTGATATCGAATTTCAAAGCCTTGTGATCAGAGAATATGCTTGGTATGATTTCAATCTTCTTAAATTTGCTGAGGTTAGTTTTTTGTCCCAATATATGGTTTATCCTTGAGAATATCCCATGTACACTAGAAAAAAACTGTATAGTCTGATGTTTTAGGATGAAGTGCTCTATATATGTCAGTTATGTCTATTTCATCTAATGTGTCAATTAGGGCTGCTATTTCGTTATTTATTTTCTGTTTGGATGATCTATCCATAGCTGTCAATGATGTATTTAGGTCCCCTAGTGTAATTGTGTTTTGGTCAATTTCTCCCTTTAGGTCTGTTAATAGTTGCTTGATATGTTTCGGTGCTCCCTGATTGGGGGCATAAATATTGGTGACTGATATGTCTTGTTGTTGTATAGTCCTCTTTTCCGTTATGAAATGTCCATCTTTGTCTCTTGTTACCTTTTTCACCATAAAGTCTATTTCATCTGATAGCAGTATGGCTACACCTGATTTTCTCTGGATACCATTAGCTTGGAGTGTCAATTTCCACCCTTTCACTTTGAGTCTATGCTTGTCTTTGTAGCTGAGATGTTTCTCTTGGAGACAGCATAAGGTTGGGTTTAGTTTTTTGATCCAATCTGCTACTCTGTGGCTTTTTATTGGCGAGTTCAGTCCATTTACATTTACAGTGATTATTGATATGTGAGGATTTCCTATCATTCTATCTTTAATTTTCTGGTAAGGCTGTGTCTCCATTGTTTTCTTTGCCTTTTTGTTGTTGTCTATTATTTGTGTGTGATGGTATTCTATGATTTTTCCCTGTGTTTCTTCTTTTATTACGGTATATATTTCAGTTCTGGATTTTTTTTGAGTGGTTACCATTAAGTTTATGTAAAAGAAAGTTTGATATTTTGAGTATTCCATTTTTTTCAGCATGCTTACTTTCTTCATTCCCATATTCTGGTTCAGGCCTTTACTCTCCCCCTTTTCGTGTTTGGTTGCCACAAATTGTCCCTGTTGATGGTGGTCGAATAGCCTCCTTTACTATTTCTTGTAGTGCAGGTCGCATATTAGAAAATTCCCTCAGCTTCTGTATGTCTGGAAAGGTCTTTATTCCTCCTTCATATCTAAAGGATATCTCTGCTGGGTATATTATTCTTGGTTCATAGTTTCTCTTTTTCAATTAGTTCGAATATTTGGTTCCACTCACTCCTGGATTGTAGAGTTTCTGCTGAAAAATCTGATGATAATCCAATGGGATTTCCTTTGTAGGTTACCATCTTCTTTTCCCTGGCTGCTTTGAGGATTGCTTGTTTGTTGTTGATTTTTGACAGTTTCAATACAATGTGTCTTGGAGAAGATCTGTTGAGGTTGAGGTAATTAGGTATTCTATTTGCTGATTGGATTTGAGGATCCATTTCTTTCCACAAGTTAGGGAAGTTTTTATTGACTATTTGTTTGAATATACTCTCTGTTCCCTTCTCTCTTTCTTCTCCTTCTGGCATGCCCATTATTCTTATATTGCTCTTTCTGATGGAGTCATAAATTTATTGTAGAGTTCTTTTATTTCTTTTAAGTCTCAAGTCTTTCTTCTTCCATCTGTGTCATTTCCAGGTTTCTATCTTCGATGTCACTGATTCTTTCCTTCATCTGGTCAACTCTACTACCTAAGCGGGCTATTTCATTCTTCATTTCTTCTATTGATTTCTTAATCTCCAGAAATTCTGTTTGGTTCTTTTTTAAAATTTCAATCTCTTTGGTAAAATTTTAATGTTGTTATTTGATTGTGTTTCTCAGTTCATTAAACTGCCTGTCTGTGTTTTCTTGCATCTTGTTGAGTTTTTTCAGAACTGCAATCTTGAATTCTCTATCTTTTAAGTCACATATTTCCATTTCTTTAAGTTTGTTTTCTGGAGACTTTTCACTTTCTTTCTGAGCTGTCTTGTTGCCTTGGTTATTCTTAGCAGTTAATGACGTATTATTTCTCTTCCTAGACATCTACAGGAGTGGGTTCTGCAACAGGTTGATAGGAAGAGGTCTTTCTTTTGTTTTCCAGTACGTGTTGGTAGAATGTTTTATTTTCTCTCTGACTACTGCCTTTTTCTCTCTCTCACACTGTAGTGTTATGTTTTCTTTGCACTATTCCAGCTTCTCACACAATGCGAGTTTTCCCTGGAAGGCAGACTTTTCCTCTATTAACAGTTCCCCTGGGTCAAAGAACGCCACATCCGTGTTGGGATGCAGAGAGCTTTTGAAGTTCTAAAGCTCTTCCTGCATCAGATTCAAAGTCCGTGTGTTTCAGCAGTTCTGTTTACTCCTGTAGGGATCCACCCAGATAGGTGGGGACTGAGGTGGTGTGGGGGCAGAGTCCTAGAGAGCAGTTTCCAGGCTCTCAATCTACATGGAAAGGTGCTGGCTTGGGTAATAGATGGCCCTCAGCTGTGGCTAGCTGGCCATCAACTGTTATCGGTTAGCCATTAGCCACTGATATAACTGCCATGGCTAAGCTAGCAGGTGGTGGAGTGTGGATTGCAGATTGCACAGAGGTGGATTGCAGTTAGCAACGGAGGTTCATTGGCAGAGACAAGTGGACGGTGGCTTGTGGATAGTGTGGCTCCTGTTTCCTGTGTCTCCAACCCAGCTGCCAGCGAGAATATAGTGGTATGACTTCCCTATCTGTGGCTGTGTGTGTCTTGTGGGAGACCCTGCTCGCTGTGCCATTTGTTGTGCAGGGTGTCAGGAGGGGTCTCCTGTCCCACTCCCCAAATAAGAATGCAGGATATGGCTAGGCCAAAAAGGAACACCCACAGAGCCATAGATAGGGGAGTCATACCACTATAGTCTCACTAGAGGCACTATAGTGTCACTGGAGGCTGGATCCACACAATCTGCAACCTGCTGTTGTCTTCTCTGCCTGCCAACCAACAGAATGTCCAACCAGTGCAGCTGTGGCAGTTATATCAATGGCTAATTGGCTAACTGGTTACAGCTGACAGCCAGCTAGCCATAGCTGACGGCCCTCTACTACCGGAGCCAGCACCGGTAGTAGATGCTGGTGAGGCCGAGATGCATGTGAGTAGATGCATGTGAGGCCGAGAGCCTGGAAACTGCTCTCTGGAACTCTGTCCCCAAACCAGGGGTGTTCCATTTTTGCCTCACTATATCCTGCGTTCTTATGTGGGGAGCAGGACCAGAGACCCCGCATGACATCCGGCATGGCAGGCAGTGTGGTTGTGTGATGTGGTCCAGAGCAATGGCAACGACCACCACTACAGCCCGTCCTGCTTCCACAGCTCCCTCCCCTTTGCCAGAACTATTTGGGCTGTGAATCTGTCTGCAGACCACAGTTCTCAGAACTGCAAATATTCTGTTCTTTTGATCTGACACTGCTACTGTTTCGTTTCCAGCACTGGTCAGGTGGGGGTGGTGTGAGCTCTGGGAGGGTGTGGGGACAGAGTCCTATAGAGTGGTTTCCAGGCTCTCAGCCTCATGTAGAAAGGTGCTGGCTCAGGTAGTAGATGGCCGTCAGCTGTGGCTAGTTGGCCGTCAGCTGTAACCAGTTAGCCAATTAACCACTGGTATAACTGCTGTGGCTGCATTGGTTGGGGAGTCAGTCGGTCAGTTGGCAGGCAGAGAAGTGGACGGCAGGTTGCGGGTCATGTGAATCCAGCCTCCAGTGAAACTATAGTGGTATGACTCCGCTACCTATGGCTCCGTGGGTGTTCCTCTTTGGCCTAGCCAAATCCTGCGTTCTTTTGTGGGGAGCGGGACCAGAGACCCCGCAGGCTGCCTCCCACGACAAATGGTACAGTGAACAGGGTCTCCTGCATGACAGAGGGTAAGGAGGGGGAGTGCTAGTCTCAGTGCCTAAGGCTTCCATTCTCTGTGGCAGTAAGGGCTTAAACCACCATTTTCAGCCTTCTTCCCTCAGTCTTTGCTTCAAGATCTCTGCTGTGAGAGTTGGGTTCAGCTGTGTTATATGCTGTCCCCTCAGCCCTGTGGGCCATAAGTGGAGTCCTAGCAGTCCAAGTTCTTCTGTCTCCCACAGCTGAGGTAGTTCCGGGATGCAGTGAGTTCGGAGCACTGAGCTAGGTCTGCATCCTGCGCCCGTGCGGTCCCATCTCCACACTTCTCCCTTTCCTCCTCCCCTAGTCGCACAATTTGCCCACCTTTAGGTGAGTTCAGTAGTGAGCCTCTTCGTCTTGCCTGTCTGCTGCGCAGGGAGTCTTTTCTAGCATTATAATTGTTCAATTTGTTCTAAATTCCAGGGGAGATTTCCAGAGGCTCACCTCACGCTGTTATTTTGATGATGTCACTCAGTTGATTTTCTTGAATGCATTTTCTCCACTTGCTATAAGTCCTTGGGATAATTTCCAAAGACTTTTAAGTTAATTTTCACCAGTTACATTGTCACTCAGAAGTCCTGCCTTCTCCAACTGAGTTTTGGGATAGTTTCTTACACAGTAATATTTTTTAGCTTAATTGGTGGAAGTGCTAATATTAATTAAGTGGTCATGGCTTTCTGGAGTATTTGTTGAGGAAATGCCTGATAACATCCAGGAGGGAAATTGGGCTGTGGTGGCTTAATGCTGTTGGCCATGTGTGTAGCAGGAGAGGGTCACAGGCTTGCCATCCTGGCCTAGAGATGAGATCAAGGACTGAAACACCTCTTTCAGACAGATAATTAACTTTTATAAAAGCATGATTTTATCGTCCTGTTTAGAATAAGTTATAGTGCAAACAATTTGAAATTTGGAAGGACAGAAGATAATTTCAGGGGAAAACTATACAGCAGCTATACAGCAAAATTTGTGAGCTATGCTGCATTGCAAGCTTTGACTTCTGTTTTCAATTCCACTTTTACAGCATCAATGACCTGAATTACTGCTATAGATTATGGAAGCCATGCTCTTAACTTGTGGGGCATGATGGTGTGCAGACATCTGAATTTTATGTTTCTTTTGGAGAAAAATGGAACAGACCATCTTTCTCTCTTCATCTGCGAAACATTTTTTTTTTTCACTTAAATACCTCTTTTTGACTTATCTAGTTGAAGTTTTTTCCCTACAGCTCACAATAGATGGATGGTCACAACTGCTCTCTTAAGTGACAGGCTATTAAGTAATCCTTTCAGCTTCTGAAAGAAAAATGAAGACAAGAAGAGGAAATTATTAGAGGAAATAATAGAAGTAAAAAGGGCTTTGTCACATCAGTGGTACATTTTAAAGCTCTCGGCATCTAGTTCTCAATTAATAGATGCACAATTCTATGCCCAAGTTAAAATTTTCTGTGGTTGGATGAAGCAGAATTGTTAGAGATGCTGAAAAAAATTGTTTTAAAGAATCTTACAACTGTAGGTAACTCTTTTCTATTAATGCCAATCAGTGCTGGCAGATTAGGAAGGTCTGGAAATTGACAGCTCTCCTTTCAAAGCAGGACACTTTGAAGGGGTTCATCCAAGTCTCCAGGCAAAGACAATATTTCTTTAGTGGTAACTGGCTTTTTAAAGAGGAGATGCAGCAACCATTGAGGCCAGTTGTTTTGAGAGTAAGAAATCTAAGTGTGATGAATTTAAGGGATCAGTATACAAAACCAGTGGAAGCATTTTTTAAAAAGCTATTCAGGAAAAATAAAATAACACATTAAAATCTGTCTTAAGGAAAACTCACCCAGCTATACATTTTTGATATGAACATTTTTCAGACTGTTTTTTTTTCTTAAATAAAAAGTTAAAAACACACATTCCTTTAGTTTTAGTTTTCCCTTAGCTTTGTGAACATATTCATACCTGAGTATAAATGTATGCATGCACCTGTTTATTCATGTGTATTATGCACAGAACACACACAAACACATACAACAGTAACCAGGGATTGCACTCGGAAGCCAGACTGCCTGAGTTAAAAATGCAGCTCCACCCATAAGAAGTGACCACACGCAAGTTGTTTAAAATTTCCGTGTCGAAGTTTCCTAATCTGGCAAATGATAGTAGACCCTCCTTCATAGAGCTGTTGTGAGGATTAAATGAGATGGCATGCAGAGCAGACAGAAAATAGTGCTTGACACGGAGTAAATGCTCAGTAAATGTTCATTAGTCTATGTGTGCACAGACCACATGAGAAGGTAGGCAATTGTGTGAGTGTGAACATAGACACACATGTGCAGGTGGCACCTAGCCACATCAACACATACACAGGTGCAGAGAGGCACAGCCACAGGCCCATACTGTGTGCATAAAAACTTGTCCAAATCACAGAGCTAAATAATGTCACAGACTCAGGGATTCTCCCCCCACCCAACCTCATCACATTTTCACTTGGGAAACTCCTGCCGCCTCTTGGAGTAGGTTCACACACTTCCCCTATAAAAGACTGAGGTGCTTCCAGGTAGAGTGTGTTGCTCTAATGGGTACAATTTATCATAATGCAGTTAGTTCACAGGTGGTACTACAATGAGGACTTCTATAAAGCAGGAGCTATGTTTTCACTTCAGTTCTTCTAACTGGGATCTAGGACCCCATCATATTCCCTAACACTTACCGCAGCACCTTTTGTGATACATTTTTTATGACTGAATGAATGATCCACTCAATCAACAAATAAACAAATGAGTGAGAGAACAGCTAATACATATCATGGCTTAATACATATCATGGATGATGCCTTTTCCCTTGGGATCTTTTGGGTACATCAGCAAAATAATGCATAAATCAGCAGCACTGTGGTTCCCATTGGTTTGGCTGTTGTCACTGCTGCTTGCTGACACCTGTACATTTCCATTGTATTCAGATATAAGGAGTAATCCCTTATATTTGCAAATCTAGGACTCAGGGTTCTCCAATTTAATTGTACATAAAATAATTTGTGGATTCTTTTAGGAAAGTACAGTTAAGCTCTTATTCCCAGCGATTCTGATTTTCCTGGGTCTGGGATGTGGCCCAGGGAGTTTTATCTATAATGCATATTTAAGGTAATTCTTACATGGCTTGTCTAAAGATCATACTATAAGAAATACTAATTTTGCAATTACTTAATAATTTTCACATTCATCATATCATTTGACTCTCATAGGATCCTATAGAGGAAGACAGGTAGAACTGCTTATGCTCATTTTATGGATTGGAATCTGAGGCTGGCTCCACATCACACCTAATGGAGCTGGGGCTGGTGGGGCTCAAGTCCTGTGCTCCTAGCAACTTTCCTGCCAGCAGGTATCAACACTGAAAGTTAAAAGAAGTGTCCACATTTCTTCTTCCCAGAGACAGAAAAAGAAAGTAGCATCTCCACAGGAAAGATGAAACAAACTCAGCTGGACACAGCATTCTGTGATTATTGTTGGACAAAATAAGAAATCACATGGCTCCTCAGTCTCCCTGGGCAGTGTAGCAGCTACTGGGAAAGTCCAAGGGAGCTTCTCCCAGGCTTTCACAGTAACTGACATATCAGTGTTCTCCAGAGAAATACAGCAAACAAGATGTTTGTGTGCACACATGTGTATGTGTTTGTATGTGTGTATGTGTGTGTGTGTGTGGAGGGGTGGTTACAAGGAATTGGCTCACGCAAGTGTGGAACATGGCAAGTCCAAAAACGAATGTGGTGGGTCTGCAGGCTGAAGACCCAGGGAAGAGTTGCAGTTTGAGTCCAAAGGCCATCTGTTATAGAATTCCTTCTGCTCAGGGGAGGTTGATCTTTGTTCTGTTCAGGCTTTAAACTGATTGAATGAGGCCTACCCACAATGGGAAGGGCAATCTGCTTTACTCAAAGCTCACTGATTTAAATGTTAATCTCACTTAAAAAAAACCCACAGAAATCTAAAACACTAATCGAAAAAATATATGCACCTCTATGTTTATTGCAGTGCTATTCACAATAGCCAAGATATGGAAACAACCAAAATGCCCATCAATAGATGATTGGATAAAGAAATTGTGATACATTTATACAATGGTGTATTACTCTAACATTAAAAAGAATGAAATCTCACCATTTTCATAAACATAGGTGGACCTAGAGAATATCATGCTAAGTAAAGTAAGTCAGACTGACAAGGACAAATACCATATGATCTCACGTATATGTGGAATCTAAAGAACATAATTAATGAGCAAAATCAAAAAACAAAAAACAGAAATAGACTCAGAGATACAGAGAAAAAATTGATGAATGCTAGATGGGAGGAAGGGTGGGGAATGGGGAGAAGGTGAAGGGATTAGAAAGTACAAATTGGTAGTCACAAAATAGTCACAGGGATGTAAAATATAGTATGGGAAATACAATGAATAATGTTGTATAGATTATGTAGGGTGCCAGGTGGATACTGGACTTGTGAGGGGAATCATTTCATCTATTGTGTAGATGCCTGACCACTGCACTATACACCGGAAGCTAATGTAGAATAATATCAAATGTCAACTATAATTAAATACACACACACACACACACATACACACACACACACACACACACACACACACACACACACACACGAAGTTCTGACAATTAAATTCGCGAACTCATCCTAGAAAAAGTGCTACATACCTCATTGCTGAATGTCATCACTACAGTCACCTCTGAAATACTCCCCTTGGAAATCTATGCACCGATGCCCATGCCTAGTCCACCATTCAAAGCAATTTTGGAACTCTTTCTCTGGAATGGCCATCAGAGCTCTCATTGTATTACCTTTGATGTCCTGAATGTCATCAAAATGTCTTCCTTTCAATGTTTCCTTTATCTTCAGGTAAAGAAAGAAGTCATTGGAGGCCAGGTTAGGTGAGTAGGGAGGGTGTTCGAATACAGTTATTTGTTTACTGGCTAAAAACTCACTCACAGATAGTGTCATGTGAGCTGGTGCATTGTTGTGATGCAAGAGCCATGAATTGTTGGTGAAAAGTTCAGGTCGTTTTCGTCTAACTTTTTCACGCATCCTTTTCAGCACTTCCAAATAGTAAACTTGGTGAACTGTTCAATGGTATAGTAACAGCTATATAGTAGACTGGGAGAGGGTTATCACTTTGTGAGGGAGTATAAATGTCTAATCATTATGTTGTTTTATACACCTGAAACTAATAATAATAAAATAATTTAAGAAAAAAATCCCAGAAACATCCAAAATAATGTTTGACTAACCTTGGTACTGTAGCCCAGATAAGTTGACACAAAACCAATCACACATTTGCGACATTTGCCACAAGGGGGCCTTAGCACAGAGGCACTGTTTCAGTTTCAGCGTTCAGCACTCAGCTTTGCTGCAGCCCTTTGAGCTCCTCCAGCCTCGAAGTCTCTTCCTCAGAAAGGAATCTTATCTGAGGGAAGGGTGTGGTTTACTGCTGTGTTTCTATACAATCTGTGTGGATAGCATTGGTGAGAAAGCACATGTTGTTTCTAATCTAATAATTTATAATTATAAGGTAATGGGACATAACATTATCTGAAAATTTTTGGTTCTTACATTCTAACGTTTGGGGAACATTTATATGTGTAGCTGGTTAACTGGAAAGGTATTGCATATTTTGGACTTTTGATTTATCATCATTAAAGTTTTGAATATAGTAGGTTGTGGGGGTTACATTGGGAACATGCTCATTGCTTTTACACTTATATTCAGATCTATAAAAGATAAAAGACAGAGGGGGTCAAATTTAATGAGGGATTATACAGTTTAGGAAGGTGTGATTTTACTGAGATATCGAGAAAAATCTCTCTCTTCACCTTATTAGATATATAATGAATACCCTGACATTTCTGCTTCTTGGAAGGTAGAGTAGGCATACTTTTCTCTAGTCCTCCTTCCAAGCACAACTAAAAGTTGCGTATGTAGAACAACCACAAGAAGATTCTAAAGGGTAGAGAGAAGGCAGACAGCTTGGGGACCTTGGGATCTGAAGATAATACAGTGATGAGGTCTCCGATACTGCCTCATATATCTTAGATTTGCAACTGTAAAAGCCAGCCACCCAGAAATACGAACAGCAGCAGACAAAAAAAATAAAATAAAATAAAAAGCCTCAACAAAAGCCTTTTTCTAGGCATAAGACCAGAAAAGGAGGAACCAAGTAAGACAGAAAGCTTTTAGACAATAATTACTCTTCTCCAAACATGGCAGAAAAATCTGTGACCTCACTCCTACCAGCATAGACTGAGTCAGGAGCTGAGACTTTTATACGGCATGGATGTAAGGAAGTACCTGGCCCCTACTACCAGTGGGGTCATAGAAGGTAAACTGCCAATTAGAAAGCTGGGACTTTTGTCCTGCTAGGTAGTATGAGGTACCTCTCCTTTTCTGCTGGGATGGCAATAGAGGAAGCCTAATGGAAAATCTGGACTATCACCTCTGCCCCGCAGTAATGAGGACAGCCTCTAACATGTGCTGTCAATGATGGCCATATGTGAGGGCACAACTGCCCCTCCCAGCCAGGTAGGTTTCAGTGGAGGCCTGTGGGGAGCTGGAACTCCCACCCCACCCAGCAGTCATGAGAAGCCCTCTCCTCAGTTGTCAGTGGAGGGCGAATGGGGAGCCTAGACTTCTCCCCTACCTGGAAATAACAAGGTGACATCTTCCAACTTCTGCCAGAGCCGCTAAAGGAATGGCTGGGCTAGGGCATCTCACATTAATTATATGAAAACAATCAATATAATCCACCATAGTAACAGTCTAAAGAATAAGAAGAAAAAAAATCACATGATCATATCAATTGAAAGTGAGAAGGCTTTTGACAAAATTCAGCCCTCATTTATGAAAAACTCTCAGAAAAATAAGAATGAGTTGTTAATTTCCTCAACTTGATGAAGAGCATCTACAAAAAATCCACAGCTAATATTATGCTTCATGGTTAAAGACTGGATGTTTTTCTACTAAGACGGGAAGCAAGGTAAGGATATCCCCTCTCTCCACTCTATTCAACCTAGTGTTGGAAGTTATAGCCAAGCCAATAGGCAAAAATACATGAAGCTAGGAAATGAAAGTAAAGACAACTGTCTCTGTTTATAGATGATATCATTGCCTCTGAAAAATATCCCAAAAAATCTGAAAACAAACAAACAAACAAATTCCTAAAACTAAGAAGTGAGTTCAGCAAGGTCACAGGTTACAAAATAAACATTAAAAAAAATTAATTGTATTTCTATATACTCAAAGCAAACATGTTGACACCAAAAATTAAAACTATAATACCATTTATGATCACTCAAAACAAAAAGAAATAGTTACATATTAACCTAACAAAACATCTATAGGACTTATACGTTGAAAACACTTGTATGATACAAAACACTGATAAAATATATCAAAGAAAAACTAAATAAATGGAAAGACATGTTCATGGATTGGAAGATTCAATATAATTAAAGATGTAAATTCTCTCCAAATTGATATAAAGCTTAATGCAATTATTATCAAAATTCCAGCAAGTATTTGTGTAGATGTAGACAAAATTATTCTAACATTTATATGGGCAAAACTAGAAAAGCTAACACAACTTTAAAAAAAAAGAGTAATCAGTTTATCCAATTTCAAGATGCATCATATATCTCCAGTGATTGACACTGTGTGGTTTTGGTGGAGGGATAGACATAGGTCAATGGAACAGAATGGAGAACGCAGAAATAAACCCACAAAAATAAGCTCAACTGATTTTTGACAAAAGTGCAAAATCAATTCAACAAATGGTGCTGGAGAAATTAAACATCTATAGGCAACAAAATCATCCACATTGTGTCTCATACCTCATACAAAAATTAATTCCAAATGCATCACAAACATAAATGTAAAACAAAACTATAAAACTTTTAGAAAATAAACATAGGAGAAAATCTTTGGGATCTCTGGCTAGACGAAGAGTTCTTAGACTTGACACCTATCCATGTTCTGACTATAGTGTCACCTCTGGTCTGTAGGTCCAAGCCAGAGGGTGGCAGGTGTAGTGACAGGCATCTTTCACCCTGTACACTCTCTGCTCCTGCTGCTAGTAACCAGGGAAATCACCCCACATTCCAGGCAGTGCCCGGAGGTGACTGTGCTTATCTCCTTGGAAGACTTGAGAAGTTGTCGCTCCCTAACATTTATGATCCCTTCTAATTGATGGCTTTTCTTGTCTCTGGTTGATATGGTGAACTTATGCTTTCCCAGGTTGCTCTCTGCCTTGCCTGGCATGGGGCAGGAATTCCAGGTGTAAATGGGACCACTGTTCTTACTCTGCTGGAACTCTTTGCTTCTTTCTTGACTGCTGGTGGTGAGCTGTACAGAAAAAGTGCAACATTGAAAAGATCACATCTAGCAAATCCCTAATTATAGTCTAAAGAATTCTAGGGAAAGATGTGGTATTCTCTGTGTATGCTGTAAAATTCTGAATGAAAAGTTAATGTGACCAGAAAATAAATGATCATTCATGTCCTGCATTCTCTGGATAAACTTGCATTTGTGATCATTGTGAGTGAAGCACAACAACTTTTGCGAGACTCATTGGAAGCCAATGCTCAACGGCAGCGTGGCAGGTGGTGCACCATCATGACTAACGATGAAACCAATGCTAGGTACATGGCATTAGGGAAGTATAGAGGCAAAGAGAGCTGTGTCATTTCTGTCCAAACAGGTTCTGAAAAGCCATGGCATTGTGACAGCACTGTGAGTAATAACAGCATTGCTGCCCTCTTCTCCCAGAAGGGGATATTAAATTATCCCAAAACGAAATATCTGACAAGAAAGAAAAAAAGAGACTTGGGAAGAAAGGGATAGTGCCATGCACTACCAGAATCTTCATGTGCAGTGATAGAACAAGAAGCAAATATGTAAGTACCTCTTTCTTATCTATCTTATTCCAAATTTTCTGTGATGAATCAATGTAGTCCACATGGGCCAACGATTTGTGTAACATACATCTTTTAATGCAATGGTTTATATAGACAGGGCCCTACACACTAGATGGCCATACTGCACAGAGTTCTTGAGAATCCAATAGAATCAAGGTAAAAGTGTTTTACAATATAAACAATGCTGGTTAAATATGAAGGCCGGTAGCCCAGGAGTGTCTTCTCCTCCTTCTCCAGGCTTTTTGTTATAAGAATCGGAAAATAAATTTTGGATGTGAAGAGTTTTTTTGAACATTAAAATGCTCAGCACATGTAAGCATCATTCATATGATGAAGTTGGGTGGGCTGACACGGAGGTGAGGAGGGAAGCATTCAGGGTCACACAACCTGTTCTAATGGACACAGGACACCGGAGTCTGACTTCCTGTTGGGCCTTCTGTCTGAGTCTATGCCCAATGCACGTCGTGCTGAGAGACATGAGTTGTTGGCAGGTTCCCAGCTGGGTTGTTTGCCTGCTGAAAGCCCTTCTGTTACAATATCACTTATGGAGGCAGCTTCCATTTGTCAAAAAGGATGGCTTTGTATAATAAATTACATTAGGATAGTCAAGTATTTCCTAATAGACCTGGCTGCGTTCAATTTTTATCATAAAGAGATTTTTTTCTTTTAATTTCTTCACCTGTAAATTGGGGATGATGATGCTTGCTCTGCTTTACAGAGCGATTGTTAGATTCAGTGATGATGATGGTGGTGGTGGTGGTGGTGGTGGTGATGTAATGATAACAGCAACAGTACAATGAAAGCCATAGCTGCCATTCACAGTGGGGATACACTGTGATTGGCACTTTGGTAAGCTCTCTACAAGCACTGTCTCATTTTATCCTCGTGACAATATTAGGAAGCGGATGTTATTTTCCCACTTTTTCAGATGAGGATATTAAGCACAGAGAAGATGATAGTTTGTCTAAAGTCACACAACAGCTGAGATGACAGCAGGTGCAAGGCAAATAAAGTGTGTGAGAGCAACTAGGAGATGAAGAAGCCCCAACACACATAATATTGCCTCATGGTCAGTCACAGAATCCATGTAGGAACCCTGACTGCTCATTTATTTCTTACAGAATGCATCCAGAAGCAGTGGTTCTTATGGGCACAGAGAGAGGGAAGCTCAGGCCCTGATTGGCTGTCAGCTCCCTTCCTGAGCTTCCCTTCTTGGGGCTCCTGTCAATGCAGATAATTCAGTGTAGCAAACCCAGAGCAGAAGCCACTGCCCATGAGAAGCCTGCCCAGGCAAAGGTCATCACTCTAGCATTATAGTTCTTATCCTAGTGTATTATTGCTGTTTGTCAGCATGTTTAACTCTGTCACCAGATGGAAAGGTCTGCAAAGGTGGCAACTCTTTTGTTTATAGTTTTGGAGAAGGAAACGGCCACCTTGGGGTAAGAAGTAAGTTAGTGAGTACAGGAAAACACTCCAAGAAAGAAACTAAATAAAATGGAAGCAAGCACTCTACCAGATATAAAGTTCAAAACATTGGTTATATGGCTGCTCGGTGAACTTAGGAAAAAATAGGTGAACCCAGTGAGAATATCAAAAAAGAGATAGTAAACATAAAAATTGACATAGAAAATAGAAAAATAATCAGTCCAAAATGAAGAATACAATAACTGAAAAGAAGAATACATTAGATGGAATCAACAGCAGATTAGATGAGACAGAGGATCAAATTAGTGATTTGGAATACAAGTAGCAGAAAACACCCAATTAGAACAGCGAAAAGAAAATAATAATAATAATGAAAAAACAGAATAGTTTAAGGGACCTCTGTGACAACAAGTATACCAACATTCACGTCATAGGGGTACCAGAAGGAAAAGAGATCAAAAAATGGAAAAAATATTTGAAGAAATAATGACAGAAAGCTTCATTAACCTGGTGAAGAAAATAGACGTACAAGTCCAAGAAGCACAAAGTCCCAAACAAGATGAATCCAAAGAGGCCAACACCAAGACACATAATTTAAATACCTAATTTTAAAGACAAAGAATCTTAAAATCAGCAAGCAAAAAGCAGTTAGTTACCTACAAGGGAGCTCCCATAAGACTGTCAGCTAATTTCTCAGCAGAAACATTGCAGACCAGAAGGGACTGGCATGAAATATTCAAAGTAATGAAAAGAAACAAGAAGATTACTGAGCAAGGCTATCATTTAGAAACAGACAGATAAAGAGCTTCTCAGAAGAAGAAGCTGAAGGAATTTATCACCACCAGAATAGTATTACAAGAAATGTTGAAGGGACTCATATAAGAAGAAGAAGAAGAAAAAAATGTGACTATAAAATGGCAATAAAAACATATACCAATAATAACTTTCAATATAAATAGATTAACTTCTCCAATCAAAAGACATAGGGTGGCTGAATGGATAAGAAAACAAGACCCATACATATGCTGCCTACAAGAGTCCCGTTTCAGATCAAAAGACATAGAAAAACTGAATTGAAAAAGATAGAAAAAGTTATTTCTATGTGAATGGAAAAGAAAAAATATGCGATAGCAATACTTATATCAGACAAAATGGACTTTTAAAAAGTCTATTGGATGAAGAAGATGTGGTGTATACACACAATGGAATACTACTCTGCCATAAGAAAAGATGAAATACTGCCATTTGTGACAACATGGATGTACCTTGAGATTATTATGCTAAGTGAAATAAGTCAAACAGAAAAAGTTGAGACCATATGATTTCACTCATATGTAGGATATAAAACTGAAAGTAACAAAGGAACAAAACAAAAAAATAAAGAAACAAAAACTCATAGACACAGACAACAGTTTACTGGTTACCAAAGTGTAAGGGGGGAAAGGGATGGTAGAAGAGGGTAAATGGGGTCAAATATATAACAATGGAAGGAGAACTGACTCTGGGTGGTGAGCACGCAATGTGATATATAGATGATGTAGAATTTTACACTTGAAACCTATGTAATTTTACTAACCATTGCCACCCCAATAAATTTAATTAGAAAAAGACATAATATATATAATATATATATTATATTATATATAATATATATATTATAATATATATATTTATTATATATATTATAATATATTTATTATATAATATTTTATATATATATATATTATATATAATATATATATATAATATATTTATTATATATATTATAATAATATATATAATAAATATATTATATATATATTATATATAATATATATTATATATATATATTATATATATACACACATATACACAATAGAATATTACTTGGTCATAAGAAGGAATGAAATCTTACCATTTTTGACAACATATGACATGTGCTCAAACAATATGTGAATGCTTAAAAAAAAAAAGTTACAGTAAAAGACACATTGCCATTAATCCCCATCAAAATAATCCCCTTAAAACATAGCTATCTTACTGTTCCTACCATTTTCTGAAACTGTTATGGAAGACTCCTTTTGTGAGTGCCTTTAGTTTTGCTGTCATGGCTACCTCAATGTCCTGAATGGTCATTTTGACTTTGGGGAAGAGCCAGAAGTTGCACGGTGCCAGATCCGGTAAATAAGGTGGATGAGGACACACCATAATGTTTTTATTTGACAGAAATTGCTGTATCAGAAGCCATGTGTGGCACAGAGCATTGTCATGATGGAGGATGAAACCGTTTGCCCATTTCATGTTAATGCATTGTTCATGATCCATGATTTATGGCACACTTTAAAACACACCTTCTCTCAACTGTAGCTCACACCCGACTGACTGCACTGGACAAATTGAAACTTGTCACACACTGTTACTAAGGTTCGACACACTGCTTCCCGGATTGAAGATCCCTGCCTTTCTGTTGGATGGCACTCAGCAGCTGCATTCACCATATGTTTTGATCACAACAGAAAAGCTCCATGTCACACATTCCTTCTGGTATAGCTATTTCTGTCAAATAAAAACATTATGGTGTGTCCTCATTTACCTTATTCACTGGATCTGGCACCATGCAACTTCTGGCTCTTCCCCAAAGTCAAAATGACCATGAAATGTCAATGTTTGCATCAATTCAGGACGTGGAGGCAGCCATGACAACACAACTAAAGCTGCTCACAAAAGACAACTTCCAGAACTGCTTCAGAAAGTGGCAAGAATGATGGAATAAGTGTGTTCAAAGCGAGGAGGAATAATTTGAGAGGGGGTTAATGGCAATGTGTCTTTTACTGCAATATATATTTTTTAATTTAAACATTCACTGTGGCTTTTGATTACACCTCATATATAGATCTATAGGATATTATGCTAAGTAACATTAGTCAGAAAGAGAAAGAAAAATACCATTATTCCACTATATGTGAAATCTAAAAAAAAAAAAATAAAAGCTAAATAAACAAAATGGAAACAAACTCATAGATGCAGAAAAAAAACAACTGATGGTTGCTAGATGGGAGGGGATTTGAGAAGCTCAGTGAAAAAAGTGAAGGCATTAAAATGTACAAATTGGCAATTACAAAATAGTCATGGTGATGTAAAATACAGCATATGTAATATATTCATTAATATTATAATAAGTCTGTATGGTGCCAGGTGGTACTAGATTTATCAGGGGATCACTTCATAAATTATATAAATGTTTAACCACTATGCTGTACACTTGATATTAATATAATATTGAAAACTAATTGTAATTGAAAAATAAAATTTTAAAAATTCATAAAAACAAGACAAAAATTCTTTGTGAAAATAAATGCAAAATTCTCAATAAAATGTTAGCAAAACAGATTCAATAATGCATTAAAAAAGATTATACGCCATGACTAGGTGGAATTTGTCCCAGGTATACAAAGATTATTCAGTATCTGTGAATAAATGAATGTGATACATGCCATTAACAAAATGGAGGATAAAAATCATATCATCTCCATAGACGAGGAAAAAGCATTCAACAAAATTCCACATTTTTTTAATAATAAAATCTCTCAACAAAGTGTGTATAGAAGGAACATACTTTAACATAATAAAGGTTATGTATGATAAAACCATATATAATATTATAGTCAATAGTGAAAAGCTGAAAACTTTTAAGATAAGAAACAAGACAAGGATACCATCACCACTTCTAGTCTACATATTATTGGAAGTCCTCGCCACAGCAATCAGACAAGAACTAAAAAGTATCCAAATTGGAACAGAAGAAGTAAAACTCTCATTATTTGCAGATGACATAATGCTAAATATAGAAAACCCTAAAGACCCCCCCAAAAAAACTATTGGAATTAATAAATTCAGTCAAATTACAGAATACAGAAACCTGTTATATTTCTATACATCAATAATTAATGATCAGAAGGAGAAATTAAGAAAACAATCCCATTTACAATTGCATAAAAAAGCAGAAAACACCTAGAAATAAATTTAACCAAATATGTGAAAAACTTGTACTCTGGAAACTATAGGGCATTAAAGAAAGACATTGAAGAGGTGACGGATAATTGGAAGAAAATACCATGATCATGGATTGGAAGGACTGATAGATATTGTTAAAATGTCCTTATTACTTAAACAATATAAAGATTCCATGTAATCTCTATTAAAATAACAATGGCATTCTCAGAACCAAAACAAGGAATCCAAAAATTTATATGGAACCACAAAAGATCCCAAATAGCCAAAGAAATCTTGAGAAGGCACAATGTGTGGGAGGTCCAAGACAGTGGCAGTGTAGGAGGATGCTGAACTCACCCTCTCCCCTGAGCAAAAGCAAATATAGTCGTACATTTACAGAGGTAGCCATTACTCCTGAAAGACAACCTAGAGCTGAATCCACAGCTTCTGACAACAAATAAGAGAAAAAGACTGAATAGAGAAGCCTGCAAATCCCAGGGAGCCCTCAGAGAGACGCAGGAATTCTGGGGGCTGGAGAAGCCAGTGAGTGCCATTGTTTAAGTTCACCTCCATTTGGCTGACGTGCTAGATCACTGCAGCTGCAGTGTGTTCACACCTATATTACCTGGAGCCCTTTGCCTCTCAACAAAAAAAGCAGACAGGAACAACAGGGAGTCACCATACTCACCTGGCCCCATGTGGAGAGCTGCTCCAGGCTAGCAGGCTAGTGCCCCAGGCACTTTAAGTGCCTGCTGGGCTCCAAGCAGCTTTCCCAAACTACCAGGCACCTAAAGCCAGCATAGAGGTCTCTTCTACTCTACATGGGACCACTTTCTATACAATAAACAAGAGAGACACCGTATAGAGAAGACTGGAAAGCCACGGGAGCTACCCGGGTACTGCAGGATTTCTCTGTGGTTGGAAGGGCCAGTGGGTGCCATTGTTCATGTTCTCCACCCCCTCCATAGGGTGGGTGGGGGGCTCTATCCAGGTGCTCTGGCCTACCTGCAAATCACTGCTGTGTGTTTCCCAACACATTAACTGACCCCGTTTCAGTCTGAGAAAGAACAAAGTAGGAGGTATCACACTTTTTGATATCAAACTATACTGCAAATATTCAAAACAGGATGGTACTAGCCTTAAAACAGATAATATAGATTAATGGAATAGAATAGAGATCCCAGAAATAAATCCTTGCTTATATGGTCATTTAATCTATGACAAAGGAAGCAAGGCAATACAATGAAGGTTAAGACATCTCTTAAATAAGTGGTGTTGGGAAAACTAAATAGAAACATGCAAAAACGACAAAACTGGACCACTTTTTTAAACCATATAAAAATAAACGCAAAATAGATGAAAGACTTATATGTAAGACCCAAAACCATAAAACTCCTAGAAGAACATGGGCAGTAAACTCTTTGACATCACTCTGAACAATATCTTTTTGGATATGTTTCCTCAGGCAAGGAAACAAAAGAAAAAATAAACACACGGAACTGTATCAAACTAAAATGGTTTGCACAGAGAAGGAAACCAACAGGATGAAAACACAACCTACTGAATGGTCTGAGAAAATATTTGTAAGTGATACATCTGATAAGGGGTTAATATCCAAAATATATAAGGAACTCACACAACTTGACACACACACACAAACACACACACACACACACAAACCAATTCAATTAAAAAATGAGAAGACATGATTAGACATTTCTCCAAAGAAGACCTACAGATGGCTAACAGACATGAAAAGATGCTCAACATCATTAATCATCAGGAAAATGCAAATGAAAACCACAATGAGATGTTACCTCACACTAGTCAGAACAGCTATCATCAATAAATCAACAAATAACAAATGTTGGTGAAGATGTGGAGAAAAGGAAATCCTTGTGCACTATTGGTGTGATTGTAAGTTGGTGAAGCCACTGTGGAAAACAGTATGGAGATTCTCCAAAGACTGAAAATAGAGCTACCACATAACCCAGCAATTCCACCTCTGGGTATTTATGCAAAGTAAACAACAACACTAATTTAAAATATATGTGCAATCCTATGTCCATTGAAACACTCTTTGCAATAGTCAAGATATGGAAGCAACCTAAGTGTCCATCGATAGATAAGTGGATAAAAAATTATATATATAATGGAATATTACTCAGCAATAAAAAAGCATGAATTCTTGTCATTTGTGACTACATGGATGGACCTAGAAGATGCACATATTACGCTAAGTAAACTAAGTGAGATAGGGAAAGACACTCTATATAATTTCACTTATGTGTGGAATCTGAGAAAAACATGAATAAACAAAACAAAACAGAAACAGACACATTTTATAGAAAACAAGCTGATGGTTGCCAAAGTGGAAGGAGTGGGGAATGGGAACAAAGTAGTACTTAAATTGTGCTTTAGAATTAACTGGGGAGCTCTTAAAAATATGGATGGTTCTGCTTCACTCCTAGAGAATCTGATACAATTATTTCTTCCAGATGAAAAAGATTTAAAAAATAGTAATCTCTATTAAATTGTAATCTTAGGCTTTGTACACCTGAAACTAAGAAGAAGGAGGCGGAGGAGGAGGAGCAGGAAGAGGGAGATTCAGAGATGGTTTAAGGACTTTAAGTCCTAAACATTGAAAATATGGTGCTCCTCCAATATGCAATTCCAATTTAAAATAAATTTAAACTGCAAAACTAAAAGACAAAGAAAAATTGTTATCTTATGTGCCCATGCCTCACCACTCATGCCTGTCAGGAGGGCCAATGACCTAAACCTAGGGGATGACACTAGTGTGGCCAGATCATCATCCATGTCAGGCACTGTCTTTAAGGGAAATGGTTGATTCTTTGACAAATTTGGATCTGTCTCATAGGCTGCCTGCCTGGTTAAAAAATATCCTTTTGTTCCTCTTGTCTGCAAAACTATTCCTGTTGCTTTTATTACATACATATTGTTTTCCACTTTCTGCATAAATTTAGTGCAAATTATCTGCCTGCAAAATCTGTCAGGAAATAAATAGTTGTGAATTCCATTAGAGTTTGGGAAAAGACCCTGCTCTCTGCCCATCTCTTGATAAAGATAAATGCTTTATTAAACAAAGAGGGGTATGGAGATAGCAGAGGAGTTTTTGTAGAGGGAAAAGGAAGGAGAAAAATAAAGGGTTATAATGGAGGAATGAACTTAAAAAAAAGTGAAAAGCAAGGGAGAAAAAGAAAGATAAATGGAATGAGAAATATGGACAAAACAAAGTAGGTTCTAGAAGATTATAATTACACCGAATATTGGCAGATAACTTTGACACTGTCAAATGGAGTATTTTATTTGATTTAACCTGAAAGCCCTTGGAAAAGAAGTCGTGTTAAAAAATAAAGTTGTGCTGAGTAAATTTTGAAAATCTTGTTGGATTTATTCAACAATTCATAAATTGGGCAGCAACCCATCTAGCAAATAGAAAGGTGCTCCAAAGAGGTGGGCAAAATGAAAGGCTAATAGGCAGAAGGGTGTGGTACAATGAAGGTACTACAAAGAGGGGATTGTTTGTGGCAAGGTCACCTTCATTTAGGAGACTGCAGGGGTCTGTCAGGCAGATTACCTAACTTCTGCTGATCTGGTAATTTCAGATTGTTTGGTTTAAGATTCCATTCCTGGGAGAGGTTGAAACTCTAAGTTAGGCATTAAGTCTTGGTTTGGTGATAGGGGCTTAGCACAAGTGACTTCATTTTAGGTCTGTTGTCTCTTTTTCTTAACAGTGGCAAATAAAGTTTCCTCCATATTATAGGAGAGGAGAGACTGGAGTGGTTGGCAGTACTTGAATTTATGTTTATGAGACGTGAGAACATGATCTGTTGGAGGCCACCCAGTTGGCTGCACACACAGAAAGGACCTGACGCAGGAAAAAGATGAGGTATCATTATTATAGCTGCCCCTCCTTGTCGTAGTCATTACAGGGTTTCCCCTTTTTACCAAAAGCCAGAAGGGTTTTCCAGGCAGTTCCCAGTCATGAAGTACTGGCCTGGCATGCAGTTGGTGAGACAGAGGACTATGGGGAAAGATGGTAGCAGGCCCCATGAAGAGCAAAGGGAGGCAATGGGGGTTGGCTTGAGTATGAGTGAAAACTCTGACTCCTTTTAGCTCCACCAGTGACTCTCAGAGCTGGGCCCTTTCCTGTCTCCAGTGGTAATTATTACAAAATCATTGTATATTATTTGTCACATTTCAATTATTGACAAACTATAACAAAAGTGTCTTTGTTGAGCTGGTGATTGGTAATGGCTGTTCTGAATACAGCCAGTATCAGATACAAAAAGACAAAAGCACAAAAATCGTATAACAGAGGTCATAGTTTGATTGAGAGGAAGGAAGTGCTGAGCTTTACCTCAAAACTGCTCAGTAAATATTTATAAGACCCTAGAATCTCTAGTGTAGTGAGGGAACTGCCGGATTGGGGAACAGGAACACCTGATTCTCAGCCCAGGTTCTGCTACCAATGCCATCGTGACCTAAGGCAAGTCAGCAGCTTTTCTCAGCCTAAGTTTTATTTTGTGTAAAATTGGGACACAATACCTATCTCAAAATTGTGGGAAAGAAATGACAAAGGTCATATATACATACAAGATAAGACAATTAAGTTCGCGAACTTGTCCCAGAAAAAGTGCTACATATCTCATTGCTGAATATCACTATGGTCACCTTCAAAGTGCTCCCCTTGGGAAGCTATGCACAAATGCCAGAGCCTAGTCCACCCTTCAAAGCAATTTTGGAACTCTTTCTGGAATGGCCATCAGAGCTATCATCGTATTATCCTTGATGTCCTGAATGTCATCAAAATGTCTTTCTTTCAATATTTCCTTTATCTTTGGGTAAAGAGAGAAGTCATTTGGGGCCAGATTAGGTGAGTAGGGAGGGTGTCCCAATACAGTTATTTGTTTACTGGCTAAAAACTCCCTCACAGACAGTGCCATGTGAGTTGGTGCAAGAGCCATGAATTGTTGGTGAAAAATTCAGGTCGTCTAACTTTTTCACACATCCTTTTCAGCGCTTCCAAGTAATAAACTTGGTTAACTGTTTGTCCAGTTGGTACAAATTCATAATGAATAATCCCTCTGATATCAAAGAAGGTTAACAACATCGTTGCAACAAGTTTGCGAACTTAATTGTCTGACATGTGTATGTGTGTTGTATTGCGTGTTGTTTTTTTTTGTTGTTGATTTTTTTACAAATTGAAGGCAAAAAGCTTACAACTCACTCTTTTCAACGCTCATTGAATTGTGGCGGCCTAGAACTATACCTACAATATCTTCAAAGTATGCCTGTACACACACACACACACACACACACACAGAGTATTCATTCCATATATATAAATATATATTCATATACATATGTACAAGGTATTCAGTTAATAAAGCAAACAAGTGCTTGTTCCATATGAAGCCCAGCATTGCTCCCTGCAATTGAAGGGAGACAGTCAATTCACAGAGAAAAGTTAATACCCAATCAGGCATAGAAACCACTCAGAGCTGCATGAAATTCAGGCCCGAAGAGAAGGTATGGAGTAGAAGGATGAGGGAATCAGAGAGGGAATGATCTCTGAGAATCCAGAAAGGAAAGAAGGCTGTGTGCAGGAGGCAGCCTCATCTAGGCCAGGGAGAGAACGGAGGACTACAGACAAGGGGAACATGAGTGCAATGTGAGAGGCCAGAAATCTGTGCCTTCCCGCCACTCTTTATTTAGGGCACTGCCCCAGCAGTGATGAAGGCCATGGATGGGTCCATACCTGGTCCTGACAGTTATTAACAGCACACCCTTGGCCAAATGAGTCACTCTCTCAGAGTCCCTGTGTCCTCATCTGAAAGAACATGTTAGTATGCATAGAGTTGAGATGTCTAACAGAGAATGCAGGTAGAGGCCATAGGTCCCAGCACACAGCATGTACCCACATGTGTGGGCCATCATCATCATCATCATCGTCATCGTCATCATCATCATCATCATCATCATCGACTCCCCTGCCCTGAGGCATACTGGATTTGTGGTGAGAAATATGCCAGGCCGACCGTGTGCCACGTCCTTAATATGCCCAGTTTCATGCAGCAAAAACTTTACTCAGCTCTCTGCAGGTTCCCTAACCTGCACGTCCTGGAGGGAAGTCTGGCCTCACTTTGAGTTGTCATGAGGAAGAGAGTCTTGACATATTCCAAGAAAGCTCCCCCACTGCCTGGCCTTTTTCATAAAGCAGGGCTTGTTTGCCTCTTTCCTTGCAAGAAGCCAATGAAGTCAGTGCGGAATAGTGGTTAAGAGCATGGGGACTCAAGCCACACAGCCTGGGCCCAGTTTTAACTCTGCCTCTTACTAGTTGTTGACATACGAGTATGTAAGTTACTTATTTTCTCTTTGTTTCAATTTCCTCATCTGTGAAAAGAGGATAATCATAATAGCCATTCTGTAAGGTCATAGTGATTGTTAAATGCATTTTAAAATCATGTCTGGTACATAACAAATATTTCGGATTTTTAGTTGACCTTTCAGTTTGTTGAGCATCCACTGCTTATCCTAGTATGTCAGGTACTGAGGTTCTGCGGAGGGGGAGGGAGAGAGAGAGAGAAAGAGACAGAGAGGTGAAAGGTGTCTTGATTTGGCCTAGGTGTCTAGGCCAAACAGTTCAGCCTAGAAGGTCTGCAAGACCAACACTTAGGAAGCAACTACTAAAAACCATCATAAGCCAATTAACATTTATGTGGCCAGGTACTGGGCTTGACATTTTCACATATATAATCAGGTTTTTTCTTCCCCTAAACCAAAGAAAAAAAGCAAAGGTATTATGAATCACCATCAGTTCAGAAAATAATCTCAGTGAGATCAAGGGACTTACCCAAGTTCAAGGCAGGATTAGTGACAAAGGCAGGATTCACGCTAAAGTCTGTGTGAGGCCAAAGCCAGTGCCAATTCAGTGCACCTCTGATGGTGATTTCTTTGATTCTGAAGGCCATGTTCATTGGCTCTCCTGGAGGACCACCCAGAATGTGCGTGTAGATGCTTTGTACCCAGAGCTGGAACCTCTGGGAGACTGAGATGTTCTGGCCGTTGTGGTGGGGGCCTGGTTCTGCAGTTTAGTTTTAGTTTTCTTTTGTTTTCTTTTGGGAGTGGGACTATAGAGGACTCTCAGAAAGGTACAACATTTTAGTGAGTTAGGGGTGATTACTCTGTAGACAACAAATGATAGATATGATATTAGCTGTAACTGTTGCTTATGAAAGCCATCAGATTTTAAAGAAGGAGCTCAGAGGACCTTTGAGCCCTCCACACCCTGCCCCTTCTCACCTCTCCTGACTCCTGTCATCAGACTCTTCCTCATCATCTCTATGGCCCAGCACAGAAGCCTGTGTTTCTCTCCCTGAAGCACATTAAGCCTGTTCCCACCTTAGGACCATTCTGAATTTCTTCTTAAGTGTCACCTCCTCAGAAAGACTCTCCCTGTCCTTCAATTATTCTCTCCAAACCACCCTAATTTAATTCTCTGACTTACACTCATAACCACCTGGTGTTTATTCTATTTGTTTGTATATTGTTGGCCTCTCCCTCCAGATCAGGAACCTGATTGGTCTTGCTCTCTGTAACGTAAGTGCTTAGCAGAGGGTCTGGTATGTAGTGACACTCAGAAAGTACTGGGTCACAAAGTGAGAGTGAAAGAGCCGCTCCTATAGTCACGGGGTTGGGGGATAAAGTATTTTAAACATTTTTTGTATTAGTTTGCTCAAGCTGCCATAACAAAATACCACAGACTGGGTGGCTTAAACAACAGACATTTATTTTTCTCAGTTCTGGAGATTGGAAGTCCAAGGTCAAAGTGCCAGCAGGTTTGGCTTCCCTTTGCTGCCGCTGGCTTGCAGATGGCCACCTTCAACTATGTCCACACACAGCCTTTCCTCTGTGTATGTATTTCTGTGGTTTCTTTCTACCAATTCCCTTTTCTTACGAGGATAAAAGTCATATGGATTAGGGCCCACCAAATGGCTTCGTTTGAACTTAGTCACCTCGGTAAGGGCCTTATCTCCAAATACAGTCACATTCTGAGGTACTGGGCGTTAGGGCTTCAATATATGAATTTGCGGGGGGCAGAATTCGGCCCATAGCACTATCAAGTGCATCAGATCCAAGTGGAGAAGCTCGGGTTTGGTTCATATGAGTTGTCCAGGGAACCTGTCCATCACTCTCCTCACCCCCAATCCACAAGCACCACTGCGAATTGCCAGTGCTTGGGTTTGATTTAATCCCCTAATTGTATAGCAGAAGAAACAGGCATAGTGAGGGGAGGGGAGTTGTCCAAGGTCATACAGCAAGAGGAGCCCGCGCCCCTGGCCTCAATGTAGCTGTTTCTCTGCCTGGCTCACAATGTTACACTGCTGATGCTTATGTTGACCTTGTCCGCAACACCAGATGTTTAGACAGAGACCTCAAGATGACCTTCAGCCTATACACCACCCAGAAACATACTCCAAGAGGCATCTGGAGCAAAGCGGCAGGCAGGAGTGGCATTGTCTCTGAGGACTGTTGTTTCCCTATGAAAGACCCCTACTGTTAGGCCAACCAGTGTGGTACCATCTGCTGCATTAATTAACTCCTCCAGAAAGATCCCAGATGTATCAATTTCTTTCCACTCTGCAAACGATTCCTGGGAATGTATGCAATTACATTCCATTACAGGTAAGAATTTCCAATTAAAACTCAATCAGCAACAATGCAAAGGGAGGCCATGAGCCAACTTTGACAGCCCCAAAGGTCTGCCTACTACTAAGATGTGAACACCTGGTGAGCAGGTGTGAGAGCAGTTGTGGGAGAGAGCAGAAGGGTGGTTGAGTATAGAACAAAAGAGCTGGGGCTCTGACAGATCCTGGAGGTCCAGCAAACTTTTTCATTCGGGACCTCAGGGCAGGGGAGCTTTTGAGGCTCTGGTTCCTGCTACAGACCTGGCGACGAGTGCAGGCCTCCCAGGGTTCCCAGAGAGGGTGGTAACAGCAAAGGTTGTGGACAGCTAGCTGACTGAATTTTCAGCTTCCCTTTTAATCTGCCTTGATCTTTAACGTAATAAAATATGCCTTCCCCTCCATGCATGGGGAGAAAACTGGCAGATATTTTTGAGGAAATAATGACTTTTCATTAAGGTAATGTCTCCTTTCCTCTGAGTCCTCTAACCCTGTGTGAGTGAGAACCCACTGCACTGTTTCTTCATGTGCCTCTGATAGATGGGCTCTGAATCCAGTTGCATACCATGAAGGTTCTGAGAAGGACCTTAACTGTTTCACGTCAGGAGGCTATAATAATAATAATAATAATAATAATAATAATAATAATAATAATATCCATAGGTGGTGTTTGTGAGTGCTTGCTTTCTTCCATGCATCTAGTCATATAACAATTCTCTGAAGCATTTGTTATAGTTAAGCCTGTTTTATAGATGATTGAAAGGAGGCTCTAAAAGGCTAAATGATTACCCAGGGTCACTCATCTAACTAGAGGCAGATGTGTGATTTAAACCCAGGGCTGTTTGATTTCAAAGCCATTGTACTGTGGTTCTCCACCTTTAGGTAGGTGTGAATGGCCTGAGGAACTACTTAAAATCCAGCTGCCTCACCCTCACTCAGAGAGCACCACTACATCTCAGAAAAGGTTCCTGTAACCTCTCACAGGGTGGGATTACAGGGTGGGATTCCAGACCCCTCGCCTCCACTGGGTTTAGCTACTGATGGCCCAAGGAGAAAGTGAAATCCCACTCTCTGCAGGAAAGACTTTGTTCTTAAAAAAACAAATCAGAACAGAAAAGAATAGACATTGTAATTTTTATCAGCCTTTACTTAGAAGGGTTGCTTATTCTGAAAGAGACAGACAAATGGGCTGAACTTAGATTCTCTTGGCTTGGGCATTTTTAATTAAGAAATTTATTGAACAATTGTTAAGCATCTACTGTATGCTAGCTACCATGTTTCCCCAAAATTAAGACCTAGCCGGACAATCAGCTCTAATGTGTCTTTTGGAGCAAAAATTAGTATAAGACCCAGTCTTATTTTACTATAATATAAGACCGGGTCTTTAATAGAATAGAATAGAGTATAATATAATATAATATAATATAAAATACTGGGTCTTATATTAGTTTTTGCACCAAAAGACGCATTAGAGCTGATTGTCCAGCTAGGTCTTATTTTCGGGGAAACAGCGTATCTGGGTAGGTTAAGTTGTGGAGATACAGGGATGAGACTCAGGTTTTGCGCCTGAGGAGATCACCTTCCAGAAAAAGGTAGACATGTTAAAGTAATTATAACACTCATGCCACAGGTACTCATTGGGTCTCTACTGAGTGCAAAGCATTGTGCAGGGAGAAAATAGTGAGGCAGATGGTGGGTCCTTCTCCTTAGCAAAAAAGACAGCTAATTAAGCAACAGTGACATTAGAAATTGAAATGCTATTGTGGGAATACCATTGACTTTTGTATATTGACCTTGTATGGTGAATTTTGTGAAATTTTAGTTCTAGGACCTTTTTGTAGGTTGAGATTTTCACCATAGACAATTGTGTTGCTTGCAAATGGAGACATTTTTCTACCTTGCTTCTCATGCTGTATAACTTTTATTTCCTTTATTTTATTTACGTAACTTTTATTTTAGTGTCTTATCGCACTGGTTAGGACTTCCAATATAAGTAAAAAAGAAGTAGTGAGAGACTATATTCCTGCCTTGTGCCTGATTTTAGGGCAGGTGTGGGTTCAATCTCTCACTATTAAATCTGATGTTAGGTGTAAGTTTTTCTTTTCTTTAACTGATAGATTTTATTTTTTTAGAGCAGTTTTATCTTTATAGAAAATTTGAGTGGGAAGTTCAGAATTCCTGTATAATCCCTCTTCCCCATATGGTTTCCATTGTTATTAACATCTAGAATTTGCATGGTATGTTGGTTATAATTGATGAGCCAATATTGATATATTACTACTAAATTAAGTCCACAGTTTACATTAGGGTTCATTTTAGGTATTATACACTCTCTAGATTTTAACAAATGTATAATACATATATATTCACCATTATAGTATCGTATAGAATAGTTTTGTTCCTCTGAAAATCCTCTGTGCTCCACCTCTTCACCCCTCCATCCCTTACCCTGAACCTGGGAATGACTAATTTTTTTTCACTGTATCCATATATTTTTCTTTTTACTTAGCAATATATATTCAATATTCCTCTGCATTTTTTCATGGCTTGATCACTCATTTCTTTTTATCACTGAATAATATTCCATTATATAGATATACCACAGTTTGTTTATCCATTCAACTATTAAAGGACATCTTGGTTGCTTCCATAATTTAGCAATTATGAATAAAACTACTATAAACCTTAGTGTAGAGATTTTTGTGAGGACATGAAATTTCAACTCATTTGGGTAAATACTGCCAAACTCTCTTCTAAAGTGGCTGTACTATTTTACATTCCCACCAGCAATGAATGAAAGTTCCTTTTCCTCCAAGTCCTCTACATTTGGTGTTGTCAGTGTGTTGTCTTTTAGCCATTCTAATAAGTGTATAGTGGTATCTCATTGTTATTTTAATTTACAACGTCTCAGTGATTTATGATATTAATCATTTTTCATATGCTATTCCCCATCTGTATATATTCCTGTGTGAGCTGTCTGTTCAGATATTTTGCTCATTTTTAATTGGTTTGTTTGTTTTCTTTTGTTGAGTTTTAAGAGATATTTGTATATTTTGGAAAAAATAGCCTTTTATTAGGTACATCTTTTTCAAATATTTTAACCTAGTTTGTGGCTTGTCTTTTTATTCTTGTAACAGTGACTTTCAGAGAGGAAAAATTAAGTTGTTGATTTTTCAATTTGTTCACCTATTTTCTTGTTATGAGGATGGGAATGATGATTTCTAACCTCCTTACCTGCTGACCACAAACCAGAAGTCTTCAGATGTAAGTTTTTTATAGATGTCATTATAATTAGATGCAGTAAGTTTCCATCTATTCGTAGTTTTCTTGAAAACATTTATCATGAATAGCTATTGAGTATTATGGAACTCTTTCACTGTGTCCATTGAGATGATCATATAGTTTTTCTTATTCAGTCTGTTAATATGGTAAATTTCACTGGCTGATTTTCAAATGTTGGCCAAGCCATTCTTTCCTAGAATAAGTCCCACTTGCCTGTTATCTCTCAACCTTTTTATGTATTTGCTGGATTTAAGTTTTCAATATTTTGTTGTTGATATTCATGTCTATATTCAACAGAGATACTGGTTTGTTGTTTTATTTTGTGATAAACACACACCCACATACACATATACCAGAGGTGCCAGAAAAATGTATGCAAGTGGACACTTTGGACGACATTGCTCAAGTGGTAGTTCGCCGTAATCAGAAGTGTCTAGACGCTGATGGTAACCACTTTGAGCACCTCTTGTAATTGCAGAAGTCAAATGTGACTTGTATTCATCTTTTGTTATCAGTATATATTGAATATTTCAATTTTAATAGTTCTTTTGTTTCTTAAAGTGTGTATATATTTTCTCTCTCTCTGTATATATATATATATATATATATATATATAATTAGCTGGGAAGTGTCCCCCCTCTTCTATTTTCTGGACAAGATTATGCAGGCTTAGTATTATTTCTTCCTTAAATATTTGGTAGAATATGCCAGAAAAACCGTCTGAGGATGGAATTTTCTTTTTCTGGAAGGATTTTAACTCTACATTTAATCTTAGTAGATATAGGACAATTTAGATTATCTATTTTTTGAGTGAGATTTGTACCTCTTTATAAATTGGTCCACTTCCTCTAAGATGTCTAATTTATCGTTATAGAATTGTCCATAGTATCCCTTATTATTTTCTTAATGTTTGTGTTGTCAACTGTGATGTCTTAGCTTTCATTCCTGATATTGGTGATTTTTGGCTTCTCTGTTTTTTACTTGGTCATATTGTGTAGAAATTTACCCATTTTATTGATCTTCTTAAGAAACCAGCTTTTTAATTTTACTTTCTCCTTTTTTTTGCTTTTGTTTTAATTTTTAATGATTTCTGTTCTAAAGTATTTATTTTTTTTTGCTTGCTTTGGATATAATTTTCTTTTTTTTCCCCTCTAAATCTATCTACTGATTCTAGGTCTTTATTTATTTCCAATATAAGCAATACATACTGCTTTAGTTGCATTCCACAAATTTTGTTATATTTTCACTTTTATTCAAAATATTTTGAACATTTTTCTTAATATTTCCTCTTTGACCTTGTGGCTTTGACCTTGGGACTTTTGGATTTGAAACCAACAACAAATTCCTGCCTTAAAGGCATCACAATTAGACAGAAAATTAACAAAGTATGTAGGGCACGTAATGTCACCAAATGAGGTTCTGACTCAGATATTTGTTAGGAGAGCTGAGACTATGATAACTCAGAAGGCTCAGCCACTCTGCTGAGAAAGGAGAATCTTGTAGTATTCAGGTGTTGCAGAATTTGTGGTGAGAATGTGAGGTCTGAGGTTTTGTAAAGTTTCCCTTTTGTCTTCTGTGATTTGAAGAATCTATGCTGGACCACCGTTTGCCAAACACAGGTCCATGGACAGATGCTGGGAAAGGGGAGCAAAGATCAACTGAGGAGCGAGTGGAAAATGCAGATTCACCAGCCCACCCAACAGAGTATAATTTGGTAGCTTTAGATATGTCCAGGAACCTGTGCTTTCAAGTGCTCTCACATGACTCTGCTGCAAGGTCCTTCTTCTTTCTTTCTTTCTTTCTTTCTTTCTTTCTTTCTTCTTTCCTTCTTTCCTTCTTTCCTTCTTTCCTTCTTTCCTTCCTTCCTTCCTTCTTCCTTCTTTCCTTTCCTTTTCTTTCCTTCTTTCTTTCCTTCTTTCTTTCCTTCTTTCTTTCCTTCTTTCTTTCCTTCTTTCTCTTTCTTTCCTTCCTTCCTTCCTTCCTTCCTTCCTTCCTTCCTTCCTTCCTTCCTTCCTTCCTTCCTTCCTTCCTTCCTTCTTTCTTTCTTTCTTTCTTTCTTTCTTTCTTGAACTAACAGTGACCGTTATCTATTTCTTTTTCTTGTTTTTTAAATTAAATTTATTCAGGTGACAATGGTTAGTATAATTACATAGGTTTCAAGTATACATTTCTATAATACATCATCTATATATCACATTGTGTGCTCACCGCCTAGAGCCAGTTCTTCCTTCACCATATATTTGACCCCTGTTACTCTCTTCTACCATCCCCCTCTCCTTTACCCAAGGTTTATAATTTTCAAAGCAATAATCATCATTACAAAAAACTCTAACCACCTAAAAATAAAGAATAAAAAATTATGGAGAACAGACTTGAAGGAAATATACAAAAATATATTTAAGAAGTGAGTTTATACAAGGTCTATTTTTCTTTTTTTTTGAAAAGTTCATAATAGATTTTTTTTTTAATTTATTGGGGTGACAATTGTTAGTAAAATTACATAGATTTCAGGTGTACAATTCTGTATCACATCATCTATAAATCCCATTGTGTGTTCACCACCCAGAGTCAGTTCTCCTTCCATCACCATATATTTGATCCCCCTTTCCCTCATCTCCCACCCCCCACCCCCCTTACCCTCTGGAGAAACAAAAACTCATAGACACAGACAATAGTTTAGTGGTTACAAGGTCTATTTTTGAAAGATAAAGAAATATCTTATTTTGTGGAAACAAGGCTTTCAGTCCTGCTAGTGTAACAATCCTGAATGTGTTAGATGAGTAATCTCCCCAGTGTTACAAGACACATGTGGGGACAGAGCCAGGAGTACAGTTTCCAGGCTCTCGCCCTCACGTGGAAAGGTGCTCACTCGGTACTAAATGGCCATCAACTGTGATTGAATGGCCATCAGCTGTAACCAGCCACTAATATAACTGCCGTGGCTACGCAAGCAAAATATTGGGGGGGCTAGCAAGAAGATGGTGGCTGAGCTAGCAAGCACGGATTGCAGTTAGCATGGTGGATTGCAGCTAGCAAGTGGGGTTGGTTGGTTGGCAGAAAAGTGGATGGCATGTAGCAGATCGTGTGGCTCCTGCTTCCTGTGTCTCCAACCCAGCCGCCAGTGAGAATATAGTGGTACAATTCCCCTATCTTTGGCTCTTTTTGGCCTCACCATATCCTGCGTTCTTATGTGGGGAGCGGGAGCTGAGACGTTGCATGACAGCCTGCATGACACCCTGCATGACACATGGCACAGCGAGCAGGATATGGTGCCGGCCAAATCTCCCCAAAGGGCAGTGGAACAGTTTGTGCGTATGAACACTCAGTCTCAGGAAGACCAGGAGGAGCAGCTGCTGGAGAGCTGGGCCCCCGTGGAGGGATGGGAAGACATGGACAGTTCTCCGACCAGCATAGGCTGGAGAAAGCGAAGGTCATTGTGGCCCCATGGGCTGGGAAGAGCTTGCTGAGGCCCTCACCCCCAGTTTGGGGAGGACTTAGAGCCCTCGCCCTGCAGTGAGGGCAAACATTGCGAGGCTAACGCACAGCCCTGGCGAATGACTGTGGACTATGGGGAATTGCCTTCCATCCCTAATTTAATGGACCGCTTGAGTGTTTGCTTGGAAACATACTACCATGTAGTGGAACTGGCGGATGTTTGCTTTTGTGTTTCCACCAGCCACCATCGAGAATATGGCACCTTGACTGTGAGCCACCATTGTTCCAGCACAGTACCCTGAGAAACCCTGGCTGTGCCAGGAAGTCTGGCTGTGCCCAGAGAGAGTGGCAGTGCCCTGAGAGGCCCTGGCTGTACCCAGGAAGACTGGCGGTACCCTAAGAAGCCCAGGAAGTCTGGTTGTGCCCAGAAGGACGGGTGGTGCCCTGAGAAACCCTGGCTGTGTCCAGAGAGTCTGGCTATGTCCAGGATATTGCATTCACCTTCAGGTTCCTTGCATAGGGCCCCTCGCGGAAGACGCTTGTCATGCAGATTGTGAGGCGAGACCCTGTAGGGGTGGAGTGTGGGGACAGAGCCAGGAGTGCAGTTTCCAGGCTCTCGCCCTCACATGGAAAGGTGCTCACTCGCATAGTGAGTGACCATCAACTGTGATTGGATGGCCATCAGCTGTGGCTAGTTGGCCATCAGCTGTAACCAGCCACTAATGTAACTGCTGTGACTACACTTGCAGAAAATAGGGCCTAGCAAGAAGATGGTGGCTGAGCTAGTAAGCGCAGATTGCACTTAGCATGGCGGATTGCAGCTAGCAAGTGGGGTTGGCTGGTTGGCAGGCAGAAAAGCAGATGGCAGGTTGCAGATCATGTGGCTCCTGCTTCCTGTGTCTCCAACCCAAGCCGCCAATGAGAATATAGTGGTATGACTCCCCTATCTATAGCTCCGTGGGTGTACCTTTTGGCCTCACCATATCCTGCGTTCTTATGTGAGGAGAGGGACCAGAGACCCCGCATGACACCTGCATGACAACACATCTGGGGTGAGTGGGGGCCTAAGGCAGGGAAGGGGGATCAGAGCTGTCCTTGTAGAAATGCTGCAGCCTAGAACCACAGAGGCACCACAGGTGTGAGTCTGACCTGAGTGGCCCCCTGTCTGCCTGGTGCAGCTCTGATTCACCAGGGACAACTGTCAGCAGAGAGAGAGCCCTGGCAGCTCACTGTCCTGCTGCTGCTGGCTCAGGCCAGCCCAGGGGAGATGCAGGGCGGCTGTGATGGGTCCCTCAGATCCTGGGCCAGGTGGGAAGCTGGGACCACAGGAAACAAGGGCTGGGAGCTCCTGAGACTGGGATTCCGCCCTGAGGCCGGTTTCCCTGAGAGATTCCTTGTCAACCTGTGAACCTCATGTCCCAGGTCCCAGGGCACAGAAGGAGCACAGGGTAGTGCTGAGAGAGACAGTGGGGACGAGGGGAGATAAAGGAAGAGAGAAGGAGGGAAAGGAATTAGGAACCAGCCCTTATTAACAGCCACTGTGTGAGGAGAGATATTTAGAGAGAATCAGATGAGGTGAACTGAGAGAGAAGGTGGTAATGAGCTGAGACACAGGGCTTTCTAGTTCCACCCTGTGGACACATCAGGTCTACCAAGACACACAAGAAAAAGAATTAAAAAAAAAAAAAAAGGAAGTGGATTTGCTGTTTAACACAGTGTTGGACTAAAGCTTAGTCTTCGTGTAACTAGGCATGGATTCAATGCTGTCTTCCTCAGTCTCCAGACTCCTTCCTGCCCTTACAATACTTCTGAGGAGAGTTAGGAGTACTTCACCCCAATTCCGTCCAGGATCTGACCTATGACACCACACCCTCCCCACCCCCCACGTCCCACCCTCCAGGAGGTCATTTCTTCCCTCTCTCCAGAATCCTCTTTGAGTCAGATCATCTTTATCCTCTCTTTCCTTGCCCTTCTCAGAGGGCCTGAGATCTTCCTGGCTGAAATGTACAACCTGTAACTCGAGAATGCTTCTATAGATAAGGCTGACTGGAAATCTTAGGAGGCTAAGCAAAATTTGGAACTTGGAGCTTTGTATTTAGGATTTTGGTTCCTGTAAATCCTACTATATGTAAGTGTGTTAGACAGAATGATGCCCACCACCACCCACACCCCCACCAAAAAAAAAACCACAAAACAATTCTTTCCTAATACCTGAAACTTGTAAATTTCAACTACCTGTTGAAAGGGACTTTGCAGATGTGATTAAGTTAAGGACCTTGAGATGGGGACATTGTCCTGAATTATCTGGGTGGACCTAGTATCCTAAAGTTAAAAGGGGAAAAGGGAGGCAGAAAAATCAGAAAAGAGTGACTGTGGAAGAAACCCACAGAGATGCAAAGTAGAGGCTTTGAAGATGAAGGCAGGGGTAGTTTCCAGAAGCTGGAAAAGACAAGGAAAAAGATTTTCCCCTAGAATTTACAGGAGAGGTTTTAAGCCACTGTTTGTGGTGATTTGTTTCAGCAAAACACTAATGTGGTGATCTATGGTAAGGAGGGATTTGCAGTGAGTATATATCCTAAATGCAAGATTTCTGCCCTCAGGGAGATAATGCTCCATGGTGTGTAGACTGAGATCCCTTTCTTACCTATAAACTTAGCATAACAATACCCACCTGTTAGGGTTGTTGTGAAGATGAAATAATCAGTGAAAAGTTCCACAGGTTGTATTTCCCAAGACCTTTCTATGCTTCCTGCTGAGGGTGGGGACTCAAAATAAGTGAGACACAATTCTGCTTTGCAGTAGACCTCCTATTCCAGTTGGGACACCAGCACACACAGGATAAAGACAAATATCATTGCTGCAGCAGGCTCAGTTTATTTCCCTTCCTAGATCTACACTCTTTTTGGCTTGCTGGCCTGCACGTCACTACACTGACTTGTGTGTTCTCCATGATCCTGCAGCCAAGTCACTGCTGCTGCCTCCTCGGCAGGGCTGAAGACTGAGGCCCAGCAGAGCACCCCAGCTGTGCAGCATGGTCCTTGTGTTCTGTCTGGATTGGTCTAGGGAACCTGGCTTCTACTGAGGCTGCCTGGAGGGATTAAATGTATAAACCTGAGATTAGAGTCCTTAGATCCCACCCTTGCCGTCCAGGATGCACTGCCCTGAGTGTGGGAGCACCCATGGCTTCAGGGTGAGTTGTGATCCTTGCATTCCCTCACAAACTTCTAGGGACAGGCCACCTGCATTTGTTCTCACTCATGCATGCATGGAATTGTATTTCCCAACTTTTATTTCATGAACAGTTTTCTAGGCAGTCTGGGCTAAGGCCCCAACTAAAGTAATGTGGTGCAGTGACAAGAGCAAACAGAAATGCAGGGCAGGGGAGGGAGGGACTGGTGTGCGTGGGGGGCTGGACCACTGGGGCTGTGCCAGGGAGGAGATGCCTTGGTACCTGAGGTTAGATTAAAGGGGAACCGTCAAAGCCGAGTCAGAGCCTGGAGGAGGATGGGTGCAGCTGCACAAAAGCAGTGGGGAGCAGTAGGGGCTGGTGCACTTGGAAGGGATGCAGATGAGGTGCCAGGCCAGGCCTTCCATAGGGGCAGCCTTGTGAGCAGTGAGGGACACGACATGTTCCCACCTGACAGAAACAAACCACCAGCCAGCAGTCAGTGCAGACTCCCCAAGTTGGCTGGTAGCCTACTGATGTCCCTTCAAAGGCCCTTCACCAGCCATGACAGAATCCAGAGACTCTGGGCTGCCTAATGTCTGAGCCCCTGATAAAAGCTGTTACAGGATTTAAAAGAAAAGAAAGAATTACTGCTGTGTCATCCTGGATTTTCATGAAACACCTCTGGCAATATGCCTCTGGGATGTAACAAAGTGAACAGGTCTCTCCCTTTTGCTATCACTGTATTATAACTAACTTTGTGTTCATTTTGGGGGCTTCCCTTTAGTGCTACCCCTCCCTGATAGAATAATCTTCTCAGCACAGATCCATTCTCATTGGAGAAAAGCCTCCGTGACTGGTATTCCCATGTCACCCTGTTGAGTGCTCCTAGACATAGGGACACCTGTCCTGATCCCAGGGCAGGAGCCCAGCACAGCGCTTCCAGCCTCGCCTGCCAGGCCTGTGTTCCCCTGTGTTACCCCAGTCCTCTGTTCCACTGACCAGCTCCTGGACTTCCAGCACCTGCACCTCTTCACAGGTGTTACATTCTAGTCTAATTGAGAATTCATACACTTCAAGATGTTTATGTTCTACACTAGTTGGGGGCATAAAGCAAACACAGGCCTAGATTTCTCCAGGATGTGACTCACTCCAGCAGTGCTGAGAGGTTAAGTCCTCCTGGGGTTAAAGAACAACGGGAGAAAGAGAGGGAAAGAATGGGCAAACTGATCTCCGTCCTCTGAGTGCAGAGCTGTTGTAGTTTGGAGATGTGGCAGTTCACATGGCCTCTGGCTTGGTAACAAGGCCCCTCACATTTGCTCCCCTTCCTTTGCTCATTCCATACTTGTATTTCCCAGGAAAACTTACCTGAGTCAAGTGGTACCACATAATCTATTTTGGTTTTAATTTGACTTTTCATGTTGCAGTAGTTGTAGGTTCACATGTAGTTGAAAGAAAAAATGCAGACATCCATGTATCCTTTATTCAATTTCCTCCAATAATAGCATCAGGCAAAACTACAGTAGAGTATCACAACCACAGTATTGACTTTGATACAGTCAAGATATGGAGCAATCCCATCACCCCAAGAATAACTTATGTCACCCTTTTACAGGTGTACCGGCTTCCCTCCTGTCCCTCTTCCTCTTCCGCTGGCAATTACTAATCGGTCCTCATTTATATAACTCTCTCATTATGTTACATACATGAAATTAAACAGTATGTGAGATGGTGATAACCCCTGGGATATGCTGGCATAAAAATTCTAAGGCTTTTGTATTTGGATGAGGTGAAGTTAGAAGTTGTGAGTCTGGGATATGAATAGTGATGGTAGGAACTTGATTTATATGTGTGCAGTGATAAGTATAAAAAAGTGGTATTGGCTGACACTCATTGGGGACATTTGAAGCTTTGCAGAAGAAAAAGAATGGGTACATGGCATCTAAGTGTCTTTCAAGATGAAACTGTATCTTCTCAATGTTTATCTCCTAAGCTGGAAGGTATAGTTCTTTCTGTGAGAGGTAATCGGTGAATTACCAAATGCATTGCAGTATCTGGCTATTATGTATCACTAAGAACTTGCAAAACAATTGTGGAAGTTTTCTGCAAGGATGTTTCAGTAGATCCTTGAAGCTTGGATGTGACAATGGTGTATAGTAAACGAGGTGGAGATGTTGGAGTTTCCTTGATATAGCACTGAGGGAGCTCAGAAGGCTCATGAATTTAGATATGTTGGAATAGATTTACTACGTAAGATGAGAGAATGCATCTTCTGATCATGCTTCCTTGAAGAAACAGGAGGAAACTCTCTTCATTAAGATAAGAAGAAATGCAATGGTGAGAGGGGCATTGGAATATTTGAGAGAATGGGTGAAGAACAGACTCTGAAAACCGGTGATCATGGGGAGGGATGTTGCAGTAATATTGTGTTCTGTAATGTCGATGAGAATTGTGGGATTTTGGAATGGGATAGAAGTCAGATCTTAAGATTAGAAGCAAGATGGATATTATTATTATGGATGAACAGAAGTGAAATATTGATCAGTATGTTTTGACCCACAGGGATTCATGCCAATAGCTAACAGACTATCATGTATCTAGGGACGAAATATATCAGGACCTTAGAGTATTGCTCAATTTAAATGGTGACAGTGACAGGCCAGGGATTCCTGAGTGGGCAGTGGAGAGCTCTTGGCAGTGTGAGCTCCCTTTGAAATTGTTGTATGCAAACCACACCCCGCCCCAGTAAAATACGGATTCCTGTAGGTGTGGACGGACATATGCCGCACTCCTCCCTGTGCTCCTCACATAAGATAGGATGCAGGCTCTGAGGCCCTGGGTTTACTGTAACCTGGCCCACTCACAGAAAGGTCCTAGAGGTTGTAAAAGAAAGATATTACTTTGGTGGTTTCTTTTCTTCCTTTTCTCCCTCCCTCCTTCCCTTCTTCTCTCTCTCCTTTTCTCCTTCCTTCCCTCTTCCCTTACTTCCTTTCTTCCTTCCTTTTAAATTAATTATCTCTTGGCAAACTCCAGGATTTAACAGAGAGAACATGCTTCTCTCCACAACTCTGGGGGTAATTCAGTTCATTCTGTGGGCTGCTCCAAGTTACTGTCATGTTGTAAGGCTCTTCACTATCCTTAAAGAAAGAAATAAACTTTGGTTTGGGCAGAACAATCTTATGCATCTTTGGATGCAAGAAACTCCCATGACAAGGATTTCAGCCAGTACTGGAGCTCTTGGGGGGACCTGGTCACCTGTTCCTAATTCTGTGACAAATCTTCCCCTGGCCTCCCCTGTGGTGCTCCCAGATTACCTGGGCCCCTTGACCCCACAGACCTGCTTCTTGGCATCCAATGACTTCTCTCTTTCCTGGCCCGGGAAATATTCTCTACTTCCCTGTTATATTTTCTGAAAAAACTCAGGGGACATAAGTATACATGTAGAGTTCACCCAGAATAAGAGAAAAAATTAGTTGGTTATTTTGTGATTTTCATAGTTTGTGGGTGGATTTTCTTTTTTTTCTTGTTTTATATGATGAGTCTCCTAACACTTTTGAAGGCCTTGGACATTTGATTCCAGCCTTTTCATGAATGATCCATTTCATTGCCCCATGCGCAAATGTGGCATATAATTAGGCCTTGGCACCAAGGTGCACATTCTCAGACAGTACCATGACTTTGAATGCCAGACACTCCTTTTCAGTCTGGCTTCAAGTATCCTTACTACAAGTCAGAGAATCAGGTAGTGCTGAGAACATTGCTCCCACACAGGGCTCTGAGTATTCCCCTGTGGGGACAGAGCCAGGAGTACAGTTTCCAGGCTCTCGGCCTCACGTGGAAAGGTGCTGGCTCAGGTAGTAAATGGCTGTCGACTGTGATCAGATGGCCATCAGCTGTGGCTAGTTTGCCGTCAGCTGTAACCAGTGAGACATTGGGCACTAATATAACTGCCGTGGCTAGGCTAGCAGGAAAAGGGGGAGCTAACAAGAAGATGGTGGCTGAGTCTGCAAGCGGCACAGTGAGGGTTGAGAATTGTGTTGCTCCTGGTTCCTGTGTCTCCAACCCAGCTGCCAGCGAGAGTATAGTGGTGTGACTCCCCTACCTATGGCTCCGTGGATGTTCCTTTTTGGCCTCACCATGTCCTGCGTTCTTATGTGGGGAGCAGGACCAGAGACTCCGCAGGCTGCCCTGCATGACAAATGGCGCAGCCAGCAGGGTCTCCTGCAGGACAGCCCCTCAGAGCTGGTAGCCCCTCCCCAGCTGAGGAGGAGGAGACTAGTCCATCTGCTCTGGAATGAAAGAATTATCCTGGTTTGAGAGATGATTTCTGAGCAAACCCAAAACTTAACCTCAATAACTTCTTTTCCAAGGGTCAGAAAGCACTGAGGGTAATGCATCTCAGCCCGCACAGGGAACTGACTCTGAGAATGAGAATGGAGGAAGGTTGCAAAAGTGGGGAAAAGAGAGGAAGAGAGGGCGAAAGAGAGAGTGAGAAAGGGAGGAAGAGGAGGGGGGAGAGTAGAGAAGGGGGTTAGAAAGGAGGAGAGAGTGGGAGGGAGGGTGAGGAAATGGGTAGAGGGAAGGAGAGGGAGAGGGGAGGAAAATGGAGGGGGAGAAAAAGGAAAGTGAGCAGAAAAGGATGGTATGCAGGTGGCCTCCAGCTTCTATAAGAACCTCATTAACAAGACCCTAGGAGCTTCATCTGGGCATTTTGGTCAGGTGATAATGGTTTTCTGGCAAGAAAGAGAGGCAGCACAGGCTGCCTGCTCAGGTTGTAGCCAGGACCACTTAGTGAGCCAACTGAGCTCATAGCTCTTTCTAGAAAGCAGCACTTCTGTCTGAGGTTGAAGCAGGCTGAGAGTTGTAGGAAAGCCCTAGGGGAGAGAAGACTTGCTGGAACAACCTCCTAGGCTGGGGGAGATCAGGCAGTGGCTGAGCAGGATGGCCTGGCATTCTGGGGTGAGTGCAGCTGCTGTCATGTCTGTGCTGCAGAGAGGGACAGATGCAGCCCTATAGGTACCTCCGCCTATCAGGGTTGGCGTCAAGGTCAGCCCACATTTACTGAGCTCTTACTACGAGGAAGGCTCTACGTTGGGCTCAGAGGGAAACTTTACCCTTCAGAGTTTTACGCCCGTCACTCACAACACAGTTGAGGAGCTTGGGTTTGAGGCGTGTTGTACCAGAGGGTGAATTTTGGAATTTTAGTGAGGGACAGTCATGGACACCTTTTAGAGGAAGCGTTACACTTTGACATGTGGGATGGGTGGGGGTAGGGTGGAGGTCTCCTGAAACCAGGGAAGTTTTGAGGGGAGACCCTTCTGGAGAGTATAAGGCATCTGTAGGGAAAGGGCCAGGAGAGTAGTTCCCAGGCTCTCAGCCCCACATGCTAGGTCACTAGGAGAGCAGTTCCCAGGCTTTTGGCCTTGCTTACAAGGTCACTGACTTATCCCCCCCCTTATGTAACCAGCTGGCTGTAAGCTACCTTCTACATGCTATTTAACTGTCGTGGTTGCCCCAGTGGGCCCGGATGCCTTTGCATATGTGGATGCTGTTCCTGTGTCTTGACTGGCTGCCCTTGATAATATACTTGTGGTATGAACCCTTTGCCTAAGGCTCCATTGTCTATTTTTGGCCTCCCTGAATCCAATAACCTGCCATGAGTCAAGCTCCTGCATTACAGTATGCTGAAGCAGTAACAAGTAGGCGGAAGTATTTTTTTTTTTAATTTATTTTTAAGATTTTATTGGGGAAGGGGAGTAGGACTTTATTGGGGAACAGTGTGTACTTTCAGGACTTTTTCAAGTCAAGTTGTTGTCCTTTCAATCTTAATTGTGGAGAGCGCAGCTCAGCTCCAGGTCTAGTTGCCATTGTTAGTTGCAGGGGGCACAGCCCACCATCCCTTGCAGGAGTTGAGGAGTCCAACCGGCAACCTTGTGGTTGAGAGTCCGTGCTCCAACCAACTGAGCCATCTGGACTCCTGGGAGCTGAGCGGCAACTCATTGACTTCATTCTAGTTGTGGAGGGCGCAGCTCACTGGCCCATGTGGGAATAGAACCGACAGCCCCGTTGCCCAAGTCTCACCACTCTAACCAACTGAGTCACCTGTCAGCCCGGGCAGAAGTGTTTTAAGGGATGGGATTTAGTCTGCAACATTATATCATCCTTGTTGAAATATACCCAGTTCTAGTGGAAGAATATTGCTCATGAATGGGAAAAGATGTCTTTGAAAAGAGAACTCATGAATAAAAGAGTTAAAATCAAAATCACTCAACTGTGCCAGGAATGTGGAGTGTGAAACAGAGCAATCATATCTCTGATAGTGACAATGACGCTTCTTCCTGATTCGGACATGGAACTTTCATTTCCATTGCCCTTTTCTCAGATTCTTTTTTATGACTGAGTTAACTTGAGCCAGAGGAGCACTGCATGTTCTTAGGCAGCCAGTAAAGGAGGCACCTAACTGCTCCATTCCTAGTCTCTAAGGAGCAGCAATCCTAAGACCACACAACAAAGGCTCTTCCAGCAAAACGCCTGAATAGCATTAGCACATCCTGACCTGCCATTAGGGTCAGTCTTTCCAAGGTCACAAGATTCCATAGGGCTGCAGTCACCTTGGAGACCAGTACAGGAGCTATACCATGGGGTCTGACTGGTGCAATTGCAGTTCTCTGTTCTGATCACATCCCTTTCTTCTTGCAGTTGTGTGTGGGGTAAGGGGGTGGGGGTGCATGTGTGTCCGGGTGTGTGGGAGCGCCTGTGGGTCTGTGCATGTGTACGTGTGTGCATTGTGTAAATGCATGGGAGTGAGTGTGTGGTGCGTGTTCATGTACACGTTCATATGTGTGCGCAGGTGTGTCTGCTGGTACATTGTGTGTATTTGTGTATTTGCATGTGTGTAGCTGTGGTCACAGGCTGCTGATCTCAGGGCCATTGCTTGTTACACAAGGGAGAGCAGCTCTATGAAATTTAGTGTGACAGGATCCCTTATCCCCTACCTAACCCTCTCGAATCCACTGTCCTGTATCTCAAAACTGGTATTCAAGGAATGAGCCTTTGAAAAAAAATCCAATCATTGAAAGTCAGACTCAGAAAGGGAGGTAGGAGATTTCTTTTTCTCCTGGGTGACAGAGAAATCTGTTACCCTGGAAACAGATGGGTGACAAACCCCCGACTCTGAGAGGTTCTGGGACGTGCTGAGGGAACGAAGGTCTCACATTAAAATCAGTGAGGGAAAGACTCACATACAGCACCTCTGTGTGCTCTCTCTCATGTTCCAGAGGACGTAGCCTACATCCTTATCATGATTTATTTTAGTGATTTATAAATTTTTCCTGAACATCTAAATCATTAATGAAATGTTTATTTTTCTTTAGTACAGAAATCTATATCTTACCCTGACCTCCCGAATCAGAATCTTCAATCAAGGATTTATACATTTAGGAAACTCCCCAGGTAATCCTGACACAAGTTAAAATTGAGGACTACTAACCTCATCTGTAGGTGCTGTGCACACCTAGTTCCTTTTTTTGTTAGTGAAGATAGAGATAAACTCAATATTCCTGACACAATACTTCTTTGTGATCATGCCATCGCCATCTCCATGGCCTGTTGTTCACCCTTGGGGCTGTGGAGTTCTTAAGTGCATGGTCAAGTCCCCTGCACCCAGCAGCACTTTAGTGAACTGACATCGGAAGCCAAGATGTCTACCAACCATTCCGTATACTAGAGAAGGGGCACAATGGGATGAAGACAGGCAGAAAGCATGTAGGGCAGTATACAGCTTTGGTTTAGAACCCTGTGTTTAGAACCCTATGTGTGCACACTAATTGATTTAATATATAGTTATTTGAAAAAGGCCAGTCCTCTTTCAAAGCATTTGATTCAGCAAATTTAATCAAAGAAAGATCATCTGATATCATAGAATTTTTTAATTAAGGAAAATTGAATACTCAGTGGTTTTAATTAAGAGGCTATTTATTTGTTTGTTTAAGAAAATTGCACTGTTTTATGGTATAACAAATGGTGACTTAATAGACTTTATTTCTTGGAGCAATTTTATGTTTACAGAAAAGTAAGCAGAGTTCTCAAATACCCCATACTCTCAGTTTCCCTATTATTAACATCTTGTATTAGTGGATTCATTTGTTACAATTAAAAAACAATCCCGGTTCATTATTATTAACTAAAATCCGTAATTTACATTAGGGTTTATTTTTTGTGTTCTACAGTCTATGGATTCTGAGAAATACATAGTATCATATAAACATCATTAAATATCATACAGAATAGTTTCATTGCCCTGAGAATAATCCCTGTGTTCCACCTATTCAGTTCTCTATCTCCCCAGAATGCTCTTAATTTTAAGACAGGAAACACTTTTGATTAAAAAAAAAAAAACAAAAAAACTGGGATTCATTGCACTGTCTATGTCTAAGCCAGGAGCATAGGTGGATTGAAGGGTAAGTATTAACGATTTCATTGTCTTTCTGCTTGAAACTTCATGGATCTGAAAGACAATTTTTATTTATGCAAATAAAAGAGAAATACATTGAGAGAGTGGAGGGAGATGCAAAAAGTAATTGGAAGCCCTGAGAACATAGCTCAGTGCATCTACTTTGAAAAGCTGAAAGCACATAGTTAAAGGTCTCTTCTGAAAGGACTGAGGAAATTGCTTATAAAGGTTCTTCATACCAATGGAGCTTCATATCACTTCACTCAGGGCTCTAGATGCACCCCCAGAACCTTTCTACCTCCAAAATCATGTTACAGGTGCATTTGTACTTTACTATGCAAACCAGACTATAGTGGTGAGAAATCGTTTTACAGTAGATCAGAATTCATATTTTATTTTTATCTTGATCTAACTCGTACGCCATTATCTTTAATAATTACTAACTAGAGAATTGTTTCACTATTTTTTAATAGTAATCACTGTTGATAGTGTCATCAATGGTGTCTATAGAAAAAGGAGTAGAGTCCTGATAAAACCTCCCAGGACAGGTTTCAACCGAAGAGAAGAAAAGCAGCAGCCACAGGTGAGCTCTCTTATGCAGACCCATCTCCCCAACCGAGATCATTGGTCAGGGAAGCCTCTGTCACCAGGGAGGCAGGCACAGGGGTTTTCTGACCAAGGTGCTAACCTACATACAGGGAAGAGTTCAAGCTGTCCCTGCAGGGAAGTGGGGAGGAGTAAGAGGGACAGGTCAGTAGCTTGGAACAGGAAATGGTGTCAAGGCCTCACTTCAGAGATTGGAAACCAAGGTGCAGAGAGGCTGGGGTTTGCTCCAGTCACAGATATGCCCTGGTATCCAGGCTCTTGATCTTCCCACAACTCTGTCTCTCATGCTGGGGGCAGATCATCACCCACAGCCTGCTGCCTTCCAGTACAAGAACCTTACCCATCCCTTTGCCAAGCCAAGAAAATGCATCCTGGTCTAAGTAGGTGGGTAAATCCTGAGAGCCCTTTATGTCCCTCCCTGATTGTATGCCTGTCTCCCCATCCTGCACCTGCCCAACTTCTGAAAGTGTGGCACTAAGAAAGATCCCATGGAGTAATGATGACTGATGTGAGGTCCCTACTAAATTACATATAACCTTGGGCAAATCACTACCCAATAGAGCATCAGACTCTTTATTCAGTAAATGGGATAATTTATCCCCAGCTATCCTACATAGGACCTCTAAATATTGTATAAGGAAACAAAAGTAATTTATAAAATTCAATGTGCTATTTGCACAAACATTTCATTACTTTGATTATTACAAATATAGTTTTAAGTTTTCTAGTGTAGAAAACGAAACACTAGACTAGGAATTCAAATTCATTAGTTTTATTCACAGTTCTGGGACTTAGCAACTTTTCTGGTTCTCATGTTTGTCATTTCAAAAATAGGTATGCCAGGAGTGATGCCAGCAAGATGATAGGTTAGGAAATTCCAGACTCCCTTTATATGTGTGTGTGTGTGTATATATATATATATATATATATATATATATATATATATATATACATATATACACACACACACACACACACACACACACATATACATATACACATACATACAAAGTGTGCCAAAAATGTATACACATTTTAAGAAAAGAAAAAAAATATTAAAATTATGCTGATGGTAACTACTTTGAGCACCTCTTATAATTGCGGAAGTCAAACGTGATTTCTATTCATCTTTTGTTATCGAGCACCTCTTATAATTGCGGAAGTCAAACGTGATTTGTATTCATCTTTGGTTATTGGTATATATTGAGTATTACAATTTTAAGACAGTTTTCCTTTTTTAAAATGTGCATACATTTTTTTGGCACCGTGTGTGTGTGTGTGTGTGTGTGTGTGTGTGTGTGTGTGTGTGTGTGTGTGTATCCGATTGGTTCTGTTTCTTTTTCTGGTAAATGTTGACTAATACACTACCAAAAGAAAGATCATAGATTGACACCGTGAAAAAATAACAGGGTGTAACTATAGTCTGTCTACAACAAACTCACTTTAGATCTAAGAATTCATATATGTTGAAAGTGAAAAGATATAAAATGTAAAAATATAATCTATGAAAATGGTAAGCAAAAGAGAGCAGAGGTGGAGCTATATTAATATCAGAAAAATCTTGAAGTCTTTCAAATAAAAGAAAAACATTACAAGAGACAATGAAGGGCATTATATGTTAAAACAATCAATTTACCAAGAAGATATAATAATTTTAAACATATGTGCACCAAACATGAATGCTTTTAAATATATGAAGCAAACATTTAATTGAAGGAAGAGGTAGACAAGATAATAGGAACATTTAATACCCTACCTTCAATAATAGAGCAACTTGAGAGAAGATCAGTAAGAAATAAAGACTTGAACAACACTATAAATTGAGCCTAACAGGTATACGCAGAATACTCTACCCAACAACAGTAAAATATACATTTATCTCAGGTGCATATGTAACATTCTCCAGGATAAACTATATGTTAAGCCACAAAACAAGTCTTATAAATTTGAAAAATTTTGAAATTATACAAGACATATTTTCTGATTACAATGGAGTGAAAGTAGCAATCAAAATTTGATTGAAAACTTGAAAATTTACAAATATGTAGAAATTAAACAACACTGTAAAGCAATGAATGAGTCAAAGAAGAAACGACAAGGGAAAGCTAAAAATAGTCTGAGATAAATGAAAATTGAAACACAACATTACAGGGCAGATGGGTGGCTCAATCAGTTAGAATGCGAGCTCTGGGCAATGGGGCTGCCGGTTCAATTCCCACATGGGCCAGCGAGCTGCGCCCTCCACAACTAGAATGAAGTCAATGAGCTACCGCTCAGCTCCCGGGTGGCTAAATGGCTCAGTTGGTTGGAGCCTGTCCTCTCAACCACAAGGTTGCTGGGAGTGGGCTGCACCCACTGCAACTAACAACGGCAACTGGACCTGGAGCTGAGCTGTGCCCTCCTCAACTAAGATTGAAAGGACAGCAACTTGACTTGGAAAAGTCCCGGAAGTACACACTGTTCCCCAATAAAGTCCTGTTGCCCTTCCCCAAAAAAATCTTTAAAAACAAAACAAAACAGAAAAAACCCACAACATTCCAAAACTTATGGGATGCAGCAAAAGCAGTGCCAACAAGGAAATTTATAGTTGTAAATGTATACATTAAAAAAAATAGCAAAGTTCTCAAATGAACAACACAATTTTACATTTTATGGAACTAAAAAAAGATTAACAAACTGTAAAGATTTGTGCAGACATAAATAAAATAGACAATAAAAAATAGGTAAATCAATAAAACCAAGAGTTTGTTCTTCAAAAAATATCAACAAATTGACAAATCTTTAGCTAGATTGAGAGCGAGAGAGAGAGAGAGAAAGACTCAAATAACAAAATCAGAAATGACAGTGGGGACATCAGTAGCAACATTACCTAAATAAAATTAATTATAAAAGTATACTACAAACAATTATATGAGAAAATATTGAATAACATGTGTGAAATGAAAAAAAAAAATCCCAGAAATAAACAACCTACCTAGACTTAATCATGAAGAGAGAGAAAATCTGAATAGATCTGCAATCAGTAAGAAGATTGAATCAGCAATAGAAAATCTCCCAACAGAAAAAAAGAAGCCTAGAACCAAATGAATTTACTAGTAAATTTAATCACACATTTAAAGGACTATCAAAATCAATTTTCCTTAAACCTTTTCAATAATTGAAGAGGAGAAAATACTTCCAAACTCATTCTATGAGGCCAGTATTAACCTAATACTAAAGCCAAAGACAATCACGGAAAAAAAAAATACAGACCAATACCCATTATAAATATTGATGCAAAAATCCTCAAGAAAATATAATCAAACAAAATTTAACATCATATTAAGAGGATTATATATCATGACCACATGGGGTTTATTCCAGAAATGCAAGGATAAAAATCACTCAATGTGACATATTAACAGAATGAAAGAAGAAAAAACATGACCACTTCAATTATTTTTCATTTTATTTTTTAAAATTGTTTTTTCAGTAACAGATGACATTCAGTATTATCTTATATTAGTTTTAGGTAGACAGCATAATGTCACGGTGGTAAAGGTCCAGCTGCTTGTGGCATGAAAGCCAAAACTCAAGAGGCCCTAAAGTTGGTGAAAAGAAAAGTAGGTTTTATTCCAAAATGCCAGAATTAAGGGAAGACAGTGGACTCCCTGTCACAAAGACTGCCTTTCTCTTTCAATATTGCCAAAAGGTTTTATAGACATGCAAGGAGGTGCAAAACAATGGAAAGAGAAGTTGGCTAGGCAACTTCAGGAAAAGGCGCTTCCTAGAGGCTATTCTGCACCAGGGTCAGTATTGAATCCCATACAGATGCAAAAAAAAAAAAAAAAAAAAAAAAAAACTCCCAAGTTACTGGGCCAGGTGTGCACACTGGTCTGAAGTAAACAAAACCATTGGAATTGGTATACAAAGTTAATGCACAGTAAACCAACAGAGTCATCAACTTTTGGGGGGAGGAGAGGGAAGCAAAGAAAGGAAAGAAAAAAACTTTCAGAAAGTCCCAAGCCAAACCACTGTCAAATCGAATTATATCAGACGTTTATATTTCAGAAATGGAAGATACAGTCACCTATATCCCTATAGTGGTTGACATTTCTATACTTTATGCCGTGATACTCCGATTAGTCTAGTACTCACCTGGCACTATACATAATTGTTGCAACATTATTAACTATGTACTCTGTGCTATACTTTAATCCCCATGACTATTTTGTAACTACCAATTTGTATTTTTTAATCCCTTCACCTCTTTCAAGAACACCCCAACTCACCTCCCCTCTGACAAGCATCAGTTTGTTCTCTGTATCTATGAGTCTGTTCCTGTTTTGTTCATTTATTTTGTTCTTTAGATTCCACATGTAAGTGAGATTATATGGTATTTGTCTTTCTCAGTCTGACTTTTCATAGTACCTGCTAGGTCTATCCATGTTGTCACAAATGGTAAGATTTCATTCTTTTTTATTGCCAAATAATATTGTATATATGTAACACTTCTTCTATATCCAGTCATCTACTGATGGACATGTGGGTTGCTTCCCTATCTTGACTATTGTAAATGCTACTGCAATGAATATAAGAGTGCATATGTCTTTTAGAATTGGTCTTACGGATTTCTTTGAGTAAATACCCAGCAGTGGAATTGCTTGATAATAAGTAAGTTCTACTTTTAATTTTTTGAGAAATCTCCAAACCTTTTACCATAGTGGCTGTAGATTTGCAATGCCAGCAACGAGTATGCATGAGGGTTCCCTTCCCCCACATCTTGCCAACACTTGTTTGTTAATTTATTGATGATAGTCATCCTGACATGTGTGAGGTAATATCTTATTGTGATTTTCATTTGCATTTCTCTGATTAGTAATGTTGAGCATCTTTTCATCTGTATATGGTTTCTGTATGTCCTCTTTGGAGAAATGTCCATTCAGTTCCTCTGCCTGTTTTTTAATTGGATTTTTTGTTTTCTTTTTGATGTTGAGTTATATGAGTTCCTTATACAGTTTGGATATTAGCCCCTATGATTTTACTGATATGTGGGATATAAAAACTGAAAGCAACAAAAGAACAAGACAAACAAACAAAGAAACAAAAACTCATAGACATAAACAATAGTTTAGTGGTTACCAGAAAGTATGTGGGGAAGGGATGGTAGATGAGGGTAAATGGGTTCAAATATATGGTGATGGAAGGAGAACTGACTCTGGGTGGTGAACACACAGTGTGATATATAGATGACGTAATACAGAATTGTACACTTGAAACCTATGTAACTTTACTAACCATTGTCACCCTGGTAAACTTTAATTAAAAAAAAAACACAACACGATTCTCTCTTTGTCTTTAATCTTTGGCATTTTAAATTAATGTGTCTTAGTGTGGGTCTTAGTTTCATCTGGTTTGAGACTCTCTATGCTTCCTAAACTTGTATGTCTATTTTCATTGACAGATTTGGAAAGTTTTCAGTCATTATTTCTTCAAATATGTTCTCAGTCCCTTGCTTTCTCTTTTCTTCTTCTGGTATCCCTCCAATGCAAATGTTACATTTGATGTTGTCCCAGATATCTCTTAAACTATCCTAATTGCTTTTGATTCTCTTTTCATTTTGATATTCCAATTGGGTGTTTTCTGCTACCTTGTCTTCCAAATCGCCATTTTCATCCTTTGCTTCACGTAGTCTGCTCTTGATGAAGCTTTCTATTGCATTCTTCATTTCTCTTATTGTTTTCTTCCTTTCTGAGTGGTTCATTTATATGGTTACTATGTCCCTTTTTATTCTTATCATCTCTTTGTTGAAGTTCTCACTGAGTTCATGTATTTTTCCCTTAAGTTCATTGAGCATCTTTATAATCAGTGTTTTGAACTCTGTATCTAGTAGGTTGCCTGACTCTATTTCATTTAGTTATTTTAGTTCTTTTAGTTCTTTTTCTGGAGTTTTGTCCTGTCTTTTTATTTGGGACATTTTGGCTGCTTCGCTGTGTTTGTTTCTATGTATTAGGTACATTATTAGGTAGATTAACTCCCAGTCTTGGCTGGGTGGAATTATTTTGTAAGTGTCTTGTGGAGCCCAGTGGTGCAATCTCCCTGGTCACCTGAGTCAGTTGCTCCAGGAGCGTCCCCTGTGTGGGTTGTGTGTGCCCTCCTGTTACAGTTGAGCCTTGATTTCTATTGGCACATCAAATGGGTGGGATTGATCCTCAGGCTGACTAGCTGTGTGGTTTGGCTGTGAAGGGCAGCATATTCCATGGAGTGAGACTCACCCCAGTGGACTCTGGTGCCTGCTGAGACTGCCCTTTGGGTTTGCCTTTTATGGTGCTAATTGGGTGGTGTTCTGATGTGGTCTGAAGCCAACCTCCAAGTATATTTGTTCTGAGGCCTCTTGGGAAGGGCTCTGGTGCAGGCCCAGGTCAGACACTCCTGTGATAGGCCAGGCACTACCTGGTAGGAGGTACAAAGTGATCTTTGGTGGGTCACTTTGAGACAGGTTAGTTAGTATGATTGTTAGGTAGACAGGGGGTCCCTGATGGAATAAACAAAAAAGCAGCCATATCCTGAAACTCCAGGTCCTAGAATGTCTCCTTCACTCCAGGACAGAGACATGAGAATATGCCGTGAGGTTAATAGATAATCTCAAATCCCTTCTGGCTGGACAAAGGAGCAGATCTGATAGATAGGAAAGGGTTGGTTCGTTAATCCCTTCAGGATGAGCAAACAGGACAAACCTAATAGATGAATTACATTAGAAGGCTCCAGCCTCCTTCCCTAAGCAGGCAGGGGAAAGTATAAAAGTAAAAGCCTTTTGCCTTAGCTAGTGGGCTTCCCAATTTTGGGTACCCCCTCCTGCTCAGGATCTGCAGCCTCTTCTCCTGCCTCTAATAAACTATCCTCTTTTTGAAACCTTTTGCCTCTCCCTGGTCCGTGAGTCCATTCTTCGGCTTCATGAGACACGGTCCCGGCCCACACCCAGAAACTTCCGGCAGATCCAACATCATTTACATCAGCTTCCTGTGCTGGACCTGGAGGCACATGGGAGAGGCCATGCTGTGAACCTCGGACAGCTGCCACCAATACTGGGTCTGGGGTAGCTCCACAAAAAGCCCTGGGCACCCAAGGCCTGCTACCACCTGCTGGCTAGCATAAGGTTCAGCAAAAGTCTCACAGCACACTAAGGCCAGCTTCCTCCCCACGTGGGGCCCATGAATCCCTGAGAGTTGTCTAAGAAAAAGTGCAAAACAGGCAGGGGTTTGTTGCTTGTCGAGAATGTGCCCCCGGCATTGTGTGAGTTGGGTGGGCCAGGGCCTTAGGGAGTCACCAGGGCAGAGCAAGTGGTACTCACCAAACCAACACAGAATCAGATTTGGCCATGTGTGGGAGGGCTCAATACAAGAAAAATGGTTCCCACCGGATGGCTGTACAAGAGAAGGATTCTACACAGGGAAATTGGCGATTGTTCCTTCAGTCCTTGCCTTGAAGCCACTCAATTTAGTCTCTTCCTCTATGTCTCTGACTCCTCCTGAGTAACTATCTCTCTGCCATAGCCCAGGGTGAGTGCCTACAAGCCAGTGAGTCTGTGCTCAGGCCCTTTAATAAGAGGACATCTGGGTTTCCCGCAGGCTTCTGTCTCACCGAGATGCTCAGAATTCCCACTGTTTTTCACAGCCAGATATTGTGGGGACCCTTCTTTCTGGCACTGGTACTCTGAGCTGGGGAACCAAATGTGGGGCTGGGGTCCATTGCTCCTATGGGGGGACCTCCGTGACCAAGATATCCCTCCCAATTCTCAACCACCACATGCATGTGTGGAGCCACCGATTCTGTATATCCATCCCTTCTGCCAGTCTCAATGTGGCCTCTTCTTTATATCCTTAGTTATAGGACTTCTGTTCAGCTAGCCTTTTGATGGTTCTCCAAGTTGATGGTTCTGTAATTTAGTTTTAATTTTAATGTGGTCATGGGAGGAGGCAAGCACAGCATTTACCTGTTCCACCATCTTGGATCCTTCCCCCACAATCACTTCAGTTGATGCAGAAAAACATTTGACAAAATTCAACACCCTTTCATTATAAAAACAGTCAATAATTGAGGAGTAGAATGAGACTACCTTGACATAATAAAGTTCATATATGAAAAACCAACAGTGAATATCATACTCAATGGTGAAAAACTGAAAACTATTTCTCTAAAATCAGCAAGAAGAAATGGATACCCACTTTCACTACCCCTATTCAACATAGCCTAGGCAGAGCAAATAGGGGGGGAAATCCAAATTGAAAAGGAGAAGTAAAATTATTTTTGTTTGAAGACAATGTAATCTTGCATGTAGGGAATCCTTAATGATTTTTACCAATAATATGTTAGAATTAATAAACATATTCAGCAATTTTGCATAATACAATATCAGCATGCAAAAATTACTTACATTTTACACACTAACAATGAAAAATTCAAAAATGAAATTAAAATAATTGGGAATACATTTATCTAAAGAAACGAAAGACTCATACACCAAAAACTCTAAAACTTTGCTGAAAGAAATTTAAAATGACAATCAAATGGGCAGACAACTGAGTTCATAGGTTGAAACACTTAATACTGTTAATATCACATTACTACTAAAGTGATTTACAGATTCAGTGCAGTTTTTAACAAAATCTCAATAATGTTTTCTTTGCAAAAATATAAAAACCCATACTAAAATTCATATTAAATTTCATGGAACTCTGAATAGCCAAAAAATCTTGGGAAAATAAAATAAAATTGGAGGTCTTACAATTCCTGATTTAAAATTTAACCACAAAGCTACAGTAATCACAACAGTGTGGTACTGACATAAAGACAGACATAGAAGCCAACAGAATAAATAGAGACTGAAAAATAAGCTTTTGCATATATGATGAAATGGTGTTGGACAAGGGTGCCAAGACCATTTAATAGAGAAAGAACAGCCTTTCCAACATTGGTGATGGGAAAACAGGATATTCACATGCAAAAGAATGAAGCTGGATCCGTACCTTACACCATTTACAAAAATTAACTTAAAATTGATTAAAGACCTAAACATAAGATCTAAAGCTATAAAACACTTAAACCATGGGGTAAAATCTTCATGACATTGAATTTGGCAATGATTTCTTGAATATGACCAAAGGCACAGACAACAAAAGAAAAAAAAACAGATATGTTAAACTTCATCAAAATTAAAAACTTTAGTGTTATCTGAATATATAAAGAATTCCTATAACTGAACAACAACAAAAGCAGATGGCCTGATTAAAAAATAGGCAAAGGATTAAATAGACATTTCTCAAAAAATAAGATACAAATGATCAATAAGCACATGAAAAACTGCTCAACATCACTAATTATTATGGAATTGCTAATCAAAACACAAAAGATACCACTTCATACTATTAAAATGGGTATTGTAAAACAAACAGAAAATAACAAGTGTTTATAAGGATGTGGAAAAACTAGAACCCTGAACATTGCTGTTGGAAATTAAAAATGGTGTCACCCCTATGGAAAATGGTATGGCAGTTCCTCAAAAAATTAAATTTAGAATTACCACATAATTTGTCAATTCCTCTGGATATAACCCAAAATAATTGAAAACAGAAATTCAAACAGATATTTTTTTACACCTATAGATGTTCATAGCACCATTATTCACAATAGCCAAAAGGTGGATGCCACCTGAATGTCTATGAACAGATGACTGTATAAACAAAATGAGGTTTATACATACAATATGATGTTATTCTACAACATGGATGAGTCTTGAAAACATATTCTAAGTGAAATAAGCCAATCACAGAAGAGTAAAGATTGTATGATTCATCTTATATGAGATAGCTAGAATACTCAGATTCATAAAGACAGAAAGTAGAATAGTGGTTGCCAGGTGCAAGGGGGAGAGAAGAGTAAGGAGTTTTATTGTTTAATGGGTATGGATATTCAGTTTGTGAAGATGAAGTTTTGGAGATGGAAGGTCATAGTGGTTGTATAACAATGAGAATTTGTTTAATGCTACTGAACTGTACACTTAAAACTTGTTAAAAGGATATTTTACTTTTTATATATTTTACCAGAATTTTTTAAAATAGGCATTCAAACAATAATTATTACATTGCTCATCCATCCATCTGTTAATTTATTCAATCAGCATTTACTGAGTGTCTACTCTGAGTCACTGGGGTAGATCAGAAAATATATTCCTTGCAATTTACTGTCAGGAAAACAGATACATACATACATACATACATACATAAAATTAGTGTGCCAATTTCAGAAAGAGATAAGTGCTATGAAGTAATCCAAGAAGTGTAATGAGAGAGAGAGAGAGAGAGAGGTAATGATATTCCTGCTGAAGCCTCAGTGACAGCAAAGGGACAGCCATGTGCAGACCAGTGTAGAAGACTTCAGACAGAGGAACAGCAAGTACAAGCCAGTGAGACATAGGGACAGTGAGAATGAGAGTGTGCTGTGACGTAGTGAGAGGTGTGCAGCTGAGCTAGGGGACTCAGGGGGCATCAGCTGTTATGGTGTCTGTAGAATTCTACTCACGTGTAATGGAGTGTTGTGATCTTATTTACACTTCAGAAAGTCACTCTGGCTCCTGAGTGAGTAATAGATTTTTATTTTGAAGAGAAAGGGAGGGAAGCTAGGTAAAGAGGTTATTGTCTTGTCCAGGTAATAAATGATGGTAGGTTGAATGAGACTGATCATAGTGGAGATGGGGGAAATGGTTGAATTAGGGAAATATTTCTACTGTTGAGTCAAGAGGATTTACTTGTGGACTATACCACTGTTGTTGATAGAGGAATATTTTTCCGGTGAGTCTCCAAATGATGTAGATGGTGTTGTATCTGTCGGCAGTTTCTGGGTGTAGGCCAGGATTGTGTATCCTGAGACTGAAGAATGGAAACACAGACCCAGGAGAGGCAAAGAGTTTTAAAAAGAGGAGAGTTTATTGAAAGCAAAGGGTCAGAGCTCCCGAGCGGGAGGGGTCGCGAATGGGGGTGCCCTGTGACTGAGGCAAAAGCTCTTACTTTTATACCTTCCCTTGCCTATTTGGGGAAGGGAACTTGTTTGAAGAAGGGAACTGGCACCTTCTAATGAAATTCGTCTACCAGGTTTGTTCTGCTTGCCCATCCTGAAGGAATTAGCAAAGTAACCCACTCTTATTTATCAGATCTGCTCCATTTGTCAAGCCAAAAGGAATTTTATAATTCACCTCAAGGCCTTGTTACATTATGTCCTGGAGCGAAGGAGTGATTTCAAAACCTGGAGTTTAGGATATGGCTGTCTTTGTTTATTCCACCAGGGACCTCCCTGTCTACCTAGGGACATGATAACTATCCTGTCTCATTGTGAGGGAAAGAGAGAAACCAAGGATCTCTCCTAGGCTTTTGGTCAAGGATGTGTGGACAATAGTGCCATTTACAGAATTGAGAAAGACCTGAGAAAAATAGTTTTTGGACATGAGGAATCAACAATTTTGTCTGGACCTGCTCAATTTGAGATGCTTGCAGAAGAGGGGAAGTTAGATGGATACATGAACCTAGAGTTCAGGAACAAAGGGCTGAAGATACAGATGTGTCGGTTATCATGCAAAAGAACAGAGCCGTGGAAATCTTCACAGAGAAAAGGGACAGAGAATGGAGAACTGACAAAAAGACACTGAAAAGAAATGCCAGTGGATAGTGTGGCATGCCAGAATTATAAGGAGGAGAGCATTTCAAAAGGGAAGGATGCTGAAGATGTGAGGATTCAGACATAACAACAGTGCAAATTTGTAAATTGTAAGATGTTGTTCAGATGTTACCAACAGGGTGTTCCTGGGATAGCAGACTGAATGAGTGGCACAGCCAGGAAGGAGAAGGCCAGAAAATCCCCAGGACTCCAGTAGAGGAGGCTCAGCTGCAAGTTCAGGAGTCATCTGATTAGGAATTCCAGGACAGTTTCCACAAGCCGGGGACTAGTTAAACCATGCTCCCCCCCATTCCTTCTGTTTTTCCAGAGCAGCTGGGAAGCTCCCTCATTCTGCTCAGGGTTCAGAGACCTGAGAAGACAACTCCAACGAGAGGAAGCTACCTGTCATGCAGGGTGTCACGCGGGGTCTCTGGTCCCGCTCCCCACATAAGAACGCAGGATATGGTGAGGCCAAAAAGGAACACCCACGGAGCCATAGGTAGGGGAGTCATACCACTATGTTCTCGCTGGTGGCTGGGTTGGAGACACAGGAAGCAGGAGCCACACTATCCACAACCTGCCGTCCACTTCTCTCTGCCAACCCACCTCACTTGCTAGCTGCAATACACTGTGCTAACTGCAATCCATTCTTGCTACCTCAGCCACCATCTTCTTGCTAGCCCCCATTTGCTGCTAGCGAAGCCACGGCCATTATATTAGTGGCCAATGGCTCACTGGTTACAGCTCACGGCCAACTAGCTACAGCTGATGGCCATCCAATCACAGTTGATGGCCATTTACTACCTGAGCCAGCACCTTTCCACGTGAGGGCGAGAGCCTGGAAACTGCACTCCTGGCTCTGTCCCCACACTACCTCTGTTCTCAGTGTGAGAAGGGTAAGGCTGCTGAGCTGAGTTTGCAGAGCATCCTGCTTCCCAGGGATGCTGAAATCTGGAAGCCTCTCAGGGGCAGTTGTTACCGGAAAGTGGGCCCTTCTCGGTTCTGTGTCCAGGTTCTTGGCCTCTTGTGCAGTGAATTGAATGAGATACCAGGGTAAAGCAGTGAAAGAGCAGTTTATTAGAAGAAAAAGTACACTCAAAGAGATAGAGGCGGGCTCGAGCAGAAAACAGGGGCTCAAGGACTATTATTAGAAGGGAAAGTACACTCCAAAGGGTTTGGAGCGGGCCCCGAGCAAAGGCAAGGCTCAGAAGGCTGAAGAGGCTGTGACTGGTGGGGACTTGGAATTTTCATCTCTTTTTTTCTGTAGAATGGGCTGTTCCTTTCCAACAGTGGAACCGCTTGATTGACATCTGTGATTGACAAGAGGCTATTACCTCATCTTTTTAAACTGTGCATGTTATTCCCAGAATTTAGTCTGTTATAATGATATTAATGAACTCCTGGGCATAGATATGATATTATAATGATGGTATAATGAGGCCAAGGTGAAATGAAGGTCGTTGTGGTCTTTACTGCGCAGGTGTGCGTGACCGGTTTAATCTACTTGGGTATTTTGTACCCATTTGTCTCCCATAAGGGTAGATAATTATAGTGAAAAGGGGAAGTTTGGGGCAGAGAGGGGAGGTCTTTTGGGCGGTCCTATTCTGGGGGTTTGTGCAGGAATGCAGAGACCTGATGCCTATCTCTAACTGCCTGCCTTGTTTTCCTCTTGAGAGATGTGATCCTCATAATATCTCTATGGGAAGTTGAGCGACAGGGAGTCTTTTCTTCTGTTATCTGCTTCCTGCTGGGTAGGGACATAAAGCTGTCCCTACCTATTGGGGATTCACAAACCCTTGCCTTATCTGATCTCAGATGAGAGGGAGGGGTCTTGAGATCCTCCTGAAAGACTGAGATCTGCTTGGAAGGCCATGTTGGCTTCTTTGCTTAGAACAGGTAATCTCTCTGAGTATCATCTCTATCCCCAAGGCCCCTAAATGAAGAAATAGATTTTGGTTAAACAGAGTTAAAAGTGTTGGCCCAAGAAGCAGGGCCCAAAGCCATTGACACAAGGTGGCTGTGTGATAGAAATTCTGCTTAGCTTGGTGGAGCCTGTGGCCTTCTCCTCTGGTTAATCCAGTTATTCACGTGGCAGTGTTCACCCAGGAGCTGGGCCTAGAATGGCCTCGAGCAGGGGACAGGGGACTTCCTATGATACAGGCTAGGAACAGTCTTCTGTTTAAGACTAAAAAGCTGATTTGAAAGGTGATGAAGATCAGGAAGTAGGGAGCTAAGAAACTGGGGGAAAGGAAACTTAGGAAAGGGAGACTTAAAACCCCTATAGGAAAGAAAACAAAAACTTTTTCAGAGGGGAGGTGTACTCGCTTGGCCCATATCACAGGGAGAATTTTCCTCTTCCAGAATGGACATGTCTTCATAAAAGGCCAAGAGATAGAGAAACTCAGTGCCTGTTTGTGGAGGAGTTTCTTGAGGCAAATACTTGCTGCTGGGAGTGAAGCAGGATGCCAGCAAGGGAAGCTCAGCTTTATGAGATGGCTTGACTCCAAGACAGTTCTTGTACTGCCTTAGGAGGACCATCTTACCCTTCAACCCTAAGAAATGTAAGCGTTGTCAATTGGTAAGGGACAGGATGGGTTTTTTTTTGTTGTTGTTGTTGTTGTTGTTTTGGTGTGGTGTATTTTTTTTGTTTGTTTGTTTGTTTTGAGCAAGTTACACTAGGGCTGAAGGATTAGGAAAATCATGATTTTGGACATCCTGGGATCTAGAACATGAATCGATCTATACAACAGGAGAACAGAGAACATAGGTCGCCAATGAGGTAGTGATGTTTGGATACATACATAAGCTGTCTCTAAATTCCTATGTGTCTGAGTAGGTGCAGCCTTGGATATACCTTGTAAATGATGTTGAAAGAACAAGTGTTTCTGTTCTAGTTATCAGAAAAAGCATGCCCTCTCCTCTCTACTACACTGATAGGATCTTTACCTTCTTGGGGCAAAGAAAGTTAATGCTATTGATTATTCCAGTGACAAGGGCTGGTGCTTTATACAAGTTTCATTTTTAAACTTCTGGGTCCTCCTTGCTCCCAAATTCTGACTGTGACATAGGAGACAATGACCAGAGATGAATTACATTACTGTCTTCCTGGGGCAGGGACAGAAATGCGTACACATGTCCTCCAACCCTAAGAGCACAAGGCCTCAATGACAGCCTCCACCAATTCAGACATCCATGCACTGTGTTTACACCACAGCCTTGCCTCAGTGTGTATGTATTTCTCAGCTGTTTTCTAATGATCTGTTTCAGTGCACACATCGGGCTTCTGCCTCTACCTTTAGAGAGCAAGAATGAATGGTACAGCAGTAACAACAATGTCATAAATACTCGCCATGCACCAGACACTATGATGGGTCCTTTGTATATAACATCTCATTTAATCAACACTCTAAGTAGAAACAATAAACTTCATTTTGTGGAGACAGAGAGGTTGAGTGACTTACCTGGGTCACACAGCTGGTAAACTCTATCTCAGGTCTGAATGACCATAAACCCAATTATCTTACTCTCTGTGCTATGCTGTGCTTTACCTGCCGTTTCCTTTCCCTTTGGCCCCAGCCAGATGGCATGGCTCTTAGTAGCAACCCCAGTTGTCCCTGAGACCCAGCACCATGGGAAGCTCTCAGTGGGAGGCTGGCTTGGGAGGCAGAGGAAAAACTATGGGGAGAGCTAGTGCTGGTCAAAACTACGAGGCCTGTTACCTTCTTCCCCATAGTTATCTACCAAGTAGAAAAGAGCTTGTCATGCAGGGTGGCACGCGGGGTCTCTGGTCCTGCTCCCCACATAAGAACGCAGGACATGGGCATTCCCCAAGGCCTTCCAGAGTCAGTTCTACCTCATTCCATGCCTCTTCCAGATAACAGCCAGGTACCCAAACTTGACTTTTCCTAACATGATGAGGTCATACACCCCTCTTCTGGACTGCGCTGCCAGATTCCTCTGATGCTTTCCCCACTGTCCCCTGCAGCTTGATATCATATTCCCCCAACACCACAGCCAAAAGCACAGTTCTGTGTTCCATATTCATAGATAGTCATAAATTCCACAGCGTCACCTTGGCTAATGCCCTGTTCAGACCTCTGCAGGCTCTGAGCACAGCAGCAAAGACAGGCTTTACAGGTTCACTCTTGCATCCAGGTGAGGGGTAGAGAGAGAAATGGTACCAGAGACAGGGAGGTTTGTGCTACTGGCCAGAAGAAGCACAGTGAGGGGCCCTGAGCAGAGCATTAGCCAAGAACCTGGGAAAACTCCCAGGAGTTTTGTTCTCAGAGTCCCCAGTCCAGAGCAGAGGGTCCTTCTCACACAGTGACTTGAAGCTGCTTTATGCCTGACTAAGACGGGTGGCTGGGTGAAGGGAGCAGCTTCTTGGAAAGAAGTGGCCCAACCAACTCCTGATAAGCTATTGCTGGGACCACATGAAATAAGAGCCTTTGAACCTCCTTGCTCAACCCAATTAAGAAGCCAAACCCCCTGGATATATGAAAATCCTCTGGATGCCCCATGGCCTGCTATAATGAAGCGTACTGGATGCTCATTTAAATCTAATTTTACTTAATCCCTCTGAGCCTCAGTTTCCACATCTGTGCTAAATGCCTTTCAAATGATACCTCTAAGTATTGTTTGCTAGATGGTTACAAACAGGTGGCTCCTGACTTACCCCCTGAGATCCAGGCTACAAATGGTCCAGGGACATCCCCTGCTGAGTGGGTCAGGGTCCCCTTAAGTGCCTCATAGGGAGAGGCCTGGGGGACTGGCGGGGATGCATCTGAGGCTGTGGGATCCTCACCCTTGGGAGCAAGGGCCTGGAGAGCTGGTTTCTGTGTCCTCATGCCAGCTCCTCTCTGTGCTGTTCTCAGGGCCTCCAGTGCCACTGCCACCCTGGCAGATGTGTCATACCTGCAGCATATCCCCTTGAGCATGCAATTCCTCTGCCCTCTACCCTCCACCAGGGAGCCAGAGGTCTACACCATCAAGACCAGCAAGATCAGAGATTCCTGCTACCCATGGCTACAGACAACTCCTTTGAGTGGGGGGAGGGAGGTGGTCAGAAAAAATTGCACAAAGCACATCCAACATCTGCTTCAGTTGAGTCTCCAGAAAAGACAGGGGAAGATATTTATTGTCTGGTATCCCCAAGCCCATGGCCTCAAATTACTCCTAAATCCACAGGTAGGATTTAGGGGAGGATTTGGGAAGTGAAATGAACGCTCCAGCAGCTGGTCTCTTCTTTGCTTTGCCCACATGTCTCTATACTCCTGTATCCCAAGAGCTTTGAACACCTGGCCACTGCACTGCACTGCACCTTCGCAGCCTTTTTGCCAAGCAGCCACAAAGATCTTTAGGTCTGAGCACCACTGCCAGAGACTTAATCAGCAAAATCAATATCACATCAGCACCTGCAGGCCGCAGGCCTCACAGCCCCTATACTACTGTACTCATATGCCCGAATGCCTTGTCAGTTTCTGGCAAAGATATTCCGAGCTATGCATAAATTCATTCAGCATCAATGACTTCTTACTGCTTATCAAACAAAGCCCAAAACTTTTCTTCTGGCATTCAGGACTCATAATATATTGGCCCATCATTTTTCCAGCTTCATCCCCAATGACCTCTCTCTGTTCAGTGAGTTCTTTAGTAATGCAGAACTCTTGTTTTTGCCAAATATTTTTTCCTTGTGAGTCCTTGCCTGGCATATACTATTCTTGATGGGGGAATATTTTTTCTGTGATTACCCAACTGATGTAGATGATGTTGGATCTGCCAACAGTTTCTGAGTGAGTGCCGGGATTGTGTCTCGTGAGACCAAAGAATGGAAACACGGACTCAGGAGAGGCAAAGAGGATAGTTTATTGAAAGCAAAGAGTCAAAGCTCCCGGGCGGGAGGGCTCCCGAATGGGGGTGCCCTGTGACTGAGTCAAAAGCTCTTATTTTTATACCTTCCCTTGCCTGTTTGGGGAAGGGGAGCTGTTCGAAGAAGGGAACTGTATGAAGAAGGGAACTGGCGCCTTCTAATGAAATTTGTCTACCAGGTTTGTTCTGCTTGCCCATCCTGAAGGAATTAGCAAAGTAACCCGCTCTTATCTATCAGATCTGCTCCATTTGTCAGGCCAAAAGGAATTTTATGATTAACCTCAAGGCCTTGTTACATTATGTCCTGGAACGAAGGAGTGATTTTAAAACCTGGAGTTTTAGGATATGCCTGTCTTTTGTTATTCTACCAGGGACCTCCCTGTCTATCTAGGGACATGCTAACTAACCTGTATCATTCTCACTGCTGAAAACACATATTCCCTCTTCTATTTCTGTTGCCTGATTTCTACTAATTTCCACAGGGAGCAGTGTCATTAAATGGAAAATGCACTAACCTCAGAATTAGACAGACATGGGTTCACTTTGCCATTTGCCAGCCAAACTTAGGCAAGTTCCTCACCACTGAGAACCTCATTTTCTTCAGACTCTCAGGGCTGTGGTGAGCATTAGCTAAGATAATAAACAAAACATTCAACTCAACTTGTGGCATGGAGTAAAGGTTCTTGGTAACTGCCTATCATGATTATTTAAGAGAAAGCACCTCACCTGATGTGCCATAGATACCATAGATATTGGGTATTGACTGAAATGTCTTTCAAACTTCCTTCAAGGAGCGCTTCCAGTAACAGACACCTCTTCTAAGGAATCTTTGCCCCAAACCAATACCATCTACTACATTCCTCACCCAGAAAGATATTTCCCTTCTACCAGAGCTACTTGTGGTTTTGTCATGGTTGTTCTACATGGTGCGTGTGATGACTGGCTTTCGTTGTCATACATTGTCTTTGTGTGGTGTCATCCACCATTCAACATCCATTACTGCTATTTGGACCTCCCAGGAATTCAGTGTTGGGTTGGGAGTAAGGAGTGTAGAAATGACCAAAAGAGTAGTACAAACACAATTTCTACCCCACTGTTAATATAAGAATCTTCTTTCCTATTTTCTTCCCCCCACCCCCATCATTCCATAAGCCATTTTTTCTGAAATTAGACATTTTTTTCTATTTTATCTCTATGTTTAAAATTTTCCTTCTGCCTTATAAAGACATTCTGACAAATACTCAGAATAGACTAGGATGATGAATAAGTTCCTTCAAAGCCATCTTGATTTAAAAAACAAAACAAAGTGTAAACATAAAACCCAATGTAGAGCAGAAATATTCCTTAGGGAAAGAAAACAACCCAAACAAACAGGTGACTTGGATTTCAGCTGTGCAAATAAGGCCTGCGGAGAGACAGCTGTGTGACTGAATTAAGTAGGTGCTTTCTGCTTGATGGGCTTGGTAACAGATTACTGCTATATATTCTATATTAATCCCACTTTCACCATAGCTGAGAGGAGCAGGAATCTGCCTTTATGAGTGTGCAATGCTTGACTCTATCCTCCAAAGTTGTCGGGTGAGATACATGCAGGATCTGTCCTAGCTGTGTGTCACAGCCCCTGGAGATCTGAAAGGGCTCACACTACAGATAAAGAGATTGAGGCCTGTCTCAAGAGAAATTGCCCCAGGTAGTTACCCTGATGCCCTTCATTTGTAGATAGCTTCACACTTGTTTCCCCAGTTTGTCCTTGTGATGTGGGCAGAGAGCCAATGAGCTGAACCACATGGGATTCTTTGACAATCACTTGAAGATTCAGTCGAGTAATAAAGATGGGCTGGGATATTTATTCCAGGAGAGCAGGACTTTTGTCTGTTCTGTTCATTATTTTATCTCCAATACCTAGATCAGTGCTTAATTGTCACTGCCTGCGCAGCCAGGAGGGCTAGGCTTGAGGGGCAAGGGCCAGGAGATTGAAAAAAGACACGGAGATGGAGGTCCACCTTCCATGGATGGCAGAGCAGAGGCACAGTCTTTATTTCACACACAGTTTTTATACAGTCTTAGAATAATTGTCTATACAAACAAGTATTAGCAGAACAAGCAGGTATCAGTAGAACATTTTGTTTTGTGTATTAGCAAGTTGGTATGTCTGTGGCTGCATTAGTGTTATCTTGTACTTTCTGGGAAGATGCTGAGGCGAGGCTTTCCATGGGAATGACCTTGCAGGCTGCAAGGCCCTTGTCAGCTTACAGCCTGCTCCCTACACTTAATGGTAGGAGCTCAAAAGATTTTTATGAAATGAATGAAGGAGTGAATTGAACAGTCAATGGATAAGCCTTATATTCCATACCAGAGGTACAACTAAAGTTTATAAATAAATAAGTGAAAGAAGAAGACATCAGCAGTAGCATGTGCCTTTATAGAAATGCTAACATACATGAGTGGGTGGAGGGACTCAGGACAGAAAAGCCAATTTAGGAATGGACTGAGCAATCTCAGCCATGCTTGCTGAATAGAAGGACCCATAATCTTGATTCAGGCTTACCCTCCTGAGGGTCCTTCCACCTCTGGGTTCCTTCCAACCCCTTCCAAACTTTGACAAGCGTTGGCCATTTCAATAGGTACAGAGGTGTCTCTGAGATGGCACCTGAGTCTCTCTAGGAAGACCCTCCTCCCTGCCTGGAGATGACTGTGTTATCTGTGCCCCTCTTCCTTCTAGGTAGCTTTCCCAATGGAACTGACTCTCCAGGGTGAGAGCTGTAACTCCAGGGGAAGATGATCAAGCACCAGAGAACTTTCTTCTGGCAAACACAGAAACAGAGCATTAAGGGGTCTTTTTCTTCCACCCTTTGAGGGAAAAGGTTCACAAAGGAACTTCTTGGTGATGGCCAGGAAAGGGAGAGGCTTCTCTCCAAAGACAATGAACACCATGTCAGAATAAATTTCTACCCATGAGTATATTTTATTGCAGGACCATCAAGATAACATTGTTGGACTCTCCGTGTCAGCTACATCTCTGCCTAATTTGCATGTTCTGCCAGCTCCTCCGCTCTAGTGCTAAGACACAGCTGGGTCTATAAGGGGCAGTTTGGAAAGAATCAGCGCAAATCGTTTGCCAACATCGAGACTGGAACAGCCTGGGTCTTCCTCCCTTTCATTCATGCCCTCTTTCTATTAAAGAAAAACTATTTATGACACTTGTTTAAAATTATAAGGAAAACTTTATTCAAGAGGGACTTCTACAATGGGGTTTTGCGGTGGGGGAGAGAGATCAGACTCAACTCTGGATACAAGGACAAGCGGGGATTTACGGCCAAGGAACAGGGTGAGGTTCAGTGGATGGAAAATTACTAAGAGGAAATAAAAGATAGGGGGAGTCCATGGCAATGAGATATTGAGAGTGGTGGTGAGAAATTTGATCAGATATCAAGGGTGGGAAATTTTCGCTAAACTGACCCAACAGAATTCTTTGCTAAAACTGGACTAAGTTGGCCAAGGACAGAGCCCAAGATCTGGGCCTAGTTTACAAGAAGACTCAGAGGAACCTGACTCAGGTTTGGTCAAAAGGGGAGACTTTGTCACCTCCAGGCTGAAGAGTCCTGGAGAAAGACAGTCCCTCCAGATACGGCCAGAGCTTACACCTCTGTGTGGGAAGGGTTGCTCCTGCCGCAGTTTACCACTGGCCTTGACCAATACTGAAGTATTGTACTGAATGCTTCGTGGACACTTATCTGACTCAGAGCAGAGGTTCTCAGAATGTCGTCCCCAGATCAGCAGCACAGCATCATTTGAGAATTTATTAGAAATGCGAACTTTTTGATGCCACTCCACTGCTACTAAATCAGTAACTATGGAAGTGGGGTCTTGCAATTATGGTTTAACAAGCCCTCCGGTGATTCTAATGCATGCTGAAGTTTGAGAACCACTGCTGTGGAACAGTCTCAGTCATACAGAGACCCTCCAGAGTGGCTCATGGCTGAGGAGCCAGGATCTCAGGGAGGCTTCTGTGGCTTATTAGAGAAAAAGATGGCTTTGGTGACAGATTTCAGACAGAACTGAGTTCAAAACATCCCTCTGCCCCTCTCATGGTGGGTGATATTTGGTGAGAGGCTAAAACATTTGGATCCTGAGTTTTCTTCTTTGTAAATCAGGGACAATACTTCCTGTTGTGTTTTCTTTGGAGCATTGATGGGAGGAACAAAGGAGACAGTGCAGGAGAAATCATACAGATTATAAAGTATTGTACAATGTTGTTATCAAGATGCAGTCGAGTAGTGGTTTTGAGCATAAACTTTGGAACAAACACGCCTGAGTTTTAACTTCAACTTTGCCACTGGTCAGATGTGGTCTTATGGTGAATTAATTAATCTCTCTGTGCATTAGTTTCCTCATCTGTAAAATGCAGATTTGTTTGTACCGATCAATGTGAGGATTACATTAGTGAACATAAGGTAAGTACTTAGAACTGTGCCTGGCACATAGTTAATGTTATATAAAGGTTTGCTATTATGATTATGAATTATTACTATTGTTTTTAATATCTGAACTCTAAATAAGATAGCTGCTAGTCCCAATAGCCATCAGGATTAGGATTCCATGTTTATCCTTCTTGGAGTATTAACTGAATCATAAGGTATGGGAACTGGCGGGGACTATAGATGCTTCTCCTTCACACATAACTATTACTCACTGAGCACCCAGTCCCGATCAGGCTCCATTGCAATAGGTGGCCCGCACCATCTGTAGTTCTCATAGTGACCCCCATAAGATGAATATCATTATTCCTCATTTTACAGATGCGGAACCCAAGCTCAGGGAGGTTAAGAGACTTGCCCATTTTCAAACTAATAGGTGGCAGAGCTGGGATATGAACCCAGATCACTCTGACCCTAAAACCTACCCACATGTTATACAACTTTCTCATGTATAAATGTATAAACCAATCACTAGACAGGTGGTAATTGCCTAAGGACCCAAACATGTGTTCCTAACTCCTATTCAGGTGCTTCCTCGTGGGTCTATGTTCTCTAAATGTTTAAATAGAAATAAATACTAAGTCAATAATTAGTTTTGTTTTCATTACAGACCCTACCTTGTGGTTGTGTGGTTCTCTTGGTTGTGTTCATGGTATATATTTTTTCTCTCAAACATCCCTGTGCTTTCTAGGGAGGCTAACTGAGGTCTGGATAGGGGGTGGTAGTGGCAAGCTGAGCAGAGAAGTCAGGAGAAAAGCCAGATCTTCTTCATCAGTCTCCAGATCTGGATGACCACATCTGGGTGAGATGCCTCTCTCCAGTCTTGAATCTTTAGATACTTGGAGAAGCACATAGAAATTTATAAAAAGTGTGATCTTGCTGTGTTGACCTTTAGACTCCTGATTCTCCAGAGTTAAAATTGTGAAAATTCCAAACACAAGACTTGTCCTTTCCAGTGATAAGACTGACTAGCTAACTTAGTAAAGCCATTTCGTTTGCTATAGGAGAAATGGATCAGGACTGATCCAGCCTTCCAGAATCCCAAAAGGCACCTAAGCACAGAACCAGCCCATCCAGAGCAATTTTTAGCCACATAGTGTGATACCTTCTTTTCCCTATGATTTTTCTGTCTCCCATTTCATACCCTCTATCCATCCATTTATTCATCCTTTTATCACAAGCAACTTATTTATAGGTTTTGTCCTTGCTGTTCCCTTGACCTAGAGCCTTCTTTTCTCAGAGGTCCGTTGAGTTTATCTTCATTTATTCCCTCAATATACTCAAATTTCACTTGCTTAGAAAGGCCTTCCCTGACCACCATATATAAAATAGCACCTTTCTCAATATTACTTTCTATCCCATTTATTCTTTATTTTTCTATTATATATTGTTTACAAGAGGACAGGAAATTTGTTAGTGTCATGCAAGATTGTTTGTTATATCCTACTACAAAACAGTGCTAGATGTGAAATAAACTCTCAACATATATTTGTTAAAGGATTGAGTCAAAGAACAAATTGGATGTTACAGCTAAGTACATGCTATCTATAAGAAGAGCTCTTTTGGAAGATTATATGCTTAATTCCAATGATGTGGTCTTTGATAACATCTTTAAATAATAATTACTCACTTGTGTTTAGCACTTGTGCATGCTAGACATGCATATATGTATATATATTTATCTCTAACTCATTTTTTGAATTTGCAAATAGGGTGATGTCATCCCCACAATTAAGGTGGAAAAAAAGGGTTTCACAAAATCACCCAAGGTCAAGGCTGGTAGGTCAAGGCTTTTGACTCAGTGCTTCTGTGGCCTATTTCCTTTCCTCTACTAAACTCTGCCTTTCATCCTAAACTTTTCTGTCAGGGAAGCTTCCAACGGTTGTTTTATGAGCTACACATGGAGACCAGTACCATCACCTTATGGCCACTTTGACCATGTCTTTAGCGGCTTTATCACCAGCCTTGTTTAATTTGGTACCCGATGATTTTAACAGTTTCAGAAAGGGAAATACACCATCACAAAGCAGATCTTTGCCTGAAGAGAGGAGCTAATGTACTTCTGAAGGAAATTCCAAGACTTTGGTCCCCAAATGATCATGACAGTGGTTTTCATGGGGAAAATACTTTTGAGGGAAAAATGCATTAAATTTTTTTTTTTTTTTAATTGGAGAACAGTGTGTTTCTCCAGGGCCTGTAAGCTCCAAGTCATTGTTCCTTCAATCTAGTTGTGGAGGACACAGCTCAGCTCCAAGTCCAGTCACCGTTTTCAATCTTAGTTTCAGGGGACGCAGCCCACCATCCCGGCAACCTTGTTTTTGAGAGCTCACGCTCTAATCAACTGAGCCATATGGCTGCCTCTCTGAAAGCTCAGCACCAGCTTGTTTTCTTCAATCTAGTTGTGGAGGGCGCAGCTCACTGGCCTATGTGGGAATCGAACTGGCAACCCTGTTGCTCAGAGCTTGCGCTCTAACCAATTGAGCCATCCGGCTACCCCGAAAAATGCATTTAATTGTACAAATGATGTTGTGTTTGTCTTAAAAAAAAAAGATAGTTCTGGACTTCATATTGATTCTATAATGGGTAATTATCTGTTAGTGGCTTTTCAAAAACCAACTAAAACAATGGGACAATTTTTAAACAAATATCAAATGAAGTTTACATATAATTTAGCAATACAATCACAGTCTATTGACTGGCATCAGTTCTGAAAATTACAAAGAAGTCCATTCATTTCTGAGTTTCTACCAAAGTAATTCCCTGTCTTCTCTAAGTTCTAGAAGCGAAGGGACAGAGCCATGACTCGAAGACGACCCTTTCTAACATTTCTGCCACATAAAATGAAATAAATGCCTTATTTGATCAAAATACTTCATTAACTCTCTGTTGATGGAGAAATTCAGTTGTGTTCAAAAGAAACACACGTTTTATGAGAACAAGGCACTGCTAGATCTACCAGAATTGAAGATTCATGTCTTAACACTGGGGATATTACAGTATGTAGAAGAACCAAAGATACAGACAATTGTATTGGAACATGACAAGGATTTCTCTAGAGCAGGAGTGTTCAAACTTTTTTCAACGTTTTTCACCAATGCCATATACAATAAAATACACAAACAGCCGGGCCACTCACTCGAGGTGAAGTACATATTGCCTCACCTGGTTTATTTAAGTAAACTAAATATAGTTTTGGAATTTGCTGCGGGCCAATTAAAAATGGATTGCGGGCCGCAGTTGGCCTGCGGGTTGCAGTTTGGACACCCCTGCTCTAGAGGGTGTTCTCATAACACAGAGAAGGGAATAGAACCATTGGGAACCATTGAAAAAGTACCTGCATTGAGTCTTGAAAGATGTTAATAAGAACAATAATAGTTAACATTTATTGGGCCCTTGCTGTGAGCCAGACACTGAGCTAAATGTTTAAACATATTTTCTCATTTTATTCCCACTATGGACTCATGAGATAGGAATTATTATTCTACTTGCTTTATGGCTGCTGCCATTGATGCTCAAGATCATTTTACTAGTATTGGGCACAACTGAAATTCAAACCCTTATCCAATGGAAGCCCAATGGTGCTCTTAGCCTCTATTTCTCAGAACTGGAGCTAACTGGACAAGGAGAAAGGGCTCTCTGCATGAAAGAAATGCATAGGCAAAAGAATGGCAGCACTTTTCCTAAGTACCTTACATGAACTAACATGTTTAATATGAAAAACAAGTCAATGGGGGAATAAATATATACAGTTAACAGGTCAAACTCTACAGCACAGAGTGGTTAAATACTTGCCAATTGTCACACAACTGGTAAAGGCAGAACCAGGTTTTCAAACCAAGATGAGTCATCACAAGAGACTGGGCTTTCAGCACAATGTGTTTGAGGAATAATAAGCAGACATATAGAATAAAGGGAGAGTGGACAATTGTGAGTGCTGAGGCCCAACGGGTAGGTGAACATGGAGGGCAGCACACCCAGGGGACCCGAGTGCTATGACAGTGAGCTTGAATGTTTTCCATTAGGAGGTGGGATGGGACACTGAAGCATCAGGGTAAGTACTCAGGTTTATATATCAGTTAGATCCACTTGGACATAGTGTGGAGGGCAGACTCATATGAACAAGTCTGGCCATGAGAAGACCAACTAGAAGACTGATGCACGGATCTAAGTGCCAAATAAGGGTAGGTCTGAGAAAGGATAGTTTCAAGGATGATAGAAGAAATGAAGGAAGGGAGGCAAAGGGGATATCTCTCTTCTAATGCCCTGGAAGGGCTCAATCTTAAGGAAGATGAGAACGGGCTTCTTGTCAAGAATCACAAGGTAGATACCAGCTGAGGGAGGCAAAAAAAGGTGACATTCATGCTTAAATTAAGTTGGTTTACCTTCCACCTCCCACCTTTTGTTGGCCAACAAGAGCTTAGTCCTTTGCAAAATCTTTTTTTCCTGGGAGTGTCTAGAGTTTCTTCATTGACTGAGCCCTTGTATTCTCAGGCCCCATGCCTCCAGCATCTCACACGATAAAGCCTAGGAAGTCACATACTCACATCCATAGCCAGAGTTGACCATGTGACCAACACTCATCAGAGATGTCAGGGAACATTTGCTAGGCATCTAGGAAAACAACTGTTTTCTTGACAAATGTTCAGATTCAGCTGCTATTAGTTCATCCTCCCTTGACTTCTCCCTGCCTTGAATATGGGTGTGATATATAGGGCCATGACAGTCACATTATGAACAAAGAAGATAGTCAAGAATTGCAGAGATTTGGGTATGACACTATTCAGCAGCCACCTACACCTAGAGTTCTTATTATGTGAGAAAAATAAACTATTTATTTAAGGTGCTATTGACCAGAAATTCTATTACCAGATGCTGAAATCATCTCTAACTTCTGGGTATGCACTCTCACCTCAGCTTTGGTCTTTCAACAACATTCTTGGTGCCAGTGCTGCCCTGGGCTGGGAAGAGTGGGTGGTTGCTGCCCTCACTACCAGCTGCCCTGACCCCTGCTGACTGTCACAAGTCTCATCAGGAGCCAGTGATGCTCCAGGAGAACAAAGAAAATTCTTCCTTTTTCTATGTGGTGAAGAGAGAGGCCCCTGAGTAGGGCTAATTGGGACTCAAAGTGTTATAGAGTTAGTATGGCACCATTGTCAGTTGACTCACATTATTTTTTTCTAAGGAAATTATCCAATGAGGATAAGTGGTATATAATTTATCTCTAAGGAAATTATCCACTGAAGAGCCTTGAGTTACTATATGCCTAAGCTCTGAAAAGAGCCTTCCATGAGATTCAATACTCTAATTTTTTTTTACTCTTCCTAGGCATTATCAAAGGGTCATCTAGTCATACTCTGGCTCTATCTCCAGAATATGTTTCCTAAGAGTAAATTTCTTAATTTTAGCATTTTTTGCAATATGAACAACTTGAGAATTTCCCAAATCATCAAGTCTTAGTTTCTTTTTGCTTAAGAGTTCTTTCTTCAATCTATGTCTTTTCTCTTACATTTTAATAGAAATAGTGAGAAGAAAGCAGGCCACATCTTCAACACTTGAAAATCTCCTCAGCTAAATATCCAAGTCCTTTGCTTACAAGTTCTGCTCAAGCATATAACTGAAGCATATAACTGAAAAGAACAATTCTACTAAGCTTTTTGCTATTATATAATAAGGATTCCCTTCCGTCCAGCTTTCAATAACATGTTCCTCATTTCCTTTGAGCCCTCACCAGTAATGCATTCTATGCTCAATAATCTGTTTATGATAATCTAGTATTGTACAAACTGGTATAAGTTTCTATTATCACACTCCTTACTTCCTTCTAAACTGTCAACATTAGAGTCTTTAACATGCACATTTCTATAGTCTGTTACAAGCAATATAAACTTTTAATATCATTCCTCAAAATTCATCCATCCTCTACCCAATTCCAAAGTTACTTTCACATATCCAAGTATTTGTTGCATCATCATCACCACTGTTACAATAGGTATCACTCTTGGTACCATTTTCTTTACTGCTGTAACAAATTGCCACTACTTTAGAGGCTTAAAACAATACACATTTATTATCTTACTGTTCTGGAGACCAGAAATCCATAATAAATTTTATTGGGCTAAGATCAATGTGTCAACAAAGATCTGCTCCTTTTGAGGCTTGAAAGCAGAATCTGTTTCCTTGCCTTTTCCAACTTCTCAAGGCTGCTTGCATTGCTTAGCTCATGCCTCATCCTCCGTCTTTAAAGTTACTACATGGCATCTTCCAATCTCTCTGTCACTCTGACCTCCCTGTTTTCCTCTTATAGGGAAACAAGATTACATTTGGCCATGTGGATAATTCAAGATAATCTCCCTATCTCAAGATCCTTAAATTAACCAAGTCTGCAAAGGCCTTTTAAACACGCAAGGTGACGTATTCTCAGGTTATAGAGTTTAGGGTGTGGACATCTTTGAGGGAACGTTATTCAGCCTACTATATTAGGGCTCTATATTTCCTCTTTTGAATTTGTCAGAGATACTCAGCCTGAAGATACTTTGACTGAATCTGTGTGGAAGAATTTTAACTTACGGTTATATTATGATTTATGTATGGCAAGGCCTACAGATCAGGAGATGATGGCCATTGAGATGATAGTTTGTTGTACTTACATATCCCAAGAGGAGGGGCATGCTACCCGGGGGAGCCACAGGAGGAATCGTCAGGGTCAATCAGAAGGCAGAAGGAGAAGGGGGAACCTGAGCAAGAGCCTTTATTTTGATTTTGATGTGAAGAAATAGACAATGCTACGTAAGCAGGCTTGGTATTGGCTAGTCTGAATTATTTGAGCAGGCTCTGGGGCCTCTCCTGGGGTGATTAAGACAGGGCAGGTGGAAAGTGACCCACAATATGAGTGCTTGATAAAGGATGTGGTTGGGGTGTAGGTTCTAGATAGGTTCATTTGCATTTGAAAAGTTCACTCTAGGGTAAGTTGTTTACTATCTCCAGGGTTTGGCTAATCTTAGGAGAGACAGTTCCTCTAGGATAAGCAATTACTTAGAAATACAAATATAAGAAGACATAGCTAACACAGTAAGGATAATGGCAACTGAAGTCAGCAAAGCACAGCTTTCCCAGTGTCTACCAGAATTGCCACTTCCAGGTTTGGGGTTTGGTGAGGTACATTGACTGACTAGGAGCTGCCATCAACTGTATATTCTTCAGGTGGCACTTGGGGATAGGGGAGAAAGGCACTAGGGAATTGAGGAGGAAGGCAGCCTTAAACCAAGCTGTAACACTATATGACAGTGGCATGTGACAGATTACATTGAATTTTAAGTATTTTCAGAAGTGAAGCATAGAAATATTTTATTTTTAATTCTCTGAGAATTTTATTTTTCAATGTCTTATTGTAAAGAATAAAGTAGTCCAGGTCCAAGGAACAAATACACACACACACACACACACACACACACGTGCGCGCACACATTTATAATGCAGAATGTGTCTGAAACTAGGGCTTTGGTCATGAACCTCAGAGGAATGTGACACTGGTCGAACCTGGAAGAAGCTGTATTATTTTAAGATAAGGTGCTAATGTTTTGTGGAATTATGGAGCTGTCAAATGTGCTTATACTCAGGATTGAAAAGTCCCATTTATAAAATATTTTGTAACAGTGCATAAATGATAATTTTGTTCAGATTGAAAATAAAAATGAGCATCAACATCCAAGGTTTTCATCAAATAAAAATAACTTGCATTGACATCTGGCATATGACAAGGGAGATAGGACCTAAAGGGTGTGTGTTTATTCTCCAGCCTGTATATCTCTCTGAAATTTATAGATTGATAAATAATTCATTAAGCCATTTGAGTATTGCTATAGATTGTGGTTTTTAAAATCTTGGATTCTGCTTAATTTATTTTATCTACTTCAAGTAAATTTTTTGAAAGCAGGCAACTTATGTGTTCTCCTTAATCTTCCTCATTGCCTCCTCCTATTTCCCCCGCTTGTCCCTCATGTTCTCTCCTCACTTTGGCCTTATCTCTTTTCTTCACTCTCTCTCATCTTCTCTGAGTTCTTTTTCTCTGTCTATTCACCTCTCCTTTCCTTCCTTTTTGCCCTCACTTCTATCTCTTTCTGTCTGTCTTGTTTTTTTTTTTTCCATCAAGAAACAATTCTTGTGGTGCTCAAATTTTTCGGATTACAGTCTATATTTGAGACCAGCAAGAACGTTGAGAAAACATTACATTCTTCAATGGTAAGAGAAAGTAAAGAAATAAGTCAAGAAGTTGATTCTATCAAGACCGTGTGGAATTTCCTCGATTGGCAGATTTATTATTATGAAATGATAACTGATTGTATCTGAAAGGGCAAACAGAGAATGTGATTTAGATCATGTCCATTTGTTGTCAAAAAACAATTTCTCAGAGAGTATCAGGGAAGAAAACAATGTGACTACAGCTTGATTTCTAGTTTGCCATTTAATTGATGACACTATATGCATGCCCTGAGTTGGGGAACAAAGAAGAATATAAGAGATACTGCTTATTTGTTTTCCTTCTATCTTATTACATCATCTTATTAATGACCCTCCACTTTGCTTCTCTTTGTCAAATACACGGGTCAAGTATGGATAAACAGTGAGCTTCCTTAACAGAGAATCTTACTTGTACCTACTCCAGTAAGGAAGCATGGGGTCCTCTGATCTGAGCTGACTCCTTCATGATCTGGAATCAGCATGTTATACTCACTAAGCACTGAAAACCTCAGCTATTTCCACAGGCCACTGATTCAAGCACATGACATTTATTCACTGAATTCACTGGTGCACGCCTTCTGCAAAAATAAATTATTAATATTTCTGCTCATTTTTTTGCATATCACATAGTCCCATCAGCATACAGACAAGAGTAGATAAAGAAATGTATGCATAAATATGTCATATAGTTCCAATTTTAATCTAAAGGAGTTCTCAGTCTGATTAAAATGTGGTACTATGAAATAGGACAATAGGAGAATCTAGTAAATAGGCTGCTTTAAGCATATCTCATCTCAGACTCAGAAACCAACACACATTATTTCCACTGATATGTAAGTTCCAATATTCTAAAAGATTGAAGCCAAAGGAAAAAACGAGAACAATAAGAATGCACCACAAGGGATCCCTGTACATGTAACGGGGGCCAACAGAGTATGTCAGGAAGTAGGATGTTTTTATTTTTTTATGACTGTATACTTCAGAGTTATAAATTTACATTTTTGTTTTAAATATATATTTTAATATATTTTAAATTACAGTTGACATACAATATTTTATTGGTTTCAGATGTACAACATAGTGATTAGACATTTATAGAACTTACTAAGCAATGACCCCCATAAGTCTAGTACCCATCTGACACCATACATAGTTATTACAATATTATTGATTATATTCCCTATGCTGTACTTTACATTCCCATGCCTGTTTTTATAACTGTCAATTTGAACATCTTAATCCATTGCTGATTTTCATTTGTCTCTCCAAACCCCCTCCCATCTGGCAATCATCAAAATGTTCTCTGTAACTATGAGTTTGTTTCTGTTTTATTTGTTCATTTATTTGTTTTTTAGATTCCACATATAAGTGAAACCATATAGTATTAGTCTTTCTTTGTCTGACTTATTTCACTTAGCATGTACCTTTGGGTACATTCATGTCTTCTCAAATGGCAATATTTCACTCTTTTTTATGGCCAAATAATATTCCATTGTGTATATGTGCCACTTCTTTATACATTCATCTATCGACGGACACTTAAGTTGCTTCCATATCTTGGCTATTATAAACAATGTTGCAAACATAGGTATGCATATGTTCTTTCAAATTAGTGTTTTGGGTTTATTCAGATAAATACTCAGAAGTGGAATTGCTGGGTCCTTCTTTGTCTCTTGTTAAGCCTTTGTTTTAAAGTGTATTTTGTCTGATATAAGTATTGCTATGCCAACTTTCTTTCAATTCCATTGGCATGATATATTTTTTTACATCCCTTTACTTTCAGTCTGTGTGTATCCTTTGATCTAAAATGGGTCTCTTGTAGGCAACATATGTATGGGCCTTGTTTTCTTATCCATTCAGCCAACCTATGTCTTTTGATTTGAGCATTTAATCCATTAACATTTAAAGTGATTATTGATAGGTATGTAGTTATTACATTTTATAATTCATTATTTTTTTCTTTTTCTTAAAGAAGTCCCTTTAACGTTTCCTATAATATAGGTTTGGTGGAGATGAACTCCTTTAACTATTTCATGTCTGGGAAGCTGTTTCAGTCCTTCGATTCTAAATGGTCTCCTTGCTGGGCAGAGTAATCTTGGTTGTAGGTCCTTGCTTTACATCACTTTGAATATTTCCTACCAATCCCTTCTGGCCTGTGAAGTTTTTGTTGATAAACAAGCTGACAGTTTTATGGCAGCTAACTTATAGGTAACCAACTCCTTTCTTTTGCTGCTTTTAAGACTCTGTCTTTGTCTATAACCTTTAATATTTTAATTATGATGTGTCTCAGCATGTACCTCATTGAGTTCACCTTGTTTAGAACTCTTAGCACTTCCTGGACTTAAGTGTCTGTTACATTGCTAAAGGTCTGGCTGCTTGCCACATGAAAGTCAAAACTCGAGGAGAGGTTGGTGGGAAGAAAAGCAGGTTTATTCAAAATGCTGGCATTCTGGAAGGATGGTGGACTCCTGCCCAAAGGCCATTAGGGCTCCCCCTGTATCCCTTCCACCAGCATTCTGGGAAGAGGGTGAACTCCTGTCCAAAGGCCATCCCCCATTCCCAGCATGGCCACAAACTTTTATAGGCAGGTAAGGAGAGGCAGAATAAAGGAAAGGGTAAGTTGGTCAGGCAATTCCTGAAAAAAAATACTTCCCAGAGGTTGGTTTGTTTGTGGGATAGGAGTGGATCTTATGCATATGTAAAAACGTCTTTCAAGTCATTCAGCCAGGTATGCATCTGGTCTGGAGTTAACAGAACCATTGAAACTGGTATGCAAAGTAAATGTATAGTAAATAGGGTCATTAAGATTCTGTAGGAAGGAGAAAAGAAAAAAAAACTTTCAAAAAGTCCCAAACTAAACTACACTATTAAATCAAATTACACTAGAGGTTTAAATTTCAAAATAGAAGATACAGTGTCACCATTACAATTGGACACCACAGCTTATAGGAAACATCAAATTAAAGTTATCAAGAGCAGATATTCACTCAGCTGAAAAATAGATGGCAGTTGAAGAACATGGCCTTTCCCAAGATCAGGCACCAGGGCAATAAAAGCAACTCCTGCTATGCATAATCCTTCTGTTTATTTTTATTGTTGTTATAATGTTGGTATTCCTGGATATATTATGTTAACTCTCTTACAAACAGCTGGTTACCTTCCCAATATTTTAGATGGTATGTTCTAGTTATTCCATGCCATTAACCTTTGACTATACACAGTAGTTCCTGATTCTTTTTGTTTTAACACCTGTAAATGGGAAATATTGACATAAAAATATTATGATATAATTAATACTTTTAAACCTTAGCTTCTGAAGGCAACCTATGTGAATGCTGGATTTGTCATCTGATGCCTGCCTCTACCTTGGTGAAGCTGATGATCCCCTAATTATTACTGTTAGCCATTTCTTGACCGTCCCTAACTTTACTATTGATTTTACAAAAAACCTCTGCAAAGCTGCTATGGCTGGAAACAGCCCTATTCAGCTATTTTCCGCCTCTCTGTCATCAAAATTGACATCCCAATAGTTTCAAACACCACCTAATGCAGAAATAGCTAGTTATCAAGGAAAAATTATATATATAGCCTCACATTCAACTACAAGAAATTTCTTTCAGGTGAGAGCAACATCTTGACAGTAGTCAGTCTATCAGCTTAAGGCTGTCACTTACTTTAGTCTTGGGGCTAATTGTATTGAATAGAGGTCAGTATTTTAAAGATAAATTCCTTTTTTGAGTTCCTTAATTTCTACCTCATGCCAGTTTTTAAAAATAAAATACATTTAAATTATGTCAGAGAGAATAAGCTTAACATCTTAAAAATTTATTAGTATGGATAACATTTAACAGAATTTTAAAAGGTTATTGATTCTTTAAATTTTATTATTGGAGTTAAAATGTACCATATTATGGACTGGTGTGTTCCCTCTGAGACAGAAAAAAAACTTTTTCTCCATGTATCATCGACAAAATGGTACTCGTGCCCATGTATGATCTCCTACTGACTAGGAAAAAGAAATAAAAGCATCCAGATTATTGTTCTTTTTTAGACTATGGTAGTGAACAAGCATCTGTTCTTCAGTGACAACATCAGAGATTCACTCCAGTGACTGCCTTTTGAGTGATGAGTGAAGTAAGAATTATCATAACCACGTTCATCTGCCTCCATCACTGATTATTTTTACAAGCATATATCTTTGCCTAACATTGTAGTAGGTACTATAGAGAATACAGGAAAAGAATGACACCTGGTCCTATTCTCTAAGAAACGTTAATTTAATAGAGAAAATCAACATGGTATCTTACATTTAGGGAACAGTCTGCCTTCATTTGCAGCTGGTCTTAACTTTTTCAACCATTGATTCAGGAATATATTTCAACCAGAGACATGGTTTTCTGGAAGACAGGCTTATTGTACAATACCAGGAATATTCTGGAACTTTAGCCTAGACACTTTAATGACACTATATCAGATTCATGAGCATGAGCAAGGATGGAAAAGAAATTAAATTTTTCCCTTTTACCTCTGAAATTATGATGCATTGAAGAGGAAAGAATATTTAAAATCTTTCTTTTAATGGGGTAGAATTTAGAGAAAACCATGTTGACACTGAGATTTATGCTTAGAAATTCAGGAATATTGGGTTTTTACTCTTATGGACCTGAGCTGCTTACTTAATTGATGTAATTTTCTACACAATAGTACTATGTTTATAAGGATTTTGCTCTATTACCCACTATAAATTTCACAAACAGCTAGGTGCATCATAAATAGATGATCATTCCTTTGTAATTATGAATATATTTCTGGTATTTCTGTGGATGTAAATGGTACTTTTATTCTAACTCTAATTCATTTATATATCAAGTAAATCCAGTTGTGTAATTTTTTAAATGTAATCAGTAGAAAACATGTAAAAGCACATAAGAATGTGGTTTTAATTATAATTCCTAATTTACGTCAGTCCCAGTCTTTAACTGTTCTCAGATATGATTGATTTTGATCATTGAAAAATAAGGGAGGGTAGAATATGAAGATTAACATGAGGGCACCTACTTCCTTAGAATTATAGGCTCATATGCTGACCTTCGCACTGTTCAATTGAATATAATAATGCAAAATCTAATCCAAAAGTTAGTATAATAGCCACTCAGCTGCTAAAGCTATTGGAGCTCAACAAAGGTCTTGAATTCCCTAGCTCAAATCTTTCTCAATACCAGGATTGCTTTAGATTGTTTGCTTGCTGCCCAAGGAGTAATTTGTGACCTCTTGCTGTACCTGAATAAATAAATTTTTTTCCAGCTAGAATTAGAAACAACCAAGCTTAAAAGGTTACAATATCCTTTAAAGAACATGCCAGTTTTGTTGCAAGTGCCACTAACTGGTAATGATTTAAATTTTTTGGTATTTTTAGCTGGCTTCCCACTGGGTTAAGAACTACTTTAAGGTCTGGGATGCAAATTGTTCCACTGTTCTAAATGGTTTGAAGTACTTCATCAACAAACTGTTGATGTTCTGTATGACCAAGTGTCATGTGGGGTGGCATGCAGGGTCTCTAGTTCCGCTCCCCGCATAAGAACGCAGGATATGGTGAGGCCAAAATGGAACACCAACGGAGCCATAGATAGGGAGTGTGGGGACAGAGCCCCAGAGAGCAGTTTCCAGGCTCTCAGCCTCACGTGGAAAGGTGCTGGCTCGGTAGTAAATGGCCATCAACTGTGATTGGATGGTCATCAGCTGTGGCTAGTTGGCCCTCAGCTGTAACCAGTGAGCCACTAATATAACTGCCATGACTACGTTGGTGAGTGGAGGAGAGTTGAGGGAAGTCGGTCAGTTGGCAGAAAAGTGGACAGCAGGTCGTACAGCGTGTGAATCCAGCCTCCAGTGAGACTATAGTGGTATGACTCCCCTATCTATGGCTCCGTGGGTGTTCCTTTTTGGCCTAGCCACATCCTGTGTTCTTGTGTGGGGAGCGGGAGTTGAGACCCTGCAGGCCGCCCTGCTCGACAGGGAGTCATACCACTATAGTCTCGCTGGTGGCTGGGTTGGAGACATGGGAAGCAGGAGCCAGCGAGACTGGGGTGCAGGAAGACCACTCGTTGGAGTACTGGCGAATGTTTGCTTTTGTGTCTCCAACCTAGCCGCCATCAGAAATATAGAGGTATGACTCCCCTATCTATGGCTCCGTTGTTGTTCCTTTTTGGCCTCACCATATCCTGTGTTCTGCTGTGGAGAATGGGACCAGAGTCCCTGAATGACAGAACTAGATGGACCTGGAGCAGGTAACCAAACCACTCCTGCACTGATGTGGGATGAGCTGACCTGATTGATCATCAGTGCTGCCTGCTGACAAGTTTTGATCAAAAGGGAGAAATATGAACCCCAAAAAGAAATATATCTGCCAAGAAGTACTTCTCATGTTTACTCTAGCAGCCATTACTGACAGAAGGGCCTCTCACCCACTCTGCATTTTGAGAAAAAGCAAAAGACTGAGCTTTCAACCTCTTGTGCTATTCTGCCACCTGAGTCAACCTTTATAAGGGAGTTCTAGGTTTAGCCTTTTGACCAATGGACTGATATCTGCCTCAGAACTGAGACTGTTCGTCTGAATGATTTCTCCTTCTCTGCACCTGTTTACAAATTTTTGTTGACATTGTTCACTCTGTTCTAAAGTGCTACTCTCGTGTGGCCATGTATGACATATGGTGTCCTTCTCGCTGATTATATGTGACTAATAAACTGCTGACAATCTCATTGGTCCAGTGTCAGGTGTTGTGTGTTAACCCTAGAGTGGGAATTCCTCCCTCACCTCATAAATAGTAGGTGATTAAAACAATTGGTGTCACAAATTACCCAATCAAGGCCAAGGTCAGTTTTAACTAGCTGATCCTGGCTAGCTACCTGATGTCATATGGCGAAGGCTGCCTGAGTGGGAACTACCACTTGCTTATGGGCTTGTACTTTGGCCTCTGTGAACTTTGCTATTTTTGTTGGAGTTGCCATATATGTCCACACTAAATATTCTCATCCCCAAGACAAGCATTGTGTTAATTAATTATACTGTGGTATGATGTGCCCTTGGCTTTGGCATGTGTTTGTCTAGTGGTCTCTGAGACTCCCACCTATAAAAATGATAACAACATAACCTGCTAACCAGCCTGTGCTTCTGTCCCACTAACTAAGGTTGAGCTGTAACTCTATGGTCACTGCTTCTGTCATGATGACCATCTCTAGTTTCTAGGGAAGCCATATTTACATTGTTTATTATTGTGTACCCACAGGATGGGCCTGGGAATGCCCTTTTTTGAGGTTTCTGGAAAGAAAGGCAACCACTACCCAGGCTGACTAACAGCAGTGCTTATTCTGGCAAGGGTAGCAACCTTGCCCATGTCCCATGCTCTGCTTCCCTACTCCTCTCACTCACACTTCCCTGACCCCCAAGGGTATTGAGGTCCACATCCTTGGTGACCCATGGTCAAGGCACTGATGAAGAAGTAAAGAAAAGAGAAAGACACATTTGGTATTAGCTCCTCCCAAAACACCAGAGGAAGGGAAACATTTGTTCTCCCAGTGCAACACTCCTAGATAGTGTCCCTGGGCTTTGCTTAATGCCGCTGCTTACAATCCTGTCAGCTAGTATGTGATCACAGGGATTGACAGCTCCCACCCAGACCACAGACCACAGACAAAATGACCTTGGTAGATTTAGACCCAAACCCCAGGAGCTTAACTCTCATTTCCTGGAGGAGGAGGTAGCTGCTTAAAAGGTGGGCTGCTGGGCTCTCAAACGTTTCTCCCTTCCACAAAAGGCCCTAGAGTCTATTTAAATTATCATAAAATAGGCACTTTCATTATTGTCCCTGGGGCTCCTTCATTTTGGAAGCTTTGGAAACCTTATCTTATTTCTCCTAAAAACTCTGGATCACTCATAATGACCATAAGTTACCCATGGACTTCTGATACAAGAAATTGCTCTTCTCTGTCCCATACTATATCCCATTAGTGTAGAATTACTGGCCACAAACTGGGCTCTCTGGGAAATAGTGGTTGTCACAGACCCTGAGCCTTTGACCCTCTGTATCCAGCTGCCCATTATGCTTTGGGTCATGGAATCAGCACCTACAGGATCAGCACAACTACTGAGGCATCCTTGCTGAAGGATGTAGCCAAACCTGGGCCACTGGCATGTCCCCCTTGCAGAGGGAGTGGCCTGCCCTGTCTTAAGTCTATTGTGAGATGCCATGGTGCTGGAGAAGGTCACCTCTCCCTCTGATGCTTTGGCTACTCAGGGAGCCTCTTGGGATTAACTGAGTGAACAGCAACTGGAATTCATACACTTCACTGATTGTACTGTCACTCCCATACATGTTGGAGCTCAGTGGAATGTTGCTGCTTTACGTTCTTTAACCAGGACATATCTGATAAAGTACTGGACCCAAGCATTAGAAGAATAGACCAAACTTCAGGCAGTCATCTTACTACTGAATTCCATGGCCAAATTTTGTGGTTTTTTACATTTTTGAAAAAATGCTTTTAAAAAATTCCTGGTCCATTGCCCAAACGTTGCCTCCTTTCTGGTGTAAAGCTCTGTGAATCTCTTGCATATACCCAAATATAAATCAGAAATACCCAAAATATAAATCAAATTAAAAGATATCTCTATATATGTTAAGCCTACCATACAAAGCCTTGCCAGGATATTCCTTTGTTCTCTAATTGTCAGACAACAGTTTGATCTTCTTTATTAAACTAAAATTTCTTAGAGAATAAGATGAGATCTCTTTTCCTATATCTTCTATAGCACCTACTAAAGTGTTGGGTAAGGATATACGTTCAAGGAAATAATTAATGGTGGCGGCAGGTATTGAATCACGGGTGAATGCAGTCATGATGAAGCCTTGCTTTATCCGCTAGGCAGACTCTAGAGCAGGGGTGTCCAAATTTTTTCAACGGTTTTCACCAAGGGCCATATGCGATAAAATACACAAACAACCGGGCCACTCACTCGAGGTGAAGTACGTATTGCCTCACCTGGTTTATTTAAGTAAACTAAATATATTTTTGGAATTTGCCGTGGGCCAATTAACAATGCATCATGGGCCGCAGTTGGCCCGCGTGCCGCAGTTTGGACACCGCTGTTCTAGAATGAGTATCTATGTTGTCACTGAAGAACAGACACTAGCTCCCTACCACTGCTTAAAAAAGAGCAAGCCTTTCGGGCTTCCTTATTTTTCCTACTTAGTCACTAAGAGATTACATGTGGACATAAGTGTCATTTGGTGGATGATATCTGGAAAAAGTTTTTTTTTACAGTCTCAGGAGGAAGCACCAATCTATCCCATGGCACATTTCAACTCCAACAATACAATTTACAGAATCATTAACTTGTGAAATTGTATTAAATGTTATCCATGCTAATAGATATTTAGAATGTTAAACTTATTCTCTCTGACGTCATTTAAAATGCATTTTATTTTTTAAACACTGGCATATAGTGGAAGATAAGGAACTCAAAAAAAAAAAAAAAAAAAAACAGTTATAGCCTTAAGCTGGTTACTGACTACTATCAAGATATTCATCAGCTTTACCAACGGTAAAGGCAGGCACTGGAAGACAAATTTAGCATTTAGACAGCTTCTCTGTGGAGGCTAAGGTTTGAGAGTATTGTATCATAATATTTTATGCCAGGGTTTCCCATTTACAGGGGTTAAAGCAACAAAAATTAGAGATAACTGCATATGCTTAGGCTAATGATGTGGGGTGATCAATATATACAATCTAAAACACAGAGAAGGTGACTAGATTGATGCAAGAAAATTAAGATTACTACTATATCCAGCCATATAATAATCATGAAAACTATGAAATAAACATAAGAATTATTTATAGCAGCAATTGACTATACTGGCCTGATCCCAGATTTTGGAAAAGGCCATCTGCTTCACATGCCATCTGCTTTTCATCTGAGCAGTTGTCTGCTCTGGATAACTTTACTTTTGAGGTTTCCTGTAGGCTAGGATGTCCAATCAGGTGAATGAGATGCAAGTGTAGGAGTCTTTTTAAATAAGAAACATGAATTAATGACTCACCACCTTTTAACTTTGTGGCCTAGGGATTAGTTAACAATACCCCATATGGTCCTTTTCACTAAGGCTGGAGGGAGTCAATACAGAGATGTTTTATTCAACAGACCATCTCTAGGTTGTAGGCCATGATGTTCAATGTCTTCATTTCCTAGGAGCATGTTGTGAAAAGATTTCTCTATGAGCTTTGAACTAATTTCGAGAGCTTTAATAAGTTTTTTGTTTGTTTGTTTCTTTATAATAATTCAAAAAATCTCCTTTATAAGGCAGGTTTGTACATTCCCTAATGTAGTCTCATAGGTCTTTTGGTAATTATTTATAAAGGAGACAATTGATGTTTAACAAAGGGAGTAGATCTTTGATTAAGCAATAACCAGAGAAGGGCTTTAGGTCAAGGCAGGTTAAAAAGGTTCAGCAGGTTCTCCAATTGAGTTTTGACTACGCCATCAGTTTGCTCTATAAAGCCAGAGAACTAGGGATGATAAACTCAATGAAAATGTTGCAATAATGACCAGATTTTCCATACCTGGTGCAGAATTTCTCTTGTAAGGTAGGTTCCTCAATCACTACTGAGTTCTGTTGGAATTTACCAAGCAGGAGAAATCCTTTCTAGAAGTATTATAGTAACTGCTGTGGCCATAGCCCTCTGGCATGGGAATGCTTGCACCCAACGATAATACATAGCAATCATCAGTAGTATATTTTTTTCCTTGAGAAGGGGAAAATGTACTAAAATCCACTTTCCAAGCCTCAAAAGTCTAGCATGTAAAACAGGTATAATTAATGTAATTTTCTCCTTTTGTAAAGAACTATTCCCTTACTTTATTTATCCATTTAATCATGACAATTAAAGACTTCACAAGCAATTGCAGAAAGTTAAATGGTTGGAAGCAAAATTTAGTTCTTTTAATATTAAGAAGATTTAGTTTACCTAAGCAAAGGCATGATGATGGAGAGCACTGGAAATAAAGTACAAAATCTTTACCTTTATAATTTATTTTAAAAGTATAACAATAGTACAGGAAAACACAGAGATCAAATTCTAATTATGCATCACTGTATTTTTTATATTAAAAGAAATTAACTTAAATACCTCCATTCCAATCTTGGTTAATTTGACCATACACAGGATTTATTTTTCAAGATTTTTTTTTTCATAAATCTTCTGCAACTTTTACAACCTTTTTACACCTTTTGTAACTCTTTCAGCTTTTGTCCATCTTTTTTCCTTTCTTATTCTGGAACAATCATTTTATTTTAGAACAAAATCACTTTTATTTTTTCCTACACCACAAATGCATTTCCATCCCTTATAACTACTGTCGTGCAGGGGACCCTGCTTGCTGGGCCATCCGTCACACAGGGCGGCCCGCGGGGTTTCTGGTCCCGCTCCCCACACAAGAACGCAGGACATGGTGAGGCCAAAAAGGAACACCCACGGAGAAATAGGTAGGGGAGTCACACCACTATACTCTCTCTGGCGGCTGGGTTGGAGACACAGGAAACAGGAGCCACAAAATTCTCAACCCTCACTTTGCTGCTTGCTAGCTCAGCCACCATCTTCTTGCTAGCCGCCATTTTCTGCTAGCTTAGCCATAGCAGTTATATTAGTGGCCAATGGGTCACTGGTTACAGCTGACGGCCAACTAGCCACAGCTGATGGCCATCCAATCACAGTCGACGGCCATTTACTACCTGAGCCAGCACCTTTCTACGTGAGGCCGAGAGCCTGGAAACTGCTTTTTGGGGCTCTGTCCCCACAACTACTTTTACCAAATACAAACATTTACTTTACATATGCAATTATTTTCAATCATCATAACACTGTTCTCTTTATTCTCATTGCTTTCCTAGAGACTTCACCTCTTAGCCTTCCTAACCAGGTTTTTTCACAAATGTCTGGATCTTAATACGAAGAAAGCATCTCAGTCCTCTTGGTCTTGCAAAATAGCATGCTAAAGTCTCCAAATTTATTGCTCTGCTTTCCACCTAGCCTGCTAGCCCTGAAGCTATCAGAGCAGTGGGCAAAGAAATGTCTTTTTCTGATATCAATTCTTCTTTAATGTTTAATTTCATTAATCATTTAACTTACCAGACTTCAAGGTTTCAATAAACAAAGAATTTTGGAAAACTATTTGCAGGAAAGTTCACCTAGAAACTCTTACCCAATTTATCCCCAGTTAAACATGAAATATATCTTAATTTTAAGTGCATTTGCTGTTTCTTGGAAGTTATTAGTTGTCGGTAAACTATCAATTTTAGTTTGTTGTGTGGCTAAGACTATTTGTTCTAATTAAGGACCGTGCATGCAGTTAAACAAATGTGCCTTACCTGTAAAAATGGGACTTTCAGTCCAGCTAAGTGTAACAATCCTGAATGTTCTGGATGCTTAATCCCCTCCACCTCCAACCCGGTGTTATAAGAAACATTTTGTAACAAGAGTGGGGACCTGAGGCAATGGGATCAGAGCTGTCCTTGTAGGAACACCACAGCCCAGGACCACAGAGGCACCACAGGTGTGAGTCCAACCTGAGTGCCCCCCTCTGCCTGGTGCAGCTGTGATTCACCAGAGACGACTGTCGGTAGAGAGAGAGCCCTGGCAGCTCACTGTCCTGCTGCTGGTGTCTCAGGCCAGCCCAGGGGAGATGCAGGGCCGCTGTGATGGGTCCCTCAGATCCTGAGCCAGGTGGGAAGCTGAGACCATAGGAAACAAGGGCTGGGAGCTCCTGAGACTGGGATTCCTCTCTGAGGCTGGTTTCCCTGAGAGATTCCTTCTGGAACCTCATGTCCCAGGTTCCAGGGCAGAGATGGGAAGGAGAGGTAGTAATGAGAGAAAGAGTGGGGATGAGGTTTATATTTTAGTTCAAAAGCATTTCCAGCATATGTATGTGTGTGTGTGTGTGTGTGTGTGTGTGTGTGTGTGTGTTTGTGTGTGTGTTGTTTGAGACGGAGATGGAAAGAGAGTCTATCCTTGGGGAGTGAAGTCTAAGTGGCATGACCGTAGGCAAGTATCTCATTTACACAATTGAAGTAATACCAACCTCATTTGGGTTGTTATGAGGACGAAAATAAATAGTGATTATAAAATTTCTAGTTCAGCCCTTTGTGCTTAATTTCTTTGTGTAGTGCTGGGGATTGGAGGAAACTGTTAGGGACAGTCTGAGAGAAGATTCTGCAGTTCCAGTTGCTTATCTTCTAGCCCAGTTACAAACAAGGTGCAGAAGAAATAGATAAGTGTCAACTAGTAGCCTGCTCAGTGTGGTGACCACTCTCTAAGTCCAAGTGCTCCCTGACATTGGCTAGGGCACCCCTTGCAATGGCCTTTGCTTTCCCATGACCGTGGAACCAGGCTCCTGCTCTTCCCACAAACAAAGGAGCCCATGCACGGCACAGCTGGCGAATTGATGGGCTGGCTCCATGGGTTCAGGTTTTCTTCTGCATTGCCTGCCAAGGCAGAGTAATACACTCCAATAGTGTGGGCACGTAATGCCCTGAGGTGGTGTTGATCAGAAAGGTAAGCAACAGGAGGCACTCAACTGTCTTGTCATATAGAAATTTACAGCAGTGAAACTTGCTACCAAGCTATAGCTTGCTAAATACTGCACCCACATCTGCTCACCCCCCTTCCCTGTTTCACTGCACTTTCATTCACTATTCCTGTTTCTCTGAGGCTGCATTCGTTAATTAATTAGTAACATGAGAATTTCCTTCAGACACCACTTTTCAAGGACTTTGGATGAAGATGCAGTCTAAAACCGTGAATGGTTCAATGCAGCAATAAGCAGAGATCCATTAGAGTAGGGGGTGGGAGGAGCTGGAGTTGGCGTGGGGCTAGACCAGCTGAAGACCATGTCAGGGAGGGGTGGCCTTGACTCTGAGGCCTGAATGTAGTATAAAGAGTGAAAGCAAGACTAGGCTTAGTGCCAGGAGGAGCCAGTGCTGCTGAAACAAAAGGCATCTGAGAGCAGTGGTTGCGTCTGAGAGTGGAGAGCTAGCTTTTGGTTTCTGGAGGAGGCCTTGAAAGCCACAGTAGGGCCTTCAGGCACTGACCGGTCTGTGGGCAGTAGGAGCCACATGTAGTGTCAGTCTGGGCATCCTCTCAGTTACACACAATCATCCAGCCATCAGTGCAGACTCACCTCACCACATCCTAGGTTCCCCTGCCACCAAGCAAGACTGCTACCAGAAGTCCTGAATTTGTTGACTCAGTCCCCTCAGAGGAAGGCTTTAAAAGAAAAGAGTATATAACTTGTGTGTTTTCCCTCACTTTTTATTAGATGCTTCTGAGCAAAACTCCAGATTAGCAAAGTAAACATATGTCTGGCCTCTTGTCATCTTTGGGGGTAATTCACTCGATTTGGGCTGATGTTTTAAGTTATTTCTGTATTTTAAGGTTTCCCCAGGCCCCTGAACGTAGAAGAGACTCCAGTCTGGCCAGAACAACCCCCTCCTCACTGGCTGCAGGAAGTTCTCATGGCTGGAATTCCAATGAACCTGTGGCTAGAACTGCAGGAGACAGGGGCAGCTGTTCCTGGAGCTGCAACCAGAGCTAAACACCACCCCCTCAGCTGCTCTGCAGCCTGTGCTGCCCGGTGCTACCTCTGCCCTCCTGCCTCAGCCCGGGGTATGAGCTCCCAATGTCCTCATATGCTCCTGCCCTGAGTGGACCCCTACATCTGTGCTGGGAGAAGTCTCACGTAGAGTTTTGGGGAAATCTGAAAACATACAATTGTGTGGATCTAGAATAGAAGTAAGTGGGTGACTCACTTTCTCTGGTCCTTTACGGTCTCATATGAGTGTGTGCATGTGTGTGTCTATGCACATGGGTATGCGTGTGTGACTATGTGTGTGCATGTGTGCGTATGCATATGTGAATGTGTGTGTGCATGCACCACTTCTCCTCGCCTTCTTTAAGTGTCACTGTAATTTTATTCTAGCTCATTCAGCCTCATTTTATCCTAGCCCTCACCCCTGCCGTGACACCATAAGACCACAAGACCTAAGGACACATTCTCACACACTCTCCAGTGCAAACACGCTTACTTTCCATCCAATTCTTACTCTTGTACATGGACCCAACCCAGGGTTAGCCAAGCTACAACTTCTGACAGGACGGTCCCACAAGACTACCTCCAGTTCTGACACTAATTGCCAGTTTTGAAGGTTCCCCAAATCACACTTCACTTTGATAATTTGCTAGCAAGATTCACAGAACTCAGTGAAAACTGTTATACTCATGGAGACAATTTATGACGGGGTAAGGATATAAGTTAGAGCCAGCGAAGGGGAGTGATGCATAGGACATTATTCAGGAGCAGTTAAAATGCAGCTCTATCGGCCCTCTCCCTATGGACTCCTGGACAGTGCTGCCTTCTCCTGGCCATGATGTGTGACAATACACACGATGTGTTGCTGATCAGGGAAGCTCACCTGAGCCTTTACATTCAGAGATTTTATTGGAGCTTGATCACATGCTACTAGCATGGCTGACCTTTAGTCTCTGGTTCTCCCAAAGGTCAAGCTAATCCCTTTAGTCTCCATTTCCTCTGGAAGTCAGCACTGATACCATGTGCCCAAATCATAATCGTGCTTCATGAACAGCGCCATCATAATTCACATTGCTAGACTGCCAGTGGCCAAAACACTCAGGTAAACAGAATGTCATATTAGGCAGGACATTCCAGGGGGCTGGAGATTACCTCCCAGTAGCTGAGAACAAAATCCAGGCTTATCTGTGGGTAAGGTTAATTCTTCTCTACACAGACCGACCCCTCTCAGCCCCTGTCCTTTCTTGAACTCCGAGAATCAGGAGAAATGTACATCATCTCTTCAAGTGCCTGTCACTGAATATTGCTCCTTAGGGTTAAGTGGCCCCTTCCCAGCTGAGGAAGAGGTTGGTCCTCCCCACAGGGGACCTCTGTTTTGAAAGAACCATCCTAGTTTGAGAGAGAGTGATGGTCACCCTCAGTACCTGCTTGTTTGGGGACCACAAAATTACCAAGAACAAACAGTTTATCCCATTGAGAACCATCTGCTTCTTCCAAGGAATAGGTATGGGGAAGAGGAGAGATTGAATAAGGATAGGAGAAAGAAAAATGAGGAAAGAGAGTGATGGCACAGAAATTGCCTCTAGTTTGTATAAGAACCTCATTTAAAAATGGTACAGATGCCACATTTGGATATTTCTGTTAAATGATAATGCTTCTCAGGGAAGAAAGGCAGGAGGCACAAGCTGTCTGCCCAGTCTGCAACAAGTTCTAGTGCTTTAACAAACCTCACATCTGCAGTGTAGCAAGGCTGTAGAGGATGGCCATATGTTATACAAGACTCTGATGAACTGATTATCACGTGCTCCACTCCAGCTCTCAGGTGTAAAAGAGAACATGGGGACATCTCAGCAGATGGTCTGGCATTGAGGATTAATAGACATTCACCATGTTAGCCCTGTGGGAAAGGATAAGATGGTCTTACACTAGACAGTGGTTATTGAATCGGCATTCTGCACTTATTGAGTGTCTGCTATAGTGAAGGTACTAATCTGGGCCGGGGGGAAATAGCAGGAAGGCACAATGAAGCCTCTGGTCCCTCTGGATTGTTTCACATTGACTGGTGAGGCCTTCAGTCTGAGGCAGGGGGACGCTGTATCACAGCAGAGGGAAATCAATATTCAGTGCAATCTGGATGAAGGACACAGAGACTTCTTAGAGTAGGTGAGATGACCTGAGAGGTCAAGCAAGGGTTCCACTTTGACAGGTGAAAAGGGTTGGGGGAGTCTATGGGAAGGCAATCCAGAGACAGTGAAACTTTAGGGTGGAGACCTAAAGGGACAGGGTACAAGGCATGCTAAAACAGCAGGAAGTGTCTGCGTGGGATTGTGACTGCAGCGTTATAACAGCTCGGCCTAAGAGATCACATTTTGGGGGTACAGACAGTTTCATGAACTAGAATCTTGGAGAAACACTCAAAGGCCAATTCATAAAAGAGAGAGGTAGATAACAGAAACCTCAACTTTCTAAGCTGCAAAGGTGTTTTTCCTTATGCAAAGACCAAGCTTTCAATTTAGTTGACTTTCTAGTGGATTCTTTTTGTGATTAAGTTAACCTAGAACTGGGCATTTTATGGCAGCTCTTTCATTCATCTTTGAGAATCTTTCACTCCACAGATCTTTCACTCATCCTTGAGAAACAGTGATCCTAAGCAAAACAAACAAATAAACAAAAATTACAACCAACAATCTAAAATGGAGTCACATCCTAAGACAACTTCTTCATGTTGTGCCTGCTCCTGCAGGCAATGGCCGACTGAGAGTGCTGTTCCACAGGAGCTCTTCCATAAGTGTGATGAGAATAAGTGCAATTCCTGATTCTGGTTATGTTTCTTTTTTGTTCTTGCAAGGGTGTGTGCATGTGTGTATGTGTATGAACGTGTGAGTGTGTGCACACAGGTGCACGCCTTCACATTCGGCATTGCCAGCCACCTTTTTCAAATGTTCACTGAGTACAGAGGCTGCCTCAAGGAGGTTCCCTTATAATGCCCTAGGGAGAACAGCCCCGTGGAATTTAATATGAAAAACACGCCCCTTCCACACACATATTTCCTTTCCTGAATCCCCAAACTGGTATATAAGAAACAAGCTCTTAAAAATAAATTCCATACTTTAAAAGTCAGAATCAGAAAGGAGACAATCAGTTGCTCTTTTCCTTGTCTAAAGTCACTGGAAAAGTCTGGAATCAGATGGGCTGAAGTGCCTGAGGGTGAGCAAGCAGGCCATGGAACTCAGGCAGTGAGTTCTTTTTGGAATCAAAGTGAGGAGGGCCGGAAGTGTTGAGAGGAAATGTTCTCAAATATAACACAGAACACCACTAAACTGTTTCCTTTACTTTCTCTTGTGGCCAATGGGTGTTTCATAGCTTATGGATTTAAGAGCTACAAACTTTTTTGAGCTACTGAACAATCAACATTGTTGAGTGACTGTGTGTGTGTGTGTGTGTGTGTGTGTGTGTGTGTGTGTGTATGGAGTTACCCTTAACTTTTATGTTCAATTTCCAGACACAAAATATTTATTTTTTTAAGTATCTCAAGGCTGCTAAAAGTACTAGGACAGTGCCTCTTTCCATCCTTTTTTTCCATTTTTCTTTCACAAATACACATTGAGTGCTGCGATCCACCTGGCTCGGTGCATGGTGCTGGGAGTGTGGTGGTCAATAAAACAGGCAGCACATGCCCTCAAGGAGTTCACACTGAAGCTGAGGAGAGAGACACGAAACAAACATATACTTAGAAATCATGACACTGGCCTTAAAGAAAAAAGAAAAAACAGTTTTGTGAGAGAGAATCACAGGGCTATTCTAATTTATATTAGGGGGCAGGTAATAGCCAGGAAATGACCTCTCTTTGTGAGTAACATTTTATTTTTTCATTAATCAACTCCCATTTCTTGGAAAATCTGGCAAAGTTTAAATCGTGAAGCAAGCACTTTGTGATCACTAATTTCCTTCTTCCTTTTCTTCAAGTTTTTTGTTCACATTTATTCATCTCCAGCCTCCTCAGAATTTTCTCTGTAGGGACATATACTCATAGATCGAGTACATCTCAAAGCCTTTTACCAAAGAACAATTTATCTGTCTTTGCTCTCAGCTGTCCTGTCTGCTTTCTAATATAGTCATACCTCATTTTATTGTGCTTCACTTTATTTTGCTTTGCAAATGTTGAATTTTTACAGTTGAAAGCAAGACCCTCCATCAGCAAAACTATTACAACTCATTTTATTATGAGATTTGCTTTATCTGCAAATATCTTGGAGGTATGCCTATATAACAGACAATCCAATGCATAGTACAAGATTGATGTCAATAGACAGTGTCAGCTCAATAATTTATTACCTTTGAGGCTGCATGTTCTAGTTCAGACATGGAAACTAACAGTGGATTTCAGGCACATGTGCCAGTATCAGTTAACATCTAGGAGAAGCTGAAGAACTGCTTTTCTCCACCTTCCTCCCATCCTGTTCTAACATCTCCTTCCACCCTCCACATGGACTTATTACTCCGCAAGGATGAGTCTGTGGCAGACAGTATTTTCCAACAATGGCTGTTATATCTCCCATCCCACACATTCTTCTTGCATTGTGATTTTGCTCCTGTACTCAAGTCTGGCAGGGTGTTTGTGACCACCTTGACCAATGGAGAGCAGTGAACACGACATAATTTGACTTTTGAGGCTGACACATAAAAGTTATACAGCTTCAGCCTGATTCTCCTGGAATATTTGCTGTTGGAGTCCAGCTACCATGATGAAAGAAGCTCAAGCAGCCACATGGAGAGACCACATAGAGGTTCCCTAGCCCACAGTCCCGACTGGGGTTCCAGCCAACAACCAGCATCACTATGCATGATTGAGGGAGACTTTGGATCATTTCAGACCTCAGCAATTAAGTTGCCTCCAGTCTTCCAGTTTCCCAAGCTGAAGATGCCGGCATTGTCGAGCAGAGAGAAGCCACCCTGCAGTGTTCTTTCCAAACTCTTGACTTGTAGAATCTGAGAGCACAAGAAAATAGGTGTCATTTTATATCAGCAAGTTTGGGGAAACAATAATAACTGGACAGTCAAAATAAAGGACGGGACATTACAAATTCTAGGCCAATACTTGGCTATGATGTCCAAGTATGGCCAAGGGTTAGTTTTCAGAGGAAGCACATGAGGGTATGGCACCTTTTCTTTCTTATCTATCTATGTAGTGGCTGTAGTGGCAAGTACCCAGGGGCTAGACAGTTTTTCCCTCTGAATGTTCTCATTTTCTCTTGTGAAACAAACAAACAAAATTCAACTGAGTGAATTTTAAAGATTTTATTGGCTACATTCACCAATTCATGAATTGGGCAGCATTCATGGATTAGCAGAGAAAAAGAAGCCCCAGGGAGCTGTACAAAATGAAAAACTTTTTTAGGAAGAAAGGAGTGGGAATAAGGAAGTTATAGTAGACAAAAAAACAAATGGGCTATAGCAAGCTCTTTTTTTTTTTTTTTTTAGGGGATGGCAGGGATCTTTTAGGCAGATTACCTAACTAGTGCTGATTAGGTGATTCCTGATTGATTGGTTTGAGATTCTATATCTGGGAGAGCCAAAACTGTAACTAAGTTAAGTCTCCATCTGGCGATGTGGACTTTAGCATAAGCAACTCCATTTTGGGCCTGTTGTCTTGTTTTTAACACTCTTATATAACAACCAGGCTTGGTCTGTTTTGTACTAGGCATTGCACCCAAACATGGATTCTTGTTCTGTGACTCCATTTCCTTTGGCTATGATGGAAATTCTCTTGACTGGCTGTTGTTGGTACTAAGCTCTGAGGACTAGCTGTGAGTGCATGAAAATGAGTATGCTGCCCAGCATTTTGTTCTAAGCTTAGGCTGCTACTGTGCTATTTACTCATAAAGAATGCCCCATTGGGTCCAACCTAGTTTACCAGACATTTATTTTGAGGCTTGGGAACAAAATCCCAAATTATAATAAAATATTACTTTGCTTTCCTTTGCCAGTTTGACTATGCATATATTTTCTTTAGAGATATCAAGTGGAGGAGAGAGAGGTGGGTAGAACAAGAAGAGATTTGTGTATGACTGCATCTCTTGGCCAATAATATTATAATAGACTCTAACAGCATCAGTAGAAGAGATATTTTTGAGAGAGAGATTTCCAATATTTCTTGAATCATACACCAGCGTTCTACATGAGGACTTCCAAGTGAACCCAGCCCTGTGTTATAAAGACTTGACTATTTTCCCTGTGAGGAAAGCAGGCTGACTTACTTATCCAGTTGGAAGCCATTAGATGACTTGAAAAATGAGTAGCACAGAGTTCCAAAGTGTCTCTTTCAGGCATGTATCTCAGGTTTGTCAGATAACTTAAACAAGATTCAGACAGTCTCCACGCACCTCACATATGTTGCATAATACATTGACAGGGTGATAATTCTCTTCTAATAAAACTGTGGCCAGATATTAGCAAGGACATTAATGTTATTAAGACAAGAGGCAATTGCAAAATAAAGAAGTGGACATCAGAAGACAACCAGAGGCAAGGCAGGGCAGCCACAGAGGTCCAGGCCTTTCAGGACAGACGTGCCCTCTGCCTCCACAGGGACAGTCAAGTCGCCACCATGGACAGAGACAGCATCTGGGGGCATCTTCGAGCAACAATTTCTCAAAGTGTATCCCACAGAATAAAAATTTTATTAAAAGTTGCAGCAAAAAGAAGGTTCTATAGTAAAATGATTTTTGGAATGAGAAAAATCAAGTTTCTTTCTTGTGGGAATCTTCAGCAAGTTTAACATGTAAATTTCCCAAATTTATTGACCAAAGGGCTTTTCTTCCCAGAGAAACTATGAGAAATGTTGATAAGCTCAAGGTGTGAAAAATGATTTCCTCTGAAGTAAGATTATGGCTTATTTATATTTTCTTCTGTTTGCTTGTCTGTGTATCACATATATTACATAATGACTATATACTGCTTTTATAGTGAAGGTACATATTTTAATACAATGAAAACTTTTTTTCTGCCTCAGATCAGGCTAGGCGCTAAGGAGAGTGGACTCATTCCAAAGGTGGGAACATAGTGGGTCCACCCTAAGGAGGAGAGATGCTGAGGCTGGAACAGGTAAGCCCCGTCCTGATGCTCTGAGTGAAGAGTTGAGGGCTGAGTTTGGATCACAAGCACAGTATAGGGACTGCTTAGCTCCCCTTCCATCCTCTGCTCCCATACATTCCAATTTCATTTAGGACAATGAGGTCTGAGCAGTGATGTCCAAGGAAGAACTTAGAACCTCTGCTCCCCACCATCCCACTTAGCCAAGAGGCTTTACCTGAGCTCAGGAGCTAAGTTTCTCAGACCTACCCCTGTAGATGGTGATGTAGCAGGAATTTTTAATCCATTGCTAAAGGCATCTGATCCCTAACTAAATTTAGATAAAGAAACAGAAACAGAAACTTTTTATTTTTTGCAGACTTATGAGCATTCATTTTCCTCTCTAATTTTGAAAAAAAAATGTAATTAATAAAACACTTGGGATCATGCAGCAAAGAAAATTTATAGGAACACTTATTATGAAATTAACCAAATTATGTACATTTGCTTCTTATTAATTACTGAGAAGTAAAATAGCTTTAATAAAATTGGATTTATTTCTACCAAAATGATCTTAGTTTGAGAGGAAGGGTCAGAACCAGATTAACTTGGATTAAGGTTTTAAAATCCTGCTTAGGAATTCTAAGATTTTTATAGTATCAAAATTTTTCTTACCTTGATAATTATTTTTTTGAATTACAAAAATGAAAGAAATGTTGTTAAAAATCCCACCATCTGCACTTGGAACTTTAATACTCTAATGCATGTATACTGTTATTACCAACACCCTTCAAACATACATTGTAAATTTACATAAATTTTACTTTAGTACACTATGTTTTATAGATACTATTAACTAGCACTGATTGCTCAAGATTTGTATATTTTGATTAAGATTAAGGTCTCAGATTTTCTAAAGTTTGAGAGACAACTCTGTTCCAAAGTTACTCTACTGGCTTGATGCAATGGAGGTGTCCACTGACCACATCCCAGCTCGCGTGGTCCTTGGAGATCCTGCCTCAGTCAGTCCTACTACAAGAAAGGAGCTGGACTCAGGCCCCATCCCCTCAGGTGCGCTGTGTCCCTTTGAGCTACAGGGCATCAGCTGGGGCCAGCCCAGGATACAGGTGATACCCTCTTTTAAAGACACTTTCAGAGACCACCCCACACCCACTGCCCATGTCTCCTCTCAAGTCACTTTCTTTCCCTTTCCCTGCTGGGAATTGTGCAGGTACACACTCATACACATCCAACTTTCTTTCCTATACATCCCAGCTTCCTGTCCTTCCCATTGTTTTACTCTACGTATCTATGGCAATTCTCACTCCTTTTTCCTTAATAAGTTCCTAACGACCATTTGTAAAAAACTTGCCTGGCATTTAAAATTTTGAATCTGAATAAATTAATTGCAACAAAAAGAAAAATGAATTTACCCACTCATTCACTACATTCATATATATTTACATATATGAACGTGTTCAGATTTTCTGGGTTTCAGGTGAAAAACCTGGGTTTGAAGTGTGATTCTACTTCTTACTGCTCGGTGGCCTTTGCCAAGGTACTTCAGTTCTCTGAGCCCAGAGTCTTCATTGATAAAAAGAATGATCATTCCAAGTAAGTGAGGAAAGAATAAATATAGGGAATATATAAAATGAAGTCATTTTAACCAAGCTGTTAAAATTGTTAACATTATAAAGTTTGAGGCATTAGAAAAGACACTATTCTTTTTCTAACTAGACTGGGAACTTAAATTTTCTGAACTTTCTAGTCTTGTATCAATGCCTAGATATACATCTGGACATACACCAGACCTCCAGATAACCATCTGATCACCTCCTGAAGGACTAAGATATTCAGACCACCTAACATCCACTATCCAGACAACCAGAGCATGACCAGACCTCCTGGCACCCATCTTCTGGATCACCTGGCATCCATCATTCTTACTGCCAGGCATCTGACTGATTACCATTCTGGACAAATCCTAAGGCTACAAATGCAAGACTGATTATTCTCAAGAACGTACTTTTTACTATAAGAACTTTTCACTTTTCTTTCCTCTTTGGAACACTTCTGGGTTTTAACCCAGCTGTATTCCAGTTTGCTAGCTCCGAGACCCTTGAATAGATCTCTATTATTTGTTTCTAGCAAAGCTTCCAGACTTGTATTTTATTTCTTTTGACATCAGAATCAGCCCAGTATGTTTCCATGAACTAAATCTATCAAAGCAAAGAGTATTTTCCAAATTAAAATGGTTTGCATCATACAAAACAATACTTAATTTAAAAAAATTAAACACAGGCAAGAAAAAGAGGTATAGAAAGGCAAGAAAAAGAGGTATAGAAAGAGCTCTTTCAATATATAGAAAAAGCACATAGCACATGTCTAATAAATATTAGATATTCCTATTCATTTTTCTTTTAATTAGCTTTCTTTGAAAGACAGAGTAAGTAGAAAGGTTATAACAAAAGTCAGTAGGTATAGATTTTCAAGTCATACTGGAAAATTTATATCTACTGACAAGATGATGGAGTAGGTAAATGCTCTGCTTGCCTCCTCTCATGACCACATCAAAATTACAACAACTAAACTACAGAACTACCATCGCTGAGAATCACCTGAAGTCCAGTTGAACTGAAGTCCTACAACTAAAGACATACAGAAGAAACCATCTTGAGACTGGTAGGAGGGGCAGAGATGCAGAACAGGCTGGTCTCACACTTGCATGTGACTGGTAAAAATCAGGAGGTATATTTTGGCTGTGGAGGTTCCCCCCTAAAGGAGTGAGGGACTCCAGCCCCACCCCAGGCTCCACAGCCAAGGATTTCAGTGCTAGAAAAAGATGTCTCCATAACTCATGACTGTGAAAACCAACAGAGATTGTGGCTGGGTGAGATGGAGGGTAGCTAGAGTCTCAGGCATTCCTTTTAAAAGGCACATGTATGGACTTACTAGGTGATGGACTCACTCACTGTATGCTCCAGCACTGGGGTAGCACCTCAAAAGACAGAAGGGACATGCAGTGAAGAACTGAGTTGTCTGCTCAGGGTGAGGGATAGCTTTCTACCAGACAGAAGTGCTTGCAGAATCCATCGTTTCTTTGTTGAGCCCTCCCTCCTCCAGACGCGCAGATGCAGGCAGCCACCATATCTGTCTCTCCATCAATCTGACTAACACCTTTCATCCATCTCATCCTGGTGATTCCCTGAGATCCCAACCTACCCAACTTTAAGGCACACCCAATTGCTTCCATTGGTTTTTGCATACAAACAACCTATCTTGGCTCATGCTGTAAAATTTCCTAAAATCTCTCAAAAGTTCACAAAACCCAAATAAGCAGCATCTGGCTTCAGTGTGTCCCATATCTCTTGCTGAACAGCCCCAACCCAGCACTGGCATCAGACGGCATTTGTTCATAGCTTGGCCTCTTGATGCACCTCCAAGACCAGCATGGGTGGTGGCCATCTGCAGATTGCTAGTGTCTCAGGCTTTGTGGCCCTGTGCAGGGCAGAAGCTGTAGCTAAACTTGGTCTGCAGTGGGGCCCCTCCCAGGAGGCCTGGGAGCTGGCACACCCAGTGGCCAGCTATGGACCAGGCCAGAGCACCACCCAGCAGCCTCAAGAGTGACACACCCAAACAAGTAAATTAGGAAGGCATCAGAACCCTGCTAAAGTGAATCCTGCTCCACAGGTTAACCCCTACACAAAAGCTTCTCCAATGTAGTCATGGCCAATCCTCACAATCAGTCAGCCCGAATGTCAGTCCCTCCCAATAAGATGCAAACAGCAACCACAGCTCAACTACAACAGGCGGGCACACACAATTCACACAAGGGACACACCTGGAGCACCCAGCTCAGGTGACCAGAGAGATGTTGCCACTGAGCCCCACAGGACACTTACTATATAAGGCCATTCTACTAAGACCAGGAGACATAGCAACCCTATCTATTATATAGCAACAAACACATGGAGGCTGCCAAAATGGGGAGACAAAAAAACATATCTCAAATGAAATAATAGAACAAAACTCCAGAAAAAGAACTAAACAAATGGAGACAAGCAATCTACCAGACACACAGATCAAAACACTGGTTAAAAATATGATCGTTGATCTCAGGGAGAACTTCAATAAAGAGATAGGAAACATAAAAATGGAGATAGAAAACATTAAAAAGACCCATCAGAAATAAAGAATACAATAACTAAAATGAAGATTACGTTAAGGGGGAATCAAGAGTAGATTAGATGAAGCAGGGCATCAAACCAGTGATTTGGAAGATAAGGTAGAAGAAAACACACAATCAGAACAGCAAAAAGAAAAAAAAGAATCCCCAAAAATGAGGATAATTTAAGGGGACTCTGGGACAACATCAAGCATAGCAATATTCGTATCATAGGAGTACCAGAAGGAGAAGAGACAGAGAGCAAGAAATTGAAAGCCTATCTGAAGAAAATTATGGAAAACTACCCTAACCTAGTGAACGAAATAGATATACAAGCCCAGGAAGCTCAGAGAATCCTACACAACAAACCCAAAGAGGCCCACACCAAGATATACATCATCATTAAAATGCCAAAGGTTAAAGACAAAAAAAAAAAATCTTAAAAGCAGCAAGAGAAAAACATCTAGTTACCTACAAGGGAGCTCTCATAAGACTATCAGTTTATTTCTCAACAGAAACTTTGCAGGCCAGAAGGGATTGGCAGGAAATATTCAGTGATGAAAAGTAAAGACCTACAACCAAGATTTCTCTACCACAAAGCTATCATTTAGGATTGAGGGACAGACAAAGAGCTCCCCAGACAAGAAAAGTTAAAGGAGCTCATCAGCACCAAACCATTATTACAAGGAATGTTAGAATGACTTCTTTAAGACAAAAATAAATAAACAAACAAATAAATAAATAATAACAAATATAAACAATAAAGTGGTAAAAACTACATATCTACCAACATTTACTTTAAATGTAAATGGATTGAATGCTCCACTCAAAAGATAGGGTGGATGAATATATAAGAAAACAAGACCCTTACATATTCTGCCTACAAGAGATTCATTTCATATTGAAAGACACACACAGACAAAAAGTAAAGAGATGCGGAAAAGATATTTCATGAAAATGGGAATTAAAAAAAAAAGAAAAATCTGAGGTAGCAATACTTATATCAGGCAAAATAGACTTTAAAACAAAGGCTATAACAAAAGACAAAGAAGGACCCAGATATCTCACTTCTTGGTATTTATTGGAAGAAACCCAAAATGCTACTTCAACAGGATGTATGAATCCATGTTTTTATAGCAGCATTATTTATAAAGGCCAAAGTGTGGAGGCAGCCTGTGTGTATATCGATTGAAGAATGGATAAAGAGGTGGTGGTACATATATACAACAGAATATTTTTTGGTCATGGTAGGGAATGGGATCTTGCCACCTTTGGCAGCATGGATGGACCTGGAGGGTATGGTGCTGAATGGAGTATGTTAGACAGAGAAAGAATGATGCGGTGTGGTTTTGCTTATATATGGGATCTAAAGAACAAAATAAACAAAACAGAAACAAACTGATACTGAGAACGTTTTGATGGTTGCCAGATGGGAGAAAGTTTGTGGGAGGTGGGTGAAAAAGGGGAAAGGATTAAGAAGTACAAATTGATCGCTACAAAGTAGTCATGTGGATGTAGTCTACAGCATAAGGGACAGAGTCAATAATATTGTAATAACTCTGTATGGTTCAGATGGGTACTAGATTTATTGGAGTGATAGATAGGAAGGGTTTTGGGTGGTGGGGTGAAAAAGGTGAAGGGATTAAAAAGTACAAATTTGATGTTACAAAATAGTCATGGGGATGTAAAGTAAAGCATAGGGAATATCGTTAATGATATGGTAATAACTATGCATAGTGCCAGGTGGGTACTAGAGTAGTCAGGGCCATCACTTCTTAAATTACATAAATGGTTAATCACTATGCTGTACACCTGAAATTAATATAAAATAATATTGAATATCAACTGTAAATGAAAAACTAAAAACAGGGAGGAAAGGTGAAGGGGAATAAGAGATTCAAATCTCCATATATAAAACAAATAAATAATGGGGATGTAACATACAGCACAGGGCACATAGTCAATAATATAGTGACAGCATGGTATGGTGTCAGATGGTTTCTGGACTCATCATGTTGATCACTTCTTTAGATATATAAATGTTAAAAAACCATAGTGTACATAGAAAACTAATATATATTGTATGTTAGCTCTATTTTAATAAAAGTCTTTTTAAAATGTCAATAGATATGTTTCTTGTTTGAAAATGACATGAAAGGAGCCATTTTAAAATGAAGCCAGAGCAGCTATTCTAGAGGAAGTACATTGCTGGTCTTGTTCTTTGGGACTTAGGATTGGGCCAAATCTTTGAACTAAAGTAAATGACAGTTATTTTTGTAAACAATTGTTTGTAAAGTCACCAGGAAAGTGGACATCCGGATCACAAATACTAATGATTACAGACCTTCTATCTGAAGATAGACTCAATAATCAATTATGTATAGCCAAGAGTAGCTCAGCTTATTAGCACCAATTAGAATTTTCTTCTTTTCATGTAATTATTTCTTTTCATTTTTCTCATAAGAACCCTTTGCTTTCATCCCGTAATCAAAACACTATTTGGATTCCTCCTGAATCTGTGCTGCCCAAATTTCAATTATTTAATCCCAAACACATTAATGTGCTGCAAAATGATGTTTTAGTCAAGGACAGGCCACAAATACAACAGTGGTCCCATGAGATTATAATAGAGTTGAAAAATTCCTATTACCTACCGTAATTCCCTGAAAATAAGACCTAACTGGAAAATAAGCCCTAGCATGATTTTTCAGGATGCTCATAATATAAGCCCTTCCCCAAAAATAAGTCCCAGTTAAGACTGTCTGACAGACGAACGCATTTAGTACGTCCGTTGCAACACACAATAGATGTATTGAATTATAAATAATAATATTAATATATGATTAAATATAAATAAATAATATTATTGACGTTAATACTTAAAATAAATGATAATAAAAACGATAAATAAGTATTTGTAAATACCCAAGCTGGCGCTTTTGGACAAGAGGTAAATGCCTGTGTAAACAGATGAACTCAATACTTATTGATGAATGACCAATCGGAGTACAGAGACAACACGTGAATAACATTCACACTTGATAATGAACGGACGTGGTTGTGTCTAATATGAATCTTCACAGTGCAATATACTGTGTTGTAACGGACGTACTTAATACACTCGTGTGAAATAAAGAAATGTTTTCTCAATTTTGGTGCTTGCCATCTTTCGTTGCTTTTGTGTGGACCATCATTCTTAACTGTCATCATTTTTGTTGCTACTCCTGTCTCATAAGTCTTCAGCTAACACTTGATTTAATGGTAGATTTAAAGGGAATACAATTTTGAACCCCAGACAAGATGAGTGCAAAAAGAAAGAGCTATTCTGTCGAGTACAAGAAAGGAATTGTGGAGGACTCCCGGGGCAAGAATCTTTCGGCTTTCTGCAAAGAGAAGTTGTATCACCGAATGGTCTGAAAATGGCTGAAAATGGCGAGCAGAGTACGATAACTTTAGTCAACAGGTGAATGAGGGGAAAGCAGAAGCACAGTGTGGATCAGGTCAGCAACCATTATTTCCTGAGCTGGAAGACATCATCTGTGAATGGACTCCTGACAGGAGAGCAGCGGCTTTGGTTGTGCGCAGGGCTGAATGGCACCACAGTTAGAAATATCTCCGGAAAAATTCAAAGCATCACAACACTGGCTTGGATGGCTTCCTTCAATGATATGAATTATCTCTAAGATTGACAACACTGTTCAAGCTGGAAGATACTGAAGTTATTAAACATTCTCTTGCATTCAAGTCCTTTGTTGATGGCATCAACTTTTCTAAATACCAACTCTCCAGCATAATTGCTATGGATAAAACTGCAGTAATTATGGACAAAGGTTCTCAAATGACAATTGATCAGAGGGGTGCCTCGTCAATCTACATTCCCTCCACTTGTTACAAAAGTGCACATGTTACCTGTATTTTGGCAATTCGTCTAGATGGAAAGAAAGCCCCACCTCTAATCATCACTAAGGGCAAGAAAGATAAGGATGAATGTGTTTCAGGCATTTATGTTCTTGAAACCAAAAAAACCTGGTGTATACAAGCAGTTATAAGAAAGTGGGTCAATTTAATGCTGCCACTTGTTTTGCAAGGTGACCAAAGAGGTCTGGTAGTCTGGGATTCAGCCAGCACTTACCACGCTAAAGACATGAAGAACTTTCTTGCGGAGAGAAAACTAGATCAAATAATGATTCCTGCAGGAGTGACTGCCTGTCTTCAGACTCTTGATATTGCAATATACAAGCCATTCAAGGACGATTTGTGCATGGAAATCAATGACTATGTTGAAAATAGAATGGAGAGAAATCAGCATGGAAACCTAGCCTGCAAGAGGTCATGACTTGGGTGAAGAATTCATGGGATAAAATCACTGACAGCTGTGTTGCCAATACACTACGAGCAGGCTACATGGACAAGAAGTGCTCATTTAAGGAAAGCTCTATTGCTGGACATGAGAGACTGGGGCGGATGGTTCTACAGGAAATGGAGTCGCAAGAAATTCAAGCTGGAATTTGGGGTTTGGAGTGTTATGACGATGTTCCAGAAGAAGATGACATGACTGTATTTGAATAAATGTAGATTGCTGTACATGAAATACATAAGACATCCCCATGAAAATAAGCACTAATGCGTTTTTTGGAGCAAAAATTAATATAATACCTGGTCTTATTTTTTGGAAAATATGATAGTGACTTTATAGCTGTTGTAATTACATTGCATTACTCATGTGTTTGTAATGATGGTGGTGTAATAAAAACGTACTGTGCTGCCAGTCATATAAAATTATAGCACATACAATTATGTACAGTACTTAATACTATTTTTGTTTCATTCATGTTGTAACAATATTGGTAGTTTATTTTTTTAATTGAAACATCATTGACATATAACAGTTTATAGGTTGAAGGTGCTGAAGAACATGTTTATAGGAAGAATATGCTGACTTGATTCATTTATATATTGCAGTGTGATTACTATCATAGCATTAGCTAACACCTACATTAAGTCACATAATTATTTCCTTTTTCTGGTGAGAGCAATTATGATCTAGTCTCTTAACACCTTTGAATTCTATAATATAGTATTGTTGCCTATAATTACTATGCTGTGCATTAGATCTCCAAGATTTATTTATTTACTATCACTAATATGTGGAATCCAAAAAAGCTGAACTCATAAAAACAGAGTATAATGGTTGTTGCCAGAGACTTGGGAATAGGGGGGTTGGGAATATGTTTTTCAAAGATACAAACTTGCACCTATTACATAATACTTTATAATGACAATAAATGACTATGTTACTGGTTTATGTATACGCTATACTATATTTTTATTTTTATTTTAGAATGTACTCTTTCTACTTATTTGAAGATATATTTTCTGTAAAACAGTACCCCATGTTACACCTTCAGGAGCCTCAGATATCTCCTTGTTTACCATGTCTTTTGATTGCATCATTTTCTCTTGTGCTTGATTTAATCTCTTGTTGTTGTTTAGTTAATCATTGCCCCTAAACATTTGAGCAAGGAAATTGCCTGATGACAAATTTCTCAGAACTTATTCCCATGGTTGAGTGACGCATGCCTCTAAATAGGCTTGCTGGTTCTCATCTTGGCTTTTTATCTTTAGGTTAACATTTGCATTTTCAGAGATCTAAAAGTCTGATACCAGGCCTCTCTATGCAAAAATTTAGGAGCCAAGGTTTTGGGCATGTCCAAGGCCCAGCTATGCCTTGGGGTCAGTGGTCAGCTGAGGATAGGTATGCATATAGGTTGCAAGTGGTTTTGCCCAGAATGAATGGGACAGCAGCAGTGCTCAGTCTAGCAGTGAAAAATCCATGGCTCTATTCAGCAGGAGAGCTACATGGTGGGACCACTTTATTATGCATTTTCCTGACCACTTTGGGACCTAGCCTGTTGAAGCAAGGAATCTGCTCAGAACTCTGAGAAGAGGAATCCCAGAGCCAGGTCCATAACAGGGTGAGGATATGAGATGAACAGATTGCTGAGCTGTGAAGGACCAAGAACTGGCTGTTCTTTTCCTCTCTCAAATGTAAAGGCAGGGTAAGATGGGGTGGGAGCTGGAGTTCACCTAAAGCCAGAATAACGGCATTGCAGTAACTGGACTCTGGCCAGGACACCTCCCATATATCCTCTCCCTTTGGTTTCTGTGTGATTCTTGTCAAGTTTATGATAGATCCTGCAAACCAGCTGGAAACACTCACTCCTTAACATCCTTTGTAATTACCTGCCCTTCAATGTCTTCCCTTTATTTCTTATTTCTTGTTTTTCTTTTTTTTTTCATTTCTCCTCCTCCATTTTTCTTTTCTGCTTTTGCTCAATTATGTTTCCTCCCCTCCTTCCTTCCTTCCTTCCTTCCTTCCTTCCTTCCTTCCTTCCTTCCTTCCTTCCTTCCTTCCTTCCTTCCTTCCTTCCTTCCTTTCATTCACTTTCCCAACCTACTTTGCTGTGGAGAACATTTGCTGTTTGTATGCTCAGCCTTTATCCATCACCCTTCCATCATTTTGGGAACCAGCTCTCCTTAACTCCTGGCCCCACAATGGGGGTGGGGCTGACCACTCCCCACCCCACACACACACACCAGCACCTGATGACTTCACTTGAGGCCATGGTTGTTGGCTGAACTCTGACTTTTCCAGTGTTTGAGTCAATAAATGCTTATTATTTTGCTTAAGCTACTTGAACTTTGGTTTCTGCTCTTTACCACTAAAAGAGGTTTAGGTCATACCTAAGCACTGGTCACTTCCTACATCTCCAAAATGTGATTTCACTCTCATCCTCCTAAATTCCAAATCCCAGCCAGACTAAAGTGATCTCAGGTTGCTCACCAAGCCAAGATTGTTTTCTTCCAAGCCATCCCTGGGCTGCCCCTCAGTTAAGTCACTTGCCCTTCAAGGTGTCCCTTGGTATCCTTTGTTTCCTCAATCATGGTGCTTCTTCCATTGTGAGGTATATACTTGTGTGTCTGTTTTTCTCCCCCATTGACCATACATCTGCACACTGCTGTGAGCTCTGTGAGGGCAGGAGTTGATCTGTTTCATTCACAGTGCTATTCCCAACTCCTGGCACAGAGAATATTTCCTTTTCTCTTCTTTTATTCCCCGTTGCTTCTCGCTCCATTGCTTTTGTCCTCTCCTTTAATAACCTACTGCCCTCCCCTACCCCTCCTCCCTTTCACCCAACTCCTCTCCCAAAGTTTCACCGGGGCTTGGCTTGAGGAATGCCTGAGCTTATAGAAACTTCTGTGAGCAACGATGGGGTGGGACTGTACAGAGAAGTGTGTCAGGGGGAAGAATGGCCAAGATGAGTTGCAGTTTTCCTAATGCTGAGGAAGCTGTGAAGGCCAAAGCTCAGAGAGACACTGCCATCTCCTGTGTCCCGCTTCACTTGAGACCTCAAGACTTGCTGGGAAAACAGACCCTTTTGGAATCAGAACAGCTACCAAAAGTCAGAGTAATATTTCCCAAAAACATTTATGATCTTGTCACTGACTTCGAGAAACTTCAAGTCCAGAAGGGAAAAAGTGATGCCATGAAAACATGAAAAATAACGTGCAATTAAACAGTGAGGAGTGCTGTGGTGCTAACCAAATATACTGGGGACCAAAGAAGGGAGGACAGCTATGGAATGAACGGCTGGTGCTGGGAGGAAGGAAAATGCAGTGATGGACAGGATTTGGATAGAAGTTTTAGTTTCAACACTTACTTGCTAGGTATCCTTGGGCAAGTTATTTAATCTTTCTGAACATTATTGTCATCTGTAACATGCAACACTGAATGTACTATTCACTTCCTAGGACTGCTGTGAGCATTAGATGATTATGCTTCATACACTCCTGAGACAATGGTCTCCTCCTCCCCCTTCTTTCACTCTTCTACTTCCTAACCCTTTACTCCCCTTTCCTCTTCCTCATGTATCTTTGCAAGGGCAGACGGAAGCCGGGCATGGGTGACTGGGGAATCCGTAGAGTGTTCCCCCTGCACCACCTGCCCTGTGGCTTGTTCACAGTGATTCTGGACATCATGCAAGGAAAAGCACATGCAATGGACAGACTTACTATACAGCGACCCTCACCACAAGCATCTATCATCCCACCCTGGGACTTCCTGGGTGTACCGGCAGCAAGACGGTTGTTCAAATCCATGTATGTCTGGGTCAAACCTGAACTTTTTCACCAGCTCCTGCTGCTTCCTCTCTTCACATATGATCCTGGCTTAGGGTCAAAGTCCCCAACCACCTTTGTCTAGCTGCATCAGGCCCTTCTCTTAGCCCTGTTCTCTACAACTAACTAGATAGATAGATAGATAGATAGATAGATAGATAGATAGATAGATAGATAGATAGATAACTGTCAAACTCAAAAAAACAGTCTGATGGCTTTGCTAGAAATAAATGATAGTGATTTGTTCAAGGGTCTTGGAGGTTGAAAACTGGGAACGCAGCTAGGCAAATAACCAGAAGAGTTCCAAAGAAGAAAGAAAAGTGAAAAGTTCTTGTAGTGAAAAATTACATTCTTGGGAATAATCAGTTCTTCATTCTTAGCTCTACGACGTCCAGGATGGTTATCAGTCAGATGTTAGGCAGCCAGTATGATGGATGCCAGGTGGTCCACAAGAAGGGTGCCAGGAAGTCTGATCATGTCCCAGCCATCATGGTGGCAGGTGGATATATATGTGAGTCCTTCAGGGGGTAATCAGGTGGCCTAGAAGTCCAGATGTGTAGCCAAGCATTGACACAGGACTGGACAGTTCAAAGAAGTTTAAGTTCCCAGGCTAGTTAGAATAAGAATGGAGTCTCTTTCCTCATGTCTCAACCTACATAATTTTAATAATGTTAGCAACTTAGTTAAATGACTCTATTTTATATATTCCCTATCTTCACTTTTTTCTCATAACTAACTAACTAAGGAGTTGTTTATGAAACTGCACTCATGATGACATTGTTGATCACCATAGTTATCATCCTGATGATTTCATTTATTCAGCCATCTTCCCTCTGGTCTTTTAAAACTCTTTTATGGATTCTTATAACTCTGGGCAGTTTATTATGTAAATGAGCTCTCAAAGTGCTGAGTACTCTCGGCTGAAATGTGTTTTATAAGATAAGCTGGTACTTTTTCCACAAACCAGAATAAATCAGTAGTGGACAATACAAATAAAAAGGTTACTCTTTACATAAGGGAATGGTGAGATTCTTAGTCACTGGATACTGGGAAGAGACTAGATGAGAGAAAGTAATTATTTTAAGTTTCATATGAAGGTTTTCTTCTTTCAGGAGTCTTTGGTGCATATAGGATTGTGATACCAGGCTGAGAACTGAGAAAGAAAAAACACAGACATGGCACACCGGCCTCACAATCTTTTCGTTCAGGAGGCGACGGCAATGAAGTCATTTAGTTGAGCTTCGCTTGACACAAATAATCTCCATTTTGCACAAATAAAACACTTTCAAAATGTTTGTTTGGTCTTAATCTTACAAAGATCTCTATAAACGTATTTGTAATTGTGTTAGAAGAAGAGTGGGATGATTTAGAAAACAACTTTAAATATATTTTCTTTGAAATAACTTCATTAAATAAAACCATTTTTTTTCTACCAGAGGATCTGAAATCCTTGTTCTCAGTTCATTTGAGGCAAATATTTTATTTTTGAAGTGAATTTTTTAAAAAAATTGCTAAAATAATTATAAAGTAGTTGTCAGTAAACACTGACATACTGACACACTGACATCTTCACTGGCATAGTGAAAGAAATTGTGAGCAAGTGCCCAGGAAATTAACCAAACATATCTAGATAACCAAAGTACAATAGGGTTTTTAGTGCTAATTGCATCACAATTGTCTCAATTCCCACTTACCTTTGTTAGTGTAAACCAAACTGTAGTGGGAGAGACAGCACATTTTTGTGTCCATTTTCCCACCCATGAAGTGAGGCCCAAGAAGTCCAGGAAGCCACAGGCCTTGCCTTTCAGAGCTGACAGATGTGTGGAAGGAAAGGGATGGTAGAGTTTTATGAGTGAAAGATGCTACTGAGGGATTCCTGCTGGATGCACTCCATATAGCCCAGAGCACACCTGGCCAAAAGGGGGCTCTGTGCATGTCCTGAAGTTGGTTTTGTTTGTCACTAGAGAATTGAAGTACAGGGCATAACAAAAGTCCCTTAGGGCTGAGTTACCCAACTTTGGCCTTTTCCCTAAGATATTCTGAGCTAGTGTTAATTTTCCATTGCCCCTGCAGTACCCTGACCCCAACACCTCTCTCGCTGGCCCAGTGGACAGTTCCTGTAAGCCTCTCAAGTCTCTCTTATCCTCCAACTCCCTACATTCCTCTCCTCTCCTCTCTTCTCCCCTTTTCTCCCCTTCCCTTCTCTTCTTTTCCCTTCACTTCCCTTCTCTTCCCCTTTCCTCCCTCCCTCCTTCCTTTCCTCCTACCACCACCATTCTCTTTCCATCCAATTTAACTACTGGACAATAGTTCCACTGTTGTTGTTGTTTTTGTTTTTGTATTTGTTTGTTTGTTTGTTTGTTTTGCTAATCCCTCCAAAATTATAAGCACAGACTCATATAATCTGAAAGCACATCTTGCTCCCTTTGATCACAAACCCCAGAATGAAAGAGCTCCTGGCTCTTCAACTCTGGGTGATGACCCTGCCGGTAGTTCATTTTTCTCACTCCAATGCAGGGCCCCTTGTGTAGACTAAGCCCCTCCATTCTTAAAGGTAGGGGAGGCAAGAGGAAAGAGAAAGGCCCCAGCATAAAGGAAAGCAGGCAAAGAGAGAATAACACTCGTATGCATGGGCATGTTTAAATGATAAAAAAGCTCACTTGGAGCTTTGTAACAAGGACATTAGATGATAAAAACAATTAAGTTGGTGTGTACAAGAAGGATGTTCACCGCGTGTGTCTGAGGAACATAATCATAATGAGCCAGAAATTCTAACACATAGAGGTCATGAAAATTGGACGCTAAACACTTTCCCAGTAGGGAAATATTTTCTTTGGATGTTTTTACAAACCACCCACTGGAACTCATGTTTTATAAGGAACACAAGGGTCTGTAGAATACCACCATCATCCTTTCCACTTTAAAAATGTTTTAACATGGGAAAATTCTAATCCTTTGCTAATTGGAAGTTGGCTTCCAAACAATTAAAAAGAAATGTATAAAGTTCAAATCTATTCAGCAAATTAATTGGTCATACCTAAAAAATTAATAAGGAATATTCAAGATAGTATCTTTTAATCTTGCAAAAATAAAAACAAAATAAAGATCAATGGAAATTTTATTTGTAAATGAGTCACCAAGATGCATGCATTTGCATTTTATTAATGAAAATTGTTTCCTGAAACTAGTATGAAATTTGAATATCAAGTGCAATAATCATGTAGGCAAAACAGCAGCTGTGTGATAAAGTCAGAGGCTGGGGAAGAAGGGAGAGTTGCAATTGCCTTTAATGGAATAATTGTTTCCCTTCTATTCAGTAATAATGAATTTCAGTCTGGGTATGAGCCAACTGAGCTAGTCTGTTCTAGATTAGTCTTTAAATCAGTGTAAAAGAGAGTTGATTAAGGAGAAATAAAGAACTACCTTGCTCCATAGGTTGATTTTTATTCTGGTCTATGTTTGAGTGTGTGCATATGTGTCTGTGCATTTAATTCAATCTTCTTTTTTTTTTTTCAACAGACATCATTACTCAATATTTAAAACTTCTACCCCAATCTCCTGGCATCATTCTCAGGGGCTTACCATCCATGTGACCATTTAACCCCTGAATTTACAGTGCCTTAACTTCCACATTGCTAATTACCCCTTCTTCTATCTAACAATAGTCAGTATTCACCTAGTTCTAGGTTCATAGCCAGGGCTTTGTCATCAACAATAACTCACTGCCAAAATAAATTCCAATTGCCCACTCTCATCACAGACTGTCATGCTTTTAGGCTACTATTTCAGTAGTCTCATCAATTTCATCAAGACCTCCTATAATTTATGTTAAGACTTTCTAATTATCTCTATCTATGTTATAGGTACTTTGTCACAGATATATATAATTAATTTCTTTCATCATCTATCTTGAATCAATGGTCTAGCTTTATAATTACTTAATTAAAATTAAGCTTAAATTTTGGGTCCAAATTTTACTGTATTGTAGGTACTAACCTGTAGCGCTACAAAATTTGAACCAAGCTTTCTTCATCTTGACACTAGTGCATTGCTGAAGAAAACAATCACACAAAGGAACAAACCATTTCCCTTCTAAATTCATGATCACCCACCTCAACACTATTTTCTGGGAGTTGCTCCAGCCTGACAGACTAGTGCCCCACATATTATAATCACCTGCTGAGCTCCAACTGGTTGACCCAAACTATCCCACACATAAAGCCTACACAAAAGTTGCTTCTATGTGGGACCACTTATGGTACAACAAACAAGAGAGAAACGATGTAAAAAAGGCTGGGGAGCCATCAGAGCTTTCTGGAACTGCTGGAATTCTCTGGGGTCAGAAGTATTTTTGGGTACCATTGTTTATGTCCCACTACACCTTCATAGGCAGGGGCTGTATTCAGGTGCTATGACCTACCTGAAAATTCACTGCAACATGTTCCTGGACATAATCCTGAAGACCATTTTGGTCTTCAAAGGGAGCAAGCATGATCAACAGGTTATTACTATCCATAACTGGCCTCCTTACCTGGAGCTGCTACAGCTCAGTAGGCCAGTGCTCCAGCTGCCTTAGGCACCTGCTTGGTGAATACCAACCTGCCAAAACTACCTGGCACACACAGCCTACACAGAAGCCACTTTTTCAACACTGGAGAGATAGCTGTTTTGTCTAATTCATATAGACAAACATTGAAAGTCAAACAAAATGAAAAGAAAGAATATTTCTCAAATGAAGGAACAAAAAATATCTCTCCTGAGGGGGGTGGCTAAGATAACAGAGATGAGTAACTTGCCTAAAAAGGTTTCAAAGAAATCGTCATAAGGATAACTCATTAGAGTACAATAGAACTTAGGGAGAACTTCAACAAAGAGTTAGAAAGTATAATACAGAACCAAGCAGACCAGAAGAATACAATAACTAAAAAGAAAGTTAAAAAAAAACACATTAGAAGGAATCAACAGAAATATAGCTAACACAGAAGAATGGATCAGTGACCTGGATGAGACACTAGTGGAAGTCAACTAATTAGAACAGAAAAAAAAATAAAAATAAAAAATTGGAGATAGTTACATCTAGGATTACATCAAGTATTCAAACATTTGCATTATAGGGATCCCAGAAGGGGAAATAAGAGAAAAAGGAACAGAAACTATTTAAAGAAATAATGACTGAAAACTTTTCTAACGTGAAAAGAAGCAGACATCCAGGTCCAGGAAGCACAAAGAATTCCAAACAAGACATATTATAAGAGAAACCCAAACCAAGACCTATCGTAAATAAAATGGCAAAAGTTAAAGATAAAGAAACAATATTGAAGGAAACAAGAAGGAAAACAAGAACAACAACAACGACAACAAAATGAGTTACATACAACAGAAACCCCATAAGTCTACCAGGGAATTTCTCAGTAGAACTCTATAGGCCAAAAATGAATGGCATGATATCTTTAAAGTATTGAAAAACATTACTCTACAACCTAGACTAATTTACCCAGTGAGGTTATTATAAAGAATTGAAGGGGAGATAACAAGTTTCTCAGACAACCAAAAATTAAAGGTGTTCATCACCATTAAATTAGCTTCACAAGAAATTTTAAAAGATCTTCTTTAAATAGAAAAGGCAAGGCCATAACCAGAAATAAGAAAATATGACAAAGGTAAAATCTCACAGGTAAAGTCAATACACTTAATAATAAATACAGCAAATCAGGCATTTAAAAAGCTACTACAAAAGTCTAAAGAAAAATGTATCAAATTCAACTCAAACTACATAAGTGGTTAGAAATACATAACATAAAAAGATCAATAGCATAAAGCATGGAGGGAAGAGTAAACATGTAGTCCTTATAGAATATATTTGAACTTAAATAACAATCAGTCTAAAGTAGACTGCTACAGGTAACGAATGACATACATAAACTTCATGATAACCACAAATCAAAAACCTACAAAGGATACCAAGAACACAAAGAATGGAACACAAACAAAACACTAAAGAAAAACAGCAAACCACAAGAGAAGAAGACAGGAACAGAGGAGTACTAGAAAAACATCCAAAACACAACTTAAAAAAATGGCAATAACTATATATGTAGCAATAATTACTTTAAATGTAAATGAATTAAATGCTCTAATTAAAAGAAGTAGAGTGGCTGAATGGGTTTAAAAAAAAAAAGACCCATCTGTATGCTGCTTATAAGAAGCTCATTTCAAATTGAAAAACACACATAGACGGAAAACAATATTGCATAAAAATAGAAATGAGTGATGTCATAAAAATGGCGGTGTGAGGTGAGCCTCTTGAAATCTTCCCTGGAATTTACAACAAATTGAACAACTATAACTCCACAAAAGTCTCCCTGAGCAGCAGACAGGCAAGACTAAGAGGCATACTACTGAAATAAACTAAAGGTGGGGACATTGCATGAGTGGGGGACGAGGGAAGGGAGAAGTGCAGAGACTGGGAGCGCAGGACACAGACTTAGCTCAGTGATCAGAACTTGCTGCATTCCGGAACTATCGCAGCTGTGGGAGAGGGAAGAACTCGGACTGTTAGGGCTCCGCTTATGACCCATGGGGCTGAGGGGACAGCACATAACACGGATGAACCCAATGCTCACGGCAGATACCGCAAAGCAAAGACTGAGGGAAGAAGGCTGAAAATGGTGGTTTAAGCCCTCACTGCCTCAGAGAAAAGAAGCCTTGGGCACTGAGACTAGCTGTCCCCTTCCTACCCTCACAGAGCTCGCCCTGCCCCACCAGCCCAGTGCTAGAAGCAGAACAGTAGTAGTGTCAGATCGAAAGAACAGAATATTTGTAGTTCTGAGAACTGTGGTCGGCAGACACAGATTCGCAGTCCAACTAGTTCCAGCAAAGGGGAGGGAGCTGTAGAAGGAGGACTAGCTGTGGTGGTGGTCGCCGCCATTGCTCTGGGCCACCTCTCACAACCCACACTGCCTCTGTCCCCATCAATTTGGGTGGATCCCTGCAAGAGTAAAAAGAACGGCTGAAACACACAGGCTCTGAATCTGGTGCAGGGAGAGCTTCGGATGTGGCACCCTACGACCCAGGCGAACTGTTCACAAAGGAGAAGCCTGCCTTCCAGGGAATCCCCCCATTGTGTGAGAAACTGGAATAGTGCAAATAAAACATAGCACTACAGGGTGAGAAAGAATAAAAGACTACAGTCGGAGAGAAAACATTCTATCAACACCTATTGGAAAACAAAAGAAAGACTTCTTCCTATCAACCTGTTACAGAACCCACTCCTGTTATTGTCTAGGAAGAGAAATAATAAATCATTACTTGCCATGAATAACCAAGGTAACAAGACAGTTCAGATAGAAAATGAAAAGTCTCCAGAAAATGAACTTAAAGGTATGGAAATATGTGACTTAAATAACAGAGAATTCAAGATTGCAGTTCTGAAAAAACTCAACGAGATGCAAGAAAACACAGACAGGGAGTTTAATGTACTCAGAAGGACTATCAAAGGTCAACATGAACATTTTACCAAAGAGATTAAAATTTAAAAAAGAACCAAACAGAATTTCTGGAGATTAAAAACTAATAGAAGAAATGAAGAATGAAATAGCCAGCTTAGGTAGTAGAGTTGACCAGATGGTGTAAGAATCAGTGACATCGAACATAGAAACCTGGAAATGACATGGATGGAAGAGGAAAGAGACTTGATACTTAAAAGAAATAAAAGAACTCTACAAGAACTTTATGACTCCATCAGAAAGAGAAATATAAGAATAATGGACATACCGGAAGGAGAAGAAAGAGAGAAAGGAACAGAGAGTATATTCAAACAAATTGTCAATGAGAACTTCCCAAACTTGTGGACAGAACTGGATCCTCGAATCCAAGAAGCAAATACAACACCTAATTACCTCAACCCTAACAGGCCTTCTCCAAGGCACATTGTGTTGAAGCTGTCTAAAATCAATGACAAAAAAAGAGTCCTCAAGGCAGCCAGGGAAAAGAAAATGGTAACCTGCAAAGGAAAGCCCATAGAATATCATCAGATTTTTCAGCAGAAACTCTACAAGCCAGGAAGGAGTGGAACCAAATATTCAAACTATTGAAAGAGAGAAATTATGAGTCAAGAATAATATACCCAGCAAAGATATCCTTTAGATATGAAGGAGGAATGAAGACCTTTCCAGACATACAGAAGCTGAGGGAATTTTCTCACACATGACCTGCACCACAAGAAATAGTAAAGGAGGCTATTCGACCACCATCAACAGGGACAATTTGTGGCAACCAAAACATAAAAAGGGGAAGAATAGGGGCCTGAACCAGAATATGGGAATGGAGAAAGTAAGCATGCTGAAGAAAATGGAATAGTCAAAATATCAAACTTTCTTTTACATAAACTTAATGGTAACAACTCAAAAAAAAGAAAAAAAATCCAGAACTGAGATACATATAGTAATAAAGGAAAAAAATGAGGGAAGAATCATAGAATACCACCACACAGAAATAATAGACAACAACAAAAATGCAAAGAAACAATAGAGACACAGTCTTGCCAGAAAATTAAAGATAGAATGATAGGAAAGCCTCACATATCAATAATCACCCTAAATGTAAATTGACTGAACTCACCAATAACAAGACACAGAGTAGCAGATTGGATCAAAAAACTAAACCCAACCATATGCTGCCTCCAAGAGACTCATCTCAGCTACAAGGACAAACGTAGCCTCAAAGTGAAAGGGTGGAAATCACTCCAAGCAAATGGTATCCAGAGAAAATCAGGAATAGCCATAATGATATCAGATGAAATAGACTTCAGGGTGAAAAAGGTAACAAGAGACAAAGATGGACATTTCATAATGGTAAAGGGGACTATACAACAAAAAGACATAACAGTCATCAATATTTATGCCTCCAATCAGGGAGCACCGAAATATACCAAGCAACTACTAACAGAACAAAAGGGAGAAATTGACCAAAACACAATTATACTGGGGGACCTAAATACATCACTGACAGCTATGGATAGATCATCCAAACAGAAAATAAATAACGAAATAGCAGCCCTAAATGACACATTAGATGAAATGGACATAATTGACATATATAGAGCACTTCATCCTAAAAAATCAGACTACACATTTTTTTCTGGTGTATATGGAACATTCTCAAGGATAGACCATATATTGGGACATAAAACTAGCCTCAGCAAATTTTAGAAAATTGAAATCATACGAGGAATATTCTCTGATCAGAAGGCTTTGAAATTGAACATCAACTGCAAAAAGAAAGAAGGGAAAACCACAAGTACATGGAGATTAAACAACATAATTTTAAAGAATGACCGGGTCAAAGAAGAAATAAGAGAGATCAAAAGATACGTAGAAACAAATGACAATGATAATACATCCTACCAAAATTGTTGGGATGCAGCAAAAGCGGTTTTAAGAGGGAAATTTATATCATTGCAGGCCTATCTCAAGAAACAAGAAAAATCCCAAATATATAACCTCATGTTACACCTTAAAGAACTAGAATAAGAAGAACAAATGAATCCCAAGGTCAGCAGTAGAAAGGAAATAATAAAAACCAGAGCAGAACTAAATGAAATAGAGAAAACAACAACAAAAAAAATAGACAAAGTTAATGTGACAAAGAACTGGATTTTTTGAAAAGATTAACAAAAGTGACAAACCCTTGGCTAGACTCACTAAGATAAAAAGAGGAAATACACTAATAAACTGTTGCGTCCAGCGCAACACATGCAGTGAGAGAACGAGAAGGGGTGATGAAGGGTTAAGAAAGAAACAGAAGTCAAGAGATTTATGCACTAAGGTCTCACAGCCTCAAAGGACTGAGAGCCCCGAATCAGACCACCTTCTGGCTTTTATCGATGTACACACAAGGAAGTAACATTGTTTTCTCCAAGGTCTGTGAATTTCATACATTATACTAGGAAAATGACTCAACCCAATTACCCTTGCCTGCAAGCAGTGGAACCGTAAGTCTCAGGATGTGTGTACCTCACCAGGGACAAAACCTTTATGCTGAAACTTACTGATATGAACAGATGGAGAACTCATGTTATCACATCATTGAATCTCTTCCCAAGCAGGTTGTGGGAAGGAATATAGCCACAAGGGCAGAAGCTGTCCTTATCCAGGGGAATGTGGGGTTCTATGCCCACATCTATCAACCCCATGAGTTCTTCTGATGGCCCCTATGCAACTGTGCCTGGCTTAGGTAGGCTGTTCCTTCTTTGAGGAAACTTACCCATCATTGACGTCAATGGAGACATAATGTGTAAGCACAAAGGTGAAGCAAAGTCCCTGAAAGGATCTCTCTCACAGACTCTCCTTTCTTTAGGGGTAAGTATGAGGGGACAGGTAGGCTGCTGTGTGACAACAACACCCCCTTTTTGTTTTTGAAATATGAGAAACACAGATGTTGCAGATTTTTCATTCATTGCCCGTCGGAGGGCTGTTTGTCCACTTCTGAGGACTAAACAAAATAAATGTAAAACAATAAACAGAATAGCAACAGCATCAGCAAACCCTCCACCTAAAGTCTTTATCCAATTGACAGGGTTTAAAGCAGAGAGTCCTTCTTCAGCCGCAGAAAGTGTCTCCTCTCCACGGAGGAGTTGAAGCTTGGCATTATACATCTGATCAACTTCTTGTTGTGGTTGTAGAATGTCCACGGTGAGATTGGGCATATGTCCCAGGAGATGGGCTCACACCTCAGACCAAGGGGTACGAGTTTGATTATAAGAGAAAGGAGTTACACAACAGGTAGATACATTCCAATCACATTGTAAAGTAATCATAGTACGAAGATTTTCCAATTGATCACCAATAAATACAACAGTAGTTTCTAAATCAGCTAATCTAACGTTAATTTCCTGATCTATTTTAATTTGTTGATTCCAAGATTTACTAGCATTTTCATGCCATTTTTGTACAAATTCAGTGGTCTGTACTGTTTGGTGTAGAGCTACTCCAGAAACGTCAGCTACAGTGGCTATAGCAATTATTCACATAATAGCTGCAATTAAAAGTCTAATAAATCTTATGGTTCTTCCCGAGATTGACTGTCAGGGTGGTCTTCAGTGCGTTGTTCATGTTATGGTTTAATACACCAACTGGGCACCCACAAAGGACGTTCTTTCAGTCCTGGAGAAACACAAGCATAACCTCGTCCCCATGTTAATAAGGTTCCTAACTACCATTGATTAATTTGGATATCTTTCCACCAAATGGGCACATTCTCCAAAGCTTTAGGACTATGGAGATTGTTAAAATGTCTTTCTGCAGCTGTGCGCCCAAGGTGCTAGAGCTAAAAGAATTCAAAAATTTAAAGTAAACATAGCTCTTGCTAATTGTATCTGTGGGGTGTCCCCTATTTCTCCCCCTTTTTGTAGTTTTTTTTTTTTTTTTTTTTTAATGCAACATTAGTACTTTCAACAATGGCTTGACCTTGTGGGTTGTAAGAAATACCAGTGGTGTGAGTAATGTGCCATTCAGCACAGAATTTTGTAAACTTGGCACTGATATATGTAGGGCCATTGTCTGTTTTAATATAATTACTGCTTTACCATTATTAGATCCATCTGTAAAAATTGTAAAGCCTTGAGGAATAGGAGCCTGTGTGAGTTTTTTAGGTAAAATCCAATTAGTTTTTAGGAGAAACTGAAATAACTTATTTTTTGGATAATGATTGTCAATTATTCCAAAAAAGTCACTAATAGCAATTTGCCAAGATTCAGAATGAATGTTTAAATGTGTTATCTGTTGTTTTTTAAAAGGAACTACTATTTTACTGGGTTCTTTATTATTTATAGAAGGTATTGAAAATGCTAATCTAGGGCAGTCTTGAGGATGTAAGGAGACAGTATGAAAACAATCTTGTAAGTTTATTTCTACTAATGGCCAATTTTTAGGAATCATGGATTGTTGTGGGAGTCCAGGCTGTAAAGGACCCATAGGTTGGATTAGATCATTAATAGCTTGCTAATCAGTGAGCATTTGCCATTTTCCTGATTTTTTCTTTATTACAAACATTGGCGAATTCCATGGACTAGTGAAGGGCTCTATATGGTTTTGTTCTCATTGGGTCTGTACTAATTCTGTCAAAGCCTCCAATTTTTCTTTTGAGAGGGGCCACTGTTCTATCCAAAGAGGCTTGTTATTAATCCATTGAAGAGCTATAGGAATCAGTAGCTCCGCAACAGCGGCCCCTACATAACAGGCTCCTGATTTTCTGATTTAAATCCTAGTCCTTCCTGTCCTTGTTGAGATGAGGGCTGTATAGATTCAGTGATTCTCTGATTAAATTTTCCTAAGCCTTTTCCTGGCTAATAGCCCATATGAGTCATTATATGTTTACTTTGAGGAGTATATTGTCCAGGGGGTATCCAGATTTCTGCCTCCCATTGAGTGAGCAGATCTTGACCCTATAAATTCACTGGAATGTCAGCAACCTAAGGTTGTAAAAGTCCCTTTTGTCCCTCTGGCCCAAGGCATGGAAGAATGCAGACACTTTGATGCAAACCTGAGGCTCAGCCCACCCCAACAATATTAATGTTGGGCTCCTGGACTTGCCAGTTTGCTGGCCATTCCTGAGAGCTAATTATAGAAACATCAGCTTCTGTGTCTAAAAGACCTTTAAATTTTTTTACTTTGTATTTCAATTTGACAAACAGGGTGGATTCCTGATATCACTTCTGCTAGAAAAATACCTGTCAGACCGATACTTCCAAATCCTCCGGTTCTTCTTTTTTGTGTTCCCTTTTTTTCTGGGGGTGTATAGGGGATCAGAAGATGTTTATCAACTCATTCTTCCTTTTTTGCTGCTGACCAGGGAACAGAAAAGGACATTATTATTTGAATTTCTCCCTCATAGCCTGGACAAATTATGCCAGTGTGGACTGTAACTCCTTTTGATGTTAACCTTGAATGACCAAGGAGAAGTCCGATTGTATTTGGAGGGATTGGCCCAAATATTCCCGTGGGCACACGAAGGGGGGATTTCCCTGGAAGCAGTAGAATATCTTGAATTGTGCAGATATCTACTGCAGCACTTCCCTAGGTGGCAGGAGTTAATTGTTGTACTGATAATTTTAGGAAGGAGGCACAGCCTGGTAATTTTGAGGCATCGCCTGGTTCATATATGCCCCGGTTATTGTCTGGACTTGGGGCTGGCCCTGCCTCCTATTTCCCTGAAGGAGGGTTCCATCTTTATGATATGTTGATCTACATTCTGATGCCCAATGATTTCCTTTCTTACATCGAGGGAAAATCCCAGGTTGTTTAGAACCCTGAGGAACAGAGGGGTTTTGTGATTGAGAGCCATTTTTACTTTTCTTATGGCACTCTCTTTTAGTATGCCCTATTTTCTTACAATTATAACAGGAGCCTGTGAACTTATTTTTTTCCTTTTGTAAATCCTGTAATAGCCTGAGCTAACATAGTGGCCTTAAATTGTTCTGTTCCTACTCCTTAGCGTAATTGAAGATATCCCATGGCATCAGTTTTTCCTTTCTGAGCTCCAATAGCCCTTTTACGATCCTCACTAGCATTATCATAAGCCATAATTTGTAGAATTATATCTGCTGCTGGAGAATTAGTCACCTGTTTGTTAATAGTTTCTTGTAAGCGAGCGATAAAATCTGAGTAAGTTTCCTGGGGACCTTGTAAAATCTTTCGGAAAGAAGATGGAGCTTTGCCTTCCACCTCTATCTTTTCCCATGCCATCAGGCAAATCCGTTTTAATTGATCAATAGCTTGGTCTTCCATCCCCAATTGATCCTGTGTAGCTACCCAATCCCCTTTTCCTAATAATTGGTCGTGATTGGTATCAAGATTATGAGTCTGATTATATCTTCCCTGAGTCTCTGCACCATCGATCCACCAGGTTTTGAATTGTAAAAATTGAGAAGGAACCGACAGGTTTTTGCCAACGCATTCCAATCTATAGGAATCAGCTAATTGCCATCAGCAATACCTCTAAGGAGGCCTATAGTATAAGGTGAAGTAGGTCCAAATTGCAAAACTGCCTGTTTTAATTCTTTGAGTAATTTGAAAGAAAAAGGTTCATGAACTGCCTCATGAACCCCATCAGGGTGTTCTTCAGTAGGGGCCTCGCATTCCCTAATGACTATAGGGAAGGCCAAGGCATCTAAATTCCCTTCCAGTCCGGCCTGGTGTATGCCACGCTCTATGGCTGATATTGAAGAGCAAGTGCCATTCCTCAGCAGGGGACGTACACTTTTGGAGAGAAAAGGATTTTTATTTTTTACTACTGATCTTGAAGATCCCCACATCTGTTCCCTAAAGGAAGGTGGTGGTGAAGGTAAATGAGACAAGCGCATGGAAGGGGGACAAGTGTCCTTTAAACAGTCTTCCAAGTTTGGATATAATGATTTTGGGACTACTGTTGGCACTGTCTCAGACTCTTTATCTTCATCTTCTCTATCCTCTCTTTCCCCCATCTTGTCTTCTATCTTCTCTCTCCATCTCCTCCTCTGAGTCTGTCTGAAGAGGTTCCAAAACTGAACAAACTAGTTCCCATATTTCTCAGATTGAACCAGGCAAAGAGACCCCATTGGAATGTACCTTATGGAGGTCTCATCCGACTTCCTCCCATTGCTCTAAATCAAGTGTTCCAAGGTCTGGAAACCAGGAACAGTGAGTTTCAATCACCTTAAAAAGTTCCTCTACATTCATGTTTACCCTTCTTAAGAAGTTGTTTAAGCAGGCAAATATAAGGTCTATATTTACTCTCAGCATTGCCCATGTTAGTAAAAGAAAAGAGAAAAGAAAACAGTTTTCACTTCAAGTTCACTCTGATGCTCATCTGGCCACATCCCTCGTGGGACTTTTAGGTCCGTCTTAGCTACAGTGTACTCGTATAAGCCACGAGCCTGGTTGGCTAAGTGCCAAATCACTGTTTTGCCTTATGACGTGACCACAGAACCACAGATTAGAGCCCACACAAGCTCTGTAGCCAAGGCCGTGGAGCTAAGATCAATCACTCACACAATCACACTCTCACGTACAAAAGTATTTAGTAAGGTTTTATCCAATTCCACTTTTCCTTGGTTAAATTCTCCGGGACCTTTCCTACCTCTTTATCAGGTAGTTGTCAGGCAACAGTTGCCCGGGGACCTTGCCATGGCTCCTCTGGTTAATATCAACTCATAGTTGTCCTTCCCTCCTTGAAACCCACAAGTGAGTCCCAGAATCGGGATGTGAGTCCCAGATGTTGCGTCCAGCACAACACGTGCAGTGAGAGAATGAGAAGGGAAGGTGAAGGGTTAAGAAAGAAACAGAAGTCAAGAGATTTATGCACTAGGGGCCAAGGGTCTCACAGCCTCAAAGGACTGAGAGCCCAGAATCGGGCCACCTTCTGGCTTTTATTGATGCACACACAAGGAAGTAACATTGTTTTCTCCAAGGTCTGTGAATTTCATACATTATACTAGGAAACTGATTCAAACCAATTACCCATGCCTGACAGCTCTGGAACCGTAAGTCTCAGGATGTGTGTACCTCCCCAGGGACAAAACCTTTATGCTGAAACTTACTGATATGAATAGATGGAGAACTGATGTTATCACATCGTTGAATCTCTTCCCAAGCAGGTTGTGGGAAGGAATAGAGCCACAGAGGCAGAAGCTGTCCTTATCCAGGGGAAGGTGGGGTTCTATGCCCACATCTGTCAATCCCGTGAGTTCTCCTGATGGTCCCTATGCGACTGTGCCTGGCTTAGGTTTTTCCTTCTTTGAGGAAACTCACCCATCATTGACTAACCAGCCATCCTTTGGGGCCAAACAGGGAGACTTAAAGTGTAAGCACAAAGGTGAAGCAAAGACCTTGAAAGGATCAGTCTCACAGACTCTCCTTTCTTTAGGGGGAGATATGAGGGGACAAATGGTAGGCTGCTGTGTGACAACAATAAATATAATCAGATATGAAAGAAGGGAAGTTAACACGGATGCCCCAGAAATACAAAGGATCACCCAAGAATACTATGAAGGACTATAGGCCACCCAATTCAATAACCTAGAAGACATGGACAAATTCTTAGAAACATATAGCCTTCATAGGCTGAACCATGAAAACTGGAAAATCTAAATAGACCGATCACCAGTAATGAAATTGAATCAGTCATCCAAAACCTTCCCAAAAGCAAAAGTCCAGGACCAAATGGCTTCACTAGTGAATTCTACAAAATCTTCAAAGAGGACATAATAACAGTTCTGCTCAAACTGTTCCACAAAATTGAAGAAGAGACAGTACTCCTTAACTCATTTTATGAGGTCAACGTTACCCTGATACCAAAACCTGGTAAGGATAACACAAAAAAAGAAAACGACAGACCAATATCTCTGATGAATACAAAAATCCTAAACAAAATTCTAGTAAATCAAATGCAACAATACATTATAAAAATTATTCATCATGACCAACTGGAATTTTTCCTAGGGGAACGAGGAAGTGTCAACATACGCAAATCCATCAATGTGATACATCACATAAACAAAATAAATGACAAAAATCATATGATTATATCAATTGATGCAGAAAAAGCATTTGACAAGATACAACATCCATTTATGATTAAAACATTTAATAAAATAGGTATAGAAGGAAAATACCTTAACACAACACAGGCCAATTATGACAAATCCTTAGCTAATATCATAATTAACGGTGAAAAACTGAAGCCCTTTCTCTACATTCAGGAACACGACAGGGCTGTCCCCTATCACCTCTGCTTTTCAACAGTTTTGGAAGTCCTCGCCAGAGGAATCATGGAAGACAAAGAAATAAAAGGCATCCAAATTGGGAATGAAGAAGTTAAATTATCACTCTTTGCAGATGACATGATGCTATACATAGAAAACCCTAAAGACTCTACCAGGAAGCTATTACAAACAATCAACGAATACAGTAAAGTTGCCGGCTACAAAATCAACGTACAAAAGTCCATTGCATTCCTATGTACTAACAATGAAATCTCAGAAAAAGAAATTAAAAAAAACTTCCTTTTGCAATTGCAGAAAAAGAATAAAATACCTAGGAATAAACTTAAACAAGGATGTCAAAGACCTATATGCTGAAAATTACAAGACATTTTCAAAGAAATTTAAGAAGACACAAAGAAATGGAAAGATATTCCATGCTCATGGATTGGGAGACTCAACATAGTTAAAATGGCCGTATTACTCAAAGCAATATACAGATTTAATGCAATCTCCATCAAAATCCTAATGGCATTTTTTAAAGAAATAGAACAAAAAAATCATCAGATTTGTTTGGAACCACAAAAGACCCCAAATAGCCAAAGCAATCTTAAGAAAAAAGAACAAAGCTGGAGGTATCACACTCCCTGACTTTAGCTGGCACTACAGGGCAACAATAATCAAAACAGGATAATATTTGCAGAAAAACAGACACATAGACCAATGGAATAGAATTGAGAACCCAGAAATAAAACTACATACATATGGACAGATAATTTTTGACAAGCAAAGACATACAATGGAGAAAAGACAGCCTCTTCAATAAATGGTGCTGGCAGAATTGGAAAGCCACGTGCAAAAGAATGAAACTGGATTGCTATCTGTCACCATGTACCAAAATTAATTCAAAATGGATCAAACACTTAAGCATAAGACCTGAATCAATAAACTGCATAGAAGAAAACATATGGATCTTGGGTTCAAAGAACATTTCATGAATTTGACTCCAAAGGCAAGGGAAGTAAAAGCTAAAATAAATGAATGGGACTATATCAAACTTAAAAGCTTCTGCAAAGCAAAAGAAACCATCGACAAAATAAAAAGGCAACCAACTGAATGGGAGAAGATTTTTGCAAATAGTGCCTCTGATAAGGGGCTAATTTCCAAAATATACAAGGAACTCATGCACCTCAACAACAAAAAACAAACAACCCAATTGAAAAATGGGCAGAGAACCTGAAGAGACATTTCTCCAAAGAGAACATAAAAATGGCAAATAGACATATGAAAAAATGCTCAACATCACTAATCATCAGAGAAATGCAAGTAAAACCACAATGAGATATCACCTCAACCCAGGTAGAATGGCTGTCATCAACAAGACAAATAGTAACAAGTGTTGGAGAGGCTGTGGAGAAAACGGAACCCTCATACACTGTTGGTGGGATTGCAGACTGGTGCAGCCGCTATGGAAGGCAGTGTGGAGGTTCCTCAAAAAATTACCAGTATAATTACCATATTACCCAGTAATCCCTCTCCTGGGTATCTACCCAAAAAATCTGAAAACATTTATCCATAAAGACACCTGTGCTCCAATGTTCATTGCAGCTTTATTTATGGTGGCCAAGACAGGGAAACAACCAAAATGTCCTTCGATAGATGAATGGATAAAGAAGTTGTGATATGTGTACACAATGGAATACTATTCGGCAGTAAGAAAAGATGAAACAAGACGATTTGTGACAACATGGATGGATCTTGAGATTATAATGCTAACTAAAATAAGTCAGACAGAAAAAGCAGAGAACCATATGATTTCACTGATGTGTGGTATGTAAACCAAAAACAACAAAAGAACAAGGAAACAAATGAGAAACAAAAACTCATAGACACAGACAATGGTTTAGTGGTTACCAGAGGGTAAGGGGGGAGGAGGCTGGTAGATGAGAGTAAAGGGGATCAAAAATATGTTGATGGAAGGAGAACTGACTATGGATGGTGAACACACAATGTGATTTATAGATGATGTAATACAGAATTGTACAACTGAAATCTATGTAACTTTACTAACAATTGTAACCCCCAATAAACTTTAATTGGAAAAAAAGAAAGAAAATAGAAATGAAAAGAAAGTTGGACACATGTCTAATCATTAGGGTGTTTTATACACCTGAAATGAATAATAATAATAATAATAATAATAATAATAATAATAATAAAATAGAAAAAGAAAGTAAAAAAAAGAATATAGGAAGAAAGTTGGGGTGGCAATACTCACTCAGACATAACAGAAATTAAAACAATAAAATGTAAAGAATAAAAGAAAGGACATTACATAATTACAAAGGGGTCAATCCAAGAAGAGAATATAACAATTGTAAATATCTACACATTGAACATAGGAGCACCTAAATATATACAGCAATTATTAATGGAAATAAAGGAGAAATCCACAGTAATACAATGATAGTGGGAGATTATAATACCCCACTCACATCAATGAATATCATACAGACAGAAAATTAATGGACTAATTGTCCTTAAATATCACACCAGATCAGATCGAGTTAATAGTATTTCTAGAACATTTCTTCCTAAAACTTCAGAATACACAATTTTCAAGTGCACATTCTCCAGGATAAATCAGATATTATACCACAAAACAAGTCTCATTATAGTCAAGAAGGTTTAAATCAAATGAAGCAGCTTTTCCAACAACAATTTCATAAAACTAGAAATCAATTGTAGTGAGAAAACTGGAAAAAGATACAGATATGTGGAGACTAGACAACATTGTACTAAACAACCAATGGGTAAATGAAACAGGTTATCAAAAACTGTCTTGAAACCAATGAAAATGAAAACAAAACTTTCAAACTTTATGGGATGTAGCAAAAGCAATTTTAAGAGGGAAGTTCATAGTTATGCAGACCTACCTCAAGAAAAAAGACAAATCCCAAATAAGCAACTTAACTTTACACCTAAAGGAACTATGAAAAGAATAAACAAAATTCAAAGTAATAGAAAGAAGAAAATAACAAAGAACAGAATGGAAATAAATGAAACAGAAATATTAAAAAAATAATATAAAAGATCAATCAAACTAAAACCTAGTTCTTTGAAAACATAAATAATATTGACAAATTTTTAGCCAAACTCATCAAGAAACAGAGAGAGAAAGCCCAAATAAGTGTCCACCATAAATGAAAGACAAGTTACAACCAGCACCAGAAAAATACAAAGAATTGTGAAAGAATACTATGAACAAATATATACCAAGAAATTTGACAATCTAGAAGAAATGGATATGTTTCTAGAATTATATAACCTTCTAAGAGTGAACCAGGAAGAAATACAAAATCTAAATGGGCTTATTACTAGTGATGAAATTGGAGCCATAATCAAAAAACTCCCATCAAATCTAAGTCCAGAACCAGACAGCTTCACAGGTTAATCCTACCAGACATTCAAAGAAGAATTAATACCAGTCTTTCTTAAGCTATTTCGAAAACTTTAAGAAGGAACACTTCCAAACTTGTTTGATTGATGAAGCCAGTATCACCATGATACCAAACCCAGAAAAAGACATTACTAAAACAAACAAATAAAAAAACAAAAAATTACAGGCCAATGTCCTTGAGAAACATAGATGCAAAAATTCTCGAGAAAATATTAGCAAGCCAGATTCACAATACATGAAAGGATTATATACCTTGACCAAGTAGTGGGATTCATCACAGAGATACAAAAATGGTTCAACACCCTTAAATCAATCAACATGATATATCACATTAACAAAATAAAGGATGAAAAACATGTGATCATCTTAATAGATGCAGAAAAAGCTTTTGTCACAATTCAAAATCCTTTAATGAAAAACTCAAAAAAAACGAGTATTTATATCTCAACTAGTAAAAGCTGCATATGGCAAACCGACAGATAATAATATCATACTCAATGGTGAAAATATAAAGCCTTTTCTCTAATATCAGGAACAAGACTATACCTCCTCCATTCAACAAATTATTAGAAGTCCTAGCTTCAGCAATTGAGCAAGAAAAATAAATAAAAGACATCTGAATTGAAAAGGAAGAAGTAAAACTCTCATTATTTTCAGATGAGATGATACTATATGTAGAAAGACCTGAAGAGTACCACAAAACTGTTAGAATTAATAAATAAATTCAGTCAAGTTGCAGGATACAGAATTGATTTGCAGAAATCTGTTGTTTCTTTATAGTAATAATGAATGATCAGAAGGAGAAATTAAGAAAATAATCCAGGGCGGACGGGTGGCTCAGTTGGTTAGAGCTCGAGCTCTGGGCAACTAGGCCGCAGGTTCGATTCCCACATGTGCTAGGGAGCTGCACCTTCAACAGACTGAAGTCAATGAGCTGCCAGTCAGCTCCTGGGTGGCCATATGGCTCAGTTGAGAGCACCGGCTCTCAACCACAAGGTTGCTGGTTCAACTCCCTCAAGGGATGGTGCACCCCCTTCACCTAATGGCAACTGGGCCTGGAGCTAAGCTGCAACCTCCACAACTAAGATTGAAAGGACAACAACTTGACTTGGAAAAGTCCTAGAAGTACACGCTGTTCCCCAATAAAGTCCTGTTCCCCTTCCCAATAAAAAATATTTTTTTAAAAAAAGAAAACAATCCCATTTGCAATTGGATCCAAAAGCATAAAATACCTAGGAATAAATTTAACCAAATATGTGAAAGATTTGTAAGACATTAAAACTATAAGACATTAAAGAAAGAAATTGAAGAAGATACAAATAAATGAAAGATTATACCTTGCTCATGGGTTGGTAGATTTATTCTTGTTAAAATGTCTTTATTCCCTAAAACAATACACAGATTCAATGCAATCCCTATTAAAATACCAATGGCATCCTTCTCAGAATTAGAACAACTAATCATAAAATTTGTATGAAACCAAAAAAGTCCCCAAGTAGCCAAAACATCTTGAGAATGAACAAATTTAAAGGCATCATCCTGATATCAAACTATACTGCAAAGCTACAATAACAGTATGGTACTAGCATAAAAACAGTATGGCACTGGCATAGATCAGTGGAATAGAATAGAGAGCCCAGAAATAAATCCTTGCTTATATGCTCAATTAATCTATGACAAAAGAGGCAAGAATAAGCAATGTGGTAAAGATAGTCTCTTCAATAAATGGTGTAGAAAAATGAGGACAGATACATGCAAAAAACGAAATTGGACAATTTTCTTATACCATATACAAAAATAAACTCAAAATGGATTAAAGGCTTAAATGCAAGACCCAAACCATGATACTCCTAGAAGAAAACATAGGCAGTAAACTATTTGACATTAGTTTTAGCAATATATTTTTAGATATGTCTTCTCAGGCAAGGGCAATAAAGAAAAAATAAATCAGACTATATCAAACTAAAAAGATTTTGCACAGGGAATGAAACCATCAACAAAACAAAAAGGCAACCTACAGATGGGAGAAAATACTGGCAAATGATACACCCAATAAGGGGTTAATACTGGTAAATGATACATCCGATAAAATATATAAGAAACTCACAAACTTAACACCCAAAACACAAATCCAATTTAAAAATGGGCAGAGGACCTGAATAGACATTCTTTCAAAGAGGACATATAGATAGCCAACAGACATGTGAAAAGTTGCTCAACATCACTAATCATTAGGGAAATGCAAGTTAAAATGGCAATGTGATATTGCCTCAGAACGGCTATCATCAATAAACCAACAAATAACAGGTTGGTGCTGGCGAGGACGTGGAGAAAAGGGAACATTCATGCAATGTTGGTGTGATTATGAATTGGTGCAGCCACTATGGAAAACAATATAGAGATTCCTCAAAAAATTAAAAATATAGCTGTCATATCATCCAGCATTTCCATTGTGGGGTATTTATCAAAAAAAAAAAACCCAAATATTAGTTTGAAAAAGTATATGCATACCTATGTTTATCACAGCATTACTAGTAATAACCAAAATGGGAAGCAACCTAGATGTCTGTCAATAGATAAATGAATACAGATGTGACATACTCATATATGCAATGGAATATTTCTCAGTAATAAAAAGTAATAAAATCTTGCCAATGTGGCAACATGAATGGACTCAGAGGGTATTATGCTAATTGAAATAGTCAGATAGAGAAAGACGTATACTGTGTGATTTCACTTGTATGTGGAATAAAAAAAAAATAAAACAAAACAGAAAAAACAGACCCATAGATATAGAGAACAAGTTGATAGTTGCCAAGAGGAGGGGGTTGGGGGATGGGAATTGCTTTAGAAATCCACAAAGTTAGCCAGCACCTGAATTGAGTATAGCTGTTTCACTATTCATAATTGCTGACATGCATAGAACTCTTTATTCCTGCCAAAGACCATGCACATTTTCTATGTCACTCACTCATTCAATATTCATTTATTCATTTATTGAGTGAGGACTGTAGTGGTGTTCAGGGTCTCAAGAGAAGGGAGGCAGCATTTCTGAACTTGGGAACTCACAATCTAAGATGGGGGTTATGTTCACACTGGATAACTGCATAGATGGGTACAAGGTGTGGAGAAGCACTGAGGGGATTCATCTAGCCTACATTTCAGGGTTAGGTGTCAGAGGACACTTATCAAAGAAGATGACAGCCCATCTAAGACGCTAATGATGACTAAGGAGAGAATTTCTTGCATTACTTATATAATCTTATAATAAGTTTTTAGAGTGGGTTCTAGAAAAATATATTCCTTTTGTGTCCCAGAGGAGAGCAGAGATTCAATTTTCTGCATTTTATCTAACTTTTATTTCTTTCTAGAAAAATAAAGAAAGTAGTCTTTCTTTTATTAAAATAGCAAACACATGTATACTGGCATTGAACAATTAAGTAAATAGATGGTGTATGCTGGAAGCCAGGTGTCTCATTGTTGTAATAGGAGATACAGATAAGCAAGGGGAGGGAGGCTAGGCTGATTTATGTGATACTGAATTTGAGTTGGAAACATCAGTATGAACTCATGTTTAGTTTAATATAGACACAGATAGTTGCATACAGAAATATTTACAGGTATGTGTATATGCACATGGTACTACAGAGCTCTGTATTTTCTTGTTCTTTCAGCTGAGATAGCCTAGAAGCAATGACATCCCAGGAGCAAGGAGCATACTTAGATCTCAGATCTTTGATTTTCATACCAGTCTTCAATAAATGGAACCAGGATTTCTTGTAGAAAGGGCTGATTGTATGACTAAAACCAGAAATATAAAACAATCTGGAGCATCTTATAATGTCACAAAGTAAGAAAGTGCTACACACACACACACACACACACACACACACACACACACACAAAATGGTGGGTGTATTTCAAAAGGACACATGAGCCAATTAAAAGAGCTCCCAATGGTCAAAGCTGGAAAAATTTGAGCAACTAAATAGGTGAAGTAGTATTGAATTACATCACAAAGTATAAAATAAATACTCACAAGTATATACTGGTAAAAATAAATGATTGAATAAATAGAGAGGGAAAATAGCCAAATCTTTCATGCAGAAGAATTCCAAATAATTTATGTAAATATTCTGCCCTCAATGAAGTGGAACATAACTTCCCACTCTTTAAATTTAGCTGCTCATAGTGACTCTCTTCTAAAGAGTACAGTATAGAAGGGAGAGAAACTTCTCAGTGGAGAAATCTGATAAACAGCACTTCAGCCAGGTGATCAAGGTCAACATCAACAATGATAAGTCATATTAATAGTATGTTCTCTTCATATGATGTGATGAGCATGGCATGTTACTGCTGTGGTCTTCCTCCCCCAAACCAGTCTAATGATGAGAAAATCATCAGAAAAAAATCCAATACAAAGACATTCTAAAAAAATACCTGATTAGTACTCCTCAAAACTGTCAAGGACATCACAGAGAAGGAAAGTCTGAAAAACTGTTACAGACAAGAGGACCCTAAGGAGAGATGACAATTAAATGCATGTGGTATACTGGATGAAATCCTGGAGCAGAAAAGAGGAATGAGATAAAAACTAAGTAAATCTGAATAAATCATAGACTTGAGTTAATAATGTATCAATATCAGTCCATTAATTGTAACAAATATACCATACTAATGTAAGATATTAATAATAGAGGAAACTGGGCAAGGGATGTACAAGAACTCTCTGTATTCTTTTCTTTTTTCTTTTTCTTTTTTTTTGCAAATCTAAAATTCTTCTAAAAATAGCTTATTTTAAAAATAGCAAACATCTTGAGCTTTTACTTTGTGCTTATTACTATTCTAAGCCACCAAATAGTCAACTTTATCAAGTTGGTATTATTGTTAGTTTAATTTTTACTGATGAAGACAAAGGAATTATCATGAGGTTAAATAATTGTCCACAATCATGCAGTTAATAAATATTGGAGTTGTGATTTAAAACCAGGTTGTCTCATCTCACAGTTTATTCCCTCGATCACTGCTGTATATTGCCAGTTCTACTTATATGTTCTGGAACCAATCTTTTCTACTTTTCTTAGAAATTTTGTTTCTTGAGCAATCATCCCTTCTATATCTTTCTTCTTTCTGTCTCTCTCATCGATCATTCCCATGAGCAATTTTTAATGTAAAATAAAATTTTAATTTATTTTAATGGCTTAATGTATATCTCTCCTTCTGGACTAAAATCTCCACGAGGGCAGTGTCTTAGTCTGTTCAGCTACTATAATAAAATGCCACAGATTATATGGCTTGCAAACAAACAAACAAAAAAAAATGTTTCTCACAGTTCTGGAGGCTGGAAGTCTGAGATTAGAGTGCTAACATGATAGGGTAAGGGTTGCAGAGTTCTAATTGTATTCTCACATGGCAGAAAGGGCAAGGGAGCACTCTGAGTCCTCTTTGTAAAGACATTAATTTTATTCATGAGGATTTCACCTTCAGGACCTAATAACCTTCCAAAAGCCTACATCCGAATATCATCATGTTGGGCACTGGGGTTTAACATGGATTTTTGGGAAGAGACAAACCTTTAGACTATAGCAGGCAGGACCCAAATCTTGTTCTTGCTCACTTTGTTAATTTTCCACTCTATATTTAGCACTCAGAAAGGTACTTGACACATAGACAAAGCTCAAAAAATACCTGTGAAACAAAATAAGGTGGAAGTGAGAGATTAAATAGAGATGGATATGAGAAATTCACTAGAGAAGAAAAGAGAATATCCACTTTACACATGCTTAGTGACCCTGCATAGTTTATTAAACATGTCCTGATCGGTAATCTTGCCTTTGACCAATCATATCAACATGTCTTCCTCTTGGGAAAGTGCAAGGAGAAGAGAGGGGGGAAGATAAATTATTTCCACTTGCAGTAAATTGGCTTCAAAGGGATCAGACAGCAGAATGAAGACTTAACCAGAACAAAGCTCAGTTACAACAGCATAAAAACAAGAGGGCAGTCCCAAAAGGAGACAGTATTACAGTATCAGCATTGGCATCAAGATACAGACTCAGGCAAACAGAGAACAGGACAGAGAAATGAGGAGAGCACTAGGATTAGAATATGCAACATTAACATTAATAATGTTCGTAAGCATTAACCTTTCTTCCTTCACTTACTCATCCAATGTTTTTTAAAGTTTAGACTATCATTATTTTTAATAATTGTTTTATTTTTCAATTACAATTGACATACAATATTACGTTTATTTCTGGTGTCCCACATAGTGATCAGACATTTTTATAACTTACGAAGTGATTACACTGATTAATCTACTACCCACCTGACACCATACATACTTACTACAATATTATTGACCATATTCCTTATGCTATATTTTACATCCCCATGACTATTTTGTAACTACTAATTTGTACTTCTTAATCCCTTCCCCTTTTTCATCCACCCCCATGGCAACCATTAAAGTGTTCTCTGTATATATCAGTCTGTTTCTATTTTGTTTGTTTGTTTATCTTGTTCTTTAGATTCCACATATAAGTGAAATCTTATGGCATTTGTCTTCCTCTGTCTGACTTATTCCACTCAGCACAATACCCTCTGGATCCATCCATATTGTTGCAGATGGCAAGAAATCATTCCTTTTTCATGGCTGAGTAATATTTCATTGCACATATGTACCATATCTTCTTTATCCAATCCTCAACTTTGATTGACAACAAAGTTGTCTTCATATCTTTGCAATTGTAAATAATGCTACAATGATCATATGGATGAACGTGTTCCTTCAAAGTAATGTTTTTGGTTTCTTCAGATAAATACCCAGAATTGGGGTTATAGGTCATTGTTTATCTCTTATTTTTTGTCTCTTTGTTTTAAAGTCTATTTTACCTAGTGTAAGTATTGATAATCCTGTTTTTTTGTTTGTTTCCATTTCCATAAAATATTTTTTCCATCTCTTTACTTTCAGTCTCTGTGTGTCTATGGATCTGAAGTGAGTCTTTTGTATACAGCATATGTAAGGGTCTTGTTTTGTTATTCATTCAGCCACTCTAACTTCTGATTGGAGAATTTAATTAATTTAAATTTAAAGTAATTGTTGATAGATATATAGTTATTGCCATTTTATTATTCGTATTTTTATTTCTTCTTCTTCTATTATTATTATTGTAGTTGTTATTATTATTATTATTATTATTATTACTACTACTATTCAAGCAGTCCCTCAAACATTTCTTGTAATACTGGTTTGGTGGTAATGAACTCCTTTATTTTTTTCTTCTCTGGGAAGCTCTTTATCTGTTTTTTTTTATTCTAAATGACAGCTTTGATGGGTAGAGTAATCTTGGTTGTAGGTCCTTGCTTTTCATCACTTTCAATATTTTGTGCCAATCTCTTCTATCCTGCAAAATTTCTGTTGAGAAATCAGCTGACAATCTTATGGGAGCTCCCTTGTATGTAACTAACTGCTTTTCTCTTACTGCATTTAAGAGTCTCTCTCTGTCTTTAACTTTTGGAATTTTAATTATGGTTTGTCTTGGTGTGAGCCTCTTTGAGTTCATCTTGTTTAGGACTCTGTGCTTTTTGGACTTGTATATCTATTTCCTTTGCCAGGGTAAGAAAGTTTTCCATTATTATTTCCTCAAATAGGTTTTCAATTTCTTGCTCTCTTTCTTCTCCTTCTGGTACCCCTATAATGCAAATGTTGGTACACTTGATGTTGTCCCAGAGGTGCCTTAAATTATCCTCATTTTCTGAAGTTCCTTTTTTCTTCTCGCTTTACTGATTGGGTATTTTCTCCTACCTTGTCTTCCAAATCACTGATTTGATCTTCTGCTTCATATAATCTACTTTTAATTCTCTCTAGTGTACTCTTTACTTCAGCTATTGCATTCTTAATTTCTGACTGGATATTTTTTGGTTTCTATCTCTATTTTTATGTCTTCTATATCTTTGTGAAAGTTCTTTCTGAACTCATCTACTTTTTCTCTAAGTTCATTGTGCATCTTTATAACCAGTTTTTTTGACCTCAGTGTCTGGTGAGTTACTTGTCTCTATTTTGTTTATTTTTTTTCCTGAAACTTTGTTCTGTTCTTTAATTTGTGACATGATTTTTTGTCTGCCCATTTTGGCTGCTTTCCTGTGTTTGTTTCTATGTACTGGGCAGGGCTGCTATGTCTCCCAGTCTTAGTAGAGTGCCCTTATACGGTAGTGGTCCTGTGGGGTCCAGTGGCACATTTTCCCTTGTCACCTGAGCTGGGTGCTCCAGGTGTATCCCTTGTGTGGGTTGTGTGTGCCCACCTATTGTAGTTGAGTTTTGGTTGCTGTTTTCAAGTCAATGGGAGGGATTAACTTTGGGCTGATTTTCTGTGAGAACTGGCTGCTACTACAGTGAAGAAGTTGTTGTGCAGGACTGACCCTATGGAGCAGGATTCACTTTAGCAGGGCTCTGGTGCCTATCCAGTCTTCCCTTTGGGTTTGTCACCTGCAGAGGCAGCTGGGTGGTGCTCTGGCTGGGTGGGTCCAAAGTCAGCCACCAGGCATGCAGGTACTGGGGCCTTCTGGGAGGGGCACTGACACAGGTCAAGTTCAGCCACAGCCTTTGCCCTGCCCTGACATGACCAGAAAGCAGTGCACAAATGGCAGCCCCTCATGCTGTGGTTGGAGGTGTCTGGAAGATGTCAAGCCATGAACTGAGACTGAATGCCACTAGTGCCTAGCCTGGGGCTGTTCAGCAAGAGTTACAGGGCTTGCCAAGGCCATATGCTGTTTGTTTGGGTTATGTGAACCTTTGAGAGATTTTAGGAAAACTGCAACGTGAGCCAAGACAGGCCGTTTGTATGAAAAAGCCCATGGAAGCAGTTTGTGCAAATTCAGTGGGGCAGGGTATCAGGGAATCACCAGGGTGGGGCAAACATTGTTAGCTAGGTTGATTGAGACTGAGTTATGGTTGTCTGCATGCCTGGAATGGGAGGACCCAAGAAGAAATAATGGCTTCTTCCAGAACTTCTTTTCTGGTCAAAGCTGACCCTCCAGCCCTCACCCTGCAGCCAGACAATTCATTTCCTCCCTGTATGTCCCTGGCACTTGTCGAGCTGCTGCCATATCACTGGAGCCCAGAGTGGGTGAGTCCATCAGTGAGTAAGTTCATACATGGGCCCTTCAGTAGGAACACCTGACCCCAGCGTCCCTCTGTCTCACTCAGCCACCATCTCTACTTGTTTTCACAGCCAGAAGTTGTGGGGACTTCTCTTCCTGGCACTGAAACCCTGGGTTTATAAGGTTGGTATGGGGCTGGGAACTCTTGCTCCTCTGGGGGGACCTGCACAGCCAAGATATTCCTCCCAATTTTTAACTACCACACATGGGTGTGGGCCAACCCATTCTGCACCTCTGCCCCTCCTACTAGTCTCAAGGTTTTTTTTTCTGCTTGTCCTTAGTTGTAGGACTTCTGTTCAGCTGGACTTGAGGTGATTCTCAATGATAGTTTAGCTGTAATTTTGCTGTGGTCATGACAAGATGTAAACACAGCTTTTACCTACTCTGCAAACTTAATAAGAAATTCGTCCAGTGTATTATAATTAGAAACCTTAATTTTGTTGTATATCAGGTAGGCACTGGGGATAGAATGGTAAAGAATTCATCAAGAACAAATTTGTGCTGAGTTTAAGCAACAGACCTGGGGCACTCTCTAACTTCAGGATAATGGTACTCTGGTGCTTACGCCTCTCCACAGTATTCTCACTTGAATAATTCAGCCATGACCTTTTCCTCATCTAAGATTTAGTGGCTTAGATAGTGATAGAGCACATAATAAAGGCTCAAGATATTTGCTGTTTTTAAAATAATCTTTATTTTTAGAACAGTTTTAGATTTTCAAAAGAATTATGAAGATAATGCAGAGAGTTCCTGTATGCCCCTCACCCAGTAGTACTCCGGTACTTAAGCTTATCCACAGTTTTCTTATTTGAATAATTTAACCATGACCTTGTCCCCCCTATTGCCCCAAGGCTTGGTATCACCATTCAGGGGAGACTTATCCTGCAGGTTGTATTTTCTGCCTCCTCCTTGTTCTAGCCATTACTGATATACATACACATTTACCAGATTTCTCATTTAACATTTCCCCTTGACCTGTTGATCTAGTGCCTGTCTGACTTACTGCCTACCTGCCAAGATGCCTGCCACCTCACCTAATATCATTGACTTTGGGTTTGCCTAACTCTCAGGAGCCCACAGATGTGTGTTTTCTCATACATCCTTATATTCCACCAGAAACAGACAAACCCTAGTATGCTCTTGGCAGAAGGGAAGGAAGTCTCAGCACTGTTTTCCCTCATTTTCAGTGAATGTTATTAAACTCTCAACTAAAAATAATTTAGGAATCCATCTCTTGTTCAATAGTTCCATGAATGGGTCTCTCTCTCCCATCCAACTCCTTCATTTTGTGACAAAAACAAGTGAGGAGGAAGATGCTGAAAACAGTACAAATCCATCTGTACTTCAGAAATCCAAGATTAAAAAGTACTACTCAGGAGAAAAGCTCCCTGTGGGCAGAGTCTCCCTCTGAATGTTGGGACATAGTAATGAGACAATAAATAAATATATATTTCACCATATCTTCCCAGTGAAAATAATAAGTGTTTTTGTTTGCAAGGATTTCCACAAACTCACAAAGCCTAGAACAGATAAGTGTTAGATTTGAAACCATTTATTATAGATAAAGGGATTCAAATAATGGATACTCACTGATAATCCCAAGCCTATTTATAATCCACAGGTCCATCCCCCTTTCTCACTGAGCCTGAGGACATGGTTTCTCCAGAAGCCAAGAATGTAGTTAAATCGCCCTCCTAGTCTTGCACCACCTACCTTCTTGTACTGCAACTGATCAAAGCAGCAGTCAGAGGAGTTCATGGACATTAGAGGAAGAGAACAGAGAGCTTCAGTGATCAATGGACTAAAAATCATTAATATCACCAGAGGTCAGACCTTCTATCCCCTAATTTTAACATCAAGAAAACAAGTCTGGAGAGGTTGCAAGATTGCCCACAGTTTCACATGTGGTCTTTGTTATCCTCCATTTATCTCCCTAGTACAACTTCTATTCAAGTTTTTCTTAAATGAGCTGTACTTCTTGAAGTATAAAAAACAGACTTGCTATACATGAAGAGAGATGCTAATTTTTTGAACTCACATTTTTGTTTTTGTTTCTGTACCCAGGTGTCAGGCTGGCATGGCCAGGATGTTCCCTGATTAGATAAAGGGCAATACTCAATGCTCAGCTCAACACCTTGTGGCTTTCTGACAGGGAACATCAGTCCTTGACTGACTTACACTGACCCCTCCTCTCTTCTCCCCAGCAATGATTTCACACCATGATTTCACACAACTATTGGATATTCACTGATCATGACATCTTGTTTCAATATCTATGCATTTATACATGATGTTCTTTCTGTGCACAATGTCCTTTCTCTATTGACTGACTGGCACACTGTCATTTACTCATCAAGACTTAGCCCCAAATTGCCTACTCCATGAAGCCTTCCCTCTGCCATTCTCCTCCTCCTTTGGACCCTGCAAGTTCCTGAACATCCTTCTCATATGACAGTAACCACATTGAACTGCTTATGCTTCATCCTGAATATCTGAGAGGATCTAATCATTGCTATGAGAAGACACAGGACATTTATTGCTGCTGGCTCTCCTGCCAACCAGAACAGTGTGTCCCAGGTGTGGGACATTGCTTTAGGAGGAGGCACAAAACCTGCTCCAGGGTTTATAGTCTCTTGTGCTATTCTTTGTGTAGGCAAAGCCCATTTGTCATAATCATTATTGTCATCATAATGCTAATTTCATACATTATAAATTAAGGCTCAAGAAGGTTAAATTACAAGACTAAAAGCATACTATTGACAAGTATTAGAGCATTTATTCAAATCTATGCCTTTTAATTTCAAGTTCAGAACTCTCCAGTGTATCTGGCCTTAGTCTACATCTCCTGTGTACATCTCCTTCTCCTTAACCAAGATCCCCATATTCAGCACACAAATAAGCACCCTGGATTCCCAGACACATGAGAAGAAAATTGTTTCCATAACCGAAGCAAAGCATCAAATTCTCCGAGGTGTGATGACACTATGGTGTAACTCAGATCTTTTTACCCCTGGAATTATCTTATGTTGGTTCTTGCAGCCAACACTATGTCACCCCCCAGGATTATATGATCACCTTTCTAGATCCAGATTATCTAGGTGTCAGCAAACATTTCTATCCTCATTTCCCTTTAGCTCAGCTGAGATGGAGACTTTCATATAGACCTTTCCTAAATATTAACACAGAACACAACATGAAATGCTGGCCCAATAGTTCTTAAAGTGTACGTCTAGACCAGAGCATCATTATCACTTGGAAACTTGTGAGTTATCCAAATTCTCAGGCTTTACCGCAGATATATCAAATCAGAAATCCCGAGAGTGGTGCTCAGGGATTTGATTTGTGGCTCTCCAGTTTGAGAACCACCATGCTAAAGAAAGTACAAAGGATTCAAAGACAAGCAGATGGACTAGTTGAAGGCTTGTGGGGCCACAATAGCTAACCATTTTCTCAAACCTAGCCTGTTCTGTCCCATGCCATTTCTGAGGGCCCAGTCCAGTGACATCTCTGGTTGACTCCTCAACTCTAACCCATCTTCATCTCTTCTATGCTCTCATTTACCCTAGAGGAAAGAGGGGTTGGCATTTTTCAACCCCAAAGTCCTTTGGAGAAAATCTATGAGCAAGAAGTGGAACCAATAATCTATCTATGTCTGAATAATAAGACTCTTTCATCTCTTAAGATTCCCATCAACACAGAAACTGCTGTCAAATCACTGAACTGTATTTCCACCACCAAAAGTGGGTTTAAGGGTCAGTTTTTCACTTACATCTTATATACCCAACGTTAGTGGATTTGCTCATGTGGGTTCCTTCATAAAGGATGCACCTTTATTTGTTTAAGTTCAAAACCTGTTCTCCCTCCCAGCACAAGTCTCAACACTTCCATGAAGCCTTTTTTTCATGACTTCATATTTGATTTGTTTCTCCTTACTATTTATATTTAGGGACAGCTCTGATGAGCTTTTGACATCTGCTATCCTATGACGTTAATAATTCCTATGCACATAAGTTCTATTTTATTCAATTGGCTGGTGTTATTTGTGGAGAGGAATCATGGTTTATAACTGTTGTATCTGTATAAGAGTCACAGTATTTTTTTTTTTTTTAAGCTTTAAATGCATATCAGACTCACCAGGAAGTACTTTAAATAATACTAATACACAAACCTCAGCCAAAGCTATTCTGAGTAAACTGACCTAAGGTGGGCCATAGGCACTTGTATGCACAGGCTCCTCAGTTATTAAAAGGTTTAGGCAGGTTAAAGGATTGCTGACCGGCAGTGGCTTCTACTACAACTACTACTACCACTATACTACTAGTACTGCTACTACTACTGCTACTTTTTAAATTATGATCTAAGAATTGTCATTTTATTTTTTTCCAAAAGCACATAGTAGAACATTGACTAATATTTGCAGCAGCTGCTTCTAATAATGAAGTTGAAGGCATTTAACAATAAGCCAAATCAGTTCTCTAACAGACTGTTATTGTTGGTGGTGCCTTTGGTAAATAATCTCCATGAGATGAGACACTTGGTGGTCCCAGGCCTCAGAATCAGCCCTTGGCCCAATAGCTAAGGTACTTGGTTGGGAATAAAGAAGATTGTAACAGAGAAATCAGTATCCTGAGATTATTTAGCTTATGGGAGAGAAAATTAAAGGAGTTTTTATGTAAGTCTTATGGGAGTAATGACAACAACAAAAATGACAACACTAGCATTTATGTGGGTGCTCTATAGTTTACAAAACACTCTCACAGCCAGTCTTTCATTTCATCTTTTAATAGTACAAAGCAAATAATTGTGTCTATTTTAGAGATGAGGAAACAGGCTGAGAGACCTTTAAGTAAATTTAAGTGAGTTTCACAACCCATAAATCCAAGTGTGGTCTTCTGTCTACTGCTCTTCCAATGCCTAGTATATTGTACCTTAAAGGAGTTAAGCCATACTGAGAAAATAGATATTTGACATTTAGGATTATGTTACTACAGAGTGAAATTTATTCTTCATATAGACTTAAGTAAAAGAGTGCATACTCTATCTTAGAAAAAAAGATTCTTAAAAAACAAACAAAAGAAAACTGAACTGGACAATATGTCATCCCAAACTTTCTTTGTCTCGCAACATTATAGCTATCATGATTTTAATTATTGACCTATCCTGTCTATGGGCCTTCTCTAGAGTAGCCATCCACAGAGAGGGAAGGGATACTGAAGTAAATCATCTTAGAGTGCTCTGGTCCCCTGACATCCTGCTAGGATCTGTGCTAGGAAATCATTGCCAATTTTATGAGGTACTTTTTCTCTGTCATTATCTAATTTCTTATGGCTATATACATAAAACTAATACAAATACATTTACACCCTGAAAAAGACACTACAGATAAAATCCATCCATCGCTGAGGCATCTTTACAACTCTTTTTGTTACATGGCATTACTCAATTTAGAAACTATTAAAGCAACCAACTCATCCCCCCACATTGGGCTTTTAGAGCTACATAAATTGATTTTAGTTCAAAACTTCACTTGATAATTTGCTGAAGTCATTCCCAGATAAGCAGCTTAGGTATCTCTTCCAAACCTAATACCACCGCCCCCTTCAAAACTCTCCTTCGTGTCTCTTTATCCCTATCCTTTGATGGGAATCCTCCTCCTAATTTTGCTCCCCTTCTTGTGGTCTACTAAATCTACTTATGCACTGATGCCAGATCAGTCTTCCAGAAGCACAGCTTTGAAAGGATCACATCTTATTTAAAAATCTTTTATAATTACTCTTTGCCTATAGAATAGGTCCTGTCATTCAAGATGCTCCACAATTTAACCCAGATCTATTCCCAGTGTAAGGGAGAAGCTAAGGGTGCAGGCTCTGGAGCAAGACTGCCCAAATTTGAAAACCAGATCTACCAAATGTACTGCTTACTAGGCATGAATCCTTGCACATACTTACTGCTCCATAGCTTAGTTTTCATATCTGTGTCATAGAAATAATAACAGTATCTATGTCATAGAGTTGTATGAATTAAGTAAGTTGTCTAGTGCCTTTAAAATAACAAACAGAAAATTAATGCTGCATATCTATTAGTATTATCAATATTTACTATTGCTTGTCCAATGTAACTTTCTACCAATATTAGCCTACACCTAATTCCAACCTATCTTCCTCAGGCTTCATCATAGCTGGGCATTTACTGTTTGGTCCATGCTCTTTCCAACACCTGAAATGCCTTTTAGCCATATCAAACTCAGAGAAGAAAAATTAGTTTAGTTTTGTGTTCCAGTAACAATTGGTTAGTGGTGGCTATCTGGAGGAATGAGGAGAAAGAGTTAGTGTCTCTGTCTTGACTCAAGGTAGATGAGGAAGGTGGGAATGAGGCTACAATAAATTGTTGATAGGGGAGCAGAAGCATATATAAAAGTGTTTGCCATTCCAGGCCTGAAATATGTCATTATCAAGGCCTATTTCAAATGCATCATCTCACATCTCCCCATCTCGAGGTCTACTTAATCATAATCACATCTGCAAAGTCTCTTGTGCCATATGATAACATATTCATGGATTCAAGGGTTTGGGACATGGGACAGCCTTTAAGAGGATATTCTTCTCCCTACTACAATGTTTCCCCGAAAATAAGACTTAGGCGGACAATCAGCTCTAATGTGTCTTTTGGAGCAAAAATTAATATAAGACCTGGTCTTATTTCACTATGATACAAGACAGGGTCTTATATAATATAATACAATATAAAATAAGACCAGGTATTATATTAACATTTGTTCCAAAAGACTCATTAGAGCTGATTGTCCGGCTAGGTCTTATTTTTGGGAAACACGGTCCATACCCATAGTACTTATTATGTACCAGGTACCATTTTAAGTACTTTGTATACATAATTTAATTAACCCTCTCAATAGCTCTGATGAGGATGGTACTATTGTTATTATTCCTCTCATAATTGAGGAAACTAAGGCACAGGTAGGTTAAGTAATTTGCCCAGAGTTCAACAGTAAATGGTAGCAGAGCCAGGATTTGAGATGGGTAATCTGGATCCTGAGTCTATGTTCTTAACCATTATGCTAAGCACCTTGGTAAATAATTAATATTTGCTTCTCTGAAACTCTAACATCAAAATTATTTTAGGGAGCTTGAAATTCATATGAGCTACTGATTATCTTTGAATACCCTTCCTCATTATTCACATGGATATGCACAACGTCCATGCATATAGAAGTACATTGTTTCATGAAAATGATCATAACTTGGACTAAAATTGTGTTTGAAACATAGAGAAATGGATATCTTTAAGAAATGTTTAATTCATAAGTGTCTTGGTAATGAATTGGATATGGGAGCTAAAGGAGAAGAAGTCAAATGTAACTGCCATGTTTCAGGTTCATGTCATTAGATGAGAAACCACTATATTTGATCTGTTAGGGCACAGTTAAGGGAGTGGTCAGTGAAGAGTCATTAATCTAGTTTTGACATGATGAATTTGATATACTTTAGTAAACATCCAAGGAGATGAATCAGGAAGGCACTTGCAAATATATTGATCCAGAGCTAAGAAGAAAAGTTTGTACTGAAGACATATATTTGTGGTATTTACATATATTTATAACAGTATATAATTATTTGAATGAGATCCTCAATGAAAGGTTTTACAAAGTGAGGCAGAGAAAAGATCCTAAAGCTCATCCTTGAAGGATCTCAATCATTAAAGTTTATGTAGAGGAGAGTGAGTTTTCAAATTTGGAGTAGCTATGTCTTCAGTTGGTGAGTTACTTATTGTCCTTTTTCTTCCAACTCACCCAACATCAACACTCACTGAGCACAAAGGAACTACTAAGCTTTTATAATTATAGTGGAGAGAGGGCAGAGAAAGCAGAAAATCCCACTTAGCTTGGCCTGATATAAAGAGCAACTGTCTTCATTAGATTTGCTGCTGAAAATCATTGCACTGTCATAATAGATATGTTTCACTTTGTCTTTGTGTATCCAGGAAAATATATTTTACCTTCTCCTTATTACTGGGAGTAGATCCTTCTCCCATCATTCCAATATTGTGGTTTGCACAAGAGCTGCCATTATATCTACAAAGGGTGCTCAAACAATACAGTGAATGTTTAAATTAAAAAATATATATATTACGGTAAAAATACACACTTCCATTAACCACCCCCCCCCTTTCAAACACACTTATCCCATCATTCCTGCCACTTTCTGAAGCAGTTCTGGAAGTTCTCTTTCCTGAGTATCTCTAGTTGTGCTGTCATGGCTGCCTTAATGTCCTGGATTGATTCAAAACATTTACCTTTCATGGTCATTTTGACTGGGGAAGAGCCAGAAGTCACACGGTGCAAGGTTCAGTGAATAGGGTAGACGAGGACACACCATAATGTTTTTATTTGACAGAAATTGCCATACCAGAAGTGATGTGTGGCACAAAACCTTTCCATTGTGATCCAAAAATATGGTGAATGCTGCTGCCTAGGGCCATCCAATGGAAACGCAAGGATCTTCAACACAGGGAGAGGAGCTTTGAATCTTAGTAACAGTATCTGACAAGTTTCAACTTGTTCAGTGTAGTCAGTCAGGTGTGAGCTATGGTTGAGAGAAGTTTTGTTTAAAATGTGCCATAAATCAACCTCCATCATGACAACACTCCATGTCACACATCGCTTCAGGTACACGGCAATTTCTGTCAAGTAAAACCATTACAGCTTATCCACCTTATTAACCGGATCTAGCACTGTGCAAATTCTGGCTCTTCCCCAAAGTCAAAATGACCATTCAGGACATCGAGGCAGCCACAACAGCACAACTAAAGACACTCACAAAAGAAGACTTCCAGAACTGATTCAGAAAGTGGCAAAAACAATGGGCTAAGTGTGTTCAGAGTGAGGAGGAGTATTTTGAAGAGATTAATGGCAATGTGTACTTTACTATAATCTTTTTTTTATTTAAACATTCACCATATTTGTTGATCGCACCACATATATATACATATGTACATACACACACACACACACACACACATATACATAAATCTAACTTCCTTGAACATAATCACAGTCATTGATCTAAAATCAGGACCTTGACCTAAGCTGGATAGGTTAGAGACATTTGTTCTTTTTTTTTTTTAACTCAAGACATAAGAGAGCAAGCCTCACTCCCTCACTGATGATAACATTTTTGTTGTGTACCTCACAGCTAGCGGCACATGTGCAGGGACCAGGTGGAATTCAGCCATGTGGAAGATGCCTGTCTGAAGGACAGAAGCTAAACTTCAAGAAGCATAAATGATGTACGGAAATAGCCCTGGTGGCCAGCAACATCTTGGATTAAGTCATTCATGAGGCACAGCTGCATCTCAGCCCTTATGGAGTTTGGATCTTTAAGACAATAAACTACATTCTTTTCCAAGGGGGCTATCTATTTTGGGTTCAGACATTTGACATGCAGCTATTCACTAAGTGAGTCTGCATGGTCTGTGGCTGACAGAGTAAAAAGTAGTTGAGAAGAGAGGCTCACTGCATTCCTAGGCAAAGATGGGCTTTCTGATGGGAGTGTGTTCTTCAGTGAGGAAAGTGGCAGGGAATCAGCTCAGGAAGGGGGTGGATGTGTGTGGTTTACTCAAAAATGATGTTTTATAGTTTAGTAATTACCCTCTGGGATCGGGAGTTTCCATTATCTTTTATAAGGTAATGAAGCTGTGGGAAGACTCCACTTTTCTTAATCTGCTGAATTCTATTGATTCAATTTTATTCACTCAAGTGGAGAGGGAGTGGGAGAATGAAATCTGCTATCGCAGGAGAAGCAGCCTATTACCAAGGACTTTTCCTAAGCTACACAGTTGCCTTAAGACCTGCCTACTGCATGTTGGGATGCAGAGTATGAATAAATGCTGTGTGTGTGTGTGTGTATAAATACAGCATAGAACTGTATTTCAAAATGAAGGAATTGTTTCTTTCTGATTCTCTGAGCTAACTGAAATATGACTTTTATGAATTAGTGTTTGAACCATTAGGTATTTTATAGATAGCAGTGATAAAAAGCTTTATGTATTGTCACCGATTATATACCAGAAGGGTGTTGAAAATGGATTTATATTGCTCTTAATTTCCACAGTGAGCTTACAGGGTGTGCATCATCCACACCACTTTATAGGTGAAGAAATTGAGGTCCAGAGAGATTATGTCACTTAACAAAAGTAATTACTCAATAACAGTAATCCCACTAGCAAAAGGAAGAATTTGAACTCAAACATGGGTTTTGTAACGACAAATCCAGAGAGAACTGATGTCTGAAATTCCTTTAATATTTATATCTCTGTAGTTATAACAAAGGTTGCTATTTTATGGGGATAAAATGGCTTGGTGGGCACACAATAGAAAGGTATTCCTGAGAGCTCTAGTGTTCCTACTTCACCTTCTCCCTGAGCTATGCTCTCCTGTCTGTCCTAGCCCAAGGGTGTAGGTTCCAGATGGTGGCAGTAGACTGCATCTGATGACTGTTGGAGTCCGCAACCCCACTCTAAAGATCTCTTGTCTAGATAGAAGCTGGTCCCTGTCACTTTGCATTGTCAGACTGCAGTCCTCCTCAGGATGTGCAAGGACAATGACAGAAAACTCCAATGATTTTCATACAGGAATTTTGGCACCTGTATGAGAAGATAATCAAGCTTGTGCCTTCTTACTCACAAGCCTTTCTGCTGATGCACCAATGATTAACACCATGTCACAGTTTCCTTTCAGATCAGGACCCGTTGGTATACAAGTGTTCAGAACACATTGTCTCACTTCATGGCCCCTCCAGACCCTCTCCTAAGGTTTTTGTCCCTATTATAAGTCTTTCCTCTGAGATTAATGTTAGTGGTGTAGCAAACATCTTCCTACAATGCTGGGCATTTAGCCCTAAAATGTAGGCTAAGGGAGGAAACCAAAGCGAGACTCTGCCCAGAAAAGAGTGTCCTTGCTCATTCAGGTGCACTTACTTCTAAGCTAGAGTGTCAGGCTCAGGACATTAGCCTGCAAGGAAGGCACTCTCATCTAAACAAGGTGGTCCTGGAACCTCATAGCCACAATTTAATTTCATGAAAGGGCTTGTCCTGGATGAGTCCTATGCCAGAGACACATCAAGTTGAAAAATCAGCCTCTGGGTTTCTTAATCACACAGCAGACTGCCCCCCCAGCATAAAGCGCTATATCTGGGGCTGACACTCGACCAGAAGTAGGAAGAATTTCCACTTATTTTCACCTCATCATCTAACTCAGCCATGGGTTTTCTGAGATGAGATCGATGTGGGGGATATCAGAGAAATGGGAAGAGTCCATTTCTCTCTGGTCCAGTCAACATTTGTCCATTCCTGACAACTAACATTACAGCTCCAGAGGTCTCTGGCAAAAGAAACAAATAAATGACAGGAGCCAAATTCCAGGCATGCAGATTTCTTGCCTTTGCAATGGAACATGTTTGGAATAAACCCTCTTTCCTAAATCTCTGCTCCTAACTAAACCATGTCCCAGATAACCATAGGCTAAATTTGCAGTGGGGTGACATCTTATAGAATTTAAGCTACTATTTCACTTTTTCTCATGTGCAGAACAAGCTATTTTTACAAAGCATGTTAAATCATTTCCATGGAAACCACTTATCAGCTAGAATTCATTTCACTGATTCTGCAGTGGAATTTTGTTGCTGTTATCCTTTGGAAAAAAACTGATGAGTGAATGTGCACTGGCACTTGTGTGTGGTTTTAGGCACACATAAGCGTGCACACACACACACACACACACACACACACACACATCCAGTCCTTGTAATGTCTTTTTTCCCTTAGAGTTTTCATAAAGTAGATTGATTGTTGCTGAGGAAACCATGACATCACTGTCATTATCTGTGTAAAAAAAGCTTCTATTGTATCAGAGGCTTTGGTTGCATTCAAGCAGATTAACAAGAAGAGACGGGTGGCTCCAGTGGTAAGTTAAAGATAGAGATGGGCCAGTGGGTGGCAGGTGGTCACCATTAATGAGGAAATTAGAGATGAAAAAGGATGAGTTTGGGGAAAACCAACTCTGGGTTCCAGTTTCAGCTACCAATGCCGAGCATGCAGGAATGATGATAATGTGTTACTTAAAACATATTTCTTCACATTTATTAGCATAAACTATTCAAGTCTCAAATATTTATTTATCATCTACTATGCACCAAGCACTGTGAGAATTTCTAAGGATAATACAAAAATTGAAAAGATAAGGCTCATGCCCACAAATAATTTAAAAGTAAAAGGAAAGGTTAAAAAGTATATAAAAGTGATGTCATAGGAATGGCGACAGGGGGGCGCACTTTTTGAGTTCTCCTCCGGATCTTATCACAAACAGGACATCTATAAACCATCAAAGGACTCTCTGTTCATCATGCAGAACAGCTAAGAGACTCCTACAAGGATTACTTGAAGGTGGGCAAATTGGGCGAGCAGGGAAAGAGGGAAGGGAGCGGAATGGAGACACAGCTGCACCTGCGGCTGTGGGGACGCGGCCTGCATCTGTGACTACAGAGACGCAGGGGATCCCAGGATGGAACAGAGAACACAAAAGTCAGGAGGTGGGCTCTTTCCCTGCATCCCACAGTTGATCTCTCCCGCCGAAGGGGCAGCATATCCAGCATTTGAGGCAGGAACCTCAGCTGAGACCTCCAGCTGAGCCCTAGGTCAGACAAAGGACATAAACTCCATACCTGGGTCCTCCCCCAGCTCTCCCAACCCTACCCGCCCTTCCAGAGACTTAAACTGGACCCTGAACTGAGGAGTAGTGTCAGATTACAGAGGAGCTTTAGTACTCAGGCTCTGGGAAGACCAGCGTGAGCTCTGACCCAGGGAAGAGGCTAGAAAGAGTGTGATTTTTTGCTGGGCTAGGGGAGAAGAGACTCCTCCACCCCATCCACCACATTTTCTGGCCTGCGGGAAGAGTGTGACACGGCTGGATTGGGAGAGAGAAGACCCCTCCATCCCCAGCCCCACCCTTTCTGGCCTGCTTAGGGCAGGGCAATTACAACTGCAGAGGCACTCCCAGGGATCAGCAGTAGGCAGCAGACGCAGCTCTGGGCTTTCAGTAGCTCAGAAATTTCCCGCCTGCCACACACACACACACACACACACACACACACACACACAGGAAGTGCCCTAAGACTCAGGAGAACTGGGCACAGAGCTGGTGGTGCTACTCTCAGTGCACATATGTGCAGGCAAGGGCAGAAACTGCACTGACTTTGTAGAAACTACCATCCAGACCCCTGAGGCCCACTCATTTAAATCTGCAGTCCCAACGTCACTCTGGGCATCAGGTGACCAGCTCTGCCTGCACAATATGCAGAGGACTCTTTGGCACAGCAGAGGACAACCTGAAGATTACTTGGTGGACTTAAGCCAAGACTGGCCCTGCTTTTTTTGTTTTGTTTTTATATCTTTGATATCTTTGCCTGTGTTGAGTTTGGGTTATAGGTTGTTTTTACATGTGAATGTATTCAATTTTTTCTTTGTTGTTGTTGTTGTTGTTGTTGTGCTTGGTGATTTGCTTTGTTCTCAAATTGCGCTACGCCAGGGCCCAGCTCAAGAGGCACAAGATTCAACACATCCAGAAGCCAACTCCAGACCAAACCAGAGTATAACTGGGTTTGACCTACAAGTGACACACTCAGAGGGAATTCTCTATAGGCACAAGAGCTCATAGAGGCCAAGCCTCATTTAAGTGGTCAACTCTCACACAGAAAAACACCCTGCTGTGGGCAGAGCCAAGTCTCACAACAAGTCAGCCTAGGAGTCAACCCCACCTACTCTCAAGTGAAAAGCAATTAAAGATCAACTTTAACAGGACAATATACACAACACAAGAGTCACCTTGGGAGCACACACAGAGGAGAAGAAGGAAGTGGTGCAAGTCAAATATAAAGGACACATACTACATAAGATAACCCAGCAAGAACTAAGAACCCTACGGGATCTAACTAATACATTGAAGCAAACACAGAGAGTCAGCCAGAATGGGGAAACAAAGAAACATGTCCCAAATAAAAGGACAGAAGAAACCTCCAGAATTGGAACCAAATGAAATAGAGGTAACCAACCTATCAGGGACAGAGTTCAGAACACTGATGATAAGAATGTTAAAGGAGCTTAGAGACGACATAAAGAAGGATAGAGAAATCATAATGAACAACCAGTTAGAACTAAAGAATACAATTACTGAAATAAATAACTCACTTGAAGGAATCAACAGCAGGTTAGATGAAGTAGAGGATCAAATCAGCAACTTAGAAGACAAGATAGCAGAGATCACCCAAACAGAACAACAGAACGAAAAATGAATAAAAAGCAATGAAGATGGTTTAAGAGACCTCTGGGATAACATCAAGCGCAACAACACACGCATCATAGGAATACCAGAAGGTGAAGAGAGGAAGCAAGGGATTGAGAATATATTTGAAGTAATAATGTCCGAAAACTTCCCTAACCTGGTGAAGGAAACCAACATACAAGCCCAGGAAGTGCAGAGAGTTCCAACAAGAGTAAACCCAATCAGGTCCACACCAAGACACATTATAGTTAAAATGGCAAAGCTTAAAGACAAAGAGAGAATCTGAAAAGCAGCAAGAGAAAGACAGAGGGTTACATACAAGGGGACTCCTATAAGACTATAAAATGACTTCTCTATAGAAACATTGAAGGCCAGGAGAGAGTCTCAGGAGATACTCAAAGTGGTGGAAAACAAAGGCCTACAACCTAGATTGCTTTATCCAGCAAGGCTATCATTTAAAATTGAAGGAGAGATAAAGAGCTTCCCAGAAAAGAATAAGCTAAAGGAATTTATTGCCACCAAGCCAGCAGCACAAAATATTAAAAGGACTTCTTTAAACAGAAAAATGATGAAAACAATCTAAAAAATGGCAATAACTATGTACCTATCAATAATCACTTTAAATGTAAATAGATTAAATGCTCCAATCAAGAGACATAAGGCAGAAAACCAGGTGTAGCCATAATGATATCAGATGAAACAGACTTCAGGGGGAAAAAGATAACAAGAGACAAAGATGGACATTTCATAATGGTAAAGGGGACTATACAACAAGAAGACATAACAGTCACCAATATTTATGCCCCCAATCAGGGAGCACCGAAATGTACCAAGCAACTATGAACAGAACTAAAGGGAAAAATTGACCAAAACACAATTATACTAGGAGACATAAATACATCATTGACAGCTATGGATAGATCATCCAAACAGAAAATAAATAACGAAATAGCAGCCCTAAATGACACATTAGATGAAATGGACATAATTGACATATATAGAGCACTTCATCCTAAAACATCAGACTATACATTCTTTTCTAGTGTACATGGAACATTCTCAAGGATAGACCATATATTGGGACATAAAATCAGCCTCAGCAAATTTAAGAAGATTGAAGTCATACCAAGCATATTCTCTGATCACAAGACTTTGAAATTGGATATCAATTGCAAAAAGAAAACAGAAAAAAAACACAAATACATGGAGATTAAACAAGATACTTTTAAAGAATGACTGGGTCAAAAAAGAAATTAGTGGAGAGATCAAAAGATACATAGAAACAAATGACAATGAAAATACATCCTACCAAAATTTTTGGGATCCAGCGAAAGCAGTTTTAAGAGGGAAATTTGTATCATTACAGGCCTATCTCAAGAAATAAGAATAATCCCAAATACATAACCTCATGTTACACCTTAAAGAACTAGGAAAAGAAGAACAAGTGAAACCCTAGGTCAGCAGAAAAAAGGAAATAACAAAAATCAGAGCAGAACTAAACGAAATAGAGAACGAAAAGACAATAGAAAAAATTAATGTGAAAAAAGAGCTGGTTCTTTGAAAAGATTAACAAAATTGACAAACCCTTGGCTGGACTCGCTAAGATAAAAAGAGAGAACACACTAATGAACAAAATCAGAAATGAAAAAGGGGAAGTTATCACGGACACCACAGAAATACAAAGGATCATCCAAGAACACTATGAAGGACTATATGCCACCAAATTCAATAACCTAGAAGAAATGGACAAGTTCTTAGAAACATATAGCCTTCCTAGGCTGAACCATGAAGAACTGGAAAATGTAAACAGACCGATCACCAGTTACGAAATTGAATCAGTCATCCTAAACCTTCCCAAAAGCAAAAGTCCTGGACCAGATGGCTTCACTAGTGAATTCTACCAAACCTTCAAAGAGGATCTAATACCAATCCTGCTCAAACTCTTCCAAAAAATTGAAGAAGAGACAGTACTCCCTAACTCACTTTATGAGGCCAACATTACCCTGATACGAAAACCTGGTAAAGACAACACAAAAAAAGAAAACTACAGACCACTATCTCTGATGAATACAGATGCAAAAATCCTAAACAAAATTCTAGCAAGTTGAATACAACGATGCATTAAAAAGATTATTCATCACGACCAATTGGAGTTCATCCCCAGGACACAAGGATGGTTCAACATCCGCAAATCCATCAATGTGATACATCACATAAACAAAATAAAGGACAAAAACCATATGATTATATCAATTGATGCAGTAAAAGCATTTGACAAGATACAGCCTCCATTTATGATTAAAACACTTAATAAAACAGGTATAGAAGGAAAATAACTTAACATAATAAAGGTCATATATGACAAGCCTTCAGCTAATCTCATAATGGTGAAAAACGGAAGCCCTTTGCTCTACGTTCAGGAACATGACAGGGCTGTCCCCTATCACCTCTGCTTTTCAACATAGTGTTGGAAGTCCTCACCAGAGCAATCAGGCAAAAGAAATAAATAAAAGGCATCCACATTGGGAATGAAGAAGTTAAATTATCACTCTTTGCAGGTGACATGATGCTATATATAGAAAACCCTAAAGACTCCACCGAAAAGCTATTAGAAACAACGAATACAGTAAAGTTGCTGGCTACAAAATCAACGTTCAAATGTCCATTGCATTCCTATATACTAACAATGAAATCTCAGAAAATGAAATACAATAAACAATTCCTTTTGCAATTGCAGCAAAAAGAATAAAATACCTAGGAATAAACTTAACCAAGGAGGTGAAGAACCTATATGCTGAAAACTGTAAGACATTTTTGAAAGAAATTGAAGAAGACACAAAGAAATGGAAACACATATCATGTTCATGGATAGGAGGAATTAATATAGTCAAAATGTCCATACTGCCTACGGCAATGTACATATTCAACGCAATTCCTATCAAACTACCAGCGATGTTTTTCACAGAAATAGAACATATAATTCTAAAATTCATATGGGACCATGAAAGACCCTGGATAGCCTCAGCAATCTTGAGAAATAAGAACAAAGTGGGAGGTATAATGATACCTGACATCAAATTATACTACAAGGCTGCAATAATCAAAACAGCATGGTACTGGCATAAAAACAGACACATAGATCAATGGAACAGAATAGAGAGTCCAGAAATAAATCCATGCCTATATGTCCATTTAATCTATGACAATGGAAGCAAGAATGTATGGTGGGGTAAAGGCAGTCTATTCAATAAATGGATCTGGGAAACCTGGACAGACACATGCAAAAAAATGAAGCTAGAACACCTCCTTACACCATATAAAAGAATAAATTCAAAATGGCTTAAAGACTTAAATGTAAGATCTGAAACCATAAAATTCCTAGAAGAAAATATAGGAAGAAACTTGACAAACATTACCCAGAGTAAGATTTTTACTGACATATCCCCTCGCACAAGGGAAGTAAGAGAAAAAATAAACATGTGGGATTGTATCAAATTAAAAAGTTTTTTCACAGCAAAGGAAACCATCAATAAAACAAAAAGGGATCCTACTGAATGGGAAAAGATATTTGCCAATGATATATCCGATAAGGTGTTAATATCACAGAGTTATAAAAAACTCACTCAACTCAACTCCAAAAAAACAAGCAACCCAATTAAAAAATGGGCAGAGGACATGCAGAGACATTTTTCTAAAAAGGACATACAGATGGCAAACAGACATGAAAAAATGCTCAACCTCACTAACCATCAGAGAAATGCAAATAAAAACCACAATGAGATACCACCTCACCCCAGTCAAAATGGCTGTCATCGATAAATCAACAAACAAGTCCTGCGTGGATGTGGAGAAAAGGGAACCCCTGTGCACTGTTGGTGGGATTGCAGATTGTTGCAGCCACTATGGAAAACAGTATGGAGATATCTCAAAAATCTGAGAATGGACCTTAGGATCCAGCAATTCCACTCCTAGGTATCTATCTGGAGAAATCCAAAGCTCTAATTCAAAATAATTTATGCAGTACTATGTTTATTGCAGCACTGTACACAATAGCCAAGATATGGAAACAACAGAAATGCCCATCGGTAGATGACTGGATTAAGAAACTGTGGTAAATTGATACAATAGAGTATCATGCAGCCATAAAGAAGAAAGAAATCTTACCATTTGCAACAACATGGATGGACCTAGAGAACATTATGTTAAGTGAAATAAGTCAGACAAAGAAAGACAAATACCATATGATCTCACTTATATGTGGAATCTAAAGAAAAGAATAAGTGAATGAACTAATCAGAAACAGTTTCAGAGACATTGTGGAAAAACTGAAGGTTACTAGATTGGGAGGGGTGGGGATAAGGGGGAAGGTGAGGGGATTAGAAAGTCGTCAGTAACCACAAGATTGCCACAGGGTGACGATAATTAATTTGGGGAATATAATCAATAATGTTGCAAAGATTATGTAGGGTATCCAATGGACACTTGTCTCATTAGGGAGACCACCTCAGGGATGATGTAGATGCCTGGTCACTGCACTGTACACCTGAAGCTGAAGCTGAACAATAATGAATGTCAATGAAGGGACCTCATTAAATACATGTGATATTCAGTAGGAGAACGCTTACCTGATATTTGTTCTATACATTTTAAAAAATGATCCCTGAGAAGATCAAAGTAATATGCAAGTAATCTAACTGGCTGTCCAAACAAACCACACCACTCTTTGAAGCAATACAATAAAATACAGTACTCAAACATATAAAAATTCTAGGAATCAATAAAAAAATTAGTAAATAGGTCTGAGAGCTAAGATGGCAGAATAAGCGGTTGCTGTACGAACTGCCACTCAGGATCACACCAAAATTACAAATAAATTATGCAATAATTAACCTTGGTATTCATCTGAACACTAGCTGAACAGAAACACTAAAGCTAGGGATTTAAATAAGAGGCCGCCACATTGAGACTGGTAGGAGGGGCGGAAACACGAGGAGGGTTGACTCCAGGCCCACAGAGAGAGGGTGAATGCTGAGAGGGTCACCTCAATGACATAGGCCTCTCATGTTGAGGGAGGGCCCTCCGGCCCCACACCAGGCTCCCTAGCCCAGGGGCCCTGTGCCTGGAAAGGGAGTCCTACCTACCATAGCTGGTAGTGGAAATCAGCGAGGACTCTGCTCAATCCAGTGGGGTGGAAGGCAGCTAGAGGCCAAGCCACCTTCTTGTGCAGATGGTGCGTGGACTTACTCACTGGAGAGCACTCACCCAGTCTCTGGTGGAGGGAGTAGCACCTTGGGGTTCCAAGGAGCCTGCAGGAAAAGCACTGAACTGTGCACCTTTGGCGTAGGAGCTGTAAGGTTCTGGGGCCATTGTTCCCCCAGTGTGGAGCTTGCACACGAGTGGATTACAGGATAGTGCCAATTTTTCAGGGTTAAGCCCTCCCACAGGGGGTCAAGTTCAAGACCGCTTTGGTCTGGTGGAATAGGTGCAGGCGCATGCACATGCTGCCTTGGGTCCCTGATCTCCACACTGAAACTATATATATATAATATATATATATAATATATATATATATATATATATATATGTATATATATATATATATATATATATATATATTATATATATATAAATATATATTTACAAGAAGCGGAGTACAGAATTAGAATTAGGAATAGAGACAGTGAAAATGTAATGGCTGTGTGCAATGTCAGAGGGATGGATAGTGGATGGGGGGACGGGAGTTGACACAGTGTGAGGGATATAAATTGTAAATGTCTAAGTATTACTTTGTCTTGTGCACCTGAAACTAATAAAAAAAAGTATACAAATACTGGATATGCAAGTCCAGGTAAAATTTCACGGAAAGGCCCTTTGTCATGCTGATAACCACATACTCACTTAGCTTTCAATGTTTTAGTTTCCTCGTCTATTAACTGGTGGTAAAGGTACATAAAATGTTTTTAAGGAGTAAATCAAATTTTCTCTACAGAGCTATTCAAACATAAGGAAGAGGCATACATATATTCTGCAGGAGTCATTAGAAAAAGTCTAATTGTGGAGGATGTTGCTGAGACAAGTCCTGAATTCCAGCAGTCAGATTGCAGTAGACAAAGTGAGATAATATTACAGGCAAAGGGGATGACATAAGCAGAACCAGATAATAAAGTGATGCCTGCTTGAACGAACCATCATAGTAGAGTTAAAGAAGAATGTGGAAGACTATATCAGGAAGCAGAGCAAACTAGAAACTGGGACCATAGACTGGGACTAGATTTTGAGGGACGTTATGTGCCCAGATTCCAGAGAAATCTGTATATTTCCAAATAACTAGGTAGAAGACATTGAAGACATTTGAGCAAAGGTATAACATTATCCACAGAAGGGGCACACACTCAGACCACACACTGTGATCAATGAACGGGTATTTAATTTGCTCATAAAAGTGTTTTATTATCACTTAAAAATAATTTATTTATAGGTAGCGCCTACTTAGTTCCAATTTGCTACAAGGAACACCTATTCTACTGTTTTATAACCACAGATTTACACATTTATGTTACCTGTCTAACCCTAGAAAGCATATGCAATTTTAACAGATGATTGAGTAAAGTGTTGGAAAAATTAATTTGTTGCTAGGATAGAGGATGTAATAAAGATTAAGAGAAGAAACAAGTTAGGAGAGGTCAATTTTACATACTTAGACCTGGGCTGCCTAGCACCATCCTTCTGCATAGAACCTGGGCTGTGGTGCTGCAGCCTTGAGGCTGGAAGGTACCAATGTGATGGGTTCAAACTCTACTCTGCTATACCAATGATTTATTTTTCTAACAACCAGCATTGATCACTTACCACACGCTAAGTCCTATATGGCATATGGGGCAGAGAGACATTTAGGAGAAATGTTTTCATGTGTGCAGCCCAAATTCAAGTTTCCAATAGATAATTAAATCAAAGGAACAAATATTTTTTCCCCCACTACTCTATATAGGCCACATGCAGGGCTTTGTTGGAAATCACAAAGATACATAATGCATAGTTCTGGCCTTCAAGAAGTTTGCAATCTAGGTTGAGGAAGCAGGACATAAACACACGGGGAAAAATGTAATGGAGAGATTAAGTTATAATAAAAGGGGTGTCTCAAAATAGGGTACAATCAATTGCCAAATGAATATGAGTTACACCTTCAATACTAACCACTAATTAGTTATATAATCTTTCACACATTGGTAAATCTTGAAAATATTTTTCTAACTTATAATCTGAAAATTAAAATGCTTCTGTTTTCACCTTTACCATCTAGTTGCGAGAACCAAATAAAATTTTAAAAAGGGAATTTTAGTGTGTAAGAGATCTTGATAGTATCCAATCATCTTTTTGATTTCCAAATAAGGGAAATTGAGGTACAGATGTTTTATGATATATTTTTCAAGGTTTCTGAGCTAATAATAATAATTGAATTCAACATAGCTTTGGAAGTCCTACCCAGAACAATCAGGCAAGAGAAAGAATTAAAAGGAATCTGAATTGGGAATCAAGTTAAACTGTCATTTTTTGCATATGACATGATTCTTTATATAGAAAAACCATAAAAATTCCAACAAAAAGCTATCAGAAACAATATAAGAACACAGTAAAGTTGCTGGCTACAAATCAACGTACAAAAATCCATTGTATTCCCATATACTAACAATGAAATTTCAGAAAAAGAAATGAAAAAAACAAACTCCTTTGCAATTTCAATAAAAAGAATAAAATACCAAGTATGTGAAGGACCTATACACTAAAAACTATAAGACATTTTTAAAATAAATTGAAGAAGACACAAAGAAATGGAAAGACATTCCATGTTCATAGATTGGAAGGATCAACTTAGTTAAAATGGCCATTTTACCCAAAGCAATATACAGATTTCATGCAATCCCCATCAAAATCCCAATGGCATTTTTAAAAGAAATAGAACAAAAAAATCATCAGATTTGTATGGAATCACAAAAGACCTCAAATAGCCAAAGCAATCCTAAGAAAAAAGAATAAGGCTGGAGGTATCACACTCCCTGACTTCATCTGGTATGGGCAGAAAAAAAAACACACAGACCAACGGAATAGAATTGAAAATCCAGAAATAAACTCACATAAATATGGACAGTTAATTTTTGACAAAGTAGCCAAAAACAAAATGAACAAAAGGAAGCCTTTTCAGTGAATGTTGCTGGGAAAATTGGAAAGACATGTGCAAAAGAATGAAACTAGACTGCTATCACTCACCATGTACCAAAATTAACTCAAAATTGATCAAAGACCTAAACATAAGACCTGAAACAATAAACTGCATAGAAGAAAACATAGGTACTAAACTTATGGATCTTGGGTTCAAAGAAGATTTTATTAATTAGACCTCAAAGGCAAGGAAAGTAAAAGCTAAAATAAATGAATGAGACTATATCAAATTTAAAATATTCTGTAAAGCAAAAGAAACCATCAACAAAACAAAGAGGCAAAAAACCAAAAGGGAGAAAATATTTGCAAACAATGTCTCCCATGATGAACTAACATCCAAAGTATATAAGGAACTCATACAACTCAACAACAAAAAGACAAAAAATCCAATTAAAAAAATGGGCAGAGGACATGAACAGAAACTTCTCCCAAGAAGACATACAAACAGCCAACAGATATATGAAAAAAAAATGCTCAACTTCACTAGCTATTAGGAAAATGCATTTCCAAACCACAATGAGCTATCACCTCATACCTATTAGAATGGCTATCATCAACAAGACAAATAATAACAAGTGTTGGAAAGGCTGTGGAGAAAAAGGAACCCTCATACACTGTTGGTGAAAATGCAGACTGGTGCAGCTGCTACAGAAGACAGTGTGGAGGTTCCTCAAAAAATTAAGAATAGAATTACTATATGACCCAGCAATCCCTTTCCTGGGTATCTACCCAAAATATCTGAAAACATTTATCCGTAAAGATACATGTGCTCTGAGGTTCATCATAGCATTATTTATGGTGGCCAAGACATGGAGAAAACCAAACTGTCTTTCTATAGATGGTTGGTTAAAGGAGATGTAGTATATATACACAATGGAATACTACTCTACCATAAGAAAAGATGAAATAGTGCTATTTGTGACAATATGGATGGATCTTGAGATTGTTATACTAAATAAAATATGTCAGACAGAAAAAGTCAAGAACCATTTGAACTCATATGTGGGACATAAAACAGAAAGCAACAAAGGAATAAGACAAACAAATAAACAAAAACTCAAAGACACAGACAACAGTTTAGTGTTTACCAGAGGATAAGAGGGGAGGGGAGATGATAGAAGAAGGGAAAGGGGGTCAAATATATGATGACGGAAGAACTGACTGTAGGTGGTGAACACACAATGTGATGTATAGATGATGTATTATAGAACTGTACACTTGAAACCTATGTAATTTTACTAGCATTGTCACCCAAATAAATGTCATAATAATAATAATTGATATTATAATCTTATTTTTAAATGTGCACATAGTTGTCCCCTAATTACTTATTGAAAACATATATTCAAGGTTCTGTTTTAGGATCTGCAGACAGAGTAGTGAACAAGATAGACATTACATCTTCGGCCCTCTAAGAACTTTCAGTCTCTCAGAGATGACAGACATTAAACACATAATTACAATTATGATGGAGATACCAAACAGGAAATCCATAATACAAGGAAAGCATATGACAGAGGTATTAGGCCAATCCAATATGGTCAGGGAAGGCCTCCTGAGATGGGACATCTAAGCCCAGAAAAATGGTAATACACCTGTGATTGTGGGAAAAAACTGAGACTAGAACAGATCTTTTGAATTGATGATTAAATTCCCTCTTTAAAAGTATCTTATACTTTTAAAGCATACCTTGGACTTAGCATCCACCCATAAACAACTATAAAACTACACAAAACATATATAAAACAAATTTCATGCACCAGACAACCGCAATAGATGGCTGATTCCTGAGATAAGGAAACACATGAGTTGAGCAGTACAATCACCCTGGCTTTCTATCCGAAGGCAATTTCAGGACCACTGCACAAGCAAATGGAATCAGAGTCTGAAAAACTCACTACACTGCGTAGACAGAGATCGGAGTTTGGAAAGTCCAGAAGTCCAGAATAGCTAGAGTTTATAGAGCACAGGACCAAAAAGACTATATATATATATATATATATATAAAAGAAAAGAAAAAAGGAAAAAAAAGGTTTGCCGAGAAACGATCTCAGAAATCTGTGTAGTGTGCCCCTCGAATATTTGGCTAAATACCAATCTGCATATCCTTTGGGTAAAATACCGTGAGTCTACGGAGAAAAAAAAAAATTCTGAAGAAAAAAACTATATGGTTTGTAAAATTCTCAGAACCTGAGAATTTTTAACCCTGAAAAATTGGCACTATTTAAAATTCACAATGAAGGGACAGACAAAATAGTCTTTGAAACGAAAACTATAATAAAAGACAAAGAAGGGCACTACATAATAATAAAGGGATCAATCCAACAACAGGACATACCCCAGTAGACATCTATGCACCCAATATAGGAGCTCCTAAATATATAAAATAGATTTGACCAACATGAATACAGAGAACAGTGACACTATCATAGTAGGGGACTTCAACACCCTGTTGACACCAATGGACAGATCCCCCAGACATAAAATCAACACGGAAGCAGTGTCTTAAATGGCACATTAGACCAGTTGGATTTAATCAATGTTTTTAGAGTATTTCACTTCAAAGCAGCAGAATATACATTCTTCTCAAGAGCACATGGAACATTTTCCAAGGCAGACCACATACTAGGCCTCAAAACAAGCCTCAAGAAATTTAAGAAGATCAAAATCATATGAAGCATCTTCTCTCACCACAGTGCTATGAAACAAGAAATCAATTGTAAGAAGAAATCCGGAAAACACACAAATACATGGAAGCTAAATAACATGTTACTAAATAGCATGTGGGTCAACAATGAGATCAAGGAAGAAATCAAAAGATACCTTGAGACAAACGAAAATGAAAGCACAACAACACAAAATCTATGGGATGCAGTGAAAGTAGTCTTAAGAGGGATATTCATAGCAATGTAGGCCTACCTAAAGAAACAAGAAAAATCTCAGATTAGGGCTGGCCCGGTGGCTCAGCTGGTTGGATTGTCATGCTCCTAACTCCAAGGTCACGGGTTCAATTCCCACATGGACCAGTAAGCTGCGCCCTCTACAGCTAAGATTGTGAACAACGGCTCTCCCTGGAGCCGGGCTGCTGTAAGCAGCCGGAGGTCAGCGTAAGCTCCCATGGGCTGTCGTGGGTTACTGTGTTCTGCCAGGAGTGGCCGGTGGCCAGAGAGAGTGGCCGGCAGCCAGCATGCGTGGGCAGCAGCCAGAGAGAGCTGCCATGAGCTGCTTGAGCAGCCAACCGATAACTGGCGACCAACTGTCTCAGCCAGGGGGAGCACAGGGCTCATAATACCAGCATAGATCACTACACAACTAGACTGAGAAAACAATGACTTGAACCGCAGTAGGGGGGAGGGAGGTGGAAAAAGGGGGGAAAAAAATCTCAGATCAACAGTCTATCTTTACACCTTAGGAAACTGTAAAAACAACAAAATAAGCCCAAAGGTAGTACAAGGAAGAAAATAATAAAGATCAGAGCAGAAACAAATTAAATAGAGACCAAAAAAAAAAAAAAAATACAAACGATCAATGAAACCAAGAGCTATTTATTTTTTAAAACATAAACAAAATCAACAAACCTTTAGCCAGACTCACCAAGAAAAAGAGGACCCAAATTAATAAAATCAGAAATGAAGGAGAAGTGACAACAGATACCACAGAAATACAAAGACTTTTAAGAAAATACTACCAGCAGCTATATGCCAACAAATTAGACAATCTGGAAGACATGGATAAATTTCTAGAAACATACACTCTTCCAAGACTGAATCAAGAAGAAACAGAAAATATGAACAGACTAATTACTACCAATGAAATTGAATCAGTAATCAAAAAGCCCCCAACAAACAAAAGTCCTGGACCAGATGACTTCACAGGTGAATTTTACTAAATATTCAAAAAAGAATTAACACCTATTCTCCTCAAACTATTCCAAAATATCCAGAAGGAAGGAAGGCTCTCAAGCACATTTTACAAGGCCAATCAATATTACTCTGATCCCCAAAACCAGGGAAAGACATTACAAAAAAATAAAACTACAGACCAGTATCCCTAATGAGGATAGATGTGAAAATCCTCAACAGAATATCAGCAAACTGGATTCAGCAATACATTAATACATCATCACCATGATCAAGTGGGATTCATTCCTGGTATGCAAGATTGGTTCAATATCCGCAAATCAATTAACGTGATATATCACACTAACAAGATGAAAAATAAAAATCATATGGTCATATCAATAGATGCAGAAAAAGCATTTGACAAAATCCAGCAGCCATTTATGATTAAAAAAAAACTGAGCAAAGTGGGAGTAGAGAGATCATATCTCAACATAATAAAGGCCATATATAATAAACCCAGAGCTAACATCGTACTCATTGGGAAAAGCTAAAACCTTTCCCCTTAAGATCAGGAACAAGGCAAGGTTGCCCACTTTCTCCACTTCTATTCAACATGGTGCTGGAAGTTCTAGCCACAGCAATTAGACAAGAAAAAGAAACAAAAGACATCCAAATTGGAAAGGAGGATGTAAAACTGTCATTGTATGCACTTGACATGATACTATACATAGAGAACCCAAAAGACTCTACCAAAAAGACTATTAGAACTAATAAATGAATTTAGTAAAGTAGCAGGATACACAATTAATATTCAGAAATCAGTTGCATTTGTATATACCAATAATAAACTATCAGAAGGAGAAACTAAGAAAACAATCCCATTTATAATTGCTTCAAAAACAATAAAATACTTAGGGATAAATTTAACCAAAGAAGTAAAAGACCTATACTCAGAAAATTATAAGACACTGAAGAGAGAAATTAAAGAAGATACAAATAAATGAAAACACATACCATGTTCATGGATAGGAAGAATTAGTATAGTTAAAATATCCATACTACCTAAGGCAACATATAGATTCAATGCAATTCCTATCAAACTACCACGGACATTTTTCACAGAAATAGAATATATAATCCTAAAATTTATACGGATCCATAAACGACCCTGAATAGCCATGGCAATCTTGAGAAATAAGAACAAAGTGAGAGGTACCACATTACCTGACATCAAATCATGCTATAAGTCTGTAGTAATCAAAACAGCATGGTACTGGCATAAAAACAGACACATAGATCAATGGAACAGAATTAAGAACCCAGAAATAAATTCATTCCTATGTGGTCATTTAATCTATGACAATGGAAGCAAGACAGTCTATTCAATAAATGGTGCTGGGAAAACTGGACTGACACATGCAAAAAAATGAAGCTGGACCACCTCCTTATACCATATACGAGAATAAATTCAAAATGGATTAAAGACTTAAATGTAAGATCTGAAATCATAGAATTCCTAGAAGAAAATATAGGCAGTAAATTTGCAGACATTACCCTGAGTAATATTTTTACTGATATATCCCCTCAGGCAAGGAAAGTAAGAGAAAAATAAACATGTGGGATTGCATCAAATTAAAAAGTTTTTTTCACAGCAAAGGAAACCATCAATAAAACAAAAAGGAGTCCTACTGAATGGGAGAACATATTTGCCAATGATATATCTGATAGGGGGTTAATATCCAAAATTTATGAAACACTCATTCAACTCAACACCAAAAAACAAACAACCCAATTTAAAAATGGGCTGAGGACATGAAGAGACATTTCTCTGAAGAGGGCATAGAGATGGCTTATAGACATATGAAAAAATGCTCAACCTCACTACTCATTAGAGAAATGCAAAGAAAAACCACAATGAGATACCACCTCACTCCAGTCAGAATGGCTATCATCAATAAATCAACAAACAGCAAGTGCTGGCAAGGATGTGGAGAAAAGGGAACCATTGTGCACTGTTGGTGGGATTACAGGTTGGTGCAGCCATTACGGAAATCAGTATGGATTTATCTCAAAAAACTGGAAATGGAACTACAGTACCTTTTTACCCAGCAGTTCCACACTTAGGTATCTATCCAGAGAAATCTAAAATGCTAATTAAAAAAACTATATGCACCTCTATGTTTCTTGCAGTGCTCTTCACAATAGCCAAGACATGGAAACAACCAAAATGCCCAATGGTAGATGACTGGATTAAGAAACTATGGTACATTTAAACAATGGAGTATTACTTGGCCACAAAGAAGAATGAAATCTTATCATTTGCAACTATATGGATAGACCTAGAGAACATGTTGCTAAGAGAAATAAGTCAGTTGGAGAAAGACAAGTACCATATTATCTCATTTTTACGTGGAATCTAAAGAACTGAATAAATGAGAAAACTAAACAGAAGTAGTCTCAAAGATACGGAGGAAAAACTGATGGTTGCTAGTTGGGAGGGGGTGGGGAGGGGGGAGAAAATGAGGGGATTAGAAAGCACAAATTGGTAGTCACAATATTGCCACAGGGATATGAAAAACAGTACAGGGAACATAAACAATAACGTTAAAATGATTTTGTAGGGTGTCAGATGGGTACTTCTTTTATTAGGGAGACCACTTTATTGATGGTGTAGATGCGTGACCACTGCGCTGTACACCTGAAGCTGAATAATATTGAATGTCAACTATAATTATATATATATATATTCATATGATGTGGAGTACAGCACAGGGAATAGAGTTGCTGGAATTGTAACAGCTATATACAATGTCAGAGGGGTAATAGATTGGGGGTGGGGGGTTATCACTTTGTGAGGGGTGTAAATGTCTAACCATTACATTGTTTTGCACACCTGGAGCTAACAAAACAATTATTAAATAGACTAAATTAGGAAAATGTAATCCATAACCAGATGAAAAAATCAATCAATGTAAAGATTTAGAAATAAAACAGGCATAATGGACTGGTAGAAGGGGCAGAGACATGGAATGAGCTGGTCCCACACCCGAGTGTGCCCATTAAAAATCAGAAGGTATATCTTAGCTGAAGAGGTCTGCCCTGGAGGGGCGAGGAGTCCCAGCATTACACCAGGCTTCCCAGCCCAGTGTTCCAGTGTCGAGGAGAGAAGTCCTCTAAATTCTGGTTATGAAAACCAACAGAGTCTGTGGCTCAGTGAGACAGAAGTCAGCTGCAGTCACAGGTGCTCCTCTTAAAGGGCCTGTACAAGGAGTTAATTGCTAATGGACTCAGGCACTCTGAGCCCCAGTCCTGGGATAGCAGCTTGAAAGGTGATAAGGACATTCAGGGAGGTGCTGAGCTGTCTGTCTTCAGAGTGAGGGCTAGAGGGGCATCTTTCTTTCAGACAGAGGAAGTGGCAGAAGCCATTGTTTCTTTGTTGAGCTCTCCCTCTTCCTGGTGTGCAGATGCAGGCAGAAGCCATATCTGAGTCTCCATCAAAGTGGCTGTCACTTTTCATCTGCTCCATCCTAGTGATTCCCTGAGACCATACCCCACCCAACTTTCAGGCACATCCTAACTGCTGTCAGTGGCTTTTTCATATGCCTGCCTTGGCTCATGTTGCAGACTTCTCTCTGAAAGGTTCACAATACCCTCACAAGTAGCTTGTGGCTTCAGCATGCCACATACCCCCGGCTGAGCAGCCCTAAGCACAGCATTAGTGGCAGCCAGCCTTGGTTTGTGGCTTGGTCTCTCAAGGCACCACCAAGCACAGCACAGGTGGTGGCCATCTGCAGATTGCTTTTTGACTCATTCCAGGTGGCCCTAGGCAGGGCACAGGCTGTAGCTGAACTTGGCCTGCAGTGGGTCCCTTCCCAGGTAGCTCTGGGGCTGGCACACCCTGTGGCCAGCTTCAAACCAAGCTGGAGTATCACCTGGCCACCTCCAAGGATAACACACCCAAAGGGCAGACTGGGCAGGCGCCAGAGCCCTGCTAAAGCAAATTCTGCTCCATAAGGTCAGCCTCTGCACAACAGCTCCTTCACTATGGTAATGGTCAGTCCTCACAGCTAATGAGCCCAAAGGTCAATCCCTACCACTCATGTGCAAACAGCAACCAAGCTTCAACTACAACAGGAGGACACACACAGAGGACTCACCTGGATCACCTGGCTCTGGTGACCAGGGAGATTGCACCACTAGGCCCCACAGGACACCTACTACATTGTGCCAGTCTACTAAGACCAGGAGGCGTAGCAGCCATACCTATACCTAATATATAGAAACAAACTCAGCGAGGCAGCCAAAATGGGGAGAAAAAGAAATATTTCCCAAATAAGAAAACAGAACAAAGCTCCAGAAAAAAAGAACTAAACAAAATGGAGACAAGCAATCTACCAGATACAGAATTCAAAACCGTGGTTATAGGGATGCTTAATGATCTCAGGGTGAACTTCAACAAAGAGATAGGAAACATAAAAATGGAAATAGAAAATATAGAAATGAACCAGTCAGAAACAAAGAATACAATAACTCAAATGAAGAATACACTGTAGGGACTCAACAGTAGAGTTGATGAAGCAGAGGATAGAACCAGCAATTTAGAAGATAAGGTAGTATAAAACACATAATCAGAACAACAAAAAGAAAAAATAATCCAAAAAAATGTGCACAGTTTAATGGGACTCGGAAACAATAGCTGGCATACCAACATTGGCATCATAGGGGTTCCAGAAGGAGAAGAGAGAGAGCAAGGGATTGAGAACCTATTTGAAGAAATAATGACAGAAAATTTCCCTAACCTGGTGAAGGAAATAGACATACAAGGCCAGGAAGCACAGAGAGTCCTAAACAAGATGAACCCAAACAGGCCCACACCAAAACACATCATAATTCAAATGCCAAAGGTTAAAGACAAAGGAAGTATTTTAAAAGCAGCAAGAGAAAAGCAGTTAGTTACATACAAGAGAGCTCCCCTAGAACTGTCACCTGTTTCTCAACAGAAAATTTGCAGGTCAAAAGGGAGTGGCAGGAAATAGTCAAAGTGATGTAAAGTAAGGACCTACAACCAAGATTACTCTACCCAGGCAGGCTATCATTTAGAATCAAAGGACAGATAAAGAGTTTCCCAAAGTAATCTTTCTTTGCATTATTTAATTTATTGTCGATTCCATTCAGTGTATTTTTAATCTCACATTATTTTTTTGTACACTAAAAGTTTGATGTGGCTTTTTAATATCATCCAAGTGTGTATTTAACATTTTCAACATTTATAGTAACTGTGTTCTCTGCTAATTTTAACAGGTTTGTCTTCCATGTTAGTCTTCATTTATTGATATTTCCCCTATTATGGGTTCCCCCTATTATGCCTTTAACAGGTTTGTCTTCCAGGTTAGTCTTCCTTTATTGATATTCTTCCTATTATGATATCCCCCCCATTGTTATGCTTTTTCTTTATTCATGGTAATTTTTTTTATTGGATTGTATGCAGTCATTGTGGACTTTTTCCTATTTTAAAGTGTTAGATAACTTTGTATTATAATAAACATTCTTGAGCTTTTTATTGGATTGCATTGGATTGTGTTCTGGATCACAATTAAGTTACCTTGAAAACATTTTGTTCCTTTCGGACTTTCCTTTTAATATTGTTGGGTGGGGTGAGACAGTTGCTGAATCTAGGTTTGAGTATTCTCAATTACTGAGGCAAGACTCTTCTGTGTTTTACATCCCACATATCAGTGAAGTCATATGGTTCTCGACTTTTTCTGTCTGAGTTATATCACCTAGCATAACAATCTCAAGATCCATCCATGTTGTTGCAAATGGCACTATTTCATCTTTTCTTATGGCAGAGTAGTATCCCATTGTGTGCATATACCACATCTTCTTTATCCAGTCATCTATCAAAGGACACTTTGGTTGTTTCCGTGTGTTGGCCACAGTAAATAAATCTTCAATGAACATCGGACCACATGTAATTTTACTAACCATTGTCACCCCAATACATTTTAATTTAAAAAATCCAAAAACTCACACACACACGAAAAAAAACTTTTTTGTATTCCCAGTGCTCTGGGAACCATGAGGTTTTCTAGTCTGACTGGTAGGACTGGTTAATACTGCTGGCTCTGTGTGAGTTATAAGCACTGTTATCTCTGATTTTGGGTGGATTGTTCTTTCTGTGGTCTTGAATAGTTTACTCACAGGCATGTACTGAGTAGCATTCACCTGAGTTTTTGAGGAGGACCCTCTGTGCATCTCTGGATGTTTTATATCTGTATATTTCTTTCCTCTACAGCACTCAGTTCTGTGTACTCTGTGTTTTCTCCCCAGACTCTCAATGTCATCTCTGTAACTCAGGGAGACAGTCAGTCTCGGCCTGGGTTCGGTCACTTTGCACTGCAGCCTGGAAGCACTTTCAAGGTGGTAAGCTGGATCCACTGCAGAGCTCACCTCTTTGTTTTACATCTCTCAGAAGTCATTATTCTGTGTTGCCTTCTGTACAGTGCTTTAAAAATCTTTATTTCAGATGTTTCTCCATTTATTTTTTTAATGTTTTAGTCAGGAGGGGTGGCCAGTCCCTGTTACTCTATCTTGTCAGCAGGGCAAGTCCTCAGCATCTGCAATTAGTTTTGAAATACAACAGGCTGACTTGATAAATGGAACGCGTGAAGATAGATAGATGATTGATAGATAGATAGATAGATAGATAGATAGATAGATAGATAGATAGATAGATGATAGATAGATATGTGGTAGGGCATAGATAGTAAAATGTCAGTGATAAAAATCTGAGTTTGAGTATATGATGGTTCACTGTAAAAGTCTTTCAATTTCCAATACTTGAAAAATGTAAAAGATAAAATGTTGAAAAAACAATGGTTATAGCCTAGATTTGGATCTAGCTGGGCCACCCACTGCATGCCCTTCGGAGGTCACTGTGCAAATTATTTTTTACCGAGGAAGTTCCAAAGTTGGGTTCTAATGGAGGGCAAATCTGACTGGCTGGAGCATTTTGCTTCCTGTTTTCTGAGGGTGAAGACCTTAGAGATAAAAAATGTGTCACTACTTAGTCCTCCTCCATCTCCATTTCCACCAGCTCCTGTTTGGATGACATGAATGATACTGCAGATTCACCTAATCTCAGTGGCCTGTCTAAAAAGGGAGTAAAAGGAAAGGGAGAGATGAGGGAAAGTAACAATTGTACAAAGCAAAAAGCAGGCGCAGAAGGTCATTTGTAAGGAAGAGTATGGGGCTATTAAGTTTCTTTCTGATGCCCTGCTTATAGAAAATTATAATCCATCTGCCTCCTTAATGTTTGAGGTGAGCTTTTCTTCTGTTTTCATCATAAATTACTTATAAATGGATTGAAAAAAACAATCAGTTATACATTTTTTAATGTGAACAAAACTGTTGACTTTTAATTTGAAGACTTACTGTGAAAAACAATGTTCCATGTTTTTTGGCTTTGATGTGTATAAGGCATTATAAAGACAGTTTCTGGTGAGGGGTTAAGCCTGGGGTGGGGAGGCATGGGGGAAGGAGAGAGAAGTTGCACCAGTTCTGAGGTCTGCAGAGTTCAACCTCACCTCAATGCTGACAGAAGCATTCAGTTAACAGATTAAGTTAATAGCAAGATATTAATGCATTCTGGGTACAAATGATTTATAAACTCAAAATAAATTAGTTTATGCTAAAACATATGTAACTTTCAATTTAGTCCATGTTTTAAAACAAGCAAATCTGTTATGCTATTATATATGCTTTGGCTGTTTACTCGATGTTTAGTATACGTTCTTGCTTATTATTCCATTAGTTGCAGTGAAGCCGGCTTTGGAAAAAACATTTTTAACTTCTTTCTCTGTTGGTGACTCTTCCATCTTTCTTCATTGACTTTTTTGATGTCTAGAAATACAAATTTAAGAACAGGATGATTAATGTAAGTGTGTAAGAAGATTGGAATATAAGACACCTGAAGGAGAAGCCACATGGTTTCATGACAGCACTAAAGGTGTGGGTAATGCTGGTGAGCACAAACTGCACCAGCTAAGCCTGTGTGGGATACTTCTTCCACAAAAGATACTTGTGTTTCGATGGAAACACAGACAGTTCATAGCAGGAGTACATAGGATGTGGATAAAACTGTTCATGGTGAGTAAAAGAAACTTTGCCCTCAAGGTATCCAGTTCAAAACATACCACCAAATATTAAACATAGAGGCATGAAGGCATACATGAAGAAAAGCAATCTTTTCCCCCCCTGCAAAACAAAGAAAATCGTGTCCAGGAACTCTATTATAATTTGGAGATGTAGTACCACCATAACTCCTTGGCTACCTGGATATCTGTTTTCCCTGTGCTGGCAACATGCTGACCCTATAAATTGTAACCTCCTTCTTAACTGGAGACAAAAACCTCTGCCAACATATAATGGAGTGAAGTGTGACTCGGAGATTATACAAGGTGAGGATACCACCAAGGGAAAGAGCAGGTCTGTGCTTCATATATTTATTACCCAGTCATATTTAAAGTAGACATACTCGTATGACAGTAAGAAAAAAGATAGGAAGGTAAGAATCCAACATGAACTATCCCCTGACTCGAGAATCACACAGTCCAAGCATGTCCAAAAAAGCATTGGCTTCATCATCAAAGGCCTTTAGAGGCTCCAGCATCCGCAGCAGCTTCAGAGCTGCAACCCCGTGGGTGGCACCGCATTGTCAGGGGTAGCCAGAGTCGCTCTGCCCTGCATTCCCGGGTGCCCACTCCGAACAATTAAATATTTTCAATACAGATTCTAAAATGACTTTGGAGGCCTTGCTAAATTAAATTCAGTGTTTTCATTGAAACACTAAGTCCCCCTAATGATTTGGCAAATGAAGGAAATCAGAGGATGAGAATAAGGAGCCAGCAGAGCCTTAGACAGACAGTCATGTGACAGAATGAACAGGTCCAAAGCCACATTGATCTTATATCTGTTTATCTTAATAAGCTCACGGTTATGGTGTAGTAATGGGCCTGTAAACAAATATAACAGCTCCTTTGCTTTAACTTGTGTTTTCTAAAGAGATATGAGATAGGGTAGCACAAAACCAAGGCCATCATTCCATGTTAACCTACAGGTTTAATATAATCCCAATTGAATTCTCAGCAGTTGTGCTCCTGTGTGTGTGTAAAATTGACAAGCCATTTCAAAAATTCATATGGAAATGCAAAGGACCAAATCAAAGTAATTTTGAAGAACAAAGATGAATAACTTACTCTTGCAGACCTGAAGGTCTATTATAAATCAATACAACTTTAAGCAGCACACTAATTTTAGTGGTGTACATGGCACCTGATTTATGATAAAAACATCATTCAATGTAATGGAGGACGAAACAGTCTTTTCAATAATTGGTACTCAGAAAGTGGAGTATCTACAATAGATGACCAAAGTTCTGGTGTATGGCCTGTGATGACCTGGGGAGGTGATTTACCTGAGCAGTGTCTTTAGAATGCAGGTCACTTTTTTGAATCTCAAAGATGGTGAAGTGCAGCCTGAGAAGGCCCTTCCTTGTAAGTGCAGGGTGTTTCTAGAATCTTTAGTAAAGGAACTGAGCTCCCCCTTCAGGGCCTTCTGCTCCAATCTTTTGACTCTCAAGTCTGTTCTAGACAAGATTGCTTCCTATTCCTTTTTTTCTTTTTTAAAGAATTTTGTCGATTAATATTATGAGTCACAAACTGTGATGCACGTACACACAAGATTACTTAGCAATATGTTGTATGAGAAATCAGAGGATTATCATGAGTCATCTTAATTGAAAAGTAGTTCTAACAGGATATTTGGGAAACAAAGCTTTTTTGCTAGCTTTAAGACAGTGTTCTACAATACCAAGGGGAAGGCGAGGCTGAACACAAGCATGCACATACAGTATAACCACAGCTAAGTCAAAACACCAATACTAACTATAAAAACACTATTTTTAATATTTGACGAAACGTCCTTTCAAAATAAAGCACAAAACATCAAAGAGATTTCATAATTTTGAAATAGAGAAGTGCTAAGGCTTCCACAAGAATATTTCCATGATGAAAATTTCAAAATCTTAATGAGCCTGTTTACTACATTTACTGTGCATACCAGTTTTGATGATTCTGTTTACTGCAGACAGTATGCATACCTGGCTCAATGACTTGAAAGAAGTTTTTTCATCTGTATAAGAGCCACTCGTATCTCTGAAACAAACTAGCCTCTGGGAAATGCCTTTTCCAGAAATTGCCTGACGAACTTCCCCTTTCCTTTGTTCTGCCACTCCTTACCTGCCTATAAAATCTTTTGGCCATGCTGGGGAGGGAGGCCGGTAATGGCCTTTCGACTGGAGTCTGCCATCCTCCCAGAATGTCTGGAGATTTATTTTGAATAAACCCATTTTTCTTCCCACCAATGTTGCCTCTAGAATTTTGGCTTTTGTTCGGCAAGCAGCCAGACATTTTGCATAATAACACGGTGAGTAACAATTATTTGAGAGTTTGACCTGGAAAGCTCCAAGAAGAAGTCAAATGGTAGTATTTGAGAGACTTTACATTTTGGAAATTACATCTTAGCAACTACTAGTACTACTCAAAAATTTTCATGGCGAGATAAAGTATGAAAAATACTAAAGGAAGTTATAGTTATACTGAGCAGTGAATCCTTACTATTCTTGTTTTTTAAATTTTTGTTTGCTTGCTTTTTTTTTTTTTTGCCATTCTGGTAGGGATGTAGTGGTGTTTTATTATGGCTTTAATTTTAAGTCCTCTGATGACTAATGAGTATGAATACTTTCTTGTATCATACTCTTAATATCCTCTGATGAACAGCTTTCTCATAGTTTTTGCCCATTTTTAAGAGTCATCTGTGTTTCCACTATTGATATTCTAGATATCACCTATTTTTTAGATATGGGTATTACATATCTGAGTTGTCTTTTCATCCTCTTAATGATTTTTTTTATTATTTTTAATATAAAGAGAAGTCTTTAATTGTAGTTTAACTAAAATTAACTTTTTTTTTTTCTTAGTTTCCTTTTAAAAAATCTTGTGTAATCTTTGGGAAATCTTTCTCTGTTTTCAGGTCATAAAGATATTCTCCTATGTTTGTCTCTAAGTGTTTTATTGGTTGACATTTCATATTTAGGTCTGCAGTGCATCCAGAATTGGCATTTTGCTTTTATAATTGTTTATGGTGAGATAGGGATCATATTTTTCTGATAATATGGAGATGTCTTTGACTTGCAAGTCCACTGTTTCTGTATAGATGTCTGATTGTTTCAGCAACATATATTAAAAAGATTATTTTTCCCCACTACATTGAGTGATGCTTTTATCATAAATCAGGTGATCATATACTCACACATCTCATTCTTAACTCTTCATTTTGTTCCATTGTGCAGATTGTCTGCCCTTGCACCAATAATATACTGCCTAAACCAGTTTTGCTTTATTATGGATCCTGAAATCTGCAAGAGTAAGTCATTCAGCTCCTAGGGAGAGGGCTTACCCATATTTTCCCAATGGTTAGGCAAGGAGCTTTCAACAAGCAATTAGGTAGGAGAGATATTGAAACATACATGTCATGCTAGAGAGCAGATCCTCTTGATAAAAAATAGATAAATAAATAAATAAATAAATAAATAAATAAATAAATAAATAAATAAAATAAAAAAAACAGTGCTGTCTTTACCAAATATCAAGTGTAGGGGCCACAGCACCTCCACTGAGATGTGTTCCAGTGAGTTGAGTGATTTTCCCCAGGAGGATGTCCCGTCTTCCCCTTTCACTCAGTGATCACATTGGTTAAACAATCATCCAACTTAATATAAAAATATTTACTTATCAAACTCTGCCTAATCATGATCACTCTGCTAAGAGGTGTGTGTGGGATAAAGGGGAGGGCTGCATAAGAAGGATAGCATATGCTACCTGCCCAAAGGAGCCAGTGATCTAGAGAGTGAAATTAAGTTAATGAACCAGGCACCTAAATAATCCAAGTCATACTACAATTTAAATCAAAATAAATGGCTTATAGAAAAATAATATAGGAATTCAAAGAAGGATGCAATCAATGTGTCATCATGACCAGCTTCCCAACCTTAACCTTGAAGTATGGGTACGATTTCAACAGTGAAAATCTGGACAGTTTTGTAGTTAGAGCTTTTTGTCTCTGAACAACCTCACATATTCCTGCTCAGGAGTAACTGCTTTTCTCCTAACAGAGGAAAATGCTGAATGAGAAGCCTTATATGAAATTCCACAGCAATGCACGTTGAGTAATGGACTGCAGCATAACCCTATCAGAATCAATCTGCTCAGCCCATCAGAATGTTCTCTCCAACCACATTCTGCTCCAGCTCCCATCCCACATCCCTCTATTATCCTCCTGCTGGCTTGCATTGCAGGCTTTTGTCCAGCATTTTCTGGCAGTATGGCAGAATAGACTCATCTTAGCAGAATCTTAGCTCACCTGCTCTCAGGTCCTGTATGGATTTGTTTGAACAGCTGGTACAGTGGAGAATGACAACCAGTTCTCACCTTTCCAGTGTCCCCATCACTTATGACTTTGCCCTGTACCCAAGTTCCTGGGAGAGCAATGCCACCTGGAATGAGAATAACAACGGAAGTCCTGCCAATGGGGAGATCTCACAGTAGAAGTAGGCCTTGGTTCCCTTGAGGTTCTAATGTCCATTTAAAGACAACAGGATCACACTCCAAACCAATAATTCAGCAACAGCTACGATTCGGAACTCTGGATTCTTATCAGCCTTATCAGCCAGACTTCATTCCTGAAATTCAACTAAAATTTTCCCATGTGAAAAGAAAAACAAATTTGAGATCAGCCTGGATTTGTTGCCAAAGAAAAGGTGTTCACCAACTGAATTACCCAGGCACTAGGCACGTATCACTAAGAACATATATAATTCAAGATAAATACACTTCCCAGGGCATATAAACAAGGAAAAAAACCTTAAATGTATGTCCAGAGATAGGCTGCATGTGTTTCAGTTTAACATTGGGAGGGGAAAAATGCATAAAAATATGAATTGGGAATTATGGGAATTATGGTCTAGGGAAAATGGATGTGGAGCAATGCCAATAGTTCATGTGCTCCTTTTTCAGAGACTTGCAGAGATTCCATGGCTTGGCTTAGAGGTAAAGTTAAGAATTTAGATGATCTGCCTGGTTTCAGGCCCATTAAAGATACCAAGCAATGATTTATTGCAAGAAACATCAAGGCGATCTGGAATCAAGTACTCATCTGCTTACCCTTCTGACAATGGTTTTGGACCCATCTAATGGAGGCGTCTAATGCCTATAAACTGGTGCCAGAAGTAGACAGCAGAAAGTAAAGTAGGTGATGCTTGTTATGATAGCTAGAGTTAGCACCTCAGGTAGTCCAGTTCTTTATTTCCACTTATCACCCAGCAGCACAGATAAGTACCAATTTTTAAGAAAGATAAGTCAGGGCTTACGTAAGTGGGAATATTATATAGAGGTTCAGAGAGGCAGTATTTATGTATTTGTTTGTTTGTTTTCAAATAAGTGAACTGAGATGTGAGTAATCAGAAGAAGAAAAATACACCAGTACTTTTCAACTTTACAATCACCAAAGAGGCTATGTTAAAATGTTGTGCGTGATCTCAGAAGTACTGACAAATGCCAATTTCTCGAGTAATTTACAATGTCTCACAGTCTCTCTCTGCAGTTGGAGGGAGGCAGCTCAGACCTCTTCTACCACAATGTGGAGGTAGGGGAAAGATAGCCAGGATTAGATTGTCCATAGACTCTTAATCTCAATGCCATGGATGTAAACAACACTTCCCATTTTGGAGAGAGAAAAAGTTTTGTGAAGGACAGTGTCTAGTAACCTAGATGTCTCCATGAGGTCACCAAATACATATAATAATTAAATAAAAATCCCTCCACCCTCTATCTCAATTATTGTGCGATGTCCAATGCTCAGCCTTCAACACTGTGGTGAATTCCCAAGACTCATGCTCCCAGGATTTCTTCTTCCCCCTCTGGTTTCTTCTTCCTACAGAATGCTTTCTCCTTGCTGTCTGTCTGTCTTTCAAATTTCTTTGCTTTTCTCTGACTTCTGACATACTGCCCTCCACATGGAATACACATGCCCAAAACAAATGCACAAGACAGTTATGTGTAGAGAATTTCACTGAGGATCAGGACACTCAGGAAGGTTACAACATAGCTGAACTAACTAACAAATAAACATACTAACACAATTAATTATTTAATTAATAATGTGCATTAAATATGTCTGTACTACACAATCCTGTAGTTATTTCTTTCACCAAGAATTTCATACCAGCTATCCCATTTCAGACTCTAATCTCCTTCCACATTCTTGAACTTTCTCAAAGTATTCATTTTAACTTAAAGATTGAATATAAATGAATTACATTTCCAACTTAAATAGCTAGAAAAATAACACAAGAGTAATTCATATATATAAGTTAAATGAAGGGATACTGAACACAAAGTCAGAAATTAATTATGTAAGAAAACAAAAAAATAATAAATTAACAAATAAACTACTGACCAACTAATCAAGAGACAAGGTGAAAGCACAGATATAAATACATAAATAAATAAATAATAAATGACTAGGGGGAACTCATCATTGAAACAGAGGAAATCTTAAAACTGACTAAGAAAACTATGTGAAATGAATAATTTCCTAGGAAAATAAAGGTTTCCAACATTCATCCCAGTAAAGATAGAAACTTTACAATTTTTTAAAAATTTATTGCGGTGACAATTATTAGTAAAATTACATAGATTTCAGGTGTACAATTCTGTATTACATCACCTATAAATCCCATTGTGTGTTCACCATCCAGTCAGTTCTCCTTCCATCACCATATATTTGATCCCCCTTACTCTCATCTCCCACCCCCCACCCCCCATATCCTCTGATAACCACTAAACTATTGTCTGTGTCTATGAGTTTTTGTTCCTCATTTGTTTGTCTTGTTCTTTTGTTGTTTTTGGTTTATACAGCACATATCAGTGAAATCATATGGTTCTCTGCTTTTTCTGTCTGACTTATTTCGCTTAACATTATACTCTCAAGATCCATTCATGTTGTCACAAATGTTCCTATATCATCTTTTCTTACCGCTGAATAGTATTCCTTTGTGTATATATACCACAACTTCTTTATCCATTCATTTAGCGAAGGACATTTTGGTTGTTTCCATGTCTCGGCCACCGTAAACAAAGCTGCAATGAACATTGGAGCACAAGTGTCTTTATGTGTAGATGTTTTCAGATTTTTTGGGTAGATACCCAGGAGAGGGATTGCTAGGTCATATGGTAATTCTATTTGTAATTTTTTGAGGAAACTCCACACTGCCTTCCATAGTGGCTGCACCAGTCTGCATTCCCACCAACAATGTATGAGGGTTCCTTTTTCTCCACAGCCTCTCCAACACTTGTTACTATTTCTCTTGTTGATGATAGCCATTCTGACTGGGGTGAGGTGATATCTCATTGTGGTTTTTATTGAATTTCTCTGATGATTAGTGATGTTGATTAGCATTTTTTCATATGTCTATTTGCCATTTGTACGTCCTCTTTGGAGAAATGTCTCTTCAGGTCCTCTGCTCATTTTTCAATTGGGTTGTTTGTTTTTTTGTTGTTGACTCTCATGAGTTCCTTGTATATTTTGGATATCAGCCCCTTATCAGAGCCACTGTTTGCAAAAATCTTCTCACATTAAGTTGGTTGCCTCTTTATTTTGTCGATGGTTTCTTTTGCTGTGCAAAAGCTTTTAAGTTTCACATAGTCCCATTCATTTATTTTAGCTTTTACTTCCCTTGCCTTTGGAGTCAATTTAATAAAATGCTCTTTGAACCCAAGGTCCATAAGTTTAGTACTTATGTTTTCTTCTATGCAGGTTATTGTGTCAGGTCTTATGCTTAAGTCTTTGATCCATTTTGAATTAATTTTGGTAGATGGTGACAGATAGCAGTCCAGTTTCATTCTTTTGCACATGGCTATCCAGTTCTCCCAGCACCATTTATTGAAGAGGCTGTCTTTCCTCCATTGTATGTTTTTAGCTTCTTTGTCAAAAATTATCTGTCCATATTAATGTGGTTTTATTTCTGGGTTTCTCAATTCTATTCCATTGGTCTATGTGTCTGTTTTTCTGCCAATACCGTGCTGTTTTGATTATTGTAGCCCTGTAGTACAAGCTAAAGTCAGGGAGTTGTTCTTTTTTCTTAAGATTGCTTTGGCTATTCGGGGTCTTTTGTGGTTCCAAACAAATCTGATGATTTTTTGTTCTATTTCTTTAAAAAATACCATTGGGATTTTGATGGGGATTGCATTAAATCTCTATATTGCTTTGGGTAATATGGCCATTTTAACTATGTTGATTCTTCCAATCCATGAGCACGGAATGTCTTTCCATTTCTTTGGTCTTCTTCAATTTCTTTCAAAAATGTCTTATACTTTTCAGCATATAGGTCTTTCACATCCTTGGTTAAGTTTATTCCTAGGTATTTTATTCTTTTTGTTGCAATTGCAAAAGGAATTGCTTTTTATATTCCTTTTTCTGAGATTTCATTGTTAGTATATAGGAATGCAATGGACTTTTGTACATTGATTTTGTAGCCGGCAACTTTACTGTATTCGTTGATTGCTTGAAATAGATTTTTGGTGGAACCTTTAGGGTTTTCTATGTATAGCATCATGTCACCTGCAAAAAGTGACAATTGAACTTCTTCATTCCCAATTTGGATGCCTTTTATTTCTTTTTCTTGCCTGATTGCTCTGGCAAGGACTTCAAACATTATGTTGAAAAGCCGAGGTGATAAGGGACAGCCCTGTCGTGTTCCTGAACATAGAGCAAAGGGCTTCAGTTTTTCACCGTTAATTATGAGATTAGCTGAGGGTTGGTCATATATGGCCTTTATTATGCTAAGGTATTTTCCTTCTATACCTATTTTATTAAGTGTTTTAATCATAAATTGATGTTGTATCCTGTCAAATGCTTTTTCTGCATCAATTGATATAATTGTATGATTTTTGTCATTCGTTTTCTTTATGTGATGTATCACATTGATGGATTTGTGGATGTTGAACCATCCTTGTGTCCCGGGGATGTACCCCACCTGGTCGTGATGAATAATCTTTTTAATGCATTGTTGTATTCGATTTGCTAAAATTTTGTTTAGAATTTTTGCATCTGTATTCATCAGAGATATTGGTCTGTAGTTTTCTTTTTTGTGTTGTCCTTACTAGGTTTTCCTATCAGGGTAATGTTGGCCTCATAAAATGAGTAAGGGAGCACTGTCTCTTCGTCAATATTTTGGAAGAGTTTGAGCAGGATTGGTATTAGATCCTCTTTGAAGGTTTGGTAGAATTCACTAGTGAAGCCATCTGGTCCAGGACTTTTGCTTTTGGCAAAGTTTTGAATGACTAATTCAATTCTGTTACTGGTGATCGGTCTGTTTACATTTTCCAGTTCCACTTCTAGCACCAGGCAGGTGGTGGCGGGGTGAGCTCTGGGAGGGTAGGGAGAGGGCGGCTAGTCTCAGTGCCTAAGGCTGCTGTTCTCTGCGGCAGTGAGGGCTTAAACCACTGTTTTCAGCCTTCTTCCCTCAGTCTTTGCTCTCAGGTCTCTGCCACGAGCGTTGGGTTCACCTGTGTTATATGCTGTCCCCTCAACGCTGTGTGCCATAAACGGAGCCCTAGCAGTCCGAGTTCTTCCCTCTCCCACAGCTGCGGTAGTTCCGGCATGCAGCAAGCTGGGAGCACTGAGCTAGGTCTGCGTCCTGCGCCTGCGAGACTACGTCTCCGCACTTCTCCCTTCCCTCTTCTCCGGCTCACGTGATTTGTCCACCTTTAGGTGAATTCAGTAGTGGGCCTCTTCGTCTTGCCTGTCTGCTGTGCGGAAGTCCTTTTGGAGTTATAGTTGTTTGATTAGTTATAAATTCCAGGGAAGATTTACAGAGGCTCACCTCACGCCACCATTTTGATGACGTCTCTGAAAGTTTATAATTTTAATAAAATACAGAAGGTTTCCCGGTCTTACTCCATTTAAAAAAAAAAAATAGTACCAGGTCTGATGCTTTCACAGGTGAATTGTGCCAAATCGTCAAAGATTATTAGATAGTCCCAACATGATAGAAATAGTTGCAAACCAAGGAGCATGAAAAAAATGTTTAACCTGTTTTTATGAAGCAAGTATAATGTTGATGTAAATCTGGTAATATAGCAGAGAAATAAAATTGTAGACTAATATCACTTATAAATATTGATTTGAAAATCCTAAAGTATTAGTGAACAAAATCTGAAACAAGCACTTGCTTCAAAATCTAAACTAAAAGACTAAATTTATATAAGAACAGATTAAGTAAATGGATTTTATTTATTATTTTAAAAGTACATATTATTAGTGTAAGTATCCATAAATAATTTTGACAATAATATATCTAAAGATGGTATAATTTAATTAAATACAGATTTAAATGTAACAAATCTAATGCATCCTTTCCTTTCTTTTCTCTCTCTCTCTGTTTAGGTTTCCATCATGGAAGACAGTCTATTATAGGGATTAATAATATGGTCTCTGGGTTCCTAATTCCAGTCGTACCATATACTAGCTCTCTGCCCTTAGAAATTTTACTTGCTCTTTGAATGATTCAGTTTTCTCATCTGCTAAGAATGGGCAAATAATGGGTATACCACCTGGGGCTGTTGGGAAGATCCAGTGAATTAATATATATAAAGAACACCTAACAGAGCTTGCCAGGTAATAAGAACTCAGTAAGTGTTTATTAGTCTATCAGTCACCACTTAATATAGTCCAAAACTTCAAGGCCAGACTTTGACTACAATGATCCCCTGTCCAACCCTTTGTCACCTCATCCCCCAGTTATTTTTGTTTGTTTCAACTTGCCATAAAGTCTATCAAGTTACAAATACCTCCTGCAACCTCATGTCCATGGCTTCAGAACAATTTAGTATAAAAACCTCATCCTGGCCATGAGCATTGTAGTTTAAGAGATTTATTTTTATTGGTGTTACTGTGACTGCCTCTCAGGCTCTGATCCCTTCAAGCTTTAGTTTTTACAGATTCTTCCAACTTATCTTCCACATTGAGAGAAGAAAAAAATAATCTTGTAGGGCACACATACACTGATAATTAAAACTCTACAATTAAGGAAAAAAGTAACTAATGACCTTAAAAAGAGTGTATTGAATATTTAAATGCAATAGGCCTCTTCTCTCAGCAATGGCTGAAAACTTTACAACTTGTCTCAGTCTAAATAATTACTGTTTTTAAAAAATCCATGCTTTAATGAAACAGCATCTTGTACAACAATGTTTAACACGACATTCTAATATAAATTTGCCTTTAGTTTTTAAAGGAGGCAGGGATTTCTAGCCTCTCGTTTTTTCATCATTGAACCTTGTTTTCTGGCCCTTTTTTTCTCTGGCCTTTGAAGTTTTCTGACTTTCCTGCACATTGTTCACTTTTGAAGTTCTCTGGTCCTAGTGCAGATCACAGAATTCCTCATAATACTCCCTGCTGCATTGTAAAACCTGAAAAGGGAGAAATGATGCCTCCCCCAACCATCTCTATGACAGGGAGAAGGATATTTCTGGGATATGTGTTTATTTGCTACCAGGCTAGGGTACAAAATACAGGCACCAACAGGGCATCTGTCTGTGTGTCTGTGGCTCCTGCAGTGCTTTCTCTGCATTGTCCCTTCAATAGCCACAAGTCACAGGGAGAGCACCTTCCTTATTTCCTTGACCCTCCTCTCTTCCTCAGTGCCCTCTCACAAAAAAATGGTCTCAACCTGAAGAGCCGGGTTCTTCTCAGTGAAGTCCACAGAGTTCACAGCCACAGAAAAGGGGGAAAAAAGAACTACTTTCACTCTTTTCAGCTGATTCTACTACTAAGAATAAGTGATGTCTCACAAATGAGCTCTTACCTTTGACAAGTCTTAATTTCATGGGAAACTTTAACACATTTTGTTTCATTTGACTCAGAAAAAAACACTGAGTTGGGTAGACAGGGAAGGGGTTACAATTTTCATTTGACAGACAAGCAAAGTGATACTTAGGAAAGAATGGGGATGGCCTAAGGCCAATTACTAACAGAACTGGAACCAAGAAATTAGGTCTTCTAACTTAAAAATAAAATGTAAAATAATCTCAGTTCTGGTCCTCAACACCCGAAGGTCTGAGGTCTATTTTAGGCTTCCTGAATTTGCACAAGTAGTGGGTGTGATTCCTACACACAGACTTGAAGGAGCCCACAAGGAAACTGGCTATTGCCCTCTCCCAGGTGAGGAGGGACGCTCTGTATACCCTTTTGGCATTGTGAGGTCAGCACAACATACATAGGGACTGCTGGGACTGCCTGGGACTGCTGAGATCTGTGTTCTCAGGCAAAAATCCCACAGGTCCTCTGACTCTCAAAATTTGCCCAGCTTGGACAATATATTATGCTACCTATAAACAACATCATATTAAAAAGTTTATTAAACCAGTCCATGAGATCTCACAGCTCAATTTTCCTTTGGACCAAATACAACTGGGTAGGCCTGGAATTTCTCTTCCTGCCTTAAACATAAACCAGCTTCTGACCCATTTCTTGAATCTGTATTTGGGGACAAAGGCTTGCCCACATTGTACCAAACAAAAAGCTTCTGCCCCAGTGTCATATGCAGAAGCTCTGGCTATAGAGTCACTGGTGCTGACTCCCTGAATGCCACCTTGCTAACAAATTGTTTTGACAGAAGCGACTCCTGGTCCTGCTTTGAAACATCCTAAACATCACCAGTGTCCACCCTCACTGCACGTGAATTAGCAAATACTGGCTATATAGTCTATGCTATGGCATGGTGCTAATTTAAGGGCCTCACAGAGACTGAGACTGATGGCCCTGCTCTCATGAACAGTGATACAAACTGCCAGACCCCATTGTGTAGCCAACCTCCACATGCAGCCACTCGTCCCCAAAATGAGGTTCTGTATTGTCTCACCTGGTCTCCAGGACCAGTCTTGAGTGTAGCACAAAATCTAATACTCTGCCAGTTGCAAAAGAAAACCTGGGGTACGTGGGGTTCAGCATTGATGGGCCCACCACGTGATCCTGTGCCTGGACTTGATAATATGACTATCACTCAATTTCTGAGCCCCAGTCCCTATTCTGATCCTAATTTTCATGACTGTATTTGTACCCTATATGCTGTTTATCAAATGTCTTAATGGCCCTGAGTTCTCTTGATCTTGAGGCCCACCTCCTCCTGAGAACTGTATCCTACATTCCAGGCTAGTGCCTGGGGCCCTGAGCCTGCGGAGATAATTCCTTCGTACCAAACTGCCTGTACCTCTAATTTCCATTCATACTGTGTGCTAGACCATCCTTTGCTATTTCTTCTTCAGCTCCAATTGGATGTCATCTTTCTCAGCCAGGTGGAATCCTCCATCTGTATTAGCAACCAATCATTTCTCACTTGGGTGGGAAAGGCTGTTAAAATATTTTACCAGTCCCTCCCCTAAGTCTTGCTCTAAATGTTAATCTTGATGAATGATAAGGTAAGATCTAGTCATATGAGACAGCCAGATAAAGTATACTTGCCTCACTAGGTATTGGACAGTTAGTTACCTGGAGTATCTTTCGAATTAAACATGACCACAGAGCCCCTGACATGCCCTAGTCCTGCATTTTAAGACATTCTGCCTTTTAAAATTTTTGTTTGTTTGTTTTTTAATGAAGAATTGAGATAGAGGACTGTTTGGGAACTATATGTTGTCTAGGCTTGTCTATACTAGACCCACAACCTTGCATTTTTCTGCATATTTTATACCGTCAGTGTCACACGTTTAATCTCAGAGAAGCTGTTAAATTCATTGATCATCCCCACAAGAAAAACATCAAATAAAAATGAATAATGGAGCATGGGCTTGCACGAGTTACAGAAGACCATATTAAAATTGATGTTTGACAAAACTCTAATGACAACTCTGAAAACAGGCAGCAAAATTAGTATCTTCTTCACAAATGTTGCAATTTACATAACAAGGAAGGACATTTTGCCTGAATTAATCACTACCTGGAAAACAATTTCACACCAGAAAAACAAGGAGAGATAAAAAGTGATAAATGCGTTATACCATCCAGTTCTTAGTCATGACATAAGAAAGGAAGAACGGGGTTGCAGGGAGTGAGAGAGAGAAGGAAGGGAGAGAGAGAGAAAGAAAAGAAAAGAAAGGAAGGAAGGAAGGAAGGAAGGAAGGAAGGAAGGAAGGAAGGAAGGAAGGAAGAGAAGGAAAAAAGGGAGAAAGAGAGAGGAAGGCAGGGAGGAAGAAAACTGTCAATTCCATTAATACCTGCAGCTTGCCCTCTTTAGCAAAATGAGAAAAAGAGGTCTGGTCATGGAAAACCAATTTTGATGAATGATATCGTGAGATACAGATATGTAATGTGACATTTGCTCAGCTGTAGACTCCCAACAGACAGATATCAGCCAGTTTGAGAGAAAAGCTGCAGGAGAACATTAGAAGAAGGAAAGATACATAAGCCACTAGGAGATGATTGTGAAATATAGAAAGAAAATATAAAAACACACAATATATTTAAATAAAAACACACATTTTTCTTCATGAACTTGTTAGTCTCTTGCTTTAGCATTATGTACATCTTGAAAAGGCATTTGGCTTTCAGAATCGAAGAAAGAGACAGGAAAATGTACTTGTTGCTCAAAAACAAGACTGGGTTGCTTCTTGTTTTTTCCTGTTAGAAGGTACCCTCTGTATTTAAGCTAAATTAATTAAAAGACAAAATAAAACACTTTTACCATGATTTTCAAAAATTACTTTAGACCTGTAGTGGGAAAATAAAACCTCTTAACTATTAAAATTGAAATTTTGTTGGCTTTACAGAACACTGAATATCCTAAAGTTGTGACATTTAACTGGTAACAGTGGAAGACCATCAAATGCTACTCTGAGCAGTAAGGATTTTACAATAAACCAGATGGCTTCATTGCATAAATGTCCTAGGATAGTGACACAGAGCAGAAAAATGATGGCCACAATGCTTCCTGGAGTATAGAGTATTCTTTAAAAAGCATTCAGGGTTCCTTGACACATAGAGTCTGCAGTCCTCTAATGTTCTGTAATCTAGCGCTCTTATCTATTTGTTTCCAGAGATAAACTAGAGATGTGCTTTAAGAATCAATTGTGCATTTAGTCTACTAAGAGTCTACTGAAGCATACGTTATCAATACATTTCAGGTGATTTTGAGAATTACACCACATGGTCTAATTCACAAAAAGAACATTTTTATAGAGGGCAAATTACATTTACTAATCCATACAAAGTAAAATTTTATTGACAAATGATATTAAAGTTGTTTTAGTTTATTTGAACTATATTTAGATCCTAAAAAGGGTCAGAGACCTCATTTGTCTAACATACCAGTATACCAGTACCACCTCTGTGCCTGCCTCAGGGCAGACTTTCAAAAAATATCTATCACCACAATCAACCATAAATCTAAGCTGTCTACTTTCCTTGCCTTTTCCTTCATTCATACTGACCCTGAGAGCTCACCACGCCAGATACAAGATGACAAAAATCAGACTGAGGCTTCTGCTGAAGGATTTGGGTCTGTGACTACAAGGGCCAACTTAAATCTAGGTAATTTTGATGGGCATGGATTTGGATGGAGATTATATTTCACCAAAGTGAGGAAAGATCAGCCCCTTTCAGGGGAGGGTGTCTCAGTGACCAAATGGAGAACTGGGCATGTGGCAGTGACAGCGACAGGAACTCATCCAATGGAGTCTGTGAGCAACTCAAAATTACCAGATACAAGCCAAACAATACGAAAACCCACAGTCAGTGGCAGCCAGGTAGTAAGGAGAGAAACCCTGGCGGCGGCGTTGGCGGCGTTGGCGGCGGTGGGGGTGGGAGGGTGCCGGGGCAGACTCTTAGAATAGACAGCTGCCGCTAACTTCAGGTTAGCTTTTTCTTATATAGGAAAGGGGAAGTCAGGCAGGCAGGTCTGAATGCTGACATTGCTTCCTGGGGACTGGTCTGTTTGAAGACGAAGTTATCTCCGGACTCCGGACTCAGACTTGGCCACTGTGGCCTGTGACTTTATGTGTCACCAATGTTGCGAGCACCTGTAAGGGAAGTCGCTAACATTTCAGTCTCTCCTGGAAGCCAAGGGGACATTAACCTCTGGACAGGGCCCTACGTCCTGCATGGTACTCCTGACGCAAGTGGGGAACAAAGTCCCGGCACACAAATTCAGATAGAGTGAGTAACACAGCTTTATTTGGGAGCCAATATCCTTCCAGAGGCCAATGCTCTGGTAAGCACTGAAGGTTATACAGAATAGAATAGAATTTAATAATGAATCAAGTCCCAGAGTCAATTGAGGTGGTGAAGGTCCCTGGTCTGGGAGACGAGATTGGGCCCTCGAGGGGTCTGAGGTAAGCTGGTCTTGCAAAGAACAGCTTTGGAGAGTCCCGGAGCATGGTTGGCTTGCACGTCGCAGAGGGTCTTAGCCGGAGTACCCAGTCAGACTTCTCACAGCATATTGCTCTGGAGTTCTGCTTTTATCCTCTTTTCCTTGGACTTGTTTACTTCTTAGGTGATAACCAGAAGTTGTTTGCCAAGAGTTGTTTATCTCTGAGGTGATAAGAGGTAAAGAACCAGAAGTTGTTTTGGTAAATGTGTTTATTACTCAATTTTGTTATGCTCAGTTTCACACAAAAAACATGTTTTTCACTTCACTCATATCAGTGTCAAACATGTGCGGCCATAGTCCTGTCCTCCTAGTAAACAACTTGTTTTGCAAACCTCAGTCCAACATATATAATACATTTTATATGCTCTATACAACCAGTAAATACTGCAAGAAAGTTGTATATTGGCTTTCAGTGTCCGAGCACCTGAGGGTTAAGAAATGGCTCGTTTCAGGTTAGGATGTTGTTAATTAAGAACGTATGGGTAGCCTTGAGAAAGGGAACAAGACAGAGTTCTTAAGTTAATCGGTGAGGGGAGAAACAAAGAGGAAACAGATGAATATCAAGATGGATCAAACTGCAAACAAACCAAGTCTAATTATGATACAGGATAGTTAGCATGTCCCTAGGTAGACAGGGAGGTCCCTGGTGGGATAAACAAAGACAGCCATATCCTAAAACTCCAGGTTTTGAAATCTTTCCTTTGCTCCAGGACATAATGTAACAAGCCTGAGATTAATCATAAAATTCCTTTGGCTAACAAACAGAACAGATCTAATAGATAAGAGTGGGTACTTTGCTAATTCCTTTAGGATGGGCAAGCAGAACAAACCTGGTAGACGAATTCCATTAGAAGGCGCCAGTTCCCTTCTTCAAACAGTATACTTCTTCAAACAACTCCCCTTTCCTGAGCAGGCAAGGGGAAGTATAAAGGTAAGAGCTTTTGCCTCAGTCACAGGGCGACCCGCATTCGCAACCCCCTCCCGCTCGGGAGCTCTACCCTTAGCTTTCAATAAACTGTCCTCTTTTTAAAACTCTTTGCCTCTCCTGAGTCCGCGTTTCCATTCTTCGGTCTCACAAGACACGATCCTGGCCTACATCCAGAAACTGCTGGCAGATCCAACATCATCTACATCATTTGGGGACTCACAGGAAAATATTCCTCCATCAATAACAGGTAGCTAGATAGCAAGCTATGTGGTGAGTTAAACTGCAAACTAGTTAAGTCTAATTGCGTTATTGATTTACCGAATTTCACCATGATATATATATATATATATATATATATATATATATATATATATATATCTCCAATAGAAACCACTGTTGTGTGTTACAATCAAGTTGTTGAAAATGGGGTCACATATATGGTGATGGAAGGAGAACTTTGGGACTATGTGTGGTGAACACACAAGGTGATGCACAGATGATGTATTACAGAATTGTACACCTGAAACCTATGTAACTTTACTAACCATTCCCACTGCAATAAGAAAAAAAAAATTATAAAGAGAATATCTTTCTAAAAGCAGGGCAAAAATATCCACCTCATTTTATAAAGAGGAAAATATTAGAATATTTGCACATTGTCACCAGAAACAATGTATGTCCAAATTTGGTGGAAGTACATATTAAAAGTACTAAAAAAAAATAAATAAATAAAACTAAAAACCTGCATCGAGCAAAAATATCTTTCAAAATTAAAGGTGAAATAAATACATTTAAGACACCAAATTGAGGAGATGAGTTGCCACCTACTTGTTTAAAGTTCTTTGGGCTAAAAGATATTATAGCAAATGTTACTGGTATTTACAAAAAGAAAAAAAACAATATGGAAAATAATACAAAATAAGGTATGTATTACGGATACTTTTGATTTAAAAATTAATAAGCTATAACCTGCTGAAAACCAAAATACCAGCAATGTGTTTGAGATTTATAACATACTTACAAAATATTGAAAAGCAACAGTACAAAAAACAGGGGGAAATAAAAATATAATGCCATAAGGTTCTAAATTTTAACATATCTATAGTTTATTAGAAGGTAGACTGCTAATTTAAAAAAATATGTATGTATATGTATACACATACACACACACACACACACACCACACAAACACACACACACACACAAAGGCAACCACTAAAGAAATAAAAAGATGATTAGGAACATAAAAGGATACTGAAAAATGCTCCAAAAGAATACAAAGGCTTTCCATTTTCTGACTGCAAATTTATAGACTTGGAAAGGCGATTGCTCCCGAACTTAAAATTAAAAAATCCAAAAGAAACAAGGTCATACTTGTATATTTTTAATCACATTGGAACACTGAGGTTTGCAAGGCAAACTCAAAATTGTCCGGATTTTAGAGAAAATAGGCTCCTGCAGTTAGAAACAAGACATGACACTGACTTTACTTGGACAAGATGTACTGGGTTACTAGTAAGAAGAGTTAATCCAGGGTAGTTGATGAATTGCTGTCAGCTGCATGTGCTCTGACAAGAGAGGGTGAAGCCCCTGGGGACTGCAAAAACACACTTTGTTTTACAGATTCTTTCTCCTGAAACCTATTGAGCACTAACAAAAAGATTGAAAGTCTTGATGTAGTTTCCCTTAGGGGACAGCTGGGGGCAGGGATCAGCTACCCTGCCACTCTATGAAGAGCAAGAAACTCCACCCAAGAATTCTCCTCTATGAAACAAAAGTCTTAATATATACGGAAAAGTCTCTTATGATCCTTATTATTTCTGTTGTATCAGTTGTAACTGAAGGAGGAATATGTCTCTGTGAGTCTTCAAATGATGTAGGGGTCTTTGGAGTGAGTGAGTGAGTTGCCGGGATCATGTCTCCTGAGACCAAAGAATGGAAACACGGACACAGGAGAGGCAGAGTTTTAAAAAGAAGATAGTTTATTGAAAACAAAGGGTCAGAGTTCCCGAGCTGGAGTAGTTCCCAAATGGGGGTGCCCCATGACTGACGCAAAAGCTCTTACTTTCATTTATTTATTTATTTATTTTTTCTAATTTTTTAAATTTATTGGGGTGACAATTGTTAGTAAAATTACATAGATTTCAGGTGTACAATTCTGCATTACATCATCTATAAATCCCATTGTGTGTTCGTCACCCGGAGTCAGTTCTCCTTCCATCACCATATATTTGATCCCCCTTACCCTCATCTCCCAGCCCCCACCCCCTTACCCTCTGGTAACCACTAAACTATTGTCTGTCTATGAGTTCTTGTTTCTCATTTGTTTGTCTTGTTCTTTTGTAGTTTTTGGTTTATATACCATATATCAGTGAAATCATATGGTTCTCTGCTTTTTCTTTCTGACTTATTTCGCTTAGCATCATACTCTCAAGATCCATCCATGTTGTCACAAATGTTCCTATATCATCTTTTCTTACCGCCGAATAATATTCCATTGTGTATATATACCACAACTTCTTTATCCATTCATCTATCGAAGGACATTTTGGTTGTTTCCATGTCTTGGCCACCGTAAACAAAGCTGCAATGAACATTGGAGCACACGTGTCTTTATGCAGAGATGTTTTCAGATTTTTTGGGTAGATACCCAGAAGAGGGATTGCTGGGTCATATGGTAATTCTATTCGTAATTTTTTGAGGAAGCTCCACACTGCCTTCCATAGTGGCTGCACCAGTCTGCATTCCCACCAACAGTGTATGAGGGTTCCTTTTTCTCCACAGCCTCTCCAACACTTGTTACTATTTCTCTTGTTGATGATAGCCATTCTGACTGGGGTGAGGTGATATCTCATTGTGGTTTTTATTTGCATTTCTATGATGATTAGTGATGTTGATTAGCATTTTTTCCTATGTCTATTGGCCATTTGTATGTCCTCTTTGGAGAAATGTCTCTTCAGGTCGTCTGCCCATCGTTCAATAGGGTTGTTGTTTTTCTGTTGTTGAGTTTCATGAGTTCCTTGTATATTTTGGATATTAGCCCCTTATAGGAGGCACTGTTTGCAAAAAACCTTCTCCCATTCAGTTGGTTGCCTCCTTATTTTGTTGATGGTTTCTTTTGCTGTGCAGAAGCTTTTAAGTTTCATATAGTCCCCTTCGTTTATTTTAGCTTTTACTTCCCTTGCCTTTGGAGTCAAATTCATAAAATGCTCTTTGAACCCAAGGTCCATAAGTTTAGTACTTATGTTTTCTTCTATGCAGTTTATTGTGTCAGGTCTTATGCTTAAGTCTTTGATCCATTTTGAATGAATTTTGGTACATGGTGAGAGATAGCAGCCCTGTTTCATTCTTTTGCACGTGGCTATCCAATTCTCCCAGCACCATTTATTGAAGAGGTTGTCTTTTCTCCATTGTATGTTTTTTGCTCCTTTATCAAAAATTATTTGTCTACATTTACGTGGTTTTATTTCTGGGTTCTCAATTCTATTCCATTGGTCTATGTGTCTGTTTTTCTGCCAATACCATGCTGTTTTGATTATTGTAGCCCTGTAGTACAAGCTAAAGTCAGAGAGTGTGATATCTCCAGTATTGTTCTTTTTCCTTAAGATTGTTTTGGCTATTTGGGGTCTTTTGTGGTTCCAAACAAATCTGATGATTTTTTGTTCTATTTCTTTAAAAACATGCCATTGGGATTTTGATGGGGATTGCATTAAATCTATGTATTGCTTTGGGTAATATGGCCATTTTAACTATGTTGATTCTTCCAATCCATGAGCACGGAATGTCTTTCCATTTCTTTGTGTCTTCTTCAATTTCTTTTAAAAATGTCTTATAGTATTCAGCATATAGGTCTTTCACATCCTTGGTTAAGTTTATTCCTAGGTATTTTATTCTTTTTGCTGCAATTGCAAAAGGAATTGTTTTTTATATTTCTTTTTCTGAGATTTCATTGTTAGTATATAGGAATGCAATGGACTTCTGTACGTTGATTTTGTAGCCAGCAACTTTACTGTATTCGTTGATTGTTTGAAATAGCTTTTTGGTGGAGTCTTTAGGGTTTTCTATATATAGCATCATGTCATCTGCAAAGAGTGATAATTTAACTTCTTCATTCCCAATGTGGATGCCTTTTATTTCTTTCTCTTGCCTGATTGCTCTGGCAAGGATTTCCAACACTATGTTGAAAAGCAGAGGTGATAGGGGACAGCCCTGTCGTGTTACTGAATGTAGAGCAAAGGGCTTCAGTTTTTCACCACTAATTATGAGATTAGCTGAGGGCTTGTCATATATGGCCTTTATTATGTTAAGGTATTTTCCTTCTATACCTATTTTATTAAGTGTTTTAATCATAAATTGATGTTGTATCTTGTCAAATGCTTTTTCTACATCAATTGATATAATCGTATGATTTTTGTCCTTTATTTTGTTTATGTGATGTATTACATTGATGGATTTGCGGATGTTGAACCATCTTTGTGCCCCGGGGATGATCCCCACTTGGTCGTGACGCATAATCTTTTTAATGCATTGTTATATTCGACTTCCTAGAATTTTGTTTATGATTTTTGCATCTGTATTCATCAGAGATATTGGTCTGTAGTTTTCTTTTTTTGTGTTGTCTTTACCAGGTTTTGGTATCAGGGTAATGTTGGCCTCATAAAATGAGTAAGGGAGCACTGTCTCTTCGTCAATATTTTGGAAGAGTTTGAGCAGGATTGGTATTAGATCCTCTTTGAAGGTTTGGTAGAATTCACTAGTGAAGCCATCTGGCCCCGGACTTTTGCTTTTGGGAAAGTTTTGGATGACTGATTCAATTTCGTTACTGGTGATCGTTCTGTTTAAATTTTCCAGTTCTTCATGGTTCAGCCTTGGAAGGCTACATGTTTCTAAGAACTTGTCCATTTCTTCTAGGTTATTGAATTTGGTGGCATATAGTCCTTCATGGTATTATTGGATGATCCTTTGTATTTCTGTGGTGTCCGTGATAACTTCCCCTTTTTCATTTCTGATTTTGTTAATTAGTGTGTTCTCTCTTTTTATCTTAGTGAGTCTAGCCAAGGGTTTGTCAATTTTGTTAATCTTTTCAAAGAACCAGCTCTTTGTCACATTAATTTTTTCTATTGTCTTTTTGTTCTCTATTTCATTTAGTTCTCTTCTGATTTTTGTTATTTTCTTTCTTCTGCTGACCGTGGGTTTCACTTGTTCTTCTTTTCCTAGTTCTTTAAGGTGCAACGTGAGGTTATTTATTTGGGATTTCTCTTGTTTCTTGAGATAGGCCTGTAATGATATAAATTTCCCTCTTAAAACTGCTTTCGCTGGATCACAAAAATTTTGGTAGGATGTATTTTCATTGTCATTTGTTTCTATGTATCTTTTGATCTCTCCTCTAATTTATTCTTTGACCCCGTCATTCTTTAAAAGTATGTTGTTTAATCTCCATGTATTTGTGTTTTCTCCTGCTTTCTTTTTGCAGTTGATATCCAATTTCAAAGCCTTGTGATCAGAGAATATGCTTGGTATGATTTCAGTCTTCTTAACTTTGCTGAGGCTGATTTCATGTCCCAATATATGGTCTATCCTTGAGAATGTTCCATGTACACTAGAAAAGAATGTATAGTCTGATGTTTTAGGATGAAGTGCTCTATATATGTCAATTATGTCCACTTCATCTAATGTCTCATTTATGGCTGCTATATTGTTATTTATTTTCTGTTTAGATGATCTATCCATAGCTGTCAGTGATGTATTTAGGTCCCCTAGTATAATTGTTTTGGTCAATTTCTCCCTTTAGTTCTGTTAGTAGTTGCTTGGTATATTTCGGTGCTCCCTGATTGGGGGCATAAATATTGATGACTGTTATGTCTTCTTGTTGTATAGTCCTCTTTACCATTATGAAATGTTCATCTTTGTCTCTTGTTATCTTTTTCACCCTGCAGTCTGTTTCATCTGATATCATTATGGCTACACCTAATTTTCTCTGGGTACCATTTGCTTGGTGTGTCAATTTCCACCCTTTCACTTTGAGTCTACGCTTGTCCTTGTAGCTGAGATGTGTCTCTTGGAGACAGCATATGGTTGGGTTTAGTTTTTTGATCCAATCTGCTACTCTGTGCCTTTTTATTGGTGAGTTCAGTCCATTTACATTAAAGGTGATTATTGATATGTGAGGATTTCGTGTCATTCTATCTTTTGTTTTCTGGTAAGACTGTGTCTCCATTGTTTCTTTGCCTTTTTGTTGTTGTCTATTATTTCTGTGTGGTGGTATTCTATGATGTTTCCCACTGTTTCTTCTTTTATTACAATATATATTTCAGTTCTGGATTTTTTTTGTGAGTGGTTACCCTTAAGTTTATGTAAAAGAAAGTTTGATATTTAGAGTATTCCATTTTCTTTAGCACGCTTACTTTCTCCATTCCCATATTCCGGTTCCGGCCTTTACTCTCCCCGTTTTATGTTTCGGTTGCCACAAATTGTCCCTGTTGATGGTGGTCGAATAGCCTCCTTTAGTATTTCTTGTAGTGCATGCAGTTCATGTATTAGAAAATTCCCTCAGCTTCTGTATGTCTGGAAAGGTCTTTATTCCTCCTTCATATCTAAAGGATAGCTTTGCTGGATACATTATTCTTGGCTCTTAATTTCTCTCTTTCAATAGTTTGAATATTTGGTTTCACTCCCTCCTGGCTTGTAGAGTTTCTGCTGAAAAATCTGATGAGAATCTAATGGGCTTTCCTTTGTAGGTTACCATCTACTTTTCCCTGGTTGTCTTGAGGATTCTTTCTTTGTCGTTGATTTTAGACAGCTTCAATACAATGTGCCTTGGTGAAGGCCTGTTGGGATTGAGGTAATTAGATGTTCTATTTTCTTCTTGGATTCGAGGATCCAGTTCTGTCCACAAGTTTGGGATGTTCTCATCAACAATTTGTTTGAATATATTCTCTGTTCCCTTCTGTCTTTCTTCTCCTTCTGGTATGTCCATTATTCTTATATTGCTCTTTCTGATGGAGTCAGAAAGTTCTTGTAGAGTTCTTTCATTTCTTTTAAGTCTCAAGTCTCTTTCTTCTTCCACCTGTGTAATTTCCAGGTTTCTATCTTCGAAGTCACTGATTCTTTCCTCCATCTGGTCAACTCTACTACCTAAGCTGGTTATTTCATTCTTAATTTCTTCTATTGAGTTCTTAATCTCCAGAATTTCTATTTGGTTCTTTTTTAAAATCTCTTCTGTAAAATGCTCATGTTGTTCTTTGATTGTGTTTCTGAGTTCATTAAACTGCCTTTCTGTGTTTTCTTGCATCTCATTGAGTTTTTTCAGAACTGCAATTGAATTGTCTGTCATTTAAGTCACATATTTCCATATCTTTAATTTCTTTTTCTGGAGACTTTTCACTTTCTTTCTGAGCTGTCTTGTTGCCTTGGTTATTCATGGCAATTACTGATTTATTATTTCTCTTCCTAGACATCTACAGGAGTGGCTTCTGCAACAGGTTGATAGGAATAGGTCTTTCTTTTGTTTTCCAGTACTTGTTGGTAGAATGTTTTATTTTCTCTCCGACTGTAGCTTTGTTTCTCTCTCACACACGGTAGTGCTATGTTTTTTCTGCACTATTCTAGCTTCTCACACAATGGGGAGATTCCCTGGGAGATGGGCTTCTCCTCTGTTAATAGTTCGCTTGGGTCACAGGAAACAGTGTCCGTGTGGGTATGGGAAGAACTTTTGAAGTTCCAAAGCTCTTCCTGCACCAGATTCAGAGCCCTTTTGTTTCAGCAGTTCTGTTTACTCCTACAGGGATCCGCCCAGATAGGTGGGGCCCGGGGCAGGGTGAGTTGTGAGAGGTGGCTCAGAGCAATGGCGGTGACCACCACCAAAGCCAGTGCTGCTTCCACAGCTCCCTCCCCTCTGCCGGAACTAGTTGGGCTGCGAATCTGTGTCTGTGGTCCACAGTTCTTAGAACAGCAAATATTCTGTTCTTTTGATCTGACATTGCTACTGTTCCGCTTCTAGCACTGGGCAGGTAGGGGCGGGGTGAGCTCTGGGAGGGTCGGGAGGGGGCGGCTAGTCTCAGTGCCTAAGGGTTCCGTTCTCTGCTCAGCAGTGAGGGCTTAAACCACCGTTTTCAGCCTTCTTCCCTCAGTCTTTGCTCCGAAGTCTGTGCCTTGGGCATTGGGTTCAGCCGTGTTGTATGCTGTCCCCTCAGCCCTGTGGGCCATAAGCGGAGGCCTAGCAGTCCGAGTTCTTCCCTGTCCCGCAGCTGCGGTAGCTCCGGGATGCAGCGAACTCCAAGCATCGAGCTAGGTCTGCGTCCTGCGCCCGCCCGCAGCTCCGTCTCTGCACTTCTCCCTTCCCTCCTCCCCCACTCGCGCGATTCGCCCACATTTTGGTGAATTCAGTAGTGGGCCTCTTTGTCTTGCCTGTCTGCTATGCAGGGAGTCCTTTGTGGAGTTATTGTTGTTCGATTAGTTGTAAATTCTGGGGGAGCTTTACAGAGGCTCAACTCACGCCGCCATTTTGATGATGTCCACTTTTCATTTTTTTTAATAACATTTTTTTAAATTAATTTCAGGTGCACAAAAGAATGTAATAGTTAGACATTTATCATTTATGTCCCTCACACTGTGTTAACCTCCCTCCCCCCATCCACTATCCCTCTGACATCGCACACAGCCATTACATTTCCACTGTCTATATTCTTAATGAAAAGCTCTTACTTTTATACCTTCCCTTCCCTGTTTGGAGAAGGGGAGTTGGCGCCTTCTATTGAAATTTGTCTACCAGGTTTGTTCCACTTGCCCATCCTGAAGGAATTAGCAAAATAACTCACTCTTATCTATCAGATCTGCTCCATTTGTCAGGCCAAAAGGAATTTTATGATTAACCTCAAGGCCTTGTTACCTTATGTCCTGGAGTGAAGGAGTGATTTCAAAACCTGGAGTTTTAGGATGTAGCTGTCTTTGTTTATTCCACCAGGGACCTCCCTGGACAAGCTAACTACCTGCCTCAGTGGTATGTTTTGTTTCCATTTGTGTTTAAAGATTTTTTTAATTTCTTTTTGATTTTTTCATTTACCCATTGGTTGTTCAGGAGTGTGTTGTTTAATTTCCACATATTCATGAATTTTTCAGCTTTCTTCCTGTTATACCTATGTGATAGGAGAAAATATTTAGAAATCATTATCCTGATAAGGGATTACTATCCAAAATATATAAGGAATTAATACTGTTGCAGAAAAATGGCAAGGACTGAGAAACTCAAGCGGCACACAGAGATCAGGGAGAACACAGCTTTATTATGCCGGTGGGCTCAGCTGGATCCTTCCCAAAAGTATGAGCCCCCAGCAAGGTTTTGATCAGGTTTTTATGGGTTGGGGACTTCCTTGAGTCGGGGAAGGGGTAGGTGTTATCTGGTGATTGGCTCAATGTGTGGCTTGGAGGGGCTTATGCAGAAGTGGGCTAGGGCTTAGGCTGGGGACTTCTCTGTCCGTTGGGGCCACCATTTTAGCTCAGTTCCATGTGGCAGGGAACCATTTTAAGGTCAATTTTCCCATCAATACAATAATAAACAAACAAACAAACAAATAAAAAATCTGATTTTTTTTAACGTACAAAGGAATTTAATAATTTTTTTAATTGGAGAACATGTAAATGGCCTAAAAATTCACATCAGTAATCATCAGGAAAATGAAAATCAAAACCACAGTGAGATATTGAGACAGATTAGCTAGCATGTGTTTAGGTAGACAGGGAGGTCCCTGGTGGAATAAACAAAGACAGCTATATCCTAAAACTCCAGGTTTTGAAACCACTCCTTCGATTCAGGACAAAATGTAACAAGTTCTTGAGGTTAATCATAAAATTCCTTTTGGCCTGACAAATAGAGCAGATCTGATAGATAAGAGTGAGTTATTTTGCTAATTCCTTCAGGATGGGCAAGCAGAACAAACCTGGTAAACGGATTTCATAGAAGGCACTAGCTCCCTTCTTCAAACAACTCCCTTTCCTCAAACAGGCAAGGGACGGTATAAAAGTAAGAGCTTTTGCCTCAGTCACCGGGCACCACCATTCGGGACCCCCTCCCGCTGGGGAGCTCTGATGCTTTGCTTTCAATAAACTATTCTCTTTTTAAAACTCTTTGCCTCTCCTGAGTCCACGTTTCCACTCTTTGGTCTCATGAGACATGATCCTGGCACTCATTCACTCACTCACTCACTCACTCACTGACTCCAAAGTCCCCTACATCATTTGGGAACTCACAGAGACATATTCCTCCTTCAATATCACCTCACACCTGTTAGAATACTTATAATAAAAAACAACAGCAACAACAAATACCACAAAAAAAAACCAAAATACCAAAAAACAAACAAACAAACAACCAGACACAAGTAATTGGCAAGAATGTGGACAAAATGGAGTACAAATTGGTATAGTCACTGTGGAAAATGGTATGGTGAGTCTCAAAAATTTAAAACTGGAACTACCATATGATTCAGCAATCCCACTTCTGAGTATACAAAGGAAATTAAATTAGAATTTTAAAGAGCTATCTCTACTTTCATGTTCTTTGCAGCATTATTCACAATAGCCAAGGTATGGAAAAAAGTGTCTATCTATGGATACCTGAGTAAAGAAGATGGATTTTATATATACATGTGAAATATTTTTATATATGGAATATTATATATATGGAATATTATTCAACAAGAGAAGGTAATATTACATTTGCAACAGCATGGGCATGAATGGACTTGGGGGCATGATGCTAAGTGAAATTAGACAAACAGGAAAATGAAAATACTTTATAATATCATTTATATGTATAATCTGTAAAAGCCAAACTCTTAGAAACAGAGAATAAATTGGTGGTTACCAGGGATTGGGGGGGGCGAGGGGGGAAGAAATGGCGAGATAGTGTTCAAAGTTTACAAACTTCCAGTGTCTAAGATCAATAAGTTCTGGGGATCTAGTTAGCAACATGGTAATTATAGTTGACAATATGGTATTATGTGAAAGTTGCTAAGAGAATAAATCTTAAATAAATCTCACTACACACACAAATGTCATTTTGTGAGGTGATGGAGGTGTTAACTAACCCTACTGTGGTAATCATTTTGTAATATGTAAGTGTATCAAATGATCACATTGTATACCTTAATCTTACACAATGTTATATGTCAATTATATCTTACTAAACCAGGAAGACATGTTTAAGGAGAAGGACAAAAAACACTGTCAGTCTCAGGGCACCGGTGAAATCTTATTGCCACTGGAGAAAAGGAACAGAAAAAAAAAAAAAAAAAATCAACCCTGAGGGAGGGCCAGAAACAAGTGTCAGATTCAGAACTACACCAAGGGAAAAGCAGAATCACCACACACCTAAGAAGGCTGTCCTCCCAAGACCTAGGGCATACAGTCTGTCTATGGCTGAGATGTAGCTTAATTAGATCAACAATATCTCTTTCATTCCCCAGACCCTATTAGAATAAGAAGCATGGACTACAAGTATGTTGCAAGAGACCGATCCTCTCTGTGAGGATGCAACAAGCACTGGAAAAAATTCTACACTAACGCTAACCCTAAACACCAGGTATTGTTAAACAAATTTAAAGTGCTGCAATGCTCTAAGGGTAACCATATATACTTATATAATATACATATATGTCATACATATACACTCATGAGCCACATAATGAAATTTCAGTTGAGACAGATTGCATATACAATGGTGGTATGCGATATAGCTGAGATTTATAGTAGGTCATACAGTCTAGATTTGTGTAAATATACTTCATGATGGTGAAATCACCTAATTATGCATTTCCCCATTGTTATGTCATAACATATCTCCATTGTTATGTCAGAACATATCCCCATATATACAAATATGGTATAAATACAAATAAATTGAGAACTAAACGATTTTTAGAAAAGCTCAAATAACCTAAGGGAAAGCAGAAAAGGGGAAAAAATAACAAATAATGAACAGCTAGCAAGATGATAGATTTCAATTCAACCATATTAATAATCACATTAAATGTAAATGGCCTAATCATACCAGTTAAAAGTCAGAAGTTTATAGATTGGATTAAAAAATAAATAAAGCAGCACCCAAATAAATGCTGTCTGTCAGAAATGAACCTTAAATATAAAGACATAGATAGGTTAAAAATGAACAGGTTTTAAAAAAGATTTATCATACAACCTTAATCAAAAGAAAACTTAAGTAGCTACAAGAACATCAGACAATGTGGTCTTCAGAAAAATAAATATTACAAAGGATATTACATAATAATGATGGGGTCAATTCTCCAAGAAGACAAGACTACTAAATGTGTATACACTTAAAAACAGAGCCTCAAAATACATGAAGAAAAAGATGACAGAATAGCAAGGAATTATAGATATTCCACGACTATATTTGGAGATTTCAGTAATCTCTAAGTCAATAAAAGAACAAGTAGGATGAATATCAGTAAGGGTATATACAGATCTCCTGAATAACACTATCAACCAACATGACTTAGTTGAATTTTGGAGAGTCCTTAATCCAATAAGAGTAAAATACACATTCTTTTAACATGCATATTCACCAAGATAAACCATGTTTTTGTTTTTGTTTCACATAAAACAAACCATAATATATTTGAAACAACAGGATCATAAAAAAAAATATATGTTCTGAGATCATAACAGAATTAATCTAGAAATCAAGAACATAAAGACATCAGAAAAAAACCCTAAATAAATAAATATTGGAGAAGAGAGAAATCTTCCTTACAAAATAATTAACAATCAATTAATGTAAAATGAAAAGAGGAAAATAGAAATTGTTACAACATCACAGGAATAATTGCTTCAAGCAAGATCAACAATAAATGTTAAAACTGGTCAGTAAAAAATTATGGAGAAATAAATATTTGCATAGTATTGAAGTTCCCTCCCAAAATATTGCTCATTTATAAAGGGATAAATAATGATTTTACAGTGGAGAAACCTGTAAGACATTACCATAATCAAGCTTAATATGATCAGTAAAGGGACTTATTGATGTGTACTTCCTGATTTATTGCACAAAAGGGCACATCATCCTTTCTTCTCACAAAACAAAACAAAACAACAACAACAAAAAAAAACCTGTTACTTCAACCTAACTATGAGAAAAAAATCAGACAAATCCAAACTGAGGGATATCATACAAGTTTCCTAACCAGCACTGTTCTAAAGTGCCAAGGTTATGAAATAAAAGCAAATGAGGAGGCAATGTCAGACATTGGAGAAAATTAAAAATGAAGGACAACTTAATGCAATGTGAGATCCTAGGTTGAGTCCTGGAACAGAGAAAGGATATCAGTGGATATGGTGAAATCTGAACAAGATCTGTAGTTTAATTAGAGACATTGTACAAATATTAATTTCTTAAATTTGATAAGCATGTCATGTGAGATGTCAATATCACCAAAAACTATGTGAGAAGTGTGTGGGATCTCTCTGTATTACTTTTGCAAAAGCTCTGTAAGTCTAAAATATATATATATATATTATTTTCTTAATTAAAATATATATATTAAAAATTAATTAAAATTAATTAATTTAAAATTAAATTAATTTAAAATTAATATATTAAAATTAATTAATATATTTTTTAATTAAGAAAAAGTTAAGAAAAGAAAAGGGAAAGAAACATGTGACTCAGAGAAATAGTAATATGGGATACATAAACTTAAAGTAATACATGCATTAACTATAAGTGATTTGCCATCAATAAAAGACAATGATTATCATACTGAATGACTAAGCAAGACCTAACTAAATGCTGTCTAAAAGAGATGCATATTAAATATAAAGACACAGATAGATTAAAAAATAAAAGTGTGGGAAATTACATGCCATGAAAACACTAATCCTAAAACAAAGAGTAGAAATATTACTTTGTTTTAGGATTAGTGTTTTCAGGCACAGTAGCCTTCAGGACAAGAAATATTAGCAAGGAATTAGAGGGACATTTCATAAATGTAAAATGAATGGTAAATTCATCAAGAAGACATTTTAAATACATATGCACCTAAAAATAGATTTTAAAATTTTCTAAAATATATGAAGCAAAAATGATCAGAACAGAAAAGTTATATAGACTGTGTTACTGTCAATGAGTTGGCTCTGACTCCTGGTGACCCTATGAATGAATGATGTCTACAATGTCCTATTCTCAACAGCTCTGCTCAGCTCCTATAGACTCATGACTATGGCTTCTTTCATGGAGTCAAGCTATCTCATATTTGTCTTCCTGATGCGTTCTATTTTCCCAGCATTATTGTCTTTCCAAATGTATAATTTTACTAGAAATTTTAATATTTCTCTCCTAGTAATAGAACAATTAGATAGAAAATCAATAAGTACATTGATTACTTGAGCAACACTATCAATTATGATCTAATTGAAATGTATAAAACACTGCACTTAACAATTGCAAAAATGCATTCTGTTTAACTACATGGAGAATATTCACTTTGATAGGCCTTTGTCAGGCCCTAAATCTAAAAATAAAATGAATCACACTAAGAATATTTATTGACTGCAAGAGAATTAAATTAGAAACGATTAACAAAAATATATTTCAAAATATACAAACATAAAAAAGTAGACAACATAATTCTATGTAACACATTTGTCAAAGAAAAAAACAAGTGTAACTAGAAAAATATTGAACTACATGAAAATGAGAACACAGTGTATGAAAATCTGTGCTATGCAGTTAAAATAATGTTGAACAGAACTTTATGATTTATATGCTTATATGAAAAAGAAGACCTAAAATTCAACTAGTTAAATTTCTAAGGTGAAAAAAGAAGACAAAGTAAACCCAAAGAAAGTAAAAGGAAGGAGGAAAGGTAGATAAAGTGAAAATCGCTCAGATAATGTAGACATAGCACATCAATCATATTTATGAGGAAAAACTCAGGCTAAAAATTGGCAATGTAAGTGAAATAGATGAATTTTTGGGAGGACATAAATTACGAAGAATGACAAAGTACGAGAAAGACCAAGTCTGACAAAAAGAAATTTGAATAGTCCTATGTCTATTAAAAAAAAATAATAAAAAATGCGCCCAAATAAAACTTAGACTCAGATAAAGTTGGGCTGATAAGATGCCAGCATTAAGTATGGAATAACTACTACTATTCAAATGATTTCTTAAAATAGAGGAGGGAAAACATTTCCCTATTTCATTATATGAAGCCAGCATTATTAAACATCACAAAGATATTGAAAAATTTTTTAAAAAGGAACAACAGAATGATATCTTCATAAAGTGAACACAAAAGTCAAACAAAATATTAGCAAATGGTATACAACAAATACAAAGAAATCAAATTTGGATTTATTTAAGCAATGTAAGCATGGTTTAACATTCATCAATAAATTAATATAATTCACCACATTAACCAAGTAGAGGAGAAACATACTCATCTTAATGGAAGAAAAAAGTAAGAATTTCACAAATATCCACATCTATTCATGGAAAAACAAACCAACAAACCAAAACGTCTCAGATAACTGTGACTGGAAGATATTTTTTCTCAGATTAATTAATTAAACAAACAAGCAAACAATCAAAAATCTAAATGTAACATTTTACTTAATTGCGAAAAATTATGGGAGTAAGGCAAGAATCACCTCTTTTTATTTAACATTGTACCAAAGTCCTGGTTTGTTCATTATGGCAAGAAAAAGAAAAGATATACAGATTGTATATTAAAAAATATATCATCTTTATTCAGGAACTATCTTATTGCTTTAATAGAGAAGGAATCTACCAAAAAAACTACTAGAATCTAAAATCGTTAAGTCACAGAAGACACCTTTTCCTCCTGGTAAGACTGATCCCTACTTGGAACCAGCTCATCACACAGCGGTGTAAGTCTCACACCTTAGTGACAATAAGTCTCAAGGATGAAATTGTGGTCTAAGGCTCTGTCTTTCTGTCCAGTCACCTGTGAGAAAAGGATACATCCAGCTAACACATTCCACCAGTTCTCAAGTACCTGTGTTATCAGGGAAAGGGAGTCAAGTCTTACATATCCTAAAGGGCTGGGAAACCAATACATTTGCATCTGGCTTTGGAAAGAGTAAGTTAAAAGTCATTCCAGGAGATTTGACTTACACATTGTAGTGTTAAAAATAAAACCTAGTGATTAAGCACTGATCAGTGTGGGTATAAGAAAATGACCCAAGGTCAGGAAAATAACTATCCAAAAGTGAGGTAATGGTGCCCGGTGCTCATGCAAAATAGAAATAGTGCCTACTTCAACCAGCCAGATTGGAAAAATCTCATAATACATGGTGTATTGGCTATAGTACACACAAATGTCTTTTCTCAGTAGCAGAAAACAATTACTCCTAGAATGATTAGAGCTTTATTGCAAACTAAGAAATACTAAAAATAAAATCCAAAGGACCAAATTGATTCCAAGTAACATAACAGCATTCCAGAACAAAACCCAATAATATTTGCAGGAATGTGAAAAATTATCCAGCATCCAACACGGTAAAATTAACAGTGCCTGGCATCAAATAAAACATTACCTGGCATACATTACCTGATCCATGATGAGAAAAAGGAATAGAAATCAACCAAAAATGGCATATATATTAGAATTAGTAAACATGAACATTGAAACATTTATTATATTTGTATTCTAAAGTAAGTAGACACATAAAAAGATATTAAAAGACCCGAATCAAACATTTAGAGATAAAAATGAAAGTGTGTGAAATGCAAAATATATTGGATTGTGTATAATAGCAGATAGGTTATCTCCGAAGAAAAGATTAGTAAACATGGAGAAACTATCCAAAATAAATTACAGAAAGAAAAAAGAATAACATATACAAAGTATTTCTTCAAATAGGTTCTCATTCCCTTGCTCCCTCCCTTGCTCCTTCTGATACTCTTATGATATAAATGTTGTTATGCTTGATGTTGTCCAGTTGTCCCTTAAACTATCATCATTTTATTTCTATATTTTTGTTGTTCTGATTGGGCGTTTTCTGCTACCTTGTCTTTTAAATTGCTGATTCTATCCTCTGCTTAATCTAATCCACTGTTGATTCCTTCTTATGTATTCTTCATTTCAGTTATTGTTATTCTATATTTTTGAGTCCTTCTTTTATGGTTTATATGTCTTTCTTTATGCTTACCATTTCTTTGTTCTAAGTTCCTTAAAGCATTCTTATAACCAGGTTTTAAACTCTGTCTCTGGTAGTTTGGTTGCCTCCATTTCATTTAGTTCTTTTCTGGAGTTTCTTTGTTCTTTCATTTGAGACACATTTCTACCCCCTTCCCCCCCAATTTGGCAACCTCTCTGTGTTTCTATGTATTAGGTAGATCCTGCTACAATCTCCAATTCTTGGCCAGGTGGCCTTATATAGTAGTTGTTCTGTGGGGCCCAGTGGCACAGTCTTCCTGGTCAGCTGCACCATGTTCTCCAAGTGTGTCCCTTATATGGGTTACGTGTGCCCTCTTGTTGTAGTTGAGCCTAGAGTCTATTGGCACATCAGTGGGTGAGATTGACCTCAGTCTGACTGGCCTATGTGGTTTTTGCCATGTCCACAGCTTATGGGTGACTGTGCAGGGAGCTTTCCCCACCAACGAGATTTTGCCCCTGTGGACTCTAGTACCTACTGGAACCACCCTTAGGTGTGTCAGTTGTCAAGCTAATTGGGTGGTGGTCTGAAGCTGACCTCCAGGTATGTTGGTTCTTGGCCTCTTGGGAGGGCTTCTGGTGCAGGCCCAGGTCAGCCACTGCCTGTGACTGGTCAGTATCAACCTGGTTGGAGCTACAAATTAATCCTCAGTTGGCCGCTAACTTTGCTGGATCTTGAGGAGCATGGAAGCAGTCATTCTGCAAACCAAGGAGAGCTGCCACCAGTACCGGGCCTGGAGTAACTTTGTCAAAATACCCAGGCCATCCCGAGGCTTGTTGCTGCCTGCCAGCTCCCGTAAGCTTCAGCTGCTATAGAGCCTCATATGGTACATGAGTTGGATGAGAGTCACCATGGAAGATGGGTGGAATTCACGAGGTTAATGTAGATTCTGGTTTGGTGCCAGTGCTGAGCCTGGAGCTACTCAGCAAGTCTCAAAGCACACCAAGATCAGCTGCCAGCCACCTGAGGCCCGCAATCCCCCAAGAGTTGTCCAAGAAAGTGCAATGTGGGCAAAGTTTGCTGCTTGTTGAGAGTGTGCCTCAGGCATTGAGTGAATTGGGTGGGGCAGGGTCCCAAGGAGTTACCAGAGTGGAGTGAGATTAGCTCACCAGATTCAGATTTTGCCATGTTGAGAGAGGGCTCAACTCTGGAAAGATGGTATCCACCTGCCGCTGCACAGGAGAAGGATTCTACACAGGGAAAATGGCACCTGTCCTTCCAGTCCTCAACCTGCAGCCACACAACTGTCTTTCTCCGAATGTCTCTGACTCCTCCCTGTAACTGTAACTCCTACGGAACTCAGGGTGAGTGCCTGTGAGCAAGTGAGTCTATGTGTGGGGCCTTTAAGAGTACATCTGTGTTACCCACAGCTTTCCTTCCCACCTGGATGATCAGAATTCCTACTTTTTTTCATAACCAGATGTTGTGAGAGCTCCTCTTCCTGGCACCAGTATCCTGGGCTGGGGAGCCCAGTTTGGGGCTGGTGTACCTCATTCCTCTAGGGAGGACTTCTATGGCCAAAATATCCCTCCCAATTCTCAACTGCCACATGCAGGTTTGGGGCTGGCCCATTTCACATCTCGACCCCTCCTACCAGTCTCGATGTGGCTTCTTCTTATATTCCCAGTTATAGTACATTAGTTCAGCTAGACTTCAGATAGTTTTCCAGGTTGATTGTTCTATAATTTATTTGTAATTCTAACGTGGTCCAGGGAGGAGGCAAGCACAGCATTTACCAAATCCTCCATCTTGGATACCTTTATTGTGGTTTGTATTTACATTTCCCTTATAGCTAGTGAGGTTGAGCTTCTTTCCATATATCTGCTGGCGATTTGTATGTCTTCTTGGGAAATGTGTCTGTTCAGATCCTTTGCCCATTTTTTAATTGGATTTCTTTTTGTTTTTTGTTGAGTTGTGTAAATTCTTTATGTATTGTGTATATTAGCTCCTTATCAGAGGCATCACTGCAAATTTTTTTCCCATTTGGTTTGGTTGCCTTTTCGTTTTATTGATTGTTTATTTTGATATGCAGAAGTCTTTCAGTTTGATGTAGTCCCATTCCCCATTCATTTATTTTTATCTTTACTTCCCTTGCCTTTGAGGTAGTTCACAAAAACCTTTCTGAGACCAAGGTTCATAAGTTATGTTTTCTTCTATGTATTTTATTGTTATAGGTCTTATATTGAAGTTTTTAATCCATTGTGTGTTCATTTTTGTGTATGGTCTCAGATAGTAGTCTTGATTCATTCTTTTGCATGTGACTTTCCAGTTTCCCCAACACCATTTATTGGAAAGGATACCTTTTATACTGCTGGTGGGGATCTAAATTGGTGCAGCTTCTTTGGAAAAGAATGTGGACGTTCCTCAAAAAATTAAGAATAGAGCTACCATATGACCCAGCAATCTCTCTTCTGGGTATTTACCTGAATAATTTGAAAATACTTATTTGTCAAGATATATGTACTCCTATGTTCACTGCAGCATTGTTCACAGTATCCAAGACATGAAAAACAACCTAAATGTTATTCAAGGGATGATTGGATAAAGAAGATGTTACACATATATAAAATGAAATACTACTCAGCCATAAAAAAGATGAAATATTGTCATTTGTGAGTACACAAATGGATCTTTCTTTGGGGGGGGGGTCCTTTCTTTTTTTCTTCTTGTTGAATCTGGTTAAAGGTTTGTCAATTTTGTTATCTTTTTAAAAAAGCTTCTTGATTTCATTGATTTTGTTTGTTTGTTTGTTTTTTGTTTGTTTTACTATTTCATTTATTTCCAATCTGATCTTTATCATTTCTTCCTTATACTCACTTTGGGCTATGTTTGCTGTTCTTAGTCCAGTTCCCTTAGGTAGAAAGTTAGACTGCTAATTTGAGATTTTTTTTGCTTCTTGAGGTAGGTCTGCATTGCTGTGAATTTCCCTCATAAGACTGCTTTCATTATGTCCATATTTTGGGGGTTATTGTGTTTTCATTTTTGTTTGTCTCAAGGTATCTTTTGATTTCATCCTTGATCTCATTGTCAACCCATTCATTATTTAGTAACATGTTATTTAGCCTCCATGTGTTTGTGTGTTTTTCAGGGTTTTTTTTTTTTTTTCATGTAATTAACTTCTAGTTTCATACAACTGTGGTCAGAGAAGACTCTTGATATGATTTCAATCTTCTCAAATTTATTGAGACTTGTTTTGTGGCTTAACATGTGGTCTATCTTGGAAAATGTTCCATGCGCACTTGAAAATAATGTATATTCTGCTGCTCTGGGGTGAAATACTCTAAAAATATCAATTAAATCTATCTATTGTAGTGTGTCATTTAAGGCTGCTATCACATGGATGAATCTTGAGAGTATTGTGCTAAGCAAAATAAGTCAGTTGGGAAAGTATAAGAATCATGATTTCGCTCATATGTAGAATATATAACAGAAAGCAACAACCAAACAAACAAACAAACTCATAGACACAGACAACAGTATGATGGTTACCAGATGTGAAGGGGATAGAACAAAATGTGTAAAAAGGGTCAAATATTTGATGGCAGAAGTAGACTTGACTTTGGGTGGTGAGCACACAATGCAATATACAGATGATGTATTATATTTGAAACATATAATATTATTAACCAATGATGCCCAAGAAATTTAAATAAAAACAAATTAAGTAAAATAAGCCACAGGGGTGTATTACACAACACAAGGAATAAAGTCAGTAATATTGTAATAACTTTGTGTGGTAACAGATGATTACTAGACTTACTACAGTGATCACATCATAAGGTATATAAATGTTGAATCACTATGTTGCAAACCTGAAACTCATATAACATCATATGCCAACTATAATTTTAAAATGTTTAAAAAGGCTTACCATAAAACTACAATAATCAAACAATATGGTATTGTCATAAATATAGACAAACAGATCCATGGGAAGAGAATAGACAGCCCCCAAATAGATCCATATGTATGTAGATAACCAATTTTTTACAAACGTGCAAAGGCAGTTCAGTGGGTATCTTCAATAAATGGTGTTGGTACAATCAGTTATCAATTTTTTTAACGAATTTTTTCACACCATATACAAAACTTGACTCAAAGTGGAACACAAAAATAAATGTAAAACTTAAAAATTATAAAACCAAGAAGAAAACACAGAATAAAATCTGTTTGAAATTGGGCTAGTCAAGATTCCTAACTCTCGAGCCAAAAGAACTGCCTCTTTGTTGTAGGACTTAATAAGGACTGAATGTGAACCAAGTCATCATTTTCCTGTTCTCTGAAAATGTCTACCTACAGTCAGAGGTGCTTGTTTGTGTCCTTTCACTCTGTTTTAAACAGGCACCAAAGAATTTAACTCAAGGTGAATGGATCATTAGCAGTGAACACAGTGCAGAATCTTTTTGATGTATTTATGCTTCAGGCTTTTCGTTTCTAAGCAAAAATAATGTCTAATTTCTCATCTAGGAAAATACAATATTAGTTCTTCTAGAATCTTCTAATCCTCAAAGTATAAAATTCATCTCCTGTCAAATGTCATGATCCTATAGACCCTCAGGAAGATGGTTGAGAAGAGCTAAGTCCAGACACTCATGTCCTTTCAGAGGTTCCCTCTCACTGATATTCAGCTCATAATGAGCACATCTGATGGTGTGTGTGTGAGCATGTGTATACATGTGTGTGTGAGAGAGACAGAGAAAAGCACACACACGCACACAGAGAGAGAGAGAGAGAGACAGAGACAGAGACACAAACAGAGAGGGAGAAAGAGAGAAAAAAGAGATGCAACCACACTCCTTTCCTTTGTGTGTTCCAGTCCAGAGAGCTACAGGGAATAAATACCCAGCAGCCCCTGAAGAGAACAAGTGATGCTTTGCTTGTGCTCTGTGGAGCAGACACTGCCTTTTCTTTCTCCACACCTACTGGCTCTCTGATCTCTTTGCCCTGGCATTTTCCTTTTAATCTTCTTGGTTCTTAGAGCTGACTTTCACATTCAACCACAGGCCTATAAATTGTGACCATTTCCAAGTGTGAACTTAAAATATATTTCTCTCAATATTGTTTTCATTTAAAATATGTTTTAACCTTGAAACTTTAGCTCCTATTAAACCCCTCAGAATTGCAATGCTATAACCGGCATGGTTAACAAAATGTCAAACTTGAAGGGACCTTATGATCATAGTCCAGCCCCCACACCAAACCCTTTATGCCAATCAAAAGAAAACCAAGGCTGGAGCCATTAAGAGTTTTCTCAAGACCACACAGTTGATGGAGCAAAGGTGAAATGAGAATCCAGGTCTCCTAATTGGTCATTAAAGCTATCACCCCTATATCCATCCTGCAGTCTCAGGTGCCATCAGTAACCGATCATAGATAAGAAGGAAAGGACCACACTACCCATTTCCCAAGACTGAACTGACAGGGAACTGAGGTGGAGTGTGGGAGCACCAGCACCACCCCAGCTGAGTTGTCAAAGCTTTGAAGCAGCCAGAAGAGTGGAAACCATATTATACCCATCCTTTGACACAGAACACATGCACAAGTTCCTAGAGGTGCACACACACACACACACACGTATCTTTAAAATAAAAACCATCTGTTCTGACTACATCTAAGTTTAAATTGAAAATATAAAAATATTTTAAAAGAGTATTCAGCATCAAATAGAGTCAATAAATTGTAATGTTCCTACCAACAGTAAGATTATGAATGCTGCGATTCTCACCTTGGGTGGGCTTTTTGACACATCCCACTCTGAGCTGCCCTATCTGTGTGGACTGTGCAGTCAGGCAGCCAAGGGCCTCAGCATCCAGGACACACATTTTCTGGACTCTTGGACTCACACACATCCTCTGCTCGATTCTCAAATCCATTGATTTTCCAGGATGGGTCTTATTCTCCCCAGTGCAGAGACTCTTCATTTCCTTTTACTTTACCCCCACTCCCCAGTCTAGTTTGTACCCTGTTGCCACACAGCAGCCTACTCCTACCTGTCCCTAAAGAAAGGAGAGTCTGTGAGACGGATCCTTTCAGGAACTTTGCTTCACCTTTGTGCTTACACCTTATGTCTCCCTGTTTGGCCCCAGAAAGATGGCTGGCTAGTCAAAAATGGGTACGACTCCCCACGGCGGGGGTGGATGGTGGGGGGGCAACCCAAGCCAGATGCAGCCATGTGGCGACCATCTGGGGAACTCACGGGGTCGATAGAGGTGGGCACAGACCCTCACCTTCCCCTGACTAAGGAGAGCCTCTGCCTCTGTGGCTGCATTCCTTCCCACAAACCTGCAGGGGAAGTGACTCAATGATGAGCTTTCCATTTATTCCTATGCATAAAGATTTTGTCCGTTGGGGAAGTACTAATCGTGAGACTTACAGTTCTGCTGCCTGCAGGCAAGGGTGATTGGCTTAAATCAGTTTCCATTGTAATGTATGGGATTCACAGATCTTGAGATTGACAATCTTTACTTTTTTTACTTCCACACCTAACTAATAAAAGCCATGTGTTGGCCCGATTTGGCGCTCAGTCCTTGAGACTTGAGTCCCTTGCTTTGCTCGCACTCTACTCTTGTCTACTGTCTTTCTTAACCTTGTACCGCTCTCCTCACTTCCCACTGCTCTTGTCGTGCCGGACGCGACAGTACCCAGCATAGTTCATGGCCAAATGGTGCCCAATAAATGCTTCCTGGCTGACTGGCACTCGTCTGACCTGCACTCTCTCTCCAGTCCTCTTTAGAGCTCCATCCCTCTACAAGCACGTTAGTCCACCTCAGCCCATCACCACCTATCCTGCTTCTGGAAGGTTAACATCTCACCATGATGTCAGCTCTGCCCGTATGGCTATATCAGTTGCCAGCATTGGCAATTATAGACTTTGGGGAAATAATCCTGTGATACTCATCCTTCAGGATGAAGCATAGGAGACGGGATGGTCCAGAAAGGATGGGGTCAGTTTGCTGAGACCCTTGTGCCATTCTTGACACAGATCCTTCTCCATCTCTCAAAGCCTCTTTCTCTGAGCCTCTCCAAGCCTGGCATCAGAGGGGCAAGTCTGCTCTCATCAGCCCTCAATCATTCCCTGTGTTTCATTTCCAAGAGTCAGTTCTGAATCACGAGTTTGAAAATCCAGTCAATCCACAGGAGCACCAAGCAACATCATGCCAAGTCAGCATTGCTCATCACATTTCCATCTGCTAATTTTTAAACAAATCACAGAATACTTTTATTAATTCCTTCTCTTCCCCCTCAGGACACACTTAGTAATCATGCCATAGAAGATGGAAAAGATATTCACTACCAGGTGATTGTCTGATCTACTCCAGCATCACTCTGGCTTTCAGCTAGTGTGACCTGGAAGAGGAACTGCAGCCCCCCCACCCCCACGGTGTGACCACAACACTGCTCTCAGTGAAGCATGGTCATGGGGTGGGTGAGCATCTGGAGGGCTTCAGTGGAGAGGCGTTGTGCAGACTGCTTCCCAGAAGATGCAACAAAATGGAATTTCCATGAATAAAATATAATTGTGTGATTGCTTTAAGAAATTCCTGGATCTCTAGATTTACTTAGTACAGAGCTGCCTGGAGCTCACAGGCACAGGAGGGCCAGGTGAGAGTAGGAAGCTGGATGCTTGTGCCAATGGTCTGCAGTGGGCCTCAGAGAAATCTACCCTCAGTACAGGTGCCAAAAATGACCATGGCCTCGGCCATAATGCCATCTTGCAAATAAACACCAAGAACTTTCAGCTTTTAGGTGTATTCACGTTGACCTTCACCAGTACAATTTGTAGTATATGGATGATTAACAAAGATCAAATAACTAATATGTGCCTGAAACCACACACTGAGTATTTCAAGATACCCTGTCTTGTTTAGTCCTCCAACAGTCCTAAGTATATAAAAAGTAACTTTTGTTTTGTATATACAAAAATGAAGGCTCAGAGAAGATAAATAACTGGCGCAAATTTGCACCATTTTAAGGTTTAAATACAGATTTCTCTAAATCCAACAATCAGAATTTTCCTTTCACATCTCTGCCATGCATGACTACTCCTTAAAGAAAAATAATTTATATAAATATTAATTACTTTGTGTTTGTTCTATATTTTCTCTGTCTCAATCACCAATGCAGGCAGGGAATTAGAGTATTTAATACTTCCATTTTCTTCACTCAGGTACGGTTCTTGAGGAAAGAAAGAAAAAAAAAAGAAGCCAGAACTTGACAGACATTCCTACCTATTACAAAATTTTGGACCCATAAAGAAGTGATACCAAGAGTCTGTCCATGTTGGCAAAAGAGTGACTGTTTTATAGAAAAGGGAGGAGAGAGAATTCTATAGAGTCAACCCTCCAAGGAGAGAGAGCTGAAGATGAATAATCACAGTTATCAGGACCAAATGGCACGTGTCTGTCAGATCAAATCTTTGCCTTGCCAGAAATATAAAAATTATAATGGAAAAATTAGAATACTTTTCTAATAATTTAGCATATACTAGAAAAGTAACTGATAATTTTCTGAGTGCTGGGATGAGAATAAGACAAGGAATTAACAGTAACTCTCTGTCACACTCATTTGTCAGTCTTACAAATCTCCAAGAATAATAATCTCATTCCTTCCCTCAAAAGTGCTTTCTAATGTCTACAACCCTATCATCTGGATTCTGTCTTAAGTCCCACTTCAATAACTCTGAGTCTCTACGAGGACGTACATGGAGATGTCCAATGAAGTGTTGATTCTGGTGGCCTCAGGAGCCAGCAGCAACATAGAGGTCCACCAGTGGACTAATGGATAGCTAAGATACAATTGATATACATTAGGGAAGGTCACACAGAATTCAAAGTAATGTGTACACAAAGCAATGCAGATGGTGTTCAGTAAAGAAAAAAAGTGAGAGAAAAAATATAATTTAGAACAAAACGACATTTTACTTAGTTACGTGCATATCTAAACAAGTATCATATTCTATACCCGTTGGGTTCTTATGAAAAGATGGCTGAAATTGGAGGAAAATAAAAAAGTACAGTGTGGCAAGAGGGGGTTACACACACCACAGATGCACTGAGGCGAATGATTAACCCAAGTCTGAACCTGAGTGGGGGAAAGCAGACTCTTGTCCCCAAGAATGATGGGATCAATGACTCGTGCCCTCATCACAGACAAATATAAAACTGAACAGAATATATAAAGCAAATGTTTTGGACATTGGAAAACAGGCTGGGCAGACCTCCACATCCGGAGAGAAAGGAAACATGAGAATGTAAGAGGTGGCTTCACGTTCCCTTTGGTCCTTTGTGGATGGCATTTTCCCAATTGTAATCCAGGGAGACTCAGTCTCAGCAACACCATTTCCTTCTTGTTGAGTAAAGGAAACAGAAATTAGAGTTCAAGATTGCTGAAGTGATGGGAACTTATAGGACAAGTTACAAAGGAGAGCAGAGACCCTGAACCTCTGTATAAAGACCTGGGCTGGAGGCTGCAATGCAAAGGCAAGACTCCTAAGATGTCAAGCCATGTAGCCCCTTCCTCTCACCACAGCCTCTCCACTAGAGTTTCCCAGTGACTCTGGCCAGCTGCACAGCCTCTCTGGGCCTCAGCTCAGTAAAATCAGAGGGCTGACAAGATAATATGTCATTCGCACTATTCTATGATTCTCATTGCAGAGCACTCTGACCTCCTGGCAATTTTTGGAGGTGACAACAAACCGATGAGCATCAAATTTCCAGGGGCCATGGACCTCTCAGCCAATCTGTAGCCCTATTACATGATTGGTGTGCTTTTCTTCTCCTGTGTCTTACATTGATTGTGTCAAAAAGAGCCATCCTCCATCACCAGCCAACGTGTACTACTTCCTCAATGAAGAAATGATTATTACATTTTGTCAACAGTTGCAAGGTAACAAAGGGCATAGAACAACTTTGTAATAACAATTATCATTGAAGGCTGGAAAGGCCCAACTCAGAGGGGTTGTCATGGACATAAAAGGGGGCAGGGTTCTCATTCAGTCTCAGACCAGCCTCTCTTTACTCTTCACAGAGAGAATAGCCTTTTCCCCACCCCACATTGGGGTCTATGGCCATGGCCTCTGCCTCACCAATTGCCTGCCAGGCCCATGCTCCAAGGCTGAGAAATGTCTAAAGTGCTCTGTTGGCTGTTAATAAAGAGTGGAAATCCCACAATTACTACCCCAGGGAGGACTGAGGGTAAGATGGGGGACTGCCCTTTCTGGGCAGAGAAAGGGTCTTGTGGGGGGTGCTGGGCAAGTGAGATGCTCCCAGGGAGAAGACTGCTGCCTGGGACCTTGTCCCAAGAACCTGGAAGCCTCGTGGCCTGAACCGCCAGGGCCCAACCAGGACAGTCCCTGAGACTGCTGACCTCAGTCATATCCCAGGTGGAGCAGGGAATGTCAGTAGACAGGTGATCTTGCCTCTCCAATCATGTGCTTGTCATGTGACCTGGGCTCTCAACTGTGAAGTATAACACAGGTGATCAGACAAGGTGCTCTCAAAGCATGTCCTGTCCATGCTCAGCTTCAGTGGGTCTCACTGTTGTATTCCTTCCTCAGACCAGATGAAGGAGACCCTGTCTCATTCCATGACTCTATAGCTCCACCCCTTGCCCTTGGCCCTAACCCCCTTTTCTTTGGGCCCTCAGGGCAAGCCTTGAGTGGCCAGACGGGCCTGGGGCATATACACTGATGCTCAAGGCCAGGGCTCCCTGGATCCTTTGTGAGACCAGCAGCTCTGACTTGTTCTAGTTTGAATCATCTACTTTCTTTACCCACAACCTTTGAAATTGGTCAAGGCAGGAAGAAAACCAGGCTGGGCTCAGGGTGGCAAGATCTTCTCCAGAAGTTTCCACGTCAGACCCAGTGTGAATGATTTTGCTTCTATTCCTGCTGAGGATGTTGCTTTTCTTAGCTGAGTGCCCTCCATCTGCATGTGGTATCAATTCTTAATAACTTAGTGTCTGTTAGTGTTCCTAGCTGCTTGTGTGACATGACAGCTCCTGTCTGCACACAAGGACATTCTGAAGACTCCCAGGACTCACAGACAACAAGAGCCACCAAGTGACACCCACCACATAGCTGACTCGAACCCTCTTGTGGCAGACAGGGATGGAGTGTGGAGACCATCCGGTGGTCTTTGAACAGACTAAGATTTGGAGACCAGGTATAGAGATCATTCTTGCTGACCAGGGTATGTGGAGTGTGAGTAGACAGCCAATAACCCCATTGTCTATTTCAGCCTAGGTCCTATGTGCTCACTTGGGCAGGTCAAGTTCCCAACTCACCTTACCCAGTCCTTCTGCCCTTAGGTTCTTCTCTAGCAGGTAGCTGTCTGAGCCTGCTGCAAGACAGGGATACAAACCACATGACCTCCTAAAGGTAAACTTTTCTTCCACATCGTTTTCTCTTCTAAGTGGCCCTGGTCCATTTTTCAAGCCTACCCACTCTAAGTCCTGCCTACTGCTGACATCTGATTGGTGGAAAAACTTAGAGAAAGGAGTAACATCAAAGAGAAACAGAACTAGATATTTATGAAAGGTGGCAAGACAGATTTTATTCAGGTTCTGTAGTAGGGTAGAGAGACTTTGATATAAACTGAGGTCAACTCTGTTGAAGCAAAAGTTGGCAGACTTTAAATGCTGGGATCAGCTAAAGAAAAAGTACTGTAATTGGGGAAGGTTAGTCAATGTGATTGCTAACTGGGGCTTAGAGAAGTTTGGTCTCTACCCTCCTGCAGAGACTGGGAAACATCCTTCTTGATGATTACATTTCAAAGGGATGGCTCCCAGGCCCTTAAGAAAAACAGTTTTGGGTTGTAGGAGATTTACATTTCAAAGAGGCAGAGAAAAAAATTATAATTGCAAGTTTTCTAAAGTAAATGCTCTAAGAGAAAGAGAGTCAGTGGCCCATAGTCAGGTTTTGGCTCTGATAACAGGAAATTCTTTTGGTATATTGAGCTTTCTCAGGCAGGAACTTTAAGGAGGGGCTGGGTCATCCCAGGGACACATCTTTGAGCTGTAGGGAGTTGGGTGAGTATTGGTGCAAGTCTCCTAATTGTGGGGGGTAGAGAAAACCATTTGTGCTGAAAGTCTGCAGTCCTCACAGGTTGAGGTTGAACAAAGCCTAAAATGTAATCTAGAAGAGGGCTCAGAGGAGCCTGGCAAGGGTTTGGTCAAGGAAGGATCTTTGTCAGCGGTTAGACTGTTTCAGGGCATAAGAGTGGTGAGATGAGTTCTTCACTGTAGGTTACATGCTACTTGAACAGATGCTACTGGTTGTGGGTTTGAATGCAGCCAACCACACCGCCTTGGCCATCACCTACCCTCTGCCCTCTTTTTGGAGTAAGGAGATCTGGGGACTGAGGGGCATCCTGGAATGTGGGACTCCCAGTGCTGAAACCAGGACAATTCTGGGGAAACTGGTTGGTCACTGACACCACAGTTGGACTCAAGTTTGTCCAAACACCTTGCATCACCTGAAATACCCCTGCAGGGCCCTGGTGAGAGAGGAAGAGGAAGAATAACCAGAGACAAGCTGCCCACAGCTTCCCATTTTCCTGATCTGAGAACACTGCCCAAGGACCAAATCTTTTTCAGGGTGAGTAGCTGAAGGCCTCATTTTTCTGTGATCCCATCTTTTGGTGCCTTCCCTTGAAGTTTTGAAGCTGGGAGACCTGGGGCCATTTCTATGAACCATGAAAGCCTGATCCTTCCACTCAGCACTGAAAATAGTTAAAGATCTTGGCAGGACCCAAACCAGCACCTGCTATGTTTTCACATCCTCATTACCTGTAGTCCACAGGTGTCCAAAATTAACTATTTCTCTCAGGTACAGGCACTCAGGACTGTGTGACACTGGGGTAAGTTTTCACCTCCTCCCCCACAGCAGAGGAGTCCAGGAGGGGCCTGGATACCTGCATATGGAGGCGACAGCCAGCGACTCCACTGTGGCCCAGTCCCATTTTCTTCTGCACACTCCTCTACCCGGATCTGAGGGCCTCTACCTTGTGAGAACAGCAGAGACAACAGTGTTTCCATGTGTGGCAGAAGCTGACAATTAACTGGGCCTGCCTGGCAAATGCTCTTCAAGGACAGCAAACATGGGACTGATACGAGCCAGGGCAGCAGCTCTCTAAGTGTGGTGGCTGTGCGGGTGAAACCAAGCACTTACTGTAGCTTGGTGTGTGCCCGGTGCTGCACAGAGACCTGTCACAATGGCAATATTGTATTTAGTCCTCACAGTAAACCTGGGAGGGGAGGTTGTCATAACCCCTAGTTTATAGAAAGAAAAATGGGGTTGAGAATTTGGGAGCTTCTTGTAATGGTCATCCCAGACTCTGTTTCCCGAAGACTGCAGCATTGAATGGACAACGGGGAAGCAGACAGCACAGCAAAGCCAGGAGGCAGCACCCTGCTCAGAGCCCAGGGCCATTGCTAGCTCACCACGGGGCTGTGATCAGCCCCACTTTCTGCCCCTTTTCTGGCAAATAGAATGACAGCTCCCACCTGCTGCACTCTCAGGCCTGTGTGACGATCTGGTGCACCAGAGCCTGGAAAGTGTTCACTGTTCTCCTTTTGTAGTCACAGCCCAAGGCCTTTCAGAGGAAGAGGCAGAGTGACATGAGCGGCTCCCTCTCTAGTTCGCAGCCTATCCTCAGGCTGAGCTGATTCCAGAGGCACACCAGGGTAAGTGCCTCTGAATTCTCAATGATACGGGTGACTGATGGGGTCTCAGAGTGCTCCACTTACCCCGTCAGAGTAAGACTTCAGGGTTAAGGCAAGGTTTCAGCAAGCGTCTGCTCCTATTGGTGTCCTGGAAGCACCTCAGGGCTCCGCGTTACACCAGCCCAGGGTTCTAACACTGCTCACTTCCGGAGCACTGAGGCCCAAGTAAGCTCAGGAAGCAGCTGGTAACAGATCAGCTCCCTGGCTTTTCTTTGAGGAAAAGGAGCTCAGAGAGGCGAGGCTTCCATGCCAAAGCCACGTAGCAGGCCAGTGGGCACAACTGGATTTATCGTGACTCTCCGGCATATTGGGGTCGTAATGGGTACCAGGCTCTGACTCCTCAGCTGTTGTAGGTTCTTGTGCCCCATGGGCTCCTCCAGTCCCCATGCTCCCACCTACTCCTGCCTACCTAGAACATTCAGCAACCACAACGACCTTCTGGCCCAGCCCAGGGGGCGATCTGCTTGTCCTGGGACTGAGGGAGGAGGGGGGAAAGCAGCCTCTCCTGTCAGGCCTTGTCTCCTGATCCAGGTAAGTGGCTGGAGCCTCACCAAAGCCTGGGAGCCTGGTTATCAATAGAACAGCCCTGGCAAAACACCCCAATTCCCCACGTGGCAGCCTAGGAGCCTTTGTTCCTCCACCCTTGTCAGTCACTGTCAGACCGAATGCAGGTGGTGCCCCACCTGATGCTGGGCCCTAGGGCTGCGGGGGGCTGCTGTGCCTCAGAATCTGCTTCCTGCTGCTTTTGAGGATCTGGAGGCCTGAATGCTCCCCACCCAGTGGCTACTATTGGCCACAGAATTTGTTCTAGGCTCCCCAGCCACCTGGAGTAAGTGAGTAGACATGATCTCTGAAAAGTTTGTGTTCTCACCCCAGAGACTTCTCTGTGTCAGTGGGGTCCTGACACCCTTGGAGAGACGCAAGGCCAGACATTACTGCTCTCAGGGTCAGTGGGCCAGGGCCCACCCACACATGAGCAGGGGCAGAGGCATGCACCAGGATGAGAAGAGCATCCTCCATAAATAGGATGTCCTTCCTGAAGGGGAGGGTTGGGAGAGCCAGGGGACGGAATACACTACAGTATGCAGAGCCTCATTCGGCTGGTCATGTGTGTAGAGGTTGTGACAAGACAGGTGCATCCAGAGGGGGGCTGGGACTGAGCATCCTAACGGGATTCACCAGGGTGGTAAAGGTCCTGGGGTGAGTGACACCTCCTGCTACTTGGCTGGCCTCTCTAATAACCAGGAGTGGGACAGTGTCTGTGATGGGCCTTTCCTCTTCCCTCTGGAACAAACAGAAATCAGGCCTCCCAAGTCTCCTACGCAGTAGGAATACAGCGTGCAAATAGGCACTGACCCTGACAGAGACTGTCTGCCCTGCGCCTGGGGCCTCCTGGCCCAGTAGGACTCTCTCTTGAACATTTGCTCCATGCAGAGAAAAATGAAGCCATGAGTGAGGATGTTCATCAAACTGGGCCAACCAGCTCTGCTCCAGGGCCCTGGGGGGTAGGCAGTCAGGTAAGACCTAGTCTTTGCCTCCGAAGCTGACAGGCTGTGCGTAGTGGCACTCTTTAAAAGAGTACAATATGGAAAGGGGAAGAAAAGGAATAACTTTAGAGTGGAGACACCTAACAGACACTACCTCAGCCAGTTGATCAAGGCCAGCAGCAACAGTGATAAGTCACATCAATAGTATGTGCCCTTAATATGATGTGATGTGATGGCACTTCCATCTCTGTGGCTTTCCTGAAAAAAAAGAAAAAAAAAACAAAAAAAAACCCATAACCCCAGTTTAACCATGAGGAAAAGATCAGACACATTCCAGGTGAGGGACAGTGTATGGACCTCCTGACCTCAAACCTATCTGAGTCATCAAAAAGAAGGCAAGTCAGAAACTACCACGGCCAAGAGAAGCCTGGTAGACATGATGACCAAATGTCGTGTGGGATTCTGGAAAAGAAAAAGGAAAGGGATAAACAGGATGTCTGAGTAAAGTGTGCATTTAGTTAATAAGATGATGTCGTTGTTAATAATGTGTTAGTGTGTTCGCTAATTATGATAAACATGTCATGCTAATTAAAGATGCAAATAATAAAGGCGGGGGGTATATGGGAACGCTGTGTTATCTTTGCTACTCTTCTGTAAATCTAAAACTATTCTAAAATCTAAAAAAACATATTATTAAGATATAGAGGACTCTCCAGAAAATTTGAATTTCAGATAAACAACAGATAATCTATTAGTATAAGAATGTCCTGTGAAATATTTGAGACACACTAAAAAAGTGTTTGTTTACCTGAAATTCAAATTTAACTGTGCATCCCTTATTTTATGTGGCAACTACAAGTGGGCAGACTTCAGAGAAGGGAGGAAAAAACATCCAACTTCTCTCCACTCCTGTGTTAAGAAAAAAGTCATTTTACCAAAATCCACCCCAAAGAATGAGCTTCTTAGAAGTTAAATTCAGCTAAAGTCTCAAAAGAAGTCACCTGCCCTGAGCCTGGGGGTTTTTGTTTGTCAATTTTATTAAAAGGTGCCTTTTGTTACTTGGAGTAAATATAGCATACATAGTTTCTTTTATTATAAATGTAGTAAGAGGGTCAGACAATTAAGTTTGCGAACTCATCCTAGAAAAAGTGCTACATACCTCATAGCTGAATACCACTAGGGTCATCTTTGAAGTATTCCCCTTGGAAAGCTGTGCACTGACGCCAGTGCCTCGTCCACCCTTCAAAGCAATTTTGGAACTCTTTTTCTGGAATGGCCATCAGAGCTGTCATCGTATTACCCTTGATGTCCTGAATGTCATCAAAACGTCTTCCTTTCAATATTTCCTTTATCTTCAGGTAAAGAAAGAAGTCATTGGGAGCCATGTCAGGTGAGTAGGGAGAGTGTTCCAATACAGTCATTTGTTTACTGGCTAAAAACTCCCCCACAGACAGTGCCCTGTGAGCTGGTGCATTCTTGTGATGCAAGAGCCATGAATTGTTGGCGAAAAGTTCAAGTAGTCTAACTTTTTCATGCAGCCTTTTCAGCACCTCCAAATAGTAAACTTTGTTAACTGTTTGACCAGTTGGTACAAATTCATAATGAATAATCCCTCTGATATAAAAAAAAGTTAGTAATATTGTTGCAACAAGTTTGGGAACTTAATTGTCAGACCTTGTATACGTTCATCATGTAAAAATTGGAAGTACCATTTGTTAAAGTCAATGTTAGATACAATAAAGATTTTGAAAATATAGGTGAATAATTCTAAAATTTTCAAAATGAGGAATTTTTTTTTCAAACGTGACAATAGAAGAAGTAATTAGAAGACAGGTTGATGGATTTAAATACAATATTTTTAACTTCCGTGTTTCAAAACTACTATAAATGTAGTTAAAAGGGATACAGCAGATTAGGGGTTTATTTGAAACATAAATGAGAAGTTAAGCTTTGCTATCCCTACTGCCCACTATGTAGAAGCCTTACAAATCATGGAGGGAGAGGGGAAAGGGAAAGGAAGGGCCTGGGGGAGAGAAAGAAGCACAGTTGTCCCATAAGCTCCTGCATGCATTTAAATTCTCTCACCTGGCACTGCTCCACCTAGGTCACATTCCGCGCCACCAGCCACATCCTCAGATTGACCCTAGGGACTTGTTGCCCAGGGCTGAGGTAGTCTGGCACTCTGCCCTTGAAACCAGTGGGTAAGACTGAAGGCAGTGAAGGGTTTCTCATCCTTGGAGCAATGATGACCCCAGGCATCATGAGCTCCTACCCTGGGAAAGCTGTGGACACCTACACCCTCAGCAACTGCTCCTCTCCTAGGCGGACATCCTGCCAAGGTATGGGTGTGATGCATGCATCCCCTCCCTACTAGTCACCAATATCCTGAACTGGGCACTGATTGTCTGAAAGTGTCTGTCCAGGAGGTGGGGGATGTGGAGATAGAGATCAGAATCAAGACACTCAGAGCAGAATCTGCCTACAGATATATCCTGTTCAAACGGGTCCCCTGGGAGGCCCCCAAACACTTCCTGAAAGCCTTCTCGAAAAGATGAGGGAAATAGATGAGAAGACAGATGAACAGAGATGCTACCCTTTGGGGTTTGCCTGGGGTTCCATCTCCAGGCTGTGTGTCATGCACAGGAGGGGGCTGAATAAAATGCCTCTCCTAAAATGCCTCGAATAAAATGGAAAAGGGGAAAGTCAGGAGGACCTCAAGGGTGCATCAGGATCTGAAAGAGAAATCCTTTGTTTTTGTTCCTGGAATCCAGGACAGTCAAATCCTCATAGTCACATTTCCCTCACTCCCATGGCTTAGGGCCAGTGGGGGCCTAAAAAAATGCGCTTTTTGTTCTGTGTCATGGGGAGTTTCCACACAGGTGAATTGAGCTAAATTGGCTGCTGTCTAGAGAGCTCAAATTGTGTTTCTAGAGACACAATCTTTCCCTTACTTCTCCCCAACACCATCATCGCCCTATACATTTATCTAGAGCTTTACAATCTACAAAGTGCCCTCATATGTGTTATCTAAAGGGCTATTAATCCCTGGAACACAGCTTTACCTCTCACACTAGGAGGGGTCTCAAAGCGGTAGGTGGCCTGTCAGAGGTCACACAGCCAGCAGATGACAGAACTAGGACACAAACCCAGCCGGGTTTCGGGAGTCTGATGCTCGCCTCCCACGGCAGATTACAAATCTCCCCCAGAGGGCCCAGAGTCTGACTAGACACCTGTGAACCCTGGGCAGACCCCAGGGGTTGTGAGATCCACTTGTTCACTAAAGATGTCACCAGGCTGAGGGGACACGTGGGAGCAGCAGCGCAATCTGCGCTCTACTTGGTAAACTCCGGATCCACCGAGATGCATCGGCCCAGAGAGGGCATGTCTTTTTAATCTGGACACACAGGGGTGACTTTCTAATTCAATCAAAAGTGCTTTAGTGTAGAGACATGTATTCCTGGTCTTGGGCCTCTGTCCTTTGGGAATTATAATCTGTGATATTAATCTGTAAAGTCAAATACTCAGAGAGCCCTTCAGTTCTCTGTGTTTGCTCAGACTCTGCAATGCAGCTGAATTCAGTTTTAGGGAGGTGGAGCCAGCAAGGGCTCTTCTGAAGGTGTATGGAGGTGTTAAAACATGCCTTGGGAAGCCACTCTGCCCCCTCCTCTGGTCCCGTTAGGCACATACCCAAGTGTGAAGACACTCACCAAAGCTGGCAGCTAGCCAGAGAGTCATGCTTTAGTTCAACACATTTCCTGAGGAGCCATGTCCCATCCTAAATGTTAGGTGCAGAGAAAAATGCCACCTTGTTCCCAAAACCCCAGTCCCAGGGACCCAGTCATCCCAGGGTACACAGGAGGAAACTTCAATTACACCCAGAGTATGTCTGCCCCGGAACTCCTACCCGACCCAGCCTGCTACCCGCAACTCCTCCACACTGAGGCCCACCCCTGGGCTCCATTATGGCTCTCCGCTCCCACGCAGGAAACCCCTGACAATGCTCGTACCTTGTACATTGCTGAGCGGTGGGAGCTGACATTGCCACAGTGCACTGCCACCATGGCATATATTTCTCGCCACAGGTAGGGTTCTGGATAAAGTATTTGGGAGCAGCTGACTTCTGCTAGTGCTTAGAACAGGAAATCACACTAACCAAAGAGTCTACCCACCAGTTTTGAGGGTTTGTGGGATTTAGCAACAAGTAAGGAATAGGCTCAGTGAGCTGGGAGGTTGGGACAGGCAGGCAGATTCACGACTAACAAAGTGGGAAGCATGTGATTTTGATTTTTTAAATAAAAATAAAATGTAGGAACATCTTTCTCGACATTGATTTCCTCCTCCACGTGTGCACATGTTTAGATAACTGGGGTCTTCCCTTCTCTCTTCCTTTGTACTATTAAAATCTGGCATCAGTCATTTACAATCCCCATGAATGAGTTGTAATCGTGCACAGGACTCTATCGGCCCTTCCCCTGACTCTGCACCTAGGACATTGCCCAGTGTCTGTGTCTCTTTGTCCCATTGTGGGAGGTTTTAGACCTGACCCATGGCAGTGCCCAGGGCAGTGCCTCCTACAGACAGAAAGATAGAGAGGCAAAGGTCATTCAGGCTGGGAGTGAGAGCCTCAAGCCCAGGAGGGGCCTAGGACTCTCTGGCAAGGAAAAGATGCCAGCTGCCGACCCCAACTCCTCGCTGAGGAGTTAGGCCAGAGAAGGAAGAGGGAAGGGTCTGCCAGGTGGGCTTTAGGGAGCTAGGAGAACCCCCACACTCAAACACAGGGCCTCATGAATCTAAAGGAAAAAAGTTTGTCTGTTTCCTATAAAGTTAAACACTGATGTACCCTATTACCAAGGGATTGCAGTCCTAAATATATAACCAGAAGTAAATGAAAACATGTCTGCAAAAAGACTTGTGCAAGAATGTTTATAGCAGCTTTATTTATAATAGTTCTGTACTGGGTTGAATAGTGTCCCCATCCCCAAACCTCGGAATGTGATCTTAATTGGAAGTAGGGTCTTTGTAAGAGGAATTAGTTAAGTTACAATGAGGTTACACTGGATTAGGGTAAACTCTAAATCCAACGTGACTGGTGTCCTAGGACACGAGTCACATGCAGGGAGAACCCCAGATAAAGATGGAAGCAGGGGTTGGAGTGAAACATCCATAAACCAAGGAATGCCAAAGATTCCTGGCAACTACCAGCAGCAGGAAGAGACAGGAAAGACTCCTTTCCTACAGCCTTCAGCGAGAGCAAGGCCTGCAACACCTTGATTGCAGACTCCTGGCCTCCAAAATTCTAAATAAATTTCTGTTGTTTTAAGCCATCAAGCTTATGGTGATTTGTTATAGCATCCCTAAGAAAATAGTACAGTTCCCAAGTTGGAAACAACACAGATACCTACCAACAGATTAATCAACAAAACATTCAATGGAAAACTATTTAGCAGTAAAATCTAACTACCAGTACACACAACAATGACATGGAAGAATCACACAGAAAGCATGATGAGTGAAAGGAGCCTGTCAAAAATGCAGACTGTGGCTCATGTATATGAAGAAGTTGGACCACACAAATTAAGACATGGGATTAAACATTTGCAAAAGTGGTTGCCAGTGAAGGGGCACTAGAGAACTTTCTGTGATGAAGAAGTTGTTTTTCCTTAGTACAGGTGTGGATTTCATGTTTGCATTTGTCCACAATCATTCCGTCATACATTTTTCCCTGAAAAAGTACATGACATATGATTTTACTCATATAAAGTCTGACAACAACTCATGCCAATCTATGGTGTTACAATTCAGAAGTGGGGTGTTGTTTAGGACACAAGGGAACCCTCTGGGGCAGTGTTAATGCGCTTCTTCTTGATCTGGGCTCTGTGAAAATTTTGTGTGTTTATGATATGTGTGCTTTTTTTTCTATGCCTGTGACACTTCAATAAAAAAGCTTATGTTAAAATATTTAAACTGTATACATTATGTAATTTTGTTCCTCCCCAAACTTGTATAACGCAGTGGAATAGCTCCACCCCATATTTGGGATAATGTAATAATGGGCCATTCTGAAATGCTGAGGCAATTTTGGATTCCCTCTGGGAGCAACAGGGGTTTAAACTGTTTGCAGGGCATTTTGGTGTGGCCAAAGCTAAGGGTCTCTGCCCGTCACTGGAGAGGACTCCATGTCTGGGAAGCGCCTGGACCTCTTCTGATCCCAGTCTGGCCAGGGACCTTAGGGAGCTGCAGCCCATTGGAGGCATGTTTCTGCTATTGCTTCTGTGCTGTGAACTTTAAGGCAAACTTCAGCTGAGCAAGGGTGCTGAGAGCAGCATCGGCAACGTTTCTTAAATTGAGTAATGTGTAATAACGGAAATACATATAGGTCTCTGCCTTTGATTCCGGGCACAGAATTCCTAAATCCCTTGGAATTTCCTGGATGATAGCAATGTCTTTTGTTCTAATGAGATGACTCTGGGTGGATTCCTGGATGGCTCCTGGATGGTGGCTGGTCACCAGAAGACTTGATCAGAAACTTGAAATTTTCTTTTTTTTTTTTAATTAAAATTTATTGGGGTGACAATGGTTAGTAAATTTATTAGATTAGTGCAAAAGTAATTGCAGTTTTTGCAATTATTTTTAACCTTTTGAAGCACAATTACTTTTGTACCAACCTAATACATAGGTTTCAAGTGTAAAATTCTGTAATACATCATCTACATATCACACTGTCTGTTCACCACCCAGAGTCAGTTCTCCTTCCATCACTGTATATTTTGATCCCGTTTACCCTCATCTACCCCTCCCCTCCTCCCTTACCCTGTCATAGCCACTAAACTATTGTCTATGTCTATGAATTTTTGTTTCTTTATTTATTTGTCTTGTTCCTTTGCTGCTTTCAGTTTTATATGCTACATATCAGTGAAATCATATGGTTCTCGACTTTCTCTGTCAGACTTATTTCGCTCAGCATAATAATCTCAAGATTCATTCATGTTGTCGCAAATGGCACTATTTCATGTTTTCTTATGGCAGAGAAGCTTGAAATTTTCAGCCCCATGCCTCACCATCCAGAGAGGGAGAAGGCTGGAAATTGAATTAATAATTGATCATGCTTACATGATGAAGCCTCCATAAAAATCCTAACAGTATGTGGTTTGGAAAGCTTATAGGTTGGTGGATACATCCACATACTGGGAGGGTGAAGTAACACAACTCCACGGGGACAGATGCCTTCCTGGACTTTGCCTTAGGTATTTCTTCATGTGAATGTTCATCTGTACCTTTTTATAATAAACTGGTAAACAGTAAGTAAACTGTTTTCCTGGGTTCTGTGAGCCGCCCTAGCAAGTTAATCAAACCCTAGTAGGAGGCCAGTCCTGGAAATCTCCAATTTACAGCCAATTGGTCAGAGACACAGGTGACAACCTGGATTTGTTATTGGCCTCTGAAGGGAGGGAAAGTAAGGAGGTCTTATGGGACTGAAGGCTTAACCTGTCACTATCTACCTGGATCTGATGCTAACTCCTGGTAGATAGTGTCAGAATCGAGTTAAATTGTAGGACACCCAGCTGGTGTCAGAGACTTGCTTGGTGTTGGGAAAAGAAAACATACCTCTGGTGTCAGAAATGTGAATGTGGTAGTCAAGTAAAGGAGAAACACAGGAGGAAGAGCGATGTTTCCTACTCAGGTGATGTGCCAACTCAGGGCTGAATCACATCATTATTGCCACTTCTTTATTCTGGGGTTTTAGTGACAGATCAGAGTTTCTTTCTGGATCTATAGTTCCCAGCCTCTGAAATCCACCTTCCCCACCAGGTGACCATGTAGAAGACAGAGCCCTTCTCACATTCACTGAGACCTGGGGAATTCCTTGACTCAGAGCTCCCTTAACTTGGCAGTGGCAGGTCACCTTTTCAAAAAGAATGATCCCCCCATTAGATAGCACTGACATCTATGATTGTACCCCATGGACATGAACTGTTTGACCTTCACAATGAGTTAGGTGTAAAGTCTTTCATCAGTTTGCAGACTAGAAAGCCAGGATCAGAAAGTTTCTGCTGGCTGAAGCCATAATCTCTGACTGCTGACTCAAAATTGGGGCTCTTTCTACCCTGACCCTTCTGTTGCTTCTACACCTTACTCTGTGTTGTGTGCCTGGAGAGGTAGGAGGTATTGGACACCCTCACCCACCATCCTCGTTTCCCCTGCTGGGTGCAGCCTGCTCTCAGAGAACCCATCCTTGCTACTGTCATTGTCTTCTCACTGGGCTCTTTCATCTGAATCCATCCTCCTTTCTAGATAGACAGCCTAGTCCAGGTCTAATTCCTCTTGTTCTTAGGGTGCTGGGTGAAAATTATTCACATAAGCTAGTAAATGAGGAAAGTGGCATGTTAGCTGGTGAGAGAAGCTTCCGGCAGCCCTGAGCTCCTTCCCACTGCCTTATACACCAAGACTTTGGGCCTCATTGAAAGTAACAGATTTCCTCTTATTTCCCCAAGGACAATGAGAAAAAGAAAAGTAAACAATAACACCAAACCAAGTAACAACAAAATAACTCCTCCTCAACTTTATTTTCTTTAGTATGTAGGGCAATATATCAATAAAAATAAATAAAAGACTAACATTTTAGACACTGACAGTTTAGCTGCTCTGCAACAAACAAACCTGGAATGCTGCAATGCATATTTACATCTCATTAACAAAAGCCAAATGCATCCAAAGCATTGAAATTAAAATATTAGGTCTAATTATCCTGTCAACAGCATTTGGGGAAAATTGTCAAGGGTTTATTTATTCATTAGCTTAGACAGAATCTCAGTGACTCCCTAATTATGCATTGCTATATATTTTTTTTTACTTCCTCCTCCTCTTGAGTATTAGGGAAAAAAATAACTGAGTTTTAGGTTTTCATTTCTCTGCAGCACAGTAAACTATGAGAATTGGGAAGGCTGGGCCCAGGGAAGACCTAGGACGTGCTCACTTTCCCTCTGGACTCCGTGTCATCAGGACCCCAGCCAGCATTTGGCTGAGGTGCAGGTTATTGAGGAATTAGGAAGGCCTGGGAACTGGCCCCAAAGCTGTGTCCTTGAAGATGCCCTCTGAATCCCTGGGGAGGGCTGGCCCAGCACACCTCCCACTGGCTCACTGCTTCCACTGCCAGCCCTGAGGTGCTGGGGTCCACTGAGGTCAGCTGTGTTGAGGAACACAGCCTCCTCCACCCCTTGTACAGGCAGCTGTCATCTGCCACAGTTATTGGGCCAGTCTCTGTCTGGCCAGAGTTGGCATTTCATGAACATATGTTGGATGAATGAATAGAAATCTTCTTGACAAAGCCCTTTATTTCTTGACAAAGCCCTTTGCAGGTGAGAGGATTCACCGGGCTGTGCCCAGGTGGGTGGTCTTTAGCTTCTAGGGTAGGTTCAGGGCCCTGGCCAGCTTCAGAAAGAGGCTTTGCCTGGAGTACCCTCCTTTCTGGAAGCTTCTGCCTTGCTCCTGCACTAGATCCTATTGCCCAGTTTCTTTGGGGCACCGTTTTCCTCCTTTCTCCTCCCTGAGTCTCTGTGCTGTCCCAGCTCAGTTTTCCCTTCTCTCCGCTGGCCAACAAGGGAACCCCAATATCCTTTAATTTTTGAGGTGCCCTTCGGCCAGGCTTTATCCAGGTCCAGCTTATCTGCCAGCCCCTAAAATACACAGCAATTCTGCTGGTGCCCCATAATGCTTTAGATCTTGGGGTGATAGAAAGGGCCCTGGGTTCTAGGACACCTGGGTGCTGCCTTTGTAATCACCAACCCCTTCATTTCTCTTCATCAGTTCTTTTCTCCTCTGTAAAATGGAGCCGATAACACATGTGCCCCTATTCTGTGTTCCGTAGTGAGTATCGTGTGTGTCAGTTTCATGGGTATTCACTGGAGGGGAGCTTCAGTGGTGGGGAGATTCCACCACTTTGGTCTTTTCTGTCCTCCACTCCCTTGTCCATACCCATTATGAAGCAAAGAAAAACATTCCTACTTTAAGATAAAGAAGCTGAGACTTTTGATTAATTAAATTGCTCAGAATCTGTGTGATTCCATACCTATGTCACTAGCCACTATGAAACCACCTTCTCACTTTCCATTGAGTATTTTACATACCTGCTTCCATCACTCTCTCATGAGTTTCTTAAAGATTGGATAGTATCAAAGATCTAAATAAATGAGGGAACGCAATAAAACACTTAGAAACACATATAGAGGAAAAGCTTCACAATGTTCGATTAAGCAATGATTTTTTGGATATCACACCAAAAGCACAACAAAAGAAAAAAATAAACTGGACTTTATCAAAACTGAGAACTTTTGTACATCAAAGAACATTATAGAGAGGGTGAAAAGGCAACTCTCAGAATGAGAGAAAATATTTGCAAATTATGTACCTGCTAAGGGATTACTATCCAAAATATGTAAAGAACACCTACAACTCAAAAACAAACAAATATCACAATTCAAAAATGGTCAAATGACTTGAAGAGATGTATCTCCAAAAAAGATATGCAAATGGCCAAAAAGCATGTGAAAAGTTGCTCAACATTACAAATCATCAGGAAAACGTAAATCAAAACTGCTATGAGATAGGATGACTATTGTAAAAAAAACAAAAACAACAACACTATTTTAAAATATAAAAGCAAACAGAAAATAGGCATTGGCATGGATGTGAAGAAATTGGAGTCCTTGTGTATTGCTACTGGGAAAGTACAATGATGTAACCACTGTGAAAGTAGTATGGCAGTTCCTCAAAACATTAACCATAGAATTACTATATGATCCAGCAACCCCACTTCTGGGTATATACCCTAAAGAATTGAAAGCAGGAAGTTCAACAGATGTTTGTATACCAATGTTCATAGCAGCATCATTCACAATAGAAAAGTAGTAACAACACAAATGTTCACTGACAAATGAATGGATAAAAAAATATGGTATGTACATGTAAAAAATATTATTCAATCTTAAAAAAAGAAATTGAATTTTGATACCTGAAACAACATGGATGAACCTTGAAAACTTCTGCTAAATGAAATAAACTACACACAAAAGGGCAAATACTGTATTATTACACTTACAAGAGGTAGATGAAGCATCTATAGTGGTCAAATACATATAGACAGAAAGTTGATTGATGGTTGGGGGAAGAGAAAGGGAAATTCTTGTTTAGTGGGAACAAAGTTTCAGTTTGGGATGAAGAAAATGTTCTGGAAATAAATAGTGGTGATGACTGTGCCACAATGTGAATGTACTTAATGTCCCTGAATTGTGCACAGAAAATTGTTGAAATAGTAAGTTTTGTGTTATGTATATTTTGCCACAATAAAAAAGAAAAAAAAATAGTACATGGTATGAGCTCTGTAATTATTTCTGAATAGAGTTATATTCCTACTCGATTAACACGTGAGATTGTGAGCAGAATTATTGAATGATTGGACTGCGTAAAATTTCCACTTTTTATTTCTTTCTTTAACACCACCAAGACATCATATTCTTGAGGACTTATAATGTGCCACAAATAATACTGGGCTTGGAGATTCTTTTCTTTTTTTTTTCAGAATTTTTATCTTTTATTTTTTATTTTTTAATTAAAGTTTATTGGGGTGACAATTGTTAGTTACACATTCTAGCAGGAGAACTGATGTGTCAGCAGATAAATTGTATTATAATAGAAATGCTATAGATATGGAAACAGAGCAATTCTGTAATAGGAATGGAGGAGTGAACAGAAAGTTTCAGAAGACCAAGCAGAAGAGGTCAGATGTTATTCCCATATCACCCTGTCCTCCTCCACCCCTCAGCCCCTGTTCTAGAAGATGCTCTGAGATCATAAGTGCAGCATGGCTAGGACAACTGTGGGGACAGAGCCCCAAAAAGCAGTTTTCAGGCTCTCGGCCTCACATAGAAAGGTGCTGGCTCAGGTAGTAAATGGCCGTCGACTGTGATCAAATGGCCATCAGCTGTGGCTAGTTGGCCTTCAGCTGTAACCAGTGAGCCATTGGGCACTAATATAACTGCCGTTGCTAGACTAGCAAATGGGGGCTAGCAAGAAGATGGTGGCTGAGCCTGCAAGCAGCACAGTGAGGGTTGAGAATTGTGGTGCCCCTGGTTCCTGTGTCTCCAACCCAGCTGCCAGTGAGAGTATAGTGGTATGACTCCCCTACCTATGGCTCCGTGGGTGTTCCTTTTTGGCCTCACCATGTCCTGCGTTCTTGTGTGGGGAGTGGGACCAGCGACCCCGCAGGCTGCCCCGCACGACAACAACCCACCAAGGGCTCAGCAGAGGTAGGCTCTTCAACTGATCTTAAAGATAAGTGTTGTACCAGTCTCCTATCTCCCTCCGGCCCTCTTTCCCACCTTCTCTTCTTAAGTTATTCATAAGCATCTATTAAGCAATGTCTGTGACCAAGATCTGTGCTGTGGACACAGGGAGAAATGGAATACAGTCTCTGCCTCAAGAAGCTCACATTCTAATGGAAAAGAGACAGAGAAAAACAAAACTGCAATTTGAGGTGATGAGACCAAGTAAAGTGAGAAGACAAGGAGTGAGTGACCTGCTCTGGGGTTCCATAGCCATGCTTTCAGCTAGAACCCTCATCAATTAGAAAACAAGTATGAATGGACTGGATTATTTCATCAGAGCTGATGTAGCCAATAGGTTGTGTCCGTGTGAACAGTGCTGACCATCCTGGTAATTAAAAAGGTCCAATACCTCATAGAAGTCTCGAAGTGGACGTGCTTGTGTGGAACAGTGGACCTTAGAAACAAGCCAAGGCACAGTCTGGGGAGAGAAGCTCAGAGAGGCAGGATGTGACTCAGGGAAGAAAGTGAGAAAACAATAAGAGGAAGGGATCAAAGATGATGGCCAATAGTGAGAGAAACTTGCCAAAGTTACTTCTTGGGAAAAGGTTTGGCCTAGGGTCCTTGAGTTTTGTTTTTCTGCTTTTTAAAAGAACAAATAAGATGAACAGGATACAGATGGTGCTATAAGACACCATTGCTGGCTTGTAAATTACTAGAGGATGAAGAATGGGAAGATCTCCCTCTTTAGTCTTCCTCTTCTTCCAGGAAGCCCACCCTCCTTGACCCATTGAATGAAATTTAATGTCTGTTCTCTGTGTTTTCACACTAGCACTCTTGACTTACCCCTGCTATAGCACTGACCACACAGTATTATCAGGCTTCTCTACCTTTGCCCAGCTGACAGCCTCAGACAATTCTATGCGGTGGGGGCTGTCCAGTGCATCGTAGAATGTTTAGCAGCACCCATTTCTGTCCACTAGATGACAGCAGCACCCCCTGAGTTTCAACAACCAAGAATGTTTCCAGGGAGGCAAAATCACCCCCAGTTGAAAACCATAGCTATATTGTCATTGTTTTACCTGCCAAGAGTCTGTGATAATTTTGAATTCAGAGATTATTTTATCCCGAGCAGTGCCAGGGGCATAGAGGTTATTGATTACCATTGGAAGGACAAACTAAAGAATGAATTTTCAGGTTGAGTTTGCGAAAGTGAAGACTGGAATGACAACAGAGACAAAATACTAGTGGAAGTATCTCCCTTATCTCCAAAGTGTGTACCAAGCTTCTAAGTGAGTGTCATATCTATTTCCGAAGGAGGAAAACCCATCTTCCAGTTATCTATAAGAGTCACTAAATTCATGTCTAATTTTGTGTTCTTGTTGATATAATTTTGTGTTCTTGTAAATATAATTCAGATCCTATTGTGTTTGAAAGATGTATGTGTATATGGGGAAGTGAGGTAAGACCCTCCACTGGTTTAACACAAATAATGCAAATATTGGACATTTATAAAAATGTTAATACAGATACTTTGGGCTGGAAACAAGATATGCTAGGAAAACTGACAGCTCAGTAGTTTTGCAGCCCTTGAATTTTCTCTTAATTTTAAAGGGAGGAAAAACCTATTAGAAGACACTGGTGTTTTTTCCATCGTAACTGATTTCTGCTTCAAAGAAAGAAAGACTCTTGTCAGTGGGCATGCATGAACAACAATTCCACAAGACTACATGTCTCCAGAGCATTTCAGAGTTAGTATAATACTTTCATGGCATAGGCTCATGGAGCTCCATGAAGACTATTGGGGGTGGGGGAAGGGTTACAGCTGAATGGGGATGCATGTGTCACCTCAAAGAGAAAGAGCACTGCCTGGGATGAGGCCTAGTTACCAACAGTCTTCTGATTCTCACACTCACTTTTAATCCTCCCTGCTATTCCCTCTGTCTTCTGGGTCATTTCAAAGCCCTGGAAAGGAAAGATTAACTTCTACTTTGGGTGCAAGAGCCTGGTAAACATGGGATTTTAAATGAGAAGGCTTGGATTTGAGTCTCAATTCATTTATTTTCTACCATATGACCTGGGACAAATTGTTAACCTTTCTAAGCATCTGTTTCTTCAATTGAGAAATAGAGAAAATTGAATTGCGTTGTTCTTAGAATTATTGTTGGGAATAATCAGAGTAGTGTTTGAGTAAGGTGATTTGAAAACACTAAAGTCCATACAAAGTTGGAAATCATTTTCATCTTTAGAGCATGACAACAGTTATTGATGTCACTTAGCCATCAAATAGCCACAACAACCAGTTAGAACTATTTCCTCCTTGCACTTATAGTAAAACCTGGAATAATGCAAGAATGGTTTTGGATCAAGAGAGCATTACTAGGACACATCTTTCAGGTTTGGAGACTTCAACAAAGCACAGTGGGAAACCGTTCATAGCCTAAAAGAAAGCAAGTGTTCTGGAGCCTGGACCTCTGAGCAGTGAGGTCATTCTAGGCTGCCCCAGCCCCAAGTCTGTACTTTGTGGTGCTGGATAACACAAGAGCTGCTGGGGTCCAGCCCCAGGTCTGTGCTTTCAGCAGACATGATTGCAGGCCGGGCAGCTTGTTCAGTGACCAATGCTTGTCCATTCCCCCTCACAGTGAGGTGCAACTGGTGGGAGAAAGCAGCTTTGCTAAAAGGCTGAGCACATCTTAACCAGCCAGGCATTGGCCCCTCCAGAATTCTCTGTCCCCAGGTTCAGACAACAGGTCTGAGAGGGTCAGGCCAGAAACCAGGGGGCAGGCACAGCCATGCCCGACTGGCCTAGAGCTAGAGAGCCCCTGCTCCTCCAAGCACTCAACCCTAGGAACTGCTGACAGGGTTGGGACAAGATCAAGTTTCCCATCTCAGTATTCTGAGTGGGGCGTGGAAAGAGCCTCTCAACGCCACTCATACCATTCTCTCCCTAACCAGGTACAGTGTGGTTGGTTACTCAGGCAACAGACATTAGAATGGCAGTATTGTTCCTTAAAATATTGACATGTTTCATTTGTTAAATAGCTGCTATACTGAGTACACACCCCACACACACACATACACACACACACCTTTGTTACCAACCAGCCTCCTACTCTGAGCCCCACAGAACTTTCTGTTCCTGGGAAGTAATGCCAGGCAGAGCAGTAGCTAGAGGACTATGTTCCATCACTATGACCTGCTTTGCTCTGATGGCCAGTGCCCTGCCTGCCTGTTATCAGATACAGCAAATATTACTTCTAAACCTAGGCCTGTCTTTGCTCCAAGATTCATAGTAGAATGAGAAAAGCAGCAGTGGCCCAAAGCTTTCCCAGCCCTGCATTCCCTCCAATATCATGCAAGTTAGGACGTTAGAAGTCTATTACACTGGAAAAGAGGGAAATATCTCCCAGGAGGTCTCCTGACTTTTTTCCAATAATGGAGAGCTAATGAGGAAGTCAGAATGAGTTTTGTATTCCAGCTTCACAATGTCTTGTTTTCCGGGAGATGGAGAACCTGAGGTGTTAAACTGAGGTGGACACTGAGGTGTTAAAGTGAGAGTGGGGAATGGGAGGCTAAGAAGGCATGAGTGGGAATGACTCAGAAGTGGCCAGATTCTGCAGTCACCACGCCTTATCTCTTTGACAATGTAACCACAGAATCAGCTCAAAATGGTCCTATCCTGCCGTGTTTCCCCAAAAATAAGACCTAGCCAGACAATCACCTCTAATGCGTCTTTTGGAGCAAAAATTAATATAAGACGTGGTCTTCTTTTACTATAACATAAGACCCGGTCTTTAAGATAATATAATATACTATGCTATAATATAATATAATGAAATATAATGTAATGTAATATAATAATACCGGATCTTACATTAATTTTTGCTCCAAAAGACACATTACAGCTGATTGTCCAGCTAGGTCTTATTTTCGGGGAAACACGGTGTTTAAGGAGATATTGAGTTGCTTTTCAGAGACAACAGACCAAAACCACAGGGATCACTGTCCTGTGTGCCTAGGATCCAATGTCAGACAATCATTGCTCTATCTATTTTCCAATGGTTTAGCTTAAGTGACAAAGTAAATCTAGTTCCTGCTATTCCAACAGGGCTGGCAACTGGAAGTGAAATTTCCAGTTTTAAGTTGTGATTTGAGACAAATCCCTTAACGTGTCTAAGTCTTGGATTACCATCTATAATTGTCTTACCAATTATGAGGATCCAGTGGACTAAAATTCAGGTAAACCTCTCTAACCAAACTCGCATTGTCCAAAATCTCACTAACTGAGATCAGGAACCAAACAGATTTATATTTTTGAAATAAGTTTCTAAAATAACTCAGGAACTAAACAGATTCAGATTCACTACTCAAACTTTATTAGTGAAAGTATTTTGCAAACTCAAACCCACTAAAAAAAAATGTGTGTTCACTCATTGGGTTATTTAACACATTTTTTTTTTTTTAATTTGAAGTATAGTTTACAGATGATAGCATGTTCAGATTGTAGCAATGGGGTTCAATTAAATTTAGCAAATGTGTGTACATACAAATAATCACCACCATTTCTATCACACCACAGTGTTTCCTTACCCTATTCTTATTTTTCAATGGTGAGCACAGTTCTGATTTCTATCACTTTAGCTTGTTTGCCAGTTTCAGAAATTCATATAAATGAAGTCACCCTGTATGTCCTTTACATATCTGCAGATAGTTTGCTCATTATCTTGTTTCTGAAGTTCATTCATGTTGTTGCATTTACCTATGACTCTATTCCTTTTACTATTGAGTACGAATTCTTTTATGAATATATAACAGTTTATCTTTTCACATGCTGATGGAAATTTAGGTTGTTTCCAGTGAAGGCTATTTTTAAATAAAGTTGCTATGAACATTTTGAAATATGAAATAGGACTTAATTTCTATCGGGTAAATATGTAGGAAAGGAATTAATAGATTACAGGATACATGGATGTATAACTATTTGAGAAAATGCCAGTTAAAAACAAATGTGACATTTTATATTTCCACTAATAAAGTATGAGAGTTCCAGTTGCCCTGTACCCTCATTACTGACTATTTTTATTCTTTTAAATTTTCACCGTGCTAGTAGTATGTTTGAAGTTGTATCTCATTTTGGTTTTAATTTGCATTTTCCTAATTATTGATATTGATTACATTTTATATGCTTAATGAATATTAATATCTCTTCTTTTAAAGTATAGAAATCTTTGGACAATTAAAATGTTTTTGTCTGTTTATTATTGAGTTGGTAGGAGTTCTTTCTATACTCTGGATACAAGACCTTTTACAGATATTGGAAACAAGTGTTGTTTTTTCATTTTCTTAACAGTCTTTTATTGAAGAACAGATGTTTATAATTCTGATGAAATTCAAGTTATCATTTATTGTTCTTTCATTATAAATTAATTGTTTTATTCTTATTGTTGTTGTTCTTGGATAATAAATATTGACTTATGCAAAGCTCCCAGGGATATTTTGCTAGGTTTTATTCTACAAATTTTGTTAAATTATTGCTTGTATTTATTTTTTTAATGACAGATTTGAAATATTTTTTTATATTTTAATTACAGTTGAAATGATATATTATATTCATTTCAGGTGTACAACACAATGATTAGACATTTATATAACTTACGAAATGATTGCCCCAATAAGTACAGTATCCGTCTGACACCATACATAGTTATTATAATGCTACTGACTATATTCCCCATGACTCTAAAAAAACTGCCAATTTGTACCTCTTAATACCCTTCCCCTTTCACTCATCCCCCAAACCCCCCATCTGCCAACCATCAAAATGCTCTCTGTACTGATGAGCGTGTTTCTGTTTTGTTTATTCATTTATCCTGTTCTCTAGGCTTGCACATATAAGTGAAATCATATGACATTAGTCTTTATCTGTATTATTTACTCCACTTGGCACAATACCCTCGAGGTTCATCCATGTTGTTGCAGATGACAAGATTTCATTTTTCTATAGCTGAGTAATATTCCACTGGATATATGTACCACCTCTTCTTTATCCATTCATCCATTTATGGACACCCAGTTTGCCTCCATATCTTGGCTATTACAAATAATGCTGCAATGAACATATGGATGCACATGTCCCTTTTAAGTAATATTTTGGGTTTCTTCAGATAAATACACAGAAGTGGGATTACTGGGTTCTTCTTTGTTTCTTGTTATAGCCTTTGTTTTAAAGTCTATTTTGTCTGGTATAAGTATTCCTATGTAAGTTTTTTCTTTCTTTTTTCAAGAAATAACTTTTCCTTCCTCTACTTTCAGTCTCTTTGGGTTTTCTATCTGAAGTGAGTCTCTTGTAGGAAGGAGTATGTAAGGATTTTGTTTTCGCATCCATTCAGCCATCCTATGTCTTTTGATTGGAGCATTTACAATTTACATTTAAAGTGATTGTTGATAGATATGTAGCTATTGCCATTTTATTACTAATATTTTTATCTTTTTTTGTTCCTTCTTTTTTCTTAAAGAAGTTCCTTTGACATTTCTTGTAATATTGGTTTTGTGGTGATGAAATCCTGTAGCTTTTTCTTGTCTGAGAAGCTCTTTTTCTCCTTAAATTTTAAATGATAGTTTTTCTGGGTAGAGTAATCTTGGTTATAAATCCTTGCTTTTCATCACTTTGAATATTTTGTGCCAATCCCTTCTGGCCTGCAACATTTCTGTTGAGAAATCAGCTGACAGTGTTGTCTGGCTTCAAGGAAGGGGCAGAAGGCAACTCTGTTCAGGCAGGCATTATTTTCATCCTTTGTTGGCCTCCCCACTTCCAACATGCAGTATCTTGGCCTGGGGCCTCTTGAGAAGGACGCTGTTGCAGTCCAAGGTCAGCCACTGCCTGTACTCTACCTGGGGCCACTTGGTATGAGCTACAAAGTGATCTGAATATGGTTGCCACTAGTTCTGGGCTTGGAGGTGCCTGGAAGGGGCAAATCTGTGAACAAAGGAGAGCTACTATTAATGTCAGTCTTGGGGCTGATTAGCAAGAGGTACACATCATACCAAGGCCAGTGCTGCTTGCTTGGGGCTTGAAAATCTTTGAGAGATTTTAGGACAGTCCATTACATGAGCTAAGACATGACATTTTTATGAAAAAGCCACTGGAAGTTGCTTGGGTTTGTCTGCAAGTTGGGTGGGGTGAGGTATCAGGGAGTCACCAGGATGGGTCAAATGGTGTTAGCCAGGTTGATGGAGACTCAAATATGATGGCTGCCCTTATCTGTCCGGACAAAGTTGCCCCTCCAGCCCTCACTTGAAGCCAGACAACAAAGTTCCTCCCCATATGTCATTGGAAACTTCTGAGCTGTTGCCCCTGTGCTGGAGCTCAGAGCGAGTGAGTCCATCAGCGAGCAAGTCCATGTGCAGGCCTTTTAAGAGGAATGCCTGGGACTCCAGCTGCCCACTATCTCATTCAGCCACAATCTGCACTGGTTTTCAAGCCAGAGTTATGCGGACTTCTCTTCCTGGCACTAGAAGCCTGAGCTGGGGAGTCTGGTGCAGGGCTGGGACTCCTTGCTCCTCATGGAGGACCATCATGGCTGAGATATTCCTCTTGAGTATTAACCACCATATGCAGGTATGGGACCAACCCATTCACATCTCTGCCTCTCCTACTAGTCTCAAGGTGGCTTCTTCTGTATATCCTTAGTTATAGTACTTATGTTCAGCTAGACTTCAGACGATTCTCAATGATGGTTATTCTGTATTTTAGTTGCAATTTTGATGTGGTCATGAGAGGAGGCCAGTACAGCTTTCACCTACTCTGCCATCTTGACTGGAACCAAATTATTGTTTGTATTTAGATGCCGTGTTTCCCCAAAAATAAGACCTAGCCAGACAATCAGCTCTAATGCATCTTTTGGAGCAAAAATTAATATAAGACCCAGTATTATATTATATTATATTATATTATATTATATTATATTATATTATATTATTGCATTGCATTGCATTACATTACATTACATTATATTATACCCGGTCTTATATTATAGTAAAATAAGACCGGGTCTTATATTAATTTTTGCTCCAAAAGACGCATTAGAGCTGACTGTCTGGTTAGCTCTTATTTTCAGGAAACACAGTATGTGATTCATCTCAAATTACTTGTCTACATTTGTATGACATAGGGATAAATGTTTGCTTTTTTTCTGAAAGGATCTTCATTTGATCCAGTACCATTTCTTGGAAAGACTGTTTCCCATTGAATTACCTTGGTACCCAGGTGTAGGTGTGTTTTTGGATATACTATTCTGATCCATAGATCCATTCATCTATTCTAATTTAACTTATTAATTGTTGTAGTATATTAAAAATTAGTACATAAATTTTAAAGTCAAGTAGCCAATTTAGCCAACTTGATCCTTGTTTTTTGTATTGGCTATTCTAGTTCTATACCAGAGATGCCAAAAATGTGTATACAAGTGGACACTTTGGTCAACGTTGCTCAAGCAGTAGTTTGCCATAATCAGAAGTGTATGGATGCTGATGGTAACCACTTTGATCACCTCTTGCAATTGCAGAAGTCAAATATGACTTGTATTCATCTTTTGTTAACAGTATATATTAAGTATTACAATTTTAATAGTTTTTTTTTTTTTTTCCTTTCTTAAAATGTGTATACATTTCTTTTTGGCACCCTCTGTATTTGATATATCGGCATTTCTTTATAAATTTAGTAATAAGCTTCTCTAGTTCTATAACAAAAAAGAATTGCTGCTATTTTGGTTGAAGTGGCATCCAAATTCTGGTTGATTTGGGGAAACTTGACAGCTTAACAAAATTGATTCTTCCAATTCATGGACATGTTATATTTCTCCGTTTTATTTATTTATTTATTTATTTATTTATTTATTTATTTATTTATTTATGTGTGTTACACAGGGAATCCATTTTTTAATTATAGCTGTTCAACTTGTAACTTCAAGGGTAGAGATCAAGGGGAACCCCTCATGCTTCCATGTTTCTAACATCCCTAATCCATGACATTTTATAGGCAAATAATGTATTATTGAATTTTTTATATTATTGCTGCCATATGTTAAATGTTTGTGTTAATCCAAAATTCATATGTTGAAACTCTAATCCCCAATGTGATGATATTTGGAAGTTGGGCTTTTTTAAATTATTATTAGTTTCAGGTGTACAAAACAATGTAATAGTTAGACATTTATCAATGATATCCCTCACAGAGTGATAAACCCCCTGCCCCTATTTACTACCCCTCTGACATTGCATACAGCCATCACATTTTCACTGTCTCTATTCCTAATGTTGTACTCCACTTCTTATGAATATATATAAAATTGTAGTTGACATTCATTATTGTTCAGCTTCAGCTTCAGGTGTATGGTGCAGTGATCAGGCATTTACATCATCTCTGAGCTGGTTTCCCTATATATTTCTCCATTTTGTTTGTCTTAATTTTCTCCAAGCAAAGCTTTGTAGAGATTTTAGTGTAAAGATCTTTCATATTTGAATGAAATTTATTTCTAAGTATCTTATGTATTTTTTAAAGTTTATTGGGGTGACAACTGTTAACAAAGTTTCAATTCTATAATACATTTTCTATATATTACATTGCATAAACATTGGAACACATATGTTTTTATGGGTAAAAGTTTTCAGTTTTATTTTTCTTAGTCGTTGAAAATTATTTATTAAAAGTATTATGTCATTATTATTGTACTATTTTATTTTTTATTTATTTTTGTTTTTTTAATTAAAGTTTACTGGGGTGACAATTATTAGTAAAGTTACATAGATTTCAGGTGAACAATTCTGTATTACATCATCGATAAATCCCATTGAGTGTTCACCACACAGAATCAGTTCTCCTTCCATCATCATATATTTGATCCCCTTTACCCTCATCTACTTCCCCCTTCCCCCCTTACTCTCTGGTATACACTAAACTATTGTCTGTGTCTATGAGTTTTTGTTTCTCATTTGTTTATCTTGTTCTTTTCTTGTTTTTGGTTTATATACCACATATCAGTGAAATCATATGGTTCTCAGCTTTTCCTGTCTGACTTATTTCGCTTAGCATTATAATCTCAAGATCCATCCATGTAGTCACAAATGGTCCTGTTTCATCTTTTCTTACTGCTGAATAGTATTCCATTGTGTACATATACCACAACTTCTTTATCCACTCATCTATTGAAGGACATTTTGGTTATTTCTATGTCTTGGCCAGTGTAAATAAATCTGCAATGAACATTGGAGCACATGTGTCTTTATGTGTAAATGTTTTCAGATTTCTTTGGTAGATACCCAGGAGAGGGATTGCTGAGTCATACGGTAGTTCTATTCGTAATTTTTTGAGGAACCTCCACATTGCCTTCCATAAAAGTTGCATCAGTCTGCATTCCCACCAACAGTGTATGAGGGTTCCTTTTCTCCACAGCCTCTCCAACGCTTGTTACTATTTGTCTTGTTGATGATAGCCATTCTAACTGGGGTGAGGTGATATCTCATTGTGTTTTTATTTGCATTTCTCTGATGATTAGTGATGCTGAGCATTTTTTCATATGTCTATTTGCCATTTGTATGTCCTCTTTGGAGAAATGTCTCTTCAGATTGTCTGCCCATTTTTCAATTGGGTTGTTTGTTTTTTTGTTGTTGAGTTGCATGAGTTCCTTGTATATTTTGGATATTAGTCCCTTATTGGACGCACTGTTTGCAAAAATCTTCTCCCATTCAATTGGTTGCCTCTTTATTTTGTCAATGGTTTCTTTTGCTGTGCAGAAGCTTTAAAGTTTGATACAGTCCCATTCATCTATTTTAGCTTTTACTTCCCTTGCCTTTGGAGTCAAATTCATAAAATATTCTTTGAACCCAATGTCCATAAGTTTAGTACCTATGTTTTCTTCTATGCAGTTTATTGTGTCAGGTCTTATGCTTAAGTCTTTGATCCATTTTGAATTAATTTTGGTACATGGCGACAGATAGCAATCCAGTTTCAGTCTTTTGCAAGTGGCTTTCCAATTCTCCCAGAACCATTTGTTGAAGAGGATGTCCTTTCTCCGTTGTATGTTTTTGGCTTCTTTATTGAAAATTATTTGTCCATATTTGTGAGGGTTTATTTCTGGGTTCTCAGTTTCATTCCATTGTTCTGTGTGTCTGTTTTTTCTGCCAATACCATACTATTTTGATTATTGTTGTCCTGTAGTATAAGTTGGAGTCAGGAACTGTGATACCTCCAGCATTGTTCTTTTTTCTTGGATTGCTTTTGCTATTCAGTGTCTTTTGTGGTTCCATACAAATCTGAAGATGTTTTGCTCTACTTCTTTTAAAAATGCCATTGGGATTTTGAGGAGGATTGCATTAAATCTGTATATTGTTTTGGGTAATATGGCCATTTTAATGATGTTGATTCTTTCAATCCATTAACATGGAATGTCTTTCCATTTCTTTGTGTGTTTTTCAATTTCTTTTGAAAATGTCCTGTAGTTTTCAGTATATAGGTCTTTCATATCCTTGGTTGTTTATTCCTAGGTACTTTATTCTTTTTGTTGCAATAGCAAAAAGAAATATTTCTTTTATTTCTTTTTTTGAGATTTCATTTTTAGTATATAGGAATGCAGTGGACTTTTGCACATTCATTTTGTAGCTGGCAACTTTACTGTATTGGTTTATTGTTTCTAATAGGTTTTGGTAGAGTCTTTAGGGTTTTCTATATATAGCATCATGTCATCTGCAAAAAGTGACAATTTCACTTCTTCATTCTCAATTTGGAATCCTTTTATTTCTTTTTCTTGCCTGATTGCTCTGGCTAGGACTTCCAGTACTATGTTGAAAAGCAGAAGTGATAGGGGACAGACCTGTCATGTTCCTGAATGTAGAGCAAAGGGCTTCAGTTTTCAACATTAATTATGATATTAGTTGAGGGTTTGTCCTATATGGCCTTTATTGTGTTAAGGTATTTTTCTTCTATACCTATTTTATTAAGTGTTTTAATCAGAAATGGATGTTGTAGTTTGTCAAATGCTTTTTCTGCATCTATTGACATAATCGTATGATTTTGTTCATGTGGTGTATCACATTTATTGATTTGTGTATGTTGAACCATCTTTGTGTCCCGGGGATGAACCCAACTTGGTTGTGATGTATAATCTTTTCAATGCGTTGTTGCATTGGATTTGCTAGAATTTGGTTAGGATTTTTGCATCTGTATTCATCAGAGATATTGATCTATAATTTTCTTTTTGTGTGTTATCCTTACCAGGTTTTGGATTAGGTTGATGTTGGCCTCATAAAATGAGTTAGGAAGTATTGTCTCTTCAATTATTTGGAAGAGTTAGAGTAAGACAGATATTAGATCCTCTTCGAATGTTTGGTGACTGTTATGTCTTCTAGTTGTATAGTCCCCTTTATCTTTATGAAATATCCACCTTTGTCTCTTGTTACCTTTTTTATCCTGAAGTCTGTTTTATCTTATATCAGTATGGCTACACTGATGTTCTCTGGATACCATTTGCTGGGAGTGTCAATTTCCACCTTTTCACTTTGAGTCTATATTTGTCCTTGTAGCTTATTTGTGTCTCTTGGAGACAGCATATGGTTGGGTTTAGTTTTTTGATCGAATCTGCTACTTTGTGTCTTTTTATTGGTGAGTTCAGTCCATTTACATTTAGGGTGATTATTTATATGTGAGACTTTCCTATCATTCTATCTTTGATTTTCTATTAGGACTGTGTCTTCATTGTTTCTTTGCCTTTTTGTTGGTGTCTGTTATTTCAGTGTGGTGTATTCTATGATTTTTCCATCTGTTTTTTCTTTTATTATTTTATATATTTCAGTTCTGGATTTTTTTTTTTTGAACATTTACCATTAAGTTTAAAAGAAAGTTTTATATTTAGAATATCCCAATTTTTTCAGCATGCTTACTTTCTCCATTCCGTTATGTCTGTTCAGACCTTTACTCTTCCCCCTTTTATGTTTTTGTTGTCACAAGTTATCCCTATTTATGCTGTGAGTTGATTCCTGCACTGCAGTAGCAAATTGTGTTTTTCCTCTTTTTCTTTAAGTGTTGTTTTCTTCTTCTTTACCCTGTATGTTATGTTTAAGTGTATAGTGTCTTATTTGGTGTAGGGGTTGCCATTTCCTGCTTCCTCCTGTCTGTTCATAATATTACTCATGGTTTTGTATTCTTTTGCTTTTTTGTTTAAGGTCGAATAACCTCCTTCAGTATTTCTTGTAGTGCAGGTTGTGTTTTAGAAAATTCCCTCAGCTTCTGTATGTCTGGAAAGGTCTTTATTCCTCCTTCATATCTAGAGGATATCTTTGCTGGATATATTATTCTTGGCTCATAATTTCTCTCTTTCAATAGTTGGAATGTTTCATTCCTCTCCCTCATGTCTTGTAGAGATTCTGCTGAAAAATCTGATGATAATCTATTGGGCTTTCCTTTGTAGTTTACCGTCATCTTTTCCCTAGTTGCCTTGAGGATTCTTTATTTGTCGTTAAATTTTGACAGCTTCAATACAATGTGCCTTGGAGCAACCTGTTGGGGTTGAGGTAATTAGGTATTCTATTTGCTTCTTGGATTTGAGGATCCAGTTCTTTCCACAAGTTTGGGAAGTTCTCATCAACTATTTGTTTGGATATACTCTCTGTTCCCTTCTCCCTTTCTTCTCCTTATGGTATGCCCATTATTCTTATATTGCTATTTCTGATGGAGTCAGAAAGTTCTTGTAGAGTTCTTTCATTTCTTTTAACTCTGAAGTCTCTCTCTTCTTCCATTTTTGTCATTTCCATATTTCTATCTTTGATGTCACTGATTCTTTCCTCCATCTGTTCAGCTCTATTACCTTAGCTGGCTATTTCATTCTTCATTTCTTTTATTGAATTCTTAGTCTCCAGAAATTCTATTTGGTTCTTTTTTAAAGTTTCAATCTCTTTGGTAAAATGTTCGTTTTGTTCTCTGATTATGTTTCTGAGTTCATTAAACTGCCTTTCTATGTTTTCTTGCATCTCATTGAGTTTTTTCAGAACTGCAAAAATTTCTTGAAATCTCTGTAATTTAAGTCACATATTTCCTGTGTCTTTGAGTTCATTTTCTAGAGACTTTTCATTTTCTTTCTGAGCTGCCTTGTTACCTTGGTTATTCATGGGAATTTGTGAATTATTATTTCTCTTCCTAGGCATCTACAGGAGTGATTTCTGCAACAGGTTGGTATGAAGAGGTCTTTCCTTTTCTTTCTAATAGGTATTTGTAGAATGTTTTGTTTTCTTTTCAACTGCAGCCTTTAATTCTCTCTCACACTGAAGTGTTATATTTTCTCTGTACTATTCTGCCTTATCACACAATGGGGGGATTCCCTTGGAAGGTGGGCTTCTCCTCTGTGAGCCGGTTGCCTGGTTCTCAGGGTATTACCTCTGTTGGAGGATGTGGAAAGCTTCTGAAGTTCCGAAGCTCTTCCTGCACCACATTCAGGGCCTGTGTGTTTCAGTGATCTTGTTTACTCCTGCAGGGATCCACCCAGATAGGTGGGGGTGGAGGCAGGGTGAGTTGTTAGAGGTCATTGTGAGCAATGGTGGCTACCACCAGACTACCCATCCTGCACCCAGACCTCCCTCTGGTTCACTGGAACTAGTTGGGCTGTGCGTCCTTGGCTATGGGCCACAGTTCTCAGAACTGCAAATATTGTGTTCTTTTGATCTGACACTCCTACTGTTCTGCTTCTAGCAATGGGCAGGTGGGGGTGGGGCAAGACCTGGGAGGGTGGGAGGGATCAGCCAGGCTCTGATCCTAAGCCTTCCATCCTCTGCTTGGCAGTGAGGACTTAAAACTCCCTTTTCACCCTTCTTCTCTCAGTCTTTGTTCTGAGGTCACTGCTGTCAGTGTTGGGTTCAGCTGTATTGTATGTTGATCCCTCAGGCAGAACTGTGGGCCATAAGGGGAGTGCTAGCAGTCCAAATTCTTCACTCTCCTGTGGCTGCAGTAGCTCTGGAATGCAGGAAGCTCAGAGCAGGGAGTTCTGGTCTGCTCCTGCACTAGCAAGGCCCAAGTCTCTGCACTTCCCACTTCCCTTCTCCCCGGCTCGCCTAGTTTGCCCAATTTTAGATGATTTATGTTGTGTACCTCTTATTCTTGCCTATCTGCTGTGTAAGGAGTCCTTTGTGGAATTATAGTTGTTCAATTTGTTGTAAATTCCAGGGGAGATTTCAAGAGGCTCACCTCATGCCACCATTTCTATGACATTATACCCAATCTTAAGTTTTTATGTTACTATACACAACATTTAAAATATTGTTTTCAGCTTTTAGTGTTTAAAAATACAGTAGATTTGTGTGTCCTGAAACTTTGCTAAACTCATTAATTAGTTTTAGTAGTATTTATGGATATGCAGTGATTTTCTACATTAACAAACATGATGTCTATGAATAAAGACTGTTTTATTCTTCATTTACATACTTTAACTTTTATTCTTGCTTGTGTATATTATTGTATAAAGATGACAGAAGGAGAAAAAGAGCACAGATGGTCATTCATTGGGGAATTTATATGATTCAGGCCAATGATGCATATCACTTCCACTCACATCTCTCCTGTGAGCACACCTATACTGTGCAGGAGGCTGGGTCATGTCATCTAGATCTCTGTCCAAAATAAAGAGACCACTGACTTGATAAGTAGCCAGACAGTCTATGCTACAATGAGACTGAGACCATAAAAGCAGTAAATTTACAAAATAATTTGAGTTTAATGATGAGTTATGTGAAGAAAATGAAGTGTGTATGTGTGTGTCTGTGTTATATATGTGGTTTCTGTGTGCTTGGGCAATTCTGAATCCATAATCATATCTCTGAGATTTTCACCTGACTGTAGGTAAGGCTTTTACTGACTCCTGGGAAGAGATCTTTCCAGAACTCCATGCTTAAAAGGCCCCATAAAACTATTGAAGTAATGCTGTTCCCATGGAGGTGCATTTGTCTTTTGTGGACCATAAGCACAAAGTTTCTTTGAGAATTGATGTCTTTACGGAGAATGGTGATATTTAGTCAGGATTTCAGTTTTCACTACTTCTTTCTCAAATACATTCCAGTCTGGTAATGGTCTAACTTTTCATTCCCACTCATACTTTTTCCTAGAAAATTCACATTACAGTCCATGGATCCACCAACACAGTGTGCAGAAGCTGATCTAAATAGCAAGATTTAGGTGGACACAAACATTCAATATACAGCACTAAATTTGAAGGCTTAAATGTTTTGTCTTTCTTTTTTTCAGTTCATTTTATTTCTATTTAAGTGTTCAAAAATAATTTGCTTTTTATTCAAGTGTTTTTTTCTTGTATATATTTAAGGTATGTAACTCGATGACTTTATATACATACATACACATTGTGAAATAATCACTACAATCAAGCTAATTAACATGTATCGCAGATATTTGTGTCCTCCGAAGACTCTATGTTGAAGCGCTAATCCCCAGTTATGGTATTTAGATGTGAGGGTGTTTAGGGGGTAATTAGGTTATGAGGGTGGGGTCTTTACGATGAGTGCCTGTCATGCCAGGTGGCATGTGGGATTTCAGCTCCCGCTCCCCATATAAGAACGCAGGGTATGGTGAGGTCAAAAAGAAACACCCATGGAGCCATAGATAAGGGAGTCAAACCACTATATTCTCGCTGGCAGCTGGGTTGGAGACACAGGAAGCAGGAGCCACACTATCCGCAACCTGCCTTCCACTTCTCTGCAATCCGCAACCCGCACTCCGCCGTGCTAACTGCAATCCACGCTTGCCAGCCACCATCTTCTTGCTAGCCTCCATTTGCTGCTAGCGTAGCCACAGCAGTTATATTAGTGCCCAATGGCTCACTGGTTACAGCTGACAGCCAACTCGCCATAGCTGAAGGCCATCCAATCACAGCTGATGGCCATTTACTACCTGAGGCAGCACCTTTCCATATGAGGCTGAGAGCCTGGAAACTGCACTCCTGGTTCTGTCCCCAAAGTGCCCTTATAAGAGACAAAAAGGAGCTTGCCTCCTCTCTCTGCATTGCAAAGGACACAGCCAGAAAGTATTTATCTGCCCATCAGGAAGAATGTCCCTCCAGGAACAGAATCAGCTGGCAACTGGACATTGAATTTCCCAGCCTCCAGAACTGTGAGAAATAAATGACTGTAATTTATGTAAAAAGAAAACAGAAAACAAAAAGGAAGTGATAATGAGATTGCCTCCTTCCATTTCAGCCCCCACCTTCCAAACTTTCTCCTGACCTCCTTCTCACATATCAACACAACACTGGATTCCAAAGCAAATCAGCACTAAAACTAAGAGAAGTAAATAGTTCTGACAGGCTAGGGGTGAAATTTTGACCCCAAGAATTCAGTCTTTGTAAATATTCTCAAAGATTGAGAAAAATTTTGTCTAAATACAAATGTTATTTTAAAAAAAAAGAAAAATTAAAAACACTGTCCTGATATTAACTCATAAAACACTGCATTTAGACCCTCAGTAATAATACGTCAGGATATAGATAAATAGAAAACCCAGTAGGTTCTCTAATAACAAGATTACAGGACACATTTTCTGAAGATATCAGAACTTCAGCATTTAAATTTTTCAAAAATTTTTATTCAATTCATTAGTTATTCATAACTAGGTTGAAATGTCTCACACACACACACACACACACACACACACACACACAGGAATACCTGCCACTGAACGCAGCACAAAGATTCCTTCTCCCTGGAGATAGGAGTTCTCTGAGCACAGACCAAGAGGCTTGGTGCTCAGTGAAACTGAATGATTAAATTGAATGAGCATGTTTGTGCAGTGCCTCACAAGGTAGTGGTGTAGAAGTTTTTTCTGCGAGTGAATGCCAGGATCATGTCTCGTGAAACCAATGAATGGAAGCAAGGACCAAAGAGAGGTGAGGAGTTGTAAAAGAGGATAGTTTATTAAAAGTAAAGAATAAAGAGTCACAGCTCTCAGAATGAGAGGGGATCCCTACCGGGTTGCCCAGTGAGTGAGGCAAAATTTTTTACTTTTATACCTTCCCTTGCCTGCTTGGGGAAGGGGGCTGCCACCTTCTAATGAAATTCTATCAGGTTTGTCCTGTTTGCCTACCCTAAAGGGATTAATGAACCCATTCCTATCTATCAGATTGGCTCCTTTGTCCAGCCAAAAGGGATTTTGAGATAATTTATTAACCTCAAGGCATGTTCTCATGTCTTTGTCCTGGAGTGAAGGAGACATTCCAGGATTTGGAGTTTCAGGATATGGCTGCCTTTTGTTTATTCTACCAGGGACCTCCCTGTTTACCTAACAACATACTAACTAACCGGTCTCAGTAGCAAATACTGACATCTCCCCAGGCCCTGCTCAATCCTCAATCCTTGAGAACCTTTTGGTGAGCAGTGGTTCTACAAAACTTTCACACGGCAAGGAGAAGCTGGTGGGGGTTAGGGGGGACAGCAATTTCTGCCCTTCACACCAAGTGCAGCCTTCAGGTGAGTTTTTTCCTTTATCTTGTGCATGTCTGTATACTTTTTCAATCTCTGGGGAGGAGAAATGTGGACACTTCCTTTAAACTTTAATAATGGCACCTGTTGGCAGGAAGAACTTCCCTGAAGAACATGACCCCCGGTGTCTGAGGCTTGTCCTTGGTTAGGTGTGTGATATGGGGTCAGTTTCTTAATCTGAGCATCAGATTACAATCTGTAAAATAGAAGCCTAGTGAAATTCTACCTCTCTGTCTCAAATAAAATTATGTAAGTGAAAATACTGTCAGTGCAAATTTTGAGAACCTCCAGTGATATTTTAACAAACACAGGTGAGACCCCTTACATTGCTCTACATTAAACATAACTCAGTTACTGGAAATCATCAGCCAGTCTGCATCACTTTCTTCTTCTGAACAGAGAGAATGCAAACAAACCAATAAGGAGTTATTGCCCCGTTTATTAACAGGGCAATCATCCTATGCTTCTTCATCATGTGTTTCAAAACCCCCCAAAGAAAATAAGTGTTATCTATGTTATATTTTAAACCTATGCAACTGTTTCCTTGCTCATTTATTCATTTATTATTTATTCATCAAAATGTAAGAAGCATTGATTATAAGCCACGTACTAGCAATTTCCGTCCTAGGTGCTGGGATAGAAGGAGAAAGTTTAGAGAAATAGAGAATACAGTAATAAAGACATAAATCAAGAAGTTCATAATATAGTAAACTATATGTAAACTAACATAATTCATCCCAATAAGTTCAACCTCATATAGTAACTTGTTGTAATTGAGGGATAGAAGAAGTTGACAGCAGAACTTTCAAGACCGAAAAGCAATATTTTGCCAAGGAATGAAAAGGGTGTTGAAGGGGAAGGTAGTGGAGATATAAAAAACAGAATGTGCAAAGGCACAGAGGAGGAGACTGAAAACTGGCTCTGGCTGGGGATATTGAGGCCCTCAATGTGAGGACTGGTGGCTTTCCCAAAATGACCTTCTCCCCTCTAAAAACATTCATCTTTCCTTCCTTTGAGGGAGAGTGTATCTCTTACTACAGAGGCAGAAAAATGCCAGAAATTCCATTCCAAGCCTCCCTTACATATACGTCATTGGAACAACACTGTGTGCTGACCAATAGGACCTGAGCTAAAAGCTTACTGGGAAGTTCTGCGGTGTTTATTCCTTGATAAAAGGTTGCCAAAGTGGAAATGCCCTTCTTCTTTATTAGAGATGGGGCCACTCCTAGATGAGACACTGGAAACTGCAAACATGAAGGAAGGTGTCTGCAGCCTCTGAGAATGGCAATGCAGAAAAGAAGAATGTGGGCAGTCCAAGATGTCATTATTTAGTGGCTGAACTACCTCTAGAATTACCCTACATCCAGAGTTAATTTTACTATAGGCAAGAAGTTGAGGGTCTTTTTAGTTTTTGTTTTTGGATATTCAGTTGTTCAAGCACCATTTGTTGAAAGGTTCTTTCTTTCATAGAATTAATTTTTCACTTTTGTCAAAAGTCAGTTGGACTAATATAAGTGAGTCTAATTCTGGATGCTTTAATCTGTTCTATTTGTCTCTATCTCTTCACCAATACTATACAGTCTTGATTACTATAGCTATATAATGTCTTAAAATTGAGTACACTGACTCTTCTCACTTTATTTTTTTACTTTAAAATTGTTTTAGCTATGATAATGACTCTAATTTTTCATATAAATTTTACAATAATATTGTTTATGTCTAAAATCATTTTGATGAGCACATGTGCCAAGGTCTGGGATTAGGTCTTCTCATGAATTCTGGAGCAGTTACCAATTTAAAGCCTCCCTGCAAGGATTCAATATATAAAAGTGATGTCAGAAACATGGATGTATGAGGAGTTCCCCTTGATCTCTCCTCTTGAAGTTACAACAAGTTGAACAGCTATAATTCAATGAAGAATTCCTTTGCAACACACAAACACACCTGAGAAATCCACAGATTAAAACTTCTGAAAGTGGGTGAATTGGGAAAGAGAGAAAGAAGAAGAGCAGAGACAAATGCGAGGACACAGTCTGGAGCTCACTGCCATGGATGCAGCTCAAAGTTCACTGTGGGTCCCAGGAGAAATGAGAATTCAGGCTGCAAGTGTATTCTCTGTGGCCCTGAGCATTCCTGGCTGAGTGATCAGCAAATAATATGTCTGAACCCAGTGATGGGACAGAAACCAAATAGAGAAGTGTGACAGCCCTAACTGCCAGGCAGAAAACAAAGCCACAGAGCCTGGCTGCCACCACCCTTGTCCCATAGCTTGTTTACTTGCACCCTCCCAGAGATAATAACAGACCCTGGAAAAAACTGTACCAATCAATGTTGGGTTACAGAGCATAGTATCTACAGCCCTGAGAATTGGATAGACAGTTACTGAGTAGCAGACAAACATTATGGCTAATACCAGTGACAAGGGTGGAGATATAGAGGTGAGGCAGCTGTGGTTGGCAGTTGCCATTACGCACAGAACAAAGCCACAAACACATCAGTGCCTTCTCCCAACACACCCCACACCCATCTTTCCAGCTGATTCCAGTAAAGTCACCTAAAACTTTTCCAGAAATGCAGCACTACACTTGGCTGCAGGGGCAGCACTGGGATTTCAAAGGTTCAGAACCCCATCACCCACCATATTATTCCACAAGGATGGTGCCCTGAGACAAAGGTGACCTGCTCACAGAGGAGACACCCACCTCCCCAGGGAATCTTCCACCCAGAGAAGCTGGAACAGGACAAGGGAAACTAAAATGTTCCAGTGCCACTTATTAGAAAACAAAAGAAATGCCTCTTCATATCAACCTGCTGCAGAACTCATCCTGTAGATGCCTAGGAGAAGAAATGATCCATCAATTACCATGAACAAAGAAGGTAACAAAGCATCTCAGAAAGAAAATGAAAAGTCTCCAGGAAACACACTTAAAGACATGGAAATATGTGACTTAAATGACAGAGAATTCAAGATTTCAGTTTTGAAAAAATTCAATGAGATGAAAGAAAACTCAGATAGGCAGTTTAATGAACTTACAAATAGCAACAAACAAAATGAATATTTTACCAAAGAGATTGAAATTAAAAAAAAAAAAAAAAAGAATTAACCAAATAGAAATTCTGGAGCTTAAAACTTAATAAAAGAGATGTAGAATTAAATAGCAAGTTTAGGAAATAGAGCTGATCAGATGGAGGAAAGAATGAGTTATATCAAAGAGAGAAATATGGATTTGATGTAAATGGGAGAAGAGAGAGACTTAAGAGTTAAAAAAAAAGAAAGAACTTTACAAGAACTATCAGACTCCATCAGAAAAAAAACAGTATAACAATAATGGATATATAGAGACATCATCAAAATGGCAGCGTGAGGTGAGCCTCTGTAAATCTCCCCTGGAATCTACAACAAATCTACAACTATAACTCCACAAAGGACTCCCTGCACAGCAGACAGGCAAGACGATGAGACCCACTACTTAATTCACCTAAAATGGGCGAATCGTGTGAGCGGGGGAGGAGGGAAAGGAGAATTATGGGGATGGAGCCGCACGGGCACAGGACGCAGACTTAGCTCAGTGCTCTGACCTCGCTGCATCCTGAACTACCAGAGCTGCGGGAGAGGGAAGAACTCGGACTGCTAGGGTTCTGTTTATGGTCCACAGGGCTGAGGGGACAGCATGTAACAAGGCTGAACCCAATGCTCATGGCAGAGACCTCAGAGAAAAGACTGAGGGAAGAAGGCTGAAAATGGTGGTTTAAGCCCTTACTGTGGAGCAGAGAATGGAAGCCTTAGGCACTGAGATTAGCTGGCCCCTCCATACCCTCCCAGACCTCGCCCCACCCCCACCTGCCTAGTGCTAGAAGCGGAATACTAGCAGTGTGAGATCAAAAGAACAGAATATTTGTGGTTCTTTTGTCTGAGGAACTGTGGTCCTCAGACACATATTTGCAGCCCAACTAGTTCCGGCAAAGGGAAGGGAGCTGTGGAAACAGGACTGGCTGTGGTGGTGGGCGCCACCATTGTTCTGGGCCACTTCTCACAACTCACCCCATCCCTGTCCCCACCTGTCTGAGAGGATCGCTGCAGTAGTAAACAGAACTGCTGAAACCAAAGCGCTCTGAATCTGGTACAGGAAGAGCTTTGGAACTTCAAAAGCTCTCCACATACCCACATGGACACTGCACCCTGTGACCCAGGTGAACTATTAACGGAGGCGAAGCCCATCTCCCAGGGAATTCCCCCATTGTTTGAGAAGCTGGAATAATGCAGAGAAAACATAGCACTACCGTGTGAGAGAGAAAAAAAAGGCTGCAGTAGGAGAGAAAATAAAACATTATACCAACAAGTAGTGGAAAACAAAAGAAAGACCTCCTCCTATCAACCTGTTGCAGAAGGCACTCCTGTAGATGTCTAGGAAGAAAAATAATAAATCAGTAACTGCCATGAATAACCAAGGCAACAAGACAGCTCAGAAAGAAAGTGAAAAGTATCCAGAAAAGGAACTTAAAGATATGGAAATATGTGACTTAAATGACAGAGAATTCAAGATTGCAGGTCTGAAAAAACTCAACGAGATGCAAGAAAACACAGAAAGGCAGTTTAATGAACTCAGAACCACAATCAAGGAATAACATGAATGTTTTACGAAAGATGTTGAAATTTTAAAAAAGAACCAAACAGAATTTCTGGGGATTAAGAACTCAGTAGAAGAAATGAAGACTGAAATAGCCAGCTTAAGTAGTAGAGTTGACCAGATGGAGTAAAGAATTAGCGACATCAAAGATAGAAACCTGGAAATCACATGGATAGAAGAAGAAAGAGACTTGAGACTTAAAAGAAATGAAAGAACTTTACAAGAACTTTCTGACTCCATCAGGAAGAGCAATATAAGAACAATGGCCATGACAGAAGGAAAAGAAAGAGAGAAGGGAACAGAGAATATATTCGAAAAAATCCTCAATGAGAACTTCCCAAACTTGTGGAAACAACTGGATCCTTGAATCCAAGAAGCAAATAGAGCACCTAATTACCTCAATCCCAACAGGCCTTTTCCAAGGCACATTGTATTGAAGCTGTCTAAAATCAACGACAAAGAAAGAATCCTCAAGACAGCCAGGGAAAAGAAGACGATAACCTACAAAAGAAGCTCATTAGATTATCATAATATTTTAAAGCAAAACTCTATAAGCCAGAAGGGAGTGGAACCAAATATTCAAACTATTGAAAGAGAGAATTATGAGCCAAGAATAATATATCCAGCGAAGATATCCTTTAAATATGAAGAAGGAATAAAGACCTTTCAGACATACAGAAGCTGGGGAACTCCCAATCAGGGAGCACCGAAATATACCAAACAACTAATAACAGAACTAAAAGGAGAAATTGACCAAAACACAATTATACTAGGGGACTTAAATACATCATTGACATCTATGGATAGATCATCCAAACAGAAAATAAATAACGAAATATCAGGCTTAAATGACACATTAGATGAAATGGACATAAATGACATATATAGAACACTTCATCCTAAAACATCAGACTATATATTCTTTTCTAGTGTACATGGAACATTCTCAAAGATAGACCATATATTGGGACATAAAATCAGCCATAAAATTGAAGAAAAGACAGTACTCCCTAGCTCATTTTATGTGGCCAACATTACCCTGATACCAAAACCTGGTAAGGACAACACAAAAAAAGAAAACTACAGACCAATATCTCTGATGAATACAGATGCAAAAATCCTAAAGAAAACTCTAGCAAATCGAATACAACAATGCACTAAAAAGATCATTCATCACGACCAAGTGGGGTTCATCCCGGGGCACAAGGATGGTTCAACATCCGCAAATCCATCAATGTGATACATCACATAAACAAAATAAAGGACAAAAACCATATGATCATATCAATTGATGCAGAAAAAGCATTTGACAAGATACAACATCCATTTATGATTAAAACACTTGATAAAATAGGTATAGAAGGAAAATACCTTAACATAATAAAGGCCATATATGACAAGCCCTCAGCTAATCTCATAATTATTGGTGAAAAACTGAAGCCCATTGCTCTAGGTTCAGGAACACAACAGGGCTGTCCCCTATCACCTCTCCTTTTCAACATAGTGTTGGAAGTCCTTGCCAGAGCAATCAGGCAAGAGAAAGAAATAAAAGGCATCCAAATTGGGAATGAAGAAGGTAAATTATCACCTTTTGCAGATGACATGGTGCTATATATAGAAAATCCTAAAGACTCCACCAAAAAGCTATTAGAAACAATCAACGAATACAGTAAAGTTGCTGGCTACAAAATCAACGTACAAAAGTCCATTGCATTCCTATGTACTAACAATGAAATCTTGGAAAAAGAAATACAAAAAAATTTTTTTTTGCAATTACAGAAAAAAAAGAATAAAATACCTTGGAATAAACTTAGCCAAGGATGTGAAAGACCTATATGCTATAAACTATAAGACATTTTTGAAAGAAATTGAAGAAGACACAAAGAAATGGAAAGACATTCCGTGTTCATGGATTGGAAGAATCAACATAGTTAAAATGGCCATACCCAAAGCAATATACAGATTTAATGCAATTCCCATCAAAATCCAAATGGTGTTTTTTTAAAAAAAATAGAACAGAAAATCATCAGATTAGTTTGGAACAACAAAAGACCCCGAATAGCCAAAGCAATGTTAAGAAAAAAGAACAATACTGGAGGTATTACCCTCCCTGACTTTGGCTTGTGCTACAGGGGTACAATAATCAAAACAGCATGGTATTGGCAGAAAAACAGACACATAGACCAATGGAATAGAATTGAGAGCCTGGAAATAAAACCACCTAAATATGAACAGATAATTTTTGACAAAGAAGCAAAAAACATATAATGGAGAAAAGACAGCCTCTTCAGTAAATGATGCTGGGAGAATTGGATAGCCACGTGCAAAGGAATGCAGCTGGACTGTTATCTGTCACCATGTACCAAAATTAATTCAAAATGGATCAAAGACTTAAGCATAAGACCTGACACAATAAACTGCATGGAAGAAGACATAGGTACTAAACTTATGGACCTTGGGTTCAAAGAGCATTTTATGAATTTGACTCCAAAGGCAAGGGAAGTAAAAGCTAAAATAAATGAATGGGACTATATGAAACTTAAAATCTCCTGCACAGCAAAAGAAACCATCGACAAAATAAAGAGGCAACCAACTGAATGGGAGAAGATTTTTGTAAACAGTGCCTCTGATAAGGGGTTAATATCCAAAATATACAAGGAACTCATGCAACTCAACAACAAAAACACAAGCAACCCAATTGAAAAATGGGCAGACGACCTGAAGAGACATTTCTCCAAAGAGGACATGCAAATGGCAAATAGACATATGAAAAAATGCTCAACATCACTCATCATCAGAGAAATGCAAATAAAAACCATAATGAGATATCACCTCACCCCATTCAGAATGGCTATCATCAACAAGACAAATAGTAACAAGTGTTGTAGAGGCTGTGAAGAAAAAGGAACCCTCATACACTGTTGGTGGGAATGCAGACTTGTGCAGCCGCTATGGAAGGCAGTGTGGAGCTTCCTCAAAAAATTACGAATAGAATTACCATGTGATCCAGCAATCTCTCTCCTGGGTATCTACCCAAAATATCTGAAAACATTTATCCATAAAGACACGTGTGCTCCAATGTTCATTGCAGCTTTATTTACAGTGGCCAAGACATGGAAACAACCAAAATGTCCTTTGATAGATGAATGGATAAAGAAGTTGTGGTATATGTACACAATGGAATACTATTTGGCGGTAAGGAAAGATGATATAAGAATATTTGTGACAACATGGATGGATCTTGAGAGTGTAATGCTAAGCGAAATAAGTCAGACAGAAAAAGCAGAGAACCATATGATTTCACTGATATGTGGTATATAAATCAAAAACAACAAAAGAACAAAACAAACAAATGAGAAACATAAACTCATAGACACAGACCATAGTTTATTGGTTACCAGAGGGTAACAGGAGAGGGGGGTGGGAGATGAGGGTTAAGGGGGATCAAATATATGGTGATGGAAGGAGAACTAACTCTGGGTGTTGAACACACAATGTGATTTATAGATGATGTAATACAGAATTGTACACCTGAAATCTATGTAATTTTACTAACAAATGTCACCCCAATAAACTTGAAAAAAAAAAAAAAAACAACAGCAACAACAAAGAATAATGGATATACCAGAAGAAGAAGAGAGGAAGAAGAGCACCGACAGTGTATTCAAACAAATAGTCAGTGAGAACTTCCCAAACCTATAGAAAGAATTCAATCCTCGAATTCAAGACACAAAGAGAACACTTAGTTATCTGAATCCTAAAAAGGTCTTCTCCGAGGCACATTATATTGAAATGGTCAAAAATCAATGACAAAGAAAGAATTCTCAAAGCAGCCAGGGAAAAGAAGATAGTAACCTGCAAAGAAAAGCCCATTAGGTTATCATCAGATTTTTTTCAGCAGAAACATTACAAGCTAGCAGGGAGTAAAATCAACTGTTCAAACGATTGAAACAGAGAAATTACAAGCCAAGAATAAAATACTGAGCAAAGTTATCCTTTAGATATAAAGGAGTAATAAAGACCTTTCCAGATACATAGAAGCTGAGGGAATTTTCCACCACAAGGCATGCATTACAGGAAATAATGAAAGAGGTTATTCTACCTGAAACAAAAAGACAAAAGGATATAAAACTATAAGTAAGATGACTAACAGACAGAAGCAGAAAATGGCAATCCCTAATCAGAATATGCCACTATACACTTAAATATAACATAAAGGTTAAAGGAGATAAAAACATAAAAAAGAACAAGAGAAGAAAAAACACAATTTGCTACTGCTACTTGGAAATAAAGTCACATAATAAATAGGGATAATTTGTGACAACAAAAACATTAGAAAAGAGGAGGTAAAGATCTAAATTTGCAAAGTTGATTGGAGGTAAGAAACATACTGAAGAAAAGATACTACTGTATACGTGAAACTTTTCTTTATATAAATTTAATGATAAGTCCTCAAAAAAAAGTCCAGAACTGAGACACACAACATAAAAATGGAGGAAACAGAGGGAAAATAATTATACAATACCACCAAACAAAATAATAGACAAAAACACAATGGCAAAGAAACAGTGCAGACACTGAACTACAAGAAAACAAAAGATAAAATAGCTATCAGAAATCTTTACATATCAAGAATCACCATAAATGTAAATAGACTGAACTCACCAATAAAAAGGCACAGAGTTGCAGACTGGATCAAAAAACAAAACCCAACCATATGCTGCCTTGAAGACATACATCTCAGCTGCAAGGACAAATATAGACTCAAAGTGAAAGGGTGGAAAATGATACTTCACTCAAATGGCATCCAGAAAAAAACAAGTGTATTCATACTTATATCTGATGAAATACACTTCAAGATAGAAAAGGTAATAAGACAAAGATGGACATTTTATAATGATAAAGAAGACAATACATCAAGAAGACATAACACTAATCAATGAATATGCTCCCGATCAGGGAGCTCCAAAACATTATACAGCATACTAACAGAACTAAAGGAAGAAACTCAAAAAAACACAATTTTGGTAGGAGACCTATTAATGCATTGAAAGGTATGGATAAATCATCCAAACAGAAAACCCACAAGAATATATCAGCCTTAAATTACATATTAAACCAAATGGACATAATTAACATTTACAGAGCATTTCATCTCAGAACACCAGACTATACATTCTTTTCTTGGGCACATGGAACATTCTCAACAATAGATCGATCACATGTTGGGATACAAAAATAGTTGTAACAAATTTAAGACTGAAGTCACACCAAGCGTATTCTCTGACCACAATGCTTTCAAATTGGAGATCAACCGCAAAAATAAAGCCAAAAACCCCACAAATATTTGGAGATTAAACAACATGCTGCTAAAGAATGACTGAGTCAAAGAAATAAAAGGAGAGGTAAAAAGATACATAGAAACAATGAGAATGAAAAATATAGCATATCAAAATTATTGGGATGCTGTGAAAACAGTAATAAGAAGGAAAATTACATCATGACAGGGCTATCTCAAGAAACAAGAAAAATACCAAATAAACAACCTAACATTGCACCTAAATGAACTAGAAAAAGAACAAATAAAGTCCAAAGCCAGCAGAACGAAGGAAATAATAAAAATTAGAACCGAATTAAGTGAAATGTAGGGGTAAAGGGCAATAGAAAAATAATCAATGCAAGAAAGATCTGGTTCTTTGAAAAGATCAATAAAATTGACAAAACGTGGGCTAGACTCACTAAGGAAAAAAAAGAGAAAAGACACTAACGAACAAAATCGGAAATGAAAGAAATTACAACAGATGCTACAGATATACAAAAGATCATACAAGAATACAATGAAAGACTATATGAGGTCTGGCAATGAAGTTCACAAACTTCTTGCAATGGAGTTGCTCACCTTTTTTGATATCAGAGGGATTATTCATTATGAATTTGTACCAACTGGACAAACAGTTAACCAAATTTACTATTTGGAAGTGTTGAAAAGGATGCGTGAAAAAGTTAGACGACCTGAACTTTTTGCCAACAATTCATGGCTCCTGCATCAGGACAATGCACCAGCTCATATAGCACTGTCTGTGCGGGAGTTTTTAGTCAGGAGTAAGGAGGTTTTAACCCTCCTTACTTACCTGATCTGGCCCCCAATGACTTCTTTCTTTACCAAAGATAAAGGAGATATTGAAAGGAAGACATTTTGATGACATTCAGTACATCAAGGGTAATATGATGACAGCTCTGATGGCCATTCCAGAAAGAGTTCCAAAATTGCTTGAAGGGTAGACTAGGCACAGGCATCAGTGCATAGCTTCCAAAGGGGAGTACTTCAAAGGTGACCGTAGTGCTATTCAACAATGAGGTATGTAGCACTTTTCTTAGGCTGAGTTCGCTAACCTACTTGTCAGACCTTGTGTATGGGCAGATATAATAGTTTTTACAAAGGAGGCAGAAATATACAATGGAGAAAAGAAAGCCTCTTCAATAAATGGTGCCGGGAGTATTAGAAAGTTGTGTGCAAAAGAATGAAGCTAGACTGCTATCTGTCACCATATACAAAAATTAACTCAAAATGGATTAAAGATCTAAATGTAAGACCTGAAATAATAAATTGCATAGAAGAAAGCATGGTTACTAAACTTATGGACTTTGGCTTCGGAGAGGATTTTATATATTTGACCTCAAAGCCAAGGGAAGTAAAAGCAAAAATAAATGAATGGGACTATAGCAAACTAAAAATCTTCTGCACAGTAAAAGAAACCATCAACAAAACAAAAAGGTAACCACCCGAATGGGAGAAGACATTTGCAAACAACACTGCTGATAAGGGGATAATATCCAAAATATATAAAGAACCCATGTAACTCAACAACAACAACAACAAAACAAAACAATCCAATTAAAAAATGGGCAGAGGACCTGAACAGACACTTCTCCCAAAAAGACATTCAAACAGCCAACAAATACATGAAAAAAATGCTAAACTTCACTAGCTTTGAGGGAAATGCAAATCAAAACCACAATGAAATACCACCTTATACCTGTTAGAATGGCTACTATCAACAAGACAAGTAATAACAAGGGTTGTAGAGGTTGTGGAGGAAAAAACCAAAATCAAACAAACCTGATACACTATTTGTGGGAACGTAAATTGGCGCAGCCACTATGGAATAAGCAATATGGAGTTTCCTTTAAAAATTAAGAATTGAATTAGCATACAACCCAATAATCCCTTTTCAGGGCATCTACCCAAAAAATATGGAAACATTTACTCATAAAGCTATATGTACCCCTATGTTCATTGTAGCATTATCATGGTAGCCACGACATGGAAAAAAAACAAAGATCTTTTTGGTAGACGATTTATAAAGAACATGTGGTACATACAAGTTCTGACAATTAGGTTAGCAAACTCATCCTAGAAAAAGTGCTACATACCTCATTGCTGAATATCACTATGGTCACCTTTGAAGTACTCCCCTTGGGAAGCTATGCACCGATGCCAGTGCCTTGTCCACCCTTTAAAGCTATTTTGGAACTCTTTCTGGAATGGCCATCAGAGCTGTTATCATATTATCCTTGATGTCCTGAATGTCATCAAAATGTCTTCCCCTTCAAAATTTCCTTTACCCTTGGGAATCCAAGGCATCATCAAAGTGGTGCACACATGCGGATTTTACCAGACCAATGCAGTCTCAGATTTGGCCCTTTGTGAGAGGGTTCAACATAGAAAAGATTGTGCCTTCCTATAGGCTACCTGTGAGGCTGGCTCCTCACCGGGACAATACCAGCTGTCTCTACATCGCTGTCCCAGAAGCCACACAGATCAGTCTTTCCCCACATGTCTCTGGCAAGTCTCAAGTTGCTGCCCCTCCCCCAGAGTTCAGTTGAGCGTTTGTAAGTGAGTGTGTCTGTGTGTGGTCCCTTTAAGTTGATGTCTGGTTTTCCAGCTGCCTTCCATTTTACCAGGACAGATGGACAGAGTACTTACTGATTTTCACTGCCAGATGTGAGGACTCCTTTTCCCAGCCCAGTGTGGGGCTGGGATCCCTCCCTCTTCAGTGGGACATCTATCACAGAGGTGTCCCTCTTGGTGTTCAACTGCTACCTACGTGTTTGGGGTCATCCCATTTTGTGTCTCTACCCCTCCTACCAGTCTCGATGTGGCCTCTTCTTCATATCCTTAGTTTCAGGTGTTCTGTTCATCTAGCCTTCAGGTGATTCTCATGGTTGATTATTCTGTAATTTAGTTGTAATTTGATGTTATCATAAGAGGCAGCAGTTTTCCTAATCCACCATCTTGGACTCTCTCCTACATATGGTTTATTTAAATCCTGTGTCTTCTATGTTCTCCATTTGAGGGAGTAATAATTAACTGAACTGTCTAGAAGAAATAAACAAACAGTCTAGAACAAAAATAATCTAATAAAATTTCACATTCTGTATAAAGAGATGTGATGAGGGCAGGTTAAACAAAGTGATATCATCTTTGAGACAGACTATGTTGGAGTTAGAGTTTTGAGACCTTGGCATACCAGTTAAGAAGCTGACAACTGAATATTTTGTACTTTTATGCATACATCTTTGGAAATCCTTGTAAACATCTAAGCTTATGATTTCAACATTTCAAAACTTCCCTTCAATGGCCATTGTTACATTAAGTCTATATTTTGTTTTTGTTTTATTTGCCATTTACCAACAAAATATAAAAGTAAAAATTATGGTGTAACTTTATATGAGAGTCAAAAGCTTTTCCAGGAGGGAGTTAAGATTTTAATAGACCAGAGCTCAGCAAAGTACTGCCCTCAGGCTACATCTTATCTGCCCCTATGTTGATAAATAAAGTTTCATTGGAATACAACCAGATCATTTGTTTATATATTGTCTGTAGCTGTTTTCATGCTATAAAGGCAGAATTGAGTACTTGTCCCAGAGATGACATGGTTCATAAAGCCTGAATTATTTACTACCTGGCCCTTTACAGAAAACGTTTGTTGACCCCCGATATCAATAAAACCTGACAAACAAAGAGACACCACTATTCTCAATTAACAATGTGTGTTTGTGAATGATGTCTTGGGTTCTTCAACCAAACAGAAGATAGGAGGGGGCCACACCGTCAATAACTTGAAAATTGTTGACCCTGAATATGGACTTTTAATCATTTTCTTTCACAAATTAGCAAGACAAGGAGTGCCCTCATAATGGAGGAACCAAAGCAAAGTTTGAAATATTGTTTATTGATGAATATGTTTCAGGCCTCATGCCTAGCCCCTGGCCCTCAGGACCCACTTGTATTAGATTGGAGACGTAGGCTTATACTTCCATACATTTCCCATGAAACACTCTAACATTCAACAATAAAAAGTATAATTCAAACTGAAACACCATGTAACAACAAGACTTTATGACATACAAACCACGGGGAAAGAATCAGGTTAATTAAAAAATATTTACCAATATTATATCTCCAAACAAAAGGTCTAATAACCTATAACAGCAGTTCACATTGGGGACAATTTTACTCCCCAGGGGACATTTGGCAATGTCCTGAGATCTTTTCGTTTGTCACATCTGGGTTGGGGTTGCTACTGTAATCTATTGGGTAGAGGCCCAGGATAGTTTTAAATATTCTGTGGTACACAGGACAACCTCCCAGAACTGCCACACCAAAACATCAATAATGTCAAAGTTGAGAAACCCCGACTTACTCAAAGATCTGGGTCTATTTACTTACTGGTTTACTTCTAAATCAAAGTTAATTACTTAAAACAAATATATAGTCCTAGGTACCTTATATAAAGACTTAAGTCTGATGACCTTATATGAAGACCTACTTGGTTACAAATTCTAGGTCTTCAAAACAATCTGAGAGAAACTTCCAGAACTGTCAAAGATGATGAGTCCAACATCCACAATCTGAAATAAAAAGACAAAGTTGAATTTACTGCTTACTATATTAAGGGAGGGTTATGCTAGCCAGGCATGTTCTCGCTGAGCAGGGAAAGTGCTGACTGTATAAAAGTTTTAGGGTGGTATGAAAGTGAGTTCCCATCATCCATGGAAGCATGGTTACCTCAGTGACTATCTGTGACTGTCTGGCAATTGAAGGTATTTTTCACTAAAGTCATTACAAGCTTGGTAAATTGAACATGTTTCAAACTGGTTTTGAGGGCTACTTGTAACCGTGGGTAAGGAATGATCTTTTCCTATTTTTTTTTTTTTAAATTCTTAGAGATTCCTTAATTCTCCTCACAGAAAACTTTTTGAGGCTTTGCATTTTGATACCAGAGAATCAAAATTCTTATCATAGTCAACAAGGTCCTCTGTTATCTGACCTTGGTCTTTCCTCCCCACACCTACTGTCCCCTGCACTCACTATGCTCTTATCACACTACCTTTGAGCTGTTCCTAGAACATGCCAAGCCGCTCCTGTCCTCAAGGCCTATATAATTGCAATTCTCTCTTTCTGAAATGCTATTCTCTCACTTCATGTTGCTGGAAGCTTCTCATTGTTTTATCTCAGTTCAAATACTGTAATATTAGAGAGCCCTCTGACCATCTAGAACTAAAATCACCCAGACATTATCTATCCTATTGTTTTGTCATGTGTTCATAGCAATTATCACTATCAGAAATTATTATATTTAACTCTTCATTCATTTATCTGCCATTATTCACCACTATTCCAAGATTGTTAGCCCTAGAATGGTGGGGGCTTTTCCTGTCTTACTCTTGCGTGCATATTCAGCACCGAGAAACAACCACATAATAAGTTCTCAATAAATATTTAGCATGCTAGAATTCAATTAATGAATAAATATGTGAATAAATAAATGTGTCACAATTTTTTGATCTGAGAAATGAAGGACCTGATATAATTCACCTCTAAGTTCTCTTGCAGTTCAGAGTATATAAACCAATGTTATCCTCATGTAATAACAAGAAGAATTCACAAAGGAACTTGCATGAGACAGAAGTACACATATGGAAGTGACACTCCTGTAGTATGTACCTGTCTTGTGATAAGGATTGCAGTAGAGGGATGGGAAAAACACAGTGGGAATATGGAGTGTGGGATTTTTGTAGTCTGGAGGTATATGGAAGGGGTGCCAGGGAAAGCTCTGAGCCAGAAGTAACAATTATGTTTGTCTTAAAAAGTGAGTTGGAATTCCCTGGTTGGAAGATAAATGCAGGAAATTCAAACTGATTTATCTGAAGAGCAGGGAACAGATTAATGAAGATAAAAGCTGTGTTAGAAGATGAGCCTGAAAAGAGGCAAGAAGCATGGGCTGAGCTGAATTAATAAAACTCTTTGTTCTCTCTTTAGAAGTTGGATTGAATTTTTCAGGCAATGCAGTCACCAAAGACTTTTTATCAGAGGACACTTTTCATTTCAGAGAGGTCAAGTTGGTAATTGCATGAAGGTTGGTGTGAATGGGGTGAGGTCATAGGCACGGAGACCTCTCTGAGAGTGACTGCAAGAATCTAGGTGAGAAATGATAAAGGCCTCAGATTTATAGAGGCAGTAAAAATACAGAGAAGGTGACAAAATTTTAAAAATAAGCAGGGAAATTTGACAGAATATGGTGATCCCTTTTACCATTTAATGCTAAAATCTAATTTATTTTTAAATTAAAGTTTATTGGGGTGACAATTGTTAGCAAAGTTACATAGGTTTTAGCTGTACAATTCTGTAATACATCATCTAAATATCACATTGTGTGTTAACCACCCAGAGTCAGTTCACCTTCCATCACCATATATTTGATCCCTTTTACCCTCATCTACCATCCCACCTTCCCCTTACCCTCTGGTAACCACTAAACTATTTAATCTCCAAGATCATGAACTCTCAGAATGCCACAGCTTCTGCCTCCTGGGGTCCATGCATGTTAGTTGAGCATGTGGCAGTTCAAATGAAGTTTCTTTGAATCATTTTTCTTCAGAGCCATAGAGAGCTAGTGAGACACTCTTAGAACCAAAATTGGCATGTATTTAAAGGAAGATATTGAAGGCCTAGATTTCTCATCTTTAGGCCAAGATAAACTTTAAGAAGTAAAAAAATATTTGAATTTATGTAGAATTAGCTCTTGATTGGAATAGATAAATTTCTGATACTTTGAACCATAGGAAGGAAAAGGTTGCTGGACCCTAAGCTGTACTCTGTGATTCTAATACCAAAGACCACTAAGCTGGACACATCCTTGTCCTTAGCTCTCCATTTCCAGATCACAGATACCTTGGTTACCTCACCTTCCAGTGCTTTGGGGATTATCTAAAAAGAAGTACTTTAGGGGTGGAAGGGTAGTGACATATTTTGAGTGTGTGGTGAAGGGGTTCATAAGAGGTATCCCCAAGGTGTGCCACTGTGGCATGTGCATTATTATAAAGGCAATCAAAACTCTGTAGGGTCAGGAAAAACGTCTACTTCCTTTCTACCTAGAAAACTCTAAATTGGGGGCCTTGACCATAATAAGAGTCATTACCAGAGATAATTTTCATGATATATTGATATGTCAGGACAAAGATCTAATTATTGAACATCTGCTCTTCTTATTAATCTGCAAATGACCCTCCTCCCTCTGAAGCCTCAGGTACTTAACTTCATTTCTTAGCTCAGGATGTCATAAAGACCTCATTTTCCCTTTTTGTCTCTGAACCTGTTACGTATGTGCGGTCTCTGACTCTCTCATGTATGTGTGGTTCCCATACATATGCAATTAAATTTTGTTATTTTCTCTTGTAATCTGCCTCATGTCAATTTAATTATTAGACCATCCAAAAGAATATAGAAGAGTAGAGAAAAACTTCTTCCTTCTGCACTTCAGTATGTGGTATGTGTAGACATAGACAGAGGCAGGTAGATGTTTCTCATTTTGGAGGTAATAAAATTGAGGATCAGAGAGATTAGGTAGCCATCCCAGGATTACACAATTTGCATGCACTGGAGATGAGCTAGAACTTGAAGTGAATAACTGGGTAGGCCTGAGGCACAGCATTTCAAAATTTGATGTAGGACCAATTGGACATGAAAGAGTGATGAGCCCATCCCCAGGCATCTCGGTGGGTCCACCACCCAATGATGAAACGTTCTTTTTTGAAATGTATGGAAGTATATTGTAACTTGGGGAAACTTCAAAAAAGTTATGTTGGTGGCAGTTTTATCATCTTTCATTTTTAAAATATTATATTTGAAAATTACAAGTATACTACAAAGAAGAAGTAAAAGTTCACACACACCATTGTCCAGCTTTAAGAAATATTAAACCATGGCCAATCTTGTATCACTTATCTATCCTTTGTTTTTATTTCTTTGACAGTTTGTTGCTATGCCTCCCAATCATTTCCAATGTACATAACCATGCTATGCATGAATGTAAAAACATGAAAATCGAGTCTAGATACTTCAGAGTAACTGTCCTCAGGGTTCCAGCTGCCCTAGCTTTGCCCAATCCCTTAGAAGGCTGTGAGGAGATAAGTAACTGGATCACCTATGACCCATCCTCAGAAAACAAGGCACTCAGCCCCCTACTTAGGAAGCCCCATACTGGACTTTGGTATATTTCTCCAAGGGTGAGAAGCTATGTTTCAGGGGGGAAAGGCAGAGCAGCATCTGCAGCAGAAAAAAGTAAAACATGTTTAATAATGATCAAGGGAGTTTCAAGAAAATAGTTCTGGCTTCAAAATGATGATGATAATTTTAACTGGAATATTTTCTGATAAAAAGGAACATTGGATTAGAGTCAGAAAGCCTAAGTTTGAGTATGTCCTATAATATTTACTACTTTTCTCTTAAAATCTGTGCACCTCAGTTTCCTCTCCCCCACATATTGATTATTCAATAAACAGTTACTGAGCATCTTTTATGTGCCAGACACTGTGTGAGCATTAGGAATAAATAGTGTTTTATTAGATATGGAAGAGGAAAACATGTGTAAAGCATAACTCCACACATGGATGTTGTACAATCCTATAGGGAGATAATACATATACATGAGCAGCAATGATATACTGCCAGGAAGAAAAACTCCATAAAAAATTATAATCAAAATACTGTGGATCCCAGCAGAAGTAACATTCTACAACATAGGAGAAGATGTTTCAGGGAGACTCTACTGAGGAGATAACATTTGAATGGACCCGTAAAGGCTGAGGAGAATTTCCACCAGGGAAGGGGGATTTATAGCGAAGAGCACCTTCTGTTGAGCAAGGGATGAGCCCACATAAGTGGACCAACTTGCCTGGCAGAGAAACCATGGAAAATCATTTGTGAAAACTCCAAGAATTGAGTTAACATGAGCCAGACCAAAAGGTGCTGCTTATACTGTACTTGTAATTATATGTCTGGATGTGAACTGTTTTCCCAGCATAGACAAGCCTGCCCTAGATTTCCTGGTAGTGCAAAGGAAAGACTATTGATCACTGGAATTCTCAACAGCTCAGGGACCATGGAAGGAAAGAGGTGTTCTTGGAAGAAGACCTTCCCTCTAGCAGTCGGCTGGTGGCTCCAGGAATTTGCTTGTCATGAGAAGGTCTGTTTGCCTTCATTTCAGGGCATTGCTAGAAATATTTCAGAAAAAATTCCATCTATTCCTACCCAGACGTGAGCATATTGTCTGATGTCCCTTGATAGACCAAGGGAGCCACAGAGCAGCCTAGTGGTGGTGATGTTTCTGAGAGAGGCTCCTTCTCTTAGGGACTTTAATAAGAATGATCGGCATTTGGGGATTATCATCGTGAGGCTAGTAGTAGTAGTAGTAGTATGTTACTAATGTGGAAATAGTCTTTATCAAAGTTTCAAATTGCTTTCACTTTTGTCATTTCAGCTGAGCCTAACAGTGACCATATAAATCCCTTTTAGACATGAGGAGACTGAGATATAAATGTGATGATTAAATGATTTACTCAAAGCAAGGTAAGTAGCAGAGCAAAACCTTTTGTCTCCCAAACAAGTTTTTTTTGGGGGGATTATGGGAACCAGGGGGGATAGCTACAAGGGTTAGTAACCCTTGAATATGATTCAATTTCTGTACATTTAAGTACCATATGTACCTGAGCAGAAGGTGGGCCATCTCTGCCAGGTCACAGGTTGGCTGAGGATGACTCTAAAACCCTGTCTCAAATCACTCAGCTGAATCAAACTGGCCATGTTCTCACTTCCATGGAAAGGCTGTGCAGGGCACAGACACACCAAATATCCCAGACACAGAAACTGTAACCCTAGGTGCCAGGTGGAAAACATCAAAAGACTCTCTGAGAGCTCTGAATCAAAATGGGAGGTAAGTGATAGTGCACTTAATGAAATGTTAGAGAGAAGAAAGAAGATGTAAATGGAGGAAAGCCTGCAGGGTTCTCCCTGGGGCAAAACGAATGAAGAGGGTCTGAGAGAAGCTGTACATTTCATTTCTGAGCCCTAGCACAAAGGCTTCATTACCAGCATCAGACTGACCCCTCATGCTGCCTGGACACAGGGGCCCAGTTAGTGCACTTTACTTCAGTGTGCACACTGAGATAATGGGTATTGATGGCATAGACCTTGGGCTGCCAGAGAAGGCTTTTTAGGTGCTTATCAGGGCTTCCTGCTGGTGTCTTCCCTGATTAGTGAGGCTACCTCTGCTCACTCTTTTACCTGCCAGCTCTGGTGTATGAATCAATTCATTTATTCACAAGTGCTTGCCTGTGCCCACTGTATGCCAAGCACCATAAGCCAGAGTGACCACCCACTGCCATTGATGGAACTGAGTGGTTGACCAGGCACCATATGAAGCAGAGTCACATACAGTCCCTCCTCTAATTTATGTAATTCTCTAACAACCATAGGAAAGAGATATTATAATAAGAGGAAACTGATTTCAGAGAGATTAAGAGACTTGTTCCATGTTCTCTTGATTAGATCATAATTATTCTCAGCCATTTGTGGTTATTTGGGGTGTATATAGCTACACGAGCTTTAGACTTGGACTTCCCAATGTCAAGGTGGAATCTCTACCTTCTTCCTCATTTCCTTTCAATTTCTTTTTGTCTTCATCCCATTTCCTCTCACTTTTCTTTTCCTATGTGGAAAAGCACAGTCCAGGTATAAGGGTCCTGCACAAGTCAAAGAAGCATTCAGTGAGAGGCACACAGTGAGTGCTGGGGTAGCGGGGTGAATTGCCCCAACCTGTGATGGTAAAGGGGAGAAGTCCTTATACAATAAAGAAAACATTGCAAGGTCTTCTTTCTCTCAGTAACAGAGCAGCAGGCATCTCACTTCTAAAAAATAAAATAAATTCCCGGAGGGAAGAGATATTGTGATCTCCCAGATAATTTTCTGAGAAGCTGTCACTTTCCTAGAAAGGCATGGAACACCTCAGCATGTGGGAAGGTCAGGAGGTAGGTCTTGGAGGAGATGGTCTATGGAAACCCTGTCCCAAAGGCTTTTCCAATGGCCTTGCCTCCCTGATTGTTGCCTGGTGGTGCCAAGATAGGGAAAGCCTCTGGGTACGTGGCTCATTTTACAGTTGTGACATCGAAAATGATGCCCTAGTAAAAGCTGAGGCCTGTCCCTCTTTGACAGGTTTCTCTAGGCTGTTTTCAAACACTCACACAAACTAATACAATCTAAGTTCCCAACCTTTTATGACATTTTAGTTTTAGCTTTTTGAGTTGGATATGTCCCCTTGAAAATTTCCACTCAAAGCTTATGTGACTTAGCAAGTGAATGAGCAGATCTAAGATTGCAACTGTGATGTTGGTGGTGATGATGTGTTGGAGTGAATTGTCAGTTTTCCCATGTAGGTAGTTTCTACTCTCTACCCTCCCTTCAGGAACATGATTAAGGAGGCAGAGGTCCTTATATTATATTGAAAATATCATTTTCATGAATATGTTTAGGTATTGTTTTTGTTTTTCTAGAGAAAAGAACTATCTTGTCTTGTCTTTGGATACCCCTGGTCATTCACAGCATATGAAAGAATTCACAAGACTCAAAAGGAATAGAAGTTAGAAAGTTTATTTAAGAGAAGCACTGGCAGACGAGTTGCTGGGGGCAGAATCCAGAGCAGACTGCTGCAGACAACTGCGCTGATCTTTAGATTAGCTTTTTCTTATATAGGAAAAGGTAGGTAAATTTTCTTACAGCAGGAGATGTGACATCCAAACTTAGGAATTTGATGCTTAGATGGAGGTTATTTGATTGACATATGCTGGTTATATAATTAGTTTCTTTCTACACATGCTCTTACCCAGAATGCATACAGAAAAACACATGGGGCAGGTAGACAAGCTGTAATTTTTATTTCATTTTAACTGTATTATAATGAGGCTGGAGTTCAAGCTATGGACAGACTCCAGCAGTTTGTGCAAGCACTAAAAGCTAGCTAGCTCTTGTTAGGGTCTCTTCTCCACCTTTGACAGAAAAATTTATCTCTAGGGGATGATCCTGGGCAGTCACTGGGGAAGGGATGCAGGCCTGGGCAGTCCCCCTCAAGCTCACTTTTATTAACCCCTTTTCTGCCTCAACACTCCTCATATGAAATTTTAGATTAGTTAGCCCACAATGGATAAAAGCCACTGCATGAAGACAACTGAAAGGAAACCCCTGAGTTTGCACCTTCCCATTAGTCCCACTCACAAGGTTACCTCTTAGGGAGGAAAAACAAAAATCAAAAGCTAATAACCTCCCCATAACTTCTTACTGGGGATTGTGATTGTGCATTTATTTGGTTCTCTTCTCTTCTAAGTGATAAAATCCTAGAAGACAAAGACCAAGGCTATAAAACTCTGAATCCACAAAAATGAGAAGTTATTCAATAAACTATTAAATGAGCAAATCTATGAGATACACAATGGAGAGGGAAGGGCATCAAGTGTTGTTCATACCCACTAATAGTGAAGGGAATTTAGAATACAAAAGAACGTCCCTGGAGGCAGGTTGAGATTGGATCTGTGCCTGCAAAATAGCTGTTGACAGCCCTGAAAACCTGGGAGGCACCTATCCCTTTTGTGCCAGTAACTGGTGAACTAAATGCCTCTATTGTGTTACTGCCTAATGTAATCAGCTTCCTGAGTGCAACAAGGCCATTCCATGCTCCAGAGGAGGAGCCCTTCAGTAGAGAAACTCTGGGGGTGGCCTCTGCTCTAAGCATCTCCAGGGACTATATCTTCTCTCTGAATGAACACTTGACAAACATGTAATACATTGTGTTCTGGGCTCCTGTCCCAAGCCCCTGCCTTAAATTAATCCCAGCCCTACCATGCCCTTAATTTTCATTCCATGAAACTGGTTTGATGAGTGCTATGGATATAATGACAGACAAAACAATCTGTCAGTCCAGTAAAAGGCAAATATAACGTAGGTACATATTGTAGCAGTGGAAAACCAGCAAATAAACTAGTAAGTGAATAAAACAATTTCAAGTGATAACCACAAAGAAAAAGAAAGATCGAAATAGAGAGTGAAATGGACTTGAATTATGAAAAGGATCTAAAAGTGCAGTTATTCAGGAAGAATTTCTAAAGAGAGAAATTAGTAAGTGTCCAAGACTGTTTGAGTTAAAATATTGGTTTTGATGATGACATCATAAAAATGGCTGCTTGAGGTGAGTCTCTTGAACTCTTCCCTAGAATTTACAACAAATTGAACAACTATAACTCCACAAAGGACTCCCTGCACAGCATACAGGCAAGACTAAGAGGCACACTACTGAAACCACCTAAAGGTGGGCAAATTGCATGAGCGGGAGAGAAGGGAAGGGAGAAGTGCGGAGATGGGGTCACGCGGACACATGATGCAGACCTAGCTTGGTGCTCTGAGCTCGCTGCATCCCAAAACTACCGCAGCTGTGGGAGATGGAAGAACTCGGACTGCTAGGGCTCTGCTTATGGCCCACAGGAATGACGGGTCAGCATATAACACGGTTGACACCAACGCTCACGGCAGACACTTTGGAGCAAAGACTGAGGGAAGAAGCCTGAAAATGGTGGTTTAAGACCTCACTGCCGAGCAGAGAACAGAAAGCTTAGGCACTGAGACTAGCTGCCCTCTGCCTAGCCTCCCAGAGCTTGCCCCACCCCCACCTGCCCAGAGCTAGAAGCAGAACAGTCGCAGTGTCAGATAAAAAGAACTGAATATTTGCAGTTATGAGAACTGTGGTCCACAGAAATGGACTCGCAGCCCAACTAGTTCCGGTAAAGGGGAGGGAGCTGTGGAAGCAGGACTGGCCATGGTAGTGGTCTCCGCCATTGCTCAGGGCAAACTCTCACAACCCACCCCACCCCTGTCCCCACTTATCTGGTTGGATCCCTGCTGGAGTAAACAGAGCTACTGAAACACATGGGCTCTGAATATGGGGGAAGAACTTTGGAACTTCAGAAGCTCTCTGCATCCCTATATGGGGGCAGCACCGTATGACCCAGGTGAACTGTTCACAGAGGAGAAGCCAGCCTTCCATGGAATCCCCCCATTCTTTGAGAAGCAGGAGGAGTACAGAGAAAACATAACACTACAGTGTGAGAGAGAATAAAAGGGTGCAGTCGGAGAGAAAATAAAACATTTTACCAACACCTACTGGAAAACAAAAGAAAGACCTCTTTCTATCAACCTGTTGCAGAACCCACTCCTGTATATATCTAGGAAGATAAATAATAAAGCATTAATTTCCATGAATAAACAAGGCAACAAGACAGCTCAGAAAGAAAACAAAAAGTCTCCAGAAAATGAACTTAAAGATATGGAAATATGTAACTTAAATGACAGAGAATTCAAGATTGCAATTCTAAAAAACTCAACGAGATGAAATAAAACACAGACAGGCGGTTTAATGAACTCAAAAACATAATCAAAGAACAAAATGAACATTTTACCAAAGAGATTAAAATTTTAAAAAAGAACCAAATAGAATTTCTGGAGATTAAAAACGCAATAGAAGAAATGAAGACTGAATAGCCAGCTTAGGTAGTAGAGTTGATCAGATGGAGGAAAGAATCAGGGACATCAAAGATATAAATCTGGAAATCACATGGATAGAAGAAGAAAGAGACTTGAGACTTAAAAGAAATGAAAGAACTCTACAACAACTTTCTGACTCCATCAGAAAGAGCAATATAAGAATACCAGAAGGAGAAGAAAGAGAGAAGGGAGAAGAAAGAGAGTAATTTCAAACAAATAGTTGATGAGAACTTCCCAAACTTATGGAAAGAACTGAATCCTTGAATCCAAGAAGCAAATAGAACACCTAATTACCTAAACCCCAGCAGGCCTGCTCCAAGGCACATTGTATTGAAGCTGTCAAAAATCAACGACAAAGAAAGAATCCTCAAGGCAGCCAGGAAAAAGAAGAAGGTGACCTACAAAGGAAAACCCATTAGATTATCATCAGATTTCTCAGCAGAAACTCCACAAGCCAGGAGGGAGTGGAACCAAATATTCTAACAATTGAAAGAGAGAAATTATGAGCCAAGAATAATATATCCAGCAAAGATATCCTTTAGATATGAAGGAGGAATAAATACCTTTCCAGATATACAGAAGCTGAGGTAATTTTCTAACACATGACCTGCACTACAAGAAATACTAAAGGAGGCTATTTGACAAGATACAACAACCATTTATGATTAAAACACTTAATAAAATACCTATAAAAGGAAAATACCTTGACATAATAAAGGCCATATATGACAAACACTCAGCTAATAGCATAGTTAATGGTGAAAACTCAAGCCCTTTGCTCTACATTCAGGAACACAATAAAGCTGTCCCCTATGATCTCTGCTTTTCAACATACTGTTGGAATTCTTCGCCAGAGTAAGCAGAAAAGAGAAAGAAATAAAAGACATCCAAATTGGAAATGAAGAAGTTAAATTGTCACTCTTTGCAGACGACATGATGCTATATATAAAAAACCCTAAAGACTCTACCAAAAAGCTATTAGAAACAACAAACTAAAACAGTAAAGTAGCTGGCTACAAAATCAATGTGAAAAGTCCATTGTATACCTGTATACTAACAATGAAATCTCAGAAAAAGAAAAAAAAAATTCCTTTTGCAATTGCAGCAAAAAGAATAAAATACCTAGGAATAAACTTACCCAAGGATGTGAAAGACCTATATGCTGAAAGCTATAAGACATTTTTGAAAGAAATTGAAGAAGACACAAAGAAATGGAAAGACATTCCGTGCACATAGATTGGAAGAATCAACATAGTTAAAATGGCCGTATTACCTAAAGCAATATACAGATTTAATGCAATCCCCATCAAAATCCCAATGGCATTTTTTTTAAAACAAATAGAACACAAAATCATCAGATTTGTATGGAACAGCAAAAGACCCCAAATAGCTAAAGCAATCCTAAGAAAAAGTAACAATACTTGAGGTATCACACTCCCTGACTGTACTACAGGGCAACAGTAATCAAAACAGCATGGTATTGGCAGAAAAACAGACAATAGAAATGAGATGAGAACAATAGAAATGCAATAGAAATGAGAACACTGAACTAAAACCACACAAATATGGACAGATAGTTTTCGACAAAGAAGCTAAAAACATACAATGGAGAAAGACAGCCTCTTCAATAAATGGTGCTGGCAGAATTGGAAAGCCTCATGCAAAAGGATGAAACTGCTATCTGTCACCATGTAGCAAAATTAATTCAAAATGGATCAAAGACTTTAGCATAAGACCTGAAACAATAAACTGCATTGAAGAAAATATAGGTGCTAAACTTATGGACCTTGGGTTCAAAGAGCATTTCATGAATTTGACTCCAAAGGCAAGGGAAGTAAAAGCTAAAATAAATGAATGGGACTCTCTCAAACTTAAAAGCTTCTGTACAGCAAAAGAAACCATTGACAAAATAAAGAGGCAAGCAACTGAATGGGAGATTTTTGCAAACAGTACCTCCGAGAAGGGGCTACATCCAAAATATACAAGGAACTCATGTAACTCAACAAAAAAAACCAAACAACCCAATTGAGAAATGGTCAGAGGACCTGAAGAGACATTTCTCTAAAGAGGACATACAAATGGCAAACAGACATGAAAAAATGTTAAACATCACTAATCATCAGAGAAATGCAAATAAAAACCACAATGAGATATCACCTCACCCCAGTTAGAATGGCTGTCATCAACAAGACAAATACTAACAAGTGTTGGAGAGGCTGTGGAGAAAAAGGAACCCTCATACACTGTTGGTGGGAATGTAGACTGGTGCAGCCGCTATGGACGTTCCTCAAAATATTACGAATAGAATTGCCATATGACCCAGCAATCCCTCTCCTGGGTATCTTTCCAAAAAATCTGAAAACATTTATACGTAAAGACAAGTGTTCTCCAATGTTCATTGCAGCTTTATTTACAGTGGCCAAGACATGGAAACAACCAAAATGTGCTTCGATAGATGAATGGATAAAGAAGTTGTGGTATATGTACACAATGGAATACTATTCGGCGGTAAGAAAAGATGAAATAGGACAATTTGTGACAACAAGGATGGATCTTGAGAGTATAATGCTAAGAGAAATAATCAGACAGAAAAGCAGAGAACCATATGATTTCACTGATACGTGGTATATGAACCAAAAACAATAAAAGAACAAAACAAATGAGAAACAAAAACTCATAGACACAGACAATAGTTTAGTGGTTACCAGAGGGCAAGGGGGGAGGGAGGTGGTAGAGAAGGGTAAAGGGGATCAAATATATGGTGATGGAAGGAGAACTGAGTCTGGGTGGTGAACACACAATGGGATTTATAGATGATGTAATACAGAATTATACATCTGAAATCTATGTAACTTTACTAACAATTGTCACCCCAATAAACTTTAATTAAAAAAAATATATTGGTTTCACCGTTTACTAGCTTTGCAACCTTGCTCTATTGTGTAATAAAACGAGAGGCTTAAAATTGTACCTACTATATAAGAATGTTGGAGATTTAACATGATGAGGAATGTAAGTTGCTCAGTATAGTGCCTGGATAACGTTAAGATTTAAGATAGAACAGGTGGGCCTGTGGAATGAGGAGCCCAGAAAATCCTCACTAAAAAACAAATATATAAATAGTAATAATAATAAAAAAACTGATTTAAAAATACAAACTATGTGAACAGACACCTCACCAAACAAGATATACAATAGCAAATAAGCATATAAAATGTCATTAAACAGCATGTGTTATCAGGGAAATGCAAATTAAAATGACAATGAGATACCACCACATATTTATTAGCATGGCCAAAATCCAGAATGTTGACAACACCAAATGCTCGTGTGGATGTGGAACAGCAGAACTTCTCATGCATTGTTGTTGGGCATGTGAGTACTAATAGCAGCTTTAATGATAATTGTCAAAACTTGAAGCAACGAAGATGTCATCCAATAGAATGGATTAAGAAACTGTGGTACATCCAGACATTGAAATATTATTCAGCAATAAAAAAAAAATGAACTATTGAACTATGAAAAGACAGTTGAAATTTAAGTGCATATTACTAAGTGAAAGAAGCCAACCTGAAAAGTCTACACAATGCATGACTCCAACTATATGACATTCTGAAAGAGGCAAAACTATGGAGACAGTAAAAAAATCAGTGGTTGCCAGGGGTTGAGGAGGGAAGGATGAACAGGCAGAGCTCAGAGGGTTTGCAGAGCCATGAAACTGTTCTGTGTGATACTGGAAAGGTAGATCTATGCCATTATACATTTGTTAAAACCCAATATAAAGAGTGAACCCTAAAGTAAACTATGGACTTTTTTAGTTAATCATGTGTCAGTATTGGCTAATACATTGTAGCAAATATACTACATCAATACAACTTGTGAACAAGAAGAGAAACTGTGTGGGGGGAGGGAGTGGCGGGGGCGGATGGGGAATTGTGGAGGGAAAAGGATGTACATGGGAACTCTACTTTCCACTCAAATTTATTATAAATGTAAAACTGCTCTAAAACATGAAGTTTCTTATTAAATAAAGAACAAGCAATGATAGAATTGTCAGAAACGACCGCTTCAGAACTCTGTAAATTGACGAGTCATGCAACAAATTGAGAAGCATATTTCAAGAGAAGACATTGAACTTTGGTGAGAACATGTGAGTTTGTGTGGCATTTTAGCCTGAGGCTGCGTCTTCCTCTCCTACCAGTTCCAGTTCCAGGGAACTATAGTACTAGAAGGCCTAGGCAGGTCATACAGACAAATAATTGTAAAATTAAAGAATTCAGACTCAAAAGAATGACATAATGTTTTCTGTTGATTTGCTATTCTAGGAAATGCCAATTAATAAGAACAGAAAGTAGATATTTGTTGTCTAGGACTGGATGAGGGGTAAGTTTGTCTATAAAGTGGAAACATAAGGGAATTTTTGAGGTGATGGAATTTTTTCCTGTCTTGATTTAATAATGGTTAGAAAACTGCATGTGTTTGTTAAAACTCATAGAATTGTTTACCAGAGAGAGAAAAATTTACTTTATGGAAATAAAAACAAATAACAAAAATACAACCTGAGATATATGAAAATATGCATAACAATAAGCAATGAAATGGTTTAGAGATGGACATTAAAATTATACTGCTTCACCAATTTGGGGTTGCAGGGAGGCAAATCATTTAATATCTCCTTTCTCAGTTTACTCGTATATAAAATTATGATAGTGATAGGATCTACTTTATAGGGATATAGTAAGAACAAATTGAGAGGATCAATGTTAAATGCTTTAAAATATTGTGTTGGTAAAGAGAAAACAATAAGCTCCAATGGCATCACTTGTGCTAAAGCCTGTAATACCAAACCTAGACTTAATACTTAACCTAATTGCCATTTTTTTTCATTCACTAGAAATATAATCTTAATCAACCAGTATGGAATTTTCTGGGTGACACCAAAGGTGTAATCTGTCATGTGGGCCCTCTCTATCCCCCATAAAAAGAAGACATGATCTGTATGATAAAACAGATTTGGTTCCCTCCCCCGAGCTGATCCCCCCAAAAAAGAAATCTGTCTTGGCCTAAAAATACTCCTTTCTTTTGTTAATAATTTCCCTACCACACTCATCTTTCTATAAAAATCTTCCATTTTGTACACCCCCTTTGGAGTGCCCTTCCAGTGTCTAGATAGGATGCTGCCTGATTTATGAATTACTTAATAAAGCCAATTAGATCTCCAAATTTACTCAATGGAATTTCGCTTTTAACAGATTTGGTGTCAGCAACAGAATAAAAGCAAATTTCTGAGGGCATTCAGAGACAATGAGAAACATAGGTGTCGTACCATGAACCCCTTTTTGGGTTCACCGTCTTTCTTGCCATTTTCAAGGGCTGTTGGTAAGTTCTTCTCTGTGTGAGTTCTGCTCTCGTTGTGTTTGAGCTCCCAATCATATTGTCTTTCCCTTACAGGGCAGGTCAATTTTAGCTGGCAGAAGGTTCTACCAGGAGCCAAGCCTCTAACTTTTCAGACCACAATTCCCAGGATGCAGTAACATCTCTTGGTTATTGCTTACATGATCAGGTGCACATATTTGTTTGTCTTGTTTTTCTGTAAATAAAGGCTAATTTCTAATGAACATCTTGGAAACCAAAATGCCACAAAAATTGGTAGGCACAAGGTGAGCATTTAAAGAATGTTAGAACATTTGCAACTTCAGATTGACACTAGGTCACCCACCAATCTCAAGAAAATTTCCATGCAATGAGGTGCCAACCTCCATAGGATATTCCTCTTCAGTATTAATCTGACTTCTAAGACCCAAAGGATTAGCTAAAAGAAATAGAATCCTTGAACCATAAAAGAGTTGAATGTGCCACCTTCTGGAACATCTGTTTATCTTATGGTCCTGAAAGCTGTAAATATTTACTTAAATGGCCAAAATTGGGGATATTCTGAAATAGATAAAATTATTTTAAAAGTACACTAAAAATAAGAGCTATGAAGAAGCGTCTAAAAGATTTTAAGATTGTAAAATAGTTTCATTGAAATATTAATTGCAAAAAAGCTAATGAAAAATTAAAGACACAAAACGTATCTAAAACAATACCTAGGCCTCCCCCATTATACTCTCCTAGAGGGACATTATCAAAACTGGCCCAGAAATCAAAGTCTCAGTTCTATTTAACTGAAACATTGGAAAAGAGATTGTCCTCAAAGCCTGTATGTAAATTCTTCAACATTAACTTAAATGCCCTATATTGGGCCCCTCCCATACATAACTTTGATGGATGACTTAACTCTTCAATACTTCCAGAAATGTTTATTGTTTCTCCTGGCTGAAAACTGACAAGATATTTGAAAATATTTAATGACTTTATAATTAGAAATGGGACAAATTGGAAATTAATATTCAGATCTTAATAGGAAAAATAATGTAAGCCTTCTCCTCTAAGCTAAATGTACCCGGATGGAAAGAAACATTCCAGTAATAGGTGGACATGTTTCAGCCACTTTTGCTAATCCCTAAATCTCCCCTATTCATATCAAAATACTTATGGATATTGCGAAGCTGGAAATAGAATTGTCCTACAAATTTGCCACCAAAACTGCCTCTTGGAGAAAACTTGAATAGCTTCTCCGTATCTTTGTAAGGTAGATTTGCTATACCCCCATCTTCTCTGGGACTGTGAGCTATTTGAAATGCAAAAGTTTCTCGCAAGAAAAAGAAAAAAGCGGGAGAGAGAAAATATTTGGAAATTGGCCAAATGAAAATTTTAAGTGTCTTCTCCACAAATATTAGTAACTATAAGATCTCTGTTTGCATCTTTCTGTCTTTGTATATGTATGAATGTTGTAAATCTGAGATATTTTTCTATCTCTGGATGGCATTACCAAAACTAATTTGTAAAAACTCTATTTGATTGGCTTAAAAACACACAAAAAAGTGCATATAAAGATGGTGTCGAAAAAACATACACACATTTTAAGATAACAAGCGATAAGTACAAATCACGTGTGTGGGGACAGAGCCAGGAGTGCAGTTTCCAGGCTCTCGGCCTCACGTGGAAAGGTGCTCACTCGGGTAGTAAATGGCCATCAACTGTGATTGAATGGCCAACAGCTGTGTCTAGTTGGCCGTCAGATGTAACCAGTGAGCCATTGGCCACTAATATAACTGCCATGGCTTCGCTAGCAGCAAATGGGGGCTAGCAAGAAGATGGTGGCTGAGCTAGCAAGCGCGGATTGCAGTTAGCACGGCGGAGTACGGGTTGCGGATTGCAGAGGAGTGGACAGCAGGTTGCAAACAGTGTGGCTCCTGCTTCCTGTGTCTCCAACCCAGCTGCCAGCAAAACTATAGTGGTATGACTCCCCTACTTATGGCTCCGTGGGTGTTCCTTTTTAGCCTCACCATATCCTGCGTTCTTATGTGGGGAGCGGGAGCAGAGACCCTGCAGGCCGCTCCACACAACAATGTGTATACATTTTTTTGGCACCCCCAGTATATGTGAGGTATGACAATTAAGTTTGTGAACTTGCCACCGTGCGCTTACATTGGCAGCACTGTACAAATAACTTGGTAAAGTTTCATAACCTTGGTATATCAGTGTCTCACAGCTGTGTTTATGTCGACGTGTGGGGGTGTTGCTGAGTGGCGTTCATTATTGTGGTTGCGGGTTTTTGTGTGCAGTCGCAAGAATGTCTGAGCTTGAATTAGAGCAACAAACAAATATTAAATTTCTCATTAAACTTCACAAGAGTGGAAGTGAAATCAGGAACATGTTAATCCAAGTTTATGGGGATAATGCCATGAAGAAAATGTCAGTGTACAAATGGATTAAACATTTTTGTGAGGGGAGAAGAAACATCACTAATGAAGAGAAGTCAGGGCAGTCAGTAGCAAGTAGAACTGATGAAAACATTGCAAAAATTAATCGAATTTTGTGTCAAAGTCATCAGCTGACTGTGAAAAACTTAGCAGAACAAGTAAACTTTGATAGAGAAACAGGTAAAAAATCTTAACTGAAAATCTTGCACGAGAAAGCTGTGTGCAAAAATGATCGCAAAGGAGCTCACTGACGAAGAAAAGCAAAGGAGAGTCGAAGTTCGCCAAGACCTTTTGGAGAGACAAGATGATGTTTTGGACCATGTTCTCACTGGTGATGAGACATGGCTGTACTAATACGACCCTGAAACAAAGCATCGAAGTGCACAGTGGAAGTCAGCCAGTTCTCCACTACCAAAAAATGTTCTACCAGTCCAAAGCAAGAGTAAAAATGATGATGCTAACCCTTTTTGTTATCAGAGGGATTATTCATTATGAATTTGTACCAACTGGACAAACAGTTAACCAAGTTTACTATTTGGAAGTGCTGAAAAGGCTGCATGAAAAAGTTAGAGGAAAACAACCTGAACTTTTCACCAACAATTCATGGCTCTTGCCTCACTACAACGTACTAGCTCACACGGCACTGTCTGTGAGGGAGCTTTTAGTCAGTAAACAATAAACTGTATTGGAACAGTCTCCCTACTCACCTGATCTAGCCTCCAATGGCTTCTTTCTTTACCCAAAGGTAAAGGAAATATTGAAAGAAGACATTTTGATGATATTTGGGACATCAAGGGTAATAAAACGACAGCTTTGATGGCCATTCCAGAAGGAGTTCCAAAATTGCTTTCAAGGGTGGACAAGGCGCTGGTGTCAGTGCATAGCTTCCCAAGGGAAGTACTTCAAAGGTGACCATAATGATATTCAGCATAGAGTTGTGTACCATTTTTTTTAGAATGAGTTCAAGAATGTAATTGTCTGACCTCGTATGTCTATCTAATCATCCATCTATATGAAAGACATGCACAACAATGTTCCCAGCAGCATTTTCTGTAAAAGGCAACATTGGAAAAATATAAATATCCTTCAACAGAAGAACTGATAAATAATTTGTGACATATTCATACAATGAAATACTATCTATCAGTGAGAATGAATGAATTATAAATACATCAGCATGGAATAATCTGTTGAACATTACCATGAGAAAAAAGAAAGCCAAGCACAAAGTCACACATGATGTATTATGTAAAATTTAGAAACAGACAAATAGAAGCAGATGACAATCTGTGATTTTTCAATTCAGGATATTTATAACAATTGACCTGATTATCAACTGATATCCCAGCTAAAGAGTTAGTGCCTTATAAATAACAAACCGTTTTCATAAAAGAACAAACACATTAGTCTACCAAATGTGGTTAGCAGTCAACCAAGAAGTTAGCATCAGAGAAGCCCAGGGTGGTTAATGGCTTTTCTTGCTGTGGATGATTAGATAATATAAAGCTTAAGTTGGTAGTGAATAAAAGGTATTATCTCAGCTTCTAAGAACCTGGATGACACATCTGTGTTTTAGAGTGGATAAGTTATGGAATAAGAACAAAACCAATCATAATTATAAAACATAAAGCACCAGGAAGAGGACTAAATTTCAGAAAACTTAATAAACCTTACGTATAATTTTATTTTCCATTCCAATTACACTACAAAGATTTTTGTGGGTTTAAAACTGTTTCTAAACTTGTGACTGATCTTTATTGTAGGGCAACCATTTCTATTATATAAGACTATCTTTCACTCTTTAAGAACTTCTTCTCATTAGGTTCATGGAAATAATACATATTTCTTCCCCATACCTAGCTTCTAACTATTGAAATGCATTTGAAATATATATCTTATATGTCAAACACAGAATTTGTTGGTCAAGGTCCATGCAGAAAAGTAGTGGTAAGTTGAGGCAATATTAGTAAAAGGATTGTTTTACAAAGGTGTAGGTATAACTTATGGAAATCAATAAGAGTTGGTGCAGTCTCCTGTGTGTTGTCAGGGAGGCTGTAATTTTCCCTGGGGTAGAAGAAATAAGAGGAGGAAGTGTTATCAAAATACACATATATACATAGGTAATTACACTCTTCTTTTTCCAATTGCCAGCCTACATCCAGACCTACTCGTAGGTCAAATGGACTCTAAAAAAGAACCATTGTTACATCTATATGGGTTAATTTCTGGTATATACATCAAATAGGAATACAGACCTGGAGGGACAAACTAAAGATTTCCAGCACATCAAGGGAGCAGGGATATGGTATTACACAAAATTATTAAAATCTTGTTTCTCAAGGACTTATATTCCAGTGGAGAAGATAGGTACTAAACAAATAAGCATAAGGAACCTGAAAATAAAAGGCCTTCCAAAGTGAGAGGCAACAGGCATTTATTTGAGATCAAAACAGAATTCAGGAAGCACTGATTCAGATAGAAAACCAAATAGTGTTCAATTCAAAAACAAAGGCAAGAAATATTTAAGAGAAAAGGAAGGGGAGCATTTACATCAATAGAAGAAAAGCATTTATATTAGTGCAGATAAGTTAACACAGTGATGTTAATACCAAACAATGATTTTAGTTTTCATTCTGGTAGTCATTAGTAAGTAATCATAACTGTTTTCTTGTTATCCTTGCAAGCAGGTTTTTAGGACACAATGTCGCTGTACGCCCAATCAATAGGTTATTTTGCCCTTTTTTAAAATTCAAAGGTTGGAAGCATGAGGTGTGCGAAGCAGTTCCTCTGGGATGGCAGCTCCAGCTCCATTTTAAAGTGGCCCCTTTTATATTATTTTTTTTACAATAATATATAGCTATAGATATACGAGTACAACATATAGATAAATGCTATAAAGTGAAAACCAAGCAAAGGAATGGGATAGAGAGTAACAAGTGGTTACAGGTTTGAAAGTCTCTTTGAGAGAAGTATCTGAATGACATAAAAATATGAGCAGTGCCAATGCCTGGGCTGAGAGAAAACTGGGATGGAAAACATTTGGCATCTTCAAGGCCCATCAGGAAAACTGTTAATATTTTCTAGCTTGCCACTGAACCAACCTCAAAGTTTTCTAATAACTATCACTACCCACAAATAAACAAGAGGAAAACAAGTTACATACTTCCATCTCAACTGAAGATAAGTCACCAGAAAATATGTAAACTGCAGCAGGAAGCATTCAGTTTACAATAAAAAGACTTGCTTTTTATAAAATGTCTGAGATAGTTTAGGACAATTATGCCTATGTTTCAACCTCCAACTAATTTTATTGTGATGGAAATTAGTTTAGCTTCATGATGTGGAGGTCGTTAAGGAAACAAAACCAGAAGCCTGGAAAAGGTGAAAATCTTCTTCTAAAGATTCCTAGAAGATGGTGAGTAAATCAGGACTGGAACTTATGATACTTGGGAACCAAACTAATTGAATTCTATGACTAATTTCCTGCCTCCCTGGAATGGCCAATGTTGACTGGAGTGACCATGTTGGTAGAAAAATAATTATCAGAATAATAATAAGATTAAGGAAGATGAGGAGAAGAGGGGCAGAGAAGACAAAATAAATACAAAATTTTGTGTTTTGAAATATTGTTATAAGCACTTTACTATGTGTTAACCCACTTAATTCCAAATCTTACGAGATATGTACAAGTGTTACACATATTTTACACTTGATAAAATGGAGGCTTGAATAAGTCAAATAACTTGCTTTAATTTCACATAGCAAGTAAGTGGAGGCTTAAAAGAAAGAACTTACATACATAGTCCATAAAAACTCTACTGCAAGCAAGGCAAAGGGTGACATTGCTACCCCTACTTCTCAATCTCTATGAACCCTTTCAGCAGCTATAGGAGGTCTTTCTGTATCTCCCAAAGCTGTCCTTAGTTTTATTCACTTGTCATTTCACTTAGATCAAAGATTAGGAGTGTTTAGGAGAAAGGGGAAAGTCTGGGACCATATACGATGTGACTTCTCCCTGCCTTGGGAAATCCCTGCTTTCAGTCCACAGAGTCACAATGCCTTCTACTAAGCAACCTCCAAAAGAGGTCATCTTTAGGGATTAATTAGAGTTCAGGCAGGAAAGACCTGTCACAAACAAGCTAGGAGTTTTTGGTAACAAAGAATGTGAGCCATCCAGTGCTTTGTGTTCATTATCAAATGAGACTGTTTCACCCTTAAGAACCTGTACGGCAGTGGGAAATTTGGGATTATAATCTTGCATAAAAACTGAATGCTGAATTTCAGACCTGACCATCTGGTTCAATGCTCCTTTCTTTAGTGATGATAGAATAAAATACAAGTCAGGATATCTCTAAGAGAAAAGGAGTTAAGGCAAGCATTAAATTATGACTGTCTAATCTCCTGAGTGGGGAAAAAATCTGTTTCCTGTAGAGACTCATTCACTGTGCAATGTATTGGTAGGTGCAGAAGTAATTGTGGTTTTTACCTTTATTTTTAACCTTTTAAACCTCAATTGCTTTTGCACCAACCTACTAGTACCTTTGTAAACTGCGGGATGCATTGGACCATAGATTAGGATGATGTTACCCCTGGGTGTGGGAGCAGTGGTTGCTGGATGAGGCTTTGATAGCAATGGCTTTCACTTTCCTTGTCCAAAAGCAACAAGGGATCATAAATCTAAAATACAGTAGTAGAGATGAAGACAGGGGCTGGGCAGAGACTCACAGGAAAAAATAGAAAGGACTCCCACTGAGTTCTCTTTAATGAAAGGACTTTTTAGGGTTAGAGAGAAGGGAAAAGGGATTTTTTTTGATGAGAAAGGCCAGCCTTAAACATAATGGATTCTTTCCTTTGTCCATGTGATAATTAAACTCTAGTCTTTTTTGTTCATTCCTGAGACGATAGGTGTTGGCTCTGTGCTAGGGGATCCTTAAAAGTTGAAACAGCACTAGAGTAGAAGCCACAAGACCTGGGATTTGGTCTTAGTTCTGCCATTAACTAGTGGGGAAGTTTTTAGAAAGCCACCTTATATCCCTATACAAAATGTCAAACCAGCTTTAAGGTTGTTTTCAGATTTTAAATTATTTAGAGAATTTTTGATGGTGAAGTGACGGCCTTACTGCCTGCTCTAGCAAGATCTGTCACTTACCATAGTGAGATAATCTTTTTATTGAAAGATTCAAGTACATAGCTCATTCATTCATTTATATTCACTTGTTTGTCCACTGATATAGATTATTCAATTAATGTTAGTGAAGCACGTGGCATTCATTAAAGTATGACCCATTTCCCCTTCAGCTTTTGTTTCTCTCTGAGACTGGACTCAGACAACCCACAAGGGAGCAAAGAGACCCATTTTTCAAATGAGACCACAGGCAAGCCCCATCCCTGTTGCTGTCTCTCAGGCAACCATTCCTTCAGCGTCACAAATCAGCTACGTTACTTTTCCCTGTGGTACCCAGACACATCAGTGGTGGAATTGCTTTTCTTGATGTCACATTCACCTCCATTAAAAATAATAATAATAATAATTCCTGCCTACAGAGTACCTGCCTTGGAATTTCACAGTAATTTCCTACTTAGCTTCTGAGATTGTCTCCCCATGGTTCTTGCCCTGGGTCCAAATTCAAAGAACATCACTCAAGAATCTCAGAAACTCAGTCTCAGCCTGACACTCATAAGAAGCTTATCCCGAAAAGGTTTTGCCTTCCTGCCTCCTCTCAGGATTTTAAAACATTTCAGTGGGTTAAGTAGATATCTTCCCATCTCAAGTCATTAGTTTAGTTTTTTTCTTCCTTCTTCTTAACACAATTTGATTTCGACACATCATTCTAATGTGAGTTCCTGGTCAAGTGGGCTTTCTCAAAGTGTCATTGAGAGATCCAATCTTCTTCCATTTTTTGACTTTACCATATTTAATATGGAAGAAATCTAAGTAGGGTGTTTGAGAGAATTTAAGCAGGGTTTAAGATAAAGCAGCTACAGTAAATAAGTTGCACTTAGTGTATCAACATTGATCACTTGGTAATGGGTTTCCTAGAGTGTTGTATTTAAAAGGTATCTGACTCAGCAATCAGGAAGAAAAGATGACTGGTTTCATTTAGTGTTGCAATCCACCACGTTTGCAGTGGAGGAACATGGGGCCAAAAGTGTCAATATTAGCCATCCTTGGTTCAGAGCTAAAGAACTGACTAGCTAAATCTCATAGACATAATATTCTCTTTAAAATTTGTTATTTAATTTTCAAGGCTAAAGTAAATTAAGATGGAAAATATTTGGGGATGGGAGCCTAAATATCTTCTGAAATATCTTCTAAGTCATCTTCAGAAAAAAAAAAAAAAAAAAGAATCAGCAAGTAAAACTTGTAACCCATGATCTGCCTCCAAAATCTCAGCTCTTCTGTCCTCAATTCTACCTTCCCAGCATAAACTGCACTAAGTCTTCATCATCGATTATGAAGCCAGCTCTGCACTAGCATGCCCTGGATAGTGTGCAATCACCTGAGCACTTTTTCTTCTGAGAAGATGAAACACACCATCTATTCTCACTTTCCATGGACAGTGAATTCATTTTTCAGTCAAATACCACTTTCTGGCTTATTTTAATTGATGAAAGCTTCCCCTACCTCTCATAACAGATAGATTACCATTATTGCTGTTTCCAGCTGAAAGAAATATGATGGTGCAGAGAAAAGGACATGATTAGAGGAAATAAGGGAAGTAGAAAGGACATTATCACTTGAGGGCTATATTTCAAAGTTTTCAGCTTCTTGTCCTCAATGAACAGATCCATGATTGAATTTCCAACCTAGGATTTTCTTTCCGAAGTTCAAGCTGAATAATTTGAGTTTCCCAAAAATGTTTCTTGACTCAAGAATGCAAAGTCTCAGGACCTCTGTCCTTGCTCTTCCCACTGATTGTCATATCCCCAACCTCTCTGTGTGCTGGATCTTGCCATTCTTTATTCTCAGCACAGGCATGCATCACCTCCTCTTGAGTCTTCTATATGAAATACCTCTTCTTCTGTAACTTCCAGCCTATTTCATTAACTTTTTAATTTTCACCATCACAGCACTTAACACACTCAGTAATCTATTTCAGTTGTTTGTTTACTTGTTTATTATGTATGTTGTTCAGTAGAATGTAAGCTACATGAGGTAAAGAACCCCACCTGTGTTATTCACCATTATATTACTAACATAGCATATTGTAAACACTCTCTTATATGAATAAGAGTTATTGGAGGCACATTTAAAATATTTATCTGCTTTTCCTTTACTTGTTGACACACTTTAAGGTGTTCCTCTTTCTGTTTTTCCTCTATAACAGTGATAATATGAAATGTTTATACCATGATCTATAAGTGACATTACATTTATAACATGATTTACATTTGAATCTGCATTATTTACATTTATGTTGTGATCTAAAAGTTATAATAAATTACCTTACAATATTTCGTGTACTGCACAAAAAAAGTCTGCAAATTTTGATTAACTTCATTGTACAGAAGTTAGAACTAAGGCTTGGGGAGTTTGGTGGATTGTTAAAGGAAATACAGCTGAGACCAGCATGGACCCACAAATGCAGAAAATTGAAAAATATACCTGTGTTCCCTGACCCCTGAATGAGAGTATGAGTTCTTACTGACATTCCTGTGGTAATGTTGCTGAAATATTAACCAATCCATAGAGATTATATTGAAGACAGGATAGGTTTTTAGAAAAAAAGGACTAGACAGAAAGAGCTCTGACCAGTCATGAGATGCAGTGTACAGGAGAAATAGCTGTTGAGCAAAAAATAAAGATTAAGACAAATACCCAGGAGACTTCCACTTCCACAAAGACGGAATAGACATATTTTCCATTATGTGCAACTGTAAATCCTAAACATTATACATAAAACAAATATAAGAAGGCTCTCAGAGGTGGATAGAATATTCTCCCGACTGGCTAGGGAATCTCAATATCAAGACAAGATGTATTGGTGAATTTCAGTTTTATTTTTACCTCCCAGTCATGGAGCTGAAGAAAATGGCAAACTGAAAATGCAAAAGAATAAAGACCAAAAGAGGGGGAAAAAGTCTCACAAAGCTTGTTCTCTTTATCCAAAGAACCAAGAAAGGAAAAACCTAAGCACACAGCAAACTTTTTCACAGTAACCATCATGAGGTGTCTCTCCCTCTTTCCACTGAGGTGATGTAAGAAGAGGCCTAATAGAGGGTCATGACTTCTACAATCTCCAGCAGTAATGAGGCCATCTCCACAATAGTGTCAGTACAGATCACATGGTGAGCAGTAACACATTCCTACACCTACCAGACACGAAGTTATTAGTGGAGGCCAGAACAACCACCTGCAGTAACCAAAATCTCACACTCCCTTAATTGTCAATTGAGGTCATGGAATGTAGGTTTATATCCTTACCTGAAAATAATAAGACATTACTACTCCTTTCTCATGGTGAAGTGGCTTCAAAGCAGCTATTTGAAATAGAAAGTGTAAATAAGATCCAGAATTTCATAGCATAATATTAAAAATGCTTAGCTTTCAATTAAAAATTTACTATTGATATTAAGAAATAGGATAGTCTCAAAATAAATATAAAATGACAATTAAAAGATAAAAGCACAGAAATAATAGAGGCATTATAATAATCTGACAAAGATTTAAGAACAATCCACATAGCATTATTTTAATATGCAATTATGATCATGCTTACAACAAGTGAAAACAATACATTTTCTGAACAAATAAATATAAAGTATCAACAAAGAAAAAGAAGTTCTAAAGACAAATCCAATGGGAATTTTAGAACTAAAAAATACAAAACCACAATTATTTAAAAATTTTTAAAATTTAGAGTTTGAGAATATAACAATAGAAATCACCTAATCTGAACAAAACAATAATAAAAAAAGACTGAAAACAAAAAGAGAGGCTCTAATAAAAGATCTAACACTAGTGCATTAGTGCCATTGGAATTTCAGAAGGAGAAAATAAAGAAGGTGAGGATATAAAGTATTCAATGAAACAGTGGCTGAAAACTTTTCAAATGTGGCAAAACACAGAAACAAATTCTCAGTTATCTCTAATAGGACAAAGCCAAAGAAATTCATACCAAGACATATCATAGTCTAAGTTCTGAAAACTGAAAAACAACAACTTGAAAGCAGCCAAAGAAAAATGACGCATTATCTGTAAGGGGAAAACAACTTGAGTGAGAGCAGATTTCTCATAAAGAATCATGAAGGTCAGAAATAATAATTGTCAACCTAGATTCCTATATCTAGCAAAAATATCCTTCAGTAATGAAAGAGAAATCAAGACTTTTTAAGATATAAAAAAAAACAAACAATTTTTAGCTAAAATAAGTTCTCTAAATGGAAAGAAAATGATAAATGAAGGAACCTTGGAACATCATAAAGTAAGAAAAAAATGGTATGCAAAATAGGAGTAAATACAATGAACTCTCCTTCCCTTCTTGAATTTTCTAAATTATGCTTGGCAGTAGAAGAAAAATTATAATACTGTCTAATGTGGTTCTAAATGTATGTAGAGGAAATATTTAAAATAATTACGTTATAAATGGGGGAGATATATAAATGGAGATAAGATTTCAACACTTAACTTGAACTGGTTAGGATAATGACATCAGAGATGGGTCATGTATATGTAGCATTACACATAAAGTGACCACTAAAAACACTGTAAAAAAGATGTATTAAAAACAACATAGATAAATCAAAATTAAATTATAAAAATGTTTAACTCTCAGGAAGGCAGAAAATAGAAAATAATATAAAAAAAGAAAAACAGAAGACAAACAGGAAACAGAATATACAATTTTGGATTTAAGCCCTAATGTAACAATAATTACATCAAATATAAATAGTTGATAACCATTACAACACAGAAATTGGCAGAGTGGATTAAAAGCATACCCCAACTAGATGCAGTCTATAAGACATTCACTTCAAAATATAAAAATGTAGACAGATTAAAAGCAAAAAGATGGAGAAATATATATCATACAACCTTTAATCACAAGAAACTAGGAGTGGCTATATTAGTATCAGATAAAATTAGACTTCAGAGAATATTATTAGACACAAAAATGGATATGACATAATAATAAAAGGGTTAAGTAGACTCAAAAATCCTAAATGTGTATGAACCAAATAACAGTCACAAAATATGTGTAGCAAAATGACCAAGCTGAAAGGATTACAGGACAAATTTACCATAATAATTGGAGGCTTCAATAGTTCTCTTTTAGTAATTGATAAAAGTAGACAGGTAATCAACAAGAATATAGAATTCAACAAAATCATCAACCCACAGGATGTAATCACTGTTTATAGACTACTTCTCCAAACAAGAGTAGTATACACAGTCTTTTTAAGTTCTCAAAAAACATATACCAAAATAAACTATAAATCTTGGGCCATAAAAAGAAACCTCAACAAATTCAAAATCATTAAAATTATATGGACTATGTTCTCCTACCACAGTGAAATGAAATCAGAAATTAGAAAGATAACAGAAAAAACACCAAATATTTAGAAACTAAATATGCTTCAAAATAACACACGTTAAAAGAAGGTGACTCAAGGAAAATAAAATATATATTGAACTTAATAAAAACAAAACATATTAAAATTTGTGGGACACAGGGAGGTGGTCCAAGATGGTGGATTAGGTAAATGCTATTCCTGCTGTCTCAGTTTAACATCAAAATTTCAACTAAATTATAAAACAATCAATCTTAAGAATCATCTGAAGACTAGCTAAACAGAACCCCTATAACTAAGAATAAAAAGGCCACATAGAGACTGGTAAGAGGGGTGGGGACGCAAAATGGGCTGAACCCAAACACAAAGGTAATGGCTGGACACGAGGAAGGATACCTCAACGGTGGGGATCTCCCCTGAAGAGGGAGGGATCCCAGCCCTCCCACTGGACTCCCTAGACCTGAGGTCCTGGGCTGAGAAGAGGAATCCCCACAACATCTGTCAGCAAAAAGCAGCAAAAACACTGTCTTTCTGTCCTCGTGAGACAGAAGGTGGCTAGAAACCCAGAGGGCCTCTTAAAGGGCCCACACATAGACTCACTCACTTGCAAATATTCAACTGGGCTCTGGTGGAGGGGTGCCGACTTGAGAAGCCCCAGAAATATATGGGGAAAAACTGACCTGTGTGGCCTTGGGTGAGGAATGGAGGGACAGTCACTGTTCCTATGTGGAGCCCGCCTCATGTAAAGCCTATAGGAGGGTGCCATCTTTTCTATGTTGAATCCTCCCTCAAAGAGCCAAATCTGAGACCACATTGGCCTTGTAAAATCCGTGAGTGTGCACCACCTTGGTGATGCCCTGGGTCCCTGACACACCCAGGTAGTGCTGCATAGCCCTGGGTATTGTCAGATCATAGGCAGCTGGCCCCACCCTAAAACTGCAGAAGACTTGAACATCTGCGGCAGCCTGGGGAACTTCCGGTGGTAGGCAGTCAGCCACAACTTGAGCAGCAGCCTCTGTCAGGCTGCTTTCAGGAATCTGTAGTCTTGAGGCGAGCCCTGGCTGACCAAGGTATTCTCAGGACATTTTGCAAAGTGGTCACTGGCCTGGCACTGGCGCAAGAACAAAATCTGTAGTAAATTTTAAAAATGACAACCCACACCCCATGAATTCCTTTAGTTCCACCCAAACCAGCTAGTGCTGCATCACCGAGTACACTCTCAACACTGGGTCAACCCACCTGGACCACACACCTAAGGAGGATGTTTCAGCGGTTGGACCTTACAGGCAGTCTGTATGTGACAACAGGGCTAAGGGGACCCTGGGCCTCTTGCTAAGTTTCACAGTCCCAATACTGGCGGCAGCCAACCTCAGTTGACAATGAGGCCACCCCCACATGCCTCCAAGTCATGCACAGGCAGCAACCAATGACATATAGCTCTGTAGCTCCTACCAGGTACAGGATGGTCACAAGCAAGGCTGAAATTGGCCTGCATAGAAGCCTCTCCCAAGAGACACCAGAAACAACACACATATATGTCAATTCCAGACCACATCAGAACACTACTCGTGTAACTCCACAAGCAGCATATCCAAAAGGTGGCACACGTACAACAGGCCCACTAGGGTGAATACCCCTCTGAGGAGTTAGCTCCAACACAGAAGCACATTCACTGTGGGCATAGCTAATCTGCACAGCCAGTCAGCCTAGGAGTCAGTCCCACCCACTGACATTCCAAAAGCAATCAAGACTCAATTACAAGGGAAGAATACATCACACACACACAGACACACACACACACAAATAAACAAAAACACTTCGACAACACACGCACAGATGATCAGGAAGACTGCCCAACTGGACTACACTGGACACATTCTACATAAGGTCACTCAGCAAAGACTGACAGACATGGAGATCTACCTAATACATAGAAGCAAACACAGAGAGGCAGCTAGAATGAATAAACAAAGAAACATGTACCAAATAAAAGAACAGGGAAACCTCCAAAAAAAGAACTAAAAGAAGTGGAGGCAACCAACCTACTAAAAACAGTTTAAAACACTGGTTTTGAGGATGCTTATGGAACTTAGTGAGAACTTCAACAAAGATATAGTAAGCATAAAGAAGGACACAGAACCGATAAAAAGAATCAGTCAGAAATAAAGAATACAATAACTGAAATGAAGAATGCACTAGAAGGAATAACAGCAAATTAGATGAAGAAGAGGACTGAGTCCGTGATTTAGAAGACAAGGTGGCAGAAAACACCCAATACAAAAAACAAAAAGGTAAAAGAATTAAAAAAAGAAGATAGTTTAAGGGACCTGTGGGACAATATCAAGCCCAACTTTTACAATGTACAAGTACCAGAAGGAGAAGAGGGAGCAAGGGATCAAGAACGTACTTGAAGAAATATTGACTAAAAACATCCCTAACCTGAAACAGGAAATAGATATGCAAGCCCAGGAAGTACAGAGATTTCAAAACAAAATGAACCCTAAAAGGCCTACATGAAGACATATTATAATTAAAATGGTAAAGGTTAAAGAAAGAAAGAATCCTAAAAGCATCAAGAGAAAGACAGCTGGTGAATTACAAGGGAGCCATAAGACTACCAGCTGATAGCTCAACAGAAAATTTGCAGGCCAGAAAGGAGTGGCAGGAAATATTCAAAGTGATGAAAAACAAGGAACTGCAACCAACACTAGTCTACTCAGCAAGGCTATTATTTAGAATTGAAGGAGAGATAAAGGGTTTTCCAGATAAGATAAAGCTAAAGGAATTCAGTACCACCAAACCAGTATTATAAGAAATCTTAGAGGAACTACTTTAAGAAGAAGAAGGAGGAAAACAAACAAACAAACAAAATAAGATCAAAATTTTGAATAATAAACTGGAAATAACTATGTACCTATCAACAATCACTTTAAATATAATTGGTTAAATGCTCCAATCTAAAGACATAGGGTAGCTGAATGGATAAGAAAACAAGACCCATGCATATGTTGTCTATGAGAGACCCACCTCAGATTGAAAGACACATTTACACTGAAAGTAAAGGGATGGAAAAGTATATTTCATGCAAATGGATATGAGAAAAAATTGGAGGGAGCAATACTTATGTCAAACAACATGGACTTTAAAATGAAGATTATAATAAGAGACCAGGAAGGACATTACATAATGATAAAGGGATCAATACAACAAGTGGACATAACTCTAGTAAACACCTATGCACCCAAAAAAGAAGCACCTAAATATACAAAACTAGTATTGACTGACATAAAGGCAGAGATCAATAGTAACACAATCATATTAGGGGACTTTAACTCCCCACTGTCACCAATGGACAGACGATCCAAACAAAAATCAACAAGGGAACAGCAGCCTTAAATGACACACTACACCAGAAGGATTTAATTGATATTTTTAGAGCTTCAACCTAAAGCAGCAGAATATACATTCTTTTCAAATTCACGTGGAACATTTTCCATGATAGGACACATATCAGGCCATAAAACAAGTCTCAATAAATGTAAGAAAATTGAAATCATATCAAACGTCTTCTCTGACCACAATAGAATGAAACTAGAAATCAATTACAAGAAAGAAAAAAAAAAGAAACTGAAAAAAACAAACACCTGGAGGCTTAATAAGATGCTATTAAATAATGAAGGGATCTACAATGAGATTAAGGAATAAATCAAAAGCTACATTGAGACAAATGAAAATGAAAACACAATGACTGAAAATCTATATAACACAGTGAAAGCAGTCCTAAGAGGGAAATTCATAGCAATGCAGGTGTACGTCAAGAAAGAAAAAAAATCTCAAATAAACAGTCTAACTTTACACCCTAGGGAACCAGAAAAAAAACAGTAAGCAGATCCCAAAGTGAATACAAGGAAGTAAAAAGTGGAGATCAGAACAGAATTAAACAAAATAGACACTAAAAAAAAAATGCAAAAGATCAATGAAACCAAGAGCTGGTTTTTTGAAAAGTTAAACAAAATTGACAAACCTTTAACCAGATTCATGAGAGAGAGAGAGAGAGAGAGAGAGAGAGAGAGAGAGAGAGAGAGAGAGAGAATACAAATAAATAAATAAAAAAATGAAAGGAGGGAATGACCATAGACACCACAGAAATAAAAAGAAATAAATAAAAATTAAATACCATGAGCAACTATACGCCAACACATAAAACAATTTGGAAGAAATAGATAAATTCCTAGAAGCATACAATTTTTCAAGGCTGAATCAAGAAGAAACAGAAAATCTGAACCAACCAATTACTACTAATAAAATCAAATCAGTAATCCACAAGATTTGAACACAAAAAAGTCCTGGACCCGACGTCTTCACAGGTGAATTTTACCAAACATTCAAAAAAGAATTAATACCTGTTCTTCTCAAACTATTCCAAAAAGTTCAAGAGGAGGGGAGGCCCCCCAGGTCATTTTATGAGGTCACCATTACCCTGATTCCAAAACCAGACAAAGACATTATCAAAAAAAGAAAACAAACAAACAAACAAAAACCAATATCCTTAATGAACATAGATGAAAAAATTCACAACAAAATATGAGCTAATCAAATTCAGAAATACATTAAAAAGATCATACAACACAATCCAGTGGGGATTCATTCCTGGAATGTATGGTTGGTTTGATAACTGCAAATAAATTAACATGACACACCACATACTCAAAATGAAAAATAAAAATTGTACGATCACATCAATAGATGCAGAAAAAGCTCTTGATAAAATCCAGCATCCATTTATGATAAAAACTCTCAGCAAAGTGGGAATAGAGGAGACATATTTCAACTTCATAAAGGTCATATATATTAGTTTGGTTCAAAGGTAGTTTTGGTTTTTGCAATTATTTTTAACCTTTTAAACCACAATTAGTTTTGCATCAACCTAATAACAAACCCACAGCTAACATCATATTCAATGGGGAAAAGCTAAAAGCTTTCTCCATAAGATTAGAAACAAGACAAGAATATCTACCAATTTTTTTCAACATAGAACTGGAAGTCCTAGCCACAGTCATCACAAAAGAAAAAGAAATAAGAGCCATTCAAATTGGAAAGGAGGAAGTAAAATTGTCATTATTTGCAGATGATATGATACTATACAGAGAAAATTCCAAAGATTCCACCATTAAAATAACTATTAAATTGATAAATGAATTGAGTAAAGTAGCTGGATACAAAATTAATATTCAGAAATCAGTTGCATTTTTGCACAAAAATAATGAACTAGCAGAAAAAGAAATTAAGAAAACAATCCCATTTACAATTGCATTAAAAACATAAAATACCAAGGGATAAATTTAACCAAGGAAGTAAAAGACCTGTACTCAAAAAATTATGACATTGAAGAGAGAAATTAAAGAAGATACAAATAAATGGAAACATATACCATGTTGATGGATACAAAGAAGTAATACAGTTAAAATGTCCATACTACCCTAAGCAATCTATAGATTCAATGCAATCGCTATCAAAATACCAATGACATTTTTCACAGAACTAGAACAAATCATCTTAAAATTTATATGGAACCATGAAAGACCCCAAATAGCTACAGCAATCCTTAGAAAGAAGAACAAAGCTGGAAGTATCACCCTTCCTAATATCAAATTATACTACAAGGCTTAGTCATCAAAACAGCATGGTGTTGGTATAAAAACAGACACGTAGATCAATGTAACAGCATAGAGAACCCAGAAATACATCCATGCCTATATGGTTATTTAATCTGTGACAAAGGAATGAAGACTAGACATTGGGGTAAAGATAGTCTATTCAATAAATGGTGCTGGGAAAACTTGACACAGACACGCAAAAAAATGTAACTGGACGACATTTTTATGTCATATACAAGAATAAACTCAAAATGGATTAAAGAACAAAATGTAAGGCCTGAAACCATTAAACTCCTAGAAGAAAATATAGAAAGTAAACTCAGATATTACCCTTAATAAATTTTTTACTGATATATCTCCCAGGGCAAGGGAAACAAAAAACAAACAAACAAATAAATAAATAAACAAATGGGACTAAATCAAACTCAAAAGTTTTTGCACAGCAAAGGAAACCATCAACAAAATGAAAGGCATCCTACTAAATGGGAGAAGATATTTGTCAATGATACATCTGGTAAGGAGTTAACATCCAAAATTTATTAAAAACTCATACAACATCAGAAAAACAAATGATACATTGAAAAATGGGCAGAGGACCTGAATAGACACTTCTCCAAATGGAACATACAAGTGGCCAAAAGACATGAAAAGATGCTCAACTTCATTAATCATCAGAGAAATGCAAATAAAAACTACAATGAGATACCACCTCACTCCAGTCAGAATGGCTATCATTAATAAATCCACAAACAACAAGTGTTGGCAAGAATGTGGAGTGAAGGGAACCTTTGTGCACTGTTAGTTTGATTGCAAATTGGTGCCACCACTATGGAAAACAGTATTGAGGTTCTTAAAATAATTAAAAATAGAACTACCTTATGACCCACCAATTTGATTCAGGGTATTTTATCCAAAAAAAATGCAAAACACTAATTCAAATAAATATATGCACCCTTATGTTTGCTGCAGTGCTATTTACAATAGCCATGGTATGGAAACAACCAAAATGCCCATCAATAAATGATTGGATAAAAAATTGGTCGTACATTTGTACAATGAAGTATTACTTGACCATAACAAAAATGAAATCTTACCATTTGCAATAACATGGATGAACCTAGAGATTATTATGTTAAGTGAAATAAGTCAGACTGAGAATGACAAATATCATATTATCTCACTTAATATGTGAAATCTAAAGAACAGAATAAACAAACCAACAAAACAGAAATATACTTATAGATACAGAGAACAAACTGAACGGTTGCTAGATGGGAAGGCATTGGGGGCTGCATGAGAAAGGTGAAGTAATTAGGAAGTACAAATTTGTAGTTACAAAATAGTCACAGGGATGTGAAATACAGTGTGGGGAATATAGTCAAGTATGTTGTAAAAACTGCATGGTGTCAGATGGGTACTACACTTATCAAGGGGATCACTTCATAAATTGTATTAGTACTTAACCATACACCTGAAACTAATATAAAATAATATTGAATAATATTGACTGTCAATTGTAATTAATATATATGTATATAGTCACAGGATTGTGAAATACAGCATAGGGAATACAGTCAATGGTGCTGTAATAGTTACGTACAGTGTTAGATAAGTAGTTGACTTGTTGGGGAGATCACTTTGTGAGATGTGTAAATGTCTAATCATTATTTTGTTGTATACACCTGAAACTAATCATAAGTAAGTAAGTTAATAAGTAAGTACATAAGTAAATTAATTAATTAATTAATTTAAAAAATAAAATAAAAGTCTCAATCCTCAAATACCAATTTTTAGATAAAGGACAGTGAATGTGTGTTTTTGCAAGACATTGGAGTCTTGAAGATCTCACATTAAATTTCTCAGGGCTATTCTCCACCTACTGGACTTATTCAGATTAGTCAGCCTTTAATTGTTCACTCTGTCCTGACTTGCTTTTCTTGTAGAAATCCAGTAAAGGCTCTGGCTGAAGCTTTTCCCTGCCTTATGCTTCTGCCTCCTGACCAAAATGTGGGGCTCCTCATGTGCGCTTCAGGGCATGTTGTGCCCTTTTCTATCAGGAAATGTAAGTAATAAATTCTTCTTTTAACTTCCTTTACCTCTCCATGTCATCCCTCAATCATAACTCTAAATAAATTCTGGGTGTAATTTTAGAACGGGCAGCCCTAAGAAAAGTATATAAGGATTTGTGTTCTCTGCTTCTGACCTGTAGCACACATTTCTTTCCATCCTGAGTCTGGAGTATCAGTTAGAGGACTCAAGTCTCCTGGCTAAAAGACAGTAATCCTGGTTACAGCCTGAGCTGCCAGCTAACACCTTCTCTTTCTTGCCAAAGAAGTCTTTATCACGTGATACAAATACTCACATTTGACTCCCTTGACACTTTTCAATGAGGCTCTTATGCAAGCCAGAGATATTTCTGGCTTATTTCTCTTCCCTTTCCTTTCTTCTTCCCACCCTTCCTTCTCCTTTCTCTTCAGAGGCAGCAGACAGTTTTCCTGTGTAGGATGAACTGCTGTGCTTTCTCACCGGAAGATCTCTTTCTCAAGAAGATCTCCAGGGTGACTAGTGCTTCCTTTGAAATTAGGACAGTTATTCCATCACAAAAAAGGACTGTGGAGATGGCCCTGCCTCCTTCTTCCTAGTTAGAGTAGGGCCAGCCAGCTCCCAGGAGCTGTGTTTAGAGCCTCAGCATGTATGCGATGCTCTGAGTTGCTATCTGGTCCTTTCACTTCCAGTGAGGACAGCGGTTGCTTATAGGGCCCACAGGATCAGATTTCAACATAAGCTCTCACTGGACATTCCTTTTAGGAGGAGAGTCTGCAGTGAAGTTTGTGTCAAAATGTACATTTAGACTTTAGTGTCTAATCGAGTCATGCTTTGGTGGGGAGAGAATGGAAAGGGAGTGACAGGCAGAATCAACTGACAGTAGTCTTCTGAAGAGGTTTGATGAAAGGTCTACTAACATGTGGCACACTGGTAAACATACACCCAGAAGGAGTACAGAGTCAAGATACTCACTAGTCCCTATTCTTGGTGCATTAGAATCTGTGTGTTCCAGCACCTGTGTTCTATGTCTCAGTGCTCCCAGCACAGAAGTACAGGTCTTGGTCTGGAGCAGGGAATTGCAAGCCCATGGGCTGGTGTGTGAGGCATGCCTGGCAGGGAGGATGCTGTTTGGTTCTTTTCACAGCACCAAGAACAGGCCTCCCTATCTCCTGTAGCCCCAGCCCCCTATTAATGAAATTCCAGCCACGGAAACCTCCCAGTAGCCAGTGAGGAAGGGGCTGTTCCACCCAGACTGTAGTCACTTCTATGGTGACTACATAGAAGTGAACCTGAAAGCACAGCAGCAACTCACATGGTTGCCACATGGACTGGATGTTTACTCCGGGTCATTGAGATGAAAAAAAATGGTTTCATTTTCTAAGTCTTGAGATTTGCGTAGAGCCATTTAATAAAAGCCAAACAAAACAAAATAGTGTGTGTGTGTGTGTGTGTGTGTGTGTGTGTGTGTGTGTGTGTGTTTAAAGCCCCAGGATCCCTGGGTGCAGTTCTGGCTGGTGAGGAGACTTTGAAGGTGCCTAGGCTCGCGGGGCCAGGAGTTCTCAGCCTGAGGGGGAAGGGCAAGGAGGTTGAGAAAAGACACAGAAACAGGAAAGCTGGGATCGGGAGGGCCACCGTCCACGGATGGCGGAGCAGTGGCACAGTCTTTATTTCACTCACAGTTTTTATACGGTCTTAGAACAGTTGTCCATACAAACAAGTATTAGCAGAACAAGCAGGTATTATTAGAACATTTTGACTTGGTTATTGGCCAGTTTGTATGTCTGTGGCTGCATTAGTGTTATCTTGTTCTTCCTGGGAAGATTTCTGAGGCGAGGTTTCCCATGGGAATGACCTTGCAGGGTGCAAGGCCCTTGTCAGCTTACAGCCCGCTCCCTACAGAAGGGACCTAGGTAGGCTGCCAGACCACCTGTAGAATCTGCACTGATGGCGGACTGGTGGTCTGCATGTGTGAGGTGGGGCACATGCTGCGCCCCCCACTGCCAATGGCGTCCCACTGCTCAGAGGGCTGCGCTGCGAAAGCCCTGGCCTGGTACCCAAAGCCTCATCTGCATCCTCTCCAAATGCACCCCCACACCATTCCCAGGCTGTCTTTTCTCTTCCTATGTTTGTCTGAGAGAAGAGGGAATACAGGAGTGAAACCAACTATTTCTGTGAAAACTTAGCTACAGATAATTTTATTTCCATCTTTTATGCTTGGTAGACTTGTAGACTTGATGTGGCCACAGGGTAAAGCCATGAAACTCTTGTTTCTGCTACCATGTTTCCCCCAAAATAAGACCTAACTGGAAAATGAGCCCTAGCATGATTTTTCAGGATAACATACCGTGAACATAAGCCCTAATGACTCTTTTGGAGCAAAAGTTAATATGTATTAGACCCAGTCTTATTTTCGGGGAAACACGGTAATTATCACCTTTTTTCTCAGTTCATCTCATCTGATTCTCTCCAACTACCTCTCGTCACACAGTGGATGTTAATAAATGCTGGTTCCTAATTCCCTTCCCTCCTTCCTTCTCCCTTTGTCTCGCCTCACCCCTACTGTCTCTCTCTGCACTACCCTTCCCTCCTGCCTCTGCCCTGGAACCTGAGAGATAAGTCTCACAGGTTGAGAAGGAATCTCTCAGGGAAACCAGCCTCAGGAAGGAATCCCAGTCTCAGGAGCTGCCTCTTTCCTAGCCCTTGTTTCCTGTGGTCCCAGCTTCCCACCTATCCCAGGATCTGTGGGACCCATCACAGCGGCCTTGCATCTCCCCTGGGCTGGCCTGAACCAGCAGCAGCAGGACATTGAGCTGCCAGGGCTCTCTCTACCGACAGTCGTCTCTGGTGAATCACAGCTGCACCAAGCAGGGGGGGAGGGACTCAGGTCGGACTCACAGCTGTGGTGCTTCAGTGGTCCTGGGCTACAGCGTTCCTGCAAGGACCCTCACACCCCTGTCCACAAGCTTGAGACTTGTCAGTGCTTGGGGATTGCTCATCCAACACACTTAGGATTATTAGACAGAGCAGGACTGAAAGCTTCATTTCTACAGAATGAGTCAAATTTGCTTACCTTCATACATGGTCTTTAATTAGAAAAATTAGTTTTAGTCACACAATAAAGTAAAATGATTCAGTGACAGCTAATTGCTTGCTAGAAATGAAAGATGCCCTTACAACGAAGGATTATTTCATGTTATTTTTCCCTAAGCACTCTTAACTGACTGGCTAATGAAATGATCACTCTGATATTTCCACATGTACTTTTAAGAATTTATAAAGTAATCTGTCTTCTAAGGTGTCCAGGGAGGTGCTTAAATGGTACAGTCCAAACAGAAGAGAGCAGAGATTCTCCCCGATCCAGGGCTTCAGAAGAGTCAAGTGGAGAACAGCCTTTGGAGTATGGAGACTTGAGGAGCAGGCGTAAGGAGGGTGGACTCATACCACAGAAACTTCTGGATGGTGCTAAATATTCATCAAGTCAGTGACAGGTGGCTGGAATAAGGGTGGGTTGACAAACACTCACCTACTTCCAACAGGCCATAACAAGAGTCCTCTGACAGGGGCTGCAGAGACTTGGATGCAACTGCAAGGAGTTACACCTGGGCCTGGAGAAGAGGATGTGGTCCAGGCAGGGCCCTGACCAAGGTTGGGGGGTCAGCGAAGGACCACCCAGGGGTAAAAAGCCCAGCAGCCTCTGAAAGGACTAAGAAGTGTGTGTGTGTGTGTGTGCAAGTGCACACATGTATGTCTGTGTACATGTGTCCTTATGCGTGCATGCATTTGCATACTGTAAGTGCTCACGTACATATCTGTGCATATGTGAACATACACTGTGAGTGCATGTGTGTGCCGTTTGCATGTGTGCCTGGGGTATGGAAGGCATGGGATGTAAGCTGAGGCACTTACCCCCAAAGTCTTTTGAGTGTGGGTCCCCCTTATACATAGAATTCAATCCTGTAACCAAACTGAGGAGCTAGGGATGGAAAAAGTGGAAGATTGCAGAACCAGAAACACAAGCCTTCCTGAAACAGGGAGCTGAGATCATAAAACAGGTTGTGGAATACCCATAGCACACTGCTGCCATGTGGCTGGTTTTCTCCACACTTGTCCTTTGCTTACTTTTGATTTTTTTTTTTTTTTTTTTTTTTTACTGCTGTTTTGTTTGGTTTTAGTTTTAGGAGTTCTTTATATATTTTGGATATTAATCACTTATTGGATGTATAATTTGTGAATATTTTCTCCCATTGTGTAAGTTTTCTTGCTTTCTTGATAATGTCCTTTGATGCACAAAAGTTTTTAATTTTGGTAAAGTCCAATTTATTTTTCTTTTGTTGCCCATGCTTTTGGTGTCATATCCAAGAAACCATTGTGGAATCCAAGGTCATGAAATTTTTCTCCTGCTTTCTCAAAGAATTTTATAATTTTAGTTTATATTTTTAGGTCTTTGATCCATTTTGAGTTAATTTTTGCATAAGGCATGTGGTGAGAGTCCAAACTTCATTCTTTGGCATGTGGATATCCAGTCTTCCCATCATCACTGATTGAAAAGCCTATTGTACCCCAATTGAATGGTCTTGGCACCAATGTTGAAAAATCATTTAGCTGTAAATGCAAGGGTATATTTCTGGGCTCTCTCTTCTAGTCAATTTGTCCATATTATTCCAATACAACAGTGCTTTGGTTATTGCATCTAAATTCGAAATCAGGAAGACAGTCCTCCAACTTTGTTCTTTTTAAAGATAATTTTGTTTTGTTTGGGTCTCATGACAGTCCATAAGAATTTTAAAATGGAGTTTTCTGTTTCCACACAAAAAAAATTATATTGGGTTTTTGATAGGGAATGTACAGAAATCTATAGATCGCTTTGGTTAGCACTGACATTTCAACATCTTCCAGTTCATAAAGGCAGTGTTTCTTTCCATTGATTTATGTCACCTTTAAATTCTTTCAACAATATGTTGTACTTTCCAGTGTTCAAGTCTTTTGCCTCATTGGCAAAATTGTGACACCTCATTGTGATTTTCCTTTTTTTTAATTAAAGTTTATTGGGGTGACAATTGTTAGTAAAGTTACATAGATTTCAGGTGTACAATTCTGTAATACATCATCTATATATCACATTGTGTGTTCACCACCCAGAGTCAGTTCTCTTTCCATCACCATATATTTTCCCCTCTGTTAAAAATTGTGCATTTGATAAAAACAACCACTGTCCCAGTCTCTGCAGATGGACTCTGCTGGGGCAGTTCTTCCCTGATTAGCTACATATGCTCTGAGCCTAGGGATCAGTCCAAGGTGAACACTTAAGATTTTCTCAGGTCTTTCCTGTGTATATATCTTGCCCAAAACTGCATGTGGCTTTCTCAGTCCTCTCACACACGGCTGGTTTAAGTGTCTGAGCTTCCCAAAGAGTCTCACCTCAGCTTTTCCTCAGGACTATTTTATGTCTCCACCTGTGTTCTCTTTCTCCAGGTGTCTGCAGGTCTGAGGTGCTCATGCAGTTACATGAGCAGTGAGAACTGCTTTTCCTGCCTTTAGACAGGCCTGAGACCAGTCCTTCAGGCAGCCTCCAGACAGGTCAGAATGTTGCCAATAAGGTCTGCTCTGCTCCCTCCAGTTACAGAGAGGGAACTGGGATCTAGGCTGCTGGCTCCATGAGAGCGAGACCACGCTCCAAAGCAAGGGACCTGTGCAAGAGAGACATCAGAGGCTTTCCTACTATTTTGAATGTGATTTTTTTTTTCTTGATTGGGTGTTTGCTTGGTTGCTGTTGATCTTTGACTGCTTTCCAGAATTCCTATAATTTCTGGTTGCTTTTTGATGTTGATGGCGGGGGCGGGAGGGTGTGGGAACAAGGGCCTGGGAGCTTCCTAGTCTACCATTTCCGTAATGTTCTTTCCTCAAGACTTTTATAACTTACTTACACTCTCAAATTTCTCTTCTATCTTTTTTTTAACCATATGGTACAACAACATTTTTCTCTTCTTGTATTTTTTTTAACTCTTTGCAAGTCAATTCACAGTTCCTTTTGCATTTCACATAGATTTAATCTGAAGGATTGGATGTCTGTAGTCATTAGATTAAGATGGACATAATGGAGCCACATAAGCAGGAGAGCTGTATTAATATCTACCTATAATCATAGACTATTTTGTTTACATGAAGAACAGGGAAATATAGGGCGCAAATGTTTCCTTTGGGCAGCAGAGTTGAACACATTTTTGATAGTTCTGTGTCTATTAGACAAAGTGAGATTTTTTTTTTCTTTCAATGTCTTTCTGCTCATAATATTTATCTATCAGCTCCATATCTTAGAGTTCATGGGTCCTCTGGTTGTTTTATTGAGAGAATCATGAGTTATTTTTCTGATATGTTTACTTTGTAACACTACCTGCAAATGTCTAGCTATATATTGGATTTTTCTGAATTTGAAATTTCATATTTGAACTTATTAAGTAATTAAGTAGTCTCATTCAGATAGGCACCCATTTATAAAAAAAGGAATAGCCTTTCTTCATTTCAACTGTGAGGCCTTTCCAGAACAATTTTTGAAAGTTTTTTGAAGCATATTTTATATTACAAATTTTTTTTTCTTGTCATTTCTTTTTTTTTTTAATTTATTGGGGTGACAATTGTTAGTAAAATTACATAGATTTCAGGTGTACAATTCTGTATTACATCATCTATAAATCCCACTGTGTGTTCACCACCCAAAGTCAGTTCTCCTTCCATCACCATATATTTGATCCCCCTTACCCTCATCTCCCACCCCCCCACCCCCCTTACCCTCTGGTAACCACTAAATTATTGTCTGTGTCTATGAGTTTTTGTTTCTCATTTGTTTGTCTTGTTCTTTTGTTGTTTCTGGTTTATATACCACATATCAGTGAAATCATATGGTTCTCTGCTTTGTCTGTCTGACTTATTTCGCTTAGCATTATAATCTCAAGATCCATCCATGTTGTCACAAATGTTACTATATTATCTTTTCTTACCGCCAAATAGTATTCCATTGTATATATATACCACAACTTCTTTATCCATTCATCTATCGAAGAACATTTTGATTGTTTCCAAGTCTTGGCCACCGTAAACAAAGCTGCAATGAACATTGGAGCACATGTGTCTTTATGTGTAGATGTTTTCAGATTTTTTGGGTAGATACCCAGGAGAGGGATTGCTGGGTCATATGATAATTCTATTTGTAATTGTTGAGGAACCTCCACACTGCCTTCCATAGCAGCTGCACCAGTCTGCATTCCCACCAACAGTGTATGAGGGTTCCCTTTTCTCCACAACCTTTCCAACACTTGTTACTATTTGTCTTATTGATGATAGCCATTCTGACTGGGATGAGGTGATATCTCATTGTGGTTTTTATTTGCATTTCTCTGATGATTAGTGATGTTGAGCATTTTTTCATATGTCTATTTGCCATGTGTATGTCCTCTTTGTAGAAATGTCTTTTCAGGTCCTCTGCCCATTTTTCAATTGGGTTGCTTGTTTTTTTGTTGTTGAGTTGCATGAGTTCCTTGTATATTTTGGATATTAGCCCCTTATTGGAGGCAATGTTTGCAAAATCTTCTACCATTCAGTTGGCTGCCTCTTTATTTTTTTGATGGTTTCTTTTGCTGTGCAGAAGCTTTTAAGTTTCATAATAGTCCCATTCGTTTATTTTAGCTTTTACTTCCCTTGCCTTTGGAGTCAAATTCATAAAATGCTCTTTGAACCCAAGGTCCATAAGTTTAGTACCTATGTTTGCTTGTATGCAGTTTATTGTGTCAGGTTTTATGCTTAAGTCTTTGATCCATTTTGAATTAATTTTGGTACATGGTGACAGATAGTAGTACAGTTTCATTCTTTTGCACCTGGCTATCCAGTTCTCCCAGCACCATTTATTGAAGAGGCAGTCTTTTCTCCATTGTATGTTTTTAGCTTCTTTGTCAAAAATTATCTGTTCATATTTAGGTGGTTTTATTTCCACGTTCTCAATTCTATTCCATTGGTCTATGTATCTGTTTTTCTGCCAATACCATGCTGTTTTGATTATTGTACCCCTGTAGTACAAGCTAAAGTCAGGGAGTGTGATACCTCCAGTATTGTTCTTTTTTCTTGACATTGCTTTGGCTATTCGGGGTCTTTTGTGGTTCCAAACAATCTGATGATTTTTTGTTCTATTTCTTTAAAAAATGCCATTGGGATTTTGATGGGGATTCCATTAAATCTGTGTATTGCTTTGGGTAATATGGCCATTTTAACTGTCCTTATTCTTCCGATCCATGAGCATGGAATGTCTTTCCATTTCTTTGTGTCTTCTTCAATTTCTTTCAAAAATGTCTTATAATTTTCAGCATATAGGTCCTTCACATCCTTGGTTAAGTTTATTCCTAGGTATTTTATTCTTTTTGCTACAATTGCAAAAGAATTTTTTTTTTTTTTTTGTATTTCTTTTTGTGAGATTTCATTGCTAGTACATAGGAATGGAATGGACTTTTGTACATTGATTTTGTAGCCAGCAACTTTACTGTATTCGTTGATTGTTTCTAATAGCTTTTTGGTGGAGTCTTCAGGGTTTTCTATATATAGCATCATGTCATCTGCAAAGAGTGATAATTTAACTTCTTCATTCCCAATTTGGATGCCTTTTATTTCTTTCTCTTGCCTGATTGCTCTGGCAAGGACTTCCAACACTATGTTGAAAAGCAGAGGTGATAGGGGACAGCCCTGTCGTGTTCCTGAAGGTAGAGCAAAGGGATTCAGTTTTTCACCATTAATTATGAGATTAGCTGAGAGTTTGTCATAGGTGGCCTTTATTATGTTAAGGTATTTTCCTTCTATACCTATTTTATTAAGTGTTTTAATCATAAATGGATGTTGTATCTTGTCAAATGCTTTTTCTGCATCAATTGATATAATCATATGATTTTTGTCTTTTATTTTGTTTATGTGATGTACCACATTGATGGATGTGCGTATGTTGAACCATCCTTGTGCTCCTGGGATGAACCCCAATTGGTCGTGATGAATAATCTTTTTAATGCATTGTTGTATTCGATTTCCTAGAATTCTGTTTAGGATTTTTGCATCTGTATTCATCAGAAATATTGGTCTGTAATTTTCTTTTTCTGTGTTGTCCTTACCAGGTTTTGGTATCAAGGTAATATTGGCCTTATAAAGGAGTTAGGGAGTACTGTCTCTTCTTCAATTTTTTGGAAGAGTTTGAGCAGGATTGGTATTAGATCCTCTTTGAAGGTTTGGTAGAATTCACTAGTGAAGCCATCTGGTCCAGGACTTTCGCTTTTGGGAAGGTTTTGGATGACTGATTCAATTTCGTTACTGGTGATAGGTCTGTTTAGATTTTCCAGTTCTTCATGGTTCAGCCTAGGAAGGCTATATGTTTCTAAGAATTTGTCCATTTCTGCTAGGTTATTGAATTTGGTAGCATATACTCCTTCATGGTATTCTTGGATGATCCTTTGTATTTCTGTGGTGTCCAGGATTACTTCTCCTTTTTCATTTCTGATTTTGTTAATTAGTGTGTTCTATCTTTTTATCTTAGTGAGTCTAGCCAAGGGTTGTCAATTTTGTTAATCTTTTCAAAGAACCAGCTCTTTGTCACATTAATTTTTTCTATTGTCTTTTTGTACTCTATTTCATTTAGTTCTGCTCTGATTTTTATCGTTTCCTTTCTTCTGCTGACCTTGGGTTTCACTTGTTCTTTTTTTTCTAGTTCTTTAAGGTGTAACGTGAGGTTATTTATTTGGGATTTTTGTTGTTTCTTGAGATAGGCCTGTAATGATATAAATTTCCCTCTGAAAACTGCTTTCGCTGAATCCCTAAAATTTTGGTAGGATGTATATTCATTGTCATTTGTTTCTATGTATCTTTTGATCTCTCCTCTAATTTCTTCTTTGACCCAGTAGTTCTTTAAAAGTATGTTGTTTAATCTCCATGTATTTGTGTTTTATCCTCCTTTCTTTTTGCAGTTGATATCCAATTTCAAAGCCTTGTGATCAGACAATATGCTTGTTATGATTTGAATCTTCTTAAATTTGCTGAGGCTGATTTTATGATCAAATATATGGTCGATCCTTGAGAATGTTCCATGTACACTAGAAAAGTATGTATAGTCTGATGTTTTATGATGAAGTGCTCTATATATGTCAGTTATGTCCATTTCATCTAATTTTTCATTTAGGGATGCTATTTCGGTATATATTTTCTATCCATATCTGTCAATGATGTATTTAAGTCCCCTAGTATAATTGTGTTTTGGTCAATTTCTCCCTTTAGTTCTGTTAGTAGTTGCTTGGTATATTTCGGTGCTCCCTGATTGGGGACATAAATATTGATGACTGTTAGGTCGTGTTGTAGATTCCCCTTTACCATTATGAAATGTCCATCTTTGTCTCTTGTTATTTTTTTCACGCTGAAGTCTGTTTCACCTGATATCATTATGGCTACACCTGATTTTCTCTGGGTACTATTTGCTTGGAGTGTCAATTTCCACCCTTTCACTTTTAGTCTATGCTTGTCCTTGTAGCTGAGATGTGTCTCTTGGAGACAGCACATGGTTGGTTTTCATTTTTTGATCCAATCTGCCACTCTGTGCCCTTTCATTGGTGAGTTCAGTCCATTTACATTTAGAGTGATTATTGATATGTGAGGATTTCCTGTCATTCTATCTTTCGTTTTCTGGTAAGGCTGTGTCTCCATTGTTTCTTTGCCTTTTGGTTTCTGTCTATTATATCTGTGTGGTGGTATTCTATGATGTTTCCCTCTGTTTCTTCTTTTATGACAGTATATATTTCAGTTCTGGATTTTTTTTGAGTGGTTACCCTTAAGTTTATGGAAAAGAAAATTTGATATTTAGAGTATTCCATTTTCTTCAGCACGCTTACTTTCTCCATTCCCATATTCCAGTTCAGGCCTTTACACTCCCCCTTTTCATGTTTCGGTTGCCACAGATTGTCCCTGTTGATGGTGGTCGAATAACCTCCTTTAGTATTTCTTGAAATGCATGCAGGTAGTGTATTAGAAAATTCCCTCAGCTTCTGTATGTCTGGAAAGGTCTTTATTCCTCCTTCATATTTAAAGTATATCTTTGCTGAATATATTATTCTTGGCTAATAATTTCTCTCTTTCAATTATTGAATATTTGGTTCCACTCCCTCCTGGCTCGTAGAGTTTCCGCTGAAAAATCTGTTGATAATTTAATGGGCTTTCTTTTGTAGGTTACCGTCTTCTTTTCCCTGGCTGCCTTGAGGATTCTTTCTTTGTCATTGATTTTAGACAGCTTCAATACAATGTGCCTTGGAGAAGGCCTGTTGGGATTGAACTAATTAGGTGTTCTATTTGCTTCTTGGATTTGAGGATCCAGTTCTGTCCACAAGTTTGGGAAGTTCTCATCGACAATTTGTTTGAATATCGTCTCTGTTCCCTTCTCTCTTTCTTCTCCTTCTGGTATGCCCATTATTCTTATATTGGTGTTTCTGATGGAGTCAGAAAGTTCTTGTGGAGTTCTTTCATTTCTTTTAAGTCTCAAGTCTCTTTCTTCTTCCATCTGTGTCATTTCCAGGTTTCTATCTTCGAAGTCACTGATTCTTTCCTCCATCTGGTCAACTCTACTACCTAAGCTGGTTATTTCATTCTTAATTTCTTCTATTGAGTTCTTAATCTCCAGAAATTCTATTTGGTTCTTTTTTAAAATTTCAATTTCTTTCGTAAAATGCTCATGTTATTCTTTGATTGTGTTTCTGAGTTCATTAAACTGCCTTTCTGTGTTTTCTTGCATCTCGTTGAGTTTTTTCAGAACTGCAATTGAATTCTCTGTCATTTAAGTCACATATTTCCATATGTTTAAGTTCCTTTTCTGGATACTTTTCACTTTCTTTCTGAGCTGTCTTGTTGCCTTGGTTATTCATGGCAATTACTGATTTATTATTTCTCTTTCTAGACATCTACAGGAGTAGCTTCTGCAACAGGTTGATAGGAAGAGGTCTTTCTTTTGTTTTCCAGTACTTGTTGGTAGAATGTTTTATTTTCTCTCCGACTGCAACCATTTTTTTCTCTCTCACACGGTAGTGGTATGTTTTCTCTGCACTATTCCAGCTTCTCACACAATGGGGGGATTCCCTGGGAGATAGGCTTCTCCTCTGTTAATAGTTCTCCTGGGTCACAGGGCGCAGTGTCCGTGTGGGTATGCGGAGAGCTTTTGAAGTTCCAAAGCTCTTCTTGTACCAGATTCAGAGCCAGTATGTTTCAGCAGTTCTGTTTACTCCCACAGGGACCACCCAGATAGGTAGGGCCAGGGATGGGGTGAGTTGTGAGAGTTGGCCCAGAGCAATGGCGGTGACCACCATCACAGCCAGTCCTGCTTCCACAGCTCTCTCCCCTCTGCCAGAACTAGTTGGGCTGCGAATCTGTGTGGTCCACAGTTTTCAGAACAGCAAACATTCTGTTCTTTTTATCTGACACTGCTACTGTTCCACTTCTAGCACCGGGCAGGTGGGGGCAGGGTGAGCTCTGGGCGGATAGGGAGGGGGTGGCTAGTCGCAGTGCCTAAGGCTTCAGTTCTCTGCTCAGCAGTGAGGGCTTAAACCACTGTTTTCAGCCTTCCTCCTTCAGTCTTTTCTCCGAGGTCTCTGCCATGAACGTTGGGTGCAGCCGTGTTATATCCTGCCCCCTCAGCCCTGTTGGCCGTAAGTGGAGCCCTAGCAGTCCGAGTTCTTCCCTCTCCCGCAGCTGTGGTAATTCCGGGATTCAGAGAGCTCGGAGCACTGAGCTAGGTCTGCGTCCTTGGCCCATGTGGCTCGTTCTCCGCACTTCTCCCTTCCCTACTCCTCTGCTCGCGTGATTCACCCACCTTTAGGTGAATTCAGTAGTGGGCCTCTTCATCTTGCCAGTCTGCTGTGCTGGGTGTCTTTTGTGGAGTTATTGTTGTTCTATTAGTTGTAAATTCCAGGGGAGCTTTACAGAGGCTCATTTCATGCCGCCATTTTGATGAAGTATCCTCAGATTTTTTAATTCTTGTTCATTCTGCCTCAGAAGGTTGTATATTTCTAGGAATTTATCCATTTATTACAGGTTGACGAATTTGCTGGCATGTCATTGCTAATAATATTTTTTAAATTATTTTATTTATTTATTTATTTATTTATTTATTTATTTATTTATTTGGTATTTCTGTGATGTCTGTTGTCACTTCTCTTTCATTTCTGATTTTATTTACTTGAGTTGTCTCTCTTTTTCTTGAGGATTATGGTTAAAGATTTGTCAATTTTGTTTATCTTTTAAAACAAAACAGCTTTTGGTTTTACTGATCTTTTGCATTGATTTTTATCCTCCATATTATTTTTTTATTCCATCTCTTATCTTTATTATTTTCTTCCTTGTACTCCCTTTGGTATTTGTTTGCTATTCTTTCTCTAGTTTCCTTAGATATAAAGTTAGACTGTTTATTTGAGGTTTTTCTTTTTTCTTTATGTAGGCCTTTATTGCTATGAATTTCCCTCTTAGGGCTGCTTTTGCTGAGTCCCATAGATTTTGTGTCACTGTGTTTTCATTTTCATTTGTCTCAAGGTAGCTTTTGATTTCTTCCTTGATCTCATTGTTGACCCATTCATTGCTTAGTAGCATGTTATTTAGCCTCCATGTTCTGTGTTTTTCTGGTGTTTTCTTGTACTTGATTTCTAGTTTCATCCCATTGTTGTCAGAGAAGACATTTGATATGATTTCAATCTTCTTAAATTTATTGAGACTTGTTCTTTGGCCTAATATGTGGTCTATCTTGTAAAATGTTTCGTGTGCCCTTGAGAAAAAAAAAAAAAATGTATGTTCTGCTGCTCTGGTAAAGAAAATAGACATTCAAGCCCAGGACATGAGGAGAGTCCCAAACAAGATGAACCCAAACAGGCCCACACCAAAACACATCATAATTAAAATGGCAAAGGTTAAAGGCAAAGAAAAAATCCTAAAATTCTGCTCTGTGGCCTAACATGTGGTCTATCTTGGAAAATGTTTCATGTGCCCTTGACAAAAAAATGTATGTTCTGTTGCTCTGGGGTAAAATGCTCTAAAAATATCAATTAAATCCATCTAGTGCATTGTGTCATTTAAAGCCTTGTTTTCTTGTTGAGTTTATGTTTGGAACATCTGTCCATTGGTGTAAGTGAAGTGTTAATATCTCCTAGTAGGATTGTATTACTGTTGACCTCTGCCTTTACATTTGTCAATATTGTTTTATATTTAGGTGCTCCTATGTTCGGTGCATAGATATTTACGAGAGTTATGTCCTTTTGCTGGATTAATCCCTTTATCATTTTGTAGTCTCCTTTGTTTCTTATAGTCTTTGCTTTAAATTCTGTTGTGTCTGTTATAAGTATTGCTGTTTCAGATTTTCTCATTTCCACTTTCATGAAAGATATATTTCTATCTATTTCAGTCTATGTGTGTCTTTCAATCTGAGGTGGGTCTTTTGTTTATAGCTTATATATAAATCTTGTTTTCTTATCCATTCAGCACCCTATGTCTTTTGATTGGAGCATTTAATGCAGTTACATTTAAAGTGATTATTGATAGGTACATGGGTATAGTCATTTTATTATTCATATTTTTGATCTTCTTTGTTTGTTTGTTTTCTGCCTTCTTTTTAAAGAAGTCCATTTAATATTTCTTGTAGTAATGGCTTGACAGTAATATTTCTTTAGCTTTTTCTTATCTGGGAAGCTCTTTATCTCTACTTCAATTTTAAATGATAGCTTTTCTGGGTAGAGTAGTCTTGGTTGTAGGCCCTTTGTTTTCACAATATTTCCTGTCTTTCTGTTCTGGCCTGAAAAGTTTTTGTTGAAAAATCAGCTGACAGTCTTATGGGAGCTTCCTTGTAAGTAACTAGTCTTTCTCTTGCTGCTTTTAGGATTCTTTCTATGTCTTTAACCTTCGCAATTTTAATTATGATGTGTTTTGGTGTGGGCCTGTTTGGGTTCATCTTGTTTGGGACTCTCTTCATGTCCTGGGCTTGAATGTCTATTTTCTTTACCAGCTTAGGGAAGTGTTCAGTCATTATTTCTTCAAACAGGTTCTCAATCTCTTGCTCCTTATCTTCTCGTTCTGGTACTCCTATGATGCAAATGTTGTTATGCTTGATGCTGCCCATAGGTCCCTTAAACTGTCTTCTTTTTTTAATTCTTTTTTCCCTTTTTGTTGTTCTGTTTGGGTGTTTTCTGTTGCCTTGTCTTCTAATTACCTGATTCAATCCTCTGCTTCTCTTATCTGTTGTTGATTCCTTCTAGTGTATTCTTTGTTTCAGTTACTGTATTCTTTATTTATGATTGTTCTTTATTATGGTTTCTATGTCCTTCTTCATGCTTACTATCTCTTTGCTGAAATGTTCAATAAGTTCCTTAAGCACTCTTATGACCAGTGTTTTAAATTCTGTATTTAGTGGGTTGGTTGCCTCCATATCATTTAGTTCTATTTCTGGAGGTTTCTGCTGTTCTTTTATTTGGACATGGTTCTTTGTTTCCTCATTCTGGCTGGCTCTCTGTGTTTTCTTATATGTATTAGGTAGATTTCCTATGACTCTCAGTCTTTGACAGGTAACCTTTTGCAGTATGTGTGCTGTGTGATCCAATGATGCAAACTTCTTGATCTCCTGTGTGTGTGCTCCAGTAGTGTGTGTGTTGTATGTATTTTCTTGTTGTAGTAGAGGCTTCATTGGTTTTGGTGTATCAGTGGGTGGGATTGACTCTCAGGCTGAGTGACTGTGAGGATTGTTTATGCCCATAGTGTATGAGCTGCTATGTGGGGGCTGACCTCTCAGAGAGAGATTCATCTTAGTGAGCTCTTGTGCCTGTTGAGACCACCTTTTGGGTGTGCCACTTTGGGGGCAAACCAGGGCGCTGGTGTGGTCTGCAGCTGGCCTATTTGTGCCTCTTGGGAGGGGCTCCCATGCAGGCCAATTTTATCCTTGCTGTGACCAGCCTGTGGCTACCTGGTAGGAGCTACAAAGCTTTATATGATTGGCTGTTGCCTATACTGGACAGGGAAGTATGTGAAAATGACCTCGTTGTGAACTAAGGCTGGCTGACACCAGTATTGGGCCTGGGGCAGCTTAGCAAAAGACACAGGACCCCATAGGTCTATTGCCACCCCATAGGTCAGCTGCCCGTAAAGCTCAGCCATCGAGAGAGCCTCCTTAAGTGCATGGACTGCACTGGTTGAGCCAATGCTTAGAGTAGATTCAGCAATGCAGCACTAGCTGAATGAGGTAGGGTCCCAGGGAATCATGAGGTCGGTGTTTTTTCTAATGTTAACGCAGAGTCAGTTCTTGCACCAGTGCCTGGCATGTGACCACTTCACAAAATGCCCTGAGAACACCACAGCCAACCATAGCATGCTTTGGGCTTAAAAAATCCCTGAGAGCTGCCCAACAGAGGCTGTGGTACAAATAGTGGCTCACTGCCCACTAATCAAAAGTTCCCTGGGCAGATGGGGATTTTCCACTGCTGTAAAAGTCTTCCATGGATCGTGGGGACTGGCCAGCCACCCAGGCACCCAGACTGGGACCTCTAGGTGAGTTGGGTGGGGTTCCAGGGAGCTGCAGGGTGTGGGGATGGTTTTTACAAAGCTAATGCAGTTTTGGTTCTTACACCATTGTAGAGCCTATAACCATTTTGTAAAAATGCCCTGAGAGCACTGTGGCCAGCCACCATTTGCCTAAAGCCCTCAGGTCCCCAAAAGCCACATGAGAGGCTGTGCACAAGTTGTGGCTCACTGACCACCACCAAAAGTTCCACAGGCCATTGTAGGCCTTCTGCTACTATAAAAGGCTTCCACAGCTTGTGGAGAGGGGCTCACCGCTCAGTAGCTGATAGTGCCCTAGGTGATGCAGTACTAGCTATGAGGGGCAGGGTCCCAGGTTGTCACCAAGATGGTGAACACACATGTATTTTACCAGACCAGAATGGTCTCAGATTAGGCCCTTTCGGGGAGAGTTCAACATAGAAAAGATGGTGTCCTCCTGTAGGGTACATGTGAGACATGCTCCACACAAGGATAGTAATGGCTCTTGTCCCTCCAGCCTTTACCTGAGGCCACAAAACTCAGTCTTTCCCCACACGTCCCTGGGCCTCTCAAGTTGCCGCCCCTCCTCCAGACACCATGTGAGTGTTTGCAAGGGTGAGTCTATGTATGGGTTCTATAAGAGGGCAACTGTGTTTCCAGCTGCATTCTGTCTCTCTGGGATAGGCAGAGTCCTCATTGATTTTCACTGCCAGATGTGGTCTTCCTGGCACAGGACCTTTGGGCTGGGGAGCCCATTGTGGGGCTGGGAACCCTCCCTCTTCAGGGGGACTTCCAGCACTGAGTTGTCCCTCTCAGTGTTTAATTATTATTTGTGGGTTTGGGGTAAGTTAGCTCATTTCACATCTTTGTCCTTACTACTAGTCTCTATGAGGCCTCTTTTTTATATCCTTAGTTATGGGGTTTTTGTTCAGCCAGTCTTCAGATGATTCTTGAGGTTGATTGTTGTATAATTTAGTCATAATTTTGATGGGATCCTGGGAGACACTAGGCAAAACGTTTACCTGATCTGCCATCTTGGAATCCTGGTAAAGGTTGAGGCTTTTAAATAAAACTAGACTTGACAACAAGACAGGGTGATTGTCCCTTCTCCTGGTTGTGCCTGGAAATTCAAACAGATGGGCCCAAACAGCCCTAAAAGAAGATCCATGCCATTGAGCCTGTCCTGGAATCACACTGTGGAGAGGCAAGGAATATTGAGAGGTAATGTTTTCCCAGTAAAACAATAAAGAAACTAGTAAGAAAACCATAGGAACAGTAAGGAAGTGAGTGAACAAAAAGTAAGGAAGCAGTAAGAAAAAGTTTGTCCAAATCAAACCAACAGTTTATGCTCTTGAGGGTGAAGAATTCCCTCAGGCCCTTGAATAGTCAACTGTGTGTGTGTGTGTGTGAGTGTGTGTGTGTGTGTGTGTGTGTGTGTGTTTGTGTGTATGTAGACACACCCAGCATTACCTGCTGACTCTCCAGAAAAATAAAGGATTACCATCTAAAATGTGATAAAGTACATAAGATCAGCTACATATTTTCTTTGTATTTTTCTTTTCCCCTTAATTTCATCTCTCATATTTATTGAACATCCATAATCAACCAGACACCATACTGCATAGTGGAGATATAATAGATAAGACACATTTTCTGCCCCTAAAGTGTTCACCATCCAGTGTGGAATACAGATATGAAATAAATAAAAGCACACCTTTATAATTTTTAAATTGTGGCATCTATTTTATGAGGTGTATTCAAACAATACAGTGAATATTTAAATTAAAAAATTATTGGAGACATCATCAAAATGGCGGTGTGAGGTGAGCCCATGGAAATCTCCCCTGGAATTTACAACAAATTGAAAAACTATAACTCCACAAAGGACTCCCTGCACAGCAAACAGGTAAGATGAAGAGTCTCACTACTGAATTCACCTAAAGGTGGGCAAACTGCACGAGTAGGGGAGGAGGGAAGGGAGAAGTGCGGAGACGGGGCCACATGGGCGCAGGACGCAGACCTAGCTCAGTGCTCCAAGCTCGCTGCATCCCGGAACTACTGCAGCTGCAGGAGATGGAAGAACATGGACTGCTAGGACCCTGTTTATGGCCCACAGGGCTGACGGGACAGCATATAATACGGCTGAACCCAATGCTCACGGCAGAGACCTCGGAGAAAAGAATGAGGGAAGAAGGCTGAAAACGGTGGTTTAAGCCCTCACTGCTGCAAAGAACTGAAGCCTTAGGCACTGAGACTAGTCACTCCCTCCCAAACCTCCCAGAGCTAGCCCCACACCAACCTGCCCACTGCTATAAGCAGAAGAGTAGCAGTGTCAGATCAAAAGAACAAAATATTTGCAGTTCTGAGAACTGTGGTCTGAAGACACAGATTTGCAGCCAAACCAGTTCCGGCAAAGAGAAGCAGGACACGCAATGGTGGTGGTCACCGCCATTGCTCTGGGCCAATTCTAACCCCTCCCCTGTCCCCACCTATCTGGGCGGCAACCTGAAGGAGTAAATAGAACTGCTGAAACACTCGGGCTCTGAATCTGGTGCAGGAAGTGCTTTGGAACTTCCAAAGCTCTCTGCATCCCCACAGGGACGTGGTACTCTATGACCCAGACTGTTAACAGAGGAGAAGCCCGCCTTTCAGGGAATCCCCCCATTGTGTGAAAGATGGAATAGTGCAGAGAAAACATAACACTACAGTGTGTGAGAGAGAAAAAGGCTGCAGTCAGAGAGAAAATAAAGCATTCTACAAACACTTACTGGAAAACAAAAGAAACACCTCTTCCTATCAACCTGTTGCAGAACCCACTCTTGTAGATGTCTAGGAAGAGAAATCATAAATCACTAATTGCCATGAATAACCAAGGCAACAAGACAGCTCAGAAAGAAAATGAAAAGTCTCCAGAAAATGAACTTAAAGATGTGGAAATATGTGACTTAAATGACAGGAATTCAAGAATGCAGTCCTGTAAAAACTCAACAAGATGCAATAAAACACAGAAAGGCAGTTTAATGAACTCGGAAACACAATCAAAGAACAACATGAACATTTTACCAAAGAGATTGAAATTTTAAAAAGGAACCAAATAGAATTTCTGGAGATTAACAACTCAATAGAAGAAATGGAGAATTAAATAGCCAGCTTAGGTAGTAGAGTTGATCAGATGGAGGAAAGAATCAGTGACATCGAAGATAGAAACCTGGAAATGACATGGATGGAAAAAGAAAGAGACTTGAGACTTAAAAGAAATGAAAGAACTCTACAACAACTTTCTGACTCCATCAGAAACAGCAATATAAGAATAATAGGCATATCAGAAGGATAAGAAAGAGAGAAGGGAACAGAGAATATATTCAAACAAATTGTTGATGAGAACTTCTGGAAATTGTAGACAGAACTGGATCCTTGAATCCAAGAGGCAAATAGAACACCTAATTACCTCAATCCCAACAGGTCTTCTCCACGACACATTGTACTGAAGCTGTCTAAAATCAATGACAAAGAAAGAATCCTCAAGGCAACCAGGGAAAAGAAGATGGTAACCTACAAAGGAAAGCCCATTAGATTATCATCAGATTTCTCAGCAGAAACTCTACAGGCCAGGAGGGAGTGGAACCAAATATTCAAATTATTGAAAGAGAGAAATTATGAGCCAAGAATAATACACCCAGCTAGATATCCTTTAGATAGGAAGGAGGAATAAAGACCTTTCTAGACATACAGAAGCTGAGGGAATTTTCTAATACATGACCTGCACTACAAAAATACTAAAGGAGGCTATTCGACCACCATCAACAGGGACAATTTGTGGCAACCAAACCATAAAAAGGGGGAGAGTAAAGACCTGAACCAGACTATGGGAATGGAGAATGTAGGCATGCTGAAGAAAATGGAATACTCTAAATATCAAACCTTCTTTTACATAAACTTAAGGGTAACCACTCAAAAAAAATCCAGAACTGAAATATATACTGTAATAAAAGAAGAAACAGAGGGAAACATCATAGAATACCACCACACAGAAATAATAGAAAACAACAAAAATGCAAAGAAACAATGGAGACACAGCCTTACCAGAAAACTAAAGATAGAATGATAGGAAATCCTCACATATCAATAATCACCCTAAATGTAAATGGACTGAACTCACCAATAGAAAGGCACAGAGTTGCAAATTGTATAAAAAAATTAAACCCAACCTTATGCTATCTCCAAAAGACACATCTCAGCTGCAAGGAGAAGCATAGACTAAAAGTGAAAGGGTGGAAATTGACACTCCAAGCAAATGGTATCCAGAGCAAATCAAGTGTAGCTATAATGATATCAGATGAAACAGACTTCAGGGTGAAAAAGGTAACAAGAGACAAAGATGGACATTTCATAATGGTAAAGGGGAATCTACAACATGACCTAACAGTCATCAATATTTATGCCCCCAATCAGGGAGCACCGAAATATACCAAGCAACTACTAACAGAACTAAAGGGAGAAATTGACCAAAACACAATTATACTAGGGGACATAAATACATCATTGACAGCTATGGATAGATCATCCAAACAGAAAATAAATAAAGAAACAGCAGCACTAAATGACACATTAGATGAAATGGACATAATTGACGTTTATAGAGCACTTCATCCTAAAACATCAGACTATACAGTTTTTTTTTTCTAGTGTACATGGAATATTCTCAAGGATAGACCCTATATTGGGACAAAAAACTAACCTCAGCAAATTTAAGAAGATTGAAATCATACCAAGCATTTTCTCTTATCACAAGGCTTTGAAATGGATAGCAACTGAAGAAAAAAGCAGGGAAAACCACAAATACATGGAGATTAAACAACATACTTTTAAAGAACAACCAGGTCAAAGAAGAAATTAGAGGAGAGGTCAAAAAATACATAGAAACAGGAGTGATGTCATAGGAATGGCCGCAGTGGGTTCACTTTTTGAGTTCTCCTCTGGATCTTATCACAAACGGGACATCTATAACCCATAAAAGGACTCTCTACTTATCACGGAGAACAGCTAAGAGACTCGTGCAAGAACTGCTTGAAGGTAGGCAAATTGGGTGAGCAGGGGAAGAGGTAAGGGAGCGGAGTAGAGACGTAGCTGCATCTGCGGCTGTGGAGACTCGGCCCACATCTGCGGTGGTGGAAATGCGGCAGGCATCCGCAGCTGTAGAGACGCAGGGGATCTCAGGAAGGAACAGAGAACACAAAAGCCAGGAGGTGGGCCCTTTCCCTGCGTCCCACAGCTGATCTCTCCCGCCGAAGTGGCAGCAGCATATCCAGCATTTGAGGCAATAACCTCAGCTGAGACCTCTAGTTGGGCCCTAGGTCGGACAAAGGACACAAACTCCATACCCAGGCCACTCCCCCACCACCCAGCTCTTCCAATCCTACCCCTACCCTTCCAGAGACTTAAATTGGCCCCTGAACTGAGGAGTAGTGTCAGATTACAGGGGAGCCTTAGTTCTCAGGCTCCGGGAAGACCAGCGTGCATCTCTGACCCAGGAAAGAGGCTGGTACGAGTGTGATTTTGGCTGGGCTAGGAGAGAAGAGACTCCTCCACTCCCAGCCAGTACCTTTTCTGACCTGCAGGAAGAGTGTGACAGGACTGGGCTGGGAGAGAGAAGACCCCTCCATCCTCAGCCCCCACTCTTTCTGACCTGCCTAGCACAGGGCAATTACAACTGGGGAGACACTCCCAGGGATCAGCAGTAGGCGACAGACGCAGCTCTGGGCTTTTAGCAGCTCAGAAATCTCCCGCCCGCCATACATACACACACACAAACACACACACACACACACACACACACACACACACACGAAAGAAGTGCCCTAAGACTCAGGAGAACTGGACACAGGGCTGGTAGTGCTACTCTCAGTGCGCATATGTGCAGGCAAGGGCAGAAACTGCACTGACTTTGTAGAAACTGCCATCCAGACCCCTCAACCCCATGCATCTAAATCTGCAGTCCCAACGACACTCTGAGCACCAGGTGACCAGTTCTACCTGCACAATACACAGAGGACTCTTTGGTACAGCAGAGGACAACCTGGAGGCTACTTGGTGGGCTTAAGCCAAGATTGGCATTGCTTTTTTTTGTTTGTTTTGTTTTGTTTTGTCTTTATATCTTTGATATTTTTGCTGTGCTGAGTGTGGGTTGTCGGTTGTTTTTACATGTGAATGTATTTGATTTTTTTCATTGTTGTTGTTGTTGTTGTTGTGCTTGGTGATTTGCTTTGTTCTGAAATTGCCCTACCAGGGGCCAGCTTAAGAGGCACAAGATTCAACACACCCAGAGGCCAACTCCAGACCAAACCAGAGTACTACCACGTTTGACCTACAAGTGACACACCCAGAGGGAATTCTCTACAGGCACAAGAGCCCATAGAGGCCAAACCACATTTAAGTGGTCAACCATCACACAGCAGAACACCCTGTGGTGGGCAGAGCCAAGTCTCACAACTAGTCATCCTAGGAGATAACACCACCTACTCACAAGCAAAAAGCAATTAAAGATCTTCTTTAACAGGACAATATACACAAGAGTCACCTTTGGAGCACACGCAGAGGAGAAGGAAATAGTGCAAGTCAAATATAAAGGACACATACTATGTAAGGTAACCCAGCAAAAACTAAGAACTCTAGGGGATCTACCTAATACATCGAAGCAAACACAGAGAGTCAGCCAGAATGGGGAAACAAAGAAACATGTCCCAAATAAAAGAATAGAATAAATGGAACCAAATGAAACAGAGGTAACCAACGTATCAGAGACAGAGTTCAGAACAGTGATGATAAGAATGTTTAAGGAGCTTAGAGATGACATAAAGAAGGATGTAGAAATCATAATGAACAACCAGTTAGAACTGAAGAACACAATTACTGAAATAAAGAACTCACTTGTAGGAATTAACAGCAGGTTAGATGAAGCAGAGAATCAAATCAGAGACTTGGAAGACAAGTTAGCAGAGATCACCCAAACAGAACAACAGAAAGAAAAAAAAAAATTAAAAAAAATGAAGATGGTTTAAGAGATCTCTGGGACAACATCAAGTGCAACAACATGCGCATCATAGGAATACCAGAAGGTGAAGAGAGGAAGCAAGGGATCGAGAACATATTTGAAGTAATAATGTCTGAAAGCATACAACCTTCCAAGGCTAACTCAAGAATAAATGGAAAACATGAATAGACTGATTACCATCAGGGAAATTGAATCAGTAATCAACAATCTCCCAACAAACAAAAGCCCTGGACCAGATGGCTTTACAGGTGAATTTTACAAAACGTTCAAAAATGAATTATCATCTATTTTCCTCAAGCTCTTCCTAAAAATCCAGCAGGAGGGAAGGCTCTCAAACACTTTTTATGAAGCCACTGTCACCCTGATCCCAAAATCAGACAAAGACACCACAGAAAAACAAAACTGCAGGCTGATACCTCTAAAAAACATAGATGCAAAAATCCTCAACAAAATATTAGTGAACAGATTTCAGCAATATATTAAAAAGATCATACACAATGATCAAGTGGGATTCATCCCTGGTATGCAAGGGTGGTTCAACATTCACAAATCAATTAATGTGATACACCACATTAACAAAATGAAAAATAAAAATCACATGATCGTATGAATAGATGCAGAAAAAGCATTTTATAAAATCCAGCAGCATTTTATGATAAAAAACCCTTAAGAAAGTGGGAATAGAGGGATCATATCTCAACATAATAAAGGCAATATATGATAAACCCACAGCTAACATCATACTCAATGGGGAAAAGCTAAAACCATTCCCCTTAAGATCAGGAAGAAGGCAAGTTTGCTCACTTTCTCCACTTCTATTCAACATAGTGCTGGAAGTTCTAGCCACAGCAATCAGACAAGAAAAAGAAATAAAAGCCATCCGAATCGGTAAGGAGGAAGCAAAATTGTCATTATATGCAGATGACATGATACTACATATAGAGAACCCTAAAGACTCCACCAAGAAACTATTAGAGCTGATAGATGAATTTAGTAAAGTAGCAGGATACAAAATTAATATTCAGAAATCAGTGGCATTCGTATATACCAATAATAAAACATCAGAAGGAGAAATTAAGAAAACAATCACATTTACAATTGTTTCAAAGACTATAAAATACCTGGGAATAAATTTAACCAAAGAAGTAAAAGATCTGTACTCAGAAAATTATATGACACTGAAGAAAGAAATGAAAGAAGATACAAATAGATGGAAACACATACCATGTTCATGAATAGGAAGAATTAATATAGTTAAAATGTCCATACTGCCTAAGGTAATATACATAGTCAACGAAATTCCTATCAAACTACCAATGACGTTTTTCACAGAAATAGAACATATAATCCTAAAATTTATATGGAACCATAAAAGACCCTGAATAGCCTCAGCAATCTTGAGAAATAACAACAAAGTGGGAGGTATAACACCTGACATCAAATTATAGTACAAGGCTACAGTAATCAAAACAGCAAGGTACTGGCATAGAAACAGACACATAGATCAATGGAACAGAATAGAGAGTCCAGAAATAAATCCACGCCTATATGGTCATTTAATCTACAACAATGGAAGCAAGAATGTACGATGGGGTAAAGACAGTCTATTCAATAAATGGTGCTGGGAAACCTGGACAGACACATGCAAAAAAATGAAGCTGGACCACCTCCTTACACCATATACAAAAATAAATTCAAAATGGCTGAAAGACTTAAATGTAAGATCTGAAACCATAAAATTCCTAGAAGAAAATATAGGAAGAAACTTCACAGACATTACCCAGAGTAAAATTTTTACTGATATATCCCCTCACGTAAGGGATGTAAGAGAAAAAATAAACATGTGCGATCCCATCAAACTAAAAAGGTTTTTCACAGCAAAGGAAACCATCAATAAAACAAAAAGGGATCCTACTGAATGGGAAAAGATATTTGCCAATGATATATCTGATACGCGGTTAGTATCACAAATTTATAAAAAACTCACTCAACTCAACTCCAAGAAAACAAACAACCCAATTGAAAAATGGGCAGAGGACATGAAGAGACATTTTTCTAAAAAGGACAGATGGCAAACAGACATATGAAAAAATGCTCAACCTCACTAACCACCAGAGAAATGCAAATAAAAACCAAAATGAGATACCAACTCACTCCAGTCAAAATGGCTATCATCAATAAATCAACAAACTTCAAGTGCTGGCGAGGATGTGGAGAAAAGGGAACCCTTGAGCACTGTTGGTGGGATTGCAGATTGGTGCAGCCACTATGGAAAACAGTATGGAGGTATCTCAAAAATCTGAAAATGGAACTACCTTATGATCCAGCAATTCCACTCCTAGGTATCTATCTGGAGAAATCTAAAACTCTAACTCAAAAAACTTTATGTACTCCTATGTTTATTGCAGCACTATACACAATAGCCAAGACATGGAAACAACAGAAATGCCCATCGGTAGACGACTGGATTAAGAAACTGTGGTACATTTATACAATGGAGTATCATGCAGCCATAAAGAAGAAAGAAATCTTACCATTTGCAACAACATGGATGGACCTAGAGAACATTATGTTAAGTGAAATAAGTCAGACAGAGAAAGACAAATACCATATGATCTCACTTATATGTGGAATCTAAAGAAAAAAATAAGTGAATGAACTAATCAGAAACAGTTTTGGAGACATAGAGGGAAAACTGAGGGCTGCTAGATGGGAGGGGCTTCTGGATAAGGGGAAAGGTGAGGGGATTAAAAAACAGTCAGAAACCACAGGATAGCCACGGGGTTTTGAAAATTAATTTTGGGAATGTAATCAATAATGTTGTAAAGATTTTGTAGGGTATCTGATGCACACTTGTCTCATTAGGGAGACCACCTCAGGGATGATGTAGATGCCTGATCACTGCACTGTACACCTGAAGCTGAACAATAATGAATGCCAACTATTATTTTATATACATATATATACTTACAAGAAGTGGAGTACAGCATTAGGAATACAGACTGTGGAAATGTAATGGCTGTGTACGATGTCAGAGGGATAGTGGATGCGGGGAGGGAGGGTTCACACAGTGTATGGGATATAAATGATAAACGTCTAAGTCTTACTTTGTCTTGTGCACCTGAAACTAAAAAAAAAAAAATACATAGTAACAAATGACAATGAAAATACATCCTACCAAAATTTTTGGGATGCACTGAAAGCAGTTTTAAGAGGGAAATTTATATCATTATAGGCCTATCTCAAAAAACAAGAGAAATCCCAAATAAATAACCTCACGTTAAACCTTAAAGAACTAGAAAAGGAAGAACAAATGAAACCCAAGGTCAGCAGAAGAAAGGAAATAATAAAATCAGAGCAGAACTAAATGAAATAGAGAACAAAAAGACAATAGAAAAAATTGATGAGACAAAGAGCTGGTTCTTTGAAAAGATTAACAAATTTCACAAACCCTTGGCTAGGGTCACTAAGATAAAAGGAGAGAAGACACTAATAAACAAAATCAGAAAAGAAAAAGGGGAAGTTATAACAGATGCCACAGAAATACAAAGGATCATCCAAGAATACCATGAAGGATTATATGCCACCAAATTCAACAACCTAGAAGAAATGCACAAGTTCTTAGAAACATATAGCCTTCCTAGGCTGAACCATGAACAACTGGAAAATATAAACAATCTGATCATCAGTAACGAAATTGAATCAGTCATCCAAAACCTTCCCAAAAGCAAAAGTCCTGGACCAGATGGCTTCACTAGTGAATTCTACCAAACCTTCAAAGAGGATCTAATACCAATCCTGCTCAAACTCTTCCAAAAAACTGAAGAAGAGACAATACTCCCTAACTCATTTTATGAGTCCAACATTACCTTGGAACCAAAACCTGGTAAGGACAACGCAAAAAAAGAAAACTACAGACCAATATCGCTGATGAATACAGATGCAAAAATCCTAAACAAAATTCTAGGAAATCGAATACAACAATGCATTAAAAAGATTATTCATCACGACCAATTGGGGTTCATCCCAGGAGCACAAGGATGGTTCAACATACGCACATCCATCAATGTGGTACATCACATAAACAAAATAAAAGACAAAAATCATATGATTATATCAATTGATGCAGAAAAAGCATTTGACAAGATACAACATCCATTTATGATTAAAACACTTAATAAAATAGGTATAGAAGGAAAATACCTTAACATAATAAAGGCCACCTATGACAAACCCTCAGCTAATCTCATAATTAATGGTGAAAAACTGAAGCCCTTTGCTCTACGTTCAGGAACACGATAGGGCTGTCCCCTATCACCTCTGCTTTTCAACATAGTGTTGGAAGTCCTCGCCAGAGCAATCAAAAAAGAGAAAGAAATAAAAGGCATCCAAATTGGGAATGAAGAAGTTCAATTGTCACTATTTGCAGATGACATGATGCTATATATAGAAAACCCTAAAGACTCCACCAAAAAGCTATTAGAAACAATCAACGAATACAGTTAAAGTTGCCGGCTACAAAATCAACGTACAAAAGTCCATTGCATTCCTATATACCAACAATGAATTCTCAGAAAAAGAGAAAAACAATTCCTTTTGCAATTGCAGCAAAAAGAATAAAATACCTAGGAATAAACTTAACCAAGGATGTGAAAGACCTATATGCTGAAAACTACAAGATATTTTTAAAAGAAATTGAAGAAGACACAAAGAAATGGAAAGACATTCCGTGTTCATGGATTTGAAGAATCAACATAGTTAAAATGGCCATATTAACCAAAGCAATGTACAGATTTAATGTAATTCTCAACAAAATCCCAATGGCATTTTTAAAAGAAATAGAACAAAAAATCATCAGATTTGTTTGGAACCACAAAAGACCCCGAATAGCCAAAGCAATCTTAAGAAAAAAGAACGATGCTGGAGGTAGTAGCACATCCCCTGACTGTAGCTTGCACTACAGGGCAACAATAATCAAAACACCATGGTATTGGCAGAAAAATCGACACGTAGACAAATGGAATATAATTGAGAACTCAGAAATAAAACCACATAAATATGGACAGATAATTTTTGACAAAGATGCAAAAAACATACAACGGAGAAAAGACAGCCTCTTCAATAAATGATTCTGGGAGAATTGGAGAGTCACGTGCACTAGAATGCAACTGGACTGTTATCTGTCACCATGTAGCAAAATTAATTCAAAATGGATCAAAGACTTAAGCATAAGACCTGAAACAATAAACTGAATAAAAGAAAACATATATACTAAACTTATGAACCTTGGGTTCAAAGAGTGTTTTATGAATTTGACTCCAAAGTCTAGGGAAGTAAAAGCTGAAATAAATGAATGGGACTATCTCAAACTTAAAAGCTTCTGCACAGCAAAAGAAACCATCTAAAAATAAAGAGGCAACCAACTGAATGGGAGAAGATTTTTGCAAACAGTGCCTCCGAGATTGGGCTACATCCAAAATACACAAGGAACTCATGTAACTCAACAACAAAAAAACAAACAACCCAATTGAAAAATGGGCAGACGACCTGAAGAGACATTTCTCTAAAGAGGACATACAGATGGCAAATAGACATATGAAAAAATACTCAACATCACTAATCATCAGAGAAATGCAAATAAAAACAACAATGAGATATCACCTCACCCCAGTCTGAATGGCTATCATCAACAAGACAAATAGTAACAACTGTTGGAGAGGCTGTGGAGAAAAAGGAACCCTCATACACTGTTGGTGGGAATGCAGACTGGTGCAGCCATTATGGAAGGCAGTGGAGGTTCCTCAAAAAATTATCAATAGAATTACCATATGACCCAGCAATCCCTCTCCTGGGTATCTACCCAAAAAAATCTGAAGACATTTATCCATAAAGACACTTGTGCTCCAATGTTCATTGCAGCTTTATTTACGGTGGCCAAGACATGGAAACAACCAAAATGTCCTTCGATAGATGAATGGATAAAGAAGTTGTGGTATATATACACAATGGAATACTGTTTGGTGGTTAGAAAAGATGAAATAGGACCATTTGTGACAACATGGATAGATCTTGAGATTATAATGTTAAGCGAAATAAGTCAGACAGAAAAAGCAGAGAACCACATGATTTCACTGATATGTGGTATATAAACCAAAAACAACAAAAGAACAAGACAAACAAAGGAAAAACTCATAGACACAGACAATAGTTTAGTGGTTACCAGAGGGTAAGGGGGGTGGGGGGTGGGAGATGAGGGTAAAGAGGATCAAATATATGGTGATGGAAGGAGAACTGACTCTGGGTGGTGAACACACAATGGGATTTATAGATGATGTAATACAGAATTGTACACCTGAAATCTATGTAACTTTACTAACAATTGTCACCCCAATAATCTTTAATTTAAAAAATTAAAAGAAAATTACAGTAAAGGATACATTGCCATTAATCCCATTCAAAATAGACCCCTCACTTCCAACACTTATCCCATCATTCTTGCCACTTTCTAAAGCAGATCTGGAAGTTTTCTTTCATGAGTGCCTTTAGCTGCGCTGCCATGTGTTGATGTCCTGAATTGATTCAAAACATTTAACTTTCATGGTCATTTTGACTTTGGGATAGAGCAAGAAGTCTCATGGTGTCAGATCTGGTGAATAAGGTGGATAAGGATACACCTTAATGTTTTTATTTGACAGAAATTGCCACACCAGAAGGGAGGTGTGACACGAAGCTTTCCATTGTGATTAAAATATATGGTTAAGACTGCTGATTAGTGCCATACAATAAAAAGGCAGGGACCTTCAATACAGGATGTGGCGTGTCAAACCTTAGTAACGGTATGTGACAAGTTTCAGCCTGCTCAATGGAGTCAGTCGGGTGTGAGCTACGGTTGAGAGAAGACGTGGGGTTTTTTTTTTGTTTTTTTAAGATTTTATTGGGGAAGGGGAACAGGACTTTATTGGGGAACAATGTGTACTTCCAGGACTTTTTTCCAAGTCAAGTTGTTGTCCTTTCAATCTTAGTTGTGGAGGGTGCCATTCACAGCTTCAAGTTTTTGTCCTTTCAGTCTTAGTTGTGGAGGGCGCAGCTCAACTCCAGGTCCAGTTGCCGTTGTTAGTTTCAGGGAGAGCAGCCCACCATCCCTTGCAGGACTTGAGAGATCATACTGGCAACCTTGTGGTTGAGAGTCCACTGGCCCATGTGGGAATTGAACCAACAGCCTTCAGAGTTAGGAGCATGGAGCTCTAACTGCCTGAGCCACCGGGCCGGCCCCAAGATGTGTTTTTAAGTGTGCCATAAATCAACCTCCAACATAACAACACTCCATGTCACACATTCCTTCTGGTATATGGCAATTTCTGTCAAATAAAAACATTACAGTGTGTCCTTATCCACTTATTCACTGGATCTGGCACCATGCAACTTCTGGCTGTTCTCCAAGTCAAAATGATTCGAGGCATCTGCAACAGTGCAACTAAAGACACTCACGAAAGAGGACTTCCAGAGTGCTTCAGAAAGTTGCCAGAACAATGGGATAAGTGTGTTTGAAGTGAGTGGGAGTATTTTGATGGGGATTAATGGCAATGTGTCATTTACTGTAAATTTTTTTAATTTAAACATTCCCTGTATGTCTTGATCATACCTCATAATGCAAAAGAGCAGGCAGTGTGAGAGAGAATCATAGGATGGACCTAGTTTAATTTTTGGGGGTTGGGGGATCAACCCAGATGTAAGGGTTGATCTCTCCAAGGAGATAGTACTTGTTCACTCTTACATTAATATATAACAAAGTTTTTTGAATACTTATTACATTAGATGCTGGGATATAGCTGTGAACAAAATCTATAAAACCTATAAAAATCCTTGTCCTCAAGGAGCTAACATTTATTTGAGGAGAGACAAAAAAATGAGCAAAACAAAGAAGCAAATGTTTTCATATAGTAGAAGATCATAACTGCTATGGAGAAAAGTTGATAGAGTGAAGGGATAAGGATTGATGGAGAGAAGGTTACAGTTTTATATAGGGTAAAGGCACTGATGGAAAGGTGATTGGTGGGTACTGTGATGCACCACTCACATACCCCCTCAGAAATGAAGGATTTACTCTCCCAACTCCTAGGAGTGCTACTCTCAATCCCTTTGGGGATTGCCTCAGGTGCGGCTCAAATACAACCACAGTCAGAGGTGGCCATGAAAGAGGGTGGTGAGGGAAATCCCTTTCAATGAGCAGAGTTTCAAACAATACACTTGGCCATCCACTTTGAATAGAAAGAATAGTGACCTCATAATAGAATATGTATGAAACCTGGGTCATGGTGAATGGCTTGGCCAGCTGGTCAGGGATCTGGAAGGAGAAAGACTGTATGACTGACGACCAGCAGATCTTAGGTAAAGGCATGTGGGTGGACATCTGCAAGTAGATGCAAAGAGGGAAGACCTCTTTATCAGATGTTAATGCCCATCAGAGGGCATCCAGCACAGAAGAGGCATTAAACAAAAGGTTGACACAATGACTAGGCATATTGACATCAGTCAGCCTCCTTGTTGGCCACCTGAAACAGAGCCTCATGATGACAAAGAAGGAGGCAATTCAGGTTTCAACATCACGAGGTCTCACATCCCAAGGCTACACTAGCTAGTGCCACTGCCCAATGCCCATCTGGCTAACAACTGAAACCAACTCGGAGCATGACCAATTGACCAACTGGTAGCAAAGGGACCTCTTCCATCAAAGGCAAGTCAGAAGTTTATTCTGGTAGATACATCTTTGAGGATTACCTTCCCTGCCCTCAGGAGTTCAGAGAGCAACATTTCCCAAATGCTTATGGAATGTTGGGGTCAATGCACAGGATCATATATACATTGAATCATATCAAGATATTTATTTCTAATAAAGATATGTGGGAGTGGACCTAAGACCATGGAGTTTATTGCACACATCACATAGCACACCGCCCAGAAGCTACCAAGTGGACAGAACTGAAATGGCCTGTTCAAGGCACACCTGAAGTGCAAACTCAGAGTCAATATTTTTAAAAGGGTGGAGCAACACTCTCAGGGATGCAGAATATACTTGAAATCAAAAAACTTTATATGGTACTGTCTCCCTAATAGGCAGACTACATTAGTCCGAGAACCAAGGGAGGGACCCAAGATGAGATATGCTCATGTTCCCACTGACCCACTGTGGGAGTCTCTGCTTCTGGTTCCTGAAATTACGGGATTTATGAGTTTGGAGGTCCTAATCCAACAAAGGGAAAGGCTTTTCCCAGGGGACATAACAAGAATCCTATTGAATTATAAGCTAAAACTCCACTTAGCACGCCGGGCTCCTTGTTTTAAAGAACTAGCCAGCAGGAAGAGCAGCTGCCATCTTGGCAGAATAACCAGTGCTCACCATCAGGAGCAGGCAGAGCTGGTATTGTACAATGAGGAGAGGAAGAAACACATTTGTCACCCATGCAATCTACTAGGATACCTCTTAATGCTCCTTTTTTCCCAGTTTTGATGGTAAATGGTAAAATGAACTAACCTCAGCATACAAAGTGCATGGAAACCAGGTATTCAAACCACTCATGGATGAGGGCCTATTCTATACCACCAGGTAAGGTACTGAGACCAGCAGAAGTGCTACCTGAGCTGAGGAGAATCTAGAATAGAAGTGGAAAATGGCGTTTGTATGCTAAACCCCAACACCAGCTGTGGCAGTGGGAGCCATAGTTCTTCCCATTGATCTTCCTGTTTTAAGTTCCTTCCAGTAAGAGAGGCCCACTGGGATCATGGAGGAGCTTTTCCTAGAACTTATATGAAGGAGTAGACCTTAGGAAGATAAATGGAGTGACTTATGTTTTAATAGGATTTTTCTGGGTTTTGTGTGCAGAGTACACTAAAGGGAGATGAAAGTAGAGACAGAGAGGGGGATGGAGAGAGAGAATTTTTCTCACTCTTCCTTGACTTGCTCCAAGTGTTCAGATTTTGGGAGAGGAGAAAGAGAATGCCCTCTTTATCCACACTGTGAGTCTGAGGGACACTGAGAGCTGAAAACTGCACAAATGCAGAGTGGTAGCTGCTAATGAAAAACTTAGAGACTTAAATTCACAAAAAGGGGATGGCCTTTATATAGCAGTAAAGAGACTGGCTTTAGAACCAAAACACATAGATTCAAGGCCCAAAATCTATTGATCACCATGTATGTGACTTTGGGCAAATGACTGAGCCTCTTTGAGAACTAGATTTCTTAACAAGAAAATGTGAATAATAAAGCCTGTCTTTTTCAATCCCTTTGTGATGAGGATCAGATGAAAAAAATGTAAAAGTGTTTAAGAAAGTACAAAGAGCTATACCATTCTAGAATATTTTCCTCCTCTTCCTGGTCCCAACCAAGCCCCAGAGTTTCCAAATTTGGAAAGCGTTGAGAATTTCTTTCTTAAACCTACTTAATTTGAGGGGAAATTTTCTTCTAGTGATATATAAAATCTGGGAGAGAGAGAGGATTGAGAATGAGTAATGAAGTATAAGCATATGGAAGATGATTGTGTGTCCAGCAGGGAATAAGGGTGTTCTACTCTTGTGGTTTTGTTTGCGTGTTTGAGTTTTAATTTTACTTGGTATAGAGCTAGAGCAAAGAAGTTTAAACTGCAACAAGAAAAACATGTTAAACAGAAACAAAAATCACCCTACATAAGAGCATAGTGGAGCCTTGAGGAGATTATTGAAACACCTGTAAAGTTTCCTACTGGGAGAAAATCTAGAAAAAAGTAAACTAAAGGAGGTAGGAGGAGGCATACATGAGCATGTACTCGCCACACCTACACTAAGGATTCAAGAAGCAAAGAAAGAAAACAAACAGAAGGAGCAGAATTATTTTGCTGTTTATGTGGTTCATTTTATTTGTTTATGTAAGTTCTTAATGTTACCTCTGGCAAAAGTATTGAAATAATTTATAAATTAAAGACAGCTTCTAAGTTGGACTTATATTGAAAAGACAGACACAGATTGGAACATGATTCTTACTAAATAGATCCAAGACTGGGACTTCTTCTCAGGATGGAGAGGGTCAGTCTTCTCAAATATGGGTGTCATCCTGACAGGCTTGGTCCTAGCACAATAAGGGTAGTGATCCCCTCACCCTATTTATTATCTCCCTGCTGCTAATTTTCCCTTTCTTAGGATCAGAGCCGCTGATGGGAACTCTTATTAAACTTTTCCATAGTGTTTCTATGGAAGCCCTGGGCTTTTTGGCAGATTCCGCAATGGATCCAGAGCCAAGGAGGCCCTTTATAATTGACGCTGCACGCCTTAGAACCCTGTCTCTGGGAGCAGAGAGATTCCCTATAATGGTTTCCTGGGTGACTGTAACTTCTGCTCTATCAACTAGGATAAGTACTGCAAAGTCTGGCTTGGCAACTTCTGCTGGACCAGTTATGGGAGAGGAAGTGCAGAGCACCCTTTCCCAAATTGAGTAGACATAGACAAATTTTAGGTTCTCTTCTGAAGGCATTGTGTTCACAGGGATAACAGCAAATAAGATGGCAACTAGAAGAATATACTACAAATGGAAGATTCTAATTCATATGGCCAAGGATGGGAGCTTTAAATTCTCTTGAAGAGTCAATGTTTGGTTCACAAGAGAGCCAGAAGTTACTGGTAAACAAATAGTTCACTTAAGGCAATTAAAAATGCCAAGTAGAAAACAATTTGAGGAAGATACTGTAGATAACATCACAACAGCGATTGGAAGGACACTACCAAGAGTGATTTAGATTTTCTGCTCCCTTGAGATTCTATGACTGCATGTTTTTAAGCTGAACGGGCACATATCGAAGCAAATGATTCACCTTTTTTATGTCTGGGTCCTGCCCTTATGCAAATAATATTGATATAATACAAGGGAATTTTTGTACTATAAAAAGCCTTGAGGTATTAGCCAGTCCATTGCTCTCTTCCATGAATAACTAGAAATATAGCTCAATACCCTATGTTTTTAAAATGGCTCAATAAGGCAACTCCAAATCCTGGCCCACCCTCAACTGATGCACAACCTTAATTTCAATAAAATTTTCCAATGATCTAGTCCAGTGGTTTTCACACTTGGATGCAGCAAAATTAACTATAGATTTTTTTAAAACAGGCAACTGAATTACATCTTATACCTTTTGAATCAGAATTTTCCAGGATGAGCCCTAATGATATAAATGTATAAAACTCCACAGATAACCCTGAAGCACAGCTAAGATGAAGAGTCACTGATCTCATCTAAATCTCTCCTTTTATAATGCCACACCATGAATCCTGTCTGTCTGTCCTTGGTGAAAATAGGGCTGACTCATGATCCCTGAGATAATGTCTCTTTGATATTGTGCTGCAAATCCATCCCCCTCAGCCTGCCCAACTCTGGTGCTGTGGGGCTCTCAGAGGAATGACTAGAAGAACAGGTGTAGAGACTGAGCAGGGAGGGTGGAGGGCAGTACAGCAGGGGTGTCTCTATGGTAGGTCACAGGGCCAGGAATGGAGAGGGCTGAGGAGCTTTAAGACGGAGTATAAACTGAGAAATGTAGAGGATGTTGCTTTCTTTGTGGGCTGTTTGTTGTACTGTTTAACTCATTTCTTATTTCTTCTTTGAAAGTACCCTTTCAAAGTAAACTTGGATTGAATTGATTTGGCAAATTTAGCCAAAAAGCCCATACAAGTTCATGTCAATTTTATAGGCTTAATAGACAAGGGAAGATCCTATATTTAGAGAGAGGAAATGGTCTTCACCTGACAAGTACTATTTCTGGGGAGTTTTGCAGTCTGAGTTCAAACCTGAGCATGAGTGTGAGGGGAGCAATCTCTTTGTCTTCCAGCTTCAAACATCATACAGCAGAAGCCAGTGTTCACTGGTGCACATGTAAGGAAAGCAGATGGACGGAGTGGACGGTGCCTCAAGAGCTAATAGGAGGACCTGAAAAAGAAGCTCAATTCATCATCTCTAACAAGCTGACAGCTACTAGTGGAAGGAGTAGGGGAGGAACAAACTTTTCTCTACTCTCAAGGTTCTTCTGGCTTGTCTAACAATCAAATAGATGTGAGACAGATTAGCAAGAGAAAATAACCAAATTTAATAGCTATGTTAATAGGGAACCCACATACATGAGAGAGTCAGAGACCCCACCTGCACAAGAGGTTCAGAGAGAAAGGGAACATGGGTATATAAGACATCCTGAGCTAGGGTTGAGGTAAGGTGCCTTGGGGGCTTCAAAGGTGTCGTTACAGGATAAGAAGAACAGATGTTTAGTAAACAGAAGTTTCCCTGCCTTACAGATAGGTCAAAAAAAGATATCTCTGATAATCTTTTATAGGCAAGGCCCCTAATTCAGATTCTTCTAGGTAGTTAAAGTGAAGGGCAGAGGTTTCTTTTGAGCCCGTGGCTAAAGTTGCCTTTAGCTCAAAGTAATCTGCATACCACTGAGGCACATCTTGGGGTGACTTGTTCTGAACCCCACAAAGTTCTCTTCTGAAAGGGAGCCTGAGCTGTGAGTAACCATCTTTCATCCAGTATTTGCTGAGCTGTGAGTAACCATCTTTCATCCAGTATTTGCTGCTGGGAGTTGAGGGGGTCCCTGCCAAGGTCAGTGTGGCTTTCCCTTATAGTTTTGACTTCTAAAGCTTCTCCCACCCTGCTTCTTGGAAACCATCCTTCTTTCTGCTCCAGTGGGAGGAACATGTGCTCCTGGGGTGGGGTGGGGCTGTGAACAACATGTAGGATGGGGTTGGAAACCTCATGGGAAGTTCCTCAGTGATGGAGATCTTGGAGCAAGAATATGACTTGACTGATTAAATAGGGAGGATGGAGACAGTAATGATTTGGATATGTGAGCTGCCTTTAAGCCCTCAGGACAGGGGCCATAGGCGAGTAGTTACAGTTCTGTCCTCTGATTGTGTTTGGATGTTTCAGGAAGCAAACGTCTGCACTGTAGAGCTCAGAGGAGGAGGAGGAGGGGCTGAGTCAGTTTCTCTTCTCTAACACACTATCTGTTTAGTCTTCCCAGGTGAAGGCCTCCCAGGTGAAGCACAGAAAACCCAGATTGACCTCCCCATCATTGTCTAAACCTCACCACATCAGGTTCCTGTCCTACAGCCTGGGAAGACCAACCCTTTAAAGGGGACATCATTGCAGTGGAGGATGAGAAAGACGATATGAGAAGATGGTATTATCAAATGCTTGTGAAGAAGCAGGTACTTTAAACTTCCCCTGATCTGCACCACAATTGTAGCATCCCCTTTATGTAGGAGGAAACCAAGGTCTGGAGGAGTGAATCCTCCATGTTCACACAGAGAGTATATAACTGTAGTTCAAAGTCCACCTCTCCCCTCTAAACCACATAACATTCCCACTTCTCACTGGTGGCAGACAGTACAGGAGCAGGAGGCATAGGGACCTTTCTGTGTGGTCATTTCCTCCCAGTGTGTCTGTAGGGACAGAGTCCCAGAGAGCAGTTTCCAGGCTCTCGGCCTCAAGTGGAAAACTGCTGGCTGGGGTAGTAGATGGTCATCAGCTATGGCTAGTTGGCCATCAGCTGTAACCAGTGAGCCATTGGGCACTGATATAACTGCCGCAGCTGCATTGGTCGGTGAGTCGGTCGATTGGCAGGCAGAAAAGCGGACAGCAAGTTGCAGGTCGTGTGGCTCCAGCCTCCAGTGAGACTATACTGGTATGACTCCCTTATCTATGGCTCCGTGGGTGTTCCTTTTTGGCCTAGCCATATCCTGCGTTCTTATGTGGGGAGCGGGAGCTGAGACCCCACAGGCCGCCTCACATGACAAATGGCGCAGCGAGCAGGGTCTCTGGCACAACAGAAGCCATGCTTACTTCTGAATGAGGAAGGGGGAAATTCAGGGAAGGGTTGCTTCCCTTTGGTGGTGGGGACTAGAGGGAACAGCAGTTGGTGGCAGGAGAAGGAAAGATATGGGAGGCTGGGTCTGGGGGTGTGGGATCAAAGGGAAAATGTCAGGGACTCTGAGGGTATAGGACCAAGCCATATTCATGGAGCAGGACTATGAGGGCAGCCCTAGTTCCTCACAAATCCTGGTGGTCCTTTCTTTTAATAAAATCCTCTTCCTGCCTACCTTTATGCCCTGGAGAAGAGTGCTGAGTGTGAGCTGGAAGGAAATGGGCCTGGATCTCTCTGCCTTGCTACAGAAGACCACAAGGCAGAATAGACTTAGTGTGCTTAGGAATGGAATGTAAGCTGATTCAGGCTGTGCTCCTTTTATGGGGTTCTACTTTCTTGTCAATAAAACGGGCATTATAATCTCTATAATTCTTTCAAATACCAGATTAAAAACAAAAAACAAACAAGACACACACACACACACACACACACACACACACACACACACACCCTACAATATATAGTATATCTATTGCCATCTTTTAATTCTCAATTCTCATGATGTCTTCGTGCGATAAAGCTGAGACGCAGAAAAGTTATAAGACCTAGCTATGACAATCCAGGAAACACTGAATCTAAATCAGGTACCTTTCAGTAGATGACAATCATAAGTGCTAACAGTTATTGAATGCTCGTTATATAAATGAGAAATTGAGCACAGAGAGGTTAAGTGACTTGAATAGTTTGCTTAGCTAGCAAGAGGCAGGCATGATTTCAATCCAAGTCATCTGGTTCTGGAGTCTCTGCTCTTAGACTAAAGATAGCCAACTAGACCAATGGCAAGGGTGAGAATTCTCCAATGAGAAGTGGAAAAGGGGCTTCCACAAACTGTCAACAAAAATTCATTTTTTTTTTTTCTGTTTATGAATAGTTACAGATCATTTGCTTGGGTCTGCATTATAGTAACAGGAAACATTGTGTCCAATAGATAACAATCAACTTTGAAAATTTGCTTTAACTTTAAAGACCTTAAATCTTTAAACAATCTAATTGAGATGTAATTCACATATAATAAAATTCACCAATTTAAAATGTACAATTCAATGTTTGGGTTTTTATACTGATATATACAACCATCATCACAGTCCATTTTAGAACATTTTCATCACCTCAAAAAGAAATCCCATACCTTTAGCTACCATCCTTTGCTCCCCTATGCCCTTCTACCACCACAGCACTAAGCAACCACTGATCTACTTTCTGTCTCTATAGATTTTCCTGTACTAGAGGTTTCATACGAATGGAATCATATAATATGTGGTATTTTGACTCATTTCTTTACTTAGCATAATATTTCCAAGATTTATCCATGTTGTAGTATGTATTAGTGCCTCATTCCTCTTTATGCCCATATAATATTCCATTTTAATGACATACCAAAATTCAGTTGATGAATATGTGAGTCATTTCAACCTTTTAGACATTATGTAAAATGCTGCTGCCATAAGCATGTTGGCACGTTTTGTGTCAACATATATTTTCATTCTCTTGGGTATATGCCTAGGAGTGGAATTTCTAATTCAGATAATAGCCTTCTGTTTAGTCATTTGAGGAACTGCCAGAATGTTTTCCAAAACGGCCGCTCAATTTCACACTCCCACCAGCAATGTATGAAGGTTACAGTTTTTCCATGTTGTCCCCCAATACTTGTGATTATCTGACTTTTCTACTTTAGCCATCCGATGGGTGTGAAGTATTATCAAATTGTGGGTTTGATTAGCATTTCCCTGATGACAGATGTTGAGCATCTTTTCACATTGTCTATTGGCCGTTTGTTCATTGGAGGAATGTCTTTTCAAATACTTTGCTCATTTTCAATTAGGTTATTTGATTTTATTATCGTATTGCAAGAATTTTCCATAAATACTGAATAAAAGTCACATATATGATTTGCAAATATTTTCTTCCATTCTCTGGGTTGTCTTTTCACTTTCTTTATGGTGCCTTTTGAAACCACAAAAACTGTTCATCTTAATGAAGTCCAATTTATCTATTTTTTGTTGTTGCTCATGATTTTAATATCATATGTAAGAATACTTTGCCAAACCTAAGATCATGAAATTTTACCCCTATATTTTCTCCTAAGGGTCTGATTATTTTAACTCTTACATTTATGTCTGTGATCTATTTTCAGTTAATTGTTGTGCATGGTAAGAATTAGGGTCCAACTTCATTCTTCTGCATGTGGCCCTTCAGTTTTTCAGAACCATTTGTTGAAAAAGGCAATTATTTCCCTGTTGGATGGGATTGACTTAAATGCTGTTTTTTTATCCTTTCCACAAGATCATATCATGAAGTGATGTTTTTGGGGTGTGAATCCACTTTGCATACACAATCCACCAATCCAAAATGGCACTGTATTCAATAATCTCAAAAATTATACCCAGGACTGGTAAATTCTAAGAGCTAGCCCTACTGAACTGTTAATTCACTCATACAAATATTGGTTAAGGTGTCAGGGATCTGACCTAAATCCTGAAGCCTTCCTGGGCAGCTTCTCTCCTTACAGTTCCACAAACATGTGATTTCACAGGAAGAGTTTAGGGATGAGAAGAGATCTGGCAGCACCTAAGGTGATTTCTCACTCCTTTTGGGCTGCTCCATTCTCAGCATAATTCCTCTAGGTCACTGCCCCCTGCCTTTCTCCAAGCTTCCTGCTCATCACTTCATTTCTAGGATTTGTGTGTTCTTACCTCTTTCTACCTCAGGGTCAGCTTTGAGAGTCACTCATTGCCTCATTGAATGTGGTAAATTTATGAAAATGGTGATGCCTCTTTGTTAGTGAGAGCCTGGCAGACCTGAAGCATCAGAGAGAAAGGAAGGGAAGGGAGCACCACCCATTCCTATAAAATGCTTTAGCCAGAAGGGATGTCCTGGCAGGGGCTGGCCTGCCAGGGGTACCTGTACCTGTCCTGGAGTCCATGATGATGGGGAGACAGCACAGGCACTTGGGAATATCAGAGAAGAGAGCAGAGGACCTCCTGGTCTTAGGGACATGTCTAGAGTTGAGGTATTACTGCCATTATCTTTATTGTCTCCTAGTTACAGGGAGTTACTTTTATCAAGTAGGGAGAGGGTGAAGATAAGAATATGAAATTTAGTTGGAAAATGTCATTAGAGTATTTCCTTCGTATGCCATTCCCTCAACAGTTGCTCCATGTATCTCCCACTCCACTCTGTATCTGCACTGTCAGTCTCCAGGAACCAGTCATGTAAAAGTTTCATTGCAGTGAATAGAATGCAAAGGGGCAGATTCAGACATGGCAATTCCTTTAACTGCTAAAGAGCTGAAGATCACACAATTCAACTAAAGACTGATCAAGGATGGGAGGGGATGGACTCGTGTGTGTGTGTGTGTGTGTGTGTGTGTGTGTGTGTGTGTTGGATGGGGGACGGGCAGGGAGGAGGGGCACTCAGCTCAGAACCCTTTGGAAATTGGTCGAGCTTCCCATACCAGGGGACCTGGAAACAGCCCATAACCTATCACTGGGCATGAGCGTTATCTCTCCACCATGCCCTGGACCCGCCATGACTTGACGCCCAGGGCTCTGAGTACATCAGGATGGCTAGAAATAAGATGAATACACAGAGCAGAGCCACCTTCAGAGTGTGCATTTTGCCAGTCACTGTGTGAGGACCTGAGAACATGGAAATAAAAAGCCAGTCCCTGTCAAGTGAGCCCTCATTTTAAGTGGAGGAGACAAATCAGTAAGCTATTCACAGGCATGCCAAGTGGTGAGAGCCAAGGTCATGAAACAAGTGTGAGAAAGAGATAGTTAACTACAGGGTAAGGAGAAGTTCAGGAAGGTACAGAAAGGAAGGGACATTTGATGTCGGCCCCTGGATTGAAAGAGGAGGAAAAGGAGTCAAGACAAAGTCATGGGGCTGTGGGAGTCAGTGCCAGGTTTTGGAGAGAGAAGCCTTTCAATACAGCTGAGGTTCTCAGTGGTTTAAGATAAAACAAGACATGTTTATTGGGCCCCAAACATGAGGAGAGTAAATACCTTATTTGAAAGTTCTCAATTTTAGTTTCTATGCCATGAGGTTCACCTAAAGTGGCATCAGCTCTGAAAAGCATGGAACCACTCTTAGGAATGAGGAGCGTTTTGCAGATTACTGTGGGCCAAACCCCAAAAAGAAGTGCTCAAAGCTGATGTCAAGACAGCCATGCCCCAAAGTCCCTAATGCAGTCGGCTAATCTGTTGATGTTAAGGTAGTTTTCACTATGGAGATGGAATCTCACAAGACAGTCTGTAACTACAGGGTGATGGCAAGAGCTGGGTCCTCTGTCCTGGAAGAAAGCATTAAGAAAGGCCACTGCACCTGAGTCCTGAGGGGGAGAAGTCCACTAGGGACCCTGTGGCAAAGCTGGGTAAGAGAAAGACTTCCCTGCAAAGCTGATGAACGTGATTTCAGGGTAAATTTCCTCCCTGATTATATTTTATTTCAGAGCCATTAGGATAATAGTGCTATTCTTTCCATGTCAGTGCCATCTCTGTCTCATTTGCATCGTCCTGTGAGTGCCTCCACTTTTGTGCTGAGAAATTTCTCTGGCAGTAAAGGACATTTTGAAAGGAATCAGCACAAAGCCATTTGGCAAAGTCAGACGTGGAACTGCTTTGTTCATCATCCTATTCATCAAGGCCCTCCTCCTAGGCAGGAGGGCTCCTTGGTCAGCAGACAGACCACCACTCATTCCGGCTAATCTCAAATTGATGCATTCCAGGTGGTCAGTTTTAAATAAAACAAACACAGTTATGTCAGTCAGGCAAAGAGATACAAAGAGGCCCAGACCCGGAGGGAGGGGAGATGCTGTGTACTCAGGAGGCACCTGGAAAGATACTGGCTTAGAAGAAATAGCTCAGGTTTGGTGTTAGGGGTCAGAACAAAGAAATTAGTTCAAATTCCACTTCTGCCACTTACTGGAGATGTGAAAATCTTTAATCCTCAGTTCCCTCATCTGTAGAATAGGAATTATCATTTCTGTCCCCTTTGTATTGCAGAATAGTTCTAAGGATCAACTGAGAGAATGTAGAGCAGAGTAAATTGCAAATTTTAAAATGCATTCTGATTATCAAGTGGCAGGATAATGCAGTGATTTGGAGCATAAACTTTGGAGGTAAACTGCCTGGGTATAAATCTTAGATCTACGACTGACTAGCTGTATAATATTGGATGAGCTGTTTAATATCCTTGTGCTTTGGTTTTCTAACTTGTAAAATGCAGATAAACAGTGCTAATATAAAATAATTTAGGAGAAAAAAGATTTTATGAGGATAAATGCATAATATAATTTAACGTCTGACTCATACGAAGTGATTTGTACATATTTGGTAATGTCTTTATTGTGTTATTGTTTTTATCATCGTGGCTAGAACAGAGCAATTGTCATATGGCCCCATCCTTTGGTAGTTTATAGTCTCAAATCCACCATGGACATGCAATCCTGCCACTTTCCTTACTCGTATATTGGTGGTATCTTCAGATGCTGGAATAGGAAGGGACAGAAGCTAGCACCTATTCCATGCCAGGCTCTGTGCTAGGTCTTATATATGAATGTTAATCCCCATAATAATCCTTTGAGGTCAAGCATTATCAACTTCATTTTTTAAATTAAGATATTGTGGCTAGAGGATTAAAGTGACTATTTCTAAACTCTTGATAGATGGCCGAGCTGGCTCTGTATCATCCAGGGTCCAGTCAGGTGAGCAAAAACTAGATGAATTATTGTACTAAAGAGAATTTAAATTGAGAAACTGGCTAAACAGATAATGGCTATCTTGAAAATACATACATACAAACATACATACATACATAAAATAGCACAGAGAGGAACTGCAGGAAGCAGCTTCTATTTCTAGGACTAGACTTACAAAGAGAAGTTGGGGTGATTAGAACTTAGAAGCTTCCATAAGAACAACACCAGGCCCTCAAAATTTCATACATTGTCTACAACATTTTTGTAGCACAATACGGGTGTTAATTTCACCAAGAAGCTCTCTAGCCGCAATGGATACTACAGAACACTACAGGGCATCACAACCTTCTTATACTGAGCTTATCCAAGTTTTTGCTCTAGTCCAGGACCTCCCAGATGATGTAAACTCCTCAAGCTCAGAGTTATTTTTTAAACGTAACAGATGTTAATATTGGTTAATTTAAAGGAAGTACTATGGGAGTTATTTACTGAAAGAGTCTTCATGTTGATTAAAGATCCTGAAAGGATTCAGGAGTCCTTCAAGAAGACCTAGGGCAGCATGGAAGTCTGGGTGGTGAAAGCAGAAGCTTCCATAACACCAGCACTTACTATTGTGCATGTTAGGAGGGAGGAATGGGGGAGGAGGAGGAGGAGGAGGAGGGGAGAGAGAGAGAGAGAGAGAGAGAGAGAGAGAGAGAGAGAGAGAACTAGCGGAGACACCAACCAAGAGTCAATCTGTAACTGTCTTGAAAGAATCTCAACCCCAGAAGCAGCCACTGATGAAGGGAGAGGTCCTCAGGATGTTGATCAGCTGTTGGTAGGACCCAAGCTGGAAAACAGAAGAAGCTGCCAGACAGGTGCTACCTTTAGGTTAAAGGGTTGGCAGCCCCCTTTTATCATTTCCCTCCAGAGGTAAGAAATGAAAGGTCTATAATAATTTACTCCCAGCCCTGCATCCCCTCTCTAGCCTATAGAAATGCTAGTGACCTTTTTCACTGAGGGCTCAGGGAAACTAAGAAGACTCATGTTTTTCCTGTTTATAAGTAGTGGAGGCCAGGGATAGATGACTTCATAAATTCTCTGGTTTGGTTTTAACCTTGAGCAAATGTTTCAATCCTAGTATCTTCCAGCAATCGGATACTGTAGTTATAAGATTCTCTCCCCTGATTCTTTCTGGCAAAATGCAATATAGTTAGTCTCACTGCATACACTGGTCCTTATCTTGCCCATGAGTGATACCTTTTGATAATTCAAATACCTGTCCAAATTTCACTTCCATGATCCAGCCTTAGCTGAACCATCTTTTCAAATACTGCTGTCTCACTCACTGTCTTTTGGGACGGACCCCATGTCTCCTTTTCCAATCTCTGTGCAGGTAGCCTTTGTCATGTCTCACCCCCTGAGCTTATTGTTGAATGGAAGCTCTGGGTCAAGATGGCTATGCATTAGTGTCAGTGGAGCAGAAAAGGCCATATACTACTGGGTCCCAATGTGTAGAATGCTGGAGAGACAGGGAACCAGATGAGGATGTCACTGTCTAGGATTGGTCCCTTTGTTATGACATTCTCATCATTTCTCCTCCTGCCCCATTCCTCAATGTGCTCTTGGTTCTGCACCAAACATACACCCATATACTCTCAGAAAACCTCAGCAGAACCAACAGCCCATGAAAAGCATCTGGAGATGAAAATATAAGGAGGGAATGGATTCTTGAAGATTTACATTGAAAATACTATGTTTGGATTTCTACATGTAACTTACTAGTTCCAAGAAACTGTCATCAAGCTCTGTGAACTCCATGGGGTAATTTGGGATATTAAATGTTAAACACACAGGGGTAAATTTTTCAAGGCCCAAGGAATTGTTGCCAGTAACAGGGTATTTACCACTTTAGAGAATCAGTGCACCCCAGTTTCCAAAGGATCAACTCAAATTTACAGCACAAGAAATGTCACTGTGGGCAACTACACATCAAGAAACTCAGGTGAAAGGAATTATTATCAATATTTAGGTCAGAGTTTCATATCAGTCTAGGTACTAGACTCTAGGCAAAAAGCACACTGAACACTTAAAATGAGAGCTATGTAACAAAAGGAAGCAAGCCTCAACTAAAAAAGTACATTAATACTGCCAGAGATAATCCTTTGAGAAAGTACACTCATACCTATTGGAAAGAGTATCAAAAAATGTCTATAACCTCTCCAAGAAACAATTAGTCACATACATCAAGAACTATAAAAATATTCATATTTTACCCACAGTTATTATATTCAGAAATTATTAGAGATGCTCTTCATTAAATATTTAAATTGGGTTATATAGAAACAGCCTAAAGGGAAATGGTTACATAAATTACAGTGAGGCCACAAACCATTTAAAGTAATGATTTGTACAAATGTTTAATGACATGGAAAAAATAACTATATAATATTATGTCACAATAACAGGATACTAAACTATAGAGCAGAATAATCACAATTGCCAAAGCATATGTCACATATAAAAAAACACTTGATGCGTATGCACCCAATATTAAGCATAGTTCTCCTCGGTGATGGGATTATGTGGAATGTATTTTCCTCATTATCATGTTGGTAATTATCAGATTTGCTAAAGTATGCATGTATTACTTAAAAGGAAACTTACCATAGGCATATCTCTGAAGGATAACTCACTCCTGGCCCCAAGACATGGCTTTGCCCTGATTGGAAAGTTTGTGATACTCCCATTTGGCTTTGGTGGAAGGAAACTAGATTTCTGCACTATCACATTCTTAACCTGATGATGTCAGAAGCTTGTGACCAGTGTTGGATGCCTTCCAAGTCTTCAGGTAGAGACATTTCTCTGATTCCTCAACCCCATCCCATACAGTACCATTCTCATTGCCTCCTTTTCCCCATACACACTGCATTAGAGGAGTGGCTCTTTCCTTCTCTAATTCTCTCATTTGCTTTATCTTCTTGCGAGGCCATTCCACTCCTAGGTATTTATCCAAACAAAACAAAAACATATGTCAACCCAATGAGTTATTGATTGCTAATTTTAATTTGAAGCTATTGTCAGGTGTAATGATCTCTCAAATGTTTTGCTTTGTTTTTCAGTAGCTCTCTAGCCTAATATATTTTGGGGTCCTTATGGTTTTGATTTGATTCTGCTTTTATAGGTTCTATTCTGACCAAGCTCTTTTTATTCATTACTTAAGTAGTAAGTGGATAAGAAGAGCAGGTGTTCCATGTTGAAATGCCCAAAACTGCTTTCGCCACTTGACTGTGAACTTCCCAAAGGTGAATATCCTTATGGAACTTTGCTAAACTCAGTTCTAGCTGGGAAATTTAGAGACATAGTTGATATTCAGTCACAGCAGTGGTGTGCTCATCAGTTGATGCTGTTGATAAGAATTGCCCCTCCTTTTTTCTTATTCTGTTCTATCAACCATATTATAATTGGTTATTTTTTGTTTTGTTTCTAGTTCCATAAGGTGGGTGGGACATAAACATATTAAATATGCCAATTAAATATCATGAATAATTCATACAAAGACCTAGGTCCAATTGCTGTGAATGTTGTGGCATTTTATGTACATGTAAAAAACACACACACAAAAAAACAAACAAACAAAAACAGAATGCCATTGAAACTCCCTATTGTTGCTTTTTCCTAGAACTCTGCCTAATGCCATGAGACAAGACACTGATGTGCAGAGATAGCCAAGGCCCCTTGTGAAGAAAGGATAATGCCTACGTTAACTTTAACAGGAGTCATGAAAACAATTTTACATCAAGTTAAACACACTTAGAGAAAAGATCCCAAAGTAAAATAAATCTGAAAAATAAATTAGGGTTTAGTCAGCTGCTAGCAGTGATCATTGGAGAAAACTGACAGATACAGGCAAAATGGCTTCTCTGGACCATTTCCTTTACCTGAATGGGTGGGCTTTTCCAGCTTAATGAGACTCTCTGCCAGAGATCAGTTCTCTGATTATGGCTACATTTTCAGAGCTAGAGGAAAATAAAAGGGATAGAATAAGTACAGACCATGGAGAAACCTAAGCAGGAAAATGTAATGTTGAGATAAGAGGAATTCTCTCATTATAAAATGGTGAAAAGGCTGAAAATAATGGATTTAAATTAGGACTCAATTACTAGGAAAAAAATAATTTCCAAGAATTAGAAATAACCTTTTCTGGGTTAATCTTGTTTCATTTACTTTTTCTCTAGTAAGGTTCATTTGGTTCATCCCTTTCTGTTGGAGTGAAGGCTGTTCACCTTTTTAAACTGTCTCTATCTCAAAGCCCTGTATATGTCATTCTAATGGCCACTGTCCAGTGCTGAAATTTTCTCTAGCTAGGAGCAAGGCTCAACTATATGATTATCCTGGAAAATACAGGATAATCAAGAAAATTAGACTTGGCACTTAGCGTCACACATTTTTTTTTTCTGTTCTAAACAGAAAATTGAACATATATCAATTTTCAAAAAAAAAAAAGAAGTTAAAAATGTATGGTCATCAACATCATTTAAAATTTCCTTGTTCTGATTTTACATGTACTTAGTGGAGGTGGACCAGAAAAAAATCATGCTTTGGGAATAGAACCAAGGTTTGAACTGTGATGAAGATTCACCACCATGAGATAAAGTCAGGACTGGGTATGTTCTGCCTGAGTTCTGTCTCTGATTATTTCAGGTCCTTGGAAAATGTGGAGTAAATGTCCACACACCATTATATCTTACAACAAAAAGCCATTCAAGATATACCATTCACCATGTCACTGTGCCTGAGACTCATTCATTCAACAATCCTTCCTTGTATGATTCCAACTACTCTTATTCAAAAGCAAATATATTTAAGGGTTATTCAGCTAAAACTTACATACATAGAGAATGATAGCTGTAGGAAACTCTTGTGACAACTAGCTAAGCAAGTTACATTGGGAATAAAGTTCAGAGGAAATGAACACTAGCAGAAGTTCCAGAGTAATTAATAAGCGAGAAAAAACTAGAGATCAGGGTAGGCTTTTTCCAAAGGGTAAATGTCACCCTTTTATCATTTTGTTATAAGCCCACAAAATCATTTCTCTTTCATTTATCTATCAAGCCTATGATCAGGTTATTAAGTCTTTTTATAAACTTCTCAAGAAATAAAGTGTTACTGAATTTAAGTTTCAGAAAAGGAGGAATAGGGTCAGGAGGTACTGGTGGAAGGTGGGGTTTTGTAGAGGAATGACTATAATGACGATGATACATTAAATATGTGCTATATGTTTGTCTCTTTTGACTAATGAAAAATAAGCAAAATATTTGAATAGACATTTCACAAAACACAATATAGGAATACGCAATATGAACCTGAAGGAAACTCACATTGTTAGTCATCAGGAAAATGTGAATTAAAACTGTAGTGAGATAACACTTCACATACTCACTGAATGGTTAAACTTAAAAGACTGACAATATCAAGTGTTGGTATGGATTTAGAGTTCCAGATTTCTCATACACTGTTAGTGGAGTGTAAAATGATGCAACCATTTGGAAAAACAGTTTGGCTGATTCTTATAAAACTAAACATATGCTTGTCATAGTAACCAGCCATTCCACTCCTACATATTTATCCAAACAAAATAAAAACATATGTCAACTAACAAATTTGAACATAGATGGTTTTAGAAGCTGTAATAGTTTCCTATAGCTAATATAACAAATTCTACAAAATTGGTGGCTTAAAACAATACAAATTTATTCTCTTATAATTCTGGACATAATAAATCTAAAATCAGTAACACTGAACTAAAAAGGTGTGGGCAGGGCTAGAGCCTTCTGGAGGTTCTGAGGGGAGAATCTGTTTTCTTGCCTTTTTCAGCTTCTAGTGGCCTACTGTATTCCTTGGCTTACAGTTCTTTCTTCCATCTTCAAAGCACATGAATCCAATCTCTGCTTCTGTCATAACACAACCTTTTCTCCATCTCTGACTCCTCCTACATCCCTCTTATAAGGACAATAGTGATTATGCAGTTTCACTTGGATAAACTCTCCATTTCAAAATCCTTAATCATATTTGCAGTGTCTCGTTTGCATTCACAGATTCCAGGGATTAAGACATGAACAGCTCTGGGTAGAAGGGGCGCATTTTTCAGCCTACCACAAAGCTTTATTGATAATGGCTCAAATGTCCATTAAGACGAATAGATAAACAAAATGTATATTTATACAATGGAATACTATTCACCAATAAAAAAAGATTTAATATCTGATTCATACAAAACATGAATGAATCTCACAACCATATTGAGGGACAGAAATCAAATACCAAAGATTTCATACAATATGATTTCATTTGTGTGAAATTATAATAGGAAAAACTAATTTGTAGTGAGAGAAATCAGATTAATGATTATTTAGGGTAGAAATTTGGGGGTGATTTTCCATAAGAGTGCACAAGAGAAATGTCTGAGTAAACAGAATTTGATTTTTAACCTGACCAGATTATATACATTTGTCAAAGTAATTAAAACTGTATATATAAAATCTATAAATTATATTGTATGTAAACGATACCAGCATTACATGAATTAAAAATAAAAATAATTGGTTTGTTTAACTCTTTTGCACCTTTTTTGTACCTCTCACCAGTGGACTAATTAGAGGAAAAAGGTATCCTAACTGAGTGGATGAAACTCAGTGAGCCAAAGAGATCTATGCTCCTTGGAGGGCTACCTTGTTCTAAATTTTTGTACCCATCCATAAGTTCTAATTATCTGATTCTGATCAAGGGCTACTTATTTCCCTAAGAGGGTAGAGTGGATATATCTGGGGGATGAGGCAGCTATAAGGATTCAAAAAGGAAAACTGTAGGAAGGTCCTAAAGACATTTTATCCACTCAGAGACCCTCTTTAAGAGTTGGGAGTTGGAAAGACAGGAGTAAAGTGGTTGTTCTTAATTTACAGCATCTTCTACTCTGTTGCCATGCAACAGCTTACCCATCTGTCTCCTTGTACCTGCCCCTAAAGAAAGGAGAGTCTGTGAAACGGATCCTTTCAGGGATTTTGCTTCACCTTTGTGCTTACAACTTATGTCTCCCTGTTTGGCCTCAGAAAAATGGCTGGCAAGTCAATGATGGGTAAGATTCCCCATGGGGAGGGAGGGCAACCCAAGCCAGACACAGACATGTGGAGACCATCTGGGAAATTCGCAGGGTCGATAGAGGTGGGCACAGCCCTCCACCTTCCCCTGGCTAAGGAGAGCCTCTACTTGTGGCTGCATTCCTTGCTACAACCTGCAGGGGACGTCATTCAATGATGTGCTCTCCATCTATTCATATGCATAAAGGTTTTGTCTTTTGTACCTTGGGGAGGTACATACATCCTGAGACTTATGGTTCTGCTGCCTGCAGGCAAGGGTGATTGGTTTGAATCAGTTTCCTATTATAATGTATGGGTTTCACAGATCTTGAGATTAACAAGCATTATCTCCTTTACTTCCTCACCTAACTAATAAAAGCTATGATGTAAATATGGAATTTTCAGAAAAAGAGTTGTCTGCTTTAGAAGAATAATAAGGGAGTACAATGGACAACTCTAGAAACAAATACTGAAAAATTAGATGAAATTAATTAACTCCTTACAAAGCACAAACTTACCTAATATAAAGTAGTTAATTTGAAACAGTGCTATAATTGCTCAGGTAATTAAATTCATGACTTAAAACTTCCAAAAATGAAAACCTCAGGCTTAAATGATTTCACTGAAGAATTGTTCCAAATGTTTAAAGAAGAATTAAGACAACCCTTACATATTCTCTTTCATAAAACACAAATGAAAGAAGACTTCCTAATTCATTTTACAAATCCAATATTATCCACATACCAAAATCACATAAAAGATAGTAGAAATATACTTTAGCAAGTAAGAAAGAATAAAAATCACATAATAATATCAAGCATTTGACAAAATTCAGCACTAATTCAATTAATGAGAAAAAAACTCAGAAAGCTAGGAAGAGAGAGAAACTTCATTAACTTAATAAAAATAATCTATAAAATGCCTCAAAAATACCTACAGCTAACTTTATACGTAATGATGAAAGACTTATGCTTTTCTTTTATTATCAGGAACAAGACAAAGATGTCTACTCTCATCTGTCTTATTCAACATGGTGCTGTAACTTCTGATCATTGCAATAAGTCAGGAAAGGAAATAAAATTCACACAGATCAGAAAGGAAGAACTAAAACTCTGTTTTGGTGGAAACAAAAATTTAAAACATGATACCATTTACAATCACCAAAAAACATGAAATATTTAGGAGTAAATCTAACAAACCATGTACAGGAATCGCATGTTAAAAACAACAAAACACAGATGAAAGAAATCAAAAAAGATCTAAAGAAATGGAGACACAGTATATTCCTGAATTGAAAGAATTAGCATAGTAAAGATGTTAATTGTCCCCAAATTGACATATAGATTTAACCCCATTCTTATCAAAATCTCAGTGATATTTTTCTGTGTGGATATAGACAAGATTATTCTAAAAGTTACATGGAAATACAAAAATATTAGAATAGTTAAAACACTTTGGAAATATAAAAATAAGTGGGATGAGTCATTCCACCTAATATCAAGACTTACTACATATCTACAGTAATCAAGACAGTGTTATATTGGCAGAGAGATAGACACATAGATCAGTAAAACAGAACAAAGAACCCAGAAATAGAAACACACAAATATGCACAATTTATTTTTAATACAGTTGCAAAACAATTCAATGGAGGAAGGGTAATCTTTTCAACAAATTATGCTTGAACAATGGAATATCATTGTTCCTTAATAAAGCCATCTAATAAAAAGCATATCGAACAAGTATCATTAAGTAATAGATCTCCAGCCACCAATGCCTTTAGAGCATCCTTTAGTGAGTAACAATATGTTCTAGACACATGAGAAAAAAGTATAATACACATTGGTGATAGACCTTTAGAGGAATGTAATAAAGCACAAGCGCTAAACCTGGAAGAAGCTGTATTACACAACAATAAACAGGCTGGAATTTGTGGAATTGGGGGGCTGTCCAATGTGCTTAGAGTCAGCATGATTGAAAGGTCTTATTTGCAGCATATTTTATAACCTAGTGCTATAAAGAAATGGCGACTTTGTCCAAATTGAAAATACAAATGAGCACCAGCGTCTGAGAAAAATCTTTTCATCGAAAGGAAATTACTTTCTTTGCTCTATGGGAGCCAAGAGGGAGGAACAACACGAAGAGAGACAGTTTTCACCAGATCTGGATTTCGCTGTGTATTTATAAATTGCTAATAAATTAATTAAGTTGTTGTTGCATGTATATACAGATTGTGGATTTTTCAATCCCATATGTGCTGTAATTGATTTTATCTGCAGCAATGCATATTTTTGAGAGCATGCAAATCATGTGCCCTTGCTATCTGCTTCACTTCCTACATAACCCCCACCCTATCCATCTCTTTTTTTATCTTTCTCATTCTCCTTTCTTTCTTATCTCTGTCTTATTCATCCCTCCTTCTCCATCCTCTTCCCTTTCTCTCTCTTTCTCCTCCTCCTTTCCATCCTCATCTTCCTTCTCTTCTTTTCCTCCTCCTCCTACTTTTCCACCACTTCCCCATCCTCATCTTTCTCTGTCCTCACTTTTTTGCTTGCCTATATCCTTTCAGTCTCACTTCTTGACCTTCTCCTGCCTGGTCATGTAGTAAAGATAGCAGCCTTCATGTTGTGTATTTCTCTCAGATTATAACTCTGTATCTGAGACCAAGGATAAATGGAAATGAAATTCTTCAAGGGTATCAGAAGGTTAGGAGAAAAGAAAAAGTTGCTTCTATCAAGACCTTATTAGATTCTCCAGTCTGGCAGATTCATTACTTTACGAAATGATAATTGATTTGTATCTGAGTGGTGAAGACTGATTTAGCTCATGTCTTTACCTGTCAGCAGACAATATCTCAGGCAGCACTGAGGATGAGGCAATGATGCAGATGCCACTGGCAGTTTCCATTTTTGCCACTTCAATGTATATCCTCATTTAGGAAACCAAAAAGTGTTTAAGAGCTAACATCCATATTTTTGTATGTTTGTTTGTTTTGTTTAATGACTGTTTCTGCTCTTTTGATTGTGCTTACAGACCTTGCTCAGATGCAGACAACTGCCATGCATAAAAAGCCAGCTTCCTTCAAGTCTGCAGCTGCTCAGTTAGGAGTCTGTGGTCCAGGGCCCCCAACACAATGGTGGACCGGCTCCCAAATTGCTTTGAAATAAGTACAACCCACCCATGTGAGAATTACAAATGTGGTTTCCCTCAGGCCATCAGTTCAAACTGTCTATATGCTGAATCTGCTGCCCTCCAGTTTCCAGAGCAAAAAGAGTCACAATCTGGCAAACTACTCTCTCTTCTTCCCTACTCGCTGCTCTTCAGTCCAAATGATCACAAAGACACAGGGACAATTTCAGATGATCCTTTCAGACACTGAAATTAGATTTGGATAGATTTTATGATTAAAATTTTTATCTGTGAAGTTCCTGGACTGATGAAGATAACAAAGAAGTACCACAAGGGATCCTTGTATACATAATTGAAGTCTTATATACATAAAAATGTGCCAAAAATTGAAATATTTCTTATTATTATGAAATTCAGAGCCATACAAATGGTTTGTTTTAATTCTCTCATATACAGGCAAGGACACAAAGGTCCAGAGAAGCATAAAGATTTGCCCAAAGGTGTAAAGTGAGGCAGTGGCTCCACTCGGACCCAAGTCTATGAAAGTTTGGTCAGAACTTCTTTTCATCTCACCATGGTAGGTAGTTTTCTCTATAAAAGTGACGATGCTTATTCATTCACTTAAGAAACTGAAAAACAGTGAAAAATATATTATTATAATGTGTGGGAAGAGACATGAAGGACAAGGTCTGGGTGCTGTAACAGAGAACAAAGTGGGGTCCTACTTGGTTTGGATGGCTAGCAATGGCCTCTTTGAGGAAGTGGCCTGCCACCTGAAAAATGAGAAGGAAAAGTGAGAAGAGAGGGATAAATGGCATATGAGTGTGTGTCAGAGGGAATGACATGTGTCAAGTTCCTGAAGCAGGAGAACACTGTCTCTTGAAGAAATCAAGAGAAGGTCACTGGAGCTGGAGGGCAGCTGGCAGAGAAGATGGGGACACATGATAGGGTAGTAAAGGCAGGAGGCAGACAAACTATATAATAATAATCTATTGGATCAAGGCGCTGGGGTTTTATGTGAACTGGGAAGCTACTCACAAATCTTAAGCAGAAAAGTAAATAGCATCTAATATATTTTTAAAGGTCACTCTGAATTTTATGTCGAGCATGAATTAGAAAGAGGCAAGAGTGTAATCAGGAATGAGTTTCAAGAGGCTATTGTAATATCCAGGTGAAAGATGAGTGTGATTCTGATAGTGGCCGTGAAGGTAGAAGTATGCAGAGATTAGAGATATATTTTGGAGGTAGAAATGACAGAAATTACTTATGGATTGGAAGTGAGAATTAAGGGTAAGGAGGTGTCCAAATGACTCTTCCATTTATGGCTTAGCAATTTCTGGCTTGAGATCTTACATTTCTGGATTGGTATTATTTTCTGAGATATAGTGATAAAAAAAAGTGAAATAAGGAGAGCATTTGAGATCTTGCTCCCTGGCATATGTTGTCAGTTTAGTTCAAATAAACTATTATTAAATTAAAAAAAAAAAGAAATAAAAACAGATTGATGAGAGGAAGACATAGATCAAGGTTTATATTTGTATAATTTAAGTTGGTATGACAGAGAGCTCCTCAAGTGAGGCTGTAAGAGTCCGCAGATCAGAAGAGAGGCTGAGTTGAAGGTACGGATCTGGGCACCGCTGGCATGTGGATGCTCTAGATGCCACAGTGAGGGGGAGCTCACCTCAGGACAGGCATAATGTGTGATGGATGTGGCTGTCCTCCTTTGAATGTTCTGCAGATTCCAAGCTGTTCCCTTGTCCAGCTGATTTCCCCTCTGATCCTCAAACAAAATACCAATTATTTATCAGATTAGCACTGGCCTCTAGTCTTGAAGTCTTATTAAGAACTTGCTGACCTGCCTCAACCTTTTAAGTATAGTCAGGAAACAGGGAAGGACGCCATTACTCGGCAATGTTAATGACCTACACCTGGAAGAAACAGTCATTTTATAAAAAGGAAAAAAAACCCTCACATTTCAGAACAGCTTGGCACATGGATGTGTTAATCACATTTGCATATGGTGCTGTATTTCAGATGACTTGGATGTGATAACTCAGAGCAATTCATATTTATGATTTGAAAATTGCTGACTGAATAATTACACATTAAGTAACTTCTGTTTCCTTGTATATTATTGTTTCTAATTAGCAATGGGGAAAAATAAAGTCATTATTTATGGATACAGTTTAGGCTTGGCTCTCATATCACTTTGCTATCTTTACATCAGCTCACTGCCACTGCCTGGTTCCTCCTGGTGTCCTCATGGAGCTGGTCAGCTTTGGGGCAGGAAGGTCCCATCCTCTCCTAGTGCTTCTCCTCTGCTCTCTTCCCCTCTGTGCTTCTTCACACTCTTCCACAAGTCTCCACTCCACTAACATCCCACCCAGCACTGTCTCTATATTCTCCACATATAGCCTCATGTACCATAAAGGAAAAAAATCCTTAATTCTGAAATCATTAATATGCTAAAACTTTGCTACACAAAATTCTTGTTTTGGATTACTCAATATTTGGGCCCTTTTTGTGTTTGTTATTTTTGTTGTAGACAAATATCGCTGGGACATTTTTTATAAAGAGACTTTATTGCTTTTCCAGTTCCTACCCCTTAGATCCACACATAGTACACAATGATCTTTTATTAATATATAGAATGTATTTGTTTAATTGCAAACAGATTGATCAGAGGGGAATCAGCCCAATAGATATTGCCCAAACATACCTGAACAAATCCTGTGCTAAACTAATACACTCTGTCACTTCCACTTTCCTTTCTATACTTGCCTCTAGTCACTTCCACTTTCCTTTCTATACTTCCCTCTCCTTCCAAGCTAACTAAACTCTGAGGAAAATGGCTAAAAAATTAAATTAAAAAAACTTTGAAACCTCTATCTCTCTCATTCAATATCCAAATATATTTGGTTACAGTGTAACACATTTTACCTTTGTGAGTCTCAGTTTTCACTTAAATAAAATAAAGAATTTGGCCTAAACCAATGGATCTTAACCTGAAAGTTGCATCAGATTTGCCTATAAAGGTTTTTAAAAAAACACAAGTGCCTGGTGATACACCACATTAACAAAATGAAAAATAGACAGTATCTGATCATATCAATAGATGCAGAAAAAACATTTGACAAAATTCAGCAGCCATTTATAATAAAAACTCTTAGGAAAGTGTGAATAGAGGGACCATATCTCAACAAAAGTTCACTAGCAAGGGACATTAAGAATGATTATACCTCATTCTTAATGGGACTATGGGTGATTTAAATTTTCTTCTGTGTGGTTATCTATATCTCATCCATTTTGTACAAGTAATATGAAGGTCTGACAAGTAAGTTCATGAACTTGTTGCAACAATATTGCCAACCTTTTTTGATATCATAGAGGTTATTCATTATGAATTTGTACCAACTGGACAAACAGTTAACCAAGTTTACTATTTGGAAGTGCTGAAAAGGCTGTGTGGAAAAGTTAGATGAAAACGACGTGAACTTTTCACCAACAATTTATGGCTCTTGCATCATGACAATGCCCCAGCTCACATGGCACTGTCTGTGAGGGAGTTTTTAGCCAGTAAACAAATAACTATATTGGAACACCTTCACTACTCACCAGATCTGGCCTCCAATGACTTCTTTCTTTACCTGAAGATAAAGGAAATATTCAAAGGAAGACGTTTTGATGACATTCAGGACATCAAGGGTAATACAATGACAGCTCTGATGGCCATTCCAGAAAGAGTTCCAAAACTGCTTTGAAGTGTGGACTAGGCGCTGGTGTTGGTGCTTAGCTTCCCAAGGGGAGTACTTCGAAGACGACCATAATGATATTCGGCAATGAGTTATGTAGCACATTTTCTAGGATGAGTTCGTGAACTTCATTGTCTGACCCCCATATATATTTCCTGTGCACTGAAAATTAAAAAGTAAATTATTTAATTTAACAAAATGAAAACTCCTCTCTGCCTAGGTCAGGCATGAACAGGCTGGGAACAATAGAAAGTATGGATGTGAAGGGGAGAACTGGCATCACCACGTGAATCCTGGGAAGGAGAGAAGATGCAGAGGCTGGAACCAGGCAAGACCAGATGCCTGGAATCAAGGGTTTGAGGTTCTAGACTCAGTAAGTCCAATTATACTACAGCTGCTTGGCTTCAACTCCACATTCCAGACTATTCCAATATCCTTCAGGTTAAGAGCAGTGGTGGCCAACAAAGAATCTGGAGATTCTGTTGTGCACCATCACTTTTTACCCATTCTTTCCTGAGCTTAGGAGCCAACTTCTCATACCAGTCAGGAAGTTAATGATGACACTAAAAATTTAAACCCATCTTGATGGGACTATTTCCCTGGTTTTCTCAAACTCTCCCCCTTTGACGTGGTAACCACATCCTACAACCTGGTCAATTTCAGCTAAATATTTTGGTTTTTTTAAACATGTTATTTAAATGCGGCACTCACATTTAATGGTAAATACGAAAAATAATGAAATGGTAAATATGTGGGTGAAAAATAAGAGAGAAAGAGATTACTTTTCCTCTTAATTTCTTTAAAGCACACATGACAGCTTAAAGCAAAAATTACATTGATTGTAGAGTTTATAAGTATTTAGATATAATACATAGAAGATTATTGCAGAATAGGAAAATGTCCTTATCATTATACTTGACCACATTTGGCCAGGGATAACCAGCTCAGAGTTATGTCACCAAATAAACAGTGTTGACTAATTAAAAGAAAAACAACAACATAAATAAAATAACACATGTATAATGATTATGCTTTCAAAAATAATAATGAAACAACTTGAGTTAAGAAATCATAGTGACCCCATGATCCAGCAGAATGAATTAAAGCCATGCCACCTAAGGCCTGGTGAGGTCCCTGTGAGTTGCTGGTAATGAATTCAGGGTAATGGACCATGAATATATATAAACTTGTTAACCTAAGAATATAAACAGGAAATGAAATTGCATGTCAATTCAGAATTAGGTTTGTTTATCTCAGCAGAATGCACCTCTCAAATATTTATAATGCAGATATTCCACATTAAAAACAACCCTAATTTTCATCAGATGTCATTAAATACCTCTCCCTATTTGATAGTGCTCTTTCAGAAGATTCAGGCAATTTGCTCATGCTGCCCATGAATATAGACATAAATGAAAACTTCATGCATGAGTTTGAAAATATGTACCTGGCCCAAAAGTTCCCCACTGTACTATCTCCAGCAAGAGCAGCTACTGCAAAGAACAGGAATAACCAGTAGCATCAGTCCCTGTTACTGTCTTTGTTATTGATGGTGTTATTACTAATTATCACATACTACAACTGCATGCTGTGTTAGGTATATGGGAAAGGCTCAGTGACAAATCACAGATGGTTTCCCATGGTTAATAGCAGAAGTGGGAAGGTTCAGCTCAGAAGTGCAGGGATTTTGACACCTCCAGGGGCAACCCTCAACAGCGGGGAGACAGCAGCCTGTGGATAAATGTTCCTGCTGCCTGTCTTTCGGATTAACAGTGCTGGGAGGCATTCTCTGTATTTTTCAGATGTCCCTGCAGAGATAATCTCCACTGTCTACGGCAGCCATCATCATGACACACACTTTATTGGCTTTTAAAAATTAACTTTATTGAGCTACAACTTAAATTAAATGCACCCATTTTAAGTGTACAATTTGATGTGGTTAGATATATAGAGAGTACATACCTTGTGTCACCAGGTATATCATCACTCTACAAAGCTTACCTACACTCTTTGCAATCCATTTCTCTTCACCTCCCATCCTCACTTCAGGTGACTACCGATTTGTTTTCTCTCATTATAGATTAGTTTTTCAAATTCTAGAATTTCACATAAATAAATCATACAGTCTGTACTATTTAGCCTAATATAACACTTTTGAGATTCATCCAGGTTGTTTTGTATATTATTCTTTTATTGCCAAGTAGTATTTCATTCTACAGATATATTATTTTTTAGCCCATTTACTTGTCAATGGATATTTGAGTTATTTCCAAGTTTGGCTCTTATGAGTAAAGCTGCGTGAATATTCATACATTTATGTGGACATGTGTTTTCTTTGCTCTTGGTGAAATACCTAGGTGTGGAATTCTTTCCTGCTTTACTTTCTCTAACCCCTTACTCCTGTTTCCTAGGGTCACCTCCTGAATCAATCATCTGAACCCAAGTCCTCGTCTCTGGCTCTGATTTTGGAAACATCCCAAATGAAATGTCACAGCCTCACGATATGTTGCCTGATTCATCTCACTGATGAGGGACAAGCTCTCCATAAAGCTTTACTACCTTGCTCTTTATGCCAGAAACCAACTTCTTATCACCATGAAACCCAGCGCCTGTGGTTCTTGGTCACATCAAAATGTCTTTAAATTGTTTCTCATGTATGGATCTCTTCAATCTGATTATTAACTCTTTGGGGACAAAAATATTTAGCCTAGTTATGGTATATTCCCTCACATAAAGTAGAATATTCCTGAGATCTTAATTATCTAGCTGTGACCTTGATGAAATTTGCTGACCTCCAAATATCAGATTTTTCATCTACTAAAAAAAAATTAGATAATTATAGTAATTATATTTCAAGGACATTATAAAGATTAAATAAAATCATTTATATTCATAGATTGTGGTCTATGAATGCATTTTTTTATTAAAAGAATTCAGGAACCTTTTGAGAAATATCTGATTCTAGGTCTGGGGAAGGAACTATACAAAGTAAGTCTGGAAACTATTATTGTGCCAAAAGAAAGAAAGATAAACAATACTGCAATGTCATGTCAAAAAGATATAGGCACATGTTTAACAATTTTTAAACAAAATGTTTGAAACAAAGACACAATTGTTTACTGAAGAAATTGCCCCTGGCCTAAAGTGTAACAATTTGTGCATGAAACAAATAATGTTTGGAACAGACTAAAACACATCAAATTAATTATATATATATATATATATATATATATATATATATATATATATTTTTTTTTTTTTCCAATGATTTTTTTAAATGTTCAATAGAACTGATTGATATGAAATAAACACATTAATGTAAAATTTGAGAACTAAATGAAAATAAACCAACTTTATTATACACTATCTATATAAATTTATATTTCATAGTAGCCAGAATTAATGATGAAAATTCTCCTTTTTGAAGATTACCAGCTTATGAATACAAAAGGAAAGGTGGAATTAAAACGTAGGATTTTGAAACTTCACATAAGAGGATCTAAGGCAATGGTCATTGATAGACGTGAAAACCATTAGGAGAAAAAAATTGATGCGGAATTTTATAACGAAGGGTTCAGAGAGACACCAAGTAAACACACAGATAAATCTTGTTCTTTCTTTCTTTTTTAACTGATAAATCTTTAGGTCACTGAAAGACATTTTATGCCTCATGGTGAGATGAGATAGGCAGTTTCCAGCACCATCACGATGGTGTTCTTCCCCTTAAAAGTGGAACCCGAGTGTAAACAATCTAGTTCTAATTATCCATTTAAAATAACTACAGGGGCTAGAACAAGTTAGAAAACTGCACAGGAAAGAATGTGTGACTTTCTGCACAAAAAATATGACCAAGTTTTTCCAAGAAAACAGTAGCATAGAAATAAACAGGGAGGGGACAGGGTAGTCTTACAGAAGGAGAGAGACTTAAGAGGCATTAACAATTAAATGCAACGTGTGGCTTTGGATCCTGATTCTGCAGAAACCAACTGCAGAAAGACATTTCTGAGACAATCAGGGAAATTTGAATATGGACCAGGTATTAGATGTTGTATATAGGTTATTATTAAAAATTTTAGAGAGTATAATGGAATAAAATTTATAGGGAAATATCCTTATTATAATAGTTAGCAATAAATAATGATATATGTAGAGAATAAATGATACAATGCTGGGGGATTTGTTTTCAGATACTCCAGAAAAAAAACAGGGGAAGTATAAATTACACAGGTTTACCAAATATATTAATAATTGTTAAAACTAGGTAGTAGGTACGGGGGATTCATTATTCTGTTCTCTCCTTTTTGGTGTATTTTTAAAATATTACATAATACAAAGTTCAAAAAAAGAAAAATCCCTGTAATGGACGAATCTAACACAGCAAGGCATACTGCTTACATTATAGACAGCTGAGAATTAGGGATTTCTGCCCTTGACAATTCCCTCTACATAGATTAGTGGGCCTTATTCCAAAAGAATGTCATCACTACTCTTTCAGCATCCTGCCCCAGCACTACACGACATCTGATATGCAACACGAGTAGAGTGAGGGATGGGCTCTGATGGGATTCTCTCTGGAGACAAAAGCTCTGGAACAGGTTGGATTAGAATCTATGTATCTAAAGGAAGGCCACATGTGGAACCTTCCTCTCCCAGAACCCAGAACCCAACTCTCTTCCTTGGTGATGTGCTAGGCACCTAGGGCCCCCGTGTACCCGCTGATGGATTCTGTGTCACTCTCACTTCATGAAACCCACCCACAATCACATGAGTGTGTGAAGAGAGGTGTTAGCAAATACTAATAGTCTTTATTGCTTTATTGTTTTATTATGGAAATTTCTACACATATACACAAGCAAAAGAGAATAGATAACAAAATCCAATGTTCCATTATCCCAGCTCCAGTAATTATCAGTACACAGTTCATCTCGCTTCAACTATATATCCACTATTCTTAGATTATTTTGAAGCAATCACATCATTTTATTTGTCATTTATTATGCACCTCTAAAAGATATGAACATTTCCTCTCAATTATTATTTAAAAATTAAAACATTTATGTACATATAATTATTTTCTGAACCATTTAAAAGTAAGTTACATACATCAGGACAATTCACCCTCAAATACTTGAGCATCTATTTCCTAAAACAAAGGCATTCTCCTACAGAACCATACTGCAGTAATTCCATTTAAGAAATTTGACACTGATATTTACATATTATTCTTATTCAGTTTTCCCCAGTCATTCCAAAAATGTCAACAAGGACTCATTTTATGAGCATAATTAGAATACATTACCACATCTAAAATTGTTAACAATAATTCTTTAAAATCATCAAGTATCTAATAGTCAGTTTTATATTTTCTATCACCTTCTATCTTCTCTCTCTCTCTCTCTCTCTCTCTCTCTCTCTCTCTCTCTCTCTCTCGTGTTTCCGATTTCTTGTTTTTGTAGGAAAAACCAAGAAATGTGTTCTGTATAGTTTCCCAAAGCACAGATTTTGTTGAGTGTGTCATTACTTTGGTCTGTTTTTAAAATATATTTCTTCCTCTCTATATTTTCAATATATTGCTAGATCTGCCTAGAGACTTAATAGAAATTAAATGTGATTTTTCAAAAATCTTACTTCACAAAAAATGCTAAGTATTTCTTTCAGTCAGGTAGCATATAATGTCTGATTGTCCCTCATTTGTGATTTTAAAAGATGTTTCCTAGATCTATTAATTTCTTAGGAGTTACAAAATAGTAATATTCTACAATATCATTTCTTCATAATCTATTACCTATAAAATTTTTAGAAAGTTTACAAAACTTTTCATTATCTATCAAATTACACTCTGGTATAACTATCATATACTATGTATAATCATCATATACTATGTATATAACTACCATATACTATGGTTTACATAAGAAAAGTGGAATAAATACTTGATTTTCACCAGTTATCATTATAATGGTTTTATTCACAAATATTGTCCACTAGTAACCAATTAGTTTTTCTAATATTTTAAATATTTCATTATTTAATCATAGATTTAAATATATGATGAATTTTATTTATAGCAGTTATTAAACTTAGTGAAGTTCAAATTGTTCCATCTTTGGTTAGTGTGAGCCTCTTAACTTAGCCTCTTGTGTATTTTTGACATGATTTTATTATTCTGTGATCACTTCTTGCTTTCTAGTAGAACAAAATGTTCCAGGCTCAAATTGTACATTTCCAATTATAGACCTATAATCAGCCTTTTTTTCCCAAGGAGCCTTGGCTTCTTTTAGAGATAAAATGTACTTAATGACAACCATTTGAGTGGTATGGGTTTTTATTCCTACTGAATTGCCCATTGTTTCTAAGCCTTTCAGTAGATAGAGATAGATAATGAGCATTTAAAAATTACAGGAATTTTACCTAACTTCATAAATCTTACATCTGTTTCTTCTTTATCTTATGCTGAAAATCATGGTTCTCAATGTCATCACTGTAATTAATCATTTTCTTTTTATTACAATCAGTCACAATGCAGTCATACAGCAATTTAAATGAACATTACTAGGGGCTGACTCAGTGCGCCAGTTCGATTCCCATGTAGGCCAGTGAGCTGCTCCCTCTACAGCTAAGATTGTGAACAACAGCTCTCCCTGGAGCTGGGCTGCCGTGAGCAGCCAGAGGTTGGTGTGAGCTGCTGTGTGCTGCCGCGGGCTACTGTGCCACCATGAGCATGGTGACCAGTGTGAGAGGCCGGCAGCCAGCGTGAGCTGCCATGGGCTACTCTGGGCTGCCGAGAGTGGCCAGCAGCCAGCATGAGTGGCCGGCAGCCGGCGAGAGCTGCTGTGAGCTGCTGTGAGTGGTCAACCAATGACTGGAGACCACTGCCTCTGCCTGGAGGAGCGCAAGGCTCATAATACCAGCATGGGCCAGGGAGCTGTGTCCTACACAACTAGACTGAGAAACAACAGCTTGAACAGGAGAGGGGGGGCAAGGCAGAAGAAAGGGGAGAAAAAAACCAAAACATTATTTAACATTAGGAAAATATGTGATTACTGACTATGGATAAGAATTTGTTTCCAATTCTTTCTTCCTATTTTAAATTGATGTGGGATATTTCTGTGAGTGCCAGGATTTGGGTCTTGCAAAACCGAAGAATGGAAGCACAGACCAGGAAGAGGTGAGGAGTTGCAAAAGAAGATAGTTTATTAAAAGTAAAGAGTCACAGCTCTCGAGTGAGAGGGTTTCCTGACTGGGTGCCCAGTGTCTAAGGCAAAAGCTCTTATTTTTAAATCTTCCCTTGACTGCTTGGAGAAGGGAGCTGGGGCCTTCTAATGGAATTTATCTATCAAGTTTGTCCTGTTTGCTCATCCTGAAGGGATTAATGAAATAACCCATTCCTATCTAGCAGATCTGTTTCATTTGTTGGCCAAAAGGGATATACGAGATAACTTGTTAACTTCAAGGTGCCATTACATTTTGTCCTGGAGTGAATGAGCAATTTTAGAACCTGGTGTTTCAGGATATGGCTATCTTTGTTTGTTCCACCAGGGACCTTAATGTCTACCTAACAACATGCTGACTAACCTGTCTTAATATCCCTTTAAAGATATATAGTAAAAATGTTGGATCTTAAGGCCATGTGGAATAGTCCCTCTGTCTTTTATACTGCTATTTCAATATGTACCTTCCTACTAGCAACCCAAAATCTGATAAAGGAAACTGCATAAAGGACAGTATCTGTATGTTTTTTCCCTGTTAAAATTACAATGAGAACAGTGACTGTCTGTTCCTTCTGTTAGCAGCAACGCTGGGTTTGTGAGATGGGGGTTACTAGTCAGCTGCAAACCGCCCGAGGTCCCAGTCACAGATGACTGGCAGCCCCACAGTGATCAGAGCATCTGATCTCCAGTGGCCCTGTCTCTGAGCCACATCAAAAATAGTAGGTGCTCCATGTATTTCTTAATTACATAATGGAAGGTTTTTGTTCAGAGAAGTGACATGAAAACTAGGAACATTACTTTGGAAGAAGTGAGTGGCAAATTCAGGAGACAACAAATGGGGATATTTGCTTTTCTTCATGGGATGAGGGTCAGATTCACGTCTTTTGGCTGAGTTGAACTAGATTTGGTGGCTAAATTGAGAGCCTGTAATAACCATGTTCTTTAGCCTTTGGTGAGGATGTTTTGGCTTCCTAGTGCCCGAGAGCTAGGGAGGAGTACAGGGAAAGGCTGAGACCAGAGGGACAGCCACAGAGCAGCAAGGGAGGTGGCAGCAATGACCAGACTGTAAGAGACTGTTAGCATGTAAGAGACTGTTAGCATGAGAACTGCTATCTTCAGGTCAGGGTTAACAGCCCCTAGCCTGAAACAACATAATTATAAAATTCCAGGATGTGGGCAGTTGCAGCATGGCGACTAGAAGTCCTGTAGCTTATCTTATACTCCTGGTCTCCTTGTCCTGCAGTAAATCTTATACTCTTTGAAGCTATGCAAGTCCTGTAGCTTATCTTATACTCCTGGTCTCCTTGTCCTGTAGTAAATCTTATACTCTTTGAAACTATGTAAGTCCTGTAAGTTTATCTTGTACTCTCAGAAGCTATGGAAGGCCTTGAAAATGCTATATAACCCCTTGGCTTTAAGTGTTTGGGGTCCTTGTTAAAAACCCGCTGCGTCGGGCAGAGACGGGGACCCCAGCCGGCTGGTAATAAACCTCGCTGTGTGACTTGCATTATTGTGCGGGTTCTCTGTCTGTCTGAGGGGGACAATTCCGGATCTTAACACAGACAAACATGAAAAAACCTTGTATAAAGAACTCCCTGGGCAATTTCGCAGTGTATTGAGGAGGGGGAGTGGAGTATAACAAAAATCAAGAAAAAAGCATATGTTACGTGTTCTGACCAAGTACAGTTGGGAAGGAAAACCTACAAGCAAACTTCTTGCAACGTGGAAACCTGTGGTTCTCATATGTTAGACTTGAGGAGCTTTCCAAAAGTTGACAGAAAGGGAAAGAGTTGGTGAGATTGAGGGGAGCCAGGTGAAGTATCAGAAAAGGACCATAGCAGAGTGAGGCACAGAAGGAAAGACATGACTTCCTAGGAGTCCTGAAAGACTCCTTTCCAATGAGCATTCCCACATGACACCAAATTCCCCAGGCTCAAGGCGGAGTCAACTGTACTTATCTCAGAAAGAGGTGCCTTTTGCCTCATGGCACCCAGGTTCCCTAGCACTGAGTTAAAGCTGACCCAAACAGCTCCTCATTTATCACCTGAGAATGTGCCAGAATGAAAACTTTGAGCAAGCCCTCATCTCAAACAGCCCGTTTTAATCTTGAGGAATCCACGGTAACTACCAACGATCATGGAAGTGAGTGAACAAACTAGCTGGCCCTGAGACAGTCTTGCTGTCAAAATACATGGACCCCACTCCTCCCTTTGAATTGTTAAGGTCCGGAATTGTCCCCCTCAGACAGACAGAGAACCCGCACAATAATGCAAGTCACACAGCGAGGTTTATTTCCAGCCAGCTGGGGTCCGAGTCTCTGCCCGACGCAGCGGGTTTTAAAAAGGACCCCAAACACTTAAAGCCAAGGGGTCATATAGCATTTTCAAGGCCTTCCATAGCTTCTGAGAGTACTAGATAAACTTACAGGACTTACATAGCTTCAAAGAGTATAAGATTTACTACAGGACAAGGAGACCAGGAGTATAAGATAAGCTACAGAACTTGCATAGCTTCAAAGAGTACAAGATTTACTACAGGACAAGGAGACCAGGAGTATAAGATAAGCTACAGAACTTGCATAGCTATAAGGAGTATAAGATAAGCTACAGAACTTCTAGTCTCCATGCTGCAACTGCCCACATCCTGGAATTTTATAATTATGTTGTTTCAGGCTGTTAACCCTGACCTAAAGATAGCAGTTCTCATGCTAACAGTCTCTTACAGAATCAAAGCATAAGAGCCACTGGCCTGAGAAAGCTGCCTTTCCCTCCATGCAGGACTAACCCAAGCAGACAAGTGAGGAAAAGGGTATATGGGAGTTGAAGTGTTTTCTCTTTCTCAAATTCTCTCCCAGACACTTGGTTTTTTAGTTAGTCATCCCCATAAATAGAATAAAACAACAATAACATAAACCACTGGTTTGAAGTCTGAAGGCCCAGGTTGGAGTCCTACTTTCTCCCTTCTTGTAATCTGACCTGTTTTACAAATCCTGGCTCTGCTACTTTTACAACTGTGATCTTGAGCAGTGAGTTATTCTCTCTAGGCTTCATTACACATATTTCTAAAATGGGTGCAATTATAATACCTATCTCAGTAGGTTATTTTAGTGTTAAAAATGAATAGCTATAAAGTGTTTACTCAATGTCTTACACACAACTATTGCACAAAGAATTGTAGCTCTTGTTAAAATCACTAGGTCCTGTTACTGAGCTCAGGTCTGGCTGCTTGTCGCTTGTAAGCCGCTAATGGAAAGACAGATCGGTGGAAAGAAAAGCAGGTTTAGGATCAGCCCAGTGGCTCAGGCAGTTGGAGCTCGGTGCTCCTAACGCCGAAAGCTGAAGGTTCAATTCCCACATGGGCCAGTGGGCTCTCAACCACAAGGTTGCCGGTTCGATTTCTCGACTCCCACAAGGGATAATGGGCTCCGACCCTTGTAACTAAGATTGAACACAACACCTTGAGCTGAGCTGTCACTGAGCTCCTGAATAGCTCAGTTGGTTGGAGCGCAGGCTCTCAACCACAAGGTTGCCCATTCGACTCCCGAAAGGGATGGTGGGCTGCGCCCCCTGCAACTAACAACAGCCACTAGACCTGGAGGTGAGCTGTGCCTTCCACAACTAAGATTGAAAGGACAACAACTTGACTTAGACAAAGTCCTGGAAATACACACTGTTCCCCAATAAAGTCCTGTTCCCCTTCCCCAATAAAATCTTAAAAAAAAAAAAAAAAAAAGAAAAGAAAAGAAAGAAAGACAAGAAAAACATGTCTATTCAGAATGCCAAAATTCCAGGAGGATGGCAGACTCCTGTCCAAAGACCATGACCCCATTCTTAGCACAGCCAAAAAGCTTTTATAGGCATGCAAGAAAAGGCAGAACAAAGGAAAAAGGGGTTGGCCAGGTAATTCCTTGGACATTGGGGTTTAGAGAAGGAAAAAAAACGTGTTTTCCAGACTGTGGTTTTTTTTTTTTTTTTTTTTTTTTTTCCCCAGAGATAAAGTTATCTCACTCTGCTGTAATAGTGGATCCTATGGTAGCACAAGGTTGTAACAGCTTCTTTCAAGTCAGAGTGGTGGGGAAGAGGGTTAGAAGGTTTAAGAGGTATGCTTTCAGCCTTAGGAAAAGAGGGCCATTAAGTCCAATTGTTCTGCAAATTAGCAAAGTATGCATGTGGCCTTGAGAAAACAGAGTCATCAAAGCAGCTATGCATACAGCCTTGAGTAAACAGAATCATTAAAGCTGGTAGGAGGGGAGGGAAGAAAGAAAAAAAAAAAAGTTTAAAAAAATTTTAAGCTAGATTACATTGCCAAACCAAACTAAACTAGACTGTTAAATCTTGAAAATAGAAATTACAGTGTCACCCTTACAATTCTAGATACCAAACTTGCAAAGATTAGGAAACCATGCTGTCCCTACCCGCTGGGAGTCTTTAGCTTATTTCTTTGTAAAAAGCACAAGTGGGCACTTAGGCCAGGCCTTTGACTAATGTGATCCTTATTCACAGATAGAATATAATAGACTGTGACCAAGGTGTGTGTCCCAAACCCCACAGTGAGGCAGTATGCTGCCCCAGTGGAGGTAGAGCCTGGCTGTGATAATTGGACTGTAGATTTCTAAAAACCTTCCCAGAAGGAAATGCGCCCTTCAATTGACTCAACAGGGCTCACAATGGAGTTCAAATCCAATTTCAGTTTTAAGGGATAGAATTCTTTGAAAAGTACACTCACCCCCTCTACTCTAAGATGAATTTTGATCTGGGAAAATTCTGATCCCTCAGAAATGGGAAGTTTATTTCCAAGCAATCAATAAAAAAGATCATAAAGTTCTGTTTTATTCAGGGAATTCATTGGAGTTGCTTAGAAGAAATTAAAATAAATGTTCAAGACGTTTTTTAAGGCTTGCTAAAAAAATTAAGACAGTGTGAACATTAATGGGAAATTTCATGAGGGAGACAGCATGTTGAATACATTTGCATTTTCTGAATGGAAAATGTTTCCTGAAATTACCATAAGACTTGGAATACTGAGCAAAATAAACATGCATTCAAACAGAGGTTGTGTGAAGATGGCAGAATGGAGAGAAGCAGTGGAAGAGAGAAGAGTTGCAGCTCCACTAATAACACATTGGTTTCTCTCTTATCTGGTAGTGCTGAAATTCGGAGTGGGTATGAGTCATCTGGCTGAGCTGGGCAAGGTTGGATTAGGTTGTAAATATGTGAGAAAGTGAGCTCATAAAATACTCTCCCTTACCCCACAAGGCTTGGTTTTATTGTATGGTTGTGGGGGGAAAGAGGAAAAGTGTACTTCTGAAGTATATACATTTGTTCAAACTTTACTCATTTGTTCAATAGCTGTAAATATCTACAACCTATATCAATTGCCATCCCGTTCTCTATGTTGTAATAGAGATACAAGACTTAAAGCTCCACTTAAAGCTCCTGCTCCCAACCATTCAGAGGCCCCTTCCTTCTCCCTCCTCTTTATTACCATCCACTGTCATCCTGGCCTCTTCTGTCTAGGCACTAAAGCCTTTGACACTCAACTGCCTTTTCACCACCCCAAATCCAATCATCATTCCCTGATTTCCACCTTCCCCATGATGTATGAGCTCCCTGGTCCTCATGCCTTAACCTCCTATGTCCGGCGATCTTTTCTTCCACTCTTCAGTGGCCGTCCACTACCCTTCTCATAGCCTAGATATTTTATCACCAAGTGATGGAGGAATATTTTTCTTGTGATTCCCCAAATGATGTAGATGATGTTGGATCTGCCGACAGTTTCTGGGTGTAGGCTGGGATCGTGTCTCGTGAGACCAAAGAATGGAAACACGAACCCAGGAGAGGCAAAAAGTTTTAAAAAGAGGATAGTTTATTGAAAGCAAAGAGTCAGAGCTCCCGAGCGGGAGGGGGTCCTGAATGGGGATGGCCCCTGACTGAGGCAAAAGCTCTTACTTTTATACCTTCCCTTGCTTGTCTGGGGAAAGGGAGCTGTTTGAAGAATGGAACTGTTTAAAAAAGGGAACTGGCACCTTCTAATGAAATTCGTCTACCAGGTTTGTTCTGCTTGCCCATCCTGAAGGAATTAGCAAAGTAACCCACTCTTATCTATCATATCTGTTCCATTTGTCAGGCCAAAAGGAATTTTATGATTAACCTCAAGGCCTTGTCACATTACGTCCTGGAGCAAAGGAGTGATTTCAAAACCTGGAGTTTTAGAATATGGCTGTCTTTGTTTATTCCACCAGGGACCTCCCTGTCTACCTAGGGAGGTGCTAACTATCCTGTATCACAAGGACTGCTTTGATTCTAAAATGAAGGCACATAGCTTATTTAGAACACAACCACTTAACCCCCACCCACTTACTCATGTAAGCTAACTGTGCTAATTCTTCAACCTCATCAAAATTTCCAATCTATTAATCCCACAACTTTTCTTCTATCTCAAAATGGCCTGGGAATCACTACATGCCTCACATAAACTCATCCTGTTACAACTCTCAATAGCTAAACCATATATTCTCCATTTAATTAAAATCTCCCATTTTTTCACCAGTTCCCTTCTCCCAGTATTAGCTGAACTCACTGCCTCAGAACTCTTGGGGAAATAAAATTCATCAGTTAAGAATACCCTCAGTGTCCCAAAGGGGATAAATATACATATGTGCGTGTGTGTGCGTGTGTGTGTGTGTGTGAGTGTGTGTGTGTATGTATTGTTTTTTACTGTTAATGAAATAAAAGAAGCACAATTTCTCCTAATAAAGGTAGCTAATAGACATAAAGATACCTCCTGAATGTTCAGTCAAGATAGTAGAGCCGGTAAACGCTGTACTTGCCTCCTCCCAGGACCACATCAAAATTACAACTAAACTACAGAACAACTATCATTGAGAATCACCTGAAGCCTAGCTAAACAAAAGTCCTATAACTGTTGCAGAATCCAAGACCGGAAAGAACCAAGCAGCACTCAGATTTAGGAGAGTCAGCTTTATTATGCCGGCGGGCTCAGCGGGATCCGTCCCAAAAGACTGAGCCCCTAGCAAGGTTTTGAGCAGGTTTTTATGGGTTGGGGACTTCCTTGAGTCGGGGAAGGGGTAGGTGTCGTCTGGTGATTGGCTCGGGGTGTGGCTTGGAGGGGGTTATGCAGAAGTGGGCTTGGGCTTAGGCTGGGGACTTCTCTCTCCCCTTGGGGCACTATTTTAGCTCAGTTCCACATGGCAGGGAACCATTTTAAGGTCAGTTTCCCCATCATGCCACCCTCCTCCCCATTGATGATCGTAAGTGGTAACAACTTAGAGATCATCATATTAGCTAAGAGGACGATAACCCTGTAGGGCAAGGATCCTGGCTATAGCCCAATGGGTGACGGAGGTCTCTATGAAACGTAAGTACGAGAAAGTTGGGTGGCCAGCGAATTTTCCCCAGCAGCTTGAGGGACAGGAAGAGGAAGTCGTGACTCCTTCCCGGGGAAAAAGATAGTATGAGAAAAAGCCAAATCATGGTTGCTGCCTAAGACAGGTTAGGGAGAGGAGGCAAGCAGCCCAGTACAGAAAGTAGAACACTAACAGTCCCTTTTCCAGTGGTGACCAGCTCGGTGGGGAGGATGCAATGAGATCAGCAAAGGCTAGAAATAGTAGGAGTCCAATGACAGCGAAGACGGAGGCCGGCAGATGACGACGAGGCTCATCCGGGCTATTTCTTGAGGGTCAGACGGAGTGAACAGACTGGGTCATGTTGGGCGATCCAGGTGTCGTCCTCCAGCTGGGCTCTTTTAACTTGAGTGTGGTGGATCCACAGAGCGATGGCTGAACTTTAAGAGCAGTGGGAGTAACAGGTATAACAGTGTGAGGGCCTGTCCACCGGGGTCAGAGGTGCTCACGCTTCCAATCTTTGACCCAGACTTGATCTCCCGGGGTAAAGGGGCATACCAGGGCCCTAAGAGAAATGGAGGCCCTTTCCAGAATGTAAGCACGGACATTTGTGAGGACCTTGCCTAGCATGGCTATCTGGTTTTGGAGGCTGGAGAACCCCAGCTGGCGAATGTCACCAGGGAGACTGGTTAGCAGTGGAGGGGGCCTCCCGAACATAATTTCGAAGGGAGAGAATCCAGATTTTCCAGGAGTGCAGCGCGCCTGAAGGATGGCTAGCGGTAGGAGGTCCACCCACCCTAGGGAGATCTCCTGGTGGAGTTTAGCTAATGTCTCCTTGAGGGTACGGTTCATGCGTTCAACTTTCCCTGAGCTTTGTGGTCAGTATGTTGTATGAAGTCTCCAGTTGATGCCCATAGCTCTGGTTACCATCTGGAGGAGTTCTGCTATGAAAGCTGACCCATTGTCACTGTGGATAGAAAGTGGAACCCCATAGTGGGGGATAATCTCCCTAAGGTGGATCTTGGCTACTTCGCGGCTCTTCTCAATTCGAGTAGGGAAGGGTTCAACCCACCCAGAGTAGGTACAGACCAGGACCAGCAAGTACTTAGTACCACGGCAGTTTGTCATGTCAGTGAAGTTGTCTTCAAGGTCCTCCAAAACTGCAGTACCGCTTCTCTGAATCCCAGGGATGGGGCTAGGGCCGGACTTCGGATTGTTCTTTGCACAAGTGAGGCAGCACAAGTCTCCAATTGACTTGCAAAGAGCTGCCAGCCGGCTAATGCAGAAGTTTTTGGCTAGGAGGCCCTCGAGAGCAGTTTTTCCTAAGTGGGTTAACTTGTGATATTCAGCGGTTACTTGAGGGCTGGGATGAAGAGTCTTCCGTCAGGCAGTTGCCACCACCCTTGTGGCAATCTGGTGGCCCCTTCTGACTTTGCCCATCTGAGTTCTTCTTTTGTGTACCGTGGGAGGGACGTGGTGGTAGTGTCAGTGACCAAGAGTAATTCACTAGGGCTTCCCATCGCCATTGATTTGGCCTTGGTGACAGCGACCCTGTTCCTGACTGCTGAGGACTCGTTGCCCCTCTGGTGGCTCCAACAGTGGATAACTGCAACCTGCTGGGGAAGCCAAATAGCTTGCAGGAGCTTAAGGATTTCTTGTTTATTTTTAATAGTTTTTCCCTCCATGGTCAGAAGGCCTCTTTCTTTGTATATAGCCCCATGGACATGGACTGTTGCAAAGGCATACCGAGAGTCGGTGTAGATGTTGACTTTTCGGCCCTCAGATAGAGTGAGGGCTCTTATTAGTGCCCATGGTTCTGACCATTGGGCTGACCATCCCGATGGAAGTGCCCCTGCCTGGAGTACCTCGTCTGTGGTAGTTACCGGATACCACCCGTGACGTTTTCTGTCCCTCAGGAATCTGCTGCCGTCAGTATACAGAATAGGGTCTGGGTTAGGATGTGGGCTGTCCTGGAGATTGGGTCTGGTGGCGTAGACCTCACTGATAACTTCTATACAGTCATGTTCCGGATCCCCTTCCTCGGTTGGCAGGAAAGTGGCTGGGTTCAGGGCATGCACAGTTTCTAACGAGATCCGAGGGTTTTCCAGGAGTAGCCCCTGATACTGAGTTAGTCGTGCATTCGACAGCCATCGGAGTCCTTGACTGTTCATTAAGGTGATGACCAAGTGGGCTACTTTAATTATGAGTCTCTGGCCTAAGGTGAGCTAATCTGCCTCTTTGATGAGAATCACAGTGGCTGCTAGAGCCTGCAAGCATGGTGGCCAACCCGCTGCTACCGGGTCTAGTTTCTTTGAGAGGTAGGCGACGGGACGGAGCCATGGTCCAACTGTTTGGACCAGCAGTCCTAAGGCTCTTTTGTCTTTTTCGTGGACAAATAAGTGGAATGGCCTCTCAGCATCAGGTAACCCGAGGGCTGGGGCCTGTCCAAGTGAGCTCTTTAGCTGCGGAAGGCGTTTTCTTAATCTTTTGTCTATAGCATGGGGCCTTTTCTCGACCAGCTAGAGCCTTATATAAGGGCCGGGCTATTGCTGAAAAGCCAGGAATCCAGATCCGGCGAAGCCTGCGGCCCCGAGGAACTCACGGAGCGCTCTCCGGTTGGGGGGATGAGGGAGGGAAGTGATAACTTTCTTCCGCTCGGTGCTGAGGGCCCGCTGTCCTTTGGAGATGACAAAGCCCAAGTATTGTACTTGTTTTCTGCAGAGCTGGGCTTTCTTCCAGGAGACTCTATACCCCATCTCGGCTAAGTGGGACAGGAGTGCCCACAGGTTTGGCACTCGGTGTTGGTGGCACAGGCTAGGGGCAGATCATCCACATATTGCAATAGACTGCAGAGTTATTCTTCTCAAGGGAAGTTGGCTAAATCTGAGGTTAGCGCTTCCCCAAAGAGGGTTGGGGAGCTTTTGAAGCCCTGTGGGAGCCGAGTCCATGTCAGCTAGAGCTGCTGGCGGGTATCAGGTTCAGTCCATTCAAAGGTGAACAGTGATTGGCTCTGGGGAGCCAACCGAATGCAGAAGAATGCATCTTTCAGGTCCAGGCAAGTGAACCATCCGGCCTCCGGGAGCAGCTGACTGAAGAGAGTATACAGATTTGGGTCTACGGGATGTAGGGAGACTGTGGCTTGGTTTACCGCTTTCAAATCTTGTACTCTCCAGTATTCTCCATTAGGCTTCCTTACTGGCAGGAGGGGCGTATTCCATGGTGACTGGCACTCTATGAGTATCTCTGCTGCTCTGAGATGGGCGAGGTTGTTTTTGAATCTCTGCCTGAGCTTCCCTGGAGATGGGGTATTGGCGTAGCCATTGGGGTTGAGCTCCGGGTCTCAGTTCCACCAAAACTGGGGCTTTATGTTTTGCTAGCCCAGATGGGTTATCTTCAGCCCAAACCTCTGGGAAATCGGCCCTGTATGCTTCTGCCTTCTGTTCTACACTGCCCGTTCTGTAAAGCCTCCATTCTTCTTCCCTCAGGGTGGTGATAGACAGAATAAGTCCCTCTGACGGGGGCTGCTGTGACATGGTGGCCTGACCTGATGGTTCAAAGGAGATCTGCACCCCTAACTTGGTAAGGAGGTTGCGTCCCAGGAGCAGAATTGGGCAGTCTGGTAAGTAGAGGAACTCATGTGACACGGTGTGTCCTCCCAATTTACAAGTCCGAGCCTGGCAGAACGGTCGGCTCTTAGCTTGATCCCCAGTAGCTCCCATTATGGTGACCCTGTGGTCCCCAAGTGGTGCCATTGGCGTGGTGACTACAGAGTGTTCTGCTCCAGTATCTACCATAAAAGTCATTGTTTGGCCCCCTACATCTAAGTTAACCTTGGGCTCGTGGGGGCTGAATTTGAACGAGCCTGGTACCCCTCAGTCCAACTCGATTCCCACTACTAATCTTAGTGGGAATCGAGTTGGGCTCCAGGCTGGTTGTGTTGGGACCACGGGGAGGCCAGGACTTCCCTGGGGAGGGCTTGGGAAGTCGGGTGTCGGCCCGGGAGGGTCAAACGGAGGTGGAGTGTCTGGAAGCGGCGGGGCCGTGCTAGCCGTTAGCCGTGGTGCATAGGGAGGTGGTGGTGACTCTTTGTCAGGGTCCCCCTGGTAAATGGCCTTAGCCATGTCTTTCTGGGTGCAGCCTCATGGGTTCCATGCAACATAGATCCTGGACTGTCCCTTACTATTGGAACAGAATCGTACCCAAGGAGGAAGGGTTTGGGCTATTTCCAACCATGAGTCAACTTAAGGGAACTGTTCTGGATGTCCTGGGGTCCCAGTGACAACTACGTAGATTCGGCGAATTGTGGGGAGGTCAAGAGTGCCTTCTGGGGGCCATCCCACGTCAAAACTTGGCCACTCCAGCTCACGTAAAGTGCGGAGACGTCCAGGGGTCATTTTGATCCCGTAGTCGCCTCCGAAACCTTTCCTGAAATTCTTTAACATGCAGTCTAGAACCCAGGACTTCCCGTGACTCCCTCCCATGATGTTCGGTGTGGCACGGACAAGGGAAGGGTTTCAATCAGGCTTCCGCCTGGCTGTTTCCCTCATAAGAACTTAGGGTACATCTTGGCTAAGGTGTGCGCATATAAACTCTGGGCCAGGTCACACCCCAAGAGTGAGAATCACCATTATGCCGCACAACGCTACCAGGAAAACGAAGGTTGGGGCTCACTCAGGTTCTGTAGCCGACAGGCTGTGGAACCATACAGAATCCTATTCGGGACCAAGCTCACACACATTCATTCAGGGAGGAAAGACGCCCTCCCCCACGAATGGCCCCAACTGGAGTCTGAAGTGGGACTCAGTGGGAGGTGATCAAGCTCCCCTTCTGCCCTTAGGCAGGCCTAACTGAGTCCAGGTCCCAGGGTCTTACTGTGTCCGATGTCCTGGTAAGCTGTCCATCCTTTCTCCCTGCTGGGGTCCAGTAGGGAGCTATGGGCCAGAGCCGACGAGAGGTCACTAGTCCTGGGCCTGCAGAAATCAGCAAGGCGCGCCTAGCCTTGTCTCGGCTCTCCCGCCACCCTGCGGCCCGCCTCTGCCCAAACCAGTGGCTCAAGGGGCCAGCGCAGTTGGGTTCCCGGTCAGGGAACCAATTGTTGCAGAATCCAAAACCGAAAAGAACCCAAGTGGCACTCAGAGAGTTAGGAGAGTCAGCTTTATTACGCTGGCGGGCTCAGCGGAATCCTTCCCAAAAGACTGAGCCTCTAGCAAGGTTTTGAGCAGGTTTTTATGGGTTGGGGACTTCCTTGAGTCAGGGAAGGGGTAGGTGTCGTCTGATGATTGGCTCAAGGTGTGGCTTGGAGGGGGTTATACAGAAGTGGGATGGGGCTTAGGCTGGGGACTTCTCTCTCCCCTTGGGCCACAATTTTAGCTCAGTTCCACATGGCAGGGAACCATTTTAAGGTCAGTTTCCCCATCATAACTAAGAATATACAGAAGAAGCCAAGCCACATCAAGACTGGTAAGAGATGCAGAGATGCAGGATAGGCTGGTTCTACACCCACGTATTGTGGTTAAGAAATGGGTAGGGTATCTTGGCTATGAAGACCTCCCATCAGGAGTGAGGGATACCAGCTCCACAGTGGGCTCCCCAGCCCAGGGTTTCAATGCCTGGAAGAGAAGTCGCCATAACTTCTGGTTGTGAAAATCAGCAGGGACAGTGGCTGAGTGAGACACAGGGCTGCTGGAATCCCAGATGATCCTCTTAAAGGTACTGCACACAAATGTGCTTTCTGACAAACTCACTTGCTCTGAGCTCCAGAGCTGGGATAGCAGCTCAAAAATTCCAGGATGAGCTGAATTGTCTGGCTTCAGAGAGAGGGCAAGAGGGGCAGTTTTCTCCAAAACAGAAGTGCAGGAATCATTGTTCTTTGTTGAGTCCTTCCCCCAACCTGCCTGCAGGCACAGGTGGGCACCAACTCTTAGTCTCCATCAACCTGCCTAACACTGTTTGCCTGGCCTGTGTGATTCTCAGAGACCATGCCACACTCAAATTGTGGGCCCACCCAAGCTGTTTCCAGCAGCTTTACAAACAAATGGCCTTGTTTGGCTTGTGCTTCAGACTTTCCTAAAATCTCTCAAAGGTTTACAAACCCTAAACAAGCAGCATACCCTGTACCTCTTGCTAAGCAGGCCAAAGCACAGCCCTAACGGCAGCTGGCCTCAGTAAACAGCTTAGCCTGTCCCAGGTGCCACCAAGACCAGGACAAGTGACAATCATGTACAGATTATTTTGTAGCTCATACCAGGTGGCCATGGGCTGGGTATAGGCAGCGACTGCTTTGACCTGCAAAAGAACCCCTCCCAAGAGACCACAGGACCAATATACCTGGTGGCCATCTTCAGACCACACCAGAGAACCACCCAACCACCTCCAAAAATAACACATGCAAAGGGTGGACTCTGCAGGCACCAGAGTACCACTAAAGCAAATCCTCCTCTGGAGGGTCAGCCTTTGCAGAACACTGCCTCTGCAGTAGTACAGCCATTCCTTATAGCGAATCAGCCTGAGGATCAATCCCTCCCACTGAATACAAACACAAATCAAGACTCAACTACAACAGGAGGACATATACAACCCACAAAAGGACACACCTGGAACCCTGACCAGGGAAACTGTGCCACTGGACTCCATAGGACACCTACTGCATAAGGCCACTCTACCAAGACAGACACATGTTAGCAGGTCTTCTTACATAGAAACAAACACAGGGAGTCAGCCAAAATGAAGAGAAAAAGAAACATGTCCCAAATGAAAGAAGAGAATAAAAACATAACTAAACAAAATGGAGGCAAGCAATTTACCAGATACAAAATTCCAAACACTGATTATACGGATGTTAAATGAAGTTAGGGGAAGAATAGATTAACTCAGTGAAGAATTCCACAGAGAGATAGTAAACATTAAAAAGGTCATAGAAACCATAAAAAAGAACCGGTCAGAAATAAAGAATACAATAACTGAAATAAAGAATACACTACAAAGAATCAACAGCAGATTAGATGAAGCAGAGTGTTAAACCAGAGATTTGGAAGACAAAGTAGCAGAAAACGCCCAATCAGAAAAGCAAAAAGAAAAAAGAATTTAAAAACTGAGGATAGCTTAAGGGACCTCTGAGACAACATCAAACATAACAATATTCACATCACAGAAGTACCAGAGTAGAAGAGAGAACAAGAGACTGACAACCTATTTGAAAAACGAATGATGGAAAACTTCCCTAACCTGGCAAAGGAAATAGACATACAAGCCCAGGAAGCACAGAGAGTCCCAAACAAGATGAACCCAAAGAGGCCAACACCAAAACACATCATAATTAAAATGCCAAATGTTAAAGAAAAGGAGAGAATTTTAAAAGCAGCAAGAGAAAAGCAGTTACCTACAAGTGAGTTCCCATGAGATTATTGGCTGATTTCTCAATAGAAACTTTGCAGACCAGAAGGGATTGCCACAAAATATTCAAAATGATAAAAATCAAGAACCTACAACCAAGATTACCCAGAAAGGTTATTATTTAGAATCAAAGGAGAGATAAAGAGCTTCCCAGAAAAGAAAAGTTAAAGGAGTTCATAATCAAACTGGTATTACAAAAAATGTTAAGGGACTTTTTTAAAGAAAAAAATCAAATACGTGAATAATATAATGGTAATACCCACATACCTAGTAATAATTACTTTAAATGTAAATGGATTAAATGCTCCAATCAAAAGACATAGGGTCACTGAATGGGTAAAAGAACAAGACCCATACATATGTTACCTACAAGAGACCCACTTCAGAGTGAAAAACACACACAGACTAAAAATAAAGGAATGGAAAAAGATATTTTATGCAAATGGAAATGAAAAAGAAATGCTGGGGGTAGCAATATTTATCTGAGACAAAATAGACTTTAAAATAAAGGCATTAACAAGAGACAAAGAAGGACCTAGCAATTCCACTTATGGGTATTTACCTGAAGAAACCCAAAACACTAATTTCAAAAGACATATGCACCCCTATATTTTTTGCAGCATTATTTACAGTAGCCAAGATATGGAAGCAACTTAATGTCCATCAATAGACAAATAGATAAAGAAGAGGAGATACATATATACAATGGAATATTACTGAGCCATAACAAAGAATGAAATCTTGCCATTTTTGACTACATGGATGGCCCTATATAGCATTATTCTAAGGGAAGTAACTGAGGCAGAGAAAGACAAGTACCATATAGTTTCACTTACACGTGGAATCTAAAATACAAAATAAACAAACAAAACAGAAACTAACTCATAGATACAGAGAACAAATTGATGATTCCCAGATGGGAAGGAGGTTGGAGAGATGGGTGAAAAGGTAAAGAGATTAAGAAGTACAAATTACCAGTTATAAAATCAGTCTCAGGATGGAAAGCTCATCATAGGGAATAGTCAATAATAATGTAATAACCTTGAATGATGTGAGATGGTTACTAGATTTATTGGAGTAATCACTTTGTAAGGTATATAAATGCCTAATCACTGCGTTGTATACCTGAACTTAATGTAACATTGTATGCCAATTGTAATTGAAAAACAACAACAAAAATGTTTTTTAAGTAGCTAATATTTATTGTGCCTCTTCTCTTTGCCAGTTTTGATCTTAGCACTTGATTTATTTTATCTCATCAAATAATCACAATAGGCAAACACTTTTACTATTATTTTTTTAACTCTGGAGGTAACTATTGCAGAGTTTCAATAGTTGTCCCAAGCCAAACATTAACAAGTTCTCTTGGCTGGAAGAGCAAATATTTTACATGGCATTGCCCCAATTCCAGGGTTTCTTATTCAAAGTCCTGAATTAAAGTGGGAGGCTATATACATATCTGCTACCGATTAACTCCAGAACAATTTTTCTAGGAAGCTGTTTTACTTTGTCATAAAAAGGACTAAAGAAAAAGATAGAGATGATGCAGCCCACATCTGTCCCCACTGAAAAAACTGTCCTCAAAAAACATGTCCTACTCACGGGTGAGGTTCCCTTTGAGCTCTCCCTGAACTCTGGGGAGTGGATATGAAGAAGGTAAGAAGCAAATATTTAGTTGCATCATATTTATCCAGAGAAAATTACAAAATGTTTCATTCCACAGAGTCAGCAAACTCTCAAAGCCTTAAAGAATTAAGGAAGTTCTAGATTAGGAACTGTCTTCGAGGGAAAAAGGGGTGAGAATTATAAACACTCACTGACCAATACAGGGCTGATTACAAGCTGTTGTCACATCCCCTTTACTTCCTAAGCTTGGAGCCAGAGGGTCTCACACATCCCCAAGTGGGAGAAATTAAGACCTCTTTTTTTTTGTCCCCAATTTATTCTCTCATCTTTATATTGATTAAAATGTAAACTAAAGGGTAGGAAGCATTAAATATTAGATTGGCAAAGTAGAGTCATGTCCTAGTAGACTGGAAGAACCTCAGAAAATCATTCGGTTTATCCCTGTCATTTTATTAGGAAGGAAACTGGCATCCAGAGAGGTTGCATGCCTATCCAAGGTTGCATAGTGACAGTGCTAGGCCAGTCCCCAGATGCCAGACTCAACAGCCCAGGCCACCTCCCCACGTTGCTGTATGGAAACTGAACTTCTTACATGTAAAGGAAGATGCTAATGAAAGCAATTGGGTTCATTCAATCTTGATTTTGTTGCAGTTGGTTGTGGTTCTCTGGCAAAGTACCTCCTGAGAAACAAAAGTGGCTGTTTGTAAATGTGTAGATGCCAAGGATTGAGACAATAATCATCTTTTACCAACCTTGAATATAGTTGTTTTGTTGTTGTTGCTGCTGCTGTTGTTTTAATGAGGAGAGATTTTTGGCAAAAATACCTGTCCTTCAGTGCTCCTTAGAGTAGATTATCCAGGAGTGTAAGTAATGTCCTTTCCTGAGATTCAGTCTTGAGAAAAGGACTCCATCTTTTAATTTCACCCGTACCAGGACAGGTCAGGATGTTGGAAGTATTAGAATGACTAGTCTCACAAATTCTGGAGACCAAAGCCACCCTCCAGGTGGAGTTGGTTAGCAAATCCTTCCTGAAGGGGGCGCTGTGAGCACAGTTAGGCCTGCTACAGAACCTGGATGTGTGTAGGTGTCTTCTACTGCTTTGTAGAACCTCTCCTTCCTTCTCCTCTTCTCTCCACGCCAGCCCCTGTCAATCAGTCACCCTACCATCACCAAGGAGAGGTTGATCTTCAGCAAAAGTTTTATATAATTGAACTGGCTGGCCCTTGGGCCACTTATGTTATTTCTGTGTCCCTTTGATAGGGGCCTGTAAACATTCTCTCTGATTCTCTTTCCTGGAGTCAGGTCACGAATCTCCACATGCACATTAAAGTGTCAGCGCCTCGAGGAGGACTTTGTCAAACGTATCTCCCTGCAGTCTTCCACCTTGCGTGGTGACTTCCATCAGTGGAGGAGCAATTTCTCCTGAGCCAACCTTGTCCCATGCTCAGGAAACTTCGGCAGTTGAATTGGTTGGGATCTTTCCTGGCTTGTCAAACTGAGAAGAAAGAGCACTAAAAGATGACTGCGTACCACCCATATTTCTGGAGTCCCTGTGGTCTCTACACTGACCCTGCCGATCTATTGTTTCAAGTTCCAGCCACTGTGTTAGCAGCCCTGGTGCTTCAGTAAGACTTTGCTCTGTATAGGATCCCTGTCCCTGTTTCCTGTTGCACAAACATTGATTTTAAGATGATTTCTCTGGGGAAAGGAGAAATGTGTTTCTGTCCTGGGATTTTGTATTCACAGAGAGGACAGCAATCCAGCCTGGGTATGTTACATTCAGCCTCCAGCACCTTTGGTCCTCAGGTTACTCTGGGGACAATGGTCTTCCCCTACTTATATTGTAAGCTTGAAGTAAGGAGTAAATTAAACATGTATAAGACTAGATCTGGAAAATTCACTAAATTTTTTCTTCATTCAGAACATAAGAAACATTATTGAACAAAAAAGTTTTTCCTTAGGCAATTTTTATCTTTGTCTTTTCCATGTTTCTTTGATTTGTCTGAGTACGGGAGTGGAATGAATCAGTACAAAGCAGAAGATGAGTGAATCTAGAATAATAGGCCAAGGCAACCAGTCAGAAACCCACAGCGCAGTAGTGCTCCTCAGCTGCACTGTGTGTTTAAAACACCTGAGGATCTTGTGGAAAGTCTGTTTTAGCAGTTCTAGGCAAGGCCTAATTTTCTAAATTTCTAGCAAGTTTATTGATATTATTGATGTTACTGATCCAGGAACCTCACAATGAGCAGTAAAGTCTGGTTTGGGGAATGTCCTAAATATATCTTTTATGCACTGGAATTTCCCAAAAGGAGGAGGTAGAGAAGCAGGAGAGGCAGAAGGACATGGAGGGAGGGAAGGAGACACCAAGTATTAAGTGCTTTCTGTGCCTCAGGCAAGGTTGTAAATGCTTTTCTTGCAGAAAAAAACAAAAACAAAAACCACTGTACACCTTGATCTTGGACTTCCCAGCCTTAAGAAATGTGAGAAATAAATTTCTGTTGTTTAAAAACAAAAACAAAAAAATGTGAAATTGAACTTTATTATTGCCGTTATACAAATAAGGTCACTAAGTTTGAAAAAGAAAACAGACCAACTTCTATCAACTAATAAAAAGAAGAATCAGGCACTCAGGCACTCTGAACCCAGAACCTGGGCTATTATCTATTTCATTTTATTTTTAAAGAAGAACTGTTTGAAAATAAAATAATAAAAACGGAAATCAAGAGCATTTTGTGATTTGTTCCAAATGTGAAAAATATATTTTCCAGAGAAAATACTAATAGCTATTTTTTTGATCTGTTACAATTCAGCTATAAACAAAGTTAGCATCAAATCTAGCACTGCTCCAAAATTTTCTAGTCATGTATTACTTCACACATACTTATCTGCATATTGTCCTTCTCCATCTGCTGCCATCCCGCCTACTTACGTTTGCTCTGGAAACCTGTATACCATTTAAAAACAAAATCAACCAACCAAACAAGCCATAAACCTTTCCTATTATCATATGCTCTTCACCAAGTGCTTCATTCAATTACAAACTTTCCTTTTTTGAAATCCATTTATCTTCTGTGGACATGGAGACTTCTTCCTTTACATCTTTCTCCATAGAATAATGTTCATTCTACTATACTCAGTTTCCTATAGACCAAAACAGCACTGAGAGTCTTACATCTTACTGAGACAGGATAGTTAGCCTGTTGCTAGGTAGACAGGGGGATCACTGGTGGAATAAACAAAAAGCAGCCATATCCTGAAAGTCCATGAGAATATGCCTGAGGTTAATAAATAACCTCATCTCCCTTCTGGCCTGACAAATGAGCAGATCTGATGGTAGAAACGGGTTAGTGCATTAATCCCTTCAAGATGGACAAACAGGACAAACCTGATAGATGAATTCCATTAGAAGGCTCCAGCCCCTTACCCCAAGCAGGCAAGGGAAGGTATAAAAATAAGAGCTTTTGCCTCAGTCACTGGGCACCCCCATTCGGGACTCCCTCCTGCTCGGGAGCTGCAACCTCTTCTCCTGCCTCTAATAAACTATCTTCCTTTGCAATTTTTTGCCTCTCCCTGGTCCGTGTGTCCATTCTTCAGTCTCACAAGACATGATTCCGCCCCACACCCAGAAACTGTCGACAGATCAAACATCATTTACATAATTTGGGGACTCACAGAAAAATATTCCTACTTCATTACTCTCCTTGAAATATTAGTCTTTGTTCATTGTCTCTGTGGCCATTAGGCCACTATACCTTCCATCACTTGTCAACATCATAAACATATTTACATTTGCCAAATACTTTGGAAATTTACTCAGAATATCTCAGGTACTTCAGAAAGTTGACTATACTCTCTTTGAGAAAGTTTGACTCCTCATTTTCATAGTGTCACTCTTGTCTAGATTTCCTCCTTGCCTTTTGTGAACTTTTTCCAGTATATATTTTATTGCGGTCAAATTCATATAACATAAAACTTATCATTTGAGTCACTTTAAGTGTACCATTCATTCAGTGGCATTATGTGTATTCATAACATTGTACAACCATCACCACTATCCATTTTCAGAACATTTTCATCATCCCAAACAGAAACTCTTGTTAAAGAGAAGACCACAACTCCAAAATGGTTGTCACTTGTGCTAAAGCCCATTATATCAAATCGAGATTTAATACCTAACTTAATTATTATTTCCACCTTCTCCAGAATCATAATCTTAATCAACCAGTCTAGAATTTTCTGGTCAACACCAATGATGTAATCGGTCACGTGGGCTGTCTCCATTTTCCATAGCAAGAAGAGGCAGCCTTGTGATAAAAACTTTGCCATTCCCTCCCCACCCAAAGAAGATGTCCTGGTCCAAAAATAATCCTTTCTTTTACTGAAAGCTCTATCACCCTACCCTTCATCCTATAAAAACCTTCCTTTGTATAACCCCTTGGAGTGCACTTCTAGTTGCTAGATGGGATGCTGTCCCATTCCTTAATCACTTAATAAAGCCAAATAGATGTTCAAATTTACTCAGTTGGATTTTTTAACACTCCACACCTATTAAAAAATAACTTTCTGATTTTCCATTTCACCTCCCTCTAGTGACCTCTACTCTACTTGTCTGTGAATGAATTTGATTATTCTAGGTAAGTCATATAAGTAGAATCGTACGATATTTATCCTTCTCTGTCTGGCTTATTTCACTTAGTATAATGTTTCCAAGTTTCATCCATGCTGTAGCATGTATCAGAATTCCATTGCTTTTTAATGCTGAATAATATTGAATTGGATGTATGTAAGACATTTTGTTTATTAATTAATCTGTTGATGGACATTTGGGTTGTTTCCATGTTTTGGCTATTATGACTAATGCTATGGACATTGTACAAGTATCTATTTTAGACCCTGCTTTCAATTCTCTTAGATATGAGATTAAATTACTGGATCATACGATAATGCCATGTTTATTTTTTTAATAATTGCCAAACTTTCCCACAGCTGCTGCATCAAAATAAATTCTCACCAATGGTACACAAGGGGTCTAATTTGTCTATTCAAGTTCTATGACCACTTTTTACAATAATGTATTTGGTTTTTGTTATTGAGTTGTATTTGTGTTGGTTTTTGTATTTGAGTTATTGAACATATAGAAGTTCCCTATATGTTCTAAATATTAATCTCTTATTAGATATATGATTTTTAAGTTTTTTTTATTATTATTCTGTGTGTTGTCTTTTCACTCTGTTGGCAGTGTCCTTTGATGTACAAAAGTTTTAATTTTGATAAAGTTAAATTTATCTATTTTTTTCTTTTGTTGTCACATCCAAGAAATTGCCAAATCTAACGTCATGAAAATATTTTCTGTATCTTCATCTAAGAGTTTTAGCTCTTCTGTTTAGATCTTTTAATTCATTTTAAGTTAATTTTTGTATATGGTTTTAAGGTAGGGATTCCACTTCATTCTTTTGCATGTGGATACGCATTTGCTCAGCACCATTTATTGAAAAAACATTTTTTCCACATTGAATGGCTTTGGCACCCTAGTGAAAAATCATTTGACTGTATATGCAAGTGTTTATTTCTGTATTCTGTATTCCATTCCATTGGTATACAGTCATGCATCTCACAACAACATTTCAGTCAATGACAGACCACAAATACTATTGTGGTCCCATAAGATTATAATACGTGGAAAAATTCCTATCACTGAGTGATATTGTAGCTTTCATAACATGGTAGTGCAACGCATCACTCACATGTTTGTAATGATGCTGGTGTAAACAGACCTATTATGCTGCCAGTCATATAAAAGTGTAGCCCATATAATTATGTAAAGTACATAATATTTTAAATGTTAATAAATGGCTATGTTCTGATATGTTTTTACTATACTATAATTTTTTTTTTTATTTTAGAGTATACTCTTTCTACTTATGAAAAAAAAGATTGCTGTAAAACAGTATGTCATATTACATTGGCAACAGCCTCATACATCTCACATTTACCGTATCTCTTACTTGTATCATTTTGTGCTTGACTTAATCTCATGTTGTTTTGTTTATTATGGCCCCTAACCATAAAAAAAAAAAAGAAAAGAAAAAAGAAAAAAAAAATCACTGCTAATGTTACCAGTAAAAGGCTGAATTGAATGACAGACCTGGAAACAAAAATAAAAGTGATTAGGACTATGAAGGTGGAAAATCAGTAATAATTATTGCTTGCCAGCCAGGTATGTCTCATTTCACCACAGGTACAATCTTAAAGAATAAGAACAAAGTGACAGAAGCTATTAAAGGATATGCTTCATTGAAAACAACAAGAATAGCAGAAATTTTAGAAGGGTCTACATCAGACATGGAGCAACTTCTAATGACCTGATTGAAGACCAGACACAGAAGTGTATCCCTCTCAGTACCATGACAATTATGCCCAAAGTAAATAGTTTGTTTGCAAGGTTAAAAGAAAAGGCTGGACCTGACTACAATGTTGAATTTACTGTTAGCTGTAGGTGGTTTAAACAATTCAAAAATTGTTATTCATTACATAATGTGAAAGTGAGAGGTGAGTGTGTGAGTTCTGATGTGAAGGCAGCTGAAGAATTATTAGAAACTCTAGATAAGGCTGATTGTGAATGAAAATTGCTTGCCAGAGCAAATATTCAATAAGGACAAAACCTCCCTACGTATTTTAAAAACAGATGCCTGAAAGGACTTTCATCCAAAGGAAGGCCAAGTCAATGACAGGTTTCAAGGCTTTTAAAGACAGGTTAATAGTTTCTTTTGGGGACAAATTGAAATCCTTTGTGATATGACACAATGAGAACCCTCGGGCCTTCAAGCATATGAAAAAAGCACGTTGCCAGGGTACTAGAGGTGCAAAAGCAGTAAGAAGTCATGAATGACCCACTTCTTTCAAAATCTCCTCCTAAAGTGCTACACCAGTGATACAGAGTACTGTGTGGAAACTAATATATCTTACAAAATTTTACTTAATGTTGATAATTCTAATAGACATCCTCCTTTTATTTTCAACACAATATCAAAATGGTGTTTCTTCAAACATCACTTATTTGACCCAAACAATGGATCAAGGAGTTATAGCAGCTGTTAAGGCCTACTACCTGAAGAGGACCTTTGCTCAGGCTGTTGCTACAGCTGAAAAGGACACTGAGAAGACACTGATATAATTCTGGAATGATTGCAACATTCATGAATTCATCAAGAACCTTGTTTGGGTTTGGAGTGATGTCACCAAGGAGTGAGTGTATTAATGGCATCTGGAAGAAGACACTCAAGAGGTTCATCCATCACGTCACAGGATTTGCCAAAAATAAAGAGGATGTAAAAATTAAAAAACACTGTATTTGAAGTGACAAACAACTTTAGCCTGGATGTATATGAGAATGACATTGAGGAGCTCCTAAGATAAATTCTGAGAAATTGACTAATGAGGAATTGATGGAACTGGATTAGGAATGCATAGTTGAAAAAGAGGGAAAAAAAAGAAAGAAAGGAAGGAAGAAAGAAAGAAACTGCAGGAGAAATAAAAGAACACTCAAGATATTTCACAGTGAAGGGTTTAGCAAAAACTTTTGCAGACCATTTTGAGTTAATTTTGGTACATGGTGACAAATAGCAGTCTAGTTTCATTCTTTTGCACGTGGCTTTCCAATTTTCCCAGCACCATTTATTGAAGAGGCTCTCTTTCCTCCATTGTGTGTTTTTGGCTCCTTTTTCAAAAATTATCTGCCTATATATATGTGGGATTATTTCTGGGTTTTTAATTATATTCTCTTCATCTGTGTGTTTTTCTGCCAATTTATGTTTTAAATTAAATTTATTAGGGTAACAGTGGTTAATAACATCATATAATTTTATATAATTATATAATACAAGATTATAATTGGACATCTGTGTACCCTATTGCATGCTCTACAAACGAAGTCTAGTTTCCTTCTGTTACCATATATTGATCTCCTTTACTCACTTTTCCTGCCTCCCACTGTCTTTCCCGTGTGGTTACCACCATTCAGTTGTCTGTATCTATGATTTTGTTTTTGTTTGTTTTATTATTTCATTACTTTTTGTTTTGTATTCCACATATGAGTGAAATCATATGGTTTTTGTCATTTTCTGTTTGACTTATTTCACTGAGCACAATACGCTCCAGATTCATCCATGTCCAATGTTTTGATTATTGTTGCTTTGTAGTATAAATTGAAGTCAGGGAGTATGATACCTCTGGCATTGTTCTTTTTTCTCCGGATTGCTTTGGCTATTCAGGGTCTTTTGTGATTCCATACAAATCTTATGATTTTCTGTTCTATTTCTTTTAAAAATGCCATTGTGCTTTTGTTTTGTTTTTTTGAACAAAATTAATGTTTTTTCCACCTTTGTGTGATATTCCTGGATCCTTCAACAATGTTACATGAGATAAAAAACAAAAGCAAAACAAATAAAAAGCTGAAATCAGAATCACTAATGTTATCAAGTAGGGAAACAAATCAATTAAAGTCTAGCAGCCATCAGCAAGAGTACAGCAAAGACAATGTTGTAAAATGAAACACAGAAAATTGCTGGAAAACTGTATGCATTATACTCCTTCAAACCAGCAAAATATGCCCCCACATACAATAGAACATAAACAGAATTGTTTTCCTGTAAGGTATAGAATGCAAGTTCTTTTTTTAATATTGTGGATGAGTAAAATATGCTTGTAATGGTAATTCTACTAAGCTATTACAGAGTGAACCAGGAACACATTTAAGGATTCTGGGGATGATGTGTACTGTAATTCTTTGATTGGAAAAGTGGACACTCTAGCCAAAATTAAAAAAAAAAAAAAGAAAGAAAGAAACACAGTACAAGACAAAGGCAAATGAGACTTCTCTTATATCTTAGCAACATTTAGATGGAAATCAAATTTAAATGCAGACCGCTTTGCTTTTGAAGAGGCTATGGTTTAGCAATCAAACCTTGATTGCTTGACACAGTCTCCTATGAGAATACTCAGAAGGTGTCTTCTTAAACAGCAAACCTATTTTTAGTGGTGGAGCCGCTCTTAGTAGCTGTGTCTGCATGGGACTGATAATCAATTACTATCTTTGGAGGAAGTCCTAACCTTTCCTTGCACATCCTCCCTAACAGCTTCTCTGTTTTCACATTCAGTCGTCCATGTTTCTATCTTATCACCTTTAGCTCTAACATTAACAGCAGCTCCACATACATAGTCACTGCAGTCATCAAAAGATTCTCCAAAAAGGCACAGCAATGTTTCTAGTCAAAAGCAATCAAGGTCTCTGCTGTTTATCAATGTAATTAGCGATCGTCCTCCACGTTTGTTTTTCTCATCTTTCCACATAGGTTCAATACCATCCTTAAAAAGTGAGTCACAGCCAAACATTAAATTACTAGACAAATGGATATGGTTGTACAGAGCACAAAAGTCTTCAACAGTATGAAACTTAGAGATCAGCTGAAGGTTTGCTTGCCAAGTTTTGCTTTTATCATTTTTGAAAAACCAGAGTGCCCATCTGTTCTGTAAAGGATGTTTAATATAGTGCTCTGGGTTAGCAAACGGGTTAGCAAACTCTTAATTAGATTCTGTTTTCTCTTCTGTAGGCAAGGGATTAGGAGTAGTGGTGGTTTCTGGTTCCACAGTCACCATCTTAGATCAGTCTGCCATTGGAATTTTGATGGGGATTGCATTCAATCTGTATATTGCTTTAGGTAATATGGCCATTTTAACTATGTTGATTCTTCCAATCAATGAACACGAAATATCTTTCCATTTCGTTGTGTGTTTTTCAATTTATTTTAATAATATCTTATAATTTTTAGTGCATAGGTCCTTCATAACCTTTAATAAGTTTATTCCTAGGTATTTATTCTTGTTTTTGCAATTGAAAAGAGAATGTATTTTTTTGTTTTTTCTGAACTTTCTTTGTTAGTATATAGGAACACAATGGATTTTGTATATTGATTTTGTATCCTGCAATGTTACTATATTTGTTTATTGTTTCTAAAAGTTTTTTTGGTGGAGTCTGGGAATTTGTATATAAAGAACCATGTCATCTGTGAAAAGTGACATTTTAACTTCTTCATTACCAATTTGGATGTCTTTTATTTATTTCTCTTGCCTGATTGCTGTGGATAGGACTTCTAATACTATGTTGAATAAAAGTGGTGAAAGTGGGCATCCCTGTCTTTTTCCTGATCATAGAGATAAAGCCTTCAGTTTTTCACCATTGAGTATGACATTAGCCAAAGGCTTGTTATATATGGCCTTTATTATGTCGGGGTATTTCACTTCTATACCCATTTAATTAATTACAAATTGATGTTCTATCTTGTCAAATGCTTTTGCTGCATCTATTCATATAATCATAAGATTTTTACCATTATTTTGTTTGTATGGTGTAGCACACTGATTGATTTGCATATGTTGAACAGTCTTTGTGCCCACCCCTGGAATGAATCCCATTTGACTAAGGTGTAATTTTTTGAATGTGTTGTTGTATTGGATTTGCTATTGTTTTGTTTAGGATTTGTGTGTCTGTATTCATCAGAGATATTGGTCTGTAGATTAGTTTTTTGTGTTATCTTTACCAGGTTTAGTATCAGGGTAATGTTGGCCTCATAAAATGAGTTAAGAAATGTTGTTTCTTCTTCAATTTTTTTGAAAAGTTTGAGAAGAACAGGTACTAAGTCATCTTTTAATGTTTGGTAGAATTCACTAGTGAAGCCATGTAGTCCTGGGCTTTTGCTTCTGGGGAGGTTTTGGATGATTGTTTCAATTTTCCTAATGTTGATCAGTCTATTTAGATTTTCTAGTTCTTTGTGATTCAGTCTAGGAAAGTTATATAGTTCTAAGAACTTGTCCATTTCTTCTAGGTTATTGAATTTGGTGGCATACTGTCTTTCATAGTATTCATTTTTTTTTTTAATTTTTTATTGCGGAATATTAGGGAACACTGTGTTTTTCCAGGACCCATCAGCTCCAAGTCAAGTCTTTGTTTTCAATTTAGTTGTGGAGGGCACAGCTCAGCTCCAAGTCAAGTCATTGTTTTCAGTCTAGCTGTGGAGGGTTCATCTCACTGGCCCATGTGGGAATCGGACTGGCAATCTTGGTGTTATGAGCACTGCGCTCTAACCAACTGAGCCAACTGGCCACCCCTTTTATAGTATTCTTGTATGATCCTTTGTATTTCTGTGGTATCCATTGTGACTTCTCCTCTTTCATCTTTGGTTTTGTTTGTTTGTGTCCTTTCTCTTTTTTCCTTAGTGAGTCTACCCAGGAGTTTGTCAATTTTATTAATCTTTTCAAAGAACCAGCTCTTTGTTGCATTAATTTTTTCTGTTGTCTTTTTGTTCTTTATTTCATTTAATTGTGCCCTAATTTTTATGATTTCCTTTTTTCTGCTGACTTTGGGTTTCATTTGTTCTTTTTCTAGTTCATTAAACTAGGTTGTTTAGTTGTTTATTTGGAATTTTCCTTGTTTCTTGAGATAGGACTATAATCATATAAATTTCCCTTTTATTACTGCTTTCACATCATCCCAATGATTTTGATATGTTCTATATATATTCTCATTTGTTTTTATGTGCCTTTTGATCTCTCCTTTTATTTCTCCTTTGATCCAGTCGTTCTTTAGTAGCAGATTGTTTAACTGCCAAATATTTGTGTTTTTCCCTACTTTCTTCTTGTGGGTGATCTCCAATTTCAAAGCATTATGGTCAGAGAATACGGTTGGTATGATTTCAGTCTTCTTAAATTTGTTGGGACTAGTTTTGTGTCCTAACATATGGGTCTGTTATTGAGAATGTTCCATGTGCACTAGAAAAGAATGTATAGTCTGGTGTTCTGGAATTAAAGGCTCTGATTGTGCTGATTACCATATTTCCCTGAAAATAAGACTGGGTGTTATATTAATTTTTGCTCCAAATGATGATGCATTAGGGCTTATTTTCAGGGGGTGTCTTATCTTTTCATGTACAACAATCTACATTTATTCATGTAAAAAAATCTACATTTATTCAAATAAGGTCATGTCATCTTCTTCTGGAACATCGTCATAACTCTCCAAACTCCGAATTCTGGCTTGAATTTCTTGCGACTCCATTTCCTGTAGAACCATTGGCCCCCATCTCTCATGTCCAACCATAGAGCTCTCCTTAAATGAGCACTTCTTGTCCATGTAGCCTGCTCATATTTCATGGGCAACACAGCTGTCAGTGATTTTACCCCATGAATTCTTCACCAAAGTCATGACCTCTTGCAGGCTAGGCTTCACCAAGTTTCCACGCTGATTTCTCTCCATTCTATTTTCAGTGTAGTCATTGATTTTCATGTGCAAATTGTTCTTGAATGGCTTGTTTATTGCAATATCAAGAGTCTGGAGATAGGCAGTTATTCCTGCAGGAATCATTATTTGATCTATTCTTCTTTCTGCAAGGAAGTTCTTCCTGTCTTTAACATGGTGAGTGCTGGCTGAATCCCAGACTACCAGACCTCTTTGGCCACCTCGCAAAACAGATGGCAGCATTAAATCAATCCACTTCCTTATAACTGCTTCTGTGCACCAAGCTTTGTCGGTTTCAAGAACATAAATGCCTGAAACACATTCAACCTTATCTTTCTTGTGATGATTAGAGGTGGGGCTTTCTTGCTATCCAGACAAATTGCCAAAATACAGGTAACACATGCTCTTTTGTAACCAGTGGAGGGAATGTAGACAGACAAGGCACCCCTCTGATAAATTGTCATTTGAGATCCTTGTCCATTAAACACTACAGTTTCATCCATAGCAATCATGTTGGAGAGTTGGAATTTAGAAAAGTTGATGCCATCAACAAAGGACTTGAATGCAAGTACACGTTTAAATAACTTCAGTATCTTCCAGCTTGAACAGTGTTGTGGATCTTTTTAGAGACAGTTCATATCTCTGAAAAAAGCCATCCAGCCTTTGTTGTGATGCTTTGAATTCTTCTGGGGATATTTCTAACTGTGGTGCCATTTTAAGGACAAATGCTTGAATATCAGCCCTGCACACAACCAAAGTCTTTGCTCTCCTGTCAGGAATCCATTCACAGATGATGTCTTCCAGCTTAGGAAATAATGGTTGCCAACCTGATCCACACTTGTGCTTCTTTGAATTTCCTTTGTCCACCTGTTGACTGAGGTTATCATACTCTGCTCGCCATTTTTGGACCATTCAGAGATCCAACTTCTTCTCTTTGCAGAAAGCTGTAAGATTTTTGCCCCAGGAGTCCTCCATGATTCCTTTCTTGTACTTGATGGAATAGCTCTTTTTTTTTTGCACTCATCTTGTCTGGGGGTCAAAATATTATTCTCTTTAAATCTACCATTAAATCAAGTGTTAATTGAAGACTTCTGAGACAGGAGTGGCAATAAAAACGATGACAGTTAAAATGATGGTCCACACAAAAGCGACGAAAAATTGCAGGCACCAAAATTAAGAAAACATTTCTTTTTTTTACATGAGTGCATTAAGTATGCCTGTTACAACACATGACATATTGAATTATGAAGATTCATATTAGACAGAACCATGTCCGTTCACTATCAAGTGCGCACGTATTTCGTGCGTTGTGTCCGTGCTCTGGTCATTTAGCAATAAGTCTCAAGTTCATCTGTTTACATAGGCATTTACCTTTTGTCCAAAGGCACTTGCTTGGGTATTTACAAATACTTAATTATAATTTATATTATCATTTATTTTAAATATTAATGTCAGTAATATTATTTATTTATATTTAATTATATATTAATATTATTACTTATAATTCAATACGTCTGTCGTGTGTTGCAACGGATGTACTAAATGTGTCCATCTGGCAGACGATCTTAACTGGGGCTTATTTTTGGGGTAGGGCTTATATTACGAGCATCCTGAAAAAAATCATGTTAGGGCTTATTTTCCAGTTAGGTCTTATTTTGGGGGAAATACGATATATCCATTTGGTCTAATATATCATTTAAGGCTGATATTTACTTATTGATTTTCTGTTTGGATGATCTATCCATAGCCAATAAGGGGTATATAGGTCCCTTACTATAATTGTGTTATATCAGTTTCTCCCTTTAGTTCTGTTAGTAGTTGCTTTATATATTTTGGTCCTCCCTGATTGAGACCATACATATTGATAAGTATTATGTATTCTTGATGTATTGTCCCCTTTATCATTATGAAATGTCCATCTTTGTCTCTTGTTACCATTTTAATCTTGAAGTGTATTTCATCAGATGTAAAGATGGCTACACCTGCTTTTCTCTGGATGCCATTTGTTTGGAGTATCATTTTCCACCCTTTCACTTTAAGCCTATATTTGTCCTTACAACTCACATGTGCTTCTTGAAGGCAGCATATGGTTGGGTTTTGTTTTTTCATCCAGTCTGCTACTCTGTGCCTTTTTATTGGTGATTTCAGTTCAATAATCATAATCCGGGGGATTATTGATATATAAAGATTTCCTGTAGCCATTTTGTCTTTTGTTTTCTGGTAACTTTGTATCTCTATTGTTTCTTTGCCTTTGTGTTTGTTTGTTATTTTAGTTTTGTTGTATTCTATGATGATTTTTCTCTCTTTCTTCCTTTTTTATGTTATGTATCTCAGTTCTAGATTTTTTTGAGTGGTTACCATTAAGTTTATGTAAAATAAATTTTCATATATACAGTAGTCCTTTTTCTTCAGCATGCATTTCATCTCCATTTTTCTTTGCAAATTCAGAACTTTACCCTCTCCCCTTTTATGGTTTGGTTTTCACAAATTATTCTTATTTATGCTGTGAGTTTATTTCCAAGTTGCAGTAACAAATTATGTTCTTCTTCTCTTTTTATTTTTTTATGTTTTTATCTCCTTTAACCTTTATGTTATATTTAAGTGTATAGTGGCCTACTCTGATTAGGGGTTGCGATTTCCTGCTTCTGTCTGTTTGTCAGTCATCTCACTCACAGTTTTGTATTTTTGTTTCAGGTAGAATAACCTCCTTCATTATTTCCTGTAATGCAGGCCTTGTGGTGGAAAATTTCCTTATCTTCTGTATGTCTGGAAAATTTTTTATTACTCCTTTATATCTAAAGAATAACTTTGCTGGATACATTATTCTTGGCTGGTAATTTCTCTTTTTCAATAGTTTGAATATTTTATTCCATTCCATCCTAGCTTGTAGAGTTTCTGTTGAAAAATCTGGTAATAATCTAATAGGCTTTCCTTTTAGGTTACCATCTACTTTTTCCTGGCTGCTTTGAATATTCCTTCTTTGTCATTAATTTTTGACAGTGTCAGTATAATGTACCTTGGAGAAAGCTGTTGAGGATTGATATAATTAGGTGTTTTGTTTGCTTCTTGGATTCAAGGATCGAGTTCTTTCCAAAGGTTTGACAAGTTTTCATCAAGTTTTCATCAAATTACTTATTTGAATAGGCTCTGTGCCCTTCTCCCTGACTTCTTCTTCTGGTATACCCATTATTCTTATATTGCTCTTTCTCATGAAGTCAGACAGTTCTTGCAAAATTCTGTCATTTCTTTTAACGCTGAAGTCTCTCTCTTTTTCTAACTGTATCATTTACAGATTTCTATCTTCGATATTACTAATTCTTTCCTCCTTCTGATCCACTCTATTTCCTAAGCTCATATTTCATTCTTCATCTCTTTTATTGACTTCTTCAGCTCAAGAATTTCTATTTGGTTCCTTTTTAAAATTTTAATTCTCTTTGCAAAGTTTTCATTTTATTGTTGATTTTATTTCTGAGTTTATTAAACTGCCCATGTGAGTTTTCTTGCATCTCATTGAGTGTTTTCAGAACTACAATCTTGATTTTTTTCTCATTTAAGTCACAAATTTCCGTATCTTTAAGTTTATTTTCTGGAGATTTTTCATTTTTTTTCTGAGCTGCCTTGTTACTTTGGTTTTTCAAGGTAACTGATAGATTATTTCTCTTCCTACCCATATATGCGAATGAATTTTGCAGTACGTTGATATGAAAAGGTCTTTCTTTTGTTTTCCAGTAGGTGGTGCTGGAGTGTTTTGTTTTCTCTTACTCTGTTCCAGCTTCTCCTTGTGAAAGATTATCTGGGGAGGTTGGTGTCTCCTCTGTAATCAGGTCGCCTTAGTCTCAGGGTACCACTCCTATGGGACAGTGTGGTGGACAATGAGGTTCTGAATCCCTAAAACCCCAGTACTGCCTTTGCAGCCAGATGCAGAACTACACTGTAGTCTTGAGTGTCCCTGCTGGAATCAGCCAGAAAAGGTGAAATAGGCTGAAAGAGACCACTGGTGTATTTGTGGCTTTGTTCTTCTCTGAGTAATGGCAACTTCCAGACTACAGATGCCTCACCTGTGTGTCTCTGCCCTTGTAACTGGGATTAACTTCAGTGTGCATCTGCCACTCAGGAGCTGTCTCTCCAGTTCTCAGGGCTGTAGATATTTTGCTCTTCAACCTGACACTCACTGCTACAATTTATTTTGGAGTCCTCTGTTAGCTCTGGGGAGGTATGGGAAGGCAAGCTCTGGGAGAGTGGGGGGAGATAACCATGCTCTGTGGCTTTTTTTCTGCCTGGCAGTGAGGGCTGCTAGACCACAGTTGTTGCACTTCAGTATTCAGTCTTTGGGTGCACCAAGGTCTGTGCCCTGGTTGCTGGGTTCAGCTGTATTATATGCTGATCACTCAGGCAGGAATGCCTGGGGCCACAGAGAGTGCACCAGCAGCCTCAATCCTCCCCTCTCCCGGATCTGCAGTAAGCTCTTAGCTGTGTCTGTGTCACTGAGCTCTGGGCTATGTCCTCAAAACCCTCTCTGTTCTTCTCAATTCCCTCCTCCCCTGTTCACCCTTATTCACCCACTTTAAGATGTTTTGATACATGGATCCCTCAAATGTGTTTGTGTGTAGTGAAAGGAATTCTTTGTTGAATTATAGCTGTTCAACTTATAACTGCAAGGGGAGAGGTCAACCACTTACGTTGCCATGTTTCTGACGTCACTTTCGTAAATTACAATTTTAAAAATTGAATAAGTTTATATAATAAGGATATCAAGAAAGAAAATATTTTTTTACTGCTTTATAACGTGTTTGTGTTTTAAGCTAAGTGATATTACAAAGAGTCAAAAGTTAAAAAATAATTTAAATCGATAAAGTAAAAAAGTTACAGTAAAGGTAAGGTTAATTTATTATGGGAGAAATAATTTTTTAAATAAATTTAGTGTAGTCTAAGTGTATAGCATTTAAAATTTCTACACTAATGTCCTAGGCCTTCACATTCACTAACTACTCACTCATTGACTCAGCCAGAGTAACTTCCAGTCCTGCAAGCTCCATTCATGGTAAGTACCCTGTACAGGTGTACCATTTTTTATCTTTTACACCATACTTTTACTTTACCTTTTTTTTATGTTTAGACATATGTAGATACACATATACTTATCATAGTGTTACAATCGCCTGCAGCATTCAGTACAGTAACATACTGTATAAGTTTGTAGCCTAGGAACAATGGGCTATACTGTATAGCCCAGGTTTGTAATAGGTTATAACATCTAGATTTGTGTAAGTACACTTTATGATGTTCACACAAGGAAGAAATTGCCTAATGATGCATTTCTCAGAAATGTTCTCATTGTTAAGTGATACATGACTATATATGTTTGTGCTTATGCAAGTTCCACACTGTTTTGATTACTAAAAATTTGTGATGAGTTGTAAAATCAGGAAATGTGAATCATTCAGCTTTGTTTTTCTTTTTCAAGATTGCTTTGGCTAACTCATAGACACAGACAATAGTTTAGTGGTTACCAGAAGTTAAGGGGGGAAGGGGGTGGTAGATGAGGGTAAAGAGGATCAAATATATGGTGATGGAAGGAGAACTGACTCTGGGTGGTGAACACATAATGTGATTTCTAGATGATGTGATACAGAACTGTATATCTGATATCTATATAACTTGACTAAGAATTGTCACCCGAATAAACTTTAATTAAAAAAAAAAAGATTGTTTGGCTATTCAAGATTGTTTCGGCTCTCCTGAAATTCCATAAGAAGAATAAATTCCATATATTCTCCATATATATATATATATATATATATATATATATATATATATATATCTCCAAAAACAAAAAAACAAAAAAAAACACCATTGATGTTTAATAGTGAATTCATTGAATTTGTAGATTACTTTGGGTGTATGGTCATCTTAATAATGTTAAGTCATCCAGTCAATAAGCATGGATGTCTTTTATTTCTTTTTCTTGCCTAATTGCTCTGGCTAGAACTTCTAATACTGAATTGAATACAAGTGATGAAAGTGAGCGTCTTTGTCTTATTCCTGATCTTACGGGGAAAACTTTCAGTTTCTCACTACTGAATATGATGTTAGCTGTGCAATTTTCATATATTTTGAGAAATTTTTCTTCTATTCTTATTTTGTTGCATTTTTTTTAATCATGAAGAAATGTTCAATTATGTCAAATGCTTTTTCTGTGTCAATTGAGAAGACCATGAGATTTATTTTTCCTTCATCCAATTAATGTAATGTTTTAGATAGATTGATTTCTGTATGTTGACTAAGAATTGCATTCCTTAGATAAGTCCCACTTGGTCATCATGTATAATCCTTTTAATATGCTGTTGGAATTCGTGTGCTGGTATTTTGTTGACAATTTTTGCATCTCATTCATAAGGGATTCTGGTCTGTAGTCTCTTGTGATGTCTGTCTAGCTGTGGTATCAAGGTAACACTGGCCTCATAGAATGATTTAGGAAGTGTTTCCTCCCTTTCTATTTCTTTTGTTGTTGTTTTTTTTTTTTTAAGAATTTGAAAAGTATTGGTGATAATTCTTCTTTATATGTTTAGCAGAATTCATCAGTGATGCTATCTGATCCTTGACTTCTCTTTGTTGTTCCCACCCTCGTGGAGATCACAATCAATTGGGCAACAAAATGGAATGGAAATTTACAATAACCTATTGGAGGTATCTTGATGGGAGGGAAATATGAGTTGTTATCAGAGAACCCTGGATGAGCAAAGTGGCCTGGGAGAATTGAGGAAGCTCTCTGTGAAGAGGGGACCTCTAGGTGGAGAAGTTCTCAGGAAAGGAAAGAAGAAAGGGATTGGAAGACAGTATTAATGTCATGGAGGAGTGAAGAAGTATGATATATGTGTGGAACTACAAACAGTTCAGAGTGACATGAGGGGAGGGTGTAAGATGAAACATGAGGGGAGGGTGTGAAATGAAATGTGGAAGAAGGGTGACTGGGAAGATGTTGAATGGGGAGAAGAAGGTGAATTTCATCAAAGATAGTAGAAAACTATTGAAGGAATGTAAGAAGGGACATGTTGTGGCCAAGTTTGCATCACCATCATCATCATCATCATCATGATAATATCTGCTTTAAGATTTTTTTTCTTTCTACAGTGTAAAGAATGTTTAAATGTTGGCAGGCCAGGATCAGATTGACCAGTAAGGAAAAGGAGTGGAGGGAAGGATAAGAAACTCATTTGAAATAAAAAATGAGACCCATATAGCCTATCTAAAGGAACTGGGTTTCAGGGAAGAGAATCTGGGAGATAAAACAGGGCCTTTCGTCCACCTGGATTTCTTTCTACCATTTTTACCATCTCTTTCCAGAACAATTAAGCCTTTAAGATAGAGCCCACTAGTTCCTTCTTTCATGATTGATCCTCAGTTCTTTCAAGTCTCATGCAATCTTCTCTCCTCTTAATCACCTAAGATGCTATGTTTCTGTCTTATACCAATTATTTTTGGAAAAACATTTGTTTAACACCTTAAATATTTCAGTTATCATTTTCAACATTAAGATCTATAGAAAATAAGACATGAATAGAAATTTACTTTGTAGTATATTCATTTATATACTTAGTTTATTTCATACTTTATAACTTTCTATGTGATGTGAACAAGTTATGCTGCATTTTTAAGCCTTTGTTTCATTCTCTAGAATAAGAGAGATTGTAATAATTACCTTAATGGTTGCCAAATTAAATGAAATGACATGCATTAATCACTTAACACAGAGGTTAATGTATAATAGTATATCTCTTGCACAGTTGTATCATTGTGTCATTGTTCTATTCTCTGTGTCTGCTGGATTATAAGATGGAGACTGTATTGGTCATCTTCTCTCTGATCTGGTACTTGGAGTGATGCTTGATCCACAGGATTTAATACAAGTTCTCTACAATAATTTATTTAAGTTGATAAGAACACCATCCTTAACAAATGACTACCCTGTGTTTTCAGACCAGGAGTGTCCACATCCAGCCTTCAGAAACCAGATGAAGTGCCTAATACTGACAGGGGAAGCCTCTATCTGAGGTCTGGTCCAGGTCATTCTTAGGGAAGTTTCTATGTGTAATTGTTGCAAAGATCATGGCCTCATCCCACCTCAGTTAGTCTGAGTATGATGGACCTTCATTCGAGATCTTTTCAGGTGACATGTGAATGGATATCAAAGTCTTCTTCAAAGTTTGTAAGGTTAAACTTGCTCCCACATTATAGGTCATTAGTACTAGCCATGGACAAACAAGAACTCCAGTTTGTTGGGACTTTTATTCTATGACTTCATCAAGCACAAAAATCCTAATCTTGTCATCTTTTCTTTCTCCATCTCTTTCTCATCACTCCATTTTTTAACATCATTCTCCATCAGCTATGTATTAGTTTCTTATTGATACTATGACAAATTACCACACATTTAGTAGTTCAAAACAACTGAAATTTATTATCTTACAGTTTAGGATGTTCGAAGTCTAAAATGGATCAACAGAGAAAGTTTTAAAGGAGAATCCATTTCTTTGACCTTTCCAGATTCAAGAGGCCTTTTTAGATTACTTAGCAATATGCATCTATGTTTCCTCCATATCTTTTCAAGGTTTGATAGCTTATTCTTATTTATTGCTGAATAATTTTCCACAACTAGATTATGACAGGTGGTTTCTCCAATCAACTATTGAAGAACATCTTGGTTCTTTGGAGTTTCAGTAATTATAAATAAAGCTGGTATAAACATTGTGTCAGATATTTGTGTAGACAGACGTTTTAATCTCCTTTAGATACATACCAAAGAACGTAATTGCTGGATCATATAATTAGTATGTTTAGTTCTGTAAGAAACTGAAACTATCTTCCAAAGTGGATGTACCCATTTACATTGCCATCAGCAATGAATGAGCTTTCCTGTTGCTTCACATCCTCATCAGCATTTGGTGTTGACAGTTTTGGGTTTGGGCTAGTCTATTAGGTGTGTAGAGGTCTTTCAATGTTGTATTAATTTGCAATTTCCTAATAGCATAAAATGTTGAGCAGCTTTTCATATGCTTATTTGTCATCTGTGTATCTTTATTGGTAAGGTTTGTTCAGATCATTTACTCATTTTTTTAAAATTGTGTTGTTCATTTTCTTGTTATTAAATTTTAAGTGTTTTTTGTATATGTTGGATACCAGTCCTTTACCAGGTATATGTTTTGCAAAGCTTTTTCTCCTAGTCTGTTGCTTGTTCTATATGCTTTCAAGCATTAATATTAACCTGTTTGTGAAGTTTCTGTTTAAATATTTTGTTCACTTTTACTGGATTGATTGGCTCTTTATTAGTGACTTACAAGGGTTATTTAAATATCCTGGCTACCAATCCTTTGCCAGATATATATTTTGTGACTATTTTTTCCTTCTTTGTGATTTGTCTATACATTTATTATAGTTTCTCTTTATGAGCTAAAATTTAAATTTATTAAAGTCAAATTTATTATTTTAATGTATACTGCTTTTCTTTAACCTCTCTTAAAAAAAAAAATTAACTACTACCAAGTCTCAAAAATAGTCTCTTGTGTTTTCTCTAAGGATTTTATAGTTTAAGTTTAATGTTTAGGTCAATAATCTATCTTGAATTAATTTTTGTGTATATCATATACTATAGTAAGAATATAGAAGAATAAAATTATAAAATATCCAGAGTGACTGGAATTTTAATTGAGGTATGTGCAGGGTGGAATGAGGGCACAAAGAAGGCACAGTGGAGGGATAACTTCATGAAGGTGACTCCAACATTGAGTCTTCAAGAATAAAAAAGATGTGATGGACAGATCAAAAGCAAAGGGCATTTTGGAAGTAGAAAACACCAGGTGTAAAAGCATAGAGGAATAAAATATTATGGCATGGTCAAGGAATTTCTAATAGCTTAGTGAACAAAAAAGTCTGCATTTGATGGAGGCAGAGGATGGAAGAAAGTATTTCAGGCAGTATTTGAAGGACATTTGAAGAGGTGGAATCTCAGGGCTTGTCATCTTCCCTTTTTCTAAGCAGCTACATCCCTAGCATGTTAAGTTTTCACCTCTAGCCATTTCAGCTCAGCTTTAGCCAGAATAGGCCAGGTCAGTTTTATTTTTTCACTCATGATTTCACTTCAGTCTCCTTCCCTACCGAGACTCCCAGCAAATGTTGAAGCACAACCCACAGCTTTTCTAGGTTCCAGGCAAGGAAATCTCTGCCTGGCTCCAGAGACCAACGAAACAAAAATCTCAGTCCCTCTCATTTAAGGATCACTGTGAACTGATAGTGAAAGAAATTAAAACATTTAGAGTGAATGAAATGTCTTCACATACCAATTGGCTATATAAACAAAACCGTGTGTTCTCGTTGGACACAGTGGAGATAGAGAAAACTGTGTGTGTGCGCAAGAAAAAGACAAAGTAGTCCAAAATCCCTTAATTTTCAAAGCTTAAAAAAAATTACACGATATTTGCTACATGTTGCCAAAAGTTTTAGTATTTGTTTTGAATAATTTGTATGAAATTCAACTTTGCTGTATTTGTTTCATAATTTATTTAATTAAATAGCTTTTTACTTGCATTAAATGCATTTGTATTAAATTCAATGAGATTAGCAGAGAACCAGCTCTGTAATACATTAGGAAGATTTTTTTATAGAATTAAATGGCATTTCAAGAGAGCAGCTAGGGATAGAGAAAGAGACAAAGAGGAAAGCAGCAGAAGGGAAGCAGGAGGTTATGGGAGAGCAGAGAGGCTGGCACTGACTGGTCCAAAGGGAAAGAAGGGCCAGAAGTTTGCAGGAAGATTGTAAGCTTTCCAAAACTGGGGCAAGCTTGGTTTTTGTGTTTGTTTTGAAGAGTACTTAGCAATGTGTAAGGAACATTGTTTGTGTGAAATAAACATTTGTGGACTTACTTGAATCCAACAGAAGGATGAAGAGGTAGAGCTGAGCCAGGGAGGAGAAGGGAAGACTACAGTGGAGGGCAAAGTGCAGTGGGGAACAGAGGGGACAGAAATGAATTGGGAGGCCCAGCAAGAGATGACAGAAGAGGGTAGGAAAAAAGAGAACAAAAGAAGGAAGGAGAATATGACCAGAGGACAAATAGGGGGAATAAGGAGCGGGGAAATAAAAGAACAGGTCAGGGTTTTGGTAATATTCCCACAGGGTGGAGGGTCCTCACAGGCCCCCTCATGAGGACATGCTAACCTCACGACCTACTGAAGCTTAGGACTCCCACCCATTCCTTTAGCTTAGAAGTGCTCCTCTCATCCAAGCCAGCCCACACCCTGTGAAGCTCTAAGCTCCCAATGCAGAAATCCTGCTCTCCAAGAGGACCACAGACAAGACTGTTGGGATGGGGAGGGAGAGAACTGAGCTGGTGCCTGAGGACCAGATACAGTCACTCCTGCAGTGGGCAGGCAAGAGAGCCAACTCTTGGGGATAGTACCCCCACTCCAATTCAACTCAGCACAATAAACATGTGCAAATCAATGTTCCCCAACAGGGAAGTGAGAAGAGCATCAGGGAAGCCCTCCTCCTCCTCTTCGTCCTCCTTCCTTCCCCCCTCCTTCTCTACAATCTAATATTTAGACGGAGAAGAATTAATAATTGTTAGATACCTATCATACACCAAACATGGTGCTATGTGCTTCATAATAGCTTCTAACCTGCAGAACTATGTAGAACAAGTAATATTATCTCTATTTTTATAGATAAGTAAACTAAGGTTCAGAGATTCTACATAACTTGCCCATGCCACAAGTGACAGAATGTGGATTAAGACAAGTATGTAAATAAATATAATACAAAGTAAAGCCCTATTCATCCATCTTTATGACTCAATGTACAATACAGTGCCTACAAAATTATAAGATTCACAATAAATATGTATTGAATGAATGAGTAAAGTAAGTTAAGTGCCTAAAGAAATTTAAGATGAAGAGATTATTAGATTTGGTTCTGGAGAACTAAGAGAATGTCATGGAATTGGTGACATACGAGTGTACAGAGTGTTCATTTAATTATATATATATATATATATATATATATATATATATATATATATATATATATATATATATATATAGTGATGATCAGGGATGGTATGGGGGCAGAGAGAAAAAAAATCTAGAAGCAGGAAGGACCCAAATTTATCTGTAAGATAAGTCTTGCTGCCAACCCTCAGTTTTGGTCAGGTCAACCTCATTTGTTTTTCCAAACTACATGACAGATGATATTTATCAGCCCTGTTCTGTGTACTGTATTTTAGACAGATATAAACAGAATGGATTCAGAGAGTGCACACTTATTTAGTTATGAATGACATAGCCTGTTATGAGTCACTGACAGATTGGATCACAAAATAGGGATTCAAAAATAATGCAGAAAAGATGGGCTGAAGCCAATAAAGCTGACATTTACAGAGATAAGTGTAGAGTCATTTATTCAATTACCATTATGGAGGGCACCTGAGTTTCAGGACCCAACTAATTCCAAGGGGCCAAGGGGAGTTGATATTTGAGCTAAGTTGTCAAAAAGCAAATAGGAGTTTTTTTCAGACTGAGACAATGGGATCAAGCACTCAGGAAGAATGAATGACAAGAGCAAAATCATAGGGGCACAGAAAGCAAGATATTTGAGGGAGAGCAGTTTACTTGTTCTGTAAATGTGCATTGAATGTGAACCACGTGCCAGGCAAGGGTTCGATGCTGAGAACGCAGTGATGAGAGAAACAGAGCTCACATTTTTTGGAGACTTATGCTAATTACATTAGTCAAAGATATTGGTTGTTAGTAGCTATTCCTGTTTCAACACTTAAAGTCCAGCATCCTGGGAACTCCTTTCATGCGGAAAAACCAGGACCAGAGCCATTGGTCATGCCAGCTGTGAAGGCTTCTCAGAAGAGGTGACAGCTAAACTGAGACCTCATGGATGGCAAGGGCTCAGCTTTTCAAAGACTGTTTTATAGGATGAGGAGTTGGTAAATGCAAAGGCAGTCAGGAGCATTTTCCGGAGCAATCCTTACAGTTTTACCTCTCTCCCAAGCACACAGCTTCACCCTGTAGGCATTAGGATAATCAGCAGATGGCCTGGCTAACCTCTGAGGGGCTGTAGTAGAACTAAATGACTGAGGCATGTGGAGTAGAAAAAGGGCTGTGTTCAGGCATCACTCTCTGGAGGCCCACAGCCCCTCAAAGGCAGCATGTCCAAAATCTCATTCTTTTCCCCATGATTTTTCTTTCTCTCCAGTTCCCAATCCCAGTGACTCACACCGCTGTTTAACCTTTGGCTCTGGCACATCCCTCTCTTTTGTTCTCTACAGCCATTGGTGGGTTTCTGTGGATGGCTAACAATTCATGCTCATCCACCTCAATGGCACAGCTGCTCCTGTATCCACCTCTCACTGTCTCTCTTATGTGTTTTCATTCTCTATGCTGCAGACTGTGGGATCCTTAAAGGCTTGACCTAGAGCCTGACAGCATCCAACAACCTTTGGTTGTCATCATTAAAAGAAAAACCAGGCCATAATATATCCTTGCTTAAGCTCCTTCAAAAGCTCTTTACTGCCTTCATGATAAAACCCATGATTCTAGACCCTGCCCGTATTTCTAGCCTCAGTTTTACCTCTCTGTCTGACACCTTCCCTCTCTGTCTGAGCTCTTCATAGTTGTGTTTATCTTCAATATCCTACATCTTCAATATCTTGATCCTTATATGGGAAATTCCTTCTTTTCTCCTTCCTGGCCACGTCCTTCTTGTCTACCAGGACTCCACTCAGATTTCCCCTCCTCAGTGAGGTCCTCCAGGACTCTCCCTGTCTGCCTTGCTCCACTGCATACAGACTCTGGGGTTTCCTCTATCGTGGTACTACCCATGCATTACTGTGTCCTATCTTCCCAGTAGAGGCCACTCTTCAAATTTTATTGACATTACCAACCCCAGTGGTAGCACAGCTCACAGCACATTGCAGATGCTCAGGAAATGTTTGCCAAAGTAATGAGGAATTTCTTCCCTGGCTGAGAGGCTCTTTTCCTCCTTATCTTCTTCCTTTAGCCAGCTTTCTTCCTACCTTCATAGTTCAAGTTTTCTTTCACAAAGCTTTTCTAAGCCTTCTCCCCTCCTGTGGGGACAGAGCCCCAAAAAGCAGTTTCCAGGCTCTCGGCCTCACATAGAAAGGTGATGGCTCAGGTAGAAAATGGCCATTGACTATGATCAAATGGCCATCAGCTGTGGCTAGTTGGCCGTCAGCTGTAACCATTGAGCCATTGGGCACTAATATAACTGCCTTGGCTACGCTAGCAGAAAATGGGGGCTAGCAAGAAGATGGTGGCTGAGCCTGCAAGCGGCACAGTGAGGGTTGAGAATTGTGTTGCTCCTGGTTCCTGTGTCTCCAACCCAGCTGTTGTATAGTGGTATGACTCCCCTACCTATGGCTCTGTGGGTGTTCCTTTTTGGCCTCACCATATCCTGCGTTCTTATGTGGGGAATGGGACCAGAGACCCCGCAGACCCCACAGGCCGCCCCGTGTGACACATGGCGTAGCGAGCAGGGTCCCCCGCAGGCCACCCCGCACAATACCTCCCCAAGAGGAATCTTTAAGCACTCCTTTCCCTAACCTCCCAGATCCTGATTCCTTCTGCCTCTGCAGCACTTATCCCCTTGTATATTCATAGATCGCTTGCATTTCTCTCTCCATGTTGCATTGTGAGCTCCTCAAGGGAAGGGATGATCTTGTGCATCTTTGCAGACTCAGCAATTTGCATAGTGTCTGGCAAGGACAGGGCATTCAGTGAGAATTTGCTGAATGATTGACTGAATGAATGGAAAGAATCCTGTGAAGGTAGCCAAAGTGCCACCCACTTCAAGTGTAAGAAAGAAGAGCAATGCTTCCTTCTGTTTAGAATGAAGACGACACACCCAAATGTCTGCACAACTTTTGGAGTGAGATATGGATAGTCCAAAAAATTAAGGAAATTTGCCAATGATCCCAACTCTTAGATTTTCTTTAAAACAAAACAAAACAAAACACACACACAATTAGCACATGATAAATAAAAAAAATGAGACTTTCAATTAATGCAGCACTAACACAGAATGCTGAGGGAGGAAAACGAACTACATTGCAGTGCAGTCATTTGCTGGTTGGAGGTAAGGCTGAAAGGAAAGCAGAAAGCATTAAATTAGAGGTTTTCTATGAAAAACAGTGCATGCACTGAAAGCAATAGCCATACATGTCACTGCATTGGCTTGTTCAAGACACATGGAGATGGCCAAGGGTCCCATCTCCGGAGTCTGAGCACTTGACTCTTCTCATTGCCCCTGGGGTTCATGGTGATGGATGTGGTAGCTCGATGACCATGTTAGCATTACATCAGGGTTTGGCTTCTGCATTCCCAGAAGTAACGTATTTTGGGAAAAGTGTCTCCTCCCTCTCAACCTGTTATTTCCTTTATTTAGGTTAATTCCCAAAACCATAATTTGTGAGTATAACAGAAAAGCTAAATGGTTCTCCCTTCTTCGCTCAGTGTCATAGTTCTAGACCAGCACAGTCTAGGACCCTGCCTTCTACCCTGGAAAGAATACAGGATAGTTTCAGCATTAGTGTTCCTCTGGCCCCTTACTGTCCAAGCTGTTACCCTGTGGAAGTAGCTGGCACCCTGACCAGATGTCTAAAACAACAGGCTTCCAGTGAGGAAAGAAAGTGTGGCCCAGGAGACAGCACTACATGGGTGGGGGAGCAGAGCTGTAGCCCAGGCCTCTGCACCCTGAAGTGTTCCGGCAAAGGCACTACCACTCTCTGACTTCAGTCTCCTCAACTATACACACCACAGGATTGCTTTCTGTGCTTGTTAGGGTCCTCCCCAGGGCTGAGTTTCTGCACTCGGGGACATCTGGAGGTAAAGCTACAGCCACAATGAAGGGAACACAGTGGCCAGGTAATGTGAATGAAGAGATATAGAGACATTACCGAGTGCCACACATTATGCTAAGCAATTTAATGTGATTTAAACCTCAGAACAATCCAATGAAGTAAATACCATTAGTATCCTCATTTTATCTATGAGAAAACTAGAATCTAGAAAAGCTATGTGGCTTACTCAATTACGCGTGTCATCAGTGATGGCCTGAGTGAGATTTGGACTTCAGGTCAGTCTGATTCTGAAGCCCATTCCACTACCCTCCATGTACACATTGCTTGCAGAGGACAGTAGCTCTTAAGAACACCTGGCCTTTTTGGGTCTCTTCGTCTCAAGGCTTGGTATGACACCTGTAGAGAGCACATACTGGGGTTCCCAGTTCACCTGCACATCCATTGTGATGCATAGAATATCCAGGCAGCTTTTAAATTCCATTTTACAAAACTTCCCATCCATGTTAAGTTAACACCCTGGCATACTAGCAGCTCATACAACCTCCCCTGGCTCTCCAAGGAAAAAGATTTTTCAAATCTGGGGTGTGGCTTAAACCAAGTGAAATCTGGCTCCTCCAGATTATCAGGTTCCCACTCAATCATTCATTGTATTTATTGATCATCAATAAGTATTTATTGATCATTTACTCAACAAGTATTTACTGATCTACAAAGTCTGGGACGAAAATTTCCTGGAGTGACATCTAAGTGACATAAATACATTAATCCAGAGCAACGGAGAGCAGGACCCCTTTAATTACAAATTGCACTGCCACAGTACACGTTCTCTTGTCAGGTCAACTGGATTATATATCTGGCAGAAGCTGAGGATTTTTAAATGAACTGTCTAGAATAAGCACCAGTTAAAGCATTAGACAAACTTAGCATTGGCAGCTCCAGCTTGCTTATTCCAAGGGTGAGTATTAAGTGAGATATGGCTTCTGAAATGCCACATCAAGAGCCTGCCGAGCTACTTGTGCACCCAGGAGCAGAGAATAGGGACCAGCCATTCAAAGCAAGGCTAATCTAGAGGCTGGTCTGAATGAGGAGTTGGTCTCAGGAAGAGAAAGTGACTTTATTGCTTTTCAATTTCACAATCCAAAAATCAAGGCTTTATTTTTTAGTCCCTAAGTGTTTTATTTAGATTAGTTTAAGTGCTTATTCAAACAACTCCAACATTTCAATGGTTTTAACATAATACAAGTTTATTGATCATTCACTGTTAGCTTTCTATTGCTGTTGTAGCAAAATGTCACAAACTTAGTAGCTTAAAATACAAATTTATTATCACAGTTCTAAAGAACAAAAGTGTGACATTGGTCTCACTGAGCTAAAATCTAGGTGTGCACATGACTGAATCTTCTGGAAGATCTAGAAAATCGATTTCTCTGCCTTTTCCAGCTTCTAGGGGCCACCTGCGTTCTTTGATACTTAGCTCCTTCCTCCACATTCAAAGCTGGTAATTGCTTCACTCTACCTTGGTTAGTGCCCTCACATTTCCTCCTCTGACTCTGCCTTCTGCCTCCATCTTTCTTTTGTTAAGATTTTTGCATTTACAGTGAGCCCATCTAGTTAATTAAAAACATTCTTCCCATCTCAAGATCTTTAACTTAATTACATTAGAAAAGTCCCTTTTGTCATATAAGTTAACATATTACCAGGCACTGGGGATTCGAAAGTAAATATCTCTAGGGAGTTACTTTCCTGCCAGTAATTCTCAAAATATCTATCCACTTGGGTGTTTCTAGATGACTTCCTGGTTATTTCTGGACCCAGGGTCCTTCCTTGTTTTGATGCCTCTGAGACCTCATGGTCCTTTCAGCCAGCAGAAGAGAAAAGAAGAAAAAAGGGGGGAAGGTCTATAAGGGTGCACTTTTTTTTTGTTTTAAAACAAGAAATTAGAAGGTAAAAATAGGAATGGCACTCCTCACTATTACCTCTATTAACCCACTAGCAAAATGGTTCCTTCTTGTTCCCGCACCTTATGTTCTGCTGGCCTAAATGTCTTAGTTCCAGAAGGAGAAATACTCACTCCAGGAGACATAGCAAGGAAACCACTGAACTAGAAGTTAAGACTGTCTCCCATGCCCTTGGGGCTCTTCATGGCTCTGAATCAATAGGCAAAGAAGGAAGTTACGATATTGGTTGGGGTGTCTGATCCTGACTACCAAGAGAATTGCACTACTACTCCACAATGGGAATAAGGAAGAGTACATCTAAAATGGAGAAAATCCCTTAGAGAGTCTCTTAGCATTACCATATCAATAAAAAACTACAACAACCCAATCCAGGCAGGAATACTAATGGCCCAGACCATTCAGGAATGAAGGTTTTGGTCACCCCATCAAGTAAAGAACCAACTGAGATACTTGCTGATGATAAAAGGAACACAAAATGGATAGTAGAAGAAGACAGTTACAAATATCAGCTACAACCAGGTGACCAGACACAGAAGGACAGTAACTGTCATGACTATTTCTTTCTTAATTCATTTTAAATATGTGTGTATGTATAAAATCTTTGTCTTATTTCCTCTCTTATCCCATTATCATGTCACATAAGATGTACTGACTTATAAGTATTCTTAATTTTACATCATAGTATTTAAGCTACGGGATATCAAGGAGAAGAGTAAACATCACCCAAAGAGTTTGCATGCTCTTCTGGGTAGAGGTTGTACACAGGGTAGTTGTACCACATTAAACAAAATTATGACCTTGCTATTGTCTCTATTTGGAGATTAAGTATTGTTTAAAGATATGTACATGGGTGCCAAATTGACAAGCAGTGGACTTACGATGGTTAATTTTATGTGTTAACTAGGCTGGGCCACAGTGTCCAGATATTTGGTAAATCCTTATTCTGGATATTTCTGTGAATTCAGGTGAGATTACTATTTAAATCAGTGGACTGTGAATAAAGAAGATAATCACCCATAATGTGAGTGGGCCTCATACAATCAGTTGAAGGCCTCACAAGAACAAACACTGACCTCCTCCCACCAAGAAGGAATTTTGCAGAAGAGGCTTTTGGACTTGAGCTGCAATATCAACTCTTTCCTGAGTCTCTAACCTGCCAACCTCCCTCATCAGAATTTGGATTCACCAAGCCTCTGCAATTGTGTGAGCCAATTTCTTTTCTGCTGCCAATATTCTATTGGTAAAGACTCGGCTATATGTCCATAGGTAATTGCAAGGGAGAATGGGAGTAGTTTTGCTTTGGATGAAGCATCAGTTTGGTGAACAACTAGTCAACCTAGCCATAACAAGAATTTGAGGTACATTTACAAGGCAACTGGTCTAAAGGTCCAATGGCAGATTAAGTAAACACTATGCCTGCTGCATCCCAGGATCACATCAAAATTACAAATAAATTATAGAACCATCAATCTTAGGAATCATCTAAAGACTAGCTGAACAGAATTCTTATAACTAAGGATATAAAGAAGTGGCCATGTCAAGACTGGTAGGAGGGGTGGAGAAACGAAATGGGCTGACCCCAAACTCACAGATAGTGGTTGAAAACCAGGAGGGACATGACAGTGGCAGAAGTCTCACAGAAGGAGAGAGGGGTCCCAACCTCATGCCAGACTCCCCAGCCAGGAGTCTTGTGCTGGAGAGGGGAGTTCCCACATTTGGCAGTGAAAATCAGTGCGGGCGGTGTCTCTCAGTTCCAGTGAGAAAGAACACGGCTAGAAACCCAGGCACACTCTTAGAGAGCCTGCACACGGAGTTGCTTGCTTGCGAACACTCACCTGGTCTCTGGTGGAGGGGCAGCAACTCAAGAAGAGATAGAGACATACAGGGATAGACTGAGTTGTGTGGCTGCAGGACAAGGACCATTATCCTTGTATGGAGCCTGACTCAAGCGTAGCCTACAGGAGGTTGTCATCTTTTCTATGTTGAACCCTCCCCCAAAGGGCCAAATCTGAGATCCCATTGGTCTGGCAAAATCCATGTGTGTTTACTACTGTAGTGATGCCCTGGGTTCCCACCCTGCACACCTAGAACTGCATTGCCCAGAACACTCACGACTATGGAGCATGCAGCCCCATCCCACAAACTGCAGAAATCCTGTGGCAACCCCGGGGAAACTTGGTGTTGGGCAGTGACCCAAAACCTGTGCCACAGACCCTCTTGGGTGGCTCACAGGGACCTACAGGCCTGAGATGAGCAGTGGTTGGTTATGGTGTCCTCAGAGCATTTTTGCAAAGTGGTCATGGGCCCAACATTGATGCAAGAACTGAAATTGCATTAACTTTGTAAAACCACCACCCATACCCCGTAGCTCTCTGGAACCTGACCCCACTCATCTAGAGCTGAATTTCCAGGAGTATTCTCAGTGCCTGGGTGACAGACCCCAATACCTAAGCCATGGAAGTGTTTTATAACAGCTTGGGGAGATTTTGGTGGTGGCCGGTGACCCAAAATCTGTGCTACAACCTCTCTCAGGCACCACTAGGGGATTTGAGAGCCTAAGGTGAGCAGGGGGGCATGTGGTATTCGAAGGGCATTTCCTGAAAGGTTCACAGGGCAGGCACTGCCCTGAAGAAAGCAGTATTCTTAGGGTGCTTTACGAAGTGGTCAGAGGCTGGGCACTGGCAGAATAATTGAACCTGTACAAATGTGGTAAAAACCACCAGCCATGTCTCATGACTCCCTGGGACACTTGTCCACTCAGCTAGTGCTGTAAAACACAGAGAGCACTCTCAACACCAGGTCAACCAGCCCAGCCTGCACACTTAAGGAGTCTCTTTCAATGTCTGAGGCTTACGGGCAGCCAGAAGGTGACAATAGATCTAGGGGGCCCCTGAGCCTTTTGCTAAGCTTCCTTAGGCCCAATACTGGTGGTAGGCAGCCTCAGTTCACAGCAAGTCCACACTCATATGTCTCCAGGTCCTGCATACACAGCAGCCAACCAAATATAGCTTTGTGGCTCTTATCAGGTAGCCGCGAGCCTGTCACAGGCAAGGCTGAAATTGGCCTGTAAAGGAGCAACTCCCAAGAGACACCAGAAAAAACATACTCAGAGGCTAGCTTCACACCATACCAGGGAACTACCTGGTTAGCCCCACAAGCAGCACACTCAAATTTGGGTTTCAACAGGCACAAGAGACCACAGGGGTAAATCCTCTTTTGAGTGGTCAGCCCCCACACACCAGCTCGTACACTGTGGGCATCGCCAATCCTCAGAGTCAGTCAGCCTGGGAGTCAATCCCACCCACTGACATACCAAAAGCAAACAAGGCTCAAATACAACAGGAGAATATACAAAACACACTCAAAGTACAATCCTGGAACACACGCACAGGAGATCAGGGTGACTGTGCTATTGGACCACATAGGACACATACTACCTAAGGCCCCCAGCAAAGACTGAGACACATAGGAGATCTACATGATACATAGAAACAAAGAGAGGCAGCCAAAATGAGAAAACAATCATGTCCCAAATAAAAGAAGAGGAGAAATCTCCAGAAATAGAAGTAAATAAAATAGAAACAACCAACCTGCTGGAGACAGAGTTTAAAACACTGGTGATAAGAATACTTAAGAAACTTAATGGGAATATCAACAAAGAGAAGGGTCAGCATAAAAAAAGACATAAAAACCATAAAAAACAACCAGTCAGACATAAAGAGTACAACAACTAAAATGAAGAATACACTAGATGAGGGCCAGTCCAGTGGCTCAGGTGGTTGAAGAACCACACTCCTAACGCCGAGGTCGCCGGTTCAATTCCCACATGGGCCAGTGAGCTGCACCCTCTACAGCTAAGATTGTGAACAACAGCTCTCCCAGGAGCTGGGCTGCTATGAGCAGCCGGAGGTTGGCATAAGCTGCTGTGGGCTGCCGTGAGCTGCCATGGGCTGCTGAGTGCTGCCATGAGCAGCCAGCAGCCAGCATGAGTGGCCAACAGCCAGCAAGAGCTGCCACGAGCTGCTGTGAGTGACCGATCGATGACTGGTGACTGATTGCCTCAGCTGGTGGGAGCACAATGTTCATAATACCAGAATGGGACAGGGAGCTCTGTCCTACACAATTAGGCTGAGAAACAATGGCTTGAACCGGAGGTGGGGGGAGGCGGAAGAAGGGGGGAGAAAAAAGAATACACTAGATGGAATCACCAGCAGAGTAGATGAAGCATAGGATTGAATCAGTTGTTTAGAAGACAAAGTAGCAGGAAACATAGTTGGAACAACAAAAAGAAAAAATGAAAACGGAAAACAAGTAAAACAAAGATAATTTAAGGAACCTGTCGGACAGCATCAAGCATAACAACATTCATATCACAGGAGTACCAGAAGAGGAGAGGGAACAAGGGATTGAGAACCTATTTGAAGAAATAATGACTGAAAACCTCCCTAACCTGGTGAAGGAAATAGATGTTCAAACCCAGGAACTTCAGACAGTACCAAACAAGATGAACTCAAACAGGCCTATGCCAAGACATGTCATAATTAAATGGCAAAGGTTAAAGACAAAAATAGAACACAAAAAGCAGCAAGAGAAAAACAAGGGTGCTCCCATAAGACTATCAGTAGATTTCTCAACAGAAACTTTGTAGGCTGAAAGGGAGTGGCAGGAGATATTCAAAGTAATGAAAAACAAGAGCCTACAACCAAAATGACTCTACCCAGCAAAGCTATCATTTAAAATTAAAGGAGAGATAAGGAGTATTCAAGATAAGAAAAAGCCAAAGGAATTCATTACTACCAAGCCAGTATTACAAGCAATATTAAAAGGATTTTTAAAGCAGAAGAATAGAGAAAATACACAAAAAAAGATAAAAAATATAAACAATAAAATAGCAATAACTATGTACCTATCAATAATCACTTTAAATGTAAATGGAGATTAAATCCTCCAATCAAAAGACATAGGGATGGGACCATAAAAGACCCCGAATAGCAAAGGCAATCTTGAGAAATAAGAACAAAGTGGGAGGTATAACAATACCTGACTTCAAATTATACTACAAGGCTACAGTAATCAAAACAGCATGGTACTGGCATAAAAACAGACACATAGATCAATGGAACAGAATAGAGAGTCCAGAAATAAATCCACGCCTATATGGCCATTTAATCTACGACAATGGAAGCAAGAATGTACGATGGAGTAATGACAGTCTATTCAATAAATGGTGCTGGGAAACCTGGACAGACACATGCAAAAAAATGAAGTTGGACCACCTCCTTACACCATATACAAAAATAAATTCAAAATGGCTTAAAGACTTAAATGTAAGATCTGAAACCATAAAATACCTAGAAGAAAATATAGGAAGAAACTTCTCAGACATTACCCGGAGTAAGATTTTTACTGATATATACCCTCGCTCGAGGGAACTAAGAGAAAAAATAAACATGTGGGATTATATCAAACTAAAAAGTTTTTTCACAGCAAAGGAAACCATCAATAAAACAAGAAGGGATCCTACTGAATGGGAAAAGATATTTGCCAATGATATATCTGATAAGGGATTAATATCACAAATCTATGGAAAACTCACTCAACTCAACTCCAAAAAAACAAACGATCCAATTAAAAAATGGGCAGAGGACTTGAAGAGACATTTTTCTAAAAAGGACATACAGATGGCAAACAGACATATGAAGAAATGCTCAACTTCACTAACCATCAGAGAAATGCAAATAAAAACCACAATGAGATACCACCTCACCCCAGTCAAAATGGCTATCATCAATAAATCAACAAACAACAAGTGCTGGCGCGGATGTGGAGAAAAGGGAACGCTTGTGCACTGTTGGTGGGATTGCAGACTGGTGCAGCCGCTATGGAAAACAGTATGGAGGTATCTCAAAAATCTGAAAATGGAACTACCTTATGATCCAGTAATTCCACTCCTAGGTATCTATCCGGAGAAATCCAAAACTTCAATTCAAAAATCTTTATGCACTCCTATGTTTATTGCAGCACTATACACAATAGCTAAGACATGGAAACAACCAAAATGCCCATCGGTAGATGACTGGATTAAGAAACTGTGGTACATTTATACAATGGAGTATTATGCAGCCATAAAGAAGAAAGAAATCTTACCATTTGCAACAACATGGATGGATCTAGAGAACATTATATTAAGTGAAATAAGTCAGACAGAGAAAGATAAGTACCATATGATCTCACTTATTTGCGGATATTAAAGAAAAGAATAAGTGAATGAACTAATCAGAAACAGTTTGGGAGACAATGAGGAAAAACTGAGGGTTGCTAGATGGGCGGGAGGGGTGGGGGGTGGGGGGAGGGGGAGGGGATTGGAGGGCAGTCGGTGACCACAGGATGGCCACGGGGTTTGAAAATTAATCTGGGGAACGTAATTTGGTGGTTACCAGAGCGTAAGGGGGTTGGGGGGTGGGGGATGAGGGTGAGGGGGATCAAATGTATGGTGATGGAAGGGGAGCTGACTCTGGGTGGTGAATACACAGTGTGATTTATGGATGATGTGATACAGAATTGCACACCTGAAATCTATGTAATTTTACTAACAATTGTCACCCCAATAAATTAAAAATAAATTAATAAAAAAAAAAGAGCTCAACAAATATTTTATAATGACAAAAAAAAAAGACATAGGGTAGTTGAATGAATAAGAAAACAAGATCCATGTATATTTTGTCTATAAGAGTTTCATCTCAGATTGAAAGACACAGACAGACTAAAAGTAAAGGGATGGAGAAAAGATATACCATGCAAATGGAAATGAGAAAAGTGCTCAGGCAGCAATATTTATATCAGACAAAATAAACCTTAAAATTAACACTATAAAAAGAGACAAAAAAGGGCATTAAATAATAATAAAGTGGTCAATACAAGAGGACATCATCCTAGTAAATATTTATGCTCCCAACATAGGAGCACCTAAATATATAAAGCAAATATTGACCTACATAAAGGCAGAGATCAACAGTAACACAATCACATCCCACTAACATCAATGGGTAGATCTTCCAGACAGAAAATTGGCACAGAAACAGCAGCCTTAAATGACATACTAGACCAGAATATACATTTTTTTCAAGAGCACATGGAACTTTTCCAAGAAAAAACACATGTCAGACCACAAAATAAGTCTCAATAAATTTAAGAAGATTGAAATCATATCAAAAGTCTTCTTTGACAACAATGGTATGAAACTAGAAATCAATTACAAGAAAAAAATACTGAAAAACACACAAATACATGGAGGCTAAATAACATACTACTAAATACATACTAAATACATACTACTAAATACAGAACATTGAGATCAAGGAAGAAATCAAAAGCTACCTTGAGACAAATAAAATGAAATCACAATGATCCAAAATCTATAAAACACAGTGAAAGCAATCCTAGGAGGGAAATTCATAGCAATGCAGGCCTACCTAAAGAAGCAAGAAAAATCTCAAATAAAGAGTCTAACTTCACAAGAAAGGGAACTGGAGAAAGAGAAGCAAACAAAGCCCAAAGTGAGTACAAAGAAGGGAATAATAAAGATCAGAGCAGATAGAGACTAGAAAAACAGTACAAAGAATCAATGAAACCAAGAGCTGGTATTCTTGGAAAGATAAACAAAATTGAAAAACCTTTAACCACACTCATTAAAAAAAAAAGAGAGAGAGAGAGAAAGAGAAAGAGAGAGAGGACCAAAATAGATAAAAATCAGAAATGAAAGAGAAGTGACAAGAGACACCACAGAAATATAAAAAAAATTAAGAAAATGCTAGGAACACCTATATGTCAAAAAATTGGACAACCTGGAAAGAGGGGATAAAGTCCTAGAAGCATACAATCTTCCAAAGCTGAATCAAGAAGAAACACAAAATCTGAACAGACCAATTACTACCAAAGAAATTGAATCAGTATTCAACAAGCTCCCAACAAACAAGAGTTCTGGGCCAGATAGCTGCACAGAAGAATTTTACCAAACATTCAAAAAAGAATTTACACCTATTCTCCTCAAACTAGTCCAAAAAATCCTGGGGGAGGGAAGGCTCCCAAGCTCATTTTATGAGGCCACTATTACGCTGATTCCAAAATCAGACAAACACATTACAAAAAAAAAAAAAAGAAAATTAGGCAATATATCTAATGAACATAGATGGAAAACCTCAACAAAATACTAGCAAAACGAATTCAGCAATACATTAAAAACATTATACACCACGATCAAGTGGGATTCATTCCTGGTATGCAATGTTGGTTCAATATCTACAAATCAATTAATGTGATACACCACATAAACAAAATGAAAAATAAAAATCATATGGTCATATCAATAGATGCAGAAAAGCACTTGACAAAATCCAGCATCCATTAATGATAAAATCTCTTAGCAGAAGGGGGAATAGAGGGAACACATCTTAACACAATGAAAGCCATATATGACAAACCCACAGTTAATATCATAGTCAACGGAGAGAAGCTAAAAGAATTCCCCTTCATATCAGGAAAAAGACAAGGATGCCCCTTTTCACCACTTTTATTCAACATAGTACTGGAAGTCCTAGCCTCAGCAATCAGACAAGAAAAAGAAATAAAAGTAATCCAAATGTAAAGGAAAGAAGTAAAACTGGCATTATTTGCAGATGACCAATAATATATAGAGAGAACCCCCAAATAGTCTATGAAAAAATACTCTTAGAACTGATAAATGAATTTAGTAAAGTAGCAGGATACAAAATTAATATTCAGATATCAGTTGCATTTTTAAACACCAAAGTGAACTATCAGAAAGAGAAATTAAGAAAAAAAAAACCCTCCTATAACCACAGCAAAAAAATTACTTAGGAATAAATTTAATGAAGAAAGTTAAAGACCTATACTCAGAAAATTATAAGATATGAAGAGACAAATTAAAGAAGATACAAATCAATGGAAACATATAGAATGCTCATGGATACAAAGAAATAATATAGTTAAAATGTCCACACTACTCAAAGCAATCTGTAGATTCAATGTAATCCCTATGAAAATACCAATGACATTTCTCACAAAACTTGAATAAATAATCCAAAAATTTATAGAAAATTATAAAAAATCCCAAATAGCCATGAAAATCCTGAGGAAGAACAAGGCTGGAGGTATCACGCTGCCTGATATCAAATTATACTACAAGGACATAGTAATAAAAAAACATGGTATTAGCATAAAAACAGACACATAGATCAATGGAACAGAATAGAGAGCCCAAAAATAAATCCATGCACATATGGTCATTTAATCTATGACAAAGGAAGCAAGAATTTAAACTGGGGTAAAGACAGTCTTATAAATGATGCTGGGAAAACGGGACAGATACTTGCAAAAAAAATGAAACTGGACCACATTTTTTTTTTTTAAATTAAAGTATATTGGGGTGACAATTGTTAGTAAAGTTACAGGTTTCAGGTGTACAATTCTGTAATACATCATCTATATATCACATTGTGTGTTCACCACCCAGAGTCAGTTCTCTTTCCATCACCATATATTTGATCCCTTTTACCCTCATCTACCCATTCCCTCCCCACTTACCCTCTGGTAACCACTAAACTATTGGACCACCTTCTTACTCAATATGCTAGAATAAACTCAAAATGAATTAAAGACTTTATGTAAATCTGGACACCATAAAACTCCTAGAAGAAAATATAGGAAGTAAAGTTTCAGACATTATCTTTAGTAATATTTTTACTGATATATCTCCTTGGGTAAGAGAAAAATATAAGAAAATGGGACTATATCAAACTAATTTTTTTTTCCCCCAGCGGAGGAAGCCATCAACAAAATGAAAAGACACCCTACTAAATGGGAGAAGATTTTTGCCAATGATACATCTGATAAGGGATTAATATCCAAAATTAATTTAAAAAAACTCATACAATTCAACACACACACACACACACACACACACACACACACACACACACACACACACACACTTCAATTTAAAAATGGGCAGAGGACCTGAACAGACATATCTCCAAAGAGGACATACAGACGGCCAATAGACTTATGAAAAGATGCTCAACATCACTAATCAACAAAGAAATGTAAATTAAAACCACAAAGAGATACCACCTCATTCCTGTCAGAATGGCTATCATCAGTAAATCAACAAGCGACAAGTGTTGTGAGGATGTGGAGAAAAGGGAACCTTCATGCACTGTTGCTGAAATTTCAAATTGGTGCAGCCGCTATGGAAAGCAGTGTGTGGTTCCTCAAAAAATTAAAAACATGATTATCTTATGACCCAGCGACTCCACTCCTGGTTATTTATCCAAAGAAATTCAAAATATTCAAAAAAATGTACGTACCCCTATGTTTTCTGCTGCACTATTCACAATAGCCAAGGTATGGAAAAAACAAAAATGTTCAAAAATAGATGATTGGATAAAGAAATTGTGGTACATTTATACAATGGAGTATTACTCTACCATAAAATAGAATGAAATCTTACCATTTTCAACAGCATGGATGGACCTAGAGGATGTAATGCTAAGTGAAATTAGTCAGACTAAGAAAGACAAATACCATATGATCACACTTATATGTGGAATCTAAAGAAGAGAATAAACAAACAAACAAAATAGAAATAGTCATAGATACATAAAACAAACTGATGGTTGCCAGACTGAAGGGGATATTTGGTGGGCTGAGTGAGAAAGGTGAAGGGATTAGGAAGCAGAAATTTGCAGTGAAAATATAGTTATGGGGATGTGAAATACAGTATGGAGAATATAGCCAATAATGTTGTAAAAACTATGTATGGTGTCAAATGGGCACTAGACATATCGGAGGGAATCACTTCATAAATTACATAAATGCCTAACCACTGCACTGTACATATGAAAGTAACATAAAATAATATCGAATGTCAACTATAATTTTAATAAATGAGGCCTGACAACTAAGTTTGAGAACTTGCCACTGTGCACTTACATTGACATCACTGTACAAACAGTTCAGTAAGGTTTCATTACCTTGGTATATCAGTGTCTCACAGCTGTGTTCGTGTTGATGTGTGATGGTGTCTTGCTGAGTGCCATTCATTATTGTTGTTACATGTTTTTGTGTGCCATAACAAGAATGTCTGAGCTTCAATTAGAGCAACAAACAAACATTCAATTTCTTGTTAAACTTGGCAAGAGTGGAAATGAAATCAGGGACATGTTAGTACAAGTTTATGGGGATAATGTAATGAAGAAAATGGCAGTGTACAAAATGGATTAAACATTCTTCCAAGGGGAGAGAATGTGTCACTGATGAAGAGAGGTCAGGGCAGCCAGTAACAAGCAGGACTAATGAAAACACTGCAAACATTTGTCAAATTGTGTATCAAAATTGTTGGCTGACTGTGAAATGCATAGCAGACCAAGTAAACATCAATAGAGAAACAGGAACATCTTAACTGAGAATCTTGGCCTGAGAAACGTGTGTGCAAAAATGGTCCCGAAGGAGTTCACCGATGAACAAAAGCAAAGGAGAATTGAAGTTTGCCAAGATCTTTTGGAAAGTCAAGACGATGTTTTGGGCCGTGCTATCACTGGTGATGAAACATGGGTATACTAATACGATGCTGAAACAAAGGATCAAAATGTAAAATGTAAGTCAGCCAATTTTCCATGATCAAAATGTTCTGTTAGTCCAAATCAAGACTCAAAACAATGTTGCTAAACTTTTTTGATATCAGATGGATCATTCATTAGGAATTTATACCAACTGGACAAACAGTTAACCAAATTTACTATTTGGAAGTGCTGAAAAGGCTGTGTGAAAAAGTTATACGAAAATGACCTGAACTTTTCGCCAACAATTCATGGCTCTTGCATCATGACAATGCACCAGCTCACATGGCACTGTCTCTAAGACAGTTTTTAGCAAGTAAACAAATAACTGTATTGGAACACCCTCCCTACTCACCTGATCTGGCCCCAGTGACTTCTTTCTTTATCCGAAGATAAAGGAAATATTGAAAGGAAGACATTTTGATGACATTCAGGACATCAAAGGTAATACAACAGCTCTGATAGCCATTCAAGAAAGAGTTCCAAAATTGCTTTGAAGGGTGGATTAGACGCTGGTGTCAGCATAGCTTCCCAAGGGGAGTATTTCAAAGGTGACTATAGTGATATTCAGCAATGAGGAATGTAGCACTTTTTCTAGGATGAGTTCATGAACTTAATTGTCCAACCTTGTATATAGAGTGCCAAAAATGTGTACACATTTTAAGAAAGGAAAAAACTGTGTTAAAATTGTAATACTCAGTATATACCAATAAAAAAAGATGAATACAAGTCATGTTTGACTTCTGAAATTGCAAGAGGTGCTCAAAGTGGTTACCATCATTGTCAAGACACTTCTGATTATGGTGAACTAGTACTTGAGCAACATTGACCAAAGTGTCCACTTGTATCACTGCTCATGCCATTTCAATTTCTTCCTGAAGTACCTACAGTGTAGCCAGTTTTCTGTGGTACAACACATCTTTTAAGGTCCCCCACAGGTAGTAGTCAAAGGATGTTAAGTCTGCAGAACATGGGGGAAACTCACTGTACCTCTTTGTCCTATCCATTGTCCTGGAAAATTCTCATCAAGGTAAACTCTCATGTCTCGGTGGAAATGCAGTGGAGCTCCATCTTGTTGAAAGTAAAATCAATCATTCCCAAAAAGTGTACGAATTTCAGGTAAAACGGATGTGCATAGTATGTCTAGGTATACTTGACCAGTAATGGTAACTTCAAGAAAGAATGGTCCAATTAGTCACTTTAATGACAGTTCACACCAGGCCCTGTAAATTGATTTCTTTATCCACATGAATATGTGGACTTTCTGGAGCCCAATACACACAATTATGTCAATACACTGTTTTGTTCAGTTTAAACTGTGCTTCATCAGACCAAACCATTTTCCCCACAAACTCCTCATCTTCTCATGCCATGTTTTGGAACCACTTACAATAATGCACCCTTCAATCAGGGTCGTCTTCATTCAGTGCATGTAATAATGTTGGGATGAAGACTTTCCCTTTTGCTGTTTTAAGAATTCATCATACCCTTGTTCTGCTAACTCCTGTCTCACATGCGCATTGTTTGGTAGACTTCTGTGGTGAGCGTCCAAACTGTTCCAACACCATAGCCGAAGAAGCAGGATTTGTTGCTGTGCAAGACCTCCCAGATCTTCCCTTGTGCACGTCACACACAGTACCGTGTCGCAAACTGATCACAAATGCATGCAATTGTTAGGTGTGTTGGAGAATCTGTCTCATACTCACACCTCCATTGTTGTACTTCCACAATGTTCTTGAATTTCAAATACCACTTCAAAAAGGTCTTGTGCTCCTCCGAAGGCAACTGTGCTTCCGCCATTTTCTTTGACTGTCCTGCTTCTCACATGGTGATGCTAGCATTCATCTGATTAATGCCATCTTTTGAGCAACATCATACTACCCTAATACCATCCCATACTACCACTGCTACCCTAATTCAATTCAACTTTGAAAAGTAATACATAGATAACATCTCTTAAAATCCATATACATTTTTTTTGGATATATATATGTATATATATATACATATATATATATACACACACATATATATCTCCAAGAGATGTTATCTATGTATTACTATATATATGTATATATGTATATATATGTATATGTATATATGTATATATATGTGTATATATATCTATACATATGTATATATGTGTGTATATATGTATGTGTGTGTGTGTGTGTGTATATATATATATATATATATATAGTCACAGGATATAAAACAACTGGCCTATCCTCCTGTGATCTTGTGTTCTCAAAGTTCTTAGAAAGAATTTGCTCTGTATTTTGTTCACCTTGGAGAAAGCTCTTCTAGGATTCAATATGAACTATGGTATGAGCCCTACTAACAAATATTTAATGTTATGTAGTTCTAGACACCACCTCAAAATTAATTTAAATCGATGAGGTCCACATTGATTGGGTGCCTATTAGGTGTCAAGAACCAGTCTAGGTTTTGAGGACAGTAAAGTGAGCAAGACACAATCACTGCCTATAAGGAATTCATGATCTAGTTTGAGACTCACAAATATAAATAAGTAACTTTAATACAGCTAGACTGCCCTGAATGCTATAAAAAAGACCACAAAAAATTCCATGAGAAGCTACAATCGGCCAATGAGAACTTGCCAGGGGTCCTACCGTATTTCCCCAAAAATAAGACCTACTGCGAAAATAAGACCCAGTTAAGATCATCAGCCAGATGGATGCATTTAGTACGTTTTGATGATGTTCCAGAAGAAGATGACATGACTGTATTTGAATAAATATAGATTGTTGTACATGAAAAAATAAGACATCTCCTGAAAATATGCCCTACTGCAACTTTTGGAGCAAAAACTAATATAAGACAGTTTTATTTTCATAGAAACATGGTAGCAGCAAAGGAAAATGAAAGAAAGTGGAGATGAAAAGGCATCCAAAAAGGCCTAATCTGGCTGCACAATACTGCCTCCCACCCTCGCCCAGGGGAAGACAGTAGGTGTCCCACTGGGTGGGTCCAGGAGTCTTAGGCCTGAGGCTTGTGCAACAAGGGAAAGGATTTTTTACAAAAAAAGAGAAAACAATATTATAAATACAAAAGCTGTTTTATAACAGTAAGCATTTCTAGAATGATAAATTACAACATACTACCAATTTAAAAAAACTGACCAAGAAATCACACAAAATCTAGAAAAATAACATACTGCTTAAATTAATCAAATGTCTGGCATGCTTCTATAATTCCTTTTTTACTACATTTTTGTGGGAGTTTGGCTGAATAGTATTTAATATGTCATGATGATTTCATGACATAATTTTCTATAACAAGGACAGAAAGATAGTCCAGTCCCTCCTCTAGAATGGTTGCTTGCTTGCTTGCTTGATTGATTGATTTATAAAGTTTAATAAACTCAGTACTACTAACATTGTGTACCATTTTAGTATTATTGTCAGGTTAGGGGAAGTCTCTCTCACTTTTCTGTGGCACTTGAACACCAGTTCTCCTACACACTGAGTTGTCTTCAGTAACATGTGAGTTGATGGTGCACACTAACTATTTTGTCACCGATATCTTTGTTTAGCAATGTATTGTTTTATGTTGTCTTTGTTGATAGTGACATTTCTAGTCAAGTCAAAAAGAAGTTTATGCTTTTTCTCCAATGTGTTCATATGTTCCACTCCTCTTTAAATCCAAGGGTTTATTTATCATTTGTATTAGACATGTACTTCTTAACTGAACACTTAAACAGCTGCAAACCACGTAAATATATACTACTAAATAAAAACTAAAGGGAGTGAATTCCAACTTCCCATGATGCCCTTGGCAGCACCAACCCCTCAGCATGTGAGGGAAGTATGCTGAAGGAGAAGGTTAAGGAGAAAGTCAGGTTTGGAGGGGCCCTAATGTTCATGTTTGTCCCTTTCATCATAAATTCTTCTGTCTCCACTACCCACTGTGCCATCCTGAGCAAGTTACTTAAACTCACTGTACCCCAGTATTCTCTAACACGAGGATAACGTTCAAATTTACAGAATGCTGTGAGAGTTAAGTGAGATCAATGCATGTAAAATCTCCTAGATTGGTTTTTGGCCCATCAAATAAATACTAACTAGCTCCTGCCCTCAACTAAGTCTTCTAGCAATTTAATCAGGGTTTTCAAATAAGCTTATTATTTTTCTTGGGCTGACTACCCTGGGAGAAACATTTTGCAGTTCAGGATTTGTTCTGCTGCTGTGGGAGCAATGCCTGGCTTTGTCTCCCAGAAGCCCCCTGTTAATCCAGCTGTCCTGGAGCTTGGCCGAAGGACTCTCCAGATGCCACAACCTTAATATGACACTCTCTAACATCAAGAGGGACTGCTGGGACCAGATTTGGAAGAGGAGCCCCTGCTGAATCTAAAGAGCATGGAACTGCCCACACTGTGAAATGATTTAAGACTGAGCACACTCTGGGATTCAAGATGTAGCTTGGCAACTTCTGGGCAAAACTGGTGCTTCCTGAAGAGTGGATCTTTGTCCTGTTCACCATCTGCCATCTCCAGCAAGGGAAGAGGGTCAGGGTGGAGAGCAGAGAGTAGTGAAGTTTTGAAGTGATTTAACAGCAGCTGTTTGCTTAGGAAAGCTTTCCATGATATTATCTCACAATAACTCACAAAAGCCCATGAATTAGCCAGACAGGTTTCATTATTCCTGTTTCACAGAACTAGGAAGATGAGGCTCCAGGAAGGTAAGGGACCAGATGCATGGCATAGAGCTGGGGGTGGAGGCCAGGTGGGTGAGGGAAGTGGCAGAGTCGGGATTCAAATCCCCGTTAGCCTGTTAGCCCACCTCTGCGACCTCACCTTTCTCTCTTCCCTCACTAGAACTCCTCCCCCTGCTACACTGACTGACTCCCTGTGGGGACAGAGCCCCAAAAAGCAGTTTCCAGGCTCTCAGCCTCACATAGAAAGGTGCTGGCTCAGGTAGTAAATGGCCATCGACTGTGATCAAATGGCCATCAGCTGTGGCTAGTTGGCCGTCAGCTGTAACCAGTGAGCCATTGGCCACTAATATAACTGCCGTGGCTAGGCTAGCAGAAAAAATGGGCATAGCAAGAAGATGGTGGCTGAGCCTGCAAGCGGCACAGTGAGGGTTGAGAATTGTGTTGCTCCTGTTTCCTGTGTCTCCAACCCAGCCGCCAGTGAGGGTATAGTGGTATGACTCCCCTACCTATGGCTCCGTGGGTGTTCCTTTTTGGCCTCACCATGTCCTCCGTTCTTATGTGGGGAGTGGGACCAGAGACCCCGCCTGACACCCTGCACGACACTCCCTGTACACTGAAACATGGAAACAATATTTTCTTCAATTCTCAAGTGGTCCCCAAACCGTCAGTGCCAACATCACCTAGAAATGCAAATTATCAGGTCTCACCTCAGACCCACTAAATAAAACACCTTGACACGGGACCCAATAGTCTGTGGATTAACAAGCCCTCCAGGTGATTCTGGTACATGCTAAATTTTGAGAAGTACTGCTACAATTTAAGCAAAACCTCATTTCCTACAAGGTGTGACAGGGAAGAGTACCTAAGACATTGGGCTAAGCTGCACCACTCAGTGCCTCACCCTCTTCAGATCCCCTTCATCCTGGAATTCTGTTGTGTTGATTCCGGCATCCACCAGCTTGTTGGCCCCCAAGAATATGCTTATCATTGTGTATGTTTGGGTGGCTCAGGTATAAACAAACCCTCCTGTCTTTGCTTTCCACTAGCACAGCTGCAATACACTGAGACTTTCAGAAATATCCTTCCTTAATTGGTAATGAAGAATAACAGAGAAACTGGTAGAGAAACTAAACAGGGCACAACGACAAGAGGAAACAAACTACTTTATCATCTATGTAACTCTGGTCTGCTCAGTTCAGATACAGGGTGCTGGTCTGAAACTTTAGAGCTCTACCCTTTCCCTATCCTTTCTTTGCCCTCCTCCTTCTGAAGTGGGAGGGTAGGACATTGGTAACTGCCCTCAGTCTTCCTGGAAAAGGCCATGGGCAGAAGTGAGTGCACTGAGACACTCCCATCTCTTGAGATCAGGAAAAGAGCAATCTCGTCACTTAATGCCTTTTCCCCTCCACTCCACAGGTGGCCTGTGGGTCATTTCCTCACTGAAGCCTTCTGTTTCTGCCTTCACATATTCATGCACATCATTACCAAAATTGCCCCTGCTGTTTAGCTAAGTCCTACCCCTGCTCCCACCACCAGCACAATCTCTCTTCTTCCATGAAGCCTCCTGCATGAACTCATCGGCCAATGAAACCTTACTATGTCTATTATTTAAGGGTCAGCATTTGATAGTTGGCACCTGTTGCCACTGGTGCCTAATTATCCTGTGTGCATAAGCTCTGTTTTCCTCAGTTGGGTGGCAAAGTTATTGTGGGCAATACTTGTATCTTATTTTTGTTTGTATTCCTTGAAGAGTCTAGTGGGATAACTTTCAGTTATGACTGCAAGTTAGGATCACCAGGGGGAGCTGTTAAGAAATATTATTGCCGGTAATATAGCCATGGTTGTTCTGAGTCAATCGATCAAGGGTGACATATAAGATGTGTACTTTAACTAACAGGCTAGAGAATCACCGCTGGCATCTCGGACAGATAATTGAGTATTAATGAATATCTACAGCCACTGCTTCTAACAATAATGATGAAGACCACCACATATCAGAACTCTGATCTGGGCATCCACACAAGCAAATATTGCAAGGGTAAAAACCTAAGGCTGAGTGATGACAAAATGACCCTCGGTCCCACCTTGCATAGTGGAGAACTGGCAATGCTCTTTCGGTGCTGATGGAATCAGAAGAGATGGGGGTGGTGCCTTGCTTAGTTAGGTCTCCAACAGGCTTTCCTCATTGGGGTTGCCCTTGGCAACCACTTTCAGTGCATTCAGGCACTTGGGAGGTCATGCTGTTCAAGATCAATCTCTAATTCTGAAGTGAAGATTCTTAGTTTGGGGAAAAGAATCTGTAGCAGAAAGCTCAGATTACTTAGCTTGTGAGAGAAAACTAAGGGAGCATTTCCTATGTAAGCTTCAAAAAATGAAGGACTATTCTTTTAATTAAGAACAATGTCTTCTAAAGGCTACAGGGCCAACACCAACAACAATCAAATTTGTGCAGTGATCTCTTTCTAAATTATTTCTCAGCCAGAAACTAGAATTAATTCTTCCAACACTGAAATGTAGGTTCTGGCCCTACTTTTACAAACGAAAAATCTGTATTTTGACTGAATGTAAGTAGGAAATCACATAACTGAAAAATCCTTTGACTTGGCCTATTCTTCTCTTTTCTCTGTATCACATCATTACAAGATTATAGCAGAAGGCAGTTAGGCCAGATAGGAATGTGTAACTACAGGAAAAAATAATGCTCTATACTTTATGTACACTTTTACAAAAGAGGAAATCTCTTCTCTTTGGGAAGGATATGTTGACATTTTTCTTCTCACAAAATGAAGGCTGATCATGTGACCTCCAGTCTCTCTCTGCCTTGTGACACTCTCGTTGACATGGTCTTGATGATGGAAATTCCCAAAATTCTGGAATTGTCCAGAGTGACGATCAGCACAGAATAACTGATGCTGGGGAGTAGATCATCCGAAAGCTCATGGATGCTCTGCCACCTAGAGCACTGCTGTCTCTCCCCCACTGCGTTCACCTAATGTCCTTGTGATGTATTTTTTTCATGCAGCTGATACAAACATATTTGTACATGAAAGAAGACACTGCAGATAAATTCCATAGCTGTACTTTGTTCCCTCTCCTTCCTGGAGAGGAGTAATTACTCCATTACTTCCTGGAGTAATGACGAGGTGTTACTCCATATACTGACTCTCTGAGAGGAGCCAATTTAGCCACCCGATGTGAGCCCTTATGCAGAAATTGATCATCCCAATGTTTTATCTAAACCTTGGCCTGGTAATTCACTAATGGGACTCATAGCTTGAAGCTCACCCACAGTTATCAAATATCACTTCTCCCTACACACACACACACACACACACACACACACATCATGCATTCACCCCTTCCATTTACTGTTCATCTTCCTCCTTCTTTGACAAGTTTCCCTGTCTCCAAACTTACCTGGTTCACCCATGCACTGATGCCTGAAGCTCAGTTCTGACTAGATCACCTCTCTTTTATGATTCCCTGTTGCTTACAGAATAAATTCCATTATTCAAGGTCTTCCATGACCTGCCCCAGTCTAGATGCAGCCTGGGACAGGGGCTGAGGGTGCAGGTTCTGAAACAATTCTACCAAGCGTTGAATCCCAGATCTACATTTACTAGCCATCAACCCTGAGCAGGTTTCTTATTTGTGCAAGGTTCCCATCTATGAAATGACCTATCATAGAATGCAATTGTTAGAATTCCAAGAAGCATAACATATGAAGCACTTAGGTTAGTGCTAGTATGTAATAAACACAAAGTAAATATTATACATAATTATAAGTATTATTATGATCCCCTTCACCCTAACTATGCACCTACTACAACCTTTTTATGTTACTCATTCCAGGCCAATAACATACTGGGTCTCCCCATGGCCAACCTGTCACACCTGGGACCACAGCTTTGCCCACATTGTGTCTTCACCTGGAATGCTTGTTGAATGCACATTCACATCCAACTAAAAAAGGAAAACTTAGTTTTATCCTGGATCTAGCCCCAAATGATTAGTGGGTGCTGTCTAGAGAAAAGAAGTGGGGTGAGAGTCAGTGGCTTTGTCATGAGTCAGGATTAGGCTGAGAGGAATGTTGATGGCTGCTGGGGGCCCTGGATGGACATGACAACACAGGCGCCGTGCACCTGCCAAGCCTGACCATGTATTCACTGTCTATGAGAGGTGAAACTCAATCAGCCCATCTCAGAGCATGTGCTCACACCCTCACGACTGAGACAGCCTTAGAGCTGAAGCTCTCTTGTTCTTGGGATACTTGGTATTTCCACTTTGTAGTTAGTACCGTGTTTCCCTGAAAATAAGACCGAGCCAGACAATCAGCTCTAATGAGACTTTTGGGGCAAAAATTAATATAAGACCTGGTCTTATTTTAACATAATATAAGACCGGGTCATTAATATAATATAATATAATATAATTAATATAATACAATGTAATTAACATAAAATAATATAATACTGGATCTGATATTAATTTTTGTTCCAAAAGACACATTAGAGCTTATTGTCTGGCTAGGTCTTATTTTGGGGGAAACACGGTATTAATTGAGTCCTTCCCTTCTGTGCTGAAGTAACTCAGGGGCAGACTTCATGGCTTTTAACAAAAGTTACTATTTATGGAGTGTCCAGTATGTGCCATGTGGTATACTGAATATTTTTAGCATGTTATGTCTAAGCCTCCTAAAATTATCCACGTTTTACAGGTGCAAATAGTCAGAAAAAAAGTAAGTTTGCCATGCTCGCATGGTGGTAAATTTTGAGGCTAGTGTCTAAATCCATATCCTTCTAATTTCAAATCCTCTATTGTTTCCACCACCATTCACTCCAATGTGGATCTTTCTTCCACAGTCTCATTTGATAATAGCAGCACAGATTTAAATGGGGCTTACTCTGTTCCACATACTCTTTTCAACGATTCACACACATTAAATACACTGCTTACAACAGTCCTTCTATAGGTGAGGAAACTGAGACACACACAGGTTAATTCATTTGCCCAAAGCCCTCAGCTAGAAAATAAGAATTTGTACCAGGCAATTTTTGTTTGGGGCACACACTAAGCCACTGGCAGCAATGGATTGCTGAAGACTCAGGTAGCACCTCCTCAGCAAAGACTTTAGCATCATTAGACCATTTGAGGGGGCTGGGGTTTCACACAGGGTTTCTTAGCATCCATGAAGCTCACCATGCCCCCCCACACAGTCCCATGCACAAATATAGTAGTCATGCACAGTATCTTCCAGGCCCCTCAGTTCCTCCTGCTTTACCTGTGAATGCTCAGTGCTTTACAGGATATAGATTTGTGTCCCTGAAAATCCACTGTTTTTGCCGCATACTGGAGCAGCCTAGTTTTAAAATCCCTGTTTTTTCTTGATCGTAAAGTCAGATACCCACAGTTATGAGGGCTTTACCATCCCTGATCACAGGACTTGGTTCCAAACCCAGAGGCAGACAGCAGCCCTGGACATTTCCTGCTGGCCCGGGTATTGAAACTCACAGAAGGCACAATTGCAGTGAATCTCTTGGGGTTGCTCAAGCCACTCAAAAAGATGAACTTTTTTTGTCTTAGGAACAAAGATGAACCAGTGAAGATTTCAAGCAAGGTAGGTGTAGTAGGCAGAACAATGGCCCCCAATGAGGCTCATGCCCAAATCCCCAGAACCTGTTGTTTTAGATGGGACATTGCAGATGCAATTACTACTAAAAACCTTAAAGTGAGGAATTATTTTAGATTATTCAGCTGACGGCACAACATAATCACGTGAAAGTGGAAGAAGATGGCAGAAGAGTGGGTCAGAGAGATACAACAATGGAAGAAGGGACAGAAGAGTTTTGTGTATGGGTATAAGATCTTTGTCTTCTTTCTTCTCTTATCCCTTTATCATGTGACATAGATGTATTGACTTATTTCATGGTATTTAAGTATTGCTAATTTTATATCATATATTTATGTAATGGGGTATCAGGAAGAGTAAACATCACCCAAAGACTTTGTATCTTCTTCTGGGGAAAGGACTAATGCAATTTTGTTTGTATTCAAAATAGTTGTATCATGTTAGGCGCAATTATGACCTCGCTACTGTCTCTTGTTGGAGATTACCATGGTTTACAGACATGTATATGGGTGCCAAATTGACAAGCTTTGAACTTACGATGATTACTTTTATGTGTTAACTAGGCTGGGCCACGGTGCCCAGATATTTAGTAAAGCATTATTCTGGATATTTCTGTGAAGTTATTCTTTTCAGATGAGATTAACATTTAAATCAATGGATGTTGTATAAAGAAGATAATCCCCCATAGCGTGAGTGAGCCTTATTCAATCAGTTGAAGGCCTAACTAGAACAAACACTGACCTCCTCCAACCAAGAGGGAATTCTGCAGCAGAGGCTTTTGAACTTGAACTTCAACATCAATTCTTTCCTGAGTCTCTAGCCTGCCAGTCTCCCCCATCAGATGTTGGATTCACCAACCCCCCACAATTGTGTGAGCCAATTTCTTTTCTGCTGCCAATATTCTATTGGCCAAGACTCAGCTGCATGTCTACAGGACATTTCAAGGGAAAATGGGAGTGCAGTTTTGCTTTGTGTCAAAAAGGATGAAGCATCAGTTTGGTGAACAGCTAGTCAACCCGTGTCACTTCTAGTAACTGGAGGTACATTTACAAGACAACTGGTCTACCCTCCTATGATCCTGGGTTCTCAAAGTCTTTAGAAGGAAGTTGTTCTGTACTTCGTTCACCTTAGAGAAAGCTCTGCTAGAGAGCAAACTGAACTAGGATATGAGCCCTACTGACAAATATTTAGTCTTACATAGTTCTGGACATCTCCTCAGAGTCAATTTAGATTGATGACCCTGGGTGAAAGGGACTCAACCTACCATTGCTGGCTTTGGAAAAGCAGGAAGAGGCTGTAAGCCAAGGTATTCAGGTAGCCTCTAGGAATTGGGGTGATCCTCAGTAGACAGCCACTAAGGGAACGGGGACCTCAGATCTACAACACTGAACAAATTTCTGCCAACAATCCCAGAGCCCCCAGAAAGGAAGGCAGCCTTACTGACATCTTGACTATAACCTAGTGAGACCCATGTCATATTTCTGACTACAGAACTGTAGGACAATTTGTATTGTTTGAAGCCATTCTGTTTGTGGTAACATGTTACAGCAGCTGTAGAAAACTAATAGAGTGGGTGGGTAGCATGGCCGACATCTTAGACGGTAACTCTCCTGCAAACAGAGATGCTGACCATTGTATCACAAGGACATCTTCTCCAAGTCAAGCAGGAAATTGTCCTAAATTGGACTTATAATTGTACTGGAGATATTGAGAAATAGATAGCATTCAGAGAAATTTAAAAAGTAAAGAAGCTGGTGAGGGATCAGATATACGGTAAGGAGAAGGATTCAAGGGTGAGCCCTAGGCTTCTGGCTGCTGGTATTTAATGGAGTTGATATAATTGATCCTACTGGAGCAGTAGAAAAGGCAGGTTTCTGGGAAAGGTAGAATCAGAATTCAGCTTATGACACACTGAGTTTGAGGTACCTTTGGGGGAACCTCTCCCTCACTCCCAAACATGTGGCTTGAGTGGAGCTCCTGTCCAGGGCAGGCCCAATGCTCCATCCAAGTCTACTGAAAACTTTTTCTAGATATTTCCTAGATGTTTTGAGATGCAGGAGAGTCAGATTCACTTCTTCTCTCTGAGCCTGAGAAATGCCCAGCAGCCTGTGTTCCGCTGTACGGAAGGTATTTGTCTGAGAGCACAACCCCAACTTTCAGGAGTACAACCAAAAAGTGTGGAAGGTCCTGGTGGCATTCAAGTTCTGGATGAAGTTATTCCTTAAGGCTCAGCCTCACTCTAACCTTTACTGAATTTAGTTACTAAAGATAATAAATAAGAGGTTTTGCTTAGCTGTCATCTTTATTTGGCTTCCAGGGACTCCAGGCCCTTAAACCAAAAACAGGTCTGAAATAGCTATGAACTAAGCAAATCTTCATTCTCCAAGAATGAGGGGAGAGCCATGGCTCAAAAAAGCCTTACTGAAGATGGGAGAGTGGCTGAGAAAGTGGGAACCTGCCCTGGGAAAGGCTCCCTGTGCTCCTGGCTGAGGCGCTCTTTGCAGGGAGCCTGTTCTGCGTTGGAGGCAGGTGACAAGGATCAGCTAAGGAGGGAGAGCAGATATCTGTGATTTTTCTGAGAATGACATAGGTTATTTTGGGAATAGTCCTCTGGGATCTGGAGGTGCCATTGTCACCTACAAAGTAATAAAGCTGTGGGTCTGACACCACTTCTTTTAATCCACTGATTTCTGTTAGTTCTATTGAGTACGTTTTCTGAATCACTCAAGGGAAGGGAAGAGGAGAGACATCCAGCTGTAGGGACCATTCTTCCGCTCCTACGGGAAGAGCCTTCCTGAAGGAATGACTTTATGGCCATGGGCCCCTCTCATCTAGTGGGGTCTTCTTTAGGAAGACTCCAGTGAATAGTGTTCACTGAGGTTCAGACCATGAGTAGAGGTGTGTTTGTGGGGACTACATATAAAACAGGTTAATCCAGAATAATGCTTCTTAATGAAATAGTCATTTCCTCCTGACTATCTGAGCTGACATTACCTTCATATTCATCAAATGACCACATGATCGTTATGGACAGTGTGACCAAAGCTTTTGTACAACACCCACTGTGCCAGGAGTCTCAGTTGACCAGAACATGTATTAGCTCAAACAATCATGATATGCCTGCAGGGAGAATAGCATCATCCTCAGTTTCTGGGTGAAAACCCTGAGGCTCAGAGAGGCCTGTGTCATGATTAAAGTCATTGAACTGGAGAAGCAGAAATTAGACTTAAATGTGGATCTTCTGACTCCAAATTCAGAGGCAGTTGACCTCCTGAGTTCCCATGCATGATACTGTGATTTTAACAGCAGCACTTACTTGTTGGGCATAAATTGGCTTTGCCAGCAGCTAGCATCCCAACACAGCTTCTCCCCAGGCTCCTGTCCTCCCTGGCTCTTGGGAACATGGTTTTTTTCTGGAAGCAGGGGCTGCACCTTTGGATATTCCTCAGCTGGAAAGTCCATGTCATTCCACACGTGGACTTCCTTGGGAAGTGAGGAGGCTACAAGAAGATAGACTGACATCCAAGCAGTGATGCTGGTGACTAAAAGAGACTCACCACCTGTCCTGTGCCCCTTCCTGCCTGCAAGCCTATTCCTGGTGCCCCTGCGATTAACGTTAAGACCCCATTGTCTTCTGGTGCATACTGGAACAGCTTGCCTCTCCTTTCTGGTCCTGCAGTCTCACTCCTAGGCCTCCTTTATTACTCCTGGGTCCTGGCCCTTAGCACAGCACTGGTGAGAGCAAACACATTCCAGGAGTGCTAATCTCATCATCCCGGAAACCTAGGGTTGGAGCTGGCCCAGGAGCAGCAAGGATGGAAAATGTCACTTGCTTTCACCTTGACTAACTCAGTCATGTTGTCTCCAGGCTGATAGAAATGTGGAGACATCGGGGATAGGAGAGCCCAACTCCCTCTGTCCCAGGAAGCCCTCCTCCCTGTTCAGCAAATGAAGTCTGCCTTTCCTTTCTGGCTTTCAAATCTGACCCTTCCCTCTGCTCTCACCTCCCTCCTTTTCCTTTTGCAAACTCACATTTGTCTGTTTCATTTCTACCATCTGAAATTATTATTATTATTATTATTATTATTATTATTATTATTATTATTATTATTTGTATGACCTCCTGTTCTGTTCCTCTCTCTCACTGAGATACCCTTTTTGATCTCTTCTCCCCCTCACCTTCCCCACTTCCTGAACACCATTTTATTCCCTTTTTTTCTTCCTTTTCTATGTGATCTATCTTTTGCTTTCCCCACCTCATGTGCTCTGTCCCTCAGCCGTGATTTTTCCTCCCTCTCAGTTCTATTTTCATCCATCCCTGGTTTACTCCCCATCATTTCATTATCTGTATCCCCACCCCTTCCTCTCTCATCTGAGCAGGAACCCACCCAATGGCATTGTTCTGTCAACCACCTTGAACCCCAGCTCTCCCATGAAGAGAATCTCAGCCTGTTCTGGAATGAAAGACCCCATAGAATGGAAAGAGTAGAGATTTGTTAACCTTGCAAAAATGGACTCTTTTATTTGCCCGAACTTCTCAGTTCTCACCAGTTCTAAACACTACCTCCATGCATCCTGGTTTACTGCCTTGAAAGGAGAAAGAAATCAACACACTTGGGGCTCCTGAACTAAACTAAACTACCATGGGCAGCAATTTGGCAGCATTTGGGTGTGTTCAAAGCCTATCCTCTTGCTACAACAAGATGACTTCGTAGACAAAGAGACACCTGTCCTCAGCGGGTATTCTGCTTCCTCACAGCCTCTTAGCCACATTGGTTTATTTGATCTTTATTTGGAACCATTACGAGACCTTCTCTCTGGACTTGGTAAAGAGCCGCATGTCCTATAGGAAGCACAGCCAGCTTCTCACCCTTAGATTTTTTCTTTTCTTTTTTGTTTTTTTGGTGGGGGCAGGGGGTAGTGGTGGTGGGGATGGGTTGAAAACCATCTACTTTGGGAACTAGAGAATTGTAGACGTTCTGGCACTTTAAAAACTCCTTCCAATTAAGGACATAGATTATGGGCAAATGAGAATTTTTTTAAAGGCTGTGTCCAGTTCTGGCCTGGAAGTGAGGCCACAGTGGACTCATGATGCTGGCTTACCTCAGTCACTCTACACAGATGTCACTATCACTCCTCTGCAAAGCACAGCACCTACACTGTTCTTCCCTGCCTCGGTTCTCCTGCTGGGTGTGTTGTTTGCCTCTGGGGTACATTGTTATATGCTGTTTGCCCCTGGGATACACTGTTACTACTCTCTTGTAGAAATCCAGTAGCAGTCATGTCTTCATTTACAATTCTATTTCTTCCCAAAGGCAGGTTTCTTTGGAAACAAACAAACAAACACATCATTACTAGAGCTAAAGGTAATAGAAAAGATGCAGTAATGTCCTCCAGGATATGGAAATCTTTCTCATTTGGTCCCAAAACAAACAAATTATTTTCCCTCTGGATACTGCTCTGACACCTTAGACCACTTATTTCCATGGGTGTGCCCAAGAAATCAGGATGGAAGACCCCATTCAGGAATGCAGAGGCCCAGCATGGACCGGCCTTCCCCACACCGGGCATCCATGCTCTGGGGATGAATATTTCCTCAGCCCCAAGGTAATGTTTACTTGGCACTCAGAGGGAACAGTTGAGGCCACCAGGACCCTGTTGCCATACTGCCAATGTAAGCAGCGTCCAAACCTGTAGAGAATTTTTATGAGTTTATTTGAACCAAACTGATGACAATTGCCAGGAAGCAAAATATCAATAAATTGAGAAAATGCTCCAGAGAATGGCAGTTTTGCAGCTTATTTTATTCATCAGAATCAAAGGAGATGTAAGGAGGGTTACATGAAATCCGTTGGTGATAGATGAAAGGGGGAGAAGAAAGCAAAGTGGGGAAATCTCTGGGATTGGATGAAAAGTAAAATGGAGAGATGCATACTATTTTTACATTGGTGGGTACAGGCTTATTAATAATTAACATTTACAGCACATAGAGATGGTGTTCCCTAACAAGATAGCCATGAGGGACTCTGTAGTCTCATGCTCTGCAGTGCTTTGTGGTCTGGGACGTGGCCATTGATACAATGTAAACCTGGATTTGACCCCTGCCTGTTCAACTTGCTAGCTAAGACACCATGGCCAAGTCACTCAGTCTCTCAGTGTCCTTGACTTTAGAAAGAACCCAGTAACATCTGCTTCTTATCTATGATCCTCATGAGAAATAGCACACATTGAACACTTACTGTAGTGCCTAACAAATGCTCAACAAATGGAGCAAATGGTAGCAGAGCTCAAGAAACAGTGCTTGCCCTCAGGGTGCTCACAGGCTCTGAGGCTGTGACACATACCTTGTTTCCCCGAAAATAAGACCTAGCCAGACAATCAGCTCTAATGCGTCTTTTGGAGCAAAAATTAATATAAGACCCAGTATTATCATATCATATCATATCATATCATATCATATCATATCATGTCATATTACAGACACGGTCATATATTATACTAAAACAAGACCAGGTCTTATGTTAATTTTTGCTCCAAAAGACGCATTAGAGCTCATTGTCTGGCTAGGTCTTATTTTTCGGGAAACACGGTAGGAGGGAATGAATGACTGCAGCCAAGATCTTGGGTCTGTGGGTCTACCAGGCCCTGTCACAGGAGCAGTCTGAGTACAAGACCCTGGATCCCAAACTCTGGTCTGTACACAGATAATGAATATACATAACAAGAAGTTAATTTGGAAATGGGCCAGACCACTGATGATTTAGGTTACTATTTCGCTTCTTTATCTTGCACAAAACAGGCTATTTTTGCCAAGCATGCCATAGCATTTCTGCAGAAACAACTTCATTAGCTGGGTCTTACCATACTGATGCTGCAGTAGAATTCTGATGTTCTTTGCAATAACGGACTAGATTACCAAGTGTGAGGGCATGGGCGCTTGTTAGATGGTATGTTTGCAAGCACAGGCATGCCTTCCTTTACACACCTTTTTTTCCTTAGAACTTTTAACAAGCTGTCTTATTGCTACTTAACAAAGCATGGTGTCAAGATGCTTAAAAAAAATGGATATGTTTTTCATTTAAGGTCTTAGTTTTCATTCACACAGTTCAACAAGGAGGCAGAACAGAGGGGCCAATGTAAAAAAGAGACAAGGAGAGACCAGAGGGTACAGGCAGTTATTAACGAAACAAAGGCAAAAGGAAGAAAGGATAAAGAACAGCTCAGGAAGGTGTTTCTAGCAATCATTCAGTGCACACAGATGTGGCACAAGACCTGGGCTTGGCACAGCCTCACCCTACCTCCTGGTTCTGCTCCCTGTCCATGTACCACACATACACACAGCGCATGTGTCATACACATCACACACACACACACACACACACACACCCTCCACAGGGGATACACACACCCTCCACAGGGGATCAGATGACCAGCCAGGTTGGGGTCACAATGTCAGCCAGGGTAAGTAAAAAATATTAGAGGAAAAACTCTATAGTGAAGAATAGAATGACTATTGAGTGCCCATAAAGATGCAAACTGCCTCTAAGAGAAAGAAACAATCTCTTCCATTGAGACTGATTTTGATTCCAGAGGGTGAAAACTAGTTATTAAAATGGCTAACTACTTGTTAAAATGTACTATGTTCCTGGAGACAAATTATTCTGCATGTGAATTTGGTGTCCAGAGTAGTTGTAATCATCCAATTGTGTGCTCATAAGGGGGAGAGTAGAATTTAAGACAGAAGCTGTAAGACTATCTCAGGTCACAGGGATGTGTCTAAAAATCTGGGTGTGAAGATAGGGTCCTGAGCCTCAGGAAGCAGATCTGAACACCATGCAGTATAGAACAATGAATCTTCTATCTACTGAAGGAAAGAACTGTCTGTTGACTGTCCACTTGGACGAGGAAGTGTGTAGGGATTGACAGTGCCACGTCCTGCAAGACAAGAGCTGTGGGAAGCGAGAAGGGTGCCACAGGGCTAAGAAAAGACAGAAGTTAAGAATAGGGTGCAAGCGGGCCAAGGGACTCAAGCCTTAAGGACTGAGCCCCGAATCAGGCCAATACACAGCTTTTATTGGTTAACTTCTAAGGAGGTAAAAGACTGTTAATCTCAAAATCTGTGTGTTACGTAGCCTGCTTGCTATCTTCCCGAAAGTCCCCATTGTGTTCCAGCTGAACTCTGCCTTCACACACACGCATATCTCCAAGGAATCCATTGAAGGGGAGGGACCGATATGATTCCATTGGGTCTCAGTTTGCTGAGACTTCCCCTCAAAGGAGCTTTTCCGATCTCTCTCCAGCGGGCCTCAGTTTGCTGAGGCACTCCCTTGTGAAATCCTGGGAAGAGCACGGGGGAACAAACGGTTTGGCAGCTGTTTTAAGGCAAAATGACAGTATGATTTTGACTCATCATTTTGGAAAATCACAATTGTTTAGAAACTCATGAGGGAAGGGGAGGGCAGTGGGAGCTTTCTGCTGCTCATTCCAGAATGAAAAAGCCTGTGAGGTAGGAGAAGGGACCATCTCTTTCTTCCTCCATCTTCACCCCCTTCAACTACGATCTGCATGACTTCCATGGTGGTCCAGGAGTTCCTTGGATCCATGACCACCTGACCAGCCACCCCAGCAAAGAAGGTAAGACAGATAAACAGGAAAATAGCAAACCCATGAGGCAGGCTACAGAGCTCTACCACATCATTTGTAGGGAGAGGAGAGGAAGTTAAGTGTCCTTTTGCCATCATTCCTGGAGAAGATAACAACTCACTTGGCTCCTGAATTCTGGGGCTAGTTTTATTTTTCTGTTCATTTTAAACTTTTTATAAAGGAATAGACAATAACTGTTGTGTATTTCCAAAGAAGGCTTCAGAATGGCTTTGAGAAGCCTGCTGAGCCATTCTGATACTATATAAGAGTGATTCAACATCTGCTCTTCCATGTTGTGGAAAGCAGGAGGGGAAAGAGCACAGGAATGAAGGAGATTGCTAGGTTTTGGAAGAATATGTGGAAGCCAGCAAAAACAGCCCAAGTCCCATAGATCTTGGTCTGTTCATTCTAATGTGTTCACAGACACTGAAATATAGTCCTCTCTTCTCCTTATGGGACTGTAAACTAATATATGAGTCCTTTTCCATAAGCTGGCTTATGTGAGAGAAGAAAGGCCCAGACAATGTGCAAACCCAGGTTTTTAAACCAAAATTAATTTGTAGCTTCAATACAGACCCAATAAAAATGCCCACATTATTTGTGTAAATTAGTGGACTGATTCTAAAATTCTTATAGAAATGCAAAAGAATAGCAAAGATGACACAAACAAAGAACACAAACAAAACTAAAAGACTTACACTACCAGCTATCAAGCCATATTATTATAAGGTTATATTAATTCAGACAGCATGCAATTTACTCAAGAATGGGTGAACTAGCCAATGCAATAGAACATAAAATTTAGAATAAAACACATGCATATAAGATCTCCTGATTTATGATAAAAATATTACTGCAGTATAGTGCAGAAAGAATAGTCTTTTCAATGAATTGTGCTCAGACAGTACATATTTGTGTGTGTGTGTGTGTGTGTGACTTACATCACACCATACACAGAAATCAATATCATATGGGTTGCAGAGGAAATAAAGAAGATATCTTCATAAACTTGAAATAGGCCAGTTTCTTCAATAGGACACAAAAGGGACTAACCATTGAAGAAACAAAATTGAAAATAGATAAGTTAAACACTATTAATATAAAGCTTCAGGTAATGGCAGATTAACCTTTATCAGACTAAGCATCCTACCAAAACAATCAAAAGCTCAGAAATACACACACACACACACACACACACACACACACACTCACACACACTGAAGAGTATTACAAAATAGACTTAAACTGGATGAGGTATGACCACTGGAAGAGGGGATTGCACTGAGTAAGATCACCATCCAGCTTTATCCCAAGAACATTGGGATATATCTTTACACAGAACATTGCGGGTATATCTGAAGCAGAAATCAGAAGACTTCTTGGGGTGAATGGTTGGAAGTCTGCTGGGAGACATTTCTCCATGGATCTCCAGCATTTCTGTACTTATTATGAGAGAAGTACTGCCCAACATCTGTTCCAGACTTTTTTTCAAGGTTATTAATGTAGCAAAAGGCCTTGACTGATAAATATGTGACATCCTCCAGAGCAAAGGGCATTTATGCTTACTGTCAATAGAATGGAGATAATAGCTACTTCTGGAACAAAGAATGAACATGCTTAATCCAATTATACAATAATCAGGTTCTCTAAGCTCAGGGTTCCTGTCCTGTGACCCAAATCTACTGCACGTGCTAATGTCATCTAGCCCTTTTTACATCACCCTCAAGGAAATTGGAACTTATGGAATTGATATAAAAGTGATATCCTAGCTACTATTGCTGCTGTGATTAATACATTGTCTTCTGTCTCTGACCCAGGAGTCTTATGCCACCTACCACTGTCCTTGCAGCTGGGGTAAGCTACATTGTTAGCTTGCAAGTAGAGTAAAACACTTCACAATTCGCAGCAGTTTTTCTGAAGAGAATGGGATGTTGATCAAAACATGGCTTTGTGTAAAAGATTGTATGAGAGCCTCAAGAGTTTATTGACAGGATTTGAGAAAAGTCCACAGGAGTTGGTAGCAAAAATATTCACTAAATTATATGGTTAACCAGGTAGTTGAAGGCCCTTCACATTATTGTCTGCTAATGAGAAGGAATTGGGGAGGTAGCTGCAGGGTGAGCAATGGAAAGTAGGGTGAAAGGATTCAAAAACAGCTGCTCAAGTGTTGGTCTTCTCAAAATATTTCCCTGAGACTCGTGAACTCTCATTGGAAAGCACAGATGAAACTCTCTCTAGTCCTACTTCTGAAGCATGATTTTAGGTAAGTTTTCTTTTTTTCCCCTCAATCTCTAGATTTCAGTTATCCTATTTATTAAGTTGTCAACATATATTGAACTCCTGTATGCATCAGTTATGAAATGTGAAAAAGCAACGCATACCTTGATTCACAAAACTATCGTAATATAGAAATAATATAAAAGATGCAAAAGTGCTCTAAAGAAGAATACCAGTAGCAGACAGGAATTACTAGCAATAAGGCTCTGGGATGGGAATATAAAAGTGTTTTTCGTCCAGCAAATGATGCTTTCAGTTAGTTTGGGAAGCAGAAAGAGCTACCAGGTCAAGCTTGTTTCTATAGATTTTTGTTGCCAGCATTTATATCCTAATTGATCAGCAATTGCATCCCTATTACTGTTTTGCTTCTCCTCATCCCATCTCACAGATAACTGCCAAGTAATATAAATGACAGCAGAAGGTGACCTGTCCAATCCAAGAAACTTCTGCATCAGAGTTTTCACTATCTTCTTCATCAGACACTCCATCTTGAGAAAAGCGTGGCAGGATTGAGCAAGTAAAGAGAAACTGGTCCAATAAATAAATACAAGTAACAGAAAAAGAAGAAGAAAACAAAACCACAAACTAAAATCAGATCTCTTGGGGAATCTCAGAAAGAAAGAGGACAGGTGATGTGGACGTAGTATGGTCATGGCAAAAGAATTCTGTAAATTTATTTATTTTTAAATAATTCAGTGGAAAAAACATGAATGTTTGGGACCTGTTGAGTTGATTTTCAATGTATTACTATGTGTGAAATTATCTAGTCATGAAAAAAGAATGTTCTGGTTTTCCTGCTAATAATAACAGCACAGCATACATATTGAAAGCTACTATAATTTGTTAAAAACTGTCACATTTCATTCCATAGTTATGTCTTGCCCCTACTGCTGTGTGTGTGTGAGCGTGTTCTTCTGACTTTATTCCAAGGGAGGACAGCCTCATCTTGTCTGTCTGCTTCTCCAGGTTGCTCCTTTTCTCCATAATGTTCACTTCTCAATTCCCTTTCTTCCCTCTTCCACCTCACTCTCTGTCACCACCTTTGCTGATCTCTCACAGACTAACTCCCATATCCCAGTGGAATCCCTCTCTTGTTGAGAGAAGACCAGCAGGTAGCATATGCCTCCCCTAAGTCTCTCTGGAAATCACACAGCTGTGCTGGACCCACCCCTGAGGTGTGGAGACGGGTGGCTCTGAGAAAAGATGCTGGTGGCCAAATAGACCATCAAAGGCGGCAAATAGTACCTGGGAGCCACAGATGGCAGAAAGGCCTCATGCCCATGAATTCCACAATAATTTTACTACTGATTAGGGAAATAAATTCGGAGTGAGAGAAATATCTTCCATTTAGCAAGAGAAACTTCTTCCATTTAAGAAGAGCTTATACTTTCATCAAACACATCAGATATATTTTATAACATCTTGTGGAAAGGTAAACATCAGCCCTGGGTTCTAGCATCACCTGTACCACTTATTACCTCAGGAATTCTATATTCTTAGTATAGAACCAAATAACTGGCCCACCAGTTACTTCAACATGGTGTTCTCTACCCAAATCTGGACTCCGAGTGTTATATAAGTGATCACATAGACAGTGAATGTGAATGCCTTTGTGTAAAGCACATGACATCCAGCTTGTGTACATGGCCTGTTATTAGTTAACCCTTAGCAATTCAATAAAATTAATGCCAGGCTATGCCCACAGAAGACTGGAACCTCAGGGAAAGGGGTGTTATCCCTTCTCTGGGCTGTGGAGGGGAAGGAAAAATGGGAAGGACAGGAGGGGAAGAGAAAACAGGGATAGAGGTACATTTGATGCAGATCCGGCTACTTGGGAGGGAGTGGGTTTGCTAACTGTAGGCCTCATTCTCCAAACTTTCTTGGTTGGATCTCAAGGGAACAGTGAAGGGAAAAAAATGTATCAGAATTTCTAATTTTTCTCTGCCAACACACTCCCATTTATCTGAGGAGAAATCAGAACATGGAAAATGAGAAGAGAGAATAATTCACAAAAAGCAAAGTGAGTCGTGTGCTGTAAAGAGGAGACTGGCTCCTCACCAGTGGAAATGCTGAGCTTAGAAAGGGGATAGGTGCAGAAGCAGGGGTCAGGGTTGAGGACAGAGGCTAATCTTCTTCACAGATACTTGCAAATGCCACCAGCTTCAACCAGAATGCAGGTTCCATGGGGCAGCAACTTTGCTTTTTGCCAATATTATCCCAACATCATCACGTAGCATTCTTTCAATAAATATCTGTACATCACCCAAATGATATCATATATCTCTGTTTCCCCAGCACCCATTATGTGGACATAATTTAACAATATTTTTGTATAAGCATGCTCGACTGTCTAAAAACGTCATATTTTACAGAACTTTGGAACCTTAGGATCCTAATGTTCCTGAAATAAGACAGATTTGGTGAGGCCCAAAGTCTGTGAAGCATGTGAATAAATAAAAAGAGCGTTCTCCACCTCTCGCACAGCCTCCTCCCAAGGAAGCCCTCACTGTGATCACAGTACGGCTGAGAGCCTTTCAGCATGGCTTCCTCATTCACTGTCACTTGTCTCTTCAGTAAGGCCCAGGAAATGGTCCCATGTAACTGGCAGAAGAGAGAATATCTTCTAGCTGGACAAACAAAAATCATGATCCACAGGTGGAGATTCAGGTTTGTTCTGCCATTTATTAGCTGTGTGACTGTGAGCAAGTTTGTTAATTTATCGAAACTTCAGCTTCCACATCTCTAAATGGTGATAATAATAGCTGCCTCATGAGGTATTGTGAGAGCTAAATCAGTTATCAGGAATAGAGAGCGGCCTAAATTTCTGGCACATATTCAAAGCTTCACGAAATCTGGTGGTTTGTTTCTATCACTAGATTTCAACAAACTTTATTCCCGGCACAAGGAGCTTCCAAATGCTAACATCACCTATGACAGTGACGATGATGATGATCAAGCAGCCTTTATCGTGTATTCTGAATAGACATTGCCTCGTCCCATGTGAAGTGAACCGATATGCTAATCCCAGTCTCAAGGCCTGGAAGTAAAAGAACAAGCCTCTGTGGAGTTACATTCTGGCTGAATAATCATCCACCCATTTGAAGGCTGGTATAACATTGAGAGAAGGTTTGTTTGTTGAATTTAGAAAATGAGGCTCAGTCCTTGGGGTTGGAAGTGACATTGGACCCAGCACACACTAGCCCATCCTGAACTCTCCCTCCCTTGAGCATAGGGTGTGTTTGGTATGGCCAGGGAGGGTGGTGGTTTGTCAAATGGTGGTAAAGATTTCTCTGAAAGGCTCTAAGAACAGTCATTTTAGAAAGTAGCTGAATTATCATTGCCAGCAGGCCAGAAAGAAGTTCCCAGGGAAAATTAAAATGTATAAAACACAGGAAAGAAAGGGTCTGTAGAGAAAATACTATCTCCACCTGAGGAGGGCAGGATTTACACATCTTGCCGTCATTTCATCTTCAGGACCACCCTGTCAGGCATGTGTGATTTTTATCACCATTGTATTTCTACCATAAAGAGGCCAGTGTGGTAAAGTGAATTGCCCAAGATCAGACTGACATTAGCTGCATTCCAGTTACCCTGTGCCAAGGTGTTCTGACATGATGCCAATGCACCTTTCAAACATGTTCAGAGACACATGTACATATGAAAGCACACACCATCTGGTGACTTAAAAATAGAGTAAACAATGAGAAGAAGACATACTGTGCTGCAGAATTCAATAATAAAAAATACAGACGCAGGCTTCACTCACATCCAGGATACTCCACTCATTCTCTCTGGAGATAAGGGTGAGAGTTGATTAGTTCCTGGGAGAACTAACTTTGTGGCTCAACTACACTGGTTTATGATGCCTTGCAGCTTCTCCCTGCCTCATGTATTACCCACATAATCTTTGAGACATCTACATCACTAATCTCACTTTCTCTAGGTGGAAATGAAGACAGAGAGGTGAAGCTTCTGCTTATTTCTGGACCAGCTCTTCTGATCAACCCCATCTTACTCAGCTACAACCAACACACACACACACACACACACACACACACACACACACACACACCATTGCTACTGAGTGTTCAAGAAATGCAAACTCAATAAAATACCTAGGAATAAACTTAACCAAGGATGTGAAAGACCTATATGCTGAAAACTATAAGACATTTTTGAAAGAAATTGAAGAAGACACAAAGAAATGGAAAAACATTCCATGCTCATGGATTGGAAGAATCAACATAGTTAAAATCAACATAGTTAAAACCTAAAGCAATATACAGATTTAATGCAATCCCCATCAAATTTCCAATGGCATTTTTTAAAGAAATAGAACAAAAAATCATCAGATTTGTACGGAACCACAAAAGACCCCAAATAGCCAAAGCGATCCTAAGAAAAAAAAACAAGGCTGGAGGTATCACACTCCCTAACTTCAGCTTGTACTACAGGGCAACAATAATCAAAACAGCATGGTACTGGCAGAAAAACAGACACATAGACCAATGGAATAGAATTGAGAACCCAGAAATAAAACCACATAAATATGGACAGATAATTTTTGACAAAGAAGCAAAAAACATACAGTGGAGAAAAGACAGCCTCTTCAGTAAATGGTGCTGGGAGAATTGGAAAGCCACATGCAAAAGAATGAAACTAGAGTGTTATCTGTCACCATGTACCAAAATTAACTAAAAATGGATCAAAAACCTAAACATAAGACTCGAAACAATAAACTGCAGAGAATAAAACATAGGTACTAAACTTATGGACCTTGGGTTCAAAGAGCATTTTATGAGTTTGACTCCAAAGGCAAAGAAAGTAAAAGCTAAAATAAATGAATGGGACTATCTCAAACTTAAAAGCTTCTGCACAGCAAAAGAAACCATCAACAAAATAAAGAGGCAATCAACTGAATGGGAGAAGGTTTTTGCAAACAATGCCGGGGATAAGGGGCTAATATCCAAAATATACAAGGAACTCATACAACTCAACAACAAAAAAGCCACAAATAATCCAAATAAAAATTGGGCAGAGGACCCTGAAGAGACATTTCTTCAAAGAGGACATACAAATGGCAAATAGACATATGAAAAAATGCTCAACATCACTAATCATCAGAGAAATGCAAATAAAAACCACAATGAGATATCACCTCACCCCAGTTAGAATGGCTATCATCAACAAGACAAATAGTAACAAGTGTTGGAGAGGCTGTGGAGAAAAAGGAACCCTCATAGCACTGTTGGTGGGAATGCAGACTGGTGCAGCCGTTATGGAAGGCAGTGTGGAGGTTCCTCAAAAAATTACGAATAGAATTACCATATGACCCAGCAATCCCTCTCTTGGGTATCTACCCGAAAAATCTGAAAACATTTATCCGAAAGACATCCGTGCTCCAATGTTCATTGCAGCTTTGTTTACGGTGGCCAAGACATGGAAACTACCAAAATATCCTTCGATAAATGAATGGATAAAGAAGTTGTGGTATATATACTCAATGGAATACTATTCTGCCATAAGAAAAGATGAAATAGTACCATTTGTGATAACATGGATGGATCTTGGGATTATAATGCTAAGCAAAATAAGACAGACAGAAAAAGTCGAGAACAATATGATTTCACTGATATGTGGTATATAAAACTGAAAACAACAAAAGAAAAAGGCAAGCAAATGAAGGGAAAAAACCTCATAGACACAGACAATAGTTTAGTGGTTACCAGAGGATAAGGGGGTTCGGGGGTGGTAGATGAGGGTTAAGGGGATCAAATATATGGTGATGGAAGGAGAACTGACTCTGGGTGGTAAGTACACAATGTAATATGTAGATGATGTAATACAGAATTGTACACCTGAAATCTATGTAACTTTACTAACAATTGTCATCCCAATAATTAAAAAAAAAGAAATGCAAACTCATTTTAATGTTGTTGTAGGCACAATTCCACTAAGAAGACAAATCTGATGACAAAAATAAATTTAAAATCAAATCAGATTGAAGTGTCTTCTAGATGATAAATTTGCTTTTGTTATTTTTTCACACTAGAGTGCACATCCTTCCAGTAGAATATGTCATATTGTCCAGGGACCAGTCTCAGACTTCTAGAAGAAATTAAATATAGTGATTAAGAGATTTATAGAGACTTGAAGACAGATTTTAGTTGTATGACCTTGGGCAAATCACTTTGCCTCTTTGTGGTGTCAATAAATGGGCATAAAAATCACATCTACCTCACAAGACTGCCCTGACAATTAAATGATATAATACTTCTATGGAATGTAGTAAAGTACCTGGCATGTAAAGTGCCACTAAAGTGCTAACTCTTATTATAGTTTATACTCCTCCCCTGCTTGTAAGTCTGGTGGAAGAAACCTTAGCTCTCAATTTTCAGTCTTTTTCACAAACCATCAGGAGCTACAAAGTGAGCAGGAAAGCCATAATCAGGGCAGCTCAGGGGTGAGGCTCGAAGTGGAACCCCCATAAGTCCCACAGGTTGGGCTGGGGTTGGCCAGAGGCTGCATCATCTTCCTTTTGTTGACTTGAGATGGGAAAACCTTTCTCCCAGCCTCAGGCCTGTTGGATCCTGCCTCATCTCAAAGCCCCACAGGTTGCCACCAACACCAGGAAGTTCAGAAAACTACTGTCCCACGGACTTGAACAATCACATGTGCCTAAGATCAAAGGAAGGTGCTGGGCAGGGCAATCAACCCAAGGGACACTGGGCAATTTCCCAGGGGTCTTAGGAAGAGAGAAGAGGTAGAGTCAGACCTCAGGTGTCCAAATCACAGGGAATTAAGAGGACACAGAGGCCAGATCGTCCTGAGCCTCGGGAGCCCTGGAAGGAGGCAGTGGTCTGCACACGAGGCCCAGGGCATGGAGGTGCTCAAACGGTCATCATGGGAAGGACTCTTCACCCAGCTGCTCTCAGGGAGAGCCCTGGCCCCATTGCACCTCTGTATACATCTCGATTCTGACACTTCTTAACTGTGAGGCTGTAGGTGAGTGGCTTCACCACTGACATTCTTCTCCATTTCCTCTGAGAGGAAGTAAGTTTGATGGTGTAGATTTATGACGATTATGTGGGTAACACATGAAGGCAAAGGCATGTTGAGGGTCCACAGCCAAGCACATCTGTGCTGGGAGGCTGGTGAAACAGCACTTCATGAAATCTCAGCCAAGGTGGGAGATGCTCCTCATGGTACTATGAAGAGGCTCACAAGGGAGAAGAGAAGAACAAGAAGAATCTAGAAGGAAGCAAAGAGAAGTGGCTCCAGTGACAGCAAAGGGGGAACAGACCCAGATGGCTTGACATCATGCATGGGATGAAATGTGCCGTGTTGAGAGAAGAAAAACAGACAGAGCAAGGCATCTCACGACTGAGGTTGGTGCTGCAGAGAAGTAAAGTCAGAGGCAAAGTGAGTGAGGATGCTGGTGAGCATCAGCCGCAGACGTGACCTCTCACTACAAAACTCAGCCCACAGACCTGGACCACAGCTACCTCAGCACTGAGGAGGGAGGAAGGCATCCTCTGCATTCTCTCATTGGAGGTGACTTAAAAGACGGTGAGGTGAGTGTTCTTTTGTCCTGTGTTTCCTACCCCTCCACAGCTCATTGGCTTTTCCAGAATCATTGCACTCTCTGGAAAACTGTGACTCACTTAAGTAATTTTTCCCCCCAAGGTAACAGAGCTAATAATGGAGCCAAGATTCAGGTCCAGGTCTCTTACTTCAAGATCGCGCACTCTTTCTTCCACACAATAAAGTCACCTCAGCAGCTTGTGGAACTACTTTTCGAGGGATGATGCTCATCCTTCACCTTCATTTATTTACAGTAGTGATTTTCAAGGACTGGGGCAGCCTTCTCAGGGGACATTTGGAGATGCCTGGAGGCAATTTTGATTGTCACAACTTTGGGGAGAAGTGCAGGTGCTTCTGGCACCTAGTAATCTCGAAGGTAGAAGTCTAGGATGTTGCTAAGCACCCTACAATGCACAGAATAGCCATGACAGATTACTCAACCCGAAATGTTAATAAAGCTGAGGTTGAGAGGCTCTGACTTACAGTGCAATATACTCCTTTGACAAGTCACAGTCAAGAAGCTTTCTTCACGTCATCTTTCTTGCTTCCCTAAGGGTCTCCATTCCCATAGTCCCTCCAGGAACCATTGTAAGGGGTCAGTTTGTTACCACCTTCCACCTAAAAGGAGGGAGCAGGTATTCGGGAAGCCTGCTTTTTCCACTAAGGAGTATGTTATTCTCAGCATGCTGCTTGTTGAGCCCAGGGACTCCGAACACCATGGTCATAAATCCTACTATCAACACATGGCATTGAAGAGCCATGTGAAGATGGACATCAATCCATACTTTCCAGAGCAGGCCAGAATGTGGGACAGCTACATATTGAATCCTCACTTCCCATCACTGGTGAAAGTCTTCTAATGCCACTTCTGGGGAGATCCTCTCTACCTAGTAGGCAGCCTCCTCACTCATTTTCTTTCTGAGAAGACCAGGCATCAATCATTCCTAGAGAAAAACCAGACTTAGAAAATGAATAAAAGGCACAGGGCTAGGTTGAGTGACAGAAGACAATAGCAGTGCTGATGTCTGACAAAACTGTAATGACACCTCTCATAGCAGGCTCATACAGTTAGCATCTTCTCCCCAAATACAGCAAATTACCCAGCAAGGGCAGAAAGTCTTGGCAGAATTAATAACTACCTGGAAAACAATTTCACACTAGAATAAACAGAAGAAGGAGAGAATAATAAATGCGTTACATTGTCCATTTCTTAACCTGGTCCTTGATATATATTAAAGCAAGTCAATTATTTTCAGCAATGACAGAAATTCATCTTGTTTAGCAAAATAAGATAAAGAGGTATGGGGGTGGAGAGCCAGCTATCTGAGGAAAGACTTCGTGAGATGATAAATATCTAATGTTCAGCCTTCACTCAGTGCAGGCTTCTAAGGGACACTTGCACCAACTTGGTTATATAAAGGAGAACAGAGGAAAAAGAAGCAGCACAGAACATTAAAAAAGAGAGAATATCAGTTACTAGGGAGTTATAAAATATAGAAGCAAAACATTAAAAATGTAGTTATTTGTCAATAAAAGCCTCACATCTCTCTGTTAGATTTAGTTCTGTTTTCATACTCTATGCAGTATCTTGGAAAGGCATTTAGCTTTCTGTGAGCAACCAGAACAGGAGACAGGAAAATGTGCTTATTTCCCAAGACAAAGCTAGGTTGCTTTTCTTCATTGTCTGCTGGATAGATAGACTTTCTGCATTGCTGCTAAACCACTCAAGAGGTATTTGAAAGAAAACACTTTAATCCTAAATTAAATGGGTTTTTATACCTATAGATCCGTGACACAAATGAATAGAAACCATTTTGCCTTTGATTCCTGGGTCTTAAGTTACAGGTTCTGACAGATTCCTGGGCTTGCTGGAGTGAGATACCGGATCATGTGGCACAGGAAGTGGTCAAGTTACATTCTGGACAGTGGAGGTTACTAGGACAAACCAGAACTGCTTTTTCTGTCTAAGATAATGGTTGCAGTGCTCCCTGGAATATAGAGGATGTCCTTGAAAATAACTTAAGATGCCCTTACAAACTACAGAGCCTATAATTCTCTTATGCCCTATAATCCATGACCTTATCTACAGTATTTGCTTCCAGGGATCTACAAGAAGAGCAGAGTGTGATGGTGCATTAAATTACTCTAAAGCATCTAGCTGGGCCTGGATGGGTAGCCTCTGACACAACTGCCAAGATATTTTAGATGCTCGCCAGCATTACTTCCATGACTGATCAAATTCACACGTGAAAAGTGTACAAAGAAAAAATATGTCATGAGCTTCTCCAAAGTAAACATGTTTATGTAGACAAATGCTATTTATTTGCTCAATTACATGCTAAACTCTGTAACTGCAAAGCCCCTTTTCTTGTTCTCCACTGTATCCCCAATACCACCATTGTGTTTTTCTTATAGTAACCATTTATTTACTAATCAATAGTTAGTAAATAAATGAATAAATCTGCTGTAAAATGAATAAATCTGCTGGTAAAAGAGAAGTCTTCTTTTTCCCTGTCCTAACTCCCCTCATCCATCTCTCTAGCCCTCTGCTAGCCCCCAGAGTTGACCAGTCCAGAAGAAGATGATAGAGCACAATATCAAAGAGAAAACCACAGGTCCAAAATGTCATAACTCATGCTAAAGTCCATGATACCAAACCCAGATTTAACACCTGACCTAATTGCTGTCTCAGCCACTTCTAGAAATGTAATCTTGTTCAACCAGTCTGTAATTTTTTTTGGTCAACATCAGTGAAGTAATCTGTCATGAGTGTCCTCTCCATCCTCCACAGAAAGAAGAGGTAATCTCTGTAATGAAAACCTTTGCTTTTCCCTTCCCTCCAAAAGAAGACGCCCTGGTCTAAAAATACACATTTCTTTTGTTAATAGCTCCACCCTTCTTCCTATAAAACCTTACATTTTGTACAACCCCTTGAGTGCCCTTCAAGTTGCTAGGTGGGATGCTGTCCAATTCATGAAACTCTTCAGAAAACCAATTGGATCTCCAAGTTTACTCAGTTGAATTTTGTTCTTTTACAACAGAGTGGGCCATTCACCTGAAGGTTCTGGATCACGGAAAAAGGCCTGTTGGGGTCTGGTCCTCCTGAAGAACATAGATTTGGGCTCTCATAAAGCTCTCCAGGGACAGGACAAAGCCCAGAGGGAAGGCTGAGGCTAGGAGTGTGGCCTCTCAGGGCTTGAAAAGTGCCCTGTCCCAAGTGTACAATTCAGAGATGTGAGAGGTGCCAGATACCACGGAGAAATTCAGCCATATGCTTAAAAGCAAGAATATCTCTGAATGATAAAAGATGCATTGTTCTTCATTTCCAAAACCTGCTGTTAAACATTATAAAAACTTCATTAGCTTTACATATTAGGAGCATTTAGCTATGTTGACATAAGAGCCTTCTAGATATGCACATGTATGCTCGACGAGAAACCTTAAATCAGAATGACGAAAGCAGCGGCTCATAGGTAGCTTATCCCAGGACCAGTCAGGAATAGACTCCTAGGATCACTCAGGAGATAGGGCAAAAAGTAGGGCCTGTCTCTTGTTTAGTGGAGTGGATAGAACTCTGTATTGTGCATAGAAGGAGCTGGGAAAGACTTTTCCTCAAAATATTTCCTGTGCCAGCCTGGCACAATGCCTAGCGTTCCTCATTATTCTTCAACTATTGATTTCATATTTTCCCTTTCCAAGTGTCTGCTACTCTCAGGGCTGGATAACCCAGAAGCCACCATATGCTGCTAACTGGCCTTATGAATTAATGCATCCATTTTCCCACTATGGGACAGCAAGCCGAGAGAGGAATCCTGCTGGAATGGAATATAGGAGAAATGTACTCGACTACGGGAGAGAGCAGCTAGAGAAAAAGTAGTAAGGAGCACAACTCAGAAATCCAGACCCTGGAAAAGCAAAAGTTGCCAGGCCTCCATGAAATTATGGTACTGTAAAAGTACCATGGGGAAAGGAGATAGGAGAAGGGAGTTGTGGGGGCCCCCAAAGAACACCTCCTTTGCTGGCGCCCTCTTTCAGTTCCTTGCTTCCAGGCCTTCTTCTGTCTCTATTCACAGGGCTCGCTGAGACCCATGACCTTATCCCACGCCTAGGCCTCACCCAGGGACATTTGGGAATGCTCCCATTTCCACAAGCTTCAGGTTCAGGCTGATCCCTCACTAAATTCCAGTCCCTGCATGCTTGCCAGGCCCTGAGCTTTGCCTCTGCTGAGCTAGCCTGGCTTCTCTTCCATCTGCTTATATGTTGCTGAGAGAGAGGCCATTTATCATTTTAATGTGATTCTCACCATCAGATATTAGAAACCTCTAATTCATTGGCGCTCTAGGATGAGGCACCAGGAAATCATTATCAACTGGTTCTGTGAGGCCTTTTAGCGTAACTCTCAGAGACAGCCTCAGCTAATCCATCTGGCTTTGATGAAGCTCCTCTCCTCCTCCCTGTCCCCCTCCTGGTTGGAGAGCCACCCTGACTCACCCTGTCTGTTTCATGTCCACCCATCTAGAAAGCAGTCACTGGAGCTCGCCCCCTCTCTGTCACAGTGATCTGCTTCTCATCTTCAGCTTGCACAGACACTGTGACTAAGTGTGGCTTGTCCCCTGGAGGTGCTGTGTGGTTGCATCCTGGTGGCCGTCTCACTGCACACAGTACTCTGCACCTGAGGTGATTCCCTTCCCCACCAAATTCCTCCACTGGATGAAAGCAGTCTGAGACCCCACTGATCTGAGACCCCACCTTGTGTCTGCTGACACCTGCTCCTAGCCAGGCCATAGATAAGTGGGGAAGTCCTCTGAAGTTACTACAGGGACGTATGATGTTCCCCCGTGGTCCCCAGGACCCATGGATGGGCACTGAGACTGGTAGCATCACCTCTGGTTCCCTAGGCTGAGGACGGGGGAGGGTAACAGGAGCTAGGTAAGGTGAACATAGACCCCAGGGGCTTCCTGCTGCGACCACCACAGCCTGGCAGGGAGGGGGTGGTGTCTGACTAGGAGAGATGCTGCCGCGCAAGGGAAAATGTACCAGAAGACACAAGATCTTAGCACTGTTTTTCACATGCTAACAATGTCATCCCTCCCCCAGCCCAACAAACAGCTGCAAACCGTTTTCTCTCTGAGCCTCCATTTCCTGTGCTGGGATATCCCTGCCTACCCAGTTACTACAGAGTGATTATCAGAGCTAAATTAAATACTATTATTTATAACACTAAGGGAATGTCACCTGAGTGTTCTCAGGTCTCCCCCACATGTGAGCCCAACGAGGTCGTGTGCAATTATCCAGACATTCCCTGACTCAGCAGCTCTACCTGCTGTGATACTTCAGCCTTAGTAAGACAATCCCTGCACCCCCATGACCTGCCAGTTCTGCCATGCTGTTCTGGGGGGTCACAGTGCCCTGACATCATTTCTGCTGAGGTGAGTGAACAGCTGAGCAATAATATGTGGAAATTTCCTGCTACTGCTGCAGCTCATGATGGCAGCTCACTATGCAAAGGTATCTGTAAACTCATCTTGTTTAATCCCCGCAGTGATCCTTCCTGCCATTGTTATGCCCATTTTTACAGACACACAAAACTGAGGCTTTTGGAGGTGAAGTAACATCCCCAAGTTCTCACAGGCAGTAGGTGACAGAAACAGATTTGCACCTGGGCTCCAGGGCCTTAGACCTCTCCTGCTCTGCTGTATATGAGTATAATGTACATCCTTATTTTTCCCTCAAAATTTGGGCAAAAAATTGTGCATTATACATGGCAAAATACGGTAAATTTGTAATCCCCTACTTACACTGGACATTATTGACTATTAAAGCCTGAAAGATTCCTTTAATATTCAAATGATGTAAACTTCAGAAGAAGGTAGAAGGGCGAGCTCCTTGCAAAGAATGTAGAAGAGAGAGCTCCTGCTGGCAGGGAGAGCTCCTTGCAAAGCCATGTGTAAATGATGGGCTCGTTGGCCTTCTCTGAGTCTCCTGGATGTTGATCCCTTCCCTCTCTGTCTTGAAAGTGACTGAGGGATTGGCTTCACATGAAAAGTAGCCAGAGGCAGCAGGGGCAAAGCCTCTGTGCTCAGCACCAAATCTGGGCCTTGCTGGGGCCATGGTCAGGGGCCAAGTTCAGCCCAATGGAGCTCAGTCTCTGCAGCCCCAACATGGATGCCCAACTTAGACTCTGCTTAGGAGCCACGTTAGATCCACCCTCTTTATTTGTCTCCTGGCCCTTTGCCCGTTTGTTCCAGGCCTACTCTTGGCTATGAGAGCCGACTTACAAACATTCAAGTCAGTTTCAGGAGGACATGACCAGACATGACCAGACATGGGCTGGGGGGAGGGAATGACATTGTTAGCATGTGAAAAACAGTGGTAAGATCCTGTGTCTTCTGGTACATTTTTCCTTGCGCGGCAGTATCTCTCCTAGTGCCTAGCCTTGCTGTCTTGCCCGTGCTTCTGGCCTGGCCCTGAGGTTTCTGGGTTGCAATGAGGTGGGCCATCTAGGAGTGCAAGAGAAATGTGTATCCTGGTAATACACTGATATGTGTCCCCGCTGACAATGGTCTTAAGACATGGTTTTGTATGGCTTATCAGTGTGGATGAAAAAGAGGACACATAGTAAATCTGAGGAGCTCGGGGGAGGCCAGCATGGCAGGCCCTACAAACTCAGAGACTAAGATTAACCACATAGGATGGTCTGAATATAAAATTTATAACTAAAAGTGGGTCCTGGCTGGTAGTCACATCCTTGACCTGTAGCTTCCTCGACAAAGGTCAGTCTTCACCTTAAGTGAGACTGTCTATTGTCTTTTTACATCTAAGATAATACACCCTTGGAATGTCAGGGTAATCCCTTTTCCCGGATCCCTCAGGGCACAACACCGGCCCCCACCATCCCCACCCCAACCCCGCAACAGAACATGAGACTACAGCACCCCTCATTGTTTTCTTGTTCCCTGAATACTATCTCTATGTGTTGTAAATGTTAATTATTAACTGTCCAGTACCCACCAATGTAAATAAAGTATGTGTCTCTCCATTTTACTTGTATCCAATCTCAGAGATTTCTCCACTTTGCTTTCTCCCACCCCCTTAATCTACCACCATTGGGTTTCACGTAACCCTCCTTATATCTCCTTCTTTGATTCTAATGTATAAAAAAAGCTGCAAAACTGCCATTCTTGGGAGCATTTTCTTAATCTATTGAGATTTTGCTTCCAGGCAATTGTCATCAGTTTGGCTCAGATAAACTCATTAAACTTCTTTTTAGGTTTGGATATTTATTACATCAACATCAGGATAGTTCCCATGATCACACTTCAGTAAATGACACCCGTCAGCTCAATGACGAATGCGTGTATTTGACTCTGCCTCCTTTCCTGCTTCACCGGTCTGTCCCTACGATTGTACTCCCTCATAAAGTAATAGCATGTAAATCTCCTGCTTCAGGCTCTGCTTTCTGGGGAGCAAGAGCTAAGAAATCACCCTACACTAAATGAGTTGGTATCCTGCAAGCTACTCCAGACCATAGTTCCCAATTAATTCTCAGACTTCTAGAATGTCCTCTGACCTAAAATACTGATGGCATTGACCATCCACAGGTCACCCTGAGCGAACTGATGATGCTCAGTGAACTATCCTTGATTCTGGGGGCCAGATGATGCTGAGGCTGCTATACCCCGGGCTCTTCCATTATCCCTCCCAGAATTTCTCTTCTCCATTTGGAATATTTTTCTTTGGTTCTATTCCCAGACTGCCTCCTGACTACACACCTCTGTCCCTTCAGAGTATTCCATGATTATCCCTCCATCTACGTGGCTGCGCTGTCAGAGAATTGGGATCATTCTTGGCACTTACTTCATTTTACCTGTTCATTCCTGTACCCATTCTATCACCGAGACTTGTCACTTCTTATCCACTTCTCCCCATCTTCCTGCCATTTTTCTAGTCCAAACCACTATCATCTGTCCTAGATTTAACAGCTTCCAGATTCATTTTCTCCTATCAACTATTGCTTCCTCCGCAGTATTATTTTGAAAACACAATTAAAGGTACCTTAACTCTGCAGTTTAAAACTCCTTGTAGGCTTTCCGTTATTCTTAGAATTAACCCAACCTTGTTAAAAACCCAGCATTGAACTAACCTGTCAGCCTCTCTAACCTCATGACATACCACATTTTCCTTCCAAATGGCATGCCTGCTAGTCTTGGAATTTTGTACATACTGTTTCCTCTGGCCAAAAGGCTTTTCCTTCCCCCCCCTTTCCTTGGTGTGGCTTGTACTACTTCTTTTTCAGTTCTCAGGGAGATATTGATTCCTCTAGAAAACTATCACTGATCACCACTCCGAGTTCTTAAATCTGGATTACATAAGGCTTTTGAATTTAACTGTACTTTTTCTTCACAGTTGTATTAGTCTGGATGTTCCAGAGAAGCAGAACCAATAGAACATAAAAGAATGTTTGCTATGCATAGCTGGTTCATGAAAATATGGAGGCTGGAAGTCCCACGATCTGCTGTCTGCAAGCAGGAGACCCAGGAAAACACCTGGTATAATTCCGTCTAAATCCAAAGGCTTGAGAATCAGGAGAGCAGATGATGCAAATTCTACTTCTAGTGCAGAGAATGAGATGAAATGTGCCAGCTCAATAATAAAGCAGATAAAATCTTTTGATTTTTGTTGTTATCTTATTCAAGCCTTCAGTGGCTTGACTGATGCACTTCCACGTCAAGGAGAACAATCTACTAAATTAAATGAATCAAGTGCTAATCTCACCTGGAAATACCCGCACAGACATACCCTACATTACTGTTTAACCAGCGATCTGGACATCCCCTGATCCAATCAAGTTACACATAAAATTAACTATCACAACAGTTTTTATGCTATTTTGAATATATTTTAATGTGTGTCCCTTGATTTATTTAATGCTCCTTCCCATTAGACTAGTGGCTTAATGAAAGCAGGTACAAATTTATTGGTTTGATTTATCACCTGAACCATAGTAAGCACACAATAAATAATTTATACATGATGCATTGATTAATTAATGAATACTTTACAGCAGTGCTCCCCAAAAGTGTGGTCCATGGACTAAGGCTGACCCATGAACTGTTTGCTACTAATCTGTGAAAAAAAAGTATGGAAATTAAGAACAAGTGTTCAGACATTTTGCAGCAATTTGAGAGATTAATTTTATGCTTGTTGAATCTAATAATAGCCTAAAGCAGTTTTCATTTTGTGTGTAATTTTTCTGGTAATTTACTTCTATTCTATTTTACAAAAGTATCAATCTACAACAGGCCAACAAAACCGTCTTTCTCCACAGACAGTGTGAGAAGCACTAACTTTAAAATATTGTTATTAAAATTGCTCAAAGACAATTTTGAAATAATCAAATAAATATTTGTAAAATAATGATGATCATGATAATGCCTATGATAATAATAAAATAAGTAGATAAGGACTAGAAAACAAAACAACTTGATTAATTTGAATTACATGTGGGAGTACAAGTCTAGAGAAAAGTCTGGTAGCAACTTTTTTAAAGAAGACACATTTTGCTGTTCTAAGAATATACATAAACACTATTATGAAAATTTGCTTTCATAACATTCTATCAGAAAAGTTTCTCCTACATGAAGAGATGGTATTTTTCCATTTGAAAAATACTGAGATACATAAATTTCAGTTTTTTCCTTTTGTTGTGTTGCCCAGAAAGTTGGTATTATGGTTATTACTTAATCCTAATATCTCCATTGGCTTTTTAAATTGATATGTTTTTTTGTTTTTATTTTTATAATGCAGTTTTAAATTTCACTTAGGATTCATTGTGTCTGTGTACTTAACTTTTTTACTCTTAACACCTTTCTTGCCATCTTACAAAGATATAATTCATGTACCAAATATTCACCCTTTTAAAGTGTGCAAGACAATGTCTGAAATATATTCAGAGATTGTGCAACCATCACTACCATCTAATTTTAGAACATTTTTATTACACCAAAAAGAAACTTTATAACCTCACTTCACATTTACCCCTCCCCCTAGACCCTGGTAATCACTAATCAGCTTTCTGTTCATATGGATTTTGCTGAATATTCTGGAAATTTCATATTCATTGAATCCTACAATATGTAGTCTTTTATAACTTATTTCTTTGATTTAGCATGTTTTTAATGTTCATTTAGGTTATAACATGTATCAGTACTTCATTAATTTTATTACTGAATAATATTCTATTGTATGGATATACCACAATTTATATATCTATTCATCATTTATTGTACATTTGAGTTGATTCCACTTTTAGGTTATGGAACAATATAGGTAGGAACATTGATGTACAAATTTCTGTTTAAATATATATTTACTAGGAGTGCAATTGTTGAGTCACCTGGTAACTCTACATACTTAGGATATTATTGACTATATTCCCTATGCTTTACATTATATCTCTGTGACTTATTTTATAACTGGAAGTCTGTATGCCTTAATCCCTTCCCCCTTTTCTGGCTGATCCTTCACCCATCCCCTCTGGCAATCATCAGTTTACTGTCTGTATCTATGAATTTCTTTCTGTTTCATTTTGTTTGTTCATGTGTTTTGTTCTTTTTTGTTTTATAGATTTCACATGTAAGTTAAATAATAAGGTGTTTGTCTTTCTCTGTCCAAGTTACTTCACTTAACAAAATACTCTCTAGGTCATCCATGTTGTTGCAAACAGCAAGAATTTCTTCTATTTTACAGATGAGGAATATTCTATCATAATATATGTTCAGTTCCATATTTTGGCTATTATAAGCAATCATGCAATAAACATAGTGGTGCGTACATCTTTTGAATTATTGTTTTCATTTTCTTCAGATAAATACTAAGGAGTGCAAATGCTGTGTCATATTTTAAATTTTTGAGGAATCTCCATACCATTTAACATAGTGGCTTGCAATAATTTACAATCCCACCAACAATACAGAAGTGTTTCCTTCTCTCCACATCCTCACCAGCACTTGCTATTTGTTGAATTTTTAATTACAGCCACCCTACCAGGTGTGAGATAGTACCTCCCTGAGGTTTTGATCTGCCTTTCCATGATGATTAGTGACGATGAGCATCACTTCATGTGTCTGTTGGCCATCTGTTTCTTCCTTGGAGAAATATCTAGTCAGCTTCTTTGCCCATTTTTTAATTGAACTGTTTGGGTTTTTTGATGTTGAGTTATGTGAATTCTTTATATATTTTGTATTAACTCTTTATTGGATATATCATTTGCAAATATCTTCTTCCATTCAGTAGCTTGTCTTTTCGTCTCATTGATTGTTTCCTTTGCTGTGCAAAGGAAACTTTTTAGTTTGATGTAGTCCCATTTGATTTTTTTTTTTTCATTTGCTGCACTTGCCTGAGGAGACATAGCCACAGAGATATTGCTAAGAACAATGCCAGAGTTTACGACCTGTGTTTTCTTCTTGGAGTTTCATAGATTCAGGTCTTAACATTTAAGTCATTGATCTATTTTGAGTTTATTCTTGTATATGTTGTAAAAAAGTGGTCCAATTCCTTTTTTTTTTATATGTAGCTGTCCAGTTTTTCCAACACCACTTATTGAAGAGACTATCATTACCCCATGGTATATCCTTACCTCCTTTGCCATAGATTAATTGGCCATATAAGCAATAATTTATTTCTGGGCTCTCTATTCTATTCCATAGATTTATATGTCTATTTTTATGTCAGTACTATACTGTTTTGATTATTATAGTTTTGTAGTATAGCTTGAAATTAAGGAGCATGATACCTCCTACTTTGTTCTTTCTCAAGGTTTCTTTGGCTATTTGGGGTCTTTTGTGGTTCCACATAAATTTTAGGATTAGTTCTTATAGTTCTGAGAAGAATGCTATTGGTATTTTAATAGGAATGGCATTGAATCTATATATATATACATATATTGCTTTAAGTAGTAAGGACATTTTAACAATATTAATCCTTCCAATCCATGGTCATGGTATAGCCTTCTATTTATTTGTATGCTCTTCAATTTTTTTCTACACCATCTTACAGTTTTCAGAGTACGGTTTTTTTACCTATTTGGTTGAATTCATTCCTAGCTGTTTTATGCATTTTGATGCAATTGTAAATGGGATTGCTTTTTTACTGGAGTCTTTGATTATTTGTTATTGATGTATAGAAATGCGACAGATTTCTGTATATTAATTTTGTATCCTGCAAGTTTACTGAATTAATTTTTTGGCTGTAATAAGTTTTTTTTTCTTTTTTTAGTGAAGTCGTTAGGGTTTTCTATATATAGTATCACATCATCTGCAAATAGTGACAGTTTTACTTTTTCCTTACTGATTTGGATGACTTTTTTTCTTTTTCTTGTCTGATTGCTGTGGCTAGGACTTCCAATACCATGTTGAAAAGTTGTGATAGTGGGTATCCCTGTCTTCTTCCTGATCTTAGAAAAAAAGCTTTCAGTTTTTCACCATTGAGTATATTAGCTGTGAGTTTGTCTTTACGATATTGACTTTACTATGTTGAAGTATATTCCTTCTATATCTACTTTGAGAGTTTTTATCATAAATGGATGTTTAGTTCTGTGAGATGCTTTTTCTCCATGTATTGAGGTAAGATTTTTATTTTTCATTATTGTGATATGATGTATCATGTTAATTGATCTATGTATGTTGAGCCATCCTTGCATCCCTGAGATAAATCCCCTTTGATCATGGTGAATAATCTTATTGCTGTATTGTTGAATCCAGTTTGCTAATATTTTATTGAGAATTTTTGCATCTATATTCATGAAGGATATCTGCCTGTAATTTTCTTTTTTCTGTATTTTCTTTGTCTGGTTTTGGTAGCGGGATAAGTTGGCTGCATGGGTTTGAAAGAATTCCTTCATCCTTGATTTTTTGGAATAACTTAAGAAGGATAAGTATTAATTCTTCTTTAAACATTTGATAGAATTCATCTGTGAAGCCATCTAGTTCTGGACTTTTGTTTGTTGGGAGTTTTAAAATTACTGCTTCAATTTCATTGCTAGTAATCAGTATATTTACATTTTCTATTTATTCCTGGTTCAGTCTTGTTAGGTCATATGCTTCTAGAAATGTATTCATTTCCTCCAGATTGCCAGATTTATTGGCATATAAGTGTTCATAATATTCTTTAATGATCCTTTGTCTTTCTGTGGTATCACTTGTAATTTCTCTTCTTTCATTTATAAGTTTATTTATTTGGTCTCTTTTCTTGATTAGTTTCACTAAAGGTTTGTCAATTTTGTTTATCTTTTATTTTCCTTTATTTTGTTTATCTTTTCAAAGAACCAGCTCTTAATGATCTTTTGTTTTGTATTTAACAACTTCTATAGCACCAGAAGCTAGAAGATACCACTATGCCCTCCATAAAACTAGTAAAACAGGTCGTGCAGTATGCCCAACAGCTGGAGATAATTGTCTGAGGCTAGCAGGGACTGGAGTGGACAGGTCTTGTGTCATTAAAAGCAGTTTCAGTGCAGGGTTTGAATCAATAAAGATGGACTAACATTCTCTGTTTTAGGCCTTTGTCTCTCATAGAGAATATTGGAATGACAGGTTCTTATCTCTGAAAAACATAAAGGTTTGAGTCCCTAAGAGGTCTGAGATAACCCTGTGTAAGGGTCAGGCTCTGTCCAGTGGCCATTGCTCAAGGTATTAAACACATACCCATTGCAGGGGCCCAGTGGCACTGTGGCCTGGGGGAGCATTGACCCTGGGTAGAGGGACAATTGCACCCAGCTGTTGATGCACAGGAGGGCCAGGCCAAGGTTTCAGAGTATTTCAGTGAAGGAGTTAAAATATCTCAATTTTCATAAATGTTTGCAATGAACTAAACCAGTTTTTAAAATAAAAATGAAAACTAAATAACCAATGCATTAAAGAGGAAATGAAAAACTACTTTGAGACAAATGAAAACAAAAACACAACTCTTCAAAATTTATGAGATACACAAGCAGTTCTAATAGGGAAGTTCATATCTACACATGTCTACCTTAAGAAATAAGAAAAATCCTAAATAAACAATCTAACTTTACACTTAACGGATCTACAAAAAGAACAACAACAACAAAAAAGTAAACAGAAGGAAGGAAATAATTAAGATCAGAGTGCAAAAAAATGAAATAGAAGTTTGAAAAACAATTGAAAAAGTCAATCTAACTAAAAGCTTGTCCTGTGAAGAGATATTTCTTAAAATACGTGTGCGTGTGTGTATGGTTTACAACCACACGTTTTCATCTAATCACTTTGTTTTCTGTGTCTCAGAAGTTCTAGCATATTGTGCTTTTGTTTCACTTATTTCAAACTATTTTATAATACAAACTTGTGGTTTATTATTTGACCCATTTGTTATTTAGAAGTGTGTTTTTTTAATTTCCAAATATTTGTGATTTTTAAAGACTGTTTTTCTGTTATTGATTAGTAATTTTGTTCCTCTATCTTAGAAAAATATAGTTTGCATGATTCCATCAACTTGACTTTTTTTTTATGGTCACGTAATATTGCATTGTACATATATGTACTACATTGTCTTTATACAATCATCTATTAATGGGCACTTAGGTTGCTTCCATATCTTGGCTATTGTAAATAATGCTGCAGTGGACATAGGGGAGCATATACCTTTTTGAATTAGTGTTTTGAATATTTTAAGATAGATATCCAATAGTGGAATTTCTGGGTCACGAGGTAGTTCTTTTTTTAATTTTTTGAGGAACCTCTATGCTGTTTTCCATAGCAGCTGCACCAATTTGCAATCCAACCAACAGTGCCCAAGGGTTCCCTTTGCTCCACATCCTCGCCAACGCTTGTTGTTTGTTGATTTATTGATGATGGCTATTGTGACACGTGTGAGGTGATATCTCATTGTAGTTTTTATTTGCATTTCTCTGATGATTAGTCATATTGAGCATCTTTTCATATGTCTATTGGCCAGGTGTATATCTTCTTTGGAAAAATGTCTATTCAGTTCTTCTGCCCATTTTTTAATTGGATTGTTAGTTTTTGGGCATTAAGTTGCATGAGTTCTTTATAAATGTTTGATATTAACCCTTTATCTGATATATCATTGGCAAATATCTTCTCCTATTCAATAGGTTGTCTTTCCTTTTTGTTGATTGTTTCCTTTGCTGTGCAAAAACTTTTTAGTTTGATGTAGTCCCATTTGTTTATTTTTCTTTTGTTTCCCTTGCCTGAGGCAACTTATCAGAAAAAATAAATAAATAAGTAAAAACATTACTAACAGCAGTATCACACAGTTTACTGTCTATGTTTTCTTCTAGGAGTTTTATGATTTTAGGTCTTCCATTTAAGTCTTTAATCCATTTTCAGTTTATCTTTGTATATAGTATATGAAGGTGGTCTAGTTTTAATTTTTCTGCATGTATCTGTCCGGTTTTCCCAGCTCCATTTAGTAAATAGATTGACTTTACCCCATTGTATATTCTTGCCTCCTTTGTCATAGATTAAATGACCATACAGGCATGGGTTTATTTCTGGACTTTCTATTCTGTTCCATTGATCTGTGTGTCCATTTTTATGCCAGTACCATGCTGTTTTTATTATTATAGCTTTGTTGTATAGTTTGGTATCAGGTATTGTGATATTTCCAACTTCATTCTTCTTTCTCAAGATTGTTGTGGTTATGAGTATTTGGGATTTTTTGTGGTTCCATATAAATTTTAGGAGTATTTGCTCTAGTGCTGTGAAAAAAAAATGCCACTGGTGTTTTGATAGGTACTGCGTTGAATGTATATCTTGCTTTGCGTAGTATGCACATTTTAATGATGTTAATTCTTCCTATCCATGAGCACAGTATATACTTCCATTTATTTTTGTCTTCTTCAATTTCATTCTTTAATGTCTTATATTAATAATTTTCCAAGTACAAGTATGTACCTCTTTGACTAAATTTATTCCTAGCAATTTTTTAATGTAATTGTAAATGAGATTGTTTTCTTAATTTGTTTTTCTGATGATTACTGATATATAAAAATGCAACCAATTTCTGAATATTACCTTTGTATCCTGCTACTTTACTTAACTCATTTATCAAGTCTTATAGTTTTTTGGTGAAATCTTTGGAGTTCTCTATGTAGTATCATGCAATCTGCAAATAATTAAAGTTTTACTTCCTTTTTTTCCAATTTCAATGCCTTTTCTTTTTTTGTCTCATTGCTGTGGCTAGGACTTCCAACACAATGTTAAATAAAAGTAAAATTGGATATCGTTGCCTTGTTCCTGATCTTAAGAAAAACACTTTTAGCTTTTCACTGTTGATTATGATGTTAGCTGTGGGTTTGTCGTATATGGCCTTTGTTATGTTGAAGTATGTTCCTTCTATTCCCTTTGCTGAGAGTTTTTTTTTTTTTCAATCATAAATGCATGCTGGCTTTTGACAAATCTTTTTCTGCATTTGTTGATATAATCATATGATTTTTATCCTTCATTTTGTTTATGTGGTTATCACATTAATTAATTTGTGGATATTGAACCAACCTTGCATCCCAGGAATAAGTTGCACTTGATCATGGTGTATGATCTTTTTAATATATTGCTGAATTTGGTTTGCTAATATTTTGTTGAGGATTTTTGCATTCATGTTCATCAGGGATATTGGTCTATACTTTTCTTTTTCTGTAGTGTCTTTGTCTGGTTTTGGAATCAAGGTAATGGTGGCCTTGTAAAATGAGCTTGGGAGCCTTCCTTCCTCTTGAATTCTTTGGAATAGCTTGAGAAGAATATGTGTTAATTCTTCTAATGTTTAGAAAAATTCACCTGTGAAACCATCTGGTCCATGACTTTTGTTTCTGGTAAGTTTTTTTTGATTACTGATTCGATTTTGTTAGTAGGAATAGGTCTGTTCCTATTTTCTGTTTCTTTTTGATTTAGTTCCTGAAGACTGTATTTAGGAATTTATCTATTTCTTTCAGATTGTGCAATTTGTTGCTGTATACAGTTGTTCATAATGTTTTCTTATAATTCTTTGTATTTCTGTGGTGTTAGTTGTCCTTTTTCCCTTTCATTTCTGATTTTATTTATTTGGGTCCTCTCTCTTTTTTTCTTGTGAGTCTGGTTAAAGATTTATCAATTATGTTTGTCTTTTCAAAGAACCAGATCTTAGTTTCATTGTTCATTTGTAATTTTTTTAGACTCTATATTTGATATTTCTTCTCTGATCTTTATTATTTCCTTCCTTGTACTCACTTTGGACTTTGTTAGCTGTTCTTTTTCTAGTTCTTTTAGGTGTGGCGTTAAGTTGTTTATTTGAATTTTTTCTTGTTTCTTGAGGTAGGCCTGTATTGCATTGAATTTCTCTCAGGACTGCTTTCACTGTGTCCCATAGATTTTGGGTCATTGTGTTTTTGTTTTCATTTGTCTAAATGTATTTTTTAATTTCTTCCTTGATCTTATTGTTAATTCACTCATTGTTATCATGGCATTTAGCCTTCATATGTTTTTTATTATTATTATTATTATTATTATTATTATTATTATTATTATTATTATTGTAATTTATTTAGTTTCATACCACTGTGGTTGAAGAAGATGCTTGGTATGATTTCAATCATCTTAAAATTATTGAGGCTTGTTTTGTGTCTTGACATGTGGTCTATCTTAGAAAATGTTTCATGTACACTTGTAAAGAATGTATATCCTGCTGCTTTGTGGTGAAATGCTCTAAAATATCAATTAAATCCATCTGCTATAATGTGTCATTTAAGGCTGCTATTGCCTTGTTGATTTTCTGTCTGGAATCTCTACCCCATGATGTCAATGGGGTGTTAAAGTGCCCTACTATGATTGTATTACTGTCAATTTCTTCTTTTATGTTGGTTAATATATGTATATAAGTGCTCCTATGTTGGGTGCATAAATGTTTAGAAGGGTTATATCCTCTTTTTGAATTGACCTCTTTATCATTATGAAATCTCCTTCTTTGTCTCTTATTTTCGTCTTTGTTTTAAAGCCTGTTTTGTCTGATATAAGTATTGCAGCCTTTTTTTCCATTCTATTTGCATAAAATATCTTTTTCCATCCCTTTACTTTCAGTCTGTGTGTGTTTTTTGATCTGAAGTGAGTCTCTTGTAGACAGCATATGTAAGGATCTTACTTTCTTATCCATTCAGCCACCCTATGTCTTTTGATTGGAGCATTTAATCAATTTATAATTAAAATCATTATTGATAGGTATGTCATAATTGCCATTTTATTATTCATATTTATGTTCCTTCCCCTCTCCCCCTTCTTCTTCTTAAAGAAGTCCCTTTAACATTTCTTGTAATACTTGTTTGCTGGTAACAAACTCCTTTAGCTTTTTCTTCTCTGGGAAGCTCTATATGTCTCCTTCAATTTTGAATGATAGCCTTGCTGAGTAGAGTAGTGTTGATTGTAGGTACTTATTTTTCATCACTTTGACTATTTCATGCCAATCCCTCCTTATCTGCAAAATTTCTGTTGAGTAATCAGCTGACACTCTTATAACAGGTCCCTTGTAGGTAACTAACTGATTTTCTCTTGCTGCTTTTAAGATTCTCTCTTTCTTTAACCGTAGGTATTTTAATTATGATGTGTCTTGGTGTGTGTCTGTTTGGGGCCATCTTGTTTGGGACACTGTGCTTCCTGGGTTTGTATGTCTATTACCTTTGCAAGGTTAGGGAAGTTTTCAGTCATTATTTCTTCAAATAGATTCTTAATTCCTTGTTCTCTCTCTTCTTCTGGTAACTCTATGATGTGAATGTGGTTATGCTTGATGTTGTCTCAGAGGTCCCTTAAACTATCATCAGTTTTTAAAATTCTTTTGTGTTTGTGTGTGCTTTTTCATTGGCTGTTTTCTGCTACCTTCTCTTCTAAAACACTGATTCAATCCTCTGCTTCATTGAATCTGCTGGTGGTTCAATCTGTGTATTCTTCACTTCAATTATTGTATTTTTCAATTCTGACTGGTTCTTTTTCATAACTTCTATGTCTTTTTGTATGCTTACTATCTCTTTGTTGAAATTATCACTAACTTCTTAAGCACCTTTATAACTAGTGTTTTGAACTCTGTATCTGGTAGATTGCTTGCTTCCATTTCATTTAGTTCTTTTTCTGAAATTATCTCCTGTTTTTTTCATTTGGGACATGATTTTTTTGTTGGTTTCTTTCTGTTTGTTTGTTTTCATTTGGCTGCCTTTTTTTGTTTGTTTCTATGTATCAGGTAGATCTTCTACACCTCTTAGTCTTGGCAAGGTGGCCTTATATAGTATGTGTCCTGTTTGTCCAAGTGTCACAGTCTCCTTGGTCACCTGAGCCAAATACCCCAAGTGTGTCCCTTGTGTGTGCTCTCCTGTTGTAGTTGAGACTTGATTGCTGTTGACATGTCAGTAGGTGGGATTGACCCTCAGGGTGACTGGCTGTGAGGACTGGCCATGACCACAGTGTATGAGCTGCTATGCAGGGCTGACCTCACTGAACAGGATACACTCCAGCATGCTCTGGTGCTTGCTGAGACCACCCTTTGGGCATGACACTTGCAGGGCTAATTGGATGGTATTCTGTTGTGGTTTGAAGCTGGCCACTGGGTGTGCTGGTTCTTGGGCCTCTTGGAATGGCTCTGATGCAGGTCAGGGTCAGCTACTGCCCTGTGACTTGTCCAAGGCTACCTGGTAGGAGCTACAAAGTTATCCGCAGTTGATAACTGCCTGTGCTGGACCTGCAGGTGCATGGAAGAGGGCAGACTGGGATCCGAGGGCAGCCATTACCAATACTGGGCCTGGTGCAGCTCAACAAAAGGCATTCTGAGGTCTGTGGCCATCTTCCAGCTGTCCAGAAGGTTCAGCTGCTGGTAGAGACTCTGATGTTATGGGAGTTGAATGGGACAGTTTCCCAGTGAGTCACCAGATTGGGGTAAGTGATGTTCAATAGGTTAATGCAGATTCAGATTTAACACCAGCTCTGAGCCTGGGGCCAGTCTGCAAAAGACTCAGAGCACACTGACAATGCCCGCCACTTGCCTGGGGCATGCGGATCCCAAAAGTTGTTCAAGAAAGACTGTACTGCAGGCCAATACTGGCTGCCTCCAGGCCACCAAAGCAGCCTCTGGTGCCAGTGTGTGAGTTAGGTGGGGCAGGGTCCCAGGAAGTCACCAAGATGGAGTGAGTGGTGTTCACCAAGATAATGAAAATTCAGATTTGGCTGTGTAGGGGAAGGGTTCAATACAGGAAATATGGCATCTGCCCACTGGCTATGGGAGGAGGATTCAACACAATGGCAATAGCAGCTATTCCTCCAGCCTTCACTCTGAATCCACACAACTCAGTCTCTTCCCATATGTCTCTGTCACCTCCTGAACTACAGTCTCTCCACTAGAACATAGGGTGAATGCCTGGGAGTGAGAGAGTCTGTGTGCAGGCCCTTTAAGGGGATGTGTGGTTTTCCAGCTGTCATACATCTCATTGGGGTAGACAGGATCCCCACTGATTTTCATAGCCAGATGCTGTGGGGGCTCATCTTCTCAATACCAGTTTTCTGGGCTGGGGAGCCCAGTGTGGGCTGAAACCTCTTACTTTTCAGGGGGGCCCTCTGCAGCTGAGCTATCTTTCCAATTCTCGATTGCCACAAGTGGTTCTGTGGCCAGCCCATTTCACATCTTTGCCTCTCCTACCAGTGTTAATTTAAGTTGGCTTCTTCTTTATATCCTTAGTTATCGGACTTATATTCAGCTACTCTTCGGATGGTTCTTCAAGTTGAGTTTTCTATAATTTAGTTGCAATTTTAATGTGGACACTCGATGAGGCAAACAGTGTTCACCTACTCCACTATCTTTACTGGATGTTGGAGCATTTTAAAGCCTCCTATGAACATCTCATTCCCCTGATCTTCCTTATAAGTTCTTTTCTTTAGGGGCGAGGGGAACACCTTTTTATTCGCCCCAACTTGTATTATTTCTTCAGGAAGCTATGATGTTAAACAATTGCTACTGATTGTTCTGGAAATAAGAATTCCCACAAATGCCCTGGGGATAAGAATTGTCTCACTGAGAAAGCTCTCAGATCAAATAATGATAAGAACTATGAACCAACTTTTCTAAGGCAGTTCAAATATTGACAATTATTGAGATGTAGATTTTCCAGGAACTCCAAACCCAAAAGTTAGTGGATGCAAGAATGATGATCATTAAGACTACCACAGAGCTGGATAGAGGAAGATGAAAAGAATATTTTTAAATGCCACAAAGCTGAGTTTTCTTACAAATATCTGGATTTTTATTGAATAAACACTTCTCAGATTGTGTCAAGCCTCTCCTCTTGCTACTTGTCAGAGTTCTTATAAAGCTGACTTTTGCAACTTTTTGTAAATATTCTCATTGCTTTTACAGAGGAGCAGACTTTTGAAGTACTTATTCTGCTGCTCTAAAAGTACAGAGTGTGTATTTAATTTTTTGTTAAAATTTTTGCTGTAAGAAAATGATATAATATTTATTTTAACCATTTGTAAGTGTATAATTCAGTGGCACTAAATACATTCCCAATGTTGTATAACCATCACCACTAACTATACCCCAAAATTTATTTTATCACTCTCAACATAAACTGTACTCATTAAACAATAACTTCCCTTCTTCCCTCCCCACAGCCCTTGTTAACTCCTATTCTATTTTCTGTCTATAATTTTGCCTATTCTAGCTACCTCATATAAGTGGAATCATACAATAATTTTTCTTCTGTGATTGGCCTATTTCACTTCCCATAAGGTTTTCAAGGTCCATCCAGCCTGTAGCATATATCAAAATCTCATTCTTATTTTATGGCTGAATAATATTCCATTGTATGTACATAACACATTATGTATATCCATTAGTCTGTTGATGGACACTTGTGTTTTTCCTACCTTTTTGCTATAGTAAATAATGCTGCAATAAACATTAATGTACAAATACCTTAGTCTATGCTTTCAATTCATTTACAGATATACTTAGTAGTGATATTGCTGAGTCAAGTGGTAATTTTTTGAGAAACTGCCAATCTCTTTTCCACAGTGGTTGTACTATTTTACCTATCCAACAGCAATGTTTCATTATTGTATTTTTTTCCACTTTTTCTCAAACACTTGTTATTTTTCCTTTTTTGAAAAAATTATATCCACCCCAGTACATATGGCATGGTATCTCATTGTGGTTTTGATTTACATTTCCCTAATTATTAATCATGTTGAGTATCTTTTCATGTGCTTATTGTAAATTGTATATCTCCTTTGGAGAAAGGTCTGTTCAACCCCATTGCACATTTTTGAACTGGGTTGGTTTTTTTTGTTGTTTTTGTTCAGTTGTAGGAGTTCCTTATATGTTCTAAATATTAAGACTTACCAGATATATGATTAACGAGTGATCTGTATTTTGTAGGTTGTCTTTTCATTTTCTTGATAATGTCATTGGATCCAAAAAAATTCTTAATTTTAGTGAAGTCTAAATTATCTATATCTTCTTTTGTTTCCCAGACGGTTGGTACCATATCCATGAATTCATTGCCAAATATAATATTATAAAGATTTCCCACAATGGTTTCTTTTTTTTTATTATTTAAATTTATTGGGGTGACAATTGTTATTAAAATTACATAGATTTCAGGTGTGCAATTCTATATCACATCATCTATAAATTACATTGTGTGTTCACCACCCAGAGTCAGTTCTCCTTCCATCACCGTATATTTGGGTTTCTTTTTAGAGCTTTATTATAGTATTACCTCTTAAGTTTGGATCTTTCATCTATTTTGAGTTAATTTTTTGTATATGGTATAGGAAAAGGATCAATTTTATGTTTATGTTCCAGCACTGTTGAAAACACTGTCCTTCCTCATTGAATAATCTTGGCATCCTTGTTAAAACTCAATGTACCATATACGGTAGGGTTTATTTCTGGGGTCTTTTTCTACTCCATTTTTATATGTTTGCTCTTATGCCATCGCCATGCTGTTTTACATACTGTGGCTTCACAGTAAATTTTGAAGTTGAGAAGTGTGTGTTTGACTTTATTATTCTTTTGGAAGATTGTTTTGCTTATTCAAAATCCTTTGTAATTAACATGAATTGAATGATTGACTTTCGTATTCCTGTGAAAAGGCTATTAGATTTTTGTTAAAGGTTATGATGAATGTGTAGATCACTTTGAGTAGCATTGACATGTTAATACTCACAAGTCTTCCTGTCTATGAACATGAGATGCATTTTCATTTGTTTGTGTCTTCTTTAATTTATTTTTTAGTAATGTTTTATGTTTTTCGGTGTACAAGTCTTTAACTTCCTTGGTTAGGTTTATTCTTATGTATTTGGTTCTTTTAGATTTTATTATAACTAGAATTACTTTCTTACTTTCCTTTTTGGATTGTTCAATCGTGATGCAGAGAAACATAGCTTATTTTTCTGTGTTGATCTTGTATCCTGTAAGTTTATTGAATTTGTTTATCAACTGTAGTAGTTTTCCATGGAGTCTTGGAATGTTCCAGTCTATAGGAAAATGTCATCTGTGAATAGAGATAGTTTTACACACCTGCATTTGTAGCAGGGCATTTGAGGGGGCTTATGATTAGGATACTCCTTTGCCCAATGCCCCACCTCTGGGCACACATGGCACTTAGTGTCTTTTGGAGCAAGTCATGCAGGGCCTGCAGGATGTGACTGAATGTCCTGCAAGTTTGGCTAAAACTTGGGTGTGCTGGCCTCCTTTCATTCTTCCTTCTCCTGGGCCCTGGCCTGCCTTTCCTGGTTGTGGTTGTAAAAGACCACATTGGCTGTGGTCAGTATTTCATCCAAGGAAACCCCAGGTCCCTGAAGAAGCTTTTGTAACTTTCTCCTAATGTCAGAAGCAGATTGAGTTAGAAATTTGTCCTTTAATATTACTTGTTCCTCGTAAGATTCAAGACCTAAGTTAGTATGTTTAATGAGAGCTTCCCTCAGCCTTTCCAAGAAGGTAATAGGATTTTCATCCAGTCCCTGGTTAATGGCAGACACTTTAGAATAATTAATGGCCTTTTGATGGCCTACCTTGAGTCCCGCCTTAACACAGAGTAAGAAATGGTTTCTTGCCCACTTTTGGGAATTGCTATTGTAATCCCATTCAGGGTCCATGGGTGGGGCCACTGTTTCTCCTATAGGGCATTTGTTGTCAGACAGATGTAAATTGCTAGCAAATTTTCTGGCCTCCTTAATTATCTTGTCCTGTTCAATGTCTGACAAAATTTGTCCCAGAACTAACATCACAGCTTTCCAGGTCAGTTCCTATGCTAAAGTAAGGTGTTGTAAAGTATCTATATATTTGACCAGATTGTCCAAATAGTTCCCAAGATGAGCTTTAATTTGCCTGAGCTCAATGAGGGAGAAGGGTCTGTGTATTAGTTGGGTGCCAAATTCTCCCGCTGTTTCTATTAGAGGGTAAGAGCTTAATTGTTGGAGCAGCTTTAGGGGCAGGAGAAGCAGGAGCCAGTGGTTGTGCTGGGGACTCTGGGTAGTGAAGAAGGCAGTGAAAAGGCCTTCTCTGGGTTCTCTGGGGCTCGGGGGGTAGGGGGGCGAGGGAGGGCGGGATCAGTGAGCATTTGGGAATCAGTAAGCATCTCATTAGGAGTGCTAAATTCACACTTTTTACACAAATCTCTATGGCCTCTCAAATAGAAAAATACTTCTATATAAAGAATCTCTGATCATTTTCTAAGACGTTTACAAAAGAGGCTGAGTTGTAGAATTGTATTATAGTTTAGGGTCCCATTAAGGGACCAAACTTCCCTTTCCCCTATGTGGTATGGGAGGGGCCAAGCTATGTCACAAAAATGATTAGTTGGCCTTTTTTTTAAGTTTGAGGATCAAATTGCAACCAGTTAGAAAGGATACATCTCAAGGGGGTACCGACAGGAGTGGACTCTTTTTTCCCCATTTGGAATAGAGAAAATACCATATGATTCACTGGAGCAAGGCAAGTCGCCCAAGGAATGAGCAGTGGCAAGACTGACCCATCCCTTTTCTGGATGTCTAGGGGTTGAGAAAGAATCCTGGTAGTTCCTGTGTTCTTCTGGGAGTCAAAAAGGGCTTGGTCAGGAGAGGAAAATTATAGACAACTGATAGGGAAAGTCCAGGGTAGGATTTTGATTATTCTACCCAAGAGGAAGTACTCAAGCCCTCATGCAAGCAGTTGTACCTTTGTTCCTCCACCTACCAGTCTGCTGATATTAGTGTTACCCCTTTTTGGGCAATAGTGTTCAAAAAGACCATGGCCTTAAGGAATTGGAGAGGCAAATTTGAGAGTTAAAAGAAAGAAGACTGAAAAGGCTGAGAATCTCCTCTGAAGGTGGGAAAGGCAAGAAAAGTTTGCCAATCTATACTTACTGTGTTCCAAATGGCTGGAGATAAGGGTGCAATCTGAGTCACAGTGCCAAAATGTTACTGGGGTCTTTTTCTTCTTGCTGATGCAGTGAAGAATCAAAGGTCAGCAAGCCGATTAACATGCAAGCAGGGTTTATTAGTGATACATTCTCAAGGAAGAGAACGGGTTTAGCTGAGGTGGGGGAGAGGGGAAGAGAGAAAGAGAGAGAACCCTAGGACTCTGGTGTTAGTGATACATTTTCAGGGAGGAGAAAGGGCCTAGCCTAGGTCGGGGAGACCTGGGTAGTGAAGGGGGTTGGTGAGAGAAAGGAGGAGAGAGCGAGGGCCAGAGAGTTTGAAGGCCAGAGAGGTCAAGGGCCAGAGAGAGCATGAGTGCCCTTGTCCTGAGGACTGGGTAGGGTGAGGGAGTTACATATTGATTTGGCGGGAAAAGTGGTACATGCTCTTCCATGGGAGAGTGTGGCCTCCTAAGATGGGTGGAGGTCTGTTGACTCAGATCTTTATCTTTCTCCAGAACATCTGTTGTCATCTGTTGTGGCTGGAGGCAGTGAATCAAAGCTAATTATGAGCTTTTTCTGTAGGCACTGTAGACCCCATCCAACCCTTCCTCCTTCTCCTCCATTTCCTAACTTCTACCTAACAATCCCACCCATAATTTACCTGTTTCCTACTGGTACACCTTATTAAAATGTAATTTCTTCAAAAGGAGAAATACTGCCTTAATCATGGCCATATCCTTCACAGCACTTAGAGCAGTCTCTGGTCTACTATAGGTATCAAATATGGCAAAATTAGGGCCAGAACCCAGGTGTGTTTCTTTTTCTGTTTCTTCCACAAACACACTTCAGTTCTTTATCTAATTTTAAACACTGAATTAGGATAAAAAGAGAAGGAAGAAATTATAGGGCAGTGGTAAATGCTGGTTATGGGAAACTGAACCCAGTTAGGGGCAGTTGGGAAATGTTTCTAGGTGAGAACAAAATCAGCTGAGTCTTGAATGATTATAGGTTATTAAAGGGTGAAGGGTGGGCGATGGACATTTTATAAAGAAGGAAGAGCATAGCAGTGACAGAGAAGTACAAGAGAGAATCTTCTACTTGGACACAGCAGGTAGAACTTGAGCACTCACTGGAGCACGTGGCACTTGTGGTAATTGTCAGGAAATAGTGCAGGAAAAGTCGATAGGATTTTTTATTCCATACTGAGGATTTTCAATTCAAGGCAATTGAGAACGTTTTGAGGTTTTGAGCAAGTGATGAAGAAGAGCCAATTAATGTTTGAGAAAGTTTACCCCAGTAGGAGTAGTGGTAACAGTAGCAGAAGCCATAAAACAATCCATACAGAACACTATGAGGGTATGAACTCAGACAGTGCTGGTGGGGACGGAGAGGTTAGGGCAGATTTGAGAGGCATTTACAAAGCTGAGCTAACAAGGGTTGGTATGGTGGCAATGAGAAGAGAGGCCTCCAGAAAAACCCAGGTTACAGATTTTGGTAGAAGAGAGGAAACAGAGAAAGAAGAGGAGACACGAGGTTGGAGGTGAGACACAGAGTCAGAGTTCAGGCATATGATGAAGAGCAGGCATACAATTTGAGTTGGAAACTGAGAGAAATTCTAAGTCCAGCTCAAACATGTTGCATTAGAGTTTCTGTTGGAGTGTCCATTTGGAAATGTAAAGCAGGCTGCTGGAGTTCACAAGATGCCTTGGGGCTGCAGATTCAGATTCTGGAAAACACATTGGTGCATTGGTGGTGATTGCATCCATGGTTTTGGATGGGAACACTCATGAAGAACACAAAATAGACAAAAAGACATGTGCGTATGGAAGGAGGCAGGCTGGAAAAGGCATTGGAAAGATGTATGTATCTCTGGCTAAAAGGAAACTATGGAGAGAGCAATGCCATATGGGACAAGGGGGAAGAAAATCAAAGTTCAAAAGTAGGACACAGTCACATGCTTCAAATGCTATAGTGAAGTTGAGTATGCTCAAGTGGATTTGGCAAGTGCAAACAAATTTGTGCATTGACAAAGGTCAATTGTGTGGTATGGGTAGGAAGCAAAGACTTTTTTTTCCTTTCAAGGAGAGTACAGTTTTGAGAATGATCATGGGACCTAAGAGAGTGCTCTGGCTGAGTGTATGGGCTGGGGAAGGATGGACTGTCCCTCCTAAGGCATGCTGTAAGGGAGCCATGTTCTCAGGGTAGAGGTGGGTGACAGGCAGAGAGGGCAAAGGACCACGCAGTGAGGGGGAAGAGAGTAGTAGGAGGTTATTGCTTGTTTTATATTTATTTTTCTAAATGACAGAACAACTATTCAGAGCAAACAGTTGAAATGTTTGAGAGGACTTTTATCAGATGAAGCATAGGGGAAGAATTAGAGTAATACATGACCTAAGGTGTATGAGGTAACACAAGACTGGGTCATCCGACAATTGGGGCAATGGCTGATGTGAACAGCAAGGAGGCTTGGAAACGAGAGGCTCCTTCATTCACACCCAGTAAGCAACAGACTGAAAAATGCACTTTCCTGAGAAATCAACTTTTCCCCACTTAGAGCAATAGAAGCATCACGATTTTTTCAGTTTTCATTGGAAGCTTTAACTTTTAGAAAACACAATATCATGAAAATTAACAGAGCAGGTTCTAGAATAAAACTGACTGCTCACAGTCAAATCCAGGACCTGCCATTTATTAGCAATTTGAACTTGAAAAACTTTCTTATTTTCTGTATATTTCATGTTTTCTAAGAGAATGTTGTTATCGCAAAGGATTGTTCAGGGATTAGATGAGATAATGCACCAAAAACACTTAGAACAATGCCTGATGCAGAATCAGCATTTCATAATAAGCAATTATTAATAGTACTTTCCCACTGAGCCCTCCAAGAGATTCTTAGGGGATTTGCCTATGAACAGGAAGGGACAAAAGCTGTTGAACATACAGCATAGCCAGAATGCTTTCTGTCATTGCAGGGGCTCTAGCTGGTTTCTTGGCCTATGACACTAGCTCGTTGTCTTCTCTATTCCACTGATTTAACTCTCAGGCTGTCAAAGCAAATAAATAGGTAAGATAATTTCTTCAGGAACTAAGGGAGTGTTGTCTTTCTTTAATGTTTCTAATACTCAAAATTAATATTTTTAAGAGACTTAAGAAATACTATTTCACTTTAACCTCACAACAAACTCATCAAGGAGGTAAGATGAATGCACTACCCCATTTTAGTGATGAGGTTCTGAAGTGTTGGAGGGCGTGGTAAGGATCTCATTTTCCTCACTCTCCACAGATGCCCTTATGAACATCCAAGGTCCCAAGCAGAGGAAGTGTCTTCCTGCTGCAGGAAAATAAGCATGAGAGTACTCAGGAGTTCTGTATACAGCAATTTCTTTTGGTAACTCAAAGGACTCTTTCTTCAACTGAGTCAATGAGGTATTCCTGAAGCCTGGTCTGGGCTTGAAAAGAGAAGGTAGAGAAGGTACAAGAAAGGCAGTGCTGTTTTCTTTTCTTCTCCCTCTCTTTCTCTTTCTTTTCTCCATCTTTCAGGGCCAGTCGAAGCCCTGACTTGCTCCTGAGATGATGACTGAGTGGGTTCAGGACAAGTTATTTCTCCAGTGGAGACAGCAATGAGACACAACTGCCAATGCATCCTCCTAACAATGCACTCCTTGACACAGGACACTCTAATGAGCCCGCTCAGGTCTGCGGCCAGACACCAGGAGAGAGACAGAGAGAGAGAGAGAGAGAGAGAGGGAGAGAGAGAGAGAGAGAGATAAAGATGAGATGCCTCTGTCACAGGGACAGGGAGAAATAATGCACCTGGCCAGAGGGCAGCTGGTTCAACTAGAATATAAATCTCTCATCAGGTATCAACTGCTTCTTGGTGATGGCAGGGTGATTGGCAGGGGATGGGGGTGGAAAGAAGGAGAAAATGGAGAGGTAGTGCAAAGCTGCAGAGAGAGGACATCCACACACACCTGTGTTCCTCCAGTGGGTGCATAATTGCTTGGCGTGGACTTGATCACTGCCTCCAACACCTGATCTGTCCTGGTAGTAGCAGAGATGGATGACACATTCTTTGTCTTAACGATGACTTTCCAGTAAATAAATTCATATGCCTCCCTGGAAAATTTTTTTCTAGTGACTCTTGAACAGGAGAAATTTCTACTAAGTGAATACATCCAAAAATACAGATTGCACCCAGAGTAAATAATAAACTACCCCAACTCTTAGTGTGATGCATTTTTAAACACACCTAGATTTGTTACTTATAGTTTATTTGCCAGAGAAGGAATATAGTGACAAAACTTGCTTTCATTAGCATCTCTTTGCACCTGTAGCAAGTCTGGTTCCATTCTGTATGAAGAGAATATGATAGGTATACACAACAGAGCGAGTAAGGAAAACTTAAAGTTGGAGGTGGGGGGAGGTAGCCTGATGGAATGCAGTGAGCATTGGGTTGGAGTTCAATCAAGGGTCCTGTACCAGGTATCACTCTCACTGTGCGAATTTAGACATCCATGCAACCTGCTGGACTCCAGTTTCATTAAAGATAAAATGAGAATCTCTCAACAATAGAACAGAAAAATGTGGTATTTTCACCAAAAGGGGACTAAACTGCAATAAGCAGGAACAATCCACAACTACACACAACCATATGAATGAATTTCACACATAATTTTGATGGTAAGAAACCAGACATTTGTTTATGCAGATATAAACAAATCCATATTGTATCAATCAATTTGTGTGAAGTACATAATGGACAAAACTAAAATGCATTAGATATATTAGATATACTAGTTACACTTGAGAGGAGTATGACTAGAAAAGAACTGAACGGTGGTGTCTATGGTGCTGGCCATTTTGATGTGTTGATCTGAGTGCTGATTACATGGGTGTGTTCAGCTTATAAGAATTGATCAAACTGTACATTTGATATGTCCTTTTCTGTACTTATAGTATACTTCAATAAAAAGTTAGAAACTGGTGTGGAAAGGGAAGAATAAATTTAATAACTTCCGGGGTTTCATCCAGCTCTAACAGGCCCTCATTCTAGTTTGTTAATCATCATAGCTTTTAGTTTCTCTTCCTTTTAATGCTTCCTTTCCTCCTTTGTTCCATCAGTATAAAAAGATGTGAGGATGGATTGGGCAGAATAAAGGGGAGAGTTTAGTATTTTACTTGGTTTCTTATAAGCAGCTGTGACCTCAGGCTTAATGAGAAAGGGGGCTGAGCCCATGGGTTTCAATCACACTTGGTTTTATCAGTAAATGTCAATGATTGTCATTTCTCTGTCCCGAATAGACAGTTCTCAGACTAATCCTTATCTCTGGGCAGAAAAATTGAAACTGTTCTAGGATTTGGGAGTTTGTGAAAATCATTCTAAGTGAAGAAGCAATTTATATTTTTTGTGAACAGATATGATAAACTATATATTTTCTCATTACCTTCTTTATTTTGATGCCCTAGCATTCATGAAGAGCACAACGGTTAGAAAAGATGAAATAGGACCATTTGTGACAACATGGATGGATCTTGAGAGTATAATGCTAAGCGAAATAAGTCAGACAGAAAAAGCAGAGAACCATATGATTTCACTGATATGTGGTATATGAACCAAAAACAACAAAAGAACAAGATAAACAAATGAGAAACAAAAACTCATAGACACAGACAATAGTTTAGTGGTTACCAGAGGGTAAGGGGCGTGGGGGGTGGGAGATGAGGGTAAAGGGGATCAAATATCTGGTGATGGAAAGAGAACTGACTCTGGGTGGTGAACACACAATGGAATTTATAGATGATGTAATACAGAATTGTACACCTGAAATCTATGTAATTTTACTTACAATTGTCACCCCAATAAACTTTAATTAAAAAAAAAAAGAGCACAAGGCATTTTGCCCTTGATTAAGATGTGCTATTTTAAGATGTTGCTGCATTGGGTATGAATTTATGCAGCTCTCAACATCTTCTCCCTCAGTTCTCTGTGTGAAATAGTGAGGCAGCTGTCTGAGAGAAAATCTAGGTTCTGGAGCTAATGCTCCAGAGGGGTGTGTGGCACTCAAAGTGGGGGCAGTGGTATTGATTCTTTTCACTCTGTCATCTAAATCCTGTAACATTTGGTCCTGTAACCAGGTGAATAGAGTATATCTCAAAGTTAAGGGTTTTAAGTTAGGCAATGGCTTACCCATCCAACTGGTAGGCAGTAAATCAAGTGTGCATATCATTTTGAGGTCCAGATGAAATTCCCAGTCCAAAATCAGGCAAAAGTAAAGGGGTAAACACCTGGTTGTCAGATGAGCTTGGTGCTACACATTTAGGCAAAGTAGATGGCTCGAAGTCTGGGATGGCATTTGGGAACAAGAAGGGCAAGATCATTGCAGGGCAAGTAGGGCAAGCAGGAGCATTAAAGAAAAGGAAGAGCAATCACCACAGTTAGAGACAGAATCTACCTTAGTGACCCCCTGCCTAAAATGAGGGGCTGGACGACAGGGGCAAGGGTGGAGTGCAGAGAGGAGAGAGCCTACCACCCAGAAAGACCGTCAATATATGTTTTTCAAAAGGGGCAGAGTTTGTTCATGGGTTGTCTGTCTGTTCATATCTAATTTACTGAAAATTTACTTACTGAGCATCTACCCCCTGTCAATGCCAGGTGCAGTTTTGAGGCACTGAGAATACAAATGTGAAACTTCATAGGCTCTAGTGATAGAGCAGTGCACAGATGGCATGAGCGTGCAAGGACAGATGACCACCTTACATGGGAGTCAAGGTGTAGCCATAGGTTAGCGCTGCTGTGAGATAGAGCAGGGAGGAGCAATGAGGACATGGCAGCAGCATACCATGTTTTGGGAGATTTAATAATGTAATTCATTTACTCAACAAATACTTAATAAGCACCGTGCTCAGTGTATGGCATACAACTCTGATGGAGCTTACATCCTGGCTGGGAACAGCTCCATCTGCATAGAGAATATTCCAGAAGAACTTCAAAAGAAGAGGCATTCAGATGATCAGAGCACCATGGTTAAGGTGGTGATCTGCAGCATGAGAAGGAGTTTGGAATTTATCCTGGAAGCACTGGGAGTCATTGAAATATTTTAAGCAGAGAAGTGCTAATCTGAATGAGAAATTATGAGCTTCTGGGAGGAAGAGAGAAAGGGAAGGACTCCAGAGATATTTATGCCTTATTCATTTTTATATATACCATATCCAGTTACTTTCCTTCTCTCTCTCCATTGATTACAGCCTCGTGACATCCACATAGGAGAATGGGGATAGCAAGGCTATCTTCCTGTCTTACCAAGTGCTCCACCACCCTCATTGTGAATGAATGGAACAGAGTGAACCAACCTCTATGAGGCTCAGACTTGGGTCCTCCACCCCCTGGGGAACATGTGATTTTACCTGTAGAGCTTCCTGTGGGCAGCTAAAACCCCAAGGAATAGTCTCTTAGCTTAGCTTGGCAAGGCCTCCTCTGCCCTTGTCACCACATAGCACGAATGAAGGTCTTGCTTCTGTACGTTATGTTGACCTCCAGGTTTTCTGACCATAATCAGAAAGAAACTAAAGCAATGCATATCAGTTTGTGGTTGAAGCAGCGAGAGATACACTCTAGGGCCTTTCTTAAGGCAGTACATGAGTCAGGATGATTACCACCACAGTCAAACCACAAAGTCTCAGTAGATTAACACACACAAAAAAATGCCATGCTTTTCACTCATGCAAATTGTGACATGATTTGGGAAGCTTTCTTCTTCTCCAGAGAGCTTCTTTTCTTCTCCATGACATTACTCAAGGACCCAGGCTGTTTCAACTGTGGCTCACTCTCCTCAATATGTGGCCTCTGCAGTCATAAAAGAAAAAGAAAGAGAATGGAGGTGGTGTGCCAGCTTTTAACTGCTTCAACCTCCATGTGAGGCTTACAACTACAGTCCATTGACCAAAGTGAGTCACCTGGCACCAACCTAACTATAAGATAGACTACAAAAATTAGAGGAACATAAAATAGTCTATGAAATAGAGCTGTCTTTGAAATGGGGTGACCAAAATTCTGGTGCTGAAAAGTAGACAAAGTAAAGAACTGACTGACCCACTGCCTAAGGCCCTCTGAGAGTATTGTAAACCCTCCTTTACTACCTGGTATTTCAGTCTTGCGCTGGACTTTGGGATCATTGTTTTTCCCATCAGAAGATTTAAGAAGCTTCAGGCTATGACCTAGTAACTGTGCATAAATTACTTCTTGATTTTTTTTTAGAATATTTTTGATTGAAAAACAAATATTGGCTAAGCAAATTAATGGTATTACTGGTTTGGCTTTTTCCTTGACCCCTTGTTTAATTTTAAAAATCTTATCTTACCTTACCTTGTTCTTGGTCACCTGAATAGCAGGGGTCCCCATCTTAGCACCAGGACCGCCACTATGCTTACCTCCTCTGCAGTTTTTTTCATATTCCCCTGCAAAACCACCAAGCTTCTTTGACTATGTCTCTAACACTTTCCAACTGATAACCCCCATGCATATGGAGTAAACCTCTCTGCCCCCAATCTTTACACTCTTCCAGGAGAAAGGGGTATATAATCAAGATCAGGAATCACACCATGATTAATATTGTATGGGGATCCAATATACATAAAAAGGAGTCTCTATCTCTATCTCCTCTTCTTCTTTTCTCTTCCTTAAAGAACACTTTCTCAACCTCTTTGTTTCTAATCTTATCTTTATATACTCAGGCACCATTTCAGGTGCTAGAATGACAGTGGAGAAATAAAACAGACATAGACCTGCTTTCATGAAGGTTTCAATATAGTGGAAGAGACAAACAATAAACAACTAAATTTAATAATCGGTTCCATATTGTGATAATTGTTGCAAAGGAAATAAACAGCAGTGGTCAGAGAAATAAATTAAGTAGAGAAGATGAAAAACACTTCACTAAGGAAAGATCTTTAAGCTGATTTCTGAAGGATTCTTGGTGACAGGTTAGGAAGAAGTAGAGGGAAGAGTTTCCAAGCATAGGAAACAATATGATCAAAAACTCCGAGGCAGGAACTGAGAGAACGCCATCAAGGTTAGATCTAGAAGTTTAAGTTCTGAGGTGACAATTAGCTGCTTTAATTTCATCTAGATGCTTGATACAATTTTTCAGAAAATAATTTCATGACACTTCTGCCTAATATTGAAACACATGCTGCCTACAAGGGGAAGGGGAAAATGGTGGGGGACAACTGTTCAGATATACACAATTTTGTTTAACCCCACTAATTTCTCCTTGGTTCCCATCGTCTGCCATTCCTGTTGACTCCAAGTACTGACTTTCCAGGGCTCTGTCAGGCTGACTGTACACTATATGCTTACTCTACACTATGACTTCTCCATATTGCTATCCATGAACATGCTTCCAAATATTTTCTGTTTTCTGGAAATCTGTTAAAATCACATCACTTATGGCTATGTATTCTTTGCTTTTATTGTCATACATATTTAAATTTATTGTCTAGTATTTTAATGGGGCCTTAAAATTTTGATGAAGTGTATGACACTGGTCAACTATATAGTTCAATAGAATAGAGGTCAAGGGATTTTGATTTTGTTGTTGGTTAGTTTGTTTTTAGAAGGTAGCTGCTTGATCAAATTTGAGCACAGATGAGAATGATCCAGTAGAAAAGAAAAAGAATTGTGAGAAGTGGGAATCATTAGAGAAGGAAAAACCCTTGGAAAAGTAAAACTAGATGAAATCCAGAGCACCTGGCAGGGACTTACAATATAGTCTGATGTTAACACTCCAGGCTCTGTTGCCAGATTTTCTGGCTTCCAATCTTATCTCCACTGTTTAATATTTATATAATGTTGAGGAAATTTAGCCTCTTGTGTCTCAGTTTCATCATGTGGAAAAAAATGGGAATATAACAATGCCTGCTTCATAAGTTTGTTGAGATGATAAAGTTGACAGTAGGTGTGCAGTGGCTGATGCATAGAAAATATTTAATAAATATTAGCTATATTTTTATAAGAGGGACAAAGTTTTTTCCTCTGTTTTGTTAGAATGAAGAAGATAAATAAAATGCAAAACAAAAAATGATGTTTTTTTTTTGGTGGGGAGGGGACTTTTGTGGGACTTTGAGGGAGATTCTGTCTGATGTTTTCTCTTTTCTAAACAGGATATGAAGAGAGGCAATAACCTAACTCTAGAAGTGGGGGGCATTCTGATAATCTGAATAAAGTATAAAATATATTAACAGTCAGCAAAGGGAGTGGTAGACTGAGTTTATTTGAGAAACGTGGTAGTTTTCTGCCCATACTGAGGCAGATGGTCATGAATATGACCCACGGTATGGGTCAGACCCCTGCGGTTATTTTCTTCAGCAAAGCTCTGGTATGCCCATGTCAGACAGGAAAAAAGCAAATATTGGGTTCTGCTGGGTTCAACTTTAGGAAAATACAGAGAAGTGAGAAAAATTAATGGATATTTAAGGATACAATTATAATAATGATCCATGGATTTACAATAGAAAATAAGAGAGGCATACAAAAGGCCCTGGATGGATAGAGTAATGGAGTAGTAGACTGGAAGCCTTAATGAGGGTGAAGAATGGGCTCAGTCAGGGTACTTGAGCAGGTATGCTAGTAGGATAAGAGGTTGAGGTCAGAGTGGGCTATTTGAATTAATTCTTGTGTGTTCTTGAATATGACAAGTTCCAGTGCAAAACCACTCAGGTGGTGTCTGCAACAGAAAGGAAGAAAGTCACTCAAGATAGGGAGGTTATGGCCTGAGAGATTCAGAGGAGAAAAATATGTGGGTAGTAAGGTCTGCAAAAACGATGGCAGGGTTAGGGGTAGAGACGGAGAATATGAGGAAGTGTGGGCATCTTCCATGAATGGTAAGGAGAGACCAGCTGTCAGTAAATGATAGCAAGGCAGATTGCAGGAATATCTGAATTGTTATCAGGAGGGCCTCAGAGTGTCAGCAGTGTATATCAGAAGTGGGGGAGAGTGGGGGAGGCAAATACCTCAAAAAAGGCCCTGCAATAATTCTATCCCTCTCCCACAGCTCCCAAGCCTCTGCCTTTCCTACACAGTCTCATTTGTGCTTTGTTTTTATTGCACTTAATATGCAAATTCCATGAACTTCAGGAAACATTCTCAATTAATAAAATGCAAATGTATTCAGCTTGCTGTCTCATTTTAGAAATGTAATTTTCCCATTGATCTTTAATTGCCTTAAAATTTTTGCAAGGTTAAAAGGAAACTATCTTTTCAACATTAGGCATTAAATTATGTATCACCAATTAATTTACTAAATTTATTTGAGCTTTATGACTTTTTTTAATTGGCTGTTTGAAAGCAAAATTTCAGTTATTAAAGGATCTTATATCCTCAGCTCAAAATTCCTTCAGAAAGCTGGTCTGATATTTTGAAGATCCTGGATCATTTTTGACCAAATAGTGACTTAAGCCCCAATGTGGGATCAATGAAAGGAAGCATTTTCTTAAGTGGAAGATTTTGAGCAACCCAGAATCTAATTCTCAAGGCCACTGGGGCATTGCTACCTTGGCAGAGGAGCATCTTCCTTGCTTGCATTTTGAATGCCAGTTCACTAAATATAATCTAGTATATTTAGACTGGAAGTTAAAAAAAAAAAAGTCAAACATCCCTACCTTACACAAAGGCATTAAAGTACAGGCTCACAGAGGTGAAGAAATAGCAGCTGAGTGTTCAACCTTCTTATCTCAAGTGTCTAGGACACAAGGATAATAATATTTACAATTTATTGAGTATTTTATGTGCAGAGCACTGTATAAGCACTTTACATATCTATTATTATTATCTTCACAGATATATGAATACACAGAGGGTGCCAAAAACTGTATACACATTTTAAGAAAGGAAAAAACTGTATTAAAATTGTAATACTCAATATATACTGATAACAAAAGATGAGTACAAGTCATTTGTAGACATTTTATTGGCACCCCCAGCATATGTCCTTAATATAGATAGATAGATAGATAGATAGATAGATAGATAGATAGATAGATATAAATTGATAGTAGATCAATCTCCACTTTTAACCCTTCCACCAATCCTCTGAGGTAAGTGTTATAATTGTTCTTATTTTAGAGATTAGAAAACTGAAGCTAAAAGAATAATTGCTTCCATAGAAACAAACTCAAATGGAGCCACTTATGTCAGAGACAAAATGGAAATGGTCAACACAGGTGTATAAAGGAAGCTTAACCTAACCTTACAGGAATTTACAGTTCTTCTCAGAAATCAGCAGAGGACACCAGACAATACTCAAACGCTGGCTATTCACACAATCTCTGAACTTCCTTGTTCCCCTGACTCAGCTACTCTGATCCAAATAAAAAGGAAGACCACTAGGGCAACCAATCAACTGAAAAAGTCAAATAACTTCTGCATTAAGCCCGTATAAATCCTCTAGTCTGAGCAACTTGGAACTCATTGCTCCCACAGCCTATAGTTTCCCAACTTACAGGTTGAAAGCCTTGCAATAAACTCACCTTTCTGCTTTGTTTTATTCAGTGTGCAGAGATTGGTTTTTGACAAATCAAAGCATACAGCTAATAAAAAGGGGCAGAGCCAGACTTGAATCCAACCTATTTGACCCTAAGAATGAAGTAATTTGGGTTTGAACTTAAGCCTTCTGGTTCCAAACACAACATTAAAATACTAACCTGAGTGTTCAAGAGAAGTTTTGAAATGTGGAGGCGTCGTGACCACACCACAAACATTTCCTGGAGTATCTGCCTGGTGACAATCTTACTGGAAGGAGAGGGCAGGCTCCTCAGGCTTGTGGCTCGGACTTCTGATTCAGAGGGAGGGGCAGGGTCTTTTCTGTGTCTTTTGGTGATGAGCCCATGGCAGAGCCACCTGACATTAAATTGCCAACCTCTTACCCCAACAGCCACACCAGATGAATACGTTGATTGCACTTTGGTTGATCCCTATAATTGTCAGACAGACTCTTGGGCTCAGTCTTGATAAATGTTCCTGCTCTGGCCCATTCAAAAACAATAAATAAAATGTGTCTGGCTGCAGCCCCAGACTGCACATCCAGCTCCGCATTGCATATGAGCTCAGCTTTTGCTTCCAGCTAGGAGTTAATGGATCCCATGAGGAAATGAGCTCTTCCTTGTGAGATAACTGAGGTAGTTTCTCCCTAAGCCTAGTGGATCTCAGAATGTATGGGAGTTCTCATTAGGACTAGATCTTTCAGGTGCTCTACTATCTTATTTTTATGAGATCGAACAATTAAACTTGTGAACTCATCCTAGAAATAGTGCTACATACCTCATTGCTAAATATCACTACAGTCACCTTCGAAGTACTCCCCTTGGGAAGCTATGCACCAATGCCAATGTCTAGTCCATCCTTCAAAGCAATTTTGGAACTCTTTTTCTGGAATGGCCATCAGAAGGGCGTATTACCCTTGATGTCCTGAATGGCATCAAAATGTCTTTCTTTCAATATTTCCTTTATTTTGGGAGCCAGATCAGGTGAGTAGGGAGGGTGTTCCAATACAGTTATTTGTTTACTGGCTAAAAACTACCTCGTAGACAGTGCTCTGTGAGCTGGTACATTGTCGTGATGCAAGAGCCATGAATTGGTGAAAAGTTCAGGTCGTCTAACTGTCAGGCAGCCTTTTCAGCACTTCCAAATAGTAAACTTGGTTAACTGTTTGTCCAGTTGGTACAAATTCATAATGAGTAATCCCTCTGACAGCAAAAAGATTAGCAACATAGTTGCAACAAGTTCAGGAACTTAATTGTCAGACCTCATACCTCTATCTTTCTTCTTCCCATTGTCACTGCTGTGTTCTTGTCTGCAAAACTCTACAATGCAACATATTCAGCCCTTGTGTTGCTCTCTGAGAGTTCTTCATGTCTTCCTTTTCCATCAAAAGATTTCATGTCCAAGAAGCTGAGGAGGTTGCGTGCACATCTCCTTTCCCCTTTGTCACTTGTCTGAATGTTTGACTCTTTTCTGCTTTCCCTCCTCCTCCTCACCATGTGAGGAAATTGCCCTGATATCTGTTAGTACGTTCTCCTCATGTTTGTCTCTGTTCATTCCTGCTGTCCCATTGGTTTCTAGACAGCCTCTGCTGCAATAACAGCTTTTCTTCAGCATTGCCACCTCGGATAGTCAGATCTTCAGTGTCCAGAACACAATGCTCTCACCACAGAGTGGGGCCTGCGCAGAAACAGACTGTATCTAGGAGTGAGGTACAAGCATATCAGTGAGATCAAGCATTCAACTTAATCATCATCAAATCCAGCCAAACCCTAGGATCAGGTCTTTATCCCTTGAGGAAAAGCAACAGTCTCTATTTGTTGTTGTCTTCAGTCCACTAAGCATTGTTGCAAAGGGAGCTTTGTAAGCTATTACTTTATACCCCTAAACAAAAACCTTTAACAATAAGGTTAATTATTGGAGTGTCTATTACTGATAAGTATTTGTTATCGTTTAATTTAAAGCTCACATAATTTTGTGAAGTAGGTGCTACTCTTGCCTCCATTTTGAGTTAAGGAAACTGAGGATCAGATAGGTTAAATTACTTTGGCAGAGTCACAAACTTAATAAGTGGTAGATGTGAGTTGTAAATCCAGGCACTCTGAGCTTGTTTCTTGACCACAACTCTCTATGACTTTCAAGTCGTGTGTTTGCACATACTGAATGGAAGGAATTAATGTAAGATACTTAATCACGCACACACACACTCATATATGTGTATGTATATGCCTGTGTGTAAAGCAAGTTGTAAAATAATGTGCATACAGATAGGCAGAGAGGAGCATGTAATCCTTACAGCTCGTTGTCAATCTCTCATAGAGCCTGCTTCCCCTTCCAGTCAGATCTCAGAGAGGAGTCTGATTCTCCCCACTTCAGTAACATCGCCATGTTGCTGGAACCAGAGGGAAGATGAATGTGATTTCTCAAGCAGCTCTCATCTGGCCAACTGCAGGTGTGGTTAAGTTGGGATAGCCCTACTCACCCATTTGTGATGAAGCATGGAAATTCTCTAACAATAGCAATGTTTAGAATGAACTTTGACCTTTTGCTTGAAACACTCTTAACTACCTTTTCTCGAAATGTTCCTTCCACAAACCACCTGCCCTAGTGGGAAGCCTCCAGACTCTCACACCAATCCCCCTTACCAACTTTCATGTTGCTAACTCTGTCTTATTGATGCTGTTTCTTTGGCTGATTATTTTTCTGTCTCTCCTCTACTTACTCAAAGTCTACTGATACTTCAAAGCACAACTCAACTTCGATCTTACTAATGGGAACTTATGATCATTCATCCATTCACTTATTCAGTTATTCTAAAATATTTGTGTGTTAGTTGTCATGGTAAACTGGGTTGCAGGGATGAAAGTAAATCCCAAATATTTCAGTCCCTAGCTTTACTGAATTCATATTCTGGTGGGAAGTATCTATGAACAAGTGAACAAATAAATTAAAGAAAAAACAATGCAATATGTCACCTTCAGACAAATGCCATAAAGGGAAAAAAACAAGAAAGCAGACAGTTATTGTGCAAGGGATGGTCTTAACAGAGGAGGTGATATTTGAGCTGAAACCTAGAATATGTGAATAAATCAAATCTGTAATGAGCAGAGGAAGAGGGTTCCAAGTAGTGAGAATAGCATCCGCAAAGTCCCTGAGGTATGTGCTTGGTGCTTGAGGAACAGCAGGACTGGCGTGGTGGGAGTCTGGTGACGGAGAAGACAGAGATGAGAATAAGGACAGAGATAATGGGAGGTCAAATCACGTAGGGCCTATGGGTCACGTCCAGACATTGGATGTTATTCTCACTGTAAAAGAATGCATTGAAGGGTGTTATCGTGGGGTAGAATATAACCTGATGTAAATTTTTAAAGAATCGCTTCAGTTAACTTAGAAGAATAAATTGTAAGGCAGCAAATGTAGAATCATAGATACTACTTATCAGTCTACTGAAGAAAGACAGGAGAAAGATGACTGCTTGGATTAGAGTAATGGCATTCCTGGGATAACCCCACTTTATCGTGATATATGACTATTTCCATGTGTTTTTGGTATCTATTCACTAATTTTTACGAGTTTTGCTTCTATGTTCATGAGAGATATTTGTATTTTTCTTTTCTTGTAAAACATTTGTGAACTTTTGGTATTAGAATTATGCTGGCCTCATAAAATGAGTTACAAAGCATGCTGTCATCTATTTTTTGGACAGGGTTTGTACAACACTGATATAATTTCTTTCTTAAAACTTTGGTAGTATGCCAATAAAATCATGACTATGAAATTTAGTTTTTATGAAGACTTTTTGTTAGAAATTCAATTTCTTAAACCAGGTAAATATTTGGATTTTTCCTTCTTGAAACAGTTTTGAAAATTAGTGTTTTTCAATAAATTTGTCCATGTAAAATAAGTTAGCAAAGTTATTGAAAAACCAGTGCTGTGGTTCTTCTTCTTTGCTGTCATGTTATTATTATGATTATGCTATTACATTAGTATGCTATATCTGTGAGGATATATAGTGATATCCCCACTTTTATGTTGATAATCTGTATTCTGTTTTCTTAATTAATCTTACCAAGCGTTTATCAAATGTATTATTCTTTTCAGAAATTAACATTTTTAAAGAGATGAAATGAACATAACATAAATTAATCATTTTAAAGTATAGAATTCAGTGGCCTTTAGTGCATGCACAGTGTTGTACAACCGCTCTACTCTGGTTTGAACACCCCATACTCATTTTGTAATTACACTTCATTTGTCCCTCTCCCCATCTCCATGCAACCACGAATCTTCTTTCTCTCTCTAAGAGTTTTACTATTCTGGATATTTCATATAAAAGAGGTTATTCAATATGTGATTTTGTGTCTGGCTTCATTCTCTTACTACGTTGTTTTCAAGGTTTGTATTACTCTACTCTGGCTGTCATAACAAAATACCACACATGGCTTAAACAACAGAAATTTATTTTCTCACAGTTCTGGAGATAAGAAGTCCAAAATCAATGTGACAGTATCGTTGGTTTCTGGTGAAAATTCTCTTCCTGGCTTGCAGACAGACACCTTTTCAGTACGTTCTCCCTTAACCTTTCTTCACTGTGTACTCATGGAGCAAAAGAGAGGGGGATGGAGGTGAGCTCTCAGGTGTCTTTTTTTATAAGGACATTAATTAGATCAAGGCTCTACTCTTATAAGGTTAAATGACTTCATTTAACATTAAAAGTACTTCCTTAGCAGCCCCTTCTCCAAATATAGGTTCACTGAGGGTTTGGGTTTCAACAATGAATTTTGGGAGAACACAAACATTCAGTCCATAACAAGGTCCACCCATGTTGCAGTATGTATAAGTACTTCATTCTTTCACATTTGGTGTCAAATCTATGAATCCAATGTTAAGTCTGAGGTCATGAAAATTTACCTCTGTGTTTTCTTCTAATAGTTTTAGAATTGTAGCTTTTATATGTTCTTTTTTTTTTTTTAATCAATTTTGAGTTAATTTTTGTATATTGAGTGAGGTAGAGTTCTAATTGCTACTTTTGCATGTGGTTCTCCAGTTGTCCTAGAACCATTTATTGAAGAGACTATTCTTTCCTCATTAAATTATCTTGGCACCATTGTCAAAAATCTATTAACCATAAATGTTTCGATTTCTGGACACTCAATTATATTCCATTAGTATATATATATATACATATATATGTGTGTGTGTGTGTGTGTGTGTGTGTGTGTGTGTGTGTGTATCAATCCTTTTGCCATTACCACATTGTTTTGATGACTACAGCTTTTTAGTAAGTTTTGCAATTGGAAAGTGTAAGTCCTCCAAATTTGTTTACCTTTTTTGCTACCATTTTATCTATTCAGGGGTGCTTCAAATTCCATATTAATTTGAGTATTGACTTTTTTATTTTCAAAGAATTAACATTTGACATTGGAAGTTTTCTTCTTTTTATTGTTCTGTATTTCATTCATTTCTGATTGTTATTATTTCTTTGCTGCTTTGGATTTAACTTGCTTTTATTTTTCTATTTTATGGTGAAAATGTAGTTTATCAATTTTAAACCTTTCTCCTTTTCTAATATAAACTTTTAAAGATATAAATCTTCTACATGTGTTCAGAAACATCTCAAAAGTTTTGATATGCTGTAGATTCAAATATAATTTCATTCAAAATATTTTCTAATTTTTTTGTGATTATTCGATCCATGGTTTATGTTAAAGTAGAATATATAATTTTTACACATTTAAGGATTTTCTGGATATTCTATTGGTATTGATATCTAATTAAATTCATTTATAGTCAAAGAACATATTCTATAATATTTTAATTTTGGAAGTTTATTGATACTTATTTTATGTCCCAGCATAAAGTCAATATACATGATTTGCCAATGTGCCATTTAAAACAATATTTTCCTCAGTTGTAGGATATATTGTTCTGTAAATATCAATTATGTGAAATTGGTTAATAATGTTCAAATGGCCTATATTCTTATTTGTTTTTGTCTGATTGTTTTATCAATTATTAACAGAGAGTTTGCTAAAATCTCCCACTATGATTATAGATTTTTCGAATTCTCTTCTAAGATCTGTCAGTTTTTCCTTCATTTATTTTGAATTTGTTGAGAAAGGCTTAAGTAAAAAAAGAAGAGAAGATGATTCTGTGTTCAAAGTGGGACTCTGTCAGTGTGTAGCAAACTGTCCACCACGTTGGCCAAGGGGATGTGTCTACATTTGAATAGTTTTGAATTCAAATACTAAGACCTTTCTTATTCTTATCCTAGACTGGGCTTTCTTTGGACAAGAAGACGTGCATAAGTCCACAGAGTGAAGCTTCTGGTGGTAGTACTGCATATGGTGAGGGCACCTTTTGGACTGCCTGTCACCCATGGATCAGAGTCAGGGTCATAGGGGGAGGTCACTGCATTAACCTGACTTTCATTTGAGTGCTTAAGAGTTGAAGAAGATATATTCTTTCCTCCATTATAGAACATTCAGGCCTCTGCCCCTGGGTTATTTGGATGCCATTGAGATTCTGCTATATTCTCTTGAACTCAATCTCTCATGGGGGCAGCAGAGAACACAAAACTTTATCATGCTAATTACATTCCCAATTCTCAGAATAAGAAAGGTAGAAGAATAACAAAAAAGAAGTGGCTGGAGGAATGGTAAAGAAAGGGGAGAAAAATTCACCATAATATCTGGAAAATCTGTTTCTATTCATCACTAATCCCCACACACCCTCAGCAATGTCTGTTCATAAAGTACTCCTGACTTGCCAGACTAGCTGGAATCTTCATCCAGTCTAGCATTTCCCCAGATTAGCTTTCTCTAGTCTTCTTCAGATAATCTCTTTCCCAAAGTCTATCATTGAACACGCAACAGTTTCCTACACACACACTCACAAAGAGAAAAGAATCGAAAAGAAAAGAAAAAATAAAATAAAGAAGGAAAGAAGGACGGAAAGAAGAAAGGAAGGAAGGGAAAGTAGGAAAAGGAGGGGAAAAAAAGAAACAAAAAGTCCTGTACCCAAATAAAAGGTTGTTTCATGTAAACACCCTTATGTCTACTGACTTATGCCATTTTTTTGAGTGTGTGGATGTGTGTGTATGTAGATTTGTTTGCACCCTTCTTGCTATATCTGCCTTTATCTATTTTTACTAAAAACATTCTATAATCGGCCACTGGACTTTTTCATATGTTTATTGCAGCACAGAGTGGGTACATAATAATTAATAATTATAACAATAGTAATAGTAATGATTGATACTGCTGACTTCTCCAGATTTCCCCAACCTAGACATAGGTCCCCAGGTTTTCCCAGTCAGAGCCCTGGCCTCAGTGTAACAGACCTCACTCGGATTGCTATTTGGTCATCTTTGAAATTAACCTACACTATGAAGTTTCCCTTGGCTTTTCAGGAGCCACTTTACAGGAGATAAGAGACCTTTTGTCTGCAGTCAAAAGGCCCTCTGGCTATCAGTCTGATGTCCCATTGTCTGTTAGCTCTGATAGTCCATAATCTCTTTGGAACAAGGGCAGCACTTAGAAATAGCCATAGGATCTCTTTGGGCAAAAAACTACTATTTCTTTATTTGTCTTACACCTGAAACATACTGCTTTTCTATGAGTACCCCAATTTCACCACCTATGGATATTTTAACATCTGGGCCTCCGTCAGGTATTGGGCTGATTGTGACTGACCTAGAAGCAGTGATGGGTCCTCATTGCCAACAGGGTGGTGAGTGATCCAATTCCAAAGTTTCATCCCTACCTTCTTAGACTGCTTCAAGTACCAACTGTCACTGTTTGGATTCTTCAATTGCAGAATATGAGACTAATTTGGAGTACAAGAGGTTTATCGGGGATCAGTGCCTGTTAAAGGACTAAGGAGAAAGCAGGGTTGAACTGTGTTGTAACTCAGCAGTCTTGAACCACCCAGCTCAGAGCTCTGGAGAGAGCACTGTTGATCAAAGTTACCTTGTGTTGTGCAAAAACTGTTGGACCTTATAGCTCTACATCTCTCAATTACTCACTCAATTACTCAACCTTATAGCTCTACATCTCTCAAATCCCAGGAAAGGATATGACCTGGAGCTAGGTTGCCTTCTAGTATGCAAGACCATAAATGAGCTGAGAACTAGAGGCTGTCTGCTGACCTCACTGTCCATAGCTGGAAAGTAATTATTCCTGAAGAGAGATCTCGACAGTGTCCATATCTAATGCATACTTTCAAAGATTAAAGATAATATATATAAACAACCCAGCAGATTACACGTATCTGATAAATATTAAGTGTTCTTTTATTGAATTTTATTATAAGCATCCTTTTGAGAAAATTAAGTAGGTGATAAAGTTACAACGGCAAGGATCACAGAAGGGTTTCCTGGCTTTACAGAGAATCCAAAGATGAGTTCTGCAATCAGCAGCATACAACACATGTACATTCATCTTAGCTGTGTGAGTAGGTTGCTATTTTCCTATTAATAATAGAAGACACTAGTGTTCAGGATGGCAAAGTGACTTGCCCAAAGACACATGTTGGAAAGTGGTAGAGTCCAAATTTAAACTCAGGTTTTCTGTCTCCAAAGACATCACCAGGCTTTGTTCTCTGCTGCCATCTAAAATAAATGTTCATTTCTTTTCTGTGTGCTATGGCATGTTGTTTTGTTTTGTTTTGTTTTGTTTGTGGTTTTGTTTGTTTGTTTGTTTGTTTGTTTGTTGCTGGCATGGAATTAATCCTTGGTCATTCACAGAATGTGAAAGAATTTACAGACTCAACAGGAATAGAACTTAGAAAGTTTATTCAAGAAGAAAGGTGATGGCAGAGAGGTTGCTGGGGGTAGACAACTGCTCCTAACTTTAGGTTAACTTTTCTTTATATAGGAAAGGGTAGATGAATTTTCTTACAGCTGGAGATGTAACATATAGACTGAGGTCGTTTAATTGATATGCAGGTTACATAACTAGTTTCTTTCTGCACATGCTCTTACCCATAATGCATACAGAAAAACCCATGGGGGAAGGGGCAAGCCTTAATGTTCATTTTATTCTAATTGTTTTATAATGAGGCTAGAGTTCAAGCTGTCTGAGCAGACATCTAAAATGTATTTCTGGTTGAATTTTTTTTCTCTTTTTAAATTTATTTATTATTATTATTATAAATTTCAGGTGTACATAACAACATAATAGTTAGGCATTTACACCCCTCACAAAGTGATAATCCCCTCCCCCAAGCTACTACCCCTCTGACATCTTATACAACTGTTGCAATTCTGGTTGGGGTTTTATCTCCTTTTTCTAAGAATGTTTTTGATACAGAATAGTTGGCATGTCCCTAGGTAAACAGGGAGGTCCCTAGTGGAATAAAGAAAAGACAGTCATATCCTAAAACTTCAGGTTTTGAAATCACTCCTTCGCTCCAGGACATAATGTAACAAGGCCTTGAGGTTAATCATAAAATTCATTTTGGCCTGACAAATGGAGCTGATGCTGATAGATAAGAGTGGGTTACTTCACTAATTCCTCCAGGATGGGCAAGCAGAACAAACCCGGTAGACGAATTTCATTAGAAGGCGCCAGTTCCCTTCTTCAAACAAGTTCCCTTCTTCAAACAGCTCCTCTTCCCCAAGCAGGCAAGGGAAGGTATAAAAGAGCTTTTGCCTCAGTCATGGGGCACCCCCCATTCGGAACCCCCTCCCGCTCGGGAGCTGCAACCTCCTCTCCTGCCTCTAATAAGCTATCATCCTCTTTTTGAAACTTTTTGCCTCTCCCTGGTCTGTGTTTCCATTCTTCGGCTTCATGAGACACGATCCTGGCCCACACTCAGAAACTGCTAGCAGATCCAACATCACCTACATCATTCTGATAGAAAATTTTTCTCTAGGGGCTGAGTCCGGGCAGTGCCTGGGGAGGGGATGCAGGCCTGGGCAATCTCACTCAGGCTCACTTTTAACTCTTTTTCTTCCTCATCATTTTTATTTGTTTGTTTTTGTTTTTGTTTTAACAATATGAACTCTTTTCTCTACAGCAGAAGTTATTTGTCTCATTTTTCCAGGAAGCTCAACCATCTCCAGGATAGAAGTACCATGTTTACATATTGCTAATGTTTTGGGCTCTGGAGTTGAAGGACAAGAAAGATGTTTTCTACAGTGCCATCAAGGACTTTGAGAGGAAAGAAGAGAGAATTGTCAGTGATATAGAGAGTAAACAAAGAACAGTTTAAAACTTGGGAGGTAGAAAATAAAGGCAACAAGATGGGATACTCCAACTACCCACCACTCCTTCAGGAGGAAAAGAAAAGACAACCTGAGAGGGAAGGCCAAGCTACTGCCTTGGAGGTGGTGGAAGTGAATAACATGAGGTGGGGAGAGGGCTGGAGATGGAAGGAACCTTGGAAGGCCTGGAGCAAAGTGTCTTAAGAGAGAGGAAATCTTGTATTGCCGGCACCTAAGGATGATGCCAGTTGACAATCTCTGATTCAGGTGAGTCCAAAGGTGATCCATGGATACCTGCTAGACATGTAAAGCTGAGCATAATTTCTGTATTTGAGCAAGACTTGTCCAAGGGAAGGAATTCCAGTGGACACCAGCATTACCTTTGAATCAGTGCACCTTACTTAGAACAGGTTTTTCAAAGAGGCATGAAATAAACTTAATTGGTTATTAATTGTAAGTTACTTTAATAATAAATTAATGATTAATAAACACTTATTTATCATTAATATATCACAATTTATTACTGATTACTTAATAAATCATTACTTATGAATAAAATATTTATTTTTATATTTTAAACTGCCTTTTAGAACAGCATCCAGTCATTAAAATTATGGAAAAATTAATAAAATATGTATAAAGACTGTACACTAAAAATTAAAAAATATTGTTGAGAAATTAAAGATCAAATTGAGCTATGGCTGCAATGCCAATCAAACTGTAGTAGTAATTATATTTTTTTTCAATAGTTTCACAAAATAAATGTATTCTTTTAAGCCCTAAGCTTCCAAAAATATAGTTTAAAAACCCTAGCCTGCATTCAGGATCCCCATGGGTCGGGTCTAAGGGCCACACACCAGCTGCTGCATTTGTTGTTTTTTTAAAGTTGAAGTTAATGAAGTTAACATTTTTATTGTAATTTTGGCCTTATATGTGGAGTTTTGCCCCTTTTTTATTGTTGTTAGCTGTGTACAGAATGTATATATTATTATTATTGTATTATTATTATTATTACTATTACTATTATTGTTATTGTTTTAACTTTACACACCTTGACTAAGCCTTGGCAGGGATCTTTCTGGAGGAAATACTGGGGGCAGCCAAGGCAGGGCAGGCATGGAATCTTCCCTGCAGGCCTGGTGTTTGCTGCCCAGCTAAATTTCCTCTTGGTGGCCCCAGCTCTCTGCCCATTTGCCTGTCCCCAGGCCTCAAACAAAGGAGGGTGAGCTGTCAGACCTCACTCCCCATGGGTGATTTTTCCACACCACAGTATTGAGCTTGAGAGTCTGTTGGAACTTAAAGTCAGTCAGGTTTCTGAGGAGGTCAGCTTAGGAGGGAGGCCCAGGCTGAGGCCAAGGGTCATCCTGGTCCTGGGTTTATAACACTGTCCATCCCCCAGGCTCCCTCCTTGGCATAGCTGGCTTAGAGTATCTGACACCCTCAGCTGCTTCTCCTTCCTGCAGCCACCCCCCTACAGGCAAAGTTGTAAGGAAAGGGGTGGGATGAGGGGATGAAGGGGAATATTTGGGCCTCAAAAATTGTCTGGAAGGGCAACTATGTGGCTTCACAGGAGAGAAACTAGGGACAGAGCAGGTCTATTTATTTACAGCATTGTCTCCAGGCTGTACAGTCCTCCTAGGGCCAGATTCGGGGGTCTTAGGACCCTGCTTGGAGTAGCTAATGGGCCAGCTTTCTACCCCACCCCCAAGATTTAGGCAAGGAGCAAGGTTTTCAAGGTAACAGGACTTTAAAAGAGAAGTCTATCTTTTCAGATCCCCCATCTCTGCCCTGCAGAAGCAGTTGTGACTATGCACCCCGCACACTGCCTCTGCAGACCCGGCCACGACCACCACCAGCTGGCTCCCTCTGGGACCTCTGGCTTCTACTATAGTATGTTTTGCTGTGGAAAATATGTTTAGTCTCCTTAGAGCCCTCTTGCCTGGTCCCATTGTTTCCCCATCCCTTGTCCAAAGTGCTCTTTGATTTCTCTTGTTTCTGAGAACAGTACACCTGTTCATCTGTCATAGAATAAACCCAGTGACTCAATATTACCATAGTAATATTGTGGTATTGTGCCATTTTGAACAATTAAAAGACTTTTTAAAATAAATACATACATACATACATACATACATATATACATACACAAGTACATACATATCCCAGCATTTAATTCAGCCCTTGGCTCCTCCTCCAGTCCATCTTATTCTTTTTCTCTCTTCACTCAAATATCCAGAATAATTTTCCAGTTCTGTTAAAATTGCTTTGCTACAGAATACTTAATGGGATGCAAAAGATGTGACTCATTTACTGTTGCATAAATGTGTCTGGAAGTCTCCTTTGCCACCCAATCCCAAGTGTTTTATTATTGTATTTTTTAAAACTGAGGTGGGGAGATAAATGCTGGCAACTCTACAAGAAAATTATATTAGACATCTCTGTCTCATTTATTTAAGTTGATTTTGGGATTCTAGCCCTTAGTAGTAGCTTAAAATTCTAATGTCAACATCAGCTCCAAAGAAGGATCTGAGTAATTTGATTCTCAAGTTCAGAAACTCTCTGGCTTAGGAGAAATGGTGGGCAACAGAGATTGTTGGCTTGAATTTGAGAAAAGGAATTGCATAGAGAAAGGAAAAGGACAGAAAGTCTTGTTTTTCTTTTTTTTTTTTTTTCTTGCTCAGAACAGCTTGGCCCAAAGGACATTGAATATATGGATGGCAGGTAGAGGTTACCAAGGTAGCTCTTATATAACTGCCTCCCATCCCAGCACTTCAGTCCTTCACTTGGGGAGTCAGGCCTGCCTAGTTTCCAGCCTTTGTGATCCTCCCTCCATCTCAGAGATAAGGGACTCTATTCCCCAATGTCAACAGTGGAGGGAGACTCTCCCCATGGAGACGGCTGGATCTCATAGGTCTCTACCCCTCTTCTGTAATACTTATCATTGGAAGGATTCTCACTAATTTGTTGCTTCTGGTTCTGTTCTGTCTTTAGGGGATGCGACACTCCATTTAATGGTCTTAATATAGCTTAGATCCCTGAGATCTGTCTGGAATATTTTTAAAAGTATTTACTAAGAGCCCAGAGAGAACAAAAGAGAGAGAGAGAGAGAGAGAGAGAGAGAGAGAGAGAGAGAGAGAGAGAGAGGAAGGAAGGAAGGAAGGAAGGAAGGAAGGAAGGAAGAGTAATGTAACCAGGTCATGTGAATCACAAGACAGATTTATTATTCTTCCCCTGGGATCTTACCTGACCTGCCTCCCTTCACAGCTGCCAGGCCATTTCTAGTATAATAGAGAACTTCTACCACTCAGAAGTGTCCCCAAGCAGCCAAGGCTCTTCAAAGACCAGGACCAAGAAGAATGCAACCTTGTTGCAGAGATGGAGGATAAGTGCAGAGGCCAAAGGGCTACTGCTGACTGCCTGAATTATCACCAGCAGAAGCCACTGCCGAACTTAACATAAGGAAAAGGCAGATGCACAAATAATGATAAATGGGTCTAATCCTGGAAAATACCTGAGGAAAAAATTCTAACATAATCATATTTATTTCCAAGTTCCTGCTTGCATAAACAGCAATTCCAGAAAAGTTCCTCCCTTGCTCTCCTCCCAAGTGATCACTCTACTCCTTAATCTCAACTATGCACATCCTTTTGAAGGCCCAGTAGTTGGTCCATGTGCATGCTTTCAGCTCTTTCACATCTTTCTTCAAAAGACAAGTTAAAATAAAACAGAAAAAGAGGCATTCAATGCAAAAATAATTACGATTATGTCGTAATTATCTTTATCTAGAATCAACTTTAATTAATAGACGTTCTATTATCTAGAATCAACTTTAATTAATAGACGTTCTTTATTTAGAACAGTTTTAGGTTTACAAAAAGTTGAGCAGAGAGTACAGAGAATTCCCATATTCTCCCTTATTTCCCATCACAGTCTTCCTTATTATTAATGTCTTGCATTGGTATGGTACATTTGTTATAATCGATGAACAATTAATGAATACATTATTATTAACTAATGTCCATAGTTTACATTAGGGAGCACAGTCTGCATTGTATGTTCATGGGTTTTGACAAATGCAAAACATCATGGATCCACATCACAGTTTCATATAAAATAGTGTCACTGCCCTAAAACTCTGCTGTAATAGACCTCCTCCCCATTGCCCCAAACCACTGGAAAACACTGATTTAAAACCTGTCTCACATTTTTTATTTCTCCAGAATGTCATATCGTGGAAGTTATGCTATAAGTAGTCTTTTTAGACTAGTTTCTTTTACTAAGAATTTTACACTTAATATCTTACCACGTGTTCTGTGATAGATTGTTTTGTTGTTGCTGAATAATACTCCATTACATAAACATACAACAGTTTGTTTATCCATTCACCTATTGAAGAACATTCTGATGCTTCCAATTTTGGTAATTATGAATAAACCTGCTATAAATATTCTTGGGCAGGTTTTTGTGGACATAAGTTTTCAATTCATTTGGCACAGAACCTGGGTGTGATATTGCTGTATCATGTGGAAAGACTATGTTTACCTCTGTAAGAAACTGCTAAACTATCTTCCGGAGTAATTATACCATTTTGTGTTCTCACTAGCAATGAATGAGTGTCCGTTATTGCTCCATATCCTCACCAGGTTTTGGTGTTGTCACTCAAAAAAAAAAAAAATAACCAATAGCATTCTAATAGGTTTGTAGAGCTATCGCACTGTTGTTTTAATTTGTAATTATCCAATGACAAATGATGTTGAGCATCTTTGCATAAGTTGTTTACCATCTATATATCTTCTATGGTGAAGTGTTGGTTCACTTTTTTTTTTGCACTTTTAATTGGGTTGTTTGTTTTCTTATTAAGTTTGAAGAGTTTTAAAAATTTATTTTGAATGCAAGTATTTTATTATATCAGATATGTTTTTTTCAAAGATTTTTTTCACAGTCTGTGATTTGCTTTCCATTCTCTTAACAGTGTCTTTCACAGAGCAGAAGTTTTTAATTTTAATGAAGTCTAACTTGTCAATTTATTCTTTCATAGATAGTACTTTTGATGTTCTATCTAAAAGTCATTACCAAATCCACGATCACCTAGATTTTCTCCTGTGTTGTTATTTCCATGGCATTTTATAATTTTGTGTTTTGCATTAGGTTTCTGATCAATTTTGAGTTAAATTTTGTTGAAGATCAGTGTCTAAATTTATTTTGCATGTAGATATCCATTTAGTCCAGCACAATTCATTGAAAAGATTACCTTTCTCCATTGAATTGCCTTTACTCTTTTACAAAACATCAGTTGACTATGTTTGTGAGGGTCTGTTTCCAGGCTGTCTATTCTATTGCGTTGATCTATGTGTGCATTCTTTCACCAATAATAATTGATTGCAGTTTTGTAGTAATTCTTGAATTAAGGTAGTGGCAGTCCTCCAATTTTGTCCTTCTTCAATGTTGTGTTGGCCATTCTGTGCCTTTTGACTTTCCATATAAACTTTAGAATCAGTTTGTCAATAACTATAAAATAGCTGGCTGGGTTCTGATTGGGATTACATTGAACCTATAGATCAAATGGGGAAGAACTAACATCATAATAATATTGAGTCTTTCTATCCATGAACATGGAATACATCTCCATTTGTTTGGATCTTCTTTGGTTTCTTCCATCAAATATTTGTAGTTTTCTTCAAATAGATATTGGGTATATTTTGTTAGACTTACTCATATGTATTTAATTGTGGAATGTGCTAATGCAAATGGTATTGTGTTTTTAATTTCAAATTATAATGGTTATGTCTGATACTTTTGTATATTAACCTTGTATCCTGCAGCCTTGTTATAATCACTTGTTAGTTCCAGGAGTTTGTTTTTGTTTTTAATCAATTCCTTGGGATTTTCTACATGAGATCTGACAATTAGGTTCACAAACTTATCCTAGAAAAAGTGCTACATATCTCATTGCTGAATATCATTATGGTCACTTTCAAAGCACTCCCCTTGGGATGCCAGTGCCTAGTCCACCCTTCAAAGCAATTTTGGAACTCTTTTTCTGGAATGGCCATCAGAGCTGTCATCGCATTACCCTTGATGTCCCAAATGTAATCAAAATGTCTTCCCCTTCAATATTTCCTTTATCTTTGAGTAAGGAAAGAAGTCATTGGAGGCCAGATCAGGTGAGTAGGGAGGGTATTTCAATACTGTTACTTGTTACTGGCTAAAAACTCCCTAACAGACAGAGCCATGTGAGCTGGTGCATTGTTATGATGCAAGAGCTGCTTCGGGACAATTTTGCACACACCTTTCTCATGCCAAGATTTTCAGTTAAGATTTTCCTAACCGTTTCTCTATCAATGTTTACTTGGGCTGCTATGCTTCTTACAGTCAGCTAATGATTTTGATGCACAATTTGATGAATTTTTGCAATGTTTTCATCAGTTTTGCTTGTTAGTGGCTGCTCTGACCTCTCTTCACCAGTGATGTATTCTCTCCCATCAGAAGAACTTTTAATCCATTTGTACACTGCCATTTTCTTAATGGCATTATACCCATAAATTTGGACTAACATGTACCTGATTTCACTTCCACTCTTGCCAAGTTTAACAAGAAATTTAATGTTTGTTCATTGCTTTAATTCAAGCTCAAACATTTTTGTGACAGCACACAAAAGCATGTAACAACAATAATGAACGCCATTCAACAAGACACCACCACATGTCGACAGGAACACAGCTGTGAGACACTTGCTATACCAAGGTTATGAAACCTTCCCAAGCTGTTTGTACAGTGCTGCCTATATAAGCGCATGGTGACAAGTTTGCTAATGTAATTGTCAGAACTCCCATGCCGACAGCTGTGATAGCCATTCCAGAAAAAGAGTTCCAAAATTGCTTTGAAGGGTGGACTAGACACTGTTGTCGGTGCATAGCTTCCCAAGAGGAGTACTTTGAAGGTGAACATAGTGATATTCAGCAATGTGGTATGTAGCACTTTTTCTAGGATGAGTTGGCGAACTTCTTTGTCAGACCTCCTACATTTCTCATTTGTTATTGATTATGGCCCACTTTTTCTATAAACATCTTTAACACATTAATCACAATTATTTTAAATTCCTGGTCTGATAATTCCAACAACTCTTTCATATCTGAAGCTGGTTCTGATGCTTGCTTTGTCTCTTTAGACTATGTTTCTTCCTGCATTTACATGTAATTTTTAAAAAGCTAAAGATGATGATTTGGGTAATAATCACTGAGATAAATATGCCTTTAGTGTGCGAATTTTACTGTGTTTACTGTTTACTGTAGCTGTTGGTGTCTAAGACTTAAATTTCTTCTGGTGTCTTTATTTTTGTCTCCTGCAGTCTTTGGGTTTTCCTAAAAATTTCTTCTTAAATAGAGTTTGATCACTGCTGTTCTGTAATTTTCTGTTATTATGCATGGGCCTCATTGATGAGCTAGTAAGGTGTGTGGGGAGCAAAAATGTTCTGTATTCTTATGATTAGGTTTCAGTCTTAACGGACATGTGCCCCAGAACTGTGGCTTTCACAATTGCTTCTCAACTTTTTTCCTGCCTTAGGTGAAACAGGAAGCCTACAGGGGGCTGGAGTTAGCTAGTTGCCTTTTCCCAGGTCAGGTAAGGCTTTGTTAAGGTAGTTTGCCTTGAGTGCTTGTCTTTCATTACAGACAATAGAGCAAAGAGCAGAATACTCTGACTGTATTTCAAAATGCTTGCTTTTCCCTTCTCTCTGCTGGAAGCACAAGGAGACTTTCCTCCAAGCTTCACAGCGAGAATAAGGGAAGGCTCCTGGGTGTAAAACTAACAAAAGTGTGAGTTTCTTCCAAAACTGGTTCCTCCAAGCTTTTAACTCTAGAGCTAGTGCACACTGAGCCTATAGCAATTCATGAATTACAATTTTAGTGTTCCTTCTGGTACTGGTCCTAGCTATCTTCTGTATCTAGGCTTCTGCTTTTGGTAAGCTGTGAATGTCTGTATTCACTCTCTCTTTAGCTTTCAGGCAGTCATTTGCTTGTGATATCAATTTTAAAATGAACTAAAAAGTTGTTTTTAAGTTTATTCAGCCTTTTATTTGTCAGGATGGGGGTGGCAACTTCCAAGCTCTTCACATGTTGAAGCAAAAACCAGAAGTCTTTTTTTTTCTTTATAATTTGACCATTATAATTATGACTGATTTATCTAAATAATAAAATTGGATTATTTTCTTTGGCACTAGTGACATTTTGAACACCATATTCTGGAGTATGGTGGGAATTGGGAAGAAATCAGGCTTTATATTTTAAGTCTCTTACGTTCACCCATGCTTCCCAATATACCCATTTTAGATGTTCTCTAACACTTCAGAAATAGGTAGTATCCTGTGAAGTTGTCCCATTCTTCTCTTTTAACTTCATGATGTTCCTCAAGAGGTTAGACTGAGGATACCAGGCCACGTAAAGTATGCTTGGATTCTGGAGCAAAAGCCACCCTGTGTATCTCCTCCTTGAAGGGAGCAGCACCTTCCACAGGACAACGGGAGCCTGGTTATTATTGCCAGCATCTCACAAACACTGTACTAAACAGATACCAGATAGTGGATGAGGTGTGCTGACTTATTTGTCTGTTGATCCCTGTAGGGGCAGAGAATATGTCTGGAAGAGGCCCTGCACCTCTTTAGCTGCCAATTCCTCCAGCCCCCAGGGGGTGAGCTAGGCTCTTCAATTCATTCCTGCCTTGTAAACTTCATGCTTTTGATACAGGAAAGTTAGCATGTCCCTAAGTAGACAGGGAGGACCCTGGTGCAATAAATAAAGACAGCCATATCCTAAAACTTCAGCTTTTGAAATCACTCCTTCGCTCCAGAATATAATGTAACAAGGCCTTGAGGTTAATCATAAAATTCATTTTGGCCTGACAAATGGAGCAGATCTGATAGATAAGAGTGGGTTGTTTTGCTAATTCCTTTAGGATGGGCAAGCAGAAGAAACCTGGTAGACTGAATTTCATAGAAGTTGCCAATTTCCTTCTCCAAACAAGTTCCCTTCTTCAAACAGCTCCCCTTCCCCAAGCAGGCAAGGGAAGGTATAAAAGTAAGAGCTTTTGCTTCAGTCATGGGACAACCCCTATTGGGAAACCATCCCGCTCAGGAGTTGCAACCTCTTCTCCTGCCTCTAATAAACTATCATCCTCTTTTTAAAACTTTTTATACTAAAGGAGGCCATTCGACCACCATCAACAGGGACAATTTGTGGCAACCAAAACATAAAAAGGGGGAGAGTAAAGGCCTGAAACGGAATATGGGAATGGAGAAAGTAAGCGTGCTGAAGAAAATGGAATACTCTAAATATCAAACTTTCTTTTACATAAACTTAAGGGTAACCACTCAAAAAAAAATCCAGAACAGAAATATATACTGTAATAAAAGAAGAAACAGAGGGAAACATCATAGAATACCACCACACAGAAATAATAGACAACAACAAAAAGGCAAAGAAATAATGGAGACACAGCCTTACCAGAAAACTAAAGATAGAATGACAGGAAATACTCACATATTAATAATCACCCTAAATGTAAATGGACTGAACTCACCAATAAAAAGGCACAGAGTAGCAGATTGGATCAAAAAACTAAACCCAACCATATGCTGTCTCCAAGAGACACATCTCAGCTACAAGGACAAGCATAGACTCAAAGTGAAAGGGTGGAAATTGACACTCCAAGCAAATGGTATCCAGATAAAATCAGGTGTAGCCATAATGATATCCGATGAAACAGACTTCAGGGTGAAAAAGGTAACAAGAGACAAAGATGGCCATTTCATAATGGTAAAGGGGACTATACAACAAGAAGACATAACAGTCATCAATATTTATGCCCCCAATCAGGAAGCACCGAAATATACCAAGCAACTACAAACAGAACTAAAAAGAGAAATTTACCAAAACACAATGATACTAGGGGACTTAAATACATCATTGACAGCTCTGGATAGATCATCCAAACAGAAAATAAAGAAGGAAATAACAGCCCTAAATGACATATTAGATGAAATGGACATAATTGACATATATAGCACACTTCATCCTAAAACATCAGACTATACAGTTTTTTCTAGTGTACATGGAACATTCTCAAGGATAGACTATACATTGGGACATAAAATCAGTCTCAGCAAATTTAAGAAGATTGAAATCATACCAAGCATTTTCTCTGATCACAAAGCTTTGAAATTGGATATCAACTGCAAAAAGAAAGCAGGAAGAAACACAAATACATGGAGATTAAACAACATATTTTTAAAGAATGACCGAGTCAAAGAACTCAGAGGAGAGGTCAAAAGATACATAGAAACAAATGACAATGAAAATACATCGTACCAAAATTTTAGGGATGCAGCGACAGCAGTTTTAAGAAGGAATTTTACATCATTACAGGCCTACCTCAATAAACAAGAAAAACCCCAAATAAATAACCTCATGTTTCACCTTAAAGAACTAGAAAAAGAAGAACAAATGAAACCCAAGATCCGCAGAAGAAAAGAAATACAAAAATCAGAGCACAACTAAATGAAATAGAGAACAAAAAGACAATAGAAAAAAATTAATGTGACAAAAAGCTGGTTCTTTGAAAAGATTAACAAAATTGACAAACCCTTGGCTAGACTCACTAAGATAAAAATAGAGAAGACACTAATTAACAAAATCAGAAATGAAAAAGGGGAAGTTATCACGGACACCACAGAAATACAAAGGATCATCCAAGAACACTACGAAGGACTATATGCCACCAAATTCAATAACCTAGAAGAAAAGGACAAGTTCTTAGTAACATATGGCCTTCCAAGGTTGAACCATGAAGAACTGGAAAAATCTAAACAGACCGATCACCAGTAACAAAATTGAATCAGTCATCCAAAACCTTCCCAAAAGCAAAAGTCCTGGATCAGATGGCTTTACTAGTGAATTCTACCAAACCTTCAAAGAGGATCTAATACCAATCCTCCTCAAATTCTTCCAAAAAATTGAAGAAGAGACAGTACTCCCTAACTCATTTTGAAGCCAACATTACCCTGATACCAAAACCTGATAGGACAACACAAAAAAAGAAAACTACAGACCAATATCTCTGATGAATACAGATGCAAAAATCCTAAACAAAATTCTAGCAAATCGAATACAACAATGTATTCAAAAGATTATTCATCATGACCAAGTGGGGTTCATCTCCGGGGCACAATGATGGTTCAACATCCGCAAATCCATCAATGTGATACGTCACATAAACAAAATAAAGGACAAAAATCATATGATTATAATAATTGATGCAGAAAAAGCATTTGACAAGATACAACATTCATTTATGATTAAAACACTTAATAAAATAAGTATAGAAGGAAAATACCTTAACATAATAAAGGCCATATACGACAAACCCTCAGCTAATCTCATAATTAACGATGAAAAACTGAAGCCCTTTGCTCTACGTTCAGGAACACGACAGGGCTGTCCCCTATCATCTCTACTTTTCAACATAGTGTTAGAAATCCTTGCCAGAGCAATTAGGCAAGAGAAAGAAATAAAAGGCATCCAAATTGGGAATGAAGACGTTAAATTGACACTCTTTGCAGATGACATGATGCTATATATAGAAAACCATAAAGATTCCACCAAAAAGCTATTAGAAACAATCACCGAATACAGTAAAGTTGCCAGCTACAAAATCAACGTACAAAAGTCCATTGCATTCCTATATACTAACAATGAAATCTCAGAAAAAGAAATACAAAAAACAATTCCTTTTGCAATTGCAGCAAAAAGAATAAAATACCTAGGAATAAACTTAACCAAGAATGTGAAGGACCTATATGCTGAAAACTATAAGACATTTTTGAAAGAAATTGAAGAAGACACAAAGAAATGGAAAGACATTCCGTGCTCATAGATTGGAAGAATCAACATAATTAAAATGGCCATATTACCCAAAGCAATATACAGATTTAATGGAATCCCCATCAAAATCCAAATGGCATTTTTTAAAGAAATAGAACACAAAATCATCAGATTTGTTTGGAACCACAAAAGACCCCAAATAGCCAAAGCAATCTTAAGAAAAAAGAACAATACTGGAGGTATCACACTCCCTGACTTTAGCTTGTACTACAAGACTACAATAATCAAAACAGCATGGTATTGGCAGAAGAACAGACACAATAAACTGCATAGAAGAAAACATAGGTACTAAACTTATGGACCTTGGGTTCCAAGAGTATTTCATGAATTTGACTCCAAAGGCAAGGGAACTAAAAGGTAAAATAAATTAATGGGACTATATCAAACTTAAAAGCTTCTGCACAGTAAAGGGAACCATCAACAAAATAAAGAGGCAACCAACTGAATGAGAGAAGATTTTTGCAAACAGTGCGTCCGATAAGAGGCTAATATCTAAAATATACAAGGAACTCATGAAACTCAACAACAAAAAAACAAACAACCCAATTGAAAAATGGGCAGACGACCTGAAGAGACATTTCTGCAAAGAGGACATACAAATGGCAAATAGACATATGAAAAAATGCTCAACGTCACTAATCATCAGAGAAATGCAAATAAAAACCACAATGAGATATCACCTCACCCCAGTCAGAATGGCTATCATCAACAAGACAAATAGTAACAACTGTTGGAGAGGCTGTGGAGAAAAAGGAACCCTCATACACTGTTGGTGGGAATGCAGACTGGTGCAGCTGTTATGGAAGGCAGTGTGGAGGTTCCTCAAAAAATTACGAATAGAATTACCATATGACTCAGCAATCCCTCTCCTGGGTATCTACCCAAAAAATCTGAAAACATTTTTGCATAAAGACACGTTTGCTCCAATGTTCATTGCAGCTTTGTTTACGGTGGCCAAGATATGGAAACAACCAAAATGTCCTTCGATAGATGAATGGATAAAGAAGTTGTGGTATATATACCCAATGGAATACTATTCGGCGGTAAGAAAAGATGATATAGGACCATTTGTAACAACATGGATGGATCTTGAGAGTATAATGCTAAGCGAAATAAGTCAGACAGAAAAAGCAGGGAACCATATGATTTCACTGATATGTGGTATATAAACCAAAAACAACAACAAAAAAAGACAAATAAACGAGAAACAAAAACTCATAGAGACAGACAATAGTTTAGTGGTTACCAGAGGGTAAGGGGGGAGGGGGATGGGAGGTGAGGGTAAGGGGGATCAAATATATGGTGATGGAAGGAGAACTGACTCTGGGTGATGACAACACAATGGGATTTATAGATGATGTAATACAGAATTGTACACCTGAAATCTATGTAATTTTACTAACAATTGTCACCCCAACAAATAAGTTTTAAAAAAAAACTTTTTGCCTCTCCCTGGTCTGTGTTTCCATTCTCTGCTTCACGAGACAGGATCCCGGCCTGGCCCACATCCAGAAACTGCCAGCAGATCCAACATCACCTACATCACTTTCTCCATGATTACCAACTCTTGAATTTCAAAGCTGCTTCTTGTCTTGATAACATTAATTTTTATTCCAGGCACATTTCTATTTAATGACTAAGATATTAAAACCCTGGCTCATACAGCAACAAGGAGACTAAATTGTATTTATTTTTCCTTAAAAATTTGAGAAAAATCATCAAGAGTTGCACTTTTGTTGTCCTGGAAAAGTCATTCATTGGGTTACCTTTCAGCTAAACTTCTCTGATTTTATCTATTCCAGTGTCTACTAGAAAAACCCATAAGCTCAGAAGAGCACAGGGTTTTTGTGTAAGAACTGCCAACTGGAAACAATCGTATATAATTAGTGTAATTCACAAAGAAACCTATTATCCCACAGTATATTGTCTATTGAAATTTTTGGAAGTTCGTGTAAAATAGAGAAACTATTAAGATGGTACTTTAAAACTGTAAAATGCAATAATATATACTTTTTTTTAATTTATCTCCTCCTCATGAGATGTCCACATGTTCAAAGCAATACATACGTATTGCAATGGAGCAAATGGAGGTATAGAAATTGTTTCTTATATAGTTTATTATATATTTTATAATATATATCTTATATTATATTTATCTTATATTGTTTCTTATATATTTTGTTTCCAAGTGCCAATTCAAGCATATTTTGGGCCCCATGGGGATTTTTTTTTTTTTTTTGGTCCCTTGGAAATTTAAAGAATAGAACCTAAAGCTCAATAGTCTACTTTTTTTCTAGAACTACCAGAGACACTCTGATTCTCATTGGTTGTTATCTGGGCTTATCATTGATCTACAACACTGTCAAAGTATCAGAGAATTAGTAGCTGAGAGATGGTTAATCAATATACCTCTAAAAAAAAATAGATCTCTACACTGGCTGTGCCTCACATACATCTAAGGAACTGACAAATACTGATCTAGAGCATTATTTCTCAGTGTGTAGTCCTCAGGAAAGCAGCATTAAGGATCACCCGGAAACTTGTTATAAATATAGATTCCTGAGTCTTTTCCAGATGTACTGAATCAGAAACTCTAAAAGTGAGGCCTAGCTATTAATGTTTTTAAAAGCTCTCAAAGTGATTTTCATGAACACTAAAGTTGGGAATATCTGATCTATGAATGAACAATTTACTCAACTTTAGTGAGTATCAGAATATCAGAATAACTTATGAACCTTTACAATAGCACAGGCGCCCTCCAGACTCACCTCATCTGAATGTCAGGTATTGTGGCCAGGGCACTTGTGTGTTTTACAAAATGCTACAGTGATTCTGATGTAAACCTCTGGTTAAGAGCCATGTATTGAGGCAAACTCTATTTTATTAAGGAGAAACTGAGGTCTAGAGAGGTAAAATGACTTACCTAAGGTCATAAAACCCTTAGTCATTCTGTGAAAGAGACATAAATCTTGCAGTTCCACCACATCATTTGTTACATGGACGTGTCTTTGAGCTTGAATGAAGAAACCATAAAACCAGGAGCAATTATAGAATAAAGCAAAGACACAAGTCAGCCTCAGCCTTAGGATTTAGTCAGGTATGTCTTGTGGGCAAATGTGGGTCCAGGTGCCACAAGTTTTGCTTGTTAAATTAAATTAAAACAATAGAGTCTTTGTATTAATAAATGTTTATCACTGAATCTGTGGTGATCTAATGGACAGGAACATAAAAATCAATATGTCCATTTAGATTGTATTCACTCATACTGGTCCATTCCAACAATAACAAATAAATACAACATTCAGTAATCTCATTATAAATCCAAGAATATCACTGAACAAAGTTTCAATGTAGATTATTATTTCAGGGCAAGTATTTTCTTCTCTTTTGTGACACAGGAGACTATTCATGAAGCCTGGTGTGGTGTGTTGGGTGGAAAGCCATGGAGGTGTGGAGGCTGAAAGTTAGTTCCCAGCAAAGAAGTGAGATTTGAGTTACAGAGGGCTAATAATTAGATTGGGGTTAGGGGTAAGAGTTCTAGGAGAGATAGAAGAAATGTGGGACCAGTCTGCCTCTAGGAATATCTTGTACACATCAGATAAGAGAAATGTGGAGTTTTGTTCCAGCTCAATGACAATATGTGGAGTAACCAAGCAATGAGAGTAAAGTGCTTTGAAGGTAAATAGCTCAATATAAATATCAAGTTTCAACTGTATTCACAAACAATAATGACTTTGTTTTCTCCCATTGCTAATGAGAATCGATCTAAAGACACATTTTTACAGAAAAAGCAGATGTAACTTAAATACATATGTCAGCAATTTTCAAATAATGAACATGAATTTATTTGAGTTCACATTATTTGAAATGGACCATCATATGCAATTGTGATTAATGCATCCAAGTGTCCAGATTCCCTGGAATGTGATTTTTTAAAAATAGAATTATTGTTGCAGCCAAGTATGAGTCATTAGTATTAAAATTAATAGATTTGTTCCATTGATCTTACCTCCTTACCCTTTTGAAGTTCAGAAGTTTTAGACAAGGCATACTATTACCTACATTAAACTAAGGCTGATGTCAAGACAATATGAGGTATGATAAAAAATATGGTGAATGTTTAATTTTAAAAAATTATTATAGTAGAAGACACATTGCCATTAATCCCCCTCAAAGTATTCCCCCTCACTTTGAATACACTTAATCCCATCATTCTTGCTACTTTCTGAAGCAGTTCTGGAAGTCCACTTTCATGAGTGTCTTTAGTTGTGTTATCATGGCTGCCTCAAAGTCCTGAACTGATTCAAAATATTTTCTTTCATGGTCATTTTGACCTTGGAGAATAGCCAGAAATTGTACAGTGCCAAATCTGGTGAACAAAGTGGATGAGGACACATCATAATATTTTTCTTTGACACAAATTGCCATACCAGAAGCGAGCAATATGTGACATGGAGCATTGTCATGATGGAGGGTTAAGTAAAGACACTCAGGAAAGAAGACTGCCAGAACTGCTTCAGAAAGTGGCAAGATTGATGGGATTAGTGTGTTTAAAGTGAGGGGGAGTATTTTGATGGTGATTAATGGCAATGTGTCTTTGACTATAATAATATTTTTAATTAAATATTCACCATATTTTTCAATCATACCTCATACCTGACTGTGTTTGAGAGTGTGTTTTGGGAAAAAAAAGAAAAAGAGAAGCAGATTCTAAAATGTATACAGATATGGGAGTGACATCATAGGAATGGGGGCAGCAAGGCAGACTTCTTGAGTTCTCTGGATCTTACCACACATGGAATATCTATAACCCATCAAAGGACTCTCTGCTCATCACACAGAACAGCTAAGAGACTTGTACAAGGATTACTTGAAGGTAGGAAAATTAAGCGAGCAGGGGAAGAAGGAAGGGAGCGGAGTGAAGACACAGCCCGCATCTGTGGCTGTGGAGATGCAGGGGAAGCCAGGACGGAACGGAGACGACAAAAGCCAGGAGATGGGGTCTTTCCCTGCATTCCAGAGTAGCATATACAGCATTTGAGGCAGTAACCTCAGCTGAGACCTCCAGCTGGGCCTTAGGTCAGACAAACGTCATAAACTCCATAACTGGACCCTCCCTCCACTCTCCCAATCCTGCCCCTGCCCTTCCAAAGACATAAGCTGGCCCCTGAAGTGAGGAGCAGTGTCAGATTACAGAGGAGCCACAGTGCTCAGAATCTGGGAAGACGCAGTGTGCAGCTCTGTCCCAGGGAAGAGGCTGGGAAGATTGTGATACTATTGGGATGGGAGAGAGAAGACTCCTCCACACCCAACTCCCAACATTCCTGGCCTGCGGGAAGAGTGTGATAACGGCTGGGCTGGGAGAGAGAAGACCCCTTGATCCCCAGCCCCCACTCTTTCTAGTCTGCCTAGGGCAGGGCAATTACAACTGTGGAGACACTCCCAGGGATCAGCAGTAGGCGGCAGATGCAGTTCTGGGCTTTCAGCAGCTCAGAAATCTCCCACCCTACACACACCACACACACACACACACACACACACACACACACACACGGAAGAAGTTCCCTAAGACTCAGGAGAACTGAGCGCAGAGCTGGTTGTGTTACTCTCAGTGTGCCTATGTGCAGGCAAGAACAGACACTGCACTGACTTTGTAGAAAGTCCAGACCCCTTAGCCCCACTCATCTAAATCTGCAGTCCCAAGGTCACTCTGGGTACCAGGTGACCGGCTCTGCCAGCACAATATGCAGAGGACTCTTTGGTACAGCAGAGGACAACCTGGAGATTACTTGGTGGACTTGAGCCAAGACTGGCACTGCATTTTTTGTCTTGTTTTGTTTTTTATATCTTTGATATTTTTCCCTGTGTTGAGTGTGGGTTATCAGTTGGTTTTACATGTGATGGTATTTCATTTTTTCTTTGTTGTTGTTGTTGTTGTGTTTGATGATTTGCTTTGTTCTGAAATTGCCCTACACCAGGGCCTAGCTCAAGAGGCACAAGATTCAACACACCCAGAGGCCAACTCCAGACCAAACCAGAGTACTACCGGGTTTGACCTACAATTGATACACCCAGAGGGAATTCTCTACAGGCACAAGAGCCCATAGGGGCCAAGCCTCATTTGAGCAGTCAACCCTCATGCAGCAGAACATTCTGCTGTGGACAGAGCCAAGTCTCACAACTAGTCAGCCTAGGAGTCAATCGCACCTACTCACAAGCTAACAGCAATTAAACATCAACTTTAACAGGACAATATACACAACAGAACAGTCATCTTTGGAGCACGTGCAGAGGAGAAGAAGGAAGTGGTGCAAGTCAAATATAAAGGACACATACTACAGAAGATAACCTAGCAAAACTAAGAACCCTAGGGGATCTACCTAATATATCAAAGCAAACACAGAGAGTCAGCCAGAATGGTGAAATAAAGAAACATGTCCCAAATAAAAGAACAGAAGAAACCTCCAGAATTGGAACCAAATGAAACAGAGGTAACCAACTTATCAGAAACAGAGTTCAGAATACTGATGATAAGAATGTTTTAGGAGCTTACTGATGACATAAAGAAGGATAGAGAAATCATAATGAACAATCAGTTAGAACTAAAGACTACAATAACTGAAATAAAGAACACACTTGAAGGAATTACCAGCAGGTTAGATGAAGAAGAGGATCGAAGCAGGGGCTTAGAAAACAAGTTAGCAGAGATCACCCAAATGGAACAACAAAAAGAAAAAAGAATAAAAAACAATGAAGATGGTTTAAGAGACCTCTGGGATAACATCAAGTGCAACAACATGTGCATCATAGGAATACCAGAGGGTGAAGAGAGGAAGCAAGGGATCGAGAACATATTTGAAGTAATAATGTCCGAAAACATCCCTAACCTGGTGAAGGAAACTGACATACAAGCCCAGGAAGTGCAGAGAGTTCCAACCAGGATAAACCCAAACAGGTCCACATCAAGACACATTATAGTTAAAATGGCAAAAGTTAAAGACAAAGAGAGAATCCTAAAAGCAGCAAGGGAAAGACAGAGGGTTACGTACAAGGGAACTCCTATAAGACTGTCAAATGACTTTTCTACAGAAACATTGCAGGCCAGGAGGGAGTGGAGGAAGATACTCAAAGTGATGGAAAACAAAGGCCTACAACCTAGATTGCTTTATCCAGCAAGGCTATCATTTAAAATTGAAGGAGAGATAAAGAGTTTCCCAGAAAAGAATAAGCTAAAGGAATTTATTACCACCAAGCCAGCATTGCAGAAAATATTAAAAGGGCTTCTGTAAACAGAAGATGAAAACAATCTAACTACAAATTTAAAAATTGGCAATAACTATGTACCTATCAATAATCACTTTAAATGTAAACGAATTAAATGCTCCAATCAAAAGACATAGGGTGGCTGACTGGATAAGAAAGCAAGACCCTTGCATATGCTGTATACAAGAGACTCACCACAGATCAAAATACACACACAGGGTGAAAGTAAAGGATTGGAGTAAAATATTTCATGCAAATGGAAATGAGAAAAAAGCTGGAGTTGCAATACTTATAACAGAAAAAATAGACTTTAAAATGAAGAATGTATTAAAAGACAAAGATGGGCACTAACTAATAATAAAGGGATCGATCTGACAAGAGGACATAACTCTAGTAAACAGATATGCACCCAACATAGGAGCACCTAAATATATAAAACAGATATTGACTGACATATAGACAGAGATCAACAGTAAGACTATCATAGTAGGGGACTTCAACACACCACTGACAACAAGGGACAGATCTTCCAGACAGAAAATCAACATGGAAACAATGACCTTAAATGACACATTGGACAACTTGGACTTCATGGATATTTTCAGAGCATTTTACCCCAAAGCTGCAGAATACACTTTCTTTTCAAGCACACATGGAACATTTTCCAAGATAGAACACAGAGTAGGCCACAAAACAAGTCTTGATGAATTTAAGAAAATTGAAATCATACCAATTGTCTTCTCTGACCACAGTGCTATGAAATTAGAAATGAACTACAGGAGAAAAACTGGAAGACACACCAATTCATGGAGGCTGAATAACATGTTACTAAATAATGAATGGGTCAACCAGGACATCAAGGAAGAAATCAAAAGATATCTCGAGACAAACAAAAATGAAAAGACGACAACCCAAAATCTATCGGATACAGCGAAAGCAGTCCTAAGAGGGAAATTCATAACATTGCAGGCCTACCTAAAGAAACAAGAAAAATCACTAATCAACAGTTTATCTTCACACTTAAGGGATCTGGAAAAAGAATAGCAAAATAAACCCCAAGGGAGTACCTGGAAGGAGATAATAAAGATCAGAGGGGAAATCAATGAAATAGAAACCAAAAAAAAAAATACAAAAGATCAATGAATCCAAGAGTTGGTTTTTAGAGAAGATAAACAAAATTGACAAACCTTTAGCCAGAATCATCAAAAAAAAAGAGAGGACCCAAATTAATAAAATCAGAAATGAAAGAGGAGAAGTGACAACAGACACCACAGAAATACAAAAAAATTTAAGAAATTACTATGACCAACTATATGCCAACAAATTTGACAATGTGGAAGAAATGGACAATTTTCTAGAAGCATACAACCTTCCAAAGCTAACTCAAGAAGAAACAGAAAACCTGAATAGACTGAATACCACCAGGGAAATTGAATCAGTAATCAGCAATCTCCCAACAAACAAAAGCCCTGGACCAGATGGCTTTACAGGTGAATTCTACAAAACATTCAAAAAAGAATTATCACCTATTCTCCTCAAGTTCTTCCAAAAAATCCAGAAGGAGGGAAGGCTCCCAAACACTTTTTACGAGGCCACTATAACCCTGATCCCAAAATCAGACAGAGACACCACAAAAAAAGAAAACTACAGGCCGATATCTCTAATGAACATAGATGCAAAAATCCTCAACAAAATATTAGCAAACAGAATTCAGCAATGCATTAAAAAGATCATACACCATGATCAAGTGGGATTCACTCCTGGTATGCAAGCGTGGTTCAACATCTGCAAATCAATTAATGTGGTACACCATCTTAGCAAAATGAAAAATAAAAATCATATGATCATATAAATAGATGCAGGAAAAGCATTTGACAAAATCCAGCAGCGATTTATGATAAGAACCCTTAAGAAAGTAGTAATAGAGGGATCATATCTCACAATAATAAAGGCCATATATGATAAACCCACAGCTAACATCATACTCAATGGGGAAAAGCTGAAACCTTTCCCCTTAAGATCAGGAACAAGGCAAGGTTGTCCACTTTCTCCACTTCTGTTCAACATAGTGCTGGAAATTCTAGCCACAGCAATCAGAGAAGAAAAAGAAATAAAAGGCATCCAAATCGGTAAGGAGGAAGCAAAATTGTCATTATATGCAGATGACATGATACTATATAGAGAGAATCCTAAAGACTCCACCAAGAAACTATTAGAGCTGATAAATGAATTTAATAAAGTAGCAAGATAGAAAATTAATATTCAGAAATCAGTTGCATTCATATATACCAATAATAAAACATCAGAAGGAGAAATTAAGAAAACAATCGCATTTACAATTGCTTCAAGACTATAAAATAGCTGGGAGTAAATTTAACTAAAGAAGTAAAACATCTGTACTCAGAAAATTATAAGACACTAAAGAAAGAAATGAAAGAAGATACAAATAGATGGAAACACATACCATGTTCATGGATCGGAAGTGTTACTATAGTTAAAATGTCCATACTGCCTAAGGCAATATACAGATTCAACGCAATTCCTATCAAACTACCAACAACGTTTTTCACAGAAATAGAACATATAATCCTAAAATTTATATGGAACCATAAAAGACCCCGCATAGCCTCAACAATCTTGAGAAATAAGAACAAAGTGGGGTGTATAATGTTACCTGACATCAAATTATACTACAAGGCTACAGTAATCAATACAGCATGGTACTGGCATAGAAACAGACACATAGATCAATGGAACAGAATAGAGAGTCCAGAAATAAATCCATGCCTATATGGCCATTTAATCTATGACAATGGAAGCAAGAATGTACGGTGGGGTAAAGACAGTCTATTCAATAAATGGTGCTGGGAAACCTGGACAGACACATGCAAAAAAATGAAGCTGGACCACCTCCTTACACCATATACAAGAATAAATTCAAAATGGCTTAAAGACTTAAATGTAAGATCTGAAACCATAAAATTCCCAGAAGAAAATATAGGAAGAAACTTTACAGACATTATCTGGAGTAAGATTTTTACTGATATATCCCCTCGCGTGAGGGAAGTAAGAGAAAAAATAAACATGTGGGATTGCATCAAACTAAATAGTTTTTTCACAGCAAAAGAAACCATCAATAAAACAAAAAGGGATCCTACTGAATGGGAAAAGATATTTGCCAATGATATATTTGATAAGGGGTTAATATCCCAAATTTATTAAAAAACTCACTCAACTCAACTCCAAAAAAACAAACGACCCAATTAAAAAATGGGCAGAGGACCTGAAGAGACATTTTTCTAAAAAGGACATACAGATAGCAAACAGACATATGAAAAAATGCTCAACCTCACTAACCATCAGAGAAATGCAAATAAAAACCACAATGAGATACCACCTCACCCCAGTCAAAACGGCTATCATCAATAAATCAACAAACAACAAGTGCTGGTGAGGATGTGAAGAAAAGGGAACGCTTGTGCACTGTTGGTGGGATTGCAGATTGGTGCAGCCACTATGGAAAACTGTATGGATGTATCTCAAAAAGCTGAAAATGGAACTACCTTATGATCTAGCAATTCCACTCCTAGGTATCTATCCAGAGAAATCCAAAACTCTAATTCAAAAAAATTTATGCACCCTATGTTTATTGCAGCACTATACACAATAGCCAAGACATGGAAACCACCGAAATGCCCATCGGTAGACGACTGGATTAAAAAACTGTGGTATATTTGTACAATGGAGCATTACACAGCCATAAAGAAGAAAGAAATCTTACCATTTGCAACAGCATGGATGGACCTAGAGAACATTATGTTAAGTGAAATAAGTCAGACAGAGAAAGACAAATACATATGGTCTCACTTATATGTGGGATCTAAAGAAAAGAATAAATGAATGAACTAATCAGAAACAGTCTCAGAGACATAGAGGAAAAACTGAGGGTTTTTAGGTGGGGGGTGTGGGGATAAGGAGGAAGGTGAGGGGATTAGAAAACAGTCAGTAACCACAAGATTGCCACAGGGTTACGAAAGTCAATTTGGGGAATGTAATCGATAATGTTGTAAAGATTTTGTAGGGTATCTGATGGACACTTGTCTCGTTATGGAGACCACCTCAGGGATGATGTAGATGCCTGATCACTGCACTGTACACCTGAAGCTGAAGATGAACAATAATGAATATCAACTGCAATTATATATATATATATATATATATATATATATATATATATAGTTACTATATATATAGTTACTATATAGTTACTATATATATATATATATATAGTTACAAGAAGCAGAGTACAGCATTAGGAATAGAGACAGTGGAAATGTAATGGCTGTGTACGATGTCAGAGGGATAGTGGATGGGGGGAGGGAGGTTAACACAGTGTGAGGGATATAAATGATAAATGTCTAACTATTACATTGTTTTGTGCACCTGAAACTAATAAAAAAATAAAATTAAAATAAAAAATGGATAGATAAATAAATAATAAATAAATAAAATGTATACAGACATGTAAGTGATCTAGGATTGCCAAATATTTAAAAATGTGAAAACTAATTTACAAGACTTATATACTTTGATTTCAAGACTTACTATAAAGTTCAAGATGGTGCAGCATTGGCATAAAGATAAACAATACAACAAAAGATCATCTGAAAAATAGACCCACAAATACATAAGCAATTGATTTTTTTTTTATTCTGGTAATAACCCTTAACATGAGATATACTCTCTTCACACATCTTTAAGTGTATAATACACTGTTCTTAACTATAGGCACAATGTTTTACAGAAGATTTTGAGAATTTAATTATCTTGCATAACTGAAACATTATGCCTGTTGAGTAACAACTCTTCATCCTTCCTCTCCCACCCTCTGGAAACCACTATTCCACTCTCTGCTTCTCTGTGTTTGACTAGTTTAGATACCTCATATAAGTGCAGTCTTGCAGCATTTTTCCTTCTGTGTCTGGCTTATTTCACTTAGCATAATGACTTCATTGTTAGCCAAGATGTTGCATATGACAGGATTTCCTTGTTTTCTGATGCTGAGTAATACACCATTGTATGTATATACCTTATTTTCTGTTTATATTTATCTGTCTATATACATTTAGATCATTCCCACCTCTTTGTTATTATAAGTAATATTGTGATTTCAATTTTTTTAAGATAAAATACCCAGAAATGGAATATCGGTAATATGTGCTATTTCTATTTTTTTTTTTTTTTTGAGAAACATCCATACTGTTTTCTATAGTGGCTGCACCATTCTACATTCCCACCATCAGTATACAAAGTTTCCAATCTCTTTATACATGTTAGCTTTCTGTTTTAATAATAGCCATTCTAACTCGTATGACGTGATATTTTATTGTAGTTTTGATTTGCATGCTTATGATGATTAATTATGTTGAACATTTTTTTTTTGCACACCCATTGGCTATTGGCTATTTGTATACCTTCTTTGGAGAGATGTCTATTCAAGTCCTATGCCCATTTTTAAAAAATTTGCTTTGTTTCTTTTTGCTATTCAGTTAAAGAAGTTTCTTAAATATTTTGGATATCAACTTCTTATCAGAAGAAACACCAAAAACATTAAATTTATTTTTATTAAATTTATCTGCTTATTTAAAATATTATTGAAAATGGATAGGCAAGTGAAAATTGGAAACATATTGTATATAGATAGATAGAGATATATAGATATAAAATAGGGAGAGTCATTACTTGTGTACAGTCCAGACGTTAACACACACACACACACATACACACACAAAACCCAATAGAAAATGTGCAAAAAATTCAAACAGGCATTTCACAGAAGATATATGAATATCAACAAACACATGAAATAATGCTCAGCATCATTATGTATCAGTGTAATGTAAATAAAAACCACAATAAGATACCATCTCCAACTCAGAATCAATAAAATTTTTAAAAGTTCTGACAAGATTAAACATTTTCAAGATGTGCAGTAACTAGAACATAGTTGAAGGAGTATAAAATAAAACATTTACTTTGGCAAATTCTGTGACAGTTTGTTTTTTCAAATAAAATCAAGTATACATCTGACCAAACAATTCCACTCCTAACTATTTACCAAAGAAAGTGTAAAACATGTGTTAACAAAATGAATTGTGCCAGAATATTTACAGCAGTCTTTTTTAAAATATTTTTTTATTTTTTAATTACAGTTGACATGAAGTATTATATTAGTTTCCGGTGTACAACATACTAATTAGACATTTATGTATTTTACAAAGTGATCACCTCGATAAGTCTAGTACCCATTTGGCATCATACATAGTTATTACAATATTATTGACTATATTCCTTATACAGCAGCCTTATTAATAACATATGAAAACTAAAAACAACCAAAATATTCATCAACTGATAAATAAATAACCAAATCGTGGAAAATTCATACAATGGAATATTACTTAGCAATAAAAAATTACCTACTGATAAATGGAACAACATAGTTGAATCTCAGAAACATTATTCTGAGTGAAATAAGCCAGATACAAAAGAGCACACTTTGTATAATTCCATTTATATGAAGTTGAAGAACAATCTAACTAATCTATGAAGACAGAGCTCAGAATACTGATTTCTTATCAGGAGGGGAAGGGTTATAGAAAAGAGCACAAACAAAATTTCTGAGTTATTGAAATATGCTGTGTCAGGTTTTTGCAGTAGTTTTATTGGTATATATAATCATCAAAATTTATCTAACTACATTAACAGTTAAGATAAATTATGACCTTAAAATAAGCAGTATGATGTTAAATAAAAAACATTATTTAATGTTGGCCATTAAGTTTTCTCTGACCAAAGTGAAATGGGAAACGGTTTAATGGCATAGCTACATTGTTTTATTTTATGGTGCTGCCTGAGATATGTTTGCTGACAGGTAATGGACATAATCTAAATCACCCTCTCATGCTACTTCAGGCACAATCAGTTATCATCTCACAAAATAATGAATCTGCCGTACTGGGGAATCTCAGAAGGTCCTGATAGAATCAACCTCTTGAATTTTGTTTCTAACCTTTTCCTAGCCTTGAAGTATTTCCAACTCTAGCAGCTCTCCTCCTTAGCCTCAAACATAGAGTTGGAGCATGACAGAAAAATACAAGTACCATAACCAGCTCTGTTACACAACTAAAAATATGAAGTTAGAAAGTGAAAGCACAAGGGAGAGGAGGAGGATTTAGAGAATGGAAGAGGAGGGGAGCTAAAGGAAGAAAACCAATAGGAAATAAAAGGAGGGAGAGAGAAAGATAAAGAAAAACAGAGAGAAAGTCTCAGACCATGTTGAAAAAATTGTATTTTCAAACTAGATTTCTGTACCAGGCAGTGTCATGAATTGGATAATAAAGGAGACATCTTAGTATCCCCAGCGTAAGTGTGTCAAACAGTTCCCCCACTCTGCATACACCAGATCCTTGTTTTACAATAAAGTTACTCCTCACAGGGTTAGCAAATTTCTTTGAAACCCATTATCAAAGCTTTTATTTGGAGCATATTCTGTATATGTTTAATAATTCTGGGATCTGTAACATATTTTTCCTCACAAAAATTTTGATATGGTTTCAGGGATCATTTTTTTCTTGAAACTTCCTTAGAATTTCATTTCTTATAGATATATTTATTAAGAATAGGGAGACTCTCTTCTTTTGACCATTTTAGTTTTCAATTGATTTGTGGAATAATGTTACATAGAAGACTCATTTATCCAAAACATTTTTCTTACTGATCTTTTTCTAAAACATTTAATGATGCAACATAATCCATATCACAGCACTGTGTGAAGCTTCCTCTCTCCCGCAGCTCTAAGTGCCTCGGAAATTAAACATGACTTATGGCTCCTGCATGTACCATGGCCACCCCAAAGAGTCTCCATTTGTATTCCAGACACTACTCCCGGTTGTAGCATTTCTGGGGAAGCCTGGAAAAATTCATATTGGGTAAGAAACAGCTCTTCTTGGCCTTGTACAGTTTTCCATGGATCCAGGCAGTGTCACCCTAGCTCTTAAAAGTCTGAGAAGTGGAAGCAAGAAAAAAAGCCATAGAAGGGATATGGAGACAAATTGGAGAGATTCCAGAAATAATTTATCACAGAAATAATACAAAAATCCTCAAATTTGTGTGGAACCACAAAAGACGCTGAATAGCCAAAGTAAAATGAGAGGAACAAATGAAGCTGGACGTATTGCAGTCCCTGACTCCAAACTATACTATAGATATACAGTAACTAAAACATTATTGTATTATCTGAAAAGAAAAAGAAAAAGAAAAACAGACCAATGGAACAGAATTGAGAGCCCAGAGAGAAACCTGTATGTATACAGACAACTAACTTTTGACAAAGGAGACAAAAATATACAATGGAGAAAGGAAATTCTCTTTAACAGATGTTGTTGGGAAAACTGGAAAGCCACGTGCAAAAGAATGAAACTAGACTGCTATCTGACTCCATACACAAAAATTAACTCAAAATGGATTAAAGACTTAAATGTAAGCCCTGAAACAATAAAATACATAGAAAAAACATAGGCACTAAACTTACGGACCTTGATCTCAGAGGGATCTTTGTGCACTTGACCCCAAAGGCAAAGGAAGCAAAAGAAAAAAAAAAAAAAAAGAATCAGACTACATAAAATGAAAGCTTCTGCACAGAAAACGAAACCATCAACAAAAAGGCAACCAACTGAATAGAAGTATTTACAAACAATACCTCTAATAAGGGGCTAATATCTAAAATATATAAATAACTTATACAACTCAACAAGAACAAAATAAGCAATTTGTTTAAAAATGAATAGACCTTTCTAAGGAAGACATACAGATAGCCAATAGATGTACAAAAAAGAAAAAAATCAGTATCACTAGTTATAAGGGAAATGCAAATTAAAACTACAATGAGATACCACCTCACACCTATTATCAATAAAGCAAGAAATAAAAAGTGTTGGAGAAGATGTGGAGAAAAGGGAACCCTCATACACTGCTGGTGGCAATGCAAATTGGTGCAGCTACTATAGAAAACAATATGGAGGTTCCTAAAAAACTTAAGAATAGAGCTAACATATGATGTAGTATGCTGGGTATCTCCCTGAAATTTTTGAAAACACTTATTTGTAAAGACATGTAACCGTATGTTCACTGCCACATTATTTATAATAGCCAACACATGGAAACAATCTAAGTGTCCTTTGACAGATAGTTGGATAAAGAAGATGTACAGAGGATCCAAGATGGCAGAGTACATAAACGCTGTGCTTGCCTCCTCCCATGGCCACATTAAAATTACATCTAATTTATAGAAATCAACCTGGAGAACCATCTGAAGTCTAGCTGAACAGAAGTCCTATAACAGGGGATATAAAGAAGAAGCCACATAGCAAGAAGTAGGAGAGGTGAACACTAAACAGTCCAACCCCACCCCTGTGTGTGGTGATTGAATATTGGAAGGGATATCTTGACTGCAAAGGTTCCCCCCCACCCCACCAGAGGAGTGAGGGATATCAGCACCACACAGGGCTCTCTAGCCTGGACTACTAGTACAGGGAAGAGGAACCCCCACAACATATGGCTATGAAAAATGGGGAATTCTGACCATCTGGGACCGAAAAAAAGGCTGCAAGAAACCCAGACATCCTCTTAAAGGGCCCACGCACAGACTCATTTGCTCTCTGGCACTCACCCTTGGCTGTGGTGGAGGTATGATGACTTGGGAGGAGTCAGACACATACAGGGAAAGACTCAGTTATGTGGCTATAGGGTGAGGACTGGAGGGACATTTGCCATTTCCACTATGTAGAATCCTCTTCCTATGTAGCTAGCAGGTGTACCTCATCTTTCCTTTTTTGAACCCTCCTCCACATGGCCAAATCTGAATCTGCATTGGCCTGGTGAGCTCTGCTCGCTCCACCTTGGTGACATGCTGGGACGAGGACACACCTAACTCACACAATGTGGCAGTCTCTTTTTCAGTCAGCAGCCAGCCCTGCCCACATTGCACTCTTTCTTGGACAACTCTAGGGATTTGAACACCAAGTGGACAGCAACTTACCTTGGTGTGCTCTGACATTTTTGCTGAATAGCTCCAGGCTCAGCACTGGCATGAAACCAGAATCTACATTAACTTAGTGAACACAACTGGTTCACTCTGGTGACTCCCTGAGACCCCACCTTATCCAACTTGAGTACCACAAGATTCTCTATCAGCAGTTGAGCCTTACAGGAGCCACCAAGCAGCAGCTGGCCTTGGAGTGTCCTGGGCTTTATGTAGAACTTCCCTGGGCGTGCTACTGGTGGCAGCCATTCTTGGTTTGCAGCATGGCCTCTCCCATGCACTTCCAAGTCAAGCACAGGAAGGGACCAACTGTGGTTTGCTTTGTAGCTCCAACCAGGTAGTACAGGCTGGTTGCAGGCATTGGAATGCCTGGGCCTGCAGCATAGCCACACCCAAGAGCCCCAAGAACCAACATACTTGGAGGTCAGCTTTAGACCACAGAAGAACACAACCCAATTAGTCCCATAAGTGGCACACTCAAATATTGGTCTCAGCAGAGAATCCAGCTCTGCTGGGTAAACCCACACACACACAACAGCCCATAAGCTGACAATGACAAAACTGCACAACCAGTCAGCCTGAGGGTCAGTCCCACCCCCTGATATACCAATCACAATGAAAGCTCAACTATAACAGGAGGGCACACATAATTCACACAAGGGACACTCCTGGAGAACCTGGCACAGTTGACCAGAAAGACTGCCAGGGCACCTGCTACGTAAGGCCACCTGGGCTAGGCAAAGAGATGTAGCAGACCTACCTAATACATAGAAACAGAGAACCAACCAAAATGAGGAAACAAAGAAATTATGTCCCAAATGAAAGAACAGGAGAAAACTTCAGAAAAAGAACTAAATGAAATGGAAGCAAGCATTATACTAGGTATAGAGTTCCAAAAAGTAGTTATAAGAATACTCAATGAATTTAGGGGGAGAACTTCAACAAAGACATAGAAAGCAAAACAAGGGACATAGAAACCATAAAAAAGAAGTAGTCAGAAATGTATAATACAATAAGTGAAATGAAGAATGCACTAGAAGGAATCATCAGCAGACCAGATGAAGCAAAGGACTGAATGAACCAACTGGAAGACAATGGAACAGAAAACACCCAATTAGAACAGGAAAAATAAAAAAGAATTGAAAACAAAAATGAGGATAGTTTAAGAGAAATCTGTGACAAGTGTAACAACATTCACATCATAGGGATGCCAGAAGGAGAAGAGAGAAAACAAGGGATTGAGAACCTATTTGAAGAAATAATGACTGAAAACTTTCCTAACCTTGTGAAAGAAATAGACATACAAGTCCAAAAGGTGCAAAGAGTCCCAAACAAGATAAACATTAGAAGGTCCACACCAAGACACATTATAATTAAAGTGGCAAATGTTAAAGACAAAGAGAAAATCCTAAAAACAGCAAGAGAAAGGCAACTAGTTACCTGCAAGAGAGCTCCCATATTGTCAGCTGAATTCTCAACAGAAACTTTGCAGGCAAGAAGGAAGTGGCACAAAATATTCAAAGTAATGAAAAGTAAGGACCTACAACCAAGACTACTCTACACAGCAAGGTTATCATTTAAAATTGAAGGTGAGATAAAGAACTCACCTTCAAGCAAGAAAAAGCTATAAGAGTTCATCACCACCAAGCCAGTATTACAAGAAATGTTAAAGGGACTTCTTTAAGAAAAAAGGGAGAAAAGAACATAAATATGAATAATAAAATTACAATAACTATGTACTTATTAATAATCACTTTAAATGTCAGTGGATTAAATGCTCCAATTATAAGACATAGGGTAGCTGAATGGATAAGAAAACAAGACCCATACATATACTGTCTACAAGAGACAAACTTCAGATCAAAATGCGCATACAGACTGAAAGTAAAGAGATGGAAAAAGATATGTCATGCAAATGGGAACAAACAAACAAAAAAGCTGGGGTATCAATACTCATATCAGAAAATATAGACTTTAAAGCAAACGCTATAATGAGAGAAAAAGAGGGATATTTCATAGTGATAAAGAGATCAATCCAACAGAATGATATAACCCTTGTACACATTTATGCACCCAACATAGGATCACCTAAATATATTAAGCAAATATTTACTGATATAAAGGGAGAGATCAACAGTGGCACAATCATTGTAGTGACTTTAAGACCCTATGACATCAATGGACAGATCTTCCAGACAAAAAATCAACACAGATATAACAGCCTTAAGTGACACACTAGAAGAGATGGATTTAATTGATATGTTAAGAGCACTTCACCCCAAAGCAGCAGAATATACATTCTTTTCAAGTACACATGGAACATATTATAAAATAGACCATACGTTAGGTCACAAAACTAGTCTCAATAAATTTAAGAAGATTGAAATCATATTGTCTTCTTTGACTACAATGGTATGAAACTAGAAATAAATTATAAGAAAAAAAAAACTCCTGAAAAACCAATAAACACATGGAAACTAAAGAACAGGCTATTAAACTACAAATGAGTCAACAAGATCAAAGAAGAAATTGAAAGATACCTTGAGATAAATGAAAACAAAAACACAATGACCCAATAACTATGGGACTCAGAGAATTCAAGCCTAAGAAGGAAATTCATAGCAATGCAGACTACCTCAAGAAATAAGAAAAATCTCAAGTAAACAATCTAACATTACACTTAAGGAAACTAAGAAAAGAACCATGAACAAAGCCCAAAGTGTGTAGAAGGAGAAAATAATAAAGGTCAGAGCAAAAATAAACAAAATGGAGTCTAAAAAAAAAAAAAAAACAAAAAGGTCAATGAAATCACGGGCTGGTCCTTTGAATAGGTAAAGAAAATTGATAAACCCTTACCCAGAGTCATCGAGAAAAAAAGAGAGAAAACCCAAATAAATAAAATCAGAAATGAAAGAGTAGAAGTGAGAACTGATGCAACAGAAATACAAAGGATTATAAGAAAATACTACAGGTATTTATACGCCAACAAATTGACCAGTCTGGAAGAAATAGATAACTTCCTAGAAACATACAATCTTCCAAAACTGAATATAAAAGAAACAGTAAATCTGAACAGACCTATTACTACTAACAAAATCAAATCTGTAAAAAAAAAAGAAAAAAAAAAACTTTCTATAAACAAAAGTCCTGCACCAGATGGCTACACAGGTGAATTTTATGAAACAAAAAAGAATTAATACCAATTCTTCTCAAACTATTCCAAAAAATTTAAAAAGTGGGAAAGCTCCCAAGCTCATTTTGTGAGTCCATCATTACCTTGATTCCAAAACCAGACAAAGACTTTAGAAAAAAAGAAAACTATAGGCTGATATACCTGATGAACATAGATGCAAAAATCCTTAACAAAGTATTAACAAACCAAATTCAGCAATACATGAAAAAGATCATACACCATGATCAAGTGGGCTTTATTCCTGAGATGCAAAATTGGTTCAATATCTGCAAATCAATTAACATGATACACCACATAAACAAGATGAATGACAAAAATTATGTGATCATATCAATAAATGCTGAAAAAGCATTTGACAAAATCCAGCATCCATTTATGATGAAAAACAAAAACTCTCAGCAAAGTGGGAATAGAGGGAACCTAAATCAACCTAGTGAAGGCCATATATGGCAAACCCTCAGCTAATATCATACTCAACATGGAAAAGCTAAAAGCATTCTCCTTAAGATCAGGAAGAAGATAAGTATGTCCACTTTCACCACTTTTATTCAGTATAGTATTGGAAGTCCTAGACACAGCAATCAGACAAGAAAAAGAAATAAAAGGTGTCCAAAAGGAGACACCTAAAACTGGAGAAAGTAAAACTGTCATTTGCCAATGATATGATACTATATATAAAGAACCTGAAAGATTCCACCAAAAAAACTTTTAGAACTAATAAATGAATTCAGTAAAGTAGCGGGACACAAAGTTAACATTCAGAAATTGGTTGCATTTTTATACACCAATAATGAACTATCCAAAAGTGAAATTAAGAAACAATTCCATTTTCAACTGTATCAAAAAAAATAATACCTAGTAATAAATTTAATCAAGGAGGTAAAAGACCTGTATTTTGGAAAACAATAAAACATTGAAGAAAGATATTGAAGAAAATACAAATAAATGGAAGCATATACTGTACTTATGGATAGGAAAAATTAACATTAAATTAAAATTAAAATGTCCATGCTGTCTTGGTGTAGAATTAACCTTTGGTTGTTTGCAGAATGTAAAACAATTCACGAGACTCTACAAGATTTATTGAAAGTCAGAAAGAGAGAAAGAGAGTTCTGTTGGGAACTGGCAGAAGTCTTGCCAGGGAGGTCTGAGAGGTCAAGCTGCAGAGACAGACAGGTAAGAGAGAGATACTGGCAAATAGAGTTTAGCCAGGGTAGAGTCTGATGGAGGACAGCTGCACCAATAAGAAGAAGTGCTGGGGTTTTATATTTTTCCATGCAAGATGTAGGGTGCTTGTCAGCTTGCAGGGAAGCTGCTCTTCCAATTGTTTTCTGGGAACTGTCCTGTTCCCATCTATGATGGATGTCAGCTTGCAGAGGGTGGCCATTGCAATTGGGAACTGTTCTGTTTCCATCTATGATGGGAGTTTGTTAGTGTGCAGGGGGTTGCCATTGTGATTGGGAACTGTCCTATTCCTACCTGTGATGGATGTAAGGTGCTTGTCAGCTTGTAGGTGCAGCACTAGCCAGGAGAGTAAAGCCAAGCGGTTAATGTTTAAGATAGTTCCTGTTAGCCCACAAGCTCGCTTCTGTTAAGTCTTTGCCTGTCGCATCCTGCCAGCTCAGAAGCCCACTCCTGTTAACTTTTTACTTGTCTCATCACATACTACCCAAAGCAAGCTATACGTTCAATGCAATCCGTATCAAAACACCATTGGCATTTTTTACAGAACTAAAACAAATAATTCGAAAATTTATATGGAACCATAAAATACCACAAATAACCACAGCTATCTTGACAAAGAACAAAATTGTAGGTATCATGCTACCTGATATCAAACTATACAATAAGCCTATAGTAATCAAAACAGAATGGTACCATCATAAAAACGGACACATAGATCAATGGAACAGAATAGAGAGACTAGAAATAAAGCCAAGCGTATGTGGTCATTTAATCTATGACAAAGCAGGCAAGAATATACAATGAAATAAAGACAGTCTATTCAACAAATAGTATTGGGAAAACTGGACAGATACGTTCAAAAAATGAAATGGGACCACCTTCTTATACCATATACAAGAATAAATTCAAAGTCTATTGAAGATTTAAATGTAAGATTTGAAACCATAAAATTCTTAGAAGAAAACACAGGCAGTAAAATCTCTGACATTGCTCTTACTAAAATTTTTTTCTGATTTATCTCCTCGGGCAAGGGAAACAAGAAAATGAAACAAATGAAACTACATATAGCAAAGGAAACACCAACAAAATGAAGAGAGAGCCTACTGAATGATATTCGCCAATGGTACATCAAATAAGGGGTTAATATCCAAAATTTATAAAGAACTCATACAACTCAACACCAAAAAAACAAGCAATCCAATTAAAAAATGGGCAGAGGACCTGAATAAACATTTCTCCAAAGATAACATACAGATGGCCAATAGACATATGAAAAGATGCTCAACATCATTAATCATCAGAGAATTGCAAATTAAAACCACAATGAGATAACACCTCACACCTATCAGAATGGCTATCATCAATAAATTAACAAACAAGTGTTGGCAAGTGTGCAGAGAAAAGAGAACCCTCGTACACTGTTGGTGGGACTGCAAATTGGTGCAGTCACTATTGAAAATGATTCGGAGGTTCCTCAAAAAATTAAAAATAGAACTACCTTATGACCCAGCAATTACACTTCTCGGTATTTATCTGAAAAAAAAAAAAATCCCAAACACTGATTTGAAAAGATACAAGTATATGCACCCCTATGTTCATTGCAGCACTGTTTACAATAGAGAAGATACGGAAACAATCCAAGTGCAATCCAAATATCCAGATGACTGGATAAAGAAGGTATGGTACATATATACAATGGAATATTACTCAGCCATAAAAAGAATGAAATCTTACCATGTGTGATAACATGGATGGACCTAGAGGGTATTATGCTATGTGAAATAAGTCAAACAGAGAAAGACAAACACCATGTGATCTCACTTATATGTGGAATTTAAAGAAAAAAATCAGTGAACAAACAAAACAGAAAAAGACTAATAGAGAACATTTTGATGGCTCTCAGACGGGAGAGGGATTGGGGAGCTTGGTGAAAAAGTGAAGGGATGAAGAAATACAAACTGGTAGCTATAAAATAGTCATGAGGATGTAAAGTACAGCATAAAGAACATAGTCAATAATGTTACAACAACTGTGTATAATGTCAGATGGGTACTAGACTAATCGGGGAGATCACTGCATAAATTACATAAATGTCTAACCACTATTCTGTACACCTGAAAGTAATATAAATTAATATTGAATGTCCACTGTAACTGGAATTAATTAATTAATTAAGAAAAAGAAGATGTGGTACATATATACAATGGAATACTGCTCAGCTATAAAAAGATGAAATATTACCATGTTCAACAACATGAATGAATCTTGAGAATGTTATGCTAAATGAAATAAGTCAGATGGAAAATGACAAGGACCATATTATTTCACATATGTGGGATATATAATAAAAAGCAACAAATTAATAAATAAAGAGCAACAAAAAAAACTTATAGATACAGACAATAGAATTGTGGTTACCAGGGAGGAAGTTGGGTGAGGAAGAATGAGGAGGGTAAAGGGGTTCAAACACAAGGCAAGAAAAGGAGATGAGACTTCAGGTGGTGAGCACACAGTAGAGTATGCAGATGTTGTATTATAGAGCTGTACACCTGAAATTTATGTAATGCTATTAATTAGTATTATACAATAAATTTAAAAATAAAAAATGCTCTTTCTAAATGAGTGCAGAGTACAAGCTGATCCTATTCCTAAAGGGCAGAACTACTGGGAGGGATGTCCTTGGAAGGTGGTTCTTAGAGGCCTTATTCGCAATATTCAATATTGATTCTTGGCATGCCTGAGAAGACCTGCAATGAAAAGAGTACTGGTTATTTTCAGAGCCATGTTGGCAGTAACCAAAATGAGGCCATCTTCCCAAAGCAACTAAATAATTCTACAGGTGTAATGTCACAAAGCACAGAGTTCCTAAGTTTCACAAACATCACCTTCTAACTTAGAATGAGCATCATTCTGGGCACAGTGAAGTTGAAAAGGAATCTGAGCCCATGGGGAGTCTCCTGTTTTCCCTTCCCTCTGCACCTTCAACTTTTCTTGCCTGCTTCTATGACTTGGGAAGCTCACTGTCTCAGAGGCACACTAAGTACTTCAGCCATCCCTTGTGGTTCATCTCTTTCTACAAATAAAACATAGGCCATTTTCTTGGGCAGAATAAATATCAGCATTTTCACTGAGCCTCCGTTAAATATCTGAGCTTAGATAGGGCCTTTAAGCCAAAGAAAGCTCTGTCTGGTATCCCTGACTTCTGGATTCAGATATTTGTCATTAAAATTCAGGTTAAATAATAATTCCTGATAAGAAACAGATAATTAGAACTACTGATTGACATACTCATAAACTTATTCCCCAGCTCAGTCTGCCCTTCCCAGGAAGGAACACAGGGTCACTTTAGCCTATGTAGTTTGTAATGTCAGCTTGAAGGCATGTTCCTTCAAATGTAGTCCACTAGTAAGGATCAGATAAGGAACGTGGAAGGTAGTAACAAACCAATTACTACCTTAAGAATCGTGGCTATGATGGAGAATCACAGAAAGGGAGAGGCTATAAATAGACCTGAAAACATTGCAAGAGTATAATGTTTCAGATACAGGCTCCTACTGAAAAAAAAAAAGATGTGTATAAAAATAGCTTTAGGATATTTGAATATCCCTACTGGAATTGTTGCAATGATTTGAGGGTGGAGGAAATTTGGTTACATGTGCAACTTTTATTCTTGGGTGGCTTTTCATTATGTTCACTTGATAACGGCTTTTAAGAGGCTCAAATGAGATAATGTATTTTTTGAAAGTAATTTTAAACAATAAAGCACTTTGAAAATATTGGAAAGATACTGTATGACATTATTAGCATTAATCCAATCAAAAACCCAAATTACCGTGTTTCCCTGAAAATAAGACCTTGCTGGACCATCAGCTCTAATGTGTCTTTTGGAGCAAAAATTAATATAAGAGCAAGTATTATATTATATTATATTATATTATACATGGTATTATTATATTATATTAATTATTATATTATGTTATATTAATTATTATATTATGTTATATTATATTATATTGTATTATTATATTATACCTGGTCTTGTATTAAAATAAGACTGGGTCTTATATTAATTTTTGCTCCAAAAGATGCATTAGAGCTGATGGTCCAGCTAGGTCTTATTTTCAGGGAAACATGGTATATTTGAGTATATCAGAAAACTAAAAGTTGTTAGACTTAATTGCTTCCATTTTATTCCAAGGCACAGAAGAAAAATACTTGGAAATTTATAATAAAACTGGGACTAGAATCCAGGTCAATTGTCTCCTGAGATGGTATAGTTTCCATTGTACCATATAATCTCTATGCAGAGAAATTAGATAAGAATATTATAGCAGCTTATCATAAAAGACAAAGTTTTATTCAAGGAATCTGATCCTATAGAAATAAAGGTATACCTGCAGAAAACAGGCTGAAGTCTCACCATAAAAAGGTTTTGTGAAGAAATAACATAACATTCATAACTAGGAAACTGGGGTTCATGTTCTCATTCTGCCACTCTGGCACACACCATCTTTTGGCTAACCCAAAAGATATCATAAAGAGTATTTTCTCCTATTCTTCCACTATACAGCTGGAAAATTCAGTACTTATTTTCCCACCAAACTGATTACTAGGTGTGTCTATGTGTCACAGTTTGGGTTAATGTGTTATTTTAGGGGTTTCTGTGAAGAATTTATCTTTTCAAACAAAAGAAAGAGTTACAACTTATAATACCATTTTTTCTTCTTCTTACCTGGATTTCAGATATAAAGTCTGGAGCGATAGCCACTATAGTTTGACCACATGACCTCAAGTATGGAAAAAAATCCAATAGAATAGTAGGAGTATCACTTATACCATCTAAGTGCTGGATTGTTGCCAACAATTTTCCTATCTCCAAGTGTTTCTATGTTTTTGGAAAAATTAAACCTTATATGTTTTAAGCCACTATAGGCAAGTGGTTTTCATTTCTTTTTAAACAGTTAAGTGTAATTTTAACTTGTAGATCATCTTATTGATTTGCATCTGGGCATGTGATTCACCTCCCTGAGCTGGTGAAGTAGATAAGTGATTCCTTAATACACAGGGTATTGAAAGCCTTAATTGAGAAAGAATGTGGAAGGGAATAACAGAGGTTGATACACAGAAAATATTGAATGTATCTCTTCATCCTCATCTTCCTTCACTATTGCCTGTCTTCCACCTCAATCACCACTGCCTCCATTAGTTCCTCCTCACCCTTCCTCTCCTCCATCTCCTTCTATGAAACCTTTCTACCATTCTTGAAACAAAATTTAGTCCCATTTTCTTTTCTGTAAAGATCTCAATACAAGGTTTGTACTAGGGAATAAGCTGAAGGGAAAAATGACTGAGAAATAGACTTTCTAAATGTAGAGGTAAAACAATAAATGACTTGAATTTAGAACCCACCCGTTAAATTTTCTAGAAACTGCTGTATTGCTTTGCTAGGGCTGCTGTAACAAAGTACCACAAACTGGGTCACTTAAAACAACACAAGTTTATTGTCTTACAGTTCTGGAGGCTACTAGTTTGAAATCAAGGTATTAACAAGGCCTTGCTTTTTGAAAACACTAGGGAACAGAGTGCTCCATGCCCCTCTCCTAGCTTCTGGTAGCTTTGGGTGTTCTTTGGCTTGAAGATGCATCATTTGATTCTTCCACCTTCATTTGGGGTTCACTCTGTGTGTCTCATATTGTCTTCCCTCCGTGCATGCCTATGTCCAAAATCTCCTGTTCTATAAGGATGCAAGTCATATTGGATTAGAGTTTACCCTAATGACTTCATCTTAATTTGGTGAAATCTGAAAACACTTTATTTCTAAATAAGGTCACATTATGAGTTGTTGAGATTCAGGACTTCATTATATATTCTTTTGGGGGATACAATTCAATCAATAACACCCCTTACAAATTATTCTATAGCTCTCTTAGTTACTTCTGCATTATATTTTAATCAAGAAAAAGTTTTCTTGGGGCAGCCAGATGGCTCAGTTTGTTAGAGCTCAAGCTCTTAATAACAAGGTTGCCAGGTCAATTCCTGCCTGGGATGGTGGGCTGCGCCCCCTGCAACTAAAGATTGAAAACAGCAACTGGACTTGGAGCTGAGCTGCGCCTTCCACAACTAGATTGAAGGATAATGACTTAGAGCTGATGGGCCCTGGAGAAACATACTGTGCCCCAACAAAATTAAAAAAAATAAATAAATAAGTGTTCTTTCAGTTATATAGTAGAGTTTTGTCTTATTCCCTGTCATTTCCATGTTTTTTAGGTGTAAGATGAATATGAGTATAATAATGTTCTTTTCCCCCAAGAGTATTTACCTGTAAATGGGATATTATTTAAACGATAAAATTTCAGGTACTCTGACAGATGGTGAATAAAATATGAGACATAAAAGGGACATGTGCTCTGTTATTCCCAAGGGCTTGACCTGATCTAAAGAATCATTGCTGTTTGATGCTCATGGTGATGAATTCCCAACAAAATACATTCTCTTTTTAAAATATCACTTCCCTGGTCCAGGTCCAGTGATTACTTGTCAACCCATGATGAGGAGGTTATAAATGATGTTGACAGCCCTGCCTCTTTCCAATGTCATTTATTTTTATTATTTATATGTGTCCAAATGTCCCTGGCTTTTTGCCACACAAAAAATCGAGTGTGAAGTTAAGAGCAATATTAATTGGCTGAGATTTCTCCAAACAACACACATAAAAAGCTTGATTATGAGTGTAACTAGACAGACATATTTTTTTTAAGTTTATTGGGGTGATAATGGTGAGTAAAGTTACATAGGTTTCAAGTGTACAATTCTGTAATACATCAGCTATATATCACATTGTGCGCTCACCACCCAGACTCAGTTTTCCTTCTATCACTATATATTTGATCCCGTTTACACTCACATTTTTAGCACTGGACAGCGACTGCCAGGACTAAGTGTTCAGGGCCATGGGATAAGGAGAGACCTGATACAATGTAGAGGAGAAAAGCTCTTGCTTCAGTAGGAAGGAGATGGACAAAATAAACCTAGCTGGAGAAAAAGAAGAATCAGGGTAAAACAGAATTTTTTATCGACAATTTTGATATTTTCTCCTTTTTCTTAATATGTGAATAGTTTTTCATATCTAAGTGTGGCTCCATCATTTTCAGACCTATTATTGCCATATAATGAGAGCCATCCTTCTTCATTCTCCTCTTGCCTGTCTTTTTCTGCTTGTCTGACACCAAGTTACCCATAGTTTGTACAGATTTTATGTCCTCTATTTTTCTTCCAATTTCTTCTTTGATTTAGCTGTCGCTGTCCCTTTTTCCTCCTCATTGTATTTTAATAACTCATCTCAGCCAGGGAATCTTACCAAACAAGAGAAGAGGTCCCACTTACTTAAAGAAAATGAACCAATGAGGGCAAGTAGGATGCTATATCTAGTCATTGTCTCTAGGACTCTCTATTGCTGCTGACTAAAATCTGTGTTTAGATTGCCTTTGCACTGCCTTTCTTTCACTAAGTGTGCTTAATCTGCTGTAAAATTGTTTTCATGGTTGCAGTCAATGTTATTGTAACTGTTTAACAATGTGCATTTATTTGCTTTGCAAAGGACCTGACAGTCCCTATGCAAATTAGTACCTTGTCTAATGTCATTAAGCATGGTTCCTGGAAAAATGACAACTGGAGTCATAAATAAACTTGTGCATTCAGTCTGGAAGATGAGGAAACTAGAGTAAGGAAACAGACATTCTATCAGTGAACAGACATTGTCTGGAGATACATGATTTTCACCTTAACCTGTAGCATTATATTTGGGATAGGAACACACAGATTTCATTCAATCATCTGAACTTGTATCACTCTTATCTTCTGGGGATAACTGTTGAGCTCTACCCTGCACTAGAACACAATGAAATTAGATTAGCCAAAGAAAGCACTCTTGATTTGGGTTAGTCATAGGAACCATGTTTCAGGGAGAAAGTATAGAGTGTATTGGAGAGGGAGTCCCAAAAAGGATTTAGTTTGTGATGTTGTAAAGAAGGGGTGGGTAAGGAAACATACTGTCCAGGAATAGTGATAAATACTGTAAATTTTATTTCTCTTAATCCTGTAACAATCCTGCAACAATCCTATAAAGTTAGGTGTCGTGGATTGGTTTCCTAAGGAAGCTGACTCTAAGATAGTTTGGAAGGTAAAATGCTTGTTAAGAAGTGCCTTTGGGATCATGACCTATGGAAAGAAGGGAAATGAAGAAAGAGTGGATAGAGGGAGAATTTGAGTTTTTATAGGCCCAACAATAGCTTTAACTGGATAGATCGCTGGAGGAATGATTGTCCTTCAGATTTGTCCCAGTTTGGGCCAAGATGATCAGACCATAAAGGCTTCTATCCATCAGTCATTGGATACGGACTGAGACAAGACATTACCGTGGAAGAACCAGTTCTCTGTGAAGCTGACAACATCTTTAAAGGGACTGATAGCTAAAAGTTGTTGCCAAAATGGTTGGGGCAGCAAATATTCAGTAAAGGGAGATCTGGGTGGTGTATCACAGTGTCCAACTAAGGTTAGTTTATCATCATTTTACAAACAAAGAAAGAGAAATTAAGAGAGGTTAAGTGATTGTCCAAGGTCACATCATGATGATGAAGAAGGTAACCATGATTATTAACATCATCATCATCGTTACTATTTATAGGACCGCTTCTAAGAATTTCATATGTGTCCTTATTTACGTGTCACAACAATCCTATGGGATAGGTATTATTATAATCCCTATTTTAACATACAAAGAAATTGAGCCACAGAAAACATAAATAACTTGTGCTAAATAACACAGGTAAACCTAGGATTCAGACTCAGTGTATATGATTCCAGAGGCCATACTCTTCACCACTACAGCACAATGCAGCTGTCTGAATTTGAACCCAGAACTTTCTGATAATAAAATCCATGTTATTCCCTTTATACTAAACTGGATTCTTTAAGACTGTGTATTTGAGAAGGTGCTAGGATTAGAGAAAAAATGAGATAAAACTTTTTTTCAAAACTGAAACCCAAGCAGAGCACTCTTGAAGCCACATTTCCCTGGCTCCACCACCAAGGAACTAGAAAAATCATCTTAGTACCATGGATGAGAAGCTCCCTTATTTTCTTGAGCTCTGAACCAAAGCAAACAGGTTTTCAGGCTTCTCCAGGAGCTCAGATGAAGGGACTAGTGTGGGAGATTTATTTACATACCCCTACTTCCCTTCCCCAAGAAAGCAATATAATGAGGAGGCTGCCAAGCTTTACTTTAATATTGGTCATACTGTGTGGGACCTAGATCTTTCTTATCCCAATACCTGTCTGGCAGCACCTCCTGCTTCTTCGAAGAGAATTCTATTAGCATTCTAGTGATGTCTCCCCTTTTCTGTGGCAAATTCTACATTTTTTTTTTGTCTTTCAGACCTTTTATATGAGTCTTTTATATGTGCCCTCTCTCTCACTTTCCTCCATGAACCATTCTCTTGCACAGAAATTACAGCCCTATATCCTAGGTCCCCTATATCCTGCTGAAAACCTTTACCCTTACCACTCAACCAACCTATCTTTCCTGGAATATGTAGAAGCATTTTAATAAGTATCTAAAAGCTACCACATTTCTTCCTTCTTTGTTTCAGTTAGCCAAAATGTATTAAAAATCTGATATGTAATCTGATGGAACTCTGAGCTCCAGGAGCTCCCAGATACAGGTTGAGACAGGTACACAGGCAGATATAATCACAAGTGAAATGTCCTGGATGGACCAGAGTTGAGATTCAGATAAGTCCAGATAGTGAAGATTAAAGATGTCCTGAGTAATTATGTCCATCCTTTGATGTACAAAGACTTTAGTTGATTCTTGAGAAAATTAGTACTTTATCCATGCCACAAGAGAAATTCAGACATATTCCAACATATGTGAAGCTCTGGGGATATCATGATGTGAGCCAGGTAGAATGCCCCATAAGTGATGAAGCACCTCAGCCAAATTTAGGGTTGAAGAGGAGTGATGGTCTCCAGTGGAGAGATTCCATTTATTTATCTGTCATGACCCAAATACCCTTACAGGATTTGTGCATTATTAGAAAAATGGCTGTGGGTGAACTGGAAGAGCTGCCCCCACTAAACTCTAAAGACATTTCAGTTCACAAGTATCCCTATCCTGGGATCCCTCCCTCCAAATTAACACCAAACAGAAGGTGAAAGTATTTTCTAATATGCTCTGCAAAAGCCTCGCTGGCCTGAGACCTGGAAGGAGTTTGGTAATAAAAAGGCAAAGCAAGGCAAAGTGAGCAGTGAAGGCAGCCATAGCCACATTGCATTTCCACTCAGAAGAAAAGCGGTAATGATAATAGTGATGAAGGAGATGCATATTTCTTTTAGGAAAGTTTTTAGCAGACAATAATAGAACAGTGGGCCAAGCATGGCCTGAACAAATATGGAACTGTTTTTCTCATAAAAGTAGAAGTCTGAGGGTAGCTGGCTCCTAGCACTGGTTGAGTCAATTAATGCTGTCAAGGTTTGATTGTTGCAATTTCCCTGTCATCTCCCTTTTGACTTTATGTTTTCTACCACAGGCCCCAGTTATAAAATAAAGCATCAAACACTGGTGGAAATAAGTGTGTCCATGTGTGCGGAGGGAATTAGGTAGCAGTAGCTCCTTATGTCCCTTCATATCATGAAAAAACAACTTCTCCTGAAAATAGCCTGTTACGTTTTATTGGACTTGACTGGATTATATAGCCACCCCTGGCTGCAAAGAAGTTTAGGAAAGTCAGTTTCTAGCTTTCCAATCTCATAATATGAAGTGGCAACATATATGGGGTTTGGAAATTGTTGGTGGTTAGTCAATCAAGTTTGTTGTGTGCCTCTAGACATTAAAAAATGTGTCAAGAAGTAAATTTTGCAAGGGACTGGACTATTGAAGAAGGGTGGGAAGGCAGAGCTGGCCCATCCAAATTTTGACATAAATGTGACCTCATTTGCCTACCAGCTGGTGCTTTCAAAATATCTGAAGGAAAGACCTCCCTACCTGCCTTCCCTTGCTCCTCTCCATTCCCACTGCCACTACCCATTACCTGGATCATGTGGTCTTTCCACATGCAGTCTTATGCTCCTCCAATATGCCATACACACTTCTTACAAGGGAATCTAACTGAAACGCAAAGGTCACCAAATTACCTCATTGTTTAGCGCATTAGGTCTCTACACCTAGAGGGTAAAGTCCAAGCTTATTATAATAACACAGAGAACTTCAAGACTTACTATGAAGTTACAATAATCATAACGTCATGGTATTTGTAACGGAATAGACACATAGGGCAATGAAGCAAAATACAGAGCTAGAAAAAGACCCACACAAACATAGTCAACTGACTTTTGAAAAAGACACAAGGCAATTCAATGGAAATAGTATAGTCTTTTCAACAAATGGTACTGAAAAATTGGACACACATTGGCAAAAAAAAAAAAACAACGAACCTACTGAACCATATACTTAGAAAAGGCTATATGATAACTTTTATTTTATGCATTTTTACCACAATAATTTTAATTTAACAATCCCTAGACATAGACCTTACATCATACACAAATATTAACACAAATTTTCTCATAAATCTCAGTGTAAAATGCAAAATTATAAAACTCTAGAAGAAAATAGACGTGAAAATTTATGTGACCTTGGGTTTTGTAAAGAAGGTTTAGATAGAACAACAAAAGTATCATCCATGAAAGAAAAACTTGATAAGCTGGACTTTATTAAAATTAAAAACTTTTACTTCATGAATGATAGTGTTAAGAGCTAGAAAAGACAAGTCAGAAACTGGGAGAAAATATTTTCAGAATACATATCTAATAATGGACTTGTATCTGAAATATACAAAGAATTCTTAAAACTCAATTATTAAAAAAAAATTAAAATGAGCAAAATATCTAAACAGACTCCTCACTAAAGAAAACATATGTGGCAAAAAGTATACAAAACGATGGTCAACATTTGTCATTAGGGAATTGCAATTTAAACATTGTGATAGCACTACAAACTACAATAATGGCTTTAGAAAACACAAAATTCTAATTGATGGCAAGGATGCGGAGCAACAGGAACTCTCATTTATTGCTGGTGAGAATGTAAAATGTTTAGTCATTTTAGAAGACAGTTTGAGTTTCTTACAAAGCTAAACATAGTTTTACCGTAAGATCCAGCAATCATACTCTCAGGTATTTAGCCAACTGATTTGAAACATTATGCCCAAAAAACCTGCACATGAATGTTCATAGCAGATTTATTATTGTCAAACAACTACCATTCCCTTTAACAGGCAAACAAATTAGAAAACAATAGTATACCCATACAGTGGAATAATATTCAATGATAAATAAGAATGAACTATCAAGACATACAAGGCATGGATTAATCTTAAATAGCTATTGCTAAGTGAAAGAAACCAATTTGAAAAGGCTACATACTGTATAATTACAACCATATGCCATTCTGTAAAATGGAAAACTGTGGAGGAGAGTCAGTGGCTGCCAGAGGTTCAGGGAGGGTAAAGGCTGAATACATGAAACATTGAGGATCTTTTTGGGAAGTGAAATTATTTTGGTACTGAAATGGTGAATACAAGATGTGGTCAAACAACATGGTGAATGTTTAAAAAAAAATTATCAGAGTAAAAGACACATTGTCATTAATCCCCTCAGTGTGAACACACTTATCCCATCATTCTTGCCACTTTCTGAAGCAGTTCTGGAAGTCCTCTTTTGTGAGTGTCTTTAGTTGCATTGTCGTGGTTGCCTTGATGTCCTGAATCGATTCAAAATGTTTACGTTTCATGGTCATTTTGACTTCGGGGAAGAGCCAGAAGTTTCACGGTGCCAGATTTGATGAATAAAGTGGATGAGGACACAGAGTAATGTTTTTATTTGACAGAAATTACTGTACCAGAAGCAATGTGTGGCATGAAGCATTGTCATGAGGGAAGATGAAGTAGAAACACTCACAAAAAAGGACTTCCAAAACTGCTTCAGAAAGTGGCAAGAATGATGGGATAAGTGTGTTCAAAGTAAAGGGGAGTATTTTGAGGGAGATTAATGGCCATGTGTCTTTTACTCTAATAATTTTTAAAAATTTAAACATTTATTGTATTTTTCGATCATATCTTGTACATCACACTATACATTTTTCAAAAGCCATAGAACATTATCACTCTTTAATGTATGCAAATTTTAAAAATCATTTAGGAAATTGGGCATCACAGGATTTGCAGACTAACAAAAGGATCTAGCTATATTACAAATGTTTAAAATAACCTAAAGAAAGATTTGGGGTGGGGGAAGGTGCCAACCTAAGTAATTTTGGCAATGGATGGTATTTATAAAACTAAAGAAAAAAAATTGTACATAAGACTGTACATTAGTTGATAAAGTTGTTTTCCATTAGTGTATGAGTTAACAATACATACGGTGGTATGAAACCATCATATATACTACTGAAATTGAATAATTAAGTAAATGGATGGTGGATGGTGGGAGACAATTTTTCACTGATGGAGTGAGAGGTTACAGACAAGCGTGAGGAGAAGTCTGGAATGATATGTTTGATACTGGATTAGAGTTACAGACATCAGTATAAACTTATGTTTCATTTAATATAGATACAGATGAATATGTACATATGTATGTATGTATGTATGTATGCATGGGTTAATGCACACGCATATATTTCTTGCTCTAATAATTGAGAGGGCCTACAAGCAACTATACCCCAGTAGCAAAGAGCATACCTAGCACCCAAATTTCAGTTTGTAATGCCATTTTCCAATAAAAGATATCAGACCTCTTTAGAGAAGTTGTTGATACTCAAACATACATACACATTCACACACAACAAGGGTATGTAAAATTGACACCAGAGCCATGAAAAGAGCTCCTGATAGTTAAAGCTAGAATAATTTGAGTAACAAAGTAAATTAAGCAGTATTGGATTACAATAAAAACTAGAAAATGAATATCTGTGTGCTCATGAATAGACGAAGCTTTGGGAACATTTTGGGGCAGTGAAACTATTAATATATATACAATACTGAGATAGTGAAACCATAATACTATGCTCAAAACCCAGAGAACTTCTACAACACTTTAATGTATATAAATGTTTAAATAAATAAATGAATAAATAGACAAATTTTCCATGCAGAAGAATTCCACATAACTAATGCAGATAGTTTGCCCTCAAGGAGGTACTAACTCTCTACTCTTTAAGTGTGAGCTGTTAAGAGTATAGTAACTCTTTTCCAAAGAGTCCAGTACAAAAAAAGGAAAAATTAGTAATTTTACATTGGAGAAACCTGACAAACACTACCTCATCTTGGTGATCAATGTTAAAATCAATTGTTGATAGCATAAACTCTTACATGAATCAGGTGAGAATGACACTTTATCATTTGGTCTTCTTCCCAAGAGCCCATAACCCCAGTCTAACGATGAAAAAAAAAAATCAGTCAAATACCCACTGAGAGGCATTCTGTAATATGCACGACCAGTACCTCAAAACTGTCATGGTCAGTCAAAACAAGGAAAGTCTGAGAGATTTTCACAGTCAAGAAGAGACGAAGGTGGCATGAGGACTATGTGGTATGTGGAATCCTAGATGGGACCCTGGAACAAAACAACAACAAAAAAGGACATTAGGTAAAAACTAAGAAAATTTGAATAAAGTATGAATTTTATTTAATAGTAATATACTAGTATCGGTCCATTAGTTGTAATAAATGTGCCATACTATTGTAAGATGTCAACAAAAGGTGAAACTGGGTGTATGAAAAGTTTCTGTGATATCTTTTCAACTTTTTTTAAATTTAAAGTTTATTGGGGTGACAATTGTTGGTAAAGTTACATAGATGTCAGGTGTACAATTCTGTAATACATCATCTATATATCACATTGTGTGTTCACCACCCAGAGTCAGTTATCTTTAAATCACCATATATTTGATCCCATTTACCCTCATCTACCACCCCCACCCGCCTTACCCTCTGGCAACCACTAAACTATTGTTGCAACTTTTATATAAATCTATTCTAAATCTAAAAAAAAAATAGAAAATACAAACAGCAACATGCAATTGGCCTTAGAAATACTATTTGGCAATAAAAAGGATCAAAGTACCACTATATGCCACAACATGGTTTAACTTCAAAAAGTATTATGCTAAATAAAAAAATCAGACACATAAGTCTACATCGTATGATTCCATTTATATTAAATGCTCAGATAAGACAAATTTATACAGGCCAAAATTATATTAATGAATAATTTTATCTGGACCAAAAGAAACCATTTTTTCAAGGCACATAGCCAATGTACTCAACACTTCCCTTCAAAACAGAACATCAAGAAGCGTAGGGCTATTAATCTTGCCATGATCAAGATTTTCACTCTTGATTATCTGGAACACCAGGAACTAAAAAGACCAGGAACAAAAAGACCAGGAACCAAAAAGACTCACTTTCCAATGTTTCCAATGTGTTTTCTCAAGAGCCCAAAGATTTGAGACTTTAGGGAAGCTGCTCAGCCTCAAGTGGGTCACTCAGTTCTGCAGACTGATGCAGCCTCAGCCCTCTTCCTGTCTCTGCTCAACAATTCCATCAATACCTTTTCATGCCAAGCAAGATTTTGATCAACATCCCCTGGAACAACAAAGGGCATTTGAGAGGTGATGATGATGCATTATAAACAGAGGCCAAGAAAACCACAGAAGAGCAAGGCAGGAACTGTAATGAAAAGATAAATTGGCTGTTGGCTTTGCATTTTCTTTTATTTAAGCATTTAGATAACCCAGAGCATGAGGAAGCAGCACAGAACAGCACAAAGCCTGCTGAGCTGATGGCAATCAGGAACTCTGTCTCCTAGTCACTGGGTAACTTAGTCCACAACCTGGGGATGAGTCCCTACATGTACTTGAAAAGGTTGCATGACATGTGGTGAAGACTTCGGGGTCCCAGATCTGCCACCTACTAGAATTTAGAAATGGACAAGTCACTTAAGCTCCCTGAGCACTGGGGTTCCTCATCAGTAAGTTGGGGTAACATCACTTACCCATGAGGTCACTGAGGATTAGACATGATGTTGAAGGTCTGGCATGGAAGAGCCTGGCATGGAGTGGGTGCGCAATGTACAGCAGCTGCCCCAAAAAGACACATTTGCATTTCTGCCAGTTTCCAATGGCAACATTTGATGGTTCCAATGACACATTAGGAATGGCAGACATGGAAACCCACATCTGTGATTGCTGCAGTGATTGGAGATACCAGAAAAGAGGACAATGTGAGAATCACTCTACTCAGGACTTGGATGATAAAATTAATAACAATAATTAATAATAATAACACCATGTGCCAGATACTACTCAAAATCCTTAGGAACGATTAATTAATCTTTTTATCACACTACACTTCTGCATTAGGGTTAAGTTTATTTTTTTTTATAACCCATAAAGTTCCCTGAGAGCAGATGCTGAAGTGGAGATCAGGACACAAAATGTTTACTGAGGACCAGCATCTGTGAAAGTGGAGTAGTAGGACTAGGCAGAGAAAAACTCTGGCTACAAAGTAACCCCAACACAGCCTTGCTAACCTAATGGGGCACTCAGGAGCCTCATACCCCATGGGGCTAAGTCTTTCCATGAGATGCCCAGGAAAGCTGTGACCTCAAGTGAGGGAGGTCTCTGTGATTCAGGCTGGCACTGAGGGCTGGAGGCTGTGCAATGATCACACTCCCTGGGGATGGAGGCAGGAGGTGGGCAGTAAGTCCCTCCCTGGGGATGGGGAATGGGCGGTGCAGTGCATTTTACAGGTGTGGCAATGGAAACACAGCACAACTTACCAAATAGTACAGGGATAATCACTGGCTGTGCTTGGGACTGCTTAACTACACTGCCTCTTAACAACTGGCATTTATACTGCGCTTTATAGCGTATAAAATACAGTCACCTTCATAATTTCACTTGATCCTCCTTTAACACTATCAGTACTTTCAACTCCACATTTCAGATGAAGAAACTAAGGATCAGAGGCTTTATAGTGTCTCATCCAGTGTCATACAGAAAGTGGCGGAGGTAGGATTTGAATCCAGGTCTGTCTGTACCTGACTCCAAAGTCAGGCTTTCTCCTCTGAGCAACTCAGCCTTCCATAGGCCACCATGAAGTCCCAGCTTGGGAGGCCTGTGCCTCATGGAGACTTCTGTGGTTGTCCTGCAGGACTGAGCACCTCGGTGTGCTCAGCACTGGGCCCAGGGTGTCTGTCTTGTCTGATGGCCTGTCAGGGAAACAAATGTCCCCTTCTCACATAGAGGTGGTTGTGTGTGTCAGTCAGTCCCAGAGGTACCTGGGATGGGAAGGACACATCAGCTCCCCAAGGAGGCCCTCCTACCTAAAGGAAGGACCTCAATAAATGGGAAGGAGAGAACAGGAATTTGACAGCCTGACCTTGGTAGCTGGCTTTGTGCTATTCCTTGAAAACACCGTTTACAGACCCAGACATTTCTCGGCTCAGGAGCAGAGATGTTCACAGAACAATGCAAGTAAGTCAGCAATATCACTTACATGGAAATAATAGCAATATTATCTTAATGGTTCTGAAATAAATTACAATTGGAGGAAATTTACCCTGAAATCATGTTCATCAGCTTTGCAGGGAAGCCTCTAACCTTCCTAACCATCACCCTGACCCCCATCCCCTACAAGTTAAAATTGTCCCCTGCATCTGTGCTCAGTTCCTGAAAGCAGCACTCACTGTAGTGCATAACTGACTGTTTACTGTGCTTCTACCCTGCTTGACAAGTGGGTCTCCTAAGGGTAGGGTTAGGCTAGTCTACCCTGTGTCCTCAAACCTTTACACACACTCTTGCATACACTCACACAGACACCCTCACCCAAACCCTCACACAGACACTCTCATACAGACCCTCAAAACATACCCTCACACACAGACCCTTACACACACCCACACATACACCCTCCAAGACCCTCACATACACCTTCACACAGATGTGTTGACAACCAGATATTTCTCCAGTAAAATGGGTTTATTCAGCAACAACAAAGAATTGAAATTCAGGACATGTAGTCTAATGGACAACTTTTGTTCTTTGTGCAAGTCCAGAGAACAAAAGAAAGGAACATTCTTTTATAGTTAAAAGGGGAGTTCAGAGGGGCTTTTAATAGAGTTCATTGGAGGAAAGTGGAAGTTTGAAATGTAGTGGCTTTTAATTGGCTGAGTTGTAACCGTTTTTTACTGGCTGAGTGGTTGTTAGATGAGTAGATCCCCCCTTCTTCCTGCTGGAGTAGTAAAGCAGGAAAACATCTTCCTGTTGAAGATAGAAAGCAGGTCTCTTCCTGTTTGTCGTAATTAACAATTAGTGGTAGGATGTGAGAGTTTCCTGTACAGAGCCTCCCAACTCCAATTTAAGTGAGGTTTCTGTTTATTAATCTTCACATTTTCCCTTTTTGATCAAGATCTTTCTCTGAAAACATCACTGATCAAGAGTCAGGGTTTTCCAGATTTAATGGCCTTTTGTTCCTCCATGTCAGGAAAGACCTTTCCCTGGGTGTCATGTTCCACATCAGAGAGAAAGTACAAAGATTGGAAACCTGTTGTAGCCACATTTGAGTGTCAAGGAGGTGTAGGAGGGAGATCTCTCAGGTATTTCCCATCTAAAATCTGTATCTTTGAATATGAATATGGCAAAGTCATGCTCAGAATTGAAAGAATGAAACAAGCTCTATGGGAAGACACAATGAAAAATAAACCATGAAGCAATTAACCAGTATTGTTATCTCAAAACAAACTGTTTGGAATAAAATGTCGCATCAATAATACAAACCATAGATGGCAAATTCAGAGACTATGAATCTGGATATAATCCAGTCAGTTAGTAGCCTAGATCAAAGAGACATCTCTGAATTTTAAACCTTCTAACTAACCTCGTGTGAATGTCTTGAGAAAGCTCTCTCATCAAATGCTGTCTGCTTAAGTTTTGGAAAATCTTCACCTTCAGGTCACCATGTGGTGTACAGGTCCAGTCAGAGTTAGGAGCTTTATTTAGATGTCAAACTCCAGGAGTGTGTTTCCTAGAGTTTGGTGGCACAAGGATTGATTAATAGTAGCTGATAGGGGCCTTGGCCAAAGGCATCACCGTGATTCTTCTGAATCTTAGATATAGTTCCTTTGGAACTCACAAACTCTCATCCTCTGAGGTAGTCAAGGGCACTCAGTGAACCTAGCCCCTGCCTCTTTTTATCCATGGCTGATAAAAGGAGACATACTTCAACACTGTAAAGGCCTAATTGCCTTCTATGAAAACTAAGCACGCTCTAGTAGAACATCTTTTCACAGTGCCCTCAGGGAGACACAAAATTTAAACAATGTGATTTGCAACCTGAAAATTTTGTATATTGGTAAAGACACCTCCAGAAAGACTCTTCAAACTCCCCTGGCAAGGGGCCTTTCTTTTTTTGTGTTATCCTTAGCAGGTTTTGGTATCAGGGCAATGTTGGCCTCATAAAATGAGTCAGGGAGTACTGTCTCTTCTTCAATTTTTTTGGAAGAGTTTGAGCAAGATTGGTATTAGATCCTCTTTGAAGGTTTGGTAGAATTCACTAGTGAAGCCATCTGGTCCTTGACTTTTGCTTTGGGGAAGGTTTTGGATGACTGATTCAATTTCCTTCCTGGTGACCGGTCTGTTTAGATTTTCCAGCTCTTCATGGTTCAGCCTTGGAAGGCTATATGTTTCTAAGAACTTGTCCATTTCTTCTAAGTTATTGAATTTTGTGGCATATAGTCCTTCATAGTGTTCTTGGATGATTCTTTGTATTTCTGTGGCATCCGTGATAACTTCCCCTTTTTCATTTCTGATTTTATTAGTGTCTTCTCTCTTTTTATCTTAGTGAGTCTAGCCAAGCGTTTGTCAATTTTATTAATCTTTTCAAAGAACCAGCTCTTTGTCACATTAATTTTTTCTATTGTCCTTTTGTTCTCTATTTCATTTAGTTTTGCTCTGATTTTTGTTATTTCCTTTCTTCTGCTGACCTTGGGTTTCATTTGTTATTCTTTTCCTAGCCATTTAAGGAGTAATGTGAGGTTACTTATTTGGGATTTTTCTTGATTCTTGAGATAGGCCTGTACTGATATAAATTTCCCTCTTAAAACTACTTTCACTGCATCCCAAAAAATTTGGTAGGATGTATTTTCATTCTCATTTGTTTCTATGTATCTTTTGATCTCTCCTCTAATTTGTCCTTTGACCTGGTCATTCTTTAAAAGTATGTGTTTTAATCTCCACTTATTTGTGTTTTTTCCTGCCTTCTTTTAGCAGTTGATACCCAATTTCAAAGCCTTGTGATCAGAGAATACGCTTGGTATGAGTTCAATCTTCTTAAATTTGCTAAGGCTAGTTTTATGTCCCAATATGTGGTTTATCATTGAGAATGTTCCATGGACACTAGAAAAAAATGTATAGTCTGAGGTTTCAGGATGAAGTGCTCTATAAATGTCAATTATGTCTATTTCATCTAATGTGTCATTTAGGGCTGCTATTTTGTTATTTCTTTTCTGTTTGGATGATCTATCCATAGCTGTCAATGATGTATTTAGGTCCCTTAGTGTAATTGTGTTTTGGTCAATTTCTCCTTTTAGTTCTGTTAGTAGTTGCTTGGTATATTTCGGTGCTCCCTGATCGGGGCATAAATATTGATGACTGTTATGTCTTCTTGTTGTATAGTCCCCTTTACCATTATGAAACGTCCATCTTGTCTCTTGTTACCTTTTTCACCCTGAAGTCTGTTTCATCGGATATCAGTATGGATACACCTGATTTTATCTGGATATCATTTGCTTGGAGTGTCAACTTCCAGCCTTTCACTTTGAGTCTGTGCTTGTCCATGTAGCTGAGATGTGTCTCTTGGAGACAGTATATGGTTGGGTTTAGTTTTTTGATCCAATCTGCTACTCTGTGCCTTTTTATTGGTGAGTTCAGTCCATTTACATTTAGGATGATTATTGATATGTGAGGATTTCTTATCATTCTATCTGCAGTTTTCTGGTAAGACTGTCTTGTACGATTTATCCCTCTGTTTCTTCTTTCATTATAGTATACATTTCGGTTCTGGATTTTTTTTGAGTGGTTACCATTAAGTTTATGTAAAAGAAAGTTTGATATTTAGAGTATTCCATTTTCTTCAGCATGCTTACTTTCTCTGTTCCCATATTCCAGTTTAGGCCTTTACTCTCTCCCTTTTTATGTTTAGATTGCTACAAATTGTCCCTGTTGATGGTGGTTGAATAGCCTCCTTTAGGATTTCTTGTAGTGGAGGTCATGTGTTAGAAAATTCACTCAGCTTCTGTATGTCTGGAAAGGTCTTTATTCCTCCTTCATATCTGAAGGATAGCTTTGCTGGGTATATTATTCTTGGCTCATAACTTCTCTCTTTCAATAGTTTGAATATTTGGTTCCACTCCCTCCTGGCTTGTAGAGTTTCTGATGAAAAATCTGATGATATTCTAATGGGCTTTCCTTTGTAGTTTACTGTCTTCTATTCCCTCGCTGCCTTGAGGATTCTTACTTTGTTGTTGATTTTTGACATCTTTAACACAATGTGCTTTGGAGAAGGCCTGTTGGGGTTAAGGTAATTAGGTGTTATATTTGCTTCTTAGATTCGAGGATCCAGTTCTGTCCACAAGTTTGGGAAGTTCTCATCGTCTATTTGTTTGAATATACTCTCTGTTCTCTTCTCTCTTTCTTCTCCTTCTGGTATGCCCATTATTCTTATATTGTTCTTTCTAATGGAGGCAGAAAGTTCTTGTAGAGTTCTTTCATTTCTTTTAAGTCTCAAGTCTCTTTCTTCTTCCACCCATGTCATTTCCAGGTTTCTATCTTCAATGTCACTGATTCTTTCCTCCATCTGGTCAACTCTACTACCTAAGCTGGCTATTTCATTCTTCATTTCTTCTATTGAATTATTAATCTCCAGAAATTATATTTGGTTCTTTTTCAAAATTTCAATCTCTTTGGTAAAATGTTCATATTGTACTTTGATTGTATTTCTGAGTTCATTAAACTATCTTTCTGTGTTTTCTTGCATCTTGTTGAGTTTTTTCAGAACTGCAATCTTGAATTCTCTGTCATTTAAGTCACATATTTCCATTTCTTTAAGTTCACCACCACCACAGCCAGTCCTGCTTCCACAGCTCCCTCCCCTTTGGGAAACTAGTTGGGCTGCGAATCTGTGTCTGAGGACCACCGTTCTCAGAACTGCAAATGTTCTGTTCTTTGATCTGACGCTGCTACTGTTCCACTTCTAGCATTGTGCAGGTGGTGGCAGGGTGAGCTCTGGGAAGGTAGAGAGAGGGCGGTTAGTCTCAGTGCCTAAGACTTCTGTTCCCTGCGGCAGTGAGGGCTTAAACCACCATTTTCAGCTTTCTTCCCTCAGTCTTTGCTCTGAGGTCTCTGCCATGAGTGTTGGGTTCAGCCGTGTTATCTGCTCTCCCCTCAGCTCCGTGGGCCATAAGGGAATCTCTAGCAGTCCAAATTCTTCACTCTCCCGCCACTGCGGTAGTTCTGGGATACAGCGAGCTCGGAGCACTGAGCTACATCTGTGTCCTATGCTCACGTGGCCCATCTCCGCACTTCTACCTTCCCTCCTACCCTGCTAGTGTAATTTGCCCACCTTTAGTTATTTCTGTAGTGTGTCCTTTAGTCTTGCCTGTCTGCTGCGCAGGGAGTCCTTTGTGGAGTTATAGTTATCCAATTTGTTGTAAATTTCAGGGGCGATTTCAAGAGGCTCACCTCACACTGCCATTTTTATGACTGTTTGATGAATTTCCAGTCTTGATTTTGTTCTCTGAGGCCAATTGTTGGACATCTTTACCCAGGTTTTCTAAGTTATCATTTCGGGAAATATCCCTTTGGACTATTATGGAGGTTTCACAACTATTGGTTTCTTTAAGGACAGCATTCCTAATAGAAGTGTCAGCAAGGTGATTTCCCTCAGCTTCCATACAGTCAAGTTTAGAATACCCCGGGATCTTAATAGATCCCAGTCCAGGGATGGCCAGTCCGGGGACGCACCCCATAATTACAGTGCCAGGAGACAGTGACACAGGGAACCCTAGGACTGTGAGGCTGCCTGCTCTGTGGCTGGATGGAGCTTGGCACAGACTGGGTTCTGTGAGGTCACACAGCACACACCCAGGGACCCTCTGGAGGTGGCAGTGGAGTGAGGACATGGCCCCCCAGAGTGGGCATCCCCGTGGGGCTCAGCAAGCTGGCAGGAGTGCAGGTCCAGGTTGGAAGGACAAAGACTCTGCCCCCACGACATTCCTCAAGGGCCACAGGGGGAGTATTTGCTGGGTGGCCCTGGAGGATGTCCTCCATACGTCCTGGGGCTGCATCTGTCCATGGGGTATGGAGACCCCTATTTTTAAAATATATGGAACATATGGGCCATTTTATTTTAAATTTTTCTGCTGGAAGTAAGAAAGCTGTGTTTCTTGCACAACATTTAAAAATCATGAACTATTCGAAAATCATAAACTACTCCAGAAGTATATTTACTATCATTATGAATATTGGAAGTTTTGCCTTTGGGTAGGGTACAGGCCCATGTGAGCATGTACAATTCTGTTTGTTGGTCTATCGTAGCCAAAGGCAAAGGTGTCACTTCAATTACATCAAACAGTGTTGATATTGCACACCCAGCACAATATTTGCCACTGTCAACCTTTTAAATAAGAACCATTAGTGAACCAAGAGAATTCAACATTACTCAAGGGAGTTTCCTGCAAGTCATCACAAGAAGTCCGGAGGTGATATGTCAATGTTTAGCAGTCCTGAGGGGCTTTGTCAGGAATAGAGGGGAAGAGTAGCTGGGTTAAGGTTATTACAACATGAAAGAGTTATGTGACGAGTGGTTAACAAAATAATTTCATAGGAGGTGCGGTGGCTGGCTGAAAATTTTTGAGTGTGATAAAAATTTGGGAGGGCTTCTACTGCATGGGGTACAAAGTTGGTTAAAGGGGATCCCATATTGATTTCCTCAGTGGCCTTACAAATGGGTAATAGTGTCAGTAATGGGTCTAAGGCAAGGGGGATATCCTCTGCCACAAGGTGCAGTTGCTGTCTATAATACCATATGGCTCAATGGTGGCCACAATGTTTTTGGGTAAGCAGCCCATTTCTTTTTATATACAAAAATGAAAAGGGGAATCTGATAGTTGGCATGTCCAAAGACAAGTGGGTTCATTAAATTCTCCTTTCAGAATTTAAAGGCCATTCTGTTCTTCCCTTAAAATTGGGTTGAGATTGTTGGTTTTTAGTAAAACATACAGAGGTTTGGCCATAAAAGGGAGATTTAGCATCAATTTTAATAATAACCAACTAGCCCAGAAAAACCTTGCAGTTGATGCTAGGTTTGGGTTTTACGGAAATTTTGGACACCATGAAGCCTGACTGGATCTAGTTGTGGCCTTTGTTCTGATATCAGATGTCCTAAGTATTGAACCTTTGTTTGGGAAGTTGTATTTTTTTCTTGGTGAGCTTAAGTCTTTTTAATGCTAAAAGCTTTAGCAAGTGAATGCTATTCCTGTGAGGAGACTTGGGAGGAAGAGCAAAAAAGCAAGTCTTCTATATATTGCAACAAAGAAGAACCCCCTAAGGATATTTATATCATCCATCAGCTTTCAGTACTTGTGAGAAATAAGCATCCTCAATAAAATCCTGTCATTACTATCCAGGTGAATTGTTTCCTTCCCAACGGAAGGCAAAATGATATTGGCGGGCATCATCAACTGAAATACTAAAGAATGCATTGCGTAAATAAATTACAGTAAAGAATTTAGTTTCAGATGGGATGGATGTTAGTAGCATAAGAGGGTTAGAAACAACAGGATGTCAAGAAATAATGATGTTGTTTATTGCTTACAAGTCCTGGACAAACCTACACCCTGTTTTCTCACAAGTAAAATAGAAGTATTACAGGGACTGGTGCAAGAAATAAGTATTACAGGGACTGGTAATATTTATGGGTTTTTATACCTTAAAGGACTTCCTTAGTTTGGGGGTTTTCATTGATTCTGGGAAGAGGTTTTGAGGGATCTATTTGAATCTTGATAGAAGTTGCACTGTGGATTCTGCCAAAATCAGGTGAAGATTTTGCCCATAAAGCAGATGGTAGCTGACCCAATAGGGATAAATGATAAGAGCTCCCAGATTCAGCTATAGTGCCTCAGGAATGGAGCAAATAAAACATGTCAATAGTTTATTTAATTTGACCATTGTGGTGGCACCTTCAAATTCTAAAATTATTTTTGCCTTTTTGGATAAAAGAAATACCAACATGATACTTTCCTGAGAAATCTCAGCCACTCCCAGAAGGCAGTTTCAACCAGTACTTGGAGTCCACCTCCACCAAGTAGCTCCAGCACTTATAAACCTAGTGGGCAAAATTTGGCAGTGACTGGTACCCTTCCAGAGGGGCTCCTGCTCTGGGGGGGCAGGGCAGTTCACACCAGCGCACCCACAATTTATGGCCAGGCCAAGCAGACAGCAGGGCCTGAGACTCGTCCCACTTGCTAGTGAGTCTGCAGCAGTCATAGCCCAACTACTAGAGGAGGGCACATACACCCAACATAGAAATCACCCCTGGAGCACTAGACTCTGATGATAAGGTGAATTGTGCCACTGGACACAGGACCCCTTGTACATAAGGCCACTCTTTCAAGACCAGGAGATGTAGTTGATCTACCAAATATCTAAAAGCCAGCACAGAGAATTAAGCAAAGTGAGGAGACAAAGAAGTATGTTCCAGACAAAAGAACAAGAGAAAACCCCAGAAAAGAACTCAACAAAATGGAGATAAGCAGTCTACCAGAAAGACTGCAAGAAAGAGTTCAATGAATGCTCACCAAACTCCAGCAAAGAATGGATAAACACAGAGAGAACTTCAACAAAGTGATAAAATCCAACTTACTGTCATTTTGTTAATTGTTTTCTGGTTGTTTTTGTAGTCCTTCTTTATTCCTTTCTTCTTCTCTTGTTCTCTTCCCTTGTGATTTGATTAGTTTCTTTAATGTTATGTTTGGATTCCTTTCTCTTTTTGTGTTTGTGTATCTATCATAGATTTTTGATTTGTGTTACTATCAGATTCATATACAACAATCTATGTATATGGCAGTCTATTTTATATTGATTGTCAAATTTAAACTCATTCTAAAAGCACTACATTTTTACTCCTCTCCCCTACATTTTGTTTTTGACGTCATATTTTACATCCTTTGTGGGTGTGTATGTGTGTGCCCCATGACTAATTACTGTAGACATAATTTTACTATTTTTGTATTTCAACTTTCATATTAGCTTTATGAGTGGTTGATCCACTACCTTTACTACATGTTTCCGTTTACCAGAGAGATTTTTTTCTTTTGTGCGTTTTCCTATTTCTAGTTTTGGCTTTTGTTTTTCACTTAAAGAAGTCCCTGCAATGTTCCTTGTAATGGCAGTTTAGTGGTGATGCATTCCTTTAGCTTTTGTTTATCTGGGAATCTCTTTATCTCTTCTCCAATTCTGAATGATAACCTTGTTGGGTAGAATATTCCTAGTTGTAGGTATTTTTCCTTATCACTTTGAATATATCATGCTGCTCTCTTCTGTCCTACAAAGTTTCTGCTGAAAACTCAGGTAATAGTTTTACGGTAGTTCCCTTGTATGTAACTAGTTGTTTTTCTCTTGCTACTTTTAAAATTCTCCCTTTGTCTTTAAATTTTGATAGTTTAATTATGATGTGTTTTGGTGCTGGTCTTTTGGGTTCATCTTATCTGGGACTCTCTGTCTTGGACTTCTTGGACTTGGATGTCTGTTTTCTTTGCCAAGTTAGGAAAGTTTTCAGCTATTATTTCTTCGAATAGGTTTTCTGTGCCTTTTATTTTCTTCTCTCCTTCTGGGACCCCTATAATGCAAATGTTAATGTACTTTATATTTTCTCAGATTCCTTAAACCACCATCACTTTTTAAATACTTTTTCTCTGTGTTATTCTGATTGGGTGATTTCCTTTATCATGTCTTTCAGATTGCTGATTTGTTCTACATAATCTAGTCTGTTGTTGCTTCCCTCTAGTGTATTTTTCACTTCAATTATTGTATTCTCCAGTTGTGTTTGATTCTTTTATGGATAAATATATACCAGGGTGCCAAAAAAATGTATACACATGACTTGTATTCATCTTTTGTTATTGGTATGTATTGAGTATCACAATTTTAATACAGTTTTTTCCTTTCTTATAATGTGTATACATTTTTTGGCACCCTCAGTATGTACCTATCAATAATTACTTTAAATGTAAATAGATTCAATACTCCAATCAAAAGACATAGGGTGGTTTAATGGAGACTTCAGATCAAAAGACACACACAGACTGAAAGTGATGGGATGGAAAAATATATTTCTTGCAAATGAAAGTGAAAATAAAGCTGGTGTAGCTATACCTATATCAGACAAAATAGATTTTAAAACAAAGATTGTAAAAAGAGACATAGAAGAGCATTACATAATGATAAAGGGATCATTGCAACAAGAAAATAAATTTATTTATACAGAACATTCTGTCCAAAAACAGAAGAATACACATTATTTTCAAGTGTACAGGGATTATTCTATAGGATAAATCACATGTTAGACTAGAAAACAAGTCTCAATAAATTTAAGATTGAAATCATAGAGATAATCTTTCCAACCACAGCAATATAAAACTAGAAATAAATATAAGAAGAAAACTGGAAAAAACACAAATAAGTAGAGGCTAAAACACCCACTTAACAACCAAAGAGTCAATGAGGAGAACAAAAAGGAAAAAAAAATACCTTGAGACAAATGAAAATGGAAACACACATTCCAAAACCTATGGAACACAGCAAAAGCAGTTCTAAGAGGAAAGTTTCTAGTGATACAGGCCTGCATCAAGAAATAAGAAACATCTCAAATAAACAGTCTAACCTAACACATCAAGAAAAAAAGAAAGAGGGGTCAAATAAATAAAATTAGAAATGAAAGAGAAGTTAACAATAGACACCACAGAAATGCAAAGAATTATAAAACAATACTATAAGCAATTATATGCTGACAAATTAGACAATCTAGAAGAAATGAATAGATGTTCAGAAACATATAATCTCTCAGGACTGAGACAGGAAGAAATAGATAATCTGAACAGACTGATTACTAGCAACTAAATTGAATCTGTAATCAAAAAACTCCTAAACAAAAATCTAGAACCAAATGGTTTCACAGGTAAATTCCATCAACTATTTAAAGAAGAATTAATGCCTATCATTCTCAAACTATTAAAAAACAGAAGAAACTCTTCTAAATTCATTCTATGAGGCCGTCTTTACCCTGATACAGAAACCAGACAAAGACATTTCAAAAAGAAAAAAAGAAAGAAAGAAAAAGAAAACTACAGACCAATGTCCTTGATGAACATAGATGCAAAAATTCTCAATAAAATATTAGTAAATCAAACTCAACAATATATTAAAAAGATCATCTATCACAATAAAGTAGGATTTATTCCAGAAATGCAAAGAAGTTTCAGTATCTGCAAATAAATTAACACGGTGCACCACATTAACAAAACAAAGGGTAAAAATCAAGATCATCTCAATAGATGCAGAAAAAAACATCTGAAAAAGTCAATATTAATTTATGATAAAAATTCTCAACAAATTGGGTATAGAGGAACTTACCTCAACATAATATAGGCTATGTATTACAACCTCACGGCTAACATTATACTCACAGTGTAAGGGTGAAAGCATTTCCTCTAATATTAGGAACAAGAAAAATATGTCCACTCCCACCATTTTTATTCAATATGTTATTGGAAGTCCTAACCACAGCAATCAGACATGAAAAATAAATAAAAGGCATCCAAAATGAAAAAGGAAGGTGCAAAACTGTCACTGTTTTCAGAGGGCATGTTTAGAAAACCCTAAAGACTGTATCAAAAACTATTAAAACTAATAAATGAATTCAGTAAAGTTACAGGATACAAAATTAATACCTCGAAATTGGTTGCATTTCTATACATTAGTAACAAACTATTAAAGATAAATTAAGAAAATGATCCTATTTCCAATTGCATCAAAAAGAATTAAATACCTTGGAATAAATTTAATCAAGGAGGTGAAAGATTTATACTTTGAAAACTGTAAGACATTACCGAAAGAAATTTAACACCACACAAACGAAAAGAGATATCATGCTTATGGATTGGAATGATTAATATTGTTAAAATGTCCCTATTACTCTGTAGGGAGTGGGCTGTAAGCTGACAAGGGCCTTGCAGCCTGCAAGGTCATTCCCATGGGAAACCTCGCCTCAACATCTTCCCAGAAAGTACAAGATAACATTAATGCCGCCACAGACTTACAAACTTGCCAATACACAAAACAAAATGTTCTAATAATACCTGCTTGTTCTGCTAATACTTGTTTGTACAGACAATTATTCTAAGACTGTATAAAAACTGTGTGTGAAATAAAGACTGTGCCACTGCTTCGCCATCCGTGGAGGGTGGACCTCCCATCCCAGCTTTCCTGTCTCCGCGTCTTTTCTCAATCTTCTCGCCCTTCCCCCTCAGGCCAAGTCCTCCTGGCCACACGGGCCACAGCATTACTCAAATAATTCTATAGATTCAAAGCAATCCCTATCAAAATACCAAGGGCAATTTTCACAGAACTAGAATAAATAATCCTAAAAGTTACATGGAAACACAAAAGATTCCAAATAGCCAAAGCAATCTTGAGACAGAAGAACAAAGTTGGAGGTATTTATGTTCCCTGATTTAAAACTGTAGTAATCAAAACAGTAGAGTACTGGCACAAAAACAGACATATAGGTCAATGGAACTGATAGAGAGCCCAGAAACTAACTCACACTTACAAAGTCAATTAATCTATGACAAAGAAGGCAAGAATATACAGTAGGAAAAAGATAACATCTTCAATAAGCTGTGTTGGAAAAACTGGACAGATACTTGCAAACAAGTGAAACTAGACCACTGTCTTACACTATATATGAAAATAAAAACAAAATGGATTAAAGACTTAAATGTAAGACTTAAAACTACAAAACTCTTAGAAGAAAACATATGAAGTGAAATCTTTGACATTAGCTTTAGAGTTATTTTTTTGGATATGTCTCTTTGGCAAGGGTAACAAAAGCAAATATAAACAAATGGGACTATATATAACTAAAAAGCTTTTGCACAGCAAAGGAGACCATCAACAATATGAAAAGGTAACTTACAGAATGAGAGAAGACATTTGCAAATGGTATATTCTATAAGGCATTAATATCTAAAATATATAAAGAATACATACAATTCAAGATAAAAAAAAACACCCAAACAATCTGATTGAAAAATGGGCAGAAGAACTTACTAGACATTTCTCCAAAGAAGACATACAAATAAATGGCCAACAGGCACCAAAAAGATGCTCGTCATCAGTAATCATTGGGGAGATACAAACCAAAACCACAATGTGATATCACCTCACACCCGTCAGAGTGCCTACTGTCAAAAAGACAACAAATAACAAGAGTTGATGAGTATGTGGAGAGAAGAGAGTACTTGTGCACACTTGGTGGGATTATAAATTGGTGCAGCCACAATGGAAAACAATGTGGAGTTTCCTTAAAAAATTCAAAATAGAATTACCAAACAGCTTAGTAATTCCACTCCAGGCATTTGTCTGAATAAATGGAAAACACTAGTTTGAAAAGATATATATATATATATATATATATATATATATATATATATATATATATATATATATATATATATATCCTATATTTATTACAAAATGGAACTGGGGGAAATTTCTGAGACGTGGATTATTTTCTTGCAGTCATCTGTCTCCTTCTAACCCTCACTTCTCAAGATCTTCTTGTTCTTAGAGTACTTCCTCTTCTAAATATATAACCAACATATATATTCTCTAAAGACAAGTAATAAAAAATTATGGAAGAATCATCCATAATAATCCCCAACTTCCCAAATGCCCATCAACAAAAATGAATAAATAAAGTGTAATATAGAAACAGCAATGAGAACTAACAAACTACAACAACACATAAGAATTTGGATAAATCTCACAAACATAATTTGAACAAAATAAGCCATATCCAAGAGGGTACATACTACATGATTCATTTATATTGAGTTCAAACACAGACAAAAATAATAGATCCTTTTGGAAGTCCAGGTGGAGTACATCCTTGGGTGAAGGTTTTAATAGTGAATAAGAGAGGAGCTTTTAGGATCCTGGTCATATTCTGCTTTCTTGAGCTTAGTGCTAGTTACACAGTGTGTTCAAACTTTTATGTATATTTATCAGGGCACGCAGGGCCAAGGGATACCCTCTGATATGCAGGGAGAGAAATTAAGGCACCAAGAGTTTAAACAACTGTCTTAAGGTCACACAAAGTTTTGGCAGCTGGGCTGAGTTAAATAATCTATCTTTGGTCTCCAGGTTCAACGCTCTGGACTTTCCATCCTCACTCTTCTCAATAGTTGAGAGTTTGCTGTCCAATATGGTAGCTACTAGCCACATATTGCTATTTAAATTTGAGTTAATTAAAATTAAATAAAGTTAAAAATTCAGTTCCTCAGTAACCTTAGCCACTTTTTGAGTGCTTAATACACACATGTGTTTAGTGACTAGTTGTTCACTAGTCTAGAAGAACCAATGAGAAAATCAGGACCAAATCCCTGAAAGCACTAAAACTTACCCTAAGCATCTCATTGGCTGCTTAGCTGCCAGCCTGGTAGAAGAGAAAAGAGCCCAAATAGTGACTAATTCCCAGGGCTGGTTCTTAGCCAGCAGGTGGAGTGTGTCATGGGTGTCTCAGCCCACATTTCTCGGGTCCCTCCTTCCTACTGGGGCTTAGTGCCCACACCCTTCTCAGACCACTCACTATATTTTTGATCCAAGAGGACTCACGCTTTATACTTTAGCTCTTAGTGAAGCTTCCTCTTTATTAAAGGAATTTCTGATACCCGAGGAATGAAAAAGAAACACTCCTGAAAGAGAACATTTTCCAGAATCTTTGAACATTTTCCAGTATCCTATTCTCAGACTGAGGAAGATCCATTTCTTTCATCAGTAACTCTTGAGGGTGTGTCAGGCCTTACCCAGCCAGAGTGTGACCTCAGTTACCTGGGCTCTTGACCATTGTGGTCCACAGGACGCCCAGGAAAACAGAGATCTCCCCTCATCCCCTCTTGCATGCCACACAGCCCCTGCTGTAGTGTGCTCATGTCTCAGAGCCAGATCATTGTCTAGGAAGATCCAAGTGTGATGGAGCTGCCACGGTTACCCCTCTATCAACCTCGCACTCAGTAAGGGAGATTTGTTCAACTCCCCTGTCATAATAAACTTCTCTGAACTTTTTGCACACATTTCACTCCCCATAACAGTGCAGGAAGAGCTGTGAGCTCTCCTGAAGAAGTGGTTGGAGAATAGGCCTTAGTAGCTCTGGAAAAAAAAATGGCCTATGTACCTTGGAGGAGCGGTGCCATGGCAGGGTTCAGAGCTCTGCCCAGAGTGCTGAGTAAAATTTTAAAGGGTAAGCATACTAATCTAGCTCAGAGCAGTCACCTCTCTGTCCCTAAGCCCAGGGAGGGCTTGGTACAGAAAGTGACCCAAAGCTACACATTCCTAAGATTTCTCTATTGAGCCAAGGCTCTCTAGCTTTGCTTTGACAGTTGATTGCTTTTTTACTCTTTATGAAGCCATCTAGAACTAAACATTCTTAGGGAAAAACCTACAGCCAGGGACTGTAGAGACCTTCAAATTTTATTCATCCTAGCACTTGATCCCCATTTCGCACAAATGGAAAATGTCAAACTAAAAGGACACTTCAAACGAAAAGGCCACTTCAAATAGCCATACAGGGAAAAATTGGGAAACACATGCCTATATATCCTTTACCACCTATATACCAAGCCGTGAAGTTACTCTCTCCTGTAACTCTGTCATAGAAATCACTCCAGTGTTGCTAAGCTGATGATGTCTCCCAACTCATCGGAGAGAGTGTTCACAGGGTTCTTTAATGTGCCCCGACTGTTCATTCAGCCTTCATCAGAAGCCCACACCTGGTGAATATCAGCAAACTTTCACTTCTTGTTGACCTGCTCTCCTTCCTCCATAAAAACAGGTGGGGAAATAAGTAGAGAACCTGCTGGATTTCTCACTCTCTCTTCCATTACTCTGTCAGAGCACCTTTCTACTTCAGCATCTGAAATTGTGCTTTCTGGACAACTGCTCACTATTGACTTAGCTGCTGAATGGTGGGTGGAGAGAGGTGAGGTTGAGAAAGGAGGGAGGAGGGGTGGAGAGTAGGAAGGAGGCTTGTTCTACAAAGCAGGGAAATGATTGCACGGCTCAGCCAGTTCAAAGAGAGAGAGAAGAACAGGTGTACTTACCTAAAAATGACTTTCACTTGCAGAAACAAAAAGCTTCAAAACCCTGGAATTCTGGGTATGGCAATTTGCTCAAGAACCCCTGCCTCCCTCCCAGCAAACTCCCTTGTTGCCAGTGTTGGTTCAAAAATCTTCCTGTACTTTCTATCTCCTGTGTCATGTGCTCTTCTCCTAGCAAAGAGTTCAGGGCAGAGATGAAGTTTCCCATTTGAATAATGGGAACACAGGCTGTATTGCAGGCCACCAAGAAAATCAGTGGCAGAATGGAGCCCCCAGCTTTCTGTTCTCCTACCCACATCAACACCCATTCTCTAGCCTCATCTACTAGTGCTGTAATCTAAACCAGAGCTAGATAGGGAAGAACCCAAATTACATGGGACTTGGAGTACTACTGTAAACCCAACTCTGTTTTATTCTATCTCAGCACAGAGTTGACTCTGTTCCCTTCTCCCAGACCAGCATTACTAGGAATGGGGCGGAGGGGTGTGGGTGAGGGGTCCTAGAGACTGAGGGCAAGCTAGGCTAATAGGCCTGTGTTTTGGGGTACGTTCCCACAGGTGTATGCTCCCACAGGGGATGCAAGGGTCTACTTCAATGGGTTACACGCATTGAATGAGATAATCTACATGTCATTAAAGACTCAAAAATTGTAGGGACACTTATTGCTGCTGCTGTTGTTATAGTTATGCTCCTGGTCTTCTTGGCTTGACTCCCCTCCCTGCTGTGCCCTGGGCCCTGGACCTCAGGGCATCGCAGTGTGAAAAGGAGGACAGGCTGTGCGTACATACCCCAATGTTCTGCTCACTTACCCCGCCTCAGGCCCAGGGAGAGCAGGTCAGGTCCTGAGACCCCACAGGTCTCACTGGCTGCCCCTTCCCCTGCTGCCGCCCAGGCCTGCTCCAGACCCAGAGCCAGCCTGTGCCTCCCCCAGGCCCTGGCTCCAAGCTGCTTAGCCTTCAGCTTGGGACGATTCCACGTCATACTCACCAAAGAAGTGCATGTGAAGGCATCTATGAGGAGATCTACAGGGTGTGAACTGTATTTTAATCAAGGACTGAATTGGATCCTAATCAGTTTTAAATGTGGCAAACAAGAAACAATCCCAAGACATCTTCGGAAACTCTCTCTACCAAGCACAACAGAGTTTTCTGTTTGTCACATTCAAGACAAAAGGAAAAAAAACACTCAGGAAAAAAAGTAGTTTTTATGTGTTACCTTAGTCTGGTTCAAACACCGTCCCCTTCCTCTCTTATCCCTCCCTTTCTTCATGAGAATTGGAAGTAACAGTGATTATAATGGATCTGTGGTATTTTTGTGGACTGATTCTCTGGGTATTTGCAGCAATGGTGGAGGTTATAATACCCATTCTACAGAAAAGAAAGCTGAAGTCAGGAGAGGAGGCCTGCACTTCATTATATCATGTTTCTACAGGCTCCTCTGTGCTCATTCTCCTCGAAGCCATATCAAATGTCCCTCCACCGGATCACAAGTGGTCAGGGCTGCAGATTGAATGCTATCAGAGAGGTCACGGGAGCATGGGGTCTGCAGGTGGTCAGACCTCCTCACCGCCACCACACCCCCCAGGCTCCTCTGGGCCTGGCTGCCCTCTCCCCTGCTTTCCTCCTGTCTGCTTCTTTTCCAGCTCCCACCATGTCCAGCTTCTCACCCTAGTTCACAGGGAAAAAACTTCATTTTTCTCTTTCTTCCTGTTTAAGAAGCAAGCACCCCCTCTGGCATTTTCTAATGTTTTTGATATTTTCAACACTGATGAAAAGAAAAAGCAGATGATCACTGCTGGCCCACTTCTCATTTGGCATTTTGGAGAAGCTGCAGGTCCATCTCGACAAAAATAAAAGATCGATACTCTCCCCACACCATGGGAAGAGGTGCTCCACCATGTGGAGGCTTCTGTTCTCAGGTTACGGGGAAACGGGTGCTCCCTCCGGCAGCTAGCTGTGAGCACCAGCTGCTTGCAGAGTTCTACGTGTTCCAGAAACACCAGCTAATGAGGTCCCAAAGCAGCCTAGCCAGGCTCAGCTCCAATCCATTTCTCTCTGACTCACCACCTGCAGGTTGGTGGGGATTTTGAACATGAGTTTTAAGTCCTCCCCACCCCAGGGATGGGGGCCTCATATCTATTCTGTAGACATCCATTTGAGTGTTATCCAGCGATGAGCAAGGTCTCTGGCCTGGTGACCACTGAAGCATTTGCCCTCAACGCTACCAATTCTCCTAGGCCAACGTCCAATCAAGGCAGCTACCAAACTCTGGGGCAAAAATCTCCAGTTCTCAAGGGCCGATGAGGATGCTACAGAGTCACGATTGTCATCACTGTGCCCTCTGGTTAGAAGGGGGCAGGGAATAGAATGGCAGGCAAAAAGCAGCATAGTGTGGTGATGAAGAGATTGGTCTCTAGGGTCCATCAGTCTTGGGTTCAAATCTTGCTTCATTCAAATCTTACCTCGGTCTCCTACCACTTGTCTGATTCAAGGTAAGTCACCCAAGGTCACCGTGTCTCAGATTCCTCCACTAATGACTCCTATATAAAGAATCACATTTTGATGACAAAAATGACATAATAGTGAAAGCATCTAAGTTAGTGTCTGGAAAAAATAGGTACCCAAAATGGTTATTATGATTATTATGAAATACCACTGTGGGCATTTGTGACTCAGAAATGAATACAAACTGAATGAGATGTTAAGTAGAGGATATGAATGGCTGCCTGAATTGGGTCAGAGGAGATCCATGGAGGCCTCTGTTCTCAGATTATGGGAGAAGAGGGGGCAATTCTCAGGTGATGGGGAGATTAACAGGTTATGGGGAGTTCCCCAACTCTTGGGTCACTTCCTAAAAGTGAGTAGGAGCAGGCTTTGGAACTGAGGGAACACTCTGAGACCCATGGATTTTTTTCTGGCTATCATTACATTCCCTTCTCAAGAAGATCTTATCCTGAGAACACCTCAGAACCTCCTTCAGCCTGGACTTACAGTTGTTGGGGCTGAGGCATCAAAACTCTTGTCTCACCAATGGGCTTGGGGATTTACACTAGGAACTGGGGGTGACACACACTTACTTACATTTCACTCACATGGAGTGGCACATGGATAATGCTCTCCCAGGGGCTACAGACCCTCCAAGGCCCAGCATTGTACCCAAGTGCTCTGAAAAGCATTGTACGGTATTGTAGTGGTATATGAGCAGACAAAATCCCTCCGGTGTCCCTCCCAACAGCAGCCCAGATTCCGGAGGACAACACCAAGTGTTGGGAGGGGTTTAGATAGCATGTCTGCCATCCTTTCCTGAACTGTCAGCTTAGAGCCTGAGGGAAGCTGCTCCCATTGGGGAGGAAAAACAGGAGGTAGGAATGAGGCTTCCACATCTTCCCCACCTCTGCTCCAAGGCCCCTTGTTTGCAGGATCTTGGCTGGACTCTCATCCCTGAACATCAAAGGCTGCAGTGCAGGAGGCAAATTCCCTGGGTCTGGGTCAGAATCCTCTTATCAGCTGGGTTCTGACACTCTGGCAGAGGTAGATTCAGCCTCAGCAGGGAGCCCAGCCCCACATCCATCAGCCTTCCATGCCTGAAGGTGTCCACAGAAACCACATGTCAGAGGCCCAAGAAACTCTTGTGGCCAACTCTGAACTTTTGAACCTGCCTCACAGAATGGAGCCTTTTTACCCAGGGCACTTCTACCCAGCTACATCCAGAGTCACAAGACATGCCCAGTAGGTCATGCAGAGACCATACACACAGAGATACCAAGACATGAAGGCAGGGACCGATAAAGACACCCACAGCTGCACAGTGGCACATAGAGGCACAGTAACACAGGAGTGTTATTGCCATCTATACTTTCTCCTTGCCTATGTTGGCTCAGGCTGTCATTCAAAATACCACAGGCTGGGAGGCTTAAACAACAGGAATGTATTTCCTTGTAGTCCTAGAGTCTGGAAGTCCTAGATCAAGGTGTTGGCGGGTTTGATTCATGGCGAAAGTTCTCTTTCGGACTTGCAGTTGGCTGCTTTCTAATTGTATCCTTACATGAGGAGGGAGGGAGGGGGGAGAGAGAGAGAGAGAGAGAGAGAGAGAGAGAGAGAGAGAGAGAGAGAGAGAGAGAGCACTCTGGTATCACTCCCTCTTTTTATAATACCACAGTCCTATCAGATTAGGGCCCCACCCTTTAGACCTTTTTTAACCTTAATCTCCTTCTCCCAGACCCTGTGTCCCAGTACACGTTGGGTTTACGGCTTCAACATATGAATTTTGGGAACACAATTCAGTCCACAGCTTCATAGATCACATGGCAGTGCAAAGAGCAGAGGCCTTGGACAGAGTGGAAACGTGTTTGAACTCCAACACTGCTACTTATTAACTGAGTGATCTTGGGCTAGGTGCCAGGCCTTGGGTTTCTCCTCTGTAAGATGGGTTGTACAATTTTGGGGAAGACTAATGAAGGTGGCTGGTTTATAAAGCCTGCTCCATAGTAGGCACTCAACAGTATTTGTTTCTTCTCCTTTACTGGGGCCTCTCCCTGGGCTTAAGGAGGAAGAAGAGGAGGTAGAGGAGTCATCATGACCGGGAGGAGACAGTTCTAGGTTGTCAACAGTCCTAAAATGGGAACCTCCTGTGAGAGTTGCAGTAGAGAGGAGGACAGCTTGCCATTCCCTCCCTTCTCTTACACCTGGGTCAGGGACCTCTGACCACAACAATATTGAGAAGAGTTGGGGTATGCCAGCTACTGTCCACAGTTCCTGGACTACAGAAGTGCAGACAGTCTATTTATCCAAGGGTCAGTCGCTCTTCTCCCACCATGGCATTCTCCCTCTTCAGCAGACACACTCCAGAACCTAGCAGTTGCAGGTTACCATTTTCCTGGTTCCCCAACTCCTTTCTACCCTGCTAGCAGAACAGCCGCTGGCCAAGGATTGCTTCCCCTGGACTGAAAGGATTGGTCACCTTAAAGAAGGTGGCATTGAAGCTCCCCAGCGGGCCCTCACATACAGGAAACAGAGCTGCCCTTGGCCTTGCCCCACTCAACCCTGAGCAGCAAATCCTCATCTGTGATGCTCAGTGCAGCTCAGGTCTTCTCTCAGGGTCTTCACAGGGGAGCAGAAGCACCGTGGCTCTCTATGTCACCTGGGTGACATAGCTCTGGCCAAGCAGAACTAAGCCACTCTCATCTTCATTCCAGGCAGAGGCCTCTCCCCACTCCACATGGGCCTGCTCAGCAGGAAGCTTGAAGGACAGTGGAAAACACCTCTCTGCTTCAGTGAGCATATTGCTGTTTCTGCACCCCTAACTCTCCCACCTATTTCAGGATTCTTTCATCATCCCTTTGCCATCAGGGTACAAATCAGTCAAAAATAAGAAACACAAGTCTTTATTCCTTTCAAAAACATCACTATCTGGAGAGGTGCATGTCTGAATGAGTCTGTGACTCAAAAACAAAACAAATCCTAGAAAAGCATAACCCAATGATGCAAACTGAAGCCCCCTTCCACTGAGCTTTCCCCATGTCCTTACCAGTTTTAGGAGACCATTATGTGGCTTACCTTTAGGAATGAAGTGGCCATGCACCTCTCTAGCTGGAGTTCTCGAGTGTCCCTGAAGTTTTTGTACATGCCATGCAAGTCTCAAGACGGTGGGTTAACATCCAACAACAGGGCTCTGTATGCCTTATTGCCTTTCCCCTGAGGCTCTGAACAAAGGGCAGCAGGAGGAGTGAGTGAGTGTGTGTGTTAGTGAGGACTGAGTGTGAGTGTGTGAGGAAATGAATGAATGAGTGGAGGTGACAGGGAAAGTGTGTGACTGAATGAAGGAATGTGTGTGTGTGTGTGTGTGTGAGTGATTGGGCAGCAGTGTGAGTGGAGTGTGCAGCGTGAGATGAAGTCTCCCTATCTCTCATTTACAGTGGTATCTTTGGCATTTGGAATATACGTAGAAGGTGATAACAATTGTGCTGAGTAACTAAATAAATGAGTGGGCAGTGCAGTAAGTATTGTTGGGATACCCATGTTTCAGATGAGCACACTGAGGCTCAGAGAGGTTGGTAAGTTGCAGAGCTGTCACTCAGACTAGCAATTATGATTCCCAGTCCAATGTTCTTATGTCTCTAATAATAAAAATGATCATGTCTAGTGGGCACGAGATCTCATCTTCTCACTCCATGTAGACTTTCTGGCCTCTGGTCCACACTATCAGAGTCTGGGTAGGTGCAGGAAAGGGAGGTGGGCACAATCCAGGAGGGACATAAAAGGCACCTGGACTTCCCCGCCCACTTAGACTGTGACACAGTCCCCAAGCTGGGCAAGAGGAGGGTGAGGTCTTTGTTCTAGAGGGCAGCAGGCTGTGACATATGAGCTGCCCCTGGCATGGGGGACAGAACTGTAGGAGGATCAGAAGCCTGGACCCCAGGACGTGTCTGTGACTGGAGCAAACTCCAGCCTCTCCAGGCCTTGGTTTCCCAATCTCTAAAATGAGGTCCTAACCTTATTTCTTGTCCTGGGCTACTTTCCCTCTCCCTCCTCTCAGCTTCCTGCGGGAAAAGCTTGACGGCTTCCCCGGACCTGGCCCAGATCCCTGGCCAGGACACCCCTGTGCCTGCCTCCCTGGTGACAGACCTTGCCCTGGCCTCTGACTTGGATTGGGGAGATGGGTCTGCAGGAGAAGAGAGATTGCCTGCGACCGCCGCTACTCTCTTTAACTGAAACCTGCCCTGGGAAGTTCCATCAGGACTTCTGCTCCCAGACATCCCTCTTTACATAGACACCCTTGATCCTCAGGATTTAAAGACACCTTGTCCCTACCCTCTTCTCAGTCTCTCTGAAATGGCACAGGGGTCCTCCCTGACTCCCTGCCCTCCCACCTAAGAGGGTCCCAGCACCACTGTGTGAACCTGCAGTTGTGTATACTGTGCAGGGCATAATCCTTGGGGATGTATTTAGCCTCCTGGGGTACAGAATGGCACCCCGTGGGGCTGGGCTCTGAAAACCGGCACAGCTCTGCTTTGTGATGCTGGCGCATTGGGATCCTCTCATGGGCTGGGGTTACTAACACAGTATCCAGGGCCCTAGATACCCTCACGTGTGAACAGGAAGCAAATTTCTGGATGTGATCTCTGGTGCCAGAGTTCAGGGTGTGAAAAATAGAGCATAAAGTTGTGAAGCATACCCTTTCTACAATGAATATTAATGACACGTGGAAAACAGTCTCTTCTCTAGATAAAACTTAAGAAAAATGAGGTATCATAACTGAAAAGAAATACAAAATTCTAAGTTCAGTAAGATAATTTCTCATCCTATGAGATATTAAAAACAAAATTTAGTTTCCCTATTAAAGAAAAATGAAAAATCACCAGCAATTCCTTCTTGAAGTTAGAAGCCTCTAGGAGCACATCTAGGACACATAGTTGAATAATTTCACACCAAGACAGCCTTCACAAACAATTTTTCTTTGGTATTTCTGACAAGGCCTCTAATTGTGGGCTTATAACTCGCCAGAATTGACGTGTCAGGCTGTTTTCTCAGATTCTCCAATTAACTCTTGCAGCACTCTCCATCTTCATGTGCATGAGTGCAAATTGGCTTGCTGCTCCATGAATTTTTAAGCCAAAAACAAAATATTTGCCTCCACCCACCTCACCCCCCCCCCCAAACTGCACTTCACATCTCAGCTTTGAATAAACTGATGCAGTAGAGGGCTTCTGTTCAAAGGAAGGCCATCCCTTGTGCATCAGTGTGAAAAATAACATGGTATCAGATAGGATAAATTTGTAGCTTCAAGTTTAATTCAAACCTGCTTTGAAATATATTTTTTCCAGATATAAGTTAAATAAAGCACAGAGACCAAAGCAGAACTAAAGCCTGCATGTTTCCCTGTCTGTACACCACCTGCTGTTCTCCAGCACCCTTTGTCTCTGACACAGAGCCAGTTAGCCTTAAGGATCTCCTCTCCTTCAACTATCTCTCTGTGGGTACCAGGGCTTTGACATGTGTTAGACAGCTCCATGGCATTCGAGGCGAGTGGGCTGCAGGAGAAGGACACACAGAACTACGTGTAGGCGCATTATGGCAGTGGCCTTGAGGGAATCTTGGTGTGGCATTGCAGCAGAAGCGATTTAGATGACAGAGTATTTCCCAATCTTGATGCATTGGGATCTTCAGTAGAGACTTACAAAATTAGATCCTTGGCTCCAACCTGAGAGATGCTGATTCAGTAGCTCCAGGGCTGAAAACCAGTATCTGTAGTTAACAGAACATTCATAAGTGACTCTACTGCATAGCAGAGAATGAAAACCACTGGATGAGATCATGGAGACAATTAATTGTCTTGAACAATGTGAGTCCATGAGCTATATTTTTGCAGAGGAATGGACAGGGTGGCACTGGGGGTTGTTTAATAGTACAAATTTTTTTCCCTAGTTCATGTCCAGTGTTATTTGGAGCTAAATCTGGAACACCCAAAGTGTGAATCACCTACTTCAGCTGACATATGATTTCAGATAAAAATCATATAGTTATGGAAGCTCAGGTTATAAAATATCTTAGAGGTCATCTGGATAACTTTTCTCTGTTCAATTTATGAATGTCATCTGCAATATCTTCTTCAGTTCATCTTCCACTCTTTATTAGAATTGCTTAAATGAACTGTTTGATCATGAGTAAGTTGTGTCTTTTTGTAGAATAAATGTAAACTCTGCAGAAGAATCCACAGCCTTGTCCTTGCTATGTGAACCAGAATCTGCCACTCTGGGTACACTCGTCCAGCCTCCACCATCGACATCAAAGATGGCTGCTGCTCCTGTGAGGGTATTGCTTTCCAGAACAGACTTCACTTTGACTCTTCCCCTTCCTTTGTTTGAGGGGTGTGACCTTTCAGCTCCTCTCCCAACACTGACAGGTACAAAACCTGCCTCATTTCAGTGAGGAAGTCACCTCAGAAAGCCATGTTTCAGGACCCACCTGGGTCTTAGGACACGATTCCAAGATGTAGACACATAACAATTATGAGGAGGCTCCCTCATTACTAAGCTTTTGAGAAATCTGCCAGAAAGCTAATGGTTTCCATAAAAACACCTTGGCAAAGTCAGTCATGAGCTCCCATCCAGAGGTTCAGCTCCCAAGAAAACATTATTGCACAGTGGGAGAGGATTAATACTGGTGAGGGGTTCACTGCCCCCACTGTACTGCGAACAAGCCTGTCAGGACAAGGCCCACAAGTGAGCTGACATCCTTCTCCCCAAGAAAACCGTAGGTTAGGGATCTATTTGTTCAGAACCCAGTTTCAACCTGCATTTTTCTCACCAACTTGAGCTCCAATAATTTATTTTTAGATATGCAGTATACAGGCCTTTCTTACTTAAGATGAATTGAAATAAGTCTGTAAGCTGCTAAATTATTCCGCATATCCTATTCACTTGCTTCCATTGCTTCTGGAATCCATGGCTCAGATGTGGGCAGTGGGTGGTCCTTCCTATTGCCTCTAGAGAAATTACTTTTTATCTTATTGGATGTGCTCCAAAAGCGGAAACTTCAAGCTGCCTTGATTATTTCCCCCAGGGCCTTTGTCAGCTCTTATTTAAGACATAGTTTTTTTGTTTGTTTGTTTGTTTGTTTTTTAATTATCTATCCTAAATATATCTTGTTGAAATTAAAACTTGTTTTTTCCCCCTTAACTTTCATCCTCAACAAAAATAGGACCATTCTCTTCTATGTGGACCCCTTGCAGTCATCTTCAACACACCTAACTTCATCAGTCAGCCCCTAGCCTCTCTCCCGGAGGCCCCACATGCCACTGTCAAAAAACACGTTCTAAATGCAGTGTGGTGTCCTGGATTGGATCTTGGAACTAGAAAGAGACTTTAGTGGAAACACTTAATGAAATTCAAATCAAGTCTAGAGTTTAGTTCATAGTAGTGTGCCAGAGTTATGTAAAATATTAACATTAAGGGAAACTGGGTAAAGGAAATATGGGAATTCTCTGTACTAGCTTTGCAACTTTTTATAAGGTTACAATTACTCCAAGAAAAAAATTTTAATCACATTAAGGGAAAAAATTGTTTTTATTTGGTTCAGAAATATTTCAAGGAAAAAGTTTCTAATGTTACCAAACCTGGAAGCACGTGAGGCAGGACTAAACTTAGAATGAAAATTTAGATTTGCTTTTTCATTTAGATTTGTACTGCTCTTAAAATATCTGAAGCACATTTGCACTCTTATCTTTTGCTGGACAAACCTGTTGAAAGAGGCAGGTGCTCAGATCCACATTTTACCATGAAGAAATCCAGGACTCAGAGATACCAGGCCATTTTCCTGGTGGTGCCCAACCGAGCTGGGACATAAGCCTAGACATTTCAGCTCTAAAGTCAATTAGAACAAGAGCTACATGTACACATCATCTAAAGATGAGGTTAGTGGTCCTGAATCTTAACTTGTCTCAGGATTACCTGGGGAGTTTCCTAAATGTAGAAACCCTTGTTTCAAGATTCTGATTCGGAAAGTCAGGGTAAGATATAGATTTCTTTATTAAAGAAACATAAATATTTCATAAATGATTTAGATGTTCAAGAAAAATTTATAAATCACTAAAATAAATCATGATAAGGATGTAGGCTATGTCCTCTGGAACACGAGGGAGAGCACACAGAGGTGCTCTATGTGAGTCTTTCCCTCACTGATTTTAATGTGAGATCTTCGTTCCCTCAGCACGTCCCTCTCACACTGATCCCAGAACCTCTCAGTGTCGGGGGCTCTATCATCCATTTGTTTCCAGGAATTTTTAGCTGTCACACCCAGGAGAAAAAGAAATCTCCTACCTCCCTTTCTGAGTCTGACTTTTAAAGGTTGGATTTTTTTTCAAAGGCTCATTCCTTGAATACCAGTTTTGAGATACAGGACAGTGGATGTGAGAGGGTTAGGTAGGGGAGAAGGGATCCTGTCACACTAAATTTCATAGAGCTGCTCTCCCTTGTGTAACAAGCAATGGCCCGGAGATCAGCAGCCTGTGACCACAGCTACACACATGCAAATACACAAATACACACAATGTACCAGCAGACACACCCTGTGCACACATATGAACGTGTACATGAACACGCACCACACACTCACTCCCATGCATTTACACAATGCACACACGTACACATGCACAGACCCATAGGCGCTCCCACACACCCGGACACACATGCACCCCCACCCCCACCTCCCACACAACTACAAGAAGAAAGGGATGTGATCAGAACAGAGAACTGCAATTGCACCAGTCAGACCCCATGGTATAGCTCCTGTACTGGTCTCCAAGGTGACTGCAGCCCTATGGAATCTTGTGATCTTGGGAAGACTGACCCTAATAGCAGGTCAGGATGTGCTAATGCTATTCAGGCTTTTGGTTGGAAGAGCCTTCGTTGCCTGGTCTCAGGATTGCTGCTCCTTAGAGACTAGGAATGGAGCAGTTAGGTGCCTCCTTTACTGGCTGCCTAAGAACATGCAGTGCTTCTCTGCCCAAGTTAACTCAGTCATAAAAAAAGAGTCCAAGAAGAAAAGGGCAATGAAAATAAAAGTTCCATGTCAGAATCAGGAAGAAACGCCATTGCCACCATCAGAGATATGATTGCTCTCAGTTTCACATTCCACACTCCTAGCACAGTTGAGTGACTTTGATTTTAACTCTTTCATTCATGAGTTCTCTTTTCCATGACATCGTTTCCCATCTATGAGCATGATTCTTCCATTAGAACCAAGTATATTTCAACAAGGATGCTATATTGTTGCAAACTAAATCCCATCCCTTAAAACACTTCTGCCCGCTTGCTCCTGCTTTAGCATGCTTAGACTCTCAAGATAGGCCTCCTTCCAAACCTCCCCTGGCTTCAGAAAGACCCCACCCTACCCCCACCCATCCCACTTGTCAAAGTGTATCCCTTCCTTCACTGCCCAGGTCAAATCTCACCTCCTCTAAGAGGTGTTGCTGACTGTCCCTCACTATGATTCCAAAATTCACCTTCTGGTACAACACACCTCAAATCCAAGTTCCTCAACTGTGTTGTGAATGAGGGCTGTAAAATTCTGAAAGGTCAGGTTTCCTTCTGAGCCCAACGTAGAGCCTTCCTCATAGTAAGAGCTCAGTAAATGTGGGCTAACCTTGACACCAACCCTCATAGGCTGAGGTACCTATAGGGCTGCATCTGTCCCTCTCTGCATCACAGACATGGCAGCAGCTGCACTCACCCCAGAAAGCCAGGCCATCCTGCTCAGCCACCGCCTGATCTCCCCCAGCCTAGGAGGTTGTTCCAGCAAGTCTTCTCTCTGCTAGGGTTTTCCTACAACTCTCATTCTGCTTCAACCTCAGACAGAAGTGCTGCTTTCTAGAAAGAGATCTGATCTCAGCTGGCTCAAACACTAAGTGGTCCTGGCTACAACCTGAGCAGGCAGCCTGTGCTGCCTCTCTTTCTTGCCAGAAAACCATTATCACCTGACAGAAATGCCCAGATGAAGCTCCTAGGGTCCTGTTAATGAGGTTCGTATAGAAACTAGAGGCAACATGCATACCACTGTCTTCTCCTCACTTCCCTTTTCCTTCTCTCTCCCTGCCCCTCCCCCTCTTCCTCTCCTTCCATCAATGCATCTCCTCCTTCTCCCTCGCTTTCTCTCCTCTTCCTCTTCCCTCTCCTTCTGTGCCCCTCCTCCCTCTCCCTCTCTTTCTCACTCTCTCTTTTCCCCTTGCTCTTCTGTCTACCCCCCTTTTCCAACCTTCCTCCTTATTTATCTCTTTCTCAGAGTTAGTTACCTGTGTGGTGTGAGATGCATTACCCTCAGTGCTTTCTGGGCCTTGGAAAAGAAGTTACTGAGGTTAACTTTTGGGGTTTGCTTAGAAATCATCTCTTAGACTAGGATAGTTCTTTCATCCCAGAGGAGATGGACCAATCTCCTCCTCCTCAGCTGGGACCAGCTCTGAGGGGCACACATGGAGGTGCATGGGGGAGATATTCTTAGCACTCCTGCTCCTCTGAATTCCAGTAAAGTTTATTGGTGAGGGTATGTGAAGCTAGACTAAAGGAGAGTCTGGGAAGCATTCAAAGTTATAACACTGTATGAGAATGTGCGCTTAGGTACCAAGGCCTGATTATGTCCCATTTTGGGAGTGGGGGTGGGAATGCAATGAAGGTCGTGGACAGGCTGGAATCAAATTGCTGAGGCCTTTGAAAGTGCTAGGAGACTCATAACATTTACAAAACCACATACCCACGTAGCTGTGAGAATCACAAAAAAATCAAGTAATCCTTTCTGTATTCTGGGTGAATTCTATACTTAAGTCCCCTGAGTTTTTTCAGACTATTTATAACAGAGAAGTAGAGGAGATCTTCTGGGCCAGGAGAGAATGAAGGTGTTGGGTGCCCACAAGCAGGTCTGTGGAGTCCAAGGGCCCAGGTCATCTTGGGCACAGCACAGGGGAGGCCATAGGAGGCTGTTGTCACAGTATTAGGGATACGTGACCAGGTCCACAGGAGCTCCAGGACTGGCTGGAATCCTAGCCATGGGATTTCTTAGTATCCAAGGATGAATCCGGTTGTTCTGCCCAAACTAAAGTTTATTTCATTCATCCAGGATGGTGAGGAGCCTTAAAATATGACAGAAATGTGGAGCAGCACACAGAATGAACTGAATTACCCCCAAAGATGGAGAGAGAGAGAAGCATGTTCTCTTTGTTAAGTCCTGGCATTTGCCAAGAGATATTTATAAGTAGGGAAGGAAGGAAGGAAGGAAAGAAGGAAGAAAGGAAGGAAAGAAACCGCCAAAGTAATCGTTTCTTTTACAACTTCTAAGGCCTTCCTGTGAGTGGGCCAGGTTACAGTAGTCCCAGGGTCTCAGGGCCTGCATCCTATTTTATGTGGGGAGCACAGGGAGGAGTGCAACCCATGTCCACCACTGGAATCTGTATTTTACTGTGGATATGTGGTTTGCATAAAACTCACCTCAAATGGAGTTCATACTGTAAAGGTTACCCCACTCTCCACGTGTCTGCCCACACAGGAAGACCCAGCCTGGCATCATCACCATTAAACTGAGCAATACTCTCTTAAAGTCCTGACTATGTATTTGGTACCTAGATACATCATAGTCTGTTAGCCATTACTATGGATCCCTGTGGTTAAAAATATACTAACCAACACGTCACCCTTCTGCGAATCACAGCAATTAATCCACCTTACCTCTAAACTTAAGATATGACTTCTGCTATCCCATTCTAGAATCCCAGAATTCTCATTGATGTTACAGAACACAATACTATTGCAACATTTCTCACCATAATCACTGGTCTTCAGAGTTTCTCTTTCACCCATATTCTCAAATATTCCAATACCCTTCTCACCATTGCATGCCTTCTTGCTTAGTGAAAATAATTTCCAACTATCCTTGAAAGAAGCAAGGTTAGGAAATCCATTAACAGGTCTTACATAGTAAATCTATTCTAACATACCTAAATTCATGAGCCTTGAGTCCTTCTTTAATGCTACACCAAGGAGGCTCCAACATCTCCACCTCATTTACTACACACCAATATCATATCCAAGATTCAAGGATCTTATGAAACATCCTTTCAAAATACTTGAACAATTGTTCCTTAACTTACTACTGGTACATAATAGCCATATTTTTAAATTGATTTGGCAATTAGTAGATTGCTTCTCATGGAAAGAACTGTAAGTTTGAAGATGGTAGAATAGATAAATGCTGTGCTAGGCTCCTCCCATAACCACATAAAAATTACAACTAAATTATAGAATAAACATCATGAAGAACCATCTGAAGACTAGCTGAATGGAGCTTCTATAACTATAAGGATTTAAAGAAGAAGTCACATCAAGATCGGTAGGAGGGGCAGAGACACAGAACAGGAAGATCCCATACCTACAGTGTGGTGGTTAAGAAACAGGAAGTATATCTTGACTGTAGAGGTCACCCACTAAGGATTGAGAAGTCCTAGTCCCACATTGGGCTGCTCAGCCCAGGGCTCCAGTACTGAGACCTCACCTTAACTTCCAGCTGTGAAAATCATCAGGGATTCTGTATGGGTGAGACAGGGGGCTGCTAGAGTCCCAGGCACTACTTTTAAAGGGCCCATACATGGATTTACCCACTGACAGAAACACTCACTCTGAGCTCCAGACTTACAGGGAAGAACTGAATTGTCTGGCTTCAGAATGAGGGCTTGAAGAACAACTCTGTTTGGGCAGGGGCCACTGTTCGTTTTCTGAGCCATACACCCACCCAGCCTATGGGTGCAAGCAGGTGCCAAGCCTGAATCTCCATCAAGCTGGCTAGTATTGTCCACCTCACCCTGGTGATACTCTGAGACCACACCCCATGCGTCTTCTGGGCTCACCCAAGCCGCTTCCAGAGGATATCCACGTAAATGGCCTGTCTGAGCTCACACTGCAGACTTTCCTAAAATCTGTCAAAGGTTCACAAACCACAAATGAGCAGCATCTGTCCTCAGCATACCCCGGTATTATATTATATTATATTATATTATATTATATTATATTATATTATATTATATTATGTTATATTATATTATACCCGGTATTATATTATACCTGGTCTTATATTATAAGACCAGGTCTTATATTAATTTTTGCACCAAAAGACACATTAGAGCTGATTATCCAGCTAGGTCTTATTTTTGGGGAAACATGGTACCTCTTGACACGTGGTCCCAAGCCCAGCACTAGTAACAGCCAAACTCAGTTCACAGCTTAGCCTCTCCCAGGTGCCTTAAGACCAGCACAAGAAACAACCATCTGCAGATCATTTTGTAGTTCATACTAGGATGCCTCAGGCCAAGCAGAGGCAGCAGCTGAATTTGACTTGCATCAGAATCCTTCCCAAGAGGCCCCAGAACCAACACACCTGGTGGCCAGCTTCAGACATCACCAGAGCACCACTCAACCATCTCCACAAATGACACACCCAAAGGGTGAACTCGATTCCTTTAACACCAGAGCCCCGCTAAAAGGAATCCTGCTCTGTGAGGTCAGCCCCTGCACAACAACCCCTCTGCTGTAGACATGGCTATTTACCACAGCCAAACAGCCTGAAGGTCAATCCCTCCCACTGAGGTGCCAACAGCAGTCAAGGCTCAAGTACAACAGAAGGGCATATATAACCCACATAAGGGACACCCTTAGAGCAACAGGCTCAGGTGACCAGGGAGACTGAACCACTAAGCCCCACAGACACAAGGTCACCCTACCAAGATTGGGAGATGTAGCAGATCTATTTAACACATTGAAACAAACATAGGCAGTCAGCCAAAATGAGGAGACAAATAAATATGTCTCCAATGAATGCACAAAACAAAACTCCAGAAAAAAGAACTAAACAAAATGGAGACAAGCAATCCACCAGATGCAGAGTTCAAAAAACTGGTTATAAGGATGCTCAATGAACTTAGGGGAAGAATAGGTAAAATAGGGAAAATTTTAACAAAGAGATAGGAAACATAAACATGGAGATAGAAAGCATGAAAAAGAACCAGTCAGAAATGAAGAATACATGAACTGAAATAAAGCATATACTAGAAACAATCAACAGCAAATTAGGTGAAGCAGAGGATTGAGTCAGTGATGTGAAAAACAAGGTAGCAGAAAATACTCAATGGGAACAGCAAAAAGAAAAAAAGGACCTCCAAAAAGAGGATAGTTTAGTTTAAGAGGCCTCAGGGAAAACATCAAGCGTACAAATATTCACATCACAGGAGTACCAGGAGAAGAGAGAGAGCAAGGAACTGAAAACTCATTTGAAGAAATAATGACTTAAAATTTCCCTAACTTGGCAAAGGAAATAAACATACAAGCCCAGGAAGAACGAGAATCCTAAACAAGATGAACCCAAAGAGCCCCACACCAAGACACATCACAATTAAAATGCCAAAGGTTAAAGACAAAGAGAGAATCTTAAAAGCAGCAAGAGAAAATCAGTTAGTTACCTATAAATGAGCTCCTATCAAATTGTCAGCTGATTTCTTTGCAGGCCAGAAGGGATTGACACAAAATATTCAGTGATGAAAAGCAAGGAACTACAGCCAAGATTACTTCACTCAGCAAGGCTATTATTTAAATCAAAAGACAGATAAAAAGCTCCTCAGATAAGAAAAAGCTAAAGGAATCCATCAACAGCAAACTAGTATTACAAGAAATGTTAAAGGGACTTCTTGAACAAGAAGAAGAAGAAGGAGGAGAAGGAAGAGGATGAGGAGAAGGAGGAAGAGGAGGAAGAGAAGGAGAAGAAGAGGAAAAGAACATTAAGTGTGAATAATAAAATGGCAATAACTACATACCTATCAATAATTACTTTAAATGTAAATGACCTACATGCTTCAATCAAAAGATAAGGTGGCAGAATGGATTACAAGAGACTCATGTCTGATCAAAAGACACACACAGACTGAAAGTAAAGAGATGGAAAAATATATTTTAGGTAACTGGTAATGAAAAAAAGAAGAGCTGGAGTAGAATACTTTCATTAGACCAAATAGCTTTTAATACAAAGGCAAAATACAAGAGACAAAAGAAAAAAACAAAAACAAAGACAAAACATCCCAGCAATTCCACTTCTGGGTATTTAGCTGAAAAAATCCAAAACACTAATTCCAAAAGACATATGCATCCCTATGTTTATTATAGTATTATTTACAATAGCCAAGATATGGAAGCAACGTAAATGTCCATCAATAGATGAATGGATACAAAATTTTGGTACATGTAACCAATGGGATATTACTCGGTCATAAAAAAGAGTAAAATCTTGCCACTTGTGAAAACATAGATGGACCTAGAGGGTATTATGCTAAGTGATGTAAGTCAGACAGAGAAAGACAAATACGATATGATTTCACTTATAGGTAGAAACTTAAAAACAAAATGAACAAACAAACAAAACAAATAAACTCATAGATACAGAGAACAAACTGATGGTTACCAGATGGGAGACTGTTTGGAGGATGGGTGAAAAAGGAAAGGGATTAAGATGTGCAAATTGCCAGTTATAAAAATAGTCACAGGATATAAAGTACAGCACGGGGAATATAGTCAACAATATCATAATAACTATATATGGTGTCAGATGCATACTAGACTTATCAGGGTGATCACTTCATAAGTTATACAAATGTCTAATTGGTATGTTGTACACCTGAAACTAATATAATATTGTACTTGTATGTCGACTTAATTGAAAACTAAAATAATGGGGATTAAAAAAAGAAAGAACTATATCTTCCAGCTTATGAGATAAACATTGAGGACATACAGTTTCATCTTGACAGGCACTTAAGTGACGTGGTCCTATTATGTTCCTTCTGCAAGACTTCAAATGCCACAATAAACACCAGCCAATACCACATTTTTATATTTATCACTGCACACATATAAATCAACCACCACCACTATTCATATGCCAGACCCTCAACTTCTAACTTCACCTCATACCATTACAAAAACTTAGAATTTTTATGACACCCCATTCACTAACAGCAGTGTGCTTCCTAAAATCTCATTCTGAGGGTTTAATTTTAAGGGCCACGCCTAGTAACTACTGCCAAATTAGGGAACTTTAGATTATGTGGCAACAGATTATATGGTACTGAAGACTTTGGCTTTTGGAAAGTTGGAGTAGAAGTATTTTTCCCTATTATTCCTGGTAAGTACAACTGAAAATCCTGTACATTATATTTTTTAAATATAAGAAAACACTAAAATGAGGAGAGAATAAGTCAGACAAATCAGGAAGCTTGGAACATGAGGAAAAACCCCACAGTGAGTTCTCTAGATTTTCTTTTTGCCTCATATCCCAGATTTGCAGACAGAGAAAACAGCAATTCAGGAATACCAATAGGTACATATCAAAAAGAAAGCCCCTATAAAATCCTGTTCTCTCTAGCCAAATGATCAGGAAAGGGACAGCATAAGAAGACAGAAAAAGTTTAGACAATAACCATTCTAATCCAGCCAAACACCAGAGAATAAAACCTGTGGTCTCATCTTACCAATGCCTGAATGGGAAGCTGAATGGGAAGCCCTAGCTTCAATCCTTGTGATTCTGTAATGAGTCACTCCATTCTCCATTCTCGTCACTAACTGTACCTTCTCAATGGCAGAGAGAGCTGAGTAGGAAGTTGTGGGGACAGAGCCCCAGAGAGCAGTTTCCAGGCTCTCGGCCTTATGTGGAAAGGTGCTGGCTCGGGTAGTAGATGGCCATCAGCTGTGGATAGTTGGCCGTCAGCTGTAACCATTGAGCCATTGGCCACTAATAAAACTGCCGCGGCTGTGCTGGGGAGTGGAGTTGAGGGAAGTCGAGGAAAGTCGGTCGGTTGGCAGGAAAGCGGACAGCAGGTTGCACGTCGTGTGAATCCAGCCTCCAGTGAGACTACAGTGGTATGACTCCCCTACCTATGGCTCCGTGGGTGTTCCTTTTTGGCCTCACCACATCCTGCGTTCTTATGTGGGGAGCGGGAGCAGAGACCCCGCAGGCCACCCCGCAAGACAGGAGCAGAGGCTTTCATCTCTGTTGGGCCACAGTGTCAATGGAGAACACATAGGCGGTGTAGAATTTCACTTCTATTTTGCAGTAATGAGGCATCCCTTCCCTCCCCACTGAGTGGTATCAGGGGAGACCTAGTAGAAAGTGAGAACTTTTACCACTGCCCATCGTGGTGTCAGTGTAGGCTATGTGGGGTGCAGTAATGATGCCCTCTCGGCCCTCACAACCAGACTGATATTAGTGGAAGACCATGGGGAGCCAGAAACACTGCTCCTACCCAGAAGTAACAAGAGACACCTCCCCACCTTAGGTGTCAACAGATACTAAGTGGGGAGCCTGAATTCGTACCCCCACATGGCAGCAATGAGTCAGTGGGAACAAAAAGTTTATAGGGACCCACAATTTCATATCTTAATATCCCAAATATCTGTGTTTCAACTGAAAATCACTCATCATGACAAGAAAGGAGAAAATGTCAATTTGAATGGAAAGAGACAATTGATAAATGCCAAACACTGAAATAACAGAGATGTTAGAATTACCTGACGAAGATTTTAAAACAGCCATTATTAAAATACTTCAGTGGGCAATAACGAACACTCTTGAAACAAATGAAAAAAAATTAGAAAGTCTCAGAAAAGAAATAGAAGGTGAAAAGCAAATGGAATGTTTAGAACTGAAAAACACACTAAATGAAATTTTAAAACCCTAAAAACAGTGTCAACATTAAAATGGAGGGGATGAAAAAAATCAGTAAATTTGAAATTTAACAGTAGAAATTATCCAATATGAACAATAGGGAAAAAAATAGACTGAAGGGGGAAAATGAACAGATCTAGGAAATTGTGGGACTATATAAAAAAGCTAACATTTATGCCATTAAAGTCCTGGAAGGAAATGAGAAAATGATTGAGGCTAAAAAGTTATGTAACAAAGTAAAGGCTGAACTTTCTCCAAATTTGCCAAAAGACATAAACCTATAGTTTTAAGAAGCCAAGCTAACTCTAATAAAGATAAAACCAAAGATATCTATGCAAGACACATCAGAATCAAATTTCTGCAAACTAAAAGTAAGTGACATTTTACTTATATTGGGAAAAAAAATTTGAAAGGCAATACATTTCTTATCAGCAAGCTTAAAGGCAAAAAGTTACTGTTCCAACATTTTTTCAGTGTTGAAGAAAAGAACTGTCAATATAGAATTATATACCCTGCAAAAATATTTTGAAACAAAACAAAAGGCAAGATGATCTCAAAAGAAGAAAAATTATGAGAACTTGTTGTCAGCAGACATAGTTTGAAAGCATAAACAAGAAAGTTCTCTAAACAGAAAAGAAAAGAGAAAATCTTGGAGAATATGGATAGGAAAAAGTCATGGTAACCACAAAAATATGGGTAAATACAATAGCCTTTTAAACTCCTGCTGCGTTTTCCAAATTATGTGTGAAACTTTGACCAAAAAATTATAACATTACATGATATATTCCTAAACATGTGTAAACGAAATGCTTAAGATAATTACATTGTAAATGGGGGAGGTTAAAAGCTATAAAGTGTGATAAGTGTTGTATACTTCACTCAAACTGGAGCAAAGATTTTACGTACAACTGAATTTAAGTTAGTATTAATCTAAACTACCCAGTTATGAGACAAAATGTTATTTTAAGATCCACAGCAAGCACTAAGAAAACATTTTAAAAAGTAAAATTAATGACATGGAATCAAAATGTTTAACTAACAGGTATTTTTAACACAAAATAAGTCAATAATGGAGAAATGGAGGAGCAAACATGACATAAGACATATAAAAAATAGCAAATTGCAGGAGTAAGTCTTAACTTACACTAAATTACACTAAAGGTAAATGGATTAAGAACCCAAGTTAAAAGAAGCAGAATATGTTCTAAAAAACATGATCCAATTATATACTGTATACAGGAGATACACTTAAGATTCAAAGACAAAAATAAATTAAAAGTAAATGGATAGAACAGAAATATTATTACCACACAAAGAGTATTGAGAAAAAATCTGGAGTAGTTATACCAATATCAGACAAAATACATTTTAACAGAAAAATTATTATTACAGACAAAGAATGCATTATAATGATACAATGGGCAATTTATCAAGAATATGTAACAGTTATGAATACAATAAATGAGAAAGCTCCAAAATATGTGAAGCAAAACTGACAAATTTGAATGCTAAAATAGACAATTCAACAATAATTGTTGTATACTTCAATATCCTATTTGAAATAATGGGTTAAAACACCAAGACAGAAGATCAAGAAAAAGACTCGAATAAAACTATAAACATCTAAACCTAGTATACATCTGTAGAGCACTCCATCTACCAAGAGCACATTACACATTCTTCTCAAGTGCACATGGAACATGCAGATCATATTTTAGTCCACAAAAGAAGTTTCAATACATTTAAAAGGATCTAAATCATGCAAGGTATGATCTCTGTGCACAATAGAATAAAATTAGAAATCATTAACAAAATAAATTTTAAGTAATTCACAAATATGTGGAAACTAAAACATTCCTAAATAATAAATGGGCCAAAGAACATATCACACGGATAATTAGAAATACTGAGAGGTGAAAACAAAAACACAACATTCCAAAATGGATGGGATGTAGCAGAAACAGTGCTTAAAAGATTTATAGCTGCAAACACTTATGTCAAAAAATAAGAAAGATCTAAAATCAATAATCTAACATTCCACCTTAGGAAACTGAACCCAAAGAGCAAACTGAATCCAAAGAGAGGAAAGGAAGGAAATAATCATGATTATGATGGGGGGGAAAATGAAATAAGGCTCAAAGACAAAACTGAACCCAAAGAGAGGAGAAGGAAGAAAATAATCGTGATTATGATGCGGGAAAAAAAATGAAATAAGGAATAAAAGTTAATAGAGGAAATCAACAAAACAAAGAGTTGGTTCTTTGAAAAGATTACTAAAATTAAGAAATCTTTAGCTAGACTGACCAAGAAAAACATTATTAAAATCAGGAATGTAAAAGGGGCCATTACTACCAACTTTAAGAAATAAAAAAGATTATAAGGAAATGATAAACAATTGTATTCCAAGAAATTAAATAACCTAGAGAAAATTGCCAAATTCTTGAAAGACAAAAATTTCCAAATTGACTCAGGAAGAAACAAAAAAATCTGAACAGATTTATAACAAGTAAACAGATTGGGTTAGTAATAATAATTTTTAAATCCCCCAAAGAAAATTCAAGGTCAGATGACTTCACTGGTAAATTCTTCTAAATACCTAAAGAAGAATTAACCCCAATCCTTCAAAAACTCTTCCAAAATACAGAAGAGGAGGAAACACAATCCAGCTTGTTCTATAAAGCAGCATTATCCTGATATCAAAACTAAACAAAGAAAACACAACAATAAAGCTACATACCAATATCCCAATAAATGTAGAATGCAAAAATTCTCAATAAAAAGCTAGCAAACAGAATCCAGAAACTTGAATTCCAGTAACTAATCTCAATAGACACAGAGAAATCCTTTTACAAAATCCAACATTTTTTCATGATAAAAACTCTCAGTGAACTACGGAAAAGAGATCTGCCTTGACCTGACAAAGGACATATATGAAAATTCCAGCTTTTACATGCTCAATGGTGAAAGATTAAAAATTTTCCCCAACAATTAGGAACAGGACAAGACTGTCTGCACTTTCCACTTTCATTCAACATTATATTGAGCATTTTTGCCAACGCTATTAAGCAAGAAAAATATAAAGCATACAGATTAGAAAAGAAGTAAAATTATCTCTATACAGAAATGACATGATCTTATATACAGAAAATTCTAAGGAATCCTCTAAAAAAAACTATTAGAACTAATGAATTAGTTCAGCAAAATTGTAGGATACAAGATCAACCTACAAAATTGGTTGTATTTACAGGCGAGTGTATGGCCCCAGAGAAGGCCTCACCTCCGTGCGCCTGGCGTGTGGGTTGCGAGTCATGGCAGGGCTCCCAGAGCTGGTCATCTTCCACCTGAATTACACGCTCTGGCCATTATGGGTGGACACGGACGTATACCCCATTCCAAAAGAGTCGTGATGGGACTGTATGAGATAGGTGGGACCAGACATCAGACTGTACCCGGAGGTGCCTGAGGTCCTGGAACCATTTCCGAGCCTTGGGGTGTCGGATGCTGCTGTTTCACCAACAGGTGAGATTAAAGGGGCCAACCAACTACTGGAGCTATTTGGCTTTGTCAGATACTTTATTCGTCAGGAAATCCATCCAGGCAGCAAGGTCACACACTGACAGATTGCAGCAGAAGACCAGAGTTCTTTTCTCCCTGATGATCTTCTTTGATGATGATGAGAAGCAGAATATTGTAGACGTCAGCAAACTGGGTGCTACCTGCATTCATGTCCAGATTGGCATGAGTCTTCAAACCCTAACTCAGGGGTAGAGACATTTGCAAAGGCCTACGGTAGGCCCTGAGATCCAGTCCTGTGTATGTGCCTCATTTAAGGCATAAAAATGAAAGAAATCAGGAGGGCATTGTCAGATGTGTTTGTAAATTATTAAAGTGTATTTGTGTGTGACATAAAAAAAGGTTAGTTGTATATCTATACCCTAGCAGTGAACATTCTGAGAATGAAATTAAGAAAATGATTCAGTATACAAAGCAGCAAAAGAATAAAATGCTGAGGTAATGCTAAGAAATAAATTTAAGAAGAAAAGCACAAGAATTCAACATTGAAAACTATAAAAATTATTGAAATGAATTAAATAATACCTAGATAAATAGGAAGACATTCTTTTTTCATGGATTAGAAAATGTAATATTGTTAAGATGGCAACACCTCCAAACTGATACACAAATTCAATAAAATTGCTATAAAAATCCCTGTTGTCTAATGTGCAGAAATAGTTAAAAGCTAATACTTAAATTCATATGGAAATTTAAGGGACCCAGAGTAGCCAAAACAATCTTGAAAGAAAGTAAAAAGTTAGAGGACTCACATATCTCAATTTCAAAACTTATTACAAACTATGGTAATCAAGAGTGTGAGATATTGCCATTACGATAGACAAGTAGATCAATGGAATAGGATTGAGAGTCCATACCTGAACACATACATTTATGCAATAAATGTAATAAGCCCAGGCATTTACGGACAATTGATTTTCAGCAAGAATTCCAAAACAATTCAGTGGAGAAAGAAGTGTTTTGTTTTTCAACAAATGGTGCTGGTGCAGCTGGATGTTCACATACAGAAGTATGAAGTTAGACGTTTTTTTTACACCATGTACAAAAGTTAACTCAAATGAAAAAAAAAACAACACTAAATGTAAAGTTAAAACTAAAATTACCTCTTTGAAGAAAGCAGAGGAAATCTTTGAGATGTTGGATTAAGTTTTGTTTTTCTTCGATATGACATCTGAAACACATACAACCTAACAAAACATAAATAAATTGGAATTTATCAAAAATTTTTTAAAAACTTTCATTCTATAAAGGACACTATCAAGAAAGTGATATAAAAAAATTCTCAGAAAATTAGGGATAGAGGTAACTTCCTCAATTTAACAAATATCTACAAAAAAATCCACAGGTATCATTATACTTAATGATGAAATATTAAATGCTTTCCCTGTCATGTGTCACAAGATAACAATGTTAAGTCCCACGATTATTATTCAACATAATACAAACAGTTTCAGCCTGAAAAATGTGCAATAAAATTAAATAAAAAGCAGCAGATTATAATGGAACAAGTAAAGAGTCCATATTTGCAGATGATATAATTTTGTATGTATGAAATCACTCAGAATCTACAAAAAAAATTAGAAATAATAAGTGAGTTCAACAAAGTTACAGCATTTAAGATAAACCTTCAAAAGTCAATCAGATTTTTATATACTAGCAAAGAACACATGAATACCAAAACTAAAATTAAAATAACGTTTATAATCACTCAAGACAATGTGAAATACTTAGGAGTAAGTCTAACAAAATATATACAGGACTTGTATGCTAAAAAATGACAAAACCCAATGAAAGAAATAAAAAATCTAAATAAATAGAGAGACATACTATGTTTGTGGTCCGAAGGGTTAGGAGACTCAACATAGCAACAATGTCAATCCTCCTCCAAATTGATATTTAGGTTTAAAGCAATTCTTTTTCAAATCTCAGACATATTTTTTTTTAATTTGAACATATTTTAATGAAAAAGTTAAATTCAATGTAAAAAAATTAAAATTATTTTTCAGGTTTCCAAAGAAATTATTGTAAATTTCTCAAAATTGTGTGTTAAAACTAAAAGGCAAAATATAAACTAATACCAAAATTTTCATAAAAATTCTTTTTTTTAATTTAAAGTTTATCGGGGTGACAATTGTTAGTTACATAGCTTTCAGGTGTACAATTCTGTATTACATCATCTATAAATCCCATTTTGTGTTCACTACCCAGAGTCAGTTCTCCTTCCATCACCATATATTTGATCCCTTTTATCCTCATCTACCACCCCTTCCCCCCCTTGTTTGTCTTGTTCTTTTGTTGTTTTTGGTTCATGTAAAACATATCAGTGAAATCATATGGTTCTCTGCTTTTTCTGTCTGACTTATTTCGCTCAGCATTACAATCTCAAGATCCATCCATGTTGTCACAAATGGTCCTATTTCATTTTTTCTTACTGCCGAATGTGTATATATACCACAACTTCTTCATCCATTCATCTGTGGAAGGACATTTTGGTTGTTTCCGTGTCCTTGGTCATTGTAAATAAAGTGCAACGAACATTGGAGCGCAAGTATCTTTATGGCTAAATGTTTTCAGATTTTTTGGGTAGATACCCAGGAAAGGGATTGCTGGGTCATATGGTAATTCTATTCGTAATTGTTGAAGAACCTCCACACTGCCTTCCATAGCGGCTGCACCAGTCTGCATTCCCACCAACAGTGTATGAGGGTCCCTTTTTCTCCACAGCCTCTCCAACACTTGTTACTATTTGTCTTGTTGATGATAGCCATTCTAACTGGGTGAGGTGACATCTCATTGTGGTTTTTATTTGTATTTCTCTGATGATTAGTGATGTTGAGCATTTTTTCATATGTCTATTTGCCATTTGTATGTCGTCTTTGGAGAAATGTCTCTTCATGTTCTCTGCATATGTTTTAATTGGGTTATTTTTTTGTTGTTGAGTTGCATGAGTTCCTTGTATATTTTGGATATTAGCACCTTATCGGAGGCACTGTTTGCAAAAATCTTCTCCTATTCAGTTAGTTGCCTCTTTATTTTGTCGATGGTTTCTTTTTCTGTGCAGAAGCTTTTAAGTTTGAAATAGTCCCATTCATTTATTTTAGCTTTTACTTTCCTTGCCTTTGGAGTCACATTCATAAAATGCTCTTTGAACCCAAGGTCCGTAAGTTTAGTACCTATGTTTTCTTCTATGCAATTTATTGTTTCAGGTCAGACAGATTTTTAAAAATAAATATGACAGGATTATTCTAAGAGTTATATGGAGGAGGAAAAGAAGTAGAAAAACTAAAACAATTTTGAACGAAAAAAAAAAGAAGAAACTAGGAAAGTAAGAGAAATCACTCTACCATATTTTGAGACATATTATATAACCATAGTAAACAAGAGTGCGTGGTATTGGTGGAGGGTAAGAAACACAGATTAACGGAACAAAAATGAGAGTCCAGAAATAGAGTCCCACATTTTGACCAAAGTCCAAAAGGAATTCAATGAAAAGATACTCTTTTCAACAAATGGTGCTGGAACAATTGGACATATATGGTCAAAAAGAGTTTAAAATTTTAAAAATGGCATTGGCCTAAGACTTACACTTTACACAAAAATCAAATTACAATGAATTACTAACCATAGTGTAAAATATAAAGCTATAAAGCTTTATAAAAATAGGAGAAAATCTTTAAGATATGCTAGATTTATCAGTAAAAATATTACCACCATTATGGAAAACTGTATGGTGGTACCTCAAAAAATTGAAAATGGAACTACTTTATGACCTAGCAATTCCATTCCTGAGTATCTATCCAAAGAAATCCAAAACACTAATTTAAAACAATATATGTGCTCCTATGTTTATTGTAGTGCTATTCACAATAGCCAAGATATGGAAACAACAGAAATGCCCATCGATAGACGATAGGATAAAGAAACTATGGTATATTTCTACAATGGAGTATTACATGGCCATAAAGAAGAATGAAATATTGCAACCACATGGATGGACCTAGAGAATATTATGATAAGTGAAATAAGTCAGATGGAGAAAGACAAATACCATATGATCTCACTTCTATGTGGAATCTAAAGAACAGAATAAATGAACAAGCAAAACAGAAACAGACTCAGAGATGCAGGGAAAATAAAAACTGAGGGTTGCTAGATGGGAGGGAGGTGGGGATGGGGGAGAAGGTAAAAGGATTAGAAAATACAAATTAGTAGTCACATAGTCACAATATAGCCACTGGGATATGAAATACAGTTTGGGGAATATAATCAATAATGTTGTAAAGATTTTGTAGGGGATCAGGTGGGCACTTGTCTTATTAGGAAGACCACTTCATGGCCTGTGTAGATGTCTGACCACTGTGCTGTACACCTGAAGCTGAAGCTGAAGCTGAATAATATTGAATGTCAACTATTATATATATATATATATATATATATATATATATATATATATATATAGTAATGGGATGTAGAGTACAGCATAGAGAATAGAGTCAATGAAATTGTAACAGCTGTATACGATATCAGAGGGGTAGGTGATTGGGGGAGGGGATTATCACTTTGTGAGGGGTATAAATATCTATTACATTGTTTTGTACAACTGAAACTAATTTTTTAAAAAAGACATAGGGCTGGATTTGATACCAAAATCACAATCCATAAAGGAAAATTGATGTTAGACTTTATCAAAATTTAAAGCTTTTGCTATGCAAAGGGCCCTGTTAAGAAAATGAAAAAATAAGCTCCTGACTAAGAGAAAATATTGGCAAACCATATATCCAATAAAGGACTAGTATCTAGTATATATAAAGAACTCTCAAAACTCAAAATAACAATCCAATTAGAAAATGGGCAAAACACATGAGATATTTCACTGAAAATAACCTACAGGTGACAAATAAGCACATGGAAAGATGTTCAACTTCATTACGTATCCATTAGGGAAATGCAAAGCAAAACCACAAAAAGATACCACTATGCACTGATTAGAATGACTAAAATTAAAAATAATGACAACAAATGTTGATGAGGATGGGAATGTAAACTGTTGTAGGCCCTCTGGAAAACAGTTTGGCATTTTCTCAATAAACTAGGCATGCCACTACCACACAATCCAAAATTGCATTCCTGGGCATTTATGCCATAGAAATGAAGACTTATATTGACTCAAAAACCTGCACACAAAGTCCATGGCAACTTTATCATAATAGCTCTACACTGGAAACAACATAAATGTTCTTCAATAGATGAATGGTTAGACCAACTGTGGCACTTCCATACCATGGGATGGTATACAACAATAAAAAGGAACAAACTACTGATTTACTGAACAATATGAGTGAATCTTCAGAGAATATGACCAGTAAAAAACATCAATCCAAATAGGTTACATATTCTTTAATTTCATTTATGTAACTTTCTTGGAATGATAGAATTATAGATATAGAGGACAGATTAGTGATCACCAGTGGAAGGGGAGGAAAACAGTAGAGAAGCAGGTACACTTATAAAACGGTGACATATTTATTCTTGGGGTGATGGAATTGATCCATATCTTGACTGTATCAATGTCTTAGTTGTGATGCTGTACTGCAGTTTTGCCTGATGCTATTATTGGAGGAAACTGAATAAAGGATACAAGTGTCTGACAATTAAGTTCGTGAATTTGCCACCATGCACTTACATAGGCAGCACTGTACAAACAGCTTGGTAAGGTTTCATAACCTTGGTATATCAGTGGCTCACAGCTGTATTTGTGTCTATATGTGGTGGTGTCTTGCTAAGTGGCATTCATTATTGTTGTTGCGTGTTTTTGTGTGCCATTGTGAGAATGTCTGAGCTTGAATTAGAGCAATGAACAAACATTAAATTTCTTGTTAAACTTGGCAAGAGTGGAAGTGAAATCAGGGACATGTTAGTCCAAGTTTATGGAGATAATGCCATAAAGAAAATGGAAGTGTACAAATGGATTAAACATTTTTCTGAAGGGAGAGAATGGGTCACTGATGAAGAGAGGTCATGGCAGCCAGTAATGAGCAGAACTGATGAAAACATTGCAAAAATTTATCAAATTGTGCATCAAAATCGTCAGATGATTGTGAGAAGCATAGCAGATCAAGTACACATTGATAGAGAAACAGTTAGCAAAATCTTAACAGAAAATTTTGGCATGAGAAAGGTGTGTGCAAAAATACCCCGAAGGAGGTCACTAATGAACAGAAGCAAAGGAGAGTCAAAGTTTGCCAAGATCTTTGGAGAGGCAAGACAATATTTTGGGCTGTGTTATCACTGGTGATGAAACATGGGTGCACCAATATGACCCTGAAACAAAGAGTCAAGTTACACAATGGAAGTCAGCCAATTATGCATGACCAAAAAAGTTCTGTCAGTCTAAATCAAGAGTCAAAACAATGTTGCTAACCTTTTTTGATATCAGAAGGATTATTCATTATGAATTTGTACCAGCTGGACAATTAACCAAGTTTACTATTTGGAAGTGCTGAAAAGACTGCATGAAAAATTAGATGACCTAAATTTTTCACCAACAGTTCATGGCTCTTACATCATGACAATGCACCAGCTCACACGGCACTGTCTGTGAGGGCGTTTTTAGCCAGTCAACAAATAACTGTATTGGAACACCCTCCGTACCCACCTGATCTGGCCCCCAATGATTTCTTTCTTTACTCAAAGATAAAGGAAATATTAAAAAGAAGACATTTTGATGATATTCAGGACATCAAGGGTAATACAATGACAGCTCCGATGGCCATTCCAGAAAAAGAGTTCCAAAACTGCTTTGAAGGGTGGAGTATGCACTGACGTCAGTGCATAGCTTCCCAAGGGGAGTACTTCAAAAGTGACCATAGTGCTATTCAGCAATGAGGTATGCAGCACCTTTTCTAGGCTGAGTTCATTAACGTACTTGTCAGACCTCGTATGTGGGCAGATATAATAATTTTTGACAAAAGAGGCAGAAACACAAAATGGAGAAAAGAAAACCTCAATAAATGGTCCTGGGAATATTGGAAAGCCATGTGCAAAAGAATGAAGCTAGACTGCTGTTACCATATACCAAAATTAACTCAAAATGGATTAAAGATCTAAATAAAAGACCTGAAATAATAAATTGCATGGAAGAAAGCATGGTTACTAAACTTATGGACTTTGGGTTTAGAGAGTATTTTATGAATTTGACTATAATAAAATAAAAGCAAAAATAAATGGGACGGGGTGGTAGATGAGGGTAAAGGGGATAAAATATATGGTGATGGAGGAGAACTGACTCTGGATGGTGAACACACAATGTGATTTATAGATGATGTAATACAGAATTGTACACCTGAAATCTATGGAACTTTACTAACAATTGTCACCCCAATAAACTTTAATTAAAAAAAAATTTAAAAATTTAAAAAAATGGGACTATGTCAAACTAGAAATCATCTGCATAGGAACAGTAATCATCAACAAAACAAAGAGGCAACCACCCGAATGGGAGAAGACATTTGCAGACAACACCTCTGATAAGGGGATAATATAAAAAATATATAAAGAATTAATACAACTCAACAAAAACAACAACAAAAAATCCAATTAAAAAATGGTCAGAGGACCTGAACAGACACTCAAGAGATACAGGGTAATACAACGACAGCTCTGATGGCCATTCCAGAAAAAGAGTTACTTTGGAGGGTGGACTAGGTGCTGGTGCCGAAGCATAGCTTCACAAGGGGAGTACTTTGAAGGTGACCAACCGTAGTGGTATTCAGCGTAGTGGTACTCAATCATTGAGGTATGATTGAGGTATGTAGGACTTTTTCTAGGATGACTTCGCAAACTTAATTGTCAGACCTTGTATGTCTCTGCATTATTTCCTTGAAGTGTATATGAACCTAAAATTACCCCAAAATAAAAAGTCAAATTAAAACAAAAACAGATTATGTGGTACCACTTTACTGGGGTAATTGTACAAGTACAATTATGGAACTGTAATACCTGGGAAGTACAAGTATGGAATTAGCAAAGGAGGAGGAGCCAAGCCAAAGGTCATGTGAAATACCACATCTCAAAACTGCATCTCAGTACCCAGAGAAGGAAAATTTGCTTACTCTTTCCCTTTCTTTCTCCCATTGTTCCTTAATCCCAGGAGGACTTAACCTCTCAGCACTGCTGGAATGGGTCACATCCTGGAAAAACCTGGGCCTGTGTTTGTCTTCTATCCCCAAATAATCTAGAACATAAACATCCTGAAGTGCATGTGTGCTCACTTAGACTAGAAGATAAATTAGAAGGTGGGAAACCATACTCATATTACTCTGTGTCCACACACACCAAGAATAAAAAGGGAATGGGCATTATATACAAGATGCTTGTTAGTCATCATTGCACACATTTTTGTATTTCATACTCAAAACAACTGGATGTGGTTTCTTTTTTTTATTTCTTTTTTTAATTTATTGGGGTGACAATTGTTAGTAAAACTACATAGATTTCAGGTGTACAATTCTGTATCACATCATCTATAAATTACATTGTAACCACCCAGAGTCAGTTCTCCTTCCATCACCGTATATTTGATCCCCCTTACCCTCATCTCCCACCCCACAACCCCTTACCCTCTGGTAACCACTAAATTACGTTCCCCAGATTAATTTTCAAAACCCCGTGGCCATCTTGTGGTTACTGATTGTTTTCTAATCCCCTCACCTGCCCCCTTACCCCCACCCCCCCGCCCATCTAGCAACCTTTTTTCCTCTTTGTCTCCAAAACTGTTTCTGATTAGCTCATTCACTTATTCTTTTCTTTAGATTCCGCATATAAGTGAGATCATATGGTACTTATCTTTCTCTGACTTATTTCACTTAACATAATGTTCTCTAGGTCCATCCATGTTGTTGCAAATGGTAAGATTTCTTCTTTATGGCTGCGTAATACTCCATTGTATAAATGTACCACAGTTTCTTAATCCAGTCATCTACCGATGGGCATTTCGGTTATTTCCATGTCTTAGCTATTGTGTATAGTGCTGCAATAAACATAGGAGTGCATAAAGATTTCTGAATTGGAGTTTTGGATTTCTCCGGATAGATAACTAGGAGTGGAATTACTGTATCATAGGGTAGTTCCATTTTCAGATTTTTGAGATACCTCCATACTGTTTTCCATAGTGGCTGCACCAATCTGCAGTCCCACCAACAGTGCACAAGCGTTCCCTTTTCTCCACATCCGCGCCAGCACTTGTTGTTTGTTGATTTATTGATGATAGCCATTTTGACTGGGGTGAGGTGGTATCTCATTGTGGTTTTTATTTGCATTACTCTGATGGTTAGTGAGGTTGAGCATTTCTTCATATGTCTGTTTGCCATCTGTATGTCCTTTTTAGAAAAATGTCTCTTCAAGTCCTCTGCCCATTTTTTAATTGGGTCGTTTGTTTTTTTGGAGTTGAATTCAGTGAGTTTTTTATAGATTTGTGATATATCATTGGCAAATAAATTTTCCCATTCAGTAGGATCCCTTTTTGTTTTATTGATGGTTTCCTTTGCTGTGAAAAAACTTTTTAGTTTGATATAATCCCACATGTTTATTTTTTCTCTTACTTCCCTCGCGCGAGGGGATATATCAGTAAAATCTTACTCCGGGTAATGTCTGTGAAGTTTCTTCCTATATTTTCTTCTAGGTATTTTATGGTTTCAGATCTTACATTTAAGTCTAAGCCATTTTGAATTTATTTTTGTATATGGTATAAGGTGGTGGTCCAGCTTCATTTTTTTGCATGTGTCTGTCCAGGTTTCCCAGCACCATTTATTGAATAGACTGTCTTTACCCCATCGTACATTCTTGCTTCCATTGTCGTAGATTAAATGGCCATATAGGCATGGATTTATTTCTGGACTCTCTATTCTGTTCCATTGATCTATGTGTCTGTTTTTATGCCAGTACCATGCTGTTTTGATTACTGAAGCCTTGTAGTATAATTTGAAGTCAGGTATTGTTATACCTCCCACTTTGTTCTTATTTCTCAAGATTGCTGAAGCTATACGGGGTCTTTTATAGTCCCATATAAATTTTAGGATTATATGTTGTATTTCTGTGAAAAACGTCGTTGGTAGTTTGATAGGAATTGCGTTGAATATGTATATTGCCTTAAGCAGTATGGACATTTTAACTATATTAATTCTTCCTATCCATGAACATGACATGTGTTTCCATCTATTTATATCTTCTTTCATTCCTTTCTTCAGTGTCTTATAATTTTCTGAGTACAGATCTTTTACTTCTTTGGTTAAATTTATTCCCAGGTATTTTATAGACTTAGGAGCAATTGTAAATGGGATTGTTTTTTTAATTTTTCCTGATGTTTTATTATTGGTATATACAAATGCAACTGATTTCTGAATATTAATTTTGTATCCTGCTACTTTACTAAATTCATCTATCAGCTCTAATAGCTTCTTGGTGGAGTCTTTAGGGTTCTCTATATATAGTATCATATCATCTGCATATAATGATAATTTTACTTCCACCTTACCAATTTGGATGCCTTTTATTTCTTTTTCTTGTCTGATTGCTGTGCCTAGAACTTCCAGCACTGTGTTGAATAGAAGCAGAGATAGTGGGCAAGCTTGCCTTGTTTCTGATCTTAGGGGGAATGGTTTTAGCTTTTCCCCATTGAGTATGATGTTAACTGTGGGTTTGTCATATATGGCCTTTATTATGTTGAGATATGATCCCTCTATTCCCACTTTCTGAAGGGTTTTTATCATAAATGGCTGTTGGATTTTATCAAATGCTTTTTCTGCATCTAATGATATGATCATGTGATTTTTATTTTTCATTTTGTTAATGTGGTGTATCACATTAATTGATTTGCGAATGTTGAACCACCCTTGCATACCAGGGATGAATCCCACTTGATCATGGTGTATGATCTTTTTAATGTATTGCTGAATTCTGTTCGCTAATATTTTGCTGAGAATTTTTGCATCCATGTTCATTAGAGATAACGGACTGTAGTTTTCTTTTTTTGTGGTGTCTTTGTCTGATTTTGGGATCAGGGTGATAGTGGCTTCGTAAAAAGTATTTGGGAGTCTTCCCTCCTTCTGGATTATTTGGAAGAGCTTGAGGAGAATAGGTGATAATTCTTTTTTGAACGTTTTGTAAAATTCACCTGTAAAGCCATCTGGTCCAGGGCTTTTGTTTGTTGGGAGATTGTTGATTACTGATTCAATTTCCCTGGTGGTAATCAGACTATTCAGGTTTTCTGTTTCTTCTTGAGTTAGCCTTGGAAGGTTGTACGCCTCTAGAAAATTGTCCATTTCTTCCAGATTGTCAAATTTGTTGGCATATAGTTGCTCATAGTTATTTCTTAAAACTTTTTATATTTCTGCAGTGTCCGTTGTCACTTCTCCTCTTTCACTTATGATTTTATTAATTTGGGTCCTCTCTCTCTTTTTTTTAATGAGTCTGGCTAAAGGTTTGTCAATTTTGTTTATCTTCTCTAAGAACCAACTCTTGGATTCATTGATCTTTTGTATTGTTTTTCTGGTTTCTATTTCATTTATTTCTGCTCTGATCTTTATTATCTCCTTCCTTGTGCTTCCTTTGGGCTTATTTTGCTGTTCTTTTTCCAGATCCCTTAAGTGTGAAGATAAACTGCTGATTAGTGATGTTTCTTGTTTCTTTAGGTAGGCCTGCAAAGCTATGAATTTCCCTCTTAGGACTGCTTTCGCGGCATCCCATAGATTTTGGGTCGTCGTGTTTTCATTTTCGTTTGTCTCGAGATATCTTTTGATTTCTTCCTTGATCTCCTGCTTGACCCATTCATTATTTAGTAATAAGTTATTCAGCCTCCATGAATTGGTGTGTCTTCCAGTTTTTTTCCTGTAGTTCATTTCTAATTTCATAGCATTGTGATCAGAGAAGACAATTGGTATGATTTCAATTTTCTTAAATTTATCAAGACTTGTTTTGTGGCCTAACATATGGTCTATCTTGGAAAATGTTCCATGTGCGCTTGAGAAAAAGGTGTATTTTGCAGCATTGGGGTGAAATGTTCTGAAAATATCGATTAAATCCAAGTGGTTCAATGTATCATTTAAGGCTGTTGTTTCCATATTGATTTTCTGTCTGGAAGACCTGTCCTTTGTTGTCAGGGGTGTGCTGAAGTCCCCTACTATGATAGTGTTACTGTTGATCTCTGTCTTTATGTCAGTCAGTACCTGTTTTATATATTTAGGTGCTCCTATGTAGGGTGCATAGATGTTTACTAGGATTATGTCCTCTTGTCGGATCGATCCCTTTATTATTATATAGTGCCCATATTTATCTTTTAATATGTTCTTCATTTTAAAGTCTATTTTGTCAGATATAAGTATTGCAACTGCAGCTTTTTTCTCGTTTCCATTTGCATGAAATATCTTACTCCAACCCTTCACTTTCAGCCTGTGTGTGTCTTTTATTCTGAGGTGAATCTCTTGTATACAGCATATACAAGGGTCTTGCTTTCTTATCCAGTCAGCCACCCTATGTCTCTTGATTGGAGCATTTAATCCATTTACATTTAAAGTGATTATTGATAGGTACATAGTTATTGCCATTTTAAAATTTGTAGTTAGGTTGTTTTGATCTTTCTTCTATTTACAGAAGTCCTTTTAGTATTTCTTGCAATGCTGTCTTGGTGGTAATAAATTCCTTTAGCTTATTTTTTCTGGAAAGCTCTTTATCTCTCCATCAACTTTAAATGATAGCCTTGCTGGATAAAGCAATCTAGGTTGTAGGCCTTTGTTTTCCATCACTTTGAGTATCTCCTGCCACTCCCTCCTGGCCTTCAATATTTCTGTAGAGAAGTCATTTGATAGTCTTATGGGAGTTCCCTTGTATGTAACCCTCTGTCTTTCTCTTGCTGCTTTTAGGATTCTCTCTTTGTCTTTAAGCTTTGCCATTTTAACTATAATGTGTCTTGGTGTGGACCTGTTTGGGTTTATCCTGGTTGGAACTCTCTGCACTTCCTGGGCTTGTATGTTGGTTTCCTTCATCAGGTTGGGGAAGTTTTCGGACGTTATTACTTCAAATATGTTCTCAATCCCTTGCTTCCTCTCTTCACACTCTGGTATTCCTATGATGCGCGTGTTGTTGCGCTTGATGTTATCCCAGAGGTCTCTTAAGCCATCCTCATTGTTTTTTATTCTTTTTTCTTTCTGTTGTTCCATTTGGGTGATCTCTGCTACCTTGTCTTCTAAGTTGCTGATTCGATCTTCTGCTTCATCTAACCTGCTGGTAATTCCTTCAAGTGAGTTCTTAATTTCAGTAATTGTGTTCTTTAGTTCTAACTGGTTTTTCGTTATGATTTCTACATCCTTCTTTATGTCTTCTCTAAGCTCCTTAAACATTCTTATCACCAGTGTTCTGAACTCTGTCTCTGAAAGATTGGTTACGTCTGCTTCATTTGGTTCCAGTTGTAGAGGTTTCTTCTGTTCTTTTATTTGGGATGTGTATCTTTGTTTCCCCATTCTGGCTGACTCTCTGTGTTTGCTTTGATGTATTAGGTAGATCCCCTAGAGTTCTTAGTTCTTGCTAGGTTATCTTATGTAGTATGTGTCCTTTATATTTGAATTGCACTACTTCCTTCTTCTCTGCATGTGCTCCAAAGGTGACTCTTGTGTTGTGTATATTGTCCTGTTCAAGAGGATCTTTAATTGCTTTTTGCTTGTGAGTAGGTGGGGTTAACTCCTAGGCTGACTCGTTGTGAGACTTGGCTCTGCCCACAGCAGGGTGTTCTGCTGCGTGAGGGTTGACGACTTAAATGTGGTTTGGCCTCTATGGGCTCTAGTGCCTGCAGAGAATTCCCTCTGGGTATGTGACTTGTAGGTCAAACCCAGTAGTACTCTGGTTTGGTCTGGAGTTGGCCTTGGATATGTTGAATCTTGTGCCTTTTAAACTTGTCCCTGGTAGGGCAGTTTTAGAACAAAGCAAGTCACTAAGCACAACAACAACAACAACAACAACAAAGAAAAAAATAAAATACATTCACATGTAAAAACACCCGATAACCCCCACTCGACACAGGCAAAAATATCAAAGATATAAAGATAAAGCAAAACAAAACAAAACAAAGCAAAACAAAAAGCAGCGCCAGTCTTGGCTTAAGCCCAGCAAGTAATGTCCAGGTTGTCCTCTGCTGTACCAAAGAGCCCCCTGCTTATTGGGCAGGCAGAGCCAGTCTCCTGGTGCCCAGAGTGACTTTGGGACTCTAGATTTAAATGCGTGGGCCTGAGGTGTCTGGGTGATAGTTTTTACAAAGTCAGTGCAGTTTCTGCCCTTGCCGGCACATATGCACACTGAGAGTAGCACCACCAGCCCCGTGTCCAGTACTCCTGAGTCTTAGGGCACTTCTTCAGTGTGTGTGTGTGTATGGGGGGATGCGGGCGGGAGATTTCTGAGCTGCTGAAAGCCCAGAGCTGCGTCTGCCTTACTGCTGATCCCTGGGAGTGTCTCTGCAGTTGCACTTGCCCCGCCCTAGGCAGGCCAGAAAGGGTGAGGGCTGCGGATGGAGGGGTCTTCTCTCTCCCAGCCCAGCCGCGCGTCACCCTCTTCCCGCAGGCCAGAAAAGGTGGTGGCTGGGGGTAGAGGAGTCTCTTCTCTCCTAGCCCAGCCAAAATCACACTCTTCCCAGCCTCTTCCCTGGGTCAGGGCTGCCTGTCAGTCTTCCCAGAGCCTGAGCACTAAAGCTCCTCTGTAATCTGACACTACTCCTCAGTTCAGGGTCCAGTTTAAATCTCTGGAAGGGCGGAGGTAGGATTGGAAGGGGGGGGTCCAGGTATGGAGTCTTTGTTCTTTGTCCGCCCTAGGGCCCACTAACCGCCCTCCCAGCCGGAGAAATCAGCCGTGGGACGCAGGGAAAGAGCCCACCTCCTGGTCTCTGTGCTCTCCATTCTGCCCTGGGATCCCGTGCGTGCCCGGAACTGTGGGTGCCACCGCGGTTTTCGCCGCCATGGGCCCCTGCGTTTTCACTCCGCTCCCTTCCTTCCTTCCTTCCCCTGTTCGCCCAATCAGCGCACCTTCAAGTAATCCTTCCAGGAGTCTCTTAGCTGTTCTGTGTGATGAGCAATGAGTTCTTTGATGGGTTATAGGTCCCGTTTGTAATAAGATCCGGAGGAGAACTCAGAAAGTGCGCCCCGCTGCCGCCATTCCTATGACATCCTCCTGGATGTGGTTTCTTTTAATTTTGTAAAAGTGCAACATGCCCAGGATGATACCGTTTGGAACATTACATCGCTGAGTACAGAGATCTGCAGTGTATGGTAAGTATTCTGTTTCCCTTCCTCTTCCTCCTCTCCCTCTCTCATACACATGCACACTGCTCAACAGCATTATGATTTGTGAGTACTAAAACCTTTGCCAAATTACCTAATCTTTTTATAACTGGCCCATGTTCTAACAAGTTGTTTAGGTTTCTGAGCCTTTTCTGGATTGTCTTCAAAGAATCAAAGATCACTAGCAAAAGCATAGACTGCCGGAGTCAGGCAGTAGTGTAGGGTCTTAGAATCTGGAAGATAGGAAAGAAATTGCCCTCTGAATGGTGAGATGGGTTGGAGGTGGGATGTCTCACTGAAGGGACCTGTACAGGGGGCATAGGTGGGGGACAGTTAAGGAAAGGGGTAGGAACGTATCTATAGTATGAGGCCAAGAACAAACCCATCTTTGTAAAGTGTTGGTTTCAGAACATGCGGAGAACAACTCTGTTTTTGGTTTTATTTTTCACATTTTATACTAGGTAGACTTGCTGTGGCCAGAGGGAAAACTATAAAACACTTACATCAGCTCACTATCATCTTAACTCTTAGCTTTCTTTGCCTTATTCTCTATAAATATCTCTCATCTCATAGAGGCCTCTTAATAAACATTCATTCCACTTCCCTCCTTCCCTCTCCTTTTCTCTCCCCTCACCCCCACTGTCTCTCTCAGCACTACCCTGCCTTCCTGTCTCTTCCCTGGAAACTGGGACCTGAGGTTCACAGGTTGAAAAGGAATCTCTCAGGGAAACCGGCCTCAAGGAGGAATCCCAGTCTCATGAGCTGCCTTACTCCCAGCCCTTGTTTCCTGTGGTCCCAGCTTCCCACCTGGCCCAGGATCTGAGGCCATCACAGTGGCCCTGCATCTCCCCTGGGCTGGCCTGAGCCGGCAGCATCAGGACAGTGAGCTGCCAGGGCTCTCTCTCTGCCCACAGTCGTCTCTGATGAATCAGAGCTGCACCAGGCAGCGGGGGGCACTCAGGTCAGAATCACATCTGTGGTGCCTCGGTGGTCCTGGGTTGTAGCATTCCTGCAAGGACCCTCACACCCCTGTCCACAAGCTTGAGACTTGTCAGTGCTCGGGGATTGCTCATCCAACACAGTGAGGGTTGTTAGACAGAGCAGGACTGAAAGCTTCATTTGTAAAGAATGAGGCAAGTTTGCGTAGCTTCATGCATGGTCTTTAATTAGAAAAATTAGTCTTAGCCACACAACAAAGTAAAATTGATGATTCAGTAACAGTTAATTGTTTGTAAGAAACAACAGATGCCCTTACAATGAAGATATATGAATATTTCACTGTGGGCATTTTTTTAAAGCCCATTTAACAAACTGAATAATGCATTATAATGATCATGCTGATCTTTCTAAATATGTTTTGGAGTTTATAATAAAACAATTTCCTTTGAGGATGCCAAGGAGGGTTAGTTAATTGGTGAAGTTAAAACAGGAGTGGGTGCTGGCGCTTTTCACATACCCACCACCAGTGGCCCCAGTTGAAACAGAGGAAAAGCCTCAGGAGTGTGGAGGATTAGAGAGGGCTCTCAGTCAGATGGACAGAGGCTATGGAAACAAACCCTGTGTGCTGACAAACATACATAAGATGGAAAATGGGTGATCTGAGGTGGGGGAGGACCAGCTTTTCCCTAACCCCAGGAAAAGATTAGTGGCACAGACTGCAGAAGAGACTGCCTGAGATCCCAAGGAAAAGATCCCATGCCAGTTCCTGCCAGGCTCAGGCCCAGCTGACCAGGGAGGTCTCTAACCAGGACTTTTCTGGTAAAGGCAGGGGGAATGAGAAGGAGAAGGTGTCTCAGATGTTTTGCTTCAGGCCCTGGTGAAGTAACTAGACTTGCCCACCTGACATGAACTAGACAACCGGGCAACATAAGCAAAACAACCCTTTGCAGACAATGGAAAAGAGGATAAGGAGATCATTGAGCCATGCCCAGATCTCCCAAGCCAGAACCTACTGGGGTGATCTGGGGAAGTTTGCATTGTCTAGCCAGGGTGTCCAGTGGGGACGCCTCCCTAGATGAGTGGCCAGGCCACTTGAGAATGACTTGTCCTAGTTACTCTGCTGGTCTCTGTGGTCAATTCTCCCAGGTGCAAGCTCATTATGGATGTCACTTGATCCAAAAGCTTTACTAATTCTGTTAACTTTGTGGTGACCTAATTGTAGCTAATTAAAATTGGGTGTTTAGTTCTGGTCATTTTATAGATTAAAATTAGATCCCATCACTCTCCAAAACTTCCCCATTCTTTTAAATATATATCAAAATCCTTATCATGCCTATAATGCTAGTGCCGCAGGCCTAGGTCTTCTGCTGGTTGGTCCTGCATCTGATGCCCCTCTGCTGAGAGGGTGGCTGCAGCAGGCCCAGTCCGTTGGCCAGGCCTGTCTCTGGATTCCACGCCTGTGGTGGAATCTGAATTCACAACAGGTCAAACGTGGCTCCTCGGGGCTCCTTTGGTTCATTTCTCACCAGAGCTGAAGACAGTTGGCGAAACACTCTTGGCATCAAAACCTGGAGATTCTTGAAGGAAGATATTAAGTTGGCTCAGATTTCCTATTTCTAGGCCAAGATACCAGACTTGCATAGCTAAGAACTCTTTAATTTATGTGGAACTGCTTCTTGACAGTGAAAGATACATTTTTAGTTTCATAGCTGGAAGCTATGATTCACAGAGATGCGGGGAGGGAGGAGGCGGCTTGGCCCCGAGCTGTATTCCATACACCAAAGACTTCCATCCCAGCCTCATTTACATTGTCAGCACCTCCGTTATCTGCTCACAAGTGTTCGGCTCTCCCACCCAGCTGAGGTGTAGCTAAACCAGGAGAACCAGAGACTGGGAAAGGAGGAAAGAGTAATGTGTTTTGAGGGCTCAAACTAGCAGGTTGATGTTACCATTCCCAGTTTAGAGACGAGACTCAGGGAAGTTAGGTCACTGGCCAGAGATCAAGCATGTCAAGTATGTGGCTGAGACAGTCTAGGACTGGAAAAGCTATGCAGAAGCCCAGGGGGCAGGTGGCGGATATTGTGGGATTGGTGGGGTGTGAATGTGCAAGAGCTAGTCCGCTCTGACTCCTGGGTCTGAACAAGGGTCCCCTCCCCAGAGTGTATGCAGCTGTGCTACAACTAGGGAACACTGGTAAAATCATGTCAATGGGAGCTTGTGTTTACTTTTATACTTATGTCAATACAGAAATTTTCAAAGATGCACAAAAGTAAAAAGAATAGTAAAAAATGGTTAACTCTTATGTATGCGTCTCCCAGCTTCCAAATATCTACTCATGCCCATCTTATTTCATCTACCCACTCTCATTCCCCCCCCCCCGGAGATTTTAAAGTAAATCTCAGTATTATAATAATTTTACCTGAAAGCATGTATTTATAATAAACAATTTTAGCCTATAACTGTAATTCTATAATTATAACGAACAAAATTTCTAACAATTCTTTAATATCAACTAATACTTGGCTGATGTTCAAATTCCTTGATTTTCTCCAACAACAACAAAAGAGTCCTTACAATTGGCATATTTAAATCAGGATCTATACAACATTTACACATTGCAGCTGTTTTCTTTAAATCTGTCACATTTTGCTTGCATTCTCCTTTTCCTGTGCCATTTATTTTGTTGAAGAAACTGGGCCATCTGTTCCTGTAGAATTTCCCACATTTTATATTTAGTTCACTGGAATGTTTAACTTAAATGTAACCTGGATGCTTAAATATAGAGGCTTGATTAGAGTTTAACTTGTCTTGCAGGATCATAGATGGCACTGCGTTCTTGTTGCGTTGTGTTTGATTTTTTTCAAAGTGATGCATCTGAACGGGGACTTTTAGACAATAAGAAAATCTGGGTAATTACAATACTGATAACAATGATAACAACACAATAATAGTAGTAGAAATTATATATTGAAGGTTATTTGTGCCGGGCACTTTGCCAAATGCTTCACATACATGTTTTCATTCAAGTCCATTCTCATTTTATAGAGGAGCAAGTCGATGAGCAGAGGGACTGAATTAATGACTTGCCCAGGGCTCACAGCTGGTACATGACAAAGCTAGAATTTGAGCCCTGCTTGGTCTCACTCCAAAACTCAGGTTCCCTAACCCTCTGGGGTTTTGGAAAGTCCAGTGCAAGAAGGCATCCTATGCAGTGACTCTGGGGAGAAGAAAGGAGAGAAGAAGAGAGGGAGGTTTTACTAAGCGAGCTAGAGAGGGGCACCCCACAGCCTGGGCCCCTGAAGGGGACAATCAGAAGAGCTATCTATGGACTCACTAGGAAAGGCTGTATACAGGGGAGCAGGTTTGTGTGGTGAAATTTGTGCCGGGTAGGAGTGCTGGTTCCCTTGCCCCCATTCTCCTTCAGGACAGGCATGTATAGAGCCTGGTAGTACCGTTAAGGCACCCTAGGATCAATGGATGCAGTGGCTCCTGGCTACCTGGGGGTTCCTAGCAGTCCTAGGCCCCACCCAGGAGGGATGAGAAATCTACATTTCAGCCCAGATGTGAACCGATTCTCAGAACAAGATACCGTGGCCTACCTATTAGGAATCTGGTTTTGGCTTTGAAATTAGTGTGCAAATATGACCAGTGTTTGAACTGGAATGGAGAGATGGAAGCCAGGAGCCATGGTGGGAAATACCATGCATTCTAGTAATTAAGGGGCTAAAAAATGTGATCCTAGCCTCAGAATGATCATAGATCACAACTAATTCTCATCTGATGGACAAAGGTGTTGCCGTTAGAAAAAGAAAACCTGGATTTGTGTCTAGCCGTTAACATTTACTAAACTTTAGAATGATCATTTAAACTCAATGGGTTTCAATTTTCTCACTTCCATAATGAGGCTAGTCCCTTTAGAATTCACTCAATTAATAATCATGGAGCATCTCCTATATATTAGACCCTGTAATGGTAACTGGGGGTAAAAAGTTGCGATGGTCAGTCATGGTCCTTCTGCTCAAGGGACACAGATAAGGGGATTTCAAAGAAGCTTACATAAGATAGTACATATGAAACTGGTTTGTAAACTCCTGCGCAATCTCACTAGTGGCATGGAGGGACTGTCACTCTCATTGGACGCAGTGCAGAGTTCACTGTGGATGGTGCAAAGAGTAAGAGGATGCCTGTCCTTCATGAATATTGTGAAGAAGATAAGCCACATACATAGATGTTTGCAGCGCATGACCAGAAAATAAAAGTGCCACAATAAACTTACAAACAAGCATCATACTTTCAAGAGGATGGAGTACTATGTTCAAACTAGAAGTTGTGCTGTATCAGGAAGGCTTCACCTTCAAATTTATCTGGAAGTCTGAGGAGATTTTCACACAGGGCAACTGGAAAGATGGATTCTTAACAGAGAGAAACTTCTGTCATTCAAGGATTGAGACCAAGAAATAGGTCAGCTTCTCTGGCAAGATCACTGGACACTACCTCTTAGGGACTCACCAGCTGGGTGAATCTGCATTAAGCCAAAATGTATTCCATAGGCTGAACTTTACATATGTCTCCAGGTGTAAATTGTGCTCTGACATTACCAACCGTGCCCTCTAATTGACAGATGGTTCAAAAAGGAGTCTAAAAGGGACTTTGGGTGACAGACACATCTCTCAAGAAAATCTAGACCACAGCCAAAAATGATCTTTCTGGACAAGAAAAGCCTCCAATGTCTTGGAGATGGTGTTTCCAGAAAGTTCCTTGGCCATGGCAATGCCTGGGGAACATCCTTTTAGGGAACATCCTGGAAGCATTTATCATTCTCCTGCCCAGGCTTGTGAATCTGCTTTTCTACCATGAGATGGGCCTCAGTCTCCGGCTACTGCCTCATGGTGGAATTGCCCAGAGGAGAAACAACAGGCTTTTAGAAACTATAATAATGAAACTTACATTGTCACCTTAATAATAATATTTAATATAGGCCTTTCAAAGTTACAAAAAGCTTTCACCATCACCACCTCATCAAGTCTTATACTTAATTTTGGAGTCTATTTTATAGATGCAGAAACTGAGATTCAAAACACAATCATTTTGGCATTTGTTCAAGGTCATACTGTGGGGAAGACTGGAAGTACTTCTAATTTTCAGCCCTGACTTCTTTGGACTGTGGGAAACTGGGACAAGAGAGAGAGAAGCACAGGCCAGTCAAGTTTCTAAACCCAGAGTCTGTTTGCCCTTCCCTACATTTAACCCAGAATATGAACAGAAAGGCTTAATCACTCTGTGTCAGGTCACAAATTGTCACTGAGCTCCAGTGACATGTCATACAGCAGAAGGATTTACTCCGTGTCAGAGCAATGCTTAGGGCCCTACCAAAGACAATTCAGCAGAACAAAAAGGCTCATGGAAGCTAAGTGTCAGGTTAAGAGACTTACTCAAGGGCATATGGCTGGCAGGTGGTCGGCCCAGGGCTCCTGATTATAAAGTTTAGTGCTTTTTTCCATGATGTCCCAGCAGTGTCCTGAGTGCTCATATTAATTCTCAACTACCTATGTAGCATTTGCAATGTGAATAGCATACCTCCTTCCTCCTTAGTCTGGAGCTTTCCAACGACAGGACTGACTCTCCTCCTTCCTCTGCATTTCCTCATAGCTGCCATTGGGCTCGTCCCCTATATCAGAAAGCCTTTCCTCATTGTGCCCTAGTAGAAATATAGAACAGTCTTGTGTATCTATGTCCAAACTACAGTCTGTGGGTGCTGGGGAAGCATTTTCTATGGGGACACACACTGAGGCAAGGGAGGTTTAATGGATTGCCTCAGAGCACAGGGAGCTGGGAGCCAGGCCTAGATATACAGGCTCTCCATCCTGCGGCATCCTCTGGCAACCTCCCTCTCCACGATGGCTCCCTTTCTATCACATCTCCTTCTCCCTCCCTGCTCCCCTGGCAGGTACTCACACCTCAGGCTGCCTGGAGCAGTAGGGGCCTATCATCAGTATAGCCTCTGGAGGCCAACCTGGAATGCACCCCCTTACTGCCTGCACCACCTGCAACTCATCCCACCTGTGAGCTGCCTGTATTCATGTCTCTTAGAGCCCCGAATGCTACCATGATGTTATAGATCAATGACCCACTTTATAAATGGGGAGGGTGAGGCCCAGAGGGAATAAAGTAGGAGGTGAGAATAAGGCATCTGGTAAAGTGGCAGCAAAACAGCGTGAGATCCTGGCTGCTGGACCTCATTCTGATGTGGTTCTCCCTTCTGTACACTGTTCCCATAAGGAGAAGGAGAAGGAGAAGAACAGGCTTTGAGTACTGGGTCAGAAGGCACTTTGCCTCCAACATTTCTAGCCTCACATTTCCCTTCAGTTATCATAACAATGGTTCATATTTACTGAGTACTTGCTCTGTGTCAGGCACTTAGCTAAATCTCTACTGTGTTTCCCCAAAAGTAAGACCAGGTCTTATATTAAGTTTTGCTCCAAAAAATGCATTAGGGCTTATGTTCAGGTGATGTCATCCTGAAAAATCATGTTAGGACTTATTTTCCGGTTAGGTCTTATTTTCAGGGAAACATGGTAATATGCTTTATATTATTTTATTTCTCACCAATAGTCCTATGAAGTAGGTATAATCATTACCCCCATTTTATAGATTACGAAGCTAACACTTAAAGAGTTTGCCTCAGATCACACAGGCAATAACAGTAGGTCAGGACTCTCAGGCTCCAGAGCTTGAGCTTTAATCCACAGTGCTCACCTGCCTCTAGCTTCAGCCATGCTGCCCAGTACCGTGCTGAGAGGTGTTGCTATTCTCTCTAACACAAATAATTTCTGGGGTATAGTTCTAGTCTTGGAATGTAGCATCACTCTGCTTTCAAGAGGCCCTGTTTTTCTTAGCTCTCTTTACTCTTGCCACCACCCAACACACTTCCTGCATAATTGAATTCTTCTCAGTGCCCCTGCCACCTTTTCACCTGCTCTAGAACATATTGATTTCTCCATATGGATTTTTCCTTTTTATCCCAGGTTCCCTTCACGTAACACATCCTTCCATCACTGCTGACATAGATTCTAGTATAATTTACAACCAATTAGGGAGAAAGATTCTCCCCCACTGCTGTGGATCCTCTCCTGAAACTCAGAAGGTGGAAAAGAGACAGTCCTCTTTGGGTGGTGAACACACAATGTGATAGATAGATGATGTATTACAGAATTGTACACCTGAAATCTATGTAAGTTTACTAACAATTGTTACCCCAATAAATTTTAATAAAATATAAAAAGAGTCAGTCTTCCTAATGGGTACAGGACACTGTCCAGAAAGTTGGGTTGCAGGGAATTTTGTCCCAGGTCTGGAACACAGGTCTTAGAGGGGGAAGAGGGCTTGTGAAACTTGCAAGCTCAGGATTGGAAGGACCTAATAGTGATTTGACCTAAGTGTTCATAAATTTGTAGTTAAGTCAGATATAATCTCAGTTTACCCTACCTCTGAGCTTCTAGATGAGCTTGGTTTGAATCACTACTTGTGGGAGAGCCTAATGCTTTACCGTCCTCTGGAAACTTGGAATTCCAAGAGCCTTAGGTTTCTCCCTTCAGCCCTGAAGGCAATTTTTGTTTCCCATCAAATCCACATTCCCCTGTACTTGTTGAAGCAGTTCCTGTGATAGCTTCTGTGTCAACCTCAACATGGGAACCACACTAATTTTATGATTTCTATCCACAAAACTTGCACTCATATAAGCAGTTGAGCACTCTATCTGGAACACCTTCCTGTCCAACAGGGCCTTGGTGAAGTCAGGCACTCAGCACTGTGCTCTCTAGAGGTAGCACACAAGGATGTGATTGCACTTCACAGAAAGTCTACTGGCCTTCATAGTAGGACTTAGGTCTGGGGCTGGAGATGGACTGGAGAGATTCTACCTTATGCTATGAAGGTGCTGAGATGTGAAGGCACAGCCAAGTCAGTCTTTTGGGGAACGCTAAGATCTAACCTGGAGACCAGGTACAACACCTAATCAGAGGGCAAGTCACACAGCTAGCAGTCAAGAATCTGGAAGAGAAAGGAGAAGGACAAGAGCAGGGCAGGAAGAATCACAGCATGACTGGTAGTGATTCAGAATGACTGGTAGTTGGTGAAGTATTTCCAAATGCAATAAATGGTGCCCTGGAAATCCAAAGAGGCCTACAATCCTTGTTGTACTTGTAGAAAGTGTGAGATACAGCAATTTCTCCTTTATTTTAGAAGGAACGTACAATCTTAGATCACTAAAAGTTTCGTAAAAGCTAATGAATTGTCATGATTTTAGCTCTCATTTTTTGGTAAGCCTACATTTTAGTAGGGTAATTGTACACTCGCCACTTCTTGCTTTCTAATTCCAATTAGCATGATGTCCTCTAGTTGACCAGCATGATGATTCATAAAATGTCAAGGCAATTCAGATCCCTGTGGACCATATTACGATAAGAGATCAAGACAGAAGCAAATAGAATTTGGGGAGATTAAGAAGATATGAAGAATGAAATAGCCAGCTTAGGTAGTAGAGTTGACCAGATGGAGGAAAGAATCAGTGACATCGAAGATAGAAACATGGAAATGACAAAATGGACGAAGAAAGAGACTTGATACTTAAAAGAAATGAAAGAATTATACAGAAACTTTCTGACTCCATCGGAAAGAACAATGTAGGAATAACGAGCATACCAGAAGGAGAAGAAAGAGAGAAGGCAACGGAGAGTATATTCAAACAGTCAATGAGAACTTCCCAAACTTGTGGAAAGAACTGGATCCTCAAATCCAAGAAGCAAATAGAACACCTAATTACCTCAAGTCCAACAGGCCTTCTCCAAAGCATATTGTATTGAAGCTGTCAAAAATCAACTACAAAGAATCCTCAAGGCAGCCAGGGAAAAGAAGACGGTAACCTACAAAGGAAAGCCCATTAGAATATCATCAGATTTTTCATCAGAAACTCTATAAGCCAGGAGGGAGTGGAACCAAATATTCAAACTATTGAAAGAGAGAAATCATGAGCCAAGAATAATATATCCAGCAAAGATGTCCTTTAGATATGAAGGAGAAATAAAGACCTTTCCAGACATACAGAAGCTGAGGGAATTTTCTAATACACAACCTGCACTACAAGAAGTATACTTATAGTGCAATATTAAAGGTGGCTATTCGACCACCATCAACAGGGACAATTTGTGGCAACCAAAACATAAAAAGGGGGAGAGTAAAGGCCTGAACCAGAATATGAAAATGTAGGCATGCTGAAGAAAATGGAATACTTTAAATATTAAACTTTCTTTTACATAAACATAAGAGTAACTGCTCAAAAAAATCCAGAACTGTAATACATATGTAATAAAAGAAGAAACAGAAGGAAAAATCATAGAATACCACCACAGAAATAATAGACAACAGCAAAAAGGCAAAGAAACAATGGAGACACAGTCTTACCAGAAAACTACAGATAGAATGATAAGAAATCCTCACATATCAATAATCACCCTAAATGTAAATGGACTGAACTCACCAATAAAAAGGCACAGCGTAGCAGATTGGATCAAAAAACTAAACCCAACAATATGCTCTCTCCAAGAGACACATCTCAGCTACAAGAACAAGCATAGACTCAAAGTGAAAGGTGAAAATTGACACGCCAAGCAAATGATATCCAGAGAACATCAGGTGTAGCTATACTAATATCATATGAAACAGACTTCAGGATGAAAAAGGTAACAGGAAACAAAGATGGACATTTCATAATAGTAAAGGGGACTATACAACAAGAAGACATAACAGTCATCAATATTTATGGGAGAACTGAAATATACCAAGCAACTACTAACAGAACTAAAGGGAGAAATTGACCAAAACACAATTATACTAGGGGACCTAAATACATCATTGACAGCTATGGATAGATCATCCAAACAAAAAATAAATAATGAAATAGCAGCCCTAAATGACACATTAGATGAAATGGACATAATTGACATATATAGAGCACTTCATCCTAAAACATCAGACTATACATTCTTTTTTAGTGTACATGGAACATTCTCAAGGATAGACCATATATTGGGACATAAAACTAGCCTTGGAAAATTAAAAAGATTGAAATCATACCAAGTATATTCACTGATCACAATGCTTTGAAATTGGATATCAACTGCAAAAAGAAAGCAGGAAAAAACACAAATACATGGCGATTAAACGACAAACTTTTAAAGAATGACTGGGTCAAAGAAGAAATTAGAGGAGAGATCAAAAGATATATAGAAACAAATGACAATGAAAATACATACTACAAAAATTTGGGGGATGCAGTGAAAGCAGTTTTAAGAGGGAAATTTCTATCACTATAAAATCTATCTCAAGAAACAAGAAAAATCCCAAATAAATAACCTCACGTTACACCTTAAAGAACTAGAAAAAGAAGAACAAATGAAACTCAAGGTCAGTAGAAAAAAAGAAATAATAAAAATCAGAGCATAACTAAATGAAACAGAGAACAAAAATACAATAGAAAAAAATTAATGTGACAAAAAGCTGGTTCTTTGAAAAGATTAACGAAATCGACAAAACCTTGGCAAGGCTCACTAAGATAAAAACAGAAAAGACACTAATAAGCAAAATCAGAAATGAAAAAGGAGAAGTTATCACAGATGCCACAGAAATACAAAGGATCATCCAAGAATACTATGAAGGACTATATGCCACAAAATTCAATAACCTAGAAGATATGGACAAGTTCTTAGAAACATATAGCCTTCCTAGGCTGAACCATGAAGAACTGGAAAATCTAAACAGACCGATCACCAGTAACGAAATTGAATCAGTCATCCAAAACCTTCCCAAAAGCAAAAGTCAAGGACCAGATGGCTTCACTAGTGAATTCTACCAAACCTTCAAAGAGGATCTAATACCAATCCTGCTCAAACTCTTCTAAAAAATTGAAGAAGAGACAGTACTTCCTAACTCATTTTATGAGGCCAACATTACCCTGATACCAAAACCTGGTAAAGACAACACAAAAAAAGAAAACTACAGACCACTATCTCTGATGAATACAGATGCAAAAATCCTAAACAAAATTCTGGTAAATCAAATGCAGCAATGCATTAAAAAGATTATTCATCAAACCAAGTGGGGTTTATACCAGGGGACAAGGATGGTTCTACATACGCAAATCCATCAATGTGATACATCTCATAAACAAAATAAAGGGCAAAAATCATATGATTATATCAATTGATGCAGAAAAAGCATTTGACAAGATACAACATACATTTATGATTAAAACACTTAATAAAATATGTATAGAAGGAAAATACCTTAACATGATAAAGGCCATATATGACAAACCCTCAGCTAATCTCATAATTAACGGTGAAAAACTGAAGCCCTTTGCCCTACGTTCAGGAACACAACAGGGCTGTCCCTTATCACCTCTGCTTTTCAACATAGTGTTAGAAGTCCTCACCAGAGTAATCAGGCAAGAGAAAGAAATAAAAAGCATCCAAATTGGGAATGAAGACGTTAAATTTTCACTCTTTGCAGATGACATGATGCTATATATAGAAAACCCTAAAACTCCACCAAAAAGCTGTTAGAAATCCACGAATACAGTATAGTTGCTGGCTACAAAATCAACGTACAAAAGTCCATTGCATTCCTATACACTAACAATGAAATCTCAGAAAAAGAAATAAAAATAAACAATTCCTTTTGCAATTGCAGCAAAAAGAATAAAATACCTAGGATTAAACTTAACCAAGGATGTGAAAGACCTATATCCTGAAAACTTTAAAACATTTTTAAAAAAAATTGAAGAAGACACAAAGAAATGGAAAGACATTTGTGCTCATGGATTGGAAGAATCAACATAGTTATTAAAATGGCCATATTACCCAAAGCAATACACAGATTTAATGCAATCCCCATCAAAATCCCAATGGCATTTTTTTTAAAGAAATAGAACAAAAAAATTATCAGATTTGTTTGGAACCACAAAAGTCCCCGAATAGCCAAAGCAATCCTAAGGAAAAAGAACAATGCTGGAGGTCTCACATTCTCTGACTTTAGCTTGTACTACAGGGCTACAATAATCAAAACAGCATGGTATTGGCAGAAAAACAGACACATAGGCCAATGGAATAGACTTGAGAACCCAGAAATAAAACCATATAAGTATGGACAGATAATTTTTGACAAAGAAGCAAAAAACATACAATGGAGAAAAGACAGCCTCTTCAATAAATGGTGCTGGGTTAATTGAAAAGCCTCGTGCAAAAGAATGAAACTGGACTGCTATCTGTCACCATGTACCAAAATTAATTCAAAATGGATCAAAGAATTAAGCATAAGACCTGAAACAATAAACTGCATAGAAGAAAATATAGGTACTAAACTTATGGATCTTGGGTTCAAAGAACATTTTATGAATGTGACTCCAAAGGCAACGAAAGTAAAAGCTAAAATAAATGAATGGGACTATATGAAACTTAAAAGCTTCTGCACAGCAAAAGAACCATCGACAAAATAAAGAGGCAACCAACTGAATGAGAGGAGATTTTTGCAAACAGTGCCTCCGAGAAGGGGCTAATATCCAAAATATACAAGGAACTCATACAACTCGACAATAACAAAACAAACAACCCAATTGAGAAGTGGGCAGAAGACCTGAAGAGACATTTCTCCAAAGAGGACATACAAATGGCAAATAGACATAAGAAAAAATGCTCAACATCACTAATCATCAGAGAAATGCAAATAAAAACCACAATGAGATATCACCTCACCCCAGTCAGAATGGCTATCATCAACAAGACAAATAGTAACAAGTGTTGGAGAGGCTGTGGAGAAAAAGGGACCCTCATACACTGTTGGTGGGAATGCAGACGGGTGCAGCCTTTATGGAAGGCAGTGTGGAGGTTCTTCAAAAAATTACGAATAGAATTACCATATGACCCAGCAATCCCTCTCCTTGGTATCTACCAAAAAAATCTGAAAACAGTTATACACAAAGACACGTGTTCTCCAATGTTCATTGCAGCTTTGTTTACGGTGTCCAAGGCATGGAAACAAACAAAATGTCCTTCGATAGATGAATGAAGAAATTGTGGTATATAAACACAATGGAATACTGTTCAGCGGTAAGAAAAGATGAAATAGGACACTTTGTGACAACATGGGTGAATCTTGAGATTATAATGCTAAGTGAAATAATCAGACAGAAAAAGCAAAGTACCATATGATTTCACTGATATGTGGTATATGAACTGAAAACAACAAAAGAACAAAACACACAAATGAGAAACAAAAACTCGTAGACACAGACAATATAGTTTAGGGGTTACCAGAGGGTAAGGAGGGAGGGGGGTGGTAGATGAGTGTAAAGGGGATCAAATATATGGTGATGGAAGGAGAACTGACTCTGGGTGGTGAACACACAATGGGATTTAGAGATGATGTAATACAGAATTGTACACGTGAAATCTATGTAACTTTACTAACAATTGTCACCCCAATAAACTTTAATTTTAAAAAAAAAGAAAGAACATTAACCTAGTTGTAATGCAAAAGAGAAAAAGTACCCTACTCTTTATGCTGTATAAAGATAAAAAAAAACTTGCTTCTTCCTCATGAAAATTGGCAAAAAGAAAAAAGAAAGAAAGAAAGAAAGAAAAAAGTATTCACCAAATAAGTAGCTGTCAGAAGTCAGACACTGTGTAATAGTAAGATCCAGTCAAGAGACAGAAACCAGTTTAGTAATCTGAACAGGGAAAGTTTAATATAAAGAATCATTTACTAGTAAAATATGATTATTAAAAGAGGTTTTTAAAAAAGGAACTCTAAGGAATTAGGCATAATGCAGGAAGTATCTACTGCCTCTCGAATGGAAGACGAGTAGCCAAAGAAGGAAGAGGGCTTACCCCCAAAGCTGAGAGTCAGACCTCATGGCTGTGGTCTTCTGTGTGGATGAGAAGTCCTGCAGGGTGCTCATGGGCCAGAACTGGTCCACAGATAGCCATCCTCCAGAGTGCCAGAGAAACTCCCTGTAGCACCACTGGAACTCCTGCATAACTACAGCAGCCAGCCTCTCTGTAGTAGGAAAAGAAAACAAATACTAGTCAGGAATAATAGTCAGTACCTCTGCTGTGCCTTGCAGCTTACCTCTGGGGCCTACTATTGATAAAGCATAACACTGCAGCCTGCAAAGGAGAAATGTTTAAAGGGTCCTGCTCTTGTACCATAAAGCAGGGCAAAGAAAGATGGATTTAGAGCTGAGAGGCACTAAAAAATGATATTTTGCCACTGTTTTTATGCACTTCATTAATGATATCACATTCAGAATAGTAGCTGTAATGGAGCTTCCCCCTACCGTGTTTCCCCAAAAATAAGGCCTAGCCAGACAATCAACTCTACTGTGTCTTTTGGAGCAAAAATTAATATAAGACCCAGTCTTATTTTACTATAATATAAGACCTAGTCTTTAATATAATAATATAATATAATGTAATATAATAATATAATATAATACAATATAATATAAGACTGAGTCTTATATTAATTTTTGCTCCAAAAGACGTATTAGAGCTGATTGTACAGATAGGCCTTATTTTTGGGGAAACAGGGTAGTTAAGTTCATGGTAGTACTCCATCAACTGCTGTGGTCCAGTTGGTGTTTTCTGAGGCCAGAAAGGTACATTTAAAATGGGATAGAACCTAAGGCACAGCTTATCTAAATGATGTAAGTGTTAAGGTCCGGAATTGTCCCCCTCAGACAGACAGAGAACCCGCACAATAATGCAAGTCACACAGCGAGGTTTATTTCCAGCCAGCTGGGGTCCGAGTCTCTGCCCGACGCAGCGGGTTTTAACAAGGACCCCAAACACTTAAAGCCAAGGGGTTATATAGCATTTTCAAGGCTTTCCATAGCTTCAGAGAGTACTAGATAAACTTACAGGACTTACATAGCTTCAAAGAGTATAAGATTTACTACAGGACAAGGAGACCAGGAGTATAAGATAAGCTACAGGACTCGCATAGCTTCAAAGAGTACAAGATTTACTACAGGACAAGGAGACCAGGAGTATAAGATAAGCTACAGGACTTCTAGTCTCCATGCTGCAACTGCCCACATCCTGGAATTTTATAATTATGTTGTTTCAGGCTAGGGGCTGTTAACCCTGACCTAAAGATAGCAGTTCTCATGCTAACAGTCTCTTACATTTCCCCCCTGTGTGTTGTTCATAATGAGGAATCTTGCTCATGTACGGGCCAGCCGTAGAGGTCCTCACGGGTGGGCACTGTCTCATACTGTTGTCTTAGGACCATGAGCTGGACGGTATTAACACGATCTTTCACAAAATTAATAAGCTTGTTTAATATGCAAGGGCCCAAGGTTAGAATAAGCACCAGCAAGATAACCGGGCCCACTAAGGTAGATACTAAGGTGGTGAGCCAGGGGGATCTGTTAAACCAAGTCTCAAACCAGTTCTCCTGAGCTTCCCTTTCCCGTTTTCTCTTAGCTAACCCTTCTCTCACCTTTGCCATGGATTCTTTTACCACACCAGTATGGTCAGCATAAAAACAACATTCCTCCCCCAGTGCGGCACATAGTCCCCCTTGTTGGAGGAACAACAAATCAAGTCCTCTTCTATTCTGGAGTACTACCTCGGATAGAGAGGTGAGCGACTTCTCTAAATGACTAATCGAGGTTTCCAATCTTTCTATGTCCTCATCTATGGCCGCCCTTAGGGAGGTCATTCCTGATTGTTGAGTAGCCAGGGAAGCTATGCCGGTCCCGGCTCCGGCTATTCCCAAACTGAACAGGGTGGCAATGGTTAGTGCAGTAATGGGCTCTCTTTTACTTCTCGTACTTGTGTCACCATCCCAATGCGAATACATACTCTCCTCAGGGTGATAGAGGATGCGGGGCAGCACAGTTACTAGGACACAGAATTCATTGGCGGCATTAAAGACCGAGGTAGATAGGCACGGGGTGAGGCCAGTCTTTGAACATATCCACCATCCATCAGTTCTGGGGATTAACCACTTAGTGTCACTTTTCCAACTAGGGGAGCTGTCAATGGAGGCACATAAACTTTGTTTAGCCTGGGGCACTTTCCCTAGACAGGTCCCATTGCCGCTCACTAGTTGCAGGGTTAAGCCAATTTTATGATTCCCCCATGAACACTGAGAAGGGTTCTTACCGTTTGAGGCGTTGTAAGTGGCATTAAGTCCTATTGCCTCATAGAACGGGGGCTTTACATCATAGCACAGCCAACAGGAGGTTGTGAGGTTAGGACTGGTGGCATTAAGGGTCTCGTATACAGTGCGCACCAGTTTCCGCAATGAGTCTTCGGTTGTCTGCGTAACAGGTGTCGAAGGAGTTACAGAGGTCTTTGGCTGGGTTCCCGCAGTCCCTCCTGCGGTGTTTTTATCACTTGATATACCTGGTTTCTTGGTAGGGACGAGAGGGGCCAGCACCTTATTTGGACCCACCTGAGTGCTGATCGTTTCGACCAATAGTCGAAAAGTTAGGAGACCGCCGAGGTGGGGGCCTATCCATGCCCAACGGCCTATATCTAATTGGAACCCCCAAGTTAATCCTGATAACCAACCACGCTCTTTTCGTGCCACGTCTTGGTTAAACTGGACACGTACCTGGGGCACCCGGTTGTGGGGGTCCCTAAAGGAGAATTTAACTAGATCCCTGTTCCCAACGTCCCACTGTCGGGGCCTGTCATAGGAGGTGACACAACTCCAACTACCACAATAGTAGCGGTCTGGGCCGCCACAGGTTTTCCAATTGTTTCTTAGGTTCCCTGGGCAGGCCCAAAACCCTTGTGCACCATATCCTTGAGAGGTGTCAATTACAGCCCGCTTGGACCTGACTGAGTAGTCATACTGCCGTCCACGTTTAGTGCCGAAAATGTCACGCAGGTCGAAAAACAAGTCTGGCCACCACGTATTGACGGGGGCAGTATGTGTGGTGCTATTAAGGGTTGTTTGGGTCTGTCCATCTGTTAGGGTCCATGTTAGCTTATGGGGTTGGTGTGGGTTAATCCCCGCGTGGCTCTTCTCCGAGATGTTGAGCAGAGTTAGGGCTAGCAGCCATTCCATCGTTAGCTGAGGCAGGGGGCTTGACGCTTCCCCGAGGTCGGGAGAGCTGCAGCTTCAGAGGGTTATCAGGGTGTCGTCGTACGATCCACTGATCCACTCCTCAGCTTGCGTCTTCTCCAGCTGGCGCACGTGAGAGTGATGGAGCCAAGGCCCAATGCCGTCAACCTTTAAGGCAGTGGGGGTAACCAGAATAACCACATAAGGACCTTTCCATCTTTCCTCCAGTGTCCGGGACCTGTGTCTCCTTACCCATACCCAATCCCCTGGAACGATGCCATGTTCCGGGTTCGGGGCGTCCTTAATTTCATACAGGGAACTCACTAGGGGCCATATCTCATGTTGGACCCCTTGCAGGGCCTTTAAACTGGCCAGATAACTTGGGGCCACATTGGGGTCATGATCTGGTAGAGTACGAACAATAATGGGGGGTGGTGCCCCATACAGAATTTCGAAAGGTGTCAAACCATATACATATGGTGAGTTCCGGACCCGGAAGATGGCATAGGGTAAGAGGGTCACCCAGTCCCCGCCAGTCTCGATGGCTAGTTTGGACAAGGTCTCCTTTAGAGTCCGATTCATTCTCTCTACCTGCCCTGAGCTCTGGGGATTATATTCACAATGTAACTTCCAATTGATCCCTATCGCTCGGGCTAGTCCCTGTAGGACGTTACTGATGAAAGCTGGGCCGTTATCGGAGCCTAAAACCTCGGGGACCCCATATCTGGGAATAATTTCTTCTAGTAACGCCTTAGCAACCACTTGGGCAGTCTCCCGTTTCGTGGGGAAGGCTTCCACCCAGCCTGAAAATGTGTCAACCATTACTAGCAAGTACTTATACCCACACCTCCCAGGCTTTACCTCAGTAAAGTCCACTTCCCAACTCCGTCCCGGCGCTCTTCCCCGTACCCTTGTACCTGTCTGTTGGGGTCCTTTCCTACTGGGTCTCATAGCCTGGCACCCAACGCACTGATCTACGATCTCTTGAATCTGAGCCGTTTGTCGGGGAAACCGGAGGCGGGCGGACTCGAGAATCGTCAGCAACTTCTTTTTTCCTAAGTGGGTGGCTTGATGCAGGTTGGAAAGAAGAAACAGTCCTAGCTGTGCCGGCAATATCAATCTTCCTTCTGTATCCCGATGCCACTCCTGCTGATCAGATTCCGGGCAGTGGTGGTTCTGGATCCATCGCAGGTCCTCCGGAGTGTAGTCAGGTCGCGGGGGTAGGCGAGGGAGCTCAGGTGTGGGCAGGGTGAGTGCTAAAGCTGATGAAGCTACTGCCACTGCCTTGGCGGCTTCATCCGCTCGCCGGTTTCCTTCAGCTTCCCGGGTCTGGGCAGACTGGTGCCCAGGGATGTGGACAACTGCTACTGCCTGGGGCATTTGCATGGCCATCAGCAGTCTTCGTACCTCAGGAAGATTGCGCAGAGCCTTTCCTTCCGCTGTAACAAAGCCTCTTTCCCGGTAGATAGCGCCATGCACATGGACAGTGCCAAAGGTGTAGCGGCTATCGGTGTAGACAGTCACTCGTCTCCCTTCGGAGACGCCTCCGCCAGCGCCTCCGCCAGCGCGATCAGTTCGGCCTTCTGTGCTGATGTCCCCGGGGAAAGCGAGGCACTCCAAATGATGTTTCCGCCTTGGTCTACCACCGCTGCGCCTGCCCTCCGCACACCATCTATAACGAAGCTGCTTCCATCAGTGTACCATACCAACTCACTGTTGGGTAGTGAGGTGTCCTGGAGGTCGGGGCGCACCTGGGTGACTTCTGCCATGATCTCTTGGCAATCATGCAGGGGAGCTCTCAGAGCCGGGGTCGGCAGCAGGGTGGCTGGATTCAGAGCGGTGGGTTCAGCGAAGATTATCCGGGGTGCATCTAGCAAGAGTCCTTGGTAATGGGTTAGTCGGGCATTAGTCATCCACCTACCAGGGGGATATTTCAGGACCCCCTCGATCGCATGGGGGGTCACTACCTTCAGATGTTGCCCAAAAGTGAGTTTATCAGCATCCTTCACCATTAGGGCTACTGCCGCAATGATCCTTAAGCACGGGGGCCATCCTGCTGCAACTGGATCTAGCTTCTTGGATAAATAGGCAACCGGACGTTTCCAGGGCCCCAGACGCTGCATTAGCACCCCTTTCACTATTCCCCTCCTCTCATCAACAAAGAGAGTGAAGGGCTTCAGGGGGTCTGGCAATGCCAGAGCCGGGGCTCTTAGGAGAGCGACCTTGAGTTCATCGTAGGCCTTCTGTTGGTCTGACCCCCAGGCCCAAGGGACCTTATCCTTGGTTGCCTCATACAGAGGTTTTGCTATTTCACCATACCCCAAAATCCACAGCCGGCCGTAGCCTGTCGTCCCTAAAAACTCACGGACCTCTCGTGCTGAGGTCGGGACTGGAAGTCTAAGAATAGTCTCTTTCATGGCCTCTGTCAGCCATCTGGTTCCTTCTTTCAGCTTATACCCCAGGTAGGTGACTGTTTGCCTGCATATTTGAGCCTTCTTTGCACTGGCCCGATAGCCCAACTGCCCCAGCTCCTGGAGGAGGTCTCCAGTGGTCTGTCGGCATTCAGCTTCGGAGGGGGCCGCCAGAAGCAAGTCATCTACGTACTGCAGGAGCGTAACTGAATTATGGCTCTGGCGAAACGAGTCCAAATCCTGATTTAGGGCTTCATTAAACAGAGTTGGAGAGTTTTTGAAGCCTTGCGGTAGTCTAGTCCAGGTCAGCTGCCCGGGGGTTCCCGTATTGCCATCATTCCATTCGAAGGCAAAAATGTGTTGGCTGCTGGGTGCCAGGGCTATGCTAAAAAAAGCATCCTTTAGATCTAAGGCAGTATACCAGACATGTGAAGGGGGCAAGTGACTTAGTAAGGTATAAGGGTTGGGGACCGTGGGGTGGATGTCTTCAACCCTCTTATTCACTTCCCTCAAGTCCTGGACTGGCCTATAATCTTTTCCCCCCGGTTTCTTAACGGGGAGAAGTGGGGTGTTCCAGGCAGAATGGCAAGGTTTCAGTATTCCAGCTTCCAGTAAATGGTTAATGTGCGGGGCAATCCCTTTCCGCGCCTCTGCAGACATGGGGTACTGGCGGATCCGGATAGGCTGGGCCGAGGCTTTAAGTTCCACCACTACTGGTGCTCGGCGGGCCACCCGGCCCACACCCGCTATTTCCGCCCACGCCTGAGGGTACGTTTTAAGCCAATAATCCATATCACGGGGCCATTCTGTAGAGGGAGGGTTGTAGGGGTTGTCCTGCAGGGCGAACAGGCGATGTTCATCCACAAGAGACAGGGTCAAAATGTGGAGGGGCTGTCCTTGGCCATCCAATACCTTAATGCCATCCGGCTCAAAATGGATCTGGGCCCTGATCTTAGTCAGGAGATCGTGCCCCAATAAGGGGGCAGGGCATTCAGGGATAACTAGGAAGGAGTGGGTCACTTGGTGGTGGCCTAAGTCCACTTGGCGCCTACTAGTCCACCGATAAGCCTTGGACCCAGTTGCCCCTTGCACCAAACTGGTTTTCTGAGATAAGGGCTCCGTAGGCTTATTCAAAACTGAGTACTGGGCTCCTGTGTCTACCATGAATCCTACTGGCTTCCCCTCCACATACGCAGTTACCCAAGACTCGGGGAAGGGATCCAAGTCCCGTCTCCCCTAGTCACTCTCCATCCCCGCCAGCAGGACCCGTACGTCTTGCCCTGTTTGGCCCTGGCACTTGGGGCACTCCCTCTTCCAATGTCCATATTCTTTGCAGTTTGCACACTGTCCCCTATCCAGTTGGGGCCGCGGTCTCCACGGTCGGGCTGGTCCGGCCGGACACAGTCCCACCCTGACTGTGCTTTGCAAGCCTGCCAACAAGATCTTGGCCATCTCCCTCTGCTGCCTCCTGTTCTCCCTGCTCTGATGCTCTCTGTCTTCCTTCCTGATTCGTTCCTGTAATTCCTGATTTTCTTTCCTAATTCTATCCTCCCTTTCTTCGGGAGTCTCTCGAGTGTTGAAGACTCTCTCCGCTACTTTCATTAAATCCCGAATGGACATCTCTCCCAGTCCCTCCTGTTTGTACAATTTCTTCCTAATATCTGGGGCAGCCTGGTTTATAAAGGACATAATTACAGCCGACTGGTTTTCCTCTGCCAGGGGGTCCAACGGGGTGTACTGTCTGTAAGCATCATAGAGGCGTTCTAAAAACACGGCCGGGCTTTCATTTTCCCCTTGCATTATAGCTTTTACCTTGGCCAAATTGGTGGGGCGGCGTGCCGCCGCTCGGAGACCTGCCATAAGAGTCTGGCAGTAGACTTGGAGACTCTCCCTACCTTCTGCGTTCCCAAAGCCCCAATCCGGTCTATTCAGGGGAAAGCGCTCGTCGATCAGGTTCGGCAAGGTCGTCGGCCGCCTGTTGTCGCCGGGGACATTCTTTCTGGCCTCCGTGAGGATCCACTCGCGCTCCTTGATGGTGAATAAGGTCTTAAGAAGCTGCTGGCAATCATCCCAAGTGGGACTGTGTGTGTGCATGACAGACTCGAACAGGTCAGTTAGGCCTTTCGGGTCCTCAGAAAAAGGAGGGTTTTGAGCCTTCCAGTTGTACAGATCACTGCTAGAAAAGGGCCAATACTGGTATGCTCGCTCCCCATCTGGACCAGTCCCTCCTAGTGCTCGCACGGGGAGAATCGGCGCCCCAGCGGAGGTGGAGGAGGACGGTTCCTCCTCTGGGGTCTCTTCCCGGCGTCTACGAGGCCTCAATCCCCTCGCCGGCCCTTGAGCTGGGGCAGGGGAACCCGGGGGAGGGGGAGCCATCGGGGAGGCGGTAGAGTGAGGCAGCTCGGGAGGGGCGGCAGCCTCAGGCAGGAGCGGCGCCACAGGCGCGTAAGGAGGGGGTTCTCTTCCAGATCTAGGTCTATCAGGGATGGATATATGTCTTACCCCTCCTGAAGGATGGGTCCCTGGGTCGGCTTCTCCGGGGGTTTCGGGCCGGCCGTGGACACCGCAGGCTGGCGGGAGGGTCCCGAAACGTTCAGGACTTTAAGGGGGGGGGGGAATCTTCTGGCTTGTCGGGGATAAAGGGCTTAAGCCAGGAGGGAGGACTCTCTACTAAGGCTTGCCACATCAAAATATAGGGATATTGGTCCGGATGGCGCCGATTAATAATATCTCGGACCTTCTTAATAATGTCTAGGGAAAAAGTTCCCTGGGGGGGCCAGCCCACATTAAAAGTAGGCCATTCTGCAGAGCAGAATGTATCAAACTTACCTTTCTTCACTTCCACACCATGATTACGAGCCTTGGTGCGGATTTCAGGAAAGTGGTTCAGGAGCAGGGTCTTAGGTGTTACCTGAGCCTGTCCCATAATTGTCACAAAGAGAAACCAAGAAAAGGCAAAAGAAAGGACAAAAGACACAGTGCCAGCAAATACACAACTTCGCACGGGACTCTTCAACACCCACCGGCTGGTCAACCACACCACATCCACAGGCGCCGTTTCAATCACACCAGTCTCACCACGCTCAAGATCCTCACCCAGGGCCCGTCCAAACGGCGTCCACTGCGGACGTCGCTGGGCCACCTTCTCGTCGGGGACGTCTCCCATGACTTCAAGTAATGGAGCCTCTAGGGTCGTAACCCGCACTTTCCTTCCCGTGAGAATTCTCAATTGGGACCGGGCAGAGACCTGTTTCAGTCTATCCGGTCAACGACCTGTTTCAGTCCTCCCCTATCGGAGGTGGCCAAACCTCTTTCTGTGGTTCCCTATGTAAACCTCAGTATCGGGAGTTGTCTGTTCCCCTGAGGGGGGGGCATCCCGGACGAGCCCCCAAAATTTAAGGACCGGAATTGTCCCCCTCAGACAGACAGAGAACCCGCACAATAATGCAAGTCACACAGCAAGGTTTATTTCCAGCCAGCTGGGGTCCGAGTCTCTGCCCGACACAGCGGGTTTTAACAAGGACCCCAAACACTTAAAGCCAAGGGGTTATATAGCATTTTCAAGGCTTTCCATAGCTTCAGAGAGTACTAGATAAACTTACAGGACTTACATAGCTTCAAAGAGTATAAGATTTACTACAGTACAAGGAGACCAGGAGTATAAGATAAGCTACAGGACTTGCATAGCTTCAAAGAGTACAAGATTTACTACAGGACAGGAGACCAGGAGTATAAGATAAGCTACGGAACTTGCATAACTATAAGGAGTATAAGATAAGCTACAGAACTTCTAGTCTCCATGCTGCAACTGCCCACATCCTGGAATTTTATGATTTTGTTGTTTCAGGCTAGGGGCTGTTAACCCTGACCTAAAGATAGCAGTTCTCATGCTAACAGTCTCTTACATAAGGACAGACGATAGCACATGTCTTTGGTTTCCCATGGTATTCCTTTAGCATTCCTCTGATTTTAGCCTGTGACAGACATTCCATGCAAGTTCAGATTCACCTCATAGTGAAAGTGTCCCACTTCAGCACATGTCATCTCATTCCACATCCTGCCTCAGTCCTCTTCCCCCTTCCCATAGACTTTTGCTACCACAGCCAATTTATTACACTTGGACCTTGAGATTCTGTTATGTGATGCTGACCTACCCCTTGTTCTGGTTTACCAGCCTAAGCACACCCCTGCAGTGTAAAAGTGCTGGGAAGTTAACAACTCTAGAAACAATTCTCAAACAATGTGAGATATGGGATTCTGACTAAATGTTTCATTTTTATTACCTTCGGGTGGAAGATTCTGGGAGGCAGTGTGTATCACAGGTCCAGCAAAAAGTTCTTTTATCTCATAAGAGTTATCTCAGTAACATATTTAATTAGCTTTTGTTCATTATCTTTCTTAATCTTCCTTCTTCCTCATTTCTTCCTCCTGAGATCACCTCCCAAAGAAACCACTTGCAGTCAACAACTTATCTTAAACTGTGCTTTCAAAGGAAACCAAATAAGATATTCTACATGCTGGGGGTTATTACTATATCACTTACCATCATACATCCAATTCTAATTGTTCTCAAGTAAGTAATCTTTCAAGAGTTTAGCTAATCCATTTTGTTTGGCCAAGTGGCCTGCAAGGACCTTAGACTGATACTAGCCCCCTCATACAAATGCATGCTCTAGAAAGCAGCCTACAGTGACAAACAAATGGTATGACTTCCCCACAGCCTTTGTGATCAACAGTCTCTCCCACCTCCCAGGGCCTTCCCCTTGTGCACCACTTAGATAAGCCCCCTGAGGAGCTTACTAAAACCCTGCTATTTTGGTTTGAATTGACCAATATGGTCTTAGTCCAGGAACCGTAAAGCACTCCACTGGAAAGTAAAGCACTCCATGGAAGCTATTAAAATTCATGCCCCAGGTCCTATCACTCCCTCTGCCTGCACCCTGTCTTGACCTACCCATATCATCCCTCCAGACATGCTATGTATTTCCTCCAGGACCTGTGTGTGCTCTGTTTCTGAACCGTGACTCACCATCTGGCACCCTGTATTCTACTTAACAAATGTTAATTTAACAAAGTCTTAACATAATCCAATTCCAAAATCCCATCCTGATAGTTGACTTTCTAGAACTACTTTTGGCATAGTTCTTTTAGCCCAATTTCCCTAAGGGGGGAAGAAACCTGATATAAGAATTTAAACTTATGTTTTCTTTGGAAGATGCAATCTTAGTATGAGAGTGAAAGAAATGGTAGACAGAGAAAAGAAGAATGAAAAGTTATTCAAAATTCTGTGATTCTATGCAGGCCTTGGCTTTATGCTGAGCTATGGAGAAACACAATCAGTTATTCTGCATGTTGATGTATGTATTCTCATGGGATTTCTTCATACAGAATATAGGAATAGGCACACTGCGAAGTAGTCCAGGGGAGAATAGGATGAAAAGATATTTAACTGCCATCCTGTTTCCATTTGTCTAGTTGAACTTATAAGGAGTTAATTCCCTTTTAGTTGGGTCATGCCATTCATCCCTTTGGAAGATACTTGGACAGGAATATCCTAATTATAACATGTCAGCTCATCCAAATCTGAACATAATCAAGGGAGCCATAGACTTGGCAAGTGACTAGTGGGCATGGTTTCATGGTAACAGCTAGTGAGAGGTTCAGTAATCTAGGACAAGACATCTGTCAGGACCACATAGTAGAATCTCAAGGCCCCAAGTGTCATAGATTGGCTGTGGTAGTGGCTGAGACATAGGAAGAGTCTATGGGACGGGGAGACGGGCAGGCTGAGGAAATATGAGGAGGTACATAAGATGTGTCTAACATGACTGCTATAAGCTAGAGTGAGTCAGGAAGTTTTTCTATAAGTTGTAAAATATCCAGGGCCTTAACTAGGGAGGATGGTAAAATTGGGATGAACAATTGATTCAAGGTATAGGGACACTGGTGTGCTAGAAGATTGTAAAGAGGAAAGGCTGAGCATTCTCACCCAGACATGTGTTCAGCTCACCATAGCATGGCAATGCCCTCAATGAGACATTACCAGGATTCCATTTACTAAGTTTCTAGATAGTGCAGCATGCTGGTAGCAAGAGAGAAGCTGACATGGTAAGTATTTAATGGGATGAGCCTTTTAGCACTTGTAGATTTATGCAAATATTTTTCTTACATTCAGAGTTCAGACTTAAGAAATTTATAAACAATTTTGCATCTGAAGCTTCCTCTAAATACCTGAGCATGAAGACTCAATTTAAATAATCAGCACATTTGTACAGAGAACTCACAAATCAGTGATACTAAATGGAACTGTGAATAGCTACTGAACTCAGCCACTCAACCCAATCAGAGGATTCTGTTCTGGGTGAAGCAGAAAACAGGGGAAATGATTTCCAGGAGCAGATACGGTAAGCCAGTTTACTGTCACTTGGGATCAGGTGAGTGAGGACATGGCAAGAGGCTGCCCAGAAAGCCAAAGTAAAAAATTGGTGATGTTGGATGCTAATGGTATCACAAACAACTCATCTTATTCCCAGTGGAGTAAGAAACATTCACCTGACTAATGAGCTGGGGAGCATCATGTCAACCTCCAGGACATCAACTTCACTTCACCTGATCAAAATTCATGGACACAATCACATCAAATTCTCCTTGAGGCAGAGAATGACGATGTCAAACTGAAGCTCCATGTACATGCATGTGTTTGCATGCCCACACACAAGTTCACCTGCCTATCCCAGGCTTGTTCTAGGAGTTAGTCTTCCTATCTCTCAACTTTGCCACTATATTCCCTCAGTAATTAACTCCTATTAACTCCACATGCCTATTGATGCGTCAATTTATTTCCCTTCACTCTGCTCTTGTGTGAATTCAGTCTTCATTGTTAAGTGTTTATCACACATATTCATCAATGTGCAAAATAGTTCAGGAGAGTCAACGAAGCCCTAATGGTAGAGGGTAGGGGGAGACATGAAAGGAGGCTTAAGGTAGAGATGGCCTTTCATCTTTCTTCTTCTAGAAATCTTTTCCTAAAGCAGCCTCACTATGGAGAACTGGCCTCTGCATTCTATACACATCTGTGCATTCCTTCAGGATAGCCTTCTGTTGTACTCCCTTGCTTCCTTGCTGAGCTTCTGGACCCGTCTTAGAGGTGACAACTTATGTCTATATCCCTATCACCATGTTTAGTATCAGGTGAGAAGTTTTGTAAATATTGGCTGAATTAATGAACAAATGAGAGTCTGACTCAGTCTGAATCAATGACTCTGATTGAAGTAGTGATGAATGGCTATGAATTAATAAGTAATTGTATTTTAAATATAAATTAGAAAATTAATTATTTTTTTTTCTGTTGCTAGATCAATTAGAGAGAAATAGGTCATCAAAGAAGGATGCTATTTCTCCTTGGTATTTATAAAAAGGAGCTGAAAACTTATACCTACACAAAAACCTACACATGAATGCTTATAGAAACTTTATTCATAATTGCCAAAACTTGGAAGCAACAAAGACGTCCTTCAGTAGGTGAGGGGATACATGCACTGCAGTTCGTCTGGACAATGGAATATTATTCAGTGTTAAAAAGATATGAGCTATAAATCCATAAAAATATATGGAGGAAACTAAAATGCATATTACTATGTGAAACAAGCCAATCTGAAAAAGCTACATCCTGTATGATTCCAACTATATGACATTCTGGAATAGGTGAAAATAAAGAAACAATTAAAAAATCAGTGCTTGTCAGGGATTTGGGAAGAAGGAGGGCTGAATAGCTGGATTTTTAGGGCAATTCTGTATGATATTATAATGGTAGATCCATGTCATTATAAATTTGTCCAAATCCATAGCATGTACACGAATAGTGCACCCTAATGTAAACTTCAAAAAAAGTAGCACATTATTATAACTGTTCACTTTCTACTGCTGCTGTTACTACTACTCCTACTACTATTACTACTCCTACTACTACTATAAGATAGTAACATTTATTGAGTACTGACTATAGCCAGAGACTTTGCAAACAGCTTTGTATGTATTGTAAAGTTAGGTCTCATCTGTATACGGATAAGGAAACTGATGCTTGGAAAGATTAAATGAGATTATATGATTAGTGTGCAGCTGTGCTCTGACACCAAATTTCCTGCCCTGAACTATCCCAACTTTTGGTCTTTCAGATCACATTTCTCTCTAGAGAACCCTACACCGGGCTATCCAAATACCAGACATCGCATTAGTTAAAGAGATCCCAAGGAGGATCAGTCATGGAGTTCTGGGAGCCTTCATTCCAGGCCCTGCGTGCTGGGCTTGGTCAGGACCGGTGTGCTCAGCTTCATTTCATGATTAGCAGACACAGGTTTCTCTAAAACAAGATATTGCAATTTTACCCACAAACAGACTCATATGTTTGTTTAGAATATGAAATCCACAGCTATTTATCTTATTCATAATTTTATCCTCAATGTGTAGATCCAGCATATAGTAGCCTACCAATGAATGAATGAATGAATGAATGAATGAATGAATGAATGAGATGAACAAATGAGTGGGAAAATAACTGGACATATTGCTTTACCTCTTACATTATCAAATTTGTCGAATGTTATCCTCATTTTATAGACAAGAAAAGAAGGCCCAGAGAGGTTAGTGATCTGCTAAGAATCACAGTGTATGTTGTATTTGCCTTTAAAAAAAAAAATCCCAGACTCTTGACTCCAGGCCCTTTGGACACCTGCCCAACCTCTTTCAGAGAAGCAGTGGAGAAAGTCATAGCACAGTTAGAACTTCATTGAAGTCTTGTGATTCCAGATCCAAAACAGAGCGTGGAAAGCAAACTCTACTGGACTCATTGGGGAGAAAATCAAGAATAAAATGGAAAAAAAAGATATCATAAGTAAAAAAGAAGCACAAGAGAGAAAACTGAAAATGTCAGACTTGGGACAGCCCAGTGGCTTAGGTGGCTGGAGGGTCGTGCTCTTAACGCCGAGGTCGTTGGTTCGATTCCCACATGGGCCAGTGAGCTGCACCCTTTACAGCTAAGATTGTGAACAACGGCTCTCCCTGGAACTGGGCTGCTGTGAGCAGCCAGAGGTCGGCATGAGCTGCCGTGTGCCGCCTTGAACGGCCAGCAGCCAGCATGAGTGTCCGGCAGTCATCGTGAGTGGCCAGAGCCATCGTGAGCGGCCGGCAGCCGGTGAGCTTCCTTGAGCTGCTGTGAGCGGCCGACTGACGACTGGCAACCAACTGCTTCAACTGGAGGGAGTCCAAGGGGGGAGCACAAGGCTCATAATATTAGCATGGGTCAGGGAGCTGTGTCCCACGCAACTAAACTGAGAAAAACAACGGTTTGAACCGGAATGGGGTGGGGAGAGGTGGAAAAAGAGGAGAAAAAAAAAGTCAGACTTGCAAATTACTATATCCAAAATAGGAAGTTCTGGTGTTTTGTAAAGCAGAGATACAAATGACTTTGCAGCAAGTTGACAGCTCAGACTTTCACTCTGACCTCAGGGAGGCCCTAGCAGCCGACCAGGTGTATGGAGAGGAGGGCTGTAAACCTGACCTGCCCCTGCTTGCTGCCTTTGCAGATACCTGCATATTTGTAAACAGTCTCCTCTCTGCTACCTCTAAAAAATGAAACTCGGGCATCAGGTATCTAATAATATTTTCACCCTCTCAATGTGACTCAGGAATTTGCAACTAGTTCCTGGAGAATTCTGGGTTTGTCTGCATAAAAGAAAGAAGGCTGAGGAAAAGAGCCCAGGGGAGAGACTGGCGCTGGCAATGGAGGCCCCTGCCAGGGCTCCTGTGCTGCTGTCCTAGGAAGGACAGACGCACCTGACAAGAACTTCCTCTAAAGGGTTCCCAGTAAACTCTCCCAGGTGCTTGGGTGTGAGAAGAGAAGCAGAAATGCTTCTCTAGAAAAGAAAGAAGAATGCTTTCATGTCTTCCCCAGAGATGCTATTCCAACCCACTCAGGAGGGTGTGTGCACACATGTGCACACACACCCAGACACACTCCACCATGCATGTCTCACAAGCGTAAAGCTGTATGTAGTACATGCAGGAGGAAGCATATTGAGGTTCACCTGTTGGCAGCTATCAGGGATAAATCACCCAAAGGAGCATTTTGACTGTGAACACTCATGTCCTCTGAGGAAACCGAGTCCCAAGTTACAGAATTGTGCAGCACAAGTTTAGCCAGCTCAGGAAGGAAACAGAATAGCCTGAATGTGGGTGAGTCAAACATGGCATACAGAGAAGACCCTCTCTTTCTGGGCATTAGGGGGCCTGGGATACTCATCCCTGGTAACACAACTCCAGCCTCACCGCCAAGGGATCTGTCCTGGACCTCTACTTACTAGATGATGGGCACCACCTCATTAAATCCTAGCACAACTCTATTATAACCCCATTTTAAAGATGGGGTTTCAAGAAGCTAAGGAACTGATTCAGAGGCGCAGGTGCAGATTGCTGTCCCAGTTCACAGTCTGGCAGGACCCTTGGGGACAATGTAGCCAATGTCTCAATATCTGTGGGGCATCAGGGGAAAGCAGGAAACTTGGCCAATAATTGGCATCTGAGGTAGAGTCCCCAGATGACATTGAGACTCCTGAGGGTGCAGCTGCCAATCTCCCCTTCCCAGTATAAATGCATTATGGGTCTTCAAAAGGACGAGGTTCCTTTCCATTTGGGTCGCCAGTAGACAGCTCATCAATGCACCTAACAGAATGATTAATAGCACCCAGCAAAACTTGGTAAAAGAATGGCAGAGGCCTCTCATTATAGATATATTTTTTAATTGTAGTAAGAACACTCAACATGAGACCTCCCTCTTAACCAGTTTTTAAATATGCCATACACGATTGTTAACGATAGAGCTCTAAAATTTATTGAGCTTGCATAACTATAACCTTATACCTATTGATTAGCAACTCTCCATTTCTCCTTCCCCAGCCCCTGGCAACCACCATTCTACTCTCTGTTTCTATGAATTGGACTATTTTAGATGCCTCATGTTAAGTGGAATCATGCAGTATTTGTCCTTCTATGATCAGTTTATTTCACTTAATAATGTCCTCCATGTTCATCTATGTTGTTTCAAATGGCAGGAGTTCCTTCTTTTTTAAGGCGAATATTCCATTGCATGTATACACCACATTTTCTTTCTTTTATTCATCATTGATGGACACTTAGATTGTTTCTACATTTTGACTACTGTAAATAATGCTGCAATGAACATGGGAATGCAAACATATCTTAGAGGTCCCAATTTCAATTCCTTTAGGTAAGTACTCAGAAAGGGATTGCTGGATTATATGGTAGTTCTATTTTTAATTTTTTGAGGAATCTCCATACTGTTTCCATAGCAGCTGCACCATTTGGCATTCCCACCAACAAGGGTCCCAATGTCTCCACAGCCTCATCAATGCTTGTTATCTTTTGGGGTTTTGGATAATAGCCATCTTAACAGGTGTGACGTGGTGTTGCATTGTGGTTTTGATTTGCATTTCCCCGATGACTAGTAACATTGAGTGCCTTTCCATGTGCTTATCACCCATTTGCGTGTCTTCTTAGGAGAAACATCTATTCAATTCTTTTACCAATTTTTTAAAATTAGGTTATTTGTTTTATGCTATGAGATTTGAAAATGAGAATCAGAGAGGTTGAATGTCTGGCTCAGTGTTATACAACTTTGTGGGCAGAGCTGGGGAAAATTTGGGCATACTGCCATTCACACCAGGCTGACGCTGTGCTTGGTCAGTTTACCAGGCCTATTCAGTCTGCCAATCTCTTGTGATTAAAAAGAAAACTATCCTAAGTCCTTCTCTCACTCAGTGTCAGAGCTGCAGGAAGCCACTCCTGAAAAATAAAATAATAAAATAAAATAAAAATGCTGCAGGGCAGAGATATTTCAAAGAAACATGTTTACCTTGTAATACCTCCTGCAATCCAAATGCTGGAAACACTTTGCTGAGCAGCTATGAGCCAGCGGCACACAGAATTAATTACAGGTCTTTTCTCAGGTATCTGTCACTTTTCTATGAGGACATGGAGCTGCTGGAGAGATGGGGCCATGAAGAAAAGGAGATAAGCATTGGTTGGGGGGCATCTGCTAGGAGGACCAATCACCATTGCTAGTCCAGGACTATTCTGGTTTTAGCACTGAAAATTCTACACCTTGGAAAACTTTGCACCAGCATGAAAAAGTTTTGGTTTTGGGGAATGGATACAGAAATTTGGGGAAAATGTACAAAACTCATATAGCAGCCCTCCAAAATAGGGGCTAGAAGCAATGTTGTTCTTAGTGTCAAATGGATATGGCACAGGTTAGCTGTCTTACAGTCACTGTGTTTTTCCTGTTGATATTGGCAACCACGATCTGCAGTTCATGTAACAGGTACATGCGTTGTTGCGTCCCTTGAAGTGATGTGAGATTATTGTGTAATGAGAACTATAACAGGCCACCCGTGACATTGCCTGTGGATTAATTGTTATGTTGTGTGGCAAGATTGTGCTTGTTTAATTTCTAACATGATGAATGTTATGACTGTTTCCTAAGAGTTCAGGTATAAAAATGAGAATGATTACAATATCAATACTGATATGACCCAGATATCACTGAAAAACAAGGCTAAGAGATGTGTTACTTTAATGACAGATAAACACATAAAGCTGGGTTAGGGAGGTAAATAACCAATCAAAACACCCTGCACAATATGCAGAAAATATTTGGTGTTTTGGTGTGGTGGAGAGGGGAATGGGAAAGCTCACAGGGAGACTGAATCTCCTAGTACAGGCTGAGTCCAGGGAAATGTGTCTAAATCAATTAAAAGTTCTCACCTCCAAATAAGTCACCAAAGCTCAGTCTTAAGCAGTGATGGCGGTATTAGCTTGGGGCTCTGGCATGAACGAATATGCATTTTTATTCGCTTGTATCTTTCTCTTGATTGCTTCATGAGACTAAGTAAAGTTCTATTTTTTCACTTAGAATTCGCAGCTAAAATACCCTGTGGGAGAACAAAAGGAAAATTTTGATGACAGATGTGTCAGTTCTTATCATTTAGAGCTGTTTCTGTCAGATCTTACCAACGATCATGCTTTGTGCAGTATATCAAGTGATATGTTCAATCACCTCGACCAAACAATGGTCCCCAAACTTTTAGGTACTTTAATTCAGGGGGGAAAAAAAGTTTCAAATCATCTTGATTTCTATGAAGATCTTAATAAAACCAAAAAGAAGACATTTAAAAAGTATTGATCTCTTGTCTAAATATAAACTAGACTTTGCTCATATGTCTACATATTCAGCAGAAAATACAAGTGTAAATTTTGGCTAATTAGGTTTAGTGAGTAAAATTCTTACCAAAAAAATGAACAGTGGTTACCTGCTAAATGTCCTGCACACGTACACAACACTGATTGCAGTTTGCTTTTCTCTGAGATGTGTCACTTTTCAGTGTCTCATGAACCTACAGAAGTACTTGCTGAGATTTCTGATGATGGAAATGGAGGCGATCTCTTCCATTGACATAGGCTTACCAGATGTCTGACATTGCTGTGAAAGTGTTAGCCTGCCATCAACTCATATTTTCAAAGTGTAGAACCAGAGAACGTCCTTGTCTAACTTGGAAATACAGTAGGGAAGAGAATTGAGGAAAGGATTACAGTAAAATGAAAATGTTTATGCTCTTTCTTTAAATCTGGTGATCTTCAAAGAGATCATAGGAGTCAAGGAAAAAAAGAACAGACGTCACCTAAGTTGTTGAATATTATGTGTGGGTTTCAACCAAAATTTACCAAGTGAAATATGGCTCATTATTTCATTATAATAGTGAATGTTCTTACTCAAAATAATGTCACCAAAAAAGGATAGCCAACTTAACCAGAACTTTCACAATTTCTCTACTAAAACTGTAATTTGTTTTAAATCCAACTTTGACTTTTCAAGTTTTATTCTGGGCTTTAAAATAATTTCCCCTGAGAAAGATAGATTTAACTTTTGATGGTATCTAGTGTTCCTCAGAGTGTTTAAAAATGGACACTATAGACAGACACAGCCTACATGATAAATTTAAAATGCAGAAGATCTAATTGACCAAAACAATCTTGAGGTCCAAAGTGAATACACATTTTTTGAGAGCTAGAAACTAATTCCTACAAGTGTCAAAAGTTGCTGTTGTGGTAAGCAAAATCCAAGAATTCTATGCTCACACACTTTCATTGAGAGGGCATTTAGCTTTCTGTCATCACATTGGACTGGCCCCTTGACAAGAGTGGAATTGCAGGTCAAAGAGAATTTTATGTTTGACTGTATTCAGGCTTATCACTCATGAAAGAAAAGAAAACTGTCCTAAAGACTGCAGGTAGTTCAGAAAAATACTGGAAAATAAAATAGAAAGAGGAAAAACATTCTACTATATCATGGGAAGGAAAGAAATATATCATGTTTTTTATATAATATGACCTATATTTAATTGTCTGCTTAATTAGTCTCATTGTGTTTATGTTCTCTTTTTAAAAGACCTCACACTTATGTATCTGAAGAATATACAATATTATAGCCTATTAAGTGTAAATATTCAATAAAAAGTTATAGAAACTTTATATCAGGGAACAGAAAGAAATATAAAAATGCTACAGTCATATTGTGCTTTTTTAAACAACATTTATTGGAACAGAAAATCAAAGAGTGTAGAATATATAATTTCAAATAAATACATCTTTCATAATGTTTATGATAAAAGTAACAATATATGTATATTATTATTACTAAATACGATACGATTATGGGTTATTCTTGTCTAGTATAGATGTGTCTCAGGTTGGTTCTCTAAAAATTGATCACTTTGCTTTGCTCAAGGAAAGAGGGAGCCCTGTAATCACAGGAATGTCCAACTGGTGGCTTGCCTGGCCCTGGAGATCCTTGTGTTCCTCCTTTTCTGCATCCAAGCCCACATCTCTCTGAGATCAGACCCATGCTCTTGATCTTCAGTTTTCCTTGTAATCAGACCATGCTGGTTTGAACAGGGCCTGGGCTCAGCAGGAGACTTGGCTATCTTTTTCCTTTGCTTCTAGAAAGAATCCACTGAAATAAATAATTTACTCTTTTTTTTTACTTCGCTGGCCTGAAGCTCAGGGGACCCCTTTGGCCTGTTTGTGCATATAAAGAACCTGGAAATCTGGGAAGCCGCTAAATCTTCTGTGCACACACTCAGGAAATGGGGATGGGCTGTGAGCTCTTAGAGGCAAAACTGTCTGAAACAGGGACACCTCAATGACAGCTATAACCACAGTTCTGTCGCTCATCTCCAACTCACTGTCATGAGTTGAAGTCTCATGTCATGACTTCTCTGTCATGACTATGTCATGAAGTCACTGTCATGACTTCTCACAGTCTTCAGAAGCAACTTCCCTAGATCTTGGACTATCAACATTCTTGGCGGTGGACGGAGGAGGGCATTCTGCAGTTACTGGAGCTCCCAGACTACTCAGATCTTCATTTAATTTGGGGGAAATTCCCAGCTTACTGGTTCTCAAAAGGTATCTTGATTTTTTTGTTGAGGACCGATGGACTCTTTGGCCTTAAATATCTCCCTACAGCCTTAAGCCCTTGAAGGAATTCCTGCCTTCACCTCCTGTGACTACATCCTCTGATACATTACTATTCTCTAGCTGGAGTCTCCAGGGGGAAAACTCCTACCTTCATTGCCATTGTAGTCAGCTCTGGGCTTGCCCTGTTGACTCCCAGGTAGTCACATTCTGCTAGGCTTTATCATTGGTGCAGAGTCTGAGAGGCTGAATAATTTGATAGCTCTTTTCTCCAGTCTGAGGGACTTTAGCATGGCCATGACCAATGTCAGGGAAAACCATGTTCATACCTTGTGGCCTTTCTTACCCATAGGTGCGGGGTCAGGGAGAAGAGTTTCCATGAGGGGCACTGAGTGTCTCATCATCACCTTTCCTCCCTGACCTGCTTAATAGTTTCCTCTAAGGAGCTGGAAAAGCTCAGCTATGACCCTGACCAAGGGTGGCTGAGGAGTGACAGGAAGGCTGGTGATGGGCAAGATTGTCTCCCTCAGTGGAAACTCTTTTATGGACTCAAGGACCTTGAGATTACCTCTGCCACACACACACACAAAAAACAACTATGTCAAATGGGCTTCTGGTACCTGTCAGAAAGAAAGCACCAGAGAGGTGTTCACTTAATGTTTCTGACCCACTGAGGCTGCCAAATTTCTCTTTTCCAGAGGCCATTGGACTTCCCTGTAGACAGTAAAGCCAATTGGGCAATAAGCCATGAGGAACACATAGACCTGGGATCCTGTTTACGGATCGTCCCAGGCTCTTTTCCAGGGGTCTGTTCAGGTGTATATCAGTTGCTTCCATTATGGGTTCTCCCTTGGACCACTTGCTACGACCTCTCCTGAGTGACTCACCAAGTCACCTTTATGCTTCTTCCTGGATTCAAACTCCAAGCCCTCATTGAGAAGCTTTCTGAGCCCCTTGACATATCCTTTGGCCCCCTCCACCTAAGGCAATGCCCTAGACACTTCCCCAGGTGATTCCCTGGCTGAAAATGTCTGGGGCTCCTTACACAGAATCTTCCTAGTTGCCTTAATTCATCTTTCCTAGTTTCTTGCTGCTTTGGCTCTTAAACACAGAGAATCATGAAAGCCCATCCATGTTTGCCACCATGGGACAACATGGGACACCAGCTGAGATGTCCCTGGTAATTTAAGGTTGCAGGTTTGCTAGTCACTTGAGTCACGTGTATCTGTCTGTCTGTTGTTGGATAGTTCTATTTCAAAGTTGGTGCTCAAGTTGTTTCCATATCTCCTCACTGTCATCAAATTTTCCAGGAAGGCAAGAGACCAGCACATGGGACCGGCAGTGCAGGCTCTCCTGGGGAAGCTGGAGAGTGAGAGAATCAAAGGTTTCTCAAGATCTTTGGACCTCAGAGGATAAACCCACAAACTTTCCAGTTGCTTCTGCCACCTTTGTCATCTAAGGATTGGAATTTCAGTTGGGGTGAAAGGCTTAATTACAGATTCTCTGGAGGAATACTCCACAGTCCCTAACCTGGCATGGAGAAGTTGTTAGCTGGGAAGAGTGGATTGAAGTGATCCAGGGGCTGTACCTGAGCCCTTGTTTGTTGGCATCTTTAGTCCCAGTATTCTCAGATGTAGGGATTGTCCTTGGGGCAGCATTTCAGGGAAGAGCTGGATAGATCTTTTTTTAGTGAAAGGCTGGGGCTGGTGAAGGAGTGGGGATTCTTTAGACTGCATTGGGCTTTGGAAACATTAGAAATTATCTCAAATAAGACAAAGGTTGTCCCTAGGAAGGAATATCTACCAGATCCCAGGACTGTAGGCATTATGAACTTGCCGTGCCTCGCAAAACCCAGATCTGGTTCCATTTCTGAATGGAATTGGGATTTGGGATCTGGTCATTGCTTTGGTGATGTCCCTTGCCTGCCTTCAGTGCTCCAAAAGGACTGAGGGAGTCTAATGTTTGATTCTGTAGCAAGTGACTTTAAGGTATTCACAAAATTTAGGTCATAGCCTGGCCTCTGTTCTTTTGGAAATGACTCCTCCTTTTGTTCTTTTCTCAAGCACATCTGGAAATGCACTCTCTTCATGACTTACATCTGCAGGTGTTCTTAGACAACAAGCCTAAAGATGGAGATGCTACCAGCCTCCACATCCCTGGTTGCAGGGGGTTCCTATGGGCTATATCATATGGAGAGAAAGAAACCCTTGATGGAGAACACAGTGTGAGGATGTGGGGAGGAAAAGTGCTGGTTAGATGTCTACCTCCAGGAGAATGTTGAGTGGCCCACACCTGAGAATATTAGCTCAGAAGATCCCAACTAACAAGGGTTCTCTGAAGCTAAGCTCTTAGAATGATGTTCAGGAGAATGGGAACCATGTCAGTTTAGTCAGAGTGAAGGTGGAGTAAAGAGTGCTGGTGGTAAAGGTGACACACAGAGCACTGAATCAGTGGGATCCACGTGGGTTTATCTTGGAGATAGATTGCTATCCTGAGAGTGTGTGGTGTCAGTTGAGGGCATCCTCTTCTTGCTTCTGCACTGATGCTGAAAGGCAGGAAAATAATGAGGGTCTGGGGCTCCATTGTCTCCCTCTTCTTTCTGAGCAATCTGCAGACAGTCATTATCATGCATATTACTATTTTCTACTTTGAAATCATGGAACTCTGTTTTCCTTCCTTGTATCCATTTTTGAAAGGGGTAAAACAAACTTTATTGTTTCTTCCTTTCAAAAGTCAAATAAAGAAAGGCTTTCTATTTGTGATCCTCAGTAGATCCCGGCTTAAGACGTGCAAAATCTCAAACCCCCAGGTTCATGTGTGCTTCATCAGATGAGATTCCACTCGAAGGCTAGCACTGCTCTTCAGATCAGCCCAAGGACACCAGGTATGGGAAGGAAGTCCACTGATAAAAGAGCGTTTTGGGGACTCTCTCCTATAGATCTCCTACACTTCCTTAATATTTCTCTCTAAGACCACTGAATCACAGTGATTGGAGCTTTAGCCTAGAACCTTCTAGCACCCCCCTAAAGAAGTTTGCCTGGGAGCTTTGGGTGGAACCCCTAGTCCACACCCTAATTCATGTCCTGCCGAACATGTTTCCTTAGAAGTAGAGGGACCAACCATCCTGGTTTGCCCAGGACTGAGGAGTTTCCCAGGATGTAGGAATGTCAGTGATAAAACAGAAAATCCTGAGTAAACCAAGACAAGCCGATCTTGGTTTGTCTCTACAAAGAACAATGCTTTAATCTTTGTCAAGATTTCCTACTATAGGTGTCTCCCTGTGCAAACAACATTGATTTAGTAAATTGGGAAGAGGAATAGGGAAAACAGGAGTCAGGGTATGTTGGCGTCCTGGTCTGGGGTACTTTTCCCTGGTTTCTTTCTCTTTTTGAAGATATATGAAGGAAAATAGATCTTTGCAGCGGGGGGTTGGGGGGGTGGGGAAGTATATAAAGAGAGGAGGGGCTCCACACCACAGAATAAACAACAAAATAAAATGTCACATGAAGTTGAACTTGAGTTCAGTTAATGGAGCATAAAGAGAGAGAGGTGGAAAGAAACAGAGAGAGAGAGAGAGAGAGAGGCTTTCCACCCCCCCCACCCCCCAGTCCCTTCGCCTCCTGGTTATCTGAAGTTCATTGCTGCCCCAGACAAGTAGGCACTGAGAATGACTGCTCTAGTCTAGAGTTGCAGACCTAAATCACAAAGCTATTGGACAATCACAAGTCTTCTTATGGGGGTAAAAAAGGTATACCCATAGCCACTCTTCTTTCAGCCTGATAGATTACACCAACAAACTGGGCCGATTTTGTCCCTCCAGACTTCTCTGGGCCTTCCTTTTTCCCACTCCAACCTTTCAGCATATCATATATGCTATGCAGTTATTACACAGAAAATATTACGTGGGTTCAGCTTTGACCCATAGGGATCCTGGATTTGACCCCATCATTTTCACAGCCTGGAAAGTCTGGACTTTTCCTGGAGTTTTTGCTAATTCTCAACACTCTCAGGATTTCCTCTATCCTTGCCTCCAGCCTCCCTTGCACAAACCTAGACATAGAGCTCAACACCCTCTCAAGTTCCCCCAAAAGAATCCACTTCCACAGAAAAGCTTTAGGAAACAACGTGTCCTTTTTTTAGGTTAAGAAAGAGGAGGTGTTAGTCTACCCCATGACAAATAGTTATAAAAATAATACCTCTCTGGAATTGTTTTCCTTCCTAAGGGCTGCTCTACTCTTGAGGTCTCTCAAATCACCCCTTCCAAGAATTCAGTGCCCACCTTGAGGGTCTATCCCTCCACTCATCTCAATCCTTGGCCAACATAACATTTCAGATTCTTCTCCCATATTTGTTCAGAGCAATTTAATTTCTCCCTCACTGCGCCAATTGGCACACTGTAACTACTCTGATTTGCAGAATAGGTAGACCTTGTCTTTAACGTAATCCAAACCCTTAAGAGAGAGTTGGAGCTATACCCAGCAATATCTTTGTTATGTTTGAATTACACCTATGGTGAAAGGCTTCCTGATTTTTCATTCTACTTTCTAGCTTTTCACCAAAATCCCTGTGGAATCACAATAATTCTCAAAAATAATGGTAAGTAGGTAGGTAGGTAAGTAGAAGATAGATGATAGGTAGGTAGGTAGATAGACAGATAGATAGATAGATAGATAGATAGATAGATAGATAGATAGATAGATAAATTTATATTTATCTCCCCATGTTAGGTAGGCACATAATAGAGTTGAAATACTTGCAATTTCCTAATTAAATTTATAAACTATTAAAATTCACCATTGTAGCTTTCCCTTTCTTTTATATCTTGAATGTCCGGGTAATTCTAATCAATCGGGTAATTATAATGAATGAGTCAGGACCCATTGATGAGTTCACCAGAGCTGATAGATCGTCTCTCTTTGTGTGTTTCCTTTACAACAAGACCTTGCCCAGAGTCTCCTACCTCCAACCATCCTAAATTCCTTCTTTCATGGTCCCCGAACTGTAGGGAGTGTTTCTGTTGAGAAAAGTCCCTCTGCACAGCCTACTATTTCTGTCATTGTCATCGGGCCTGATTCTGGCTTTGAGTAGCTCTAAAGTCTACAGGAATACCATGTGCAAAATCACCTTTCAAAGTTTTAGCAAAGATAATCTCCAGAATAAGAATTTCCAGGTGGCAGAAGGGTTTATAAAAATGGCTGGTCAGCTGTATTCTTCAAAAATTTCAAACTCATAATAGATTTTTTTAAAAAGACTGGGGAACTTTTACAGATTAAAGGAGACAAAAAGATATTATATCACAATACAGTATGTGATCAATCTTTTACTGGAAGAAAAATAACGCTATAAAAGAGACATTATGAATTGACAAAATTGAAATACAGACAGTAAATTAGATTTAAGTTCTGTATTAATAATCAATTTACTGAAGCCAGTAATACTGTCAGTGTAAGGGAGAATATTTCTTTCTTTAGAAATACACACTAAAATATTTTAGGGATGAGAAGTCATGACATATGTAATTTATTATCAAATGCATGTTCAGTTAAAAAAATACATGTATGGCATTACATCTAGAGAGATAGAAAATGGGGGGAAAATCTTTAAAATAGGTGAATCCAAATAAAGGGCATGGGTGTGATTCTTTACTATCGTAATTTTGAAATTATTCCCAAATAAATTTTTAAAACGGCCCATTGACTCTGCCCTCCATTTTGAGCTTCTCTGATTTTACTTCTCAGAGCTGCCCCTATTACAGGCAGCCCCTAGAGGCACACTACTGATATGCTAATGAGTCTGGATGAGGGGAGGACTAGGTCCAGCACCCAGAGGGATGAAGCTAGAACTGGTGTATTAACAATTCAAACATCTTTGAGCTGCTGTGCTAGGGAGATGATTGTCAGTCCTACATCACTTCTGGAAGTGGTGGGGGAAAAGTAAGAGGAAAAATAACTAAAATATCAGTAAGAAGGGTTTCAGTTGGAACTAGATATAGCATGTGGCTCTGTGTGTGTGTGTGTGTGTGTGTGTGTGTGTGTGTGTGTGTTTAAGAAATAATACACAGCTGGCTTTTTGTTAAATTTTGTGTTCTTTTTTTAATTGAGGCATAAAAGCTGTACATTTATAATGTATATATTTTGATGAATTTTGTTTTAATTTTTTCATTAGATGAATTTTAAGATAGTTGTATACTCATGAAATCATCACTATCACCACATAAAATGCCGTAAACTTATTTACTTCTAAAAGTTCTAGTTTCCTCCCTCCCTTTTCTTCGTTAAGAACATTTAACAAAAAAATCTACCCCCTTAACAAATTTTAAGTATACAATACAGTATTGTTAAATGTATGAACTATGCTATAAAGTAGATCTCTAGAACATATTCATCTTTCATAACTGTAACTATGTAGTCTTTGACCAACACTTCCCCACTTCTCTCTTCCCACAGCTCCTAGCAACCACCATTCTATTCTCTGCTTCCATGAGTTTGAGTATTTTTAATTCCGGATATAACTGGGATTTTGTAGTATTTGTTATTCTGTGTCTGACTTATTTTACTTAGCAAGTTCATCCATGTTGTTACAAATGGCAGAATGCTCTATTAAGGCTGAATAATATTCCTTTGTATGTATATATATATATATATATATATATCACATTTTCATTATTCATTCAGCAGTCGATGGACAGGTTGTTTCCATTTCTTGGCTATTGTGAATAATGCTGCAATGAACATGGGAATCCAGGAGTCTCTTCCAGCTTTCAACAGTTTTTAAGAGAAATGTACAACCACAGATTGGCTTCACTCAAGTCACTGCGTGGGGATAGTTAAAGTGGAACTGTGTGTTTCTGCAGCCTCCCACTAGTCCACACTGCAGGAAAAGACTCAGGGCACCTCCCTGCTCTCTCTCCCTGAACAGCAGTTACTTGGCTTTCTTCTTGTCCAGATGGCAAACTCCTAGAGGGAAGGGGCATGGTTTACTATTCACCACTGTGTCTCTGGGTCCAAGCAGGTGTTCTGTAAATGTCTATTGACTGAATGAATGGATGAGACATTATGACCCAGAAATAGGACACTATACGTAGTTCCCCAGCCCTGCCGAGGCAAAAGAGGCCACCTGCTTATCCTGAGACATCAACAGCAAGACCAGTGTCTCCCTAATCCTACTGCTGATTACACTCAATTGAGCCCAAATGACATCCCTTCTCTCCCACCAGGTAGCTGCCTTTCAGAGATGATAACCCAGTGCTTGTCTCTTGCTCTTAGTGTCTCTGAGCACCCATGTCCAGCAACTCTTTCTGGAAGGATCATTTAACAAATACTATTGAGATTCTTCTGTGTTGCCAGTGAACACAGAAGCTCATGCTGAATCCCAGTCCACTGGGAACTGCCCATACCAAGGTGTGGCAGGGAGCCTTCCAAAACCTGCGCGCCCCACATTACCCCCACAACCACCACCCACCCCACAGTAATGGCCATGATGTTGCCTGTTTTCCTATTTAACATAAAGTGTTCAACATTTGCATTACTCCTCCGGTTGAGCAATATGCAGACAGTATCTCCAGAAAACCCCATAAGGGGTATGGGGGAGCTAGCGGAGGAGACTGGGAGATGTGAGACCCCACTCCTTCAGACACTTCCCAAGAGCACACCATAGCTAAGATTAGTGGTGGTCTCTTTTTGAGGCTTAGGAGTTCACACCTGGGAGATGAAGTAAAAATTAGAAGGAACCACCTCTGCCCCCTGTACCTGTTTAGGGTCAACCTTGCCAAGGAGTAGAGAGAAAAAGAGGCTTTAAGAGAAGAGGTGAGCCCAGGGCCTCCTGGAGCAGTGAAAGGAAGAGAACACAAGTCCCACTGCACCAAATAGGAGGAGAAAGGACTATGAGAAAAGGCAAGGCTTGACTCTGGCTTCCTTAGAAAAAAGAATTCAGTCAGGGACTCCCTAGAAAGCACAGACAGCCTCAGATGGGACACACAGAGTCCCCTCTGGGGATCCTCTATCCACATACACTTTCACCTCAAAGTATAGACGTGTGCATAAAACACAGTGCACTATTATCACTCTGTGGCAGACTACCACACCTGAATGGACTTATCTCTTTACTCAAGACATAAAACACAAAGTATATGGAGCATGATAGGGGAAGAAGCCAGAACAGAGGGAGATTTAGGCTCACACACATATGCAGTCCTGTCAGCTGTCGTTCTTAGAGTGGAGGTGAAATCCTCACCTCCTTCTAACTAAGACTTTCCATGAGCAGTCACACAGCAGTTGCAAACCAGGGCAGGAAGGCCATTAACTCACTGTGGTCAGGAGCTAGACATCTCTCCAGCTGGAAGCTGTGTCTTCCGTACTGTACTCAGTTATTTGGACATATTTATTGACACTCTCTCTGTGCCAACCATTGTGATAAACACTAGGCATACAGCAGTGAGCCAGTGTGGTGTGAGGAAATGAGGAAGAGGGGTCACAGGTAAATCCCTGTCCTAGAGCGGCTGGATGGCTCAGTTGGTTAGAGCGCGAGCTCTTAACAACAAGGTTGCTGGTTCAATTCCTGCGTGGGATGGTGGGCTGCACCCCCTGCAACTAAGATTGAAAATGGCAACTGGACTTGGAGCTGAGCTGCGCCCTCCACAATGAGATTGAAGGACGACTTGCCTTAGAGCTGATGAGCCCTGGAAAAACACACTGTTCCCTGATATTCCCCCAATAAAAACTTTTAAAAATACCCCTATCCTGAAAGCTGAGAGATTTATCAAAAACACTGGTGGGAACTCAGGTTCCTATCCTCAGACTGCACACAACCCCATGGAAGAGAAAAGCCACACTAGACATTGAGACTTTTAAGGGGGAAGCTACCTGCAAACCCATACAAACTAAGAAGCTACAAACTGAATACAGGGTGGAGAATATAAGGATGGAGCCTGCCATCTGCAGTGTCAATGGAGAGAGCCTCCCCTCCTGAGGCAGGAGGGTAGCAGAAGTTTTATATATTTGCTGCTTTTATTGTTTTTGATCATCCAGCCTTCTTTTCTCTGCTATAAATCTCTGATACATCAGTAACCACCATTTTAAACAAGAGTCCTTTCAGGCCATCTCATACCCCATCCCCACAAGACAATCTAACTAGCCATTTCCCTCTCTGACAGAAATTTGGGGAAAAAGAGCAAGACACATTAAATTTCTCAAGCCATTCAAAAACCTGCCCTGTGCCAATCTGTCCAAGAACTTTGTCTAGTGTGGCTGATGGAGGTTCTTTCATCGCCAGTGCTGCCTCTTTCCTATAGAGGTCCCATCCAGCTCAGAATCTGTCTGTGGAATTGAATTGACTGGGATTGATAAAAAAAGGTGTCATAGGTTGGTGTCCTCAGGAAGAAGATTCTAAAATAAAACTCCATTATTTGGCAGATTTATCAGGAACAGTATCTGTGAGGGGTAAGGAAAACTAGATTGGGCAGAATCAAAAATTGAGCTGTGATGCCTCAGCAGGTCCTGTGGGGGCTCTAGAGTGAGTCACATGACCAACTCATCCTAGTTCACCCAGACTTCCCTGATTTTAGCACTCAAAGTCCCACACCCAAGGAAAATCCTCAGTCCCAAGAAAATTTTGTCACTCCAGGAGCTAGGATGACCCTTCAGAGTTCTTCCCATTGAGGTAAAAGGACCACACTTTGTATACTGCATTGAGTGAGCATTGGGTGCAAGTTGCACCTAGGAGAGAGTCTGATTTGAGCAAGCCATGTTCCCTCAGCCATGAGCCATTCTGAGACAGAGACTCAGCTGTGAGGCACCAGCTCGGGGAGCATTGCCAGAAAGGGATCTAAGCATTGTACCACAGGGTCCACTACAATTCACCTCTTTTGCCCCGGGTCCACTGGCTTCATATAATTATTTTGTCCCCTCTGGGTACAGCTGCTCAGGATTCCGGCTGGTAACTTTCCTGGGGAAACTTAGAGATTAGTAGGATGACTGTTCTTCCTATAACCCCAGTATGCAGCTGGTCTCGAGGCTGCAATTGACAATCATTATCTCCCTCCTCTATTTCCATTTAACATTCCCTTCATCTTCAGCTGGCACCTCCACTATCTCAAAGGCTTACCTGGGGTGATCCAGACCCACATTCCTGAGAGACCTCAGTCTCTAATCATTATATCCTTCTTAGTCCATGGCTGTAACATTTGTCCACTTACTGTCGAGATTGTCAGGGATATATTGAGAGGCATAACAATTGGCCAACTAAATGTCAAATGTGATCTCACTGCCCCTATTGTGTAACACCTAATTCCTGATAATGAGGAACCATTACTCCTGCCAGGATGGTGTCCCTGTTTCTTGCTTCTTGATACATAAAGTCCATAGCAGATCTCTTTGTCCAATGTGATGTAATGCAGAAATCAGTGTTGGTAGATCAATTACTATATAAGCCTTCAAATAGTGTTGCTGGCTGAGATTCAATAAGTGAAAAAGACAAACCCTTTCTCAGAATGTGTCAGTTCCACTCAAGATTAATTTCTTCTTTTTCTAAGTTGGAAGGGGTGCAATATAATCAACCTGCAGCTCAGTGGCTGGTTGACCTCTTCAAGTGATGGTGCAATGTCAGGACTCTGTTGGTCTCTGCTGCTATGAGGTTGGACATATGGCAATGGCAGTAGTTAAATCTGCTTTTTTGAGTGCTTCTGATCCCTGTGCAGCCTCCATCTCTGCTGTCCCCACTATGCTACTAAGGCACCAGTTTTCCTAGCTCTAGGATGGCGAATGACAGAGGCTGGCTGATGTCAATAGGAGAGACCATTCTGTCTGCTTCTGTTTTGTCATTTTCTGTGGTGGTGCCCTTTGGTAGATGTTAACATGTTCCCTAACTCCATGCCACCCACTGTTGGTCTAGCTATATGATTCTTTCCCAGACCTCCTTGTTCCAATTTTACAGTGTTTCTTCCTTCCAACCCCTGAGAAGCCAGCCAAGCCACTCACTACTTCCCATGAGACCATATATATTCTCAGGTCTCTCTCCTTTCCAGACAAGGTGGATGACCAGATACATCACTTAATATTCTTCCTAGTAGGAGGATTTCCCATCGCTGCTGTCCTTCAAGGAAACCCTGAGTGGTCTTGTAGTATATTGCAGTCCTTTTTAGTCTTGCACCCATCCAAACTTCTATGAACCAAGTTTGGCCTTTTTCAGACTCCATTAACTGCTCATAGGGGACTTGTCCACAGCGCCACAGGTGTAACCTAAAAGTGAGATAACCGTACAACATTGGAGTATGATATGGAGTTCACCAGCTCACTTTGCTCCCTTTTCCTCTTTTGGCCCTCCTCTCACCAGATCCTGGAGGTACCATATTTGTACCATATTGTAATCCATATTCCAATGGATTACTGCTGGCCCTGCCTGACCTTATGACTTAGTGGGTCTGATGAAATCCCACTCATATTGATTAGCCCTGACCACATGCTCGTTTGTTATCCCACAGTAAGGCACCCCATCTCTATCAGGGCACAGCAGCAAGCCAAGAGCTGTTTTTCAAATGTGTATGGAATTCTTTTCTTCAGACGGCATGTCTTTGGTCCCAAACCCTCAATGTCTCCATTGTGGTGCTCCTACAATGTTTCCCTGAAAATAAGACCTAAATGGACCATCAGCTCTAATGTGTCTTTTGGAGTAAAAAGTAATATAAGACCTGGTATTATATTATATTACATTATATTATATTATATTATATTATATTATATTATATTATATTATACTATACTATACTATACTATACTATACTATATTATATTATATTATATTATATTAAAGACCCAGTCTTATATTATTGTAAAATAAGACGGTGCCTTATATTAATTTTTGCTCCAAAAGACACATTAGAGGTGATGGTCTGGCTAGGTCTTATTTTCGGGGAAACACGGTATTGTGGTTTGCCATGAACTATATACAGACTTTCTTCTTTTTAAAACAAAGATTTTTATTAAAAATATGGCTAACATACAATATTATATTAGTTTCAGGTGTTCACAGCAGTTATTCAACATTTATATACCTAAAGAAGTGATCACCATAAGTCCAGTAACCATCTGACACTGTACCATGCTATTACAATATTATTGACTATATTCCCTATGCTGTACATTATATCCCCATAACTCAGTTGTTTCATACCTGGAAATTTAGACCACTTATTGCTCTTTACCTTCATCCCCTTTAAATTTTTTAAATTACAGTTGACATTCAATATTATTTTATATTAATTTCAGGTAGACAGCCTGTCTTCTGATCACACTCAGTATTGGTAGGAACAGGATTACCAAGTGTGGAGTATGCTGCCTGAAGAGCCTAAGAAAGCCTATCCAGTGTTGTGTTTCTTCTTGGTGATGGGAAGTACAGGTGCAAAAAGTTGTTCTCAATTTTAGAGATGATGCCTAGACATGTCCTAGATCTCCATACCCCTAAATAACCCACAGTGATATGCAGTGTCCCTTCTCACCAGTGCATTTCTATTGTTGAAATAAATAAAATGTCCTCTGAGCACTCCTCAAACATAGTCAGTTCGTGAGGTTTGGGTCTTTTTGATTTATCTACTTTACCATGCCCACTTCTCTGAGCCTATTAACTCTTCTTCCACCTTGGAAGTTCTGGCACTTCTGCTTCTTTAAAGTGGACCATTGCTTTTCCAAAGCTTCTAGACAAACTAGTAGCATATTAGCATCATGCCCTGATATGAAATACTGTATCAAGGGAGTTTACTCCCATACCAATATGTTTTTCCTTACTTAACTTGGTATGCAATCCCCCCAAATCCAATACACTCAAATTCAGTTCCAGAACTTCCAGAACCTGCTATGCACATTGGATGCAGCTACTTCAGCATATAGTCTTTTTTTTTCTTAGCAGGTACAAAATTTTCATATTATGACTTAATCCTAGATATTAGTGTGACGACAGTAGGAGAGGCGGGAATGCAATACATTTTACAATTTCTTCAAGTACTGGCCTTCTGCCAGGAGTAATGGGTGACTGCTGTAGGCACAGAGGCTTCAGAGAAATCTGAAATTAATATTTCAAGGGCATTAACTTAAATATCCCCACTCCCAGTTTAAGAGCCCCATCCTTTTCTAATTAAAGGAAATTCTTGCCAGGCCAAGGCATGATACACATGGCAAAGAAGGCATGCTACACGTAGCAAAGAAGTCCTGCCAGGGTTGAGAATTCTGGCTTCTCTGGAGCTCTGTTACTCATAGCAAGTCTGGGACTCATCTTCAATTTTTTCGGCCTTCTGGCTGCAGTGGAGGAAAGGTTCTGTATATGGAGCCAGGAGGTATTCCAGCTTCCACACTTTGCCTTCTGTTGGTGATTTATCACCATCTGCCTTTTGTTGTCTTTCTCCAATGCATTCAATACTCCAAACAAGAACTACATCTCATACATCTTAATACCGTGTTTCCCCGAAAACAACACCTAGCTGGACCATCAGCTCTAACGCACCTTTTGGAGCAAAAATTAATATAAGACCCGGTATTATATTATATTATATTACATTATATTATATTATATTAGACCCAGTCTTTATTATATTATATTATATTATATTATATTATATTATATTATACCTGATCTTATAGTAAAATAAGAGGTAGCTATACATAGTAAAATTTGAGGTACTTAAATTCTAGTAAAATAAGATGGTGTCATCTACCATCAGTGTTAGAGCCCTCATTTCCAGCCCCCAGTGCACTGTACATCTCTAAAATCCCATTTCAGAGTCTGCATCTTAAGACTACATCCTGTACCAATGGCTGTGGGTTGAGTTCCCAGGGGAACAAACTCCAAGACTCTGAGATGTACATTCAGGAAGTTTATTGAGAAGTGTTCTTGTAACAACACCCATAAGGGGTGAGGGAAGCTGTACTAGGCAGAAACAGAAGTTAAGCTGTGATGCAGCTGCATCAGCAAAGTGATTTCAGCAAATTCTACCAAGTGTTCTGAAGCTAGGTGGCTCCTCCAGAGTTGTCCCCATTGAGGCTTGGCCTTCCTAATTCTAAATTTACTAGTCATTAGATGCAGCCCAGGGAGGAGGATAGCCTTGAGTGGGCCACTGTCCTTCAAGGGCAGGTCATTGCTGGAGAGGGTCACTGTAATATGTCAACAGCCAACACTTCTGAAAGCTGGGGGATTGAGTGTGTCATTTCTGAAGGGGGATCACGCAGTGCAGCACAACATCCCCTTCTGGAAGCACAATGACAAGAATGTTTTATGCCTTTCCATCATGACAGAGCACCACAGAGCAAATGAAAATGCCTGAGCTTTTTGAATCAGACACATATAAGTTTCCAACCTGGATCTTCAAAAAGGAAACAAAACAAAAGGAAATCTCAAAATAGGGCTAATCACACCTATGACTCAGAGTTGTTATAAAGATTCAGTATATGCAAAGACTTATTAATAACCTATTCTAGGTTAGGTATAGACCCACTTCTTGCTTCATGAAGATTTCAGTACAGTAGGGGGATATAGATGAGAAGACAGGCAATTCTCTAGAGTGTGGTGATGGGAAACCACAGAGAAGGGACCCTGTGCTGGACCTGAGGGCTTACGGAAATTTTTTCCAAAGTAATGCTGAGTAAATGCTTGGAAAATGTTAGGTTCTCAATAAACGAAACTTATGGGTTACATGATCAAAAAAATGCCAGGCTGATTTTCCTGTAGGTTTGCCTGTCTCCTGGGATTTTAAACATAGCTCCATGTTTAGCTCCAGGCAACTAGAATGACACATCATGAATGACTGGTCTTGCTCTCTGAAAAACCACATCTTCCTAGAGACATGGTCAGAGAACAGACGGCACCCAAGGGCTACTCAGACAGTGCACAAATGCATATTTTCAGAAAGCACGTCAGTGCTGCCGTTCTGACCTCAAGATCCAGAATGGGCCAGGCTTCTCTTTTTCTATACAGCTGCCAGGGACAGAGTGAGTGAGTATGGCTGTGGGGAGGAAGCCTCATCAGCCCTGAAGGACACTATGCTATACAAGAAGGGAGAAATGACAGGAACTAGATCCTGTGCAGGGCACAAGTAAGCTGATAATGTACTTGCATTAAGACAGGAACATGTGGGAATTTCCAGTAAAGATGGCAAAGTATGTGGTCAAGGTGCTCACGTCCTCCCATGACCACATCAGGGTTACAACTAAATTGTAGAACAATTAACCTGGAGAACCATCTGAGGACTAGCTGAGCAGAACTCCTATAACTGGGGATATGAAAAGGAAGCAATGTCAAGACCGGTAGGAGGAACGGAGACACCTAACAGGGTGGTCCCACACCTGCATGTGGTAATTGAGAATCAGGAGGGATAGCTCAGCTTGTTCCCCATGGAGAAAGGGGTGCTAACCTCAGATCAGACTCCCCAACCAGGAGCACCAGTGCTGGGAAGAGAACTCCCCACAATATCTGGCTATGAAAATCAGCAGGGATTCCATTCAGGTGAGACAGAGAGCTGCTGGAAACCCACCCATCCTCTTAAAAGGCCTGCGCACACTCAATCACTCATAGACGCTCACCTTAAGCTCCAGTGAAGGGACAGCAGCTCAAGAGGCACCGGAGACATACAGGGAGTAACCGAACTGTGTGGCTAAGGGTGAGTGCTGGAGGAGCAGCAGCCATTATTCCTGTGTCCAGCGCTCCTTCCACATAGCCAGTAGGTGGGCACAATTTTTACTATGTTGAGCACTCCCTCCACATGGCCTGCAGGCACAAGCAGGAACCAAATCTGAATCTGCATTAATATGCTGAACACCATTTACCCTGGTGACTCTGAGATCCAGCTTCATCCAATTCATGCACCACCTAAGGCCATTTCAGCAGTAGGCAGCAAACCTCAGCTTATGGTAAAAATTTTCTTAAAAACCCTCAAAGGTCTGCAGGCCCCAGGCAGGAGGTGGTTGGCCCCAGGGTGCCCTGTGCCTCTTGCAGAAGGACACGAGGCTTGGCACTGACACCAAATCTGAATCTACATTAAGCTGGTGAACACTGCTTGCCCCACCTCAGTGACTCCCTGAGACCCTGCCCCACCTAACTCACACACCATCCTGGGCTCTTTCAGCAGCTGTGCCTTACAGCTGGCTTTGGGCCTCACTGCAGTCTTTTCTGATTATTCACAGAGATCCACAGCTCCAGGCAGGTGGTGGATGGTTTTGGTGGCCTGTGCCTTTTGCTGAGTAGTCCCAGGCCCAGTACTGGTAGCAAGTGGCCTCTGTTCATTGCATGGCCCATCCCACATACCTTGGGCCCAGCAGAGACAACAACCAACTATGGATCTTTGAAATTCCTACCAGGAGGCCTGGGGCCCGGCACAGGCAGCAGCTGATCTTGGCAGTTGACTTTCCTAAGAGGCCCCCAAACTGACACACCCAGTAGCTGCTTTCAGACCACCACAGAGCACCACAAAATTAGCTCCATAAATGGCACACCAAAAGGGTGGTCTCAGCAGGCACCAGAGCCCTGATGGGATAAGTCCCACTTCAAAAGTTCAGACCTCCAACATCAGCTTGTACACTGTGGCTGTGGTCAACCCTCAAAGCCAGTCAGCCTGAGAGTAAATTCCACTGTCAGACATGCAAACAGCAATCAAGTCTCAACTACAACAGGAGGACACACATAACCTACACTAGGGACATTCCTGAATCACTGGCTCAGGTGATCAGGGAGAATGTACCACTGGGCTTCACAGTACACCTGCTACATAAGGCCAACCTGCCAAGACTGGGAGACAGCAGATCTACCTAATACATAGAAACAAACACAGGGAGGCAGACAGAATGAGAAGACAAGGAACTATGTCCCAAATGAAAGAACAGAAAAATATTCCAGGAAAAGAACTAAACAAAATGGAGACAAGCAATCCACCAGATGCAGAGTTAAAACATTGGTTATAAGGATGCTCAATGAACTTAAGATAAGAATAGATGAACCCAGTGAGAACATCAACAAAGAGGTAGGAAACATAAAAGAGGACATAGAAACAATAAAAAAGGACTGGTCAGAAATGAAGACTACAATAACTGAAATTAAGAATACACTAGAAAGTATCAACAGATTAGATGAAGCAGAGGATGAAATCAGAGATTTGGAAGACAAGGTAGTAGAAAAATACTCAATCAAAAATGGAAAAAAAAACATTAAAAATAAGGATAGCTAAAGGGACCCCTGAAACAAAATCAAGTATACCAACATTTGCATCATAAGAGTACCAAGAGAACTGGGAGAGCAAGAGATTGAGAACCCATTAGAAGAAATAATGCCTTAAAACTTCACTAACCTGATGAAGAAAATAGACATACAAACACAGGAAGCTCAGAGTCCCAAACAAGATGAACATAAAGAGGCTTACACCAAGACACACCATGACTAAAATGTCAAAGGTTAAAGATGATGAAGAAAGAATCTTAAAAGCAGCAAGAGAATAGCAGTTAGTTACCTATAAGGGCGCTCCCATATGAGTGTCAGCTGATTTATCAACAGAACCTTTGCAGGCCAGAGGGATTGATATGAAATGTTCAAAATGAATATTTTCATTTTGAAAAGAAAGGACCTATAACCAAGATTACACTACCAAGCAAGGCTATCATTTAGAATAGAAGGAACGATAAAGAACTTCCCAGACAAGAAAAAGATGAAGGAGTTCATCACTACCAAAAAAAAGTGTTACAATAAATGGTAAAAAGACTTTTTTAAGAAGAAGAAGAAGGGAAAAAAACATAAATATGAATAATAAAATGGCAATAACTATATACCTATCAATAATCACTAAATATAAGTCGCATACATGCTCCAATCAAAACACATAGGGTGGCTGAATGAACAAGAAAACAGCATGGTACATGCTCAATGCACAATCATCAGAGAGATGCAAATTAAAACCACAGTGAGGTATCACCTCACACCTGTCAGAATGGCTATCATCAACAAGTTGGCAAGGATGTGGAGGAAGGGGAACTCTGGTACACTGTTGGTGGGACTGGAAATTGGTGCAGCCACTATGGAAAACAGTATGGAGGTTTCTCAAAAAAATTAAATATAGAACTACTTTATGACCTAGCAATTACATTTCTGGGTATTCATCCAAAGAAATCCAAAACACTAATTTGAAAAGACATATGTGCTTGGATGTTCATTGCAACATTATTTATAATAGCCAAGATACGGAAGCAACCTGTATCCATCAATAGACAACTGTGAAAACAAATTGTACATATATACAATGGAATATTACTTGCCCTTAAAAAAGAATAAAATCTTACTATTTGCAGAAACATGGATGGACCTAGAGGGTATTCTGCTAAGTGAAATAAGTCAGACAGAGTAAGAGAAAAATACCATATGATTTCACTTATTTGTGGAATCTAAAAAACCAACCAACCAAACAAACAAAAATAGACTCATAAATACAGAGAACAAACTGATGGTTGTTAGAGAGGAGAGGGGTTGGGAGACAGGGTGAAAAAGGTGAAAGGATTGATAAGTACAAATTGGCAGTTACAGAATATTCATGGGGATGTAAACTACAGCATAGGGAATATAGTCAATAATATTGTAATAACTATGCATGATGGCAGGTGGGTACTGGACATATCGGAAGTATTGCTTCATAAATTATATAAAAGTCAAACCACTATGTTGTACAACTGAAACTAATATAATATTGAATGTCAGCTGCATTGAAAAAAAAAATTTTTAACAGACAGCAAAATGTTATGAAGTGAGAGACAGAGAACCTGATAGAAACTCAGCCCCTCCAACCATCAGGGATGCTGGAAGCCCCTCAGGAACTGAGCTCCCTACTGAAGTCTTCTCAACTGAGGGAGCTTTCTGAGGGGCCCAGGCAAGTGTTGGAGCAGCTGGGAGCAGCTGCAGGAGGATCGGTAGGAGGAGTACCCAGGAGATGGAGCTGAGTGACTTTACAGGTGTATTCCCAGGGAGCCAGCCTTGTGTTCTTTCCCAGAACCACCTGTGGAAGAGCTGCAGGGTGGTACCAAGGTCATCGTTCCTGATACCACCTCTCTTTAGGCACACACTCCCTCTACATGGTTCTTAGAGAGCCACTCAGTCAACTGCTGAATTTGGAGAAGGTCATAGAGGCACAGAAATGGAGGGCAGAAAGTATAAATCAGTCTCCCCCAAAGGTGTGTATCTTGTGACAAATGGGCCCTTGACAGCATGGTAAAATGGGGACATGAGTCCTGGAAACACGTGTGAGCCCCTGTGCGCCCCGAGGCTGCCCTCCTGCTCCTGCCACCTCCCCTATGCCTCCTCCTACAGGATCTGCAGGCCTCATGCTTGCCAGGAGATGACCATTACACAGACTGCTCCACAGACATTTCACTCCATTACCAAAAACTGCCCAATTGTAAATTCAGACACCTTCTCTCATAACTCCTGACTCTGCCACATTGGTCCTCCTCACTCTCTCCTAGACACAACCTGTGCCTTCTCACCTCCTCTCTCATCTTTTTGCCTAGAAAGCCCACCTACCCCTTTCCTTTGTGTCTCCAAATATGGCCTGTTCTTCAAAGATCACCTCAGCACACACATGTTCTTGCCAGGTTTCCCAATCAGCAGATTAGAGAAATTTGCCCTACTCAGAAATTCAGTGTGCAATAACTATAACACTCACTCATCACTTCCCCAAAGCCCAGGATTGCATTTTTTCATAAGCATCATCTCTCTGGGTAATGCATAGGTCTCTCAATAGCAGGTACCTTATCCTACATTTATGTTCCAGCTACAGGAGCTTAGAATGTGTTTAGGAAAACGATGGGCATTGGCTCTGCTTCCCCCAATCTCTGACAGATTAAAAAGAAAACCTTTTATACTCAAAGGAATATACTTCCTGATATTCAATGTTTTTATTAACGATCTTGATGAAGTACCAAAATGGATTTCACTAAATTAGTGGAGTCATCAAGCTGGCATGCCAATGAAAGCCACAGAATTCAGAAAGTTCTCTTTGTATAAAATTGTTTTGTAAAAAAGATTTCACTTGTGGCAGAGTTCTGCACTTAGCTCTAAGGCCTCGTCAACTATAGATGCATGACCTGGTTCACCCAATATAAAGTGTGAATGAGGGGTGTACTGGGGACAGGTAGACAGTGGCCAACACTGTGATGGGGTTTCCAGAAATGAATCTGAGTCTCTGTTGATAGAACGTTCAGTTATTTCATTGTAGGTGGTTGGTCAGGGTAACCACCCTACTCAGTTCCAGGACAACATCCAAGAATGGGGCCTGTACTGCTGAGCACCACACAGCAAGGAAAAAATAACCAATGGATCGTTTCCTGAGCAACATGCAGGATAACTTCAGAGACATCGAGAACTATGAATAAGGATGACGTCATGTGAGGAAACACATCATAAGAGGAGGGGACCAGGAACTTGCGGTGGGTAAGAAATGACTCAGAGGCAGGCCAGCCTCCTGGGTGTGCATCCTGTGCAGCTGCCCAGGGTCTTGTGCTTAGAAGGGTGCCACACCTGGTTTAATGCCTTGCTGTCACCAGTTTGAAATCTTTTATCACTTACGAACAATCACTTATGGTCCTACCATTTTCATTTTGAACTGGGTCCTGCAAATGGTGTGACCTGCCTGACCTGATCAGAGAACTATAGTGTGGAATGTTGTTTTTCATTGCTCTGAAGGGAGGAGCTAGGAGCATTTATTCATTCATCACCTCATTGAGGATATATGTATTGCAACTATGCTATGGACTGTCCCAAAAGGTCAAACACCAGTAAATCAGGCAGACCAGGTCTGCATTCTGATGGAAGTTATGTTCCAGGATAGAGAAAGGATAATAAATAAGTAAACTAGAATATGGGATAGGATGATTTCAGATAGTAATAATTGCTATAAAGGGAAAAAATCAGGCTAAGGTAACAGAGAGTGAGAGGAACTGGTGGGATGGGAAATCTTTAGAAATAGGATCTGAGACTTGAATGGTGAGAAAGAGTCAGACATGTAGCAATCAGGAAAGAAATTCTGCACAGAAGGACAGTAATTGCAGTGATAAAGAGTTTTGTATGATTACAGTACAGAGAGAATACCTGTGTGGCTAAAATGTGGTAGGAAGGGTTATTGGGGTATGAGGTGGCAGAGGTAGTTGGGGTCCAGACCATATAGGGCTAGGAGGGTTATGGAAGAAAAATAGGGCTTTGTTTTAAGTGAACTAGGAAGCAATCAAAGAATTTAAGCCAGAAACAGGTAGAATGAGTGAGCATGTCAAGTAGGCAAATCTAATGGAGAAATGAGTAAGAAATTAACAATATGAGGGCAACTGAATGTGCATGTGTTACAAATGGGAAACTCATTTTATCAACTGGAGGAAAGGAGGGCGTACATGAGATGGGTGGTAACCTAGCTGCCTGTAAGATCTCTGGGCAGTAAATCTCGGGGGTCGGTCAAAGCAGGAATCCTCCTAAGTCAGACCAGTGAAGTAGTCAGACTCTACCTCTTATGGCTGTGTAATGTGGGGCAAGTTACTTCACATCTCTAAGCCTCAGGTTGATTGTTGTTGTTGCTATTCTTGTTATGCTTTTAATATATAAACTACTGATAATACCTACAACAGAAAGGTATAACAATAATTTCACTAGATGATGTATATAAGTTGCTCAGAACAGTGCCTGACACTTAGCAAAGGTTAAGAAATGCAGCATGTTATTATTAGTGACACACAATCCGGTGAAATCATAAAGTTATCACACTGCACAACACGGGCCTGGGCCACGTTGTGTATGAGTAATGCCCTCTTTGCTTAAGCATGATATGTATCAGTTTTCATATCTGAGAGATGGTGGACTAAGTTAATGCCACATCAGGGGTTCAGTGGTAACCACAGAACAGACAGCCAGCCCAATGCCAGGTGACAACTAGGAAAGTGGTTAAATTCCAAGAGGACCTGGCAAAAATAGTAGCTCAAGACAGGTCAGAGGTTTAGTCACAGGGAAGTGGCACTAGATCCCAGGTGCTAAGGACAGGAAAGCTTCAAGGTCATGGCAGGACTGGCGTATCTTGCTTTCTTTTATTCTTCCCTCTGGGTATGCTGGGCTGCTATGCCTGTACCCAAGGCTTGCAGGGCTTCTTTTAGTTTGTGCTTAACCCACCATTCTCAGCATTAGAACTCAAATCTCCAAACTACCAGGGCAGATGAGGGGTGAGGGGCAGGTTTCTAAAAGTTCCTTAAACGGAAGGATTGAGTGAGCATATGGGTGGGAGGAAAGATTCAATAGAAAAATCCAAAGTGTTCTTGTGGACTGAAAGAAGACAACAAGGCATGCTTGCTTAATAAGTTAGAAAAATTCTGTACAAATATGCAAAAGATCTCAAAGAAGAAGAAATAAAACCTGCTTGCAGCCTCCACATACCTCATAGAACCACTTGCAAAAGGCCTGCTTTATGACAGCTTCTTTCTCCTCTAAGCAAAAAGTAATAATAATCACTTTCTCCAGGCTAAAGGAAATCTGGAAGAGGAATTCATTGGAAAATAACTTTAAAAAGGCAAATTCAAAATTCCATTGCCAGGCTAACATGTAAAAAGCTTGGATGCCATCACAACTACTCTCACAATGAGAAAAAAGCTGAACAAACTGAAAGATAACAACTCTTCTCAGAAGTTTCGAGAATTGAGGTCACAGGCAAAAGTCTGCCCTAATAATAACTAGAGAGAAAGGCAGAGAGTCACAACTTACAGGGAGGAGAAGGCACGCTTGCGCCAGCACTGGGAGGAACACTTAAATGGCAACCGACAAATTGCTGGAAGCTCAGTGTGACTAGCTTCAGAGTGAAAATCCAGCCAACTTATCTTTAAAAGAAGAGCAAATGCAATTCAATGAAGACAGAGTAGTTTTTTCAACAAATGGTGATGGAACATCTGGATATCCACATGCAAAAGATAAGGAATCTAGAAGAGAACTTACAACTCACACAAAAACTAATTCAAAATGGATCAAAGATCTAAATTTAGAATTTAAAACTATAAAACTTCTAAGAGGTAATATAGGAGAAAATCTTGGTGACCTCAGTTTTGGTGATGACTTATTAGATACAAATAGCAATTTATGAGAGGAAAAATTGTTGAACACCATTAAAAAACAACTGCCTTGTGAAAGACATTGTTAAAAATAATGAGAAGACAAACAACAGCCTGGGAGAAAACATTTGCAAAACACATATCTGATACAGGACTGTTATCCAAAATAAGCAAAGACACTTAAAATTGAACAATAATAAAACAAACACCCCAATTAAAAAATGAGCAAAAGACTTGAACAGACACCTCACCAAAGAAGATAAACAGATGGCAAACAATCATGTGAAAAGATGATAACATCATAAGTTATCAGGGAAATGCAAATTGAAACAACGAGATAACACTACACACCTACTAGAATGGCTAAAATCCAAAACACTGACAATACCAAATATTGACAATCATGTGAATCAACAGGAACTCTCATACATTTCTGATGGGAATGCAAAATGTTTTAGCCACTTTGGAAGACAGTTTGAGTTTATTACAAAACTAAACATGCTCTTATTATGTCATCCAAATGAGCTGAAAACTTTAGTCCACATAAAAGTCTGCACATGGATATGCATAGCAGTGCATGCTATGTCATTCAATAGATGAATGATGAACTGTTGCATATCAAAACAAATGAATATTATTCAGCAATAAAATGAAATCAGCTATATGCCACCAAAAAAAATTGAGGGAACTTATATATTGCTAAGTAAAATATGCTAACTTGAAAATGCTACATACTGTGTGATTCCAATTATATAACATTCTGGAAATGGCAAAACTGTAGTCAGTAAAAAGATCAGTTGTTGCCAGGGCTTCAGGGTGAGAGAGGGAGGGATAAATAGGCAGCAAACAAGGGATTTTTAGGGAAGTGAAATTGCTCTGTATGATACTGTAATGTTGGATACATGACATTATGTATTTGTCAAATACCATAGAACTGTACAACAAAAGAAAGAAGCCTACAGTAAACTATAGACTTTACATAATAATAATGTATCAATATTGATATATCAATTGCAACAAATGGACCACATTGAGGCAAGATGTTAATAATGAGGAATACTAAGAGAGGGGTAGTGTGGGGATGTATGGGAACTTTCTGTACTTTCTGCTCAATTTTTTTTGTAAGTCTAAAACTTCTCTAAAGTATTGTCCATTAATGAAAAAAAAAATGAAACAAAATTTAAAACCTCCCATAGCCAGTCTTCACTTCCAGATAATACAGTGTCAGTGTAATCCAAGACGTTAACTAAAAAGGGAAAAAAATTACATGACAAAAATCCAAGACGTTAACTAAAAAGGGAGAAAAATTACTAGACTTTTCAATAAATTTTTTAATCATTTGATTAATTTCATTCATAATGAAAAAATCTTAAATTAGGAATAGAAGGAAACATCATTAATCTTATAAATTGTTATCTATTATGTTGAATCACCTATAATTGCCATTCTTGTAGATGTAACCACCAAAACAAACAGTGAATTATTTAAAAAACAAGAGAAGGATGCCTGTTTTGATTGCTGTTATTCTATTTTTTTTTAAAGTTTATTGGGGTGACAATTGTTAGTAAAGTTACATAGATTTCAGGTGTACAATTCTGTATTACATCATCTATAAATCCCATTGTGTGTTCACCACCCAGAGTCAGTTGTCCTTCCAACACCATATATTTGATCCCCCTTACCCTAATCTACCACCCCCCACCCCCCTTACCCTCTGGTAACCACTAAACTATTGTCTGTGTCTATGAGTTTTTGTTTCTCATTTGTTTGTCTTGTTCCTTTGTTGTTTTTGGTTTATATACCACATATCAGTGAAATCATGTTGTACTCTGCTTTTCTGTCTGACTTATTTCGCTTAGCATTATAATCTCAAGATCCATCCATGTTGTCACAAATGTTCCTATTTCATCTTTTCTTACCACCTAATACTATTCCATCGTGTATATAAACCACAACTTCTTTATCCATTCATCTATCAAAGGACATTTTGGATGTTTCCATGTCTTGGCCACCGCAAATAAAGCTGCAATGAACATTGGAGCACACGTGTCTTTATGGATAAATGTTTTCAGACTTTTTGGGTAGATACCCAGGAGAGGGATTGCTGGGTCATATGATAATTCTATTCGTAATTTTTTGTGGTACCTCCACACTGCCTTCCATAGCGGCTGCACCAGTCTGCATTCCCACCAACAGTGTATGAGGGTTCCTTTTTCTCCACAGCCTCTCCAACACTTGTTACTATTTGTCTTGTTGATGATAGCCATTCTGACTAGGGTGAGATGATATCTCACTGTGGTTTTTATTTGCATTTCTCTGATGATTAGTGATGTTGAGCATTTTTTCATATGTCTATTTCGCCTTTGTATGTCCTCTTTGGAGAAATGTCTCTTCAGGTCGTCTGCCCATTTTTCAATTGGGTTGTTTGTTTTTTTGTTGTTGAGTTGCATGAGTTCCTTGTATATTTTGGATATTAGCCCCTATCGGAGGCACTGTTTGCAAAAATCTTCTCCCATTCAGTTGGTTGTCTCTTTATTTTGTCAATGGTTTCTTTTGCTGTGCAGAAGCTTTTAAGTTTGATATAGTACCATTCATTTATTTTAGCTTTTACTTCCCTTGCCTTTAGAGTCAAATTCATAAAACACTCTTTGAACCCAAGGTCCATAAGTTTAGTACCTATATTTTCTTCTATGCAGTTTGTTGTTTCAGATCTTATGCTTAAGTCTTTGAGACATTTTGAATTAATTTTGGTACATGGTGACCGATAGCAGTCCAGTTTCATTCTTTTGTACATGGCTTTCCAATTCATCCAGCACCATTTATTGAAGAGGCTGTCTTTTCTCCATTGTTATGTTTTTTGCTTCTTCGTCAAAAATTATCTGTCCATATTTATGTGGTTTTATTTCTGAGTTCTCAATTCTATTCCATTGGTCTACACGTCTTTTTTTTTCTGCCAATACCATGCTGTTTTGATTATTGTTGCCCTGTAGTACAAGCTAAAGTCAGGGAGTGTGATACCTCCAGCATTGTTCTTTTTTCTTAGGATTGCTTTAGCTATTCAGGGTCTTTTGTGGTTTCAAACAAATCTGATGATTTTTTGTTCTATTTCTTTAAAAGATGCCATTGGGATTTTGATGGGCATCGCATTAAATCTGTATATTGCTTTGGGTAATATGGCTATTTTAACTATGTTGATTCTTCCAATCCATGAGCATGGAATGTCTTTACATTTCTTTGTGTCTTCTTCAATTTCTTTTATTTTGTTTTTCAATTTTCTTTTCTTTTTTTTTTTTTAATTTTATGTTTTAAATTTATTGGGGTGACAATTGTTAGTAAATTTACATAGATTTCAGGTGTGCAATTCTGTATCACATCATCCATAAATTACACTGTGTGTTCACCACCCAGAGTCAGTTCCCCTTCCATCACCATATATTTGATCCCCCTTACCCTCACCTCCCACCCCCCAACCCGCTTACCCTCTGGTAACCACTAAATTACGTTCCCCAGATTAATTTTCACACCCCGTGGCCATCCTGTGGTCACCGACTGCCCTCCAATCCCCTCACCCTCCCCGCCACCCCCCACCCCTCCCGCCCATATAGCAACCCTCAGTTTTTCCTCTTTGTCTCCAAAACTGTTTCTGATTAGTTCATTCACTTATTCTTTTCTTTAGATTCCACAAATAAGTGAGATCATATGGTACTTATCTTTCTCTGTCTGACTTATTTCACTTAACATAATGTTCTCTAGGTCCATCCATGTTGTTGCAAATGGTAAGATTTCTTTCTTCTTTATGGCTGCGTAATACTCCATTGTATAAATGTACCACATGTCTTGTAGTTTTCAGCATATAGGTCTTTCATATCCTTGGTTGAGTTTATTACTAGGTATTTTATTCTTTTCCTAGGTATTTTATTCTTTTGCAAACAATTGCAAAAGGAATTGTTTTTTTTTTATTTTTTATTTCTTTTCCTGAGATTTCATTGTTAGTATATAGGAATGCAATGGACTTTTGTACGTTGATTTTGTAGCCAGCAACTTTACTGTATTTGTTGATTGTTTCTAACAGCTTTTTTGCGGAGTTTTAGGGTTTTCTATATATAGCATCATATCATTTGCAAAGAGTGACAATTGAACGTCTTCATTCTCAATTTGGATGCCTTTTATTTCTTTCTCTTGCCTGATTGCTCTGGTGAGGACTTCCAACACTATGTTGAAAAGCAGAGGTGATAGGGGACAGCCCTGTCGTGTTCCTGAACGTAGAGGAATGGGCTTCAGTTTTTCTTCGTTAATTATGAGATTAGCTGAGGGTTTGTCATATATGGCCTTTATCATGTTAAGGTATTTTCCTTCTATACCTATTTTATTAAGTGTTTTAATCATAAATGCTTTTTCTGCATTTGACAAGATATAATCATATGATTTTTGCCCTTTATTTTGTTTATGTGATGTGTCACATTGATGGATTTGCATATGTTGAACCATCATTTTGCCCCTGGGATGAACCCCACTTGGTCGTGATGAATAATCTTTTTAATGCATTGCTGTATTCAATTTACTAGAATTTTGTCTAGGATTTTTGCATCTGTATTCATCAGAGATATTGGTCTGTAGTTCTCTTTTTTTGTGTTGTCCTTACCAGGTTTTGGTATCAGGGTAATGTTGGCCTCATAAAATAAGTTAGGGAGTATTGTCTCTTCTTCAATTTTTTGGAAGAGTTTGAGGAAGACTGGTATTAGATCCTCTTTGAAGGTTTGGTAGAATTCACTAGTGAAGCCATCTGGTCCTTGACTTTTGCTTTTGGAAAGATTTTGGGTGATTGATTCAATATCGTTACTGGTGATCAGTCTGTTTAGATTTTCCAGTTCTTCATGGTTCAGCCTAGGAAGGCTATATGTTTCTAAGAACTTGTCCATTTCTTTTAAGTTATTGAATTTGGTGGCATATAGCACTTCATAGTATTCTTGGATGATCCTTTGTATTTCTGTGGCATCTGTGATAACTTCTCCATTTTCATTTCTGATTTTGTTATTAGTGCCTTTTCTGTTTTTATCTTAGTGAGCCTTGCCAAGGTTTTGTCAATTTTGTTAATCTTTTCAAAGAACCAGCTCTTTGTCACATTAATTTTTTCTATTGCCTTTTTGTTCTCTGTTTCATTTAGTTCTGCTCTGATTTTTTTTTATTTCCTTTCTTCTGCTGACCTTAGGTTTCATTTGTTCTTCTTATTCTAGTTCTTTAAGGTGTAACGTGAGGTTATTTATTTGGGATTTTTCTTGTTTCTTGAGATAGATTTTATAGTGATATAAATTTCCCTCTTAAAACTGCTTTCACTGCATCCCCCAAGTTTTGGTAGTATGTATTTTCATTGTCATTTGTTTCCATGTATCTGTTGATCTCTCCTCTAATTTCTTCTTTGTCACAGTCATTCTTTAAAAGTATGTTGTTTACTCTCCATGTATTTGTGGTTTTTCCTGCTTTGTTTTTGCAGTTGATATCCAATTTCAAAGCCTTGTGATCAGAGAATATGCTTGGTATGATTTCAATCTTCTTAAATTTGCTGAGGTTAGTTTTATGTCCCAACAATATATGGTCTATCCTTGAGAATGTTCCATGTCCACCAGAAAAAAATGTATAGTCTAGAAAAGAATGTATAGTCTGATGTTTTAGAATGAAGTGCTCTATAAATATCAATTATGTCCATTTCATCTAATGTGTCATTTAGGGCTGCTATTTCATTATTTATATTCTGTTTGGATGATCTATCCATAGCTGTAAATGATGTATTTAGGTCCCCTAGTATAATTGTGTTTTGGTCAATTTCTCCTTTTAGTTCTTTTAGTAGTTGCTTGGTACATTTCAGTGTTCCCTGATTGGGGGCGTAAATATTGATGACTGTTATGTCTTCTTGTTGTATAGTCCCCTTTACCATTATAAAATGTCCATCTTCGTCTCTTTTTACCTATTTCACCCTGAAGTCTGTTTTATCTGATATCAATATAGCTACACCTGATGTTCTCTGGGTACCATTTGCTTGGAGTGTTAATTTCCACCCTTTCACTTTGAGTCTATGCTTGTCCTTGTAGCTGAGATGTGTCTCTTGGAGACAACATATGGTTGGGTTTAGTCTTTTGATCCAATCTGCTACGCTGTGCCTTTTTATTGGTGAGTTCAGTCCATTTACATTTAGGGTGATTATTGATATGTGAGGATTTCCTGTCATTCTACCTTTAGTTTTCTGGTAAGACTGTGTCTCCATTGTTTCTTTGCCTTTTTGTTGTTATTTATTATTTCTGTGTGGTGGTATTCTATGATGTTTCCCTCTGTTTCTTCTTTTATTACAGTGTATATTTCAGTTGGATTTTTTTTGAGTGGTTACCATTAAGTTTATGTAAAAGAAAGTTTGATATTTAGAGTATTCCATTTTCTTCAGCATGCTTACTTTCTCCATTCCCATATTTCGGTTCAGGCCTTTACTCTCCCCTTTTTTATGTTTTGGTTGCCACAAGTTGTCCCTGTTGATGATGGTTGAATAACCTCCTTTAGCATTTCTTGTAGTGGTGGTCGTGTGTTAGAAATTCCCTCACCTTCTATATGTCTGGAAAGGTCTTTACTCCTCCTTCATATCTGAAGGATATCTTTGCTGGGTGTATTATTCTTGGCTCATAATTTCTCTCTTTCAATAGTTTGAATATTTGGTTCTACTCCCTCTTGGCTTGTAGAGTTTCTGTTGAAAAATCTGACGATAATCTAATGGGCTTTCCTTTGTAGGTTACCGTCTTCTTTTCCCTGGCTGCCTTGAGAATTCTTTCTTTGTTGTTGATTTTTGACAGCTTCGATACAATGTGCTTTGGAGAAGGTCTGTTGGGTTTGAGGTAATTAGGTGTTCTATTTGCTTCTTGGATTTGAGGATCCATTCTTTCCACAAGTTTTGGAAGTTCTCATTGACTATTTGTTTGAATATATTCTGTTCCCTTCTGTGTTTCTTCTCCTTCTGGTATGCCCATTATTCTTATATTGCTCTTTCTGATGGAGTCAGAAAGTTCCTGTAGAGTTCTTTCATTTCTTTTAAGTCTCAAGTCTCTTTCTTCTTCCATCTGTGTCATTTCCAGGTTTCTATCTTCGACGTCACTGATTCTTTCCTCCATCTGGTCAACTCTACTATCTAAGCTGGCTATTTCATTCTTAATTTCTTCTATTGAGTTCTTAATCTCCAAAAATTATATTTGGTTCTTTTTTAAAATTTCAATCTCTTTGGTAAAATGTTCTTTGATTGTATTTCTGAGTTCATTAAACTGCCTTTCTGTGTTTTCTTGCATCTCGTTGAGTTTTTTCAGAACTGCAATCTTGAATTCTCTGTCATTTAAGTTACATATTTCCATATCTTTAAGTTCATTTTCTGGAGAATTTTCACTTTCTTTCTGAGCTGTCTTGTTACCTTGGTTATTCATGGCAATTAATGATTTATTATTTATCTTCTTAGACATCTACAGGAGTGGGTTCTGCAACAGGTTGATAGGAAGAGGTCTTTCTTTTGTTTTCCAGCACGTGTTTCTAGAATGTTTTATTTTCTCTCCGACTGCAGCCTTTTTTTCTCTCTCACACTGTAGTGTTATGTTTTCTCTGCACTATTCCAGCTTCTCACACAATACAGGGATTCCCTGGAAGGCGGGCTTCTTCTCTGTTAACAGTTCGTCTGGGTCACAGAGCACCATGTCCCTGTGGGTATGCGGAGAGCTTTTGAAGTTCCAAAGCTCTTCCTGCACCAGATTCAGAGCCCATGTGTTTCAGCAGTTCTGTTTACTCCTGCAGGGATCTGCCCAGGTATGTGGGCACAGGGGTCGGGTGAGTTATGAGAATTGGCCCAGAGCAATGGCGGTGACTACCACCACAGGTAGTCCTGCTTTCACAGCTCCCTCCCCTTTGCCAGAACTAATTGGGCTGGGAATCTGTGTCTGCGGACCACAGTTCTCAGAACAGCAAATATTCTGTTCTTTTGATCTGACACTGCTACTCTTCCGCTTCTAGCATTGAGCAGGTGAGGGCAGGGCAAGCTCTGGGAAGGTAGGGAGGGGGCGGCTAGTCTCAGTGCCTAAGGCTTCTGTTCTCTGCAGCAGTGAGTGCTTAAACCACCGTTTTCAGCTCTCTTCCCTCAGTCTTTGCTCCAAAGTCTCTGCCATGAACATTTGGTTCACCGGTGTTATATGCTGTCCCCTCAGCCCTGTGGGCCATAAGCAGAGCCCTAACAGTCCGAGTTCTTCCCTCTCCTGCAGCTGCGGTAGTTCCAGGATGCCGGGAGCTCGGAGCACTGAGCTAGGTCTGTGTCCTGCATCTGCCATGCTCCGTGTCCGCACTTCTCCTTTCCCTCCTCCCCTGCTCGTGCAATTTGCCCACCTTTAGGTGAATTCAGTAGTGAGCCTCTTCTTCTTGCCTGTCTGCTGTGCAGGGAGTTCTTTGTGGAGTTACAGTTTTTCAATTTGTGGTAAATTCCAGGGGCAATTTCCAGAGGCTCACCTCACACCGCCATTTTGATGACGTCCTGAATTGCTGTTGTTCAATATTGTACTGGAGGTTCTAGCCCATGCATAAGACAAAAAAAAGAAAGAAAATATGTGAGTAATGGAAAGAAGGCAATAAACTTTACCTATAAAAAATATAATTATGATTTAAAGACCATAAAAATGTATGTAAAAAAATTTAGAATGAATAAACAGTTTTGTTGTACAATTTTACGCATACATACACACACACTCCCACATCCTTGTATAACATGGATCTCATACAATAAACAATATAAGCTTGTTGGATTATTTTTAGTGGCATGCCACTATGTCCGCTCTGACAGGACAGCACATGGTCCATAATATAGGCTCGTAATTTCCAAGTTGCCAGAGATTTACCAAAGGGTTCCCAGTAGCACAGGCCATCACTCCTCCATCCCCACCTAGTAAAAGGTAGACATTTTTGTGTTGCTGATATGTTGAGGGATGTCAAGCAGTCAGTGACTAAACTGTGACTAGCACAGTGGTAACCTTCACTCTGTGGAACTCCAATTGAAAGTTTGCTTGTCTGTCTTCCTGCAAGATTTTGAACTCATTTTGTGGACAAGATATGCTCCTTTTGGTCCGTAGCACCAACAAAAACTTGACTTATAAAAAGGCATTGCGTTTCTGATTTTTGAATATGCATAACTTAATTTATCTTGCTTTTGAGATGGAAATATAGAATTAACTCCCTGTAGGCATTATATTCACAGGGCCTTGGAAAATTAATTGTGAAACTTACCCATCTCTGGAGTGCACATCACTTCTGACAATACCTAATTCTCCTACCCAACCTGAGATTGTATACTATTCCATTGTATGACTACACTAATCAGATTTCAAGGTCATCTAGTGCTTCTACTATTACCAGATTCAGTGGCCACCTCTAAAATAGAATGTGCTCAGCAGATTTGCTAAAAATATTCCACAGATTAAAGGAAATTTATAAATCTTAAAAAGAAGGAAAATTTGTGAAGTCCATGAAATGCAGGTCAAGTCCATTTTGAGCATATTCACTAAGATCTTTTATGCATTCAGACAATTAGATCAGGGACTCAGCTTTCATCAATGGTTACCTGTTTGTTGAAGCCAATCAAAGCTTCAAAGAAACTACAAAAGGAAAGAAACTTCAAATGTCGTTGAGGGATCAATTAACATCCTGAAATTTTCATCTGAAAGCTTTGTTAATAGATACCTGACTAATACATGTTTGAATTCTAATGAGGACTGATAATAGAGCCCTAATAGAGTTGTCTGTGTTTGTTTTTTTTAAAATGGCAGTACCCATTTGCTAATCTATACTGAGCAGTAGATAATCAGAGTATGAAGAATAATTTAGATTTAAATAAATAAGTGCAGTTGTGCATGAAAAAATCTACAGTAAAAACATTTTTCATGATAGTTTTCTAGCTTGTGTATTCTGCTATAAATCTTATCATATGGTATGTTATTATATAAGTTTCACAGATATAGATATTTTAATACTCATGATTTTTACATAAACTTTTACATTGATGAGTAACATATCTACATAAAAGTATGCAAATATGTGTATATCTGATGAGTTTCTCAAAGTGTACACATCGTGTAACCACCACCACAAAGAGCAATAAATAGAATCCCCCTTCCTATTCCAGTCACTGCTCACATCCTCTCCAAAGGTAACACTGCCCTAACTTCTAATACCCAAAAATTGTTTTGGCTGTTTTTCACTTTGAAGTGGAGCAGTATATACATTTTCTGTCTGGCATTTTTGCTCAGCATTTCGGTTGTAATATGCAACCTTGTTGCTGGGTTTAGCAGGAATTTCTTTTCCTTGTTATATATTGTTCCATTACATGACTATCCTACAATTTTGTTCTACTGTACATAGATATTTGGGTTATTTTTCATTTGGTACTACTAATGATAACACTGCCACATTCAGTCTCACAGATGGTTGAGTTTTGATTTTTGTGTGCTTTTAATGGGCATATACAATGTGAAATTTCTGGATCACTGCAGTGTATGCTGACATTACACTTCAGTAGATATTAACAACCAGTTTTCCCATTGGCTTTACCAATCCATACTCCAACCCTCAGGAATGAGATTCCAGTTGTTCCAGGTGCTCTCCAAAACTTGATGGTGCCAGTATATTCCATTTTATCTTTCTGGTGAGTATATAGTGTTATCTAATTGTGATTTTCATTTGCATGATGATCAACTAGTGAGAGCCCCTTTTTAATATACTTATTATCTACTTGGATATCCTGTTTTGTGAAATGCCCATTCAAGTATTTTGCCCCCCCTTTTTTTTCTTTTTCTATTCTATTGATTTGAAAAGTTGTCTGCATATTTTGGATAAAGGCACTTTGTTTAATATATGTAAATATCTTCTTCTATACATTGAACTTCCGTTTCACTCTCATAATGGTCTCTTTAAATGAACAGAAAGCCTTTGTTTTAATGAAGCCAGGTTCATGTTTTTTGTTCCATGTCTCATGCCTTCCCACCCTTCATGAAGATACTCTTTTTACATGCTAAAAGCTTTATTTTACTTTTCACATTTAAATCTACAATTTTGGAAATTATTTTATGTTTGTCAAGAGTAATTTCTCCTTCTTTTCACCCTCTATTCTTTTTAAGGCATACTCTGTTGGGTTTGTTTACTCTTAGATTCCTTCTAGTAGTTTATTCTTCATTTTAAAATTTATCTACTTCTTTCTTCAGTTACATTCCCTTCTTTCTGAGCTTTTATAATTTTTAATAATTATTCGTATTTTATACTATTTTCTTAAGTATTTGGAGCTTGTTAAGAAATATTAGGATATAGCTTTCATCTGTTTTGTAAGCGTGTGTCTGACATTCTTTGACTATAAGGATGTTATTTTGTTCATTACTCTCTTTAGTCTTATAAAAACATTATGTGTGATTCAACTGTCATCTTTTTCTGTTGCTCATGTTTATATGAAATTAGTTTTCCAAGACTTTAAAAAGAGAGAGATCAGAGAAAGATCAGGAGAGATCCAGTTTCACTTCTACCACTTCTTCTGTTGTTTTAGTAAAATAGGCAAAACTATGGCTTAGGACTTTCTGTGATAAATTAGCAGTCCTCTCCCCACTTTTATCTGGACTTCCCATTGCTTTGTCCCATTGGCCCTGACCTGCTTCATTTGGCTTCTCTTCCCAGGAGGCTGTATCCTCAGTGTGGAACTTTATCTTGGAAGGGATCTTCAGGTGGTTAGTCTTCACATCTCATGAGGCTCAGATTGTTCAAGCCCTCAAAACATTATAGAAAGCCCCTTGCATTCACTTTTGAATGTGATCAGGCCAAACTCATCCCAGTTTCAGTTGCTCTTCTCAAATTATCCCATCTTGTTTACCACCGTTTGTCTTTTGGCTGCTTATGGATTCTACTTTTAGGGCCATCAGACACCATCTGGCTTCCCTCTGTTTCATCCCAAACAATGCTGATACCATACAGGACTTAGAATAATTGAGGTTTTCCCTACTCGCTCACATTTTTGGGTTCTAAGGGATGACTTGTCAGTTATTTTTGTTCTATACATTGTCTTATATTTCTGGTTTTCCTAGCCTGTATATTTTTATGGGTTGATTCAGAAAAATTCAAAAATATATGTTGTAGTTGTTGTAGTATTTTCACAGAATTCTTTCAGGAGGGTCAATTTTCATTTCCTCAAAGTTTTAGAATTTGGCACATCCCAAGTGAGGCAGAAACGAAGATGCTTTCAGTCTGCTATGCTCCATTCCCCATTAAAATTTCCAGCCTACTTCACCCCCACCGGGCCGGAAGGAATTAGCTTGGATAGTTACTTATTGGAGATTCTAGAAACTACGCCAAACAAATTCCAGGGTGAGAACTAGCACATTACCCAAGCTTGGTTAGCTATCAATCAAGAACAAGTTAACATCAGAGAAACTCAGCGTGTGGAAGGATGCTTTATACATAAGGCTTCAGTTGATAGTAAAAACAAACAAACAAACAAAAACCCAGGTATTAGTTCAGTTTCTTGAAGACGTGAATGAGAACAACTGTGTTTGGGGCTTTTGGTGGTTAGAGAAGATAAAACCAGAATGGAAAATAAGTGGAAAAGTAGCAATAAAAGCACCAAAAAGGGCTGAGAGTTCAGAGATTTGAATAAGCCTCGTCTATAAGTATATTCTCTGTTCTGATTGATTAGAAATACAATAAACATAATTAGTTAGAAACCACTTTTTTTCTAAATTGTGAAATACTTTGGAGACACCTTTCCCATCCATATGTTAGTAGACACTACAGTAATCTGTCTCCATTTAAGAAAGTATTCCTATTGGCATTGTGGAACAAGTATATTTGCTCTCCCTAGCTTCCAATCATTTGAAAACATTCTATCAATATTTTTGAGCCCCTGATATAGGCCAAGAACAATTGTCATGATCAGTCAGTTTTCAGGCATGAAACCAGAGGGGCTGTTTGAAGAGTAATATGAAGAAAGATTAATCAAAGAGATATTTACCAATATGTGGGCAGAGTTAGGTAAATCAAAGGAGAGTGCAGTCTCCAAGACCTAGAAATGTGCAGGGAGCTGTAAGAACCAAGACTCTCCAACCTTTTTCCAGATTTCCCCATTGGAGTTGACTAGAGCCCAAGGTCAGGAGTCCCCATGGTTGCCTTAGAATAGTTCAACCTCCCGCTGTACAGAGCAGAGGAAGTAGAGTGGAGAGAGGATGCAGACGGGCAGTGGATGACCTCCAACACCTCCGGACACGTGGAGAACAAACAGAAGTTCCTTTCCCCGAGAAGCTTATATTCTAGTGGGGAAGACAATAAACAAATACACAGTTTAAAGTTCAGTATTAAGAGAACCCAGGTGATGTGATGAGGGAAAGAGAGTGACAGGGAGGCGAATGCTGAGGCCTATGGAGAGGGATTTGGGTACACACTCTGAGAAAGCGCCATGTGAGCAGAGACCCCAATGAGATGTGAATTCTTAGGTAGAGAGAATAAGTGCAAAGTGGATGGGAACATGCTTTAGGAACTCCTGGCACATCCGGATTGAAAGGTGATTTTTTTTTTCTATTTGCCATTAATTAAGTACAAAGATTTCAGTAAATATTATGACCTATAAGCAAAGTTTCCTATGAACCTAGAAGGAAAGCAAGTGGCACAGCACAAAAACAGAAATGTTCCTGGACACCATGGAAAGTCATATCTCCCATCATTGCATTAAGTTTTGCCCTTTTGAGGAAAAGGCATGCAGTAAAATGGAAGGCTGGGAAAGATAAACTCCTCTCCTGGAGGTGATGTAAAAAATGGAGAGAAATTCAGGACTAGAATTTGTAACCTTGGAAATCATCACACATCCAACACAGAGCCCTCACCAAACCCTAGGGTCTTAAATAGACCAGTGTCTCCTGGAGAAACCTGTTGGGTAAAAGGAGGAGGAAAGGAGAATAAGAGAGAGAAGGAGGAGATGTCACCAGGATTTATTGAGCGAGCACTGCTTATTTGTTAAGATTGTTCTAAGCACTTTACATTAACTCATTTAATGCTCAATCTTACGAAGTAGGTAGTAGACTTAGGCCTGTTTTATAAATGATGAAACTGAGGTACAGAAGTGATAACGTACTTGTTCCGAGGACTCAGCACATAAGTAGAAGAGCTGGATTTGAGCCAGGGACAGCTGACTGTAAAGCCATGCTCTTCACTGCTACAACTTCCTCAGCGGGAGCCTCAAAGAAGGGAGGACTTCCACCACAGCCAGAAAACATCCCCCCAGATGAGGCAAAGGAGAGTGCCTTTCCCTCCCATTGCACATACCCTCAGGCAGAACTTGGATTTTCTCTCTAAGACTGCCCCTGATTATAATTTCTCCAAATTTCACTCAGGTTGTTGGGAGGAGGTTGAAGGAAAGCGGCCATACACGAAGTTTCCCTGTTTGGAACTTGTACTGCAACCCTCCCTCTTTTCCCTGCCTCAGCGATAATCCAGAAGAACCAGAGTCACAGTGGCCTACTGCCACATCATTCATTCACCAACTCTCAAGAAGGGTCAGACTTCTGTGAGCTACCAATGGCATCCAGACAGAAAGTAGATCCAGATACACTCAAATTGGTCATTTGAGTGACTATAGAGGCAGGGGTGGACAAAGTATGGAGAAAACATGAAAAATAATCAAATTCCCCAAAAGTAGTAACACCAGGGCTCTCCTCACCCCTGCCTGCCCCAGGACTGAAAAGGTAACAGGATGAAGCAGGACTGGAACCTGGAGAGAGAAAGCAGTGTGGAGTCACCTAATAAGAACTATGCCTCCATAGAACCAGCCAGCCAGCCCAGTGTGACACTACAGGAAGAGAGAGAGGGGGGGGACTGATACCTGGCCTCACCCTCCACCTCCCCTTTCATCTGTTATCAGTACTCTCCACTGGTGGTGTCCAACTGACAGCCAGGGCACAAGGGCAATGCATATAGGCAAAGATCCCAGGGATGAATCTGGAGGACAGATGGACATGGCCCGCACATCAGGCAAGTGCTAACACACAGAGCAATGGACTGAGTGCTGAAGGGTAAGCATAGAGTGTCCAGACATTTGACAGCCTTGCTCCTGGGAACCCTGTGCAGCCCACCTGCCCATTCTGCATGCGAAAAGACCAATTACATTGTGTTAGAGTTTACAGTGGCACTCTGCTGCCCTGTCCTCTAGCACTCCTTACTATGGAATACAGTAAATCTACTCTATATTTTATTGTACCTCCTGGTTGCACTACAACTACAAGGTAGATATGGTGTGTAGAGAGCAAAGCCAGAATCTGAACGCTGGCATGATGGTTTTAAAACCCATCATGAGCACAGAGAGGTTAAGCATTATTCCCAGAGTTGTGCCTATAGCCATTTGCAGCAAAGTTAGATTTAGGGAGATTTGGGTCAGAATCAATTAATTAATTAATTAATGATGAACGAATGGGAGTTTTCATAGAGGAGGGGCTATTAAATTGTAGAAGAGGAGATCGTGGGGGATCTGAATTCTTCCAAGAAGGTTTTAAAAAGAAGACAAGAGATTGACTATCCAGGACAAGGCTCTATTAGGCACAGGGTTTGAATCCAACAATACTGAGAAGCACAAATTAGGTTGCCTAGAAAAATGTTTGTGGGGCAAGGAAGTCTCTAAGTAGAATGATGAATGACGAAAAGTCAAGCTATATCAGGGTCTTCTCTGACATTGCTATGATTCTTTTTGTCTTGCCCAGTCCTCCAATATGATAGTCCCATTTGGTCACATTCAATCCAGTTTTATTCCCATTCCTGGTTCCAAATCCCTCTAATCCTAAAGTGTTAAGTGACAGCAGAGCAATGGCTAATGTGTAAGCTGATAATAAGGAATATTCCTGAGAGGATTGCTAAGGATACTTACATTTCAGGGAGCTCTTTCAGAGAGCTCCAATCCCACTCTTATTGGTGGTCAATTCTACACTGCCTGCCTGGACGCCCCACCCCTGACCCTAAGGTGTAAAGAAATGAACACTCGGTCCAACACTTTCTGGACATTGCTAACCTGGTCTAAGATGCATTCTGGATTAGGCCAGGCCCTGGACTGGTAACCTAAGAAGCCTTATTCCACCTCTAGGAGCTCACGGGACTTTTGAAAATCAGGATTAGAATCTTACCTACACAATTTCACTTTTAATTTCAGACTTAGCCATCTAGTTAAATATTTCTTATTTAGCAGTGTTGGCTGAATGAAAACAGGAGTCAAGACAACTCTAAGGAAAAAAATGTTAGCATGGGCAATAAATTTTGGTTGCCCAACCTCCAGAGTAAGGTAAATTCATCTCCTATACAGACCCATTTAGTACATAATTTATTATCCTCCACCCAGTGGGATCTATTATACCACAGATCAGAGTGTTACTGCTCTTGCATGCAGGGTTCAAGGGAGCAGGAGAAGAGGGGAATTTGGCAGCAATGACCCTCATTTTTCCTGTTCAAAGGCTATAGAAGGTCATAAATCCATATTACAGAAGTAGAAACAAAGACACATGGGCCAGCAAAGGGCTTATATGAAAAATAGAAAGGATCATTACAAAGGACCTCTCTCTACAAGGATGATTTGACTTCATCAGGGGAAGAGGAGTGACAAGAAGAGGAATATTTCTCATGGAATAGTGACAGTGCTTTAACCAGGATAGATCAGACCCCAAGTCCATGACATTGATCTCCAACCTGTGCTCTCCCCTGAGACTCTAAGTGTTGGCTGTAATCTAGGAGACCTTTAAAATCTGATGTACTGGAAAGAGCACTCAAATTGGCATTAAAAAACTTGGGGGGAAGACTTGATTTTTCACTAGTTAGTATGTGGCCTTGGGCAAGTCATTTAAGCTTCTTATTTATAAGATGACAGAAATTCACAAAATAAATTATTTAGAGTACCATCAATAGTGAAGTTCCAATCCTAAACCACTTATCATTGTAGAATCTATAACTTTCTAAAGTAAAAAGATTTCTTTATTGTAGGGTTCAAGCTCATAACACATTTATTTGTTCAATCATTTCGTTGTTCATCTACACATTCAGTTAATATTAATGGAGCACACCACCAATAAAAGAATAAGGAAGCCCATCTTCATTATGCATTGAGACCATATGTAAGCTTCTGTCTCTGTTTTTGTCTTCTGTCCCTTAGATAACCTAATCAGTTGTCATATTCCCAAGGAAAAACCAGAGACAAATTCAGTATTTGAATTAATAGTTTGGCTATCAAACCCACTCATTTTAAGGAAATGCCCGACCTGAAATATACAGGTTTCCTCTCCTCTATGCAGTGCTCAGAAATATTCTTTTTACCTTCCAAGGCTGCCTCTTCATTATTTTTGACAAGGACTACAATTAAAAAACATGACCAAATTCTGACTATGATGGAGTAACAAGAAACGGATTTAAACTCCTTCCATAAACAATTGATCAAAATATATAAACAACTGTTTTGAGACAGTGGATACCAATTATCACTGAGTTGGTGATACCAGAGAGAACAGAAACACATGCGATGAGCCCTATAATTGTACTGCAATTCTGGAAAGAATTTCAAGATTCAGTGAGGGAGGGGAAATCCAAACAAAGCCTGTGGGCTCCCTTAAGTTGAGAAGACAGGGATCAGACCTTAAAGAGGTAGATTCACCCAGAACTACATAGATAATGAGCTCCAGAAATCTACAAAGGGGACCCTTGAGACGTTGTCGAGTACTAGGATGAGTGTTTAGAATGATTTTCCACAAAGCTGGCTGAAAATGACCACAGAGTTACAAGCTGAAAATGCCCAGAGCTCATAAAGAATACGGAGAAGTTCAATTCTGTTGTAGTCAGATTGGGTTGCTATAACAAGTTACCATAGACTAGGTGGCTTAAACAACAAATATTTATTTCTCACAGTTCTGGAAGCCAGGGATTCCAAGATCAAGGTGCCAGCAGATCCAGTATCTTATGAGGGCCCACTTCCTAGTTTGCATGCAGCCATCTTTGCATTGTTTCCTCACAAGGCAGAGAGAAGAGATAGAGGAATCAATAGCTCTCATGTCTCTTCTTATAAGAACACTAATCCAATCCTGAGGACTCCACCCTCATGACCTAGTTATCTCCCAAAGGCCCTATCTCCAAATTCTATCACATTGTAGGTTAAGGTTTCAACATATAACATACACTCCACAACAAATTCCAACCAGCCACAGTGAAGAGTCTTCATTAAACATCCAACATTCAGTGGAACATTGACGTTCAGTGGAGATGTCAGGGGAGAGATACCTTAGTAGTAGGACTGAATTTTCACTAGAGTAAAGGTTACTGGAGACCCAAGGGAAACTTAATGACAGCCCTCAAAGAAATCAAACTGACCCAGGATGACTTGACTGCCTGTAAAATAAAGTCCACCTCTCTTTAAAGGAAGACAATAAATCTAGGCACTTATAATATAGCATATGATATAACCAGCACCCAATCAAAAATTACTAAGCATGCAAAGAAGCAGGTAAGTGTGACCCATGAAGAGAACAAGAAAACCACATGCTACAGTTTGTTGTAAAGAGAGATGCAAAAATCATCAACAAGATAGTAGCAAACCAAATCCAACAACACATAAAAAGGATTATTAACCATAACCAAGTGAGATTAATCACAATCACGCAAGGCAGATTTAACATGTGAAAATTAATCAATGTAACACACCATATGAATAAAATAAAAGATAAAACCACATTATTAACTCAATAGATGCAGAAAAGGCCTGTGACAAAATCCCATACACCATCATGATTGAAAACAATCAACTAACCAGAAATAGAATAAAATGTCTTCAATCTGATACAGGCCTCTATAAAATCCCCACAGCTAACATCATACTAAATGTCAAAGACTGAATGTTTTTCCCCTAAGATTAGGAGTAAGTTTAGCGTGTCTGCCTTCTCTACTACGTCCAATATTGTACTGAAAGTTCTAACCATGGAAAGTATGGGATGGAAAAGAAAAGGCATATAGATTGGAAAGAAAGGAATAAAACAATCTTTACTTGTAGATGACAAGATCTTGTATATAGAAAATCCTAAAGAATAAGAAACAAAACTATTATAACTAATCAATGAGTTCAGTAAGGTTGCAAGATGAAAGATCAATATACAAAATCAGTTGTATTTCTGTATAATAAGAAATAAAAATTCCAAAAATAAAAAAATAAAGAAAATAACTTCTTTTATAATAGTATTAAAAAGGATAAAATACTTAGGAATATACTTAACATATTCAAAAAAAAAGTTCAAGACTTGTACTCTAAAAATTGTTGAAAGAAATTAAAGAACTAAATAAATGGAAAAGCATCCTATATCTATGGTTCTAAGAACTTACTTAGTATTGTTAAAATGGCAGTAACTCCAAATTTATCTACAGATTTGATGAAATCCCTATCAAAATCTCAGCTAGCTTTTTTGAAAACTTGAGAAGTTGATCTTAAAATTCAAACTGAGAAGCAGGGAACCCACAATCTTCCTGCACTGTCCGACCTAAAAATTCAAGTGGTGCCTTAACATCTCAAAGCTGCACAGAACCCCATGAGTTCCTCTGCTCTCACCAGATATGCTCCCCCACCAAGCAGGAAAAGATCTACACTTGGCTGGTTCCCCTATCAGCTGGACCATCTGGACCCCACCAACCTAATGGGTTTCAGTTCCCTGCCAGCCCATGAAGTGATTCAAACAAGCCACCCCTACCCTCTGGTACTACAAAGCTTATCTCGCACAACCAGTGCTGGTTCACTCTGCTCCCAAGTGTAACCTGTACGTGGCCTTGCATGGCACGTGGTGTCCTCCTCCACCAGTCTGTAAGTACATGTGACTAATACACTGCTGCCAATCTCAGATGTCCTGTGCTGGGCATCATGTGCAACCATCCCATACTTTAGGGATGGGGATCCCTCCTTCACCAGCAAAGTGAATGTGACACACCCAATTCAAAACTTATTATAGAGGTAATCAGAACATCTTCCAATTATAAAACTTATTACAAAGCTATAGCAATCAAGATTATGTGTCACTAGCATAAGAATAGACAGATATATCAACATAATAGAATTGAGATGCATAAAAGCCCTTACATTTATGATTAGTTGATTTTCAACAATAGTGCTGACACAATACAATGTGGAAAGAATAATCTTTTTACTAATGGTGCTGGAACAACTGGATATCTACATGCAAAAGAATGGACACCCCCACCTCAAAATATACACAAAAACTCTTTCTATGGTCATGTACTGTGATTCAATCAATGGAAAACTACAGAATCTCAATTAATGCAGAGCTGCTAATGGACAAGACCCTTTAGGAATAAAATTTTGGATCAATCCATGAGATAAAAAAAATGACCAGCTGAGGTGCTTGTTGATATTAAAGGAATATACAATAGACAGTGAAAGAAGATAGTTATAACTACCAGCTATGATGATGTGTTCAGTTGCAGAAATAAGGACTGTAATTTTGTTATGAATTTTTTGTGAATATGTACCATATATATCTCAAATATCTTTGTTTGCTTTCCTCTCTTATCCCCTTATCATCTAATCATGTAACATAAGATTTATTAATAATAATAAACCTTTATATCACAACATTTGATATGTATATACACACAAAAAGGAAACATCAAAATCAATGAAAGACCAAATGTAATAGCTAAAATTATAAAACTCTTAGAAGAAAACTTTGGTGTTATAATTTCCATGACCTTGCATTAGGCAATGGTTTCTTAGATAAGATGCCAAAAAGTACAAATAACCAAAGAAAAATAAATTGAACTTTTTCAAAATTAAAAGCTTTTATGGTTCAAAGGACGTTATCAAGAAAGTAAAAAGACAACTCATAGAATGGGAGAAAATATTTGTAATTCATGTATCTGATAAGGGACTTGTATCCAAACTATATAAAGAATATTTATAACTTAATAATAAAAATACCAAAAAAAATTTAAAAATGAGAAAAGCATCTGAACAGATATTCCTCCAAAGAAGATATACAAAATATGGTACATATATACATTGGAATATTACTTAGCCATAAAAAAGAATGCAATCTTACAATTTACAACAACATGGATGGACTAAAGGGTGTTATGCTAAGTGAAATAAGTTAGACATAGAAAGACAAATCCCATATGATCTCACATTTATGAAATCTAATAAACAAACAAGCAAAACAGAAACAAATACTTAGACACACAGAACAAACTGCTGGTTGCCAGATAGGAGGGGAGTTGGGGGGCTGGGTGGAAAAGGTAAATGGATTAAGAAGTACAAATTGGTAGTTACAGAATATTCATGGGGATGTAAAGTACAGTATAGGGAATATAGTTAGTAATATTGTAATAACTATGTTAGGTGTCAGGTGGGTACTAGACATATTGGGGGAAATCACTTTGTATGTTATAATTGCCTAACTATGCTGTATACCTGAAAGTAATATAATATTGAACGTCAACTGTAATTGAAAAACAAAAGCATTTAAAATAAAAATGAATCTAAAAAGAAGATACACAAAAGGTCAATAGCACCTGAGCACATGAAAAAATCTTCAGCATCATTAGTCATCAAGGAAATGCAAAGCAAAATGACAATGAAATGTCACCTCACACACACACTAAAGCAGCTCTAGTTAAAAAGAGACACGGTTACGTGCTGACAAGGACAAATTGGAAAAATTGAAATCCCCATGCATTGCTAGTGGGAATGTACAATGATGTAGTGCCATGAAAAGAGTTGGACAGTTCCTCAAATTGTTAAACATATACAGTTACCATGTGATCCAGCAATTCTACATATGACGAGGGATCAAAAAATATGGCGAATGTTTAAATTTTAAACAATTTATTACAGTAAAAGACACATTGACATTAATACCCCTCAAAATACTCCCCCTGGCTTCAAACACACTTACGCCATCGTTCTTCCCACTTTCTGAAGCAGTTCTGGAAGTCCTCTTTGTGAGTGTCTTTACATCATGACAAACACTCCATGTCACATATCACTTCTAGTATACGGCAATTTCTGTCAAATAAAAACATTACCGTGTGTCCTCATCCACCTTATTCACCAGATCTGGCACCATGTGATTTCTGGCTCTTCCCCAAAGTCACAATGACCATGACCATTTTGAATCGATTCAGGACATTGAGGCAGCCATGGCAGCACAACTAAAGAGACTAATGAAAGGGGACTTCCAAAACTGCTTCAAAAGTGGATAGAACGATGGAATAATTGTGTTCAAAGCAAGGGGGAGTATTTTGAGAGGGATTAATGACAATGTGTCTTTAACTGTAATTTTTTTTTATTTAAACATTCACTGTATTGTTTTATCACACCTCATATGAGTATATATATCCAAGAGAAATGAAAACATACCTCCACACAAAAATGTGTACTTGAATGTTTTTAGAAGCATTAGTTATAATAGCCAGAAAGTAGAAACAATGCAAAGGTCCATCAACTGATGATTGGGTAAACAAAACGTGACATAAGCATGCACTGAAATATTATTTAGCAATACAAATGCATGAAGTACTGATGTATGCTACAAAATAAATGAAACCTGAAAACATTATCCTAAGGGAAATAAGTCAGTCACAAAAAGACCACATATTATATGATCCCGTTTATATGAAATATTCAGAACAGGCAAACTTATAACGAGAGAATATAGATAACCGGTTGCCGGGGGCTGGCAGGAGGGAAAATGGGGACTGAATGCTAATGAGCATATGGTTTTTTGGGGTGATGAAAATATTCTGAACTTAGAGAGTGGTAGATAGTAGCTGCTCAACTCTGTGAACACACTGAAAACCACGGAGTTGTACACTTCAAGTGGGTGAATTTTATGGTAGTGAATGATGTTCCAATAATTCTGTTTAAAAAATTAATATGGAAATGCGAAAACCTAATGTAGCTAAAACAATCTTGAAAAAGAAACACAAAGATGGAAATCTTTTATCAACTGGTTTCAAGATTCATTATAAACCTCCAGTGATCAAGATAATGTGGTATTGATCAGTGAAACAGAATAGAGTTCAGAATAGACACATACTTATATTGTCGTACTTATATCATACTTAGTTGATTTTACAAAGGTGCTGAGATAATCCAATGGGTACAGTCATTTCCACAAATAGTGCTATAAAATTGGATACCTATATGCAAAAATAAATATAAAAACCTTCACCTTTATCTCACACTATATACAAAAATAAATTAAAAAGGGTCATAGACCTAAATGTAAGAGTTAAATTTATAAAACTTTTAGTAGAAAATGGAGGAGAAAATCTTTACAACCTTTGGTTAGGCAAAGATTTCTCAAATATATATAAAAATATGAACTATAAATAAAAATTTTGATAAAATTGGAGTTCATAAAAGTTAAAACTTGCTCTTCAAAAAATATTGACAGCAAGACACACACTGGGAGAAAATATTTGCAAAATATACACTTAATTTCAGAACATATAAAACCTCATAATTTATTAATAAGAATACAAATAATACAACACAAACAAATAGGCAAAACACTTGATATTTATCATTTAAGATATATAAATGACAAAGAAAGATCATTTATCTCAACATCATTACTAATTAAGGAAATGCACATTAAAACCATATGAGAAACACGTACGCACACTAGAATGGCCAAAATTTAAGAGACTGACCGTACTAAGTTTTGGTGAGAATGTGGAGCAACTGGAACTTTATTGGTGGGAATCCAAAATTGCACAGGCATTTTGAAAACTCTTTGGCAATTTTCCACGGTGTTAAATATACACTTACCATATGATCCAGCAATCCGGCTCCCACATATTTATCGAAGAGATATTAAAAATGGATATCCACACCAATACTTCTACTGAAATGTTCACAGCAGCTGTATGTCTAATAACCCCAAACTGTGAAAACACAGAACAAATTGTCATAGATCTATACAATGAAGTACTACTCAATAATTAAAAGGAACGACCAATTGATGCATGCAACAACATGAACGAATTTCGAAAGCCTTTGCTAAACAAAAGACAGACACGAAAGACTACATACTGATTCAATTCATATGAGTTCTAGAACAAGAAAAAAATACAATGACAGAAAAGGATCTATGGCCACCAATGCCCAAGATCAGAGGAGGGGACGGACTGAAATGGGGCCTAAGGGAATCTTCTGTATTTTGATTATGGTGATAGACACACTCCTATGCTCATTTGTCAAAATTTATCAAATTATACACTTAAAATTGGTAACTCTCCTTAAATGCAGATTATACCCGAATAAAGCGGACTAACAACGACATCTGAACAATGGATCTAATTGGCAAGGAGGCCATTCATTAGGAGGGAAGTCTGGCCATGTACTGGGACAGACTAAAACAATATGATCCTTTATTCATAGAGATCTAAATGGGGCGGGGGGGGGGGGGAAAGCGGGTTAAAATAGTCACAGAAGGAAGCGTATTTAGATTTAAGAAAACACACAACCATTCTCTTTTTGAAACTGAAATAGGAAATGTAGGTCAACCTACCTCTGAATGTGGCTCAGTGTAACAACTTCCTTCTGCCTGGGGGAATTTGGGCAGAACTTGATGGAAAGTTCTTTCCTTTAGAGCTCCAACCTTCACCTGTGGGGGATGGTCTCTTGAGTGTGAGTTCAAGTCCCAGAGGCGGCACCCAGCTGTGCCCCCAGGTGAGGACAGCAGGGCTGCAGGGCCAGGTCAGGTTGTCATCATGCCCCTGAGGCAGATATCAGGGGGTGGGTCTGACCACCAGATGCAAACACTAGATTTTTTATTTTAAATCATGATTCAATTTCCAGGCCGGAGGTAAATCAAGGTAGAAAAAATAAGGATATAGGAGATTCTGATTTTTTTTTAAATAAAATTATTTTAAACCATCTGTGGAGAAACATGATCTACAAAGGTAAAAATCCTTGAGTCTTGCTTCTGATTTCAGAGATCTGTCTTCTCTGATCTCAGTTCTACCTATCTAGCATCCAGGACACTAAGGTATCATTATAGATTCTAAAACCCAAGTTCTGGACAATAGGACAGGTAATATGTGCACACCTGAGTATTATGATGGATTTTGGTTTTGTTTTGTTTTGTTTCTAGAGAGAATGGAACAACCCATCTATTCTCACTTCTCTTGCAACATGCATTTTATTCTTTGCATAAATACCACTTTCTGGATTATTTTGGTTGGTGAAGGCTTTTCCCTAGCATTGTAACATGTGGAGGACTGTTACTGGTCTTTGCAGTGACTGGACCCTGAGAAATCCTTTTACTCGGTGAGAGGAATATGAAATGAAGAGAAGAGGACACATTTAGCAGGTGGAAAGTGAAACAGAAGTGCTTTCTCACCTCAGGGGTACATTTTAAAGCTTCCAGCTTCTAGCTCTCAATTAACAAATCCACACTTCAATTCCCATGCCAGAGTTTTCTCTGGTCAGGTCAAGCAGAATTATTAGAAGTGCAGAAAGAAGTCGTTTTAAAGAGTTTCTCACCAGGGAATAACTCCTCCTGATGAAGCAGCAAGCTCTGGTGGGTGAAAAGGCACTGGGGATGGGTTGCCCCATTTTCGAAGGAAGGTGTGTTTACAGGGCCTCACAATGCTACAGGCAAAGAGTAGATTTATTTAATGAGAACTCTCTGTCTAGAGGTGAAATGACACAGCCATCAGGGCCAGATGTGTTTTGGATACAGGCCTTCAGCTGCTGCAAATCCATGGACTGCTTGTCCAAAATCAGAGAAAGCTATAATATTTGAGAAATGCTTTAAAGAATTAAATATAGCTCTTTCTTCCCTTATTGAACGAGCACACACACATGTGTGTCCACAGACACAAGAACATGCAGATACATAGCACACTCCTCCAGGAAGAGGACTCCAGCATTAACTGCCTTTGTGACAAGCGTTGGCGACTTGTCACCTCACCACGACTGGGTTTCTGCATCTGTAAAGCCATGACAGAAGCTGCCTCAGGTGGATGTTGTGAAGAATATAGAGATAAGGCATGTAAGGTACGTAGAACAGTCCCTGGCACGTGCTAAATAATTGTTAACCTGAATTACAATTGTTATGCGTACACAAGTACATACACGTACACACAGGCAAATGTGCAGGCCTCCACACAGACAGCCTGTGCTCGTACACCTGCATATCAGCATCGTGTGTGTGCACCCACGCACATGCACAGCGGGAGCACAATCTTTCATCCGTACATACGTGTACATACACGTGTTCAGACACACGCAGGCCAAGATCAGCAGTGATCCCCTGTGACCTCACAGAGCCCCTGTCACGTGATGCCTGCTGACCTGTCCTTGCCCTGTCCTTTCTTTGAGGTGCACAGGTGGCAGGACTCCAGCTCTCCCAGCACCTGCATCCCACCCCCCTTTATATGCTCCATCCTCTGCTTGTTGGAGGAGCCCACACATCCCTACACTACACACTCCCCCCCTGATTCCCAGCCAAGCCCACTCACACCAGTTCCTCATAGGGATGAGCCTGCACAGTGTACCTACTGGTTGTAGGAGAGCCCTGGCTGAGTAAAAACCTTCCAGCATTCTCCATTCATTCCAGTGAAAAGTCCAAAATCATTAGACAGTGTGCAAGGTCAGACACTGGCTGTCTCCAGCCTGCCCTGCACAATGAACCTCTTCCTACTCCAGAACCACTGCCTACTTTCACAGGCTTCAGGACACTGTTTATGCCATTCTCCATCCCGCAAGCTCCTCCTAAGTCTTCAAAGTCCAGCTCAAACGCCAAAGCTTTTCTGAATTGACTCAGCACGCTTGTTCCCTTCTCTGTGCCCCCACCCACTCCCCTACTGCCCTGAGTGGCACTGCTTGTGCTGCATTGAGAGGACCCACCTGGATAAAGTCTACCTTCTCCCGCTAGCCTGCTCTGTCCTAAACCCTCTGACCACACAGCGTCTCCCACCTCATTTTCAAAATTTTCTGTCCTTTACTCACAGCTCTGTTCACATCAATGTCCATCCTGGACCTCAAATATGCCAAATTCTTTTGTGCTTCTGGACCTTTTCATTGGTTTTGCCTTCTACCCACCTCCTCCCCAAACATACACACACACACACACACACTACCCCCCAGCTGTTTGCAGTCACCACCTTTTTATCCTTCAATTCTCAGTTCAAAACTCTCCCTGCAGAGAGATCTTTCAGACTCCCCTATCCAAAAGACCCCTTTTCCCTTTATTACTACTTTCTAGGTTGTACTTTTATTTCCTTCATAGCACTTTTCACAGCCTGTAATTATCCAATTATCTGTTTCCTGTGTCTTGTCTGTTCCCCCAGTTAGATTGTCAGCTTTGCATGTTCTCGGCCACATTGGCTTTACTCAGGACTGTGGTCCCAGCACCTGCTACACAGGAAGGGCTCCATGAATGACATGTCTGCTTCCCCACCAGGCACTGAGCTGCTGCAGGCAAGCACTGTGGCTAATCTTCACACCTTTCTTTTCTTGTTATTTGACTTCCCAAGGAGCTCTGGGTATCATCTTTGCAAAAGGTAAAACTCTGTCCCCTGAGGCAAGACTAATAAAAATAGAGCTGCTTTATTTGAAACAGGGATGTGTGGAGCCCACACATGTGCACACACATGTGCAAACGAGAGCACACGCACACTCACACACATTATCTTATCGATTTGGGGCCTCTCCCTGGAATCACCATAGCTCTGATGACTTAAGTGTGAAAAAACCACACTAGTGAGTTCTCTGAAGCAGGTGCTATGGTCTGAATATTTGTGTCCCCCAAAATCCATGGGTTAAAATCTAACTCCCAATGTAATGGTATCCCAATGTAAGGAGGTGGGACTTTTGGGAGGTGATTAGGTTATGAGGGTGGGGCCCAGTGCTGTTATAAAAGACTCCAGAGCACTCCCTCATCCCTTTGCCATGTGAGGATGGTAAGTTTGCTGTTTGCAACCTGGAAGATGAACCTCACCAGAACCTAGCTGTGGGGACAGAGCCAGGAGTGCCGTTTCCAGGCTCTCGACCTCACGTGGAAAGGTGCTGGCTCAGGTAGTAAGTGGCCATCAACTGTGATTGGATGGCCATCAGCTGTGGCTAGTTGGCCGTCAGCTGTAACCAGTGAGCCACTGGCCACTAATATAACTGCCATGGCTACACTAGCAGAAAATAGGAGCTAGCAAGAAGATGGTGCTGGAAAGCGCGAATTGCAGTTAGCATGGTGGATTGCAGCTAGCAAGTGAGGTTGGTTGGCAGAGAGAAGTGGACGGCAGGTTGTGGATAGTGTGGCTCCTGCTTCCTGTGTCTCCAACCCAGCCACCAGTGAGAATATAGTCGTGTGACTCCACTATCTATGGCTCCAAGGGTGTTCCTTTTTGGCCTCACCATATCCTGCATTCTTATGTGGGGAGTGGGACCAGAGACCCCGCATGACACCCTGCATGACACTAGCCATGCTGGCATCCTGATTTCAAACTACCCAGTTTGTGATATTTTTATAGCAGCCAAAAGGACCAAGACATATCCGTTCTTTACTCTAAGTTCTGGACTTCCTGGAAGAGGAAGAGTCAACCAACGACAAGCGAGAATATAGCCAGAGACCTTCCCATTTGTTTGTTGAGTCCCAGCAGATCTGGATAAGTTACGCTGATGGGAGACAGGGAGCTGGAAGGTCTCAAGAAGAATGGGGAGGCCCCATCCCTGCCCTGTTTCCTGCTTTCACTAGGTGTCTGCATGCACTGTCTTCCCCAGTACCCTCCCATATGGCACTGTACCTGTCCCAGCTAGCTGTGCAACCTTAGATGGAAACATCACTCCCCTGTCCTCATCTGCAAAATAGAGATAATGATAGTGTATGACCCACGTGCTTCCAGAAGGACTAAATACATCACTACTTGTGATAAAATTACAGCAGGTCTGGCATAGAGCAGTGTCATGTGGGGTGTCTGGTCCCGCTCCCTGCATGAGAACAGGATATGGTGAGGCCAAAAAGGAACACCAATGGAGCCATAGATAGGGGAGTCATACCACTATATTCTCGCTGGCGGCTGGGTTAGAAATACAGGAAGCGAGCTCCACAATCTGCCATCCACTTCTCTGCTAACCAATCAACCAACCACCTCCTTGCTAACTGCAGTCCTCGCTTGCTAGCTCATCCATGGCAGTTACATTAGTGGCTAATGGCTAACTGGTTACAGCTGATGGCCAACTAGTCACAGCTGAAGGCCACCTACTACCCGAGCCAACACCTTTCCACATGAGGTCGAGAGCCTGGAAACTGCTCTCTGAGACTCTATCCCCACACTCCACCCCTACAGGATCTCACCTCACAATCTAAGTGACAAGTGTCTTCTGTGAGGGGCCTCGTGTCAGGAACCTGGAGGTGGATGGAATATCCTGTGCACAGCCAGGATTTCTGCGCACAGCCAGGGTTTTCAGGGTACCACCAGTCTTTCTGGGCATAGCCAGACTTCCTGGGCACAGCCAGGGTTCTCAGGGTAGTACCAGTCTTTCTGGGCACAGTGAGACTTCCTGGGCACAGCCAGGTTCTCATAAATAAGACTGCAGTCTGTGCCGGTGTCAACTAGGGCCAAAACCCTCTGCACATTAGAAGGAGACCAATGTATGGACAGTTCCACGTGGGGCCTCCCGTCCCCACTCATCCCCTCTGACCTGGTACCTTGTCTCCACCCCCACCTCCAGCCCGCCTCCGCTCAATCAAGCTGAAAGGAGTTGACCTTAAGAAGCCGCATGAAGTCCTAGAGGGACACGGGTTGCACTTTCCCGTACTTCTCCTTTAGGCTTCACCAGATTTGCTGTTCTGGGCGCAGCTGTTTCCAAAGTTCCAACAAGAGTGCATTGGGTTGTCAGTCTATTTTTTTCCTAATCAACCCCTGCTGCCACGAGATCACGCCACATCTGCATGCGTGTTACTCCCTGAGTCCCGTGACCTCGCCCCCTTAGTTTTGATTTGGGCTTCCAGGTCTTGACTTCTCAGACCTCCTGTCTTAACTTCCCTTGCTGCCGGCTTTCAACATCCCCCAGGGTGACCTTGGAAGTGGTAACTTCATGGATCTACCACCCCACATAGGGGGTAAGAATGGCAACCAAGGATCCAAAAGCACTTGCAGGGACAGTATCCAAAACCAGATCTCTCATGCTGGTTGTAAAACGCTCATCATCCGGCCCCTGCAAATTAGAGTTGAACATAGCATGTGTCATGCAGGGTCTCTTCTCCCGCTCCCTACACAAGAACACAGGATATGGTGAGGCCGAAAGGAACACCAACGGAGCCATAGATCGGGGAGTCATACCACTATATTCTTGATAGTGGCTGGTCAAGACACAAAAGCAAACATCTGCCAGTACCCCAACAAGGGGTGTTCCTGTACCCAGTCTTGCTGGCGGACAGGCGAAACACAGGAAGTAGGGTCCACACAATCCACAATCCTCCATCGGCTTGCTAAGCACACTTGCTAGCTGCAATCCGCCATCCGCTTCTCTGACAACGAACCAACCCAACCACCCCCTAGCATAGCCACGGCAGTTATGTTAGTAGCTAATGGCTAACTGGTAACAGCTGATGGCCAACTAGTCACAGCTGATGGCCATCTACTACCTGAGCCAGTACCTTTCCATGTAAGGCCTAGAGCCTGGAAACTGCTTTCTGGGACTCTGTCCCCACAGCATGTCTCATACCCATTTCACCGATGATTTGAGTAAGTTCAGTATACGATTACCATTTACTCACAATGTCTGGCAGCTTGCCAGCCTCTCCCCGTACTGTGCGTACTGTAACAATGAGCCACTCCATTAGAGTGTTGTTGCCCTGGTCTTGGGCCGACCTACGGCAATTCTGTAAACTTTGTCACAGGAACAGATGCACTGCCACAGGGGCTAGCTTTTCCATCTCGCCTGAGGAGCAAAGAATGCTGTCTGCCCTCTCATCCCATAAGTGTAATAGCCAAGCCGAGACTGGCTCTCCAGGGCGCTGTAGGCACCGCCTCCCCAGCTCCTGCAACTCAGTGGGAGTGTAAGGGTGTAGGTTGTGAACTCAGTCACAGCTGGGTTACCGGCAGCAATGCCCCCAGGACCCAAAGGTTGTTCATGCTTTACCTTTTGCTTCATGATGGGCTGGGTGGGGGTTTGGGAGCTACATTATTTCCACTCACATTGTCTGGCTCTGCCTCAGAGTCTCCACTGTGAGGCTCCTTGCAGTGCGGGAGACCCTGCTCGCTGCTCCATCTGTCATGCAAGGCGGCCTGCAGGGTCTCAGCTCCCACTCCCCACATAAGAAAGCAGGATGTGGCTAGGCCAAAAAGGAATACCCATGGAACCATAGGTAGGGGAGTCATACCACTATAGTCTCACTGGAGGCTGGAGCCACACGACCTGCAACCTGCTGTCCACTTTTCTGCCTGCCAACCAACCAACTCCCCAACCAATGAAGTCATGGCAGTTATATCAGTGGCTAATTGGCTAACTGGTTACAGCTGATGGCCAACTAGCCACAGCTGACGGCCATCTTCTACCCAAGCCAGCACCTTTCCACGTGAGGCTGAGAGCCTGCAAACTGCTCTCTGGGACTCTGTCCCCATACCCCTTCTCTAACATGAGGACCCAAACTTCCAGCGCCTCCCACCAGGGCTGCTGGTCCCGCACCTGGGCTATTTCACTAAGCATGTCTTCCGTGTTACGACGCAACGTGGCTAGCTGTACACAACGCCTCTTCCGGCAGCCACTCAGCTGCAGGGCCCTCTCCACGCTGGCCAGAGAGACATCCATGTCCTCCCACCCCTCCTCGGGGGTCCAACTCCTGAGAACAGTGGCTACCAGGTACCAAACACTATGTGGGGGCCACCTGTCCTCCTGCCCAAAGTCAGACACCATTCCTACCTGGCCAGAATCCTGCTCGCCGTGCCAGGTGTCCAATTGGGTGGAGGACTTGTTACAAGATGTCCGCAACCCTTGGAGCCTACGGAAGCAGCAAATCACCAAAAGGAAGGTGATACCCGTCACAGCCAACAGGATGGCGTGCCATCTGGAGGCTAGAGAGGCCCACCAATTCACAGAGGAGTCACGTTTCTCCCAGGCAGATTGTGTTTCCTATTCCTGGTGCCACTCCTCACAGGTTTCCTGAAGCTGAGCTTTCATCCATTACCCCTTTGAAAATTCTGGCTAGAACCATACCCTGCTCACTGCGCCATTTGTCCTGCGGGGTCTCTGGTCCTGCTCCCCGCACAAAAACACAGGATATGGTGAGGCCAAAAAGGAACACCAACTGAGCCATAGATAGGGGAGTCACACCACTATAGTCTCGCTGGCGGCTGGATCGGAGATACAGAAAGCAGGCTCCACAATCTACCGTCAGCTTCTCTGCCAACCAACCAACAAACCAACCCCTTGCTAACTGCAATCCACGCTTGCTAGCTCAGCCATGGCAGTTATATCAGTGGCTAATTGCTAACTGGTTACAGCTGATGGCCAACTAGTCACAGCTGATGACCACCTACTACCCGAGCCAGCACCTTTCCACGTGAGGTCGAGAGCCTGGAAACTGCTCTCTGGGACTCTGTCCCCAAAAGCAGCTTTTCCCATTCTCTGCTCTTTGAGCCCCCAGAGGCACTGGTTACGTACCAGGATGCCAGAGGAGCAGTGGAAGTGTCCTGATCACCAGAGACGGGGCCCTCTTGGAACAAGAGCATCTTTCCTACAGATAACAAGGTTGTGACCCTCCCTCACCTGGGTGGGAGTCAACTGTCTTCCTTTCTTCTCCTGAATGCCAGGTGTGGGGACAGAGCCCCAGAGAGCAGTTTCTAGGCTCTCGGCCTCATGTAGAAAGGTGCTGGCTCGGATAGTAGATGGCCGTCAGCTGTGGCTAATTGGCCGTCAGCTGTAACCAGTTAGCCAATTAGCCACTGATATAACTGCTGTGGCTGCACTGGGGAGTCGAGAGTAGAGTCAAGTCAAGTGAGTCGGTCGGTTGGCAGGCAGAGAAGCTGACAGCAGGCTGCAGGTCGTGTGGCTCCAGCCTCCAGTGAGACTATAGTGCCACCAGTGAGCCTATAGTGGTATGACTCCCCTACCTATGGCTCCGTGGGTGTTCCTTTTTGGCCTAGCCATGTGCGGCGTTCTTATGTGGGGAGCGGGACAGGAGGCCCCGCAGGCCGCCCTGCATGACACCAGGAGAGCTCTATTCTTCCTTCCCAGTATAAAGCCAAATGTTTGCATTGTGTTCCCCATGTTACAGGACATCCCATACGTTATCTTACTCAATCCACACAAAAGCCCCATAACATAGAATTTTCCCTATGAGAGAACTAAGGTGAATTGAAAGCATGAAGTAAGAACCACAAAGTTGGTTTTGTCAAAGTTACAGAACTAAAGAACGTCAAAGACTCCAGGAAGTCAGAGAAGCAGTGCTTGGGTTACTCGAGGCCTGACAGTCAGCAATGCTAACCAGCCACAATACTGGGCAGAAGAGCTCTCACCAGCTGTGGGCCGTGGGTTACAAAAAGAAACATTCTGTTCAGCAAGGAAGGAAAGGCAAAGAAAACTATTCAAGAGAGAAAGAAAACTTGATGGCAATGGAAAAGGAATTCTGGAGGATTAGAGGGAGAATCACTTTATTTAACAGGTGGACTATGCAGGATACAAAGACCACTCATTTATAGGATGGTGCCAGCCTCACCTGGTTTTCATCAGGATCCTGTTAAGAAGCACACAGGGGAAGGAGAGCTTTCAGGCCCAAAAACTTTGTTACCTTATCATCAGTCCCAGCTGTGGGCCCAAGGATGCAATTGACACAGGTAAGCAGCCTGGAACGCTTTCACCTTCAGCCTGGCCCCCTGCTCCCCCAGGATGAGGCCATCTCAGGCCCTGGCCCTCCTGTCTAGTCAACCTCACATGGTGTCATAGGAAATCCCATCTCCTAATGATGCTTTACCTAGCAAGCCACAAAGAAGGCTGGGGATCAGAAAATACAGTCCTGATTGGCCTTTGCTCTGTGACCCGAGGTCTGCAGGTAGGCATCAGACTTCACAAAAACCAGATTTCAATGCATTTGTTGTCAAAACCAAATTTCAAATTGTTTATGTCTATGGTTCTTAATCATTTCAGGAAATCAACAACACAATTATGAAGGGCAGCTAGACCCTAAAGTGGGTGCATGCATGTGTACGAGTTGTGATTAAAAAATATGGTGAATGTTTAAATTAAAAAAAAAAAATTATTGCAGTAAAAAGATACATTGTCATTAACCCCCCTCAAAATACTCTCCCTCTTTGAACACACATATCCCATTGTTCTTTCCACTTTCTGAAGTAGTTCTGGAAGTCCTCTTTCATGAGTGACATGGAGTTGCACTCAGTGTGTCTAGGTTTCAGGTACATTAGTACATCTAGAAAATGTAGTTCTCAAAATTTTGGTATGTGTGTTTGTTTTCTATTCCTACTGTAACGAATTACCATTTGTGTAGTGGCATAAAACAGTACAAGTTTATTACCTCACAGTTCTGTAGGTCAGAAGTCCAATACAGGTCTCACTGGTCTAAAATCAAAGCGTGGGTGGTCTGTGTTCCTTTCTAGAGGTGGCTGGGGACAGACCAGCTTCTAGAAGCCGCCTGCATTCCTTGATCCATAGCCCTTTTTTCCAACTTGAAACCAGCCACAGTGAGCTGGGTCCTTTTCCCGTTACATCTTTCTGACCACTCTTCCATTGTCCCATCTAACTCTAGACTTTAAAGATTTATGTGATTAGATTGTTCCACCCAATAATCCATGATACTCTCTATTCGTAAACTTCAGCACATCTGCAAAGCCCCTTGTGTTATGTAAGGTAGCATATTCACAGGTTCTGGGTGGTAGGAAGTGAATGTCCTTGGGCCATTACTCTGCTCACCATGCATTAGGAAGACTCACTGGTAAGGGGAATCTTGGGCCACACCTGCAGAGATTCTGATTCAGAATGTGTGGGGTGAGGCCCACCACAGAGGATTCTATTGTGGTTAGCCTAGGGAGCCCTCTTGGAGAAATACTAGTGGGGCACTTACAAAGCAGTAGCACTTCCACAATTTCTGGTGATATGCACAGGAGCCTTTGGAGACAGGAAGGCAGGGACATTCCTGCCCATTTCAGAGATGGGAGTCTGGCACTGAGACTGAGAGAAGGCACTGTACTGAGCACGATGGAGCCGGGGCTGCAGCTCAAATCTTCAGGCACCAAGTCAGGTGCTCCTGGCATCCTCCCTACCAGCAAGTGTCATCCCAGAAACTGGCAGTGACCACACATCCGTCCCCAGAGACAGAGAGACAAGCAGCATCACAGGATGAAGGACAGACTGCCCTGGGGGCCTTTCTCTGTGGGAAAGTGTGGCAATCACCCTGGCTCTCTGATGTGACGCGGACCACCTCCCACAGTTCCCCACAGACCTGAGCAGTGACTGGGGAGCCCTGCTCACATCTGCCACACGGCCATGCAGAGGCGCCTTTCCACTTCACAGATTGGCTTGTAGTGCTGCACCCTGCGAACTCTTCCCAGCCACTCCCCCAGCACTCTGCTTCAGGAGAGATTTCATCTGCTGGGACGGGTCTCAGCAAGGTCTGCTTCTGTTGCAGGCCCTGACTTATGTGTTTGTGTGCTATGTTCCAATCTAATTATTCACAACTAGAAAGTACTAGGGTGTATAATACTAATTGAAAATTTTGGTGCTTACCTCCTGTAATCTGGGAGAGTGTGTGTGCATGTCTGGTTAACAAGAGACGGGTTATATTTTCTAGACCATTGATTTATCATCATTAAGGCTCCAAATACAGTGCTGTGTGAGTCAGCATCAGGAGTATGCTTCTCTTGTTTCATTTACCTCAGACTGAAATTGCCTCCAGCTCTCCGAATGTTAAAACAGACTGGATTGGATTTGGTACGGTCACCACCCCTACCTGTCAAGCGTTGTTTATCTCATTTATGTTCAGAATGGATGATTTTAGTGAGACCCTCACAATTACGTTTGCCCAGTATTGACTATAAAAGAGACATCCTCTGGGTTTGGCACATAGTATTGTGTCCAGCCCTATGAGAAGGGCAAGGGAGCCAACCTTACTGCCTCCTCCCCTCTTGCCATGCAGGCCCAGACCAGCTCCCTGAACTATGTGGTGACATCCTGGCTGTGACAGATTTCTCAGGAGAAGGATGGAGCAGGTGAGTAGAAATAGGCAGCTTCCACATGGTACAGGTTTGGGATGCGGGTAGTGGAGACTAGATTACTGATGGAGGCAAATGACCACCAGGCTCAATAAGAGTCCGCATTGCCCCAACCCTGGCCCATCCATTGGGGTACAGTACACTCCAGCTCTGTGCTGGGAGCCCCTCATGCACAGAGCTTTGCCTTCTGACTCATCTAGGAGCGGGTGGCAGCATCATCCTAAGGCATCGTCATGCTGAGACACTCAGGAAGAAGGAAACATAGTCACACGGTCACACACAAAGACATACATACAAACCATAGTCACATGGACGCACAAAGACATTCACTTCCTGTCACTCACTCTCTTCTTCATCGCAGTTGTTTCTAAGCTAAAATTATGTTGTCTTGATTTCCCTCTCTCTTCCTAAGGCTGAGACGTTCACCAAATTTCTTTCATCTCCTCCCAGCCCCTCATAGGTAGCTGTGCTCAGCTCATATGATGGGTGTCACTCCCAGCACCATCCTCCATGCTTTCTTCCCCTTTCTGCCGTCCTCATGCAGGTGAACTCTACGGACACATTTTGAATTTCACATGACAAGGAAATGAATTCATTAGTATCGAGGCACTGAGATCACCTCACATTACCTGACTCGTACGAGCACAATCCTCCAGGGTAGAAGCCGCTATGTGAGAGCAGAGAGAGCTCCTGCCTTACACCACCCCGTCCCTCTGCACCCGACATACAGTCGGCATTCAGTCAGCAGGTGTTGAGTGAATGAGTGAATGAACAAGTGAATGAAGGAACGTGCCTTGGAGACGGCCACATGCCCTACTTCTGCCTACCCGCATTTCTCCAGCCTGACCTCGAGTCTAAACTAGGTGTCTTTCTGGGCACGCAAAACGGCTGGATTTGTCCTCTTGGGTCACGGAGCTGTCGCCCTGCATTCCATCCCCTGCCAGGCTGTTGGCTGCTCGGCGAAGGATGGCTTGGACATGTTCACTGTTTCCAGCTCCTGCTGCAGTGCTTCTCATACAGCAGGAACCTGATAGACATGCGCTATCTGACTGAACGGATAAACCCTTATTTGCTAGCACTTTGAGTCTACAAAGCACTTTCATAGACAGATGTCCCTCGTCATCTACATGTGTTTCAGACAGTGAGAGCTGTGGTGACAAGGGACAGCGTGATCTGAATCTGCTGCTTCTTGATTAGAGATAGCAAGTATTCAGAGTGCAGATTTTTAAGTGGATCAACAATGATCTTTTCAGTTAATCTGTCTAGTTCTTAAGTTCAGATAGCAGGGGTTATCTGCATTTTAGTTCATTTGATCTTCACAATAATCCTCTGAGGTATAAGCACGCCTATGATAAATGACAGTCTAGGTTCAGAAAGGCTGAGTGTTGGCCAAGCGATACACAGCATGTGAATTGTAAAACCAGACTAAAACTCAGCCACAGAGTTCTCTCTCCCTTTGTGCTCTCTACAGAAACCCCAGAGACTAAGAATAGCAACAGTATGGCCTGGATTTTCTGAGAAAGCTCTGATTTTAAATAGTTTTCCCATTTTGCCTGTAAGTGCACTAGAATGTGTCAGGCCCTTATACAAGTCCCACTGGAGAATGTGGTTTCCATTAGTACTAGGCACGGCCCAAGCAGACAAGGTGTGTTGCCTCAGGTCATGTCAGACTCTGACCACAGTGAGATCTGGCCTGGGAACCATCCCACTAGAGGACATAGTCCTCCACCATCCACCCCTTGCTTGCCAAGCTGCCCACCTTATCCCCTGCCACCCATACCCACCAGACACTTCCTGGAGAAGGGCTTTTCTTTTTTCCTGGCCTCCCAGGCTTCTGGCGTCCCAGCAGACAGGAGGGGGAAAAACTCAGGACTGGGAAAGTTGCCAAACCAAAGGGAGCCCAGACATGCAGACCTCAACCGGGCTATCTCACTAAACACCACTTGAAATGTTGGCAGCATAATTGACGTCTGCGCCTGTGAAAATGTAGGTCAGTGCTTGCATGCAAGGAGGAAAAAAAGCATGGCCATTGAAGTGAAATACAGAAGGGAAGTAATTACAAAATATAGGTTAAATAACCATCAAATAACAAGCTGAATAGTAAGCATCAACATATGGAGATAAAGGAAAACAATTAAGTCAGTGGATTATAACTGGTTCCTAAACTTGTCAGGAGGTTCCTCCCCTCTTCCTGTTTATGGCAAATGTAATGCTGCTCCCTTCCTGAGGAAGCTGCTTGCTCTTCTCTCTGCCCAGTGCTTGGAGCTGCCTCAATGGGGGCTGTTCTTGGGAATCAGAGCCTGGTCCCTGATGCAGCCTTTTCAGGCTTAGAGGCAGTTTGTGGATCCTAGAAGAAGGGGGCACTTAGGGGTGTTTTGAGAGCACTGAGAGCTCCAAGCCCTGCATTGAAGTTGTCAGCCTTGAATGGCGTTATCCATGAAATTTTACAAACACTCCACATCGAAAAGCTCTGCTAAAATAGAGCTGTCCCGGGACTTTTATAGCTTCACTACTTCCACTGGCAATTTAACTTCCAGGAGAAGGAAGGGTCAGAGAAGGTTCTGGAAAGTTGGGTAACAGAGACATCTTTTGACCAGGTGTCAGGATACCCAGGTCTGCAGTTGGTTCTGTTGGTCTTCTATTAACCTACTGTATGACCTTGAGAAAGTTAATCTTCGGGTCTTAGTTTCCTCATCAGGAAGACAAGGGTTTCACAAGATGATCTATAAAGCCATTATCCTTCTAACAGCAGGAATCAGGCAACTTAGGAATGTCTCTTGTCCACTCAGTGGATGAGGCCTAACCTGTCTAAACCTAGTGGAGGAAGACTGCCCTTCTCTTCCTCAAAGGACTTAAGAAGCCACATGAGGTCCAAGTGTCACCTGAGTTCCCCCAAAAGCCCATCCTCATCCCTGCTTTCCTCGCTAGGTCTGTCCCACATGGAGCAGAATGTTGCCTGCCCTTTGTGGCCTCTTCTCTCAGCTTCTTCTTAGGGAACAAGAGGCCCTGAGTCCCAGGAATTAGAATTCCTAAGCGTGTCCAGTCTTTGGTATAGATGAGGAATCAGTCCCAAAGAAGAGACATGACTTACCCCAGCTTTTACACTTGCCTGCTTGGAGCTTTGAGCAAACCACTTTCCATTCAGAGATTCAGTTTCCTTACCTGCAAAGTGGACTTCATACTACCTATTCACAGTGTTTTGTGAGGAAAATTAAGAAACATATAGTAACACCCAATTCATGGTAGGTATTCGAGAGTGATGGGCATTTTTAATACCACAGGTCTCATAATAATGCCTGGCAGGCCTGATACTAGACTCCGGCTTTCCTGCTTAGGAGACCCATGTTCTTCCTGCTACAAATTGTTGCTTCTGAAAAGAACGGCACTGACTCCTTCCCCTTAGACTACATTCATCAGTGGACTTGGGCAGGAGTCCATGTTTCTTCAAGGACAGTGATTTGGACTTGAGGAAAGCAGAAGTGGACACTGGACCAGGGCTGAAGTCCTGGGTTCTAGTGTTATCTCTACAGTTGTATCACTTTGCTGGGTGACTTGGCAGATGCTTCATCCTCTGTACCTCCTGTTTTCATCTATAAACACAGGTAAGAACACTGTAGATATGTTGTGAGGAACCATCAGGAGCATAGATATGAAATGGCTTTAAGAACATAAAGGTACTGGACTGATGGAAAGGTTTGTTTTTAAATTTTGTTTTCCCAAATTTTGTGATGTGAAGATTGGAAGCGATTATGGATGTGAAGAGTTTTCTGTGAACGTTAAAATTCTCAGCAAACGTAAGCACCATTCTTCTTAAACTGTGTGGGCTGACAGAGGCAGGAGGGATGTGCTCAAGGTCATGTAGCCTGGTCTCATGGACGCAGGACACAGAGTTCCGATCTCCTCCCAGGCATTCTTCCCAAGTCTGTGCCCCATGCACATAATACAGAGAAGAGAGCTGTGGGTAGCTCCCAGCTGGGTTTGTTTGCCTGGTGAAACCCCTTCTGTTATAATCCCACTTATCAAAGCAGCTACCATTTGTCAGAAAGGGCAACTTTGCATAATAAATTACATTGGTATAATCAAATATTTCCATAGATTAAATTAGGTTCAATTGTTTATCCTCAAGACTGTTCCCCGCCTTCCCAACAGAACTGGCCAGCCCCCTGCAGCCTGTTCCCATCCTCTGTGCCAGTAGCAGGCCCTGAGATGGCCCCTGAGCCAGGCCCACCGGGAAGGTCCGGCCTGAGACCCTCTAACCAAATAACCCAGTACACTGGGTTATTTGGTTGGAACATGGTATGGTTAGTCTAGATGCATGTTCTCTTAGCACTCTCAGAGATTGTTTCATATCAGAGTGTGTACCCACTTCTTTGTAATAGGTATAAGGATATTGTTCTATGGTTTTAACAGGATTGATGTTTCTCTATTAATGGAACAGTTTAGGGGAGAATCTTAGCCACTCGTTGTTCACTTGGATAAGTCACTTTATTCTTTTTTTTAAAAATCCACTTTATTCTTGAGTCTCAATTCACTCTTCTGTAACAAGAAGATGAAACCTGTATTGCCTATCTCACAGGAAAGTGGTTGGGCTGAAATAGCAATAACCACGCACTATGGGTTGCATTGGGCCAGGTAAGCATTCCACAGAATCATACCGTATTTCCTCGAAAACAAGACCTAACTGGAAAAGAAGCCCTCGCATGATTTTTCAGGACGACATCCCCTGAACCTAAGCCCTAAAGCATCTTTTGGAGCTAAAATTAATGTAAGACCCAGTCTTATTTCCGGGGAAACATGGTATCACTTAATCCTCTGAACAACCTGAGAAGCGAGAGTTATCATCCATAGAAAACGTGAGGAAACCCAGGCACAGAGAGCATGAATAGAATTTGCAAGGTCACATCATTGGTAAGTGCCATAGTTGGGCTAGGCTCGAGCGAACAAGATGTGTAGAAGCAATAGCAAGAGGGCAAAAGCCCCAGCAGATGAGCCTCTCTGTTGCCTTGGGCTCAGGGACAGCGCAGGTGGGTGCCCCACAGGAGCCCTGGTTGCCCGCTGATCCACCTGCGGATGCCTCACTCTGCTCTGAATGGGGCAAAAGCTAGAGTGGCTTGAGTCTCAATAGGGGAGGAGCTCAGACGCCACCCTGGATCTGCCTGCTCTGTGCCTTTAGTAGTGCTCTCAGACTGTCCTTCCCTCACTGCTAATGCTTTGCTTTTGTTTTATGGCTGCACCTCCACACACAGGTCAGTGCAGAGTGCAACATAGAGGTTTAATCAATGCATGTTCTGTTGAGTTAAATTTCCTCTAAACAATTAAGCAAGAAACCAAAATGTAAAGTCACCACTCTCCGTCTGTGATGAAAAGGGCAGGGGGTTCACGGGAGGAAAGCAGGTGGAAAACAAGAGAAAGAGCTGGTAACACCTCTTCCCACCACAGTCCCTCCTACTTCTGGGCCATGCACCCTGGAAGGTGACTGAAGCAGGGTCTCAGGGAGTCTCCTGTTCCAGGTATATGGCAAGTTACAAGCCAGGATGCAGAAAAACAAGTCCTTACCCTCCCAGGGAACAGCACCAGTGGGTAGTGTGTCCCTCTCTAAGGCAGTTTGAATGGCCAAGACCTGAGCTGCAGTGTCTGCACTTGTAGCGGAGGGTAGTTACCTCCTCTGAATCTCTGCAACATGGACCATGAGGAGACTGGAGGGCCTAGAGCAGGGCTCTGCACAGGACAGCCTCAGACCAAATCCAGCCGGCCACCTGGTTTTATAAAGAAAGTGTTACTGGAGCATAGCCACACTGGTGCTTTTATAGACTGCCTATGGCTGGTTTTTCTACAACAGCGTTTAGCAGTTATGAGAGAGACCACATGGCCCACAAAGTCTGAAATGTTTACTATCTGGACCTTAATTTGTCAAGCCTGGCCTAGAGAGAGGTCTACTGTGAGCAGCTCCACCCTCACCTCTTCCTCTCTTATCCTAAGTCTTAGAATAAGGACAGCGTCAGACAAGGTTAATATTGAACAGCGAGGTGGTGTGACATGGCAAGCATCACCATTCAGAGCAGAGGCCTTTGACCCAAGCAAAGGGTGGAATCCCTCAGAGGCCTGGGCATCAGGGGCTGCGTTGGGGAGGTGGGCACTCAGCAGGCCCAAGGCATGGACCATTTACCATTTGGCCTCACTCAGGCACATTGACTAAACAGAAAATTAGGAGACTGGACGAAAGAATGACGTAAGGGAAGCATTTGTGCAGGTGCGACTGCCTGGTCTCTGCCCTCCCTGACTTGAGTGATTGTCATGCTTTGGCTGCAGCCCTATCAGCAGTTTCTGGGTCAGACTCCAAGCCTGAGCCTGGCACAGAATTGTCTGGCAAGGCCCAGCATGGCTGATTGAGACCTGCTCATCGTCCCATGGAAGCCACCATTTGCATCCTTATGCAGCCGGATCTCCTCAGGCTGGGAAGAATGGATAAGCCCTGGTCAGAGGGAAAATTGCCCAGGGTGCCTTTCAGCACATCCCAGCTATGACTTGCAGAATGCTATTTTTTAAAATAAATTCATCTGGAGACTCAGCAGGAAACAGCTTCCTAAAAACTGCAGGAGAGAGTGGATATTTTATTTCAGTGACAAAATTACTAGACTGCTGCTCATTTCAGTAATTCCAGTTCAGGGTGGAGTTGCTGAGACCTACCCAGTGGTGGGCTGCAGGGACCCTCCCTATGTTCTCCTCCAGGAGGGCTAAGAAAATGCTGTGCAGAAAATGGCCAGTTATGACAGATGCCCCAGGTGGTCTAATCAGTCCTAGAATGATCTTGATGTCTCAGATTTTACCCCAATGGTTCAAGTTCCCCCAAAACGCTGCCTCTTGTCCATCCTGAGGAGGCATTAGCACGTCTGTTTTCTAGAAGATTTTTAAACATGAAAGACCTACTTTCTGAATGCTATTTTGATCCAGGAGTTTCTTGAATCAAATAAATGAATACTGAAATTAATTACTGATTTCGAATAAAGAAAGAATGATACTGTCGTTTTCCTGGACTGAGTCTCTTGTGGTTATTGGCCCAACTAACGGCAGTATCTGTGCTTTAAAGGTGAACGGAACTTCCATTCATCCAGAGCTGAGCTTTATAGACACCTCTCCAAACTCTCTTTTGTTTAATCCTCACAAAAACCCTGAGAGATACATAATTCTATCCTTTTCCATTTCACAGTTGGGAAAATTGAGGCTACTAAAGCTTACGTACCTTTTTCCCAAACTGCAACTTAATAAATGGCAGAGTTGCAAATGGAACTCGGGTCCCCTAATTCAGAATCCCATGATGGCTGTTTGTGAACCACCAACAAGAAATATCCTTCTCTGTCCAGTAGTAAATCTCTTCTAGGAATCCATCCAAGAGGCAGGCAGCATGGTACTATGGATAGAACATTCACTTTAGAAATTAGAATCTACCAGTGTACCCTATAAGGTTCTGGAGGGATTCAGTGGTGTTGAGCTGATGTAGTCCACCTCACCCTGTGCTTGTAGGTGAAGGTCCTTAGCTCGTGTCCTTCCCCATGCCTATCCAGCTCCATCAACCCTCAATATTGTGGTGCACTGCAAAGGGGTCATTTGGTAGAAGCACCCCCTACTCTGGCCTGCTCAGCCAACTGATGTAATAGGTCATCACCGGAAAACACTTCTTCTGCAATACGTGAAATATGCGGGATAACTAGAAAAAAAGAATAGGGTAAAGTATTAATATCGAATTTTTAAAGGCATTAAAATTCTAGAGGAAAAGAGCCCTGCCAGGTGAGCTGAAGATCACAAGCTATTTTCCCAATGGACATATTTGCTGATTCTGGGCTTGGATCAATGACAGGGGTTTGTCCAACTCTGCTGGAGGAAAGACCAATTAGCAAAACTTCCAGCAGTTGTGTAGGGCTGGAGCAACAAGTTGAATATTTGATCTACTACCGTGTTTCCCCGAATATAAGACCTACCCCGAAAATAAGCCTTTGAGCAATTATTTCCTCAAAGAATTTTTGCTGTCATGTTCTTATTATCTACTTTTTCTGGGATTCCAATTACATTATGTGATATTGTTTCACAAGTTATGGCACTTTGTTCTTTTTTTCCTCTCTGTTTTCAGGTTATGTAATTTTTATTGAACTGTTTCCTGATTCATTAACTCTTTTTTCTTCTACTTCCGATCTGTTCTTTTTTTTTTTTTTAAGATTTTTTTTTGTGGGGGAAGGGGAACAGGACTTTATTGGGGAACAGTGTGTACTTCCGGGACTCTTCCAAGTCAAGTTGTTTGTTGTCCTTTCAATCACAGTTGTGGAGGGCGCAGTTCAGCTCCAGGTCCAGTTGCCATTGTTAGGGGGTACAGCCTACCATCCCTTGGCAGGAGTCGAACCGGCAACCTTGTGGTTGAGAGCCCACCCTCCAACCGAGCCATCTGGCCACCCGGGAGCTGAGCGGCAGCTCATTGACTTCATTCTAGTTGTGGAGGGCGCAGCTCACTGGCCCATGTGGGAATTGAACCAACAGCCCCGTTGCCCAGAGCTCATGCTCGAACCAACTGAGCCACCCATTCGCCCCTCTGATCTGTTCTTTAGTCCATTCAATGAATTTTTTCATTTAAGTTATTTTATTTTTAGTCTTGAATTTCTTTTTAATTCTTGCTTATAATTTCCACTTCTTTGCTGAAATCTCTATCTGCTCACTCATTAAAAATTAATTTTTATAAGTTATTTAACATATTTACAAAAACTGCTTTGAATTTTTTGTCTACTAACCTCAATATCTAGGCCATTTCAAAGTAGGTTTTTATACATTAATTTTATTTTTTGCCAATGTATCAGATTATTCTGTTTTTTTTTTGTTTGTTTGTCTAGTTAGTGTTTTATTAGACATAAACATTGTGATCACACGTTGTAGAAATTCTGGATTCTATTATGTTTCTGCGAAGACTGGATATTTGTTCTAGTAACTAGTTCAATTACAGGTGAACTGCCATAAGCAAAATCTTGGTTTTTTGAATTGCTGTGATGTAAATCTATGGAAAATCAAGCCCCTCGAACTGGTAGGATGCAACCTCCAAATCCAAAATTATTTTTAAAGTGTTTAATTAATTTTAGGCTTTGTTACTGTAGCCTTTACTCTAGAGAGTGGTCCTTCCTTACTTCAAAGCCATGGCCTTTCCAGTGTTTCCACCAGATGCCTGTGATGCACAAGTTCTCCCTATTCTGACTAGGCTGCAAGTCTAATGTTTCTCAGCACTATTCGACCTCCGGTACCTTCACTCTATCAAACCCATAGAAACTGTTCTTTGGTAGATTTCACGTAGTTTCACCCTGCCCTTAACCATCCCCACCTTTGAAAAGGAGTTCAGAGAAAGTCCCTACACAGATTTATGTCACCTCCCAATATGGGTATCTCATCTCCAGTCCTTTGTGAACTGAGTCTATTAAAATGACTACCTAGCCCAAATTTAGCTTATTTCATTATTGAAAAGATAAGCTCTTCCCCCTTTTGCCCAACAGAAGAAAATGAAAACTCTAACTCAAGGAATAAAACATCACCTAGAGTGTTTAACACACAATATGGGTCACACAATAAAACAAAAAAATCACCAGGCAGGCAAAGAAGAAAAAAAAAACCCCGCTAACTAAGAGAAAAGGCAAACCAATGATTCAGATATTGGCATTAGCAGCAAAAACTTTTAAAATTTTGATTAATAATGTTATTAATAGTAAAAAAATCAACAATATAGATAAAAATTTTGACATGTGTAATTGGAATCTATAAATAAGTGAAAACGCAATATCTAAGTATTAATTAAGTATTAATTTGCAATATTTAACAGATTTAAAATCATATTGGATATAGCCAAACACAAGATTAATTAAGTCAAAGGAAAGTACACAGAGGAAAAAGAATGGAGACTACATCCAAAGATCAAGAGACATGTAGGACGTACTTGATAGGTCTGAAATTAGTATAATTGGAGTAGCAGAAGGTTAGGAATGATGAAATGTGGCAGAAGCAATATTCAGAGAAATAATTATTGAAAACAATAAAAGACAACAGCATACAGATTTAAGAAACTCAGCAAAACTCAAGCAGGATAAATACCAAAAAAATACACTGTTAGACATATTGTAGTCAAACTGCTAAAAGGAAGGAAGAAACAGGAAAGAAGGAAGGGAAGGAGCGAAAGAAGGAGGAAAAGGGGGAGGAAGGAAAAGAGAAAGAAGAAAGGGAAGTCTGAAAAACAACCAAACGTTAAAAAAAAAATCTTCAAAGAAATATTAGTAAAAGCTGACTTCTCAAGAGAAAGGATCGAAACCAATAGATAACAGAATGTTATTTTAAAGCATTAAAAGAAAAAAATGTAAATCTTGTAAAAATGAAGATGACTTTTTTAAACATAAGCCTTCATATAGATAAAATGTGAGCAAAATAATGGCCAGCAAATCTTAACTGCAATAAATACTAAAGATAATTAATCAGTCTGAAAGGAAATGTCCTAGATGAAAACACAGAATTGCATGAATGAAAGAAAATAACCTGAAAGTGAAAATATATAGGTCAATTAAAATAAATATCAACTGTAGAAAACAATAATATTAATGGTTTGTAGAGTTTCAAATATATGTAGAATCAAAATAATAATAATAATAATAATAAATCAGAAGGCAGCAGAGGTAAATGGAGTGAAACCTTCTAAAGTTCTAGCAACATCAGAGAAGTGGTGAAAATTTCATTTTTATTGGTGAAAAGCCAAAGATATATGTTGAATTAGCTATAGTAACTATGAAAAAATAATAAAAAGATTTATATAATAAGTTAATAGACAAAATGAAGTAAAACAAAATATCAAATTAATTTATAGGAACTCAAAAAAGGAGGGAAAAAATGAAAATAAAGTTGTTTGTTCAACTAGGCAACTAATAGTAATGTGGTAGTTATAGGCCCACTCAAATCAGTAATAACATTAAATGTAAATGGAGTGCTGATGATATTTTGTTTTGTGATCTCGGAACTCATTACCTAGGTGTGTTCAGATTGTGAAGATGTCAAGTTATTGATTTGTGCACTTTCTATTGGTATTTTACATATCATTTCAAAAGAATTTTTAAGCATTCTGGAAATGCCTACATTCCAGAAAACTATATTCCAAAATGCCAAAGGTAATGGAAAATGGGTTTATGAAAGGTATTTTCACCTCTTATTTATATATTTTTTCAATATTTTAATAATTTAAACCTATGCACTTTACACAATTACCAAAAATTTAAATATACTTTAAAAGCCAATGGAGGAAAACAAACAAAAAAAACTACAAACATAGTAGTGCAAAAGTCTGTCTATGGCCCCTCTCCTAAGCTTTTCATTCTTGATACTTCATGCTGGGTGTACATGAAACAGATCTGGGGTCTCTGTCAATTTACCTGGGTTCCAAGTTCAGAGGAGAAATGAAAATAATGTATATTGGAAATGTAGGGTTTTCAGTTACTGGGGAGCCAGAGAAGGCTCTTGTAAACCTGTAATTTATCTTTTCTGCCTCCTTCTACCCTAGCTTCTAAAAATCTAGTAGGATGCCTGAGCAGCACTGGTGTTCAGAGGGACTACCCTCTATTCAAGGCCAAATGCAATAGGTATGGCTGTGGAGGCCGGATTCCTTGGGCTATGAATGCTCCAGGGCTACAAACTAGGGGTTCTGCAGGCAACTGGAAAGGGGAGAAGTCTTTCTCTGGCCTTTCTCCTTGGCAACGAAATATTAGAAATTCTTTACAATGTCTCCTAGAAAAAAATGAATCAATTGTAGTGTCAATGGTTGGGATATTTGGACTTATCTTCAGCCCATGGAAGGGATTTACTTAACCCAAGGGAGCTGTGTGTCTCTCTTGTTCCAATTTCTGGAGGCAAAAATGTTGATGTCAACAGATTTCAGAGATCAAAGAGCAGCTACAGAGACAAGTTTGAGGCTCCAAGGTTGGTTCTTAGGTGGTCAAAGTCAAATAAACTTCCCTGCCACCTTTTCCTACTCTTCTTCCTTGTAATTCTTGCTAGGAACATTGTGTCAATTTGAACAATTGGATGAAGGAAGAATGTGAAGGGTTAGGGTATGAAGTTTCCACTTAGACATCTTATGGATGCCCCAAACCCAACACATAAAGAATTAGACTCAACTTCCCCAAACCCAACTTCTCCTTCAATGTTCTTTTTTAAACCATTCACCCTAACTAGAAAACTTGAGGTGACTCCTAATCATCCCCCGTGGGTTTTTGTTTCTCAGATCTCACCTGAGATTCACTTAAATCTGTGTCTTCTGCTTCCCCATGGCCATTATTATTGACCTGTCACACTGATTTTACTGTCCACCTCACACACACCCATCTGCCATGCTGAACCAAAAACATCTCTTTCTGTCAACTTCATCCCAAACCCGCGCAGGTTCTACATGGCCACCAGGGTGAAGATCAGTCCTCCCAGCACGGGGTCCCACTGGCATCAGCAGCCTCACTTCCTGCTTCCCTTAGCTGTGAATGGCCATGCAGTTTCTCTCTGACACTTGAGGGAGCCATAGGATTTGGCACCTCCTTCCTTTCCCTGGATTCGGCCCACTCTAGCTCCTTCTACAACACCTGGCACAGATGTTCCATCTTCTGAGAAGACTTTCCTCCCAGTTCATTGCTCTTGCTATGCTTCCATAAGGCTTTGCATATATCTCATTTTTTTCTACTGTCAATTTTTAAACATTGACTATGTATGAAAATGCCAAGTCACTTAAATAGCTATATGTCATTTAATACCCACAACAATCCTGCACGGCAGGCACCATCATCATCCCCATGTTACTAATGATTAAATGAGCATAAGTTAACTAACTTATCCAAAGTGTCAAATCCAGACATAATTGAGATTTGAACATAAGTATGTATATGTAGCTCTCATAACATCACATTTTCTCCATCCACTGGCTGTGAGTTTCTGGAAGACGAGGATCAGTGGTGCTTCATAGAGGAGAAGCTCAATGCTCATTTATGAAGATAGAGGCTATTCTATTTTATTTACCATGAGCTAGTGAGTAGGCTTAAGCAGTATATGTGGAGTCTCTATTCTTCTGTTTTTAAATGCCACCTGAGATAATTCATTGCAAATATTAAAACATATTGAGTCTCCATTATGGGACTGCTCGCAAAGATTAGCAAACACGATCCCCATCCTTAAAAAGCTCATATCACGTAACAATCTAGCTAGAGTTGCTGGAGAAGTGGGACCGATGCCCAACACTGCCAAGGAGGGAAGGCCCTCATTGTGTGTCAGGAATGAGAGCAGCAATGGAGACAGGAATGTGCCAAAGGCCACTGTCAAGATCGGAAACCACCCTCACCTTACCCTGTCCTCTTGCCCCCTTCAGAAAAGGTCTTTCCCCCCACCCCACCCCTGCAGAAGACTCAGCACCCCTAGGCACATACCCAAGGGACTCCGTGGCAATGGCAAGTCAATGATAACTGCTGCTCTGTGGGTAGCAGTCTGAAGCACGGAGTCATGTGCAGTGTGTAGAATGTGTGATCTCTGGAGCAAGACTGTCTGGGTCTGAGCCCCAGATCCATGCTTCCCTGCTCTGTGACCTTGGGCACGTTAATTAGCTACTCTGGAACTTTGTTTCACCTTTTCTAAAATGGATATTATGATAATGTGCCTCCCTCATATGGTGTGTGGAGGATTAAAGACTTGTTATACGAGTATGTAAATTAGGTGGAATAATCTCAAGGACCATTCTAGTGTTGGGCACTTTTATCGTTGGGATGGGGCCCTGTGCAATGGGGCAGCATAGCCACAGTGAAGGGACTTAGAAAGAAGGCTTTCATCCTGTACTCTTTAATACTCAGAATAAGTCCAACTTCCTCTTCCCCATTTTTGCCTGCATGTATGTTAAAATCCAAGAATCTCTGTTGCCCTCAGTCCTCACCCCCACTCCCCAGTTCAGAGCAGGAAGTGGCTGCTTAAACCCAGAGATATAAAGAACAGAATGAAAGGTGTTAGGCACAGCTGTGCGGCCTGCAGATTCCTAGAAAATGGGGAGTGGGAAGGGCTTAGCTCAGATTGTCTCTTCTTCTGGATGTCCTCCCTGACCCACCAGAAGAGGTGAGAGGTCTGTCTTCTGTGCTGCTCTGGCAGCAACATCTGGACTTATCCCTATCTCAGCACTTTGTACTGAATTTTCATTCTTTGTCTGCCACTGGCCTGTGAGGTCTTCAAATACAGGGACTGTGTGGTCTCTGATTAACCCTAGCCTTGGCCATGGTGCCAAGAAAATAGTAGGCATTCAGTAAATGTTAGTTGAATGACAGAATGAATTTTCAGGGTAAGATTGGAAAGATGAGAAGTGGAGCCATAATACAGAGAAAACGCTAGTGGTGAGAGCTCCTTCATTAGCCATTCAAAATGGAAACACATATCTAAGTGGGGGTCATGGCAGTTTGGGGAGGGGGTGAGCATATTTGCAGTTCTTACAACAGTCACTAAATAAATGGTGTTATGTTCATTAATAGCGCAATATAATTCACTTGCACTTGTATTTGAAATATGTGTGTTTGCAAATACCAATTTGACACAAATATCAAATAAAGTAGAATGTTTACAAAACCCTTTATCTGGACCCTTTAGGCCAGAATTCTGAGGAGACTCTGAGAAAATCCATAGCTCAGTCCCTTGGAAGCCTGTGAAATGGCTCCATTTAAACAGGAAGCCTGTGAAATGGCACCAGCAGCTATTGGACCAACGCTGCTTTCTGTGCAGAAGGGCCTCACGTTGCAGAACATACCGACACTTTTCATAAGGACTAGACAACAATAACATAGGCCCGTATATTTGTGAAGTGCCTCAAAATTCGACTCTGAGGAAGGAGGGACATGTATACTGGTGCCTTTTGCCATGTAAGAAAAGTGAGATTTTAAGTGCCAGCTGCTGCAAAACTAGAACCAGGTCTCCTGACTCCAAATCCACGGCTCCTCAACTCACCACCCCTAAACCCCCTCCAGCCTGGAGGATGGCTGCAGGAACTAACCAGGTTGCTGGGTGTTTTCTAAGTATATCAGGGCCCATCTGGAAGGAGAAACCATAGCAAGCCTCTTTCCATTTTCTTCCACTCTTCTCTCACCATCCATGGGGAGAATCCAACAGTTCGCTGATGCTGACAAATGAGCCCCAGCAAACAGCAAAGTGCAGAGGGAGATGCGCCCTGAGAGACAGGTACCACACCCCACAACAGCACAGAAGACAGAGGGGCCATGGGTGGGGGGGGGGGGACAGCAATAGCTCCCCAAGGCCTAGGGGAGAGTGAAGCTTCCACGGTGGCTGGAGGAAATCAGGTAAAGCTCATCTCAGACGGTGCAGATGTCCAGGAGGGAGGAAGCTGATGGCATCCCCAGAATGTGAGAAGAATCTAGGTAAGAGAACAGGGCAGAAGCTTCCAGAAGGAGGGCCCTTCAGGCAAAGCCTCTCTCTGAAGCTGACTAGGGCCATGCACCCACTTTCGGAGCCCAAGACCACACACTTGGACACAGCCTCTGGCCTAATGAATCCTCACACCCGAAGTAAAAGGCTTTGTCAAAAAGATTTTTATTCATTCATCCAACCAACATTCATGATATGCTCACTCTGGCTGGTCAGAGACTGGCCTGAGATCTGTGGCCGGTGGCAGCTGCCTGCACAAGGGGAGAAGAGTGCTGTGTTCCTGTATGCAGATGGCCCCAGTGGATCCCAACTCTGTGGGAATGGCAGAGAGCCTGTGGGAGGGGTGCTGGGCCAGTCAAGAGCCCTGCTGGGGGATCCAGAGGGCATCTGCAAAGACATAGCAGGGGAGAAGATCCCCAGACCTTCCTAACCTCCCTGTCACCTGCGGCTGTGCCACAGCCTAGTTGGGGTCCTGATGACAGAAAGTCCATAGAGAGGTTGAGCTGTTCCTAGGTCTTTCCTGGGTCTGGCTTACCAACTCTCTCATAGGCTGCTGAGCTGAAGAGAAAGGAAAACCTTGAATGATTTTAAGCAAGAGGAGGAGGGGACAAAAAATAGCACACAATTAGGGAGCTGCTGAACTTCTGTGCAAATTAATGAATAAACCAGCCCTTGACAACTTCCCCCAACTATTGCCGACAGGATAATTGTGCCTAATTTCTTAATTTTAATGCCGTTGTTGCATTTGGCTTCTGCTAATGAGATGTAAATATGTGTTGCTGGTTTGTGGATTTGTTTAATTGCAGGGTAGCTAAACTGCAACTGGCCAGAGGTTAGTCTTTTATTTATTTATTTTTATTATTTTCATATGCACACAAACGGCACAGAAAGTGAAGCCAGGGAGAAGCAGTGCTGGTGTCTGCCTCCTTCCCTCTGCCCTCCTCTTTGAGAGGGAGAAGGGAAGACAGTGCCCCCTAAGGGCTGGACATTTGGAGTGCGGAAAGGAGGATGAAGAGGGTGGCTCCCGAGACCACCACGCCCTCGCTGGCCACACTGATCTGAACAAGGTCTGTCCAGCTGCCGAGGGAGCAGGAGCACTGGAACTGGACCAGGGAGTTTTCAGGAGCGGAGGTGGGATTCAGGCCAGAACCACCTGTAAGGTGGCAATGACCACAGCTGGTGAGCGGGAGCAGGAGGCAATGACCAGGGCTGGGAAGGATGAGAGTGAGTGAGGCCACGTGATGAGGGAGGCAGGTGAACCAGGGCGCCTGGGCCTGTCCAGTCTCTCCTGAGTCTAGTGCAAGGCGTCCAGATGTCTACACCCCTGGCAGAGGCTCACTCTGGGGCCAGGCTGGGGTGCAGAGGAGCCAGAGGAGGGCAGAGGGCCTGGACATGGAGTCTGGAGCCCAGAGAGGGGCGAGCATCGTGGATGCTGTGGGAATGGCCGTGGCTCACGCACTGAGAACTGGGAGCGTTCCAGGAAACACCTCATTTTATCCTCACTATGGCCCTGAGGGAAAAGTGCTGCTTTTATCCCCACCTAACAGCTGCGGTAACACTCTCAGACAGATCTGAAACTTGCTCAAGGTCACGGAGCAAAGCAGGGGCAGCAGTTGAACCTGGGATGGTCTGATTGTAAAGTCCATGCTCTCTGCTCTGGGCCATCCTCCTCTCATCTACTCATCAGCCTATCTCTGCTCCTAGTGCTGATCCCCACAGAAATACGGTGCCTGGTCCTGGGCTTCTCACCACTGGAGCTGCCATGGCCAGAATCTGAGGGGCCAGAGAGGTTCATGCTCCCAGTCTTCCCTGGACTTGGAGGCCATCTAGTCCACGTTCCTAGTCCATTCCATGGCAGGGATGTGCCCGGTCCTCTGACATAGCTGGGATCTCTCTCTGTAGCCACCGTGTCCCAGATGGGGCAGGTTGCCTGCAGCCGCCATGCCAGTGTTCACTAGTGAGTAGGGAAATTTTTCATTATGTCTCACGTAAGTCCTTGATCTGTGTTTTTAAATGGAACCTCTTCACCATCCTCTGCCCAGAAGAGTCCTTCGGATAGTTTAAGGAAGACACACAGTGCTTCCTCAGCCTTCTCTTTATGGGGATAAACCTTGATCGCCTTCAGCCCCTCCTTTTCAGCTAGGCTTCTCTGAGACCCTCTGCTGATGCCACAGAACCTATGTGACTGAAGAACACACTTCATTTAGTCAGGGTCAGGACAGCAAAAATAGTGTATTACTTCTTGGTCTTAACAAGGAGTGATGCCTAGAAGTTGGCAACATGCCTCTCTGGAGCCCTCTCCCTGCTTAATCACTGCACCTATCCACCTCCATCCCATACCTCTAGTCAAGCCTTACATTTTCAGGCCACTTTGCTCTCTTTTGGGGAAAGGAACAGATAAACCAGTTCCTCCTTGTGTATTATTTCTCCCAGAGGTATCTACGTTTAGACTGGAAAACTTTACAATCCAAAGAAATGAATATGTAAAGGTGGAATTTCCTAGTCAAGGAAGAATAACAAAATTAATTTTACAACAGGAATATTCAGGCTATTTTCCTATCAGGGAGGGGCACAAGCACAGCCTCACTAGTTAAGATGGCCCTGTCCAAACGCCAAGTGTCTACCTTATGTTTCCTCTTTTCGGGCACCTTTTTCCTACCTCTGTGTCTTCTTTCATATGAGCCTATCGCCATTTGCTTTTCTTCTTTACGTTCATGAAAACATCGAGGTGAAGTAAAAAGTCATGAGTTCCATCCTCTATTCCCAGCTGACATGGCTAATAGAAGTCTGGAAATAAGCACATCATGAAAATTTTCAAAGGCAAAGGGCCAAAGTATTGGAGGAAAATCCATCTGGTCACCCTTTCGTCCGAAGTTTGAATATTTCACTACATACTGCAGGGAAGTGCTTGCCAGCCTGTGCTTAAATCCTTCTAAGAACCCACTTCTTTCCCCTGCAGTCTCTTCCACCCATGAGCTGCTCTGAGAGTAGGACTTCTTTCATTACATTGGCCAGAAATGGGTCTCCCAGTGGTTTGGAGCACTGGGTTCTGGCCCTCCAGAGGCAGCCATGTCGCTGAATGGGAAGAAGAGGAGTCAGAGGGCCTGGACTCACCCTTCTCAGCAGCTGTGTGCTCTCTGGCATTCACTGATGTTGGTCTGCCTGCCTTGCTCACTTCATGATATGGATTATCCATGAATGGTGATCTCCATCAGCAAACGGTTGTTGTGAGGATAAAATGAGATTGTGATGTAAATGCCTGGCATGTAGGAGCAAGGTGATTAGTGTTAAATCGCATTCTTCTCTACGTAAGGCCCTTCGAATTCTGTGCACAGCATAATGCCCTCACCTCCATTCCACGGAGTCAAACTTCATGTGAAATGATCCCATGCCCTGTCTCAGTTCCAATTTCCTCATGAGAATGATACGGGGAAAACTTTACTTGCCTTTCCTGCCTTACAGGGCCACACAGTGTCTAATACAAACATAAACTGGGCAGGTTTGTAAAGGGCTGTACCAAAGTTAGATATTATTTCTTCCAGTTTTCTTTCTCCCTCTATTTTTCTTTATATTTTACCATTCTCCCTTTTCTCTCTCTTCTTTCTTCAGCTAGCCTGTCTATCCCTACCAGTTCTTTCTCTTTCCTCTTCCCTCTCCATTACCCTCCACAACTCCACTGGGCTCTTCACACTCTTGTTTGCTGGGGAGGGAAGCAGGATCTGAAGATAGATGCAGGAGCTCCTCTCCCAGCCCCTGATAGAATACATAGCTGTTCATTTCCAAACACATTTGGTGGGAAAAACAAATTTGCCTTAGTTTAATAAGGATAATAGAAAATAATATGTATGCTAATAAGAAAGCCAGTTAAACACTTTGCAAACAAGATGATCGCCCTTAACCAGCCAGGCAGCTGATGAGACAGCTCCAACGTAATTGACAGGTTCATTCATCTCAGCAAAGGCCTGTGTCTCCCTTGGTTGGGTCTCTAGACACCATAACCCCATCATCCCAGCTTTCAGTAAGAGAACGTCCCTGGAAATCTACTCCCTTCATAAGCCCTCCTCACAGACAGAAGGACTGAGATGTGGCGGTGCATTTAGATTACCACTGCACCCCATTATTTTTATTCTTTGAGAGCAATGACATGCAACCTGAGATGCTCGTTAAAATTACAAGGAAATCCTTCCATGCCAATACCTGTTTCGTACGCCAGACCAATGACGTCTGTCTTTAGGCTTCCTATTTGGGCGTTTTTGTTGTTGTTTGGCTCTGTTTATTGTTGCTATACTGTGTTTCCCCGAAAATAAGACCTAGCTGGACCATGAGTTCTTATGCGTCTTTTGGAGCAAAAATTAATCTAAGACCCGGTCTTATTTTACTATACTATAAGACCAGGTCTTAGATTGATTTTTGCTCTAAAAGACACATTAGAGCTGATGGTCTGGCTAGGTCTTATTTTCGGGGAAACACAGTGTATACCAGGGGTGCCAAAAAAAATGTATACAGGTGGACAGTTTGGTCAGTGTTGCTCAAGCAGTAGTTCGCCAAAATCAAAAATGTCTGGACACTGATGTTAACTACTTTGAGCACCTCCTGTAATTGCGGAAATCAAATGTGACTTGTATTCACCTTTTGTTATCAGTGTATATTGAGTATTAAAATTTTAATACAGTTTTCCTTTCTTAAAATGTGTATACTTTTTTTGGCACTATATATATAGATAGATAGATAGATAGATAGATAGATAGATAGATAGATAGATATAGATATATATAGATATATATATAGATATATACACACACACACACATATATAGGCACTATATATATATAGGCACTACATATATATCTATAGCCACTATATATATACATATATATATATATATATACACACATATATGTGTGTGTGTGTGTGTATGTGTATATATATATATGTGTGTGTGTGTGTGTGTATATATATATATATATATATATATATATATATATATATATGTTACGCAACCCCTAGGATGGCTTTGAGAAGAAGCAAGCTGCAGTCCTGCACCCACGAGGCACTGGATACCAGAACAAGTTCTGCCCATGACATCCTGGAACCAGCTGGTGCCCTGGAAGAGACCATGTGCCCTGGGATCCATGCATGAAGTTGCAGAGCCAGGTAGATAGCCCCCAGCCAGCCTCAACCCAGAGGATGGCTCATGCTTGTTGGATAACGATATACCAGGTACAGGCATCTGAGTCACCCTGATTCCCAGCAGGACCACACCACCAGCCAGCCTCAGGATGAAAACTACACAAAACCAGTGTTCAACAGTGACACCACATGGCAGCAGGACATCAGAGATCCATTGCCTCCATTATAATAGCTCTGTGTGATAGCAGAACTGACTCCCTTGTGAGCTTCAAATGCCCTACAGAATTCTCACACAATTCACAAAGAAAACCTCAGAAAAGTAAATAATATACTGACTTTCATACCAATAATATTCCAAGTGTCAATATTTGATTGGAATAATGAATTAGATGTATCTGTGTTTGCACCTTGAGTTTGCAGAGCATCTCATACAAATTGCACAAAAAGAGCTATCACATCTCAGCTTATTGTAATTCAGTATTTAACCTTGCTTGTGGCTTCTACAAGGACAACTATTTCAAGGCAGTAAATCCCAAAGTCCTTCGGCCATAGTTATATCATTCCTGCCCTCTATTCCCACTTGGTTGGTTCTTACCCATAGGCACATCTTTCTTCATAGAACCCTGTATCTGGGCTTGGGGACTATTGACTACTGCAGCCTTACCTGCCCTGAACTGAATCCTGTTCATTTCCCTTCCCAGACCATAGTGCTTTGAGAGGCCAGGCAGGAGTTACAGGGACTGGTAGTCAAAAGACATCCATTCCAGCCCTAGTTTCTCTAGTCACCTGTGCTTCCTTGAAGTAAGTCCCCTCAATTTTCTGGACTACAGTTTCATCTATAAAACAAGAAGGTAATATGAGATGATCTGAATAGAGGCCTTATTAGCTCGAATTATCTGTGGTTCATAGTGAGAGGTGATGGTTACAGGGTTGGAAAGGACTACATTAAGGTCAGTTTCTCCACCCTCGTGTTTGGACTAAACCATCCCAAATATTGGATCTCTTCTTTTGGTTTCTAAAGCTTTCATGCAAATGGGGTTTTTGAAAATCTCATACATTTATTCCTCCAAAATCTCAGTCTCTATAGTCCACCCCCTGTGTAGACCTGTGATATTAAAAAACAAGTAACAAATATAAGCCACGGACCCAAACTTCCACCGGCACAACAACCTAAAGACTGTTAAAAAAAAAAATCTCTGTTATGTCAGCCCAAGGTGTCAAGCCTCTATGTGCTGAGCTTTGCTGTGAGCTGTGCTACCCCATCCTGTTCCTGGATGGTGACGGGATGTTGAGGAGAACTGAAACGGGGTAGTCCCTGTGTTTAGGGCAGGGGAATGGTGCCATAGGCCACAGAGGGTTTGCAGCAGAAGGATAATAACTGCAGGTCAGGGCCAGATGGGCAATTCCAAATCAAAGTGCTAATGATAAGAAAATTTAGCGTGGTAGGTTAAAAAAAGGCTGATTCAAGTAGCAGATAAGTAAGTAAGAGCTGAGGAAGATGAGGGAAAAACAGATTCCAAATGAACAATGGACCACAGGGCCTGGATCTTTTCTTGGACTGCATTAAAGTGGTTTGGGAGGCTTTCTCTGGTCCCCAAGGCGTCTAAAGAGGAAATGCCAGAGTGACTCCGGGTGTGTTGGGCACAGACTTACTTTTTATGTCTTTTCTTTTTTTTTTTTTTAATTTTCAGAGAAAAAGGCTTTGTCCTAGATTACAAGCCCCATTCTGCCTAGACATCCTGAATCTCAGTCTCCAGATCAACACAGAAGAACTCTTCTCCCCAGAAAAGCCATGTGTCTGTCACACCAAGTACCCACAACCTCAAGCCACTGTCAGATAGGAACAACTCTGATCAAAAGTGCTGGGATTTCAGTGCTGTGTGGACAGAGCCAGGAGTGCATTTTCCAGGCTCTCGGCCTCATGTAGAAAGGGGGTGGCTCAAGTAGTAAATGGCCATCAACTGTGATGGGATGGCCATCAGCTGTGGCTAGTTGGCCTCAGCTGTAACCAGTGAGCCATTGGGCACTAACATAACTGCCATGGCTACACTAGCAGCAAATGGGGGCTAGCAAGAAGATAGTGGCTGAGCTAGCAAGAGCTGATTGCAGTTAGCAAGGTGGATTGCAGCTAGCAAGTGAGGTTGGTTGGCAGATAGAGAAGTGGTTGCGGATAGTGTGGTTCCTGCCTCCTGTGTCTCCAACCCAGCCTCCAGGTAGACTATAGTGGTATGACTCCCCAACCTATGGCTCCGTGGGTTTTCCTTTTTGGCCTAGCCATGTCCTGCATTCTTATGTAGGGAGCAGGACCAGAGACCCCGCATAACACCCTATGTGGAGACCGAGTCCCAGAGAGCAGTTTCCAGGCTCTCGGCCTCACATGGAAAGGTGCTGGCTCAGGTAGTAGATGGCCGTCAGCTGTGGCTAATTGGCCGTCAGCTGTTACCAGTGAGCCAATTAGCCTCTGATATAACTGCCGTGACTGCGCTGGTGAGTAGAGTCGGGAGTCCAGTCGAGAGTGGGTCAGTTGGCAGGCAGAGAAGCAGACAGCAGGCTACAGGTCGTGTGACTCCAGCCTCTAGTGAGACTACAGTGCCACCAGTGAGACAATAGTGGTATGCTTCCCCTACAGATGGCTCCGTGGGTGTTCCTTTATGGCCTATCCATATCCTATGTTCTTATGTGGGGAGTGGTACCAGAGACCCTGCAGGCCGCCCCGTAGGACAAATGGCGGAGTGAGCAGGGTCTCCCACATGACAAATGGCTCAGCGAGCAGGGTATGGTGCTGGCCAAAACTTACCAAAGCATGGTGGAGCAGTTTGTGTGTGTAAAAGTTCAGCTTCGGGAGGCCCGTGAGGAGCGACGCCGGGAGCGGGAGGTACGGTCTGCCTGGGAGACTCGAGGCTCCAGATGGCACACCACCCTCTTGGCCATGGAAAGCAGTTATCTTCCTTTTGTTGATCTGCTTCTGCTGTAGGCTCCGAGGATTATGGACATTATACACCGAGACCACCACCCACTCAGACACCTGGCACGGAGAGCAGGATTCTGACCAGGTAGGAATGGCATCTGACTCTGGGCAGGAGGACAGGTGGCCCCCACACAGTGTGTGGTGCCCGGTGGCCACTGTTCTCAGGAGTTGGACCCCCAAGGAGGGGTGGGAGGACATGGATGGCTCTCCGGCCAGTGTGGAGAGGGCCCTGCAGGCTCTGGCTGAGCGGTTGCCGGAGGAGGCGAAGGCTACAGCCGGCCACGTGGGCTGGATGTTCCTCAAGGCCTTGAGTCTCAACACGGAAAATGCGCTTCATGAAATGGCCCAGGTGCCGGACCAGGTGTCCCGGTTGGAAGCGCTGAAAGCTAGGGTCCGCCTGTTAGAAGAGGGGCCCCACAGTGGAGACTCTGAGGCAGAGGCGGAGAAAGCGAGTGGAGACAATGTAGCTCCCAACCCTCAAGCCCGGCCAATATTGAAGCAAAGGGTAAAATGTGAGCAACCTTTGAGCCCCTGGGGCGTTGCTGCAGGCAACCCAGCTGTGACTGAGTTCACAACCTACACCCCTTACACTCCCACTGAGTTGCAGGATCTGGGGAGGTGGTACAGACAGAGCCCTGGAGAGCCAGTCTCGACTTGGCTACTATGTTTATGGGATGAGGGAGCAGACAACATTCTCTGCTCCCCAGGCGAGATGGAAAAGCTAGCTTTCGTGACAGTGCATCCTTCCCTGTGACAAAGGTTACAGAACTGCCATAGGTTGGCCCACGACCAGGACAACCATTCTCTAATGGAGTGGCTCACTGCTGCGGTAGCACAGTATGGGGACAGGCTGGCGAGCTGCCAGACACTGTGAGTCAATGGCAGTTATATACGGAACTTACTCAAATCATCCATGAAATGGGTATGAGACATGCTATTTTCAACCCTAATATGCCGGGGCCAGATGACGAGCTTTTTACAGCCAGCATGAGAGATCTGGTTTTGGATACTGCACCTGCGAGTGCTTTTGGATCCTTGGTTGCCATTCTTACACCCTATGTGGGGCAATGGATCCATGAAGTTACAACTGCCATGGCCATCCTAGGAGATGTTGAAAGCTGGAGGCAAAGGAAGTTAAGACAGGAGGTCCATGCAGGTGAGACCTGGAAGCCCAAATCAGAAGTAAAGGGATGAGGTCACAGGCCTCAGAGAGTAACACGCCCACAGATGTGGCGTGATCTTGCGGCAGCAGGGGTTGATCGGGGAAAAAATAGAACGACAACCCAATACACTCTTGTTGAAACTTTGGAAACAGTTGCGTCTGGAACAGCAATTCCAGTGAAGCCTAAAGGAGAAGTCTGGGAAAGCGCAACCTGTGTCCCTCCAGGACTTCATGCAGCCACTTGAGGCCGACTCCTTTCAGCTTGATTAGGGGTGGGGCTAAGGTACCCGGTCAGAGGGGATGAGCAGGGACCGGAAGCCCCACGTGGAACTGTCCATACATTGGTCCCCTTCTAATGTGCAGAGGGTTTTGGCCCTAGTTGACACTGGCGCAGACTGTAATCTTGTTTATGGGAACCCAGAACTGTTCCCCGTACCAGCAATCTGCATTGATGGCTACGGGGGAAAGACTGTGACTGTAAAAGCTGTTTCCTTGCCACTGGGTATAGGAAGGCTTCCCCCTCGTACCTATAAGGTTTATGTCTCCCCCGTTCCAGAGTATATTCTAGGGGTGGACGTGCTACCTGTCCTCAGCTTACAGACGTCGGTAGGAGAGTTCCATCTTCGGATCCGGGTGGTGAAAGCGGCGACACGCAGGCTTGCTCACCACCCTCCTCAAGTGTTGCCACAGCCCTGGCACGTAGTTACAGTGTGACAGTACCACCTGCCAGGAGGGCAGGAGGAGATTGGTCGTACAATTTTGGAATTGGAGAACACATATTGTGAGGCCAACACACTGTCTCTTTAACTCCCCAGTATGGCCTGTCAAGAAGCCAGATGGGACCTGGCGAATGACTGTGGACTATAGGGAGTTAAATAAGGTGACACCACCTTTGCACGTGGCAGTACCTTCAATTCACGATTTGATGGATCGTCTGCCTGTCCACCTGGGGACATATCACTACGTAGTGGACTTAGCCAATGCTTTTTTTCTCCATTGACATTGCACCCAAGTGTCAAGAGCAGTTTGCTTTTACTTGGGATGGGCGGCAGTGGACTTTTCAAGTCCTTCCGCAAGGATACTTGCACAGCCCCACTATCTGCCACGGGCTCGTAGCCCAGGATTTGGCACAGTGCGATCGCCTGTCCTCTGTGGCCTTGTTTCATTATGTCGATGATATTTTATTAACATCTGATTCTCTTTCAGATTTAGAGCAAGCAGCTCCCTCTCTTCTCGCCACCTGAAGTCACACGGCTGGGCGGTGAATGAGGAAAAGGTCCAAGGCCCTGGCTTATCCATCAGGTTTTTGGGTATTGTGTTGTTGGGTAAGACAAAGGTCATACCTGAGGCGTTTATTGATAAAATACAAGCCTTTCCTGGCCAACCAAGGTCTCCCAACTGCAGATGTATTTGGGTCTGCTAGGATATTGGCGGGCGTTTGTACCCCATTTTGCCCAAATGGCGGAGCGAGCAGGGTCTCCTGCACAACACCCTGCATGACAAGTGCATTATGGTTATGCATGAGCCCTGAACACCCACCACTAGAGCCATTAGGCATCCATGGAAATGCTCCTTGTCACTCATTCCCTGGGCCTGGGGTAGAGCGGGGAGAGGGTGAAGGAGAATCACTCCCAGGAGAGGGGAGAGGCATATGGACAGGTTTTCCTATTTGACATTTTTAATAAACATTTTTTGGTTCTATTTATTTTTTTAATTAATAGACATTTTGAGCAGCTTTTAGGTTTATAGAAAAATTGAGCAGAAAATATAGTTTCCATATATGCCCTCACCCTCCTCACTAATTTGTTCTATTATTAATATCTTGCCTAAATGCGGTATGTTTTTATAATTGATGAGCCAAAAAGATACACTATTATTAAGTAGAAGCCCTTAATTTACATTAGGTGTTGCTCTTGTTGGTGTACTCTGTGGGTTTTGACAAATGTATCATACAGAATAGTGTCACTGCCACAAAAATCCCCTGGGCTCCACCAATTCATCCCTCCCTTCCTCTCTTCTTCCCTCCTTCATTCCCTCCCTCCCTCCCTCCAAGCATCTGGCAGCCAGTGAAGTTTTCACGGTTTTCATTGTTTTGTCTTTTCCAGCCCCACACCAGGCTTTCCAGCCCAGGGTTCCAATGCCAGGAAAAGAAGTCCCTACAACTGCTAGCTGTAGAAAACAGTGGAGATTGTGGCTGAGTGAGACAGAGGGCAGCTAGAGTACCAGGCGATGCTCTTAAAGGGCCCACACATGGACTTACTCACTGATGGACACACTTGTTCTGAGCTCCAGCTCTGGGTCAGCAGCATGAAAGGCACCAGGGACACATGAGGAGGAACTGAATTGTGTGGCTTCAGGAAGAGTGATGGAGGAGCAGCTTTCTTCCAGAGAGAAGTGATGGCAGAAGCCATTGTTCCTTTGTTGATCCCTCCCTGTACCCAGCATGCAGACTCAGGTGGCCATATCTGAGTCTCCAACCTGCCTAACACTGTTCGTGCTGCCCTGGTGATTCCCTGAGACCCCATGCCACCCAACTTGCAGGTCTTCCAAAACTGCTTCCAGTGGCTTTTCCATACAAATGGCCTGTCTTGGCTCATGCTGTGGACTTTTTAAAAATATCCCAAAGTTCACAAACCCGAAACAAGTAGCATCTGGCTTTGGCATGCCCTGACCTCTTGCTGAGGTCCAAATCTTGCATTGGTGGCAGCTGGCCTTGATTCGAGGCTTGGCCTGTCTTGGGCACCTTTGAACCCAGCAGTGGGGGTGCCCATCTGCAGATTGTTTTGTGGCTCATGCCAGGTGACCCTGGGCAGGATACAGGCTGCAGCTGAACTTGGCCTAAGGCAAGGCCCCTCCCAGGAGGCCCTGGGACTTGCCTGTCCAGTGGCCAGCTTTGGACTGAACCAGAGCAACACCGAGCTACATCAGCAGATGAGACACCCAAAGGGCAGATTAATTAGGCATCAGAGCCCTGCTAAAGTGAATCCTGCTCTGTAGGGTCAGCCCCTGCACTACAGATCCTCCACTGTAGTCATGGCCAGTCCTTACCATTCTGCCTGAGGTTCAACCCCTCCCATTGACATACCAACAGCAACCAAGGCTCAATTACAAGGGGAGGGCACACACAACCCAAACCAGGGACACTCATGCAGCACCCAGGTCCAGGGACCAGGGAGACTGTGCCACTGGGTCCCACAGGACAGGTAACACATAAGGCCACTCTACTAAGACTGGGAGATATAACACCCCTACCTTATACACAGAAAAAAACTACAGGGAGGCAGCCAAAATGGCGAGACAAAGAAATATGTCCCAAATGAAAAAATAGAACAAAACTCCAGAAAAAGAACTAAAAAAAATGAAGACAAACAATCTACCAGATGCAGAGTTCAAAACACTGGTTATAAGGATGATCAATGATCTCAGGGAGAACTTCAACAAAGAGATAGCAAATATAAAAACGGTGATAGAAAATATAAAAAAGAAAAAGTCAGAAATGAAGACTACAATAACTGAAATAAAGAATACATTGGAGGGAATCAACAATAGATTAGATGAAGCCGAGGATAGAATCAGCAATATAGAAGATAAGGTAGCAGAAAACACCCAGTAACCAAAGGAAACAATAGCAAAAAGGAAAAAAATCCAAAGAAAGTGAGGATAGCTTAAGCAGCCTCTGGGAGAACATCAAGAATACCAATATTCACATGATAGGTGTGCCCAAAGGAGAAGAGAGAGAGCAAGGAATTGAAAACCTACCTAGAGAACAATGACAGAAAACTTGCCTAACCTGGAAAAGGAAATAAACATACAAACCCAGGAAGTGCAGAGTCCCAACAAGATGAACCCAAAGAGACTCACACCAAGACATATCACAATTAAAATGGCAAAGAGTAAAGACAAAGAGGGAATCTTAAAAGCAGCAAGAGGAAAGTAGTTAGTTACTACCAGGGAGCTCCCATAAGATTGTCAGCTGATTTCTCAACAGAAACATTGTAGGCCAAAAGGGATTGGCACAAAATATTCAAAGTGTTGAAAAGCAAGGACCTATAACCAAGATTATTCTACCCAGAAAAACTATCATTTAGAATCAAAGGACAGATAAAGAGCTTCCCAGGAAAAAACGAAAAAAAAAAATAAAGGAGTTCATCACCACCAAACCAGTATTACAAAAATGTTAGAGGGACTTCTGTAAAATTATATACACACACACACACACACACACACAGCTGGTGTATGCAGTTAGGAGTCGGAAAAGGACTGAAGAAACCAAGCTGCTGGTGCTGGACTTTGATGTGGACATGAAGCGAAGAGCATAAAAGATAAATTTGCCCAAAAGTGTAGATGATATACTCCCTGTCCTTCCCCGAAAAAAAACAGAAAAAGAAAAAAAAGAATATATACATATATAGTGTGTGTGTGTGTGTGTGTGTGTGTGTGTGTGTGTGTGTGTGTTTGAAGCGAAGGGGAGTATTTTGAGGGGAATTAACGGCAATGTGTCTTTTACTGTAATATTTTTTTTAATTTAAATAATCCCCATAGTTTGTTATCACATCTTTTACATACAATGGGATATTGCTTGCCCATTGAAGGGAATGGGTTCTTGCCATCTGCAGCAATATGGATGGACCTGGAGGTTATTCTGCTGGGTGGAGTATGTCAGACAGAGAAACACAAATGCAATGTGATTTTGTTTATATGTGGAATCTAAAGAACAAAATTAACAAACAAACAAAACAGAAACAAACTCATAGATACGGAGAACATTTTGATCGTTGCCAGATGGGAGGAAGGTTGCAAGGGGGTATGAAAAAGGGGGAGATTAAGAAGTACAAATTGCTTGTTACAAAGTAGTCATTGGGATGCAGGGTATAGCATAAGGAATACAGTCAACAATAGTATAATAACAATGTATGGTGTCAGATGGGTTAGGTTTATCAGGGTGATTACCTCATAAGTATAGAAATGTCTAATCACTGCGTTGCACACCTTAAACTAATATAACATTGTATGTCCACTGTAATTGAAAAAATAAAATTATTTACAAAAAAAGAATTCTGCTCAGGAAAAAAAATGATGTGATTTTCTGTATCTGCCTGTCTACCTCTCCAATTATTAAGGCAGCAGTTTGCCCTATGACCTCAATTCTTTGAAGGATCTTAGTAGAGTTGTTGGTTTTCAATTTATTCAACTATTTTCTTGTTCTAAGGACACTAGTTATCATTTCCAAGCTCATTACATGCCAGACCAGAAACCAGAAGTCCTCTGATAATGTTTTAATTTTAGAACAGTTTTAGATATGCAGATAACTTGTGAAGAGCATACAGACGGTTCCCATAATCCTATACCCAGTTTTCCTCTATTTTTAACATCTAATATTATATATTTTTCAATAATATTCCTGTTATAATATCTTACATTGTATATTTGTCACAATTAATGATTCAACACTGATGTATTATTATTATTACTACTATTAACTAAGTCCATAGTTTATTCACATTTTCCTACTTTTTTCCTAATGACCTTTTTCTGTTCCAGTATCACATTACATTTCATCATCACATCTCAAGTTCCTTTTGCCTATGATGACTTCCCAGACTTTCCTTCTTTTTTCATTGCCCTGACAGTTTTAAAGAGTATGATTCAGTTATTTTGTATAATGTTCCTCAGCTGGGGTTTGTCTGGTGATTTTTTGATGATTAGACTGGGATAATGGGTCTTTGCAAGGAAGACCATAGAGGTGAAGTGTCACACCCATCACATTATGGCAAGTACACATCCTACCAACATGACTTGTCATTGTTGACATTATCTCGGCCACCTGCCTGAGATGTTGGTCATGTTTCTCCACTATAAAGTTACTTTTGCCCCCTTTCCCTCTTTGAAAGGAAGTCAGTATTTGGCAGAACTTTTTAAACTGAGGATTCTCAAAGAGGACCTTCCTTCCAATTTTCCGCAGGAGAAGGCATATCAGCATCTCACATGCTTTCACTCACCCGCTCATTCCTTCATCGATCCACTCATTCAATAAACACTTATCTGGTGTCCACTGTGAGTATGACCCCACGATAGGCCCTGACTATCAAGTGCAGAACAAAGCAGACCAGGTCCTGTCCTCAGGAAACTTACAGTTCTGTGGGAAGGCAGATACTTAACAAGCAAGCAGAAAATAAACTCCAATCACAGTGGTCATGAAAGCAGTGAGACAGAGAGCAAGACAAATCAAGGGGACCTAAGTTAGATGAGGTAGAGCAGGAAAGACTATCTGCGACCCAGAGGATGCCAGGGATGTAAGCAGATGAGCAGGGCGGGGACTCAAGTGAAGAACCAGCACGCAAAGGCCTGATGGGAGATGAAGAGTGTCGAACACAGTGTTTGCACTGTGTTTTCTATTTTTTTCATCAGACTTTGTTCTACTCCAGGTCAGACACCATGTCTTCTCCTCTGTGTCTTTACTTAGTACAGAGCCTAATTCTGTTCATGGACAGAATCAGGGTAGTCATGGAGATTTGTACAGTTTGTTTGGGGGTGGAGGGCTATCAAACAAGCTTCTGAGCCTGAGTTTCTGCATCTCTGAAAAGGTTGTGTTTAGGAAGAGGGAGGGGTGGAGGGTCTCACAGCTGGAGAGAGAAGATAGCCAGCAGTCAGCGTGGACACAGGCATCTGCCAATAAAGCAGATAAAACAAGGCCCAGGAACAGGTGATAAGGCGCTTTGAGAGAAGTAGGTCAGATTTCAGATTCCTGAGCTCACCTTTCAGCTTCCTAGGACTTGACAGAGCTGCAGTCTTCCAGAGCAAAGGACATCCAGATGTGCTTAGCTTCCAGGCACACAGTCCTTGCATGTGGCCATGCAGATGCTCTGGGCTTGCTGTGTCTACACCTGCAGGCCTGACCCTGATGTGCTCATGGAAACCAGAGCAGCCCTGAGTGGGTGAGGAGAGGTGGGAGAAGAGACAAGTGCTGACTTTCCGTGACTGAACCTCCTGTAATTAAAGCCAACCTCCCTCTAGCTAGGACCAAATGAGGTGTGTGGGTTTCTGCTTCAGTTCACAGCGCAGTTATTAGAAGGGGGAGGTAGAGAGGACTTTTAGCACCTGAGTCCTTTGTAACCAGATCTCAGGCCCCCCATCCCTCAAACTCCAAACCCATTGGTTCCCCTTTTGCACTTCCTTACCCTGCTGACCGCCTCAGCCTCTTTGTAGTGCTCCCTTCTGCACATGCATACTCACATACACACATGCACACACTCACATTTACATGCTTACACATGCACGCACACACACACACAAACACACACACACACACACACACCCTGGGACTGGCTCCTCCTCATACCCTGTACGCAGCCTCTAGTCATTGACCCAGGTCCCATTCCGACCTCCTCTCAGCACGTATGGATCCTGCCTTCTTCAGGCCCATTATCAGTGGTTGCCATCCATTGCCTGCTTCCTGTGTGTTGGTCCTGGCAATCTCAAGGTTAGTCATTGTCCCCATTTCACAGATGAGGACACTCCAAGAGCAGTCAAGTGATTTAGGGCGGAGAATGAGAGGACTGCAATGGGAACAAGTCTACCTGCTTCCAAAAACCCATGTTTTTTCTGCTGCACTCATGTGGCCCCTTAATGCAGTGAGAGACCAATTAGGAAAAGGGCGCCTTTCTTCTAGACAAGAGGATCGGGATGGAAGTAAAGAGTACCTTCGCTATGCCAGGTCACCACCATATGATGACACGACAGTACATGACCCAGAACCAAGATGGGAGTCCAGTGGGATAGCAGTGTCAGAGTTCAACACAACCTGGGTAAGTCCCCAGGCCAGCCTAGGTCCCAGGTACACCATGTGTCTGCTGTGTGGCAGGGGCAAGATGCTTAACATCTCTGTGCTCAAGTGATGGGGACGCCCACCCCATAGGGCATGTCTAAGAGCTGAAGAAAGCCCTTGATGCAGTCACTGTTGCTCTCACAGTTACAATCACCAGGCACCCAGCCCCAGGGGAGCTTCCTAGGCAGCTCTCCAGACCCAGATGGCACCAACCTGAGGGTACCTTCCAGCCAAGGTGGGTCACCAGCTCTGCGCTCATCCATTTCTGAGCTGTCAGCACCTCCTAAATGTCAGCACCACTGGGGAAACCCACTACTGGGCAGACTTTCTGGTTTTTTATGATGGGCACACAATAAATGCAGGAATGAGTGCAAAGTGTATTTCCACCTCGAATTCTTCCAGCCTCTCTGTGAGTGAGCATATCTCCTTATTAGCTCTCCTTTCCAGAGCAAGCAGCTGGGGTTTGGAGAGTTCATCAGAATTATACAGCAAGAAAGAGTCTCCAATTGGACTATAGCCTCTGTGGCTGAGAGGTGCAAGTGAAGAAGGCACACAGGCTTTGGAGAGAAACAGAACCTACTGGCTGTGCTGCTTTAATCACGTCTATTAACCTCAGTTTCCTCATCTGTAAACTGGGGCTAATGATCCCTAACAAGACTATTTTGAAGATTAAACTGGGCGACGTCTATGATGTGCCTGGCACCTAGAAGGGCTCGGGCAGTGACACCATTACTAGAGCTAACATGAAGGCTGACTATTGTGATCTCTGCCTACCTGAACCCCAACAGAGAGTTATTTTAACCCAACCCTTGTTGGGCCCCTCTTGAAGATGGCAGCTCCTTTACGCCTCCTCCCTCCAGCAAATGTTAATTATATACGAAGCTTCCTTCCAGCAGAAGGGTTATAATTAATTTATGTAAGGACCATAATATATTCCAATACAAACTCTGTTTCACTGCATCCAGCTGTACTCTGTTCGCTGCAAGGCATAATTTGCTGTGAGATGTCGCCTCTTGCATCATGCCCTTCCCCAGCTCCTAGGAAGACAAACCAATGGAAGGGAGAATGGAGATGAGAGGCTCTCTGTCAGTGGAGATAACAGGAAGGCTCTCCATTCCTCACCCGTCTGATTGGCCACTATGCCCAGAAAGGAAGGAACACACACACTGGTCACGCAGATCTGGCATGGAGTCTCAGCTCCTCCTTGTAATTGCTGAGTGACCTAAGACTTTCACTCGACCTCTCTGAGCTTCAGCTTTCTCATTTATAAAAACGGAAAAATACAGTAACATACACCCATAAAGGTATTTGGGAGGACTAAATCAGACAGACTTTTGTAACACATTCACAACAATATCAAGCACTTACCATGTACTTAAAAATAACAACTAACAATAGCAGTTACTATTTAATGAGCGTGTACTGTGTACCACGCACTGTGCTGGTTCGTTCCATCCTCACGACAACTTGTGAGGTCAATCCCCATGACAGCTACCTGGTGTTGTGGGGGAAGGCCATATGGTAGTGTGGTCCCGCTTTAGGAAGGCCCCTGTGTAATGGGTCACGGTGGAAGGTGGGCCCAGCGCCATCCCTGGAGAGGCGGCCCTGCCTGAGCTACCAGACCAGGATAGTGCTGGCTGCTTGCTGCTACACAAGGTCTTTTCAGGGAGCAGAGAAGGGAGAGCAAAGTTTTTTCACTTTAGAGGAGATTGCCGTCACTCCCTAATTACAAGGATCTAAGGAGTGAGCAACTTCAAAGTGGAGAGAGCAAATACAGATTGCAAACATGGAGGGTGGAGAGAGGAGTTGTGGCTGCTATAAGAGCGCAGCAGGCAGAGCAAGAATGCTTGGCAAGAAAAGACTTGAAAGGGTTTCCTGGCCAGGTGGAGAGGGTCAGATCAGAGACACGAGTTCCCTGAGGGTCTGAGAGGGCCACGTCCCTTCTGACCGGCTCCCACGACCATCCCAGGGCTCCATGTACATGCTCTTCACCCCCCAGGAGCCTCCCCACAACTCCTCAAGTTCATTTTCTCTGAGCATTTCTGCACTGTTACCCACTCCTCAAACAGCATACCCAACGGCCAAGCCATTGGATCTTTGTGTCGCAGCATATTAATATTCAAGTGTCCTTGAGCACCAAGTGCTTTTCGTGCCTGGTCAGGGAGCCCTCAGGTCCAGTCCCAGGTCTCTCATCCTCTAGTCTTCTTTGGGGATCTCATCTTCTGAACCCGTTTCTCCCTGAACTCTGAGTTCGGTCCCTTCAGAGAACCTTTCAATTCCTGATAGTTTAAAACATTTTTTTTGGTTATTTGGTTTTTTCCATGTCCCCCAGTAAAACGTCAGATTTGGGGTTATGGGCTTTTAAAAATCTTTTTAAACTACTGTATCTTAAAAGCCTATAACTGTCTGGAACATAGCAGATTTTCAATAAATAGGCGTTAAATGAAGGAATGAGCAAAATAAAAGGTGCTGTCCTTCTCTTCTAATTTGTCTGCAGTAGAACCAGTTAGAAAACAACCCATGAATGTATACACACACACACACACACACACACACACACACACAGACACCTGACCATGTGCACACACATATGTGGTGTGGGGGAGAGGTGGGGAAGGCTCCAGCAAGAGGAAACTCTCCTTTCACTCAGGAAGTCACATTCCAGGAGAAGAGGCTGAAAAGACAAAGACATTAGACAAACAAATGGATCTTCAGAGAAGGGTTGATGACCACTGTCCGGCACCAAGGAGCTGGGTACCTGAATGCAGAGACTGGGTTGGTCAAGAGCTCCCTTGATCTACAACAAGGCCACCCTGGCAGTCCACAGCAGGGAGGGGCTGCATGCAGCCACCCGGTCAGGTGTGACACAGAAAGTGAGCAAGGCCAGCATGCTAGTGAGTGAAGGGCGCAGGCAGGTAGGAACGGGGACCTCTGATGCCTGAGCTGCCCTTCAGGAGTTCACTGCCTCCTTATGTGGTTTCCCAGGAGAGTGGAGTGCGGTGCTTCTCTGGCCCATTCACTGAGGATGAAGAGAATATGAATGTCTAAAACCTTCCCTTTGGAAATCCTAAATCTGCTGCTGGATCTGCTGCTGAACCTTGGGCAAAATGAACTAACATCTCTGAGCCCGTTTCCCGTAGTGACCTCATGACTCATTTTGCAGAGGGCCATCATGGCAGATGTCTCGTGTCCCAAAATACATATTAGTCAACTTCCTTTCACTTCGCAGGAGTCTCAATTTGGACAATAAATCATGTTGTCACTCCAGCAATAAGTCTCTTTTAGAGTTTTATGAGGATTAAATGAGTTGATACATGTGATATTGGCCAGCACAGGGTCTGACACAAGAATCCCAGTGAATTTTCATGGGAACAATTAAATACAAATCATGCCTGCATCCTTCCTGGCCCAAGCCCCTGGGCCCTGTCCCACTGCTGCCTCTGACTAGATGCTGGTGTCCACTTCTGACACCTCCTTCCTTCCCCCACCCATCCCCTCTGGGATCTGCTGTTTTCACCTCCTCCTGCTCCCCACCTCTGTCTGTCCTCAGCGAAGTGATTCATGGGCCATTGAGGGCTCTGTGGAGAAAGTGTCACCCTGCACAATGGGCCATGCCTCCCTCCTGTCCTAGCCACACAGGTAATGGACGAGCAAGGCCATTTAGGGAAGAATTCCCTTATCTCACCCTGGCAAAAGTTCCCTCTTCTTCTTCTTGAAAAATGGGCAGCTGGCTGATGTGGGAGTCGTAACCACTCTTCTGAGCCTTCACCAAGATTGATGGATGGAATTTCTGCTCTTTGCAAAGAGAAATTTTGTAGCGAGATTCTCTCCCCTGGGCTTTGTCTGCCTCCCTGCGAACAAGCACCAACAAGGGTAGAGGCTAGAAGGAAGATTCTACAGCTGAGGAAAGAGGCATACAGAGAGGAAAGGGCTGGCATGAGGTCACCAAGCTCCAGGTAGCACTTCCAGGCTGGTCGCACTTCCAGAAAGACACCCGCGTCTTTCTGTTCTGTGAACTTGCTGGGTGAGCGGGTGAGCAGTTGTAAGGCATCAGGAGGAGTACCAAGTTGGGGTTCAGAGAAGAGAGGGGGCCTGCAGAAGAGGACAGGCCCTGCTTTGTTAAGACCAGCAGCCGGCAACCTTCAGCCCTGCCCAGGTGGCACATCCGCCCATAGCCGCTGTGCTGGGAGCTGGACCTTGTACCCCGTCAGATTCTGTCCTGCCTCTGCCCTTTGTGACCATGCGCATAGGCAGCAGCCAGATTAGAAGGAAAACCACCACCGCGATACCCTGCAGTGTTAAGGACACACTCACAGTAAAACTATGTGGTTACTGAAATGCACATTAGCTGGGTGTCCTTTATTTCATCTGGAAGCCTTGCTTACACAAGGCTGCTCAGCTTGGAGCACAAGCAGATGTTGCCAGGGAGGTCTGCTGTGGGGAGCGGTGCCCAGGATCAGGCCTACAAGAGACCCACACACAGACAAAAGCATGGCCCATGCAACTCCAGGATGGGAGTCTGTGGGAACAGAGCCAGGAGCGCAGTTTCCAGGCTCTCGCCCTCACGTGGAAAGGTGCTGGCTCACGTAGTAAATGGCCATCAACTGTGATTGGATGGCCATCAGCTGTGGCTAGTTGGCTGTCAGCTGTAGCCAGTGAGTCATTGGCCACTAATATAACTGCTGCGGCTGCGTTGGGGAGTAGAGTCGAGGGGAGTGGAGGAGAGTCGGTCGGTTGGCAGAAAAGCAGACAGCAGGTCACACGTCGTGTGAATCCAGCCTCCAGTGAGACTATGGTGGTATGACTCCCCTACCTATGGCTCCGTGGTTGTTCCTTTTTAGACCTTACCATATCCTGTGTTCTTGTGTGGGGAGCGGGAGCTGAGACCCCGCAGGCCGCCGCGTGTGACAGTCCCCAAAGTTCTGAGCTGGTTATGTCTCTAGCTGAGAGCCAAGCATCTGCTAAAAACAAAGGGACCTCAGCAAAAGGCAGGGAATGTCCCTTGGGAGCAGGTACTAGAGAGCACTGTGGATCCTTGCCCCAAGACTGGCTCTGTTCCCCAGGCCTCTCTGGGAGGACATGGATGGCAGAGTAAGCAGAGCAGACTGATGGGTGGGGGCACAGACCAACCGTGTCCCGAGCTGAGCCATGCTGCTCGCCCTCCACAGGTCCCTCGGAAAATCATGGAACCTCTCTCAGCATCACATCTGAGCAAAATGTCCAGGTGTACAAGATGCTCAGTACCTGGAGGTGCTCAAAAATAATTGTCAAATGAATAAATGGGCTCAGTCCATATTGTAATATTTCTTCAATTGCTATTCTTATATGTCCTCAATCTGAACGTTCACATCTTTCATTGGTTCTGTTCGTTTCTCAGCCATCGCACTGAAGGCTGCCTTTCCCCCATTCTCTCCACTCTCTCCTGTTAGCTAAATATGAGGCTTTCTAATTCCATCCGTATCTCTTCACTTTCTTGTGACATTTGTCATCCCTCATCCCTGGCACTGTGCTCTGATGCTCTCCTCCAATATTGTCATCACTCTGTTCCTCACTGCATTAGTCAGCTGTTTAGCTTGCTCATTAGATTTTAATTTTAACATAATCAATGTTAATTTTGAGAAGTTCATTTTTTTCAAACCTTGTTCTTTTATCATACCTTTCCCTTGTTAGGTTTTTTTCTACCTCTAATCATTTTCACAGACTCTTTCATGGTGTCGTGTCACCCTCAGTGCTGGGGGTTCTGGGCTCCTCTTTCTTGGGTTGCTGAGTCCAGTTCATAAAAGCACAATGGAATATGTTTGACATTGTTATTGTGGGCTCCTAATCAGCAAGGATGTTTTTCTCAATGAAAATCCTATATGACCTAAGTTTTATTAGCTTCCTCCTGGCACCTTGGAGTATCACAGAAATGGGATCAATTGTATGTTCATTACCCAGCCTGGGAATCCCAGCCCACACTGTGCTGTCAATTCCCACTCCCATCCAATAGACAATAGAGGCTCAGGGGACCGATTACACAGAGGAGACTTTTCCACCCGAATCACAGGCAGAGCTGTTCCCTGCCCCTGTGGTGGTAGCAGATTCCTCCTCTCCTCTTCAGCGACAGTGCCTCCCTTTGAGGGGACTTGCCCTGTATAGGCTCAAACCCTGCCTCCTGTGCCATGTGGTTAAAGCCCGAGGTCGTATGCACACATTCACACGCATGCACACACATGCAAGTGCACATACATACACATACAACTTAAATGCACATATGCATGTGCACACATGCACACACGGGCACTGAAGTGTTACCTCACACTCTTACAGTGCTGCCTTTTAGTGACTTCTCACGGCAGGCACCTGGGGATTCCAATTTCTTTCCTGTATCTTCACCTATACCTTTAAAGAATATGTGCATATGATCATCTATTGAACAATTCTGCAGGTTTGTATGGGAGGGACCCAGTGCTTACCCTCACTTACCAGGTGCCAGCACCAGAAGCCGTGTTGTGTCTAGTGGCTGTGGTATGCTCAGTGTCCCCTTCAGAGAGGCACCAGAGCAGGGCTTTGGCTCACCACAGTCCCCCAGGTCACTACCATCTGGAGGTATTGAAAAGACACTTGGGCTCAGATCCCTCACCTGGCTGAAAGAGGATGGAGACAGGGTCTGTGGACCTGTTTGGCCCCTGGGTACCCCTGGCACTCCAGATTCTTGCCTGAGCCCCAGATTCCTGTAGCAGGCCTGGCAGGTCCAGGATTCACAGCCAAGACGCAGGGATACGGTGGGCACAGCACAACTGCCCAGGACACTGAGTATGCAAGCCCTCCTAGGCCAACAATCCTAAACTAGGTCCACCATGGCCTTCAGGTAGGTCTTCCCAGAGCCCCCTCAGGCACTCTGCTCACCCATCCCAGGTGGCGGGGCGGTTGCTCACCAGGGGCTGGCCCTACTGCACTTCCACTGCACTTGGCCCACACCAAGGGGAGGAAGTGACTACAGGGGTTTGAGGCCACCTGCATCCCTCCCCCTCTGGCCCTGGTCTCAGCATCAGCCCCTCACATCCCTGGAGATGGAAGGCACTTCACCACAGCACAGGAGCCAGGATCCTGGCCATTCGATGAAGCTAGATGACATGTGACACTTATCATTACAGCCCAGATCCTCGGGACCCAAATCCCATCTTCTTCCCCAGTGGCAGGGAGGCACCAGCCAAGAGGAGGGTTAGAGTCCCAGAGAGGCTGTCCCTGAATGTCATCATGTCACTGTCCTGTTCCTCAGTCCACCCGTTTAGCCCCAGTGGCAGCCTGCTTCATGCCCAGGGGATGGGTACCTCCTCAGCCCCGAATCAGGGCCTGGTTGACACCCCCATAGTAGAAGCCTCTTCACATCCACGGCCTCAGCTTTCCTTGACCTACATACAGCTTAACAATAGATCATCCCCCTGGGCTTGAGCTCAGAATGTCCCCTGTCCTATCAGTTCCCCGTTTTAGAAAATTACCCTGAAACTTGTGACTAATACCCTTAGGCTTATTGGTCACAATACCAGGCTACTCCCATCATAGTTCCTGGGTTGCGGACTCCACCTAAGAATCACATTGCCAGAGGAAAGGCTCCATGCAGACCCCTGAAACCTTCACATAGCCTCTGAAGGAACGCCCAGATTTCCCTTTAAATACCCCCAGCCAGTCTGAGAACGTTAAGGCAGTTTTGGGAGGTGTTAACCCACGGCCTTCTCAGACCACCAGTGCTCTGATAATGAACTCCTCCTATTCTATGGCCTAACTCCAGTGTCAGTCTATTGGCTGAGCAGCACAGGCAACATGAGCTCCAGACTCGGTTTGCCTCTGGTTTCAGTTGCTGGTGACTCTGCCAGGACAGCTTCGGAGTTCCTCCAGTAAGTCTTTCGGCTTGCAGAGGGCTCGCGGGTTGCCTAAAACTGGGCATATTCCTCGGTGCAAGACCAACTTCTGGAAGCAGCTGTCAAGTGATTTTGCTTGCTGAGGTGGGGGTTGCACCAGGGTCCGCCCATCAGGAAGGCCCTTCTGCTCTTTTGTAATAGAATAAGCATTTTCTCTGTTTTCTGCCTCTGGTTCTGGAAGCAGGGTGGGTCTGTCGTGTGCAGCCAGAGGATTTTGCACTCACCATCTCGAGCTCCTCTTTGAGAGCCATCTGGGGGTCATACTGACCCACTGGCACCAATAGGAGAGGCTGCAATATTCAGCAAGGCATAATACCCCCACCAGTAAGGGGTTCTGGTTGCAAGCTTGCTCTGGGTCTGGAATTGCCCTTATGGTAAGCAACATTGTTCCCAGGGAAGCGGGGCCCATTTGCTGCACTGTAGAGGACACCACATCTGGCTTCGGGTTTTGGGCATCTGGTGGTCTTAAGGTCACATGCGGTTTCTGGTTTTAGACCACTGGTCAACTGTTTGATGGTCGACGGACCATGTATATGGAGTAAGACGATGTCGCACCAAATCTGGCACCTAGCTAGGTCTGGTTTCTGTTATCTGCTGTTCTGATCCGAATCTGGTTTTTCTGGTTTTGTCTGTCCAATCCATCCAGAGAATACTTGGGTCTGTCTGTGTGGTTAAGTTTATGTTAAACATGGCCATATTTGTTCAAGCTCAATAACGAGATCTAAGGTTTCGACCCGCTGGGAGCCCACTGGGCAAAATATTAGGCCATTGGCAAGATTATGGTTACAAGCCGTTGACCAAAAAGAAATTAATGTTCTATTACAGTACTACTTGGCCAATGTATATATTAGATTCTGGAGGGCACTGGTCACTCAAAAGTTCATTGAATTATTATACTGTACTGGAATTGTTCTGTTAGAAGTCTGGGAAATAGGATGAAATTTCTTATGTATAAGCCTTTATGATAGACTCTGAAAAGAAGGGAACTAAACTGATATTTCAGAGAAAAGGGGATTCCACCCTTCTCCTAACCCACTTATAACCAGGAATGCCTGAGGCTGAGGTAACTGAAGAAAAAAAGACATTTTTTAAAAATAAGCAGCTAAAACCGCAAGCCAGGCCCCCAACCCCTTGTTCCAGCCTCTTTGAAATTGTAGGGGCAATTGTAAAATCTTAGGTCCTCTCTGCAATTGTTAATAGTTGTCTTTATATGTATGTGATCTCTGATATCTGTGTTTGTCTATGTTTTCTATACAATGGTTTTGCCTCCTGGATGGTATTACCAGATTATATTTGATTGGCTTAAAGAAAAAAAGATTAAGTTCTTATATAAATTTAAACAATAAAAACTAACCCAAGTACTTTTCAGGATCATGTGATCTAAGAAAATGTTTGATACTAAGGCTGGTTCAACTTTTGGTTAGATATGTCTCTTAAGGTTATTAACTTTAGATATGGTATCTTGTTTTACCTGGATTTACAAAGATAAATTTATGTTATCTCTGTTACAAAATTTGTCAAAAAAATAGCTTGGGTAATAATTAACTTTGAAATCTCATAGTTAAGAACTAATAATAAAATGTTAACTGAAATAAGGTTTTAGATGAAAACTGTCAGTAATAGTTATATAGTGTGGATGTTTGGATGTGGTTTCTCAGCCTCTGTTGGTAACTTAAAATTTCAGTTTTACTAAGTTGTGTTAAATGATAAAAATTATTTAATATTTAGGTATGTCAAAATAATGAAATACTGAAATAGTATTAGATAGGTCTGAGTTCATCTATTTATGGCTTCTTTTCACAGGAACATTGAAAGATAAATTAAGATCTATTAATAAATATATCTTATATTTTATTACAAAAGCCTACGCTTTTGAAGGTTGCAAAATATGTCCCTGGATTTGCCAATAGAAATGCTAATTTCTTGCTTTTAGTTGTTAGTAAAAATTAAGATTTTGAAGGTTATGGATTCTAACTAATATGAAAGGAAATAATATGTGTTTTCAAGAAAGGTATATAGTATGGAAATACATTTTTGAAGGAACTGAAAGAGTAGTTTGTCCTAACGATGGTTATTTCTGAATGAGAGGAGACAAACTAAGAGGGACTGGGAAAGTTGTAGGCTTATGAAGAAAAATCTTAAGAGAATTTTATGTATAGTTAAGCTAAATGCGATTGATTAGGCATATTTAAATACAAAAAGTAAGCTGGTGCAAAATTAAAGTTCTCTTTCTACCAAATAGGACGAAGTTTTGCTAATCATTATGTAAACTTCTGTATTGTAGGACTGCTGGAGTTCATGTGCCCTCCTCAGCATCAGAGAATAGGCCAGCATAAGAAAGCCTAACCTAATGTTTTCCCTAACCTCACAAAATATAATAGTTCTGGCCCACTTACATCCCTGATAGAGACTCAGATCCTAGAGAAGGCCAGAGATTTTATGTAAATGTCTTTAACAACGGAGACAGGGAAAACAAGGAAAGAAAGGAATAGAAAGAATAGAGATAAAGCCAGAGACAGGCAAGTTTTTCAGCTGCAGTTAATAGGCCAAGGCCAGGGCCCCCCAGAAACCCTAGAAAAGGTCCCCCGAAACAGCGATGACCCATATGCAAACTAAAAGGACACTGGAGAAGGGATTGTCCCCTGTTCTGAAGGGAGCAAAGACAAACTGCTTCCCTGCAAATGGCTGTGACCAAGACAGGTCTGAGGGTTCCAGTGCCTCCCTCCCCCACCCCCGCCTCCCCCCGCCCCCACCCAGGAGAAAGAGGCTATTCTCATTATAGGGGAGGAATTGTGAGTGATCCTTGATGCAGCAGGTAAGTCTGTTAATTTCCTGATTGATATGGGAGCCATTTATTCTGTCTTCTTTCCTCACTCTGGACCTGTTTCCTCTGAAACCTGCTTGGTTATGTTACCAGAGAGGGGAACCCTTCTCGATGAGATCCAGCTTGGCTCTCACACCAGAGTTCAAACCTGGCGGAGTCTGAGCTAGCTTCCCACAACAGGGCAAACCTGAGCCTTGGGGAGGAGAACTGGGAAACTTAGCCACTATGTTACCGGAGGATTGGCTCTCCGTGGCGCTGTGTCCAGGTTTTTGCCACCTCGAGCAAAAATTGAACAAGACACAGAGGCAGAGTGGTAAGAGAGTAGTTTATTAGAAAAGAAAGTACACTCCAAAGAATTAGGAGCCGGCCAAGCACAAAGAAAAGCAGCTCAAGGCTTTAAGGCTCAAGGTTCAAGGCTCAAAGTGGCATTATTAGGAGAAAAAGTACACTCCAAAGAGTTTGGAGCACGCCCCGAGCAAAGGCAAGGCTCAAAAGAGAACAGTTAGCAGGAGCCTAGGGGTTTTATCTCTTTTTCTCCAGGATGGGCTGTTCCTCTCTGGGCGTGGGACCGCTTGATTGACATCTGTAATTGATAAGGGGCTATTACCTCATCCCAAGAGCTCACTCTGTTATAATGGTATTAATGAACTACTGGGCATATGAATGATATTATAATGTGGTATAATGAGGCTAGGGTGAGATGGAGGTCCTGATGGCCTTCTACCTTGCAGGTGTGAGTGACGACGAGTCCAATTTAATTAGGTCCTCACAGCAGTTAATGGCTAGGGCAGATAAGAAAAAATTGGGGAGGTCTCCATAGATTGTGTTGGACACCAGGAATGCAGAGACCCAAATACCTGTTTCTAACTGCTTGCCTTATTTCTCCTGAGAGACGTGATCCCAATAAATCTCTGTGGGGAGTTGAGGGACAGGAAGTATTTTCCTCTGCATCTGCTTCATGCTGAGAAGGTGGGGTAGAGCTGTACCTACCTAATGGGGATTCACGAAACTCTCACCCTATCTGATCTTAAATAAAAAGAGGGGTCTCCTATCTGCCTTGGTTGGGGTGCACTGGAAGCCTTGCTGGGACATAACTTGTATCCTCACGGCCCCCAGATTAGGAGAGACAGATGTTAGTTAATAAATTTGAGGTGCTGGTTCTAGGAACAGGACTTTGAAGTCTATTTACCTTATTCCACCCAGGAGTTAGGTATGGACTGGCCTGGCGGAGTGTTGGACTATAATGACTACAGTTAACAAGTTGGAGTCATAGGCTTTGAAGTAGTTATCTGAAGCAGGGGTGAGAAACATTTTGTCATTTAGGCTAAGAGTAATCTTTGGTTTAGAATTAAGAAATTGGTTAAAAGAGTGATTAAAACCAGGGACTAAAAAGCTAAGAAACTAGAGAAAAGAAGACTTAAAATTTTTATATCGAGGGGACTTAAAAATTTCTATAATGATGGAGCCTTAAAACTTCTGTAGTGAGGGAGCTCTCCCATATCAGTTGTGTGGATAAATAAAGTCCCTAAATTTGGGCTCATACTCAAGCCGGTTTCTCACCATTGGCCAATACCTTAGAGGAAATAGAGAATGGGCAAGTCACACTTAAAAAAGGACTGGCAAAGTTTTGTCAGGAGACCTTTAAGCCCTGGCTCTAATTGCTGAGATTCTAACCTCAATTCTGTTATTTCCTATGTTGTTAACTTGGGAGAGGTTCAGCAGGCACTTAAGAAATACGGGGGACTGACCCCTCTCCCTGGCCAACCCCTCTAAATATTGTAGCCCTGGAAAGCCAGGAGACCAAGGGCTATTAGAAGCCTAGAGGTGAGGGGTCTCTAACAGACCAGTTAACTCCTAAATGGAAGGGACCTTTTGCAATTTTTCCAAGCACCCCAACTGTTGTTGGGCTTCAGAGTCAGTGGCTGAGTCCACTTCCCTCAAATCAAACTTACTTCATTTAAGTCTCCACAGGACTCCCCCAGAAGGAAGTTTGTCACTCCTTTTCCTGTGAGCCAATTTTAGACCTGAAGCTCCTCTTCAAACAACTGTTGAAGCTGTTCATTGTTGCCTCTCCACTTGCGCCCCACCTGGGAAGCCCATTGAATGCCTTTTAATAAACATGCTCTACTCTTTCCCGGGGGGAATAAGAAACTAACACCTTTGTCTAATGTAATAGCCTCTGGCTGCTGGCTATGCCATAAACAGCCCTCTCCCCACTGATAGATTACTAGAAACTCTGGTGCTCATAGGCAGGGACGATGACCGCTCTCAGCAGGAAGCAACCAAGAAAGGTCATTGGCCCCTACTCTGTACTTTTGTAGAAAAAAAATGAATAAAGGACAGGGGGAATTGAAACAGGGCGTGGTTGGTGTCCCCTTAGTAGAAGCCTCTCCACGTCTGTGGCCTCACTTTTCCCTGACCTACATACAGCTTAACAATAGATCATCCCTGTCACGCAGGGACTCAGCTCCCACTCCCTGCATAAGAACGCAGGCTATGGTGAGGCCAAAAAGGAACGCCCACGGAGACATGGATAGGGGGTTCATACCACTATAGTCTCGCTGGCAGCTGGGTTGGAGATACAGGAAGCAGGATCCACACGATGTGCTATCTGCCGCCGATTCTCTGCCAGCCAACCAACCCCCACTTGCTAGCTGCAATCCATGCTTGCTAGCTCAGCCACAGCAGTTACATCTGGCCAATGGCTAACCAGTAACAGCTGATGGCCACCCAGCCACAGCAGATGACCATCTGATTACAGCTGATGGCCATCTAATAACCGAGACAGCACCTTTCCACTTGAGGCTGAGAGCCTGGAAACTGCTCTCTGGGACTCTGTCCCCACAATCCCTCTGGGTTTGAGCTCAGAATGTCCCCTATCCCATCCAGTTCCCTGCTTTAGAAAATTACCCTGAAATCTGATTTATACTCGTAAACTTATTGATTACAATACCAGGCTACTCCCATCATTGTTCCTGGGTTACTGACTCCATCAGAGAATCACATTGCCAGAGGAAAAGGCTCCATGCAGACCCCTGAAACCTTCACATAGACTCTGGAGGAATGCCCTTATTTTATCTTAAATACACCCAGCCATCCGAGAATGTTAAAGCAGTTTTTGGACCACCAGTGCTCTGATAATAAACGTGCTCTGATAATAAATTCTTATTCTATGGCCCAACTCCTGTGTCAGTCTATTGGTTCAGCAGCACAGGCAGCATGAGCCCCAGACTCGGTTGGCCTCCAGTTTCACCTCGACCATTACCGGAGAGTGGGCTTTTCTAGGCGTGGTGTCCAGGTTTTTGGCGTCTCGAGCAAAGAATTGAACGAGACACAGAAATGAAGTGGTGAAAAAGTAGTTTATCAGAAGAGATAGTACACTCCAAAGAAATAGGAGTGGACCCCAGCAACAGAGAATGGCTCAAGGGCTGTTATTAGAAGAGAAAGTACACCCCTAAGGATTTGGAGAGGGCCCCCGAGCAAAAGCAAGGCTCAAAAAGTTCAAAAGGCTCAGACTGCTGAGCAGTTGGAGTTTTTATCCTTTTTTTATCTAGAATAGACTGTTCCTTTATGGGCCTGGGACCACTTGACACCTATGATTGACAAGAGGCAATTACCTCATCTTTTTAGACTGCACTTCTTCCTTCGCAGAATTCAGTCTGTTATAATGATATTAATGAACTTCCAGGCATATGATGATATTATAATGAGGCCCAGGTGAAATGAAGGTCTGTCCCCACACTCCACCCCCCAGGGTCTCGCCTCACAATCTACATGACAAACGTCTTCTGTGAGGGACCCTGGTCCCTGTGTCATATTAGCTTATAGGCACCAACGGGTGGAAAAAAATAGTAGCATAGGAACCAACAATGGCAAATCCCTTCCATCTGGGAGGATACATGCTCGCTTTTTGTCCTGGGAAAAGGAGGGTCACTGCCACTGGCACCTTTCCCGGTTTGTGGTACCAGACCTTTATGTCAATGCTTGGGGTCCCTTGCGTAGTTTCAACATGTAACAGAACAGGAGACCCCATAATAGGCCATAGTGAGAACACATAGGTTCCCTGCAAAATCGTCCTGGCATCAGGGCCTCCATATACCACAGTCACTTGCGGTGGCCATTTGGCCACCACCCCTGGCGTCACTTGCAAATCATGGGTCAAACCAGCCCCCCATGGGGCTATCAGGCCCAACCACCTACACAGTGGGGGCTTTTGACCTGCCAGGGTGAAGTCCATTGCTGCCGTTCTCCTGCTTTCAAGCATGTGGGTGCTGGCAGCAAAATGTTTCCATTTCTGCCATAGCCTGGCTTTAACAAAGTCTCACTTGTGATAACCTGTAACTGAATGGGAGCAGCCGTTCAATGTAGCAGAGCTTCTACTGGTGCCAGCCCTCCCTTCCATGGTCTCTCATTCAGGATTCTCAAGACGTCCCATAGACACGAGGCCCAGTCACACATCGTGGGAGGGTGTTTTGACACCCAGAGACCTTGCTTCAAAAGGCCATTGTAGCATTCAATCATGCCAGGTGCTTGTGGGTTATACAGGGTATGAAACAACCATTGTACGTCCAACCTGACAGCCCAGTGCTGCACTTCTTGCCCCGTAAAATGGGTACCCCTGTCACTTTCAATGACTTGGGGGAGCCCATAGAGGACGCACAGCCGTGTAAGAGCGACCACTGTATGCCGCTGATCCGCAGTCGGACATGGCCAAGCAAACATCAGCCCCGTAGCAGTGGCCACTGCTGTGAATGCACACATCACATTAGGGGCCTTAGGCAGAGGTCCAATGTAATCCACTTGCCAGCGAGTGAAGCGCACCCTCCTTTGCGTAATCTGCTGTGTCTCCCAGGGGAGCCTCCGCCTTTGGGGACTGTCCTGGGCACAGATGGCACAGTCATAGCAGGCATCTGCTATCTCCTGCCATTTCAAAGGCAGACCCCAGCGTCTGCTCACCTGCCACATGGTTCACCTTCCAGCGTGCTGCAATTTCATATGCAGCCAATGGGCCACATCAGTGGCAGGGGCCCATTGTAACCATCAAAACTGTGCTGGGGTATCTGCTTCATCATTACCTGGGGACACTAAGGGGGAGTGACCTGTGACATGCATTAGGGTCACCTCCTTTCTCTGCCCTAGGTCCCAGAGGTCCTGCCACATGCCTTGACCCCACAGTGGACGGTGTTCTACCAACAAGCTTTTTGTGTTTCCACAGAGAGAGCCACAACATTAGGCCCTGGAATACCTCCCAGCTGTCAGTACAAATAAGTAGGGGCCTGGGCTCGTGGCTGATTATCATCCACACAGCCCGTAGCTCAGCCCACTGGCTACTCTGACCCGTCCCAGTATCAAATCAAATGGTGCCTGTTTTGGGCTGCACACAAATAGCCGTCCAAACAGCTACAGCCCCTCGGCTAGAACCATCGGTAAACCAGGCATCCTCAGGTACTGGGGAGTCCTTCTTTGTAGGGTGAGGGCTCCACGTCCTCCCCTCTTGGCAGAGCACTTGGCTCAGCCTGGGCTACAAGCTCCACAGGCCCCACGACCTGTTGTAGCTCTGTTCTCAAAGGGCTTGAACTAAGGGTGCTATGTGGCTCCAAGTAGGCACCCCACTTGGCGAGGGTGGTGGTCTGTGCCACCCCCGTTTTGGGTCCCTGGGTCCACGTATCGACCCAACCCCGGGACGGGATAGGTTGTTCGAACCAACACCCGTGCCGTTCCTGTGATGGCTTTTGTGGCCACTAGGGCTGTGTACACAGCAGCCAGCTGTTTCTCTATTAGAGAGTAGTGGACCTCTACTCCTTTCCATAATTGGGACCAAAATCCCACTGGCAACCAGAGACGCTCCTGCCATTGCCAGAGGCCCCAACCGTACCCCTCTTGGGTTACGTGAACATCAAGTTCAAATGGGCGGCCGGGGTCCACTAGTTGCAGAGCCCGTGCCTGCTGCACTTCCTGTTTTGTGGCAACAAAGCCTTGCTCTGTAGCCTGTGTCCATTCCCATGAGGCCCCCCTTTTTATCATGTTACACAAGGGCCTTGCCATTTGTGCTAAATGGGGTACGAACATCCGCCAATACACCAACAGACCCAAATATGTCTGCAGTTGGGAGATCTTGCTCAACCAGGGAAATGCTTGTATTTTATCGATGATCGCCTCAGGTATGACCTTTGTCTTACCCAATCACACAACACCAAAAAACATGACAGATAAGCCAGGGTCTTGGACCTTTTCCTTATTCACCGCCCAGCCACGTGACTTAGGTGGTAGAGAAGACCGGGAGCTGCTTGCTCTAAATCTGAAAGAGAATCAGAAGTTAGAAATATGTCATCAACATAGTGAAACAGGACCACAGAGGATGGGTGATCCCACTGTGCCAAGTACTGGGCTAGAAGCACATGGCAGATAGTGGGGCTGTGCAAGTATCCTTGTGGAAGGACTTGAAAAGTCCATTGCCGCCCGTCCCAAGTAAAAGCAAACTGCTCTTGACACTCGGGTGCAATCTCAATGGAGAAAAAAAGCGTTGGCCAAGTCCACTACATAGTGATACATTCCCAGGAGGACAGACGATCTGTCAAATTGTGAATTGAAGGCACTGCAGTGTGCAAAGGTGGTGTCACCTTATTTAACTCCCGATAGTCCACAGTCATTCGCCAAGTCCCACCTGGCTTCTTGACAGGCCATACTGGGGAGTTAAAGGGACTGTGTGTCGGCCTCACAATATGTGTTCTCCAATTCCAAAATTGTACGACCAATCTCCTCCTGCCCTCCTGGCAGGTGGTACTGTCACACTGTAACCACACACCAGGGCTGTGGCAACACTTGAGGAGGGTGGTGAGCATGCCCGCGTGTCACCGCTTTCACCACCCGGATCCAGAGACGGAACTCTCCTACCGACGTCTGTAAGCTGAGGCCATGTAGCACGTCCACCCCTACAATATATTCCGGAACGGGGGAGACATAAACCTTATAGGTACGAGGGGGAAGCCTTCCTATACCCAGTGGCAAGGAAACAGCTTTTACAGTCACAGTCTTTCCCCCGTAGCCATCAATGCAGATTGCTGGTACGGGGAACAGTTCTAGATTCCCATATATAAGACTGCAGTCTGCGCCAGTGTCAACTAGGGCCAAAACCCTCTGCACATTAGAAGGGGACCAATGTATGGACAGTTCTACATGGGGCTTCCGGTCCCTGCTTGTCCCCTCCGATCGGGTACCTTGCCCCCCACCCCAATCAAGCTAAAAGGAGTCGGCCTCAAGCAGCCACATGAAGTCCTAGAGGGACACAGGTCACACTTTCCTGGACTTTCCCTTTGGGCTTCGCTGAAATTGCTGTTCTGGACGCAGCTGTTTCCAAAGTTCCAACAAGAGTACATTGGGTTGTCGGTCTATTTTTGCCTGATCAACCCCTGCTGCCAGGAGATCACACATCTCCGTGCGTGTTACTTACTCTCTGAGGCCCGTGACCTCGCCCACTTACTTTTGATTTGGGTTTCTAGGTCTCGACTTCTCGGACCTCCTGTCTTAACTTCCCTGGTCGCCAGCTTTCAACATCCTCCAGGGTGGCCATGGCTATGGTAACTTCATGGATCAGCAGCCCCACATAAGGCGTAAGAATGGCAACCAGGGGTCCAAAAGCGCTTGCAGGGGCAGTATCCAAAATCAGGTCTCTCATGCTGGCTGTAAAATGCTCGTCATGTGGTCCCCTCATATTAGGGTTGAACACAGTATGTCTTGTAAGGCTTGCGGCGAGATAATGAAGCTAAAAGAGTCAGGCGGGTTGAGAAAAGTGAGTGCTTTATTCTGCGCTCCCGGGCGAGGTTCACCAGTCCACAGATTGGGGGGAGGGCCAGCGAAGTCGCACCCAGGGTAGAGGGAGGGAGGCATATATGCGATTTTTGGTGTGGGGGTTGGCTGAGTGAGGTGGCAGATGAACAGCCCCCCCCAGTGCAGATCGTACGCGAGCAGCTATGTCCGGAGTTGCTTATCGCACCAGCGGTCTGCTGCCTTTTCTGGGAAATGCCAGGGGCCCCAGTTTCTGTCATGCGGGGAGGGGTCTGACTTGGCAGAGGGGTATGACTTGGCTCCCGGCCGCTTTGACCATGCCCGTAGCTGACCTAACATGTCTTATACCCATTTCATGGATGATTTGAGTAAGTTCAGTATACCATTGCCATTTACTCACAGTGTCTGGTAGCTCGCCAGCCTCTCCCCATACTGTGCGTCCCACAGTGGTAAGCCACTCCATTAGAGTTGCCCTGGTCTTGGGCCAACCTATGGCAATTCTGTAACCTTTGTCACAGGGATGGATGCCCTGTCACAGAGGCTAGCTTTTCCATTTCGCCTGGGGAGCAGAGAATGCTGTCTGCTCTCTCATCCCATAAAAGCAGTAACCAAGCCAAGACTGGCTCTTTAGGGCACTGTTGGCACCACCTCCCCAGCTCCTGCAACTCAGTGGGAGTGTGAGGGGTGTAGGTTGTGAACTCAGTCACAGCTGGGTTGCCTGCAGCAAGGCCCCCGGGGCCCAAATGTTGCTCATGCTTAGCTTTTGCTTCACGATGGGCCAGGCGTGGGGGTTGGGAGCTACGTTCTATGTCTCCACTCGCGTCTGCCTCTGCCTCAGAGTCTCCACTGTGGGGTTCCTCCTCTAATAGGCGGACCTGAGCTTCCAGTACCTCCCACCTGGACACCTGGTCCCACACCTGGGCTATTCCAGCAAGCGCTTCCTCCGAGTTATGATGCAATGCAGTGAGGACCTCCTCTAACTGGCAGTGCCGAGCTTCCAGCGCCTCCTGGCAGGACTGCTGGTCCCGCACCTGGGCTATTTCATTAAGTGCGTCTTCCGTGCTACCACACAACACGGCAAGGAACATCCAGCCCACATGACCGGCTATACCCCTAGCCTCCTCCGGCAACTACTCAGCTAGAACTCAGGGCCCTCTCCACGCTGGCCGGAAAGCCATCCATGTCCTCCCACCCCTCCTCGGGGGTCAAATTCCTGAGAACCGTGGCTACCAGGTACCACACACTGTGTGGGGCCACCTGTCCTCCTGCCCAGAGTCAGATACCATTCCTACTTGGCCAAAATCGTGCTCACTGCACCAGGCGTCCAATTGGGTGGAGGCCTCGGTGTAAGATGTCCACAACCCTCGGAGCCTACGGCAGCAGCGGACAACCTAAAGGAAGGTGATGCCCATCATGGCCAATAGGGTGGCGTGCCATCTGGAGGCTAGAGAGGCCCACCAATTCACCGAGGGGCCACATTTCTCCCCGGCAGATTGCGTTTCCTGCTCCCAGTACTTCTCCTCACGGGCTTCCTGAGACTGAGTGTTCATACGCACAAACTACTCCACTGCCCTTTGGAGAGTTCTGGCCGGCACCATACCCTGCCTGCGAAACTAGCTTTCATACGTATAAATTGCTCCATTACCCCTTTGAAAATTCTGGCCGGCACCATACCCTGCTCGCTGTGCCATGTGTCATGCAGGGTTTCAGCTTCCGCTCCGCGCACGAGAACACAGGATATGGTGAGGCCAAAAAGGAACACCAACAGAGCCATGGATAGGGGGTTCGTACCACTATTGTCTCACTGGTGGCTGGGTTAGAAATACAGGAAGCAGGAGCCACACAACCCACAATCTACTGTCCACTTATCTGTCAACCAATCAACCAAGCAACCAACCCCCTAGCCTAGCCACAGCAGTTATATTAGTGGCTAATGGCTAACTGGTAACAGCTGGTGGCCACCCAGCCACAATGGACGGCCATCTGATTACAGCTGATGGCCATCTAATAACCAAGCCAGCACCTTTCCATGTGAGGCTGAGAGCCTGGAAACTGCTCGCTGGGACTCTGTCCCCACACCTCCGCAACCCCAAGGCCACTAAATGAGGAAAACTAGATTTTAATTAATAAATCCATTAGCTCTATAGAGCCTGTGGCCATGCAACCAGTAATTCAGGTGTTGTTAATTGTCCAGGAGTTAGGCCCGGAATGGATAGGAGAGAATATTAGGCTTCAGTGATTACAATCAACAAGCAGGAATCACAAGTTTTAGGGTAATTATCTAACGCAGGGGCAGGAGATTTCTATGATTCAGGTTAAAAACAATCTATTATTTATGATTAAGAAACCAATGGAGTTAAAACACTAAAGAAAGAAAACTTAGAATTTTTGTAGTGAGAAGCCCTTTCATTTGGCCCATATCACGACCACACAGGAACCAGCGGGTGCTCCCCAACTTTTTGCCCTTTGCCCCACAGTTAAGACATCCTGAAAGCATGAGGACGGTGTCAGCTCCCTGCTATGCCCAACTAGGATTACTTCCACTGCCCTGATGGGAGTGGGGCTGGGAGGAGGTGGGAGGTGAGAGAGGAAGTCTGCTTTCCCCAGCCTGGAACAATCCTGGGACCACCTGGAGTTGAACGTGCTGAGCCCGCCCAGGCTCACACTGCCCACCACCCTGTGCCCACTCTCCTTCCAGTGTGCACAACACAAACCTGCTCTGTCATTTGTTCCAAAGGAGAGGAGAAAGGCCTGCCCCCTGCCTTTCTCTTTCGTCCTTCCTTTCTCTACCTATATGTTCATTCATTCATTTAACCGTTAATTCATCAGTCTTTGAAGCCCTCTCAGTGCCAGCAGTGTGCTGGGCACTAAGAAAACAGTGGTAAGTCACTGTCCCAGCTACGAAGGCTGCAGTTCAGTGGGAGATATGAACATATAATCAGACTATTAACACAAAAGGAGCACAAGGCAGGAGAGGCCAACACCCAAGCATCTGGGAGGGGACAACTTAAATAGGCCCTGGGAGGTCATGAGGACTCAGTGGGGAACAGGAGGAAGGGCCCCACAGCACCACAGAGATTTGAACAACCACTGCCTTTTTCCTGCAGGACAGCAGGAAGGAGAAGAGTCTTAAACATCAGCCAAGGAGAGTGGACTCGATCCTAAGAGCAATGAGGCCAAACGGGGCTCCAAGCAGAGACATTGCAGGATCAGATCTTGGTCTCCACAAAGTCACTCGCAAGTGTGAGGAGTGGTAGGGGGTTGGAAGGGAGACAACTGAAGGCTGTGGGACTAGTCCTAGGAGGTGTAGTGAGGACCCAAATAGAGGCAGTGGGCATGGGGATGAGAATGAGAACATGGTAAACCTGAGCAGCACAATCTGAAGGACTCACAGACTCATGGTGTGGTGAGGCAAAGGCAGGGTGCAAGAGTGGCCCTTGTGTTTGTTCTCCATCACCTGGAGGTGGCTGGGGAGCAGAGGCCCGGGCCCAGCTATTTCTAGGCAGTAGCCCAAACCATACCAGCAAGACTCATGGAGGAAGGCCCATCAACTCCTGTGCCTCCCCACCCACCAACCCTAGCCCCAGTGTGATTCAAGGACAGGACAAAACAGGCTCTCTCTGCAGCGCTGGCTCCTCTGCAAGCTCTGAAAAGGAATCAGAGATGCAGGAGGAAAGGTTCATTATGAATTCTCCTTGGGGATCCTAGAGCCTCCAAAGCCAATGGTATTATTTAAAACTGGCTTGAATTTGGCCCAGAATAAAGAGACGTCTCTCTTGTTTATGGTCACCCCCTTCTCCCATGGCATCGTCTCCCTTTCCTTAGAAGAGGCACAGTGCTCCCAGCAGAGAATCTCCCATGGCATCGTCTCCCTTGCTTTAGAAGAGGCACAGTGCTCCCAGCAGAGAATCTCCCATGGCATCGTCTCCCTTTCCTTAGAAGAGGCACAGTGCTCCCAGCAGAGAATCTCCCATGGCATCGTCTCCCTTGCTTTAGAAGAGGCACAGTGCTCCCAGCAGAGAATCTCCCATGGCATCGTCTCCCTTTCCTTAGAAGAGGCACAGTGCTCCTAGCAGAGAATCTCCCATGGCATCGTCTCCCTTTCCTTAGAAGAGGCACAGTGCTCCCAGCAGAGAATCTCCCATGGCATCGTCTCCCTTTCCTTAGAAGAGGCACAGTGCTCCCAGCAGAGAGTCAGGTCTCATGAACAGTCTCGTTCCAACAGCATCACTTCCCCTCATCCCAGCTGCAAAATGAAGCTAGCCTTGCGTCCCTCTCTTAAGCTCCCTAGTTTACAAAGAAGGCATAGAACATTAATTTCTGGTGGCATTTTGGGTAGAGAAATCAAAGTTATTCGGTTTCTTTGGCTGAACCACTCAAAGTTAGATCATTATGCAAGTATCATGAAAAATGCAAGTCTCATGAAAGCCATTGGGCAGAGGGACTGACCTGTCCCCTAGAAGCAAGCAGCAGTTCAGGTGACTGGATACTAAGGAGCCTGAGCTTCTAGCCTGGGGAAAGAAGAAAGGAAAGACAGAGCAGCAAACTGGTTGCTATGGAGATGTTTTCCCCAGCAAATGAAGTAGTGGGGGCTGTCAATTGGAGCTAACCTTGAAGGATTTCACCGTGATAGAGAAAGAAAAAGCAGGCACAGATACAGATACACCATATAAGTCTGACCTTTACCTGGGAGACTGGGGAGGGTGGATATGCCAGGAAAGATACCATGGCCCGGGTCGAGGAGAAAGGGAGAAAAAGGGAAGGGAAGGGAGGAGGAAGGAAGGGAAGCAGAGAAAGAAGAAAGTAGGGAGACAGAAAGTAGGAAGGAGGGAGGGAGGCAATAGGCAGGCAACATTTACTGAGTGTCTGTTATGTGCCACACACTGAGATCAGACGACATTTTCTCCCATTTGACCGTAACCAAATCCTAGGATAGAAGATGTCAACTTGAGGGACTCATCCAGAGTCTCAGATCAGTAATTGATGGGGCTGATACTGGAAGGCATATTTTTCTGACTACAAAATCCATACGGATTCTCCCACTGCAGGATCCCACTTAATCACTCCAGTGACCCACCTCTCTGGGAAGTAGAGGCTATGGAGCTCCAACCTGACTCAAGAAGAAGAAACCAACCCCCTTTTCTCAGCTGTGCTCATCTAAACCCCCAACCATCTCTCACATGGTTCTCCCTGGCATCATGGTCCTGGGGTTGCTCCCCTTACTCTCCATCCACCACCCAGCCCAAGTGTCCATGGCTCTCTCATTTGCCTTCTGCCTTAGCTCTTACTTCTGCTGGCCTCGCTGCTCTGGTTCAGACTAGAATTCCTGCCTCTCTAAACCAGCGTCTCCAAGTCCACCTCTAGGAATTTCCCCAGAACACACACCCACTGTCCTCTGACTCTCAGGGAAGAGCTCCAGGTATTCACCTCTTTTTTTCCCCAGAGCTCCTGCTAAGGACACCCAGAGTGAGGAGACCAGGTGCTCACATTTAACGGACCCAGAGGGATCAGTCAGCAGGGAAGTGGCTCCACATAGCAAGGGCTGGGCAGTTCTAACACAACAACCACTGGTGGGCTGCTATGGGAAGAGGCCTCTCCCTCAACTCCTTGGGCAAGGGGCTCAGCTTGTCCAGGACTGTGCTGTCTCAGTCTGGGGCCACAGACTCCCAGCCTCACGGGCCTTCCCTTGCCTCGCTTCTGCATCAAGTAATCAGTGCCCACAGAGCATCAGGACAAGGATAAATAAGCAATTCATACTATTTTTCTAGATAAAAGATATAGGCTGTACTAGGATCCCAAGGAATAGAGATCCAAAAGTACTAGAGCAGACCCAGAGGCAGATAAAGATAGGACCCTTTTTAGGTACATTTGTTGCTCCTATCAAAGCATTTGTCTCATACATGGAGTTCAAATTCTAATTACGGCTCAGGGCTTGAAATTTGGAAACTCCAGTTTCGAGGGACAAAAACTTAAGGTACACAGTGGCCATAAATTCTGGAAGCATAAGTGACTGTGAGTAATAAATGATTTTCTGGTATTACATTACAACATGTGACCTCACATATGTTCTGTGTTGTCTTTCATTCGCAATGTGCAGTGCAACATACACTGGGAAACTGCAGTGAGCACAGTGCATTAAGGCAATGTGTCCACAAACCATCGCACTTGCAAGGGTAAGTAATTGCATCCAAGGATCTAGGTCTCTGATTCTCAAAAGTAACTTTGTACCTTTACCAGACCCCAGAAGAGATCATCGAGGGCTTCAGATCTGGTGAGCATCCTGCCTTCTCCACTCAGCTAGCTTGTCCTTCCCAGTCTGGAAAATTATCATCAACCAGCCCCTCACCACTGTCATAACGGGTGGCACTCCATCCTGTTGGAAATATTGTGGGTGACCTCTCCCTAGCCTACAAGTTGCATAAAGGGATAATAATTGGCCACTTAACATGGTCAAATACAGCAAATAGACATCTAAGTTTTCAGAATTTATGCCCACCATATGTCTTAGTCAGCTCGGGCTGTCATAACAAAATACTGTAGACTAGGTGGCTTAAACAATTTCTCACAGCCTTGGACACTGAAAGTCCAGGATCAAGGAGCCCACTTTGGTCAGGTTCCAGTGAGAGTGCTCTTCCTGGCTTGCAGACAGCCACTTTCTCACTATGTCCCCACATGGTGGACAGAAATCCAACAAGCTCTCTGGTATTCTTCTTATAAGGGCACTACTCCAATCAGAAGGATCCCACCTCAGGGCCTCATCTAAATTGAATTACCTCCCAATGATCTCATCTCCAAATACCATCACATTGTAAGGTTCAGGCTTTAACATAGGATTTCGGGGAATGCAATTCCTTCCGTATTATTCTATCCATGTCTCCCCAAACTTCATGCCCTTCTCACATGCAAAATACATACATTCCATTTTGAAAGCACCAGAAGTCTTAATTCATTCCAGCACCACCTCTAAAGTCCAGTGTCATCTAAATATCATCTAAAGCAGATATAGGTGAGATTCAAGGTCATCTTGAAGCCGGATTCCTCTCTAGCTATGAATCTGTGAAACCAGAAAAATTACATGATTCCAAAATACAATGGTGGGACAGGCTTGGAACAGCTATCCCTATTCCAAAGGGAAGAAATAGGAAAAAAGAAAGAGACAACCTGTTCCAAATAAGTCCAAACCCTAGCAAGGCAAATCCCATTACATCTTAAGACATAAGAATATTATAATACTCTATGGTTAAATGCCTTTCCCTCCAGGTCCACTGGAGTGGCAACATCATCCCCACAGCTTGGCAGGTGGTCCCCCTTTGGCTCTGTGGGGCCCTGCCCACACCACAGCTCTCTGCAAGGATAGTAGTCCCATTCTTGGAAACTGAGGTAAAGACAGCCCTAAGCCATAGGACCTGTACCCTCTGGGCTTGTGCTGGGAGTGGCCGTCCTGGTGATCTCTGAATCACCTTCAGGACACTTTTCTTTCCTTGAAGGATAGCATGCGTTTGCAGCTGAGTAGTTCTGTGGTCCCATCTTGTAGAATCTAAGAAGTCTGACAGCTTTCTTTTATTCCCTCCAGCTTTCTCTATCCCTTTACTTCAAACTGGCAGTGTCTTTGCTGGTATTATCCCATCTCCATTCCTGGCCTCTGCTAAGGTGGCTGATTAAATTCATGAGTCATCCCCATGATTTCTTTATCAAATGGTTGCTTAGCCACATCTTTGTGTTCTCTTCAGGACAACTTTTTGTTTTGTTTTCCCAATATGGAAAGGCTGAGAATTTTCCAAATCTCCAAGTCTAGTTCCTTCTTGCTTAACAATTCTGTCTTCAAATTATCTCTCTCCTGTCACATTTTACTTTAAGCAGTCAGGAGGAACCATGCTGCTCCTTCAACACTTTGCTTAGAGATGTTTCCAGCTAAACATACGATTTCATCGCTTGCAAGTTCAGTCATCCACAAAACACTAGGACACAATTCAGCCAAGGCCTTTGCCTCTTTATACAAGAATCACCTTTTCTCTACTTTCCAATAGCATGTTCCAATTGCATTTTTCATTCTGTTCATGGTTATTTATATATTCTCTAAAAAAAGTCTAGGCAATGATTTGTTGGGGTATGACCCCAAAAGCACGGTCAACAAAAGCAAAAATAGACAAACGGGTTTGCATCTAACTAAAAAGCTCCTGTGCAGCAAAGGAAACATTCAAGAGTATGAAGAGATAACTTACAGAATGGGAGAAAATATTTTCAAATCATACATCTGAGAAGGAGTTAATATGCAAAATACGTAAGGAACTCAACTCAATAGCAAGAAAACCCAATTAAAAAATGAGGATAGCACCTTAATAGACATTTCTCGAATAAAGACATACAAATGGCCAACAGGTATATGAAAAAATGCTCAACTTCATTAATCATCAGGGAAATGCAAATCAACATTATGATGAGGTATCACTTCACATTTGTTATAATGGTTGTCAGCAAAAAGACAAGAAATGACAAGCATTGGTGAGGATGTAAAGGAAAGGGAACTCTCGTACACTGTTGGTGGGAATGTAAATTGGCACAGCCATTATAAAAAACAGTATGGAGATTCCTCAAAAAATTAAAAATAGTACTTCCATATGATCCAGAAATCCCACTTCTTGATGTATTTCCAAAGGAAATGAAATCAGTGTCTCAAAGAGATGGCTGCACTCCAGTGTTCATTACACTATTATAATAGCAAAGATATGGAATCAACCAGTGTCCATCAACAGATGAATGGATAAAGAAAATGTGACATATGGCTACAATGGAATATTATTCAGCCTTAAAAATGAAGGAAATCCTGCCATTGTGACAACGTGGAATAACCAGGAAGACATTATGCTAAGTGAAATAAGCCAGGCACAGAAATACAAATACTGCATCATCTCACTTATACGTGGAATCTGAAAAGGTTGAACCCATAAAAACAGAGTAGAATGGTGGGTACCAAGGAGAGGAAGGTAGGTGAAATGGAGAGATGTTGATCAAAAGGTACAAAGTTGCAGATATATAGGATAAATGAGTTTAGAGATTTAACATACAGCATGATGACTATAGTTAATAATACTGTATTGAATACTGGAAATACGCTAAAAGAGTAGATTTCAGGTGTTCTCACCACACAGGAAAAATGGTAACTATGTGAGAAGATACATTGATTATCTTGACAGTAGTAATTATTTCACTATATATGGTATATGTATATCAAATCATGTACAATTAAAAATATATACAATTTTTAATACAAAACATTTAAAAGAAACCAAAAAAATCTATAACAATTAAATTTGAATTACAGATACATAAGAAGTAACATTTCAGTTTAAGTATATTGCATGCAATATTTGAGATCTACTTATACTAACAAATTACCTGTTTATCTGAAATTCAGGTTTAAATGGTATCTTTGGCTTTTCCTGGCAGCCCTAGCCCTCTGAGCACTGTTGTTCCATCGGGGCCTTCTTGTGTGGGACCCTGAGGGATGTCATTCTATTTCTCTATCAATGACTGCACTTCACTTGAAAAAGAAATTTTCTTCTATTTTGGAATTGTCATCTATTTCATATATTCTGGGGCTCTCCTTCTCTTGCCATATAGGGCTTTGCTTTAGAATAACACTTGGTAAAATGACAAGGAACTTTTCCTCTGAATAATTTATGAGTATATTCACCAAATAAAACACAAAATAATTTAAACAAGGTTATAAAAAGTTTCTTCACTCTTATTTCAAAAAGTATTTTACTCAACAAAATAACAAACAACCCAATTCAAAAATGGCCAAAGGACTTGAATAGACATCTCCAAGGAAGATATACAAATGGCCAATAAGCACGTGCAAGATATTCAACATCACCAATAATTAGGAAAATGCCAATCAAAACCACAATGAGAAGATACCACTTTATACACAATAGGCTGAATATTATTAAAAAGTAGAACCTAATACTTGTACATGTTGGTGAGGTTGTGGAGAAATCAGAACCCTTGTGCATCGATAGTGGAATGTAAAGTGATACCAGAGCTACAAAATGTAGTACTTGAGACTCCTCAAAAAATAAACATAGAATTACTATTTGACTTAGCAATTCCACTTCCAGGTATAGACCCAAAAGAAGTGAAATCACTGACTTGAACAGATATGTGTACATCCATGTTGATAGCAGCATTATTCACAATAGCCAAAAGATGGACGCAACTCAAATATCCTTCAACAGATGAATGGATAAACCCAATGTGATATACGCATACCATGGAATGTTACTGAGCCCTAAAAAGGAAGGAAATTCTGACACGTGCTGCCACATGGGTGAACACTGAGGACATTGTCCTAACTGAAATAAGCCAATCACAAAAGACAAATACTGTATGATTCCACTTCTATGAGGCTCCTAGAGTCGTCAAATTCATAAAGCTAGAAAGTAGAATGGTGGTTGCCAGGGCCTACAGAGATGGAGGCTGGGGCAGGGGGCAGTTATTTTTTAATGGGGACAGAGTTTCAGTTTGGGAAGATGAAAACAGTTCTGGAGACGGATGCTGGTGATGTTTGCAGAAAAATGAGAATGTACTTAATACCACTGAATTTTACACTTAAAAATAATTAAAATGGTAAATTTTATGTAATGTATATTTTACCACAACAAAAAATTAAAAAGAAGTATTTTACTTATTTCGATGCCTTTGAACTATATCAATGCAAATACTTTGCATCCTCTCAAAACCTGGCTACATATTACTTTTTCTACTCAGTTAATCATAATTCTACACAGGTCCTCATCTGTTACTCAATTCGCAAAATATATGCATCTCCACATAGTAATGTGGTGTTCAAGTCATTGATTAAAAGGAAAAAAGGTTGAGGCCTCCATTTGGTGTATGCAGGTCACTCATCCTTGCTGACCACCCTCCCAGCAATCAAAAGGATTCACGAGCCCCTGCGTGGTGCCCAGCACTGTGCTCGGTGTTCTGGCGCAAACAGGCACATAAGGTCTGATCCTATCCCCAGTGGAACTGACATGCAACTGAGGAAATTCTTAGGAAAAAGTCTGGCACGTGATTGGTGCTCAAGAAGTATGTTAGCTGGATTCATTATATAAATCATTAGGCCCCAAATCTATGGGGTTCTCAAGGAAAACAAAGGAATCCAATCTGAGGTATATTAGTCAGGGTACGTTTCAAGGAAGGTCTGAGCCAGACCTGGAAAAATAGGAAGGAAGGAACTTATTCAATAATGGGCAACCCCAGCAAATAGATATTAATTCCTATTTTATGGTTAAGAAACAGGCTTAAAGAAGTATGCGACTGGCCAATGGCTACACAGCTAGTTGGTAGGAGAGCTCAGATTGGGCCCACATCAAATCCCAAAGCCCTTGATGGCAGCCCCTATACAGCTGGTCTTTCCCCATGTGGGGGCGAGTAAGAGTAGTCAGAGCATAGTGAAGGTACCCTGGGAAAAGAGGCAGGGAGAGGGTCCAAGGGGAAAGCAGTGCTCAGTTTGGGGGTCTTGAGAGCCAGGCAGAAGGGCAGCACAAGGCCTCCTTCCCACTGGGCTGGCCTCCCAACGTGTCCTCTTGCAGAGCATCAGAGCCAGAACATCCCAGAATGGACAGTGCAGACATGTTGTTTGCTTCCCTTGAAATATAAACAAGAGAACCACTTGTCAGCCCTCCCGCAAGGGCAATCGATCTGGAGGGAAATCCCACGGATTTTGGCAATAGTTGTGTTTCCTCAGTCTGACAATTTCAGGAAGCATGAGAGACTTTATCCATCAAGACCAAAAACCAATCTGCCTTCTCCTCAGCCTCATCCATCACCATCCTCACCCGCTGCTGGGGAGGTGGGGAAGAGGAGACAGAGCTCTCCTTCCATCCCTTACAGTCCAGCACACACTGGTCCCTACTTCCTTCCAATGAGCTCCTGTCAGACAAAGCACATAGGTCATTGCTGAGGCTGGAAAGGGGGAGGCAGAAGTAGCCAGGCCTTTCCGAAGCCTTCAGAGATTAGGATCCCTGCTGGCCCTGGAGCCAGCCTGCTGACCTGGTCATGAATTCTGGCTCCACTGCTTACCAGCTGTCTGACATTGGTCCAGTTCCCCCACCAATCTGAATTTCAAGGTCCTCACCTTCAAAGGTGAATGATGGTGTTGAATGTGCGGGAAACCAGAGGAAGGAATGAGAAGCATATGGGAAGCACCCAGCCTAGGGTCTAATCTACAGTAGAATGTAAACAGCCCTCGCTTACGGAGCATTGGAATATCCCTGGCCTCGTGACAAGCTCTCCAAAGCCCATGCTCCTGATCTCCTTTCCTGATGCATCTCCTCACAGGAGTTCAGGGTCTCCTTGTTCATCCCCCTGGAGGCTGCAAACTCACCTGCTCTGCTTTTGGCCCTGAGGACTCTTCCCCTATGTGGGCCTGTCTCCCCGTGCACTGCCATCGCCCGTGTGTGTTGCTGCCGAGTGCTGCCCAGCACTGTATCTCTAAGCACGCACCTTGCTCACCCTTTACCTCAGTTAGTTCTCATACGGGGTCTCTTATAGATGAGGACCCTATTGTCACAGAGTTTAAGTGACTTATCCCAGGTTACACAGGTAAGTGATGGTGCCTGAATTCAAACTCAAGTCTATGACAGTCCACATGTTGAGCTCTGGAAAGTGTTCCTTAGAATAATCTCTGCTGCCCCAGTACTAAGCAGGGTTGTCCACACTTGTCCTACACCTTGACTACAACCACACATTACCAAGCACTTCCCACCCCTCTTAGCATAGGCGCTGCCCTGGTGAGGGGGGAGGAACTGGCTGGCCACCAGATTGTCTCTAGTGTGAAGACGTCTCTGGAGGAAGGGTCACAGGATTGTTTCTTAACCTGGAAATGAAAGCATTTCCAAGCAGGCCCAGCCCCCAAGGGCATGAGAGAGCAGGTGTGGAGGGAATAGGGAGCCATGAGGTCTTACAGGGGCCACTCACGGCCTGTGAAGGTAGGTTGAGTCCTCCTCAGCCACCTGTTACATGGGGTTAGATGTCAATTTCTGTACACATCACCCAGTTGCTAATCCTACATGAAGAGCTCGGGGAAGTTCTCAATAGGTAGACAGCTCTTGAGTCCCTTTCTGGGGGGAAAAACGTTTATTATGTTCAGATTCCCAAAACCCTGGGCTCCAAGACTGGAATCAGCCTGCTTATCAGGTGGTGAAAGGCCTTCTGTGTCACAGAGGGAAGGTGGACATCCTGGCTCTGAGCACCTCCCTCCTTGGGGAACCAGCAGTGGCCTTCTCGTGGCCAGAGCCAGTGTGAGAGACCGCTGAGGCAGAGCACTGGGGCGGCTCACAGGTGCAGAGCAGGTGGCTTAGAGGGAGCAGCTCCAGCTACTGGTGAGCGGCAGACACGTGCCAGGGCTGGGTACACACACTGCATACACTCACAGACATATATGCCAACTCCACTAGCACCACGCCCAAGGTCACGGAGGCAGTTGTGTCTGAAGCACACATCTGTGCACACAGGGTAGCCCAAAATAGAAGTGCTCACATTCTTTCATATTTATGAACCTGTCACGGTGACAGCCCTTATGATGCCCTGTCCCCTTAACCCAGGTTCCCTCATCAGTGTCTGTGTTCCTGAGATAGTTGCCTATGTCCCTCACGCTGTCATTCGTCTTATATGTCAGTAAACATCATATGTCCACAAAAAAGAGCAGAAAGCTCCTGGCTCTCCTCTGGGTGTGACAGTGTGTATGCTAAGTGAAAGGGTCTTTGTGTGTGTGTGTACATGCTCGCGTGTGTGAGTGTATCTCTGTGTGTATGTGAGTGTGTCTGTGCGTGCGTATATATTCTAGTTTCATGTCATTCTGTTCTTCTTGGTACTAACCTAGACATCACCTATTCACAAAGACTGAAATTTGAACCCTGCAATTCAGAGATAATTAACCCAGTCTCCTAGTGTCACAGATAACGTAGGCTCAGAGAGGGTAAACTGGCCCAGGTTCCACAGCCAGTGAGCACAGAGGCTGGTGGAGAGCTCATCCCACCCAACCAGCCAGGTTTCGCTCTCCCAGCCCTGCCCCTGCCCACCCTGGCTTCTCCCCTGCCTAGAGACGGAGCTATCTCCGGGTCTCTGCTTCACTCTGGGCCCTGCAGTGACAGTGAAGTGGGAGAAGTGGACACCTGTGCTCAGTAGTGTTGACAAGAATTGGACCAAGTCAGCATTGTAGACAGATGGGAAAGTGATGGGATGGGCACTCGAAATGGGAAAACTGACTCCTCAGTACAGACAGTAGGAAACGGAACTAAGCAGGCTCGGAGGGGCCAGCAGGGAGGCTCAGCATGCAGACGAGGACAGAGGGGTGACCAGGGAGAGAGGGAGGGCAAGGTGAGACCCAGACACCCACAGCAGGTGCCCCAGAGACCACAGGGAGAGGCAGCATCTGCCTGGAGAAGACAGTGAGGCTGGGGAGGTGACACAGGCAAGGGTAGCAAAGGTGGAGGAAGTACTTGAATAAGAAGAGAGAGGAAGGGAATTGTGAAACGAGAAGAGGCTCCAGTAAAACCGATACCGCCAACAGGTACCACAGCAACCCTGAGGAGCGGTGAGGAGCACATCACCTGTCGAGGGACAGCCATCAGTTCTGTGCGCTCACAGCATGCAGCTCCATCACAAGGTTCCTCAGCGGGATGGTTGCAGTCTTCAGCTTGGCTCCACTCAAACAGCATCCCAGAACTCCAGGGCTCAGGAGGGGGTGGTGTGTGTGTGAGGGACTCCTGTCTGGAAATGGGGCCCTCTACCCTCCGAAAAGGAAGAACCCTTTCTGGCCCATCAACCTCAAGGAGGTTGATCTTGGTTTCAGGGAAACAGGACATACCACCCTGCCCACCCTGGCTCTGCAGCTCTGCTCTGTGTTTCTGCCTCAAAAAGCCCGTTTCTCCCAAATACCTGCTACAGCGGCCCATTGTTGGCTTGTTTGCCTTCATGCTATTATCACAGGTGAGATGCTCCTTTAAAAATGAGGTCTCATCTGCATGTGGGCAAGATCGATAGATCTATCTGAAATATGTGTGCCTTCTGCAAATGAGCCAGATCTTAATATACTTGTAGATAGATGATATCTAGCCAGATAGATAGATAGATAGATAGATAGATAGATAGATAGATAGATAGATAGATAGATAGATAGATAGCTTTTGGAGAATAGGTATCTTAACAGAAAAATAGATACACAGAAAGTTATAAAAATCAATGGAAACCTAAGAAATGAGTGGAAAAAATAAAACGGGGCAGGAAAATGAGTGTAAACAATAGATTTTTATGTTGTTTTAGGTCCAGTCCAAAGGTTATTTTGCCCCTTTTTTTAACATACCAGAGTTTTAAAGCATAAGACGTGCAAGGCAGTTCTGGGATGGCAGCTCCAGCTCCATTTTAATATGGCCCTATTTATTATTTTTTACAGAGGGTAAAATTAGGATATCAGTGTAAAGCTCTACTATAGTGTCTCACATATAGTAGCATTCAGTAAAGCCTGGCTTTTATAAAGAATCTTTCTGTACCCACCCCAGGGGGCCACAGAGGTTGGGAATGGGTCTTACTCAAGCAGCAGGGGGCTGGGGGTGGTAGTGGAAGGGAGATGGGAGAACGGAGCCCCAATGTCCAATGGCTGGAGAAACTTCCCTGAGAACGGTTGATCCCCCACTCTCCTACTCAAGAATGCAAACTTACCATTGAAAATAAAATAATTGTTCCCTATTAAAAAAAGAATAAATTTTTATAACTAGGTGAGAATAAATAAATGACAGTATTTGGTGGCAGACAGCAGGCCTAGATAACAAGAGATGGATGGATAATGGAGCTCTCACCTCGGTGGGATCTGTCCTATGAGCCAGTCTTGCACTACTAGCACTTTACATACCTCATCTCATTTAAGCCTCATAAGCCTGTGAGAAGATACATTTATTAACCCATTTCTCAACTGAGGAAACTGAGGCCCAGAGAAGTTAAGCAATTTGCTCCAAATCACACAGCCTGTAAAACAAAGAGATAAGATCTGAGTCCAGCTCTGTTTGAAAGAAAAAACCAAAGTTCTGTTTGAAAGAAAAAAACCAACGTTCCTCACCATTTTGCTATGCCGCCATTCCCTGAGGTGGACATAGATGTGGACAGATGATGGAAAGTTCTAGAAACCCACAGGAGAACAACTGCATTGCGCTGACCTGACTTTCCCACTCCCCCTCCTTTCTCAGGCCTCCTCATTAAAATGGAAGTTCAGCAGAAACCCTCCAATCCTTGTGTCCCAACTGTGGAGAGAAAATGATGTCAGACATTGAGTTCTACAAGACCAAGAGAAGTCACAGTTCCCAAAAGTCTCGCACAGGCATTCTTTTACCAAAATCACTCTTCAAAATCTCACCTTTCCTTCCATCTCAAATCCTATCACAACTCTGCAGGGAATTTCCTCCTGATTTCAATAGAGCTAGTTGCTTTGGCTGTGACAGATTTCAGAGACAGGCAATGCCAGAGAGACGGGCAGGGAGACAAAGGCATCAAATAACTTCTCCATGAGGTGTCCTTTGGGCTGTCTCTCCGCTTGCCTCCTCTCAAATCAGCATCCTAAAGATGTCCCAGGTATGAAAGAAAGAAGTCACGTTTGGAGCAGCAGCCATCTGCTCAGCTCTGGTCAGCAACTGCCAGGAGGAAGCCTGCGACCTGCTCTCCAGGCCTGGGAAGGCCATGCTCCCAGCTCCCCCAAGGCAGAATTCAGACCTCAGAATGTGCCTTGATTCTTCCAGATGCAAATGGGCCCAAGGGTGTTTACTGAGCTTGAAACCTCACTTGAGATTATAGGTCTAAATAAATAAATAATCATTGAAAAGAAGAGCTAGAAGGAAGCCTACAACCTTGCATTAGGAGTTAACATTTTAGCTGTATAACTGGGGAAGCCGAGGCCCAGAGAAGTGAAGTGACTTAGGGAAGGTAATCCATGTTGCCCCACCCAGCAGGACTGGGTCCCACCATCACCTTCCCTGCCTTGCATTGCTGCCCATCAGCCCTGGACTATTTGTTCGAGGGCGCATGATTTACTTTAACATGTGCTTGAAAACATCATAATGAGGGAAGTAAATCTTCCTCAAACCCAATGAGTAAAGCGCTTTCCAGCCTCTCTGTGGACTGTCTGCTCTGATACGGTGCAAACTGCTACAGATGACGGAGAGCCACATCACGTTCCCCTACCCAAGCCTTCCCTGGGGACCCCTGTAGAAAGGCTATTTAGTCTCTGCATACTCAGACCTCAAGGTGTCAAGCAGGATGCTGGTGCTGCGGGTGAGAGACTGTTACCGCTGCTAAGAATATAATAATACATTCGGGTTCCAAATCTCTACGGTGTTCAGTTCTAAATTTTGTCCTTCAGCCTTAGAAATCATCACAGATCTAGACAACAATTTAGTACACAGCAATTTCCCAGTGGGGCCCTGGGAAAATAACCGTGATGCCTTACCATACCACACACAGGTGAGAAGCAGGTATGGGCCCTCGGGAACAGAGTAGGATGGGGACTCAGGAGATAGCATGGCGTTCCGTCATTTAACTCTCATGAAAACACTTTAAAGTGGGTACCACTGTCCCTGTTTCACAAATGAGAAAACTGAGGCTTAAGAAAAAAATAAGTAACTTGCCTAACAATGTACAAATCGTGACAGTGACACTGGCTTCGAACACGTCAGCCTGACTCCAATATGCTCCCTCCTACCTCCTCTTTGGAGCACCAATGGTGAGCGCCATATAGTGCCCTGGTTAAGACTGGCTAGATTAAGACTTGCTCTGCCACTTTTAATTGTATTTTCTTGGGCCAGTGATTAAGCTTTGTGCCTCAGTTTTCCCATCTCTAAAATAGAAATGATAATAGTGTCTGGGCCAGAAGGGTGTTGTAATAATTCTATATTTGGAAGGCTGCTTGACACTTGTATGCTCTGTACAAGTGTAGCCCTCGCTAGCATTCTCTCTGCATCTCTTCTCCTCATCTCACATGGCAACGTCACCAAACTCAGGCCGTTGATGTGTTTACCCCTCAACTGCAAGAGTCTCTACTTCCCCCAGGGAACTGGATATACAATAAATTAGCTTATCTTCTGAAAGGGAGGACATGAGCCTTCTAAGCAAAGGAAGATGCTCAGAAAGAAACCATGCATGATGACAGGCAGGGAGTCCCCCAGAATTAATTGCTCACCACATGTCACCATTGATGACAAATTTGCAATTACTGTCTTCCTAGGAAGAAAAAACATCACATCCTCTCCCAGGTCCAATTCCCACAGTCTCAGTCTGATTTAAGCAGGTCTGGGAGGCAACCCCTGCCAGTTCCAAAGGATAATATGATGCCAACAAAGGAGAAGACCCTGAGCCTTATGTGACAGACTGGGTTTTTTTTCTTTTCTTTTTTTTTTTTTTTTTTTTTTTGTCTGTTTAAATCAGTGAAGGGGGCTGACCAGGCATTGACGTCCTCCCAATGGAATTTCTGATGTGCATGGATGCTGGGGTGGAAGCAAGACTAAGAAGGATGACATTTGCCTATGAGAATAGATCCAGGAGGTGACCTTGCATGCTCTCTGTTCTCACCGGGCCTCAGACTTTTGCTTCAGGATTCATCAGAGCAAACTTGCGGAAAGGACCAAAATAAAAATTGGGTCTCCCTCTGGATTTCCTGAAGGCAGGGACAGTCCCTGGACAGACCCAAACGTCAGCTCTGCTTTTGTTGTTTGCTTCTGAGCTGAGCTGGTGTCAGTGCTGCAAAGAACAGCAGGGAGGCTCCCACCTCTCTGAAAGCCAAGTGCTTACTCTCTGAATCATTCGTCTGTCCTTAACATTAAAAGATACTTTCAAATATTAACCATATTATTTTGACTTTTCCTATTTCCTCTACAAAGGTAGTGGGGACAAATAGAAAGAAAAAAGGCACAATTGGGAATCAGTGGTCTAGGGAATCTGGACCCAGAAACCGTCTTTGTGGGCCTCTTGTCTTTTATCATGTTTCTTCCCAGTAGTTGGGGACTTTGTAAAAGAGGATGAAGTGCAAGTGAGACCAAGATGACTGAGAGGGCTTCTCCCACAAATTCACTGTAGGAGAAAGTGGGGACAGGTGTCTCTGGAGCTTCTGTGTGTGCCCCTGCCAGAGCGAAGGCACCTCCCCATGGTCCCAGGGCTCAAACCCAATGCTGAGTCAGGGCCCTAAATCTTGCTGCTAAGCATCTGCTGATGCTGGAAGTACTCCGTGATAATTACCCTCCAAGTGCCAGGTTATTTCTGTCCTTTGCAGGAGGACAGATCAGGAGGGGGCAGAGTCCAGAAATAGCAAAAGCAATTAGCAGGCAGACTTCTTGGGGCATAATTACTGTGTGCAAATTAGGACCTGGCCGGGTAAACCTCGGCCCAGTTCTGGGCACATGGGAGGTGTAGGCATTGGCAGGCCCTCCCCAGGCCCTCACCCAGCACACAGGCAGGACCACCAGCATCAAGGACATCTTCTCCTAACAGGGCCCTTTCGGACTCAGAGGACCTGGTGTGACTGACGAGTACCTTGCCTGGCACGAACTCTATGACCCCCAAAAGGGGGTTCATGGTCTGGGACGTCCTAGAGGCCATATCCAATATGCACTAGCTAGTCCAGCTGCTCTCTGCCAAAAATGGCCTGGGCTTTAAGTCCTGAGAAACAGATCTGGGACTCGGTCCAGATCTCAGTCAGAAGACATGGGTTTCAGTTTCGGAGCTTTACTCCTGAGCTCTATGACCTTGGGCAAGCCACTGACCCTCACTGAGGCTTCGTTTCCTTTGCAATGTAATCAGTAGCCTGTACATCAGTGTTACCTGGGTTGGGCTCAGTAACACTCCCTAACAAACAACTCCAACGTCTCAGAACCTTACTGCAATGAACATGTAGTCCTCACTTTCACCAGGGCCACTGTAAGTCTGACCTGTCCTCATGGAGTGGCTCAGCAATCCATGCTACATCAGCAAGGGTGGCTTCCCATCTCCACACAAGGCTCCACATTCACTGTGGTGGGGAAAGACAGAGACTGGAGCAAAGCTTTTCATAGCCATAGCCCGGGAGCCACAGCTTTCACTTCTGCTAGCATTTCATTGGTCAGAACTAGCCACGTGGTCCTGCCCATCTACAAGGAGACCTGAAAGTCACTCAGTCTCTTGTACCCTGTTTCCCTGAAAATAAGACTTAGCCAGACAATCAGCTCTATTGCATCTTTTGGAGCAAAAATTAATATAAGACCCAGTATTTATTATATTATATCATATTGTATTATATTATATTACATTACATTACATTACATTATATTATATTATATTATATTATTATATTATATTATACCCGGTCTTATATTATAGTAAAATAAGACCGGGTCTTATATTAATTTTTGCTCCAATAGACGCATTAGAGCTGATTGTCCAGCTAGGTCTCATTTTCGGGGAAACACGGTACTCTCAGGAAGGGAAGGGGGACCAGACATTGGTGAGTCCCGAATGTTCATCACAGATAGGCTGTCATTGTCACTAAGAACTTATGAAAGTCTGGAGGAAATGGTCCATATCTCCACCAGAAAGTGATATTCTACCTGCTATTGCTTTCTTCTTTGGGTCAGGTGCCTGTTTACAATTCCTTAGATCCAGGGTTAGAATGCCCCTGAGGTGGGAAGTCAGCCACCAGCATTTAAGCGGAGGCTCACGCTGGACAGTGGCAGGGGAAGGACATGAAGCCCTGAGCGTCACACAATCTCTGCCCTCAGGTGCTAACTCTCTAGCTGAGGAGAAAGGGAAAATGGAGAAAGTTCAAATTAGTGTTGAATGGGGGTGGGGGCAGGGGGGGCGCGAAGTGAATCAGGTGAGGCGTCCTGGAGGCATGCATCTGCACAGCAAACCTGGTTTTCCCAGACTCCAAGCTTTCCTGGAGCCTTATTGCCAGTCCAGCACTGCCCCTCACTCCAAGCCCAGCTCCCGCCCTTGCTTCTGAGGCTTGAGGGCAGCCTGCTAGCAATCTGGATCCTTCCACTAGGAACCACAGGGAGAAAGTAAAATCATCCACCTGGGCTGGGATTTGGACCCACTCACTCCAGCCCCACCCCCACTTCCCTCTGCTCTTCGCCAGAATGGGGAGGGGCCAAAGGGTGTGGGAGTAGGAGAGCAACCAATTCTGTGTGGATTCAGGCTACCTCCTGACACATCTGAGCTCAGGTCCTCATCCAGGGAAGTGGGGTGTCACCAGGACTGTAAGGGACCCACAGTACCTGGCACCTACGCACAGGGGTTTTCGCACCTCTTCTGCCAGTCTGATCCAGGGCCAGCCCCGAGTCCCTGGCCCCTCTTCCCAAACATGCAGGTGCCCCCACCCTGTCATACCTTCCTGACTGGAAACTCAACACCACCTCAGTGGAGATTTATGCCCAAGTTGCTGGTCACAAGCCCCCAAGCTTCTGCACCCTTCTCCATGGAAGCGGAACTCCATTTGCTGCATATGTGTCTCAGGCCAACCCCAAACTCTTGCCCTCCTTTCATTCTCTGGGGCTTACAAATTTCTCAGCTGGGCCCTATTCCTCCTATGATGAAATGACAATATTGTTCTCACAACACAAGTTGCAGAGAGACAGCATGCTGTGTGGACTCAGGCTGGAGCTGGAATGAGAAGACCTGTATTCTTGTGTTCTGGTCCTGGTTCTGCCACTTCGGTGAGGCCTTAAGTGAATCATTTAAAATCTCTGAATATGAAAGGGGAGGGCTCATCATCCTGCCTATTTCACAGAGTGGCTTTGAGCAAGGATAGGTTGATGCAAAAGAAAATCGCTCTGTGTTCCCAAGTCTCTAAGCCTTAAAGACAGGTTCTCATCCAAAGCCCCCAAGGTAAGTGGTAAAAGTGACATTCAGAAGACCTGCCTAGCCATGCCCATGTAAGTGTAATGTGGGGTCTCCAGGCACTCGGGGGCCTTTCTCCTTCCCTACTGAACAGCCAGTCGTAGGTAGGCTCTGTCCGTTCGTCCACCCACAGGCTCGGCAAGGCTCACGAGCTCCAGGCAGAGCCCTATCGTATCAGCCCTGTCCAGAGCCCCGTTCCTGAAGCTGTAGACACTGTGAATAATGGAGTGTCATGTTTGTCTAATGGATTTATCACTACTTACGAATGCAGCTTCATCAACAAAAGCAGGTAAAAATCGATGTCGAGGCAGCTAAGTGAGCTGCACTTTCCCTCACAGCTTGGCGTGTATTGATAGTCTTTTGTCCACTTGGTGTTTTGCACCCAATGTGGAGCTGAAAGCAGGAATAAAAATGTCGACAGCCTTTTGGCTCCTGTTCAGGGCAGGGTGCTGAAGCTAAGTGCTCCCATCCAGCGCTCCATTGTCTGTGCTGGGGCAGCAAATGACCTAGCGGGGAGAGAGAAGAAGGGCAGCTCCTCTGTGCTCTGCACAGGGCTCTCACTGACACAGGCCAGACCACTGCCAAGGGCCTGGGGAGAGCCACACCCCCTGCACTGAATCTGAGCAAGGACGGGGATTTTCTTCTATGCGTGTGCATATGTGCATGCATGTGCATGTATGTGTGTATGTGTGGTCTGTCTGTCTGTCTGTTTGTTGTTTTAGTTTTGTTTTTGGCCAGGGTGGAAATTAGTTGGTTGGATTAGAAGAAGAGGAGGAAATGGATTTTAGAGAGGTGTTGGATATTTCTGGATAAATCTGTGTTAGGATATGGAACTGAAATGGAGCAGGAAAGCTGTGATGCCTTAGCCGTTGTTCCAAATTTTCATTTGTTGAAGTATGTTCTCTGCACCTCTCCAGCTTTTCACTGGTCTTGGTGTCTACTGAGGTCAGTGGGGAAAACAAGAAACTATCCCATTGCAATGAACTGCAGATGGCAAGTGCTTAAAATGCTTCCAATGAATTTTATTTATGTATTTATTGTATTAGTTTGGGATGCTCTGACAGAAAACCTTAGACTGGGTGGCTTAAATCACAGATATTTATTTATCATAGTTCTGAGGGCTGGAAGTCTGAGGTCAAGGTGCCAGCAGATTCTGTGTCTGGCGAGCGCTCTCTTCTGTGTCTGCAGACCACCATCTTAGTGTGTCTCACAAAACAGAGATCAAGATTATCTCTCAAGTCTCTTATAAGGCATGATTTCCACCGTGGGGGCCTTACCTTCACAACCTAATCTCCTTCCAAGATCCCATCTAAAAATAGTGGAGATTCAGAATTCAGCAAGTGAATTTGGGAGACACATTCAGTTCATAGCATTAATCAAGTTCTGGGGGGAAAACTGGTGGGAAAGGTGGGTATGGAGGAGGGCTTCCTCATCTGTTTTCTATTTAGAGAGAATCCACCATGCGGTAAGCATGGTACATGTGTCACTTCTAATCCTTACAATGACTCTCAGGACAGGTGTTTTTTACCCATTTTAGAGATTACAAAACAGAGGAACCTACTTCCCCAAATCACACAAAGAACAAAAGGCAATTTAAATTGGGATTTTAGTTCAAGTTTGTCTGGCACCAAAACTGCTCTTTGCACATTGGACAATGACTCTCAGGACAGGTGTTTTTTACCCATTTTAGAGATTACAAAACAGAGGAACCTACTTCCCCAAATCACACAAAGAGCAAAAGGCAATTTAAATTGGGATTTGAGTTCAAGTTTGTCTGGCACCAAAACTGCTCTTTGCACATTGCAGAATGCTTGGTGGTGTTGTTCCATTTCACAATTTAGAAAATTTTATGATTTCTTAGTATAGACCACAAGTTCTCACACTTCAGCATGCATCAAAATCCCTTGGAGGGCTTGCCGGTCGCTCCCCCGGAGTTTCTTCTTCAGTAGGTCTAGAATGGGACAAGAGAGTCTGCATTTCTAACTAGTCTCCAGGTGGTGCTGATGCTGTGGTTCCAGGGACCACACTTAGACAACCGCCACTCAAGATGGTATATCCTGGTGCTAGAGAACCCAGGAGGGTCAGGTAGCTATTCAATGAAGTTGCCATGGGTAGCTTTGTAGGGATCACAGTACACTGACAGGCACCACCTCTCCAAGAGCCACTCCGCCATCTAGACATAGTATATCTAGAGGAGGAGAAGGCTTGGAGTCCCTAGCATTCCTGAAGCACAGAAAGCCAATGCATCCTCCACTTGGATTCTAGCCCTCCTTCAGCCTTTCTTTCCTTGTTCTTAATTAACATTTGATTCCTTCCAGATGGTGAAGCGCTCTTAGCAAGATGAGAATTATTTCACGCTCCCTTCTTTTTGTATTCCTCTGATGGAGGCAGAATGAAAATTCTGCTTTATTTAAACAGATTTGAGAGATTCACTGTTAATTTTGTGGAGGACAGATATATATTTCTGGTACTGTCTTTATTTCTGGGATCATATTTCCCAAAAGTATTTGTGAAATTTTGGATGGGTATACATTTAAGTTTTGCCTGAAAGACAAAGGACATATGGAAGATAATGTTCCCTTTTATGGATGTGGAATTAAAGGTCCAGAGGGTTTTCCCAGGTTTTACAACTACAGAAGTACTACTAATAACAATAATTATTCATTATTAAGTCCTTTCTACTCACTACAGCACACACAACATATCTCATTTAACTCTCACAGCCCTTCAAGTTATATATCACAGTTGACATTTATCAAATACATACAGTAGACCTGACACTATTCTAAGCCCTTTACCTGTATTACCTCATTTAATTCTCATAACTGCTTGATGAGGTAGGTCCTGTTAGTACCTTTATTTTTGGAAACAGCAAACCAAGCGCAGAGAGATGAAGAGATGCCCAAAGTCACACACTTAGTAAATGGTGGGGTCTTGATTTGATCGAGAGCCTGTGCCCTATCCAGCCTCCTAAGGTAGGGGCTCTAATCCTGTATTTCACTGATGGCCCTGAGGGGATAATAGAGGCCAAATGGGAAGACACAGCTGCAGGTGTAAACCCAAGGCCATCTGACTTAAGTGGCGAGTCGGGTCAGAACTCCAGGCCTCCAGTTGGGTCAGAACTCCGAAGCCAGTTTCTATTCACTAGCAAATCCCAAGAAGGATTGCCCCTCCCAAACTCTAAAACCACCATCGGAGCTGATACCATCTGACACTTCCAGCATCCCAGTTAGAAGTGCAAAGCTGTTGATCTTACATGTGACCTCAGAGACCAGGGGACATTTTCCAAGAGCACAAAACTCAAAGCAGGATTGGAGTGAAATTCTCCAAATCCTCTGTCATTGGTTCCAATATGCTTGGTTTTGTCCCTATTGGGACACCCCACCAAGCATGTCTCACCCAGTCCCTGCCCTGCCCTGGGCTCAGAGGGCCCTCCATCTTTGAGGTGTTTCTCTCTCTCTCTCTCTCTCTCTCTCTCTCTCTCTCTCTCTCTCTCTCTCTCTCTCACACACACACACACACACACACACACACAGAAGCTTCCCAGTCTTCCCAGAGCCTCTGTCACAAAACTAGTTTTGTTGCCTTTGAGTTGCTATGGCATCTCACTAATACGAATATGCATCCAGCACTGTGACATCTTTTCTTTTCTGGTGTGTGGGAGAGTGCAGATGGAAATAAGAAGGGACGCAGGCAGGGTGCTGGCTGGCAGCTCAGAGGAGCAGGTAGAGGCTCGTGTGGGAAGATGATGAGGATTCCTGCAGCATCTTACCGTCTTGAAGTGCCCTCTGTGCCCAGGATCGCCATGCACTTGGCTCTCCTGCATTCCTACCCTGAGTGTGCACACAGACAGCTTTGACCTCATCCTGAAAGGAGAGAGCCCAAAAGACCTGTCCTCATACGTCCTCATGTTCTTAAGCCCTAGCATCACTCTCTTGCCTATGGGGCACTGGGTTCCTTGGAAGATGGAGGTGGGAAGGCTACAGACAGCAGCACAAGGGGCAAATCTCCTTCCTGCACCCGATGGTTGTGATGCCAGAGGGACAGAGGAGGTGCGATATGCTTGGCATGGGCTCCTGGTTTACCTTGTTCTCCACAAGCTGCTTTCCTGAGAATGTCTCTTTCTCAGAGGCCCTACAGAATGAGATCCATACCTGTTCATTAGTCAGAGGGAGAAGTGAGCTGAAAACCTTCTTGCAGAAGCTCAGGAAGCCCTAGAACACCAAGACTTCTCAGCCACCTGTGATATCACCATCCCAACTGCCAGCTATTCCTGAGGGAAGAAAAAGACTCACGTATAGGGACTGCTGTGACCCCCCGTGTGGGGGTAAGAGAAGGCTGCTGGGCAGAGATGGGGTCAGAACAGACAGGATGTGAATCCTGCCTAATGCCAGAGACCAGTCAAAGGGAGAAACAGGAGTCAGCCCTGGACATTCAGAATTGCCTGCTTTGGAAGTCCCTCCCTGGTGTGTCCCAGGAGGGGGAGCAGAATTAGTTACTGTGAGCCTCCAGAAGACAGAATGAGAGTCCATGTTGGAAGATGCAAGAAGACAGATATTGACTCATGAAAAGAAGCATGCTCTCACATTGAAATTGGATAATGCTTCCCCAGGAGAGAGAGAGAAATCTGTCACTCAAGTGTTCAAGCCCAGACGGGGCATCCCGAGAGCCATGAATGGGTAGGGATGTCCGCAACAGGGTAGCTTGCTCTGAACCACCAAGAGGGTCTCTTTCACTCTGAAGCTGAGCTCCTCACACTCCAGTCCCTGGGGGCCCCACACGTCACTCAGCACAAACATAAACAGAGCCCTTGAACTCAGAGAGCATCTAAGAGAGCTGGAGAGATGATACACCCACAGGAGCTCATCAGCTGGCAGTAGCAAAGCCCACGGCCATGCCTGCTGTGAGAGTTACGAGACACACAACCTGGGGCAGCACAGGGGCATCTGCTGTGAGTGAGAGGGCGTCCTTGTACACAGCCTGGAGCACCAGGCCTGGCTATGGGGGTGAGTGGATCAGAGGTGAGGGCAGGAAAAGGGCTGCACAGGCCACAGACCGGTGGGCAGAGGGGCACAGGTATAAGCAGCTATCCTGAGCTCCAGTTTGGGGGCCTCCAGGCAAGAGTCGAGCTGTGGCTCCTGGGACAGGGATGCAGGAACATCTCTGGGCAAAGTAACTCTCGGCCCTTGAGACATCTATAGCTCAGGTGACCTCCCTTGTGAGAAGTTAAGACAATGATGCAAGTGACCTCTACTGCCCCTTGCAGCCAGAAACACCTCACAGGTCTTTGGGGCTTATTATTTTCTGACTTGGATGGTAATTATTTTTGCAAGTGTCTGACCTCTCGAACCAGACTGTGAATTCCTCAAGAGCAGAATCCATCTTTTACCCAATGTCACACCCACCCAGACCAAACATGCCACACACACACACACACACACACACACACACACACACACACACAAAATATTGTTAATATACTGATGAATTAGCAAATAAAGTAATACATTTTTCTAGACACATTTTTCAAAGGGGGAGAGTAGGGTCTAAACTCTTGAAATCTGGCCAGTGGCCTGACTTAATGGAGTGACACCCCAAATCCACATGGAAAGTATGGGTTTAGAACCGTAAATATTTCTGAGAAAAGAAAAGCTAAAGGAAGTTGAGGTTTGACTCAGTGGAAGATGGAGAAGTGCCTGATACAGGTCTTGACACCTACAAAGTGATCTGTAAATGCTAGCTGCTGTCACTACCGTGTTAAATCTTCAGTCCTCAACACATGTACAGCCACTCACACCGTCACATGCCCACAAGCTCACACACACATACACATATACCACTCACACGCTCACATTCATGTGTACACACACACACACACACGCACGCATGCACTCCCAGTGAGTTCTCCCATCTCTCACCCAAAGGCCTTCTCTGGCCTGCCTTCTCTCACCCTGGAGGGACAGAGTAGCTCAATTCTGGTCCCCACAAGGTCTCACCCTGTGCCGCATTCCCTGTCCCCAAGACCTAATTCTGATGAGAAGTTTCTTGGCTCCCTGGTTGTCAGGTTCTGCTCTTTCCTCCCTCAACAATTTATTCAGCTTTGCTCTTCTTTGGAAGAAAGCCTTCCCCTTAGAATACCAGGGACCAGAATGGGCATGGTGTACCTCAATAGCAGCAAGATAATACTAGGACCATGGTCTCCATACCAAGCTTTCCCCTGGGCTGATACAAGGATGACTTCTCGGACTCCAGGGCCTTCTGGACTCATCCGTTTATGAGTCTGTTTGTCAACTCAGCTTTTCCCCTTAGACATGTGTGGAGACAGCCTGGTTCTCAGAGACACCAGGGGAAAGGGCAGCAGCAAACACCTTGGATTCTTCTTATATTCCTGCTCAGACGCTCCCACTGTCTGCACTGGCCTGGTCCCTGGTTTTCAGATCTGTATGAAACCAGCTAGAAGCCTGAGGGCAGGGGTTAATTTATACTTTTCTGTGCACAGCCGGGCACTCAGTACTTATTTGCAGAAGGAAAGCAGGAAGGAATAAAGGTAAGAGAGGAGAGAAGACTGGCTGAGGGAAGGAGCATGTGTTTGTGGATAACAACGCCTGAGTCATTTCTGACTTGTCACCTGAGAAATGCCTCCAATGTCTCCGAAACTCAGTTTCCCCGTCTCAGAAATAAAGATGGAGTACATGTCTCTCAGGACAAATGTAAGGATTAGATAAGTGTCAGTCAATGTGAACATGGTTGGCACTCGTGGAGGGATGCTTAAGCAGAAGGGAGTGTTTCTGGTAAAGCTCCTCTTCCAGTCTGAACTCTCAGCTGCCAGGGATGAGGACGCCTGTTTGCCCAAATGCTTGCCAACAGTGTATCTCCCAACTTTTGATCTTTAACAATCTGTTAGGTGAAAAATGGTGTCTCAGGGAAGTTTTAGTCTGCATTGCTCTTAAGTTCAGTAAAGATGAACATCTATTCACATCTGTATTTCCTTTCCTGTGAATTGTCACTTCATAACCTTGGCTTACTTTTCTTTTGAGTTTTTGATCTTATGTTGTGGGAGCTCGGTATATATTAGAGAAATTGACCTTAGTCTGAGATCAGAGTTGCAAACATTTTCTCCACTTTGCCGTTTATTGTTTGTCTTTTCTCATGGTGGGTTTTGCCATGTAGAATTTTTAAATTTTTTTATCTTGCAGTTTTATCTGGCAGTTATACCTCAATAAAGCTGAAACTTTAAAGTCATAAAATTAGTTTCCAAGGAAAATGGGATTTAACTTTTGGGTCATAGTAATTTGGGGGTTACCTGGAACCCCACTTGCTACGACCATTGACTTGACTAACTGGGGCTGACCCCACACCTCTGGCCTTGGTGTGGCCCTTGGCCATGCCCTGCCAACGCGCTGTTCAGGATTTTGCCTTTCTGTGTTTCAGTGCCCTGGTTCCCCAGAACCATTCAAGAGCTCGACAAATTTGCCATCCAGACCCTCAGCTATGGAGCGGAACTGGATGCAGACCACCCTGTGAGTCCATGGCCCCTCGGATGAGATGCTCTCCGTTCTTCCCACCCCCGTCCTCCCCCTACCCCCCACCGCCCTTGGAGCAATGGGCCTGTATTTATTTGCTTGTACAATCATTTACTGAGTGTCTACTCACTCATCATCACCATCACGGCCCTTTCTATAGTTGGAACAAACATGGATTACCATCCAGAAACTATTGTTTATATATATTAATAATAGATGTATGTAAGTGTGTGTATATACACACACATACATACGTGTACATCATCTTTATTTCCAACTTTGTACAATTCCAGAGGTTTAATTCAAGTGCTTGGGAAACTGTAAACTGCACTAACAACTCTGCCAGGTCCAGTGAGGCATGGGGATGGTGACATTGGAAATAGATCTTACAAACTGAGTGGAAGATGCTAGACAAATAAGGATATGGGAAGCATGACAGGCTGAGGAAACAGCATATGCAGAAGCTCAGAGTCCTGAAAGAGCCAGACTATTTTAGAATGACTGGTTGGTGCGTTAGCTATGAAGATCAGATTTTTAAAGGCCTGATGACGTACAAGACAGAGAACTCAGGCTGCCCTGTGTCCTGTGGGCAGGGAAGTGGGTCCTTTAATGGTTTCTGGGTAGAGGACTAGGGTAGGGAGATTTTATCCCCCTTTTCGATGGGGGATAAAATTACCAAGAGTTTATTTCATGATCTCTGTTTGTGTGTCTGTGTGTATATGTATGTGTGTGTTTTCCTGCCATAGTTAGAAAGGCCTTTCCTTTGTAAGACTATAAATAATTCTTCCATGTTTTAATTTCTCTAAGAATTTCGTGGCTCATTTTTTGTTAACCTTTAAATCTTTGATCAATTTGGAGTACACCTTAGTTTAAGATGCCCCTTAATGTTTTAGTTATGGATTCAATGGTTTTTTTCTCAGAAGATTACTTAATTTTTCCAACACCATTTATTAGATAACCCATTTTTCCCACTAACATAAGAATATCTAAGAGAGCATTTTCACATTACTCTGCATTGCCCTATGTATCTGGTTGTGTTTTTGGACTCTGTCCTCTGTTTCATTGATCAGATTAATTGTCCAGGCAACAGTACCACACTGTTTTATTCATTATAGCTTTAAAATATAGCTATAGCACCCATCTACCCTAATACCCATCTGTTTTGAATTTTCTTGCTTGTTTATTTTTCTATGTGAATTTTTGCATCCGCTTATCCAATTCCAAACAAATTATTTTGATATTTATTTGGGAATCAAATTATAATTATTGATTACAGGCATACCTCATTTTGTTTCACTCCACTTTGTTGCACTTCCCAGACATTAACTTTTTTGAAGATTGAAAGCAAGACCCTCTACCGGCAAAAAGATTATGACTCACTTTATTGCAGTGGTCTAGACCAAACCCTTATTATCCACAAAATATGCCTATAATTAGGGAGAAGTGATGTATTCATATTGAAGCTCACAATCTATATCATTTAAGAAACATCTTCAAGTGCTAATAGACCTAAACACATTGGCTTAACCACTTATGGGTTCAAGGAAAAGCAATCTGGAGGCAGACAGTCAGCTAGTTTAGCAGCTAAATAAAACTACTAAATTACTAAATTACGTCTTTCTTCTCTGTCATTCTTGGTGCTGGCTTTCATCCTCAAGGTCAGCAGAGCAAAGATTTCATAGTGGTATCTGGAGCTTCCTTCCTTCTAGGAAGAAAGATAGTGAAAGGTGAAATGAACACTTGCCAACTATATGCCCCTTCTTTTTTTAAGGAGTCTTCCTGGAAGTTCACTCAACAAGTATCACTAACATACTTAAAGTGTAGGGTTTCCAGAGAGTTGGAAAATGTAGTCTTTTTAGCTAGGCATACTGCTGTTCCAAATAAAATTAGATTTCTGTTACTCAGGATAAAGCAGTAAATTGGAGAAGCAGCTTGTGGACTCTGCCACCATGTCCTATAACACAAAGAGCTTGTCCTTTTGTTCAACTCTTTCCCCTCTTTCACTCACTACTACCTGGGTCTCATCAACACTACAACCCTAAAACTGCTCTTGTGAAAGTTATCAAAAGCCACCATTTTCTCAATCCACTGATCCATTTTCACTCTTTATTTTATGCAGCCATTCAGCAACATTTGAGCAGTAGATCACTTTCTCTTTCTAAAATACTTCCCTCACTTTGCCCCAGGACATGCTCCTTGATTTCCTTCTACCTAACTGGCCACTCTTCTGGCTCCCCTTGGCTCAGACCTCGTCTCTTTGCTGTGCAGGACCACTCCCTACCGAGTATGTGCCCTCCTGTGACTGTGTGTGAACGAGAGATGCCTCTCAAATGCAAATTCCCAGCCCTACACACTTGTTAGAATCACTCAGGTTTTTAAAGCTGGCACTGCTGAGTGTTGGCTAGGATGCAGAACAGGTAGAACACTCATACACCAGTGACGAGAACACAAAGTAGAGCAACCCCTGGAAACAGCTTTTCAGTTTCTTATAAAACGAAACACATACTTACGCTATGGCCCAGAATTACCACTTCTGGTTATTTACTCAACAGAAATGAAGACTTGTGTGTACATAAAACCTGTGTGTCACTGTTTATAACAGCTTTATTCATAATTGCCAAATGTGTGGGAGAAAATTCTCAAATGCCCAGCTACAGGTGAATGGACAAATTGTGGTACGCCCAATGCACCAAAATACTACTCAACAGTAAAAAGAAATGAACTACTGATGCATACAACATGCACTGATTTCAAATGCATTATGCTGAATGAAAGAAGCTAGACTCACAATACCACATAACATAGGATTTCATTTCTCTAATTCCATTTGTATGACATTCTGAAAAGAGTAAAACTACAGGCACACAAAATAGTAATTTCCAAGGGCTGGGGTGGGGGAAAAAGGAATGTTTCCAAAGAGGTATGGGAAAACATTGTGGGGTGATTGAAATATTCTATATTGTGATTGGTTAATATGTTATATCTTGATTGATGGTGGTGGTGGTTACGTGACTGTATACAGATGGCAAAGATCTGTATACCTGTATACCTAAAAGGATGAATTTTACTGCATAAAGCATAGATTAATAACTCTGACTTTTGAAAAATGTATCCAGCCCCATCTGCTTCCTTGAACTTCACACTTAAGTATCTCTTCTTGGAGAAAAACAAAAGCACTGCCTGTGGAGTCTTTACTATTTTGTAAAATGGTACCTTTATTCATGGAGCTACTTTGGAAAACAAAGTAGACCTTGGCAACTTCCCCAACTACCCTTTACCTCGTACCTCGTGCTGATCCCCAGTCCTGTCGTTCTGCTTTGTCCTGACACGAGCATTTCTCATGACTGGCCTTGAGGACATACATCAAGTCACCATCACACCTGTTCTGAACTGCCTCTCAGGTACTTTTCGTGATCAGATTTTGGACTCTTAGTCTACTCTTCAGAGAGCTCGTGGTTTGTTGTGTTTTGTCTTTTTCAAAACACAAATAAAATCACATTTATTATGTGCTCAAATCACCCGTGGCTTTCCCGCACACTTAACAGAAAGCCCATGTCCTGCCCAGCCCTTCCTGACAGGCCTGCCTCCCTCTGTGACTGCATAGCCTACCATTAAATCCAGAGGCCTGTGTACTTTGCACAAATGCCCAGTCTAGTCTGTCCTCAGGCCCATGCATTGCTCCTCCTTCTTTCTGTATGCTCATCCCTTGGGTACTTATGTAGCCATATGCTATGTGCTCACTTTATTTAGCTCTCAACACAAATGTCATCTCAGTGAGGCTGTCTCACCAGCCCCTTTTGATTTCTTACTTTAATTTTTCCCCCTAAATCTTACCACTTACTGAGATTATATCTTTTGGTTCACTTGCTATTGTCTCTCTTCTCACCAGTATGTGAGCTCATTTATGACAAATGTTACTGAATGCATGGATGACTTAGTGGCCTCCATAGGCTTCATTGTCTCTGTTAACTGTAAAGTGCTGTGCTTCTGAACTGAGTCTCCAGGACTCTCATGGTGCATCTTTCCTCAGGACAGCATACCACTCCAGGAGTCCTTCCTCTGGCTCATCTGCTTCCTCCTCTTTCACAATTATGGCCTCACTGATCACCATTAGTAGAGATGTCCTGGGGCCTTCCCCCAGCCCTGATCATGATGCCCCCATTGCCCGGCCCAGCACCACTCAGTGGCACATTCATAGGCACGCAGCCCATTATTGAGCTGCAGAAGCTGTCCCTCGGCCGACACAAATGCTTAAAGAGCCACACCTCTCCAAGCCCAGTCCATGCTCCCCCAATCCCGCCTACCATATTCACCCCTGGGCCCAATTTCCAAGGATATTTTGAGATAATTGACATAGGCTAAGGAGAATGTTGCTGTGCAAAAAACAGGCTCAGCCCCAAGTCTCAGCACCAGGACCGTGAGCTTAGCGCTGCCCCCTTAAGCGGGAGTCCCCCAGATGCTGGTTGAGCCAGTGTCTGTGAAACCCGGCGCAGGTCCCAGCAATTCAGCCAGAGCCTCTGCGTTCTCCAGGGAGGAGAGCAGGTGGGTCCACAGAGACAGCTGTTCAATTTCCCAGGATGCCGGACCCAGTTCGTTACACCCCAGTTCCCCAGGAGGCAGGCAGGCTGAGGCCTTTGCAACAGTCCCTAGGAAAGCATATGGTCTATCTCCACGTTCTTTTCTTTACCCATTTATTAATTCAGACAACAAATATTTGTTCACCACCTACTATGGCCAGGTTCAGGCCATTATAGGGTAAAAGAACACCAAGCAAGCATCAAGCATCAAAAGGCATAGCCACCCTGTGCATCTCCCAGCCAATGTTTCCTCCCAGGACACAGGGGCCATCGTCCCACACAGCCCAGCGTGGGCCCATTTCCTCTGCCCTCCAGAAGGCCTAAAGCTGCCTGCCACTTCCCCTTTCTCTGTACTGATGGAGCCTGGGGTGAACACTCCTCAGGTCAGTAATGAGGGCGATGTGAGGGAGCAATGGTGAAACCACGGCGGAGCTGTCAGGTGAGGAAAGCACCAGCGGTAATAGGAACAGGGGAGAGCCAGGCCTCCTCTCTCCTCCTCACCCCGCGCTGAGGACCTTCTTCTCCCTACCCTGGCAGTCTGCTTCCCAGGCACTGCATTGGCCATCAGAACCCTGGCCTGCAACTCCCTATGCACCCGTTAATTTGGGGCTAGACAATAAATTGGACAGAGGGTTCCTTCTCATTTGATCCTCAGCTGTCCCTCACCCTTCTCCTGCCATCCCTCTCCGTCAATGTGCCTGTCAGTACCCCGGGGTGATGAACCAGCAGGTGTCCAAAGTTGCATGTTCATTTAATGCACTGAATAAAACATTACTCACAGATTAACTGAGCAGTTTTAAGTGAACAACCATTTTCATCTGTTTTAAATTTTCATGGGTACTTTTCTGAAGAACAAGTACATTGTTAATAATTGAGGGGAAGGAGACCTTGTTAATCTCTCTGTATTTTAATAAGGTCCTACTGTGCCCCAGCCATTTATATTTAAAACAGCTTCATTTTTCCCTAAAGCTGTTTCCTTTGAGGAGAGTCTTGGTGGGGCAGGTTGGGGTGGGGGGGTGTCCTCAAGTCTCCAAGGAAGGAAGACTGGGAGCTGGTGTCAGGGTTCCGGGATGAAATCAGGGAGGTGTGGGGTGAGGAGGTGGGACCAGGGCTAAGCCCACCCAGCACCAGCAGGCCCCAGTGACAAGAGGGGGCGGAGGGCTTGCTGCAGGGAAGCAGTCAGAAGATCTAATCAGCAGAAAGGAAGGACCACGCGCAGGGTAGAAAGAGAGTTGGGAGAAGGAAGAAGGAAGCCCTGGGCAGTTGCACACCTTGTTACCCACAGTGAGCCCCACAGTGCTCTGAAGCTCTGACAACATCTCTGAACTACACATCCAAACAAAGCAGAGTCAAAACAAAAGCTGCCATATGCCTGCACGTGGTATGTGTGAAGCACCATTCTTTAAGCCCTGTGCACAAGCGTGTTGTCTCATTTACTCGTCATAACACCCAAGGTACATACTAATATTATCCCCATTTCACAGATTTGAAAAACTGAGACCATAGATAAGTAAAGCAATTTGCTTAGGTTTATACATTTAATTAGCAACACAGCCAAGATTAGAATGCTGGTCTGCTTGGCTTTAAAATCTATGTTTTTAACCATTATGCAGTGCTGGGGAGATGACCAGCCAAAAACCTGTCTTGGCGACAAGTCTATTATTTCTGCTGCTAGGGTCTGGCTCTCCTGAGGCAGTAATCTCCCAAGTCTGTCCTGGGGCCTGTGCTGCCTGCCCCCACCCCACACAGTTCCCCATCACCGACATGAGTGGCATGAGTGTGCCCTGGCCTGGCCTACTCACATTGGACACTCCATCTGGGGTGGAAGGCACATGGCTGAGAGGGAAAGGAAGAGGGCTTGGTTTGGACAGCACGGTTCTGGCCTCGATTGAAAGCCACTCGAGTGAGTGATTTCATGCAACATGCCGTTAAAACACGCTGTGAGGAGAGCTTAAAACAGCTCTACATTAAAACCTTATCTACTGGAAAAATCAGCTTTTCATATTTGTAGGCAAGAAAGCAACAGGCCTACTGGCCAGAGGAGGTTGGCTGAAGACTTTCTGGACTAGGGGGCAAAAGAGACACCCGTGAGCGATGCACTTTCAGGTCACACAAAGCACAGGTGAGTCCCAGGGCAGGGTGTAGGCTCACACCCTGAGCCCGCTGAGCAGAACGGTAACTTGAGGCTCATGTCTGGGACCTTGCTATGCCCAGTAGATGTTATATGTCATTTGTAGAAAGGTGAGTCCCTTGGTGGTGTATTTCCAGGACACCAGGAAACTCTTCTCTTAACCTGAACAAAACATCTGTCCCATCCAACTGTCCCACTGAGGATGTGTTCCCTGCACAAGTGCATCAGGGGCACAGGAAATTGACGTTCCTGGCTTCCATCCCAGCCCCACAGTTTCCCTTCAATTACACATCAGGGTCCTGTCTGTATTGTCTTTCATCTGCTTGGGAAAGTAAAATGATCTAACAACTAGAAAATAAAATGCATCTCACAAAGAACTCTAAAATACATGCCAGTGCAGCCTACATGGAATCCAGAAAAACCCACAAGCCGTTGGCGCTGGTACTAGCTGGGTGACTGGGCAAATAATTCAGCTCTCTGAGCTTTCCTTACGGCATACGTGCTACATATGTATTACGTGTGTGTTGAAAGAAGTGTTGGGCTCCTTCTCGGCCTTGCATCCCCCACTTCCATTATGTTAGTCCATTATGTTGCCAGGCAAGACTGAGGAAACAAAAATCTACCCCGAGACATATGTGGTGTTCTTAGCACAGCCTGGCATGCGTTCAGTACTCAGTAAATGACTTGTGTTATTCTTGTTACTATCTTTATCTTTTACACAGCACTCTAAACTTTTTTAGCTCAGCCTCATTTTGTAGAGACTCAGAGAGATTCAGTAACTTGTCTCTGACCAGGGTCTTCTACTTGGGTCCTAAGCAAATGCAGTTCACTTGCTTGTGCTTCCCCACACCATATAGGTGTGGGGAATATACGTGATAGGTAAAAATGATCTCTGGACCAGGGCTCGTCTCCCTTTGGGCCATTTACTTCCTCTTCCTTCCAGCCCTCCAAAGGACACACGTCCTCCTGCTGCCCCTGAATTCCTAGGGCCACTCACCAGGGTCCCTCCTGGCTCCACTATTCCCTGAACTGCCACCCAAGCCCGCTCCTAGGTTCCCTGTCTCTGTCGGGGTGCAGGGTGAGAACTCAGCATCTCTATGAGCTCCTCCATCCTCCCCCCTCCCCCACCCACACACACACTGCAAATAGTGGCCCAAACCAGACTGAATTCTTTTTTTTGCAGGAAGTACTGGAAGGAAAGGAGAGAGGAGGGAAGGTGGGAGAGAGTGAAGAAGGGATCAAGCTTTGCATGGTGCAATGCTTAAGAATAAGGCCCTGACATCAGGTTACTGAATAAAACACGCTATTTTGGCTCTTTCTCCCACCATATGACTTGGACAGCTTTATCTCTCTGTATCTCAACATCCAATAATATGTTAATAATCAATACCTTCCTCATAAGGACTGTTCTGAGGATCAACGATAATGTCATAAATGATAGCCCATATACAGCCCCTCATTCATGATCAGGAAATGTCAGCAGATGTTCTGTCATTTGCAACCAGCAAGACTTGGGAATCCATGTTCTGCCACTTGCTAGCTGGTGAATTCTGGACAAGTTGCTAGATTTCTCTGCATCTCAGTTTTCTCCTTTGTAAAAGGAGCGATAAAAATGTATGAGAAGGTAAGTTCTCTGAAAATTCAGATTGTATCTCTCCCCTGAGTGTATCATAGAAGCACTAGATGAATACTGGTTGAAAGAATGACTAATAGAATCACCTTCACCTCACTGGCTGATTGCTAAAATTAGTTACGAGCGTGTAATTCCTGCATACCATGGGCACTCAGCAAGTACTGTCTGAGAGTATTTCCTTTCTGAAGGCCCCTTACAGGGTAGGCGTTCACTGCGGCCAGACAGTCCTAAGAGCCCAGGACTGTCATCCGTGTGTCCTCACCACCCACTCCAATCTTACACTACCAGATGGGCTTTTGAAAGCATACGAGTTCTGACAATTAGGTTCGCGAACTTATTGCAATGATGTTGCTAACATTTTTTTTTTTATATCAGAGGGATTATTCATTATGAATTTGTACCAACTGGACAGACAGTGAACCAAGTTTACTATTTGGAAGTGCTAAAAAGACTGTGAAAAAGTTAAATGACCTGAAATTTTCGCCAACAATTTATGGCTGTTGAGTCACGACAATGCACCAGCTCACACAGCACTGTCTGTGAGGGAGTTTTTAGCCAGTAAACAAATAACTGTATTGGAACACCCTCCCTACTCACCTGATCTGGCCCCCGATGACTTCTTTCTTTACCTGAAAATAAAGGAAATATTGAAAGGAAGACATTTTGATGACATTCAGGACATCAAGGGTAATACGACGACAGCGCTGATGGCCATTCCAGAAAAAGAGTTCCAAAACTGCTTTGAAGGGTGAACTAGGCACTGGCATCGGTGCATAATTTCCCAAGGGGGGTACTTCGAAGGTGACCGCAGTGATATTCAGCAATGAGGTGTGTAGCATTTTTTCTAGGATGAGTCTGTGAACTTAATTGTCTGACCTCGTATATCAGTTTCCTGTTCAGAAATCCTCAATATCTCCCCTGGAAGTGCAGACTCCTGAATAAGACTCTGACCCCAACCTCCTCCTGTATGAATCCTTCCGTCAGTCAGATTAAACTTGCTTAGGCCACCACTTCCTCTAGAAACACACCAACCACACACACACACACACACACACACACACACACACAGACACGTGTGCACCTCACCTCCCCCCGTGGAAATCCTACCCAGCTTTCAGAACCTTACTCAGATGCCGCATCCTCATCTTTAACCACCTTCTTCAGAACTTCCCTATTCTGGGTTATGTATTCATTTCTTTCAGTGTTACTGTTAATTAGGTGCTGTGAGTAGGAACAGGGACTGTCTTTCCACAGAACCAATTTCAGAGCCGAATAAATAGTGGGTTGAATTTGTCAAGTTATTTTCACTCCCGTGTCCATCTGGACCATGTTCTTCTTGAGTCAAGCTGAATGAATACGTCATTCCCTCAATGGTCAATGGTTCTAATAGCAGCCCGCGTCTATTCAGAGAAGCCCTATTGTGCCAATGGCACTGTGGGCTCCTCCTTTAGAATAACACATCTGCATATTAGCAGGGACTTTCAGGATTTTAACCCACAAACGTTAGACAGAACTTCCGCCCATAGCAGGAGACATTGTGGAGCTTCCGAGGCCCCTTGAATCCTGCCACGTGTGGACACAGCCCCTCACTGGGAGTGTCCCCAGTCCTTTGCTGCAGAAGGCTGACCAGAAGGGAGCAACCTCCTGACCAGCCGCCAGCAAGGTTTCATCAGCTGGACTTCCCCCTCCCCCCAAGTCCCTAAGGCCAGGACATGACAAGTTTCCTGTTGGCAAGATGGCTGTGGGGTGAGGACTCATCCTAAGACCTTATTTCTTCATTTTTGTTTCCAGGCCTTTCCCCAGCCAGGGACTTGACTAGAGAGACATAGCTTCATGAAGGTGGGAGATGTACATTTACCCCCAGCACAGAGATTCTCCCCATCAGAACCCCCCAAGCGCTCCTTTAGAAATGCAGATTCCTGGACCCCACCCAGATCTGCTTACCCACTCTTGGAATGGGGTCCAAGAGTCATCTGGTCTCTGGCTTCTGGCTGATTCATGAAGCACCTTGAGCAAAGGTTCAGAGAGCTTGATCCTGTATTGTGTCATAATTGTTGAGCATTGACCTTCCTGGGGTTTCTGTAGTTTCTGCATTTGCTGTCTCTGGAGACTACATTTTTTTTATAAAGTTTCAACTCTAAGTCCCCCCCCCAATATACACTTGTCAAGTACAGGAGTATAACATCCTATACAAGTGTTTAGATGAGAAGCAGAGTCCTATTTGGGGGAACCAGCTGGAGAATGACTTATCCTGGACCAAAAATCATTGACTCACTCAGTGCAGCCCTTACCAGACAGAAACATTTTGCAGCCTTTTCTAGACATGCCCTGCTCTTCTCCATAGATTCTGCTGCCCCTGGAATGTAGAGGAGAAACCATTTCACAGAAATAGCCTCACATAGATTACTCCTTCACATTTTGTCCTAACCACAACTGTGCAATATGGCATCATTATCCTTATTTCATAGGTAAGAAAATAGAGGCACAGACCAGTTAATTAGCATAATGTCCAACATCTCACAGTCTGGAACTATCAGAACCAGATTTGAGCTGTCTTCTTCCCACCACACCAGGCTGTCTGCCCCACCTGTTCACCTGGGAGAATCCCATCACGACCTTGGTCACCTCAGCGGCACCCTGTGTGGAGGCTTAGCAGCCTAGGAGGTATTCACACCTTTCCTTTCTTTCCTGACATGGTGCCCTCTCCACAGGCTGACACAGCCTTTTACTCCTTAAATGAATCTATTTACACGTGTCCACCTCTGCCACCAGACAGAGCCCTTGGATGTCGGGTCCTGTATCCTACACACTGCTTTTCCCCCAAACTGAAAAGAGTGGCTGAACCATGAAGATTGGAATGAATATTGCAGACTTGCCCTCTTGGAGCTGAAAGTGGCAAACATCATCAGCGTCTGCTCCCTCCTCTTTCAGGTTCTTTGCTAGTTTCACCACCCTGTGCCAAGAAAAGGCAGAGCCCCAGGTCTCCCAGCTCAATCTCTGTTCAAATCCCACAGTCTTAAGATCTTGGACTTGAGGCTATTTGATGGGCAGTTCTGCTCAAGCTGCCTCTGTTGGTACATGTTTTTTTCCACATTTTTCTTTTTAAAAACATCAATAAATTATTTAAAACATCAATAAATGACTTTAATACAGATTACATTATTAGAATCAAGTTCTTCCTCATTATGGAGTTGAACTATTCTCCACATTTACTGTATAAAGTAACATGGGCCATAAAAGCATGGTATTAGAGGTCCAGTAATTGAATCCAAAGTTGGTTCAGAATTACAAAACACGTACCTGAATGACCATCAGAGCCTCAAACTCAGGCATGGAAGGAAAGACGAAGGCTGGAGGTTATGACAATTTCTCTTCCAATGACTGATGTTGGTAGGAAGAGAGGAGAGAGGAAGGGAGGTTGACAAGCTCAGAAGACAGTCTGGGTGTCACCTGACATTTCCAGAAGCTGTCAACATCAAGAGAGCACACAGGCTTCATTAATTCCAGCAAAGGGCAGCTCGAATGGCTGGCAGCTCCTCTCACTTCTCAGCTCCCCTGTGTGTCTTGACACTTTCCAGTTTCATTACCATTAACAGCACTGCGAATTGCACCATCAGCAAAATACCCAGAAAGTTAATAAACAGCTGCTCCACAAGCAAACGCCGGTAGAAGACTCATCTTTCTGTGTCCTAATGAAAGTGCAACTCCCTGGCATTTCTACAAGCTTCTGGGAGGTAAATTTATCCTGATGCCCGGCTAAGGGCTCAGGTACTGGGCCATCTCTCTAGGCTCGCTGGGAGCTCATTAAGTGTGGAGCCCGAGGACCTGAGTTCTAGCCCAGGCTCTTATGCCTACTAGCTATGCGACCTTGTAAAACTCGCTTACCCTCTCTGGGTCTCGATTTCCTCATCTGTAAAATGGGAACAATCATAACATCTCTTTCACATGTTGTTATAATGATCAAATGAGATAATTTATGTAACGTAATTAGTAAAGTGATGGCACAAAATAATGACTCAAAAAGAAGGTGACTATTGTCATTCCTATCTGCCACATGTTCATTATTATATTGATTCAGCCCATGTAACAGGGTATTGTGAGGTTCCAATTAGTACCCTGAAAACACTAAAAATACAGATATGAAAAACTATCATTATTATTATTTTTGAGCTAGTGTTTCCCATTCCCTGGCGTCTAAGAGACCCTCCTTCTCACACACTCCCCTCCATCTGTCTGTTCCCTCTGCCTTTCAATTCCATCTTTGCTGTGATCCCTCCCTTTGGTTCTATGCCCAATCCTGGAAGCCACCAATGCCCTCTGGATGCCCCTTTCCATAGCAATGTTCTCCTCAATACTGGAGGATGGAACATTTGATAAAATGATCCATAAACCAGCTGTGTCCTGATTGCTGCTGGGTCCAGATGGGATCAAACAATCAGTGTGACCATGTGGTCCACTTAGGGGAGCGCAGGCCACTTGGAGGCCAGGGGAGCAAGCAGGAGCACGTAGTGGGCTCACACCTCCCCCTAACCAAGGCAAAGGGGCAGGGATTCAACAGCCCAGGGGCAGAACAAAATTTGGCTGAGTCTGTATAAAACTGTATAAAGTAAACCACTGTATAAAAACCCACAGGCCCTCTGGAAACTCACTGTCCTCATTTAGCCAGCAATTTGGATATGGTTCCTACTGTCAGAGGCATCTTTGGTGGGAACTGAGTTAGTGTGAGATTGATTTTTAGAGCCTGACTTTCTGCTGATAGATAGTGTGATGAAATGAAAGATATAAATTGTCACCCTTTTGCAATCAAAGATGCTGTTGCCGCTGCAGTTACTCTCTGGCTGAAGGAAGAGGACAAAGAGAGCAGAACCTGACTGCTGTATGATGAGATACCTGTGGTAGGTTCCAATTTGTTTTGCTAGCATTCCAGGGGACCCTTCAGATAAGTGGCCAGCAGCAGCTTTATTGGTTAATGTAACAGTCAAAAGCAATGGCTCTGGAGTAACCTGAGCTCACCTCTGGCACTTCCTAGCAGCATGACCTTAGGCAAGTTACGCGACCATGTTAAACATCAATTTCCTTGCTAGCAAAACGAATATAATAACTATTTTATCAGATTGTTGGTTTAAGAAATAAATGCACGGCTATCTATGGGCATCAAATATTCCAGCTAATAAGCCAACTTCAATAGCCATGATTAAGTTGCACCATGCATAGGTGACTGCATGGTGCCAAAATAGGAAGAAAGGACAGTGGGGTTGAGTAGGGAACCAACAGCCAGGTGTTTAGTGAGCCCGTGTTCCACATTCAACGTTAGCTGCTTCATGTAATGTCTGAGTTGTAACCTTGTAATAGGAACCACTGGGCCTCCAGTGAGTGTGATGGTCACCCCAGCACCCCAGCACCCCAGCACCCAGCACCCCATCACCCTAGCACCCCAGCACCCCAGCACCCCAGCACCCAGCACCCCAGCACCCCAGCACCCCAGCACCCCAGCACCCAGCATCCCATCACCCCAGCACCCCAGCACCCCATCACCCCATCACCCCAGCACCCCATCACCCCAGCACCCCAGCACCCCAGCACCCCAGCACCCAGCACCCCAGCACCCCAGCACCCCATCACCCAGCACCCCAGCACCCCAGCACCCCAGCACCCCAGCACCCAGCATTCCATCACCCCAGCACCCCAGCACCCCATCACCCCATCACCCCAGCACCCCATCACCCCAGCACCCCAGCACCCCAGCACCCCAGCACCCAGCACCCCAGCACCCCAGCACCCCAGCACCCCAGCGTGGTCTTCTAGTTGAATACACTTGCCTTATAAAATCATATTTCCTTAAACTATGCAAAATGTTTTTAAAAAAATACTGTTTCAAATTTATGCTATTTATTTCCAAAACTAAATCAAGGCAGTTAGCCTAATCAAATACAATTAAAGAAAGCTATCCTGGTATGAGACACATAGTTTAAAGAATTACTTGGGATAATATAAACATATAAGTGCTTTTGATACAAATCGTACCGATTTTCAATTTTTGTCTTTGGTGATATAAACTAACCAAATTTCTATTTACAGGCATGCAAAGAGCCCTCCTTTCTAATTTGTTTGGAATCTTTCTTGTTTACCTTTGTGCTTGTTCACACTGCAGTGCCAGTGTCCTAACTCCGCCAGAGTTTCATCAGCTTCCTGGGGCTGGCTTTCTTTTATCTAATTAAAGAGTCAGTGTTGCCAGTTCCTCTCTATCTTCCATTGCTTTGGATTTGCTTGGTCATAAACACCATAATGACAACTATCTCACAAGTGACGGTTGTCTTCTCTAGGCTCCACTCTGTCGGCCTCCTCAATTTTTTTTTTGAAATGAAGTAAGTATATTAATTGAAAAATATATGTTCTGATATTTTCTGCCTTTCAACACTCTGAGAAATCAAAGTGGGTTTTTCCAGTTTTTAAATTTTGTTTTCTTCCAGATACACAAGCAGAAGGAAGATCACAGCCTATAATTAGAATGTATGTGCTGTCCTCTCCTGCTGTGGTGCTTGGTCAACAGGGTGGGAAGTGGGACAGAAGAGCCAGGACTGGGCTGTGATCACTACTGTTGCATCTGCTATAGGGGGGCCCAGCACCTCCACAACCCAGGCACAGACCTCAGAGGTGGGGCATCAGGTGAGCCGCAGTGACCTGTGGGGTGGGAGAAGACCCCAATTAGGAGCAAAGTGCCTCCCCTCACCCCCGCCCTCAAGGGGACATAGGAACCCTGGGCTGGCTAGCTATAAAACCCATCTGGATATTAGTGTCAGAGAATTACAGGACTTCCTCTTGACAGCTGTGCATCTGTCCCTGCCCCACATCCCACACCACCCCTCAGCCAGTGTCTGAGATGCCACTTCCAGAATCAAGCTTGTTAAACCAGGAGGTTAGATTTTTGTGAACCTGCTTAATTTAGTATTTAATTGCATGCAGATTCAAATTATATCCATTGGTTTTCATAATGGATGTTTCCCTTCTCATTCAGAGAGGAGAAAATAGCCCAGGCCCCCAGGGAAGCCCAGAAGGAGGGGTGCTGCCTCGTATTCATTCAGAGATTGGAAATGTCATAAAATCAGAGATTTAGCAGTCATTTGGTCCAGGCCACTAGTACCTTCAACCCGTACTGTTCTTAATCTATTCTGGACCAATCAATCATCCTTCTCCACTTAGAGCCATTGAGGACTGTCCCTTCCCTAATAAAATGCACCAGTGAGAATCAATATTTGACACTTAGGAATTTCTTATGGAATATAACCTAAATCTCTCACTATGAAAGATGATTATTCTTGCATTTCAGCAGGAGGGAGTTGGCCCCAACTGTTATTTGTTACTGAAGATTTGAAAGTGTGGGCTGCACTCCTATGTGAAAACCCCAGCATTAAATAAAGGGAAAAAATTCCAATAGCCATCACTGCTATAAAAGGCCTTTGTCTTGTCTGAAGAATATCTTTCTAAAATCTCCTCTCCCACCTCAATTCCTCCCTCAATGTCTAGGTGGGAGGGGAATAAGAAGATCATTGTAGGGAAGGGAAACCCAGGCCCAGAAATAACATAATGTATTTTGCTGGTGCAGATATTAGCAAAATCTCATTTTAGCACAAAGCCCTCCTTTTAGACCAACTTAAAGGTAAAAGAAGGCAGCCGCACAGGTATAGATGTGTACCTATTTAAAGGGATTAAGAAATAAGAAAACAAGTCAATCCTAAACAATTGAGTGAAAAACTCAATGGTTAAGCTTTGTGTAAAGATGATGCTGTCATGGGAGTTTAAGCAATAAAACCTTCTCGGAACAGGTGAGCTACAGGAGGTTGCATACGGGGTAGGAGAGAGGTGGTCCAGGCCTGAAACAGAGGCAGATGGCCAGCCCCATCTCCTTGGGCACTGGAAGGAAGATGGGGTGATGCAGACATCTTACATTGCCCTGAAGAGTAGCCATTCTCATGGAGGCAGCTCACAAGGCAAGCACACTCTCTGTCCAATCTTCAATCTTTGGACCATGGGCCACAAAGTTTACACTGAGAGAAAAGTGAACCAACAAATGGAAAGGCAGTCCCAGGAGGAAGGATTCAGCAAGGAAGATTAAAAAGCAGGAGCAACACATTCTCAATGACACCTAAGGGCTCAGGCTCCTGAATCTTGGACCCAAGGATTTTTTTTTTTTTTTTTTTAGCGGGGGATGGGGGGGTGTACCTCCTCCTGAGAGCAGGAGGGGTCAGGGCTCTTGCCAGAGCGTTTGCTTCATTAGGGGCCTTTCCCCACATCTCAACGTGACATGCTTTCCTCTTTTCTCCTCTCTCCAGTGCTGTTTTTCTCCCGCTACGTTCAGCTCTCTCCTTTCAGACTACATTCCAAGCCCACAACTTGGAGTGGTGCCAGAGAAGCATGTGGGCCTCCACACTGGCTTGTCTGCAGAGTCGCCTTTACATTTGTTTCTTTTCCTCCCTTCTTCTCCTTCTCCTCTTCTCCAACACCCTCCTCCTTATTTTCCTTCTCTTTGTCCTTCTTCTTCACCTCCCCTACTCTCTGTGAAGATTGCAACCCTCTTTTTGCTTTGTCCTCCCTTCTCCTTGAAATTCCACTGATATGCCACTAAATTGTATCCACTCATGATTAAAGCCCACTTCAAATCCCAGGCCCTCTCAAGTTTTTAGTTTACTTCCTCCTCTGTCCTCTGAACCCCTGCACAAGCGATGTCTTTTTTGATAGCAGAGTGTTAGAAGTTTCAGTGCTTGTGCCCAACCTGAGTGTAAGCTCATTAAGGACAAGGTCAGTGTTCTCCGGTCTCACTCCTGAGCATCTGGTGCACTGGGAAGCATGATGTAAGGACCAAATCCTCTGGAACAGAATTGTCCTTCATGGGTTTCAGGAGCTTTCTCTGCTGGACAGTTCCCTGCCTCTCTTGCCAACTTTGTCATTGGGCATAATCCCTTAGAAGTGCATAGTCATTGCAAATCTTTACTTGAAGAGGAGAGATAAAGCAGAAGACAAGCAGAACACTGAAATGAAAGTCTCGCAGGTCTCTGGAATTTCAGGGGACCAATTTAAGTCACTTTTTCACTAGACTTTTCTTCTTATCTATCTATAGTCTCTCCCAACCAAAAAAGATAAAAGATCAAATATGATAGAATGATGAAAAGAAGATCTTTTTTCCCTAAAGGCTTCTAGGAACCAAAATGCCAGGACTGGTAAAATCTATTAGATATCATTTAGTCCAAAATCCACAGTTTATAGATGGTGAAGCTGAGGCCCAATGTGGCTAAAAGACTCACGCAGGATCCCTCAGTGTAGTCAGCGTCAGTACTCAAGCAGCACACACTGGTCTCTGTTCTAAAATGCTCTCTTGCTGCACCCTTCGGTAGGGACACATTGCCACCTGGGGGTTTCCCTGTCTAGCTTCGCCCTGTCCTCCACACTTTCCTGTCCCAGCTCATGGTCACTTAATAAGCACGAGATATCTTCATCTTTGCTAAGTATGTTACTGAGAGCAAACAGCTTCCAGTGGCCCTTTCATGGTAAGCTTGAGTTCTAAGGAGGGCAGATATTTAACCACAGAAATAAATCCTTGTGCTGATTCTGGCCCTTGGCAGCTTTCCGGCAGGGGAATTTCCTCATAATCCACTTAATTATGGCACAGATTTTATATATATATATATATATCTATATATACAGATATATAGATGTAGATACACACACACACACACACACACAGACACACACATATGTATACATATATAGTATTGTACATTGTGCAGTGGTACTGCGGTGCCCACTGCCTCCTTCTCCAGTCAGCTGAGGTGGAGATTGCCGGTTCTAATTCAATGAGCACTAAAGCACTAGGGAAGGTCCCTTTGGCAAGAAGCCCTCTGAAATCATAAGAATGTACTAAGCTGCCTCCAAGGGCAGCTGAGGGGCTGCAAGCTGTACTTACCTCAGCGGGAAGACACCAGTGGGGTGGAGGCAACTATGGCCTTGCCTCCTCACCCAGCCTGGGCTCACCATTTTGATAATCACTACGGCGCCATGCTTTAACTCCCGTTCTGTTCCCCCAGGAGCCTCTGCACAGAACCCCTCCTGGTGGGGAGGATTCCCCTTCAGCAAGAGGAACAACTCACTGGGGAGTCCAGAGAACAGTCAAAACTAGTTCCAAAGCTCAATCCGCAAGGGAAGATGGAGCCACCAAATCCCAAGCCCAGACTTGCACTGCTCTCGCCTCTCTGCCTCCTCACTCTACAGTTCTTTGTACTAAACCCTATTAACAGCCAACCACCAGGCCTGAACCAGGAGCAAGTCAAGCTTCACACAAGACAAAGGGGTGTTGCCCTTAGCTGGTGTTGAGAGTGAGAGAGGAGAAGGGAGAAATAGCAGCAGTGGCATAGACTCCTAGACAGGTCAGTAGCCATCGTTTTCAAATGCTCCAGCAGGCTAAGGAAGTTAGGGCAGGAATGGAGGGCAAGGCTTCCCTCATACCTTGGTCAAATCTTCTGAGGTTACATGATTCAAAGTAGGATTTCACTGAAACCTCAAGGGTGAGGAGGGGAGTCGAACAGAACAGGAAATGCAGTAAATCTAGAGGTAGGTCATTAGGTTCAAACCCCAGCTCCTTCACTTATTAACGCCATGACTTAGCATAGGTTGCTTAACCTCTCTGAGCCTCAGTTGCCACATCTGTAAAATAAGGGCAAACCACATAGAGCTCTTATAAGCATTAAAATGAAGTAGCCTACTTCATACTGTTCAGGACAGTGGCTGGCTCCAAGTAGGCACTCAACAAACTTTAGTCGCCTCTTTCCTTTCAGCTGAGGAGGCTTCTGCCCTGTGGTTTTTTTCCCAGCTGGCAAGCAGAACTCCATGCTTCTGCAACTGGCTACAAATTGGCCCCCAAGGAGCACTTTCCAGCTGACTTCCCTGACCCAAGCTAACGGAGCCAAGCTGAGGCCAAGTTGTCAGCATTTCAACATCCTCATGCCCAGAAATCCCACCCTCTCTGAGGCTCAGGAGGGGGCTCCAAGCCAGGGCCCAAGTCACATCTTATGTCTGGTTCTCTAAGATTTTTCTTGCACAGGCATGGAAGGAACTCAAAGGCCAGAGGACATGGGGCCTGGACAATCTGTCCTCCTTTCTGGTTCCCTCTCTCCTCATCCTCAACATGAAGCCAAACACAGAACACAGAACTGAGTGGGCTTCTCCAGGGGCTCCAGGTCTCTTGCAGTGTGCATGGGATGTCCTTACGTGACAATCAGAGCTCTCCATAATGCTGTCCTGGCCCTCAGTTTTCATCAACACCTGCCCTCAGCTGCCTCACACACATAAACACTCTGGACCCCCGATATGACAGATCACACATTCTACACTCTCCCATATCTGTGTCTTTGTCCAGCCTGTGCCCTCAGCCTGGAGTGCCCTTCCTTGCTTCTATACCCCCTGAAATTCTCAATTTACAAGTCCCTCTCTTTTCTCTGATCCTCAAATTGGCAATGAAATCACCATCCTGAACACACCAATATTACTGTATACACTGCAAATATAATACTCATTGATTTTAATGCTTTACTCATCTGAAAATATTTTCTGAAACTTACTGTGAGCTAGATACAATTCTAGTTGTGCACAAACCACTGGCAGCTGGCATCCTTATTCAGCTCTACACCCTCACCTCTCAGCACAAGGCCCATCAGATAGGTGTTCAGTAAATGGATAGAATACGTTTTACTCCAGTCAGTTCAGTCTGGGCCATTCATATGTTTGGCACAGTTTCTTTTTATCTTTAGTGGGGCTCAGGGCTACCAGTCCTGCCCTGACACCCAACTTGTGAAAACCATACTCGGGAAGCCTTACGGAGAGAACTCAGGGTGATAGAAGGTTGGAACCTCCTCACAGAATGATGTTTTCATCAGAGCAGGCTTCCCGAGAAGGCATTTCCATGAAACTTGGAAGTGATTGGACCTTGATAATGGCGTAAGTACGTTCTTACTGCCGAAGGGTCAGACCCAACATAGATGGCACTGCTCAGTTTAGGTGTCTTTGTCCCTCCCCACCAAAGCAAATGCCTCAATGTGTCCAAGCAGTAGGACATGCGGTCCTACACAGTTAAGGAAAAAGCACTGAGCTGGGAGTCCCATCCACCCCATCCTGTTGTGCAGGTTCCTCACTTATCGGACGAGGGGCCTACTTGGTGCTTCCAAGCCTTTCCTCTCAATTATTCCAGACCTTTCTTCTTTCATGAGTTCTGCCTGGGGTTGCAGAGAATTATTTGTTAGACTATCTTTATTGTTTTATCTCCCATTTTTTAAAACAAGTTGATGGATATTCTAACTGCCCATTAGAGCTGCTGACTGGTATGAGATAACCACACCAAGCTGCTATAATTCAAGCCAAAATTAGAGCCTTTGACATTTCAGTTAGACGTTGCAGCCTTAACATGGATCTAAGCACAATTTTTGTTAAATTTTTTGAAATATTGGCAAGAGATTCCAGAATTCCCATTGCTATAAAAGGCCCAAAGAGGTCTGAACTCCCTGGGCTGAAGGGTTTGTCTGGAATCTTGGTCCCTTAGCTCAGAATGTCCTCAGCTGCAGCAGGTAGTGCTGGGGAGGCAGAGAGACAGGAAAGAGGAGGGCAGGGAAGAGACTGAGGTGTGGAGCCTGAATTCCTCGTTATGTTCTCCCAGATAAGGACTTATTACAAGGAGAGTGAAAGAACCTTGCCTTGGCTTGTGACACTGTCATTTCGGCTTTTCTTATGAGTTCTTGAGGGAGGGCCCTGCTTGTGACTCACAGCCCTTGCTCCCCAAAGGTTACTGGAGCAGAGGAGCAACCTTCCCTACTTCTCTTTCCTTTCCTTTCTCCAAGCCTCTCCTTCTCAGGTGCTTCTCCAAGCAAAGTAAGCTCAGAGTCCCGGAACCTCGGAGCTGGGAGAATGTCAAAGGAGTATGTATGGGCCTCTCTGCTAAGTTTAGAGATGGGAAACCTGAGGCCCAGAAAGGTCAGGTCCCTTGTCCAGGCCACACACCTCCCCTGGACATGAAGTCAAAGCCAGAGTCGGGATCTCCAGCTATGGAAAGAGCTCTGGGCAGCACACGACCACTGCAAGGGTGGCCTGGACTCAACACTGGGCCTGACTTTCCAGGGCTTAATGCTGTAGATCTGGAAGAAGCCACCAGATGGCAAGTGGCAGACAAGTACACGCAGAACCAGTACCCCTGTCGCCAGACTCATCTCCACTCCCCTAAGTCTCCTGTATGAGCACATTGACACAACCTCCAAACTACAGGCTACAGATATGGCAGTCCCATTGTTCTCCTATTCAACAGAAAGGCACTGCCTACCGACACCATACACAGCACTCTGCCACGTCCAGAGACACAAAGTCAAGGGCCCCAGGTCTGGTGGGGACAGACATACACCTAGCCCTGTGCAGTGGCGGGGGATGAGTGCAGGTATTCTGCAGGCACATGCACACAGCGTTTGGTGGCTGGAGTGGAAGGGGAGGGAAGGTGTGGGAAAAGCTCAGGGAGGGGACATCGCAGCCAAGTCTTGGAGGATGACTAGGAGATAACCAGAAGCAGAAGGAGAGAGGGCATCCCAAGTGGAAGAAAGGCACGGGAATGAGAAGCTGCACGGTTTGGGAGGTGTCTCCCAGCAGCTCTCCTTTGCTGGAAGACCTGTCTAAGGAGGCCATGAGTGACAGGAGATCACGGAGCTGGGCCGCGTGGGCCTCACAAACTTCCCTTCAGAACAGGTTGTCTTTAGGCAATGAGGAGTTATTGAAGGCTTTTACGCAGGAAGTGACTACGTTCAGATCTGTATTTTAGCTAAATTACTTTGGTAATAAAAGGAGGATGAGTTGTTGATTGATTAGGCCTGCAAGGCCTAGACATCAGAATGCAACGGGGCAGTAAACACCAGGGAAAGATCGAAACTTCTGTCTGTCCGCTCAATGTCCCTGGGCTTTGGCCCCGTGAAATGCCGGTGGCAGCAGGTAACTGCATGCCAGCTGAAGGGAAAGCAAGCTCCTCACCCACTCAGATTACCCAGGTAGAGCTGCTGCAGAGCCCCACTGGAGGGCTGGCCCTGGGATCCTGCAGGAATCCACACGCAGTTCCTCTGCCTACACACATCTGTGTGCTTGGATGGGTAAATGGGCACCAGCTCCACTCCCAGCCCTCCCCACCCTCCAAGTGGGGCAGGACCTGTGCTCACTCCCCTTAAGTTCACAGACAGGACATATCTGGGGGCCAAGAGCCCTCAGGATCCCTCACAGTTAGACAAAGTATGCCTTGGGGGCCTTTGTCCAAATAGGCAAAGCTCAGGCTTTCCTGCAGAGTCTAACAACTCTATCCCCCTACAAACTTACTCTGTTTACAAAAGTGAAGATTCTGAGCTGAAAATCTAGATGGGTCTGTGAGTTAACAAAGACAGACCTACCCAACAAAAAGCTGAGGAGGGAAGAAAGCAGGGACAGACTGTGAGGAGTCCAGCTCCATCCCTATCAAGCAATCTACCTGTTCCTTCGTATCCATGCATCCATGGAGAGAGGTCAGAAAGACCACAGACCCAGTGTTAACAGTGCTTATCTCTCAATGAAGGAATTCAGTGATTTTTATTTTCTTTTTTGTACTTTGCATTTTATTTTATAATCATTTGGAAAATAAATGATTTATATAGAAAATGACACTATGCTCTTCCCAAATAGCGCTTTAAGTATTATTTTAACTCTTTGTGCCCAGGAAATGTTTTCCCAGGTCTAGGCATGAGGCTTTCTGCTGGAATGAAAGCCTTCTACCCCACTCCTCACTGAGGGCAAGGCCCCCACCAGACAGAAGACACCCAGAGAAGTGGGAGTTCTCCTCCCACTTAGCTGCACTTGTAGCCTACCCACAATTCCCAGCTTCCTTCTTTCCCATAGCCAGAACCGTGACGTTCTAAGCCTCAATATGTCCCCCATATGGCATGTCCAGGTCTTCCCTACAGCCTGCCAAGCTAGCCAGAGCTTAGCCAGAGGAGGTGGGTCTTCAGCTTCCCTGCACTCTCTGTTCTGTGGAATTGGAGAGGTAGGCTGTGAGACGCAGTATGCTCCCAGTTCTGCAGCCCTGGTTAGTCATAGGGCTTCCTGAGGGAGGGGGTGGGGTGAGAGGGCCCCCACGTTCTTTGTGCTAACTTCCATGAAAAAAGCCTCCTAGTCCCTGAGACAAAGAGGTTGCAGGTTCATTCTTGACCTTCTGGCTGATCTCAGAATGGTGCTTCTTATGGGGCCCTCCTCATATACCAGGTGTCTACCTGCTCAGTCATGGTGGGGAGAAAATTCAGAGGATGAATTTTTTTTTAAATGCGACTTTAAATAGAATAAAATATTTAAAAATTCCAGCCCAATACCTGTCACATAATTGCTGAGTTAACAGAAACTGTTACTGCATTTACTACTATTACTATTATTGCTGTTGTTGTTGTTATTATTATTATTATTATTTAGTCATTAGTGACTAGTGTGAACCAGGATCCAAACACAGGTATTCTGATAGCCAACACCTTGTGTTTACATTTTATAATCATGTTAATTCTTAACATCTTTCCATTAGCTATAGAGAGACTTAATGCACCAGGACAGAGGCCAGGGATATTTTGTTTGAGGCCAAGAATTAGGAAGGTTTATTGCAAGCAGAAGAAAGTGTTTAGAGCTGGGTAGGAAAACTTTTTCCATTAAGGGCCAGGTAGTAGGTATTTTGGCTTTGTGCATTGTACAGGCTGTTAACCTCTGTAGCAGCTACTCAACATTGCAGTCATGACTCAGGACAGCCCTAGGAAGTATGTAAATGAATGAGCATGGTTGTGTTCCAATAAAACTTTATTCACAAAGATAGGCAACAGCTGGACATGGCCAATGGACTGGTTTGTCTGGCCCAGAGGGCTGCACTGTGAGAAGAGACACAAAACAGACCCAGAGGAGCCTCTAGTTCTATAGCCATGTGTCCTGAAGCCCTGAGCGGGGCACAGAGTCCTATGACCTGCTCCTACTGGCCTCACTGTGCTCTTCCTGGGGCACTTAGAGCAAGTCCCAGCCTGCACACCCCTTCGTATGGTGAATTTCCTTCCCTATTCCCCACTCCGTCTCATCTATCCAGCTCTTATTTATCCTCCAGTTCCAGCCTGGACACTTAAATATCACGTCTTTCAAAAAACCTTTCTGACCCCATGCTTGAGTAAAGAGCCCTGGCCGGTGGTTCCCCATCACAACCCCCATCAGACTGTCAGTCTCCTCCATCAGGCTGTCACAAACTCTGTGTGTAGGTGTTGAGAAGACGTGACATCATAGGGTGGTCATTTTGCTCAGAGTTAACCAGGTAGAGCTTCCACAAGAGGTTAGTTTTAAGTTAGAAGTCAGTGAAGAGGAACTTGGCAGGGTACGAGGAAGAAGCAGCCAGCTTCTGGGGTCTCAGGGCCAGGACTGGGGTGTAGGTCAGCCCTGAGCCCCAGCTGGTGGCATCTGCTAGTCTCAGTTCTATGGGCACCCCTCCAAACGGAGGTGTCTCCAACAGGCTGTTAACCTGGGTAATGAAAAGCAGAACTTTATGAGCACCAGAAATTGGCTAAACTCATTAATTTTATTCATAATAGAAAATTAATGCTTGGGATGAGTGAGCCAGTAGTAATAAGGACCTTTGGTTTCAAATATGAAGGGGAAAGCATGGAGTCATTTCCTGATGTGGAGGGCTATTTTCCCCCTTTATTACATTGCAGCAGAAGTAAATTTTAACTGTGTTCTTTTTGCGGAGGAATATTGTGCTTTTCAGTTCCAAGAATTTCATTTTTATCTGAAGGAAGAAAGAGGCGATCAGATAGCCCTAGTTCTGCTTTGCTCCTCTCCTGCCATTCTGTACCCTTCCATGTGTCATTAGGATGAAAGAACATATTGGTGCCTTGGTCCTGCCTCCAGTGATTAGGGAGCTGTGGTCAAGGCTTCCATGGCATTTGTGCAGCCCAAAGGGAGTCAGCTTTTCCTCATCTTGTCTTAATCCATCAGAGCATCTGATTCTAGAAGCAGAACCTTAGAGAGTGGAGCAAGGTGGTGGGGGGAGGCACAGAAATGGAGCATAGAAGAAAGGAAGAAGAGCAGGAAGTAAAGAGGAGGAAGGAAGGGAGGGAGGGAGAAGGGGAAGTAGAAATAAGTAGCATGTACTGAGAGCTAAGCACACTAGGACCTTCACCTATTTAATCTCATCAAGTTTTTATGACAATCCTTGGAGACTTAGAATGATTTGCCCTGCTTTGGAGATGAAGAAACTGGGTCTCAGAGAAGGTAAGCAAAGTCAGAGAGCGTGTGACTCAAACCCAGGCCTGCGTGATTGCTCCCCGTGCCGGCCTCTGCCGGTCCTGCCCTCCATGCTCACTCCGCCACAGCCCTCACTGCAGCTCCACTGCACTCCAGCACCCAGGCTCTGTCTCGAAACAAGGGTGCAGTGATGAGCAGCAAAGGCACAGCTTGTAGCATGGGCTATATAATCAAAAGGAGGAAAGGATCTCCAAAGAGGATCAAGTTCAGATTCATAAGAGCTTCTTATAGTCTACACCAATGTGACCGGGTCCCTCTGAGGGTCTGGGAGGCCCTTGAGGCCTCTGCCATCAGGCCCCCTGTGGTCAATCACACACCCACCTGCACTGCTTTACGCTTTTCACACAGTCGCACAGACTCTGAAAGCAACAACTGCTTGGCGTGCCTGAAAACACTTCCGGTGGTGACTCCAAGCCACAGTGAGTCTTGTCCAGGGGCACATAAAATGGCCAATAATGATTGCCTTTGGGGGAAGGAAAACATGCTTTAGGAGGAATTGCTTCAGGATGGCTGACTCTCTTCTTACCTTCCAGCATGGACTCATGGTGAATTTTGGTCAGGGTATGGACCCACTGGTACGGTGTGGATTAGGTTAAGACCGTGGGCTTCGTCAGTGTCGGGCAGACCAGACTCACATCCATCAACCCTCAACCCTGAGGTGTGAGACAGACACACCTCAACCCTCACTGTCAAGACCCTGAACGCTTTGAGCTTCAGGCTCTGTGCCCATAGATGTAATAGTAACTACACAGTTATTGTGAGCATTAAAGTGATACAGCATGTGAGGAGTGCAGCTCGTATGAGCCCAGGACCTGTGAGCAGCTAGGGCCCTGCTATTATGCGAGACACATGAGAGGTTGATTGTTTTTGGGGACACTGAATTCTCAACATGCATTCTTCCCCTAAAACCATCCTAGTTCACCTATCATCAAAACATTACTGAAATATGGCTCATTTTCCCAAATTCCAAGAAATTAGGGTCTATAGAAATTCTATTGTTAGACATAGGCATATGCAATGTTTTCTGTTGCAACTTCTCTCACTATATACCCCAACCTCCCCTCCAGCCCCAGCAGATCCAGCATGTCCCAGCTGACAGCAAAGTTGAAAACAGAGGAGCCTCACTGGACACTTATGGTCTCCAACAAGTGTCCCCTTCCAAGAGCCACTAGATCACGCTCCAGGCATGTGGAAAAGCTTTGTGCCTGCCTTGTCTGATGTAATATTTAGGTTCTTCATTCTTGCTCTCTTAGACCATTTCTCTTTTGTAAATCAATCAGTGTAGTGCTTGAATCGAGAAGGAATGATGCTCTGGAGAAACACACTGTCCCCAATATTCCCCAATAAAATTTTAAAAAAAAAAGAAGGAATGATGCTCGATTCTCCTTGTAAGCTACCTGGAGTTTAAGACTTTGGTTGACAACTTCCTGTTGTGAAATTGTTCTAACAACATGAATGCTTTCAACATAGACTCTCCCTGGTGTGAACTGGCCTGAAAGATTTTACACCATTCTTTGGCAAGGAAAATGACCAGCTCTTCTGTGAAAGAGAGCAAGTGGAGCTCATTCACAACATCCCTTCCAGGGGAGGCTCACTGTTACCAGGCGGGGTGTTAGGCAGCTTAACACAGTCAGCAAAGATCTGTGAGAAAAAATTCTGAAATGCATCGCTTCAATTGTTGACAATCGCGGACAGTGTTGATTCCTAACTCGCGCCCAGGGCCACCGATGAATGCTCTTGTAAATAGCATTGAAAATCATCTTCATCTAGACCTCTTGAGTTAACTCTTGTAGGAATCGTTAAGGTCATGACTGTGCCAATCTCTCGACTTCATTCTGATGAATTTTAAATGCATTCACCCTCCAAGTAGCTCCTCTGATCCTAGAATAAGTTCTCTGTGATCTGAAATCTATTCTCAAAGTGAAAATGTAAATCTTCAAATGCCTTCAGCCCACTATTAATAATTCTGATTACTCTCGGAATTTTGAGTGTGTACGTTAATTGGAGTTGATTGACCCTTGTTTTAAAATGTACCCTGGATTTGTTATAATCAGGCATGGTAAGGCCGACATAGCAGGAGATGATTGCCATTGAAAAGACAGTTTGTTACTCACCGTCCATATAAGGAGCGCACATGCCACCTCATACAGGGCCACACAGGGCAGCACCAGTATCCCTCAGGAGTCAGAAGAGCAAGAGGAAAGCATGAACAGAAGAATTTACTGTGGTTCTTGCCAGAAGCAATAGGTGAAGCGGGATAAGCAGCTGAGCAGGAGGAGGGTTGGATAGTTTGAAAATTCAGGCAGGCTCTGAGCTATAGAGGTGGTCTCTAGTTGTCAAATACCTGACTCTGGGGTGATTTGGGGCAGCGGGAGAGTGTCCCAGACTGCTAGACCCTGATAAAAAGAGACAAGTGGAGGTATGAGCTCTGGATTTGTTGGTTTGCATATCAAAAATGTGCTCATAGGTAAGTTGTTTGCTATCTAGGAATTAGCTAACTCTGGAAAGAACAGGGTCCACGAGGTTCCAAGATGTCAAAGCATCATAAATATAGAAAATAAGTAACATGATTAGTACAGTCCTTTGCAATGGCTTGTTATCTTTAGGTCATATTTGCTTTTCAATTACAAAATATTTTATTAGTGGTATTATTAATATTATCATTGCTATACACTTTCTGTCTATAGGCTTCTTTTGGGTCATTACCAATATAATGCTTAATTTGGTCAAGATGAAGCATTAAATTATTCTCTACATAAGTCTTGCAAGGTGACCCTGCATCTTCTCATCCAGGGATTCTCAAGTGTGCAAAATTGAGGTAAAAGTGTGCAATTCTGTCATGTAAGAAGCTCTGCCCTCAGTGAGCTGTTGGTTCTATTTGGAAAAGCGATGTCTCTGTATTACCTGATGCGGCTCATAAGAAACATACTTTCAACAAATCCATAGTTGATTTAGTGCCTTGGATCAAAGAAAGGAGAAAGAGAGCAAGGAGATGTGAGAAATAGCCTTATGACAAGCTTGGGTGCCACAGACCAAGAAAAGCCAGCCCACCTCTCTTTGGGCCCTTTATTTTCTTTGCTCTGAGGGTTGGACGGTTGGGAGGGAACTTCCTAGGTGTCTGAATCCCAGGAACCTGGCTGACCTGGGGCACACCACTCGCATACCCCAAAGCAGTGCTTTTGACCCTAGGATAACATTTTACCTCACAAACGGATAATCCTATACACATTTATTAAATTTTTATTATTTCACAAAATAATACTCAACTTTGTATGTTTTTTTTTTGTTTTATAATGCTGCCTATAACCTACCAAATTGATTTCACAACCTATAATATATTTTAAACTGTAGTTTAAAAATTCCGTTCTAAAGAAGTACAAAGCCTTCCAGAAGACTCAACTACAAGCCACAGCCAATATCTTACTGGCAGTTAATTTTAATTAAATATCTTTACTGTTTATATTAAAATGATACGTTTTGAGTGTAAAAATTCAAACAACATGAAATTTGCTCCCCAAAAAGGAGAGAAAATAATCTCCCACACTTGGAGATACCTACCATTTACTCTTTGGTGACTCTCCTTCCAGAATATCCCCTTGCATATACATGCATGGATACACGTATAATTTTCTACAAATGGTATCATACTATACAAGCTGTTCTATGGTCTTGTTTCATGCAAAATGTTATTTAAGTATTTTCACTTTAATCACCATTTTTAAAGAGTTACTGTGTTTTATTGTAAAGATGTGCCATAATTTGCTCTACCAATTCATTACTGATGGGCATTCTGGTTGTTTCCGTTGTTTTGTTGTTATAAACAATACTTTTATGAGCATCCTCGAGTATCTATATTTTTGCATTGTTGTAATTTTCTATTTACAGTAAACCTGGCAGTGGACGTATTGTTTCAAAGGATAAATACATTTATATTAGATACGTGTTACCGCCCTAAACTGTCATGACAACCCCTAACAGCACTTCAGATTGTCCAAATCCTTACAATATCCCTATCACTGGGCTTTGTCCAACTTTTTTTCAATATGATAATAGGAATATCTCATTATTGTTGCTGTTTGAATTTATTTAAGTTTTAGTGAAAAGGAAAATTGTCGCGTAGGTTTATTGTGCAGCTGTATCTTTTTTGTATGTGTGTGCATGCAACTTATCTGCTTAAGCCCTTCACTCATTTTTTTATTGGGTTGTTCTTGTTCTTGTTGATTTTGAAAAGGCAATGTTGTTCAGTGGTGAAGAGTATAATCTCCAAAGTCAGACTACCCAGGTTCAAACTTGCTCTATCTTTTTCAATCTGTATGATTCTGGGCAAGAGTTCACCTCACTATATCTGTTTCTTCATCCATAATCTGGGATAGTAATAATACCGTGTTTCTCTGAAAATAAAACCTACCCTGAAACTAAGCCCCAGTTAAGATCATCAGCCAGATAGACGCATTTAGTATGTTATGACGATGTTCCAGAAGAAGATGACATGACTGTATTTGAATAAATGTAAATTGTTGTACATAAAAAAATAAGACATCCCCTGAAAATACATCCTAATGCATCTTATGGAGCAAAAATTAACATAAGACCCGGTCTTATTTTCGGGGAAATACGGTATAAAACCCAGTCTTATTTTCAGGAAAACAGGGTATCGCCTTCCTGGAGTCACTATGAGAATTATATGGGTTAGTGAGGCTAACATACCTAGGACAGTGCCTGGCACATAATAATAAGCATTCACTAATATTATGGTAAGGTTGGGGTGAATTTCAAAATATTTTAACAATTGTATAACTTGGGTATCAACCAATTAGGATGAAAATCAGCTGTAGCATTGGAGCAGCATCCTACAGGCATTACTGGGCAAATTCCTGGATGTGGGGGAGGGGTGGCTGGTCTTAGGGTTGCTAGTGACAACGTACATGTCCCTCAGAGGCTCAGGAAAGCAGCTCTTTATCAACTGGTGTGGAAGATCAGTGTTCTGGCATGCAGTTCAGCTGCACCACCCTGGCCAGCTGGGCTATGCTGCCAACATGTCACGTGTAAGGCAGGAGGCTTCCAGTTTCTCACTTGTCTTTCAGTTTTGTCCATGGTTTTCTAAAGTTTTAAAATTTTGCGATCAGAATTATCAATCTTTTTCATGCTTTTTGAAAGGTCTTACCCACTCAAAGATTATACAAAAATTCCCCACTTTTTCTTCTAGTATTTTCCTGGCCTCTTTTAACATGTAAAATCTTTAAGGGTGAATTTAAATTGTCTGTAGATGTTCAGCTTTTTAAATAGACTCATTCTTATTGCCAGACATCATACTCTTTGAGTTGCAATTTAAAATATGCATATGTGAGGATGTGTACGAGATCTGACAATCAAGTTCGTGAACTCATCCTAGAAAAAGTGCTACATACCTCATTGCTGAATATCACTATGGTCAAAGTACTCCCTTTGGGAAGCTGTGCACCGATGCCAGGGCCTAGTCAATTCAAAGCAATTTTGGAACTCTTTTTCTGGAATGGCCATCAGAGCTGTCATCATATTACCCTTGATGTCCTGAATGACATCAAAATGTCTTCCTTTCAATATTTCCGTTATCTTCGGGTAAAGAAAGAAGTAATTAGGGGCCAGATCAGGTGAGTAGACAGGGTGTTCCAATAGAGTTATTTATTTACTGGCTAAAAACTCCCTCACAGACAGTGCCCTGTGAGCTGGTGCATTGTCGTGATACAAGAGCCATGAATTGTTGGCAAAAAGTTCAGATCATTTTCGTCTTTTTCATGCAGTCTTTTCAGTACTTCCAAATAGTCAACTTGGTTAGCTGTTTGTCCAGTTGGTACAAATTCATAATGAATAATCCCTCTGATACTCTAATATCAAATAAAGTTAGAAACATCGTTGCAGTAAGTTTGAGAACTTAATTGTCAGAACTTGTTTGTGTGTGTGTACATGAATGTGTGTATACATATATCTCAACAATAAAGAGCAAAAGGTCTTTAATTGCTCCACAGTTGCTGTGGCACACACCCAGCACCCCCATGGACCAGCGATAAAAGTGGTCCCACCGGTGACTCTCACAGCTCCCTGCACCCTTCTTGAGCACAGTTCCTAATTACATACTTAGGTGCTTATTGATTAATGGTTGTCTCTTCCACACACCTAGGTAAATTCTATGAGGACAAGGATGGAGTCAGTGTTTACCTTACCATTCTCCCCAGATTCCAAACACAGAGCCTGGAGTATAGTAAGAGTACCACAGACATTTGTTGAATGAATCAGTGAAAAAGAGTGACAGCAAATAGAGACAGAGAGAGAGAGAGAGACAGGGAGAGAATGAAAGGTCAGCTTGTGTTTCCTAGTCATTGTAGTTTCTACTTTTTCATACCTTCAGCCCATCACTCCACTGTTCCCCAGAAATAAGTGCTCAGCACAGCTGGTTGAATAAATTGAATAGAGGTGAATTAAAAGGGCTATTTGTTTCCCTGACCCCAGAGCACAGAGGCACTGTTATTACTGACCTCCTATGCAGTCTCAAAGTCTAGTTATTTCTCTCATTAGACTAGAAACTCCTCAAAAACAAGGACCATGTATTATCCATTCTTATAGCAGTATCCCCATCCTCCTTATACTGAGTTGGAGCTCAGATGTTTGGTGAATGAAAAAGGAACCCTTGGACACCCTACCCTAAGCCTCAGGCAGCAGGGCATCAAGGCTTCCAGAAACCCCAGCTTCCAGGGCTCCCGGCTCTTAGGAGATAGTTCTCCCACAAGGTTTCTGTATCCCCAGCTCTCAGTCACATTACTAATGCCTATTATTGGATGTGTAAATTACCTTCCATGGAGTGACAAAGACTCAATTAAAGAAGGAGATCTGAAGTCAAAGCTGTCACTTCAGAGAATTCAGACCTGACAAAGAGATGACAATAGCAGCTCTCTGCAGGGCAAGAGCTCCAGAGGTGAGCACCTGGAGGGATCCCTTCCGTCAGGCCCCAGGCTTCCCCCTTTGTGCCTGGAGAAGGGTTGAATCCATTAGAGACTGCTGTCATCTCTCTATTAGTGGGAACTTCTACAGACCCAGGCTCTGCTGGGCTTAGCATACTGTCCTGGATCAGCTACGAGGAGGGGCCAGGAGCAAGAGGAAGGCTCTTTGCTTCATCTGCCATTCTCAGGGCCCTCTGAAAAAGTGGATTCTAAGAGGACACCTGGAGAATGCTTGATTGAGTTGTCCCATCCAGGACAAGGTACCATGCTGAGTGAGGAGGCCCTGGAGGCAATCACAGCTCCTCGCTACATCACCATTTGCTATGTGCCCGCACCAGGCTGGGCATTAAGGGCCGAACAGCAAACAAGACTGAGGCCTAGCGGCAAGCTGACCGCTCCTCACTGGTGCCAGCCCCAAGGTAACTGGCATGCAGTCCCTTGCTTCTCCAGCCTTCCACACCCCCACTCATAAAAAGAGACATTTTCTAAGAACGAGGCAGCTTGTTGTCAATGGAAGAACCAAGGACTCTGGGTTCAGTGGTATCCCCTCTAACTGCTGACCACCAAGGGGCCTCGGGCGAGGCTCACCTCTCACCTGGGCCCTCTTTTCCATTCTTTGTTTCTCCCATTCTGCCAGAGAGAATCATGACCTTCACTCCCTGCTCAAACATCTTCCAAGGCTCCCTAAAGCTATACTACAGTTCAATTTTCCTAGCCTCTCATTTCAGAACCTTCCCCATCTCTCAGTTCCCAAAAGAACTTTTTAGCTTCATTGCCTCATCCCTCTATGCCTGTTATGTACCAACCACAACAGACACCTTTCCGTTCCCCATAAATAATACTATTCTCACCAGATTTCATTTCCTTTTTTATGTGAATCCCACAGCAATTTTTACCTCTACACTTCTTATGTTACATTATTTTATATATAGTTCACATTTTCATATTTTATATTTTTATATTACTGTTGTCAAATTCTAGAATTATTTCCCCCTTTTTTGAGAGAAAGAAATTCCGGTATGATATTTTTCCAGAAAGTCTCAGCCTCATTAATGAATAAGGGTAGAGGAGAAACAAAGGATGAATATTTCTCAAAGAGCCCAAAACAAGAGGGATAGGTTCAGAGACAGGAACCTGTTGAGGTTTATTCGAGATTTCCCACTATTTGAACTATTTTAATAGTCCGGGCAGGGTCTGTGTCATCGCAATGGGGTCGAGCACCGAGAGTGTATCTCTGGTGTCAATAAGGACAGAAGGAGATTCATTCTTACACTGGAGAGTGGTTTCTCTGACATGATTAAAAGGAGAATTGGGAAGGGCCCTGCAGTTCCTCAGAGCTCTGTCACTGGGCATTAGGAGGGCACTGAACAGGCTGATTAGAAGGCTGAACGTGCCTGAAACATTTAAGTTTGTGCCGATCTCTTTCCCAATGGCTCTTTGCAATAACAGCAGAAACTAGGAGGTTTTCAGTTTTGCATAGAGACCTTCATTTGTTGGAGTTGAAAATTAAGAATTATAGCAGTTTTTCTTCGGTGACTCATCTGGGGTGTGAGCAAGCTGATTTGCCAAACTGACCAAATCTAAAATAGATATGTCTCACATTCCACCCTGGTCCTTTTAACTAAAAGAGAAAGATCTCTGTTAATAAACATAGAGTTAAAAGCTACCCAAGTGGTATCAACATCTGAAGGAAGACCAGAATTGTCTTTGAAAACATTCTGAAGTTTATTAAAAAGTCATGAACAGATTCATTAGACTTTTGTGAGCAAGTGCTGTTCCAATCAACAGGCTTTAAGAAAACCCTAGGAATTGCCCAATGAAGTTGTAGTGCTTGTATGAGCCTGAACATGTCAGTGGGTTGGTCTCTCAGTTGTAATCCTAGAGACATTCCAGAATTTTCCCAGTCAACAGTTTTCATTCAATGCTGAGCCTGGTCTTCACCCACAAGCATATAGGTCAGGAAACCAGGTTGGTAAGTTTGAACGAGTGTATTGAATTCCTCAGCAAATCTGTAGGGATCCTCAGTTACTTTGGGAAAATCTTTGACTATGGTTCACAGTTCAGCTTTAGTCCAGGGAACATAAGAAATTAGGGGCTTAGCCTTTCAATTTTCAGAAGGCCTGATTTTAAAAAGACAGGTTCTGATAAGTTCAGAGGAGGAAGAAGATGGTGCTGGAGGTGCAGCCTGAGACAAAGGAGCCAGGGGACAGGAGCATGAGGCTTCAGGAGCCATTTTATCTTTCTTTAATGGTTTATTTGCCTCAGTTAATCTTAACATTTTATTTTGCAAAGAGGTAGTTTTAGACTTCTGGTAACATTTGGGAGCTTTAAAATACCAATAGAAATAGGCATTCCATTTAGTTTTGACAATTTCAGAGCTATGGTTGTCCAATTTGGTTTTAAGAAAAGTAAGTTTGGAGAATTCAAAAGTTCCCCATAATGGCCATTGGTATTCTAAATAACTTTTTGTCAAATCTGTACATTTCGTTGGAAATGTGCATGAGGAGGGAGAATGGTTTCTAAACATAAAATCAGCTGAGGTTCCTAAATAAGGAGGTTCTCTCAAAGTATTTAGATATCATTTTTCAGAGACTTTCTCTCTAGAGCAAAAGTCTAAACAGCCTGCAGACCAAATACCAGCACAATTCTATTAGGAACAGTCCGACTTCAAAAGGTCATACCAAAGGCTGAAAAGCACATTTCTAGTAGGAGCAGTCTGGTTCTAAAAAGAATTGGAATGAAGACCATCACAGTTCCAATGAAAACAGCCTGATGTCTAAAGAGTCAGGTCAGGGCTGGCCCGGTGGCTCAGGCGGTTAGAGCTCCATGCTCCTAACCCTGAAGTCTGCCGGTTTGATTCCCACATGGGCCAGTGGGCTCTCAACCGCAGGGTTTGCCAATTCAATTCCTCGAGTCCTGCAAAGGATGGTGGGCAGAGCCCCCTGCAACTAAAATTGAACACAGCACCTTGAGTTGAGCTGCTATTGAACTCCCAGATGGCTCAGTTGGTTGGAGCGCGTCCTCTCAACCACAAGGTTGCTGATTCGACTCCCTAAAGTGATGGTGGGCTGCGCCCCCTGCAACTAGCAACGGCAACTGGACCTGGAGCTGAGCTGCGCCCTCCACAACTAAGATTAAAAGGACAACAACTTGAAGCTGAATGGCACCCTCCACAACTAAGATTGAAAGGACAACAACCTGACTTGGGGAAAAAAAAAGTCCTGGAAGTACACACTGTTCCCCAATAAAGTTCTGTTCCTCTTCCCCAATAAAATCTTTAAAAAAAAAAAAACACAAAAGAGTCAGGTCAAGGTGCCAACCGAGTACTCATGGACAAAATGAGGCCTTAACCAGAAAAGGATGAAGACTTAAATTATATCCTGAAGATAACTTGGAAGGCTTCAAAATGCAGAGAGCAGAAGTTCGTATCCAGGGGAAAGACTTACCTTCAAACGTGTTGACATAAGAAATGTCCAAATCTGTAGAGAATTGTTATGAGTTTATTTGAGCCAAATTGATGATAACCACTGGGAAGCAAAATCTCAATGAACTGACAAAATGCCCCAGAGAATGGCAGTTTTGCAGCATATTTTATACATTAGAATCAAAGGAGAAGATGTAAGTAGGGTTACATGAAATCTGTTGGTGGTAGATTAAGAGGGCGGGAGAAAGAAAAGCGGGAGAATCTCTGTGATTGGATTAAAAGTAAAATCAAGAGACACATACTTCTTTTACATTGGTGGGTACAAGATAGTTAATAATTAACACTGACAGCACACAGAGATGGTATGTGGGGAACAAGATAACAAGGACGGGTACTGTGGTCTTCCTTTCTGGTGTGGTGGGTGGTTGTACCCTGAGGGGTCTGGAAAGCGAGATTACTCTGACATTTCAAAGTTATGTAATCTTAGATGAACAAAAGACAATAGACAGGCTCACTTAAGGTAAAAACTGCCCGTTGTCAAGGAAGCTACAGGCCATGGATGTGACTAACCGCCATGATCCCCTTTTAGTTAGGAAGTTTTATGTTCGGATCATCCTATGTGGTTACTTTCAGTCTCTGAGTTTACAAGGACCACCATGCTAGCCTTCTCTGAGCTCTTCATGTTTAGTATGTGGCCCCTTTTTCATCCACAAACACAAGGAAGCACTGAGCTCACGGGTTCTATGGGTACTGCACCTGTTTATTCACCAGCCTCAGAGTTGTCAACGGTCTTTTCTGGCTCCCGTATGAGCCATCAAATAATGTTGACCTCAAAGAAATAGAGAGCCAGATATTTTTCAGCAAAATGGGTTTATTTGGGAATGACAAAGAACTGCAACTCAGAATATGCAGTGTAATGGCAAACCACATGCAAGTCCAGAGGAAATAAAGGAAAGTACACTCTTTTATGGATTTGGGAAGGGCTGATGTAAAGGAAGAGCTCATTGCAGGAAACTGAAAGTTTGCAGTATAGAGACTTTTCATTGGCTGACTTATGGCAGTCTCCCATTGACTGAGCTGTTACCTGGCAAGGAAGAATCTTTTCTTCCTCCTGCTGAGGTAGTAAAGTAGTAGCACTTCCTGTCTGAGATGAAAGGTGCATCTCTTCCTGTTGGGGTTAGTAGTGTGCATTGGGTGACACGTGTGTGAGAATTCTCTCTTCTAGCCTCCTGACTCCATTTTAAATGAAGTGTTTATTTATTAATTTTCACACTACATTATATCTTACCTACAGTATTATGTACTCCTAGAGAGCATTCCTTAAACAATTTAGCTCAGGGATGTGTACATATTATATACTCAGTGAATATTTTTGAATGGATGAATAAATACCTACATAAATAAATGAATGAATAAACTTAACTTACCTTGTCCATATCTGCAAATAGGGATTTACAAAGAATGCCTAACAGAGTTGATATAAGAAGCAATTGCAGTATACTGAGTAAAAGTGCTTTGCAATTTTAAAATAAGTATTCAAATATGGATGATTATTGAAGTTATCGTTATAGCTTCTCTCCTTTTCTGTGTTCTCTGGCAGCAAAGATGCTGTTATAGCACAGCTCCAGAAGACCTTAGAAGGAAAGGAACCATCTAAATCCTAGGTTTTGAGTCCCACAGAAGCGGTTTGGTTTGGTTTGGTTTGGTTTGGTTTTTCAAGCAGGTTATCCTCTGATTAATTTTTCTGTCCCAAGGTCACAATTTCTTCCTGCATATTATGTCGTAAATGTACCATGTCCCTCCCTTCTTATGCTGTATCATATTGAGTTTCACTGATGAACATTTATGAAATCAAATGTGTCTTACATCTGAGATCCAGAGAAAATTGCCAGATTGCAGGGAGTCTGAACAAAGTTGTCTTTGCCTGTGAGTGTGTGTGTGTGTGTGTGTGTGTGTATGTGTAAGAAGGCACAAAAGAATACAAAGTATCCATCTATCCAATAGATATTTCAATTGGTCCTTTGCTTTGGCAGCATCACATGTGGAGTTTTCTCCTTAATTGTGAATCCATAATTTTCACCTTAAATGTCTTCAGGAGGACCCCTGTGATAGAGCATCGGAAGGAAAACTGATCATTCATCCTGGAGATAGCCTTTCATTTACCAGTGATGCACTGACAGGCACCTGAAGCTGCCAAGCCTCCATCATAGACTGCAGCATTCTCAAAGCTGGGAGGGGGTGGGACCACGGCACACGTCTTCAGGAATTATCACTCAAGAGCAGAACAGCATTTGTCAAATGCATCAGACTCATTCTTCAGACAGGCAGTTTTACTTCCAGCAATATATGTCAATACAGAAAAAAAAAAAAAAAAGGAAAAGGAAAAGGAAAAAAAAGGCTGAGTTTAATCAAGAAACTAAAGCGGAACAAGTCATGGCATTTTTCAATAATCCTGAAATCACATTGGCCGTCCTAGGGTGCTCCAGAGGTCCTCGTCAAGCATGCCCCGAGGGATGCAGTGGCCATCATGAGACTGCAGAATTGCCAACGCAGCTCCTGTGCTGAAGAACAGTCCCACTCCACATGTAACCAAGGCAGATCCAAACATTAATCCTGATCTTTCCTGAAGAAGAAATGCAGTGGCTTGGATAAAGGCATACTATTTTATTAGCCAAAATAATTGGGCCTACATTTGATGTGGCACTTCCATTTCCTCCTACAATGCAAGAAGATGGCATATCATAGAGTATAAAATTTTCTTAGAATCAAGAAAATACCGAATAGTATTTTAAGGTCGACTCTGGGCCAGGCACTGTGCAAAGCCCCAGGACGAACTCCTGAAGGAGCTCACAGGCCCATGGAAAAACAGGTGAGTAAGCAGGTTATCTGAGAACAGTGTGTGGAACTGGAATGGAGTTGTGCAGACGGTCTTCAGGAGCACCCAGCGGGGACACTGGTATGGGTGCTGAGGAAGCTGATGTCTAAGCCAGGCTTGGAAGGCTGAAGTTGGCCAAGGCAAGGGGGTAGGCAGAGGGAACAGGAATGAAGAGAGTGTAGCACTTTTTGGGGAACTACCAGGACTTTCATTTGGCTGGAGGCCTTGGAGTGGGGAGAGATGGGAATAATGTTGGAGAAATAAGTAGAGTGCAGATCATGAAGGGGCCAGAAGGTTGTCTTGGACTTTATTCTGCTGACAATGTGAACTCATTAAAGGATTTAGAGCAGAGGGATAATGTGAATAGATTCACAAACTGCATGAGAGTTCAGGGGTCAGTTAGTAGGCTGCTGCAATAAACAGGTGAGAAATGATGGTGGCTGGACCAGAGTGATGACACTAGGGATGGAGAAAAGTGAATGGATTTGAGGAACGTTGAGGAGGTAAAATCTCTTCAGAGGTAGGCACTGGAAATGGATTGGGTATGGAGGGAGAGTGGTGAAAAGGTGCCCTTGAGAAATAGGTACAGAGCAGGCCATTCACCAAGATTAGGAGGAGGAGGTTTGGGGGGACAGTATAGGTTTCAACCTGCTACTCATCTGATCTGTGATTTGAACTCTATTTACTCATCCAGCACCTACTGAGCAGCACCCTGTGCTAGGTCTCATGTTGGTCACAAGGGGAGAGAAGGTACAGCCCCTCAAAGATTTCTTGGGGTCAGAGAAAATGCAACCCTTGGACTCTACTTTCTCCTGCCAAGCTGAGCTCAACTGGCCATCCCTTCATGCCTGGGCAGCTTCCCCATAGCTGTCTATCCTGACACGCCCTGGGTCCAGGGCCATTCCCTAGCCCTTCATTATGCAGACCTGGTCTCCTGGCAAGCTTCCATACCTTGTTAGCTGGCTCTGAGAGTAGGTAGTCCAAAGGAGAGGAGGCTTCTGCAGCTCCATAAATAATATGCTCAGAATTCCCCCTAGACCCTCCCTTCAGCGCTGGACTGCAGGTAGCAATTCCATAATAGTTACCCCCAGATATCCTAGACCTGGACAACCAGAATCTCCTACCCTGCTCTCTCCATCCCAACAGTTTGAGAGCTCACACCCAGATGTGTGCACATGCGCGCGCGCACACAAACACACACACACACACACACACACACACACACACCACAGCAGGGACACAGCTTCTCCTCTAAAACTCATGGCACCCTCAATAGATGTGTCTCCTTGTTCACTCATCACCCTCTTTCCTTGCTCCTTAGGAATCTCCAAGTCTCATACTTAAACTAACAGAATCACAGATTTGTAATGGTCTTGTGTAATCTGAAGTAAACTCTTTCTTCCACAAGTGGGAACACATAAGCTCTTAAGAGCCTTCCCCAGCACCCTTTGCCTCCCACCCAGATCAATGGACTTTCCCACTTTATAGACCATATTTGCATTTCTTTTTCTTCCAACAGGGTGGGAAGGCATTTCTGGGAGTTCTCTACGGATTATGTCGAGCCATCTTACATGTATGTGTTAACAGGGTCCCCCAGTTCTACCACAGGCACAGTGCTGCCCAGGAGGCCACCGTGCACCCAGGCTGTTTGCCTTTGGAAAATCATGCTGTTTGTTTGCCTCAGCAGCTACAGCAAGAGTTCCCAGGGCCCGCCTGCCAATTTGGCTAGAGTAGATCCCTGGTTTCCCCTCAGATGCCCCTTTGGCGTCCTTCCATGCCTTTTCTTCTTCATGTCTCCCATCTCATGCCCCAAAACACCTCTACTAACAAGTGGCCTCCTGCCCTTCTCTCTTCTGGCTCTGCAGACAGGGCAGCTGCCTTTCTAGTAGGAGCCATCTTCACAGGAGCAGCCATCAAGGGCTAAGTGCATTTTAGCCCCCAAAAAGAAACAGGTGGGTGGAACTGTCCTGAAAACAGTCCTTTTCTGGGCACTCATTAAGTGAACCTGGCCAGGGGCTGAACTTTTCTGAGCTGCAGTTTGAGCTACTTCATGAGTAGATAGGAGGATGGAAGAGCAGGCTTCCAAAATGCAGAAAAAGAATGGCCTTGGCAGAGAGAGCAGAAGATGAGGATATGGAAGCTATTGATGCTCAAGTTCAACCCACACAAACCAAATCTGAGCTTGTTTCTCAGCAGGAGCCACAGTTTACAGATCAGAGTCCCTCACAACGGGGCCTAGGCTGCAGGGAGTATTTCTCTATCAAGACGTCTTTACATAACACAATTTGGAAATAGCCTGGAATGAAATTAAATGGCAGTTTGGTTACACTTTAATCACCGCAGGCAGATTGGGATGCCGCTGTGATTACAACAAAGGAATTTATATTTATTGTCTTGTGGGAATTTGCATTGAAGATACAGTGATCTTTCTGCAAGGCACCCAATTTATTCATAAAGCTGTAGCCAGGCATTGCGACTGTGAGTCATTCAAGTGTGTCTTCCTCCTGCCTCACAGAGCCAGGAGCCATGGAATGGAGCCCCGTCCTCTCGAAAGGTCTCTCCCAGTGGGCCCTCATCTAGAGGATTGGGGAGGAGCCAGGAATTCAGCCTCCAGCACTCAGGAACAGGGTGGGGGCAGAATCACTTTACACCCAGCTTGCCATGAGTACCGAAGGACTGGATTTTCCTTCACTATTAAATACAGAAGAGAAACAAGCACCTGAGTGAGAGTCCACAATGCTGACAGGAAGACAAAGGCCCTTACAGACTGTTCCAGGACTAGGGCAAAGGGAAGCTTCAAGGCTCTTTAATTTTCCTTGTTTGTGCCCACGTGTGACTCGTGATTGAAAATGTCTGTCATTGAACAGGCATTCATAAAATGCCTACACCATGCCTGACTGTGGACTAGGAAAGGGTGGGAGGGTAGATAACTTGGTTATGAAGGCCAGTAAAATACCACCCAGCAAGGCACACCATGAAAGCTAAGCCACGCAGGATCTCAGAGATTCTGGGGCTGTGGCATGGGCCCGTCAGACCAACCAATGCCACTGCCGGCTCCAGACTTGCACAAGGACTTAGGAAGTAGCCAGGAGACCAGCATCCTCAGCTTCAGCTTGGTCTGACAGCTTGGGTGGGGTGAGAGATGGCTAATAAAGGGGTAGGTATTCCACCACCAAGCAGCGTCGACCCCACTGATAACCAATCTATCCCTGCCCAGTGGTACAGAGCCCACTCAGACCCACTCTTCTTGTCAACTCCAAGTTCAATGTCCCTCACTGGAAGCTCACAATCAGCCATGGTAGGAGTATTTACTCCATTGAAACTAGCACATGCTACATCCCAAGGCTTTTTTTCTTGCTAGTTGGTTTACCAGCATACCACGACTCTCCCAAGTTTAAATACTAAAATAAAATGAGTTCTGGTTGTCTCTAACATATTCCTTTTATTTAAATTAGGTTCGGGTATACAAAACAATGTAATAGTTAGACATTTACACCCCTCACAAAGTGATAAACACCCTCCCCCAATCTACTTCCCATCTGACCTCATATAGAGCTGTTACAATTCCATTGACTGTATTCCCTACGCTGTACTTTACATCCTGTGACCATATATATATTAAAATACAGTTGACGTTCATTCTTATTCAGCTTCAGCATCAAGTGTACAGTGCAGTGGTGACATATCTACACCATCTTAAACTTGTTCTGACACTCTAAGCCAGCAAAGGGTTGTGTTAAATAAGAAGGGGTCTAGAAATATGTCCATGCACCCCAAATAAGGCATGAAGGGAAGGTGCCATCTCTCCCAAGGATGTATCTTCCTGCCTGTGTTGGGGAAACCAAAAATAAATGTGAGTGAGATCATAGGTGTGAATTCTCTCTCTCTCTCTCTCTCTCTCTCTCTCTCTCTCTCTCTCTCTCTCTCTCTCTCTCTCTCTCTTTCACACACACACACATACATACACACACACACAAAGCACATATTTATTGATCGCTTTATATGATTACATTCTTTATTCCTTTTAGAATTTAAGAAAGTGACACTGTTTTATGCCCATTGTATAGATGAGGAAAGAATTTCAGAGAGCCTAAGTGTATGGAGCTGTTTCCATAGCTGGGAAGAGCCGGGCTCCCTCCATACTATGGAGCTGAGTTATAATCTCGAGGACTCCCTAAGAACCACTGCAGGGGCCTGGGATGGAGGTACACACAAGAAATTGTCTGGCTGTAGCCCCAGACAATAACATGACAAGACATTTCTTTTGGGAGCCACAGACACCAAGCTGTTGAATAATGTTGACTGTCCCAGAGCCAGAACCCTGGAACCCTGCCCCATAGGCACACTCTTCTTGGTCCCCAGGATGGGACAGGCTGCCTACAAGGTGACAACAGAACAGAAGCCAAGATCTGCCACATAGAGCCAGGGACAGTTTTCCAGGAGTTGCTGCCTCGGTGGGACCTGAGACAACGGGGACAACCAGACTAGAAGACTCAGTTTGCCAAACAGCAGGCTGCCCTCATGTGAGCATAGCATCTCCCACAGCCAGCAAGGAATTTGAGATGCCATGAGGGCTCCCTGTGCCGTCTGCAGCATTGTCTCAGACCCGGTGGGGCAGCAGAAGAACACACTGCAGGCTGGGAGTTGGGAGGCCAGGTTTGCATCTTCTTTAAGCCTCTGAAGGAGGAAAGGATTGAACTGGATGCTCTGAGGTCCCTTCTAACTCACACTTTATTGCTCGGACTCCTTCTACTTCCGGTACCCCTATCGTCAGGCTCAGGAGGGGCAGCCCAGTAGGGATAATCCAGCTTTGCCTCCTTGGACACTGGCGGTTTCCCTTCTATCCTTCCTTGAATTCCTGCCCATGGACAAGTAGAGGTTTCATCCCCTCAATATGATTAAGCCCTCAGAAGCCATTTGGCTGAATTGTTGGCCAAAGAGTCCTAAATAGGCATTGAAAGCTGAACACTTAAGACATCCAGGGTGACGGGAGACAACAGGCTGTCTGATCTGGTGTTCAGCAATAGATTGTGATTCTAAACACGATGTTCACTATTCCACTGTGTGGATTCTAATTAACTGTCAGAAATGCATTGTTGAGGGGATGATGGATTATGCTGGGGAAACTATTAATATAGCTCGTTCACTTCTGCCCATGTGTAGCCCAAGCCCAGAACAATAGACTCTGGAGATGGTGAGCTACAGTGAGATGGCTACTCCACGCCCAGCCATGAGAAGGCAATCAGCACCACTACACCTGCACCAGCAGGAGTCTCAGACTTCAGCCCTCCCAGGTCACAACTGGCTCACAACTGCAACAGATATGAGGGTGACATCAGATGCTGGCCCACTGAGTAGTAAAGGATGCCTACAGCCTGAAACGATGGGCCCAATTCAGTGAAATGGAAATTTCTTGAGATAGATATACGGTCTGTATGTGTGTCTGCCAAAACCAGTCTCATGGTGATGGAGAACATGTGGGATTTAGAATGAGAGTCACAAAGTAGCATCAGCCCATCACTCAAAGAGCTGGTATAAAAATAATCTGCGCTGAGTAAAGTTCTCTCCACATAGACCTTTATAAGGCTGCCCTCCTCTTTTGTTACACATTGGTCATACTGTTCAAATCTATCCAATATATATTAAAAGATTATATTAGTCTGGGTTCTCAAGAGAAACAGAACCAATAGGAGAGAGAGAGAGAGATTTCTTTTAAGGAATTGGCTCATGTGATTGATGCTCAAGTTCAACCATGTTAAGGTGGCAAGTCTGAAATCCATAGAGCAAGCCAGCAGGTTGGAAACTCAGGTGAGAACTGATGCTGCAGTCTTGGAGCAGAATTCCTTCTTCTTCAGGAAAACTCATTTTGGGGTCTTAAGTTCTTAGACTGGTTGAATCAACCCCCTTCCTCATCCCTTCATTATGGAAGATCATTTGTTTTACTTCTTACAGTCAGCTGACTGTAAATGTTAATCACGTCTACAAAATACCTCCACAGCTACATCTAGATTAGCATTTGACCAAACAATTGGATGCCGTTGCCTAACCAAGTTAACACAAAAAATTAACCATCACAAAGAAACTGACAAACCACCCTGAACTCATTCAGAGGAAAGAAAACACAATGAAGTCATCGTGTCATATGAGAATTACTTAAAGGAACCACAAATATTTGTGACTTACCTAATACTGTATTTTACTGAATCTAAAGACACTAATTATTTTATTGTATTTTTTCATTTTATGGACTATTTATTAAGAAAGAAAAGACTGCCAATTAAACTAGGATACAATGTATTATTATGATGTAATTTTTATTTTCTATTTGTTCAAAGAGCAGCTTAGCCTTACTTTGGCAATGTCTTTTATTATATGTTATTCTTCTACAGATATAAAAAGAAAAATGCCAGTTAGACAACTTGAGTAAGATATTCTTAAAACTTTCTTCCATTCAGAATCTGATTCTTTTGTATCATTTTTTATTCAGAGCTGGTGATGTTCAGGTTTTTTCTGCATGATATCATCTGTGCCATCACAAGCTTGGCTGATGCAAGATTTTTAAAGGAAACTGTATAATAATGAAAAGCTTTGGGAGGTCTTAAGAAGGTTTTGCAATTATGTAGCGCTAACAGACTTTGACTCTTGCTTTGTGAAGGTTGCTAAACATGCCTAATTCACCATCTCCCACAATTTAATTCCCATGGGTTAGAAACAATCCACCTATGTTATCCGCTGGGTGGTTTTCTAGGCCACTCACACTCAGACTGAGAGTTTGGAGGCTGGAGCTTTCGATGTTTGTTCACGTTTGGGCGATGAACATGATGTCATGACTCACCTAGCGGAATCCACTGTGAGAAGTTGTGGCACATTCCTGTGGCAGAGGTGATGAAATTTGGGATCAAATGTGCCTGTCAAATTGGCTGCGGAGAAAAAGGAACCCTCATACACTGTTGGTGGGAATGCAGACTGGTGCAGCCGTTATGGAAGGCAGTGTGGAGGTTCCTCAAAAAATTATGAATAGAATTACCATATGATCCAGCAATTCCTCTCCTGGGTATCTACCCAAAAAATCTGAAAACATTTATACATAAAGACACGTGTGCTCCAATATTCATTGCAGCTTTGTTTACGGTGGCCAAGACATGGACACAACCAAAATGTCCTTTGATAGATGAATGGATAAAGAAGTTGTGGTGTATATACACAATGGAATACTATTCGGTGATAAGAAAAGATGATATAGGAACATTTGTGACAACATGGATGGATCTTGAGAATATAATGCTAAGCGAAATAAGTCAGACAGAAAAAGCAGAGAACCATATGATTTCACTGATATGTGGTATATAAACCAAAAACAACAAAAGAACAAGACAAACAAATGAGAAACAAAAACTCATAGACACAGACAATAGTTTAGTGGTTACCAGAGGGTAAGGGGGGTGGGGGGTGGAAGATGAGGGTAAGGGGGATCAAATATATGGTGATGGAAGGAGAACTGACTGGATGGTGAACACACAATGGGATTTATAGATGATGTAATACAGAATTGTACACCTGAAATCTATGTAATTTTACTAACAATTGTCACCCCAATAAATAATAAATAAATAAATAAATAAATAAATAAATAAATAAATAAATAAATAAAATTTTAAAAAATGTGCCTCTCAAATCAATGAAACACATTTATATCAAATAATTATTGGGCTCTTGCAGTGTGGCAGTCACCGTCTGTGAGCCCCACACACATTGCTACGTTTAACCCACACATGAACTAAGTTGAGGTGGCAATACCACCATCCCCGTCTTCCAGGTGACACAAAAAAAAATCAGAGAAGCTAAGCAATTTGGTCCCATTTACAGCCCATTGGTAAAGAAAGAGAGCAATACCCCAGTCGGCCTGACAAGAGGAGTAGGGCTTGCTCTCACCAAGCCTCTCGGAGGAGACAACAGTGGTCTGCCAGCGCTCAAGGGCTCTCCAGTGAAAAGAGTTCAGATGATCCTGCTAACATTGTTGGGGGAAAAGATAAAAACTTGAAAACAGTGAAACCTTGCAGCAGAAGGGCTGAATCTGAGGGCAGTGAGTGCCCCCATCATTACACCCGTATCTGTGCCATCTCGGACAGGTCTCCAAATTACGGTTATAGGGTTAAACGAGGGCACAATCTGCCTCACCTGGTCTGAGAAAAGCTGAGTTAACTCACTTTCACAGCACCCTGAGGACTGCTTCTCTGTGTTTCCCTATCTGATCATGGGGTCCTTTGATGAGGAGACTGGCCCTCATCCCAAATAAGAGAATACCTCACGTCAGTAGTAGAGAAAAATCAACATCTCAACTAACAAAAAAATCATTCGTGTTTTATTCCCCTGGGTAAACACTATGAAATCCTTAGCAATCTTAAATATGTTACTGGACAAATACATCTTTCAAAAAGTGACCTTTCAGAAAATTGCTCACTGATGATACAAAGTTTATCTTCCTCTCAGCATCTGAATATCACAAGGTCATCTCTCTCCAACCTGAGCTAACTACAAGGGAATTCTTGGAGGGGTCTCAGGTTGAACTTTTATATGAACAAAAGCCTGTGTGTAGTGGTGCCCAGCATCTGGCTGGTGAGCCTATCCCTTCTTCCTTCTTCAATGTAGTTCTATAACAACGTCTTACTTTAAAATTCTGAGTAGATTTTCCCCTGGACATTAACTCATTAAATAGGGTCTGGAGCGCAACTATCTATGTAAAATAATAACTGGAGGGATTGTTTAACTCAGGACCTTAGGAAGACAGCAAAAGCATTTACTGAGAATGCTCAAGACCACGTTCTATAGTGAGAAATATGTAAGAGCTTATTCTACAGGGTTACATAGCAGCTATAAAGACACAATTGTGGTTTCTGGTATTGGCCTCCAGTTCTTCCTCACTAAGAAGACAATGTAAATGCTTCTTTTTTTTTAATTTGTCAAAAGCTCTCTTATGGCCCCATGTTTGGCAGGATAGTCTCTGATCTACTGTGGATCTTTTCTAGGAGCCGCCCACAGTCTGCTCTTTGCTGCGATGGCCCCTCTTTTCCCCTGTCTCCACCAATCCGTAGACTGCAAGCACGCTATTGGATGCCATGGCTTTGCCAACTGATATCCATCAAAAGCTTGGCCCACATGCCCCATCTCTGAAAATGCCACAGCTTTTGTCTTTCCATACCGAGTGTACCAAGATTGTACCTATGATCTCATCCCACCTGGGGTTCACCCTTAGCAACAGCCCCACCCACCCACTTCACCACCATCACCTCTTCCTCTTCTGCCTATGCCTAGCTGATCCAATGAGTTCTAGAGTAAGAGACAAAAGATCTGGATTTGACTACTGGAAATGAGATCTTTGGCAGGTCACTTTTTGTTTCTTAGAGCTTCAATTTCCTCATCTGTAAAATCAGGATAATTAGATGTGCCTTTTGCCTTATCCCCATGATGGTTTTGAGGACTAAAGGGCATTGTCTATATTAACAATCATTATAAAGATGTGAATTACCATCACCATTGTCATTGTCATTAAATAGACGTGAATTTCCATCATAACTGTCTTTTTTTTTTTCCTGTGGAAGGTATATCTGATCACTGATATAAGACCTCCCAGATCTTGACCTAAGGATAAGGGGTTGGGAAAATTTACTGTCATCATCAACCTCATTCAACAGAATTTATTAAGTTCCCAGGTGCTCTGGACAAAGCCGGGCAGAGGACAGGCAGAGAGACTCTGCCTTCAGGGAGATTAGGGTTTGGTCCTGAGGTTGTGCAGGAGCTAAACTCTTTGGGATGGGATTAAGTATAGGAGAATTCAAGTGTGGTGCAGAGGGCTGATTCTTAGAACCACAGAGCTCTGGTCTCCTCTTTCCATCAAGAAAACTAGAAAAGTCCAGCATGAGAACAATGTTGGTCCAACCCCTGGAGGAGAAGAAATGGTTCTCAGAGATAAAGAGGAACATAGACAACTTCCAACATTCATAATCCTGATATAATGAAATATGAAAGATTAAAAACAAACATAATTAAAAATTGAAAACAAATATAACAGTTATCAAAATGGTGGCGTGAGTTGAGCCTCTGGAAATTTCCCTTGGAATTTACAACAAATTAAACAGCTATAATCCACAAAGGACTCGCTGCACAGCAGAGAGGCAAGATGAAGAGGCTCACTACTGAATTCACCTAAAGGAGGGCAAATTGCGTGAGCAGGGGAGGAGGGAAGGGAGAAGTGCGGAGACGGAGCCCCACAGGTGCAAGACGCAGACCTATCTCAGTGCTCCGAGCTCACTGCATCCCGGAACAACTGCAGCTGTGGGAGAGGGAAGAACTGGGACTGTTAGGGCTCCATTTATGGCCCACAGGGATGAGGGGACAGCATATAACACGGCTGAACCCAACGTTAACGGCAGGGACCTCGGAGCAAAGACTGAGGAAAGAAGGCTGAAAACGGTGATTCAAACTCCCCCGCCACAGAGAATAATGGGCATACCAGAAAGAGAAGACAGAGAGAAGGGAACAGAGAGTATATTCAAACAAATAGTTGATGAGAACTTCCCAAACTTGTGGAAAGAACTGGATCCTCGAATCCAAAAAGCAAATAGAACACCTAATTACTTCAACCACAACAGGCCTTCTCCAAGGCACATTATATTGAAGCGGTCAAAAATCAACGACAAAGAGAGAATACTCAAGGCAGCGAGGGAAAAGAAGATGGTAACCTACAAAGGAAAGCCCATTAGATTATCATCAGATTTCTCAGCAGAAACTCTACAAGCCAGGAAGGAGTGCAGCCAAATATTCAAACTATTGAAAGAGAGAAGTTATGAGCCAAGGATAATATACCCAGCAAAGATATCCATTAAATATGAGGGAGGAATAAAGACCTTTCCAGACATACAGAAGGTGAGGGAATTTTCGAATACATGACCTGAACTACAAGAAATACTAAAGGAGGCTATTCGACCACCATCAACAGGGACAATTTGTGGCAACCAAAACATAAAGGGGGAGAGTAAAGGCTTGAACCGAAATATGGGAATGGAGAAAGTAAGCATGCTGAAGAAAATGAAATACCCTAAATATCAAACTTTCTTTTACATAAACTTAATGGTGATCACTCAAAAAATATCCACAACTGAAATATATATTGTAATAAAAGAAGAAACAGAGGGAAACATCATAGAATACCACCACACAGAAATAATAGACAACAAAAAGGCAAAGAAACAATGGAGACACAGGCTTACCCGAAAACTAAAGATAGAATGACAGGAAATCCTCTCATATCAATAATCACCCTAAATGTAAATGGACTGAACTCATCAATAAAAAGGCACAGAGTAGCAGATTGGATCAAAAAAAACTAAACCAACCATATGCTGTCTCCAAGAGACACATCTCAGCTACAAGGACAAGCATAGACTAAAAGTGAAAGGGGGGAAATTGACACTCCAAGCAAATGGTATCCAGAAAAACTCAGGTGTAGCCACAATGATATCAGATGAAAGAGACTTAACAGTGAAAAAGATAACAAGAGACAAAGATGGGCATTTCATTATGGTAAAGCGGACTATACAACAAGAAGACATAACAGTCATCAATATCTATGCCCCCAATCAGCGAGCACAGAAATATACCAAACAACTACTAACAGAACTAAAGGGAGAAATTGACCAAAACACAATTATACTAGGGGACCTAAATACATCATTGACAGCTATGGATAGATCATCCAAACAGAAAACAAATAACGAAATAGCAGCCCTAAATGACACATTAGATGAAATGGACATAATTGACATTTATAGAGCACTTCATCCTAAAACATCAGACTACACATTTTTTTCTAGTGTGCATGGAACATTCTCAAGGATAGACCATATATTGGGACATAAAATCAGCCTCAGCAAATTTAAGAAGATTGAAATCATACCAAGCATATTCTCTGATCACAAGGCTTTGAAATTGGATATCAACTGCAAAAAGAAAGCAGGAGGAAACACATATACATGGAGATTAAACAACATACTTTTAAAGAACGACGGGGTCAAAGAAGAAATTAGAGGAGAGATCAAAAGATACATAGAAACAAATGACAATGAAAATACATACTACCCAAATTTTGGGGATGCAGCGAAACCACCTGATCAAAAGATACATAGAAACAAATGACAATGAAAATACATACTACCCAAATTTTGGGGATGCAGCGAAACCACCTGGTTATAAGAGGGAAATTTATATCATTACAGGCCTATCTCAAGAAACAAGACAAACCCAAATAAGTAACCTCATGTTACACCTTAAAGAACTAGAAAAAGAAGAACAAATGAAACCTAAGGTCAGCAGAAGAAAGGAAATAATAAAAATCAGAGCAGAACTAAATGAAATACAGAACAAAAAGACAATAGAAAAAATTAATGTGACAAAGAGCTGGTTCTTTGAAAAGATTAACAAAATTGACAAACCCTTGGCTAAGCTCACTAAGGTAAAAAGAGAGAAGACACTAATAAACAAAATCAGAAGGGAAAAGGGGGAAGTTATCACAGATGCCACAGAAATACAAAGGATCATCCAAGAATACTATGAAAGACTATATGTCACCAGATTCAATAACCTAAAATAAATGGACAAGTTCTTAGAAACATATAGCCTTCCTACGCTGAAAATGAAGAAATGGAAAATCTAAACAGACCGATCACCAGTAACAAAATTAATTCAGTCATCCAAAACCTTCCCAAAAGCAAAAGTCCAGGACCAGATGGCTTCACTAGTGAATTCTACCAAACCTTCAAAGAAGATCTAATGCCAATCATGCTCAAACTCTTCCAAAAAATTGAAGAAGAGACAGTACTCCCTAACTCATTTTATGAGGCCGACATTACCCTGATACCAAAACCTGGTAAGGACAACACAAAAAAAGAAAACTACAGACCAACATCTCTGATGAATACAGATGCAAAAATCCTAAACAAAATTCTAGCAAATCGAATGCAACAATGCATTAAAAAGATTATTCATCACGACCAAGTGGGGTTCATCCCAGGGGCACAAGGATGGTTCAAGATCTGCAAATTCATCAATGTGATACATTACATAAACAAAATAAGCAAAATAAAGGACAAAAATCATATGATTACATCAATTGATGCAGAAAAACCATTTGACAAGATACAACATTCATTTATGATTAAAGCACTTAATAAAATAGGTATAGAAGAAAAATGCCTTAACATAGTAAAGGCCATATATGACAAACCCTCAGCTAATACCATAATTAATGGTGAAAAACTGAAGCCCTTTGTTCTACATTCAGTAACACAACAGGGCTGTCCCCTATCACCTCTGCTTTTCAACATAGTGTTGGAAGTCCTCGCCAGAGCAATCAGGCAAGAGAAAGAAATGAAAGGCATCCAAATTGGGAATGAAGAAGTTAAATTATCACTCTTTGCAGATGACATGATGCTACATATAGAAAACACTAAAGACTCCACCAAAAAGCTATTAGAAACAATCCACGCATACAATAAAGTTGCTGACTACAAAATCAATGTACAAAAGTCCATTTCATTCCTATATACTAACAATGAAATCTCAGAAAAAGAAATTAAAAAAACAATTCCTTTTGCAATTGCAGCAAAAAGAATGAAATACCTAGGAATAAACTTAACCAAGGATGTGAAAGACCTATATGCTGAAAAGTACAAGATATTTTTAAAAGAAATTGAAGAAGTCACAAAGAAATGGAAAAACATTCCGTGCTCATGGATTGGAAGAATCAACATAGTTAAAATGGCCATATAACCCAAAGCAATACACAGATTTAATGCAATCCCCATCAAAATCCCAATGGCATTTTTTAAAGAAATAGAACAAAAAATCATCAGATTTGTTTGGAACCACAAAAGACTCCGAATAGCCAAAGCAATCTTAAGAAAAAAGAACAATGCTGGAGGTATCACACTCCCTGACTTTAGCTTGTACTACAGGGCAACAATAATCAAAACAGCATGGTATTGGCAGAAAATCAGACACATAAACCAATGGAATGGAATTGAGAACCCAGAAATAAACCCTCATAAATATGGACAGATAATTTTTGACAAAGAAGCCAAAAGCATACAATGGAGAAAAGACAGCCTCTTCAATAAATGGTGCTGGGAGAATTGGAAAGCCACGTGCAAAAAAATGAAACTGAATTGCTGTCACCATGTACCAAAATTAATTAAAAATGGATCAAAGACTTAAGCATAAGATCTGAAACAATAAACTGCAGAGAAGAAAACATAGGTACTCAACTTGTGGACCTTGGGTTCAAATAACATTTTATGAATTTGACTCCAAAGGCAAGGGAAGTAAAAGCTAAAATAAATGAATGGGACTATATCAAACTTAAAAGCTTCTGCACAGCAAAATAAACTATCGACAAAGTAAAGAGGCAACCAAGTGAATGGGAGAAGACTTTTGCAAACAGTGCCTCCGATAAGGGGCTAATATCCAAAATATACAAGGAACTCATGCAACTCAACAAAAAAAAAAAAAAAAACAACCCAATTGAAAAATGGGCAGATGACCCGAAGAGACATTTCTCCAAAGAGGACATACAACTGGCAAATAGACATATGAAAAAATGCTCAACGTCACTAATCATCAGAGAAATGCAAATAAAAACCACAATAAGATATCACCTCACCCCAGTCAGAATGGCTATCATCAACAAGACAAATAGTAACAAGTGTTGGAGAGGATGTGGAGAAAAAGGAACCTTCATACACTGTTGGTGGGAATGCAGACTGGTGCAGCCGTTATGGAAGGCAGCGTGGAGGTTCCTCAAAGACTTAAAAATAGAATTACCATATGACCCAGCAATCCCACTCCTGGGTATCTACCCAAAAAATCTGAAGACATTTATCCATAAAGACACGTGTGCTCCAATGTTCATTGCAACTTTATTTACGGTGGCCAAGATGTAGAAACAACCAAAATGTCCTTTGATAGATGAATGGATAAAGAAGTTGTGGTATATATACACAATGGAATATTATTCGCGTTAAGAAAAGATGAAATAGGAACATTTGTGACAACATGGATGGATCTTGAGAGTATAATGCTAAGCGAAATAAGTCAGACAGAAAAAGCAGAGAACCATATGATTTCACTGATATGTGGTATATGAACCAAAAACAACAAAAGAACAAGACAAACAAATGAGAAACAAAAACTCATAGATGCAGACAATAGTTTAGTGGTTACCAGAGGGTAAGGGGGATCAAATATATGGTGATGGAAGGAGAACTGACTCTGGGTGGTGAACACACAATGGGATTTATAGACGATTTAATACAGAATTGTACACCTGAAATCTATGTAACTTTACTAACAATTGTCACCCCAATAAACTTTAATTTAAAAAAAGCAACATAAACACACACAAATATAATGCAGTATGTGTGTTTGCATGTAACAAATTAACCCACACAAAACTTTTTCAGAAGTCTATATTTAAAGCCACGGTGAGTGAGACCTAGGCCCTGGGGCCCTCTGCCTTACACCACTCCCATGATGCCCACATGACTGGTGTGACATTCAACATATTGAGCTTGTAGGCAATTGGGGACATTGAAGGGCACACAGAACAGAGCAGTTGTGCCAAGGGACTGGGTCAGACCCCTCTTGTACCCAATCCCACGTTCACTAAGCCCATCTCCCAGCCCATCACCTCAGCTGTGCTGAGTACTTCTCTGTTCCTCGGTGCAGGGTGGTTCTGATACATGTGCCACCCTGGCATGTGAGCCCATTAATGCCCCCTGCATGAGGCAGTGCTTCATTTCCTTCCTCTGTCCCTCAAGGGACAGTTCTGATGCATATCCTACACAGGGGACCCAGTAGGTTGGAGCCTCAACTGGCCCCGAATGGTGGCTAGCCCAGCAATGCACCCTTAGAAAAGCTCTCCTCGTCACTTGTCCCACTCTCCGAAGCTCCTCACCCCAGTTCCTTGATATCACTGTCCAAATTAATGGCCTGTATCCTAGTGCTTCTCTTAGGCCCTGTTTTTGGGTGAAATCTAGGGAAGACAAGGACGGTAGTGTTTTGAATTTGGACTTTAACTGCAGAGGAAAGATAGAGCAGAAGAGAGAAGCTCTGCACAGACTTCTGGAGGAAATCTTAATTTAGAGGGCAGGAGAGGAAGGGAAGGCACTGACAGTGTCAATGAGCAGACCTCCCAAGAGCACTGCTGGGGCCCTGGGTGCCAGGTGAGTGTGGCTTCTCTGGCTGGGAGGGTGGAGGGACAGCCTAGGCAACTGGCTCTTCTGGAGATTCTCATTTCATCCACAGAACTGGCCTGGAAAACAGGATCTGGTCACTAACTTGTTCCCTATTGTTTCTTAAGTACAAAGTACATTTCTGCTACTGAGGATGGTCACTATCCGTAACATCGAGAGATAAAAAGCCAAAGGGGGAAAAATCCACAAATGTCAAGGTAACTAAGTAGAAGTCGTTGAATCCCAGTGCACTAAAGATTTAGTTCCTGCCTTTCCACTCTGGTCTCCGTCCATCCTGCTCTCCCACAACCTTCATTCTCGAGCCCTCCTCAGGCTCTTCTCTCCAGGTGTGGTGAAAAGGAGCCCTGGGGAGGGGGAACACGGCGTCACTGAGACAGGAAGGAGCACTGACGGAATAACGGGATCATCAGTATCTGATCACGCAGAGGCTATGGGAGAGGAGGGCTCAGGAAATGCCATCGATCCTGCATTTCAGTCTCTGGTGACCTTTGAGAAAGCAATTTCTGTCGTGTGGTGAGTGCAGGATCCAGATGGTGTGAGGTTGAAGACTGAGTGTCTGGGAGGGCCTGGCGGAGACCAACGTCAGATAAACCGGCAGTGAGTGAGCAGGAGCAGCAAGTGGGTGTAAGAGTGGGCGGGGGGGGGGGTTAGAGAGAAGAGGAACTTGGGGAGTGTGCCAAAGGACAGGAGCAAGAGGAGGGATGTGTGGAACATGCTGAGTTGTCACTCGCTCTCCTGCGCCAGGCCCTGTAGCCCTGTCAGAAGAGACCTGTCTTCTCCATCGTCCACACCACGCACACCCATCACCAACAGTGTGTGCAACATTAAGTGAGTGGTGCGCAAATATGTGCAAATGAAAATAGGAGGAAAGAAAAAAAGGGAGGAGAGGAATGGAGAGTAGAGATACAAATGTGGTTTCACTGAATAATCTCAACTTTGTCAGTAGAATAGGAGAAAAATGTCCTCTGCTCAAAATGAGAGATGGAGGAAGCACTAGAGGGTGAAGGCACGTGGCCAGGAGGATGTAGAAATGCTTCCAGGAGCAATATGCTACACCGAGCTTTCCAGCCAGGGACCAGGGTGGGTCTGCACCAGGACACTGAGCACCAGCCCTGAGGACAGAGGGCCAGGCCACCCCTATAGGCACAAGCAGCCCAGAGGGCTTGTCAGGGTGACTGCTGCACAGCAGGGTCACGAGCCAGGGAGTGCATCACGTGCTGCTCAGTGCTATGCTTGGAGTGTGACCCAGGATGTGTTGGTCATAGGCGCTTCTGCTCCAGCGGCCCCTGCTCCTGGTCTCCAAGGGCCCACGGGAGGATTTGTGCCCAGTCACCCAAGGCCATGGTCTGCACCCAAGGTACAGCCAGTTGTGACAGGGCAGGACAGGCTAGACCAGGGCTACTGGCAAGGGCCGCTGGAGGCAAAGGGCCCATACATCTATGTCCACACACCATTTGTGCTTGTGCACCCTCAGCAGTGTCTGAAATGCCTGCTCTAATAGTTACGCACAATCATTATTTCGAAACACTTGATATGAAAAAGGCCAATAGGATATTCGTTCAAATTATTACAAGAAATTCCAACATTACTGTTGCTAGTGAAAGAAAAGGAAGAACTATTTGAGCCTTTAAATGTAATTTTAACTGGTGTAAATTTTTCAATGGTTGTAAAAAAATAGTTTTAAAACTTTTATCACCTACTTATGTGAACAAGTTTCTAGGTAATGGTGCATATTAAGAATTTGAACAAATTATCACTAAGTCTGAGGTGTAAATTGCATTCTAGTTATTTTAAGCATCAAAACTAATATATAAAACATAATACTCATGGAAGCCAACTCAACTTTCTCATTTAAAAACTTTTATGGATTTCTAGAACTCTTATACAAATTTTTTTTTTAGTATCTTTCTTAAAAGTGTATATTTTATAATCTCTCATCAACCTCAAGTAACATAGAAAGAATGTGATGAATATTTTACCAAGTCCCATATAGACACGCCCAAATCTCCTCCAGGTTGCTCCAGTGCACCATTCAAATATTATTTTCTGTGTATAACATGACACAGAAAAAGAAGCCAGGTCAGGAAGCACTGTGAACAAGAATGAAAGAGAAATGAACAGAGGATGATGTACATATGGTGAGCCAGTCCAGTCACAATTCAGCAGTCTTCCCAGAAAAGCTCTGTGTCTGAGGAGAAGACCCCCAGGTAGGAACAGCACAGAGCCACCCAGAAGGAGGGTGAAGGGGACAAGGCCCCTGAGGTGCAATTCTAGGCACCATGAGCCTGGACTGGCTGGGTTGGGCGGGGAGGCCTGGGGGGTTTGATTACCCTACCTGGGAGCCCAGATTTCAGTTCAAATCCAAGCCAGGTAAATGGCGGCAGGGCCAACTGCATTTACCCCTCTCCTCTTTCCCCCTCTGGGAGCCCCCAGCACGTCGCAGAGTCTACTTGACATCACCATGCACCACACAGACATTAAGTGTTTCCATTTGAGAAGTGCTTCCTCTCATCCCGGATTCCAGTCACCTGAAATGAGGCTGAATTCCTCATTCCTACTGTGACCATAATGAGCACGCTCCACTCACAGGCACCAAGTCCAGATCTAGTGAATCACAGGGGCAAATGCTCTGGACAGAGACTTGGGTTCCATCATTTTTTGACCACTGACCAGCTGAGGGTCCTCTGACCACCTACATTCTCCTTCTGGCATCATCAGATTCCTCATGTATAAAATGAGAGGGTTTTACTAGATGATCTTTAAGGTCACTTCCAGCCCTGTTATTTTCTATTCTGAAGTAACCAACATCCAAAATATTTCATTAAATGTTGTTCATATTATTGGATCAAAATCACTAGAATTCAATTGGCAAGGAGTACATATACCTGCGTTGTTCACAGCTGTGTCCCTGGTGCTGAGAACAGATATAGGCATACAGTAGGAACACAGTGAGTGACGGATGGATGAATGGATGGACGGACGGACGGACGGACAGACGGATGGATGGCTATGCTTTCTAGGAATGTGTTGAAGTCAAAAGCTCTGTTAAAGACATTGTGAAGTTCATACATTTTTTTTAAAATTCAGTAGGACATCGGGAGTTAGCCTACCACGGACCAAAGTAACTTGACAGTGGCACATTTAATATCAAAACTACACTGGGAAAAATGCACTGAAAGTGGAGTGTTACGAACATTTATGCCAATCAGATTCCCAAACAATGGGGCCAGGGAAGCTGCTGATTCTCACTTGACCAACTCTGCAGTTTTCTAAAAGGAGAGAAAATTTAAAATGCTGTTAAGAGGACTAAACTCAGCGCTGGATGGTGGAAAAGAGCATACAGTCTATGTTAAAGAAGCCATTAGAGGTAGAGTTAAACTCCAGGCCATGTAGCTGGGTGGAGGAGGCGATGAAGAAAACCAATGCTTCAAATTGAACAGTGCAGTTGTTCTGAATTTGAGCAGTGGCCACAATAGTTCCGCCCTTGGCATTTCTCTTTGATTCTCCTCTGAGATCCCCTAAGGATGGCAATGCCCAGAATGCCAGAGAAAGTGTAGGAGCTGTCCACCTCATTCCAGCCTCCCCATTGGAAAAGCCTTGTACCCTTTAAAGTCAGTACTGAATGCCTGTTAGAGGTTTGGCCGTCCTGAGTCTTACCTTCGGCAGCTGACACCTGCCCAGCACCTGGGTCACCTTTTCTATTGTCCCCAGTGTTGTCCAGGAAATGCAAAGGCCTCAAATGATTGGCCTGGGCAAAATCCTTATGAAGATCCTGTCCCTGGGGTGGGATCATCCATCATTAGACAGATAGTTGTGCTTTGACAGAGAGGTGAGAGGTGCTCACCTCCAGGTGCTCCAGTCAGGTCTGCGCTAGTAAACATCCCCCTCTAGGTGGACTCCTGGCCCAGGGTCAGTCACCTGACTCAACATCCTTTACCATTTACAGTTTACCTAACGACCCCACCTCTCCATCATGCTTCCCCTCTAATTGCGGAGGAGGCCAGGTATCCCAACCCCTAGCTCTGTTCTTTCCAATGTAATTACACACCCAAATCATTCAAAGATCACCCACAAGTTATGGAACACCATTCCTGACATCTGCATTTGTTTCCTGTTGCTGATGTAACAAATCATCATATACGTTATGGCTTAACCAACACACATTTATTATCTTGTAATGAATGTTCAGAAACTCAGAAGTCCAGTACGGATTGGTGGGGCTGTGTTCCCTTCTGGAGGCTCTACGGGAGAATCAGGGGTTTTGTTTGTTTGTTTGTTTGCTTGTTTGTTTGTTGCCTTTTCCAGCTTCTAGACGCATCTTCATCCCTTGACTGGTGGCCTCTTCCTCCTTCTTTGAAGCCAGCAGCATAGCATCTTCACGTCTGTCTCTGACTCTCTGAATCGGCTTCTATCATCACATCTCCTCTCTGCCTGACTCACTGCCTCCCTCTCACAATTACATTGGGCCCATCCAGATAATCCAGGATTATCTCCTTATCTCCAGATCCTGAATTTAGTCACCTGCACATATTCTCAGGGCCCAGGGATTAGCGTGTGGACATTTGGGGGTGGGGGGCATTATTGCCTACTATGACATGGCTCTGGAGGCTCAAAAGTGCCCAAGAGCTTCCTATCAAAGAGAAGCTAATGCCCTGACAAGACCTGTACAATCAGGCTCCCAGTTACCTCTTAGATGTCAAGATCTACTCCTTTGCACACTTGATTCCAGCCACATGAGCTTACTTAGGATTCCTCAGGCATGTCAGGTTTCTGCTCATCTCAGGCACCATGCTTGGAAAGCCCTTCTCTCACATGTGCCTACTACTCCCTCTCCTTCAAGGCTTTGACTATCACATTCTCAGTAAGAACTTTCCTGATCACCCTTTTTAACCTTGCCACTTCCTCCCTCCCCACCTTTGCCACAGCATTTCCTACCCCCCCACCATTTTATTGCCCTTATCACCCTCCAGGATACTATGTATTCTCCTTTTTCATTTGTTTGTAGTCCATCTCCTCTGACTAATAAGCTCCACAAGGGACCTTTTGTCTACCTTAGTCAAACTAACCCCAAAGCCTACAACGGTCCATAAAAGTGAACAGGCACTCAATAAGCATCTGTAGAATTCCACCATTCATGCAAAATATTTTTTTAAGCACCTACTATCAGGGCCCCTGCATTACACAGCTCTGGAGGAACCATCCGCATCAGAGTCTATGTACCAGCCTCTGGTGGGAGAGGCCCTGGGCACTGTGCTTGAGGCAGGAAACACAGAGGACAGTCTCTGCCCTTAAGGAATAGGGCATCTAGTGGGGGTTGATACAAAACCAATAATAACAATGTGGTGAGGTAGCACTCATCCAAGAATGTACAAAACATCCTGAGATGACACTTCATCTCATGTACATGGTGGCATCATGAGCCACCATGCATGTCCTCGGCCTTGACAGTCACACGCAGTTAAGTGCGGGCCTCCTCCACAAGAACCAGAAAGCAGGTGTGTGATGCTTCAGAGGGGGTTTTCTAATAGCAGGTCCAATAGCAGGGGGTTTTCATAAAGCAGCCCAGCATTGCCTTGTCACAGAAGAGGGTCAGCCCATCACAAGCTGTTAGTCACGTGTCACATCAGCTAAGAGCTGAAGCCCCATGTTCCCCTGTCCCAGCTCACCAGGAGCCAGTAGAAGAGAGCCAGAGCCTGAGACTGGTGGTGGCTGCCACCAGTGTAACTGAGCAGACCCAACTCGATGAGAAGAAGGGTATTTATCACTTTTTGTGAGGGTGCATCTCCTCTTGTCTTCAATACCAACATTCCCTCTCATCTCCTCCGGGAGATGCAGTAAACAGCTAAAACGAAAGCAATTAATCGAGGCTTTTTACTAACAGCAAAGCTTTTTCCTCTGTATAGTATCAAGTTAATTATTTCATGGCATGGAAAGCAGACTGCCTGCACCAGCTGAGGCTGCAGTGCACAGCTACACCAGCTTCCCTTAATGACCCCTCAAAGGTAAGGACACTCTGGATCAGGCTACCGTTGCCGTTGGAAGTCTAGAAGCCAAGTCCAAAACTGGAGATGCATGTGCCTCTGCCTCTGTACTGCCAAGGAGGGCTGTTATCTCTACCTGAATTAACTGTCCACTTTTCCCTCCACTACGTGGACTAGTCAGGACTTCTCCCTCCTTAATTCAGGAGAACACACTGGCCTCTGCTCGTTCTGATCCTGCCCTAAATGGATTGCTTTTGGGGGCACTAGTGAGAGAAAAAATGCAGAGCCAATATCAAACTTGTGACGTTTTCAGTCCCATAGTCCCCGTGCCTACCAGGAATGAATTAGACAAAATTCACAGAGTGCTTATGATTATGCCACATTCTGCAGGGTCAAGAAGGAATCTAAATAGAATTCATACACTCAAGAATATATGGACATAGTCCCATTCATTTATTTTAGCTTTTACTTCCCTTGCCTTTGAGGTCTATATCAAACTTAAAAGCTTCTGCACAGCAAAAGAAACCATCAACAAAATAAAGAGGCAACCAACTGAATGAGAGAAGATTTTTGCAAACCACACCTCTCTCTAATAAGGGGCTAATATTCAAAATATATAAGGAACTCATACAACTCAACAACAAGAAAAGAAAAATAAACAATCCAATTAAAAACTGGGCAGAGGACCTGAATAAACATTTCTCCAAAGCAGACATATGGATGGCCAATAGACATATGAAAAGATGCTCAACATCACTATCAGAGAAATGCAAGTAAAAACCACAATGAGATATCACCTTGCACCAGTTAGAATGGCTATCAACAAGACAAATAGTAACAAGTGTTGGAGAGGCTGTGGAGAAAAAGGAACCCTCATACACTGTTGGTGGGAATGCAGATTGGTGCAGCTGTTATGGAAGGCAGTATGTAGGTTCCTCAAAAAATTAAGAATAGAATTACCATATGATCCAGTAATCCCTCTCCTGGGTATCTATCCAAAAAATCTGAAAACATTTGTGCATAAAGATACGTGTGCTCCAATGTTCACTGGAGCTTTATTTACGGTGGCCAAGACATGGAAACAAAGTGTTCTTCAACAGATGATTGGATAAAGAAGATGTGGTATATATACACAATGGAATACTATTCTGCCACAAGAAAAGATGAAACAGTGCCATTTGCGACAACATGGATGGACCTTGAGATTATTATGCTAAGCGAAATAAGTCAGACAGAAAAAGTCAAGAACCATATGATTTCACTGATATGTGGAATATAAAACTGAAAGCAACAAAGAAATAAGACAAACAAATAAAGAAACAAAAACTCATAGACACAGACAATAGTTTAGTGGTTACCAGAAGGTAAGGGGGAAGGGGGTGGTAGATCAGGCTAAACAGGATCAAATATATGGTGATGGAAGGAGAACTGACTCTGGGTGGTGAACACACAATGTGATACACAGATCGCGTATTTCAGAATCATACACTTGAAACCTGTGTAACTTTACTAACCATTGTCACCCCAATAAACTTTAATTTAAAAAAAAGAATATATGGACAAACTAATTGGGAAAACAAGCCCTACTCATGTGAACACATACACAAGTCTGGGTATCACCTAAAAATACCGAGTGGGCATCTCAAAGAGTGAGTCCTTGAGGACCAGAAGACACAGAGGCCATGGTGAGCTGAGGTGGTCAGAGGAGGCCTCCTGGGGGAAATGGAAATGAGGACGGGTTTGCTGGATAATTAGGATTTGACAAAGCACTCCAGTGGGTGGAAGGAGAGGCATGACACGTGCACAGGTGGGACACAAATGTGACATGTCATGGGGACGACCAGCAGACCCCTCTGCCTCAGACAGCAGACTCATGCAAGCAAAGTACAGGAGGCACGTTTAGAAAAAACCAGAAGGTCAGCTGATCAGCATTTCAACCCAGACCATCCCCTCCAACATGAGTGTGCCCACAATACCCTACTATCTCCATACCTAACCACTCTGGAAGATTAACCGTGTCCAAGCACTGCCTAGTACTTTCCAGGTCCTAAGTCATTTATTCAAACCAACAACCACATGTAGTAGGTACTATTTTATACCTATTTTACAAATGAGAAAACTAAAGCCAAGAGAGGGGAAGTGACTGGGCCAAGGTCATACAGCCAGTAACTATTGGAGCGAGGTTTTGAACTCAGGGAGTCTGGTCCCAGAAACCACCAGATTGTTTTTATTGCCAGTGCCTTTATTTCTTCAGAAGTGTTGTTTTGTTGTTGTTTTGTTTTGTTTACAGTACATGGCAGCAACATCAAAAGGTCTTTAACAGAAAACAACCACCCATAACCCAACCCCCATAAATCAAAACGGTAGGTCCTGGTTCCTATTTCCTTCTAGTCCTTATCACTGAATTGGCATGCTCCCATACTGGTTGGATAATAGCTGCTGCTGAAGCCTGTCTACTCTGCCCATCCTGGCACCTCCCTAGGATCCCCAGACTTCCCCCCCAACGCCGCTTCAGCAACTGGAACATTAATACCTGACAGCCCACATTTGTAACTGCTGTGATGTATTGCCTCTTGCAGACAAGTGCTGATCATGTCCAGAGGGAGTGATTACTTATCCCTTTTGAGTAAAATAAGCAGGGGGCAACCTCAAGCTCCAGTTGGTTCCCAGGAGAAAATGGGCCTAAGCCACGACCATGTGGGATCAGACCTGGGAGAGGACGTCTCCCAAAGTTCCAGCTCAGCACCCGCCACTTCCCAGTGCCTGTTAACTCCTGCCACAGGCAGTGCTATCGTGGACCTGTAAATATGGAACCTTAAGGACCGAGGACAATTTTGATGGGCTGCACTAAAAAAATCTGTCAAGATGGTTAAGAGTTAACATGACTGGCTGCTTAAATGCTTTTTTTTTAATATGTCTATAAAAGTGATATTATCAAAGCACAGCCTTGGGACGATTAATCTGCCTGCAGTCTGCAGAGAGACCAGGCAGGGATTATGGGCTGGGCCTGGAGGTGCTGGGCCAGGACCGTGGACCTGGCAGCAAGGATGTGGGCAGGAAGTGAGAAGGAAGTGTCAACAGGACATGTAGACTGGGTTGGGTTTGAGATGTGACCAGGAGAATGGAGAGGCCAGAAACCAATAGGAAAGTTAGAAGACAATGGGTTTTATTTTGAATATGATGAGATGAAGGTATAGGCCAGTCCGGAATTTAGCAGAGAAAGAAGACCTTAGCGTCTGACATTAGTTTCAGAGTGGGGTCATGCCTTCTTCGCTGTGGTATTCTCAGTGCACGAGGCTCCGTGCTAAGGAAAGGGGTCTTTGAAGTGCAAGGGAAGGGATGAGCTCTCTGTGGGAATATACATAGAAAAGAGAAGGGCAGGGAGGAGAACTTTGCTGGGGCTCCTCACCCCGAGAAGACAGAAAGGAAAAGGAAGCCAAAGAGAGGAGTAGCAAGGGAACCAAGGTCTGCAGCAAGCTCCAAATTCCATGAGCTCCTCAAAGGACAAACCCAGCCCCACCTGAGCACCACTGCTGGATTTCCCACCCGCCAACTCTGCAGAGGCATCAGGTATGCCCCAACACAGAAGCAATCCTTTCAAAGCAGATATAAATGGATTAACTCATTCTTTCTCTCTGATTCTCCACCCAAGGGTGGGAAGATGCGCAGTGGACCTGTGGACTGCCCAGAAACCAGAACAGGGTTGGGGCCTGTGCTCTCTCTGGGCAACTTTATCATCTACGCTCAGGCCCTGGGTCTTTCCTCTTCTGTGGACTGTGATGGGGTCTGCTGTGGGGTATACTTTCTCTCTGTTTCTTGCTCATCATTTTCTTAAATTCATCATCAGGGCAGACAAATCTGTCATCACTCCTCCGCATACCTCTTAGAGAGAAAAGCAAGAGTGGCTGGCAAACCATGGAGCTGGGAAGGGTGCTGGTGGGTGTGGGGAAGCCCACCTGGATAGTCACTCATTTCTGTATCACAAGGGCTTAAACGTTTCCTGACTGTGCCCATTGAGTCGGATCTTGAGATTCATCCAGATTTGTGAGGATGAGGGACAGAAAGCCGTGACTGTTAGGACCCATCCAGACAACTGTGCATCTTTCCATCCTCAGATCATGAATATGAGCTGTCTAATCTAATGACTGGAGTACGGAGGCTGGAAGCATATACAGTCCCATCAGGAATTTTCCTAAAGCTTACAACATGTCCCCTCCACCCATCATCTCCCCATAGGTGGCTCCATCAGAGGGCAGACTTCTGGAGTCACAGCCGTTTATAAAGGAGCTTCGGTACTCACTAATGCAGTTTTGGTGCTATAGCAGAGCAGCAGAAGCCTCAGGGAAAATGCAGACAGAGATTATTAGATCCAGGCTTTCTTATCTCTGGGTGACTTCAGAAGCCTGCTGTTACCCAGAGGACTGGCTCACAGTCAAAACTTTACATTCCCAGAACTGCAGAATCTGGATCTCTCTACCCAAATGCACCCAGAGAAATCCTCTGACCTACTGGGTGTGATTGTGGAGACACTGCTCCCCATCCAGACTCACAATGCAGTGCCCAGCCTGTCCCAATCGCCAAAGGCAGGGTTTTGTATTTTACATTCTCTCAGCATCACAGAGGTGGTTCAGAAGGTGCAAGACAGAAACGTCATTCCAGATGCTACACTGACTTCCCCAGAACCAGTGGAGTGCCACACCCACTAACTGGGATGAAGGCACCCATTCAGTGATCTCAGAGCTCTGGGAAGATACCCTGCACACCTCCAGGCTGGATGACCCATCAGGGAAATGGGCTGCGAAGGGCTTCACCCAAGTTACCTGACTGGACCCTCAAACTCTGCTCTCATTTAATAAGTAAGGAAACTGAAGCTCAGAGAGGTTGAATGAGTTGTCCAGGAAATAAGGGGCAAGCCCATGTTCTCAGCCAGATTTGTGTGTCCCTAAAGCCTGGGAAAAAGGGGAAGATCTAGGAATAAAGAAAGGGGGAGTCCCAGCCAAAGGGATCCAGAAAAGTTAGCCCTGCCTCAGAACCATGACAGAGGCTACAGACTTCTATCCCCACAGAAATGGCCCTTCCCAGCCAGTTCCCCATCAGGATGGAGGCAAGTCCAGACCCCTTACCATAACCCAGCTCAGGAATCATCCTGGCGCACCCAAGAAAGAATGGGGATCCATGTTCCATCTGGACCTCCCAGAATCTTACCTGACCCAAAATGGACGTATGTGATTCATTTCTGTGTCCACAATGGTGGGTTTGATGAAAGGAGGAATTGTGTGGGCTGAGAAACCCAATTCCATTCCACCCACTGCCTTAGGGCTTGCTTTCTGATTTAATCAGAAGCATCTCCCTCTACCTCTTTCTTGCATCCTCCCATCATCTGGCGACTGCTGTTTCCTGTTCTCACCTATCCCAACAACCCTGAATCCCTTTTCTGAGTGGCCCTGGATCTACCCCCAGGTCCTGTATAACTTAGTCACCCAACAAAGCTGTCTGCCAGAACAGCATAACCCAAACCTATTACAGGAGGGTTTCCTCAGACCCAGGACAGGCTGTGGGCTGGGACCACCCCAGAGGCACCTGTGCCACCTCACTTTTGCCTATGACCAGGCACACAGCCAAGGGTCCATGCACCAAGGATGGAGAAGAAAGCCTGGGAGACTTTGTCCCTGCAGAATCTGTTCTTAGAGAGGCAGGGCTCTCTATGGGTATGATGCCTCAGCAACTTTGTAAGATAATGATCTCTGTGCTATGCTTTTCTCTGATAGTTATTGGGATCAAAAGAACAGCTTTACTCATGGGGGGAAAAAAACAAGGGACAGAAATTGTCAGGATAAATACAGCCAGTTGGACAGAGTGGCTCTGCTGAGCTGGAGTTTTGAGGGTTTGTTTTATTTTTCCTTTCTCTTTGTTAAGATGCTTGGTGGAACTGCTGTGGGGCACAGACCGCTCCTATCACTAAGATGCTCTGCAGGAGAAAGGAGAGAAGAATCACGGGCTTCTAAAAGTGTCTGTATAAACCACTTAACGTTGATATCAGACCTGGAGCTCAGACCCCTGTCTTAACCGGCAAGTCAGAAGAGTTAAATAGGGATTCCCAACTGGTACCGGGTTCTATGGTCCCTAGAATTGTTCAGGCATTTTGATCGTTCTTCTAATCCTGTCTCCACTGTCCACAGTTGAATGTGTCATACAGACAAGCTGGAAGCAGACCCAGACATCTGCTCCTGCCACCTGAGGCTGTGGCAAGGCAGGGCGTGATGGGATTGAATGGAAGTCGTATTTCCTGTGGGGGAGCTTCATAAAAGCACATGGCCTGGGGACAGCAGCTGAACACTAATCAGAGGACCCTTCCCCGGATGCAGACAAGAGTTGGGTTTCAATTTGACTGCCTTATGTACTGACCCTATGAATAGGAACAGTTCCAAAAGAAAGTTCTCCTACCCAAGAAGGAGAGGGATACGGATCAAACACCCACCTCTTTTTGACAGACTTCTGTCTGCGCTGGCAGTATTGACTAACAATGTTAATAATAAAGTTATTAATATATATACAGTCACGTGCCGCAGAATGAGGTTTTGGTCAACAACAAACTGCATATTCAACGGTGACCCGATAAGATAATGGAGCTGAATTTCCTGTAAGAAATGGAAGGATATGTGGATCCGAACTTTTTTTTCTCTGACAGGAGCAGTATCGGTGGGGCTTGGCAACAGATTTCCTGTCACTCACCGCACCTCGATTTTACAATATGAAGAAAACAGCCACTGACCTGTTTCAGCACAGAGGAGCCTATCCCCCCAGTGCTACATCTTCAGAGAGTGCTACAGTCCTCCCAGATCTAGCTTGATGGTCTTCAGAGTACACTGCTGTAAATTATTTCTTGAGGACCTGAGATACCGCATAAGAACACAGATCCACAGGAGCTACTTAACAAGTACTAAGTGCCTCTGCCATTTTAGTAAAAGCTTTCTGGGAGTGTGGAACCAGTCTGTCGTGTACTTCAGAAATATTTTCAAGTTTAATGATGTAAAGCATAGATAAGTTTTAGTTCTTCCATCATTTCAATGCCAGAGAGAGCCCTGTGTGCCAGATAGGGTCAATGGAACAAAAACAAATTTACAAAGTCAAAAGTATTCATTCCTCATTTCTGCATCCTCTCTATATTAAACTCCCTCGTTTTCTTTTCTTTTTTTTTTTTTTTTTTTGTGAATACCACAAAGTTTCTTAATTTGACCACTGCTGGAACATGCGATAGTCAAAACCACATTGCCATAACAATCCTATGGTTTTTTTTATCTCTCCATCTTGATTTCTTATTCTCAGGCCACCTTTCATGCCCTCCTGATAGTCACTATGGTGATATACACCTTACCCAACCAGTTTCTCCTCAAAATTTCCAATCAATCCAGCCCACATCCTTGTTCCTGGAACAGCATTGACAGCTCTGATGTTCTATTTCTAACCCAGGACACGGGAAGAAGGCTTGTGGGACAGTTTTTATAAAGTCTATAGTAGTCTACAGTATGTCCTCGGCCTTCACATTTACTCACCCCTCGCTCCCTGATTCAACCAGAGCAACTTCCAGTCCTATAAAGTCCATTCATGGTAAGTGCCCTGTACAGGCATACCATTTTTCGTCTTTTATACCATATTTTTATTGTACCTTTTCTTTGTTAGATACGTTTAGATGCAAAAATACTTAACACTGTGTTACAGCGGCCTGCAGGATTCAGTACAGTCACATGCTGCACAGGCTTGCTGCCCAGGAGCAAAGGCTATTTCATCTAGCCTCAGTGTGTAGTAGGCGATACCACCTAGGTTTGTGTAAGTGCACTCTGGTGTTCACACAATGACAGAACTGCCCAACTATGAATTTCTCAGAACATATCCCATCATTAATTGATGCATGACTGTATTGCAATTAATAAAGCATTTCATACTCATTAAGCACCTGTTATACACATAGTACTCCTATGCAATATGAAGAAAAAGCATAACACAGCCAACCTATAACACACCAAAACAAAACTGTCCTCTAAACATTCTGAGCTCATTTCCATTTATTCACTCAGCATTTAATCACATCGCGCATTAGGCCCCAGCACCGGGCTAGGCCCCTCAGGAAATGCTAGGGGAAGTCACATCTAGTTCCTGGCCTTGTAGGGAATCGATTGTGGTGGATAAAAATGAATTATGATTCACAAAAGCCAGAGAGGAAGACGGGAGCTGGGTGACTTCAAGCTGGGCCTGGGAGTATTCAGGAGGAGTTCACCAGATGGGAAAGGGAATGGATCTCCTTCTCAGTCAAGAGAACAGTATTACACATTGCGGAGGAGAATCGCAAGCACAGTCACCAATAACTGCCAATAAAGGGCAGAATGTAATAATGTCAAATGAGTGTTTCCGACAGTAAATGCCAGACAAGCTAGAGAAAAACACCTGTTTGAATTGGGGTGGTCAGGAAAGACTGTACAGAGAACTATGGTTTATAACAGGATCTAACAAAATGATTAGGCTTTCCTTTAGCAGCTGAAGAGAAAGAAGTACATTCCAGATAGGGGCCAAGGTCAAGTAGGGCCACATTTCAGGACAATGGAAACCCATGGTCACTGAGTTGGGAGTTTGTTCTTGGAAACATGCAATGGTGAAACATTAGACCAGAGGAGGGGCTTGAGGAAAGGTGTGTTTTCCCCATTTAGAAGCAGAAGATCCCAGAGCTGTCGTGGTATAACTTCTGGAGCAAGCTCAGAGGGGCAGAGGGAAGGCCAGACAAGCACTTGTTCACGCAGAAAGTGCTCCTTGACCTTCAGCTGCTTAGAAATCACCCTCCTTCACAGTCCTCCAACATCACTCACACCATATGGGGAATTGTGTTCTTTATTCAGAGAGAGGCTTTTCTATCAAAAACAAAATGGAAACATTAAGGTCTCCTGAACAAAGCTTATCTCGAAATATAATTTCCCACTTTCTCTCTGTGGGTGGTGAGGGCTCCGTTCTTCTTCCCTTATTGCTCTGGGCATTTTCCTAACAAGATACACCATTAATTTCTCTTCAAGCCTTTGGAGCCCAGATGGCCACCGCTTGTGCTCTGTGTTACCGCAGCCTAGTGGCTAAGCCTGAGGACTTGCAGTGCGTACTGGGAGAGACCTGGGAGGATAAAGCAGTGTTCAGACAGTCTGTGGCCTGATCTCTGTGTAAAGGGCTGGAGCAGGAAATGAAGATCACATATACCCCCACCAGCCACTGCTAACATTTCAGTGTACTTTCTACTGGTATGATTTTACAGATTTTTATACCACTGATGTCATGTTATACGTACAATGGTATACTATGCCTTTTTGTTAGGCACTTCCCAATGTCCGTTTGTAACACTACTCTCTTCCAATCTCTTGATCTGGCTAAGTGCCTCCCATTCATTCTTTGTGACCCACCTTAAATGGCATTTCTTCCAGGAAGATTTCTCTGACCACTGGCCACTCACATCTCAGGTAATAACGTCTCTTAGGGGTGCCCTTAGATTTGTACTTCTTCTACCGGGGTCCTTATCAACAATGTTATAATTTCCTGGTAATATGAGGGCCATGAGGGCACAAAATGTATTTGTTTTGACAATTGTATTCTCTATACCTAGCATAGTTCCTGGTGCATATTAGGTATTCAATGGATATTTGTTGGATGTATGGATAGATGATGTCAATACTTATAGACATCACATTTAATGACACATAACATTTTATTGTAAGGATATATCATACTATACCATAATTGTTGAACAGTTCCTTGTTTTCCTTTTTTTCCAGTTTTATTGAGAAACAATTGACATATAACATTGTGCTGGTTTTAGGTGTACAACATAGTGATTTGATATAAGCATATATTGTGAAAAGATTACCACAATAAGTTTAGTCAACATTCATCACCTCACAAGTACATTTTTTTCTTGTGATGATGAACGTTAATTGTTAACTTCTTTTCTTCCCCAGTAAATTATAAGTTTCACAAAGGGCATCCACCATGTACTTTCTATTCATCAATATGTCCCCAATATCTAATACAGTATTTAGAACATAACAGATCTTTATATCTGTTGATTAAATGATTTAAAGAACAAATGGCCATTTTGGGTTGAGATTCTAATAAACAACACTGTGATGAACATCCTTATCATTAAACTCAAACACAAAGGAGAATTATTTAATCAAAATGTTTGAACATATGTATATAAAGGGTTATTACATGTATTCATACTGTTTTAGGTTAAGGTAGTACCATTTATTCTCCCATCAGCAATCAGCACATGAGAAGTCTACTAGTAGTATGCTTTTGTACATCAAAAGTATTTTTGAAATCTTCACTAATTTGGTAGGTAAAATTAATATATCATTTTTGTTAATTTTCATTTATCTGATTCCTAGGAGAATTAACATTTTTATATGTTTTAGTCATTTGTATTTCAACCTACTCATTTATGATCTTTATCTATTTTTATTTTTATCAACTCACTTTATCTATTTTCTTATTGAGGTTTTAATATTTTTTCTTACAAATATAGGCATGGGCTCTACAGATAATTCATTCTTTGTTTTTATAGCCATAACATTTTTTTTTACTACATTTGCCTTTTTGTTATAGAATACTTTTGATATACAGAATTTTTTAATATAATCACATCAATTATTATTTATCCCATCACACTTATGCCTAGAGCACAAGCGCAGACTTAAATTTTCTTCTAATTTCAATATGGTTTGATTTTTTACATTAACATATATCCCTTTTTAATATATTTGTATAAAGTGAGGTTCTAAACTGCTTATTTTTCCCAAATAGTAAGCCATTTTCCCCAACAGCATTTATTTATACTATTACCCACCCCTTCCCACACTGAGAGGCCATACCGTCTATATTATATTAAGGGCCCTCATCTGGGTTATCTTGTGCTGTAAATCTTTCTTCTCTTCCTTAACTACTACTTGATTAACAATGATTTATGATATGTTCTAATTTATAGTTAAACAAACGCCCCTCATTCTACATCTTTATCATAATTCTTAGCTAGTTTCACCTGTAAGTTCCAAATGAACTTAAAAATTATTTTGTCAAGTCTTCCCCTCCCCCTGGGAAAAAAAAATCAGAGTTTGAGGAAAACTTGAACCTATGAGTTAAATGTGGGAATAACTGATATCTTTATGATACCCAGTTTTCTCCTTTTCTGTTTTTATTAAGGCTCTTCCTGTACGTGCTGTGTTTTGTTTGGTAGGACATGAGGGCAGGCAAGGGTGTGTGCTACCACTCCAGGGAGCACGCAGCCTTTCTGGCGGGCCTCTCTCCCCTGGAGGCAAAGGGCTCAGGGCAGGTTTCTTCCCATGCTGCTTTAAGGGCTCTGTGTAGCTGAGGGGCTCTCCGAATGAGAACCACACAGCAATTATTCAGCTCATTCACAGCCCAAATGAACATTTTGATCTGAAATAATTTGGTAAATTGGGCCAAAATGAAGATGAGAAATAAGATGTAGAAAGTAGCCACATCATGGCATAATTAAAAAGAAAGCGCCCGTAACCATGAACCCAGTCTCAGTTCTGCTGCCTACCAGCTGCATCACCAGAGATATCCATTACTTCCCCCCTCCATGAGCCTTGGTGTTTGCATCTGTGAAGTGAACAGGTTGGATGAGGTAGTCCTGAAACTCCTTTTGTTCTCTGAGATTCTACTTGCTAATTTGCAAACTACTGTGTCTCATTTGCTTACCGATTAGCAAAATTTGGAAGAACGCATTCACTGGCCCCTAACTCTAATTACACAAAATACAATTTAACTTCAGCAATACTCTCTATGACCTTTAGGGTCAAACCACCTACAAGGCACTATATCCGATTCCTAGGTCCTTTGCCCCATACTGAAGCAGAGTGTGGGTTCAGGGGTCTGAGCATCCTTCCATTGGCCATTGGTCTTCAGGATCAAGGCTGGATAACAATGGTCTGGCCAGCCTCCTTTCCTCTATGGCCAGTGGAATGGGTCCTGAAGGGACAACCAAAGCCACAGGTCTCAGGAGATTCTGGGAGGAGCAGGCAGAGAGACAACTTATTATTGAAGGACGGCAGTAGTTGAGGGTACAGAGTGCTGTGGACACTGTGGGCAGGCTCGCAGTTTCTGGGGTAACCCTCCAGACCCCCAAAGACTACAGTCAGATCCTCAGTGACTTTTAGTGACATCTAGGACAAGGGCCCATTCTCCAGGTCCTCACTGCTGCCGAGGTGAGTTCTAATTCTGAGACACCCACCAACCCAACCAGACAAAGCTTTGCAGAGGGCCCACCAAGTGTGGCCCTGGCTTAAACAAACTGTGGGGACAGAGCCAGGAGTGCAGTTTCCAGGCTCTCGGCCTCACGTGGAAAGGTGCTGGCTTGGGTAGTAGATGGCCATCAGCTGTGGCTAGTTGGCCGTCAGCTGTAACCAGTGAGCCATTGGCCACTAATATAACTGCCGCAACTGCGCTGGGGAGTCGAGTCGAGGGGAGTCGGTCGGTTGGCAGAAAAGCGAACAGCAGGTCACATGTCGTGTGAATCCAGCCTCCAGTGAGACTATAGTGGTATGATTCCCCTACCTATGGCTCCATGGGTGTTCCTTTTTGGCCTCGCCACATCCTGCATTCTTATGTGGGGAGCGGGAGCTGAGAACCCGCAGGCCGCCCCGCACGACACAGACACACAAAATAGCAGACTCCCCTGCAAGACTCAACTGTACAGGCCTAAGGGAGTTACACAGTGTGGGGACAGAGCCAGGAGTGGAGTTTCCAGGCTCTTGGCCTCACATGGAAAGGTGCTGGCTCAGGTAGTAAATGGCCATCGACTGGCTAGTTGGCCGTCCTCTGTAACCAGTGAGCCATTGGGCACTAATATAACTGCTGTGGCTACGCTAGCAGCAAATGGGGGCTAGCAAGACGATGGTGGCTGCGCCTGCAAGCGGCACAGTGAGGGTTGCGAGCAGTGTGGCTCCTGTTTCCTGTGTCTCCAACCCAGCTGCCAGCGAGAATATAGTGGCATGACTCCCCTATCTATGGCTCCGTGGGTGTTCCTGTTTGGCCTCACCATGTCCTGCGTTCTTATGTGGGGAGCGGGAGCAGAGACCCCGCCTGACACCCTGCATGACACATGGCGCAGCGAGCAGGATCCCCCGCACGACAATATCCTGCGTTCTTATGTGGGGAGCGGGACTAGAGACCCCACAGGCCGCCCCGCATGACACACAGTGTCTGAACCCACAGAGATACAATCAATAAGGAACCCAGCCCTATCCCAGGGCCAGAAGTAACTGGGTCATCACAGTGAAAGTGCAGTTAGTTCTGCAGCCACATATCAGCAGCTGTGTAACTGGGGACACGTTGTTTAAGTTCTCTGAGCCTTAGTTTCTTCACATACGAGTATAGCATCGGTATTATTGAGTTAGCGTAATAGGCCATCAATAAATGTTATTTTCTTCCTTTCCTTCCCCCAACCCAGAAGCAGAGATAAACTAGAAAGAGATGTGGGGGAAAAAAAAATTCCAACCCCAGCTCTCCACATAGTAACAATGTAAATTTGATCCTCTCTTGAGTCTTCCTTCCCTTCCTCCCCAGTGAAATGGAAATGACAATGTCCACAGCAAATAAGGGATCAGTAGAATGTTCTGTACCCACTGAGAAAATTCCACGGAAAGGTTAGATAATACTCCAGCTTTTAAAGAATGGAGAAGAAGGGCACTGCTGCAAGAATCCCACGGAACCTGCAATTGCAGTGTGGCTGCTTGTGGGGCAGCTTCATGGCAACTGGCACACAATTCCCAGCATTAGCGCAGATCCAGCAGGCAGCCTGGGTCTCAGAGAGGAGCCTTCTGCCTGCTGAAGCTAATGATGATGTTCTGTGTTAACCTTCCCCGGGGGTGTTCTCCATCACTGGGCAGCCAGAAGATAAGCTATTTTCTGGCTTGACTTTACCTCTCACAGCTGGACATATGCCTCTGGGCTGGAACCACAGGACTCTTCTACAGTGGTTTTCCTTCACTGCAATGTTATTTTCCAAGAAAATAGGATCAGAGGATTCAGATACACTCCCTGACTCTCTGAGAAAAATTAAATGTAGACAACATGCTCCTTAGGTCCCTGGGCACCTGCCATTCTTATGCGTAGGATGGCTTCTCCCAGTGCCTCTTCCACAGAGCTCCTTGTTCTCCTTCAACACTCAGCTTGAGGTGCCCAGAACCCTCTCCCCCAGAAGTTACCACATCGTATTGTTTGCATGTCCTCTCCCCCACAGGAATGTAAGCTCTTCTAGGGCACACTGTGTCTTATTCATATCTGTGCCTCCGGTGCCTGGCTCATAACAGGCACTCAGCGAGAAACACCTTTAAACAGACCTGAACTCCACCAAAGGTCCATGTGCTGAGGTCTGCGGCAGGCTGACTTCAGGTTGAGGGCGGAGGTAGGGAAGTGAAGCTTAGTGGCACTGAGAACAGGAATAAAGAACTACCAGGAAAGTGGGCACTTCAGCAGTAAGACACCCCCTGACCCTGGAATGCCATCCCACAGTGGGGGCAGAGGCCCTGATTTTGCCTAAATTTTGACTACTTCTACCTACAGCAACTACATTTTCTAAAACAAAACTGGAAAATAAGGATAAAAATTAAATAGCACATGGCACCCCATTTAAGGAATCCATTTTATTAAAATGAATACAATCATGAGAAATCAACAAGAGTTATAAAACCCAGCACTTATAACTATACCAGGAAAAGGCTTCTTGTGGGGGTGGAGTGGGGGTGGTGTCAATTAGCTTCATTGTGCTTTGGGTTGGATAAAAAAACAATCCTAAGCAAAGCTGATAAAGTTCTTTGCAAGTTCATGTGCTGGCAGCTAATTCTAAGTCCTGGGCAATCCTGCTGCAGGGGCCACGATAGGCTACAGATTCAGATTCGCCTGCCCAATGCCCCAGGGGGTCTGAAAAGAAAAGAAAGTTCCTCATATCCCATCTCAAATGGCCAGACTTAGTAGTTTGACCCACTAAAAGACAGAGAACTGGAAGCCAGGAGATTTGGAATCTGTTCAGAACTCTCAGACACTGGGCAACCTTGGGCAAATCATCTCGCACCTCAGTCTCCACATCCATAAAATGGGGGCATTGGGCATGTTGACAGATTTTCAGCATGTTCTGAGGAGCCCTAGAGCTCCCCTTTGTGCTTAGGAAGTCACATGTGGGGTCTTCAAGCCCTGCACCCAACCCATCCTGTCTTGCTCCACCAGCCCCCAAGGCTTCACCTCCCCCGAAGCAAGAAGAGCAACTCTTTTATCTATTCTAAATACTGGAGCTCATCATACAGTTTTGTTTGGAAAAATCAAGCGTGTAAACCACTGGACTGGATGATCTCTAAGAATCTTTCTGGCTCTTATACCCACATCTGGTCTCCTCAGTGGAATTGGAGAGCCAAGCAGAGCTGGCAGCCACGCAAGGGGACATGTCACAGGAAGAGGAAGACTTCTGGTGGAATGAAAGGGCCAGGATGTGAGATAATGTTCTCCCACTGATCCAGATGGCTTAAACCAGAAAGACATGGGACCTATTGCCCTCCCACCGTAGCTGTATGTCCTCAACCAAGTGCTTTAGCTTCTCTGACCCTCGGTTTCCTCATCCATTGTTAACTAGTGAGAAAATGCCTACCTGAAAGGTCGTGCTGACACTTGGAAGCACAGAGCACCTGGGAGAGCCTCCCTGGGTGTATGTCTCCTTCCTTTCCTACTGTAAAAAGAGAACATTTGCTTGCCGCTTCTCAGAAATGGCATGCCTTTGTTTAGAATTCAGGTGTGGGTTTATTTCTTCATAGGGGTTTAATTGGGAAGAAAACATAAAATCTTCTTGCATTATTATTAAAAGCATCAGTTAATCCTGCTGTGAAGAGCTGCAATTTACTTGGGAGGAGCTCAGGAAGAGCTGGTCGGATGTCCAGAACAGAGTTGTCATTGGCCCATAAGCCCTCCAGGCTCGTGGCTTATAGCTGCACTCCACTGTCCCTTCTGATGTACTGCATGCAGGGAAGGGCAGGGACCAGGGTGTCCACTGCCCCCTGCTGAGCCCCACCCAATGCCTCACCCAACAGGACTACTGCCTAATAAACATCCAGGAAAGACAAAGTGAGCTTGGCCTTCCCATGTGGAGTGTGTGAGGTGCCGCAGCTAAAGATGCTTACATCACACAAGCAGCCCTGGGGAAGGGTGTGTGAGAACCTGCATGCCCTGTGCGTTACCTACTCAGCAGCAGCTCATGCTTCATGCTCCCTGTCTGGTCCCTACTCAGCACTTACTTTCTTCTAGGGCTGGCACCCCTGCTCTTTACCCCGTCCCTTCCACAGTCTAGGAAACTTCAGTCCATGTAGTAGGTCCCCTTCTCCGGTTACCAGACTTTCTGTATCAGCTGCCTGCCAGCCTGACCTTCTGGGCTCCTCCATGCCAAGCTCCCTGACCTGCCAAGCTTTTAGTCTGCCTTAACTTCCCATGGCCTCTGCAACCCATGTGGCTGGCTTCCCACTGCTATAACCTGCTCTGATTGCTGCCCTCGGCTGCCTGGCTCTGCCCAGTCTATTGACCCCACCATCTCCAGGTGTTCTTACTGCCAAGTAAACCTCAGGTCTAAGAAATCTCAGGTCCAGAGTTTGCCCAGTGCCCTTTGAGTGTTATCAAGGCCATTACCATGCCTAATTTACCTGAGGTTCAAGGTTATTTCTCACTATTGCGCTATCTGACAATGAAACTAATTCACTGCAGAATTACTACGAAATAACTAAGTTTAGACACAGCCACATGCAAATCAAAGACATTTAGAATTAACAAAATCTTAGACCTAACTCATCTAGCTCAACCACCCCATTTCAGAGTTACAAAGACTCAAGTTCATAGAGGGGAAGTGATTGCTAGTGGTCATACAGCAATGCAATCACTTATAAAGGTAACAATGATTCCTCTAGACCCACTGGGGTGATAGAGATGGTCTAGGTGTGATCCTGCTTGGAGACAGGAGCACGACTAAAGAGCAGGGGCTCAGCAGTAGGAAAATAGAAGGGACATTTGACCAATGGTGACATTCGCTGGTCTTTTCAAGGTCATTGTCGATAGAACCTTGGTCCCAAGAGATAAAAGGAAGGTTCTGAAAACATTCTTTCCATGCCACTGCCTCCAGCCATCTCTGTGGGTTCACAGGCTCTCTTGTAAATTTGTTTCCATTCTCTCTCCCTTGTACTCAAGTCAAGCTCTTTTCAAGTCAGCTAACATGGGCCAAAGCAATGTGGCCACTGGGTACATAAGCAAAGGCAAACCAGATCTGGTTCCCGCCTTCCTGCATACTCACAGAATGTGGGCCTGAGGACATGTGTGAAAGAGAGAATATGAACCTCTCAGCAACCCTGGCTTCCTGCCTGGTCCTAGGTCCAGAGCTGTACCCCTAGTAAGGTAAAAAGATGGGGAATGTCAGGCTTAGCCAAAGGCACACCTTGTACTTCTGGTCTTTTCCTTGTGAGAGGCGGCAGGGTCTCAGTGTGTGGTGGCTCCGCTGGTCTAATTGGATTGTAGAGAAGAAACTGAAAGCCCCACATGACAGACAGATCCCGCTCACTCTGCAGTTTGCACTGAAGAGCTAAATGACACGTAATTCAGTTAAAGGAAAAGGAAGCAAACCTCATCACAACAGTGGAAAACATGAAAACAACAAATAAACATCTGCTATGAGCTGGCAACAAGGAGGCCAATTTGATCTCTGCTGAAAGAAAAGTACCATCTTTCGTGTGTGTGCGCGCGCGCGCACACGCCTGCGCCTGTGTAGGGAAGGGCAGCCCTTTTCAAGAAGCCTGCAGCTGCCAGCAATTCAGAGCGCAGCATTAACCAAGTTCCTGGAACACTTTGCTAGATTAGAACTACACCATTCACAGCTCACAGAGTAGGGTCCCAAGTTGCAATAAGAATAGCCTGTACCACACACATGCCTTCAACACATACACATACACACATACCACATATCATTGAAGCTGAGCTTTAGGGTGAAATATTTGGACTGAGAGCCAAAAGTCCTGGGTTTGAAAACATCTTCTGACACTCCCACCTGCCAGCCTCTGAGATAAATAGTATCGCTTTTCCATTCAATGTGTAATAGACAAACAATCTGTCACAGAACCACGAAGCACAAATTTAAAATGAAGGTTCCTGGGGCCCTCTCTAGAATTAGTAAATCAAAATCTCCTGGGGTCCTAGGAGACTGTTTTCGCAGGAACCTCAGTGATACTTTTATACACAAAAGTTGAGGAAATACTTAGAACACATTGTCTCTAAGAGCATCAGTAAGCTATTGCACTAATAATTCTGCATAATGAAAACAACCCCACAAAACCTCAGTGGCTTAAAACAACAGATCAGCAGGCCAATGGAGGCTATTCAGGTTCAAGCTGTAGGTCTGCAAGTGTTGGGGGTCTGTTCCACAAACGTTTATTCTGGGGTTCAGGCTGAGGGGCAAAACTCATCTCATAGCCATGGCAAAGGTGGGAAAGGACAGAGATCTACAAGGTCCCTTGAGGCTTGGCCTCAGAATGGCTTGCTGTTACTTCCATCTCATTCCAACGTCCAAAGTAAGTTACATAGACAGGCCCAGAGTCAAAGAATAGGGAACTACACACTGCCTACAATAAGACTACGACAGGATATAGATTCAGGGAGGGATGACAAAGAGGGGCCAACTGATCCTCACAGTTTTTTATTTTCTTCATCTGTAAAAGAGCCTCAATTCTCAATTGTTCTATCTACAAAGTGGGCACATAGTAATCCTTGCCCCTACCTACCTCATGGAAGTATCGCAAGAATACAACATAATCATAATAAGGAGATAACATGTTTTGCAGTGATTTCAAAACTACATGAGATGATGTGCACATTAGCTAACATGACTATTAGTCAACACAAGTCCAAAAGGTTGGGGAGACTAGTAGACCAGATGACCTCTACATTCTGACAGGTTCTCCAAATCAGTGTCATGAGCTGGATTGTGTGACACTGCTTCTACTTATCCATCTACTCCCTGCCTACTGTCCTGCTCTCAAAACAGTAGAGAACACAACAGGGAGCCACCCTTTGGCAGACCCAAGTCTTCCTGCTGAAGAGATCCCATTGAGATATCTCACTGCCCCAGCCATATGGGCCCTGTTCCTCCAAAACCTATCACTGTGGCACACAGCTCCAACATCCCATCCCCAGTTAACATCACACCCTGCTCCTAAATACTCTTAATCATTTGGGCTGCGAGAATGTATAGATCTGGGCTGATCAGCAGTTATATCACCCTCAGGTGTCCCAAGTCCCAGTGCTTTTTGTAAGGGCCTGTTCTGTTTGATGAATTTGTCATAGTCTCCACACATTTTGTTCCAAAGAGCTCTTCCTGGTTCCTTAATCTTGGGGAAGACATAAATTGATGCTGATGCAATACTTTAACCATGCTAAGCAAGCAGTATAGAATCATGGCTCCACTCTTAACCAAGCCTTGCCCACAGCACTGTGCCCTCTTACTAGGCCACTCAGAGATGCTGGCACCCATGCATCTGAGGGTGAGTGTGCAAGATAGCTGAAGACAAGCCCAAGTGTCTGTAATGTGCCCATTTCCCTCAGTCCACCAAATCTAGGCCTAAACCCAGACACTGGTTCCTAGTCCACCTTCTTCATTGTGCACCTGGGATTTGATTCCTTAAATGTTTCTGTGGATCTAGGGGTGTGGTCACAACAGGAGTGTGGTCTAAAGCCATTCCCTTTTCCCATCACATCGTCCTCCTAATGATGAGACCTGTTGAACTAGAGTCCCCCAAATTTCTTCTGAGGACCAGTGTTAAGGGTGATGATATATTTAGATAAAGACACTCATCTCTCTAGAATGAGGGAGATGTCGTGAAGATGAAGACATATTTCTTCACTCTTCCTAATATATGCCCAGGTGGGAGATTTCTGTCAGTTTCACCTAGAACCCAATGAGTTTTTCAATCCCTAGACACAAGTTTTTTGACAAACCAAGAAATTTTTCCTGTATTATTTTTTTATTTATTGCTTCTCCATTTGTTCCTTTTTCTCCTTCTAGACTTCTTGCTATTTACATGTGAAGTCTCCAGAATCTGTCCTCCAAATATCTTATCTCTTTTCTCCTCATAATTTCCAATTTTTAATTTTTTGCCCCATATTTGAGATTATTTTTCCACTTTATTTTTTAAGCCACTAATTTACTTCTCAGTAAATTTTGCTATTTTGCTAAAAATGCTATTTTCTTTTTTAATTCAGCTACTGAATCTTTCACCTCACAGGACTTTTAATTCCAGAAAGTTTCCATTACGCTGTGGTTTCATCACCCTCAGTGCTCTGGTTTTGTAGTTACACTTGCTAGTTTTCCTCTGTGTCCTCTAATAGAGCCACCTATTTTGGGTGTTCTGAGTTTTCTTTCTCTCATGCTGAAGGGTTCCCTCAGGTGTGTTTCAGGTTCCCATTTCCAAGGCCCCATGTTTACCCTGTGGGCCTTTCAAGCCCTTGGGGGTCCCTGTGCAGTGGCCCCTGGTGATGAGCTATCAGTCCTCCATTGAGGCTCCAGAAGGAAAGCTCTGTGCTTCCACCCCCGTGATCCTAGGGTAGTACTCTCTCACTGCATGGGGTGGCATGAGTCCCTTTCCATCCCTGTAGTCCCTAGCAGCTTCTCTGGATCCAGGGAGAGGAGCCATATCCAACTGTCTACTCAGAATCTTCCCTCAAATATCTAATATTCATCTCAAACTTAAGGTCCAAAACAGACCTCGTAGTTTCTTCCAAGAAATCTGATTCTCCACCCATTATTCCCCTACTTCTTTGATATGCAAACCTAGGAGTTATCCTTGATTCCTCAGTTTCCTTCATCAATCATACCCAAAAGCCATGAAGCCTTCTTGATTACCCCAGGTTTAGTTACCACCTTTTTCTCTCTAGATATTTTTCGTATGTCTATAGTAATCAAATTTTCTTTTTTAAGCTATCCATTCCTAGAGTTTGACTTCCTACTTCTAATTATTTATTCAAGCATTCATGCATTCAAAAAATATGCATTAACTACCTACTGTATGCCAGGCCCTGAGTTAGGTTTGGAAAGCAATTGTTAGCACATCATGGTTTTCACCCTCAAGATATTTGTTGTATCAATAAATAGGAAATATTGCACAGAAGGGTAAGTACTGTGTAGGGAGAAGGGACAAGTATTGTGGGAATGGGAAGGAAGGGTGCCCATGTTCTCCGGTATAGGTTAAGGGATCCAATCCTTTCTTTCTTCCCTCTGCCTTCAGTATTTTTACTTATTCAACAGGAGTCCCTAATAGCCTGGGATTCTTCTCGTCTTGTCGCTCCATGGGTATTTGCCCACTCTCTTAATTGTTGACTTCTCCCTTACACACATCTCTCCTGCTCCATCCTGCTTTTCCTGGCAGGTGGTTTAGTAGCTACTAAACCCTATACTATTCTGAACCCCGTCGGGCATCAATGAGAGGACCACCTTTTCTGGGCTTCTGCTTCCCATGCAGCTGGGGACCACATTTGATCACCTTCTTTTATCTGCTCCTCTCACTTCCAATATCTACAGACAGCACAGTTTAAAAGAAAAAGATCCTGGCTCAGTAAACCTTAATTCCAGCTATTCTCAGCTCTGCCAACCTTGTGGTGTTAGACAAATCTCTGGCTCTTCTTAGGCTTCAGTTTCCTCATTTGTAAATTTAAAAAAAAAAAAAAAGGACAAGATCTCTTTTGGAAGGAGAGGGTGTCTTCCAGACTTGACAGTCTATGAATTTATAAAACATGTTTACTATTAATTTAATGGTACATCAGAGTTTTATCTTGGTGAAGAAAAATCAAAAGATGGACATTACTTCAAACCTGTATCCTCTCTTGTGTCCATGAGCCTTCACTACTCAAAGTGAGCTTAGTGGACCCAGGGCATCAGCATAACCTTAGAACATTTTAGAAATGCAGGCTCTAGGGCTGACTGAATCAGAACCTACATTTTAATCAGATCCTAATCAGAATCAGGAGATTCCTAAGTACTTTAAAGTTTGAGGGGCTCTGCTCAAAGTTTGAGAGAACATAGCTCAAAGAGTTAAAGGGAAGCAGTTTTCAGTTTCAATACAAAGAACTTTCTAACTTAGGGAACAAAGCAAAGATAGAATGGGATGTTTTAAAAGGCAAAGGGGCCACTGGCATTGGGTTAAAACAGAAATAGGATAGGCACCTCTGAGGGTGCTCCTGGAGTATCCTGTAGCAGATTGGATGGATGACCTGTGGTTCCTTGTAACTCTGAGGTACACGGTTATTAAATTCTACCCCTGCTCATTAACACATGGTCAGTAGAGGCAGAATGCAAGCCCACTACTCTGCTCAGCTGGTTTGAGATACCACTAGCAAATACAACTGTGATGGTGGACGGGTGCAGAGCTGGGCAGAGAAAAGTGACAGAGGCCCACCCTGATTGTACGTTAGTTGCTCCTCACCCAGAGACATTTTCTGGGAGAGCCACTGAGCCTATTGCAGGCCTATAAACTGCCTTTCCTCCTGGACTGCACAAAGACCTTTTTTCCCCTTCCTCTTCAAGGGCTTGGATTCTCAATTTAGAAGCTAATTCTGGTTCAAATTAGTCCATCTCATAGATAGAATTAGAAGCTGGGTGATGATTTGGAAAATACAATCAATTTAGTCTAATTGTTCTTGCATGTCAGCTCTATCCAATAATAGAGAATTTGCTCCTTAGGTTCTTGTGCTGATGAGGAGCCATTATCCGTGGGAGTGAGGTTAGTCTGATAGAACACAGGAACAAAATGGGTTAAGGGCTGCATTCAGCCCCCAGCAAAGGCACCAGCCAGGGCCAAAGGGGAGGCAGGGGCAGGGAGGCTGGTCATCAGATTCTGTCCAAGGAGGAAAACTGACCAGAGCAGGACAATCACTTCTGTGAGGTCAGACCTCAAAACAGGGCTAGGTCAAGACAAGGCACCCATCTCTACTTCAGTTTCCTTATATATAATTGGGATTATACCCCCACCCATCTCATGGGGTTATATTTAGGAATAAACAACATAATTTATGTGAAACATCATTTATTCAATTCATTCATTTTAATAAACATTTATAACATCTGATATTCATTAGGCATCTGCATGTACCAAACACTGCACTAGGTGAAAGAGCTGATTTAATAAAGAAGATAGTCTGATGGTGATGATGATGATGATGACAGGCCTTCACCCCAGAAGATACTGTTGGCCGGTACCTGACTTTAATGTGCAGTGAAAGATTGCTCCTCCCACTGCTCATCTTGGCTATGAGCTAAGAAAGATTAAAATGCTTCTGTACAAAGAAAACAATATGCATATTTTATGAAATACATTTCTCTGCCTGTTTAATTGTGGGAACTTCAAGAGAGGCAGAGAGATTTGCTGTTTACCACTGGGATGAATCAATAGAGTTTCAGCCTCAACCTCAGGAGACCCCCTGACCATTGTAATGTCCTGACTGTCCAGGCTTGCAGAGAATCAGAGCATGCAGGAGGGCCAGTGGCCATACAATGGACCTCCGTGTGCTCAGCTATAAAGCTAAAACGTCCACTTGCCCATTGCCTAAGTTTATCACAAACAAATCTGCTGAGATTCACAAAGATGAGTGTGATTTACCAGAGAATAAGGAGAAAGATCATTACAAATGGCCTGTCTTAGTACCTCTGGTGGTCCTCCCAAATTTTTCATTGCCAAGACACTCTCATACTTTCCCTTAATCTTTAATCTAGAATGTGGACATTCTAACACCTCCCTCCAAAAAAAACAGTGGGTGCTTTAACGGTAGTTTCAAATTGGGGATATCTTGAGACTTTCTTTACAGCAACCACGGAGTTCTACCATGTTTCCCCCAAAATAAGACGTAGCCGGACAATCAACTGTAATGCGTCTTTTGGAGCAAAAATTAATATAAGACCCGGGATTATATTGTATTGTATTATATTATATTATATTATATTATATTATATTATATTATATTATATTATAAAGACCCGGTTTTAAATTATAGCAAAATAAGACCAGGTCTTATATTAATTTTTGCTCCAAAAGACGCATTAGAGCTGATTGTCCAGCAAGGTCTTATTTTCAGGGAAACATGGTATCAGGTGGCCTGTGTGTGACCACAGCCAGGCCCGGCCTACCACAGGGCTCTGAGATTGCCCTAGCTACATCAATAGGCAAATGTCACTTAACAAGATGGACTTGCCAGCAAACTGATGATCCAGACTTCAGCACTAAGTCATGGAAAGCTAACTTGTAAGTTCTGCTAGTTGGGCCATAAACATGTAGAGAGGGTTGTAATTTTATTTGGGTGGCCCATTGTGCCAGGATTTCATCATACCTTCATTACACCAAGAACATGTCATCAATTCCACAGAACACTGTTTTTATCCCACTATATTGTACCTCTTTAGTTGTCCCTTTTCCTTATTAGACTGTAAGTTTACTGAAAGTAGGGTAAGTAAAATGTACTGCCCAGTAACAAGACCTCGTAGGCACTCGATAAATGTCAGATGAATGAGTGAACAAATGAATGAATTTAAAGAAAAAAATGAACTGGAAGAAGAGAACAGATGGAACCACTAATTTTTAAAGACATATAATCCTAGAAGTTACAAGGATCTCAGATATCACCTAGTTAGCAGAAATCACTATCCTACCACCCACTCAAGGCAAATATCACTAATGGGTCATGACACTCTGTACTGCTCACCACAGACACGGCTTCAGAACACTTCACACATCACTTCACACACCCACAATTTACTGAAATTAGCATGCAAAATAAAATTGATTTGCTATCCCTGACCTAGCTCAAACCTATCATTTCAAACATGGTCTCTCTTAACCTTCTCCAATCCTCCCCTGAATACCTGCTCCTACTCCTATGCCTCATCTAGCTGTCACTTTAAAGAATAGCCTGTCTTTTTCAAAGACACAGAGCTACAGGGCCTGGAAACAGGGATCTATGTGGGTGTCGGCATGGCTGACACAATAGGATGCCCTCCTGCCAACCGCAAGCTGGGATTCCATAGGCCTGGTATTGCTTATGTCCAAATGCGAGAACATACGCCATGCATGCGTGGCGCTGGCCTCGGTGCTGAAACATAGACATGTATATCTGAGACTGTAAAACCTACATTATGGAGGATTTAGGGTGTTTGCTTTGCTGAATGAGGGATTAGAGACCAAAAAGCCCAAATTGACCATCCATTTGCAGAAAACAGAGCTGGAGAATTAGAACTGTCAGATGTGTGCTCTAACCCAAAGGGTCCTATTAGAGCTCTCCCTAACTCCTTAGAACATTTATCCATCACTAGACAATGGGAGGATGGATCACCAGCTCCTTTACAGCGACCCTGAATGCATGCAGCCAGGAAGTAGCCTTAAGATAAAATGTAGTTTTCTCAGTTTCAGGCCTGGGTGCAGCCATCTCTAGGGCATGGCACCTGGTGAGCAACCACACTGACTTGGGGCTAATTATCTGGACAGGAGCTCAGGACTGCCATTTTTGGGATCTCACCAAAGGGCCTGATGCTGAGCAGTGTCCAGGTTTTCAAGTGGCCTTGCTGTTAAAAGATCATCAGGAGCCTGATCTTTCATTTTTTTCTCCCCAAAGTCTGAGGAGAATCTTTGTCCTTAACATTCAACCCCTATTCATATGTCCATACCTCCTCCTTCTCACTTCCTGGAAATCTTGACAGACTCTTGCTTGTTTCATAAAGTCAGTAGGGAAATGTTCCTAAACCTCTTCAGTTCCCCATGATCCATGGGGCTGTCAGGGAGGGTTCAGTATGAGTTTTCTCTTTTCCATTCTGCCAAAACACATCGATCAGGCCACATGCAGACTGGGAAAATCACATCAAGGCCCACTAATTTTGAGTACAACTTCCCCTTACCAACTTCTGTCATCTTCTTGGCTCCAGGAAAAAAGAGAGAGTGGGGGAGAGGGAGAGAGAGAGATTGAGAGAGAGAGAGAAGGAGAGAGAGAGAGAGGAGGAGAGAGAGAGAGAGAGAGAGAGATTGAGAGAGAGAGAGAGAGAGAGAGAGAGAGAGAGAAGAGAGAGAGAGAGAGAAGGAAGGAAGGAAGGGAGGAAAGAAGGAGAGAGAGAGAGAGAGAGAGAGAGAGAGAGAGAGAGAGAGAAGGAAGGAAGGAAGGGAGGAAAGAAGGAGAGAGAGAGAGAGAGAGAGAGAGAGAGAGAGAGAGAGAAAAACACAGGCCTGAAGACTCTTGGAGGGAGGAGAGAGATCTGCTTCTGATATACAATGAGCACAAAAAAAGATTTCTCAAACTTTTTAGCACAATACTTCTCCTACTCTAAGTCTGAAATTTAGCTGCAACTGTTATAGTCTCTTCTTCCTCTCCCATCCCCAAAAAGTCATTATATCCAGCATATTGGGTGATGACAAAGAGCATTTGGAGGCCACTGTCCACTGCTTCCCCTCCTCTCCTGGTTTTTGCCATCTGCAGTAGCCCTTGCCAAGGTCTCTGTCTCCCCGCAGAAAACCCACCCCTCTGCCCATCTCTTGCTTCTTTCAGAAGAATCCAGTAGAGCACATGGGAAAAAGCAGATGGCAAAAATGAAACACAGAAACCTCAAGCTTGAGAGGACCACTGGCCTGAAAGCAGGAGACTGATCTTTCTTTTCTCTATTTTAGCACATAGCAAAGCTCCTGGCACAGAGTAGGCTCTCAGAAATCAGGTGGAATGAGTGAATGAATGCATGAAATCAAAGCCCCATTTAAGGAAGACTCCTAGCTTCTTCTTTATGTCTTCCAAATTCCAAAAACAAAGGGTGAAAGTAGCTCCGGGGCACGAAGTCACTTCTGCAGAAACTCTGCTAACACCCAAAAGTCTAAGATATGTGCCCAGCATCCTGGTCATGGAGGGGAGTCTAGGAAGGAAATTAAGTGACTACATCCATCATATTTATTGAACAGCTCCCCTCTAGAAGACACTAGTGTGGGAGGTCAGTCAGGCACATGAATCCTCAAACTCCAAAAGAGAATGTTCATCTCACTTCACACCACTTTGTCCCTGCTTTTCAGAGTCCAGCCTCACTTGCCTCATGTTTGTTTCTCAAATACACAGAGCATTTTGCTGGTTCCCAACTTTGCCTGCTGCTGTTCCCTCAGCTTGGGCTCCTGTTCTCCAACTCTGCACACAGCTGGCCCTTCTCATCCTGCAAATCATAGCTCAAAAGTGATCTCTTCACAGAAGTTTTCCTGCTCTTCCCCTGTAAAGAGCCCCTCCCAGGATTCTCCCCAGCTCTTCACCAGAATTCACAATGTTGATTTCTTCCTACATCTCATTCAGTATCTGTGTTTACGCTGTTGATTTGCTTGCCAATTACACATACGAGCACGTAAGCACCTGAGGTATACTCGGATGGTGACTACCATGAGTCCTGGATCAAATGCCAACTTTGTCACTTACTACACATGTGACCTTGATTAAATTACCTAAATACTATGCCCCAGATTCCTGACCTATAAAATGGAATTTCTAATAGAATCTTATCATAAACAGTACCTCATAAACACCCTATGACATGAAATTAGTTAACACATATGACTTAGAACATAAAGGGCCTAATCAAAGTTAGCTTTTCTAATTGCTGTTATTTACTGCTATATTTGTTACTACTATTACTACTGCTGTATCTCTAGTACCCAGCACAGTGCCTGGCTTATAACAGGAACTCATATACCCAGCATAGTATTCACTAGCTGAATTGGTAAAAAGCATGCACGCGTGAATATCAGCCTCCAGAGAAAGTGCGATGGGACTGAGAAGAAGGGCAGTTCACTTCCTGAGCTGCCTGGGAATGAGGAGAGAACACAGGAATAGGGCAGCAGAGCCAGAACAGGGTCTCCGAGGAACTGACGGAGCCCGTAGGGTTTGCTCCGCAACTGACCCCGGCCCAGATTGTAAGGGACTCCAAAGGGACTTGGGGAGAATGGGCTCTGGGGAATAGTTGGGGAGTAGTTAGGAAGGTCAAGGGGCAACCTGGATTGTTTTCACTTCCCCAAGAGGACAGAGAATGGTCTCAGGTTTGCCTCAGAGAGATGTTCCCCAAGTCACAAAGCTCTACTCTCATTGCCTCTCTCAGCTACAGGAAAAACAAAGCAAAAGAAAAATTATATGACTTACGTGATCTAAAGCCATGCAGCTGAGACCTTCCTGTGTATGAAGAGATTCGAGAGGGGCAGGATCAGCCTTCTTACTGCAGCTCAGGAAAAATGCTGGCCCTGCTGAAGAGGGAGTGAGGGAGAAGAGAGGGGGAGCTGAGGGTCTTGGTGACCAAAGGACCATTTCCAATTTGTTATGGAGAAACAAGAATGTTCGAGATCTAAAGCTCTGACCAGACACCTCCTAATGAAGGGGCCATGAGTTCAACCACCCAAAACAACACACGCACACACAGCCAGTGAGAACCATTGCAGGAGAATTTCATACGTCCCTGTCAGACACTGCAAAGCTTGACTGGGCCCTGGTGAATTTACCCTGCCTGCCCTCCTTCAGCTCTCCCGCCACTGTCTGGTGAGAGAGAGGCCTATGTGCTGTGTGTGTTTGTTGGGAGTGGGGGGCTGTCTTCATGGACTTTACATTCAACATCAGAAAAGCCACTCCTGTGCATTCCAAGGGGCAGGGAATGGCTCCCTTGAAATGGTGGGGCGCCTAGAAATGGCCCCAGCAATTAGACAGCTACAACAGGCAATGGATCCCAGACAGGCAGGGAGTAGCTCAGCTGAGTTCAGGTCACCTCTCTGGGGTGGTGAGCTGAGAAGCAAGGGCTGGTCAGAAAAGGAAGCATCATTACAAATCAGGAGCAGACCAAAGGTCCTGCTGAAAGAGAGGCCCAGGCAGAGGGAACCTACAAGGGGAACAATTAACTGATGAGTAACTAATTGTTATTCATATTAAATTAGGGTACAGGTGATTTGGAGAAAACCTGCAGACCCTCTCAGACGTCCTGTGGGTTTTGCATTGCAGATGACAGTTTTATGGAACCCTTATGGGAGTCAGATTATGGGAGCTGGGCCAGGATAAGAGTGGGGGCAGGGCTCCTGTCCTGCTTAACTACACAATAAACACATAACGGCTTGTCCTAGAGGACAGTATGCTTTGCATACTAAACATTTTGGTGCTAGGCTTTGGGGGCCTCTGAGAAGAGGGGCTCACCCCTGGCAGGGAAAGAGAGAGGAAGGGAAGATCGGTCATTTACAGAGAGCCAGGGCTGCTCCAGATGTTTGGAGCAGGAGCTAAGTCGTGGGTATGTACTAGATCCCGAATGTGGAAGGAAAGGCTTTTCACAGACTTGCAGAGGCCAACAGGAAGACAGAGGAAAGGGGTAGGAAGAAAGTAGTTATGGCCCACCACTTTTGGGGAATGGTGTGCGTGTGCACATGCGTGTCTGTAGTGTGCAGGTAGGTGCAGGTGTGCACACATGCATGCGTGCATATGTACATGCAAGGCATAAGAAGGTACAATTGTGTGTGTTTGCATGTGCACTGGCCTCTGAGTGCATGTTTTGTGTTTACATAGCTATTTAAGTGTCTGTGTTTGTTCATGTGCTTGGGGTGATGCCAAAACTTCCCACTGAAACTAATAGCAGGCTGTTCTCTCTTCACTGAGCCTTATCATGCTAATTTTAATCCCACATTATTGTTTTAAGTTGGCTTTAAAAATTAATATTTAAAAATTTGGTAAACAGAGCCTCGACCTAAATTGCAAGTTGGGTCCCTAGAAAGGGGTTTGATTATCACTATTGTTCTTATAAGAATGGTGAGGGTGAAGCTTGTCACCCTTCCTGTTCCATCTGGTTAGCCTTCCATCAGGTAAAGGGAAAGCACTTGAAGGGAGGAGCAGCAGAGAACACCTGCAGAGAGGGTTCAACTGGCCACAGCCTGTCAGGACCAGACAGGACTTAAAACTATTCGGTCCAACCCCTGGTTTTATTACTACTGAAGAGACTGGCCATGACAGAAGGTAATGCCTTCAGAATTCACCCCAAACCCAGGCCTACTCATTGTCTTCCCCCTGAGCTCACCACCCGGTGTTATGCCCTGTCCTGGGGAAACTGATGGAGAAGTGGGTGGGATCCCATCATACCCTTACACACATACTCCATCATACCCCTACACACATACACTGCTGATGGTCCCTCTGAGGGTCTGTTTCCTTGTTTGTAAAATGAGGGGTTGCAACTAGAAACTCTTCAAGGTCATTTCTGCCCTACCATTTGGTGATTTTTGACCTGGAGTGGCTGGCTCAGCTAGAGAGAGAGGCAGTTTGTACTCCATGAAAATTGATGACCAGGTCCCTTCTCTGTGCTCTGTGCCCTACCCTTTCCTGCACCTGCCGTTCCCATCCCTCTAGTTGGTGTGGAGTCTTAGGGGGAAGCAGAATTTGAAGGCCAGGAAAACACGGTCTCAGGTTTTCCTGAGACAAAGGTTCTCTTCGCAGAGTCTAAAGGAACAAGGGTTATTCAAATAGGGGAAGGAAAAACCAGAGTAGGGCTTGCTGTAATTCATTCTTCATTAAGAGAATGAGGAAATGATCCTGCACCGTAGTAGGAGGTATTCAGGTTATATTTGGGAGAACTTCCTTGCTGGCAAAGAGGTTTACTGAACACAGGAAAGGAAGAGAGAGTAAGAGGAAGGGACAGCTGTCCCTAGAAGCAGTAATTATTAATTATATTGTCAAATGTTTGTGGGATGGTGTGGATGGTGGGGCTCCTTCCTCACTTCAAGGTATTTACCAAAGTGGCTGATTCTAAAGCCGCCGCCCCTACCCTCACCCCATCCCCCACCCACCACACATACTCAGCTACTCAGTAGAAGGAGCAGGGCCTGGCTTGGTACTAAGCAGGGCAGAGAAGATAAAAGAGAAAGGGCTCCTGTGGTTCTCAGCATCAGCTCACAGCACATAGAAACACATTGCTTTGTGGTATTACTTTGACTCAGCAATACCTGACAGTGGGTCTAGACTTGGTCACAGCGTAAGGGGAAAAGGCATCAGAACTTGTGGGATAGTTTCAGTTACTAAAAGGCACTGACATCCTCCTGGCTGGCTGGAACCAGAATTCCAGCTACAAGAGCTGGCCTCCTCCTGGGGATGTGAAGAGGACACAGGGTGGCCCTGACAACAGGTGTCCAGGAAGAGGACCAGCCAGGGGGTTGCAAACCCTTAAAACACCTATGAGGAAGGTTTCTGAGTCTCTAGCAACTTGACAAAAGAGCATTTGGAAGTATCACCATAGATGGCTACATGCCATGGCTATATCTGCACCCTATATATACATAGATGCATACACAGAGACTCCTGGCCACGCAGCCCCCATCCACCCAGCACATACAGGCCTGGAACATGTAGGGACTCCTTTGCTCAAGGTGCCCTGGGAAATTCCTGGATAGCCTGCTGGGCCCTTTTGCTCCATCTCTGCGCCTCCATTGCCCTTTCCCGGTCCCTCTCCACCCCACTGCCTTCCTGCATTGCCTTCCTGCAGCTCTTTGGAATGTCCAGGGCACTGTAGGAGGGGGCTGAGGGTGGCACTCAGCAGGTTGACATGCCCTTGGCAAGGCAGCAGTGCCTACAGGTGAGGCTGCCCTACAGTCCAGCGCCCAAGAACTCCCATCTCCACGCCCACACAGGTACCTCTGCATGCTGGCAGGTACCACACGTCCCCACTAGCCATCTCCCAGTGCGGGGTGCCTGAAGCCAAGGAGGGAGCTGAACCCTCCCTGCTCCCCAGCTCTTCCTCTCATCTCAGAACCGCCCCCCACTGCCCAGCCCGGAAACAATCACCCTTTGAGGCCCACACAGGTACCTCTGCATGCTGGCAGGTACCACACGTCCCCACTAGCCATCTCCCAGTGCGGGGTGCCTGAAGCCAAGGAGGGAGCTGAACCCTCCCTGCTCCCCAGCTCTTCCTCTCATCTCAGAACCGCCCCCCACTGCCCAGCCCGGAAACAATCACCCTTTGAGAAAGGCTGCCAAGCTGGGCGCCAGGAACAGCCAGGATGGAGGCGGGGTGGGATGGGGGTGCAGGCAATGGGCCGGGCGAGCTTTAACTCTCGAGAGCCGAGGCCCGGGCTGCCTTTGGCCCCCGCCCGCAGTCCCCGCTCGCGCGCCTCACGCTGGAGCTGCCTCCGCTGGGGAAGGTGTTGAGGGGCTTGGGGGAGGTGATACCAATCCCAGGGTTGTGCTTACTGGCCTCCCTCCTCTCGCCCCCCGCCCTAGCTAGCGAGGTTGGTACCGACCATTAGCGGCGGGTCCCGCCGGCAGCTCGCGCTCGCTCGGGGGCGGGGAGTGGGGGGTGGAGGCGGGGCAGAAAGCGCTGTCAGAGCCGCGGCCGCACCGGCGCAGCCGCCGCCGCCGGAGGGACTCCGAGCTGGCCAGGTCGGCTCGGCTCCGGCCACGCGCCCGGACCCCTAAGCACCCCTCCCCGCGCCTCCCCTCCCGGCTCTAGCCCCAGCCCCCGGGGATCCTTGCCTGCGCCTCCCGCGCGCTCCAGGCTCCGGCCACTGGCTCTCCGGGCCCAGGAGGAGCGCGGCCGGGCGGCGGGGCCGGGCGGGGCCGGGGCGGCGAGAGCGCGGGTGCGCGGACCCCGCGGCTATGAAGTGGCCCTCGGGGGCCAGCAGTCCGAGAGCCCCCGGGGAAGGTGGAGCGCGCGGCCCAGGGCAGCAGCCTGGAGACGCCGGGGCCGGGATGTAGGGGCTGCCGCCCACGATGGACCGCGTCGGGAACGATTCGGACTCGCCGCCGCAGGTCAGTGCCCCCCGCGTCCCCCGCGGGCGCCGCCGCGGCTCACAGAGCCCCTTTATGCGTCCCCATCAGTACCCACGCCATGTCCTCCCATTTGTGTGTGTGTGTGTGTGTGTGTGTGTGTGTGCGCGCGCGCGCGCAGCGGGGACAGCTGGAAAGGGGGCCCGGAACGGACTGGACTGGGAGGCGCTGCCTGCCGCCGCCGAGGGGGGCTGCGAAATAAAACCTGGGTGATGCCTGCCCTCCTCGGGCCCAGCATCAAGGGGAGAGCTGGTTCTCAGCAGCTTGTAACAACTGGCCCAGCCTCTTAGGTGGCCTGTGCATTTCCACCTCAGCAGGTGGTTCCTGGTGGCCCACAGGAGTCAGGGGCTAGCATCCTGTGCACCCCAACTGTCATCCGCAATGGCTCTGAGCCTCCAGACACTGACTAGTAAACTCCTCAGGGGACCCAAGCTCTGCAACTCTGTTGGGGAGGCAGAGGGATTGAGAGGTGGCAAGGGTAGCCAAGGGTCCTTGGTACCTTCAGTGTAGCAGGAGGCAGGAGGCATGACCAAGTTCACCACCCACCCCTCTGCACCAGGTTTCACACCTGAAGTCCTGATTCCCCCAAATTCAGAGCATACAACTTGGGAAAAGGAAGCTGAGAGGTGAGGCAGAAAAAGAGAAGGAAGCCACAGAATCTAACAGTGCTAGGGAAAGGAGGTGACAGCCTGGTACCAACCAGTTAAGGTCAAGAACCACACACACACACACACACACACACACACACACACACACAGATAATGTCTTGACTAACCTCCCCTTCCCCTCCCTGCTCTGGCCAGGCCTAGTCTCAGCCATGCACTTTTTGCATGGATTCTTATAGAAGCTGGAGCTGAGGGACTCGGGATTTCTTTGCTGACCATTCCTAGCCCCATGCTGGTGGGGGCAGCTCTACCTTCATGAGTATCAGTCTGGATGGGGTGTCCTTGGGACCCTGAGCTTGGGTTGTGTGCTATACACTGTTTAAAAGGATTGATTGGATGGAGATGTCCCTGTGCACATAGCACTGTGAAGTTATTGTATGTGCGTGTGGAAGTGGGAGGCACACAGCTTCCTAAGTTACTGGGGTTGAGGGGCCTGCAGCCTCACAGGACTGTTGCTCTAGGGTTTTTTGAGATGTCTTCTGTGCCTCCTGTGTGCCTCTCTACTTCTGCCAATAGCCACCACAGAGATAGAGACATTTCCTCCCAGAACCTGCTTAGTGGTGACAATTATTGGCTTTACTTGACTTACATCGTCCCCGCTTCCTTCATATGGAATGAAGACCCTTCCCCATAAGACCCCCGAAGAGATTGTTCATTCTGCCCTGTCTGTGCCCAGCACTCCCAAAGATTTTGGAGCTGCATGCCTTTTCCCACTTGTCCTTTTGGTGGGAGCAAGAAGCCTTGCTAGGGCTAGTAGAACAGGGAGGGTTAATGGAATTGTGCCCCGTTCAGCCCAGGAGCCAAGTATCTTGTTGTGCCCATTTCTGAACTTGACCCGGGAATCACTCCAAGTTCAAGCATGTTGGAAGCTCATATGTGCCGGGCTGAATATGTGCATATATGTTTCTGGATGAGCAGTCACTAACTAGTCCGCTTGAAGCATGGGACAGGTAAACCACTAAAGTGGGAAAGCTCCAGTGACAGCCCATATCAGAGACCAGGGGCTCCAGAGAAAGATACCTGTGGGGCTGGCCCAGTTCCCTTCCTCTGGCCTCTTGATAGAACTGGATTTTCCCACAGTAGTTTTTCAGGGGTGGAAGGACCAAGTCAGCAGTACTTCTGGTTGTGGAGCACAGGGTGATGAAGTAGGTTGGGAGCTTTGCGAGATAGGGGGAGCATGTTGGTTCAGTTTGGCTGGAAAAGAGGGATGAGTTGGCACAGAGATGTCTGAGAGCTCCCCTCTGCTGAGAAATGGAGAAGAGAGGCAGGGTTCAGGAAGAGAAAGAATCTGAGAGAGTCTGAGGCAGGCAGAGGAGCCAGCATGAGACAACAGACAAAAGACACAGAAGCAAGCTCGCAGAACAACACAATGGAGGAAGGCCCAAAAGCAAAAGTCCGGCTGGTTCAGTGGTATAGTTGGGGCCAGCCCAAGCATTCTCCTTCCCAAGCTCTCCAATATCAGCAGGCATCCACCAGGGCAAGAAGGCCCCTGGGTGGAGCAGTGAGACAGTCTCCTGAGGAAAGCTCTTTCTGTGGCTCTGATGAATGCCAGAGTAATTCAGAGGGAGTCCTGAAGACAGAAAGGGGACAGGCTGTGAGATCAGGGATCTTCAGGGAGACCTTCTCCCCTGGGTGAATTCCCCAGTGCTGAAGGCTCCTCCACCCCCAAATCTCCTAGCACCTGCCCCACCAACCTTCCTGCGATAAAATGGGGTGGGGAAGGGTGTGGACTCCAGGGAGACCTGGCATCTGGGGAGAAGGAAAAAGGAAAATCTCCTTCATGCAACCTCAGGCCTCCAGGCAAGAAGAGCTTTGGGGATCCCGCTGAAGAGCATCAGGGTACAGGGAAGCAGTGGTGCAGAGCACCGGCTCTGAGCCAGGCCAGGGGCCTGTCTCAGCTCCTTCAAGGACCAGCTGAGTGGACTTTGAGAAAAACTGAGCCCTCTAAATCTTGGTTTCCTAAAGGCCTAGAAATTGAGGAACCTTCCTCTCACCAGGCTGTTTTTAGGTGAAGTGCTAGATAAATGTTAATTTAATGTATTTATTTTATATACCCTCCTGCATATTCCTCCAGAATTTGGATGGCTCTAGAATTTGGAGTAGCAGTTCTCCAGCCAATCCTGGCGCCCATCAACTTGAAATGATTGCAGTCTGTCCTAACTCCCATGCCATCCCACCCCATCGGATTCGCCACACCTCCAGACTTTGATTCTTCTCCAGGCCCTCTGTTGCAAGGAACAGAGGAACTCTCGGTGTCCCCTTACAGAACAACAGTAACAATAATATTTCCATGTCTAACTAGATTATTCCAATTTATTAGCCAATGGTTGTCTAAAAAACTTCATGCAACTTGCAAGGACTCCTCTTATGATCCATACTGAAAAATGTCAAGGTAGACAGAGATCACTCAAAGTTCCACTTACCTCCACAGACATTGACTGAGCACCTGCTATGTTCCAGGCTCTGGGCCAGTGCTGGGAATTTAGTAAAGTATCAAATAATCCAAAAATCAAGATTTTCTGTTTAGCTTTGGAAGGGTTGTATAGGTTGCTTTTTTTTTTTTTTTCCTGCAGCTACAGCAAATTTACTTTTCCAATGAGGTTTAGCTCCAGCCAATATTAAAATGAGTCTGTGTTCCCTACACACACAAGCTGACAGTAGGGCCAGCAGCTTCCCAGCCAAGTGCCTGGCTGAGATTAGGCTTTTGCCACCAATAAGTCCAAAAGTGGAGAGTCTCAGTCTCGATTACCAAGAGTTGATGGGATTCGGGGATAAACCTTGCCCACAGGGCTATGCATCTCACAGCTCAGTATTAGAACGGTGGGCAGGGTTTTTCTCTTCTTGGGAAATGTGAGCCATTATTGTTGCTCCGTGAAGGAGGGAGGGATGGAGGGAGCAGAGAGAGCAGAGACAAGAAGGCATGGCTTTGGGTATTAGGAGTGGACTGCACCTGAGGTTGGGGACCTGGTTCTGCCAGTCCTTCCTGACTGGCTGTGTGTGGCTGGGGACATTCCTTTACCTCTCTCCTTCACTTCTCTCCATCTTGCTTCCTTCTTAATGAGGCAATTGAGCAATCTGGCCTCTGAGGCCATGAATCCCTTTAGTGTGAAAACTCTGGGCTATTCATTTGCCCATCATTCAGTAACCCTTAGAGCCCTGCACTACATGTGAGATTGGGGGCTTTCCTTCCCGTGGTGGGCCGTCCCTCAGTCACAGCAGCCACATTTTAAGAGCTCAGTAGCCACATGTAGCTAGTGGGTGCAGATATTGGACAGCAGATACAGAAAGGTCTACTGGCAAGTGCTGTTCTCGTCTTTACGTGGTTTTGCTAGGTGGCTAAGAGCATGGATTCTGGAGCCCGATTGGCTGGACTCAAATCCCAGCTCTGCCACTTACTACAGTGTGGCTGTGGGACATTACTTAACTTCCCCGTGCCTCAGATTTCTCATCTCTAAAATGGGGATAACATAGGATGTTTATGAGGAAGGAATGAGTTATTGCAGTTAACCATGATAATCACTCAGAACATGGAATAAATAGTAAGTGCTTTGCTTAGCAATTTTTGTTATTCATTTATTTAATGATTCTGTTAACAAACACTTATTGAACAGCCTACCCTAGGTCCGGCATGATACCAGGTGCTGGAGCTGTCAGTAATCAGCATGTGACCTTGCTTACATCTCTGACCCTTCCTGAGCTTCAGTTTCCTCACCTGTGATGGGAACATGGCCAGATAATAACCCCTGCACCACTCCTTCTCACCGAAATAAAATATGAGAAATATGTCCTCCTTTGTATATGAACAGTGCCAGATAAAGAGGGATTAACATTTTTGGAAGTGGATGCAATTCTATTTTATTGGAACCACTGTCACCAAAAAGCATTTCCCAAGCCCCTATATGTTCAAAATAAAAGAAGCAAATGAGGTCCCAGATGCTGCCAGCATCTTGCTGAGGGGGGTGGAGGGGGAACTTAAGGGGCTCTTGCCTAGGCTCACCCACTCCCTGGTCCTGAGGGAAAGAAAGCTAGGAAGCCACTGCCCTGAGCTCAGCAGAGGGAAGCAGCCAGGAGGCAGAAGGGCCCTTGGCCTGACAGGAGTTAGAGATTAGCTGGCTGACCCCCAGGTCCTGGTCATAGCTGTGTCAGTAACTCACTGTGTGGCAGAATCTCATAGAGTCTCAGTTTCCTCATCTAAAATATGAGGAGCATGAATCATGTGAACATTTCCCCACCCAAATCATACCACATACCTTGGTAAACTCTCTACAAAATGCCCCAGAAGCAGGAGGCAAGAGAGAGAAGGGAGCCTACCCGCCAAGAAGGGGAGAGGAAATGAGTCTGAGGAGCAAGAATTTGACATCCATAGTCACAAACTAACAGGTGGACACAGGAGACTGTCTGATCTGCAAGGCTTGTCCCAGAATTAGGAATCTGTGACTCTAGATTGCTTCCTTCTTGTTATCATTAAGGAAACCAAGGCCCAGAGAAGTTCCACTCTTGCCTCAGGTCACACAGCACTTGAGTACCTTGTCTTAGTATGTCATAAGTCTCCCAACTCCCTGCTCCTCCCTGTCAGGCTTCCTGTCCTCTTAACAGGACAAAGAGAGACAGAGGGCAGCAGGAGCAGCCTCCCTGAAGCTCAGGGGAAAGAGGCTCAGTGTCAACTGAGACCCCAGGGCCCCTTTCACCCAGGCTGGAACAGACCTCTCTCCTCCTCTGACAGCCGGCCCAAAGGAAACAACCCTAAACTATCTCTGACAGGGCCCCAGGGAAAGTCAGATCCTTCAGGCCACAGGCAACGCATTAAAAATACATACAAAACTTTAATTAAATCAGTGAATCATTAGCCTGCTATAGTATGTCCATGCACACTCTGACCAGAGGAATAAGGTCAGCCTGGAAATCATCAGGCTGGGTGAGCTGTCAGGGGCTTTCAATGGCTTGAAACCTGGGTTCTGGGGCTGCCTGGCTTCTGCTCAGCCCAGGCCTGAAGTCCTCTGGGTCCCCATTAGTTGACTGAGGGTCCCCTCAGGGGTGTCCTCCTTAGCCTGAGGAAATCCAGGGAACATTCTCAGCCCAACTTCCCCCTGACCAGTGTCCTGATGTCCTGGGAGCTCACAGCCAACTCCCAGAGGTATCAGCACTGTCTCCTGGGAGGGGCAGTTAGTGAACTCACGTAACCTGAGCTAGCAGGCCATACCATGCTGCCTTCACGTGGCCACCCTGGGCATAGATTTAGTCCCCTGAACTCAGTGCCCTGTGCTGACTTCCCTTGTGCGCCTTCATAAACATAGCACAGAGCAGGAGGGACAAGCCCTTGTTCCACAGGGAAGTCCTGGCCAGCATTCATGCAGGATTGACCGTCACAGGCCAAGAAACCTTGTTCACAGGCGGCAGGTGGCTCATGCCACCAAGCTAGGCTGCTTCAGTTGACGTACAGCCTCGGGGCATGTTATTTTCTTTTTCCGTCAGTTTCTGAACTTAAACTGAAGTATTACTCTCCTAACTCATCATTGGTCAATATTAACTTCTTCTCCAACCCGTAAATTTTTCTCTCTGGGAACAAGTGTCCCAGCTGCTCTCCGTCTCCACCTCTCCCCAGGCCCCAGGACTAGGAGACACAACAGGCTGTCGTGTGCACACATGTGCATGCATGTGTGTAATGTGCACACTCCTCCAGCCATGTCCAGCTCACTCTTAGCAGCACATCTGCAACCTCTGGGAGGTGTTCTTCCAGGCATGCTCTGTGCCTGTTTCCTTATGGTGACAGCCGGCAGGAAGGTGCACCCAGCAGCCTCACCTGACACCACACACAGGTGCCCACCCCAGCCCTACTACAGAGAAAGCTCTCTGACCCCCAACTCCGCCTGGGTGTGTCATTGAGAGACCTAACCAGACCTTCCAGATGACAGGTTCTTTTTTTTATTAATTATTGTGGTAACATAAAATTTATCATCTTAACCATGTTTAAGTGTTCAGTGGTATTAAGTACATCCATATTGTTGTGCAACCATCCATATCCAGAACTTTTTCATCTTACAAATTGAAACTATATTTGTTAAGCAACAACTCCCCACTTCCCCTTTCCCCCAATCTCAGGGAACCACCATTTTGCTTTCTGTCCCTTTGAGTTTGACCATTTTAGGTACCGACCTATAAGTGGTACCATCCAGTATTTGTCCTTTTGTGACCAGCTTATTTCACTTAGCGTACTGTCGTCAGGTTTATCCATGTTGCATCCTGTGTCAGGATTTTCTTCCTTTCTCAGGCCGAATAGCATTTGTTTGTATGCATACACCACATTTTGTTTATCTGGTTGACAGGTTCTTTGATGCCAGGCCACAAGCTGAAAAGTGCTCAATAATAGTTGTTCTCCCCCTTCCCACTCGGGGGCTATTTCAGAGTAGGGGCCCAGGGGATACCTGCACACTCTGAGTCAACGTACGTTCCAAGCATCAGAACACAGAGAGGAAGGAGTACCACTTTATTTGAGGAGAACGGTGTCTGGTTTGGGCCTCTGGTTGTTCCCTTCACCATCCAGTGCTGACTGAGCGTTCCTCAGTGTACAGCCCCTGCGTGACAGTCTCCAGAATGAGTGCACCTGCCAAGTTCTCCTCAGCTACTGGAGGTACAGTGAGGGGAAGAGCATTCCAGGTGAAGGTGTTGCCTGAATTCTATTCCAGACCCCTCCCTACCCTACCATCTTCCTTAGACCCTGAAAGAGAAATCTTTCCTTTCCTCCCAGAACCCTCCCCTGGGGTCCAGAGGCCTGGGTGACCCCCAGGATCCCTGTGGATGTGGTGAGCCTGCCTTAGTGTGAACCTTTGCAGTTTTCAGGCTCCATCTCAGCAACCCATAGCTATCCCGCTGCTGGCTGTATAGTGCATGGCCTATAAAACATAGATAGTGTCAGTATAATCTACTAGCTGGGGGACTGAGATTTAGGGACCCTTGATTCATCATGTTCACACCTGCTTGCTCACAGGGGGAGCACACGCTGCCCAATCGAGGCTCACAGGCCTTCTTGGACTGAGCTCCCCCACCAACCCTCCTTCAATGCCTTTCGTTAACTATTTCTCATCCAGGCAATATGGTTAGCCGACTCCGCAGGAGGGACCTAAGGGATAGAGTCGAGGTAACAGATGGGGTGGGAGAACCGGGGAGAAAGAGCAGGAAATGATAGGGCCCAGGGGTCTATGGTCCTAAACCCCTGCTGATGGCCAACTCTCATCCCCAGTGACATAAGAGGAGAGTGCTCGGACAGTTCTGGAGGCAGAAGAGATGAAGAGGTGATGTTTGACTTTCTGAAATCCCCATTCCTGCCCTGAGTGCTAGTCTCTGGACAGGGACACAGGACTAATTATGTGTGTGCGTCGGGGGTCAGGGGGTGGTCCCAATACCAGGGCAGGCCCGGGCTGTCTGCCTGTAGCAAGGCCTCTCAGTCCCCAGCTTGGATTCCAGATCTGTAAAAGAGGGACATAGGCAGTGTCCGCCCAGGGGGCTGTGCTGAGGCCACGGTGGGAAACGTTAGTGAAAGTGCCAGCAAGAGGGAGCCAGCTGGGCCTGGAGATCAGAGCAGGGCAAGGGGAGCTGGGCCAGAGTTCAGGTTTCGCGACCTTGACCTCCCTACATGTGGCACATCTCCCTTCTCCAGGTACTGCAGCCACTGCACATACACCCCCTATATCACACTGACTCATGCCAACATGGTTGCTTTCCACGGAGCCCAACCTCAGCACGGCCTCATCCTTGGAGAGAGAAAACCTGCTAGAAAAACTGCCCCAGAGGCCTGTCAGTGCTGACCCATAGGAAGGAGCTGCGCCTTTCTCTCGCCTTCTCTTCCAAGTACTTAGATTCAGCTGAATTTTAAAACAAGGTAGTAGTTGTTATAATTACTATTATATTTTACATTAGTGAACATTTTTAGTGCTAATTATGTGCCAGGCCCCATGCTAGATGTTTTCTATGGATTCTCTCATTTGATCTTAAAAATAGCCTGGTAAGAGTTACAGATAAGGAAACCGAGTCACAGAGACATTGGTGCAGCTTCTGCTTTGTGTCAGGCTCTGGACATGGGATCCAGAGGAACTCATGGCCTGCGGGCTGGGGACAAAAATGAAAACCAACGAGTGCACAACAGGTTACATGACTAGACAGTTGCTACATGGACCCCGTGAATGCGCAGGCCTGGGGAGGAGACAGCCAGGGAAGGCTTCAGAGGGGTCACAAAGCTCGGGAGAGTCTCCCCTAGTCAGCATCTTCACCAAGAACCACACAGTCATCAGCACCAAGAAGAAGTGAAGCACAGAACAGCCTGGACAACATGCGGGTGGGAAGGATGGTGCTGCAGGGACGGACTGGCGTTGGCTGCTCACACCCTCCCTCCTTCCACGGCACCGAGTCCCGGCCTCACCACAGCCTAAGGGCTTTGCACAACTGTCCCCGTCCAGCCACGCTGCAGACCCTTAGTCCCAGGACCGGACCCACCAGGCTACCTGGACTTCTTGGTTCTGGTCCCCAGACCTTGCCAAGATCATATGCCTTGCCCTCTGACCTGCTGGGTCCAGTGGGTGCCCAGTCGGTCACCACCACCTGTGCCGGGCTCCACACTGCAGACTCTCATTACAACCAGCGTTCAGCACCCCCCCCCCCCAGGTAGCACAGCCTTTCTAGGTCTCCCCTGTGGATGGGCATTGACAACATGAGGGCTGTGCCCCTCCCAGCTCCCAGAGACCAGGACGCTAGGATGCTGCATTCTCCACACCCTCTCCTGTCCCAACCCGACTCACGCTGGGCAGCTGCAGGAGAGGAGGCCTCCCAGCCACCACCCGTGTGGCTCTTGATCAGCCGCTGTTCCACTAGCAGCTGCTGATTTGCTTGCCTGGCCCCTGCTGTTCATTTTGTATCTGAATCTGCTGAGCCCTCCCCTCCTGCTCCCCTCACCCCGACTCAGGCAGGTGTCTGTGGTGGCCTGAGCCCGTGAGCCTCTCCACTTGGAGGTGGAGCTCCAACTGCAGATGTCCTGAGCTGCCCCATAGCCCTCACAGGGCACTCCCTAGGCAGCGCATCAAGCTGGGCGCTGGGCGGGACAGGCTGATGTGTTAAAGGGCGTTTTGCTGTAACTGTGTGCAGAATCCAGGGCAGGACGGTATCCTGGCCCGGACTCTACCTGTGCTGGGGGAAATGCACTGCCAGTTCTGCTCAGCCTATTTCCAAGGGGGTGAGGCCAGGCAAGGGCAGGTGGAGGATGCAGGGAAGTGTTCCTAACAGCAGTCAGGGCCCTGTACTCCCAGGCCCTATAATGCAGGACCACAGGAGCCGTTCTAGGTTTGCTTATAAAGGTGACCCGCACCGCCTTCACAGCGGAGCTAAGACCGAATGTGACAGTGGGCTGGAGGAGAAGCACCAGCTCTGTAGTTGGCACTCGCTCCCATAGCCAGGTATCACGCAGCGGGTGGCAGTGGGCTCTGGGTAGGGGGACCACTGCCTACTGAGCCCAGACCAGTCCCTGACCATGTCTGTTGCTGATGTGTTGACTCCTGTTACTGTTTCATCAGCTCAGCACACTCTCAGAGGGCCCTAGTGTGGATAAAAAAATATATGGTCACAAACACTCTAATGAATAGGGTCAGGGAAGGCAACTTCAGCACAGACACCTGGTGCAGGCACCCAGGCTAGGAGGAGGAACATGTGTTTCCATCAAGCCCAGTGCAGAGGCAGGAGAATACCTCTGAGAGGGAGCCAGCAGGGGAACTCAGGCCAGGAGAGGTGACGGTGTTGCTGCCAGGGTGCCTGTGAGGGTCACTGCTGCCATAGGAGGTAGCAAGCCTCAGGCAGGGGTGTAACCAGGCCACTGTCTAACTGGACACTGTCCAGCAGGGCTCAGAAGTAGTAACGAAACCCAGCTGAGGGAGGGCATACTTGTGTCCATCACCACACATGTACTTATTCAGCTGCGGTGCTGGCCATGGGCACACACGTGTGTACACCAGTGAGTGAAGTGAGCTGCTGCCCTATGAAACCACTCAGAAAGCGGCTCTGTAGTTCGCTGAGACAGCCTCAGCACGTTGTCAGAAAGGAAGCCCCAGCCCCAGCCATTGTGCTAAGTGAAGCTGAGGGTGCCTCATTCACCGTTGGAAGGCTGCCATCTTCCCAAATCAGGTGGCTTTGAGAGGATAGTGAGTAAAAGGGCAGAAAGGTACAAACACCGAACTAATACTGAGACTTCCCCAGGGCAAAGACTTGTGACAGCCAGTAGGCCCAGGTACACACATGCCCCCATGCTGGTGATAGCAAAGGTTTGGCAAAGAGGAGCAGCAAGGGTCAGAGGCCAAGGTGAAGAAACAAGGCTGCATCTGGAAGAAAATAAGGAGGATGCTGGCTTGTGAGGGCCAGGCCTGACTTGATCTTTGGGCATCCTGACTCTAAACTGAGTGCTCATCCCCTGGGGCTGACCCAGACCCTGGCACTGGGTAGAGATGGGAAATTCCTATCTGAATGAACAAAGCAGGTTGGCCTGCTTCCAGAGCTCTCCCAAGCACGGTGCTGGACTGCAGAGGTCAGAGACTGTCATGGATGGAAGTTAGATAGGAAACAGGAGAGGATACAGTTAGAGCAGTGGGGTGGGGCCATGGCAAAGAGCATTGAATGCCAAGCTAAGTAAGTGCCATCGGGGGGGGGGGATACAGAAGGTTCTGAGCATGAGCGAGTCGATAAGGTAGCTCAGGCAGTGGGGTGGACTCTGAAGAAAGAGCACAGTGGAAGGCTATGGAAGCAAAGGTCTGACCTGGGCCAGTGCTGGAGGCAGTCTTCCCAGGGCCTTGGAGCAGAGCAGGCCCACGGAGATGAGGCCCAGCTGATGCAACGCGGAGGAGGAATTGAGGCCAGCCCTGCGATTTCACGTTGGCGGCCAAGACAGATGACAGAAAGAAAGAAGCCTGATGAGGAGCTGCTCCGGGAAGAAAGATGATGGTTGGATCTTACTCATGTTGAATTTAAAGTCATAGTGGAGTATGCCAGACAGTAAAGAAGGCATAACAGCTCCACAGTGAATATGGAGAAAACGAGGTCAGGAGAAACCAAAGGGCCTCACACCGCAGAAGGCCAGCATTCACCCTTGAGACAGGGAGGTGTCCCTTCTGAGTATCCCAGCTACTCTTCCTTACTGCCTCTTCTTTTGAGGGTGAAATGGGGTAGTCAGGGTCTGCAGTTTCCATCCTGCCTTCCAGCCACCAGAAGTTCAGCCGGAGGGACTTAGAGGGAAGCAATTCCAAGCAGACTCATTCCAGGCCCTTTCCAGGTTGATAATTACAATAGCTTCTGTTTATTGGCACCAATCATGTGTCAGATGGTTTATATTGATTTTTTTCTAACCACCCTAAAACCCTAACGGGGAAAGCACTATTTTTATTCCCATTTTACAGATGGGAAACCCAAGGCTCAGTGAGGTTACTCTGCCCAAGTCGTATAGCAGAGGAAGAGAGACTGTAGTATGGTGCCTAGAGCTATCTGACTTCAGGGCCCAGAACCTCTCCATGTGCCACTCCTCCAAGCAGAGGAGAGCAAAAGAAGATGGGAAGAAGGGAACCGAAGGCTGTGACTGTGATTAGGTTCTGCCATTATCCTCAGAAGCTGTGGGGGCAGGACAGGAACTCTGGGTCAGGAGGGGACCTGGCCTCTTTGTTATGGTGGATAGACTCTAAGGTGTCCCCCCCCATAGCCCCTGACTCCTGCTGTCTATGCCTTTGTGTGAAGGCGTCCCCTCCAGCGTGGATGGCACCTGTAACCAGCCTCTAACCAACAAAACATGACAGAAGTGATGGGCCATCACTCTCAGGATTACATTTTGGTATGTAAGACTCTCTCGTTAGCATACTTGCTCTAGATTCCCCCTTGGTGGCTTGATGAAGTGAGTGGCCATGTTGGAGAAACCCATGTGGCAAGGAACTTTGAGCAGCCTTGCTGAGGGCAGCCTCGAGCCAACAGCCAGCAGAAAGTGTGACCACTTTCTATGACCAGCAGACAGTGGACTCTGCCTACAACCTGAGAGCATGGAAGCAGGTTCTTCCCGGGTCAGCCCTCCAGAGGAAAGCGCAGGCCAACCAATACTTTGCTGCCTGTGAGACCCTGAGCAGAGGTCCCTGGTAAGCTATGCCTGGGCTCCTGACCCACAGAAACTGAAGACAGTAGACGCATGTCTTTTTAAGCTGCTAAGTATATAGTAACTTGTTAGACAGCAGTAGAAAACTAATGCACTTGTCTTGGGAGCAGTGACAATCTTTTCAAAAAGCTGCCATGGCCGGTAGAATGTGCCTGAGGCAAGGATGGAAAGATAGCAAGGAAAGAGGGCAAAAGACACGGGGAAGTGACACTTCCCAAGACCAACCCTCTCCCCAGACACAGCCCTACTGGAATGCCAGCTGCACTCCAGTCCTGAAAACTCCAAAGCTCGTCGTGACTGTCACCGCCTTCCCCCATCACTCAGGAAAGGACTGAACAGCCATGCGCTGCTCTCTGTCAGCATGATCGGGGCTGTCCACGGTCCTGTGGGTAATGAGCACCTTCCTGCTGAAGGCCTTCTGTCACCCAGTCCTTCAGAGTAACCCCCTCATGACCTACCATGTGACGGCTCTCCCAGGCTTCTCCACGGACCTGACTGACCGTTGTCTGACTGTTTACAGTTCTCCATCAGGTCTATATCCTGCAGCTAGCTGTCTCCCTGGCTGCTACACCCTCCCTCCTGTCCCCACTCTTGAGGACCGAGCCTCTGTGTGCTCAGGCCCCAGCTGAGAGCAGCAACAGGAATTCTCCACCAAACGAAGCACCTGATTTTTGCTCTAAGGGCCTCCTACATGGAAGCTTGGGGTGAGTGGCACCCTTCTACCTGAAGACCATTAGCTGCTTGATTCAGGGAGCTTCAGTAAAATCCACCAGAGCCAATATTTTATTCTGTTCAAGTTCCTGCAGTGAACCAGAATGGACTTTCACTTGCACAGTACCACATGACCAAGCTCCAATTTTCCTTTTTTACTGAATCAGAATCTAAATCTAATCCAAAGGCTATATCTGAAAAAAAGAAGAGAGAGAGGAAAGAAGGGAGGGAAGGAGGGAGGTAGACCTAAAATAAAGAATGAATTGCATTTTCTGAAACTGCTGGGCTCAAAGAAAACCAAGTATAAAAAGTGTTCTTTACACCAAGCCTAAACTGAACTGAAACTTACTTCTGCCCCAGCCCCTGGCTTGGTTTTCCCAATTAGAAGGGAACAAGATGGTGTAAGATCTGGAATCCACACTGCTGTCACCCTTCCTCTCAGAAGTGTCCACGAGTGAGTGCCAGCAGAGGCGAGGTCTGGAGTCAGGACATGGACCTCCCCAGGCCCTGGGCCTTCCTCTTCTCCTCAGTGCTGCACCATGAAAGCAGGGTGGGGAGCCCCTTCCTGCTGCACTTGGCCTGAGCACAGGCTGGCAGGGCAGTATTGCCCCAGCAAGCTCAGGAAGGTCTGGCCCTGAGGGTGGCCCAAGAGACCAGAAATAAGTGCTGGGTCTGCAAGGGGGAGTCAGGGTGGGACGGGGGTGTGCTGATTAAAGAGTCCAAAGGCCTGAGCTAGAGCAGTTCTGGTGGCAGTTAACCCTAGGACCTTGGGTTGATCACACGGGCCCTTCTAATCCTCATTTTCCTCATATGTGAAAAGAGGATGGCATCTCCTTGCCTATCTCACAGAGCTATTGTGAAAATCAAAGGATAGGGCGCAGGGCTGTTACTGGGAAGGCTTGCAATTCCAACCAAGCATCCCATTAGGGCCTCACTCACAACCTCCTCGAGTGGAATGAGCTATAAGATTCTCATGCCCTCCTCTCCCTTCCCCTGCAGGTGATGGGGGCAGGGGAGGAGGAAAAGGAGCAGAAGGCCGGGGGATGGTGAGGGGAGAGGCCAGTGCCTGTGCCCTGCAGCCCCACCACACCCACCCCAGCAGGAGCTGATGGCTGGAAGCCAGGGGGACATTGGAGATGAGATGGGAGTGGACGGGTAGCAGGAGGGTAGGGCTGGGTGAATGGACTATGGATTGAATGGACCAGGGCTGATTAGCTCTGGCACTGGGCTTTTCCTGAGCAGAGGCAGCAGAATCAATACTAATCCCTTGATCCATTTAGGGGTTCCTGCGGATCTCTGGGACAAATCCGTGCCTCCCTTCGATGGGGGAACTGCCTGGAGCTGGAGGGTAAAGCTGTAGCCTTGACTAGCATCCTTCCTGCTCTCTTCTTTTAAAATTTCCCCTCCTTCTGCCTCCTGTGGCCACATCCCTGCTGCCATGCTCAGAAGGCTGGTACCTTCCCTAGCCCCCAACCTCCTCACCCTCACTCCACCTGGGCCTGGCCAGTGGATCAGTGGACCTGCTTATGTTCCTCCATGAGGAGGCTTCAGCAGCTGTCTCAACAGCCTCAGGGGGACACAGGCTCCTACATGACAGAGGCTTGCTTTCCTTCTCACATACAACAGAAGCTCTCTTAACCAGCCTCCACTTGGTCCCTCGATGCACTGAGAACACTGACCATTCTCCCTTCCACCTGTCAAGCACTCTAACGGGTGCCTGTGCACGTATAATGCCAGCTCTCCCCTCCGGGGGCCTGCTCCGGCTCACACCAGTTGAGCCATATGCTAGCCTAGAGGCCAAGGGTCTGTAATGTTTATTTCCAATCTGTTTACAAAGGTCATGCTTGTGATCCTCATCATGGAATATTACATAAATCATGAAACATAAGCTGGAAAGAAGGAAATGTGTTGTTTCTATGAAAATTAAGTTAAATGCTCTCAAAAAACTTTGTAAGGTGAGTCGAGAGAAAAAGTTCTCCAAATTAGGCAAAGATTGGGAGGAAAAGCCATAAAAATTCTAAAGGACTCTGCTCTCAGATTGCACATCAAGTGTCCTTCAGGTCTTGGATCACTTTAAAGAACTCAACAGGAGATCACAGGCATTGCCCTGTGGCCAGGATGATGCCAGAAACACCAAGCAAAACTCCCCCAGCTGACTCTTGGCCCAAGCAAAGGCCAAGGTCCTGTGTGGAGAAAGCGGAAATGCTACAAGCCAGCCGGTGATGAGTGGTTTGGATTTGGAGAAAATGACCTCGTATTGTGCGATGATAGGGAAACATCATCTGCTGAGCTCTTGGCTCCTTAATTGTTACTTAAATTGAAACATGCACGGTATGCATGTATAATTTTGAAGGATTCCTCACTTTAACAGACTCCTTTGGCTAACCAATTAACTACTGTTGCCAGTCGTATTGGGGAACACAGCTAGTGTCATCCTGCAGAGACCAGTGACCCAGCTGGTTTCTGAGCTTGTTTCTAATTGACCTCCATCACACACACACACACATAGACACACACACACACTCACATACACGCACACACACAATCTTTGCCACATCACACATCAGCCTTAGCTGTGTTAAGTCCCTCCTTCCCTCTGGGTCGGGAGGTGTTGGAAGGAAGCCCCTGCCCTTTCTCCCACGTTGCCTGCTGCATTGCCCATAGAATCTAACACAGTGCCTGCCCACTACAGATCCTGAATTACTATTTGTTGAATGGAGTTAAATAAGCCTCCTCTTCAAGAACTAGGGGCATTGATAAAGTTTGAACACATGTGGACTCAGAAGAAGGCCTTTCCATGCATTTGGAGTTGTCCAGGCTTGAAGCCCATCTCCCGGGCCCAGCCTCTCTTGAAAGGCTGGCTGTCTCTGCCCCAGCCGTGGGCACCAGAACCCTCCCACCTGGGTCCAGACACTTTCTAGTTCTCATGTACAACTCACAACACCCTAAAGCCCTTAGGCAAATTCCGATTACTAGGTCTTTCCAGTCACGGCCAATTCTCTGTGAGCAATTAGCCCTCAAATTATGACCGACTTCCATAGAAAGCTGTCATTTCAGCCTCTTGCCTTGACTTTGGCCTTGACTTGCCCATCTGACCCCCACTTTTCTCACGGAGGACATTTCTTCATCCTCATGGAGTCCTAACTGTTGCTAAAATGGCAGAACTGAAAATTCATTTGAACTTTCCCACTCCAGCTTCCATGTTTTAAAGATGACAGTATAGGCCAAGGCGGACAAGCGGTGGGACCCCAGTCCCCAGGGGAGAGCCGGCCACAATACTGCCCAGGCCGCTTCATCCCCACCTCCTTACCACTGCCTCGCATTGCTCTGCTCCTGTTGACAAATGACCGTCCTGCACTTGACCACACACGCTCCACCCACAGTGTAGCCTTCCTCTATGTCCAGTAGAGGCTTCTGAGAACACCCAGGGGAGTGGTAGCGCCTCCTCATGTCTGCACTTGCTGAGGGACAAATGATAGTTGAGGCTGGTCACAGACATGAGTGACCACAGCAGACCCTGGGGCCCCACTCATTCATGCCTGCAGTTTGCTGTGAGCCGCGCCTGGCTGCCTCTACCCGACTTCCTCAAGCATCTCCTTCTCCCTGCCCTTGCTCCTGCCCCTCTCCTGGCTTCTGGGTGTGGACAAGCTCCTCCTCCATCTGGGTGTTGATTCTTCTGCCTGCTCTCACCAAAGGCCCAGGGCAATTCTGGGGTCTGTGGCAGATACAGCCTGCGACCATAGAGAAGTTGCTGCCATTCCTCCGAGGCCCAGGCAGAAGAAGTAGGCTGTGGCAAGGTAGGCATCCTCATCTAGCTCGGACTTGAACCTCAAAGCTGGAGTTGGGCTAGGTGCAGCCTCCTCTCTGCCCCAAGCCCTCCTGCAGGTCTCCCCAACCCAATCCCCTCAGCCCCAAGCCCGATTTCCCCAAAACCCACCCCCTGATGGCCAGCTGGCTTTCTCCAAAGCTGGGGCCTCTCTCTGTTCTGCTTAATAACTGCCTGGTAATTAGCTTCACGATTTCGCTACTATGCTTATAATAGCCTCCATTAAAGTTATGGGATTTTCAAGCCGTAATGGCTTCCAGAGTAATTAATGCACAACTGGGTTTATTGCTAAGTTTATTTTTAAATCTTTTCTCCCTCATTCCCTCCTCCCTTTCCTTTCATAGATGTTTTGAGCAAAAAAACAAAATGGGACAGAACCGTCTCTCCACGGCCCGCTTCCAGCCTTGCCCCCATCTCCCCCCACCTCCCCCCGCCCATCCCCCTTCCTGCTCCTGCTTCCAGGGAGGTACTGGGACAGCAGTGGAGGCGGCTTTCATGGAGGCGGATGGCTCTAAGCTGGGGCCTGTTTGTGTCCCTGTGATCACTCCACACCTGACCAGGTTCGGGGCTCTGGGGTGTAGAACCTCCCTTCTGATGCACCTGACAGCAGCACCTGGATTTATGTCTGTCTCCGCCATGTCCTGGCTGTGCCCTCAGGCCACCTACTGATCCTCACTGTCCTCAGTGAATTCCAAGTGAAACAGTGACAAGGGCAACACGCCCCACCCCTCGCTGTGGTGACATTGAACATGAACTGTTGAGTGTCATCTTTGGACACAAGTGTTACCTAACAGCTATTATTACTAAGGACAGCCCCACAGGCAAGCAGGAGGTCGACAGGTGCCAGAGGTAGAGGCATGCAATAAAGAGACCGTCCAGAGAAAAAGGGGTGAAGGCAGCTAAGCGAGTGCACAACAGTAGGCTGGCTGTGCACACCCAATTGGCACGCAGCTCACCTTGCCTTTGCTTTCTCCATCTGGGGCTTAGAACCCTCTCCAAGATGAAGGGCATTTGAAAAAGCTCCATTGGGAGGCACCGAGAACCCAGAGCACATCTCTCAGCTAGGCCTGTCAGCAGCTCTCCTGTCCTCCATCAAATGTGGCCTAAGATCAGCGAACGAAACCAAGGCCTTGATCAGCCCTTTGCAGCCCTGTCAGTGGCCTTGGAGTGGGGAGTAGGGCTGGAGCTAGAAGTGTGGCATGAGGTGACTCTGCTTCACCACACTCAGTACATGAGACCCTGGGCTGTGTCACCTATTGGGGCCATGGAAGAGGAGTTTATAGGAGACACAGCACACACTCCCCAGGATTATTTTTCCTGCTGTGTACCCCCACTGTTGGTCTTTGCCTGTACCCTTTACCCCCAGTAGGCCTTGCATTCCCCTGTGGAGTGAGGGACAGCCTGTCTCCATCTGCCCACTAGGAGACTGTGGAGCCAGAGCAGGCCTTGGATGGTGGGTGATGGAGGCTTGCTGGCTGACCCAGGAGGCCACAGTGCTCCTGACTGGAATACCTGGTTCTTTCACAAAATGTCCGAACTGTTTGGAGAGAGGACTCAACAAGCAAAAGAAAACTCATTGTTTCCAAATGTGGAGGAACAAAACTCCTCCTCACCCATTGTTCTAGGCTGCCAGCAATGAAAAGCACATACTACCTGGGGACAGCGGGCCTCTGAGGGTTTCACTGCTGAGTGCTAGCATCTGCATCATGCGTGGTGCTCAGCACAGAAGTAGAAACGAGGAGAATAGGATGTGACAATTTCCCTCGTGGTCACAGGGCTCTATGCTACTCTCCTTGTCACATGAGAGAATAAGGCCCAGGGGAGGATGCTGCCTGCAGACCCTCTGCAGAACTGAGGCAATTTGAGCAAATCCATCCTCTTCACAAAGGCTCCCTCTCCTGGGGCCCATGCTGCCACCATTTGAATGTTGTCTCCCCAGGATGCGGCTGCCGCCATCAGAACCACCTCTTCTTGCTGACACCCAGCTCCGGTGCCCAGTGCTCTGTCCTGCACTGAGTGGGTGTTCCACAAGAATCTCCTATTGACATCAAAAAAGGGAGGGCACTTGCAGCATTTCCTCCTAGGGCCTGTTCCCAAGGCATCTCTTGTTAGTCCTCAAAGGACTCATCCCAATGCTGACCCCTTTATTCAGGCTTTGCAAAAAAACATCTGGGCCCAAACAATGTGGACAGCACAGTAGCTAACATGTCTTGAGCACTCAATATGTATACATCAAGTGCCATCCTAAGGGTTTTATGGGTGCTGACTTGCTTAATTCTCAGAACCACCTTGTAAAGTAGGTTCTGATAGTACTCCATTTCATAGATGAGAAAACTGAGACATGGAGAGTTGCTGTAATTTGTCAAAAGCCGTATGGCTTGTTGGTGTTTAAACCAAGGCAGGTGTGTCTGAAGTCTGTGCCCTTAACCTCTGTGCCCTGCTGAACATACAGAGTGTGGCAGTGCCATACCATCATTTCTGCAGGTTGCAGAGGTTCACTTCACCCAGGCAGACAGGGAGAAGTGGTCCTCAGGGAGATGGCAGTCTGGCTTCCATTACAAAAACTCCAATGCTGTGTGTCCCAGAGCTGGGCCTGGCCCTTCTCTACGTCTGTCCCCCGCCCAGGTCTCTGGCCATCGTCTTCTGCTCTCTCTTGCAGGTGTGCACTTCGCAAGGTTCCTGACCGTGCTCCTGAGCAGTCGCCCCTTCTCTGACTCCGGTCAGGCTGGACTCTGCAAACCTGCTTCCGCAATGGGTGGGTTGTGAGCGCTGGTAAGACCTTCTAGCCGACATTTGGCTTCTCTGCTATCCCTGTGCCTAGCCTGTCCAGCCCATCCTATTCTTTTCTTCCCTGTGCTTGTCACTGTCTGCTGCCACCACTTCTGGTGTCATCCCTCTCCTGACCTTGCTGCTGCTCAGGTAACGAGGAGCTGTGGGCCCAGCCAGTCTTGGAGATGCCGAAAAGACGGGACATCCTTGCGATCGTCCTCATCGTGCTGCCCTGGACACTGCTTGTCACTGTGTGGCACCAGAGCACCATTGCACCTCTCCTCACTGCACACAAGGGTGAGCCCCCACACCCAGCCCCAGCCCCGGCCCCAGCCAAGCTTCAGTAATAAGAGTGAGCACAGCCAATGCTGATGGAGATCTTATTTTCATTTACCAGGCAGCTGCGAGGAACCATAAAGAGGATCCAGGTCAATGACCTGACTCTTTTGGGAGTCTTGGCCCCTTTGGAAATCTTATGAATGCTACCACACACACATGCACAACTCTGTGTCCAATTCCAGGATGTGCAAGAACTGGGAGCACTCAGCAGTGGTGGGAGGGATGGCTGGGGAGAATTCTTGGCCTATCCTGGGAAGAATATATTTTTTGCCCCTCTTTTCCTGGTTAGGCAGTCCTGATCTAGTCCTACCTGGTAAAAATAGACCAAGCCAGAGGAAAAGTCCCATGAAGCACTTGTGGGAGAACTGGGGTTAGAACCGGCGTCTCCTGGCTCCGGATCCCGAGCTTTCCCCTCCACCAAGCTGCCTTTCCCTCTCCCATCGGGACTCCCTACACCCCCAAAACCTCCCATGTGACCCACCTCTGGCCTGCCCTTCATGCCTTAGTCTTTAGTCACTCCACACATGCATAAGTGACTCCACACTTAGAGCCTCTCTTCCTGACAGTTATTCTCTCCTCCCAACTCCAAAATCTCTCTTTGGTGCTTTTCACTTTAGAATTGTTGTTCTCCTACATCATCCCAGATGGGTTAAAGCTACCATGTATGAAAAGACGTGATATCAAGTGGCTTCCATTCTTGGCAGCACTCTAGGGTCAGAGATGCCAGGCTATTTTGCTAAGCACTGACCTTACTGCCTTAGGAGGAGGAATTTGCATCTGTCTCCCCAGAGCACGCCAAGAGGGACTGAATGAAAGCTGCAGTGAAATAGAGTTAAGGGTCCCTGGGAGCCCTTTATGACTCAAAGGTTGAAGAAGCTCTGCAGCCGACGGGAAAGGCTCAGCTCATCTGTGACCAAGTCTAATGAATGGAGGACTTTCCCAGGGTGCAGATCCACCTGTTTGGGAGGATTTCAGTGGCAAAAAAGTGGGGCAAATGGCTGTAAATTTCCTCCCCAGGCCTCAGCTTCCAAAACTTTACTGACCATAAGATAAATTAATCCTTACATGTCTTAGAATCCTGATCACTCATTCCTGTTTCCTCAAACTTGTTCTCTTCTCACCTTTTGACCCAAAACTTCTCCAAAAAGTCACCTTTGATCAACTGCATCTTTGCCAGTCTTCTGCCCTTGTACTTACACACCCGTGACATTGTATCCATGGCCCGGGGAGCAGGCTCCTAGCTTGTACTGTGTGTCTTGTTGTGCCACCAGCCTGTGTGACTCCCTGAGGCCTTCTTCTGGGTTCGTCTGTGTCTCTTCCCAGAGCCCAGCGTCAGACCTCACACAAGTCCTCACATGCGGACGGCAGCATGAGAAGGAAGAGAGGTGACTGGCCAGGATGGCACTGCCACCCTTTCATGTGATTGCTCATTGTACCCGTAGTTGCATGAAGCCATGCAGAAGCGGGGCTGGCTACTGTCCTATGGCCATTCTCACTTCCTGCTGAGATGGTGTGAGAGCAGTGAGGAACACACAGTGGTCCGAACGGGAAGCTGTCACTTGGAGAGAAGGGGCTTATTAAGAATGACTACCAATGGCCCTTTCTCCTCTCGATAGGACTACTACTTCACTAAATGGGAAAATGTCCAGCATGTAAGGAAAAGCTTGGTAATGAGAGTTGCCCCAATAGGAGCAGGCTGCCTTCAGGAAGAAATGGGTTCCCCCTGCCCGGGAGTGTTTCACCATGGATCAGGCCCTGCAAGTTTTCACACAACATCCCTCATGGTGTCTTTGTAGAGATATGGGTAAACATCAACTGAGTTCTAGAAAAGTCAGGGTCAGGGCGTGGTACAGTTTGTCTCCCAGGTGGTCAAATGAGTATTTCCAGAAAGCGCAGCTTATTGACATCAAACCAGCAGAAGAGCTAAAACAGGTCTCCGTCCTTTCCTTTTGTGTATGCCAAAATGTAGGAACATCTAAAATCAAAAAGGACGGGTTCAGGATTCAAAATTATCTTGACAACTATGGGCAATACCCTGGAATAAAATGTAGTAGTTAAGTATCAAATTCTGCACCATGATTCAAAGGACAGATTACATACGGCCACGAGGGGAGAGACCCCACTTGACTAGAGGGTTTGTGACAAATCGGAGTGAGCTAACCTCACACTCTTCTGAGTCCAGTGTGCTGTGCCCAGGAAAGCACTAATGCTGCTCTTGGGCATAGCAGCGTCTACACCACAGGATGGCAGTGCCACCAGGCTCTGAAAACTCAATCCCATGTAGAGCAGTGAGGTCAGCACTGGCCAGATGAGGATTCACCAGGGTGATGAGGGTCAGACATTTTGTCATATAAAACCCGACACATTTAGGAACTGAGGATGCATCTTGGAATCTGGCCAGCTGCACTCAAATAGCTACAGAGCTGTTCAATGGAGGAGGAGGCAGAGGTCATCTCTTTGTCATCCGGGGAGTCAGAACTAGAATTCCTGGGACGCAGCCATCACCATTAGCTCTAACAGAGAGAGCAGCAGGCAGGGATCCCGTTACATTCCCGAGGAGGAGCAGAGGGCAGGTTTGTCTTGGCAGGGTGGGCGGTATCCTGCCCAGTACCGGAGGCCAGAGAGCTGGTGGTGCTCGAGTCCCCCACACTGCCTGTCTCCCCACCCACAGATGACAGCAGTGATCCCCGGCGCAGCACACCACTGGGCACGGACCCCAGGGAGTACTGCATGTCCGACCGCGACATTGTGGAGGTGGTGCGCACCGAGTACGTGTACACGCGGCCCCCACCGTGGTCTGACACGCTGCCCACCATCCACGTGGTAACGCCCACCTACAGCCGCCCGGTGCAGAAGGCCGAGCTCACACGCCTGGCCAACACACTGTTGCACGTGCCCAACCTGCACTGGCTGGTGGTGGAGGACGCGCCACGCCGCACGCCACTGACCGCACATCTGCTGCGCGACACGGGCCTCAACTACACGCATCTGCACGTGGAGACGCCCCGCAACTATAAGCTACGTGGGGACGCCCGTGACCCGCGCATCCCACGGGGCACCATGCAGCGCAACCTGGCCCTGCGCTGGCTGCGCGAGACCTTCCCCCGCAACTCCAGCCAGCCCGGGGTGGTGTACTTCGCTGACGATGACAACACTTACAGTCTGGAGCTCTTTGAGGAGGTGTGAATGGGGCAGAAGGCAGGGGGAGGGGTGGGAGGACTAGGGCCTCTGGTGTGGGAAATGGAGATGCTCCTGCGGAGGGGCCCTTTGGGTAGAGACACACAGGGCCACTGTCACAGGAGGGGATGCCAGGCTGGGGTCAGTATAGACTGCAGGGAACTAGGGACGGGATGGAAGGCCTGGCTGCAGGCCTCAGCAGCCCGCCTAGTGACAACGAAGATGTTGGGGTTCCTGGACCACAGTCCCAGCCGTTGAGGCATGCTCTGAGTGAGGTAGGGGCCGGTTTCCGTGTCCGTGGAGTTGGTGAGTCAAGGTAGTCTGGGGCAGGGAAAGGGGTCGTGTCAGACTGCAAATTGGGAAGACCAAAAGATTTTGTACCCAGGGAGGAAGGGGCAGCAGGGCGTGTGGAGAGGGGCAGAGGAGCTGGTTTGAGAGGCCAGGTTCCTCTGTAGATGCCCAGCACGGGCATGCATCTGTGGACAGGTGGCCTGGGTCCCCGGGCACGGCTTCAGATGTGTGCACAGGTAACTGACGATTCCATGCTCCATGTGGACACGCGTCACTCCCTATCAGCAGTCCCAGGTGTCCTGACTCCGGGTCCCCCTTGTAGATGCGCAGCACCAGGAGAGTGTCCGTGTGGCCTGTCGCCTTCGTCGGCGGCCTTCGGTACGAGGCCCCACGGGTCAACGGAGCAGGGAAGGTGGTCGGCTGGAAGACAGTGTTTGACCCCCACAGACCATTTGCAATAGATATGGCTGGATTTGCAGTCAACCTGCGCCTCATTCTGCAGCGAAGTCAGGCCTACTTCAAGCTGCGTGGCGTGAAGGGAGGCTACCAGGAAAGCAGCCTCCTCCGAGAACTGGTCACCCTCAATGACTTAGAGCCCAAGGCAGCCAACTGCACCAAGGTAAGGCCTTCAGCAGAACTGAAAGCCGTAATGCAAACATTTCCAAGCCCATTCGGACCCTCCCTACAGATCAAGGAACAGGAAATCAAAGTCTCAAAACAGACTTGCAAAGAAGATCCATGCTTCCTAGAACACCCTACTGGGAAGGCACTTTATCACCTGTCAGGCAGCCACACTAAAGACAAGCAGGGAAATGGAGAAGGTAGTGATCAGAGAGACAGAGCCAAGGATTGCGTCGTCCCTCACCTCAAAACAGCTGGGCTCCATGACCTCCCTGCCAAACACATGTATATGTATACACACACATGCACAAACACACGCATGCATGCACATGTACAAACACACACTGCTCCTAGTTTGAACTTCTCCGGCTAGGGCCTGGGCTGTCAACCTGAAGGCTCCCAAACAACTTTCTCTGTCTCTGGAGAGAACTATTAAGAAATGCAGGGGAGGATGAGAAGCAAGGGGAAATCTTAGAATTTCTCTATTTTCTGTAGCTGCAGACTTTGTTTCCAACAGTTATTTTGAATGCATCATATGTACAAACAGCAAGAGTGAGGGGGTAGATAGAAATAAAGAACAATGGGAAAAAAATTGATGGGAACAAGGGCAGAATGGGAGGGGGCAGGAGAAATACTTGCAGAGTGTGGTGGGAGCAGGGAGGTGGCAGGGTAAGGTCAGGGCGACTGCCCCATGTTGTTTTGTGTCTCTGGACGCACAGATCCTGGTCTGGCACACACGCACAGAGAAGCCAGTGCTGGTGAACGAGGGGAAAAAAGGCTTCACTGACCCCACTGTGGAGATCTGAGCCCCAGGATACAGGTACAGTGGGGACAAGGGCGGCGGTGCACTGGGCAGGAGCACACCAAACTTGGACCCAGAATAAATCCGCCGAGACTTTTCTTCTTGGTCTTTAATTGTGGAAGGACAGGGATAATGCCAGGAAGCATGAAGGAGACATAGCTGAAGTTCCCTTCCCATTGCACTATCTGGAACAGGAGCCAGCTTTCCCACACAGCTAGGTCCTTCTGCTACCAGCTCCCTGACAGGCCTGTCCTTCCAGACACCGCCGGATGACAACTTCCAATCATTGCTACTACTATTCTGGCCATCATGCCTGTCCCATTGCCAGGCACTGTTATGTACATTCCCTCTCACAGGCTGTCTTGCCCTGTGGATTCCTCTTCAGTCATGCTGCTGTGAAAAGGACCCACCCCTTACTCACTTCTTCCCCCTCATGTAGCATGTCCATGTGTCTTGCAGTAGTGACAGTGTCGTACAGTGAAGAAAGGATGGGCCCCAGAGCCTGGTTCAGGTCCTGACCTACCACTTTTCACTGTTTGACGTTTTTTTCTCTAGGCCTCGGTTCCTTCATCTGTATAATGGGTTGTTGGGGGTACCAAGGACAATCTCTGGCACATAATAAGTCCTCCATATGTGTTACTGTTGTTATTTGATTCTTTAAAACCCTCTATTTACATGGGCCACAGGATCTGTCTACATTTTAGAGGTAAAGAAATGATGTTCAGAAAAGTTAAATGAAATGAATTGTGCCAGCTGATTGGCAAAGCCAGGAATTTTCTCTGGGCATTTCTATGACCTTATCACAGAGGTGGGAACTCAGACAATGGGACACATGTGAACTGTGGCCCCGGAGTTTAGTGTCAGTTTCTGTGTCACGTTTGCCAGCGCCCTGCCAAAAGGGGACACCAGGGTGTCAGTCTGCCTGTTTTGTCCCCTGAACTTAACAAATCAGCTGGGCCAGTGCCACTAAAATGCACCAATACTGAGCCATATGCCCTGCCTCCTACCCTTACCGGGTCCCTGGAGGAATCTGCCTGCACCCACCCCTCATAAGGGGTCCACAGAGGACTCGGGGGGGTGGGTTCCTTGCAGCTCCTGGGTGACCCCTGTTAGGGGCCCAGAGTTGAGCGGCTTGACCAGACTGGCCACTCCCTCACCCACCTCACCCATTGCTCCTCTCCCCTTCACAGGAGCCTCCCTCTCAGACCCTGTTCCCGGCCTTCCATCCTCTCCCCACGGCTGATGGTCCCTCCAAGGCAAACTCCTAAGGAATGGCCATCACCTTCCTTTCTGTTCTGGGGCTTCAGAGAGAGCCCAGCCCGATGCCAGGACAAAGGACGGAGAACCTAAAGCACAGAAATCCCACACCTGTTGTTCTCTTCCATCCAGCGTGACCAGGGCCCAGCTGCTAGCCAAGCTCCCCCAGCCAGTGCACCGGTGCCCCAGTACGCCTCCCCAGAGCTTCCTGTACCAACAGGCCTGCAGAAGCAGACTCATGGGCACCCAGGCCCCAGAGTGATGTCGAACTGGGAGGGAGGTGCAAAGACTCGGCAGTCAAGTAAAGGGTGGCCCTCCCCAGCACCCTGCTCCTGGGGCCCAGCAAGGCCACACAGACCAGCCAGCCAGAGAATTCTGAAGACAAAAGAGCAGTCCCCGCCCAGGAGTGCCCCTCCTCTCCTCAGAGAGTTGCTCCCAAGTACACATGCCTCTGTGGCTTTCCCCTAGTTCCTGTTTCCAGAGTATAAGGCTGTCTTTGATGCCAAAGGGCGACCAGCCCTGCATGAGGGGAGCCTGGGTCTGCCAACTGGCTCTCCCTGTACCTCAGTACCTCATGCTGTGGTGGGAGCAGAGCCCCTTCCACCAGCCCACGCCCCTCAAGCCTGCTCCTTGCAGCACTGAGAAGCAGGTGGGCCCTCAAGCCAGCACAGGTCATGGACTGACCTGGACTAAGACCACGTGGGTCCCTGTCCCCACACTGCCTCCCCACTGCCCACTGGGCTTTAGGGCCCCTTGCCTGGGCTGGGATAGGGAGGGCAGGAGCCCTCTTCCTGAAGCTCTTGAGAACCACAGACCTCAGTGGCTCGAGTGAGCAAGGGGCGGGGGAGGCAGAAAGAGGAGGGAGGCAGGGGTGACTCCAAGACTCTTTCCTGCCCCTGGTTTGAGGGAGAGGGACTTTGCATTAGCAGAGGGATTTATGGGAAAGGGGCAGAGATCATTTCGACACTGAGGAAAGGAGACCTGAGCACACACTACTTTGGAAATTATTCTATTTTAAACACAAAATGGGAAAGAAAATCTCCCTTTTCTCTAAGTGTGGAGCATGCAGGGCGAGCCTGCCTCAGGTCCAGCTGCACCCTTTCCTCTCCAGAGAAAGAACAGTGCATGTGCTGCTCCCCTCTACCAGCAGGAAAGTGTGTTCAGTTCTCCAGGGCACTGAAAAGGCCCCTGGCTTTCAGACAGGACAGGGCCCTCTGGTGATTATCTCATTTATGCTCCTGAAAGTTGGAAGCACAATTTTCTTCCCAAGTGGAAGAAAAGGAAAGATCTGAGCCTACTGAAGAGGTGTTTATTTTTTAACTGCTAACAGCTCCCACTCCATTTAAACTCACAGGACCTGTCTGAGGACCACTGAGAACCCACTCCTGGGTGGGAGGTGGGGTAGAACTCAGTCGGGCGACCTAACATTCAAAAAATAGCATTGACTGCCTATTTTGAAATGGATTGAACTTCCCACGGTAGTCATGAACCCATCCGATGGGATTGTATCCCTGAGAACCCTGAGCCACCTTGCAGTGTGTTCCCCAACCTCTTAACGTTTTCGATGGTTGCTTTGGAAATCAATCCCTCAGAATCAAGTGGCATGGCATGAGAGAGAAGGGAGGAGGTGGACACAGGGCAGTCATCAAATGAGTGAATTTAGGCCCAGGCATTCCACTGCCTCCTCACCGAAACCAGCCCTGAATGCTCAGGTCAGCTCGGCTGGGCTTAGGCCACCTTCTCAGCCAAATTACCCAGGGCTCATTTTCAGGAAATTGATAATGAACAACAAAATGGGGTATTCTCATTCTCTCTCTCTCTCTCTCTCTCTCTCTCTCTCTCTCTCTCTCTCTCTCTCTTTTCTTTTTGGCAAATGCTAGTTGAGTTGTTTTCACTTAATATCCTCTCTTAGCTGCATGTGTATTTATTTATAATTATAACCCTGGTGGACTGCAGCTTCCATCTGTGTTGGGAATGAGTTTGTTATAAATCAGAATTGGGTCCATGACTACAATTTATTTTCCAAACTCAGTCTGTTCCCTGCTCCCCAACATACAGGAGTGAGGCCGGGGGTAGCTGTCCCAAACAGAGTAGGGGGAGGATGGAGCCCATGCAGCTGCACCATCTGGTCTGTTTTAATTTAACTATTTAATTTGTTTTTGGAATTAAAAGTCAAATATGATTTTTAACAGTCATAATCCTCCTCAGCCCTGCTTTATTTTATTCTCCTATATTGCTTTAACCAGCCAATAAGTATTTATTTGTCAGGTGCCTGCTATGAACAAGCATTATTCTAGGAGCAGCACGGAGCAGTGAAAAACCAGAGCATTTGTCTTCATGGAGCATGCCTTCTCTTGAGAGGACCTGGATGGACAATAAACAGATGTATAGTATTTTAGATGTGATCTGGTCTAAGGACAAGAATGAGGCCAGTGGGGGAGACAGAGGGAGAGGACCTGATCCCTACACAGGGTAGTCAGAAAGGCCTCCCTGATAAGGTGACGTCTGAGCCGATGAGCAGCACGCAGACATGCCGTTATCTGGGTCAGGGCATTCCAGAAAAGAGAACTCTGTCCCTGGTGGTGGGGGGGCAGTGGTTAGCATGTTTAAAGACCAGCAAAAAACCAGTATGAATACTACAACTGACTGGGAAAGGTGGGAGGGCATCAGTGGTGGGAGATGGGATGGACATGGGATGGGGGTGGGCACAGAATATGTTGGTTGGCCCTGGGAACCAGGGTAAAGCTTTTGGCGTCTACTGTGAGTGAAAAGGGAAGCCATTGGAGGTTTTGGAGCAGAAGACTGATATAATCTAATTGGCCTTTTAAAAGAATACCTCCACTTTCTGTGCTGACAATAAACAGAGAGGGTGAGCCAGGGCAGGCTAGGGGTGGTGACTCCTGCAATAATCCAGGCATGGGATGACAGTGAGTTGGATGAAGATGAAAGTTTTGGGGCAAAGAGAAGTGGTCGGGTTCTGGATGTGTTTAAGAGAGACAGCCAAGAGAATTTGCTGATGGATTGGATGTTGGATATGAAAGAGGAGAGCCAAAAGTGATCTGAGACACAGAATAGAATGGCCAGTTCCTGATACAGGGCAGAGTGCAGGAGGGATGATGTGGGATAACTGGAGTTTGGTGTCACATGTGTCACATGTCCATTAGACACGTACAGGAGACAAGGTGAGTAGATGGCGGCTAGTACACCTGGAGCTCAGGTGAAGATGAACATTGGAGAGAACAAGTGTCAGGCTGTCTACAAGCCCCAGGTGGATGAGTCTACCGCCGTGAGTGGACAGAGGGAAGAAGCCCAGGGAGTGGGTCTGGATCCACCAGCACTTAGAGGTTGGGGTTATGAGAAGGAGTCTTCAAGAGACTCTGAGATGAGGCCATCCAGTTGGGAAGATCTGGACTAACCGTGAATAAGCTCTGGAAGATGATCTCTGCCAAGGGGCTTTGACAGAGAGAAACCGCAGGGCTATTTGGCAGGTAAAGTCAAGAACAGTAAGTTGGAACAGGAGGCTCTTCCCCCTGAGAAAGGGCCAATGCATCCCGGTGCAGATTTGCTTAAGAGAGTAATTTGAGGGCATTCTTCACTTTACAACAGGATTCACTGTAAGATTCCTTTAAATACCAGTTCCCTGTCACATTTTCCAACAGAAGCCAACTTATATACAACTTTGTAGAAGCACACTCTGGTGTAAAGTGAGGAGCAGCAATACTGCTCCCCAGCGCTACTCATGCACCCAAGTAGTCCTGGTCTCCTCCACGCCTTAGCTCCATGTTTTCTGTTCCAAAGCAGTTCAAGAATAGCTGGTGAGTTTGGCCAAGACTGGGGACTTTGCCTCATTTGGCCACCTGCCATTGTCCATGGAGTTCACTTTAATAACTTCACTTCTCTGCCCAGCCCCCTATGACTCTCTGTCCTTGACCCAGCTCAGCTCTTGGGCCCAGGGGCTGCACAACATAACTGTCCCCAGTATGGAACCCTTTCCTTAGCGAAGCACAGGATGGAAGCCTTTGGGGCTGCTGGGGGCCTCATGCCAGGCAACTCCCACCTGTCTTTATGGGCGCCTGGTGTAGGCACTGTACTGGGGAGGTGTCTGCTATTTGACTTTGCCTATTATTGAAGGTAGTTTGTGGCAGTAGAATCCAGATGTTGTTTGTGAAGAAAACTCACCCACTACAGCTGACTCATATATTGAGAACTTGGCTGTCCGGCAGACTCTCACCAGCACTAGAATGGATTTGTATTGGATTTCTCCTCTCCAAGGCACTTCCAATCCACAGTGACATTTCAAGGGGCGGGGGGTCAGGAGGGAAGTGGTAAGGAGTCAGCACCTGGCTATTGAGTACCAGCTGGGCTAGCTGTTGTGCCTGACTGCATACTGCCTTTTGCCTCTGGCTAACAGCAGCACAGATGGGATCAGAGAAATACCACCAAAGAGGGTTTGCTCAACTCTATTGTTTTATTGCGATTCAGGACAGAGAACCTGAGCCAAACCACTGGACTCAATCCCCAGAACAAGAGCCTCACATTTGGACAGACAACTGCCAAGGAAGGCTGCCTCTCCTCCCTGCTACTTGTTCACAGGAGGTTCAGGGAGGGAGGCTGAGCTGGAGGCAAGGTCTGCGCTAGGCCTGCAGGCCCCGTGGCGACCCAACATTTCCAGGAGGCGATCTACCAACACCACTGCAGCTGGGTCCTCTGCACTTTTTCTCCTGCACCCTCTAATAGGGGTGTGGTTTCTGCTAGGATCTACATTTCCTCCTCTTCTCACGGAGGAAAACTGGAAATACTCTCTAATTCAGGAAAACAAATGGCTGAGTATTTCTGTTTCTCTTAAGCTCGGCTTGTCATCCTGTCGGATGCAATTAGAGTGGGAATGAAAAGGAAAAATGTGTGTCTCTCAAATGAAGTATCTTCCAGAATCCCAGAAAAGGTTTGAGGAGGGTTGTGAAGAAAAAACAGAGCCGAATGAGGTAAGACATCCCCGCCCCCTTCCCTGTCCTCCACAAGTGGTGACAAACCCACTATTTCAGAAACGCACAGGGGCCCTGAGAGATGTGGCCAGGTCAGGTGAGAACGTTCATAGGAGCACACGTATGCAGCAGCCATGCCCAGCTAGTCAGGACCTCTCTTGAAGTCCATGTGTCACCACATGGAGATCTGACTAGACATTCCAACCCGACATCCTTCTGTCCTCTCTCAGAAGAGCAGGGAGTAGGAAAGGTGCCATCAACAGAGCCCAGTCAAGAAACCATTCAGGTGAGAAGGGAGTCCCTCCCTCCCCATCCCACTTCTCTTCTTCAATTCTCTCAGATTTTGGGTCTTGAACTAAAGCAGTGGGCAGAGAGGTAGCCCTTGGCTCCCTGAGGTTGCTACTTAAGGACACTCTCCTGATGGGAGGATGGGAGGGGGTTAGCACACCCAGGCTCCAGTCAGCTGTGAGTAGGGTTTCCGGGCAGGAATTCCTGCCTGTTCTTGGGATGTTTTTTCGCTTTTCCATTCCCGAATCCCAAGAAAAGTTAGTCAGGAAATCGGGAAAATCGGCTCCTTGAACCCAAGTGGTTGGTAGTATCGGCCGTCAGTTGATGGAAACAATTCATCGTGGAGAACAGAAAACAGTTTCTATCTCAGGATTTGGAAATGGGAAAGCGAAAAAAATTCCTGAGAATGGGCAGGAATTCCCGCCCCGAAACCCTAGCTGTGAGGAAGGGGGCACTCCTGCTTCTCTCCACCAGGGGGCGCTGGGAAGCGCTGCTCAGCTAAGGTACTGGTTCCTGCCTAGGTAGGGTGTTTCAGTGAACCGTATCACAGGGCCTGCCATCTCCTCCTCGAAAACAACGACCTGGGGAGAGAAGGGGGAGCCAGATGAGGGAAGTGGTTGGGAACTGGGCTAGAAAGAACAGGGACCCACAACTCATAAGCACCAAGGAAGAGGACAGAAGGGACTTCTGCCCCTCTCCTGCCCTAACCAGCCTTAATAGACTGTGACAAGGGCCTTCCCTGCCTCCCTCCCCCAGAGAAACACTGTGACACAAGGGAGAGCAGGAAAGAGAAGGGAGTCCCAGGGAAAATGGAAGGGACTGCAAGTGTTCCCACCTGGTTGATGCCTTGGTCCAACCAGGTACCTGGAAGGTAGAGGGTCTCCTGGGGTCCAATGTTCCAGTAGCGTCCAAGGTTTTGGCTATTGATGAATACAACCCCCTTCTCCCAGCCCTTCAACAGAGCAGGGAAGGTGTTAGTCAACCACAAAAGCCATCAAATGTCAAGTCCCACAGGAAGGCAGAGCCACAGTTAGACACCTGCCATGCATTCTCTCAGCTTGCAAGAGACCAATGTAAATGGATATCTCGACAGCCACGAGGTTACTGGGTCGGGTGTTCTGTCTCCCATCCTAATAGCTCTGACTTCCCAGGCAGGGCATCCAAGCTCATATTGGATGTAGGAACCCTCAGGTGATTCTTCTGCTTTGAGCCCACTCCCTTCACCCAAAGGAGGCCTCATGGGGCCCTTTCAGAGAGGGCAACACAAAGACGGGGACCATCTAGGCAAAGGTGGTAGAGAGGGCTCCAGCAAGGCTCAGGAGTGCCTTGCGGGGAGCAAGACCCTCCTCATGGCTCAGGCTCAGAGCATTCTGAGAGAGGACGAGAACCGGAGCAGGAAAGGGCTACAAACCTTCAGCTCCATAAAGGTGTCCAGAGGGGAAAGGTCAATGGATAAGGCACCCAGGAAGAAAGCAGGGACTATGGGTGCATCGGGGACAGGATTCCACACGTTGGCACTGAACCTATGGATAGAACGGAAGACAAGAAAGGAAGGAGGGTACTTTCTCAGATCTGGGTCCCATCCTGCAGCTAATTGCAAAGGCATTCAAAGTTCCCTACCTGTCAACCAGGGCACAGGACTGGCAGCAGGGTGATATTGTGGAAATTCCCTAGTCTCCAATGCTGGCACTGCCCCTACCCGGGCAAGCTGCTCTGGGTTCTGTTCTGTTCACATGTGACTGGGAGGAGGGGTGAGGCCAGAGCAGCTCTCAGGGCCTTCCTGGCTCTTCCTGCATGTTAACTAGGAGTTCACACACTGCCCTGGTAGGGACCCACCTCTGAAAGAAGCTCTCTTTCATATCCAGGCTATAGATTCTGAAGTTTTTCAGGGGAGAATTATTCAGATAGATATTTCCAATTAAACCTGTGGGAAGGAGACAAGGAAACATGAGCAAAGCCAAAGGCAGGGGACAACGACCTGGCTGTGGCCAGGCACATCCATGGAAAGTTTCTGGGAAGTTCAAGTGAGGATTTCTCCTGAAGTTTATACTCCCTAAGAGGCTCATCACATGCCTGAAAACCTTCCCTATAAATCCCAAAGGGGATGAGAATGAGTAATATTAGTATTTGTCAGTCCCTAGGATTTGCATGAAAAAAATACATCGAGGGCAATGACAGAGCTGAGAATGTCAAGGGCATCAACAGTCTCTGGCCTGTCTCTGAGGGAGAAGCTCCCTTTTGGGGGCTGAGAATCCCAAAACAATAAAATGAGGCCCAAAGGGCAGAAGACCAGGAGTTCACAGTGGTTCTAGCCTAGCTTCAAGGCCAGTTTTGGTGGGCTCCCAGACTAAACAGACCTAATAACTCAGCCAGAAACCTACATGACCTAAAATTAAAGATAGATTTTTTTTCAGTATTTAAATTGTGAACAGATGGCAATATCACTTGGATGTACAACTCTGGGGAACTGCACACACTCGAACAGTGATTAATTAGTGCCGTAGGGAAGGGGTCAACTCTGTCCCAGAGCAGCCCCAAGGTCCTCTCGACCATGTTGCTGCTGAGTTGCTAGAGCAGAATCTGGATAGGCCAGGAAATGGGAACAGGCTTCATGGGGCCTATAGGCTCTCTGCAATTGCAGGTCTGGGTGTGTGAGGGAACATACACATTTCTGGAAAGGAGGTCTGTGAGTTATAAACAGCGAACTGTTCTACAGGATGGGAACTCCACAATGAGAATCCAGGGCACACCTGGACCAGGGGTCTGGGAAGGCAAAGACTAGGAAAGGGTCAAATTGGCAGTCTCGTCCCACAAAGGAAATGAAGAGCAGCCTGGAGTGGGAGCTCCTTGGAGGAAGAAACGGAGACCCAAGGAAGACTGCTAGAGGACTGTTTAGGGGAAAGGGAAGGTAAGCCTGGACAGCGATAGAAGCTACTTTGAGACCCTTGTGGAAAGGGCTGATCCCCAGGATCCAGAAAGCCCCCAATGGCTGGACCACATGGCTTCCTTGGCAGGCAGGAAGGGATGTACATGTTTCCTCATTACAGAGGCAAACACCAGTGAGAGAATTGGGAGGTCACCAGTCTTACCACAGTAGGATTTACTTTTTCTGAGTTCTTATTTTATAACTAACATGAAACAACCTGCATTTTAATAGACAGATAGGAAGGAAGAGGCCGATTTAAGCACAGACGATTTAGAAAGCCAGGGAAAATAAAATGAATTGGTGGAATATTCCTAGAGAGGTATGCCATCAAGAGGATTTTGTTTACCTGTGTGTCCTGCCTTCTGTCCACCACAAATAAGATCATCAGTGAATTTCCAAGGTGAATCAAGGAATGAAATTCAAGGTGGAAACCCAAGAAGGCAGGAGTCCTATGCCTTTTTTGGATTTCTGGGAATCTTCTTGCTTGCCTCTCAGGTGCCTCCCCACCCCACCCACCCACTCTACCCCCCACCCCCACACAACACACACCACACAGACAGTGCCCTGCTATAGCAGGCTGCAGAGGCGGGCTCAGTGTCTGCTGTGTATTCACCAAGGGCATGTGGAGAACAGATACAGGGAGTGCTAACAAGTAAGAGGTCTGAACCCAGGTGGGCATCTCAGACCCACTTCCACCTCCCTCCAATGGGCCTCCATGATTCCACCTCACTCTGTGGGCCTCCATGACCTACCTCACTGAGACAGGCCTCCATGACCCGCCTCCCTCCAATGGGCCTCCATGACCCGCCTCCCTCCAATAAGCCTCTATGACCCTCCTCACTGTAAGGGGCATCCATGACCCCAGCTCACTACAGTGGTTCTCCATGTCCCACCTCCCTCCAAAGGGCTTCGGTGACTCCACCTCCCTCCAATGGCTTCCATGACCCATGTCACTGCAATCAGCCTCATGGCCTGCTGAGGAGCTGGAATGGAGAAAGGATAGTCACACATATGCTGAGTATCAGTAGCTTTTCATTCAGCATGTGCTGTGACCCACCTTTGCGCTGGTCATCGATATTATCCCCGTAGTTGACTCGCCCACAATTCTCCACCAAGATCCTCAGTGTGCTGTGACCCTGCCAGGAACACAGTGGTCGATGATGACCGCCTGGTCACCCAGCCATAAGGTCACAAGTATACCTCAGGGTTTCTCTGTGGAACCCCAGTTCTTCTCTAAGCTCTGCAAGGGAAAGCATCCCTGCTGATCAGAAAGCAATGCTCTGCTTCACTCTCCACATACAGCTCTGGTTAAGGAGCTTCCTGTCTTCCAGGTCTTCCTAACCTTGACTCCCACCAAACCTGTTCAGGAAGTGGCTAGCTCTAGCCACCACCCAGCTCCCCAAGAAACAAACCTGGATCAAGGGGATAGAGATCTTCCTCCTTTTATAGTCCAAGAATCCTATAGATACTGTGTTCACAAAGACCTGCCAGATAAACAGACAGAGAGTATCCATGGGTCGACAGGAAGGAAGCCTAAGAGGGATCTCTGCTAAAGCAAAGAAAGAGGTCACACTGTGTGTGTGTGCTGAGGAGGGACTTAGGCGGGTATAGAGGAAAAATGAGTGCCCATGATTATAGCTGCAAAGGACTGCACAACTGACAGTGAAGGGCCATCTCTACACACTGGTAACAGCCGGATATAGGAGCATAAAGAGGCAGGAGAGTCAGGGGTATATTGTAGGGCTTGATCACTACAGGTCATAGGAATTAACAGGAGATACTCCTACCTGTCCCCGGTCACGCACAAGACCACTGAGGATGCCAGATGAGTCGATGGAGGTCTCATACAGCGTGTACCCAAAGGACTGGCCGTTTCCATCATTTACTGACAGGTTCTCCATATTGACAGGCGTTTCAGAATTGATTGGCTGTACAGAGAAAAGACAGGGATGCACAGGGTTAGGCAGAGGAGACAAAGGCAGAAACCTCTTGTTGAGCCTTCTGGGGCTGTGCTGGGTAGTATTTAGGACCTACCTGGGGGCTAGCGTACTGGGGGCAGAGGCAGGGCAGGGGCCACTAACATTTTTTTTCTGTCTTGACTTCTCATGGCTCTCCAGGGTCACAGGGATGGGGGTGTGAAAGAGGGAAATGAACCCTACAACTTAGTGGCTTTTTAGCCTTTTAATCCATCATCATTTTGGATCACAGCATCCCTCTGCATCAGCTACAGGAGGTGCACCCTCCTCCCTGCCCACTGAGGCTGCAGAAAGGGAATCCCCATTGTGTTACCCAGTTTTTCTTCAAGTTCGTTTTGTTCCTTCCCACTTCCTACTCTGGGATGAGTTTGTTCTCTTTACTCTGAGTTCTAAAGTTGGAGAGTGGACCTCAAGGTTGTCAAGCGTTAATTTCTCATCCTCCACGACATCTGTTGGGAGGGCTTCCTGGCCTTGCTCTCCTGATGGCGGTACTCACCTCCTCCATGTACTGGAGGGCATCCCACAGTGACAGGTATAAAGTTGGCCTCACTGCCTCATATGCAGTCTTGGGAAGAAGGGCAGGTGGGGGAGGAAGAGGGCCACCTGAAAAACAGACAACAGGGCCATCCCGAAAGGACTAAACAGTCACTGCCTCCTCCAGCCCTCCCAACCCCTGGCTACTCTCCATGACCCAATGTGCTCCTTAATCCTAGAGCCAACAGGGAAACAGGCCCATCCTCACACATGCCGAGACCCCACTGGGAAGGTGATGCCAGTAGGGAGGACAGGGGGCCTTCCCATATCCTCAGGAGTATTAACACCTACAGAAAGGCAAACTTAGCAAGACACAAAACATGATGAAAACAGTCTCTCAAAATTGCCTGTCTTTCTCTTAGGGTGTTCTTGTACACCAACCAACTGGAGGTAAAGTGCAATACCGAGGAAATAACTCTTTAGGAGGTCTCAGAGCAAAAGCAAGGGCCCAAGTTGGTGCTTGAGTCTGCTTTTTCCAGGTACCTGAGATGGAGCCAAAGAATTCTCGGAGCTTCTTGTATTTGTCTGTGTAATCGCCGGCCTCTGTCAGCACCGCGTCATAGTCTGCAAGACACCAGCGCAAAGTCTCTGGTCACTCATGTGCCAGGACAGTATCTGTGGCAGCAAAGAGAGAAGGGGGAAGCTGGAGTCGGGCAGCACGGTTTTCATTCCAGCAATTTTAGCAGCAAAACACTTTGGGTATGGGCTGTCAGTCAGAATAATATAAATACTAAATACTTGAAAGTGCCACCAAAACTGCCCATGACCACAACATGACCCTGAATTTCCAGGCATCTTTCCTGCCTTCTGGGGACTCTCAATCTAAAGGCGGGCAGGGGCCATATCATTTCAAGGGCCTGAGCAGGGAGAGGAGGCTACCCTCATCTAAGGACCTCCCTCGCCTGCGAGTGCCCCTCACTCCCTCCAGCTGACTTCCAAAGGCTCGCAGACATGTCAGCTGGCTTCATGCTCTGACGGCTCTAGAAGTTTAAAAGGGACAATCCAGACCTAACCTCCACCTTTCGCAGGCACTTCAGAGCCAAATACATTAAAGGTGCCAGGGCTATCCCTAAAGGACTCTCCATAAAAAGTCTAGACACAGAAATGTTGGGGTGTTCCAGGGAGGGTACGTATTGGGGAATACTTGCCATAGCTGGTGACTTCAGACTTATATTCATGAAAATGCATGGCTCCATTTATGAAGCCAAAGTTGGTGCCTCCGTGGAACATGTAGAGGTTGATGGAAGAGCCAGCATCGATGATGGCAGACACTGTTTTTAAAACCTCTACAGCAGTTGGGGAGGAAGGGGAACGTGCAGAGTGAGTTAGAGTTTGAGACAAGCCGTAAGTCCCTTTTGCACTCTCACCTTTCCCAATCCCTCCTCCAGTTCAACACTGTGGCTCTTTCCTTCAGCTTTTGCTAAAATCCCAGTCGCAGGAGGACAAAGAGAAATGGCCAGATCACAGCCCCAGAGCGTGGGCCCTCCAGTTGTCTCATAAATCATAGTCAAGCCTCCATTGACTACTATTTGCACTACCTGCAGCCCAGCGCAGCCTTCTGTCTCTACGAGGCATGCTTCTCAACTGTTACCCCAACTTAGAAGGACACAAAGCAATAGGATTCATAATTAGAGATACTGATATAGTGCTGACCACCTCCCCATCCCACCTTTATTAATGAACCAATGACATGAAAAGACAGTATCAAAGGATTTATATATTAATATACATATTAATATACACACACGCACACAAGTGTGTGTAGCAGATTGGCAAATATTAAAAATTATTTTAATACTTAGTGTTGATGAATCAGTGGGAAATGGGTATTCTCGTTTAATAATGGAGAGCTAAGAATTGCTACAATCTTCCTGGAAAGCAGTTTAGTAAATATATACCAAAAATTGCATTCATATACAATTCTGTTGCTAGGAAGTTATCATAGGAAAAAAATATGCCAAGTCTGCAAAATTGGATGTTCAAGAATGCTCACTAAAATGGTGTTCAATTAACAAAATCACTGGAAACAACCTAAGTGTTCATTAATAAGAGATTGGGTAAATAAACTGTGATTTATTCACCAGTACAGTGGGTTTCTTTGCATTCTTTAAAACAGTGATGGAATCTATGTCTAATAGCAGACAAAGTTGTCCAATTGTGTCATTCGCTGACACAAGCAGGTGACAAAGAGCAGATATGACAGCATTTGTCCACATCTCTATCTGTAGGTGCACAGAGGGCTGCAAACAGAGATACAATACAGAGAACTGCCTGGACAGTGGACATCACAATGTTTTCTTTGGGCTCTAAGATTTTTATTTCTTCTTTGTACATTTTCTGTATTTGCTAGGTGTTTGCAATAGGCATACATTACTTATGTAATTACAAAAGCAATGTTGAAAGTCCCACCGTTCACTTCCAGTATCAAGACAAGTGATTCTGGAATATCAAGACCTGACTATTACACACAAAGCCCCAGAAGCCTTGCCCTGCAACAGCTCATGTACATCAATTAGCAGATTATCTGGAACTTACTCCTCCTTCTTAGATCAGCACCCATGCTGGACGTAGGCACTGCAAAGCACTCACCAGAGGAATCCAGGATGTTGTGTGGGCCTCCCCAGGAGTCAAACCACCCTGTCCAGTACTCCATCACCATCTTGGGCTGAACCCTCTGGGTGCCACAAAATGAGAGGTTAGCTGGTCAAAAGAGATAGACAAAAGGGAGCCCTTCCTGGAGGGGAGTGTCAACCCGTCTGTCCTGCCAACTCTCTCCTGGCTACACACCCCTGGTCTCAGAGGCCACTGAAAGCAGAGCACAGATGAGGAAAAATGCATCTGCACCAGCTTAGCCTCCATGTGTGGTCTCTACACTACAGGTAGAAAGTAGAAAGCATTCCCAAAGGTGATGCAGTGGACCCTGCTGCCTAATGTGGTTTTAATGTTGCATACAGTGCTGGCAAGAAAACACGAGCTCTGTTCAAAGTAAGTCTTCGTTAGAGTTCAGCATCTGCTTTGGGAGCCTTTACATTGCTTTGCTTTCTGGATCATGCCAAGCTTTGTCTGTCCTCTCCCAGGGAAGGAGAATGGTCTATTAGGATAACCATATTGTGGACACAGACCCCTCCGTTGCTACTTCCTTTTAGCTGGAACAGTCAGGGGGCTGCAGAGTGAATCCCTCTTCAAGGTCCAGGTTAGTTTCAACAGATGTTTACAAAATTGGACCAGAAGAACAGGGCATTATAGTGCAGCTATTCACAGAGCAGGCTCTGCAGCCATGATGTCTGGCTTCAGAGCTTGGCTGGGACATTCAATAAGTCTTAAATATTACTTCAGGATACTGACTTTGGCACAGGATTGTCCCAGGGATGCAGACATTGTCCTCAGAACCATGCTCTACTCTCGTATGTTTGCAGCAGAAGTACCAGAGCACCTTAGGGGCAGGGGTGCGGAGGTGGGTGAGGACTGATATGCTGGTATTTTAGGTTCCACACAACAGCCTTCCTCTTGCATCAAGTACCTTCTCTGTTAGTGACAGCCTTACATGTAGGGGCAACTGAATACAGAACAACAAAATCTGATCCAAGGTGATAGGTCAGATTTATGAGCTATTGAGTAGAAGGTACCAACCACACCAGAAAAAAGGCCAAAATAGTACAATAAATTTTTTTTTTTGGCAAACTGGTGGCTTGGTTTTTTTTTGCAGCTGTCTCCCTCCCAAGAAGGAGATATACTGTACTACATTTAAGTCACTAGAAAGGGAGAAGTAAATTCTAAGTCCCACATGTCAGTAGTCTCCAGTGCCCGGAGGGTGCTCCCTGACCTGAGAGTGCTGGGGTCAAGGGAGGGGGATGTTTACCAAAGGCCCAGGTCACTACACTGTACGACAACCTTCAAGCCGGAGCTGTGCACTCACTCAGACTGTGCTCCCCTAACCTGCCACTTACCACGGGGTACTTTATCCGTTCTATGAATGTCTCCTTAACTGTAAAATGGTAATGACAGTAGCCTGCACACATGGGTACTTGGAAAATTAAATGAGATGATGCATGTAAAGCCCTTAGCATACAGTGCCTGGCCCTTAGGAAGTGCTCAAGAAACATTCACCTTCATTGTCTTCATCACTGGACATGAAGAACCAGTGATGTGCTTCTCGACACCCTAACGGGAAGCAGAGCTGGGGCCTGTACTGTTTGATCACTCAAAGGAGACTTTGATCTGAACAAGCAAGCACCCATGTCCCCTTCCTTGAGGAAAACGGACATCACTGAACTGCGGACAGAAAGGCCTGCAGCAGTGCCATTCTGTCAATAGGATGACCAGCCTGGGCACACAGGTGTGGCCACTTCTCCATGGGTGACTGTGCAGGAGCCAACACGAAGAAGCACTGCTGTCCCACGTGCCTTCCAAACAGTACCTCATGTGACCCTCAAACAACCCTATGAGTAGGTACTATGATTATCCCCACTTTCCGAAAGAGGAAAGAGAAGCACAGAGGGGGCACACGATGAGTGGGTGGACAGGCAGCTCTCAGCTTTCCGTACTGCTCCTGGACAGCACGCAAGTACAATCCTATTGAGTTACGAGGCAATTGTTGACTTAACACGTCTCTCCTCACGCAGGTTACAGTTCGATAAAGGCAGAGGCCCCGTCGTCTTAGTCCCTGCAGTGGAACGGGGCCCAGGCCACTCCGGGAAAAGGGCAGGCACTCAGTAACTAGTCGAGGAAGGAAGGAAAGGAGAAAGGGGCAGGCCCTGGGGCCCCCAGGTCTGCCAGGGGTGGGGTCCCAACTGACCCATCTCTTCCTGGGCACCTTCCCCACCCATTCTGCTTCACCCTCTAAATTCCAGTAGTAGCCTCAGCATACACATGGGTGGCCCTCTCTACCCTGCAGTGGTGACTTCATATGGCTGTGCCGTTGGTCACTACCTCTGCTCGGGGGGGAAAAAAAAAAACAACAGCAGGGACACAGAACGATCCCAGTGTCCCCATGTGCATCTATTCATGGGCAGACACAGACACCCCAGCAGTGGTCTGGGCCCAAAGTGGTCTGGGCCTCGGGATCACATGTATGTCACAGTGGTGGCTGGGGCCACACCCTTCAGTAATGGGGGGTAAGAGCTGAGGCCTCTCAGTTCAGTGAATGGGCCACAGCTGCCTTGGCTAGATTATATCTATCCTCTCAGGACAGACACACAAACTCAAGAGAAATCAATCAGAATTGGATTTAACTGTCAATTCCCATCCATCTGATGGGTGTTGAGATATATCCAGAAACTCATCATTCCTTCTGACCTGGAATGGACCAGGCTTCCTGTCTTGCTGGTTACAATAATATTTCTAGACCCAGAGGGGCTTTACAGGTTAAAGTCAGATGTGTACAGTGCGAGACACGGAAGTGTTTCTCCCCTCAGTCCCTAGGGCCCGGCCCAAATGGAGCAGTCTAGGGCTAACTGAACCCTAAAATTCTAGTGAAGAGCCTCTGTGAGCGCACCAAGCCTAACGCCTCAAAAAGGATGCCCCTTCTCAAGAGGTGAAAACCACATTCATGCATCGGCCCACGCAGCAACACCTCAGAGCAATTTTCAATTTCCCTTGCCAGGCGCCGGCAACAAGGTACACAGGGTTGGGATTTGCAGCGCAAAAGGAGGGCTGTGAGCAGAAAGTCTGACAGAACCCAGAATCCCTCTCCCCATGTGGGGAGCCCGGAGCACAGTTGCAGGCACTCCAAAGAAGACTTTCTGACAAAGAGGCTCAGCTTAACTCTAGGAATTTCTACACTCACGCTGAGCAGGGCAGGCAGCTTTCCCTGGGTCAGACTCACCTGGACACTGAAGAGAAAGGTGGTTAGTAACTGCAGCTCATGTTGCGACTTTAAGTTGATGGTGGCCAGCACTGTGAATGGAAAGGAGTAAAGAGAAACAAAGTATTGTCTGGAAACCGGAAGACTCTTTGAATTACCCCAGACCTTTCTTAATTCACCGGCAAAATAAAGTAACTGATCTTGACATTATTTCCCACATCCAATTAGAGTTTCGTTCCTCTGATGTCAGATTTATCTTGTTCATCTTGGCAATTCTACTACTCAGCACAGATCTTACAGAGTAGTCACTCACTAAGCATCTGTTCAGATTAACATAATTTTTATGTGCATTTCTGTTAATTATTCTTTTGTAGGGAACTACAGTCTGATCTTTATACCTCAAGCATCTAGTACAAGGTAATGAACTAAATGTAGATTCCCCTTTTATTTCTTAGATGGCAGGCTAATTTTCTATTATACCCCATGATGTGTTCATTTTTTTATTTATAATTGTATTGTAAATGGCTGTCCATCGGTGAAAGGTATGCCCAAAAAAAGATGTGCTACGTTTGGCCTATGGCCATGGATCCCTGGCCCACCCCAGCAGCAGAACTTGGCTCTGAGGCTCTTTCACTGCTGCTGTCTGCAGGGCAGTGGGCCTCACATGCAGCAGCTGAGGCCTGAGGTCCAATAGGCCTGGAAAGGCATGACAGAGACGGAACCAGCCTGGCCAGCTGGCCACCCTAACGCTCTCCTGTCGGACATGAGCCCCTGGTTAGCAGTGATTAAAAGCAAACAAGAACTGAGGCTCCTGAGGTTAAATAACGCCCCTCAAGGTCACACAATAGGTGAGCAGCAGAGTTACACGGCAACCCCAGGCCCATGTGACCCATTGTTCTGTGATGTCACTGTCCTCCAGAAACCCCCGGGGGTAAGACACTATATCCAGACCCCTCCTCACCTTAAGTGGAAACTCCTTGAAGGCAGGAAGCCGGTCTGAAACTGACCAGGCAGAAATCTCAGACATCAACAGGATTAGTATGGCTAACTAAACAATAGTATCTATTCCTATCCTTTTTGACACTCCACTGAAATAAAATTAAAGGAATGAAAAGGTAGAAGTCTGCAAGGAACAAGAACTGGAGAGGAGACATAGCAGAGATGGTTTCAAGAACACCTTGGGAGATTGAAAATGGGTGGTGGGTTGGTAAATGGCCTAGGAAAGTGGAAGAAGTGATGGCTGGCTCCCCAGCTCACGTCCAAGGAACTGTGCAAGGGAGGACATCCATCCCGTCTCACGCACTCCTTAAGCCTGTTTCCCCACTGGTGGCCATCCCCTCAGGGGACTACACCCTCTGGGAAAGCTGACGCCTCCAGGTTTGGAGGGTTCGGGCATAGCAGAGTGTGGGTAAGAGCCTAGAAGGGGGAATAAGGCCAATCTGAACAAGGGGAGCCCTGCCCATTCCCCCCACCTGCTCCCAGAATATCTGTAGCAATAGACCAAAGTATTCTTCTCTGGAAACATTGAATAGATCTAAAAACAGTATCTCCAAACACTGATGTTTGGGGTTCTCTCATTGAAACAGCCCACCACAACCCAGTCACCCCACAGAGCAGCACCCCTGTCACCAGCCTCTCCTAGCACTCAGTTCCCAAGTGGCCGGTTAGTGCCTCTGCCTTAAACTGCTCAGTCAAGAGCCAGGCAATTGAGTAAATCTCATGGAAGACTGAGCAGAATAGGTAAATGTTAAAAAAAAAAAAAAATAGTAACATATCCTCAGAGAGAGAGAGAGAGAGAAGATAGTACCCATTTAAAAAGTACGTTATGCAAAAAGAAACACACTCAAGAAAAGCAGGATCCAGGAAATAACAGAAGGCCTAGGAGACAAAAGTTGAGGAATCACCCAGAAGGTAGAACTAAAGGGAAAAGAGGAAAAAAATTGAAAAGTGACTTAGAGTTGCTACGAGAGTCCAATCTATAAAAAACAGGAATGACCAAAGATCAGAAAAAAGAGGGAAAAGCATATCAAAGAAATGCAATAACTGAACGTCTCACCGTTGATGACCATAACTATTCCAATCAAATGACCCTCAGAAGTGCCACAGAAAGGAGAAAGTTTCATGCCAAAGAACAGCACTGTGAAATGCCAGAATATCAAGGATAAAAGGAAAATTCTAAAATTTTCTAACAATAGGAGAGAAAAAAAATAGAACATATAAAAGGATCAGGAACAAGAATGTCTTTGCACTTCAGCAGCAATAGTGGATGTTAGAAAGTAACAAATCGATGCTTTCTTCAGAGTTCCAGGAAACGGGTTCAACAGCAGACACAGAGGCCAGTCTCGGGTTACCGATGCAGAGGCTGCCAACACCCCTATCAGGCTTGATACAGTGTGATACGTACAGGCATTTGAAAAGACACCTGTGATAGGAGTGTGGAATATCTTTGGTAAAGTGTTTAAAAGAGAAAGGGGAAGAGTGGAGAGAAAAGAGAATTGAAAAGAAAAGCAAACATGATAATTGCATTGAAAGTGACAAGTAAGCACATCGGAAGTGAGTCAATGCACAAAAACTGTGCAAACTATTGGACACATGGTGAAGCCTGCCTGAGGACATCACCTGTCAGTCATGCACAAACACCGACTATCGATGTCAATCAGACGGGGAAGGGGCCATGGCTACACCACCAGGAAAGCCCTGGGGAGGTGAGGTGGAAAGAGAACCAGATCCTCAACCGGAACGGAACGAGGAATCAGTAGGTAGACTTTTAAGTCGATACATGTAAATACAGAGTACTATATGGATCGTATTTGGAATTATGAAGGAAAATGTCAGACGAAAAGTTAAAGAGTTCAAAATGTTATTTCTGGATAGTGGGAGGAGGGAAGCTACACAGTATTTTTTTTTTTTTTTAACAGGACTTTATTGGGGAACAGTGTGTACTTCCAGGACTTTTTCCAAGTCAACTTGTTGTCCTTTCAATCTTAGTTGTGGAGGGCACAGATTCAGCTCCAGGTCCAGTTGCCGTTTTTAGTTGTAGGGAGCACAGCCCACCATCCCTTGTGGGAGTCAAACCGGCAACCTTGTGGTTGAGAGGAGGTGCTCCAACCAACTGAGCCACCTGGGAACTCTGCGGTAGCTTAGCTCAAGGTGCCAGTGTTCAATCTTAGTTGCAGGGGGCGCAGCCCACCACCCCTTGCAGGACTCAAGGAGTTGAACCAGTAACCTTGTGGTTGAGAGCCCACGCTCCAACCAACTGAGCCGTCTGGCACTGGCCCATGTGGGAATCGAACTGGCAGCCTTCAGCGTTAGGAGCACGGGAGTTCCAACTGCCTGAGTCACCAAGTCAGCCCCTACACAGTATTTCTTACTAAGCATTTCTACGATTTGACTTTCAGGCTTTGTGAATGAGTTACTTTAATTACATTTTTAATTAATTAAAAATAAGTCATTCCAGGGAGGTGGAGGGAGCATCCACACGAGGCTTTCCCCTGCAGAATGCTGGAGTGCTGAAAATCTGCACCAACTTCAAAGGGTCTTGCCTCCCTACCAGCACTGGCCTCAGCTTACCCCTACCGCCCATTCCAAGCCCCTACCCAGATCGCTGAGAGCTGGAGGACTTGAAAGAAGCCACGGGAAGGCAGCGCCACCTCGTGGAAATGACAGGAATGGCTGCAGGTCTTCATCAGGAGACAGGGTCCAGGTGCTTGAAGAACTCAACTCATCCTGCCTGGGGACCAGTGCCTTCTCCTACCCATTCAGCCACAGTCATTCCTTGAGTGCTAGCTCCACACGAGGCACTGGCCTAGGGCTACAGAAACGCAAATCCCTTTCTTCAAACGTTCGAGCCAATGGAGGGCAATGCAGAAGGAACAATAAAGTGCTAGGTGTGCTGCAGCAGAGGCCAGTGTGATTGTAGGAGCCCCCCGGAACAGCGGGTAGTGGACAGGAGGGCCCTACATCCACTGGCATCCTTTCAGTGCACAAACAGTGCCCAGGAACAGGAGCATGGCTAAACAAGACAGAACTTCCTGCTTCAGTGAGACAGATAAACAAAACACAAAAACTACCCAGAATGTTAGAAGGCAATAATAAAGCAGGGCAGAGCTCTGGGAGAAGTTACAATTTCAAATGGGTGCTCGAAGGAAGCCTCACTTTGAGGTGACCTCAGAGAAAAGCGGGGAGGAAATGGAATAGCTGCGCCCCGCAGAACTGGCAGAAGCCTGGGGGTGTCCAGCACGTTAGAAGAACAGCAAAGAGGCCAGGAGGGTGGAGCAGGGTGGGCCAGGGGGAAGCGAGAAACACTGGCCAGGTCACAGAGGTCACGGGGGAGGCCCTTTGAGGTCATTCTCAAACTTGCACTTCACTCTGCTCGAGACAGTGTGCACTTGGAGTTCACTTGGAGCGTGACATAATCCGAATGACATTTTCAATGGCTGCTGTGTTGAGAAAGAGCTATGAGAGAGTCAACAGTGATAAAAAAAAAGGGACATTAGTTCCAATGCTGCTGCAATAATGCAAAAGATTATGGTAATACTTGAGGTGGTAGAACTTATTTGGATTCTGGATAAATTTTGAGGATAAAACTAAAGATAAAAAGGATTTGCTGATGGCTGAGTGTCAGGCATATGGAAGGAGAGGAGTCGAAAGTGACTATAAGGTTTACAAAGAGTGATCAAAAAATACAGTGAATGTTTAAATTAAAAAAAATTTTTTACAGTAAAAGGCACATTGTCATTAATCCCCCTCAAAATACTCTCCCTTGCATTGAATACATTTATCCCATTGTTCTTGACGCTTTCTGAAGCACTTCTAGAAGTCCTTTTTTGTGAGTGTCTTTAGTTGCACTGTCGTGGCTGCCTCGATGTCCTGAATCAATTCAAAACATTTACCTTTCGTGGTCGTTTTGACTTTGGGGAAGAGCCAGAAGTCACATGGTGCCAGATCTGGTGGATAAGGTGGATGAGGACACACTGTAATGTTTTTATTTGACAGAAATTGCCATACTAGAAGCAATGTGTGACACGGAGCATTGTCATGGTGGAGGATGAAGTAAAGGCACTCACAAAAGAGGACTTCCAGAACTGCTTCAGAAAGTGACAAGAATGATGAGATAACTGTTTTCAAAGCGAGGGGTGTATTTTGAGAGGGATTAATGGCAATGTCCCTTTTATTGTAATAAGTTTTTTATGTAAACGTATTTTTCGATCACACCTCATAGGGCCTATGCAATTGGGGGAAGATGAAGTTGCAATTTACTGAGAAAATGGGGGCCAAATGTGGGGGGCCAGGTTCTAGGAGGGAAACAGACAAGTTTAGTTCCCTGGTAGTTCCACTCAGACTGGTAGCCTCTCCGGGGCATGCCCAGAAGGCAGAGGTAAGACAAGAGGAGTTCAGGAAAGGTTCCTGATGGAGACAGACATCTCGGACTTATGGACACATAGATCCTATTTAAAGCTGTCTGGATGACATCACCAGATCAGATGGAGAATTCATTCCAAGGAATGAGCCATAAAGAATTTGAACATTAGAGCTCAGGAACAGAGAAGTGACCAGCACGGAACACCAACAAGGAGCTGCCCGTCAGATTAAAACCGGGAAATGGGGTCCCAGATGTCAAGTGAGAAAAAAGTTTCAGGAAGAGGTTTATGGTTGCTGACAAATAAAATCAGGCAGGTCAGAGGTGACAAGGACTGTTTAAATTTATAACATGGAGATCACTGGAACCTTGAAAAGAGCAATGTCAGTGGAATGGTGAGGGTGGTGATGTGATCACCACAGTTTAGGAGAGCTCAAGAGGAAAGGGTCAGGGCAGCAGTGAGTACGGACATGGGGAGATTTTTTGAAAGGAGAGCAGAGAAACCAAACAGCCTCAGGGCGGGGAAATGAGTCAAGGGTTTTACTTTTAGAAGAGAGAAATAATAACATGTTTGTATGCTGGTGGGAATGACCCAAGAGAGAAAATTTGGTGATACAGGGCTGAAGAGGGAGTTGCTGAGCCAGCTCTTCAGTAGGTGACAGAGGGCTCAGTGCATACGTGTGGAGCTAGGCCAGTGCATCTACAGTCACAGGGAGAGGCAGAGGTGGGGTACAATGCTGGTGGACAGAGAGCTGCTGTGGTTATCTACTGTACACTTACTCTCCGTCACTGTACGCGCTAGACCTCTGTAGACAGACCCCGGGAAGGGTCAGTCTCCTCTACAACTTTGGCAGAACTGGAGAAAGCCATCCTCACAGTACATCCCATGTTTCATCTTCTGGGCACCCTTTGGAGACATTCAGAGACCTCAGATGCACAACTCACATTCCCTATGTCTTGCAGTCTGCAGAGCACTGCTGGCGTGAATGTGCAGTAGAAATGTGAAACCAGCTACAGAGCTGACTACGGCAAGCCTGTCTCTGACATGGAGGCTCCAACTTTCTGAGGCCCAGAGCTTTGGGCCCAGTACCAAAGGGAGAAGGACAGGCAACTCCACTTGTGGCTTAGGACATAGGGGAAAGCATGCATTTCCAGGCCAGGACACTGAGCCCTCCCCCCACCCGCACAGCCTCCGTCCAGACACCTCCATCAATGACCTCCCCCACAACACACACACGTTCTCCATGCAAGGACCTCCAGCATCACCCCCACCCAGCCCCTCACAGCTTCAATACAGGAACCTCCAGCAACAGTCCTGCCCACCCCCCAAGCCTTTGAGACCTCCATCCAGGTACCTCTACCCATAACCCTCCCTCCCACACCCTCGGTGCAGGTACCTCCATGGATGACCCCCTTGCTCAGGCCATCCTTGTTGTCTGAAGTCAAAAGCAGCTCCACAATTCCTCGGTCCTCCAAGGCCTGTGGGGGGAAATGAGAGTAATCAAAGCCTGTCATTCCTCGGAGCTCCTGCTGTGTCACACAGCTGGGAATGAGGCCGCCAGAAGAGAAAGAGGGAGAGGTTCATATAAAGCATTTATTTCTCTATAGGAAACAGAGAAACCCACCCTGTCTATGCGTGGCATGTTCAACAAAGCTCCCATCAGCTGGAAGTCCAGCCATGGCAGCAGCAGGGCTGTCAGGCTCTGGCAGCCTTTGGCTGCTCCTGATCTGGCAAAGTGCCCGGTCTGGCTGCTGTGCTATTCCTAGACAGGACTACTCAGAAGCCAACTCAGCAAGGCCAGCTGCCATACTGTCACTCAGAAATAGACGGCAGGGATCCAAGAGTGGGTCAGGGCCTCCAGGACAGCCCACCCCTCCTCTTTCACCATCATCAGAAGCAAGCAGTCCATCCCTTCCCCATGCCCAGAAGGGTGGGCTCTGGTTACCAGCCATGTCACGGTCACGTGCTCACAATACACTGCACATGCCCAGAACAGGAAGTGCTCCTTCAAGGTTGTAAGTCAAATGATGAAGTGGAGGAAACACACGCTGTGCTGAGGGGCAATAACAATTTTCCCACTCGGAACAACTGCTAACACTGTGGTGCATTTACAATCATTCAGGCCTTCTGCCAAGCACTTTACATAGACTGTCCTATTCAGTCTTCACAATTAGCATCTGAACAGTACATACTCAGAGAGGTTGGGTAAAGCATCAACGGGTACAGAGCTGATGAGCATGAATCTGAACTCAGAGTCTGTCTACCTTCAAAGGCTCTTCTCTGGGGCTGTGGGCAATCTGGGGTCAGAAACACCAGCAAGGGGATTTGCCCATCATTTCCCTGCAGGTATGATGACAAGACTGCTTATTGCAACACAGTTCTTTTGGAAATGAGCGGAGTCAGAGGGATAACACAGTAGATGAGAAAAGCTCATGTCTGCCCCCAGATGCTGGTAAGGAAGGAACAGAGGGGCTCTAATTCCTGAAACAAAAGAAGCTGCAGGAATTTAACCCATTAGGCGAGGTGAGATTTTTATCAAAGCCCTGTACTCACCAGCTCTCCACCCAGTCATTCACTGATATTTAACCAGCTTTCCTTAGGTTCCCACCATGTGCATACAGCCCTGTGGGGGCTGGGAGGCTGTAAACATGGGCAATAACCATCTTTTATAGCTGTACCATTCAGACATGACCTTTCGCAGACACTGAATTACTGGCTACGCACTGTAAGGGATGATTACTGCCTCCTGAGCACCAGCCATATGCCAAGCGCAGTCGGGGCCCTTATGCCTATTATTCCACTGTGTTCCCACAGCAGCCTTACAGCATGGCATTCTTGTCTCCACTGTGCACACGGTGAAAAGGTCATCATCTATGCTGATGGTGTCCACATGTCCGCAACACCCCAGGAAAAGTTACATGGCAGCTCAGGAAAGGATCCTCCCAAGAGCTCTAGGATGACAGAGGCTGTGCCGTGCTGCCTCTCTCTGCCTATCTGTCTCACACGTGGATGCCTTTCCCAGATACCAGGGAAGTGGGACTGAGCAGGAGAGGTCCCTGAAGGACCTCCTCACCTCCCCTCAGTGGTGCTCTCCTCCTCTGCATCTCAGTAACTCGGTAAACACAAGCTAGAGAAGCCCCAGATCTTAGAACTCGGTGGAGGGAGTGAGGTGTAACAGAAGGAGCACTCCTGTCCTGCACCCCAGCTGGGATCTTCCTGGCCAATTCAAAGACAAAGATGAAGATGGCTCTGGCTGGACTTGACCATCAGGACTGAACTCTCTCCTTTCCAGCTTTAGGAATGTCACTCTTCCTAGAGACAGTCTTGCTCCCTACGCCAAGGGCTTTCTGCACGGGAGAAGGGTGGGGAAGAGTGGATAAGAAGCTACAAGCTGAAACTGAAAAAAAAAAAAAGAAAAGAAAAGAAAAAGCAATCATAGAAAACAGATTACCCATAGAGAAATAAAAATTAGACTAACAGCTGACTTTTCAGCATCAAAATAAATGCTAGAAAGACTAGAATAATGTCTTCAATGTGCTGAGAGAAAATTTTCAACATAGAATTGTCGCCCAGGGAAAATATGTTTCAAAATGGAGAGGTATATAAACACAAACCCAGAAAAGAAAAAGTGTAGAGAGTTTGGCCCTAAAAACTCTCAGTAAAGAAATTTGAAGAATGTTCTTCAGGATGAAGGAAAGTAATCCCAAATGAAATTTCTGAGATACAGGAAGGAAAGATGAGAAAAAAAGTGGTAAATTGGTGGATCAATCCAAGGATTCATTGACTGTATAAAATAATAACCATATTTTTGTGGGGTTAAAAAAGGAGAGAGAAATACAGGACAATTTTATATATATATATATATACACACACATGAAACTACAAGCTGAAGTGCTCAAGCCTTAGTCTACCTCTCTGCAGGGACTAAAGTAATTTCCAGATGGAAAATGAATCTGCCTTTGACAGAAGAAGAGACGCTGCCAAGGACATCAAGAGCCAAAGCCAAAGCAGCTTTAATTAGGTGAATTCACAGAGGCCACTTAACATTTCCTCAACGCACATCATGGCTGACCATTCAAAGTACTCCAAAACCAATACCAGAGATTCTATCAAAGTCGTATTCACTGACTACTTACTGTATGCCTAGAACAGTCCTGAGCCATGTGACCACACATATAGGCACAATTCAAAGAGGCAAATACTCCTATTAGTCCCATTCCATAGAAGAGAAAATGGAGGTTTTAAAAAATGCATTTGTTCATTTGACTCAGCTACTAAGGCACAGAAACCAGGTCTGAGTATTAGCCTGTTCTTTTAAAGTGTTCCTCTAGCCCTGCCCTTCTCTGTTTCGCCATACGTTAAATCCACGGTTCTCCACCTCTCCCACACATAGGAATCAGAAGTCTGAGCGCCACCCGAGATTCTTAGATTGGTATGGTACATGGCCTGGGCTACAGAGGTTTTAAAATTCCCCCAGATGGAGCCAATGTGCAGCGGAAGCTGGGAACCACTGCTTTAGATGCTGAAAGGAGAGCAGCTTCTCCAAAAAGACTTCTCTAATCATCACCACTCAGTTAAGTCAATTTTTTTTTTCCTCAGCCCCTGCAACCCTATGTATGTAATGCCATCCCCAATTAAACTCAATCAATAACGGGTAAATGAGTGACAACCCTGTTGAAATAAAAGTGTGGAGAAAGAACTCACAAATTAATAAATGGTACTGAGAAATGTGGCAACAATATGAGAAAAACACCAGACCCACATGTGACACCACAGCCCATGACACACTCCAGAGGAAGGAATGTGAAGAAATGAATTGACTGACACTTACTTTCTTGATGTAAGGCATATAGGCAGGGTCTTTGTTATAGGAACCGTATTCATTCTCCACCTGCACAGCAATGATGGGTCCTCCGTGCTTGTACTGGGGAAAAGAGAATCAATCAGAGCTGAGTTGGTAGTGGGAATAGTATTGTCTAATTTCACCACACTGATCACCAATTACTAGCAAAACATCCCGTTTGAAAGCAAAAGTCTCAAGAAAATTGGTATATAATTGAGAGTGATGTCAATAAGACAGAGTGGGAAGTTTCAGGCCCGTGCTTCCCTAGGGAAACATCAAATAAAGAACTGCATAACTGACTAAAACAACTTTATAGGAGCTCTGGAAGCCAGTGAAATGTTTAAGCAAACAAATAAGTGCTCAATCAATAAAAAGACACATTCAAAATAGTAGGAAATTCCCTGGTGTTTTGCTTGCCCTTGCCCAACCCCGCCCCAGCATAGCACGGCACACAGTCAAGAAAAAGCATCCCAAATCCCAGTTCCCTCCCTCAAGATAGAAGGAGCAAAATGGAATTTGTTTGCAATGTTCTGGGCTATCTGTAGGCTTCCCAGCAGACTAGTTTTTTCTCATCTGACTTAGAGCTCAGACAGGAAATGTTGGCAAAGTTTGGACTTCCTCAGGTTCACATGTTTCTTTAGAAACTATTTCTAGAGATTTACTTTGTTCCTCTAAATGAGCCATGTTCCCGTTTCTTGTATGCCTTGTGTTTTTTTTGTTGTTGAAAATTGGGCATTTAAAAGAACCAGGGCCAGCCCGGTGGCTCAGGTGGTTGGAACGTGATGCTCCTCACGCGGAGGTCGCTGGTTTGATTCCCACAAGGGTCAGTGAGCTGTGCCCTCTACGGCTAAGATTGTGAACAACAGCTCTCCCTGGAGCTGGGCCGCCGTGAGCAGCTGGAGGTCGGTGTGAGTGACAGGCAGCCGGCAAGAGCTACCATGAGCTGCTGTGAGCCGCAGACTGATGACCAGGGACCAACTGCCTCAGCAGAGGGCGAGGCGAGGGGGGGGTGCGGGGTAAGGCTCATAACACCAGCATGGGCCAGGGAGCTGTGTCCTACACAACTAGACTGAGAAACAATGGCTTGAACCAGAGAACCGCTTGAACCAGAGTTGGGGGGGAGGCAGAAGAAAGGGGAAAAATAAAAAATAAAAACAATCACCTCTCCCAGTCTTTGCAGATTTGAGGGGAATGCCATCACTATTTAGTGGGCTCCTGAGTTTGAGATCAGCCCAGGGTGAAGGCTTAAGACCATGTCAAATATTTTCTCAACATGGGTCCTGTCCGGACTATGTGTACATTTTTTCCCCCACTGGCTGCTTTTACATGTTTTACTTTCTCAGAGTCTCATACCAGCTTTTCCTCATGGCCTTGGATGTTCTATTGTGTTCCTCTGCCTGTAATACCTTGCCCCCAGGCATCCATGGGTCTGGAGTCCCCCTGAAGTTTTCATATGCTGCGACCCAACACTGTTTCAAAGAATTACATGCAATGGACTTACTAGATAATGAATATAAAACAACTGTCATAAATATGCTCAAAGAGCTAAAGAAAATCATGGACAAAGAAATCAAGGAAAGGATATATGAACAAAATGAGAATATTAACAATGAGATAGAGCTAAAAAAAGAACTAACCAAATTCTGGAGCTGAAACTGAAAAATACAATATCTAAACAGAAAAATTCACCATGGGAGTTCAATATCAGATTCAAACAGGCAGAAAAAGGAATGGGCAAACTTGAATGCAGGTCATTTTAAATTATTGAGTCTGAGGAGTGAAAAGTAAAAATAATGAAGAAAAGTGAACAGAGCCTAAGGGACTTATGCAACATCAGTAAGCATATAACTATACCCCTTATCTTCTCCCCAAAAGGAGAAGAAAGAAAAGGGCAGATATAGTACTTGAAGAAATAATGGCTGAAAACCTCTCAAATTTGAGGATACAAGAATATACAAAGTGAACAAGCTTCAATGAAATACAAGCAGCATTAACCAGGAGACCCACACCAAGACATATTACAATCAAACTGTCATCCAGGCTCCAGGGCTGAAGCTGACCAAAGACAAAGAGAGATTCTTGAAAGGGGCAAGAGAAAAGCAACTTGACATGTACAAAGGATCCCCAATTAAAGCTATCAGTGGATATCTCATCAGAAATCTTGCAGGACAAAATAGTGAGATGATATATTCAAAGTGGGCAAAGGGAAAAAAAAAACAAAAAACAATAAACCGAGAATACTTTATGCAGCAAAAGTATAAAATGAGGGAGAAATCTCCTTCAAAAATGAGGGAGAAATCAGGACATTCTCAGACAAGTAAAAGCTGAGAGATTTCATTACCATTAGACTTGTCTTAAAATAAATGCTACATGGAAAAGAAAAAACAACTATGGCAACACCAGCACTTGAGGCTTGAAGAGAGAGACGAGCTAAAGAAGGTACAGTTTTTCTTATGGAAGAATATAGTTATTTCATGATGGCATTTGCACCTCCAAAAATCACAGATGGTCCCAAAATGCAGACAAAAATGAGTACCTGGACACCCCTAAACCATCAGCTTTTGAATGAACAAGTATTTGAAGAAAGAAGAGATCTGCTTGAAAAATGGTTTGACAAATGGACAGACTCTCAAAGAAGAATCCTGACAGGCCTGTTTGAATGCTGCTCCCTGTCACAGCAAAAGTTCTGCTGTCAAAAGCTTCAGGAAAAAATTCCTGCACAAACTCTGGAATTTACTACCAAGCTTCCAAGGGTATTATCTTTATACATCTTTTCTTTCCTGGACCCCCAAAGCCTTTGTCATTGTGCACAGGTGAGCTGGCTTTTGAAAAACTTAACTGAGCTGGATCAGCTCTGGATGCTCAAATGTTTATGGTTTAACTGGTACATCAGTTTTTGTCCAACTCCCTTTGAGCAGGGTATGTGGAAGAAGGACTATATTCAAATGGTGAAAGAACTTCATGTTACCAAGCCTAAGACACCTCCCAAAGATGGGTTTGTGATTGTTGATGTTCAACCAGTTACAGGCAGTTCTCCAGAGGGAAAACAGTCTTCATCAACTTTCTGATCCTCTTCCTCTTTAAGAAAGAAGAATCAGCCAGGGGAGAAAGAGCTCCCACCCTGGCGATCCTCTGATAAGCATCCAACTGATATCATCCACTTCAATTACCTGGAAAACTGTGACCCCATCGAGCCAATCTGGCACAGAAGAAGGAAAAGACATGAAATGATCCCAGGTTCCAGCCGACAATCACATGATAAGGAAAATAAACTGCAGGACAGATGTAAGCTAAGAAAAGCACAGTCACTGATATCCCTAAGTACAGAACCCAGTTCCCCTCTACAGGTTCCAACTCATCTCACCTGGCCTCCTCGTCAGTTAATGGAGCTCCCAACCACTGATGGAACAGCGAAACTTCTCATGCAGTATCTTTAGAGACACTCTGGGCTTCAGTCATTACCATCCAGGTAATGACTCCAGAGCTGAAGCTGACTTACAAATGTGGAAAGAGTTCTCTAGAAATGACAAGATGCTCTACATATTGGAGCGTTGGATGTTACTTGGCTCCTGTATTGGAAACTGTTGCTTTGGGTACCTTATTGTGAAAGTGTGTTCTACAGTATTTCAGCCAAAGGCATGCATGGCATAAATGTTGACATATTTACAAACTTAATAAATGAATAAATAAATGTTACACGAAGTCCCTCAAGTTGAAATGAAAGGATGCTAGGCAGTAACTTGAAACCATATGAAAATATAAAGTCTCTGGTGAAGGTAAATACATTTTAAAAATGTAAAAGCCAATATTATTGTAATTTTAGTTTACAACTCCACTTCTTATTTTTATAGTATTTAAAGATAAATGAATAAAAAATACTTATGAATCTATATTAATGGGTACACAGTATAGAAAGATGTAATTTTTTACTTCAATAACATGAAGAGGGATAGAGCTGTAAAGGAATAGAGTTTTTGTACATGATTAAAGTTAACTAGTATCAATACAAGACAGAATGTCATAACTTTAGGACCGTATATGCAATAGTCACTTTATAATCACAATTAAAATATCTATACAATGTACACAAAAGGAAATGAAAGGGGAATCAAAACTTGTCACTATAAAAAAATAACTAAATACAAAAGAAGGCAGTCATGGAGGCGATGAGGGAGAAAAAAACTATAAGATATACAGAAAACAAATAACAAAATGGCAAAAGTGTTTCCATACCAGTAATTACTTTAAATGAATGTAAATGGATTAAATTACCCAATCAAAAGACATATATTTGCAGAATAAAAAAACAGTATCCAACTGTATACAGTCTATAAGACACTCACTTTAGATCTAAGGACACACATAGGTTAAAAATGAAAGAATGGAAAAAGATATTCTGTGCAAATAGTAACCAAAAGAGAGCAGGGAGACTTTAAGTCAAAAACTGTTAGAAGAGACAACAAAGGGTACTATATGGTGTGTGTGTGTGTATACGTTAAATTATGTAATACATAAAATTATATAAATGTAAATATATATATATACATACATATATATATATATATATATATATATATTACATACATACAAGACAGCTTTATAATAATTGCAAGAGATTTCAACATACCATTTTCAATAATAGATAGAACAACCAGACAAAAAATCAATAAGGAAATACAGGACTTGAAACACTATAGATCAATTAGATCTAATAAATATAGAGAGAGCACTCCACCCAACAATAGAACAACACACATTTTTCTCAAGTGCACATGGCATATTCCCCAGGATAGACCATGTGTTAAGCCACGGAACAAGTTTTAATAAATTTTAAAAGACAAATCATACAAAGTATCTCTTCCAATTACAATAGAATAAAACTAGAAGCCAACAGCAGAAAGAAAACTGAAAGATTCACAAATATGTGGACCTTAACACCCTCTTAAACAATGAGTGACTCTAAGAAAAAAAATCACAGGAAAATTAAAAAATATCTTGAGACAAATGAAAATGAAAACACAATATAACAAACTTATGGGATGCAGAGAAAGCAGTGCTATGAGGGAAATTTATAACTGCAGACACATTAAAAAAGAAGAAAGGTCTCAAGTCAACAACCTAACTTTTCACCTTAAGGAACTAGAAAAAGAGAGATACACTAAACTCAAAGGTAGCAGAAGAAAGAATAATAATAAGGATTAAAGAAAAGATTAAAATAGAGAATAGAAAAATAGAGAAAAAACTAACAAAATCAAGAGTTGGTTCTTGGAAAAGATCAACAAAATTGACAAAACTTTATTTAGATTAACTAAGAAAAGAAAAGATGCAAATAACTAACAATCAGACATTGCTACCAATTTTACAGGAATAAAAAGGATTATAGGAGAGGAATACGAACTATACACCAACATATAGGATAATTTAGATGAAACAGACAAATTCTAGAAACACACAATATGCCAAGACTGAATCATGAAGAAATAAAAAATCTGAATAGAGCTATATCTAGTAAAGAGATTTACACCAATCTTTCTCAAACTCTTCCAAAAACAACTGAAAAATAGGTAACACTTACAAACTCATTCTATGAAGGCAGTATTACCATAGCCAGAAAAAGACTATAAGAAAAGAAAACTACAGGTCAATATACTTGATGAATACTGATGTAAAAGTCTTCAAGAAAATACTAGCAAAACAAATTTAACAGCATATTGAAAAGATTATACAACAAGAGCAAGTGGGATTTATTCCTGACTGCAAGGATGATTCAACAAAAATCAACATTAACAAAATGAAGGGGGAAAAAAACACATGATCATCTCAATTGTGCAGAAAAAGCATTTGACAAAATTCAAGATGCTTTCATAATAAAAACACTCAACAAATTAGGAATATAGGAAAACTATCTCAATATAAAATAGGCTATATATGAAAAGCCCACAGCCAATCTCATGCTCAATGGTGAAAGATTGTAAGCTTTTTCTCTGTGATTAAGAACAAGGCAAGTATTCCTGCTTTCACCACTTCTATTCAACATAGTATTGAAAGTTTTATCCAGAGCTATTAGGCAATAAATAAATAAATAAATAGCATCCAAATTGGAAAGGAAAAAGTAAAATTGTCTCTGTTTGAAGACAGTATGATAATATATGTAGAAAAGCATAGATTCCACACACACACACACACACACACACACACACACAAAAAAAAAACTATTAGCACTAATAAACAAATTCAGCAACCTTGCAGGATGTAAAATCAACACACACAAATATAAATTCTGTTTCTATACACTACCAATGAACAATTCTATTTAAAATAGCATCAAAAAGATTAAAACACTTAGGAATAAATTTAATCAAGGAGGTAAAATACTTGTACACTGAAAACAACAAAACATTGCTGAAAGAAATTAAAGAAGATACCAATAAATGAAAAGACATCCTGTATCCTGTGTTCATAGATTGAAAGACTTAATATTGTTAAGATGTCAATATAACCCAGAGTAATCTACACATTCAATGCAATCCTTATCAAAATCCCAATGACGTTTTGCTGAAATAAAAAAATCCATATGAAATCTCAACGGACTCTAAATAGCCAAAACCATGTTTGAAAAAAAAAAAAAAAAAAGAACAGAGTTGCAGGTCTCATACTTTCTGATTTCAAAACTTACTAACCTTACAAAAGCCATGGTAATCAAAAGTGTGGTACTGGCATAAAGACAGATATATAGACCAATGGAAAGAATAGAGACCAAAAATAAACTCTTACATGTATAGTCAAATGATTTTCAACAGGGTGCCAGCATTAGTCATCTTTTCAATAAATAGTGATTTACGGGGAAAACTACATAGCCACATGCAAAAAAGTGAAGTTGGACCCTTATCTTATACCACATACAAAAATTAACTCAAAATAGATCATAAACCTAAACATAAAAGCTAACACTATAAAACTCTTAGAAAAAAACAGGGGAGGAGCTTTAAGACATTGGATTTAGCAATGATTTCTTGGGCATAGAACCAAAAGCAAAGGCAACAAAAGTAAAATTAGATTATGTTAGACTTAATCAAAATTTAAAACTTTTATGCATTAAAGGACACAATCAACAAGAGTATAAAAGGTAAACCTCAGAATGGGAGAAAATATTTGTAAATCATCTGATAAGAGATTGATATCCAGATATATAAAGAACTCCTGTAACTCAACAACAACAAAAATCGCAATTTAAAAAATGGGCAAAGAATTTGGATATTTCTCTAAAGATATATAAATGGTCAGTAAGCACATGAAAAAATATTCCATATCACTAATAATTTGGGAATTCAAATCAAAACCACAATGAGATACCACCTTATAACCATTAGGACAGTTTTTATCAAATAAACAGAAAACAACAAGAGTGGGTCAGGATTTCAAGACATTGGAACTTTGTGCATTGCCTATGAGAATGTAAAATGGTGCAGCTGTGGAAAATGTATGGTCATTCTTCAAAAAATTAAACAAAGCTAACCATATAATCCAGGAATATCACTTCTGAGTAAATAAGCAAAAGAAGTGAAAACAGGGACTCAAAGAAATATTTGTACACCAATGTTCATAGCAGCATTATTCATAATAGGCAAAAGCAACCGAAATGTCCATTGATGAATGACTGGATAAACACCACGTGGTATGTACATACAATGGAAAATTATTCAGCCTTTAAAAAAAAAGAAATTTTGACACATGCTACAAATAGATAAATGTTGAAGACATTATGCTATGTAAAAGAAGCCAGGCATAAAAGGACAAACATTGTATGATTCTACTAGTCTGAGGTCCAATTCATAGAGACAGAAAGTAGAATGGTGGTTGTCAGTGGCGACAGAGAGGGGACACAGGGAGTTAGTGTTTAATGGGGACAGTTTCAGTTTGGGAAGACGAGAAAGTTCTAACGACGGATGGTGGTGACGTTTGCACAATGAGGTAAATGTACTTAATGCCACTAAACTTTACACTTAAAAATGGTTTAAATGGTAAATTTTATATTATGTATATTTTACCACAATAAAAAAGTAAAATAATTGTTATACCCAGAAAAAATTTTGTAATAGGTTTGAAATGTCATTTCCATATTTAATAGTGCTTCTGAACCATATTCCTGGCATAACCTTCCCTATAGCCCGCTACCCTACCTGCACCCGACCTGCTCAATCATCTCGGTAATCCTATCTTCCTTGCAAAAATCTAGACAAATAATTTCCTAAATTCTTTTATGATTGGACTACCAGCTTTAGTAAATAAAAATATAAGGCACCCAGTTATACTTGAATTTACAATTAATAATTTTTTAAATAAATAATGAACGTTTTTTAATGTAAGTATGCCCATGCAATATTGGGGATATATTCATACTAAAAAAAATTATTTCTTGTTTATCTAAAATTCAAATTTAACAGGGTTCCTGAGTTTTATTTGCCTACTCTACAAATGATCAGACAGTTCCTTTGATCTATATATGCTGTTTATTCAACACCATTGATTCAATAACAATTTTTTTGATGTACTAATTTTTTATTGACATACTAATTTGTTAATATACTAATCAGTGTCATTCTTCTTGTTTTTACATAAGCAATTGGGTTAATTATTCCCATTCCTGCTTTTTTATTGCGTCTAATTATTACATGTAATGTTAAGATACTTGGACCCCCAAAATCATTTTAATACGTTTTGAATAATAAATGTGGACCATGCAGCACCTTTTGGGAAGCAGAAGGATGTACCTTGAAAAGTCATCAACTGTAAGTTTATAATTATAAAAAGTCCTGCTGTCTTACAGGCAAGGGCCTCTCCATATATGCTCCTCTGTATGTAATCGCTGTGCTTTGGGGACCCTAATAGGTTTTTTCAGTTATCAAGGCATCAAGTGTTGCAGCTCTGGCACTGCATGGAGCAATGTAAGCCCTTACACCTGTCTATCCTTTCAGCAATGTGCCACCAAAGACAACACTCAAACAGGCAGATCTTTAAAAGGACAACCACTGCCAGCCCCTCCAGTTACAGGTCTCAGGCAGTGGCAAAGAATATGCTTCTGTGTCAAAAGGAACCGTGAGCCCCTTGGGCTGAGAACTGACCTAGGACTATTTACTACTACCTGTAGGAAGATAGGTGAAGATCAAAGCAGAGTCTGCTTGCTTTTACCTGGAGGGGCACCACCCTGGACATCAGGTGATCAAAATAAAGGTCCACTGCTTCGGTGAAGCCCTTGTAAGTTGTTCTCAGCCTCATGTCCGAGTCTCGGAGTAACCAGCTTAAATAAAGGAAAAAGGCGGGGGATGCGGGGTTAGTTCCACTGTTTGCGGGTTTGCTCTCACCAGGGAGATGTCAGTGTGAAAAGGACGCAGCTTCGGAGTGCTCCAGAATGAGTCTGGAGGCCATTCTCAACCCACTCCCTCTACTCAGCCAGGGAAGTAGGACAGGATTCCAACTGATTCAGGCACACACACGACCCAGCCTCCGCCCTGCACTCATCACTGCTTCCCTGCCAGAGCACACCAGCCCTGGTGGAAATTTATGTCCAGCTTCACAGCTGTAGATCTGGCTGCCAAAGCAAGAAAAGCTTTTCATTGGATGCAAGGCCCAGTTGTCAAGCATTTATTTCACAATCTCATTACAAAGGGTGAAGCCAAAGGCGTTAGGCTTTGCTAGGACTGGAGAAGGACACAGAGGCAACCTTCCATTGTCACACAGAAAAATAAGCCTTAAAGGGAGGCTGTGAGAGGCTAATCCCACTTCCTGCTGTGCCCAGCTGCTCTCCGTGCTGACCTGGCCAACTCATTTGCATCAGCTATTCAGAGCTCAGCTCCGATGGGGAGCAGGTGAGCAAAAAGATTAATTCTTCCTACAACCTGTCTGCTGTGATCACATTCCCCAGATGAACGCAGAGCATTAGTTCCAGAGCTGGAGTCAAGGTATTTTTCCATCTCACTTGATATTCTGAGGAAACACTTATATTTTCTTACAAAAGGCTCTTTCATCCTGACATAGAATCCTTAAACAGGGTCAGAAATTATCAATTTATGTTAGGTAAAAATGGATGACGCGAGACATGTCTCCTCCATACTGACACCCCCTCATTCCGTCTTACATAGAACAGGTCTAGTTTCTCATCCCCAGTGGGGTTCTGCCTGTTTTCCAGCAGTCCCTGCTTGGTGTCCCCAGGGTGTGCCCATCCTGGATGCGACCAGAGCCTGAGTAGACAGGAGCTGCACGGGGAGGTCAGAGTACTGGAGCTCCCCGCCGCTTCTGAGCTAAGACTTAAATCCGGTACCTGCCCTGGCTGAGGCTGAGGACACTGCTGACACACAGATTTCTAATCCCCAGGTGTGGGGAGAGGCCACTCTGGCTGTGTTCACAGCCTTGCTGAATGGCACAGCGACAGAGAAGTCATCCTAGACAGTGGAGGAGATGAAGACCGAGTCTGCCTGTGCCCCATGGGGAAAGGCTGGGTTGCGCTGGAAGCAAGAAAGAAAACAAGGCCACGGCAGGAAGTTGTACTGCAGAAAGAAGCCGTTCCCACAGGAGACAGCATGGCAAACAGGACCAGCTTTCCTCCCGCTTGGGGCGGCACAGGGTGCGGGGAGAGTGGATCTAACCACCTGGAACGCAGTGAGGATGGGAGAGATTATGCTTATTAACAAGAAAATCTTTTTTTTTTTTTTTTTAATTAATGGCAATAATGGTGAGGATGAGGAATGAATGTGGTACCAGGTGATTCTTCTCTGGATTTCTACTCCCACCACACAGTATATTCCATGGACCTTGTGGAGACTACACATTCTAAGATAATTCATTATGGCCTGAGATTTAAAGATAAAAAAATAAAATAAAAACAGTAATATGTTTCTCTCAATACTTTATCAAAATACTTAGACTTGAAAAAAAATGCTGGTACCACCCTTAAGAAACAGATACGCAGGTTTGATTTTTCCCATTTTGTAGACAGGAAAGTGAGGTCTAGAGCAGAAAAACGACCGGCCAGCCCTTCTGCTGCAGCTTGCCACATAAAAACCACATGGAATGTGACAGGGGCAATGACTGGCATCATTCACAATGACCCCATTTAGATGTGATTTATTCTGAAAAGGAACTTCAGTACAGAATGGAGGAACATACTTTAAAAGCAAAATTAAACCTACATTTGTGATTCGCATTTTGCATGAGCACACAGGATAACTCAAGCTGTGGCTGGAGTCCCCACAGCCCCGCTCACCTGGGCAAGCCCCCAAGGTCGATCTCACTGCAGATGTAGGGGCCTGGGCGCAGAATCACCCACAGCCCGATCTCCGCAGCCATCAGCACAAAGGCCCTAGAAAGGTCAATGTCAGCAACTCTCAGGACACCTGAGCGGAGGGTGGGGATGAGCCCAGCACGCATCGCAGGGTGGCAGAGCTCCCCGGCTCCTCTCCTCGCCTGCCTGCCTCTCTCAACCAGAGACTGAGGTGAGTGAAGGGAAGGCCGAGCCTTTACCCCCAGCAGAGCAGGGAATCCTACACCAGGGCATAGGCCAGAGGCCCTGGGAACTGGGTTATCACTGGTTACCAGCCTAGGACTGTCGGCACAGCCCCACTGGGTCATGAGGAAGAAGGGCATCAGACAGGGGACAGGGTCCCTGACAGTAAACCTGACTCCAATGACCTTGCTACCCTCAAGGGGTAACGCCTGTCCCAGCCTGGATGGCTGGACCCCACTGCAGAGCAGGGCCAACCCTGGGGATGAGGCATCTCTGGGCTGCAGTGAGGAAGGCTGGGCTCAGAGGAGGCAGGCCCTGATACCTAGGAGTAACGGGTCTACTGCTGGAGAGCATCTGGGTCCTGAGTGCAGAGACTGTCAGTGTGCTGAGAACAAGGCGCTGGACCCAGTCTGCCTCTGGTTCTCCAAGCAGAGCCAAGATGCCACTGTGGTCCCCAATCAACCCCAGCCAGCCCCCTTCCTCCTTCCCTGGCCTGGGCCACGTCACAGAAGCAGCAACAGCACCTACTCCAGATCCAGGTTCCCAGAGAAGTCAAATTTGCCTCTTTGTGGCTCATGGAGGTTCCACGGAACGTAGCTGTAATACAAAAGATTAATTATAGGCCCGACCTTTTCATTTATTTCACTTCATCTCCCATATTACCTTCTTTATCCCTAAAACCCCTTATGTTGGTTGAAGATCTATTTCCTATGTACATTGTCCTGGCAACATCAGGACTGGAACCAAGAACTAAGTGAAGAGATGTAGAAGAGGACTTGGGCCATTCCAAGAAAACTGAGAGCTCACATCCTTAGGAGAAGGAAGAGAAGGCCAACAAGATATGGGTGAAGTATAAGACATGAGCACAGGGCAGCTTGGGCTGTGTTCCCCCTCCTCCTGCTGTCCCTCTCTCTCTCTCATCAGAGAAAAAGAAGTAACTTCATAGAAAAAAACAGTTATAAGTAGAGTAAAAGAAAAACCTAATTATCAGTCCTGTTTTTTAACTGAAGCATCGAATTCCAAACCTTGTAACAGAAGGGAGGTTCTAACTCTAAAGAGAAGATAAGGAAACGAAGTAAGTTCTTTAAGGGGCCTGACTCAAGAGGCAGAGGTATGGAGTGACATATGACAATAGTAATGACAGCTGCTCCTGTCCTGGACTCCCACCCACCCCTGGCTTCTAGTGAGGCCCTTTCCAGCTGCCAAGAATGTGCGTGGGCGTGAAGTGAGAGGGGAGGCTTGCTTGCTTCCAGTTCAGACTCAAGAGTTCCATGTTTAAGCAAATACAGATTATCCTGCTTTTATAAGACAAAAAATATTGTGGGTTGTCCTGCAATATTCCTACAAACTTCAGGAGTCCTAGAAGAGGTGAATATACCCTCAGGGTCAGAACTTTCATATGCAAATAAATGGAACCTTTTAAGGAATCTTTCTGACAAATTGTACACATTTGTTCCAACTATGCTATAGTAGCTCAGAATATCCCTTAACTCTTTTTTAGAAATTATCTTCAAAGCCAGTTCATAAACCACCTGAGAAAATGCATGTCCTTGATTTGCAACCCCATTTTTCCCTACAAATAGAATAATATAGGCTGATCACCCACTTTCTTTCCTAGAGACGGATTCAAGTATCTGTTGGCAATTTTGAAAACTAAATCCATGAAAAGGTCAAGACTTTTCCACCACTGAGCCTATTTTTTTAACTGACTCGTACATTCAACATTTTATTGAGTGCTTACCACGTGCCATCACTGTGCAAGGTGCTAGAATGAAAGCATTCTGAAGAAAATTCTAAAAAGGAATGCTGAAAACTGCTCACAGACAGCTTCCCAAAATAGCTACTTTGAAGACTACATTGATTTGCTGTATAAATTGGAGGTAGAGCGCTTGCTAAAAAAACATTACTTAGTGATAATTCGATCATCTCCTATATCTATACTCCCCTCCTCCATTCTTTTCCTTTGTACACTGTTGCCCTTTCTGGTGCCCAGAACTTACATCCATTGCCCATCTGTCATCCCCACTAATGGAGAGCGCTGCGGGGATTACGAAGAAGAGAGATTGTGTTCCCATCAAAGGCTGCTCAGATTTAGGATCTGCCAGGCCTCACCCATCCTGGCACACTGGAGACCCCCAAGCTGGGCTCCCACGCAGAGGCCTAGATGCGAAACTCGAAAAGCCCACCGGGGAATAAGGCTTAGTGGCAAGGGTAGGGCAACACTCACGTGGTGACGGTGTTCAAGCCACAGGCTTTCATCTTTAGCAAGCGGTCCCTCCAGTACGCCTTGGGCACACGGAAATAGTGCACGGAGCCTCCGAAGACCCAGAAGGTGGAGTCCTCCAGCATAAAGTTCTGGCCGTTGGTGTGCAGCCCGGCCCGCCGGTGTCTGAGCCAGGGAGAGATCAGACTGCGCCAGTCCAACCTACAAAAAGGAAAGGCAGTGGGGAAGCCTCGAAGGTCACCTTCAGCAGTGAGCAGGGGAACTGGAAGAGACAGGCTTCCTCTTCTCCTTCACAGGCCCTCGGCCTTTCTAAGGAGCGCCTGCTTCCAGGGTGTTCAGAAGAGGCTCCCAGCCTCCGACGTAGCCACACCTTGGAAGCAGCCTTTCTTTGGCACCACTGACTCATCTGGCCCAGCTGCAGGGGAAGAGCAAGCTGAGTGAGGCTGCAGTCAGGAACGAGACAAACAAAACATGAAACGTAGAGACTGTGCTAACAGGAGAGAGGACAGGTGGGCGCATACTGCGTGGGAAGGATGGGCTCAGTGGGCGGGAAAGCTGCCTTCTGGTGCGCACACAGCTTCCCACAACGGCCTGCCTCCTAGGCCATGTGACCAAATTTCAAAGTATCAACTACTTCAAATAGTACCTCTGAGCCACCTCACAGTCACAGCTGCCCGGCTCGAGGTGTAAATACCTGCAAAGAGGTATCTGGGTTAGAAACAGCATCTGTTCATTGCTCAAATTTTCAGGTCTTAATTATTATTAATATCTAAAGATCAAGTGTCATGTTAGCCAAGAGATCACCCTGCATGGCAGAGAGCCCCACCTGGGGAGGCTTCGGGAAAGTTTTAGTCACTGAAAAAGCACCGCTTGACATGTCTTGGATTGGCCAAGGGTAGCCTACTCAAATTGATCCCCGTAATTCAGTGTTCCAGTCTCCTAAAGGTTGTGAGAAAAAGCGGACAAGAGAAGCTGGAAGAGCCAGAGTTTCCAGCCAGGAAATTTAGGAAACTTGAAGACAGAAAACAACAGTGCTTGTCAGTCTGGTGCAAAAGCAAATTTTAGTTGGTGAACTTTCTGCAGCCACTTCTCATTACAGTTCCTGACACGAGAGGGCATTTTGCCCAGCAGGGCTCCTCTGCATAAAAAAAGCTCCCTAAAATTCTTCTGTCTTTCCACTCATTTTGTATCACTGGCTAAAACGGTACCACTGGGACCTGTGTCCCAGTTAAGGCCCCGCTTGATCCATTCAGTCAGCATTGATACACACGGATTGGGGATTGTTGTCTCTTAGAAGACATGTGTGAACCAAAAGTGGGCCGACAGCAGCAATCTTGATTCTGGACTCAACAATTTTCCGTGCCCTTGAAAGGGGCAGCTCCTTCACAAAGCTTCGCCAGCCATGTGAACCAATGGCAGATGTCATGGGGGCACAGGGCACATGCACCTCACACACCCCATAGCTGACTCTCCCAGTGTGCTCATGGGGTGTCCCATCCCTCCTGCTCCCTCTCCATCTCTGCCACCAGCACTGTCCCCCTGCTGGGTCCTTTTCCTACATACCAGCCAGCTTCACCTCTACTTACAATGCCAAGTGCTTCAGTGCAGAACATGAATTTGCACACCCTACACTGTAAAGCAGCCAGAGCCCTGCTATTAATCGGACCATTTTTAATGGCATTTAGTGAAAGTCTGTGGCAGCTTGCTCTTGCTCCTCAGGAAGCTCACTTTCATCCTACCCAAATTCCTCCAAACCACACGTTATGGTCCCATAAGGATTCCGACACAGAGTCTTCTCCACCTCCCTGCACACTCAAATAATTACAATCCAGTGTCATGAGTGCTGCTGTAAGGCATGCACAGAGATATGGCCAGGGCTGGTTTCATGGGCGAGTGACCGATGCAGTCAGTCACACAGGGCCCCACCCCCAGCAGGCCCCCTTGCGATGAGTAGTAAATAAGCCATCCAGATCTAATGCACAACATAAGGAATACAGGCAACAACATTGTACTACAATTATGTAATGGAATAAAAATCACTACAATGGCAATCATATTACAATACACAATATACAAAGTAACACATTCTAAAATTAATTTTTTAAAAAGGCCCTACACATGATTTCAGACACTCTCCTGTCTCCATTCTAAAATTCTTCATAATTTTTTTCAAGAAGGGCCCCACATTCTCATTGTGCACCGGGCCCCACAAATTAGGCAGCCAGGCCAACAACGGCAGAGTACAGTGGCCGAAATATATAGATAACTGTTGAATGAAGAAATTATCTAAATCACCCAGGTGCAGTCAGAGGAGACATCATACTGAAGATGACATTATCACTGGGTCTTGATGGTAGGGAATATAAGAAAGCCGAGGAAATTTGTGGCAAAACCATAAAAAGTGCAAGACATGTATTCATGGAATAGCAAGCCAGTGGTCTACTCCACCCCCCCGCCCCAGGGGCCTGGGCCTGTGCTCCCTCACACCAACTGCCTGCCGTTAGTCCACACTGAGATCGATACAGAAATTGAGATACTTTTATAGCAATGAGAGCAATTTTACGTCTGTTGAAGCTAATCATAAAAGGCTGGCGCACGTATTTTGTATATCTTTTCATTTCCTTTTTTTCTAGTAATTTGTTTTTATTGTATTTTATAGAGTAACACATTGGAAATTTTTTTTAGAAAAGAGGAAAAGTGATTCTTCACCACAGACAGTGTAAGAAGTCTTTCTCTGGACCAGAAAGAATGGTCTGGCGTTGGGCAGTTGTGATCATAGAGATGGAAAGACAAACATATTGACCAGTTCAATTTATCAGGCTTAGAAACCGAACGGAGGCCGACGTGGGAGAGACCAGAACCAGGTGAAAAGCAATTCATCAATAGCCTTCCTAACACTGAACTGAAGTCAGCTACACTAGAGGTTTGGGCTTAGGAACAATAATTCTCAAAGGTGGCAGCATATTTGAATCACCTGGGAAACTTAAAACTAACCAATGCCCAGACTCCACCCCCTGACGAATCTCTGCAGGTGGGGCAGAGGTATTGTTGCTTTTTAAAAGTTCCTCCAAAGATCCTAACAGGCAAAGATGAGAGCCACTGGCCTAGAAAGAGTATTACAGGAGGGACTGGGGCAAATTTGGGGGCTCTGGATGCCAGAAACAGGAGAGGAGGATGCCAACAGGGGAGAAGGTGCCACAGACGTCACTGACCACTTGGGAGTGTTATCTGGGGCCACTCATGGGCAAAGAGGATTATTTTTACTTACTCCTTCTTACTCCTCGCAGCACCCAGGACCCAAAACTCATGCTGCCGCTGCAGGACTACAGTTCATCTATGTTGTACCTAAAATAGTCATTTGTGGATAACCTGTGGACATTATCACTTTTTTCTTTCTGTAAAAAGAAAAGTTCCATGTTCCAAGTGACTTATAAATAGTATGTCAGAACACAATTCTTCTAAAGGACCACCTTTGGAAGAAGGACCACCTTTGGGGAATTGAAAACAAAAACAGTATGCTTTTGGAGGATGGAAGAAGAAGGTTTTATGATTCAGGAGGAAGATCTGGACATGAATCCTGGCCCTACCGCTAGGAGCACTGTAACCTTGGGTTAGAGGTGCTAGCTTTGTGGGCATGAGTCTCCTTCCTCTGTAAAACAGGACTAATGCCTGCCCTGCCTGCTCACAGAGGCTGTTGTGAGGGCCTGGTATAAATGAAATAGTCTGTGATGTGCTGCAAAGAGTCTTGTCACTATTGGAAATAAATTTATTTTAGCTTAGCATGCTTTGCATATCAGAGGGAATAGCCTTGGGGTGCGGGAGTTTATGTCCCCAATATGGAATAATCCCAATCTTTCCATTCTTTCTCGTTTAATTTAGCATCTAATTATATTTTCTGAGCTAGACTTTGTTTCAAGCCATCTTATTACAATTTCTAAAATTTTACTATAAAAGGTCTGTCCACTGGGATTCTGTGAGACCAACCCAGACCCTTAGCCAGAGGTCTGCAAATTCCCACTGTGGACTAAATCAACCCTTCCTCCTGTCTTTTTGCCACATGAAAGCTAATGGGTCTCACATTTTTAAGTGGTTGGAAAAAAATCAAAAGAAATTTGATTTCTTTTGTATCCAAAAGAAATTACATAAACTTCACATTTCAATAACCACAATAGTTTTATTGGCAACCCACCATACCCATTCGTTTATGTATTGTCTGTGGCTGCTTTGGGCACAGTGCAGCTGCTGCGATAGAGACTACGATCACATGGTCTGCAAAGCTACAGCTACTACTGTGTTTCCCCCAAAAAAAGCCCCAGTTAAGATCATCAGCCAGACGGACGCATTTAGTACGTCAGGACGATGTTCCAGAAGAAGATGACATGACTATTGTGTGGACAGAGTCCCAGAGAGCAGTTTCCAGGCTCTCGCCCTCACGTGGAAAAGGTGCTGGCTCAGTTATTAGATGGCCGTCCACTGTGGCTGGGTGGCCATCAGCTGTTCCCCGTTAGCCATTAGCCACTAACATAACTGCCGTGACGACGCTAGGGGGTTGGTTGTTTGGCAGAGAAGCAGAGGGCAAATTGCAGCTCCGGTGGCTCCTGCTCCTGTGTCTCCAACCCAGCCGCCAGCGAGAATACAGTGGTATCAACCCCCTACCTATGGCTCCGTTGGTGTTCCTTTTTGGCCTCACCATATCCTGTGATCTTATGCGGGGAGCGAGAGCTGAGACCCTGCATTACAACTATATTTGAATAAATATAGATTGTTGTATATGAAAAAATAAGGCATCCCCTGAAAATACGCCTTAATGCATCTTTTGGAGCAATAATTAATATAAGACCCGGTCTTATTTTCGGGGAAACACGGGTATCTGTCCCTGTACAGGAAACCCTGCCATAGAGGATGAGGCACTGGATACTAAAAGGAGGCCTCGCCTCTCCCACCTTAGCCACTATCTGGGCCTACTTCTAACCAACCCTTTGTTCCGGCTCTTCCCACCTGACTCTTTCCTTTGGCTACAGTCTCCTGACTATTCTGGCTGTCGCATACCTCACACACAGGAGAGTTTGTCTCCCTTGGTTTTGGACATGTCTGCTCCAAAGAATGCACTCCGCCTTCATGCTTCATGTGCTCACAGGCTTCACATGCTCTCCAGACTCACCTGACCACCCACCTCCCCCTACCAGGCTCTCCCCTCAGGCACCCTACTCTCCTGGGTCACCCCAGGCTAGAATGAGGAAGAATTGGATGGCAGATTCTTTTCTTAAAAACAAGGACATAATGACAGTCTGGTGGTGATAATACATACTTACATATTCTTTCTTTCTCCCCCATCCCCCACTCCCTACCCCATTGTTTTTAAAGACAGTGAGAATACAGTTGAGCAGTCACTCCACCAGGTAGCAATACTTATTTGTCTGGCCAGAACTTCAAAAAACAATCTGCAATTCTTCACCAAGCACACATCACTGATCCTAACTTTTGTTTACAAATGCTAGGAATGCTTCCCCCTCTCCACCCACTAAGTATAAAGTGTCAACAGGGTTGAAGAGGACTCTCTCTGGCTCCCGCATTCAAACACAATCCCTGCTAGTAACACACAGTCCTTAATCTGTCCCCTAGTGAATAACTAATCATCAGGAAACTTCCATCCAGGTTTCCACCTCCAGATGTGGTCTGCACCTGCAGAGTGTCTTCATCTGGAGCTTGTTAGAAACTCAGGCCTCCCCCGAGACCTACTGACTGAGAATCTGCTTTTTTAACCAGACCCCAAGGTTCAAGTCTGAGAAGCACCAGTCTGTATCTCCTCCTTTGATATATGTATATATAGTCTCTTTCTCTTTGCAGTGTCTTTATATCCTATCATTTTCTATATTTTTTAAAAATGATTTCTTTGCAGTGCTTACTAAGCAGCATGAAATTAACACTGCAAACAAAAGCTAGCTGTTATCAATGTCCAAGTGCTGGAGAATTCAACTGTTTCCTTTCTGGAAATTTTCTGATAGGTTACTAGATGAGTTTTTAATACATTAATAAAAGGGATGAATTCACTGAGAAAATGAGGATGATAATGCTGGATTGCTCCAAGGAATTCACTGTGAGAAAATGAGGTGATACATGTTAGAGCTTCATAAACAATAAAGTACCACTCAAAGGGGTAGTAATACTGAGAATGACCACTGGTACTAGTGATCATAATATTAATAATAACCTCCACAGTTTCCTGAGTAATTAACTCAGTAATAATAAACTAAAGGAAATATAAAGTGTGTGGTTAAATCAGGTCAGGGAGACTTTCCTTGCCAATTAGTTTGTTACCAAGGAGCTAACCAGATCCAGAGGAAGCTCTTGTTACTGTTGCTTTTCTAGTGAGCAGTTCATTCATGATGAAAATTTTTTTGATGAGACCAGAGGTATCTGCCTTCTTTCTAGCTGGAGCTTATTATTAACACTTTCTTCTAGAATTTCTGTTGCCTTTGTATCTTTGATCCATAGTAGGATAAGTAACTTTCCAGTCCTAAAATAAACTGAACAGCAGGAGCTGGTCACTGACGGGAACTGTCCTCAGGTCGGCTCTGCAGAACCATACTCTGCAGTCTACAGTGAGGTTCCTGGAAGAAGGCACACATGTCAGGATTTCTAAAGGGGCCGCACAAAATATAGCAAGACCTCAACATTCCTATCGCTACCATCCCTTCGGGCAAGTGTTATAGGTTGTGCAAGTTAGAGACACAATAGGTTGCAAAGCAAACATGAAGCCGAGGACTTGGTCCTGAGTTCCCTGCAGTGAGGAATTGTCATCTGGTGGTGACTGGTGAGGGAGGAAGGATAGAGGGATGAAATCGTCTTACACTTTATGTTCATCATTGTACTGGGAGACGAGGACAAAGTGTGCAGGGCAGGCTGCAGGTCACCAGACATGGTCCAAAGTGCTGGGTGGACGTGTTTGAGTGGAAAAGGGCAGATAAGCAGGTAACAAGCTTACAACCGCTATCATGTGGAATGGGCCCATGAATTGATTCTCAGCTTTCAGAGAGGCTCTTCCAGGGTAGCTGGGGTTGGAGAAGAGCCATATCCAGTCACCTATTTAAATGATCTCCTTGAACGAGGTGTGCTAATCAGGACAGGTCTGAGGGCATGCCAGAGGCCATCCCTATGTCACCTGTAAATCCTGCAAATATTGATCCATAACTGGGGTAGTGATGGGACTGGGAAGCTGTACATGGGAGTCATAGCCGTCTCCTTCAGTCTTCCGTCCTCCCACACACCGTCTGACCAGATTCAGACAGGCCAGTATCCACACAACCTAACATGGCAGAGACAGCGTCATCAACTGCTGGAATATGTTGGCCTTCAGCAGCAACCAGACAACGCTCACACAGAAGATAGGTCCTTGCTGGTCCTGAGGGTCGGTTATTTTGGCATTATACATAATGTGTACGTACTTGTTAATCTGAGATGATAATTTACAAACGCAATTTCCAGGTACACTGTGACGTATGAGGGCCACCCTAAACAAATGTTCTACTAAAGCTGGGTCCAGAGCATCACATTAAAGATGTTGATCAAGAAAACACTCATTTATCCAAGTGGTTATGCCAGAGACCATGAGATAGTAGATATGTTAAACTGCCTAAAAGACACCATTCCACATAAAAATTTCCTCACTTGGGTCTGAAATACAAATTTCTATTCATCATTCTCAGGACTCTGATGGGACTATAGGCTCCCATGAGGCCCAGTGTCCTTGGACATCCATTCCCCTGAAGTGTCCATTTGGGGATATTTCAGTCTTACCAGTCTACAGCTCTGTATACTCCTCCCTCAGCAGGGGAGTTTGAGGGCCTAACTCCCCAGGCAGGTACCCTCAATGCCTCTACTCCAGAATAGTGCCTCTTGGATCAATCCTTGAAGCCAAGAATTTCAGCCCCAGGGAAATAAAACTCCATCCCTGTGTCTGGCCCAGCTTCCTGGATGTGCTCCTTGGCCTGCGCCCAATGCTTTGGGCTCCTGCTTTGCTGGGAGAAGCATTAAATATTTCCAAAGGGCTTGGGCCTTCTATTCTAAAACCAAGTATAATACACTCATTTTGTAGAGATGCAAGGTCATTGTGCCGGTCACTCTGCAATCTTAACAGCTCCATCCTTCCCTCTGAAAAGATTCCTAGGTAAGCCAGGAACTGACCTAGCACTCAGGCTCTAGCAAGTCAGGCCAAGTGGCTGTCTACATGACCCAGGGACATGCTGGTAGATCAGAGGGCAAAATTTTCTAAATACTGTAGGAAGTTTGTATGTGAATAAGCATTTACTAGACCAAAACCTTGAGACCCAATTGTAAAAAAATACAAAATCCTCATTAAAATTGACCACATAACAACAATGAAAAGTGTCCTGATGTTCTGTGACACTGTATTTTCAGTTTGGGAAAAATTTTCCATTGATAGCATCATAAATGGAAAAGGTGTTGTATCTCAACCTAAAGAGAAGCGAAAGTCTACAGATGTTAGATAACCCAAAGGACTGTACTGATAACAAGACTGATCTTAGAGAAGCGTGTAGAATCGGAAAGAAATGATTTCATGAGAGCGGGGACAATATAAATATGTTTTTAAAAATTTAAATCTACCACATGGGACTTATCTACATAGATATATGAGAAAGGGGCTAGTGCTTACGAGACACAAAGAATCTATACGCACACAAATTAGACAGAATTTTCCCCTCAGACTCAGGGAGCTCAGAACCTCCTTCATATTGATCCAACAGAAATAGAATGTGCTGTTTTACTTACTTATTTTAAATGTCTATTGAGATTTAAAATGAGTATCTCATACAGTCAGCAATTCTACATATACAAATATATCCAACAGATATTCATTGCAACTTTGCAGCAGTAAAAGGTGGCCAACAATTGATGCTTATCAATAAGGGAATGTTTAAATAAATTATGTACCAAATGGACAAATGGGGTCACATATATAGCTGTCTTCTTGTATATGCACAGAATTCCCCTGAGAGAAAGCATTATCAATAATAACATCACGTGAGGGTAGAGGGTGCCTGGGGGCCAGGAGTAGGGGCGTTATTTTTCCCTGTGTATTATTTAAACAGTTCATTTTTTTCATATATTAGCTACTCATAAAATCAACTTGCAGGAAAAACACGTGTTCTTGAAAGAAACCTCACTGTCTTGCTGAGTACAGAGGATACAGAGGCAGTGACTATCAACTAACATTAAAAATAGCCCTGCACTTCTATCCTAGAATAAGTCCCACACAATGGAAACTTTTTCAGTATGGCCTTTAACATCCAGAGCAATAGATTTAAGCAAAAGATAAAACTGAGTGGAGAGGAAGCAGCAAATATCCCCCCACCAAAAGAACTCTGCTGGGTGATGGAGGGGGTGAAAGGGGGGAGAAGGCCGGGACTCGAGCACTTTTCAGGTACTAAATGTTCTAAAAAGATCGCTAAGCTCCAGCATCTCCTGAATCCTCATCAGAAGACCATTCAAAGCAATATAATGGAATTATGAGTCATTTCATCAAAGGTTCAGTGTTTATTTCACTTGCTACTTCCTTGACCTCAGATGGAGAGTACTCTTTGGCCAACTTTCTGATACTTCTTCTGTCAAGGCAATGCAGCTCTTTGCCCCCAATCTCCTGGGTATCCCAGGCCCTTAATCACAAATACACCGATAATATCCATGCCCTTGCTTCAAGACACCCTGGTCCCTTTCAGTTGCTGGCTAGCTTAGCAATGTAAGACTCCCAGAGCCAACTCTCTGTTCCCAGCACCTGTCCCTGACTGAGCCAATGCCTAACTAGCAGTGTTTCCCCATTTATGTCAGAGAGGTGACTACCTGCTGAAAGAGACACTTCCCAGATGATGGAAACTTCACTACTGGAAGATGAAAGGGACAGTGTTCAAAGAGTTTAAACATTCCAGGGAATATGACTCAGGCCTCAAGCCTAGTACAGTCCTAGAATAGGCAAAGCTCATAAAATCAATGACCTCACAGAAGCCCAGGAAGCGAGGCACAATTTGTCCACACAGCCTTGGAAAACAGGACTGGCCATGATCTTGATCAAAGAAAGTGACCTGGTCACGTTGCTAAGGTACTTCCCTTCACTAAGGAGAAGTGCAACAGGTTCTCCTCCTGGAATCCAGGTAATGCTAGCAAGAAGCCAGTGAAGAGACAGCTGAGTGAAGAGAGGAACTTACTTTTTAGAAGGTATGCTGCAGGCTGCCTATGTGGCAGCTTTCCTCTCTCCTGACTTTTGCCAGTTAAAATGTCAAGTATGAGATATGCAGAGTTAATTGAATTTTGTTCAGTGATGCATTTATATTAAGGAAAAAAATCATGAGTGGGAACCATGCCTTGATACTATCAAGCAGGCATTCTTATGCTGGAGTGGGAGGAGGGAAGAGAATGAGAGGTAACTGGCTCAAATTCACGGTTCACTTTTATACACACATCACAGACCACCAAGTAATATGCTAAGTGAAAAAAACTTACCCAAAACAGAGCACATACTTTAGGATTACCTTTCTATAAAACACTAGAAAATGCAAACTAATATATGGTGGCAGAAAGCAAGAGATGAGTGTTCTTGGAGATGGGGGAGCAGAGAGACAAAGGAGAGAGAGCTGCAAAGGGGCACAAAGAAATATCTAGGGCTGATGGATATTTTCAGTATGTTAATTGTGGTGGTAGTTTCACAGGTGGATATATATGTCAAAACTTATCAAAATGTACATGGTAAACATGTGCAGTTTATCATATGACAGCTACACTGCGAGAAAGGTAATTTTTAAGAAAGACCATTGTTCAAGCTAAAAAAAACAAAGGTTGAAATCTTCCTCAAAGTCATCTTGGTCCTATTTCTTGGATATGATATAATCAAAGAGCTATGATTGACCATAAACCGGAATAAGGTAAAATTTGTGGGGAAAAACAAAAGCTGAAGTCAAGCAGACCCCTCCTCCCACTCAAATACCTGCCTTCTGAAGTACGGAAAAAGGGCTGATCCTGACAGCTCAGCTCCACAAAGCTGCCCACTGAATAGCCAATTCCCACGTGACTATATTCCACTGGCCTCATCCACAATCCCAACAACAGCTGGGAGAAATCCGACCTCCCACTCAGTTAATGACCCAGTCAAAGCTAGAGCAAGGCAGGAAGAGGATGCGACAATCAGTATGATCTACTCTGGCCTCTAGAGCTAATCTGTCATGTCCAGCTCAGGCTGGACAGAAAGAATTGGGCAGAAAGTGTCCATGAATCAGAAAGATGGCCAAAAGGCACATATTCTAAAGGACAAGTTCAGAGATAGCTCTGAACTTGGTTCACAGCTTCTCTGGCCTCAGTCTTACCTGCTGAGAAAGAAGAGATAGCAGGAAAAACAATAGTGTCCTAAACACTTCAAACTATTGTCACAGCTATTCATTCTCCATTGTCATTCCCAGGCAACTCAATAAGCTACCACCCCGCCCCCAAAACTGACTACTACTGCAGTCACCCCACCCAGGTAGGAACACAGGTAATTCACCTGTGAGAAGCTCAGGCTTCTTCACAGCCAGACAGCTGTCTGACATCTCATGTTCTGTCCAACAAACATCCAGCCTCCTTCCTGCCCCTTTTCCTGTGGACTGTTAGGGTGTACTTACCTGGCACATTTCAAGCTCCTCAGTGTCAGCCCTCATAATGACCTGCCTGGGTCCCCTGCATGGACTGCTATATCCTTGACCACCAACAATGGGCAAACTACATGCTACTTGAACACCTCTGGCATTTTTCTCTGGGGTGTGGGTTTCTTGATACCCTGCTGTATGCCAGAGGCTCCTGCTGCCTCTGCTTTGAGTAATTCTTCTGGGGTTTGCATCAGCCTTGCACCAGGAGGAAAGCTAAGCATCCTACAAGAGCCAGTACAGGTCTTCAAAGAGGAAAGGGTTAGAAATCATAGAAAAGATGAGAAAAAAAGTCTCGGGAACAACTGGGGAAACAAAAGGCTTCTTCAGTTTTCTGGGCCCCAGAGTGTGAAGAGCAACATTTCCTTCTCCCAAACAATATCATGACATCCTCACTATCTCCGAAACAAAGAGAGGAAACAAAGAAGACATGTTAAGTTTTGCAAGAGTATAAATTGAAAGAGTTTCTGAATGTGTTCTTGGGGCAGCAAAATATGTTCAGATATTTATCTCCACCAAAAACTTCCCTATGTCCCAGAGGAAGTTCAGAGACACTAAGAAGAGGGATAGAAAAGAAGACAAGATGGAGCTGAGCGGTGGTACACCTGCCCCAAATTCCAATGTCTCCGTCTCCAGCCTCTTCAACACTAACTTTCAGTGCCAAAGCATTTGTTACTGCTGGTCTACTTTCCCAGCAACACTGCAAGTTTTGAATATGAAAAGTGCCCAGCATAGACCTGAAAGATATGGTCAGGGCTGTAGAATCCTATAAATAGATACAGTTTAGAAAACTTCTGGGTTAGGGCACCCACATAGGCTATCAGTAAAGCATTCTATCACTAAAAGCAACCACTTGCCACAGACATTTTGTAAGGGGAGATGGTGACTGGAGAATGGTGGGAAAGGGGTGAGAGAAGGCTTATCAATCCTAGAAAGGAGCAAATAAATCCAGGGCCAAAGATCTTGGAGGACGCATGGGGAAGCGTTCTCATGACTGTGCTGGGCAGTCTAAGTCAACCATAGCGGTGAGCACTGGAGCTCTGGCCTCTGCTGAATAGAGAAGCCTCCCAGCAGGTTTGGTAGGAAAAGTGGAGATCTGGGAGAACAGCATTAGGGGTTCTCCAAGGAGGACCGAAGGCGGAGCAGTGATCAGGGACATCTGCGAGGGATCTGAAGGCTAGTTCTGCTGACCTTCCCAGAGGGCTGGGAGTATCCAAGAGAAAAGCAGAGCCCGGCGTCATGGGCGCGGAGTGGGGAAGCCTTAGGGCATAGACGCCTAGGGACTGGGAGGGCAGCGCCTAGTGTCACCCAGAAGCCTGGATCTCGAAGCAGAACCAAAGTTCCTGGAGGCGCAGAGGCACGCCGTAGTATTGGGGAGCTACAACAAAAAGAAGAGGCTGATGGGCTGTTCCCCAGCGGAACTCGGGATTCGCGGGTCGCGGTACGCAAACTGCGGAGTCCGCCTCCCTCCGGTGAGAAGAGCGGCGAGAACTCGAGATGTGGTGCGTTGGGGTGTCTGCAGTCAGACAGGCGCCGGGAGGGGCTCTCTCACCTGCGGAGTACTAGGACACTCAAGATCACCAACAGCAGGAGTCCGAATGCGCGGCAGGGCCTCCGCTGGATTTTCCACGTGGTCATCGCGCGTTAGCGCAGCTCGCAGGGACCCTGGTCCAAGTCCAGACAGCACTCAGCCGCCCGCCCGAGATTCGGCGGGGCGGGGTGGGGGGGCGGGGCCGTGATTAGTCGCCTGGGCAACCAGGCCACCGCCCGCCCGGCACGCCGGTGCTCATTGGCTGCGGCCGGTAGCCCCGCCGCGGCTCTGCTGGGACTCAGGTAGCAGAGGCGGGACCTCCGCCGGAGCCAGGTTGGTGGGTCCCAACTGTTCTCAGCCCCGCGGAGGCTGTCTCGGTCTCCCAGCCTTCCTCCTCCCAATCTCAGAACGGTGCTCGAAAGTTTTAGAAGCTATTTTTCCTAGACGTGATATGCAAACAGGTTCAGAAATACTGCGCACGTGTTGCCCCGTCTTTGCACATCGGTTGAAAGTCCACCATGCTACATCAGCAAACAGGTATCTTTTCAAGCCCCCTGCAAAGCCAACGCAATCTTTTAAAACCCGATTGTGAAGAGAAAACGTTTGACCTAATGACTTATCATGTGAAAAACCAGAACACTGGAGAGTTTCTTTTAGACATACATTATGCTTTAGTTGATTCACGTTTGAATATCGTTAAGGGAGAGGGATTGCCCGGGGGGAGCACCAAAATACATTCTGCGGAAAAAGACTTTCCACAAGACTTTTTCTCGCCCTGACTCCCAGCACTTTTAATTTTTATTTTAAAAACTCCAGATAAAATCCTCACGTTTTAGGATAAGACAGAAAAAAATGCCTTCTTTTTGGTTTTGTTTTGTTTTTGTTCTTGTTTTTTTTTTTTTTTAATTAAAGTTATTGGGGTGACATTGTTAGTAAAGTTGCACAGATTTCAGGTGTACAATTCTGTATTACATCATCTATATCTCACATTGTGTGTTCAACACCCAGAGTCAATTATCTTTCCATCACCTTATATTTGATCCCCTTTCCCTTCATCTACAACCCCCCTACCCCCCAACCCTTTGGTAACCACTAAACAATTATCTGCATCTATAAGTTTTTGTTTCTCATTTGTTTGTCTTGTTCTTTTGTTGTTTTGGGTTCATATACCACATATCAGTGAAATCATATGGTTCTCTGCTTTTTCTGTCTGACTTATTTCGCTTAGCATTATAATCTCAAGATCCATCCATGTTGTCACAAATGTTCCTATATCATCTTCTCTTACCGCCGAATAGTATTCCATTGTGTATATATACCACAACTTCTTTATCCATTCATCTATCGAGGGACACTGGTTGTTTCCATGTCTTGGCCACTGTAAATAAAGCTGCAATGAACATTGGAGCACACGTGTCTTAATGTATAATGATTTTCAGATTTTAATACCCAGGAGAGGGATTGCTGGGTCATATGGTAATTTATTCTTAAGTTTTTGAGGAACCTCCACACTGCCCTCCATAGCAGCTGCACCAGTCTGCATTCCCACCAACAGTGTATGAGGGTTCCTTTTCCTCCACAGCCTCTCCAACACTTGTTACTATTTGTCTTGTTGATGATAGCCATTCTGACTGGGGTGAGGTGATATCTCATTGTGGTTTTTATTTTCATTTCTCTGATGATTTGTGATGTTGAGCATTTTTCATGTCTATTGGCCATTTGTATGTCCTTTTTGGAGAAATGTCTCTTCAGGTACTCTGCCCATTTTTCAACTGGGTTGTTTTCTTTTTTGTTGTTCAGTTCTATGACTTCCTTGTATATTTTCGATATTAGCCCCTTATTGGAGGCATTAGTTGCAAAAATCTTTTCTCATTCGGTTGCCTCTTTATTTTGTCGATGGTTTCTTTTGTTATGCAGAAGCTTTTAAGTTTGATATAGTCCCATTCATTTATTTTAGCTTTTGCTTCCTGTGGGGACAGAGCCCCAGAAAGCAGTTTCCAGGCTCTCGGCCTCATGTGGAAAGGTGCTGGCTCAGGTAGTAGATAGCCATCAGCTGTGGCTGGTTGGCCATCAGCTGTAACCCTTGAGCTATTAGCCACTAATATAACTGCCGCGGCTACGGAGGAAAGTCAAGGAGAGTTGAGGAGAGTTGAGGAGAGAGGAGGAGGGACGAGGAGGGAGGAGGAGACTAGAGGAGAGTGGAGGAGAGTCGGTCAGTTGGCAGCAAAGCGGACAGCAGGTCGCACGTCGTGTAAACCCAGCAAGACCATAGTGGTATGACTTCCCTACCTATGGCTCCGTGGGTGTTCCTTTTTGGCCTAGCCATATCCTGAGTTCTTGTGTGGGGAGTGGGACCAGAGACCCCGCAGGCCGCCCTGCTGGACAACTGGTCCAGCGAGCAGAGTCCCCTGCATGACACTTCCCTTGCATTTGGAGTCAAATTCATAAAATGCTCTTTGAACCCAAGGTCCATAAGTTTAGTACCTATGTTTTCTTCTATGCAGTATATTATGTCAGGTCTCATGCTTAAGTCTTTGATCCATTTTGAATTAATTTTGGTACATGGTGACAGACAGCAATCTACTTTCATCCTTTTGCACGTGGCTTTCCAATTTTCGCAGCACCATTTATTAAAGAGGCTGTCTTTTCTACATTGTATGTATTTGGCTTCTTTGCAAAAATTGTCTGTCCATATTTATGTGGGTTTATTTCTGGGTTTTGAATTCTATTCCATTGGTCTGTGTGTCTCTTTTTCTGCCAATAGCATACTGTTTTAATTCTGGTTGCTCTGTAGCACACATAGAAGTCAGGGAGTGTGATACCTCCAGAATTGTTCTTTTTTCTTAGGATTGCTTTGGCTATTGGAGGGTTTTTGTGGTTCCATACAAATCTGATGATGTTTTTGTTCTATTTCTTTAAAAAATACCATTGGGATTTTGATGGGGATTGCGTTAAATCTGTATATTGCTTTGGGTAATATGGCCATTTTAACTATGTTGATTCTTCCAATCCATGAAAATGGAATATCTTTCCATTTCTTTATGTCTGCTTCAATTTCTTTTAAAAATGTCTTACAGTTTTCAGTACACAGGTGTTTCACATCCTTGGTTAAGTTTATTCCTAGGTATTTTATTCTTTTTGCTGCAATTGCAAAAGGAATTGTTTTTTGTATTTCTTTTTCTGAGATTTCATTGTTAGTATATAGGATTTGTAGCCAGCAACTTTACTGTATTCGTTGATTGTTTCTAACAGCTTTTTGGTGGAGTCTTTAGGGTTTTATATGTATAGCATCATGTCATATGCAAAAAGTGACAATTTAACTTCTTCATTCCCAATTTTGATGCCTTTTATTTCTTTCTCTTGCCTGATTGGTCTGGCGAGGACTTCCAACACTATGTTGAAAAGCAGAGGTGATAGGGGACAACCCTGTCATGTTCCTGAACGTAGAACAAAGGGCTTCAGTTTTTCACCATTAATTATGAGATCAACTGAGGGTTTGTCATATATGGCATTTATTATGTTAAGATATTTTCCTTCCATACCTATTTTATTGTTTAACCACAAATGAATGTTGTATCTTGTCAAACGATTTTTCTATTATCTATTGATTTAATCATATGATTTTTGTACAGTTGAATATCTGTATTCATCAGAGATATTGGTCTGTAGTTCTCTTGTTTTGTGTTGTCCTTTCCAAGTTTTGGTATCAGGGTAATGTTGGCCTCATAAAATGAGTTAGGGAGTATTGTCTCTTCTTCAATTTTTTGGAAGAGTTTGAGCAGGATTGGTATTAGATCCTCTTTGAAGGTTTGGTAGAATTCACTAGTGAAGCAATCTGGTCCAGGACTTTTGCTTTTGGGAAGGTTTTGGATAACTGATTCAATTTTGTTACTGGTAATCGGTCTGTTTAGATATTCCAGTTCTTCATGGTTCAGCCTAGGAAGGCCATATGTTTTTAAAAACTTGTCCATGTCTTCTAGATTATTGAATTTGGTGGCATATAGTCCTTCATACTATTTTTGGGTGAACCTTTGTATTTCTGTCACATCAGTGATCAGTTTACTCTTTCATTTCTGATTTTCTTTATTTGTGTCTTTTTTCCTTTTATCTTAGGAAGTCTAGCCAAAGGCTTGTCAACTTTATTAATCTTTTCAAAGAACCAGCTCTTTGTCACATTAACTTTTTCTATTGTCTTTTTGTTCTCTACTTCATTTAGTTCTGCTCTGATTTTTATTATTTCCTTTCTTCTGCTGACCTTGGGTGTCATTTGTTTTTCTTTTTCTAGCTCTTCAAAGTTTTATATGTATAACATCATGTCATCTGCAAAAAGTGACAATTTCACTTCTTCATTCACAATTTGGATGCCTATTATTTCTTTCTCTTGCCTGGTTGCTCTGGCTAGTATTTCCAATACTATGTTGAAAAGTAGAGGTGATTTATCCGGGATTATTCATCTGGGATTTTTCTTAATTCTTGAGATAGGCCTGTAATGATATAGATTTCCCTCTTAAAACTCGTTTCGCTGCATCCCCCAAAATTTTGGTATCATGTATTTTCATTGTCATTTGTTTCTATGTGTCTTTTGATCTCTCCTCTTATTTCTTCTTTGACCCAGTCATTCTTTAAAACTATGTTGTTTAATCTCCATGTATATGTGTTTTTTCCTGCTTTCTTTTTGCTGTTAATATCCAATTTCAAAGCCTTGTTATCAGAGAATATGCTTCATATGATTTCAATCTTCTTAAATTTGCTGAGGCTGATTTTATGTCCCAATATATGGTCTATCCTTGAGAATGTTCCATACACACTAGAAAAGAATGCATACTCTGATGTTTTAGAATGAAGTGCTCTATAAATGTCAATTATGTCCATTTCATCCAATGTGTCATTTAGGGCTGCTATTTTGTTATTTGTTTTCTGTTTGGATGATCTATCCATAGCTGTCAATGATGTATTTAAGACCCCTAGTATAATTCTGTGTTGGTCAATTTCTCCCTTTAGTTCTGTTAGTAGTTGCTTGGTATATTTCGTGCTCCCTGATTGGGGTCATAAATATTGATGACTGTTATGTCTTCTTGTTGTATAGTCCCCTTTACTGTTATGAAATGTCCATCATTGTCTCTTGTTACTTTTTTCACCCTGAAGTCTGTTTCATCTCATTTCAGTATGAATACACATGATTTTCCCTGGATACCATTTGCTTGGAGTGTCAATTTCCACCCTTTCACTTGGAGTCTATGCTCGTCCTTGGATCTGAGATGTGTCTCTTGGAGACAGCATATGATTGGGTTTCATTTTTTGATCCAATCTGCTACTCTGTGCCTTTGTATTCGTGATTTCAGTCCATTTACATTTAGGGTGATTATTGATATGTGAGGATTGACTATCATTCTGTCTATAGTTGTCTTGTAAGACTGTGTCTCCATTGTTTCTTTGCCTTTTTGTTGTTGTCTATTATTTCTGTATGGTGGTATTCTATGATTTTTCCCTCTGTTTCTTCTTTAATTACAGTATATATTTCAGTTCTGGATTTTTTTCTGAGCGGTTACCATTAAGTTTATGTAAAAGAAAGTTTGATATTTAGAGTACTCCATTTTCTTCAGCATGCTGACTTTCTCCAGTCCCATGTTTCGGTTCAGACCTTTACTCTCCCCTTTTTTATGTTTTGCTTGCCACAAATTGTTCTTTTTGATGGTAGTCGAATAGCTTCCTTTAGTATTTCTTATAGTGCAGGTCGTGTACCAGAAAATTCCCTCAGCTTCTGTATGTCTGGAAAGGTCTTTATTCCTCCTTCATATCTAAAGGATATCTTTGATGGGTATATTGTTCTTGGCTCATAATTTCTCTCTTTCAATAGTTTGAATATTAGGTTCCACTCCCTCCTGGCTTGTAGAGTTTCTGCTGAAAATCTGATGATAATCTAATGGGATTTCTGTTGTAGGATGCCATCTTCTTTTCCCTGGCTGCCTTGAGGATTCTTTCTTTGTCGTTGATTTTTGACAGCTTCAATACAATGTGCCTTGGAGAAGGCCTGTTGGGTTGAGGTAATTAGGTGTTCTATTTGATTCTTGGATTCGAGGATCCAGTTCTGTCCACAAGTTTGGGAAGTTCTCATCGACTATTTGTTTGAGTATACTCTCTGTTCCCTTATCTCTTTCTTCTCCTTCGGTATGCCCATTATTCTTATATTGTTCTTTCTGTTGGAGTCAGAAAGTTCTTGTAGAGTTCTTTCATTTTCTTTAAGTCTCAAGTCTCTCTCTTCTTCCATCCGTGTCATTTCCAGGTTTCTATCTTCGATGTCACTGATTCTTTCCTCCATCTGGTCAACTCTACTACCTAAACTGGCTATTTCATTCTTAATTTCTTCTATTGAGTTCTTAATCTCCAGAAATTCTATGTGGTTATTTTTTTAAATTTCAATCTCTTTGGTAAAATGTTCATGTTGTTCTTTGATTGTGTTTCTGAGTTCATTAAACTGCCTTTCTGTGTTTTCTTGCATCTCGTTGAGCTTTTTCAGAACTGCAATCTTGAATTCTCTGTCATTTAAGTCACGTATTTCCATATCTGTAAGTTCCTTTTCTGGAGACTTTTCACTTTCTTTCTGAGCTGTCTTGTTGCCTTGGTTATTCATGGCAATTACTGACTTATTATTTCTCTTCCCAAACATCTACAGGAGTGGCTTCTATAACTGGTTGATAGGAAGAGGTCTTTCTTTTGTTTTCCAGTACTTGTTGGTAGAATGTTTTATTTTCTCTCTGACTGCAGCCTTTTTTTCCCTCTCACAATGTAGTGGTATGTTTTCTTTGCACTATTCCAGCTTCTCACACAATGGGGGGATTCTCTGGGAGACAGGCTTCTCCTCTGTTAATAGTTCGCCTGGGTCACAGGGCATAGTGTCTGTGTGGGTATGCAGAGAGCTTTTAAAGTTCCAAAGCTCTTCTGCACCAGATTCAGAGCCCGTGTGTTTCAGCAGTTCTGTTTACTCCTGCAGGGATCCACCCAGACAGGTGGCACCAGGGGCGGGGTGAGTATTGAGAGGTGGCCCAGAGCAATGCCGGTGACCACCACCACAACCAGTCCTCCTTCCACAGCTCCCTCCCCTTTGCTGGAACTAGTTGGGCTGCAAATCTGTGTCTGCAGTCCACAGTTCTCAGAACAGCAAATATTCTATTCTTTTAATCTGACACTGCTACTGTTCCGCTTCTAGCACTGGGCAGGTGGGGGCGGGGCGAGCTCTGGGAGGATAGGGAGGGGGCGGCTAGTCTCAGTGCCTAAGGCTTCCAGTTCTCTGCGGCAGTGAGGGCTTAAACCACCATTTTCAGCCTTCTTCCCTCAGTCTTTGCTCCAGTGTCTCTGCTCTGAGCGTTGGGTTCAGCCATGTTATATGCTGTCCCCTCAGCCCTGTGGGCCATAAACGGAGCCCTAGTATTCCGAGTTCTTCCCTCTCCTGCAGCTGAGGTAGTTCTGGGATGCAGCGATCTCAGAGCACTGAGCTAGGTCTGTGCCCTGTGCCCCTGGGGCCCTGTCTCCGCACTCTCTCTTCCCTCCTCCCCTGCTCGCGCAATTTGCCCTTCTTTAGGCGAATTCAGTAGTGAGCCTCTTCGTCTTCCCTGTCTGCTGTGGAGGGAGTCCTTTGTGGAGTTATAGTTGTTCGATTTGTTGTAACTTCCAGGGAAGATTTGCCGAGGCTCACCTCAGGCGGCCATATTGATGACATCACTCCGCTGTCTATTTTTTCAGTGTCGTGGTATTCTATGATTTTTTCCTCTTTCTTCTTTTATTATGTTATATAATTCAGTTCTGGATTATTTTTTTTTTTTTGAGTGGTTACCATTAAGTTATGTAAAAGAAACTTTTATATTTAGAGTATTCCATTTTCTTCAGCATGCCTACTTTCTCCATTCTCTTATGCCGGTTCAGTCCTTTACTCTCTCCCCTTTTATGGTTTTGTTGTCACAAATTATTCCTATTGATGTTGGTCGAATAGCTCCTTCAGTATTTCTTGTAGTTCAGGTCGTGTGTTAGAAAATTCCCTCAGCATCTGTAAGTCTGGAAAGGTCTTTATTCCTCCTTCATATCTAAAGGATATCTTTGTTGGATATATTATTCTTGGCTCATAATTTCTCTCTTTCAATAGTTTGAATATTTGATTCTATTCCCTCCTGTCTTGTAGAGTTTCAGCTGAAAAATCTGATGTTAACCTAATGGGCTTTCCTTTGTAGGTTACCATGTACTTTTCCCCGGCTGCCTTGAGGATTCTTTCTTTGTCATTAATTTTTGACATCTTCAATACAATGTGCCTTGGAGAAGGCCTTTTGGGACTGAGTTAATTAGGTGTTCTATTTGCTTCTTGGATTCGAGGATCCAGTTCTTTCCACACGTTTGGAAAGTTCTCACTGACTATTTGTTTGAATATACTCTATGTTCCCTTCTCTCTTTCTTCTACTTTTGGTCTGCCCATTATAATTATATTGCTCTTTCTGATGGAGTCAGAAAGTTCTTGTAGAGTTCTTTCATTTCCTTTAAGTCTCAAGTCTCTCTCTTCTTCCATCCGTGTCATTTCCAGGTTTCTATCTTCGATGTCACTGATTCTTTCCTCCATCTGGTCAACTCTATTACCTAAGCTGGCTATTTCATTCTTCATTTCTTCTATTGAGTTCTTAATCTCCAGAAATTCTATTTGGTTCTTTTTAAAAGTTTCAATCTCTTTGGTAAAATGTTCATGTTGTTCTTTGATTGTGTTTCTGAGTTCATTAAACTTCCTTTCTGTGTTTTCTTGCATCTCATTGAGTTTTTTAAGAAATACAATTTTGAATTCTGTCCTTTAAGTCACATATTTTCATGTCTTTAAGTTCATGTTTTGAAGACTTTTCATTTTCTTTCTGAGCTGTCTTGTTGACTTGGTTATTCTTGGCAATTAATGAATTATTATTTCCCTTCCTAGGCATCTACAGGCATGGGTTCTGCAACAAGTTGATAAGAAGAAGTCTTTCATTTGTTTTCCAGTAGATGTTGGTAGAATGCTTTATTTTCTCTCTGACTGCCGCCTTTTATTCTCTCTAATGCTATAGTTTTATATTTTCTCTGCATTTTTCTGGCTTCTCACATAATGGGGGGATTCCCTGGATGTTGGGTTTCTCCTCTGTGAACAAGTTGCCTGGGTCACAGGACACCACCTCTGTGGGGCGATGTGGAGAGCTTCTGAAGTTCCTAAACTTTTCCTGCACTAGTTTCAGAGTCTGTGTGTTTCAGCAGCTCTGTTTACTCCTGCAGGATCTGCCCAGATAGGTGGGGACAGGGGCGGGGTGGGTTGTGAAAGGTGGCCCTGAGCAATGGCAGCTACCACCAGAACAGCCAGTTCCTGCATCCAAGGCTTTCTCCCCTTTGCCAAAATTAGTTGGGTCGCAAGTCCATGGCTATCAGCGGCAGTTCTTAGAACTGCAAAAATTCTGTTATTTCGATCTGACATTGCTACCATTTAGCTTCTAGCACTGGGAGGGTAGGGTGGGGCAAACTCTGGGGAGGTAGGGAGGGGTCGTCTAGGCTCTGGGCCTATGCCTTCCAACCTCTGCTTGGCAGTGAGGGCTTAAACTGCCATTTTCATCCTTCTTCCCTCAGTCTTTGCTCCGAGGTCTCTGCCATGAGTGTTGGGTTCAGCCGTATTATGTGCTGATCCCTCGGTTGGGACTGTCGGCTATAAGGGAAGCACTAGCATTCTAAATTCTTCCCTCTCCTGGGCTGCGGTAGCTGCAGAATGCAGGGAGCTCAGAACTCAGAGCTTGGTCTGCTCGTGCGCCTGCACAGCCCATGTCTCCACACTACCCCCTTCCCTTCTGTGCTGCTCACCCAATTTGCCCACCTTTAGATGATTTCAGTTGCACGTTTCTTTGTCTTGCCTGTCTGCTGTGCAGGGAGTCCTTTGTGGATTATAGTTGTTCAATTTGTTGTAAATTCCAGGAGAGATTTCAAGAGACTCACCTCACACCACCATTTCTATGACCCCATTTCCCATATAAAATTCTTATTCAAGAACAGAATTATGTCACAGACATTGTATAATATTTAGACAAAACTTACACTGTCTAACAATCACAAATTCAACTCATCCCAACAACAAAGTCTGATTTTACTGAAAGAAAATCTGAAACATTTTCTAGGGAGGCTTATGTGTTTTCAGAGCATCAGGGTTTCTAGAAAATATCCCCCATTACAAATTTTAAAACCATTTTCTATACTTATACATAGTTTTGAACTTATAAAGCTGATCAGAACAAAATGAGATTTTACTTCTAGCAACAAAGACACGCAGAGTTTAGTATGAAGGGTCCTTTTTCTAACATTAAGTAAATACTTAGTCAAGTAGCAAAAGTTAAACCAAAGAGAGACAAAAATAAATAAACAAGGAAGGGAGGCCTGCCACAATGAGAGAAGATAGGTTGGGGCTTTTCACAGTACAGTTCTGAAAGCAGGGCCAAAAACATTCCTAGAGATGTGCAGAGAGAGCAATAGATCCTTTTTAGCACACTCTCAAAGATCAGTACCTTTTATCCATTTTTTAAGACATATACCAGGTGTGATCAAACAATGTGGTGAATGATTAAATTTTAAAAATTTATTACAGTAAAAAACACATTCCCATTAATCCCCCTCAAAATACTCCCCCTTGCTTTCAACACTCTTATCCCATTGTTCTTGACATTTTCTGCAGCAGTTCTGGAAGTCGTCTTTTAGTTGTGCTGTTGTGACTGCCTCTGTATCCTGAACTGATTCAAAATGTTTACCTTTCATGATCATTTTGACTTTGGGTAAGAGCCAGAAGTTGCACAGTGCCAGATTCAGTGAATAAGGTGGATGAGGACACACACCGTAACATGGGTTTTTTTTAATTAAAGTTTATTGAGGTGACAATGGTTAGTAAAGTTACATAGGTTTCAGGTGTACAATTCTGTAATATATCATCTATATATCACATTGTGTAATGGTTTTATTTGACAGAAATTGCCGTACCAGAAGTGATGTGTGAAATGGAGCCTTTCTGTTGTGATCCAAAATACAGTGAATGCTGCTTCAGAGTGCCATCCAATGGAAAGGCAGGAAACTTCAATACATGAAGCAGTGCATCGAACCTCAGTAACAGTGTGTGACAAATTTCAACTTGTTCAGTGCAGTCCGCTGTGTGTGACCTACGGTTGAGAGAAGGTGTGTTTTAAAGTGTGCCATAAGTTGTCCTCCATCATGACAATGCTCCGTGTCACACATCACTTCTGGTATACAGCAATTTCTGTCAAATAAAATCATTACAGTGTGCCCTCATGCTCCTTACTCACCAGATCTGGCACCATGCGACTTCTGGCTCTTCCCCAGAGTCAAAATGATTCAGGACATGGAGGCAGCCATGACAGCACAACTAAAGACACTCGCGAAAGAGGACTTCCGGGAACTGCTTCAGTAAGTGGCAAGAATGATGCAATATGAGTGTTCAAAGGAAGGGGGAGTATTTTGAGGGGAATTAATGGCAATATGTCTTTTACTGTAATATATTTTTTAAAATTTAAACATTCACCGTATCTTTTTATCTCACCTTGTAATTGCTCGATAGTTGTTAAGACTATGTTGAAAATATTTTGGTATAATTGGGATAAAAGCTATCCCATGAGACATATGGAGAAAATGTCAAAGGTTAGTCCCCTTTTTACCTGTGGAGGCCCATCCCAGTTACACATCCCACATTCACCCTCACTCCTCATGATATTGCTGAGTAGTGTGCTACAGTCTATTAAACATCAGGGTATCCTTAAGTTATTGAAACAATACCAGCATCTTTATAATTTTTGTCAGATATTAGTAATACCTTTTTAACATGGGCTATAAAAACCCTGAAATGCTTAGCCCATCTCTATTTACTTTGTTTTTATTTATGGGAGAAAAATGTAAATAACTTAGTGCTAAAAAAAAAATCATTACCCCTTAACCTTCTGGGAAGTACAGAACTATAGATATACCCTACTCACTGTTTAAGAACAATTTTACAACGAAGTCAGACAGAAAATGTCACAAACCATATGGCTTCACTCATATTTGGGATATAAAACTGAAAGCAACAAAGGAACAAGACAAACAAATAAAGAAGCAAAAACTCATAGACACAGACAACAGTTTAGTGGTTACTAGAGGGGGAGCACAGAGGGGGGTGGTAGATAAGGGTAAAAGCAGGTCAAATATATGGTGATGGAAGAACTGACTCTGGGTGGTGAACACATAATGCAATATATAGATGGTGTATTATAGAATGGTACACTTGAAACCTATGTAGTTTTGTTGACCATTGTCACCCCCAATACACTTTAATTTAAAAAAACCTAACATTTAAAAAAAAAGAATAATTTTATTTTATCTGGACTTGATACCATAGAGAGTGCTACAAAGATAACACTAATCTGAGATGAGTTTTGCTGAGGAGCCAAGATTTTTGGTGTTTAAAATATTAGCAAGGTACTCCTTTTCAAAATGTTTAATGATCTTAAACCAAAGCAGGCAGTGAAATACTAAAATACCTGGGAACAAAAACTACATTTAAATGAACTGACCTGATGGGGATATAAACAAAGTAGTCTGGCAAGGTGTGTGAGATGGTAAAGAATCCCTGATACAAAGGAAGCAGATCTTCACAGGCCACATTTCTGGTGCCAAGCATTCTGGTTTAGAAAAATTCAAGAAATGCTTTTTTAATAAAATGAAGCCTTATTGGTGTCCTCAGCCCACCACTCTAAGTTAGAGCTCCAACAGACCCAGAGAGCATGTTTCCTTCCTTGAGAAGTCATGTATCACACATAATCAATGGGAAATAGAAATGCACATGAAGAAGCACAGGGGAGACTAAAAACTGCAATCATTCAGAATCAGTACAGTAGAGACATTTAAGAAAAATAATAGTATCAAACTAACCTCATCAGCTGTTTTACTATCTATTTTTAATAGGTACCAAACACGTTTATAGATCAGTTAGTCATTAATTCACATACCTCATTTTTTAAAGCAACTTGCTAATGCCTTCAATATAGCATATCCAAATTTTAGGAAAACATTTGACAAAATTTCTCTCTTTTTTTAATTTAATTTTTTATTTAAAGGTAGTTGATATACAATCTTATATTGGTGATATTAGTTTCAGATGCACAACATAGTGATTCAACATTTTGATACTTTAAAATGTGATTACCCTATTAATTCTAGTAATCTTCTGTCACCATGTAAACTTATCACAATATTATTGACTATATTTCCCTTCCCATTTTCACCCATTCCCATACCCTTTCTCTTCTGGTAACCATCCCTTTGATCTCTGTTTCAATGAGTCTGTTTTGGTTTGGTTTGGTTAGTTGTTGTTTTTTTGGTTTTTGTTTGTGGTATTTTTAGATTCCACATCTAAGTGGAACCATATTGTATTTGTTTTTCTCTACCTGACACATTTCACTTAACATAATGCCTTTTAGATTCATCTATGTTGTCAAAACTGGCAAGATTTCACTCTTTTTTATTGCTGCATAATATTCTATTGTGTGTGTGCATGTGTGGGTATCACATATTCTTTATCCATTCATCTGTCTATGGACACCTAGTTTGCTTCCATATCTTGGCTTATATGGTTAATTAATCTATGACAACAGAGATAAAAATATATTCTGGAGTAACGACAGTTTCTTCAACAAGTGGTATTGGGGAAACATGGGAAAAAATGAAACTAGACCATTCTCTTACACCATATACAAAAATAAACTCAAAATGGGTTAAGGACTTAAATGTAAGGCTTGAAACCATAAAACTCCTAGAAGAAAACAGAAATAAACTATTTGATATCAAATCTGAGTAATATCTTTCTGGATATATCCCCTTGAGCAAGGGAAACAAAGTAAAAATAATGAGCTTCCATCAAACTAAAAGCCTTCTACAGTGAAGGAAACCTTCAACAAAAACAAAAAGACAATCTATTGAATGGGAGAATATAGTCACAAATGATATATCTGATAAGGGGTTGATATCCAAACTATACAAGAAACTCATACAACTCAATAACAAAATAAATAAATAAACTATCCAATTGAAAAATGGGCAGAGGACATGAAAAGACATTTCTCCAGAGCACACATAAAGATGGCCAACAGACATGAAAAGATTCTCAACATCACTAATCATCAGGAAAATGCAAATCAAAACCACAATGAGATACCACAGCACACCAGTCAGAATGGCTATTATCGAAAAGTCAATAAATAATATGTGTTGGCAAGAATGTGAAGAAAAGGGAACCCTTGTACACTATTGGTGGTACTGCAAACTGGTGCAGCCCCTATATAAAACAGTATGGAGAGTCCTCAAAAAACTAAAAATAGATATACCACACAACCCAGCAATTTCACCTCTGGGTATTTATTCCAAAGAAAACAAAAACACTAATTCGAAAAGATATATGCACCCCTATGTTCATTGCAGCATTATTGACAAAATTTCTCCTAAAAGTCATGAGGACAAAATGCAAAATGTGGCTTCTATGATAGTGCAGTCACTTGGGCCCCTGGACCATGTTATAACAACCTCCTCCTTACCACCTCCTTATAGACAGTCACCTCAGGTCAGCCCTACCCTCTCACCCTCTCCAGTTCTTTTGCTCAGTGTTACTGGAGAGTCCAGTTATAATGTCAAGTTGCCAAAGATTCTTGCCCAAAGAAATTAAGAACACAGCGGAATATCTGGGAATAAATGAGGGCAATTTCAACCCTTGACAAAAAGAAAGTAGACAGCCCCAGGAAGGGGACTTGACCCTGGGAAAAGATCCAAGCTAAGATGGGTAGTGTTAAACAAAAAACTTTCAAAGCCAACGGCTCTTTTAAAAGAAAAGATTTATTAGGCCATTACTAGCAGGAAAAAGACCAGGTCCTAGGGAATGCGATCTGAACCACCAGCAGTACGCTATGTGGATAAAAAAAGAGGTACTATGGAAAGTAACCTCACACGGTGATTTAATCATAAATTCCCAACTGCAAAGGTTATGGTGGGTAGTCATGCCCCGGTATATCATTTTTTAGTAAAAGGTTTATCTTTCACTTAAGCAAGCCCTGTCCATTATTTCTATGCATCTAGGTTAACATACCTTTGAAATAAATCATAACTGCCCTCAAGAGAGCACATTAATCTTAACCATCCTGCAATCTAATCCCCACCTTTCTTTCTTTCACCTCCATGTAAGCTTCCTTATGTCCCGTCTTTAATTTCAAATGCATAGAAGTGCTGTTATTCTCTGGAGCATTTGAGACCTTGCTCCCTGGCACATGTCATCAGTTTTGCTCAAATAAACTCTTATAAAAATTCCCTACAGGTTTGGACTTTTTATCGCAACAGCTAGTTAGAAAAGACAACCATGTCCACGGTCCTGGAGTTGATGGGCTATTTTATGGAAACAGTTTGGGGGAAAAAGACATAAGTTGTTTTGAAAGAATTTACATTGGCTACACTCGTAGATAAAGGGCATGAGAGAAGATAAAGCAGGGCTAGTTCAGGGACCGACACAGTCCCTAAGGAAGAAATGTCCACTCCTGTGGAATGGCAGAGGGCAATAGATTGGAAAGTTCATATATAAGCAAGAAGTGTAAGCTTCTGGGGTGCAGTGATGCCTGGTTATTCTCTTTAGATGATCATGGACACAGTCATCTGGAAATTAATTCAAAGTTCCAACATACACTCAGGAATTCAAGCAGTCTTTTTTGGTTTGGCCCCACAGTTGTTAATTGATTAACCTCTCTCTCTCTTTTTTGCACTCTTTGACCTGCTGTAATTTAACTTAGGACACGTCAGAATTTTCTCCTTGTCAGTAGTCAGGCTTCTCACCCCAAACAATGTATCATTAGGATTGGAAGTTGCCTGTGTGCATTGGGAAGGAATGCACTGAATGTCATCGTTGGCCTTAGTCCAAAAATATCACTTTTCAGCCTCAGTCTTTGGAAGGCTGAAAAGCCAAAGATCTAATTCACAACAAATGTTTAATGGCCACTGTTTTATACTAAACACTATTTTAAGTGCTTGGATACATCAGTGGACAAAACAAAGATCCCTTCCCTTTAAAACTTATATTCTAGCTGTGCAAGAAAGACAACAAAAATTTGAACAAACAAATGAGTAAATTGTAGAGTGTGTTCAAAGGTAATAAATTTCATAGCAAAAAGAAGGTAGAAAAAGGAAGGAAGTGGCGGGGGAGGGTGTGCACAGAAGAGGTATTGCTGAGATGTTAATGGAACAAAGATCTGAAAGAGGTGGGAGTTAGCCAGGCATGTTGATACCTGCAGGAAGGGCTCTCCAGGCAGAGAGAACTTCTAGTGCAAAGGCCTTCAGGCAAGAGCAAGACACCGTGTTCCAGGAACTGCAAGGAGGTCAGTGTGGGAAGAGGAGGGTGGGTGAGAAGTACAGGAGCTAAGGTCAGAGAAATACAGGAGCCTGATCATGTAAGGCCTTTCAGATCAGGGCTTTGACTGAATGAAACGAGAGCCACAGCAGGCTTGTGACGTGACATCAGTTATGCTTTAAAAGACCACTCTGGCTGCTGTGTTGAGAATCACCAGGAGTGGGCAAGAGTAGAAGCAAGTTGACCAATTAGGAGGCTACAGCAGTAATCTATGTGAAAGGCGATGGCTCAGACAAGGGTGATAACAAGGGAGGTAGTGAGAAGTGTGGATTTCTGGAAATATTGTGAAAGCAGAAACTAGGAGATTGTTTTGATTTCTAGATTATTTGTGAGGTGAGAGAAATAAAGAGAATTGAAGAATGACTCCAACACGTTGGGCCTGAGAAACTGGAAGAGCTGGATTTGCCATCACCTGAGACGGAGAAGGCTGTGCAGGATGGGTTTGTAGGGGACCATCAGAAGCTCAGCATGGGCTTAATGAGTTTGTGGTACCTTTGAGACTTTCAAGTGACGATATGATGCAATCTGTTAAATATACAAGCCTGAAGTTCAGGAAAGAAGTTTGGCGTGGAGATATTAATGTGGGAGTTGACAGAGCGTTGCTATCTAAAAGCATGAACCTGAATGAGGTCACCAATGAAGTATGTGTAGACAGAGAAAAAGAACCAAGGGTGAGCCTTGAAGCACCTAACATTGAGAAAGGAGGGAGAACCAGCAAAATTGGACTAGAAGGAGCAGCCAGTGAGGCAGGAAGAAAACTCAGAAAGAATAGCGTCCTCGAAACCAAGAATGAAAAGTTACCAAGGAGCAAGGAGTGATTAACTGCATTATATTCTGCTGACAGGTTAAGTTAAGGAATGGACCCATGGATTTAGTGCATGGCAGTTTTTGATGAATATGATGCAGGCAGTTTTGGTGGAGTTGAGAGGTTGGGTTGGGGAAGCTGATTGGAATGGGCTTAGAAAGGGTGAAGTGGAATCCTAAAGTGAATATAGATAACTCATTCAAGGGTATTTGCTAGAATGCGGAATAAATAAATTAGCTGGTGGCTCATGACTCTGAGTCAAGAGTAGTGTTCTGTTTTTATTTTATTTTAGATGAAAGAAATTACAGCATGCTTGTATGACTACAGTGATCATGATGAAAAGAGTGAAAATCAGTAAAATAGGAAAAGAACTTGGAGAATTTCTGGAGCAACAATATCTTGAGTAGGTGAAGTAGATGGGGTCTGGTGAACAAGTGAAGGACAATCTGTAGGTGTGAGCATATAGGATCATTTAAAGCATCATTGCTTTCTCGGTGATAGAGCAATCGCTTAGGTTAATTTCAAATACAAACAGCATAACACTATCGGAAATGAGAAGTAGGTTTGTCATTTGAATTTGTTGTTGATATCTAAATATTCAAATGCAGGTATACATTTGAGATGTGACATGAAGTGAAATATTAAGATTGTATTGATAAGTTAAAATAAAGCAATTATTAATGATTATTATGAAAACTATTAATATAATGTACAAAGACAATTTTTGAGAACTTTCAAATACCTAAGCACATAGGGAAGTAGATTGACAGCTAACATGAATATTAAGAGAGTGCATTAGCTTTATAACTTCTAAGGAAAAATATGATATAATCTTTGAGCAAACAAATGTATACAAAATAGATAATTTTAAAAAATAAAATGCATTGATATTATATATTTATATAATATATACAGTTTTAAATATAAGTAATAATTAATGTATATTGATAAAGATCACAATTTTTATCATTTTAGAATTTTTTGATATATAACATTCATAACATTAAACAACATACCTTTTATAAACCAAATTTAATTTTAATACTTAATTTCATTCCAGCCACGAGTCTTAAAAAAAAGGCCTTCTTTGGGAATTCTTGCCACCTCAAAATTTCATGAGGAGGAAAAGTACCAAAATGATGTACAGCTACATCTATGATAAATCATGTTCAATCCAGGTAGAATAAAGGATAAACCACACATGAAGAATAGATGAAAGTGTTAAAAATTAGGCACATTTTGTTCTCACTGACCTAACTTCAAAAGGACAGACTTATAATAATACTTTAAGAAAACAATTTTGGGGGCAACCAGATGGCTCAGCTGGTTAGAGCATGAGTTCTTAACAACAGAGTTGCCGGTTCAATTCTCACATGGGCCAGTGAACTGCACCCTCCACAACTAGATTGAAAACGCGACTGGACTTGGAGCTGAGCTGTGCCCTCCACAACTAGATTGAAGGACAATGACTTGACCTTTAGCTAATAATGGGTCCTGGAAAAAACACACTGTTCCCCAATATTCCCCAATAACAACAAAAAAAAAGTTAAAAAAAAAAAAGAGAAACAATTTCTTATAGCTTTGAGTTTATGAAGGCTAAATAAAAAGTTTCTCAAAACAATTGCTCTATCTTCAGTCATTTTCCAGTCATTTTTTAAATGTTGAAGGGTTTTAAAAATCTGCCCAAGTTATGACTTGCAAAGTTCCTTCTACAAACCATGTTGCTGGAAACTTTCTCCTGAATTATATTTTGCTGTATACCAGTTAGTGATATTATGAAATATCCATATTTTGTGTATTAAATATTTGGACATACAAAAACAGATAGAAGTTTCTTAAAGTTCAACAGTCTAATAGATGAATGATGAATTTAACTATGCTTCTCCTTTATTTTGTTGCCATGATTTCTGAGTCTAGTACAGCAAACTAAGACATATTTAGAAAATGAAAAGTTAGGAAATAAAAATGCCATATAATTGTCATAGGCAAAGGACAAATGTAGCTAAAGACATAAATGATTTAGGGATTACATATGTAAACGTTTCGTTCACAACCATCAGCTCTGTATTTATAAAGTAACTTCAGCACTGTATAAGGTAAGTATTTTTTAACCAAAAGCAAATTCCATGACATGCAAGGTATTTTGAAACCCTCTTATCCCTTCACTTTACACACGATGTTCAGAAAGATTGAATAGTAGCTAATACACATTAAAAGAAATTTTTTTAAGCTTCAGCATAGACAGCCTTAATGCTACTCTTCGCAGAGAATAATAATGACATAGCAGGACATGCAAGCAACAAATGATGTACATTGTTTCCTCAGTTTTCAAACATCTCTGTTGACGAACACTTTGGTTTATGAATGCTGTAAACCGGAAGTGAATGCTTTGGTTTTCAAACACGACTCAGAAGTCAGTATGTCACACGGCTTCCCCTGAGTGCAAGATCCGGAGGCCTAGCTGTCGGCTGCTTTCGAATGTTTCAGAGCTCATGGATTACGTTCGAAAACCGAGGTAACACTGTATTTGCTTAAACCTGTGGAGAAAGGAACACGCTGATGTCCCTTGAGAGGAAAAGTCATCCTGATATGATACTTACTAAGAATACTAATATCCTGTGAAAATGACAGCTGAAATGCAGATAAGATTTCAGAGATGATTTTTGTCATCTTAAAGTCCAGTTGTATTACTTACATTAAGAGGACAAATTTTTAGGGGAATGCAAATCAAAACCACAATGCGATAGCATTTCACACCCACTAGGATAGCTAGAATTAAAAACAAAAAAAATTAGAAACAAGTATTGGTGAGGATATGGATAAATTGCAACCCTTGTACATTGTTGGTGGGAATGTAAAGTGATGTAGCTACTTAGGTAAACAGTTTGATAGTTCCTCAAAAAATTAAACATAGAATTACCATGTCCCAACAATTCCACTCCTGAACATATACCCAAAAGAACTAAAAAGATATGTCCACACAAAAATTTGTGCATGAATGTTCATAGCAGCAATTATTCACAATAGACAAAAAGTGAAATTAACTCAAACATCCATCAATTGCTGAATGGATAAACAAAATGTGTATTATTCAGGCATACAAAGGAATGAAGTACTAAAATGTGCTACAGCATGGATGAGTCTTATGTTACGCTAAGTGAAAGAAACCAGTCACAAAGGGCCACCTATTGTATGATTTCATTTACATGAAGTATTCAGAATAGGTGAATCCATAGAGATGGGAAGTTGAGTAGTGGTTGCCAGGGGCTGGAGGGAGGGAGGGCCTGGGGAGTGACTGTTAATGGGTGTAGGGTTTCTTTTCAGGGGGCAAAAACATTCTGGATTTCGATGGCGGTGATGGTTACATAACTTTGTGAATATACTATACTAAAAACTACTGAATTGTGAATTTTAAAGTATGAGTTTTATAATATATGAATCATATCTCAATTTCAGAAACATTTCTCAAATGTAAAGCACTCTTATTTGTCTTTTTCTAAGTATAGAATAAAACACATTTTGCTTTATATACTTTGAGGCTAACTTTTTAGGAACATACAATTCTAGAATTATTACACCGTTTTCATGAATTGAATCTTTTATCACTATTAGTAATCCTCTATATTTAGTAACACCTTTTCTCATTCAATATACTTGCCTGATATGGTTACTCCAGGTTTCTTCAGTAAGAATTTGCAATTTGTTAACTTTCAATCATTTTGTGTCCTTATGCGAAAAGTGTGTCTATTATAAAACATATATTTAGGGTTTTTTATTAGGGCTTTTTAATTGTTTATGACAACTTTTGCTTTTTAATAAGAGGGTTTAGTCAATTTACAAAATTTGCTGTGGTTGCTGATATTTTTGTGTGTGTTTCCTACTAATTTAATACGTGCTTTCTACTTGTATTTGCCTAAGGCAATATACAGATTCAGTACAATTCCTATCAAATTACCAAGGACATTTTTCACAGAAATAGAACATATAATCCTAGTATTTATATGGAACCATAAAAGACCCCCGATAGCCATGGCAATCTTGAGAAATAAGAACAAAGTGGAAGATATCATGATACCTGACATCAAATCATACTGTAAGGCTATAGTAATCCAAACAGCATGGTATTGGCGGAAAAACAGACACATGGATTAATGGAACAGACTGTAGAATCCAGAAATAAATCCATGCCTTTATGGCCATTTAATCTATCCTAAGAAAGCAAGAATTTACATTGGGGTAAAGACAGTCTATTCAATAAATGGTGCTGAGAAACATGGACAGACACATGCAAAAAAAAATGGAAGCTGGACCACCTACTTACACCATCTATGAGAATAAATTCAAAATGGATTAAAGATTTAAATGTAAGATCTGCAACCAAAAAACTCCTATAGGAAAACAGAGGAAGTACAAAATCAGAAATGAAAAAGGGGAAGTTATCACGGACACCACAGAAAAACAAAGGATCATCCAAGAATACTATGAAGGACTATATGCCACCAAATTCAATAACCTAGAAGAAATGGACAAGTTCTTAGAAACATATAGCCTTCATAGGCTGAACCATGAAGAACTGGAAAAATCTAAACAGACCGATCACCAGTAACGAAATTGAATCAGTCATCCAAAACCTTCCCTAAAGCAAAAGTCCTGGACCAGACGGCTTCACTAGTGAATTCTACCAAACCTTCAAAGAGGATTTAATACCAATCCTGCTCAAACTCTTCCAAAAAACTGAAGAAGAGATAATACTCCCAACTCATTTTATGAGGCCAACATTACCCTGATACCAAAACATGATAAGGATAACACAAAAAAAGAAAACTACAGACTCTGGTGAATACAGATGCAAAAATCCTCAACAAAATTTTAGCAAATCGAATACAACAAAGCATTAAAAAGATTATTCATCACGACCAAGTGGGGTTTATCCCCGGAACATAAGGATGGTACAACATACACAAATCCATCTATGTGATAAATCACATAAACAAAATAAAGAACAGAAATCATATGATTATATCAATTGATGCAGAAAAAGCATTTAACAAGATACAACATCCACTTATGATTAAAACACTTAATAAAATAGGTATAGAAGGAAAATACCTTAACATAATAAAGGCCATATATGACAAACCCTCAGCTAATCTCATAATTAATGGTGAAAAACTGAAGCCCTTTGCTCTACATTCAGGAACACAACAGGGCTGTGCTCTAACATCCTGTGCTTTTCAACATAGTGTTGGAAGTCCTTGCTAGAGCAATTAGGCAAGAGAAAGAAGCAAAAGGCATCCAAATTGGAAATGAAGAATTTAAATTCTCAATCTTTGCAGATGACATGATGCTATATATAGAAAACCCTAAAGACTCCACTGAAAAGCTATTAGAAAAAATCAACGAATAGAGTAAAGTTGCCAGCTACAAAATCAACGTACAAAAGTCCGTTGCATTCCTATATACTAACAATGAAATCTCAGAAAAAGAAATACAAAAAACAATTCCTTTTGCAATTGCAGCAGAAAGAATAAAATACCTAGGAATAAACTTAACAAAGGATGTGAAAGACCTATATGCTGAAAACTATAAGACATTTTTAAAAGAAATTGAAGAAGACAAAAAGAAATGGAAAGACATTCCATGCTCATGGATTGGAAGAATCAACATACTTAAAATGGCTATATTACCCAAAGCAATATACAGATTTAATGCAATCCCCATCAAAATCCCAATGGCATTTTTAAAAGAAGTAGAACAAAAAATCATCAGATTTGTTTGGAACCACAAAAGACCCCGAATAGCCAAAGCAATCTTAAGAAAAAAGAACAATGCTGGAAGTATCACACTCCCTGACTTTAGCTTGTACTACAGGGCTACAATAATCAAAACAACATGGTATTGGCAGAAAAACAGACCTGTAGACCAATGGAATAGAATTGAGAACCCAGAAATAAAACCACATAAATATGGACAGATAACTTTTGACAAAGAAGCTAAAAAGATACAATGAAGAAAAGACAGCCTCTTCAATAAATGGTGCTGGCAGAATTGGATAGCCACGTGCAAAAGAATGAAACTGGACTGCTATCTGTCACCATGTACCAAAATTAATTCAAAATGGATCAAAGACTTACGCATAAGACCTGACACAATAAACTGCATAGAAGAAAACATAGGTACTAAACTTATGGACCTTGGGTTCAAAGAATATTTTATGAATTTGACTCCAAAGGCAAGGGAAGTAAAAGCTAAAATAAACGAATGGGACTATATGAAATTTAAAAGCTTCTGCACAGGAAAAGTAACCATTGACAAAATAAAGAGGCAACCAACTGAATGGCAGAAGATTTTTGCAAACAGTGCCTCCGATAAGGGGCTAATATCCACATATACTAGGAACTCATGCAACTCAACAACAAAAAAACAAACAACCCAATTGAAAAATGCAGAGGACCTGAGGAGACATTTCTCCAAAGGGAACATACAAATGGCAAATAGACATAGGAAAAAATGCTCAACGTCACTAATCATCAGAGAAATACAAATAAAAACCACAATGAGATATCACCTCACCCCAGTTAGAATGGCTATCATCAACAAGACAAATGATAACAAGTGTTGGAGACGCTGTGGAGAAAAAGGAACCCTCATAACACTGTTGGTGGGAATGCAGACTGGTGCAGCCACTATGGAAGGCAGTGTGGAGGTTCCTCAAAAAATTACAAATAGAATTACCATATGACCCAGCAATCCCTCTCCTGGGTATCTATCCAAAAAGTCTGAAAACATTTATGCATAAACATTTATGCATAAAGTGTGCCCCAATGTTCATTGCAGCTTTATTTACATTGGCCAATATATGGAAACAACCAAAATGTCATTCGATAGATGAATGGATAAAGAAGTTGTGGTATATATACACAATGGAATACTATTCAGCGGTATGAAAAGATGAAATAGGACCATTTGTGACAACATGGATGGATCTTGAGAGTATAATGCTAAGCGAAATAAGTCAGACAGAAAAAGCAGAGAACCATATGATTTCACTCATATGTGGTATATAAACCAAAAACAGCAAAAGAACAAGGCAAACAAATGAGAAACAAAAACTCATAGACACAGACAATAGTTTAGTGGTTACCAGAGGGTAAGGGGGGAGGGAGTGGGAGAACTGACTCTGGGTGGTGATCACACAGTAGGATTTATAGATGATGTAATACAAAATTGTACACCTGAAATGTATGTAATTTTACAAACAATTGTCACCCCAATAAACTTAAAAAAAAAGAAAATATAGGAAGTAAATTTGCAGACATTACACTTAGTAATATTTTTACTGATTTCCCTTGGGCAAAGGAAGTAAGAGAAAAAATAAACATATGGGATGATATCAATCTAAAAAGTTTTTTCACATCAAAGGAACCCATCAATAAAACAAAAAGGCATCCTACTGAATGGAGAAGATATTTGTCAACGATACATCAGATAAGCGGTTAATATCCAAAATTTATTAAAAAATTGTTCAACGCAACACCCAAAAAGCAAACAACTCAATTAAAAAATGGCCAGAGGACATGAAGAGACATTTCTCTAAAGAGGACATACAGATGGCAAACAGACATTTGAAAACATGCTCAACCTCACTAACCATCAGAGAAATGCAAATAAAAACCACAATGAGATACCACCTCACCCCAGTCAGAATGGCTATCATCAATAAATCAACAAACAACAAGTGCTGGCCAGGATGTAGAGAAAAGGGAACACTTACACTGTTAGTGGGATTGCAGATTGATGCAGCCACTATGGAAATCAGTTTGGAGGTGTCTCAAAAAACTGAAAATGGAACTACCTTATGACCCAGCAATTCCACTCTTAGGTATCTATCCAGAAAAATCCAAAACATTAATTCGAAAAAAATTATGCACTCCTATGTTTATTCCAGTGCTATTCACAATAGCTGAGAAATGAAAACAACCAAATGCCCTTTGGTAGACAACTGGATTAAGAAACTGTGGTACATTTACACAATGGAGTATTACTCAACCATAAAGAGGAGTGAGGTGACGTCATAGGAATGGCAGCAGCATGGTGGACTTTTTGAGTTCTCCTCCATATCTTATCACAAATGGGACATCTATACCCCATCAAAGGACTCTCTGCTCATCACACAGAACAGCTAAGAGACTCGCGCAAGGATTACTTGAAGGTGAGCAAATTGGGCTAGCAGGGAAAGAGAGAAAGGAGAGGGGGCGAGACACAGCCGCATCCGTGGCTGTGGAGACGCAGCCCACACCTGTGGCTGTGGAAATCCGGCCAGCATCCGAGGCTGCAGAGATGCAGGGGATCCCAGGACAGAACAGAGAACACAAAAGCCAGGAGGTGGGCTCTTTCCCTGCATCCCACAGCTGATCTCTCCAGCCAAGGGGGCAGCATATCCAGCATTTGAGGCAGTAACCTCAGCTGAGACCTCCAGCTGAGCCCTAGGTCAGACAAAGGACACAAATTCCATACCTGGTCCCTCCCCCCACTCTCCCAATCCTACCCCCGCCCATTCAGAAACTCAAGATGGCCCCTGAACTGAGTAGTAGTGTCAGATTACAGAGGAGCCATAATGCTCAGGCTCTGGGAAGACCGGTGTGCAGCTCTGACCCAGGGAAGAGGCTGGGAGGAGTGTGATTTTTGCTGGGCTAGGAGAGAAGAGACTCCTCCACCCCCAGCCACCGCCTTTTCTGGCCTGTGGGAAGAGTGTGACATCGCTGGGCTGGAAGAGAGAAGACCCCTCCATCCCAAGCCCCCACCCTTTCTGGCCTGCCTAGGGCAGGGCAATTACAACTGCAGAGGCACTCCCAGGGATCAGCAACAGGCGGCAGAGGCAGCTTTAGGCTTTCAGCAGCTCAGAAATCTCCCACCTGCCACATATACACGTGCGCGCGTGCGCACACACGGAACACGTGCCCTAAGACTCAGGAGAACTGCGCACAGGGCTGGTGGTGCTATTCTCAGAGCAAATATGTGCAGGCAAGAGCAGAAACTTCACTGACTTTGTAGAAACTACCATCCAGACCCCTCAGCCCCACTCATCTAAATCTGCAGTCCCAAGGTCACTCTGGGCACCAGGAGACCGGCTCTGCCTGCACATTACACAGAGGACTCTTTGGTACAGCAGAGGACAACCTGGAAATTACTTGGTGGGCTTAAAACAAGACTGGCACTGCTTTTTTTGTTTTGCTTTGTTTTTATATCTTTGATATCTTTGCCTGTGTTGACTGGGTTATCGGTTGTTTTTACATGTGAATGTATTTGATTTTTTCTTTGTTGTTGTTGTTGTTGTTGTGCTTGGTGATTTTCTTTGTTCTGAAATTGCCCTACACCAGGGCCCAGATTAACAGGCACAAGATTCAACACACCCAAAGGCCAACTCCAGACCAAAGCAGAGTACTACCGGGTTTGACCTACAAGTGACACACCTAGAGGGAATTCTCTACAGACATAAGAACCTATAGAGGCCGAACCTCATTTAAGTGGTCGACTCTCATGCAGCAGAACACTGCTGTGGGCAGAGCCAAGTCTCACAACTAGTCAGCCCAGGAGCAACCCCACCTACTCAAAAGTGAAAAGAAATTAAAGATCAATTTTAACAGGACAATATATACAACACAAGAGTCACTTTTGGAGCACACGCAGAGGAGCAGAAGGAAGTGGTGCAAGTCAAATATAAAGGACACATACTACGTAAGATAATACAGCAAGAACTAAGAACACTAGGGGATCTACATAATACATCGAAGCAAACACAGAGAGTCAGCCAGAATGGGGAAACAAAGAAACATGTCCCAAATAAAAGAACAGAAGAAACTTCCAGAATTGGAACCAAATGAAATAGAGGTAACCAACCTATTAGAGACAGTTCAGAACACTGATGATAAGAATGTTTAAAGAGCTTAGAGACGACATAAAGAAGGATAGAGAAATCATAATGAACAACCAGTTAGAACTAAAGAACACAATTACTGAAATAAAGAACTCACTTGAAAGAATTACTGCAGGTTAGATGAAGCAGAGGATCGAATCAGCGACTTAGAAGACAAGTTAGAGAGATCACCCAAACGGAACAACAAAAAGAAAAAAGAATAAAAAACAATGAAGATGGTTTAAGGGACCTCTGTGTTAACATCAAGCGCAACAACATGTGCTTCATAGGAATACCAGAAGATGAAGAGAGGAAGCAAGGGATTGAGAACATATTTCAAGTAATAAAGTCCGAAACTTCCCTAACCTGGTAAAGGAAACCGACATACAAGCCCAGGAAGTGCAGAGAGTTCCAACCAGGATAAACCCAAACAGGTCCACACCAAGACACATTATAGCGAAAATGGCAAAGGTTAAAGACAAAGAGAGAATCCTAAAAGCAGCAAGAGAAAGACAGAGGGTTACATACAAGGAACTCCTACAAGACTATCAAATGACTTCTCTACAGAAACATTGCAGGCCAGGAGAGAGTGGCAGGAGATACTCAAAGTGATGGAAAACAAAGGCCTACAACCTAGATTGCTTTATCCAGCAACGCTATCATTTAAAATTGAAGGAGAGATAAAGAGCTTCCCAGAAAAGAATAAGCTAAAGGAATTTATTACCACCAAGCCAGCATTGCAAGAAATATTAAAAGGGCTTCTGTAAACAGAAGAAAGATCTAACTACAAATCTAGAAGAAATCTAACTACAAATTTAAAAAATGGCAATAACTATGTACCTATCAATAATGATTTTAAATGTAAACGGATTAAATGTTCCAATCAAGAGATATAGGGTGGCTGAGTGGATAAGAAAGCAAGACCTTTGCATATGTTGTATACAAGAGACTCACCTCAGATCAAAAGACACACACAGGCTGAAAGTGAAGGGTTGGAGTAAGATATTTCATGCAAATGGAAATGAGAAAAAAGCTGGAGTTGCAATACTTATATCTGACAAAATAGACTTTAAAATGAAGAACATATTAAAAGACAAAGATGGGCACTATATAATAATAAAGGGATCAATCCGAGAAGAGGACATAACACTAGTAAACTTCTCTGCACCCAAGGGAGGAGCACCTAAATATATAAAACAGATATTGAGTGACATAAAGACACAGATCAACAGTAACACTATCATAGAGGGGACTTCAACACACCTCTGACAACAAGGGACAGGTCTTCCAGACAGAAAATCAATATGGAAACAACAGCCTTAAATGACACATTGGACCACTTGGATTTAATCGATATTTTCCGAGCATTTCACCCCAAAGCTGCAGAATACACGTTCTTCTCAAGCGCACATGGAACATTTTCCAAGATAGACTACATGTTAGGCCACAAAACAAGTCTTGATAAATTTAAGAAAATTGAAATCATACCAATTGTCTTCTCTGACCACAGTGCTATGAAATTAGAAATGAACTACAGGAAAAAACTGGAAGACACACCAATTCATGGAGGCTGAATAACATGTTACTAAATAGTGAATGGGTCAACCATGAAATCAAGGAAGAAATCAACAGATATCTCAAGACAAACGAAACTGAAAACACAACGACCCAAAATCTATGGGATGCAGGGAGAGTAGACCTAACAGGGAAATTCATAGCATTGCAGGAATACCTGGAGAAACAAGAAAAATCACTAATCAACAGTTTATCTTCACACTTAAGGGATCTGGAAAAAGAACAGCAAAATAAGTCCAAAGGGAGCACAAGGAAGGAGATAATAAAGATCAGAGCGGAAATACATGAAATAGAAACCAGAAAAACAATACAATAGATCAATGAATCTAAGAGTTGGTTCTTAGAGAAGATAAACAAAATTGACAAACCTTTAGCCAGACTCATTAAAAAAAAGAGAGAGAGGACCCAAATTAATAAAATCAGAAATGAAAGAGAAGTGACAAAAAACACCACAGAAATACATAAAACTTTAAGAAATTACTATGACCAACTATATGCCAACAAATTTGACAATCTGGAAGAAATGGACAATTTTCTAGAAGCATACAACCTTCCAAGGCTAACTCAAGAAGAAATGGAAAACCTGAGATTGATTACCACCGGGGAAATTGAATCAGTAATCAACAAGCTCCTAACAAACAAAAGCCCTGGACCAGATGGACCAGGTGAATTTTACAAAACAGTCAAAAAATAATTATCACCTATTCTCAAGCTCTTCCAAAAAATCCAGAAGGAGGGAAGGCTCCCAAACGCTTTTTACGAGGCCACTATCACTCTGATCCCAATATCAGAAAAAGACACCACAAAAAGGAAAACTACAGGCCGATATCTCTAATGAACATAGATGCAAAAATCCCCAACAAAATATTAGCAAACAGAATTCAGCAATACATTAAAAAGATCATACACCATGATCAAGTGGGATTCATCCCTGGTATGCAAGTGTGGTTCAACATCCGCAAATCAATTAATGTGATACACCACATTAACAAAATGAAAAATAAAAATCACACGATCATATCAATAGATGCAGAAAAAGCATTTGATAAAATCCAACAGCCATTTATGATAAAAACCCTTAAGAAAGTGGAATAGAGGGATCACATCTCAACATAATAAAGGCTATATATGATAAACCCACAGCTAACATCATACTCAATGGGGAAAAGCTAAAACCATTCCCCTTAAGACCAGGAACAAGGCAAAGATGCCCACTTTCTCCACTTCTATTCAACATAGTGCTGGAAGTTCTAGCCACAGCAATCAGACAAGAAAAAGAAATAAAAGGCATCCAAATTAGTAAGGAGGAAGTAAAATTGTCATTATATGCAGATTACACGATACTATATAGAGAAAACCCTAAAGACTCCACCAAGAAACTATTAGAGCTGATAGATGAATTTAGTAAAGTTGCAGGATACAAAATTAATATTCAAAACTCAGTTGCACTTGTATATACCAATAATAAAACATCAGAAGGAGAAATTTAAAAAACCATCCCATTTACAATTGCTTCAAAGACTATAAAATATTTAGGAATAAATTTAACCAAAGAAGTAAAAGATCTGTACTCAGAAAATTATAAGACACTAAAGAAAGAAATGAAAGAAGATATAAATAGATGGAAACACATATCATGTTCATGGATAGGAAGAATTAATATAGTTAAAATGTCCATACTGCCTAAGGCAATATACATATTCAATGCAATTCCTATCAAACTGCCAACGACATTTTTCACAGAAATAGAACATATAATCCTAAAATTTGTATGGAACCATAAAAGACCCCGAATAACCTCAGCAATCTTGAGAAATAAGAACAAAGTGGGAGGTATAATGATACCTGACCTCAAATTATACTACAAGGCTACTGTAATCAAAACAACATGGTACTGGTATAAAAACAGACACATAGATCAATGGAACAAAATAGAGAGTCCAGAAATAAATCTATGCTTATATGGCCATTTAATGTACAACAATGGAAGCAAGAATTTATGGTGGGGTAAAGACTATTCAACAAATGGTGCTGGGAAACCTGGACAGACACCTGCAAAAAAATGAAGCTGGACCACCTCCTTACACCATATACAAAAATAAATTCAAAATGGCTTAAAGACTTAAATGTAAGATCTGAAACCATAAAATACCTGGAAGAAAATATAGGAAGAAACTTCCAAGACATTACCCGGAGTAAGATTTTTACTGATATATCCCCTTGTGCGAGGGAAGTAAGAGAAAAAATAAACATGTGGGATTATATCAAACTAAAAAGTTTTTTCACAGCAAAGGAAACCATCAATAAAACAAAAAGGGATCCTACTGAATAGGAAAACATATTTGCCAATGATATATCTGATAAGGGGTTAATATCACAAATTTATAAAAAACGCACTCAACTCAATTACAAAAAAACAAACAATCCAATTAAAAAATGGGCAGAGAACATGAAGAGACATTTTTCTTAAAAGGACATACAGATGGCAAACAGACATATGAAAAAATGCTCAACCTCACTAACCATCAGAGAAATGCAAATAAAAACCACAATGAGATATCACCTCACCCCAGTCTAAATGGGTATCATCAATAAATCAACAAACAACAAGTGCTGACGCGGATGTGGAGAAAAGGGAACCTTTGTACACTGTTGGTGGGATTGCAGATTGATGCAGCCACTATGGAAAACAGTATGGAGGTATCTCAAAAATCTGAAAATGGAACTACCTTATGATCCAGCAATTCCACTCCTAGGTATCTATCCGGAGAAATCCAGAACTCTAATTCAAAAAAATTTATGCACTCCTATGTTTATTGCAGCACTATACACAATAGCCAAGACATGGAAACAACCAAAATGCCCATCGGTAGACGACTGGATTAAGAAACTGTGGTACATTTATACAATGGAGTATTACGCAGCCATAAAGAAGAAAGAAATCTTACCATTTGCAACAACATGGATGGACCTAGAGAACATTATGTTAAGCGTAATAAGTCAGACAGAGAAAGATAAGTACCATATGATCTCACTTATTTGCGGATTCTAAAGAGAAGAATAAGTAAATGAACTAATCAGAAACAGTTTTGGAGACAAAGAGGAAAAACTGAGGGTTGCTAGATGGGCGGGAGGGGTGGGGGGGTGGGGGGGAGGGTGAGGGGATTGGAGGGCAGTTGGTGACCTCAGGATGGCCACGGGTTTGAAAATTAATCTGGGGAACGTAATTTCGTGGTTACCAGAGGGTAAGGGGGTTGAGGGGTGGGGGATGAGGGTGAGGGGGATCAAATGTATGGTGATGGAAGGGGAGCTGACTCTGGGTGGTGAACACACAGTGTGATTTATGGATGATGTGATACAGAATTGCACACCAGAAATCTATGTAATTTTACTAACAATTGTCACCCCAATAAATTTTAAAAAATAATAAAATAAAAAAAAAAAAGAAACTGTGGTACATTTATACAATGGAGTATTACGCAGCCATAAAGAAGAAAGAAATCTTATCATTTGCAACAACATGGATGGACCTAGAGAACATTACGTTAAGTGAAATAAGTCAGATAGAGAAAGACAAATACCATATGATCTCATATGTGGAATCTAAAGAAAAGAATAAGTAAATGAACAAATCAGAAACATTTTCGGAGACATAGAGGAAAAACTGAGGGTTGTTAGATGGGAGGGACGGGTGGGGATAAGGGGGAAGGTGAGGGGATTAGAAAGCAGTCAGTAACCACAAGATGGCCACGGGGTTTTGAAAATTAATTTGGGGAATGTAATCAATAATGTTGTAAAGATTTTGTAGGGTAACTGATGGACAGTTGTCTCAGTAGGGAGACCACCTCAGGGATGATGTAGATGCCTGATCACTGCACTGTACACCTGAAGCTGAAGCTGAAGAATAATGAATGTCAACTACAAGTTTATATGTGTGTGTGTGTGTGTGTTTACTTACAAGAAGTGGAGTACAGCATTAGGAAAGAGACAGTGGAAATGTAATGGCTCTGTGCGATGTCAGAGGGATAGTGGATGGGGGTAGTGGGGTTGACACAGTGTGAGGGATATAAATGATAAATGTCTAAGTATTACTTTGTTTTGTGCACCTGAAACTAATAAACAAAGAAGAAGAAAAAGAAGAATGAAATCTTACCGTTTGCAACGATATGGATGGATCTAGAGAACATTAAGCTAGGTGAAATAAGTCAGACAGAGAAAGACAAATACCATATGATCTCACTTATATGTGGAATCTAAAGGATAGAATAAATGAAGAAACTAATCAGAAACAATCTCAGAGATATAGAGAAAAAACTTAGGGTTGCTAGAGGGGTGGGGATGAGGGAGAAGGTGAGGGGATTAGAAAGCACAATTGGCAGATCTGGACATATCTCCCCTACCCCCATGGATGGGGGCTGCCACCTTTGCTTCTTTAAACTTTGCACAGACCTTTAGAACACAGTTCCAAAGACCAGCTGTTCCCAGAAGCTTGCCCTCAGAAGGTTTCTATCCTTGAACCACGCCCTCCCCCCACTCCTTCTGTGGAACAGCCCACTGTATGGAATGGACGGTAAGATGGTGTCCCTCACGGACTACCTGGGTGCAGCCATGTTCCTTGCCCGACAACCTCACTCCTGGACAAAGTCTGGGCAGATCCATAACTGCACCTGGTTCAGAGATTTCTTGGTGTCTCTATGGAGGTGTTGAGTTTTCTCCTTACTGGAGGTGGCAGGATCTTCCATTCATTCTGACTGCAGCCCACATACAGCCACCCCTCGAGCTTTGAAAGGTGGGTTGAGACCCAGGGTGAACATGCCAACTAATGGGGAATCACACCAGAGTTTCCCTGTGCTGGTTCCAGGACAGCCTTACGATCATTTAAGAAATTTGTGTCATTCGAGGATGTGGCTGTGGATTTTACCCAACAGGAGTGGCATAGACTAGACATTGTTCAGAGGACCATTCACTAGGATGTGATGCTGGAGAACTACAGCAACTTGGCATGTGTGGCTCATGAAGATGCACCTTTCTCTCCCATCAGAGGCCCTAAAGCTCAGATAACTTGGCCCACGTCTTGTGCTGTTTCCCATTAACGGGCCTCTGCATGGCGAAACCAGAGATGATCTTTAAGTTAGAGCGAGGAGAAGAGCTGTGGGTATTAGAGGAGGAATCCTCAGGCCATGGTTACACAGGATCTCCTCTCACTGCTCTGTGGCAACAATTCTGTTGGGTGTAGTGCCGTCAGGCATGATAATGACCTTCTTCAGCATCAGAAGATTCAAACTTCAGATCAAACTATTAAATATAATGGATATGGGAAAGTCCTCTACAAGAAGATGGGCTTTGTTGAACATAAAAGAGCACACACAGGAGACAAAAACTTTGAATGTCATGAATGTGGGAAAACTTACTGCAGGAAGTCAAACCTTATTGAACATCTGAGGATATACACAGGAGAGAGACCCTATGAAAGTGGCGAATGTGCAAAAACCTTTAGTGCAAGATCATACCTCATTGCTCATCATAAAACTCAACAGGGAAGAAGCCTTTTGAATGTAATAAATGTGGGAAATCTTTTGACAGGAAGTCACAGCTCATTCTCCATCAGAGAATACACACAGTAGAGAGACCCTATGAATGTACTGAATGTAGGAAAATATTTTCTGAGAAGGCAATCCTCACAATTCATCAGAGAACTCACACAGGGGAGAAACCCTGTGTTGTAAATGTGGGAGAAAATTTCACGTTAAGATATCCCTTAAGGAAAACCTTTTCTGAGAAAGCAATCTTCACAATTCACCAGAGAACTCACACTGGGGAGAAACCCTATGAATGTGGTGACTGTGGGAAAAACCCCTGTGCAAAGAAATCCCTAAATCAACACCAGAGAACTCACACAGGTGAGAAACACTATAAATGTGAAGACTGTGGGAAATTCTTCAGAATGAATACGACTCTCAATAATCACCAGAGAACTCACACAGGTAAAAAACCCTATCAATGTAATGAATGTCGGAAATCTTTCAGGGTGTACTCATCTCTCGGGATACATCAGTGAATTCACACAGGAGAGAAACCTTATGAATGTAGCAAATGTGGTAATGCCTTCTATGTTAAAGCACGCCTCATTGAACATCAGAGAATGCATTCAGGAGAGAAACCCTATGGATGCAGTGAATGTGGAAAAATCTTTAGTATGAAGAAATCCCTTTGTCAACACCAGAAAAGTCACACAGGAGAGAAACCTTACGAATGTAGCGAATGTGGAAATGCCTTTTATTTGAAAGTATGCCTCATTGAACATCAGCGAATTCACACAGGAGAGAGACTTTTTGAATGTCAAGAATGTGGGAAAGCCTTCTGCTGGAAAGCACACCTCACCGAACATCAGAGAACTCAAGTAGGCCGGCCCTTGACTTGTGCTATGGAGAAAGCTTCTCAGTGAAGACTCTTCTCACCATTTGATCAAGCCCTTTGGACCATCTGATCACCAGGGCACAGAGAATGCACCTGTAACAATTTGGCTCCTTACTACATTGGTGTGAAAATATGTCCTGATCCCTTAGGGGATAGCTCATTGTTGTTTTCCCTTCATTTGGATTTCCCTAATTAGTGAAGAGGTTGAACATCTTCCTTTCTGTTGATTGTCCATTTGGTTTTTTTCCTTCTGTGCATTGGCTGTTCATATCCTTTTGCTCATTGTTTTCTAATGGGCTATTTATCTTTTATCTCTTGGTTTAAATGTTGTTTTTCATATGAGACTATAAAAAAATCCCCTTTCAGTCAAAAAAAGAAAGAAAGAAAGCACAATCGATAACCACAAGATTTCCATGGGGATACAAAAGACAGTTTAAGGAATATAATCAATAATGTTGTAAAGATTCTGTAGGGTATCTAATGGACACTTGTCTCATTAGGGAGACCTTCATGGACAGTGTAGGTGCCTGACCACTGCAGTGTATACCTGAAGCTGAATAATAATGAATGTCAACTATAATTTAATATATATGTGTATATATATATATATATATATATATATATATATATATATAGTCACAGGATGTGGATAACAGCATAAGGAATAGAGTCAGTGGAACTGTAACAGCTATATACGATGTCAGAGTGGTAGTAGATTGGGAGAGGGGGCTTATCACTTTGTGAGGGGTATAAATGTCTAACTATTACATTGTTTTGTACACCTGAAACTAATAATAATAAAAAAGAAGTGATCACCATGATAAATCCAGCAACCATCTGACACCATATCACGCTATCACAATATTATCAACTTATTTATTTTATACCTGGAAATTTGAACCTTTTATTCCCCTTCACTTTTTCTCCCCCTTTTTAATTTTTCAATTAGTTGACATTCAATAATATTTCATATTAATTTCAAGTGTACAACATAGTGGTTAGACATTGATATAATTTAAGAAGTGATCCCCCTGACTAGTCTAGTACCCACCTGGTACTATACATAGTTATTACCATATTATTGGCTATATTCTCTATGCTTTACTTTACATCCCCATGACTACTGTGTAACAACGAATTTGTACTCTAAGATCACATTCTTTAGAACACCTTTTCTCAACTGGGGTTCCCTGAGAGATTTAAGCTGCAATGACCTCGGGCATCCATGGTCTGTAATGAATTAATGTCCCTAATGTGCATATAGAATGACACAAGAAACTAATCCCTGAACACATTTTCTTTAAGGTTTAATTCTCTTATGAAACCCAAATGAGAAAGGCTGCTTCAGAATTCCCTTTAGTGTGTGGATCTTTTGATGATAAAAATCTCTTGGGCTTCTGTTTAAAAGGTCTATATTTTGTTCTGCTTTGTTTTTCTTGAAAGGCAATTTTGCTGGGTAAAGAATTCTAAGCTGTGTGCATTTTTCTCTAAGCACGCTGAAAGTATATCTTCTGGATAGAAGGGTTGCATTCATATTTGGGAAAGACTGACATAGGTATGGAGCTGAGGTATAATAACAAAAGAAGAGGTTTGAATCAGAAAGACATATTCAAACACCTCTTTGAACTTTGATTTTTCCACCTACAAAATGGGTATATATTTGTTGCATGGTTGTTAAATTTAGAAATGATGTATATATTGCATCTGAAATATAATACATTCTCATCATTATTGCTTCTGTTTTGCTCTCTTAGTCTATAGTTTAGCCATAGAATTCATGAGTTTGAGTCTAGAGCGCCCTAGAATGAAGTTTTATGTAGAAACTGTGTAGGTACATGATAGAATTCTCCTTCAATAAACCAGCCATTCAGATTAGTGGGAGAGAAGATAATCTGACTCTTTTGTCCTCATTCCAAACTGGAAGGTTTCTTCCTCCCTTTGGACACCAGATTATTTTCTAAATTTCTCTAACCTCCTAGGTACTATTACTAGCAAGGTGATAATATTTTTGTTATAGTGCATTGGTTTGAATTTAGGCTAAGTGCTATATCTTGATTATAAGAATGTGATTAGTTTCCAATGGTGTCATTTGAGAAAATTGGTTGAGTTATCCATGCATATATGGCTTATCTCACTCATATCTGTCTTCTATCAGTAAGAGCTTCAACTATACCCAGACAGCTGAGGAGTAATAAGACACAGAGTGCTCAATGCCAGGCTTTGCTGTCACACACATCAGAACCAAAGAACCAAATTGCTTTTCCTTCTTTCAGTGGATGTGATGCACCAGGTAATGCAGGAGATATGCAGGCTGTAGGGAAATGCCTGAAGACATTGCTCACTCTTCCCTGCATTGCCCCCTCCTACACACACACACACACACACACACACCGGGGGTTTGTCAGTCAGTCTATACAACACTCTGGCATGGAGAGAGCAGTAATTCTTACTCTGTCACAGGCCAGAGACCCTGCACTTCTTCCCAATTGAGAATGGAGAAACACAAATAAAATTTGTTTTTATTTTATTCATATCTGCCTAAAGGCATATTTGATTAGAGAACAAGAACCTGCTAAGGATTAAGCATTTAGCTAGGTAAATCAATCATTGCAGATTTGAAGACTTTTTAAAGCCTAAAACTAGACATCATATGGATATACTATAACATACATATAACAATTTCTCTATTGATTTTTTTAGGTTTTTTCACATTTTTGCTATTGTAGACAACACTGTGTCTGAAATTCTAGGTGTAAATCTTCCTCCTGAAACACTGCTTGTAGATGAACTCCAACAATCCATGAAATATGCTATAAGACAATTTAAAGCATGGGTCCATCTATAGTTTGAATGTCTGAACCACTCTTGCTTTTCTCAAACAGGATGATCTAGGGAAAAAAGAAAGGCTGACAGTAACAAAGGATAACCTCTTTAATACAGGATGAAAAAGACACTGCAATTTGCATTCTGTGGATGAAGGTAGATCTGAAAGTTTATGAGACAAAAAGGCAGGGGCAGGGGTGACTCACCTCATTGTCTTCTGGATGAAGCCAGGCACCAGGAAGATAAAGTGTTTCCTGTGGTCCAATGCACCAATATCGCCCAAGGTTATGTCCATTGATGAACACAAATCCATAATTCCAGTTCTGGAAGAAATGGAGGCTTGAGACGTGGGAACAGATTCACACTGGCAAGGTAAAATCAGAGGCACTTGGGGAGTGAGAGCATGACTAAGATGCGTTATGGTACTGAAAATGAAAGTGAGTTTACAATGGGATATGTTCTAGAAGTTTTACCTGGCTGTACCTGGTGTAGGCATGACAGAGCAGGTCTTCTGCTTCCAGAAATAAGTACTAGGCAATAGAGATGAACACTACTGCTGACAACAGCTATAAAAGCTAGACAATTTTTTTAAAAAATTTGCTTGCAATGCAATGAAGAATTATAGGAAAAGAAACTGAGAACACATTGAGGCAATTATTCCACTAGAGGAATCTGCTTACTCAGGAAGAGGTAGCTGAGAAGCTGAGCAGAACTTCTCATAGCTTCACAAGTTTAGGGGAACAAAAATTCGATACCAAGGAACTTTATTATATAATCTACACTCTGGGTTGGGAACCTGAGGGTATACACCCTAGGAGAAGAGTGAACTAGAAATAGTCTAGTCATTGGATGGAAGACTTGATTCAAACCATTTCATTCATTGTAAATTATAGCAAGGTCTAGTTTCCCTAGTCACCTCCAGAGTTGAATATAAATCCCCTGAAATCATGTTAGGCCTTGAATTATTTCTAGAATTTTTCACTTTTTGTTTTGTTTGTTTAGTGATAAAAGTTTATTTTTTTATTTTTTATTTTTTTAATTAAAGGTTATTGGGGTGACAATAGTTAGTAAAGTTACATAGATTTCAGGTGTACAATTCTGTATTACATCATCTATATATCACATTGTGTGTTCACCACCCAGAGTCAGTTCTCCTTCCATCACCATATATTTGATCCCCTTTACCCTCATCTTCCACCCCCTTCCCCCCTTCCCCTCTGGTAACCACTAAACTATTGTCTGTGTCTATGAGTTTTTGTTTCTCATTTGTTATCTTGTTCTTTTGTTGTTTTTGGTTTATATACCACATATCAGTGAAATCATATGGTTCTCTGCTTTTTCTGTCTGATTTATTTCGCTTAGCATTATAATCTCAAGATCCATCCATGTTGTCACAAATGGTCCTATTTCAACTTTTCTCACCAGCGAATAGTATTCCACTGTGTATATATACCACAACTTCTTTATCCATTCGTCTATTGAAGGACATTTTGTTTGTTTCCATGTCTTGGCCACTGTAAATAAAGCTGCAATGAACATTGGAACACACGTGTATTTATGTATAAAAGTTTTCAGACTTTTTGGGTAGATACCCAGGAGAGGGATTGCTGGGTCATATGGTAATTTTACTCGTAATTTTTTGAGGAACCTCCACACTGCTTTCCATAGTGGCTGCACCAATCTGCATTCCCACTAACAGTGTATGAGGGTTCTTTTTTCTCCACAGCCTCTCCAACACTTGTTACTATTAGTCTTGTTGATGACAGCCATTCTAACTGGGGTGAATTGATATTGTGGTTTTTATTTGTATTTCTCTGATGATTAGTGACGTTGAGCATTTTTTCATATGTCTATTTGCCATTTGTATGTCCTCTTTGGAGAAATGTCTCCTCAGGTCCTCTGCTCATTTTTCAATTGGGTTGTTTGTTTTTTTGTTGTTGAGTTGCATGAGATCCTTGTATATTTCGGATATTAGCCCTTTATCGGAGGCACTGTTTGCAAAAATCTTCTGCCATTCAGTTGGTTGCCTCTTTATTCTGTCAATGGTTTCTTTCCCTGTGCAGAAGCTTTTAAGTTTCATATAGTCCCATTCGTTTATTTTAGCTTTTACTTCCCTTGCCTTTGGAGTCAAATTCATAAAATGCTCTTTGAACCCAAGGTCCATAAGTTTAGTACCTATGTTTTCTTCTATGCAGTTTATTGTGTCAGGTCTTATGCTTAAGTCTTTGATCCATTTTGAATTAATTTTGGTACATGGTGACAGATAGCAGTCCAGTTTCATTCTTTTGCACGTGGCTATCCAATTCTGCCAGCACCATTTATTGAAGAGGCTGTCTTTTCTCCATTGCATATTTTTTGCTTCTTTGTCAAAAGTTATCTGTCCATATTTATGTGGCTTTATTTCTGAGTTCTCAATTCTATTCCATTGGTCTACAGGTCTGTTTTTCTGCCAATACCATGCTGTTTTGATTATTGTAGCCCTGTAGTACAAGCTAAAGTCAGGGAGTGTGATACTTCCAGCATTGTTCTTTTTTCTTAAGATTGCTTTGGCTATTCGGGGTCTTTTGCGGTTCCAAACAAATCTGATGATTTTTTGTTCTATTTCTTTAAAAAATGTTATTGGGATTTTGATGGCGATTGCATTAAATCTGTATATTGCTTTGGGTAATATAGCCATTTTAACTATGTTGATTCTTCCAATCCATGAGCGCGGAATGCTTTTCCATTTCTTTTTGTCTTCTTCAATTTCTTTTAAAAATGTCTTACAGTTTTCAGCGTATAGGTCTATCACATGTTGGTTAAGTTTATTCCTAGGTATTTTATTCTTTTTGCTGCTATTGCAAAACGAATTGTTTTTTGTATTTCTTTTTCTGAGATTTCATTGTTAGTATATAGGAATGCAATGGACTTTTGTACGTTGATTTTATAGCTGGCAAATATACTGTATTCATTGATTGTTTCTAATAGCTTTTTGGTGGAGTCTTTAGGGTTTTCTATATATAACATCATCTGATCTGCAAGAGTGACAATTTAACGTCTTCATTCCCAATTTGGATGCCTTTTATTTCTTTTTGCTCTGATTGCTCTGGCGAGGACTTGCTTTTTTCTTATTGCTCTGGCGAGGACTTCCAACACTGTGTTGAAAAGAAGAGGTGATAGGGGACAGCCCTGTTGTGTTCTTGAATGTACAGCAAAGGGCTTCAGTTTTTCACCGTAAATTATGAGATTAGCTGAGGGTTTGTCCTATATGGCCTTTATTATGTTACGGTATTTTCCTTCTATACCTATTTTATTAAGTGTTTTATTAAGTGTTTTAATCATAAATGGATGTTGTATCTTGTCAAATGTTTTTTCTGCATCAATTGATATAATCATATGATTTTTGTCCATTATTTTTATGCTGTGATGTATCACATTGATGGATTTGTGTATGTTGAACCATCCTTGTGTCCCTAGGATGAACCCCACTTGGTCGTGATGAATAATCTTTTTAATGCATTGTTGCATTCGATTTGCTAGAATTTTGTTTAGGATTTTTGCATCTGTATTAATCAGAGATATTGGTCAGCAGTTTTCTTTTTTTGTGTTGTCCTTACCAGGTTTTGGTATCAGGGTAATGTTGGCCTCATAAAATGAGTTAGGGAGTACTGTCTCTTCTTCAATTTTTTGGAAGAGTTTGAGCAGGTTTGGTATTAGATCCTCTTTGAAGGTTTCGTAGAATTCACTAGTGAAGCCATCTGGTCCAGGAATTTTGCTTTTGGGAATGTTTTGTATGACTGATTCAATTTCGTTACTGGTGATTGGTCTATTTAAATTTTCCAGTTCTTCATGTTTCAGCCTTGGAAGGCTATATGTTTCTAAGAACTTGTCCATTTCTTCTAGGTTATTGAATTTGGTGGCATATAGTCCTTCATAGTATTCTTGGATGATCCTTTCTATTTCTGTGGCATCCGTGATAACTTCCCTCTTTCATATCTGATTTCGTTTATTAGTGTCTTCTCTCTTTTTGTCTTAGTGAGTCTAGCCAAGGTTTCGTCAATTTTGTTAATCTTTTCAAAGATCCAGCTCTTTGTCACATTAATTTTTTTATTGTCTTTTTGTTCTCTATTTCATTTAGTTCTGCTCTGATTTTTATTATTTCCTTTTTGTTACTGACCTTGGGTTTCATTTGTTCTTCTTTTTCTAGTTCTTTAAGGTGTAATCTGAGGTTATTTATTTGGGATATTTTTCGTTTCTTCAGATAGGCCTGTAGTGATATAAATTTCCCTCTTAAAACTGCTTTCACTGCATCCCAAAAATTTTGGTAGGATGTATTTTCATTGTCATTTGTTTCTATGAATATTTTGATCTCTCCTCTAATTTCTTCTTTGACCTGGTTGTTCTTTAAAATTATGTTGTTTAATCTCCCTGTATTTGTGTTTTTTCCTGCTTTCTTTTTGCAGTTGATTATCAATTTAAAAGCCTTGTGATCAGAGAATATGCTTGGTATGATTTCGATCTTCTTAAATTTTCTGAGGTTAGTTTTATGTCCCAATATATGGTCTATCCTTGAGAATGTTCCATGTATACTAGAAAAAAATGTATAGTTTGATATTTTAAGATAAAGTGCTATATAAATGTCAATTATGTCCATTTCATCTAATGTGTCATTTAGGGCTGCTGTTTCATTATTTATTTTCTGTTTGGATGATCTATCCATAGTTGTCAATGATGTATTTAGGTCCATTAGTATAATTGTGTTTCAGTCAATTTCTCCCTTTAGTTCTGTTAGTAGTTGCTTAGTATATTTCGGTGCTCTCTGATTGGGGACATAAATATTGATGACTGTTATGTCTTCTTGTTGTTTAGTCCCCTTTACCATTATGAAATGTCCATCTTTGTCTCTTGTTATCTTTTTCACCCTGACATCTGTTTCATCTGATATCAGTATGACTACACCTGATTTTCTCTGGATTACCATTTGCTTGGAGTGTCAGTTTCCCCCCTTTCACTTTGAGTCTATGCTTGTCCTTTTAGCTAAGATGTCTCTTAAAGACAGCATATGGTTGGGTTTAGTTTTTTGATCAAATCTGCTACTCTGTGCCTTTTTATTGGTGAGTCAGTCCATTTACATTTAGGGTAATTATTGATATGTGAGGATTTCCCATCATTCTATCTTTCGTTTTCTGGTAAGACTCTGTCTCCATTGTTTCTTTGCCTTTTTTTTGTTGTTGTTGTTGTCTATTATTTCTGTATGGTGGTATTCTATGATGTTTCCCTCTGTTTCTTCTTTTATTACAGTATATATTTCAGTTCTGGATTTTTTTTTTTTTGAGTGGTTACCATTAAGTTTACGTAAAAGAAAGTTTGATATTTAGAGTATTCCATTTTCTTCAGCATGCTGACTTTCTCCATTCCCATGTTCCGGTTCAGGCCTTCACTCTCTCACTTTTTATGTTTTGGTTGCCACAAATTGTCCCTGATGATGGTGGTTGAATACCCTACTTTATTATTTCTTGTAGTGCATGTCATGTATTAGAAAATTCCCTCAGCTTCTGTACGTCTGGAAATGTCTTTTTTCCTCCTTCATATCTAAAGGATATCTTTGCTGGATATATTGTTCTTCGCTCATAACTTCTCTCTTTCAATAGTTTGAATATTTGGTTCCACTCCCTCCTGGCTTGTAGAGTTTCTGCTGAGAAATCTGATGATAATCTAATGGGCTTTCCTTTGTTGTTACCGTCTTCTTTTCCCTGGCTGCCTTGAGGATTCTTTCCTTGTCATTGATTTTTGACAGCTTCAATACAACGTGTGTTGGAGAAGGCTTGTTGGGGTTGAGGTAATTAGATTTTCTATTTGCTTTTTGGATTCGAGGATCCAGTTCTTTCCACTAGTTTGGGAAGTTCTCATCGACTATTTGTTTGAATATACTCTGTTCCTTTCTCTCTTTCTTCTCCTGGTATGCCCATTATTCTTACATAGCTCTTTCTGAAGGAGTCAGAAAGTTCTTGTAAAGTTCTTTCATTTCTTTTAAGTCTCAAGTCTCTTCTTCCATCCGTGTCATTTCCAGGTTTCTATCTTCGATGTCACTGATTCTTTCCTCCATCTGATCAACTCTACTACCTATGCTGGCTATTTCATTCTTCATTTCTTCTATTGAGTTCTTAATCTCCAGAAATTCTATTTGGTTCTATTTTAAAATTTCAATCCCTTTGGTAAAATGTTCATGTTGTTCTTTGATTGTGTTTCTGAGTTCATTAAACTGCTTTTTGTGTTTTCTTGCATCTCATTGAGGTTTTTCAGAACTTCAATCTTGAATTCTGTGTCATTTAAATCACGTATTTCCATATTTTTAAGTTCCTTTTTGGAGACTTTTCACTTTCTTTCTGAGCTGTCTTGCTGCCTGGGTTATTCATGGCAATTAATGATTTATTATTTCTCTTTCTAGACATCTACAGGAGTGGATTCTGCAACAGGTTGATAGGAAGAGGTCTTTCTTTTGTTTTCCAATACGTGTTGGTAGAATGTTTTATTTTCTCTCCAACTGCAGCCTTTTTTGTCTCTCACACAGTAGTTTTATGTTTTCTCTACACTATTCCAGCTTCTCACACAATGAGTGGATTCCCTGGAAGGTGGGTTTCTCCTCTATTAACAGTTCACCTGGGTCATAGTGCACCGCGTCCCTGTGGGGATGCAGAGAGCTTTGAAGTTCCAAAGCTCTTCCTGCACCAGATTCAGAACCCATGTGTTTCAGCAGTTCTGTTTACTTCTGCAGGGATCCGCCCAGACCAGGGCGGCTGAGTTGTGAGAGGTGGCCAAGAGCAATGGTGGCGACCACCACCACAGCCAGTTCTGCCTGCACAGCTCCCTCCTATTTGCCAGAACTAGTTGGGCTACATATCTGTGTCTGCAGAGTACAGTTCTCAGAACTGCAAATATTCTGTTCTTTTGATCTGACACTGCTACTGTTCTGCTTCTAGCACTAGGCAGGTGAAGGCTGAGCGAACTCTGTGAGGGTACGGAGGGGGTGGCTAGTCTCAGTGCCTAAGGCTTCCATTCTCTGCAGCAGTGAGGGCTTAAACCACTGTTTTCAGCCTTCTTCCCTCAGTCTTTGCTCCGAGGTCTCTGCCATGAGCGTTGGGGTCAGCCGTGTTATATACTGTCCCTTCAGCCCTGTGGACCATAAACAGAGCCCTAGCAGTCCGAGTTCTTCCTTCTCCTGCAGCTGTGGTAGTTTCGGGATGCAGCGAGCTCATAGCACTGAGCTAGGTCTGCGTCCTGCGCCCACGCGGCTCTGTCCCCACACTTCTCCCTTCCCTCCTTCCCTGCTCGTACAATTTGCCCACCTTTAGGTGAATTCAGTAGTGACAATCTTCATCTTGCCTGTCTGCTGTGCAAGGAGTCCTTTGTGGAGTTATAGCTGTTTAATTTGTTGTAAATTCCAGGGGAGATTTCCAGAGGCTCACCTCATGCCGCCACTTTGATGACGTCTATCTAGAATTTTTCATAATGTCTGGCATTCAATCAAAAAATAATCAATGGAATACCATATGCAATGGAATACAATTCAGCCATTAGAAAAGATGAAATGCTGCAATTTGCAACAACATGGATAGCTCTTGAGAGTATCATGATGAGTGAAATAAGTCAGACTGAAAAGGACAAGAATCATATGATTTCATTCATATATGGGATATAAAACAGAAAGCAACAAATGAATGAACAAAACAAACAAACAAATAAACTCATTGATACAGCAAACTGTATGGTGGTTACCAGAGGGGAAGGGGGATTGGGGAGGTTGAAGAGGGTAAAAGGGGTCAAATATATGGTAACTGAAGGAGACTAAACTTTGGGTGATGAGCACACAATGCAATATACAGATGATGTATTATAATATTTTACACCTGAAACTTATATAATCTTATTAGCCAATGTTACCCTAATAAGTTTTTAATAAAATTGAAAATAAAAAAGGCGATTGTATGTCTAACTATTACATTGTTTTATACACCTGAAACTAATTTTAAAAAAGGCTATAGTTATAGAATTGAAATTCTAGAGCTAAAAAATATAATAATTAAAATTATGAATTTAGCAGATGTTTTGATGGATTAGATAAAGCTAAATGGAGAAAATAGCTAAATAGAAAACTAGCTGAATAATAATAAAAATGAAATTTTCCAGAATTAAGCTCAGAGGGAAATAAAAAGAGTAACACATGAGACAGGAAGAGACAAAAGTAATATAACAAAAGGTCTCACATATAAATTGGAGTCTCTGATTTTAAAAGACAAATTTAAAAGACAATAATTGCTGGACTGCAGCTGGACCCTAGGTCGGACAAAGAACATAAACTCCATACCTGGGCCCCTCCCTTCACTGTCCCAATGCTGCCCTTGCCCTTCCAGAGACTAAAGGTGGCCCCTGAACTGAAGAGTAGTATCAGATTACAGAGGAGCCGTAGTGCTGAGGATCTGGTAAGACCCAGCATGCAGCTCTGAAACAGGGAAGAGGCTGAAAAGAGTGATATTGCTGGACTGGGAGAGAAGAGACTCCTCCACCCCCAGCCATCAGCTTTACTGGCCTTTGGGAAGAGTGTGACACTTCTGGGCTGGGAGAGAGAAGACCCCTCCATACTCAGCCACCACCTTTTTCTGGCCTGACTAGGGCAGGGCAATTTCAACTTTGGAGAAATTCCCAGGGATCAGCAGTAGGCGACAGACGCAGCTCTGGGCTTTCAGCAGCTCAGAAATCTCCTACCCTACACACAGACACACACACACACACACACAAACGCACACACGGAAGAAGTGCCCTAAGACTCAGGAGAACTGGGCACAGAGCTGGTTGTGTTACTCTCAGTGTGCATATGTGCAGGCGAGAGCAGACACTGCACTGACTTTGTAGAAACTACCATCCGGACCCCTTAGCCCCACTCATCTAAATCTGCAGTCCCAAGGTCACTCTGGGCACCAGGTGACCGGCTCTGCCTGCACAATACGCAGAGGACTCTTTGGTACAGCAGAGGACAACCTGGAGATTACTTGGTGGGCTTAAGCCAAGACTGGCACTGCTTTTTTTGTTTTGTTTTTATATCTTTGATATCTTTGCCTGTGTTGAGTGTGGGTTATCGATTGTTTCTACATGTGAAGGTATTTGTTTTTTTCTTTGTTGTTGTTATTGTGCTTGGTGATTTGCTTTGTTCTGAAATTGCCCTACACCAGGGCCCAACTTAAAAGGCACAAGATTCAACACACCCAGAGGCCAAATCTAGACCAAACGAGAGTACTACCCAGTTTGACCAACAAATGATACACCCAAAGGGAGTTCCCTACAGGCACAAGAGCCCATAGAGGCCAAAACTCACTTAGGCGGTCAACCCTCACACAGCAGAATATCCTGCTGTGGGCAGAGCCAAGTCTCACAACTAGTCAGCCTAGGACTCAATCCCACCAACTCACAAGCTAAAAGCAATTAATGATCAACTTTAACAGGACAATATACACAACACAAGAGTCACCTTTGGAGCACACACAGAGGAGAAGAAGGAAGTGGTGCAAGTCAAATATAAAAAACACATAATACATAAAATAACTCAGCAAAAACTAAGAACACTAAGGGATCTACCACATACATCAGCAAACACAGAGAGTCAGCCAGGATGGGGAAACAAAGAAACATGACCCAAATAAAAGAACAGAAGAAACCTCCTGAATTGGAACCAAATGAAATAGAGGTAACCAACCTATCAGACACAGAGTTCAGAACACTGATGATAAGAATGTTTAAAGAGCTTAGAGACGACATAAAGAAGGATAGAGAAATCATAATGAACAACCAGTTAGAACTAAGAACACAATTACTGAAATAAATAACTCACTTGAAGGAATTACCAGCAGGTTAGATAAAGCAGAGGATCAAATCAGTGACTTAGAAGACAAGTTAGCAGAGGTCCCCCAATTGGAATAACAAAAAGAAAAAAGAATAAAAAATAATGAAGATGGTTTAAGAGACATCTGGGATAACATCAAGCGCAACAACATGAGCATCATAGGAATACCAGAAGGTGAAGAGAGAAAGCAAGGGATTGAGAACATATTTGAAGTAATAATGTCCGAAAACTTCCCCAACCTGGTGAAGGAAACCGACATACAAGCCCAGGAAATGCAGAGAGTTCCAACCAGGATAAACCCAAACAGGTCCTCACCAAGACACATTATAGCGAAAATGGCAAAGGTTAAAGACAAAGAGAGAATCCTAAAAGCAGCAAGAGAAAGACAGAGGGTTACATACAAGAGAACTCCTAAAAGACTATCAAATGACTTCTCTACAGAAACATTGCAGGCCAGGAGGGAGTGGCAGGAGATACTCAAAGTGATGGAAAACAAAGGCCTACAACCTAGATTGCTTTATCCAGCAACGCTATCATTTAAAATTGAAGGAGAGATAAAGAGCTTCCCAGAATAGAATAAGCTAAAGGAATTTATTACCACCAAGCCAGCATTGCAGGAAATATTAAAAGGGCTTCTGTAAACAGAAGAAAGATGAAAACAATCTAACTACAAATTTAAAAAATGGCAATAACTACGTACCTATCAATAATCACTTTAAATGTAAATGGATTAAATGTTCCAATCAAAAGACATAGGGTGGCTGGGAGTATAAGAAAGCAAGACCCTTGTATATGCTGTATACAAGAGATTCAACTCAGATAAAAAGACACACACAGACTGAAAGTGAAAAGTTGGAGTAAGATGTTTAATGCAGAGATTGGTCATCAAAATGGCGGGGTGAGGTGAGCCTCTGCAACCTCCCCTGGAATTTACAACAAATTGAAAAACTATAACTCCACAAAGGACACCCTACACAGCAGACAGGCAAGACCAAGAGGCCCACTACTGAATTCACCTAAAGGTGGGCAAACTGCACGAGCAGGAGAGGAGAGAAGGAAGAAGTGCAGAGACGGAGCCGTGTGGGTGCAGGATGCAGACCTAGCTCAGTGCTCCAAGCTCACTGCATCCCAGAACTACCGCAGCTGCAGGAGCAGGAAGAACTCGGATTGCTAGGGCTCCGTTTATGGCCCACGGGGCTCAGGGGACAGCATATAACACGGCTGAACCCAACGCTCACAGCAGAGACCTTGGAGCAAAGACTGAGGGAAGAAGGCTGAAAACGGTGGTTTAAGACCCCACTGCTGCAGAGAATGGAAGCCTTAGGCACTGAGACTAGCCGCCCCCTCCCTACCCTTCCAGAGCTCGCCCCACCCCTACCTGACTGGAGCTAGAAGAGGAAGAGTAGCAGTGTCATATCAAGAGAACAGAATATTTGCGATTCTGAGAACTGTGGTCTGCAGACACAGATTCAGAGCCCAACTAGTTCCGGCAAAGGGGAGGGGGCTGAGGAAGCAGGACCATTTGAGGTGGTGGTCGCCGCCATTGCTCTGGGCCAATTCTCACCATTCACCCCGCCTCTGTCCCCACCTATCTGGGCAGATCCCTGCAGGAGTAAACAGAACTGCTGAAACACATGGGCTCTGAATCTGGTGCAGGAAGAGCTTTGGAACTTCCAAAGATCTCCACATCCCTACAGGGACACGGTGCCCTATGACCCAGGTGAACTGTTAATAGAGGAGAAGCCACCTTCCAGGGAATCCCCCCATTGTGTGAGAGGCTGGAATAGTGCAGAGAAAACATAAAACTACAGTGTGAGAGAGAAAAAAGGGCTACAGTTGGAGAGAAAATAAAACATTCTACCAACACGTACTGGAAAACAAAAGAAAGACCTCTTCCTATCAACCTGTTTCAGAAACCACTCCTGTAGATGTATAGGAAGAGAAATAATAAATCATTAATTGCCATGAATAACCCAGGCAGCAAGACAGCTCAGAAAGAAAGTGAAAAATCTCCAGAAAAGGAACTTAAAAATATGGAAATATGTGACTTAAATGACACAGAATTCAAGATTGCAGTTCTGAAGAAAACTCAACAAGATGCAAGAAAACACAGAAAGGCAGTTTAATGAACTCAGAAACACAATCAAAGAACAACTTGAACATTTTACCAAAGAGATTGAAATTTTAAAAAAGAACCAAATAGAATTTCTGGAGATTAAGAACTCAATGGAAGAAATGAAGAATGAAATAGCCAGCTTAGATAATAGAGTTGACCAGATGGAGGAAAGAATCAGTGACATCGAAGATAGAAACCTGGAAATGACACGGATGGAAGAAGAAAGAGACTTGAGACTTAAAAGAAATGAAAGAACTCTACAAGAACTTTCTGACTCCATCAGAAAGAGCAATATAAGAATAATGGGCACACCACACGGAGAAGAAAGAGAGAAGGGAACAGAGAGTATATTCAAACAAATGGTCGATGAGAACTTGCCAAATTTGTGGAAAGAACTGGATCTTCAAATCCAAAAAGCAAATAGAACACCTAATTACCTCAACCTCAACAGGCCTTCTCCAAGGCACATTGTATTGAAGCTGTCTAAAATCAACGAGAAAGAAAGAATCCTCAAGGCAGCCAGGGAAAAGAAGACGGTAACCTACAAAGGAAAGCCCATTAGATTATCATCACATTTCTCAGCAGAAACACTACAAGCCAGGAAGGAGTGGAACCTAATATTCAAACTATTGAAAGAGAGAAATTATGAGCCAAGAATAATATACACAGCAAAGACATCCTATAGATATGAAGGACGAATAAAGACCTTTCCAGACATACAGAAGCTGAGGGAATTTTCTAATACATGACCTGCACTACAAGAAATACTAAAGGAGGCTATTCGACCACCATTAAAAGGGACAATTTGTGGCAACAAAACATAAAAAGGTGGAGAGTACAGGCCTGAACCGGAATATGGGATAGGAGAAAGTAGGCATGCTGAAGAAAATGAAATACTTTAAATATCAAACTTTCTTTTACATAAACTTAAGGGTAATCACTCAATAAAAAATCAAGAACTGAAATATATACTGTAATAAAAAAAAGAAACAGAGGGAAATATCATAGAATACCACCACACAGAAATAATAGACAATAACAAAAAGGCAAAGAAACAATGGAGACACTATTCTCTGATCACAAGGCTTTGAAATTGGATATCAATTGCTAAAAGAAAACAGGAAAAACCACAAATACGTGGAGATTAGATAACGTACTCTGAAAGAATGACCAGGTCAAAGATGAAATTAGAGAGATCAAAAGATACATAGAAACAAATGACAATGAAAATACATCCTACCAAAATTTTGGGGATGCAGTGAAAGCAGTTTTAACAGGTAAATTTATATCATTACAGGCCTATCTCAAGAAACAAGAAAAATCCCAAATAAATAACCTCACGTTGCACCTTAAAGAACTAGAAAAAGAAGAACAAATGAAACCCAAGTTCAGCAGAAGAAAGGAAATAATAAAAATCAGAGCAGAACTAAATGAAATAGAGAACAAAAAGACAATAGAAAAAATTAATGTGACAAAGAGCTGGTTCTTTGAAAAGATTAACAAAATTAACGAAACCTTGGCTAGACTCACTAAGATAAAAAGAGAAGATACTAATAAACAAAATCAGAAATGAAAGAGGGGAAGTTATCACGGATGCCACAGAAATACAAAGGATCATCCAAGAATACTATGAAGAACTATATGCCACCAAATTCAATAACCTAGAAGAAATGGACAAGTTCTTAGAAACATATAGCCTTCCTAGGCTGAACCATGAACTGGAAAATCTAAATAGACCGATCACCAGTAACGAAATTGAATCAGTCATCCAAAACCTTCCCTGAAGCAAAAGTCTGGGATCATATGGCTTCACTAGTCAATTCTACCAAACCTTCAAAGAGGATCTAATACCAATCTTCCTCAAACTCTTACAAAAAATTGAAGAAGAGACAGTACTCCCTAACTCATTTTATGAGGCCCACATTACCCGGATACCAAAACCTGGCAGGGACAACACAAAAAAAGGAAACTGCCGAACAATATCTTTGATGAATACTGATGCAAAAATCTGAAACAAAAGTCTTGCAAATCAAATGCAACAATGCATTAAAAAGATTATTCATCACGACAAAGTGGGGTTCATCCCAGGGGCACAAGGATGGTTCAACATACACAAATCCATCTGTGTGATACACCACATAAAATAAAGGACAAGAATCATATGATTATATCAATTGATGCAGAAAAAGCATTTGACAAGATACAATATCCATTTATGATTAAAACACTTAATAAAATAGGTATAGAAGGAAAATACCTTAACATAATAAAGGCCATATATGAGAAACCCTCAGCTAATCTCATAATTTACGGTGAAAAACTGAAGCCCTTTGCTGTACATTCAGGACCACGACAGGGCTGTCCCCTATCACCTCTGCTTTTCAAGATAGTGTTGGAAGTCCTCGCCAGAGCAATCAGGCAACAGAAAGAAATAAAAGGCAACAAAATTGGGAATGAAGACGTTAAATTGTCACTCTTTGCAGGTGACATGATGCTATATATAGAAAACCTTAAAGACTCCACCAAAAAGCTATTAGAAACAATCAATGAATACAGTAAAGTTGCCAGGTACAAAATCAATGTACAAAAGTCTGTTGCATTCCTATATACTAACAATGAAATCTCAGAAAAAGAAATACAAAAAACAATTCGTTTTGCAATAGCAGCAAAAAGAAGAAAATAACCTAGGAATAAACTTAACCAAAGTTGTGAGAGACCTATATGCTGAAAACTATAAGACATTTTTAAAATATATTGAAGAAGACACAAAGAAATGGAAAGACATTTCATGCTCATGGGTTGGAAGAATCAACATAGTTAAAATGGCTATATTACCCAAAGCAATATACAGATTGAATGCAATCGCCATCAAAATCCCAAAGGCATTTTTAAAAGAAATAGAACAAAAAATCATCAGATTTGTTTGGAACCACAAAAGACCCAAAATAGCCAAAGCAATCTTAAGAAAAAAGAACAAAGCTCGAGGTATCACACTCCCTGACTTTAGCTTGTACTACAAGGCAACAATAATCAAAACCGCATGGTATCCGCAGAACAACAGACACATAGACCAAGGGAATAGAATTGAGAACCCAGAAATAAAACCACATAAATAAGGACAGATAATTTTTGACAAAGCAGAAAACATACAATGGAGAAAAGACTGCCTCTTCAATAAACCTTGCTGGCAGAATTGGAAAGCCACGTGCAAAAGAATGAAACTGGACTGCTATCTGTCACCATGTACCAAAATTAATTCAAAATGGATCAAAGACTTACGCATAAGACCTGGAACAATAAACTGCATAGAAGAAAACATAGGTACTAAACTTATGGATTGGGTTCAAAGAGCATTTTATGAATTTGACTCCAAAGGCAAGGGAAGTAAAATCTAAAATCAATTAATGGGACTATATGAAACTTAAAAGCTTTTGCACAGAAAACGAAACCATCGACCAAATAAAGAGACAACCAACTGAATGGGAAACGATTTTTGCAAACAGTGCCTCCGATAAGGGGCTAATATCCAAAATATACAAGGAACTCATGCAACTCAACAACAAAAAAACAAACAACCCAATTGAAAAATGGGCCGAGGACATGAAGAGACATTTTTATAAAAAGGACATACAGATGGCAAACAGACATATGAAAAAATGCTCAACCTCACTAACCATCAGAGAAATGCAAATAAAAACCACAATGAGATACCACTTCACCCCAGTCAAAATGGCTATCATCAATAAATCAACAAACAACAAGTGCTGACAAGGATGTAGAGAAAAGGGAACCCTTGCACTCTTGGTGGGATTGCAGATTGGTGCAGCCACTATGGAAAACAGTATGGAGGTATCTCAAAAATCTGAAAATGGAACTACCTTATGATCCAGCAATTCCACCCCTAGGTATCATCCGGAGAAATCCAAAACTTTAATTCAAAAATCTTTATGCACTCCTATGTTTATTGCAGCACTATACACAATAGCCAAGACATGGAAACAACCGAAATGCCCATTGGTAGACGACTGGATTAAGAAACTGTGGTACATTTATACAACGGAGTATCACGCAGCCATAAAAGAAAGAAATCTTGCCATTTGCAACAACATGGATGGACCTAGAGAACATTATGTTAAGTGAAATAAGTCAGATAGAGAAAGACAAATACCATATGATCTCACTTATATGTGGAATCTAAAGAAAAGAATAAATGAACTAATCAGAAACAGTTTCAGAGACATAGAGGAAAAACTGAGGGTTGCTAGATGGGAGGGAGGTGAGGATAGGTGAGAAGGTGAGGGGATTAGAAAGCAGTCAGTAACCACAAGATTGCCAAGGGATCGTGAAAGTTAATTTGGGGAATGTAATCAATAATGTTGTAAAGATATTGTAGGGTATGCGATGGACACTTGTCTCATTAGGGAGACCACCTCAGGGATGATGTGATCACTGTACTGTACACCTGAAGCTGAAGCTAAAAATAATGAATGTCAACTACAAGTTTATATCTATATATCTATATCTACATCTATCTATATATATATATGTATGTGTATAGTTACAAGAAGCTGAGTTCAGCATTAGGAATAGAGACAGTGGAAATGCAATGGCTGTGTGCGATGTCAGTGGGATAGTGGATGGGGGGAGGGGTGCTGACATAGTGTCAGAGATACAAATGATAAATGTGTAACTATTACATTGTTTTGTGCACTGGAAACTAATAGTAAAAAAAAAGCAACATAAAAGATAAAGCCACAACTACAGAAAAAGAAAAAAAACAAAACAAAGGTTATAACAAGAGACAAAGAAAGACCCAGGGATCCCACTTCTGGGTATTTATCTGAAGAAACCCAAAACACTACTTCAAAGGGACATGTACGTCCATATATTCATTGCAGCATTATTTACAATATCCAAGATATGGAGGTGGCCTGGGTGTCCATCAATGGATGAATGGATAAAGAAGAGGTGGTACATATATGTAATGGAATGTTACTCAGCCATAAAAAAGAATAAAATCTTGCCATCTGCAGCAACATCAATGGACCTAGGGGCTATTGTCCTGACTGGAGTAAGTCAGGCAGAGAAAGATAAATGCCATATAATTTCACTTATATGTGGACTCTAAAGAACAAAATAAATGAACAAACAAAACAGACTCATAGTTACAGAGAACATTTTGATGGCTGCCAAAAGGGAGGAGGGTTGAGGGGGTGTCAAAGGGGAAGGGATTAAGAAGTCTAAATTCATTGTTACACAGTACTCATTGAGACGTAGGGTATAGCATAAGGAATATAGTTAATAATATTGTAATAACTATGTATGGTGTAAGACGGGTACTAGATTTATCAGGGTGATAGATGGGAGGGGAGTTGGGGACAGGGTGAAAAAGGTGAAGGGATTAAGAAGTACAAATTAATAGTTACAAAGTATCACGAGGCTGTAAAGTGTAGCATAAGGATTATAGTCAATAATATTGTAATAACTACGTGTATATATGGTGTCGGAAGGGTACTATATTTATCGGGTGAGCACCTCATAAGTTATATAACTGTCTAATCACTAAGTTGTATACCTGAAACTAATATAATATTGTATGTCAACTGTAATTGAAAAATTGAAAAATTATTCAAAATAATAATAATAAATAAAACCACTTTTTAAAAGAAAAAAAATTTGCTGGACTGGATTTTAAATACTTACATGCTACATATAATAAAATAATCTAAAATATAAAGGCATTAAAAAAGAAAAGCATGCAAAAGATATAACAGGTAAACCTTAAGCAAAACAAAGTTGCTGTAGATCTATTAATATCAGAAAAATTTGATATTAAGGCAAGAAGCATTACTAAAGATAAATAGGAACATCTCCTGTTGATAAAATTTTATATGAATGTATATATCAAATATAGACAAGCTAAACGTATAGATTCAAAATATATAAGCAACATTGATGGAATAACAGGACAAATAAAACTCACAACCACAGTGGAAAATTTTCATACAATACCTCAATAGCTAATAGACAAAGCAAACAGGAATCAAGACATAAAAACATTTGAAACAAGATGATTAGCAAAATTGAACTAATTGGCATGTATAGAATATTGATCTAACACATGCAGCATACACATATTCTTTCAAGCATATATCAGAATCTTTACAAATTTGACCCTATGTTGGACTAACCAAGTGTTGTTAACATATTTTAAAGTTCTCAAGGTCAGTGCAATTAAACAAAAAATTAATTACAAAAAGATTACCATAAAATATCATTAATAATTTTTTAAAAATTTATGCATGCAACCAAATCATGCTTAAGTGAAAATAGCCTAAATTCATACATTAAAAAATTAACATTCAAAAATCAGTTAACTAAGTATGTATCTAAAGAAATTATAAAAAGAAAGCAGATAACTCCTACTATAAAATGTGGAATAAACAAAATAATAAATATAATGATAGAAATTAAACAGAAAAGAAATACATAATAAAGAGAAAGACAGTAAGAGTCATAGCCAAACCTTCATTCTTTGAAAGTTTAATAAATTAGTAATGTTCTGGTGAGACTTATCAAGAAAAAAGAGATGTTACTACAGATGACCTAGACATTAAAAACTAACAATTTAAACACAATACATTTGTAAATTTAGATGAAATATTTAAAAATCTTAGAAAAATATATTTGATCTAAACTAATTTTTAAAGAAACAGAAACTCTGGAGATTACTTTAATCTTGAAAAAATTTAATCCACACTTATAAACTTTGCCACAAAGAAAACAGTGGCCCTAGATGGATCCACTAATGAAATCTACCAAATATTTAAAAAAAATAATACCAATCTTACGCAAACTTGACTTCCCAAATCATTTATGAGGTTATTAAACCTTAGTAACAAAACCTGACAAAGATGTCTCAGTCATGAACATAAACAGAAAAGAAGTCTTAATTATTTATAATAGCCAAATGCTGGAAATAATACAAATGGCTATCAACAGTAGGATGGTTAAATAAAGAAGGTATATTTGTAAAATAGAATCCTATACAAGAGTGAAAATTAACAAATCACTGCAACATTATGAAATGGTTGAATCCACAATGTTAAACAAAAGAAGCTATATATTAAAAATTTAAAAAGACAGCTATGTACTTCAACTTACATGAAGTCAAAAGAGGAAACACTGTATTAGAAGTTTATTGGGGTGACTTTAATTAGGAAAAAAAGAAGAGTATTAGAAGTTTATTGGGGTGACTTTAGTTAGAAAAAAAGAAGAGTATTAGAAGTCAAGACAATGGTTATCTTTTAGGAAAAAGGGGAGGCAGTGATTGGGAGGGCTGTTGACAATTTTTGTTATCTCAAGGGTAATTATGTAGCATTCCACTTTGTGATAATTTATTGAACTGTACATTCATATTTTGTACATCTATTTTATCTATGTGTGTTTATACATAGAAAGATACATGAGGTAAAAGTTGACCTCCCCCCAAAAAAAACAATGTACAGAATATAATTTCTGGAATGATCCCATTAATGCAAAAAGTAACTACGTATGTGTTTAAGCACAGTTATGTATGAAATCACACAAACTGTGTGTGCTTAGTTCTGAGAAGTAGAGAAGAATTGGCATGCAGGTGAATTTGAAGAACTTCCACCATTTGCTCTCTACATCTTGTTATTATTTGAATTTTTCAACAGTGTTTTGATGTATTCTTTTTTGAACAATGATAAATTAGGAAGATTGAAAGATGTTGGATGAGTTGGTTGGGAGGAAGGGAGAGAGAGAGAGAGAGAGAGAGAAAGAGAGAGAGAGAGAGAGAGAGAAAGAGAGAGAGAGAGAGAGAGAGAAGTATTCTTGCCAGGAACACTGTCTTTGCTTCAAGATTTTTCAAGAAAGAATCGGTGTTTGGGACTCCAGAGTAGAAGAGGGCGCTCACTTACCAGTGGTCTCAGGAAAGTGTCCTTGGGAGAAGAGCCAGCCTTCAAGGTACCAAGGTAGAAGGCAGGGCCCAAATAGTTATTTGGGACAGGCCTCCAAGTGGCAGAGCGGAGCCTGGAAGAAGGGCCAAACCTTGAGGGAGAGGAACACCCCTTCGCAATTCTACTCCCAATATTGACCCCAGATTTTCATACAGGAACTAGGATTCAGTTTCAGTGGGACATATCAGACTAGAAGCATTAAAATTATAACCAGTAGACTTGTTCTAGGGTTCTAGTCCTGATTCCAAAGCACTCTGTAATCCTGAGCAAATCACTTCAGTTCTCTGAATCTTAGGCTCTTCATCTGCACAGTGAAGAGTTTGAAATCTCTGAGTCCCCTGATCCCTCAAAGTGTCCAATGGGAGTAAGTAGGAACATACCTCTCAAAGAAGTTCATTTTCATTTCCAGAGAATAGATAGTGTAACCCTCCACGGGAATATTATTGATGGTAATAGATCCAATTAATCCTGCAGACGGGAAGTAGGAAAGAGAATATGGTCAGGGACTGGATAGTCTCAGTGTTTGGAACAAAGAAAAGCAGACTATGTATACCTTGGATTCAGCCATGAGGGCAAACACGTCTGACTTGCTATGATTGAAGGTTTCTTGTATGTTTCCATACTACTGAGGAAGTTCCCCACTTAGTATCAGAGCTTTCCCTGAAATTCCCAAAAGGAGATTGAGTCTGCTCCAGGACAAGACAGCACCTAGCAAAACTACTTCCCTTTCCTACCCTGGAGAACTGGAGAAGGCAAGACAAGGAACAGGGAAAGAGTTTGCATCTTTGGTCTTAGGACCTAAGTCTCTCACTGCCTGAGCAGCACATTTATTTCCTCCTAACTCCAAAATAGTGCCAGAGTAAGGATCCAAGTAACCATGAAGAGAGATTACAGCCTGATTCTCAGGCCTGGAGCCCACCTTTCCGCTGATCTTGAATTTTCCATGAAAAATTGACTCGTCCTTGATTCTCCACCAGGACCCTTAGAAGTTGACATTCCTATTTGAGACAGACCAATTCATGGAAACTACATGGTCACTCAGCATTTTTACTCTAGAACCCATTCTTTTCTTTGAGTCCCAGATGGAAAGACAAGCAAGTGAGATACAAGGAAACTCCAAAGCCCAGCAATCCTCTCTCTCTCTCTCTTAAGGACCCTGTGTGTTCTTGTTTCACACTGTCTCCCCTTTCTTCTGCTGCCTTAGGAAAGGCAGAGAGACTCAGAGAGACTGAGCCTTTGATCAGAGACCTGAACAGTGGCTGATGGTTGGCTCAGGGATTAACGGGGAAATTCCATTCACACTGAAGCTTATATAATGCAGCTCTTGATGTATCTGAGCCTGGGCGATGCAATTATGCTTATAGCTAACTTATAGCTAAACAAACACTTCCTGCTGCAACCCTAAGTGAGGAGCAATACCGAAGGGCAGTGGTAGAGAAAGGAGGTGGTCTCTATCAGGACCAGGCTGTGTTTGCATTTGAGTCAGAGGTCGGCGGCAGTATCTGGATTCTAGAAATACATACCCTGACTTCAGGAATGTTCAAGTTCTGATTATCATCATTCAGCATTCCTATACTTGTCTCATTCAAAAACACCTGCAAAAGAAGAGCTGGTGTCTGACTGATAAGCCTACCTGAAGAAAGGGAGAAGGGAGGCTCTGGTTTAGGGAGGAGGTCATTATGAAGGAAGGGACCAGCCTTGGTGCTCACAGATTGCTAGAAGCTAACAGGGAAGCCCCAATAGACCTAGGTTGTAATAAAGCAGAAAGCAAGTCTCTTTGGTTTGATTTTCTATTCCCATTACCTCACACATAGGAGGTCCTTAAAAATACTATCAAACAGTAAAGTTGACCAGCGACTGACTACCCTCCCCAATAGCAGAGTTAGGCTAAATGTTCTGTTTACCTCCATGGAGAAGCTGCTGTCCCCTACCTGTGCTGTATCTTGAACATCAGCATAGAGCTCACCTCCAGAGCAGATGGGAGTCTCATACAGTATGAATCCATAGGACTGACCGTTCCCATTGTTTATGGGAAGATTCTCCATGTTGACTGGTTTATTAGATATGACTGGCTATAAGAGAGACATGGCCAGAAACAGGAGCCAGGGTGATGAGAAGTCAGGATCCTTCTTCCTAAGACACTCGTCATTTTTTTGTTGTACCTCCTAAGGGTCCCCAGGGGTTCTTTGGATAAGAAATACTAAAACAGATGCTATGTGATGATGCTCTTGTGCAGGAAACTCAAGGGAGGGTGAGGGCATGGTAGAGGGGACAACTGCTGTAATCATGAGAATTAACAGAGTGAATAAGTTGTGTTCTAACATAACAAAAGTAAAAATTATGCATTAAGAGAACCTTTATTTAGCATCCACAATGTGTCAAGCACTATTTTTTATCTAAAACAGTGATAGCACAGGTAAAACAATATGAATTCAAGAACTGACATTTTTCAAACACTGTCGACCTTTTCTACAAAATAGGACAGGTAGTCTAATTGTAAAGGGAGAGCAGAGACCTGTAGAAGTTCAGTGATTTGGCCTAATTGATGGTGAAGAAGAGTCAGAAACTCAGTTTCATGGGTTCCTAGCTCAGCAGCCTTTCCCATATGGATAATGCCGTCCCCCAGCATTTGTCAGATGGGTTCATCTGAGCTGGGAAGGAGGATCCTCTAATATCCTGCTTCTCCCGCAACCCCCACTCATTCTTCAAGTTCAAACCCCTTCACAGTCCACCCAGAAGGAGCTTGTGGGTTTTGCCCCATAATTCTAAATTGGGGCAAAATGCAGAGGATTAGCTTTCACACTTCCAATAAAAATCCCTTGAAATAACCTCTACTCTGTGACTTAAGGCCTTCTCCCCCATGTCTTAAATGGCCACCCCCCATTCCAGTGCCCAGGCAGTACTCACCTCATTTAAGTACTTTAATACATCCCATAGTGGCAAGTAAAGGGATGGTCTCACAGCAGGATACACAGCCTTGAGAGTGATCTCAGGTAAGGGGGGTAGGGGAAACGCTGCAATAAAAATGGGTCATGGGGCCAGAAGCACCTGCAGTAACTAGTGCCTTCTCCAAGCCTCCCCACTGCTATCCATGAACTCTCGTACCCCAGAGCCAACAAGAGAAATGGGCCCTATCCTGCCACATGGCTATACTTCTCCAATCCTGATGGAAACCTGCCAAGAACTACCTTGGAGCTGTTTGTATGCACAGATAGATACAGATGCAGAAAAGGTAATGTTAGTGTCACACAGACTAACATTACAAATGGTGATTTGGGGAGCAAGAATTCTGCCTTATGCCTTTGGCAATGATAGTGCTTACCGACTTTCTAGCACACAGTGGATGGTTAATTAACTGTATTTAAATAAATAAAATTAAATAGGATGATTTTAGTTATTGTATATGAGGGTATTGGGTCATATATCATACTAAAAGCTTTACAAATCGTAACTTAATTTTCACAATCATTATAGGAGATGAGTATCAGTCTTCATGTTTTGGGGAAGACACTGAGGCTTAAAGAACTTAATAACACTCATGCAAAACCACACAGCTTTTTTTTTAAGTGGGGAAAATGAGGATTTGAACTTAAGTTGCCCTTGTTCTTAAGCACTTTATTAAGCTTCTGCCCATAGGGGAAATCCTTCCCTTTCCTCACCCTTCCACTTCATGGGGACGGCCAGCCCTCAAGTAAAAATGGTTGCTGAGTACCTAAAATGGATCCAAAGAGTTTTCGGAGCTTGAAATATTTGTTTGTGTAATCGCCGGCCTCTGTCAGTACAGCATCATAGTCTGCAATACAACACGGCATAGTCACTGGCCAGGCAATCCTCCACAAGAGGCCCTGTTTCAGCACTTCTAGTATGAGATGGACCAGAGCCACCAGAGGGAAACAGAAGACACATCTTCCCCATCCCCTGGCCGGGTCCAACCCAGGCCAGGGTCTGAGGAACTAATGCCAATCTACCCACAACCTTTCCTGGGGACCTGAGGCTGCCATGACATTGGGCTCATCCTGTTTCACTTTCTAATGAACACTCTCTTCTTTCCTCAATCTAGATTGCCCAGCTGTGCCTATTGGTGCCCATATAGCAATCACCACTTGTAATCTGTCTCTCTTGGAAGGTTCAAGTCAAGGGGTCAGTGTACATGATGAGTGAAGCAGAGCTTTAGGTCACAGGCAGCACCATCTACTGCAATGACAGCCTATTGGGAGCATTATGAACTTCACAGAAGAAAGGAAAATAAATAGGGAAATCCTCAGTGCTCAGCTTAGAGTATAGGTCATGAACCTAATGATGCCAGAATATGCTTTTGGAGCCTCCTCTGTTAAACTCCAGTACCACCTATGCTGGGAGGTGACCATACCAGCAAACACTTGCCATAGCTAGTGACAACACCTGTGTGCCTCCCAAAATTTATGGCCCCGTTTATGAAACCAAAGTTGGTTCCACCATGGAACATATAGATGTTGAAGGAGATCTCAAATTTGATAAATTCAGACACAGTTTTTTCAACATCTGTAGAGGAAGAAGATCAGAACATAGAGAAAATTAAAAATTAATAGAAGATGGAAAAAGATGGTAAAATCTTATCATTCCCAACCCCAACCCACAATCAACTTAATTGCTTTGTCCTTCAACCCCTGCTAAGATTCTAACCAGAAAATAGGTGGAATTGGCCAGAACTACTCTAAGAAACCACATCTTATTTCCCAGACTTTTTAAAAATTATTTTTCCAGAGTATGGACGTAATTGGATTCTAAACTACATATGTTAAATAATAGCCTAAGAACCCTTATGTCACTTACATGTCTAATGTTTGTCACATTTTTTTAAATGGTACAAGTAATTAGTATACCATTCATAATATCTCTGGGGACACTGGTTTAGAATTTCTGCAATAGTCTACAAGTGGCTGTCTCAATCTTTAGCCACAGAAACTCTCATTTTGTCACCATGATTTAACAGGTATGATGATCATCTTTCCACTGGCCATAATGAGAAGCAGGATGGTTAAAAGTTGGATGTGGGATTCAGTTCTAGCTGTGCTCTTCACTATTTGTATGACCTTGGATAGCCTATTTTCTTTCTCAGAGCCTCTTCTTTCTTATCTGTTAAATGAAGGTACTAATTGCTACCACATCATAGGATTGATGAGAGAATATATTAAGAAACATGGCATAGTGCTTGACATACAAGTGATCAGAAAACTGTTTGGTGGTGGTGTGGTGGTAGCTTGTTTTTTTGTTTTTATTTTTTCTATTTTTCAGGCCAAAGCAGACTTTTCTGTTACCCAGTACTTTTCAATGGTTTTCTTTACTTCAGATGCAAGTCAACATGTTTTCATAATAGCTGCAGCAAAACATTTTTAGTAGTAAAATACTTTTATTAACAACATTAACCAGGCACTGCTCAGAATACTGTATTTTGCCGAGTATAATGCGCACATTTTTGCCCAAATTTGTGAGGGGAAAACTAAGGATGCGCATTATACATGGATAGTACTAATTCCGTATCTACATAAATGTTTTTAATTCTTTTATTTATGCTTATGAGTAAAAAGTGTAACTCTAGAAATCAATAATGATATCCGTACACAAAATAATACCCTGGAATATGATAATTGGTTTTGTTGAACTTACGATGAACTTGCAACTGAGGAAGAGTTCTTGGTCTTCTATGATGCGTAAATGTCATATATTTGTTACCAGTACATAATTCTTAGATCTTGTATCTGTTCTTGTGTTTCATATTTATTTGTTACATAGAATTTCTTGTACCATGATATGTTAAAAAAAATGCTAAAATTCCTTTATAATACGAAAAACAAGTACCTAAATGTAAATAAATAAAACATTGAATTAAAAAATTAAAACGAAAGATTTGTTTCCCTCAAAGTTTGGGCCAAAAACGTGGGTGCTCATTATACACGGCAAAATACAGTGGTTTGCATGAACTGCCACATTTAATCCTCACAACAATCCTATGAGGTAGGTTACATGACAACCCGCGTTTTTGGATGAAGACACTCGGAAGTGAAGGAAAGCTGCCCTGAGTAACGCAGCTAGTCCTGCAAAGCTGGGATTGAAATCCTGATCTCTGGCTATGGAATCTACTCTCTCAACCATCATGGCATGTTGTCTTCTGATAATTACTACCGCGCAGTTGACAAATCTGCAGCAATGTCCTGTGCATTTTCCAGAGATAAGATTAAGACTTTCGGCAAATGTATCACCTTCTTCAGAGACCCTTCCATGACCACCATGCCTCCCTCTGCAGTCTGTCCCTGTCTTTTCTATCACTGCGCCCTTTTTGTTTGCTTCAATACCTTTGTCAAATGCGGAGCTCTATATTGACTGTTTTATTTCTTAATTATCAGCTCCACTAAAGTACAAACTCCCTGCGGGTAAGAACCAGGTAATTTTTATTAACTAGTGCACTTTGAGGCCTAGCAAGTCCTTATACATAATATGAGTTGAATTAATAGTTGTAATTGAATTATCTGATTAACTAGCATAGAAATGTGTGAATAACTCATGATTCAGGGCCATCTCTACTTGGGTCAAACACTGCAAAATACTTACCGTCCGCATTTGTAACCTTGTGTTCACCACTCCCCCATGTGTCAAACCAGCCGACCCAGTATTCCATAACCATAATGGGCTTATTTCTCTAGAAACAAACCAAATAAAATACTAAGTCTGACAAAAAGAAAAAAATCATAAAAACTGAATACAATAGATGAGACTTTGAAGAACCTATGCTTTTCACTTTTTCCCAAGTCAGTGCTAACCCCACCCCCAACTCTCCCTCACCCACTGCACCTTTGGTTCCTCCAGTCCTCCTAAACTATCATGATCTCCAGACTCCTTCCAGATTTATGTGCCTCCCTGATATACCTGGATAGCACCGTCTATAATTCCAATCTCGTCATACACAAAGCTGGTGTTGAAAGAACTGGCTTTGGATACACAAGGACCTGACTGTAATTCCTCACGTAGAAACTGAGGCTCAAAGGTCACATTGCTGGTAAGGTCAGAGCCACAATCCAAATCCAGGTCTGAACCAAACAATCAGCCACTAAGTTACACTGTCTATTAAGCAGATCATTTATTTTCTCTATATCTTTATTTGATTTAATTTTACCTCATCTTTGTTGACGTGTCCATTGTAATTGTATTTCTATTCATCTATTTCCTATTTCTAACAGTTCTTCCTTTGTATGTTTTTGTTACTAAACAATTTGGTATATAACAACTCATAAATGTTAGCAGGTCTTTATGGATTATACTTTTATTTACATAAAGTAATTATTACCATATTAAAATGACTAATGATTATTGAACTCTTAATATGTGCGGGCACTGTTTGAAGTACTTTACTTAATTTGTTCTGCATAACAACCTAGTAAAGTAGATTTTTGAAGTCCCTATTTTATGAAGGAAGAAATTGAAATTACAAATCTTGTCCAAACTCACTCAGGTAGGAACTGTTAGACCTGGGATTTGAACTCAGCCAGCCTAGATCCAGAATTCACATTCTTAACCATTATATTATATTGCCTCTGGATTGTAAGCGACTTATTTCTTCTAGAACTAGAAGAAAACATACCAAAGCAATTATATTTTCCAACCTTCTGAATTAACTCTTGCCTGAAAATATAGGCATCTCTTTTAAAATTCATATTATTGGCGGTCTCAACTATTGGAAGCCATACTCTTTCAGCCTGATGCCTGCATTCACTCTTAGCCTCGCTTTTCAAAGCTGCTGAATAATGTAGGTTCTTTTTTTTTTAAGTTGACATATTCTCCACAGCAGGACTAAGTGTTGTGCCATTTTATTACAATGGAACATTATGGCTGGGTTTCAATTGGGGAATATGACAGACATTCACACTATGCATTCTCAACTGCAGTCTTGGAATCTTCCAGCATGCTGCTGTAATCAAAAACAGTCACACTGTAAGCCGGAAGACCCGTCATCCAAGGACTTTTCCTAGCTGATCCCTGAGGTTGGATATGATATGTTCTGGACCCCATATGTTGTTCTATCTTGATTTAATCCCTCATTTACTGCATCCTCCAAACATTTTCATAAAAAAAGTGAATGGAATATAAGTATTCTGAGTCCTTAAATATCTGAAAATATCTTTATTTTACCAATACAGTTGTTTAATATTTAGACCGGGTATAAAATTCTAAGTTGAAATTCACTTATCCTCAGAATTTTAAAGGCATGTTGCATTGCTTTCTATTATCCAGTGTCAATAGTTTAAAAGCCTATACATTTGATTCTTGTTGCTTTATATGTAAGCCTATGGTTTTTCTCTCTGTAGGATATTAATTTTACAATGTGCATCTCTTTTATCATTTATTAAGCTGACAATTTGAGGGGCATTTTCAGTCTAGACATACATATCTTTCAGTTAAAGGAAATTTTCTTATGCTAGTTATTTAGTTATTTGTAATTTCTATCCCTCTGTGTTCTTTGTCCTTTCTTTTTGTAACTATTAGTCAGATGTCAGGCCTCCTAAAATGGTCTTATAAGACATTTATGTTGTCTCTTATACTTTATATCTTGTTGACTTGCATTATTTTGAGGAAATTTTCTCGACTTTACCTTCCAATTCTTATATTTAATTTCAAATATTAGATTTTAATTTTGGTTCTTTGATGATCCCTTTTTCTTCATATATCACACTTGTCTCATGCATTAATAATCTTACCCATATCTCTATGCATATTGATGAACATTTTTGAAATTATATTCTGTTTCCTGAATTATCTCTATATTCCCTGGTTTCCATTTTCTTTTTTATTTGTAGTTTAATTATTTTTTCATTGGCAACTTTTACTAAATGAATACAGATCCTTGATTTTCCACTTGTATTTAAAAGGGAAGACTGACTTCTGGTGTTAAAGTGATACTGTGCTATTGGTGGATTTAACATTCTTCTCTTGGAAATCCTCAAAATCAAAATGAAGAATGAGAAATTGAAACACAAACAACATCTTTCATAAATTTAAGAGACATCTGAAATTTCAAAATACAAATTAGGAGGAAACAATGCCAAAGTATTGAAAGTCTACCAGGGGTTCAATAAATGCAGTGAAAAGATGCTCTTTGTTGAAGATTTTAGGAAAGGGTAGCAAGTAAGTATAATGGCCTATAGTGTAACACCAACAATTTCTGATTTGCCATTACAGAATGGGGTGCAAAAGCTGGTAAAAGGATTGCACTTTGCATAATTCAGTGTATCAGAAACTTAGAAGGAAGTAATTATTGAAGAATCACAGATTAAAAAATTTTAATATAAGCAAGAAGAAGTTTGCTTGTGAGGCATTTGAGGACAATCCTGTAATTTCAGATGGTTCCTGGTGAGAGCCAGGAAGGGGAAAAAAGAGGAAGGAAAAGAATTCATCCTTGCATACACCAGTGTGCTATTAAGATATTTTATTAGCAGTCATGTACTCTTTCTCACAAGAACTTCTCTTAAGTACTTGAGCCAACAAAAACTCAGTCATCTCAATCAAAGATGAGTAATAATAATAAAAAAGAACAAGAACAGAATTATTATTTTTTTAATTTACAACAAAAAAGAGGAAAAAAACGGAAAAAATTAAGGGAGGAAGGGGATGGTAGAAAAGGGTAAAGGGGGTCAAATATATGATCATGGAAGGAGAACTGACTCTGGGTGGTGAGCACACAATGTGATGTATAAGAGAAGTATTATAGAATTGTACAGTTGAAACCTATGTAATTTTACTAACCATTGTCACCCTAATAAATTTAATTTTTAAAAATGAAAAAAGGGGCCACCAGTTAGCTCAGCTGGTTAGAGCGCGAGCTCTTAACAACAAGGTTGCTGGTTCAATTCCCACATGGGCCAGTGAGCTGCGCCCTCCATAACTAGCAGATGAAAGACAACCTCTTGAGCTGAGCTGCCACTGAGCTGCCAATGGGCAGCCGAATGGCTCATTTGGTTACAGTGTGTGCTCTTAACAGCAAGGTTGCAGCATGGGATGGTGGTCTGCACAACTGGACTTGGAGCTGAGCTGTGCCCTCCACAACTAGATTGAAGGACAACAACTTGACTTGGAACTAATGGGTCCTGGAAAAAAAACACACTGTTACCAATAAAAAAAAAAATTTTAATAAATTACAAAGGAGAAACACCAAAAAATTGCCATGGCACAGGTCAAAATTGTGGCCCGAAAAGTTGGTATAAATTTAAAATGTCAGTGTAACAATCACTTCTATAACTTGAGAACACAAAATAAAACTAAATAGGCTCAAGGCAGACATGATAAGAGAACATAAGGAGCTAAAATATGACCTGTCAGGGTTTTGTTTTTGTTTTTGTTTTCCTAAGGTGGAGATAAAATAGAAAATATTACATCAAAATGGCGACACGAGATGAGCTTCTAGAAATCTCCCCTAGAATTTACAACAAATTGAAAAACTATAACTCCACAAAGGACTCCCTGCACAGCAGACAGGCAAGACAAAGAGGCTCAGTACTGAATTCACCTAAAGGTGGACAAATTGCCCAAGCAGGGGAAAGGGAAGGGAGAAGTGCGGAGACGGAGACACACTGGCACAGGACGCAGACCTAGCTCAGTGCTCAGAGCTCCCTACATCCCGGAACTACCACAGCTACAGGAGCAGGAAGAACTCGGACTGCTAGGGCTCCGTTTATGGCCCACAGGGCTGAGGGAACAGCATATGACACGGCTGAACCCAACGCTCAAGGCAAACACCTTGGAGTAAAGACTGAGGGAAGAAGATGGAAAACGGTGGTATAAGCCCTCATGCCAAGCAGAGAACAGAAGCCTTAGGCACTGAGACTAAAGGCCCCTTTCCTATCCTCCCAGAGCTCACCCCACCCCCACCTGCCCAGTGCTAGAAGCAGAAGAGTAGCAATGTCAGATCAAAAGAACACAATATTTGCAGTTCTGAGAACTGTGGTCCACAAACACAGATTCGCAGCCCAACTACTTCCAGCAAAGGGGAGGAAGCTGTGGAAGCAGGACCGGCTGTGGTGGTAGTCACCGCCATTGCTCTGGGCCAATTGTCACAACTCACCCCACCCCAGTCCCCACCTATCTGGGCGGATCCCTGCAGGAGTAAACAAAACTGTTGAAACACACAGGCTCTGAATCTGGTGCAGGAAAAGCTTCGGAACTTCAAAAGCTATCCACAACCCCACAGGAATGCTGCTCTCTATGACCCAGGAGAACTGTTAACAGAGGGAATCCCCCCATTGTGTGAGAAGCTGGAATAGTGCAGAGAAAACATAACACTACACTGTGAGAGAGAAAAAAAAGCTGCAATCAAAGAGAAAATAAAACATTCTACAACACGTACTGAAAAACAAAAGAAAGGCCTCTTCCTATCAACCTATTGCAGAACCCACTCCCGTAGATGTCTAGGAAGAGAAATAATAAATCATTAATTTCCATGAATAGCCAAAGCAACAAGACAGCTCAGAAAGAAAGTAAAAAATCTCCAGAAAATAAACTTAAAGATATGGAAATATGTGACTTAAAAGACAGAGAATTCAAGATTGCAGTTCTGAAAAAACTCAACGAGATGCAAGAAAACACAGAAAGGCAGTTTAATGAACTCAGAAACACAATCAAAGAACAACATGACATTTTACCAAAGAGATTGCAATTTAAAAAAAGAACCAAATAGAATTTCTGGAGATTAAGAACTCAATAGAGGAAATTAAGAATGAAATAGCCAGCTTACATAGTAGAGTTGACCAGATGGAGGAAAGAATCAGTGACATCGAAGATAGAAACCTGGAAATGACAAGGATGGAAGAAGAAAGAGACTTAAGACTTAAAAGAAATTAAAGAACTCTACAAGAACTTTCTGACTTCATCAGAAAGAGCAATATAAGAATAATGGGCATACCAGAAGGAGAAGAAAGAGAGAAGGGAACAGAGGATATATTCAAACAAATAGTCGATGAGAACTTCCCAAACTTGTGGAAAGAACTGGATCCTCGAATCTAAGAAGCAAATAGAACACCTAATTACCTCAACCCAACAGGCCTTCTCCAAGGCACATTGTATTGAAGCTGTCAAAAATCAACAACAAAGAAAGAATCCTCAAGGCAGCCAGGGAAAAGAAGATGGTAACCTATCATCAGATTTCTCAGCAGGAACCTTACAAGTTAGGAGGGAGGGGAACCTAATTTTCAAACTATTGAAAGAGAGAAATTATGAGCCAAGAATAATACACCCAGCAAAGATATCCATTACATATGAAGGAGGAATAAAAACCTTTCCAGACATACAGAAGCTGATGGAATTTTCTAATACATGACCTGCACTACAAGAAATACTAAAGGAGGCATTCGACCACAATCAACTGGGACATTTTGTGGCAACCAAAACATAAAAATGGGGAGAGTAAAGGCCTGAATCATAATATGGGAATGTAGGCATGCTGAAGAATATGAAATACTTTAAATATCAAACATTCTTTTACATAAACTTAAGGGTAACCACTCAAAAAAAAATCCAGAACTGAAATATATCCTGTAATAAAAGAAGAAACAGAGGGAAACGTCATAGAATACCACCACACAGAAATAATAGACAACAACAGACAGGCAAAGAAACAATGGAGACACAGTCTTACCAGAAAACGAAACATAGAATGATAGGAAATCCTCGTGTATCAACCGTACCAACCTAAAAGTAAATGGACTGAAGTTACCAATAAAAAGGCACAGAGTAGCAGATTGGATCAAAAAACTAAACCCAACCATATGCTGTCTCCAAGAGACACATCTCAGCTACAAGGACAAGCACAGCCTCAAAGTGAAAGGGTGGAAATTGACACTCCAATCAATTGGTATCCAGAGAAAATCAGGTGTAGCTATACTGATATCAGATGAAAGAGACTTCAGGGTGAAAAAGGTAACAAGAGACAAAGATGGACATTTCATAATGTTAAAGGGGACTATACAAAAAGAAGACATAACAGTCATCAATATTTATGCCCCCAATCAGGGAGCACCAAAATATGCCAAACAACTACTAACAGAACTAAAGGGAGAAATTGACCAAAACACAATTATACTAGGGGACCTAAGTACATCACTGACAGCTTTGGATAGATCATCCAAACAGAAAATAAATAACGAAATAGCAGCCCTAAATGACACATTAGATGAAATAGACATAATTGACATTTATAGAGCACTTCATCCTAAAACATCAGACTATACATTTTTTTCTAGTGTACATGGAACATTCTCAAGGATAGACCATATATTGTTGGGACATAAAATTAACCTCAGCAAATTTAAGAAGATTGAAATCATACCAAGCATATTCTCTGATCACAAGGCTTTGAAATTGGATATCAACTGCAATAAGAAAGCAGGAAAAGCCACAAATACATGGAGATCAAACAACATACTTTTAAAGAAAGATCGGGTCAAAGAGGAAATTAGAGGAGAGATCAAAAGATACACAGAAACAAATGAGAATGAAAATACGTTCTACCAAAATTTTTGGGAGCAGTGAAAGAAGTTTTAAGAGGAAATTTTATATCATTACAGGCCTATCTCAAGAAACAAGAAAAATCCCAAATAAATAACCTCATGTTTCACCTTAAAGAACTAGAAAAAGAAGAACAAATGAAACCCAACGGCAGCAGAAAAAGGAAATAATAAAAATCAGAGCAGAACTAAATGAAATACAGAACAAAAAGACAATAGAAAAAATTAATGTGACAAAGAGCTGGTTCTTTGAAAAGATTAACAAAATTGACAAACTCTTGGCTAGATTCATTGAGATAAAAAAAGAGAAGACACTAATAAACAAAATCAGAAATGAAAGAGGGGAAGTTATAACGGATGCCACAGAAATAGAAAGGATCATCCAAGAATACCATGAAGGACTATATGCCACCAAATTCAATAACCTAAAAGAAATGGACAAGTTCTTAAAAACATATAGCCTTCCTAGGCTGAACCATGAAGAACTGGAAAATCTAAACAGACCAATCACAGTAATGAAATTGAATCAGTCATTCAAAACTTTCCCAAAAGCAAAAGTCCTGGACCATATGGCTTCACTAGTGATTTCTACCAAACCTACAAAGAGGATCTAATACCAATCCTGCTCAAACTCTTCCAATAAAATTGAACAAGAGACATTACTCCCTAACTCATTTTATGAAGCCATCTTTACCCTGATACCAAAACCTAGTAAGGACAACACAAAAAAAGAGAATTACAGACCAATATCTCTGATGAATACAGATGCAAATATCCTAAACAAAATTCTAGCAAATCGAATGCAGCAATGCATTAAAAAGATTATTCATCACGACCAAGTGGGGTTCATCCCCGGAGCACAAGGATGGTTCAACATACACAAATCCATCTATGCGATACATCACATAAACAAAATAAAGGACAAAAATCATATGATTATATCAATTGATGCAGAAAAAGCATTTGACAAGATACAACATCCATTTATGATTAAAACACTTAATAAAATAGGTATAGAAGGAAAATACTTTAACATAATAAAGGCCATATATGACAAACCCTCAGCTAATCTCATAATTAATGGTGAAAAACTGAAGCCCTTTGCTCTACGTTCAGGAACACAACAGGGCTGTACCCTATCACCTCTGCTTTTCAACATAGTGTTGGAAGTCCTCACCAGAGCAATCAGGCAACAGAAAGAAATAAAAGGCATCCAAATTGGGAATGAGGAAGTAAAATTGTCACTCTTTGCAGATGACATGATGCTACATATAGAAAACCCTAAAAACTCCACCAAAAAGCTATTAGAAACAATCAAAGAATACAGTAAAGTTGCCAGCTACAAAAGCAAGGTACAAAATTCCATTGCATTCCTATGTACTAACAATGAAATCTCAGAAAAAGAAATACAAAAAACAATTCCTTTTGTAATTGCAGCAAAAAGAATAAAATACCTAGGAATAAACTTAACCAAGGAGGTGAAAGGACCTATATGCTGAAAACTATAAGACATTTTTGAAAGAAATTGAAGAAGACAGAAAGAAATGGAAAGACATTCTATGTTCATGGATTGGAAGAATCAACATAGTTAAAATGGCCATATTACCCAAAGCAATATACAGATTTAATGCAATCCCCATCAAAATCCCAATGGCATTTTTTAAAGAAATAGAACCAAAAATTATCAGATTTGTTTGGAACCACAAGAGACCCTGAATAGCCAAAGCAATCTTAAGAAAAAAAACAATACTGGAGGTATCACACTCCCTGACTTTAGCTTGTACTGCAGGGCTACAACAATCAAAAGAGCAAGATATTGGCAGAAAAACAGACACAGAGACCAACGGAATAGAATTGAAAACCCAGAAATAAAACCACATAAATATGGACAGATAATATTTGACAAAGAAGCAAAAAACATACAACGGAGGAAAGACAGCCTCTTCAATAAATTGTGCTGGGAGAACTGGATAGCCACATGCAAAAGAATGAAACTGAACTGCTATCTGTCACCATGTACCAAAATTAATTCAAAATGGATCAAAGACTTAAGCATAAGACCTGAGACAATAAACTGCATAGAAGAAAACATAGGTACTAAACTTATGGACCTTGGATTCAAAGAGCATTTTATGAATTTTTTTTTAATTTATTGGGGTGACCATTGTTAGTAAAATTACATAGATTTCAGGTGTACAATTCTGTATCACATCATCTATAAGTTACATTGTGTGTTCACCACCCAGAGTCAGTTCTCCTTCCATCACCATATATTTGATCCCCCTTACCCTTATCTCCCACCTCCAAACCCCCTCACCCCCTGGTAACCACTAAATCACGTTCCCCAGATGAATTTTCAAAACCCCGTGGCCATCTTGTGGTTACTGATTGTTTTCTAATCCCCTCACTTTCCCCCTTACCCCCACCCCCCCGCCCATCTAGCACCCCTCAGTTTTTCCTCTTTGTCTCCAAAACTGTTTCTGATTAGTTCATTCACTTATTCTTTTCTTTAGATTCCGCATATAAGTGAGATCATATGGTACTTATCTTTCTCTGTCTGACTTATTTCACTTAACATAATGTTCTCTAGGTCCATCCATGTTGTTGCAAATGGTAAGATTTCTTTCTTCTTTATGGCTGCGTAGTACTCCATTGTATAAATGTACCACAGTTTCTTAATCCAGTCATCTACCGATGGGCATTTTGGTTGTTTCCATGTCTTAGCTATTGTGTATAGTGCTGCAATAAACATAGGAGTGCATAAAGATTTTTGAATTGGAGTTTTGGATTTCTCCGGATAGATACCTAGGAGTGGAATTACTGGGTCATAGGGTAGTTCAATTTTCAGATTTTTGAGATACCTCCATACTGCTTTCCATAGTGGCTGCACCAATCTGTAATCCCACCAACAGTGCACAAGCGCTCCCTTTTCTCCACATCCGGGCCAGCCCTTGTTGTTTGTTGATTTATTGATGATAGCCATTTTGACTGGTGTGAGGTGGTATCTCATTATGGTTTTTATTTGAATTTCTCTGATGGTTAGTGAGGTTGAGCATTTCTTCATATGTCTGTTTGCCATCTGTATGTCCTTTTTAGAAAAATGTCTCTTCAAGTCCTCTGCCCATTTTTTAATTGGGTCGTTTGTTTTTTTGGAGTTGAGTTGAGTGAGTTTTTCATAGATTTGTGATATTAATCCCTTATCAGATATATCATTGGCAAATATCTTTTCCCATTCAGTAGGATCCCTTCTTGTTTTATTGATGGTTTCCTTTGCTGTGAAAAAACTTTTTAGTTTGATATAATCCCCCATGTTTATTTTTTCTCTTACTTCCCTCAAACAAGGGGATATATCAGTAAAAATCTTACTCTGGCTAATGTCTGTGAAGTTTCTTCCTATATTTTCTTCCAGGTATTTTATGGTTTCAGATTTTACATTTAAGTCTTTAAGCCATTTTGAATTTATTTTTGTATATGGTGTAAGGAGGTGGTCCAGCTTCATTTTTTTGCAGGTGTCTGTCCAGGTTTCCCAGCACCATATATTGAATAGACTGTCTTTACCCCATCGTACATTCTTGCTTCCATTGTCGTAGATTAAATGGCCATATAGGCGTGGATTTATTTCTGGACTCTCTATTCTGTTCCATTGATCCATGTGTCTGTTATTATGCCAGTACCATGCTGTTTTGATTACTGTAGCCTTGTAGTATAATTTGAAGTCAGGTATTGTTATACCTCCCAGTTTGTTCTTATTTCTCAAGATTGCTGAGGCTATACGGGGTCTTTTATGGTCCCATATAAATTTTAGGATTATATGTTCTATTTCTGTGAAAAACGTCGTTGGTAGTTTGATAGGAATTGCGTTGAATATGTATATTGCCTTAGGCAGTATGGACATTTTAACTATATTAATTTTTCCTATCCATGAACATGATATGTGTTTCCATCTATTTATATCTTCTTTCATTCCTTTCTTTCTTCAGTGTCTTATAACTTTCTGAGTACAGATCTTTTACTTCTTTGGTTAAATTTATTCCCAGGTATTTTATAGTCTTTGGAGCAATTGTAAATGGGATTGTTTTTTTTAATTTTTCCTTCTGATGTTTTATTATTGGTATATACAAATGCAACTGATTTCTGAATATTAATTTTGTATCCTGCTACTTTACTAAATTCATCTATCAGCTCTAATAGCTTCTTTGTGGAGTCTTTAGGGTTCTCTATATATAGTATCATATCATCTGCATATAATGATAATTTTACTTCCACCTTACCAATTTGGATGCCTTTTATTTCTTTTTCTTGTCTGATTGCTGTGCCTAGAACTTCCAGCACTGTGTTGAATAGAAGCAGAGATAGTGGGCAAGCTTGCCTTGTTTCTGATCTTAGGGGGAATGGTTTTAGCTTTTCCCCATTGAGTATGATGTTAACTGTGGGTTTGTCATATATGGCCTTTATTATGTTGAGATATCATCCCTCTATTCCCACTTTCTTAAGGGTTTTTATCATAAATGGCTGTTGGATTTTATCAAATGCTTTTTCTGCATCTATTGATATGATCATGTGATTTTTATTTTTCATTTTGTTTATGTGGTGTATCACATTAATTGATTTGCGGATGTTGAACCACCCTTGCATACCAGGGATGAATCCCACTTGATCATGGTGTATGATCTTTTTAATGTATTGCTGAATTCTGTTCGCTAATATTTTGTTGAGGATTTTTGCATCTATGTTCATTAGAGATATCGGCCTGTAGTTTTGTTTTTGTGTGGTGTCTTTGTCTGATTTTGGGATCAGGGTGATAGTGGCTTCGTAAAAAGTGTTTGGGAGTCTTCCCTCCTTCTGGATTTTTTGGAAGAGCTTGAGAATAGGTGATAATTCTTTTTTGAACGTTTTGTAAGAATCACCTGTAAAGCCATCTGATCCAGGGCTTTTGTTTGTTAGGAGATTGTTGATTACTGATTCAATTTCCCTGGTGGTAATCAGTCTATTCAGGTTTTCTGTTTCTTCTTTTTTTTTTTTTTTTTTTTTTTTTTTTTTTTTTTTATTATTCTTTTTTATTTATTGGGGTGACAATTGTTAGTAGAATTACATAGATTTCAGTTGTGCAATTCTGAATCACATCATCCATAAATCACACTGTGTGTTCACCACCCAGAGTCAGCTCCCCTTCCATCACCGTACATTTGATCCCCCTCACCCTCATCCCCCACCCCCCAACCCCCTTACGCTCTGGTAACCACCAAATTACGTTCCCCAGATTAATTTTCAAACCCCGTGGCCATCCTGTGGTCACCGACTGCCCTCCAATCCCCTCACCTTCCCCCCCACCCCCCACTCCCCCCGCCCATCTAGCAACCCTCAGTTTTTCCTCATTGTCTCCCAAACAGTTTCTGATTAGTTCATTCACTTATTCTTTTCTTTAGAATCCGCAAATAAGTGAGATCATATGGAACTTATCTTTCTCTGTCTGACTTATTTCACTTAACATAATGTTCTCTAGATCCATCCATGTTGTTGCAAATGGTAAGATTTCTTTCTTCCTTATGGCTGCATAATACTCCATTGTATAAATGTACCACAGTTTCTTAATCCAGTCATCTACCGATGGGCATTTTGGTTGTTTCCATGTCTTAGCTATTGTGTATAGTGCTGCAATAAACATAGGAGTGCATAGAGATTTTTGAATTGAAGTTCTGGATTTCTCCGGATAGATACCTAGGAGTGGAATTACTGGATCATAAGGTAGTTCCATTTTCAGAATTTTGAGATACCTCCATACTGTTTTCCATAGCGGCTGCACCAGTCTGCAATCCCACCAACAGTGCACAAGCGTTCCCTTTTCTCCACATCCGCGCCAGCACTTGTTGTTTGTTGATTTATTGATGATAGCCATTCTGACTGGGGTGAGGTGGTATCTCATTGTGGTTTTTATTTGCATTTCTCTGATGGTTAGCGAGGTTGAGCATTTCTTCATATGTCTGTTTGCCATCTGTATGTCCTTTTCAGAAAAATGTCTCTTCAAGTCCTCTGCCCATTTTTTAATTGGATCGTTTGTTTTTTTGGAGTTGGGTTGAGTAAGTTTTCCATAGATTTGTGATATTAATCCCTTATCAGATATATCACTGGCAAATATCTTTTCCCATTCAGTAGGATCCCTTCTTGTTTTATTGATGGTTTCCTTTGCTGTGAAAAAACTTTTTAGTTTGATATAATCCCACATGTTTATTCTTTCTCTTAGTTCCCTCGCGCGAGGGTGTATATCAGTAAAAATCTTACTCCGGGTAATGTCTGAGAAGTTTCTTCCTATGTTTTCTTCTAGGTATTTTATGGTTTCAGACCTTACATTTAAGTCTTTAAGCCATTTTGAATTTATTTTTGTATATGGTGTAAGGAGGTGGTCCAACTTCATTTTTTTGCATGTGTCTGTCCAGGTTTCCCAGCACCATTTATTGAATAGACTGTCATTACTCCATCGTACATTCTTGCTTCCATTGTCGTAGATTAAATGGCCATATAGGCGTGGATTTATTTCTGGACTCTCTATTCTGTTCCATTGATCTATGTGTCTGTTTTTATGCCAGTACCATGCTGTTTTGATTACTGTAGCCTTGTAGTATAATCTGAAGTCAGGTATTGTTATACCTCCCACTTTGTTCTTATTTCTCAAGATTGCCTTTGCTATTCGGGGTCTTTTATGGTCCCATATAAATTTTAGGATTATATGTTCTATTTCTGTGAAAAACGACGTTGGCAGTTTGATAGGAATTGCATTGAATATGTATATTGCCTTAGGCAGTATGGACATTTTAACTATATTAATTCTTCCTATCCATGAACATGATATGTGTTTCCATCTATTTATATCTTCCTTCATTCCTTTCATCAGTGTCTTATAATTTTCTGAGTATAGATCTTTTACTTCTTTGGTTAAATTTATTCCCAGGTATTTTATAGTCTTTGGAGCGATTGTAAATGGGATTGTTTTTTTAATTTCTCCTTCTGATGTTTTATTATTGGTATATACAAATGCAACTGATTTCTCAATATTAATTTTGTATCCTGCCACTTTACTAAATTCATCTATCAGCTCTAATAGCTTCTTGGTGGAGTCTTTAGGGTTCTCTATATATAGTATCATATCATCTGCATACAATGATAACTTTACTTCCTCCTTACCAATCTGGATGCCTTTTATTTCTTTTTCTTGTCTGATTGCTGTGGCAAGAACTTCCAGAACTATGTTGAATAGAAGCGGAGATAATGGGCATCCTTGCCTTGTTCCTGATCTTAGGGGGAATGGTTTTAGCTTTTCCCCATTGAGTATGATGTTAGCTGTGGGTTTGTCATATATGGCCTTTATTATGTTGAGATAAGATCCCTCTATTCCCACTTTCTTAAGGGTTTTTATCATAAATGGCTGTTGGATTTTATCAAATGCTTTTTCTGCATCTATTGATATGATCATGTGATTTTTATTTTTCATTTTGTTAATGTGGTGTATCACATTAATAGATTTGCGGATGTTGAACCACCCCTGCATACCAGGAATGAATCCCACTTGATCGTGGTGAATGATCTTTTTAATGTATTGCTGAATTCTGTTTGCTAATATTTTGTTGAGGATTTTTGCATCTATGTTCATTAAAGATATCAGCCTGTAGTTTTCTTTTTTTGTGGTGTCTTTGTCTAATTTTGGGATCAGGGTGATAGTGGCTTCGTAAAAAGTGTTTGGGAGTCTTCCCTCCTTCTGGATTTTTTGGAAGAGCTTGAGGAGAATTGGTGATAATTCTTTTTTGAACGCTTTGTAAAATTCACCTGTAAAGCCATCTGGTCCAGGGCTTTTGTTTGTTGGGAGACTGTTGATTACTGATTCAATTTCCGTGGTGGTAATCAGTCTATTCAGGTTTTCTGTTTCTTCTTGAGTTAGCCTTGGAAGGTTGTACGCCTCTAGAAAATTGTCCATTTCTTCCAAATTGTCAAATTTGTTGGCATATAGTTGCTCATAGTAACTTCTTAAAACTCTTTGTATTTCTGCAGTGTCCGTTGTCACTTCTCCTCTTTCGTTTCTGATTTTATTAATTTGGGTCCTCTCTCTCTTTTTTTTAATGAGTCTGGCTAATGGTTTGTCGATTTTGTTTATCTTCTCTAAGAACCAACTCTTGGATTCATTGATCTTTTGTATTGTTTTTCTGGTTTCTATTTCATTTAATTCTGCTCTGATCTTTATTATCTCCTTCCTTGTGTTCCCTTTGGGCTTATTTTGCTGTTCTTTTTCCAGATCCCTTAAATGTGAAGATAAACTGTTGATTAGTGATGTTTCTTGTTTCTTTAGGTAGGCCTGCAAAGCTATGAATTTCCCTCTTAGGACTGCTTTCGCGGCATCCCAAAGATTTTGGGTCGTCGTGTTTTCATTTTCATTTATCTCGAAATATCTTTTGATTTCTTCCTTGATCTCCTGCTTGACCCATTCATTATTTAGTAATAAGTTATTCAGCCTCCATGAATTGGTGTGTCTTCCCGTTTTTTTCCTGTAGTTCATTTCTAATTTCATAGCATTGTGATCAGAGAAGACAATTGGTATGATTTCAATTTTCTTAAATTTATCAAGACTTGTTTTGTGGCCTAACATATGATCTATCTTGGAAAATGTTCCATGTGCGCTTGAGAAGAAAGTGTATTTTGCAGCATTGGGGTGAAATGTTCTGAAAATATCGATTAAATCCAAGTGGTCCAATGTATCATTTAAGGCTGTTGTTTCCATATTGATTTTCTGTCTGGAAGACCTGTCCCTTGTGGTCAGAGGTGTGTTGAAGTCCCCGACTATAATAGTGTTACTGTTGATCTCTGCCTTTATGTCAGTCAGTACCTGTTTTATATATTTAGGTGCTCCTATGTTGGGTGCATAGATTTACTAGGGTTATGTCCTCTTGTCGGATCGATCCTTCTGTTTCTTCTTGAGTTAGCCTTGGAAGGTTGTACACCTCTAGAAAATTGTCCGTTTCTTCCAGATTGTCAAATTTGTTGGCATTTAGTTGCTCATAGTAATTTCTTAAAACTTTTTGTATTTCTGCGGTGTCCGTTGTCACTTCTCCTCTTTCATTTCTGATTTTATTAATTTGGGTCCTCTCTTTTTTTTAATGAGTCTGGCTAAAGGTTTGTCAATTTTGTTTATCTTCTCTAAGAACCAACTCTTGGATTCATTGATCTTTTGTATTGTTTTTCTGGTTTCTATTTCATTTATTTCTGCTCTGATCTTTATTATCTCCTTCCTTGTGCTCCCTTTGGGCTTATTTTGCTGTTCTTTTTCCAGATCCCTTAAGTGTGAAGATAAACTGTTGATTAGTGATGTTTCTTGTTTCTTTAGGTAGGCCTGCAAAGCTATGAATTTCCCTCTTAGGACTGCTTTCACAGCATCCCATAGATTTTGGGTCGTCGTGTTTTCATTTTCGTTTGTCTCGAGCTATCTTTTGATTTCTTCCTTGATCTCCTGCTTGACCCATTCATTATTTAGTAACAAGTTATTCAGCCTCCATGTATTGGTGTGTCTTCCAGTTTTTTTCCTGTAGTTCATTTCTAATTTCATAGCATTGTGATCAGAGAAGACAATTGGTATGATTTCAATTTTCTTAAATTTATCAAGACTTGTTTTGTGGCCTAACATATGGTCTATCTTGAAAAATGTTCCATGTGCACTTGAGTAAAACGTGTATTTTGCAGCATTGGGGTGAAATGTTCTGAAAATATCGATTAAATCCAAGTGATCCAATGTATCATTTAAGGCTGTTGTTTCCATATTGATTTTCTGTCTGGAAGACCTGTCCTTTGTTGTCAGAGGTGTGTTGAAGTCCCCTACTATGATAGTCTTACTGTTGATCTCTGTCTTTATGTCAGTCAGTACCTGTTTTATATATTTTGGTGCTCATGTGTTGGGTGCATAGATGTTTACTAGGGTTATGTCCTCTTGTCAGATCGATCCCTTTATTATTATATAGTGCCCATCTTTATCTTTTAATATGTTCTTCATTTTAAAGTCTATTTTGTCAGATATAAGTATTGCAACTCCAGCTTTTTTCTCATTTCCATTTGCATGAAATATCTTACTCCAACCCTTCACTTTCAGCCTGTGTGTGTCTTTTGTTCTGAGGTGAGTCTCTTGTATACAGCATATACAAGGGTCTTGCTTTCTTATCCAGTCAGCCACCCTATATCTCTTGATTGGAGCATCTAATCCGTTTACATTTAAAGTGATTATTGATAGGTACATAGTGATTGCCATTTTTAAATTTGTACTTAGGTTGTTTTGATCTTTCTTCTATTTACAGAAGTCCTTTTAGTATTTCTTGCAATGCTGGCTTGGTGGTAATAAATTCCCTTAGCTTATTTTTTTCTGGAAAGCTCTTTATCTCTCCATCAACTTTAAATAATAGTCTTGCTGGATAAAGCAATCTAGGTTGTAGGCCTTTGTTTTCCATCACTTTGAGTATATCCTGCTACTCCCTCCTGGCCTTCAATGTTTCTGTAGAAAATTCATTTGATAGTCTTATGGGAGTTCCCTTGTATGTAACCCTCTGTCTTTCTCTTGCTGCTTTTAGGATTCTCTCTTTGTCTTTAACCTTTAATATTTTCACTATAATGTGTCTTGGTGTGGACCTGTTTGGGTTTATCCTGGTTGGAACTCTCTGCACTTCCTGGGCTTGTATGTTTGTTTCCTTCATCAGGTTGGGGAAGTTTTCGGACATTATTACTTCAAATATGTTCTCAATCCCTTGCTTCCTCTCTTCACCTTCTGGTATTCCTATGATGCACATGTTGTTGTGCTTGATGTTATCCCAGAGGTCTCTTAAGCCATCCTCATTGTTTTTTATTCTTTTTTCTTTCTGTTGTTCCGTTTGGGTCATCTCTGCTACCTTGTCTTCTAAGTTGCTGATTCGATCCTCTGCTTCATCTAACCTACTGGTAATTCCTTCAAGTGAGTTCTTTATTTCGGTAATTGTGTTCTTTCGTTCTAACTGGTTGTTCGTTATGATTTCTACATCCTTCTTTATGTCTTCTCTAAGCTCCTTAAACATTCTTATCACCAGTGTTCTGAACTCTGTCTCTGAAAGGTTGGTTACCTCTGCTTCATTTGGTTCCAGTTGTGGAGGTTTCTTCTGTTCTTTTATTTGGGACGTGTATCTTTGTTTCCCCATTCTGGCTGACTCTCTGTGTTTGCTTTGATGTATTAGGTAGATCCCCTAGAGTTCTTAGTTCTTGCTAGGTTATCTTATGTAGTATGTGTCCTTTATATTTGACTTGCACTACTTCGTTCTTCTCCTCTGTGTGTGCTCCAAAGGTGACTCTTGTGTTGTGTATATTGTCCTGTTCAAGAAGATCTTTAATTGCTTTTTGCTTGTGAGTAGGTGGGGTTAACTCCTAGGCTGACTCGTTGTGAGACTTGGCTCTGCCCCCCGCAGGGCATTCTGCTGCGTGAGGGTTGACCACTTAAATGTGGTTTGGTCTCTATGGGCTCTAGTGCCTGCAGAGAATTCCCTCTGGGTGTGTGACTTGTAGGTCAAACCCAGTAGTACTCTGGTTTGGTCTGGAGTTGGCCTCTGGAGATGTTGAATCTTGTGCCTCTTAAGGTGTGCCCTGGTAGGGCAGTTTCAGAACAAAGCAAATCACCAAGCACAACAACAACAACAACAAAGAAAAAAATCAAATACATTGACATGTAAAAACACCCAATAACCCCCACTCGACACAGGCAAAGATATCAAAGATACAAAGACAAAGCAAAACAAAACAAAACAAAGCAAAACAAAAAGCAGCGCCAGTCTTGGCTTAAGCTCACCAAGTAATCTCCATGTTGTCCTCTGCTGTACCAAAGAGCCCCCTGCTTATTGCACAGGCAGAGCCGGTCACCTGGTGCTCAGAGTGACTTTGGGACTGTAGATTTAAATGCGTGGGCCTGAGGTGTCTGGATGATAGTTTTTACAAAGTCAGTGCAGTTTCTGCCCTTGCCTGCACATATGCACACTGACAGTAGCACCACCAGCCCCGTGTCCAGTACTCCTGAGTCTTAGGGCACTTCTTCAGTGTGTGTGTGTATGAGAGGGTGAGGGCGGGAGATTTCTGAGTTGCTGAAAGCCCAGAGCTGCATCTGCTGCTTACTGCTGACCCCTGGGAGTGTCTCGGCAGTTGCACTTGCCCTGCCCTAGGCAGGCCAGAAAGTGTGGGGCCTGGGGATGGAGGGGTCTTCTCTCTCCCAGCCCAGCCGCACGTCACCCTCTTCCCGCAGGCCAGAAAAGGCGGTGGCTGGGGGTGGAAGAGTCTCTTCTCTCCTAGCCCAGCCAAAATCACACTCTTCCCAGCCTCTTCCCTGGGTCAGGGCTGCCTGTCAGTCTTCCCAGAGCCTGAGCACTACTACGGCTCCTCTGTTATCTGACACTACTCCTCAGTTCAGGGGCCAGTTTAAGTCTCTGGAAGGGCGGGAGTAGGATTGGAAGAGGGGGGGAGGGGCCCAGGTATGGAGTCTGTGTTCTTTGTCCGCCCAAGGGCCCACTAGCCGCCCTCCCAGCGGGAGAAATCAGCCGTGGGACGCAGGGAAAGAGCCCACCTCCTGGTCTCTGTGCTCTCCGTTCTGCCCTGGGGTCCCGTGTGTGCCCGGGAACTGCGGGTGCCACCACGGTTTTCGCTGCCGCCGCCGCTGCAGGCCGAGACCCCGCCACGGGCTGCGCGTTTTCACTCCGCTCCCTTCCTTCCTTCCCCTGCTCGCCCAATTAGCGCACCTTCAAGTAATCCTTCCATGAGTCTCTTAGCTCTTCTGTATGATGAGCAAAGAGTTCTTTGATGGGTTATAGGTCCTGTTTGTAATAAGATCCGGAGGAGAACTCAGAAAGTGCACCCTGCTGCTGCCATTCCTATGACGTCATTCCTCGCATTTTATGAATTTGACTCCAAAGGCAATGGAAGTAAAAGCTAAAATAAACTATTGGGACTAAATGAAACTTAAAAGCTTCTGCACAGCAAAGGAAACCATCGACAAAATAAAGAGGCAACAAACTGAATGGCAGAATATTTTTGCAAACAGTGCCTCCGATAAGGGGCTGACATCCAAAATATACAAGGAACACATGCAACTCAACAACAAAAAAACAAACAACCCAGTTGAAAAATGGGCAGAGGACCTGAGGAGACATTTCTCCAAAGAGGACATACAAATGGCAAATAGACATATGAAAAAATGCTCAACATCACTAATCATGAGAGAAATGCAAATAAAAACCACAAGGAGATATCACCTCACTCCAGCTCGAATGGCTATCATCAACAAGACAAAGAGTAACAAGTGTTGGAGAGGCTATGGAGAAAAAGGAACCCTCATACACTGTTGGTGGGAATGCAGACTGGTGCAACCGCTATGGAAGGCAGTGTGGAGGTTCCTCAAAAAATTATGAATAGAATTACCATATGACCCAGCAATCCCTCTCCTGGGTATCTACCCAAAAAATCTGAAAACATTTTGCCATAAAGACAAGTGTGCTCCAATGTTCATTTCAGCTTTATTTACGGTGGCCAAGACATGGAAACAGCCAAAATGTCCTTTGATAGATGAATGGATAAAGAAGTTGCAGTATATATACACAATGGAATATTATTCGGCGGTAAGAAAAGATGATATAGGACCATTTGTGACAACATGGATGGATCTTGAGAGTATAATGTTAAGCGAAATAAGTCAGACAGAAAAAGCAGAGAACCATATGATTTCACTGATATGTGGTATATGAATCAAAAACAACAAAAGAACAAAACAAACAAATGAGAAACAAAAACTCATAGACGCAGACAATAGTTTAGTGGTTACCAGAGGGTAAGAGGGGAGGGATTTGGTAGATGAGGGTAAAGGGGATCAAATATATGGTGATGGAAGGAGAACTGACTCTGGGTGGTGAACACACAATGGGATTTATAGATGATGTAATACAGAATTGTACACCTGAAACCTATGTAACTTTACTAACAATTGTCACCCTAATAAACTTTAATTTAAAATTAAGAAAACAAAATACAAAGAACAGAAACATAAATCAAAGAGTAAAATAAAGGAAATAATAAACCTAAGAGCAGAAGTATTGAATTGAAATTAATTTTCAATAGATAAAATTTAAAAAGAAAGATTGGTTCTTTGGAAAGAACCAATATACTTCCGGTGAGACTGATAAAACAAGAAGGAAAGAAAAACAAGTATGTAACATCAGAAATGAAAAAGGAAGTATCACCACAAATGATGTGGTCACTAAAAAGACAAGAGAATAATATCTATAATTTTATGTCATTATATTTTAAAACTTGTGTGAAATGGTTGAATTCCTAGAAAAACTATAACAACCTTGTTTACTCAGAGGAAGTAGAGAGACTGCTTCAGAGATGTAAAGAGCTGGAAAGAACATAAACCCATAAACCCTACCCTTACAACAAGGACAAAGTTTGAAAAACTGCAAATTAATTACTCTTGTTGAATCCATCAGAGAACTGAGGTCACAGAGCAACCAAATAAACCAAAATTCTTTGTTAACCTGGTACCTGCAGGGAGAAACAGTACTTAAGCATTTGGTTTCCTAGAGCTGGAGCCCATAGAAGATAGAAATAGATAATTTTAAAGAATTAATAAAAACTGAGTGTGGGTAGCATGAGAGTGTGAAGCCCCTGAGAGCCCAAATGTGGTAGATCTTACACCTTCATGTAGGTTTCCCACCAGATGTACTGAGGGAAGATTAGGGGGAATCCTTCCTAAGCTTCTGTTTTGGGTCCCACCACCCAAAAATTCATATATTGAAGTTCTGACTTCCAGTACCTCAGAATGTGACTGTATTTGGAGATAAGCCTTTTAAAGAAGCAATGAACTTAAAATGAGGTCAGTAGCGTGGGCCCTAATTTAATACGACTGGTGTCCTTATAAAAAGAAGAAATGTGCATATAGACTTGCACAGAAGGAAGACCCTGTGAAGACACAAGAAGGAGAAGATGATCATCTACAAGCCAAGGAGAGAGATCTCGGGAGAAACTAACCCAGCTGGCACCTTGACCTTGAACATCTAGCCTCTAGAACTGTTCGAAAATAAATGTTTGTTGTCTGAGCCACCCAGCCTGTAGTATTGTGTTATAGAAGTCCAAGAAAACTGATATAGATTTTGGTACCAAGAAGTAGGGTGCTGCTGTAATTTGTTATTACTTACCAAATACCTAAAAATTTAGGAGTGATTTTGGAACTGGTTTAATGAGCTTTGAAATGCAGGCTAAAAAAAAAGAGAAAAAAGAAAAAAGCTTAGATTGTCTTGAAGAGACTGTTGGTAGAAATATGGACATTAAAGGAAATTCTGGTGAAAGCTCAGAAAGAAAAGAGGAAAGCTGTAGAAAAATCTTCTATCATCTTAGAGAACATACATATCATCATGAACAGAATAGTGTTAGAAATATGAATGTTAAAGATGCTTCTGGTGAAATCTCAGATGGAAATGAAGAACATGATATTGAAAACTGGAAGGGAGGAATAATCCTTGTTAAAAGTATCAAAAAAAATTGCATAAATTGTATTCTAGTATTTTGTGGAAAGTAGAACTTGTAATTGATGAACTTCAATATTTAGCTGAGGAGATTTCTAAGCAAAATGTTAAAAGGAAGGTGTGGTTTCTCCTTGTTGCTCATAGTAAAATACAAAAGGAAAGAGATGAATTGGAGATGGAATTATTAAGCAAAAAGAAAGCAGAACTTGAAGGTCTGGAAAATTCTCAGACTATCTATATTGTAAAAAAAAAAAAAAAAAAAAAGAGAAAGTGTGATTAGAGAACATCAAAGACATGGCTGCACAATCATTTGCAAAAGAGATTATGGGTACATAACTTATGGATTCATTTAGCCATCACAGCAGAATCCAGAAATAGAGACGGGGTCATCCAGGAAAGATATGTGTAGGACCCTGTAGTTTTATTGCTTGGACCCATGTGAATTACATGGGAGTTCAACATGTTTTTTAAAGAATTTTATACAACAGAAATGCTGCCACCTGGGACTGTATAGACAGAGGTAGGATAAAATGAAGCAAGACTGTTGGACTTCCAGGATTTTACAAGGTGGGCCAATAGAGGTAACAGCTGCAAACATGTGCTATTGCTTCAAAAAAAGGGAGGAAGAACGCTGAAGACGTTTGAGAAGTCAACAGGCTGCCAGTATCACTATGGGTGCAGAGGGCACAGGCCCTGTGGACAGGGCTGTGTTGTCTTTTCCCTAGTTCCAGTAACTCAGAATGTGACTGTATTTGGGAAAAGGGTATTTATATAGTTAAGACTAAATGAAGTCATTAGGATGGGCACTAATTCAATATAACTGGTATCCTTATTTAAAAAAAAAAAGATTAGGATACAGACACACACAGAGAGAAGACCATGTGAAATTGCAGAGAGTAGGCAGCCATCTTCAAGCTAAGGAAAGAGGCCTCAGAAGAAACAAACCCTGCTGATACCTTGATCTCAGACGTCTAGCCTCCAGATCTCTGAGAAAATAAATGTTGTCAAAGCCACCCAGTCTGTGGTACTTTCACTTTCTTCTTGGTACTGGCTGGGGAAGGGGAGCAGCAGCTACTGCCAAATCTCAATACCCACCTCCCCTAGGGAACACAAGACTTAATCTGCAGAGGAAAGAGCAACAAAAACTGTCACCTTAGGTCACTATCCTTGCATATTAAGTACTATTGTAGTCATTATCATCTAAATTTGTTGACTGAGGAAAGCTGGCCATTGTGAAGTCTAAAATGTAGGTTACCCAATTATGCAAATAGTATTATATGTCTAACCATAGTCTTTTAAAAATGCTCTTATATAAAAAGGACAGAATATAATAAAGAGTATTAATAGTCCTATGAAAAAACAAACAAAACAATTGCACCTGAGAAAAGAAAAAAAAATCACCCTTGGCAGAGGAGCAGGAACATACACTGGGCCTAGAACTACAACTAGAGGAGAAGCAGGAGCATTTGAAAAGGCCTCACCCCCCATGGGTCACAACACCTGTTTAAGACTGAGATTGAATCAGAATTAAGGAATGCTTTTCCTCCCTCACCATCAAGCTAACCAGTATAGAGTAAAAATAACATGTAGTATAGCTGGGACAGCTGGAAGAGACAGACTCTCTGGGGTGCAATGCAAAGGGAAGTTTCAAGGCCAAGGGAAATGCAGACATAGTGAAAATACCTCTGCCAAACAAGCCCTCAATGTAGACACCAGATGTCACTAGAGGAATTTGAAGTCTGTGATGCACAGCTGACAACCATAATAACAACCAACCTGAAATTCAGCTCAACCCCTGACTAGATTAACACAACCTAACACCAAAAGCCTAGCAGAAAGAAAGGAATATTTATCTCCCAGATAGTATCTATGTCTTTCGCAAATATTCAGTTTTCAATTAAAAAACAATGAGCCACAAAAAGGCAAGAAAAAGACACTTTGAATAGATAAATCAATCATCAAAAATAGACTCAAATAAGACACAGATATAGACAAGAAATTTAAAATAACTGTTATTAATATGTTAAGTGCCATAATAGAAAAGGTGGACAGTATGCAAAATCAGATGGATAATTTTAGCTGAGAAATGAAAACCACAGGAAAGAATCAAATGGAAATACTAGAAATTAAAAACACAGTAACATAAATGAAGAATTCCTTCAGTAGGTTCATCAGTAGATTTAACAGAGGAAAGGAATTAATCAGTGTGCTTAAAGAGAAGTCAATAGAAATTAACCAAACTGAATTGTAAAATTAAGGGAGAAAAAGAGTAGGGAAAAACCAACATCCAAGAGGTGTGAGACAATATCAAATGATCTAATATACATGTAATTGGACCTGCAGAGTAAGAGAGAGAGAACAAAGGATATATTTGAATAAATAAAGGCTGATAATTTTCTAAAATTAACGACAGACACCAAACCATATATTCAAGAATCCCAGAGAACATTAAGCAGAATAAATTCTAACAAACCACACATCAGTGTCACATGGGTAATAGACTCATTGGGGTTATCACCTTTTAGGTGTGGGGACAGAGTCCCAGAGAGCAGTTTCCAGGCTCTCAGCCTTGCGTGGGGAGGTGCTGGCTCTGGTAGTGAATGACCGTCAACTGTGATTGGTTGGCCATCAGTTGTAACCGGTTAGCCAATTGTCTACTGATGTAACTGTGGGGCTGCGTTGATTGGTTGGTGGGTTGGCAGGCAGAGAAGTGAATGGCGGACTGCAGATCGTGTGGCTACTACTGCGTGTGTCTCCCCCTGGCGCCAAAGAGAATATAGTGGTATGACTCCCCTATCTATGGCTCAGTGGGTATTCCTTTTTGGTCTAGCTATACCCTGCGTTCTTATGTGTGGAGCAGGAACAGAGGCCCCCCAGGCCGCCCTGCACGACAGAGGTATATGAATGTGTAATCACTATGCTGTTTTGTACACATGAAACTAATAAAAAAGAAAAAAAGAAACAAACTACACCTAAATATATTATACTCAAGCTTCTGAAAACCAAACACAAAGAGAAAATTCTAAAATCAATCAGAGAAAACAACACAAATCACTTACAAAATCCACAGATAAGAACCAATATAGAAGATGGCACAGTAATAAATGCTGTGCTTATAACTACATCAAAATTACAACTAAACTACAAAACAACCATCATTGAGAATTGCCTAAAATCTTGTGGAACTGAAGCCCTACAACAAAGGACATGCAGAAGAATCCACCTTGAGGCTGCTAGGAAGGGCAGACATGCACAATGGACTGGTCCTACACCTGCATGTGACCATTAAAAATACGGAAGGATATCACGGCTGTGAAGGTCCCCAGGAGGAGTGAGTGGGGACCTAGACCCTCCCCATCCCAGTGTTTCAGTGCTGGAAAGAGAAGTCCCCATAATTTCTGATTGAGAAAACGAGCGAAGATTGTGACTGAGACAAAGGGCAGCTGGACTCCCAGGTACTTCTCTTAAAGGGACCATGCATTAATCTGACAGAATCAATGGCTCTGAAGCTGCTCCGGCACTGGGGCAGCAGCTGGAGACGTGGCAGGGACATATGGGGGGGGGAACTCAGTTGTGTGGCTTCAGGACGGGGGCTGGAGGGGCAACTTTCTCCTGGACAGAGGAGCTGGCAGAGGCTATTGTTTCTTTGTTGAACCCTCCCCCTTCCTGATGTGCAGACGCAAGCAGCTGCCATATCTGAGTCTTCATCGAGCAGGCTGACACCATTCATTTGCCACACCCTGGTGATTTGAGATTCTGACGCACAGCCCAACTTTTGGGCACAACCAAGCTGCTTCCAGTGGCCTTTTTGTACAAACTGCCTGCCTTGGCTCATACTTTCCTAGGGTCTCTCAAAGGTTAGTGGAAACCAGACAAGCAGTATCTGGCTTGAGCATGTCCTGTAACACTGGTTGAGCAACCCTAACCCCAGCATTAGCAGCAGCTGGCTTTGGTTCGTGGCTTGGCCTCTCAAGGCACTTCCAAGCACAGCACAGGTGGTGGCCATCTGCAGATTTCCTTGTGGCTCCTGTCAGGTGTCCCCTGTGGATCCCCTCCCAGGTGGTCCTGGGGCTGGTACCACCAGTGGCCAGCTTCAAAATGAGCTGGAGCATCATTGAGCTGCCTCCAAAGATGACACACCCAGGGGTGAATTGGGCAGGCACCAGAGCTCTGCTGAGGTAGATCTTGCTCTATAGGGTCAGCACCTGCATCACAACTCCTCCACTATAGTCACAGCCAGTTTTCACAGCCAATGAGCCTGAGGGTCAGTCCCTTCCATTGATGTGCAAATAGTAACCAAGGCTTAACTACAAGAGGAAGGCACACACAACCCTTACAAAGGACACACCTGGAGTGCATGGCTCAAGTGACCAGGAAGATGGCCATTGAGCCCCACAGCACACCTATCACATAAGACCAGAAGACATAGCAGCCTTATCTAATACATAGAAACAAACAAACACAAGGAGGCAGCCAAAATGAGGAGACAAATAAACATGTCCCAAATAAAAGAACAGAACAAATCTTCAGAAAAAGAACTAAACAAAATGGAGACAAGTAATCTACCAGATGCAGAGTTCCAAACACTGGCTATAAGGATGTTCAATGATCTCAGGAGGAACTTCAACAAAGAAATGGGAAACAAAAATGGAAATAGAAAATATAAAAAAGAACCAGTCAGAAATAAAGAATACAATAATGGAAATGAAGAATACATTACAGGGAATCAACAGTAGATCAGACAAATCAGAGGATCAGACCAGTGATGTAGAAGATAAGGTAGCAGAAAACACTCAACCAGAACAGCAAAAAGAAAATAGAATCCAAAAAATTGAGAAGAGTTTAAGGGGCTTCTGGGACAACATCAAGCATACCAACATTCACATTATATGGGTACCAGAAGAAGAGAGAGAGAGCAAGAAATTGAAAACCTATCTGAAGAAATAATGACAGATGGTTAAACAAACTGTGGTACATCCATACCACAGAATTCTACTCAGCAATAAAGAGGAATGAACTATTGATACAGGTAATAACATGGGTGAATTTTCTAGGGCATGACGCTGAGTGAGAAAAAGGCAATCTCAAAAAGTTACATACTATATAATTTCAAAAAGTCACATTGTGTACAGAAAAAAAGAAAGAAAGAAAGAAAGTGACAGAAAATTTCCCTAACCTGGTGAAGGAAATAGATGTACAAGCCCAGGAAGCACAGAGAGTCCCAGACAAGGTGAACCCAAAGAGGACAACACCAAGACACATCATTATTAAAATGTGAAAGGTTAAAGACAAAGAGAGAATCTTAAAGACACAAGAGAAAACCTACAAGGGAGCTCCCATGAGACTATCAGCTGATTTCTCAATAGAAACTCTGCAGGTCAGAAGTGATTGGCAGTAAATATTCAAAGTGATGGAAAACAAGGACCAACTACGAAGATTATTCTACCCAGCAAAGCTATTATTTAGAATTAAAGGATAGATAAGGAGCTTCCCAGACAAGAAAAAGCTAAAGGAGCTCATCATCACCAAACCAGTATTACAAGGAATTTTAGAGGGACTTCTTTAAGATGAAAAAATTATATATATAATATGAATAATAAAATGGCAATAACTACATAGCTATCGACAATTACTTTCAATGTAAATGTATTAAATGCTTCAATCAAATATAAGGGGGCTGAGTGGATAAGAAAACAAGACCTTTGCATATGCTGCCTACGAGAGACTTACTTCAGATTAAAAGACACACACAGACTGAAAGTAAAGGGATGGAAAAAGATATTTCATGAAAATGGAAACAAACAAATAGCTGGGGTAGCAATAGTTATAACAGACAAAATAGATTTTGAAACAAAGACCATAACAAGAGACAAAGAAGGACCGACTAATCCCACTTCTGGGTATTTATCCAAACAAACACAAAATGCTACTTTAAGGGCACGTGCCCATCCATATGTTCATTGCAGCATTATTTACAATAGCCAAGATATGAAAGCAACCTGGGTGTCCCTGAAGGGATGAGTGGATAAAGAAGAGGTGGTACATATATACAATGAAATATTACTCAGCCATAAAAAAAGAAAAAGAATTCTGGCCATCTGCAACAACATAGATGGACTTAAAGGGTATTGTGCTGAGTGTAGTAAGTCAGACAATGAAAGACAAATGTCATATGATTTCACTTATAAGTGGAATCTAAAGAACAAAATAAACAAACAAACAGAACAAAACAAACTCATTGATACAGAGAACATTTTGATGGCTGCCAGATGAGAGGGGGTTGGGGATGAGTGAAAAGGGGAAGGGATTAATAAATACAAATTGGTTGTTACACAGTCGTCATGGGGATGACTACTTCCTAGAGCATAAGGAATATAGTCAACAATATTGTAGTAACTATGTATAGTGTCAGATGGGTACTAGATCTATCGGGGTGATAAATAGGAGGGTGCTGGGAGCATGGTGAAAAAGGTGAAGGAATTAAGAGGTATAAATTGGTAGTTACAAAATAGTCATGGGGATGTAAAGCATAGGGAATGTAGCCAATAATATGGTAATAACTATGTATAGTGCCAGGTGGATACTAGTCAGGGGGATCACTTCTTAGATTATATAAATGTCTAACACTGTTCTATACACCTGAAACTAATATAAAATAATATTGAATGTCAACTCTAATTGAAAAATTTAAAAAGGAGAGAAAAGATAAAGAAGAATAAGAGGTTCAAAGTTCCAGATATAAAACAAATAAGTCTTGGTGATGTAATATACTGCTGAAGAAATAGAGTCAATAATATTGTGATAGCTCGCTGTGTCAGATGGTTGTTGGACTTATGGTGATCACTTCTTTAGCATAGGGAATATAATCAATAATATTGGTAATAACTATGTATAGTGCCAGATGGGTACTTTTAAACAACTATGATGTATACCTGAAACTAATATAATATTGCATGCTAGCTATATTTTAATAAAAACTTTTTTAAAAGACTGGGTCAATATTCAAAAACCATATTAATCATATTAGCATATGAAACAAAAAGGACATATGAGAAAAGCTGCATGAACTTTGGGTTTGGCTATAACTGTAGAGGTATGACAACAAAAGCATGATCCACTCAGCTATCAGAAGGAATAAAGTACTGATTCATGCTACAGTAGGAATGGACCTCAAGACCATCAAGCTGCCTGAAAGTAGCCAGATAGATGCAAAAAACTAGATATTGTATGATTCTTTTTATATGAAATGTATAGAAAATGCAAGTTGATAGAGAGCAGATCAGTGGTTGCCTAGGGCTGGAGATGGGAGCAGGGGATTAACTACAAATGAGCATAATGAAATTTTAGATTGTGGGGATGGTTCTAAAACTCTATATATTCAATTGTATACTTACAATGGGTGAATTAATGATGCATGAATTATATCTCAATAAAGCTGTTTTAAAAAATAACAAGAGGGAAAAAAAGAAACAAGGGAGATCAGGTGGTTCAGTTGGATAGAGCGCGAGCTCTGGGCAACAGGGCTGCCAGTTCAATTCCTACATGGGCCAGCGAGCTGCGCCGTCCACAGCTAGAATGAAGTCAATGAGCTGCCGCTCAGCTCCCGGGTGGCCAGATGGCTCAGCTGGTTGGAGCGCGGGCTCTCAACCACAGGTTGCTGATTCAACTCCTCGACTCCCGCAAGGGATGGTGGGCTGCGCCCCCCACAACTAAGATTGAACACAGCACCTTGAGCTGAGCTGCCGCTGAGCTCCTGGATGGCTCAGTTGGTTGGAGTGTGGGCTCTCACCATAAGGTTGCTGGTTCGACTCCTCGACTCCCGCAAGGGATGGTGAGCTGCACCCCCTGCAACTAACAACAGCAGCTGGACCTGGAGCTGAGCTGCGCCCTCCACAACTAAAATTGAAAGGACAACAACCTGACTTGGAAAAGTTGACTTAAAGTTGACTTAAAAAAAAAAAAGAAAAAGAAAAAGAAAATAAACAACAAAAGAGACTTATTAAATGCACTAAAAACTAGAGAAAGCCATGGATCTACCCCCAGCAGAATCCCTTCTTTTTATTATTAATAGGTCATAAATTGAAGAAATTAGTGAGAAAAGGAAGTAAGAATGGATTAGTTCTTTAATTAAAACTTGTGGAGGAGGTTGTAAGGCTGAGGAGAGGGCACTGGGGAGGCTCTAGCCAAGCGAGAGTGCCACACTTTGCAGGAATTACAGAAGGCCTTTGTGGATGAGGGAGAAGACCAGTGAGGGCTGAAGTTGGAAATGAAGACTGTGTCAGGCACACAGGCCATGGATTGGGTTTTAGATATTATCCTAGGCACAAAGGAAACCGAGGAAAGTGTAGTAAGCAGAGGAAACCATAATTATATTTGGTCTGTCAGAGCTCAATCCTGTTCTGTGGAGAGAGGATATAATCCCTGAAGCTACAGGTTATCCATCTTTGTAACAATCACAGGGGGTCACCCACTAAGAGGAAACTAAGAGCTACTCAATCCATGTTTGTTAAATGAATTCATGTGCAATACAGTTACTCATTCCCATAATTTGCACAGCTACGTTAAAAAAAGGCTGATCCCACCAAAGCTAGGCATGATTCCTGTGTCAACAATACACATGGCCCATTTCTGAGCTCTGTCCTCACAGAGTACAGAAAACATCATCTCCCTCTTGTTTACCTCACATAACCCCCTCACCTTTCATCTGGTCGTCTCCACGAGGTGCTCCACTAACGCAGGTGACAGGAGCAGAATTTCCTCCTCATTCTCCATGACAAAAGACATAAACTCCCCCAATTGCTTTGGGACCCAGCTGAGACCCCAGGGGAAAAGCTGCAGTCTTTCTGTCAAGCCTCCTCTCCTCATTGAACACCAGTTGCACAGGCTGGGGTGGGGGCGGGGGGGGGATGTGAGATTCATGACAGGTGAAGAGACTAAGACTCTTCATCACTAAGGTGTCCTTACCTGCATCTTATGAAGGGACTTGATAGCATTTTCCTGAAATGCGTTCATATTGAGGGTGGCCAGCACTGTAGAGAAAAGGGAGAGTTGCTGCATGAGGCATTGTGACAAGTGCCAACAGGGAAGGGATGGAGGCCCACAATTTGTGCACAGAAGGAAGGTGTGTTGAGTAGTAAGGATAATGAGATACTACTTGTATCCCACACTGCAATGTACAAAGGACTGTCATATATCTCCTCACATCATTGGATACTTGTGCAGAGAAATGGAACAGGCCAAGGTCACATAGTTTTATTAGACCTAGGAAGTGAATGACTGTTTCCTGACCCCAAGTCCAGCACACTTTCTACTGTACCATAACAATGTGGGGAAGAAACACCAAAAAGCTATAAGGAGAGAACAGCAGTCTACAGAAGAGGCTAGTCTTAAGCTAAGGACTACTTGACAGATGCTCCCCTGGACCCATCTGGCTGCTCAGTAACATAAGCTTATAACTTTGTTCTGAATTATTCAGCTACTTTATTCTCTAAGACCTACTCAGAGTCCACAGTGCACCTCATGTTGCAGGATCCCAGGACTGGGACTCTGCTGAGGCTGGCTGTCTGACACAACACCTGTCTTCTTCTTCTCCCTGGAATTCTCAATGTTGGTGGAGAAGACCTTCATTCTAAACCTACCCAGCACCAATCCAGGTTCTCAGCCAAAGAAAACGTATGAAAGATGGAAAGGTGTACTGGGGACAGAGGAACTCAATTATGGCTTTGTTGATGAAAGACAACAGGAAAAAGGAAAAGTGATGGAGTTGCCAAATGAACTCTTCACTTTGACCTTGAGTCCTCATCTATTGTAATATCAAATCTCTATGGTCCACTTCAATGTACATGGGAAAGACAGGTATCAGAAATATTCTTGGTTCTTTCTGATGCTTGTTCAAGATTCAAACGGGTGGGTTAAAAGCCTCAGTTCTCCCTTAAAATAAGTCTAAATTTGTACCTCCTTTTATGGAGCCTCTTTGAACTTCTTTCTCAGAATCTGAGGTCAAGAGCAGCTCCACAATCCCTCTTTTCAGCAGGGCCTGTTGAGAAAACTGGACAAAATGAACCCACTTCCCTTACCCCCTTGGGAAGGAGGAGATTAAGAAATAAATACAACTGGGCTTAGATGGGCAGCGTGTGAGCAGAAAAAATGTTTTAATTGAGAGTCTGACCATCTGAAACTCAATAAATTGAGGGAAATTGCAGTCTCTGTTCCAGTGCGGTGTTTTTCCCAGGAAAGACCACAAAAGCAGCTAAATATGGGCTCTGATACCCCGTAGCCTCAAGGAAAACACAAGAAGGAAAACACAAGGCTAAGTTTATAAGGAAACGCCCTGAGGGGGGATCACAATCTGAGAGAAAGAGAGAAAGAAGACTTGGGAAACTCTTTGTGCTTGAAGAGGAGAAGCTGAGACTATGGGGCCCCAAGGATAATCAAAGAGAAACTTAACAAAACTTGGATTCTACCTGGACACACAAAGGAAGCAAGGAAGCCTGCCACAGTGTTGGGAAACTGGGAAACTAATTTGAAAATCATATTTACTAATGGCATAGGAAGCAGACAGATGGCCAAGGGTGAGAAGACCCTCTCTGTGTGCCTTGTATGTTCACTGAACCATATCTGGGCCTGGGAGTGGAGTCGCATGATAAATTTTAAAAATCAAGGAAAAATAATGCTAGCTGAATGAGATTGATTTGAGGGGGTCTGATGTGATGCCCCTGAGAAATGTTAGGGAGGGGAATTTCTCACAGGCCTCGTCCAGTTCTGGAAGCCACAGCTATAGGACAGGAGCCAGGACATCTGTGGAGCCCAGCACTCACTCCTCCCTCTCTTGTCACTTGCTCTCTCTTCCCTGTCCAGCTGGCAACTCCTCCCGCTGCTCTCCTGGCCATTCCACCCAGAGGTCTCTGTGTGGACAGAGCTAACATGGGCCCCTGACTCCTGCTTAACAGCTTGGGGAAGAGTCCAGTTTAGACTAGAACTCATCAGCTTCCTGAATGTGGGAAGTCAGTGACAGGGAGGAGCCAACAAAGACACCAGGCAGGACTGAATTATTCCTTGGTCTGAGATATCCCCCACATGAAGGAGCAAAGGCAACAGAAGAAAGAATGTTAGTACTATAGGTAAGAAAGCTGCTGGATGATAGCCATCATCCTTAAGTTCATGAAGTATTATTTATTCACTGTGGATGTATTCACCAACCCCAGCTTTCATGAAAATCATGGGTCATAGAGATAGCAACAGAAAGGAATAATCTTTTCACATCATATTTTATCTCATCATAAAGTTTTTTAAGTACATCTTGATCACCCTGACCATATTATAGATTCATAGAGAAATTGAACTTGATCTTCTATATGAGGTCTGACAATTAAGTTCGTGAACTCATCCTAGAAAAAGTGCTACATACCTCATTGTTGACTATCACTATAGTCACCTTCGAAGTACACCCCTTGGGAAGCTATGCACCCATGCCCATACCTAGTCCACCCTTCAGAGCAATTTTGGAACTGTTTTTCTGAAATGGCCATCAGAGCTGTCACTGTATTACCCTTGATGTCCTGAATGTCCTCAAAATGTCTCCTTTCAATATTTCCTTTATCTTCAGATAAAGAAAGAAGTCACTTGGGGCCAGTTCAGGTAAGCAGGGAGCGTGTTCCAATACAGATATTTGTTTACTGGCTAAAAACTTCCTCACAGACAGTGCCGTGTAAGCTGGTGCATTGTCATGATGCAAGAGCCATGAATTGTTGGCAAAAAGTTCAGTTTGTCTAACTTTTTCACGCAGCCTTTTCAGCACTTCCAAATAGTGAATTTGGTTAACTGTTTGTCCAGTTGGTACAAATTCATAATGAATAAACCCTCTGATATCAAAAAAGTTAGCAACATTGTTGAAACAAGTTTGTGAACTTAATCGTCTGACCTCATATTCGATAACCCACAGTGCCTAACATAAAATCATACAGCAAACTCAGAAATACTTCCTGTAAAAGAGACATATTGAGGAAGGAAGCATGAAAGTATGCAGACAAATCAAATGTTTCTTACCTTTTGAAGATACGGCATGTAATCTTTATCCTTATTGAACGAACCATATTCATTCTCCACCTGCACTGCAATAATGGGGCCTCCCTGGTGGTACTGAGATAAGCAGAGTAAGGGGGAGAGTGAGGCTAAGCGTGGGAAAGCCTGGAGTCTGTGGTCTGCTACTAAAGATAACACACCTGGTGAGGGACACTTTGCTTCTGGTTGTTTCCTTACCTTAAGGCACTCTCTCTTTTACCCCGGATTCTATAATAAATACCTCCAGGTACTTTCGCTTCTGCCAAGAGTCCTACCTTCACAATTTTTGTAGCGACTGCCACAGTTTTCCCTCCATTTCTCATATTAATTAGCTTCTTAAATATGAGAGCTCAAACCTACAAACTCACCTGCTTCCACTCCCACTCTATCCACTTTCCCACCTGACAAAGAATGAGGTATCCCTCCTCTCTCCTCCTGTGTTAGGGTAATGCCAACACTCGTGCGAGGAGTCCCTGCCTCCTACTACCTTCTCAAGAGCTGGTTCTATGCACTGTTCTCTTGCCATTCTGTACTTTCAAACCTTTCCTTCCAAACTGACTGATTTCCACCACCCTGGAAACTTATTCAGAAACTTCACATCAGAAACAGAGAGAATAGCCCAGGCTTGTTCCCGCCAATAACCATTCTCTTGCTTTCTCCTCCTTTGTTTTTTTGGGGGGGTTTTTTGTTTTGTTTTGGTTTGGTTTTAGATTTTTATGGCTATTTTATTTTATTTTTTTTATTTTTCAATTACAGTTGACATTCAATATTATATTAGTTTTAGTGTGCTCTCTCTTCTTTAAGATCCTTACTTCTTGAAAGAGTCACTAGTTGTCTACTCTCACTTTTATCAATTTCTCAAACCATTGTGGTAAAGCTTCCACCCCATCATACCACCTAAGCTGTCAACATTGACCTAGTCATGCTGAAATTATAACACTTTTCAATGTTGAATTTACTCTTTCCACACTCCAGTCTTTCTACACTCAAGTCAATTCTCTGCTTCTTGAAGCCTCTCCACAATGAAAGCAGATAAACTCTCAACAGTGAACAATGGATCATTTCACTCCCCACATGGTTCCTACTGCCTCTGAGTAAATGCCTGTTTTAGAGTGAGGTATTCTCTTTTAGACAATGGGACACGAATTCCTGCGTTGGAACAGAGGAGAATGACCATGTTCAGTGGGTTTTCCTTTACAGCCTCACATTTTGCCTCTTTTCCAGCTCACATGCTATTCTCCAGACTGACTGGACTTCTTTTACTCTTTCAAACTCCTCATTCTATCTCTTGTTATCTGGTCTTCACCCATGTTGGAGATTCCTGACCATTCCCCCTGGCCTGGTTCAAGCCTGCCCACATTTCAGGTCACTGTTTAAATTACTTTTTCTGAAAAACATGCTCTGAATCTCCCTTTCTCCTACACTTCTTTCCCTGTAGCAGTTACCACTTGTGTTGAAGTGCCTGTTTGTCTCTCATGTTGAGTTATAAGCCCCACGGGAAGCTTAACTGCTACATAGTGTTTGGCACATAGTAGGTGCTCAATAATTACTTGTTGAATGAACATAAGTATTCTGAACTGATGAACTAAGGATAACTGTTTGTATTATTGAACAGTATCTTCTTCCCAGCCTGAAGAGTGACATATCTAAAAACTCCATAGTAGGAGAATTCACAGTTAACCATATGAAATAAACAGGATTAGAAGAATAAATATGCCCAATAAAATAGTAAATATACTCTAAAAATTATTTAAATGTAACAAAACAACAAAGACAACCAATCAAATGGAAAGACCTTAAAATACTAATAATTTGATAATGATGATCCCTATACATTTCATTTGTACTTACAATTCCCTGCTTCTTAAAATTTTCCCAGAATTTCCCACCTTATGATTTCAATGGATGTTTATAAATTTACTTTGCTTGCTGAATATATATGAGTGTTAAGTAGCATTTTACTTATACCCGAACTTCCATGCAAACAGTCAGACTTTCTAGTTTTAGGACTCAGAGATTTTTCATTCCTGCCACTGAGTCTCACCTTGATTGTAGAAATAAATCCAGGAACACATGGCTTCAGCTCTTCTTACAAAGGATGTACCTCGACTCCACCAAATAGACCCAGAATTTAATCCTAAAGACAAGGTCTTCCCCTCTGCATTGCTCTTCTTTCCTAAAGCTGTGTTGCTTTATTTCCATTTATAATCTCCATTTGTTCTCTTTATAATGGTCCTAATAAGAGTAACTCAAATTCACAATTCAGAATTATTTAGGAGAGATGACATCACAGAAATGGCAGCATGAGGAGTACTTCTTGAAATCTCCTCTGGAAGTTACAACTAATTAAACAGCTATAATTCAACAAAGGTCTCCCTGCACAGCACACTAGTATGCCTGAGAGACTTGCACTGTGAATCAGCTGAAGGTGGGCAAATCGGGCTAGCAGGGGTGGAGAAATGGGGGAAGTGCAAAGAGACAGGCCACTGACTGTGGGACCCCAGGATGCAGACCAGAGTCACAGCCTCAGGAGAGGGAAGAATTCAGGATCCAGGCACACCCCCTTGTGACCCACAGTCCTGCCTGAGCGATCAGCATACAAGCAGCTGAATCCAGCATTAGAGGTGAGAACAGTGGTTTAAGCCTGCACAGCCAGGCAGAAATCAGGGGAAAAAAAAAAAAAAAGAGACACAGAGCCTGGCTGCCTCCCTCCCACCTTCACAGAGTTAGCACTGGGCTTCAGAAGAAACAGGTAGCAATGTCAGATTAAAGAACAAAATATCTACAATTCTGAGAACTGTACCGACAGTCCTGTGCACTCCAGCAACAGCGAAAGAGCTGGGGGAGGGGGACAAGACAGCTCTGGGCTGATCAGAGCCACAAGCTCCAGCCACCTTTCCACATCCCACCCCATCCCCACCTTTCTGGACAGATCCCTGTGAGGTAATCAGAGCAGTGAAGACACACAGGCTCAGCATCGGGCTGCAAGGGAAGCTTTGGGATTTCAGAAGATTTGGCCATCGTACTCCCAGTGCATATTCCCAAGCTGGGGCAGAAACTGCACTGAATGGGTAGAAAGAACTGACCACATCCCATGGCACACTGGAATCCTGCCCCACCCACCTAGAGATGCATTGCCAGGGGCATTCTGGGTGCCTGGGTGACTAACTTCGCCCCCAGAAACTGTGGAGGAGGTTTTTTACAGCAGCAAACAATCTGAAAAGGCCTAGGGAGATTTGGGTGGTGAACAGTGACCCAAAAACTGCACCACAACCACTTGGGAGCAGCTCTTGGGAATTTTCAAGCCTGAAGTAGAGGCTGGTGGCAGTGTCCTCGGGGCACAATACAAGGTGGTCAAAGTCCAGGTACAGGCATAAGATCTGAATCTGTATTAACATTGTAAAAACAAATGGTCACATTTCATAACTCACTTCAACTCCACCCCACCCAGCTAGTGCCATATCACCAAGCGCACTCTCAACACCAGGTCAACCAGCCAGCCACAGGCTCCTAAGGAGCCTCTTTCAACAGTTGGCCCTTACAGGCAACTGACAGATGGCAACAGGCACGGGGGTGCCCTGAGCCTATTGCTAAGCTGTCTCAGGCCCAATTGGTGGCAGCCAGCTGCAGTTCACAGAGAGACCACCCACACATGCATGCAGGTCTAGCATGGGCAGCAGCCAACTGCATACAGCTTTGAGGCACCTACCAGGTAGCCATGGGCTCATAACAGGCAGGGCTGAAACTGCCCTGCATGGGAGCCCCACCCAAGAGACACCAGAAATAATATACCCAGAAGCCAGCTTCAGACCAAACCAGAGCACTACCTGGTTTGACCTACAGGCAGCACACCCAAAGGGAATTCTCAACAGGCACAAGAGCTTGCAGGAGCAAAGCCTCCACTGAGGGGGATCAGCCCTCACACAGCAGCTCATAAACTGTGGGCATAGCCAATCCTCATAGTTAGTCAGCCTGGGAGTCAATCCTACACACTGATACAACAAAAGCAATCAAGGCTCATCTACAACAGGAGAACGCTCACAACACAAGGGATACCTCTGGAACACATGCACAGGAGATTAGGGAGACTGAGCAACTTGACTACAAAGGACACATACTACATAACGTCACGCATCAAAGACTGAGAGATATAATTGATTAGGTAATCTACCTAATACATAGAAGCAAACACAGAGCAACAGCCAGAATGAGGAAACAAAGAAACATGTCCCAAATAAAAGAATAAAAGAAACTTCCAGAAATGGAGCTAAATGAAACAGAGGCAGTCAACCTACCACATACAGAGTTTAAAATGCTGATGATAAGAATGATGAGGAACTTAGTGAAAATTTCAGCAAAGTGATAGCAAGAGTAAAGAAGCATATAGAAAAAATAATCAGTCAGAAATAAAGAATATAATAATTGAAGTGAAGGATACACTAGAAGGAATCACCAGCAGATTAGATGAAGCAGAAGATCAAATCAGTGATTTAAAAGACAAAGTAGTAGAATTCACCCAATTAAAACAGCAAAAAGAAAAAAGAATAAAAAACAATAACCTGTAGGACAGCATTAAGCACAACAATATTTGCATCATAGCAATACCAGAAGGAGAAGAGAGAGCACAAGGGATTGAGAACATTTGAAGAAATAATGACCAAAAACTTCCCTAACCTGGTGAAGGAAAATAACATACAAGCCCAGGAAGCACAGAGAGTTCCAAACAAGATAAACCCAAACAGTCCCACACCAAGACATATCATAGTTAAAATGGCAAAGGTTAAAGACAAAGAGAGAATCCTAAAAGCAGCAAGAAAAGGACAGCTAGTTACTTACAAGGGAGCTCCCATAAGACCATTGGCTGACTTTTCCACAGAAAATTGGCAGGCCAGAAGGGAATGACAGGAAATAGTCAAAGTCATGAAAAACAAAGGCTTACAACTGAGATTGCTCTACCCAGCAGGGCTATCATTTAAAATTGAAGGAGAGATAAAGAGCATCCCAGAAAAGAATAAACTAAAGGAATTCATTACCACCAAGCCAGTATTGCAAGAAATGTTAAAAGGGCTTCTTTAAGCAAAAGAAAGGTGAAAGCAAACTAACTAATGAAGACCAGAAACACAAATACTAAAATTGCAATAACTATGTACCTGTCAATAATCACTTAAATGTAAATGAATTAAATGCTCCAATCAAAAGACATAAGGTAGCTGAGTGGATAAGAAAACATGACCCATTCGTACGCTGTTTACAAGAGACCCACCTCAGATCAAAAGACACACACAGACTGAAAGTAAAGGGATGGAATAAGATATTTCACATAAGTGGAAATGAGAAAGAAGCTGGGGAAGCAATACTTTTATCAAACAAAATAGATTTTAAAATGAAGACTATAATAAAAGACAAAGAAGGGCACTACAAAATAATAAAGCAATCGATACAACAAGAAGACATAACCATAGTAAACATCTATGCACCCAACATAGGAGCACCTAAATATATAAAACATATATTGACTGACATAAAGGCAGAGATCAACAGTAACACGATCATAGTAGGGGACCTCAACACCCGACTGACCAATGGACAGATCCTACAGACAGAAAATCAATATAGAAACAGTGGCCTTAAATGACAAATGAGGCCAGTTGGATTCAATCGATATTTTTAGAGCATTTCACCCATAAACAGCAAAATATACATTCTTCTCAATAGCACATGGAACATTTTCCAAGATAGACCACACGCTAGGCCTCAAAACAAGTTGTAATAAATTTAAGAAGATTGAAATCATACCAAGCATCTTCCCTGATCACAGTGCTATGAAACTAGAAATCAATTATAAGAAGAAAACCAGAGATCACACAAACACATGGAGGCTGAATAGCATGTTACTAAATAATGAATGGGTCAACAATGAAATCAAGGAACAAATCAAAAGATACCTTGAGACAAACAAAAAATGAAAACAAAAGAACCCAAAACCTATGAGATGCAGTGAAGGCTGTCCCAAGAGGGAAATTCATAGCAATGCAGGCCTACCTAAAGAAACAAGAAAAATCTCAAATCAACAGTCTATCTTTACACCTAAGGGAACTGGGAAAAGAACAGCAAAATAAGCCCAAAGGGACTACAAGAAAGGAAATAAAAAAGATCAGAGTGGAAATAAATGAAATAGAGACAAAAAAAAAAAATACAGAAGATCAATGTACCAAGAGCTGGTTCTTTGAAAAGATAAACAAAATTGACAAACTTTTAACTAGACTCAGCCAGAAAAAGAGAAGACCCAAATTAATAATATCAGAAATGAAAGAGGAGAAGTGACAACAGACACCACAGAAATACAAAAAAATTTAAGAAAACACTACGAGCAACTATATGCCAACAAATTAGACAATCTGGAATAAATGGATAAATTTCTAGAAGCATACAATTTTCCAAAGCTAAATCAAGAAGAATCAGAAAATCTAAACAGACTGATTACTACCAACAAAATTGAATCAGTAATCTACAAGCTCTGAACTAACAAAAGCCTTGGCCCATATGGCTTCACAGGTGAATTTTCCCAAATATTCCAAAAAGAATTATCACCTATTCTCCTCAAACTATTCCAAAAAATCCAAAAGGAGGGAAGGCTCCCAAGTTCATATTATGAGGCCACTATCACCCTGATCCCAAAACCAGACAAAGACATTACAAAAAAAAAAAAAAAAAAAAACACTATAGGTCAATATCCCTAATGAACATAGATGCAAAAATCCTCAACAAAATATTAGCAAACATAATTCAACAATACATTAAAAAGATTATACATGATGACCAAGTGGGATTCATTCTTGGTATGCAAGTTTGGTTCAACATCTGCAAATCAATAAATGTGATACACCACACTAACAAAATGAAAAATAAAAATCATATGGTCATAGCAATAGATGATTTGACAAAATCCAGCAGCCAATTATGATTAAAATCTCTGAGCAAAATAGGAATAGAGGGATCATATCTCAAAATAATAAAGGCCATACATGATAAACCCACAGCTAATATCATATTCAATGGGGGAAAGCTAAAACCATTCCCCTTAAGATCAGGAACAAGACAAGGATGGCCACTTTCACCACTTTTATTCAACATAGTTCTGGAAGTTCTAGCCACAGCAATCAGACAAGAAAAAGAAATAAAAGGCATGTAAATTGGAAAGAAGGAAGAAAAAGCATCATTATATGCAGATGACATAATACTATATAGAGAGAATCCCAAAGACTCCACCAAAAAATATTAGAACTGACAAATGAATTTGTAAAATAGCAGGATACAAAATTGCAACTCAGAAATTGATTGCATTTGTATACACCAATAACAAACTATCAGAAGGAGAAATTAAGAAAACAATCTCATTTACAATTGCTTCCAAAAAAAATATAAAATACTTAGGAATAAATTTAACCAAGGAAGTGAAAGACCTGTACTCAGAAAATTATAAGATATTGAAGAGAGAAATTAAAGAACATACAAATAAATGGAAAAATATGCCATGCTCATGGATAGGAAGAAATAGTATAGTTAAAATGCCCATACTACCTAACGCAATATATAGATGCAACACAATCCCTATCAAATTACCAATAATATTTTTCACAGAACTAGAACATATAATCCTAAAATTTATATGGAATCATAAAAGACCCCAAATAGCCATGGCAATCTCAAGAAATAAGAACAAAGTGGAAGGTATCATTCTACCTTACATCAAATCATACTACAAAGCTCTAGTAATAAAAACAGCATGGTATTGGCATAAAAACAGACACATATCAATGGAATAGGATAGAGAGCCCAGAAATAAATCCATGCCTATGTGGTCATTTTATCTATGACAATGGCAGCAATAATTTACACTGGGGTAAAGACACTCTATTTAATAAATGGTGCTGGGAAAACTGGACAGACACATGCTGGACAAAAAAATGAAGCTGGACCACCTTCTTACAGCATATATAAGAATAAATTCAAAATGGATTAAAGACTTAAATATAAGACCCAAAGCCATAAAACTCCTAGAAGAAAATATAGGAAGTAAATTTGCAGATATTACTCTTAGTAATATTTTTACTGATACATCCCCTTGGGCAAAGGAAGCAAAAGAAAAAATAAACATGGGGTATTACATCAAACTAAGAACTTTTTTCACAGCAAAGGAAACCATCAATAAAACAAAAAGGCATCTTACTGAATAGGAGAAGATATGTGCCAATGATACATCTGATAAGGGGTTAATATCCAAAATTCATAAAAAATTAAAAACACATAGAACTCAACACCAAAAAAACAAACAACCCAATTCAAAAATGTGCAGAGGACACAAAGAGACATTCCTCTAAAGAGGACATACAGATGGCCAACAGACATATGAAAAAATGCTCAATGTCACTAATCATTAGAGAAATGCAAAATAAAAATGACAATGAGATACCACCTCACTCCTGTCAGAATGGCTATCATCAATAAATTGACAAGTGCTGGCAAGGATGTGGAGAAAAGGGAATCCTTGTGCACTGTTGGTGAGATTGCAGATTGGTGCAGCCACTATGGAAAACAGTATGGAAGTACCTCAAAAACTTGAAAATGGAACTACCTTATGACCCAGCAATTCCACTCCCAGGTATCTATCCAAAGAAATACAAAAACACTAATTCAAAAAATATATATGCACCTCTATGTTTATTGCAACACTATTCACAGTAGCCAACATATGAAAACAACTGAAATGCCCATTGATAGACGACTGCATAAAGAAACTGTGATACATTTATACAATGCTGTATTACTTGGCCATAAAGAAGAATGAAATCTTACCACTTGCAACGACATGGATTGACCTAGAAAATATCACGCTAAGTGAAATAAGTCAGATGGAGAAAGACAAATACCATATCATCTCACTTATATGTGGAATCTAAAGACCAGAATAAACAAACAAAACAGAAATGGACTCAGAAATATAGGGAAAAAAACACTGATGTTTGCTAGTGGGAGGGGTTGGGGATGGGGGCGAAGGTAAATGGATTAGAAAGTACAAATTAGTAGTCATAATATAGCCACGGGGATATGAAATACAGTTTGGGGGATATAATCAATAATGTTTTAAAGATTATGTACGATGCCAAATGGGCACTGGATTTATCAGGGGGATCACTTCATAGACTGTGTAGATGTCTGACCACTGCTTGAAGCTGAAGTTGAATAATATTGAATGTCAGTATTGAATATCAACCATAATTAAATTATATTTATCTATATAGTCACGGGATGTGGAGTACAACAAAGGGAATATAGTCAATGGAATTGTAAAAGCTATATTTGATGTCAGAGGGGTAGTAGACTGGGGGTGTTATTACTTTGTGAGGGCTGTAAATGTCTAACTATTACATTGTTTTGTACACCTGAAACTAAATAAAAAAAATAATAAAAAGAATTATTTAGAAAGGGCTGGATCTGCATCATTTTGCCTCCAAAAAAAGAGTCAAACATAGTAAGTCTAATTCTGGTTTTTATCCCATCACAAGCTATACCAGAAGTATGTTCTTAAAATAACATTAATTTTTAAATAATCACCATGTGCCTCCTCTCGTTTGGAAGAGAGTTATGTTTTTTAAATCAAACACAATGATCAAACAATTACTGTCTTGCAGACTGCAAGATATAATGTTCTTTTTCTGTCACAGACTGGTCTATGTGCTAAAGGCTGACATTATGAAAATAAAGGCATTTCTTGTCAAGTACATAGGGTCTGGGCACTCCAATGAAGAAGGGAAAGTGCGTGGCATCTGTGCTCTTTGCATTTATGTAAACAAAATGAACTGGAATGTAAGTAATAGCAAATATATTCACACAGGTACAAAATGACACACATGAACCAAGTTATTCATTATAAACTTGAAAAATCAAATGCCCATGACAAGGGCACTAGTTAAATTTTGATATATCCATATCCATATTATGAAATATTTTGCAGTCATTAAAAACAATGGCAGGTTTGAAAAACATATTTTCTAGTGACCAAAGAAAAATGCTCAGTGGAAATAGTATAGTTTTATATTTAAAAATGTACATACACACACATACACATGTGTAAGTGTTTGTATAAATAATTTGCTTCCATGTGTGTAGAGAATCTCTAGAAAGACACAAAATTCTGGTAAAGTTGGTTGTCTCCTAAAAAATAACTGAATGGCTTTGGACAGGGTAAGAGGGGAGACTTTTCTTTCACCATAAACTCTTTTGAACTCTTTCGAGGTTTTTCACCAAGTCCGTATATTAACTGTTTAAAACAGCAAAGATTATTTAAGAGTAATAATAAGGAATATAAGATCAGTGAGTCTAGTGAACATCAAGTACATTCAGAATGACAACCACACACCCATGCTTTCTGTCAGTCCTGTCTGGTGTGCTATATGTTTTCCAGAAGCCCTGAAGCAAAAGCTGTAGTAAGATGAGGGTCTAGAATTCAAAATTGCAAGAATATAAGCTTCAGCTCTCGTAGAGACTTATTCTGTGAACAAGCCGGGAAAAGCTATTTTTCTAAAGCAAATATAAGAAAGAAGGTAGGCAGAGCGGGTTGAAGATGAATGCCAGAGGACTTGGATCTCAGCTAAAGGACAGTATTCCTGTTACTGAACTTTCAGCAAGTGGACCTTTTGAAAGTCATGATCTTCTTCGAAAAGGTTTTTCTTGTGTGAAAAATGAACTCTTGCCCAGTCATCGTCTTGAATTATCAGAAAAAAATTTCCAGCTCAACCAAGATAAAATGAATTTTTCCACACTGAGAAACATCCAGGGTCTGTTTGCTCCACTCAAGTTGCAAATGGAATTCAAGGCGGTGCAGCAGGTTCAGCGTCTTCCATTTCTTCCAAGCTCAAACCTTTCACTGGATATTTTGAGGGGTAATGATGAGACTATTGGATTTGAAGATATTCTTAATGACCCATCACAAAGTGAACTAATGGGAGAACCACACTTGATGGTGGAATATAAACTCGGTTTACTGTAATGCAGTATGCTGTCCGTGAAAACAGAGGGGCTACGTCTTGTTTATAGTTGTCTTTTTACTATAATTTGATGTACACAACACAAGGGGATTGTTGCCTAAATAATATCTGATCATTTGAAAGTATTTGGTTCTTCGGTTTATGGCCATGCGACAGTTGAAAACACTAGAGATGATTTTAAAACTCCTGGTTTATATTAAAACAATAGCCTATGTCTTTAAAAAATTGTTTTGAATGAATATTATAAAATCGTCTTCAGATTCCAGTTCAACCTGTTTTCTGGGTAGTCCATACATTTAATTTTGAATAAAAATTATCGGTATTTGAGTCTCCAGCCTTCACAGTAGCATATTTCAGAGTAATATGCTACTGTAATTGATTTCACTGGCAACACTTCAATTTAGGTATAAAATCAGATATTTGTGTTTTACCTTGTTTCAGTAGTGCTCATCAGAGTAATATTTGCTTTATTGAACTTACTTTAGAATTATAGCCTATTTTTTGCTTCTTTCAAGTGGAAAAGTATAAGTTTAGAGGTTTTGATTTGGGTCTTGTCTTTACAGTGAAAAATTAAATAACGTAACCAGCAGATGTCAATTAAAAAAAAAAAAAGAAAGAAGGTAAAGATACTTTGTCTTTACCTGGAGAGGAACCACTCTGGCCATAAGATGATCAAAATATTGATTAACTGCTTCAACAAAGCCATTGTCGGTTGTTCTCAGTCTCAAGTTGGGGTCCTGCAGTAACCAGCTGAGGGTGAAAGGAGACAAGCTGAGTGAGAAGGAAAGACAGGAGGAAATATGAGTTGGGGCTGGGACCTACCTGACAGGTAGCTCCTTCCCAGGGCTCCCTTCCGCACAGTTTTACATATTTTGATCTCATGCCCACAGTTGTGCGGCACTCAAAAGTCCTGAAAGGATGCTTTCTGGACCATTCTTACAGACTTGTGAAATTTAGAAGGAAAGTGTCAAGACACTTTACAACTTAGGAGGTGCTCACAATTCCATCATGGCTCGTACACCCACATCTTAATGAGAGGTTTTTTAATCTTTCATTGAATACTCTCCTCCATTCTATTTCAGTTCATTAAAAACTTTCCCTTGAGCAAAGTGTATGTACCTTAGGCACAGTGTCAAACCTTCTCTAAGACCTAAGACTTCCAGCACAGAGCTTTCAAGTCAGCAAGCACAGCCCCAAGTCACTTTTAAGGTGCTGAGCAGAGCCACAGCTGACCTGTACAGGGAATCACAGCTTTGCTAAAACACCCACTTCCCTCAAGGTCAGGCTTTTTCTGCCCCTGAGCTGGCATGGGAGAATGAGCTCATCTTGGAGAAAACAAAGCCTTTACCTGACTGAGGGGAGTAAAAGCGCTCATCTGGATGCAGAGCCGTACATTAAACAGGGAGCTTGTAGAGTTAACAGAAGAGTATTCTTAGATTCTCACCCTGAACCTTAATTGTCTGGACTGAGGGCCAGCATCACAGATGAGAGAAAAGGGCAAAGAAAAATGAGAAGGAAGGGAGGGGAGCTGAGAGTTCTCAGCTCACTAGAGAAAATGGTCTTCCATTAACAAAATAAGAGAACAGTCAGAAGTCCCCAGAACAAGTCCAGAAGTTATCAGAATCTTCCGTCCCACTCTCTAAAGCTTCACTTCCCATTCCTCCTACCACAGGAGAACAGAGATGGGCACAGCTCCTTCCCGTGAAGAAAGAAGACTGTGATCATACTGATGCTTCCTCCTGCCCTCCACCCCCGCCCCCACCCTACACACACACAAACACACAGACACACACACACAAACACACACACACACACATACACACACACACACACACACTTGGCCACATGCCCACAACACCAGGACCAACCTCTCAAGTCCCTTCTCTGTGACACAGGAGTACAGTCGTACCCACATCTCACTATGTTACTGCAAGCAGTCCCTGGGACACTGTGTGAAAAGTACATGAGTGCAAAAAACAGCATATCTGCTCAGTGCTGTCAGATCCAAGTTTCATTTTTAGTAAAATAGACTGCTTTTCCACAACCACAACCCTACGCTGAACTCACAGCCCCGCTCACCTGGGCAAGCCCCCAAGGTCGATCTCACTGCAGATGTAGGGGCCTGGACGCAGAATCACCCACAGCCCGATCTCCGCAGCCATCAGCACAAAGGCCCTAGAAAGGTCAATGTCAGCAACTCTCAGGACACCTGAGCGGAGGGTGGGGATGAGCCCAGCACGCATCGCAGGGTGGCAGAGCTCCCCGGCTCCTCTCCTCGCCTGCCTTCCTCTCTCAACCAGAGACTGGGTGAGTGAAGGGAAGGCCGAGCCTTTACCCCCAGCAGAGAAGGGAATCCTACACCAGAGCATAGGCCAGAGGCCCTGGGAACTGGGTTATCACTGGTTACCAGCCTAGGACTGTCGGCACAGCCCCACTGGGTCATGAGGAAGAAGGGCATCAGACAGGGGACAGGGTCCCTGACAGTAAACCTGACTCCAATGACCTTGCTATCCTCGAGGGGTAACGCCTGTCCCAGCCTGGATGGCTGGACCCCACTGCAGAGCAGGGCCAACCCTGGGGATGAGGCATCTGGGTTGCAGTGAGGAAGGCTGGGCTCTGAGGAGGCAGGCCCTGATGCCTAGGAGTAACGGGTCTACTGCTGGAGAGCATCTGGGTCCTGAGTGCAGAGGCTGTCAGTGTGCTGAGAACAAGGCGCTGGACCCAGTCTGCCTCTGGTTCTCCAAGCAGAGCCAAGATGCCACTGTGGTCCCCAATCAACCCCAGCCAGCCCCCTTCCTCCTTCCCTGGCCTGGGCCACGTCACAGAAGCAGCAACAGCACCTACTCCAGATCCAGGTTCCCAGAGAAGTCAAATTTGCCTCTTTGTGGCTCATGGAGGTTCCACGGAACGTAGCTGTCATAGGGAAGAAGGAAATACAATAAACATCTTCTTATTTCTTTCCTATAAATTCCTAGGTTAGCCCCAAATCCAAGCCAAAACCTAGGATAACTTTACTTTGGAATAAGTTGAAGTTTCCAATAACAATTGGAAAACCTATATTACATGAACAATGATTATTTTCAATAGTTTCTTCTCTATTACCCGGTTGCGGTCCAAGCTGCCAATAATCCTGATTCTAGATTCCTTAAATTTATACATAATTTATCCCACTCTCCTTCCCATTCTTTGTAACACTCATTAAAAATATTTAAAAAGTGAAAAAATACAAATGTCTACATATGCCCAATAAATTATTGCTGAGAATTAATCAGAATCAGAATAGAGGAGGCGTTTCTATGAAAACAATGAAACATAATAAAAGAATGTGCTACCTTTAAACCTTGTAAGAAGAACCCTATCAGCGACCTTGGCCATAGGGCTGAGTCTGTAGGGCCAAAGGAACATGTACAAACTTTTATTAGGTGCTGTTTTTATTAGGTGCTGTTTTTATTAGGTGACTATATTTTGTGTGTGTAATGCAGGGTCTCAGCTCCCGCTCCCCGCACAAGAATGCAGGATATGGTGAGGCCAAAAAGGAACAACAAGGGAGCCATAGATAGGGGAGTCGTATCACTATATTCTCAATGGTGGCTGGTCGAGACAAAAAAGCAAACATCCGCCAGTACCCCAACGAGGGGACTTCCTGCACCCCAGTCTCGCTGGCGGCCGGGAGAGACAAAGGAAGTAGGATCCACATGATCCACAATCTGCCATCCGCGTTTACCAACCGCACTTGCCAGCCACAATCCGCACCTGCTAACCATGCTTACTAACCAAGTCATCCATAATCCGCCCTTCGCTTCTCTGGCAACCAACCAACCCCCCTAGCATACCTATGGAAGTTATATCAGTGGCTAATGGCTAACTGGTAACAGCTGATGGCCAGCTAGTCACAGCTGATGGCCATCTACTACCTGAGCCAGAACCTTTCCACGTGAGGCCGAGAGCCTGGAAACTGCTCTCTGGGGCTCTGTCCCCAGAGTGCGTTTCACCAACAAAGTTTTTGAATATTGTGCCCAACATCATGAGCCTTGTGGTTCTTATTACACAATTTTGCACAGCATAGAGATTTTTAAGAATCCATATGTTGCATTATGGCAGAACTGACTGTATTTCAAAATCTTTTCTTGTAAGGAGGAATGAAAATTTGGTTTGCGAAAGACTTTAAATATGCATGGTAAAGCTTATAGCCAAACATTGACAGAATAGAATGAAAAAATTTTGCTAAGTGATACTTACAAGTGACTTACTTTAAAGAAAATTGCTGGGGGGTGGGGGTGGGCGGAGGCTGGGGGAAGGGGCTACTGGTAAGCTCAGTTGAAAAAAAAGAAATTTATCAAATTCATTTTGGGTATCAATTTGTTCATGTGGTTTTGTACTTTGATATAGTAATGAGAAAAATCATGTGAATATATTCCCTAATGTTGAATTATCTTTGCTAAATTCTATTGGCTGATTTGAAAAAGAAAGAAAGAGAAAAAAAGAAAGAAAGAAAGAAAAAGGAAGGAAGGAAGGAAGGAAGAAAGAGAAAATTGCTGAAAAAAGTCAAAAACAAAAAGGTGGAAAAAGATATAGATGAAGCAAAATTAATTTAGCAATCTTAAATAGCAGGCAAAATAGATTTTAAGGCAGAAAAAACAAGCTTCACGAATAGATGCTAAGAGAGATATCAAATAATAACAAAAGGAGTGATTCATCAAGGAGATATAATAATCATGGCCTTCCGTGCTCTTTTTTCTTTTTTTTTAATTAGTTTATTGGGGTGACAATTGTTAGTAAAGTGCTCTTAATATCAAAGCTTCAAGTAAAGGAGAAGCTTAATGAATCAGAGAGGAAATGGATAAATCCAGTCATAGTGGGAAGATTTAACGTTTCTCTAAGAAACAAAAACATTAACAGCAAAAAACTGTAAGCATATAGATTTGAATGACACCATTACAAGGCTGGATCTAATAAATACATAGAGAACTCAGTAGCCAACAGGTGGAGCATATACATTCTTTAAAAACACACAGGACACTTGTAAAACACAAAATAAATCTCAACAAATTCCAAAAATCTTCATCACCTAGTTTGTGATCCTAAGACAAGTGCAGCTAAATTAGAAAATTATACTTTAATATATGAAAAAGTAAGATAAAAAGATAAAACAGAAAGTATAGTCCCAAATAACCGAAACGTTTGAAACCAAATGAATTTCAAAGTACTACATAGCAAAATTTGTGGGATATATAACCAAAGCAATACTTAAAGATATACTCATAGCCCTGAATAAATATACTAGAGAACAAAAAATCCTGGAAGTAAAATGAGGTAAATTTTCAACTCAGGAGACAAGAAGAGAAGGAGAAGGAGGGGGAGGGGTGGAGGAAGAAGGTACTAAAATAAAGTAGAAGAAAGGAAAATACACATAACTCAGAAATTGTGAAATAGAAAACAAAAAGATACAGAGATTAACAAAGCTACAAGCTAGTTCCTTGAAAAGACTAAAAACTTAGACAAGATTAAGTAGGAAAAAAAGCCCAAATTTACAAAATGATATATAATTTCCAAAAAAGAAATGAGATTTTTTTTAAAGTCCCAGAAAAGAAAAAAGATCTACAGAATAAAAAGAGCATATACTCTAGAAGAAATAAAACATATGAGTTAAACAACTATTCAAGAAAGTTACATCGTCCCCAAAATCTTCACCTCACAACCGCACAAGATAGTAGCCACAAAGTTTTACAGGTGAATTTTAGGAAACATTCATGGTAAAAATTCATTTGCAAAATATTTCAGTAAATATAAAAAGGAAATATAATCACTTGATGAATTATTATAAAAACTAGACAAAACACTAACATAAATAAAATTTTAAATCAATTTCAGTTATATATATATGAAATAAAACACTAGCAAATCAGGTCCAGCAATCTGTGTGTGTGTGCGCTCATGCGCGCACGCACACACACATGCACATGTTCATGTCTGATAAGTAAATAGAATTTATCGCAGAGCTGTGGATTTGTTGGATATCAGAAAAATTGTCTATGTAATTTATTGCTGTATTAGAGTGAAGAAAATCCACATGATCCCTCAACAGATGCCAAAAAAGGCTCTCAGTAAAACTCAACAATTATTTATGATTAAATTATTTACATATTAGATGAGCCAGTTATCAATTTATTGCCTCTCGGCTTCAAATTCACCCTTTGGAATCAGCTCTGCAGTAATGGTTGGGGCCCTTTAAGCATTTTCCCCCTTGCAGTGAGTACATTGTTTATCTTTACCACAAGAGGGCGGTGGAGGGACATTCAAGAGAAAAGGGGCTTCTTTTTTTTTCTTTTTCTTTTTTTTTAATTCTTTTTTTTATTAGTTTCAGGTGTACAAAACAATGTAATAATTAGACATTTAAGACATTTATCATTTATGTCCCTCACACAGTGATAACCTCTCTCCCCCATCTACTACCCCTCTGACATCGCATACTGCCATTACATTTCCACTGTCTCTATCCCTAATGCTGTACTCCACTTCTTGTAAATATATATATATATATATACACACACATATATACACACATATATATATAAAATTGTAGTCAGACAAAGACAAATACCATATGATCTCACTTATATGTGGAATCTAAAGAAAAGAATAAATGAATGAACTAATCAGAAACAGTCACAGAGATATAGAGGAAAAACTGAGGGTTGCTAGATGGAAGGGGGGATGGGGATAAGGAGGAAGGTGAGGGGATTAGAAAGCAGTCAGTAACCACAAGATTGCCACAGGGTTATGAAAGTCAATTTGGGGAATGTAATCAATAATGTTGTAAAGATTTTATAGGGTATCCGATGGACACTTGTCTTGTTAGGGAGACCACTTCAGGGATGATGTAGATGCCTGATCACTGCACTGTACACCTGAAGCTGAAGCTGAACAATAATGAATGTCAACTACAAGGAAAGGGGCTTCTGATTGCGGTGCAGTTTTTATATTTCTGTGGTCTTGCTGGTCAATGGTGTAGGTGTCTGAGGACACCTGGTGGTTATTTCTTTTTTAAAAATTCAGTATATCATAAATATAATCCATAACAACAAATGTAAAATTAACCCAAAATAGCAAGGAAACAAATATTTTGGAATTAATATAATTAACACAGTTACAGATATAAAATATTATGTTACATTCCCCATAGTGTTTTGCTGCCACTTTTCAGTTCTTCCCTTTCTATAGTGTAAGTCTGAGTTTCTCAGGACTGCCTTTACTTTTCCTGATGTTAACTAACAAAATCCCACAGCCTGACCATGAAAACAACAAATCTTTATAATTGCTGGTGATAAACATCTCATCAAGAAACAGAAAGGATAGTTTAAGAGACCTCTAGGACAACATCAAGCATAACAACTTTCACATCATAGAAGTTCCAGGAGAAGAGAGCGAGCAAGGAATTGAAAACCTATTTGAAGAAATAATGACTGAAAACTCCCTAACCTAGTGAGGAAAATAGACATACAAGCCCAGGAAGTGCAGAGAATCCCAAACAAGATGAACCCAAAACACATCATAATTAAAATGGCAAAGGTGAAAGACAAAGAGAGAATCCTAAACGCAGCAAGAGAATTATATATATATACATATTAATTCTCTTGCTGCGTATATATATATATATATATATATACATGTGAATTATATATATGAATAATAAAATATGAATAACTACATATCTATCAACAATTATTTTCAATGTAAATGGATTAAATGCTCCAATCAAAAGACAGGGTGGACAAAAAAACGAGACCCTTAACACATGCTGCCTATAAGACACTCACTTCATATTGAAAGATGCACACAGACTGAAAGTAAAGGGATGGGAAAAATTATAGCATGCAAATGGAAATGAGAAAAAAGTAATCTGGAGTAGCAATACTTATACCAGACAAAACAGACTCTAAAACAAAGGTTATAACAAGAGACAAAGGACCCAGTAATCCCACTGCTGGGTATTTATTTGAAGTAATCCAACATGCTACTTCAAGGGGACATGTGCATCCATATGTTCATTGCAGCATTGTTTACAATGGCCAAGATATGGAGGCAGCCTAGGTGTCTGTCAATTGATGAATGGATAAAGAGGAAATGGTGTATATATATATATATATATATATATATATAATGGAATATTGTTTGGCCATGGGAGGGTATGGGTTCTTGCCATCTGTGGCAGCATTGATGGACCTGGAGGATATTATGCTGAGTGGAGTATGTCAGACAGATAAAGACAAATACAATGTGATTTCACTTATGTGTGGAATCTAAAGAACAAAACAAATAAACAGACAAACCAGAAACAAACTCATAGATACAGAGAACATTTGGAAGGTTGCCAGATGGGAGGAATATTGGGGGGTCGGGGTAGGGGTAGCTAAAAAGGGGGAAGGGATTAAGAAGTACAAATTGGTTATTACAAAGTAGCCATGGGGATATAGGGTATAACATAAGGAATATAGCCAAAAGTATTATAATAACTATGTATGGTGTCAGATGGGTACTACATTTGTTGGGGTGATAGATGGGAGGGGGTTTGGGACAGGATAAAAAAGAAGAAGGGATTAAGAAGTACAAATTGGTAGTTACAAAATAGTCATGGGAATGTAAAGTAAAACATAGGAAATATAGTCAATGATACGGTAATGTGCCAGGTGGATACTAGATTAGTCGGGGAGGGGGTCACCTCTTAAATTATATGAGGTGTGATCAAACAATACGGTGAATGTTTAAATTTTTAAAAATTTATTACAGTGAAAGACACATTGCCATTAACCCCTCAAAATATTCCCCTTCTTGCCACTTTCTGAAGTAGTTCTGGATGTCCTCTATCGTGATCTTCTTTAGTTGCGCTGTCATGGCTGCCTCGATGTCCTGAATCATTTTGACTTTAGGGAGGAGCCAGAAGTCACACGGTGCCAGATCTGGTAAATACAGTGGATAAGGACACACCATAATGTATTTATTTGACAGAAATTGCCATGTATCAGAAGCAATGTGTGACAGAAATGGAGCATGATTTACAGCACACGTTAAAATACACCTTCTCTCAACCGTAGTTCACACGCAACTAACTGCACCAAACAAGTTGAAACTTGTCACACACTGTTAATAAGGTTTGATGCACTTCTTCCCATATTGAAGATCACTGTCCTTCCATTGGATGGCACTCAGCAGCATCATTCACCATATTTTGTGATCACAATGGAAAGGCTCCATGTTACACAATGCTTCTGGTACGGGAATTTCTGTCAAATAAAAACATTACGGCATGTCCTCATCCACCTTATTCACCGGATCTGGCACCATGCAACTTTTGGCTCTTCCCTAAAGTCAAAATGACCATGAAAGGTCAGTGTTTTGAATCAATTCAGGACACTGAGGCAACCACAACAGCTCAACTAAAGATACTCATGAAAGAGGATTTCCAGAACTGCTTCAGAAAGTACCAAGAGCAATGGGATAAGTGTGTGCAAAGCGAGGGGGAGTATTCTGAGGGGGGTTAATTGCAATGTGTCTTTTACTGTAACAATTTTTTAAATTTAAACATTCACCTATTTTCTGATCACACCTCATATAAATGTCTAACCACTATTCTGTATACCTGAAATTAATATAAAATGATACTGAATGTCAACTGTTATTGAAAAATGTAAAAAGGGAGGAAATGGTGAAGGGGTATAAGAGGTTCAAATTTCCAGGTAGAAAACAAATAAGTCATGGGGATATAATGTACCTCATGGAGAGTATAGTTAATAGTACTGTGATAGTGTGGTCAGATGGTTGCTGGACTTATCATGGTGATCACTTCTTTAGCTATATAAATGTTGACTAACTATGGTGTATACCTGAAAATGATATAATGTTGTACGTTAGCTATAGTTTTTAATAAAAATATTTTTAAAAATAAATGGTAATTATGAGACAAGTAAGAAAACAGAAAAATATGTTCTGCAACAAAGAAATGATAAAATATACTGAAAGGGCACTTAGACTTTATAGGACTTTACAATGAGAGTTGCGAAGTTTTGTGAACATAATCCTCAGTCTCTACTCTTCCACAATTGTGAAAGGTGCTGAATTGTTTAGCAGCTGGGCCCTGGAGCCTGACTGAATTCAAAGCATAGCTCCACTATTATTATACGCGACTTTGGGAAAAGGTCTTAACCTCTGTTTGCCTGAGTTTTCTCAGTGATAATAACACTACACACCACATAGAATTGCTATATAGATGAAGTGAATTAATATTAATATTTTCCAGTTTAAAACATAGCCTGGCTGTGTATAAATACTATATATATGGTCATTGAATAACTAAAATTGGTACTCTTACTTTGTAATAGTAGATATATTTAAATTAGCATTTGTGTTCTGGCAATGGCAGGATCATTACACTCAGGGTTGGTTTCCCTGCCTTTCCTCTAACCTGAGGAATACCCTTCCCCTGATGTTAACCACCCACCCTTTTGCATGCAGCTGCCACAATGCAGCCTTCCACAGAATTTTTTTCTTTGGGCTCACCTTTCAATGCACTTTACTGACTCCCAATTTTTTGAGTTTCGAGACTTTTCTGGAAATAGGCCTGCTATGAAGGGAACTTCACTATTCCTAATTCAAATATGATTTTTGCTTTGGGTATGGTTTTTATTTGACTGATCATCTGTGCACAGGCAGTAGCCTTTGCTCCATGTGTGACTTGGGTGGCATCCACATTCACAATTGTGTGGTCACACTTCATAGAGATACTGGGAGGAGACACTCCTCCTGAGCAAGCTAGCCTTCTGTGCTTCCATTTCTTCCCCTGCACAATGGGAATTATACTGTCCATCTCACAGGACAGTTGTGAGGATTAAGCAGTTTTGTGAAAATACTTAGAAAATGCCTAGCCATCTGTAAACCCTAAATACTTGTTACCTTTTGTCACTACATGTGTAATCATGCTAAATATCATGTTAAATTTATATTTAAATTCTTCTAATGGACTAAACTGGGCTTGTATTTCTTTTAGCCACCATAATTGAGTACATGTATGTGCCAGGCATTGTGATAGGCATTTTTCATATAAATAATAGAAAGGTTTTATCTTATTTCATCATTAATGCAACCTTACGAGGTAATTACTACTCTGCCCATTTACAGACGAACACACCAGGGCCCAGCCATGCACTGGTTGGGGGCAGAGCTGGAACTGAAGAGCAGGTCTGTCTGATCGTTTAACTACCGCATTCATTCCCATTTAACTTCACGTTAGTGATTCTAGTATTTTCTTACATGTTCATTTTGATACTACTATTCCTTTATATGTCCATCTCCAAATACATAAACAAGAATTGTTTTAAAAACACCATGTATTCATTCCCCATGTATACTTTAAACATATGTCATTAAACTGAGTGCTCCTAAGGAGCCCAATGTCTCTTCCACTAGACACATTCCTGAAGAAATCACTTACTCCTTTTATATTTTTACCATTAAACCATTATCCAAGGCTTCCACCTCATCAGACTAAGTATGAGATGTAAGTGACCCTTAAGCATAAAAAGCGCATGCTGAGCATGATTATTCAGAAGGTGAGCCCTCAGGTCAGGCTCCCCAAACCAGCTCTGAGCCTGGGTGCAGATGTTATGAGCCCCTGTAGAGAAGCAGATTGTGGAGGACTGGGGACAGCACTCACGTGGTGACAGTGTTGAAGCCACAGGCCTTCAGCTTCAGGAGACGGTCCCTCCAGTAAGCCCTGGGCACTCGGAAATAGTGGATGGAGCCCCCAAAGATCAGGAACTTGTGCCCCCCCAGTGTGAAGTATGGGTTACTCCCAGCTATGCTTTCAGTCTGAAGTCCCATAGATCGGTTTTTCAGCTCAAGAGGGGTCAGATGAGACCAATTAAACCTGCTGAGAGAAAGAGAAACTGAGAGAGGGAGGGAGTGAGGAAGGGGGAGGGAGAGAGAGAGAGAGAGAGAGAGAGAGAGAGAGAGAGAGAGAGAGAGAGAGAGAGGAAGCGAGGGAGGGGGAGAGAGAGAGAGAGAGACAGAGAGAGGGAGGGAAGGAGGGGGGAGGGAGGGAGAGACAGAGAGAGAGATGAAGCCCTTGGAGAAAAAGAAGTTCCTGTTAGCAGAACATGCTCAGCGCATGCTTCTGATATTATTTTCTCCAAGAAAGGAGAGAAAGCTCCCGGCCCTCCCGCTAAGGCAAACCTGTACTGTGGCAGCTGCGGCCGCACTTCTCCAGATATAAGATACTCTTTATATTTTCTCGAAGGAGCAAGACCTGATAAAATAAATGGCAGGAAAAAGCTGCACACGATTCTTTTCCAGGAAAGACACGTGCTGAAAAAAGAAAGAAATAATAATGGGGGGGGGAGGAGGGTCAGCCCTGGCCTCATTCAACTATTCAGATCAGAAAGCTGCCCTAGAGGCAGGTTACAGGCGAGAAGCACAGAGGTGGCTCCCGTCACAGGCAGGTCACCTAGGTTAGCCTAATGCACAAGAAGGCTGAGGCTTTGCCTGGGTCCATCGAGGTCCCCCACAAAACCAGGGCGGTCCCACAGTCCCTCTCAGTCAGGACGGAAAACTGGGGACACACATTCAGTGCTAGAAGCCTGCTGCACTGGGTGATGGGGTCCTGGGGGAAACGTGGGAAGGGTAAGGGGCTCAATGACAGGGAGCATTTCATCCACCACGTTCGGGAAGGACGCAATATCTGGCAACTGGAGCACCTTGTCAGCCTCCACACCCTGATTTTCTTCCATCTGGAGCAATGGACAGACCCTCCGCAGGGCGGACATAACTAAGGTAGGGGTAGAAGAAAGCTGGAGGAGAGAAAGCTTGTAAGGGAAGCGGATAAGAAGAGTCTCAGCAGACTTGAGCGTCCAGGAGGGCGTTCCAGACCAGCCAGGTCTTTTTGCCCCATGTAAGTCGGCTTAGGCAGCGGCCGTCACCTGAAGCGTGGCGAGGAATCCATCACCGCACGGCCGGGGCGCAGAGGTCCCGCTCTGCTCTCGCCGCCTCCCTGCAGCGGGGACCAGCCACGCTTCGGACCGCTGCGCGCCTGTAGCCGAGGATCTGCGAGCCTCCACCGCAGCCCCGCACGGGGTCCGGGAGCCTCCCGGGCAGGGTCAAGTAGCGGTCTGGGGCTCTAGGCGGCCAGAAGGGCAGAGCCCCTCATCCCACCCAAGGCGCCAAACCGCTTGAGCGCAGAAGACTTTCAGCCAGGTAAGTAGGAGGAGGTGTCCCGGGTTAGCGCCCTGACCTCGAGTTTCCTTAAACTGCGTGTCACCAGCCAATAGGGACAGGAAGGCGAATATGAGTGGGAGGAAAGGAGAACAACTTAGCCCCCGCCGTGTACCAGGGAGCAGGGAAGTTTTCATTCGGTAGGTTCAGCAACTTTAGCAAGGGCCCTTTGGTTCCAGACAGCGCTTTAGGCTAACAAACGGGTCGTCCGCACAATGAAATAGTTTGAATACGAGGTGTAAATACCAAAATAAAGATTCCACAGGGTGCTAAGGACGGACAGGCGAGGGGCACAGGCTACCCTGGAAGAGTATAGTTTTCTCAAACTTAATCTTGGTGAATGAGAATTATCAGAGAGAAGAAAAGTGGGAATGCTGTTCCTATCAGTGGGAATAGCTTCAAGTGTTTATTTACACACTATGTGGAAGAACTGCAATTTGGAATTCTTTAGTTAAACAGTAGCAGGAGATAAAGCTGAAGAGATCAAATTGGGAGAAGGTGAATCAGGAAGCATTGTGGATGCAATGCGAAGCATCTCAGTCTCTTTTCAGAGATTTCAAGCAGAAACTAAGTCACAATTTAGCCTTATGGAGATTACTTGGCTGCAAGGTGGAGGCTAAATGGAAAAGAGACAAGTCACCTCAATAGACCTGGTGATGCAAGGATGAGGGCTTGAGTAGTTCTGGTAGGAATACTAAGCAAGAGGGAGTGGATTCAAGAAAAAAAATTGAGGTAAAATTGGTAGCTCTTAAAAATTGATTGGATGAGTCAGGTGATACAAAGAGAGGAATCTAGATGACCACCACATTTCAGGCTTAAATGACTTGGGTAGACAGTGGTGACATTTATTGAAATCAGAAACACAGGAAGTGATAGAGGTTCCAATAGAGGTAGAAGAGTGACGAACCCAGTTTTGGACAAGCTCAATTTGAAGTTCCTGTGATGAAAAGAGAAATCTTCTGATCTTTTCTCTTTGAAACCTTTGCTTTTCCTTCCCGCTTGAAAGAACAAGCCTGTGACATGAGGTTGAAATCAGTGCTATACTTTTCAGAGAAGTGTGTGTGTGTGTGTGTGTGTGTGTGTGTGTTCTCTTATCTTACTCACTACAGGCACACTTTCCTCCTTGAAACCTCAGCTCCTGAAATTTTTATAATGAAGGAAAATTTTCTCACTCTTAAGTGGAAAGCAATGCATTCTTGTGACCTTCTGCATCTTACACCGAAGCATAATATTTAACTTCTTTGAATATACCTTGTTTAATAAATTTGGATTTACAGCCACAAAACTTTATTCTTCTATGTCAAGATTTTTAAAACTATTATAGGGTCTGTGCCTTTACATATAAAATTTAGAATAAACTTGTCTACTTCTACAAAAAGCCACGCTAACATTTTGATAGGAATTGCATTAGACCTATAGATCCAACTGAGGGGAATTGACATCTTCAGTATGTTTAGTCTTCCGATCCATGAACATGCTATGTCTCTTCATTTATTTAAGTCTTCTTTCACTTTTCTCATCAAAATTTTGTGATTTTTCAACATACAGATCCTATGCATGTTTGTCAGATTTATATCACAGTATTTCATTTTCTTTTGAGCAATTTTAAACGGTATTATATTTTTAAGTTCAGTTTCAGCATGTTCACTGTTAGCATACAGAAATGGAACTGGATTTCTTGTATTGATTTGTATTCTGTGAACTTGTTAAACATACATTAATTCTGAGAGATTGTTTTAGGAATTGAAAATCCAATTCTTTGGAATTTTCTACATAGGCAATCATGTCATCTGCAAATACACACAGTTTTTTTTTCTTCCCAACCTCTATGTCTTTTATTTCTTTTTTTTTAAATCTTATTGTAATAGCTAGAATTTCTAGTACTATATTAATAAGAGTGGAGAGAGCTGTTATCCTTACCTTATTCCCAGTCTTAGGTGAAAAAACATTCAGTCTTTTGCCATTAAATATAATATTAGCTGTGGGGTTTGTATAGATGTTGTTTCTCAAGTTGAAGTAGTCCCCTTCTATTCCTAATTCGCTGAGATTTTTTTTTTTTTATTGTGAACGGTGTTGGATTTTGTCAAATACTTGAACCCTCTCTTCATTTTCTATAACATGACTATCCTACTTCTTTACCTGAAAGATACTTTTGGCAGATATAGAATTTGCAGTTGTGCAATAATGTGATATAACAAGAAATACATATTTAATCTTCATTCCCAGTTTCTGGCACAGAACTCCTAAAATCCTTGGAATTTCCTGTGTGACAGGGATGAGAAGATCTTTTGTTACCCACAACAAGTCTTTTTCAACCACACCTGAGTGAGTTTTTATTAATGAAATAACTTTTGGAAACCTCTTAAGGATTAGGGGCTGGGTGCTAGGGGACACAACCGTGTGATGACAGGGTTGGAATTTTCAGTCCCCCAACCTGAGGGAGAGGGACTGGGAGTCGGGTTAATTACCAATGGTCAATGGTTTGGTCAATCATGCCTACATAATGAAGCCTCCATAAAAACCTTAACTGAAAGCGTTCAGGGAGCTTCCGGGTTGGTAAACACGTTGAGGTGCTGGAGGGTGGTGAGCCCAGTGAGGGCATGGAATCTTCATGCCTTTTCCCCGTACCCGGCCCTATGCATCTCTTACATCTAGTTGTTCTGAGTTGTATCCTTTATAATAAACCAGTAAACCTAAGTTTCCCAGAGTTCTGTGAGCAGTTCTAATAGATTATCAAACATGAAGTCATGGGACTCTGATTTGTAGCCAGTCAATCAGAAAGTGCAGGTGACAACCTGGAACTGGCCTCTGAAATAGAGGGGGGGGGGGCATGTGGGTCTGGGCCCTTAAGTTGTGGGTCTGTGCTAACTCTGAGCAGTTAGTATCAGAGCTGAGTTAAATTGTAGAATACCCAGTTGGTATGTGCTTAGAGTTGGAGAAATGCTTGGTGTGGAAAAACCTACATATCTGGTGTTAGAAGTGTTATGTGACTAAAGGGAAATAAGTTTTCCTTGAACTTGGAAATTTTTTTTCTTTTAGCACTTGAAAAATATTGTGCTACTTCCTCTGGCCTCCATAAAATAGAGTTCTATTTCATGTCTCATTAATTGGCTGTAATTCCAAGTGAGGTTCCCCTTTAGTTTATAGATCACTTCTCTCTGGCTGCTTTCAAGGTTTTACCTTTATTCTTAGTTTTCTTTAGCATTCGGTGTGTGTGTGTGTGTGTGTGTGTGTGTGTGTGTGTGTTTTAAAGACTTTATTTTCTGGAGCAGCATTAGATTTGCAATGAAAATGAGAGGAAGATACAGAGACTTCCCATATATTTCTTTCCCATATATTTCTTTCTCCCCCACATATGGAGTCCACCCATTACGAACATCACTCACCAGAATGGCACTCTTTTTTTCTTAACCAAGGATGAACTGACACTGATACATCATAATCACCCAAAGTCCGTAGTGTACATTGCAGTTCACTCTCCGTGTTGTGAATTCTAGGGGTTTAGACCAATGTATAATGACATATATCCACCATTAAAATACATTCAGAGTATTTTCACTGCCCTAAAAATCCTCTGTGCTCCACCTATTCATCTTCTCTCCTCCCAAACCCTGGTGACCACTGATCTTTTATTGTCTCCATAATTTTGTCTTTTCCAGAATATGTCACATAGTTGGAACCATACAGTATGTAGCCTTTTCAGATTGGCTTCTTTCACTTAGTCATATGCATTTCAGTTTCTCCATGTCTTTTCATGGCTTGATAGCTCATTTCTTTCTCTTTTTTTAGTTTCAGGTGTCCAAAACAACAGAATGATTAGACATTTAAACACCTCACAAAGTGATAACTCCAATAAGTCTACTACCCATCTGACACCGTGCATAGGAATTACAATACAATTGACTATATTCCCTATACTTTACTTTACATCCCATGACTATATATATATATATATATATATATATATATATATATAATAGTTGACATTCAATATTATTTTATATTAGTTTCAGGTGTACAGCACAGTGGTTAGGCATTTATATAAGAAGTGATTCCCCCTGAGAAGTGTAGTCCCAACCCGATATATATAGTATTAGTATAATATAGACCATATATTGTATTCCCCATACTGTATTTCACATCCCCGTGACTATTTTGTGACTTCCTAATTTGTACTTCCTAATCCCTTCACTTTTCTCACCCATCTACCCAAACCCCCTCCCATCTAGCAACCATCAGTTTCTTCTCTGTATCTATGAATCTATTTCTGTTTTGATTGTTGTTTATTCTGTTCTTTAGATTTCCATATATAAAGGAGATCATACGGTATTTGTCTTTCTTAGTCTGACTTATTTCACTTAGCATAATACCCTCTAAGCCCATCCATGTTGTTGCAAACAGTCAGATTTCATTCTTTTTTATGGCAGAGTAAGACTCCATTGTATAAATGTACCACAATTTCTTTATCCAATTGTCTATTGGTGGCATTTTGGTTGTTTCCATATCTTGACTATTTTGAATAGTGCTGTAGTGAACATAGAGGTGCATATATTTTTTTTGAATTAGTGTTTTGGAATGGAACTGCTGGATCATAAGATAACTGTATTTTTTATTTTTCGAGGAACCTCCATACTGTTTTCCATAGTGATTGCACCAATTTGCAATCCCACCAACAGTGCACAAGGCTTCCCTTTGCTACACACTGTTGTTTGTGGATTTATTGATGACAGCCATTCTGACAGGAGTGAGGTGATATCATATCTCATGGTAGTTTTTGTTTACATTTCTCTGATGACTGATGACATTGAGCATCCTTTCATATGTCTATTGGCCATCTGTATGTCCCCTTTGCAGAAATATCTATTCAGATCCTCTGCCCATTTGTTAATTGAATTGTTGTTTTTTTCCTCGTGTTGAATTGTATGAGTTTTATAAATTTTGGATATTATCCCCTTATCAGATGTATCATTGGCAAATATCTTCTATTTGGTAAGATGTCTTTTCAATTTGTTGATGGTTTCCTTTGCTGTGCAAAAACATTTTAGTTTGATGCTATCCTACATGTTTATTTTTTTCTTTTGTTTCCCTTGCCCGAGGAGGTATATCAATAAAAATATTACTAACAGTAATGTCTGAGAGTATACTTTCTGTATTTTCTTCTAGGAGTTTTATGGTTTCAGGTCTTACATCTAAGTATTTACTCCATTTAGAGTTTATTCTTGTATATTGCATAAGAAGGTGGTCTAGTTTCTTTTCTTTTTCCATATACCTATCCAGTTTCCCAGCACCATTTATTGAATAGACTGTCTTTATGCCAGTGTAAATTGTTGCTTTTTTTGTCATAGATTGAATGAACATATAGGAATGGATTTATTTCTGAGATCTCTATTCTGTTCCACTGATCTATGTGTCTGTTTTTATGCCAATACCATGCTCTTTGGATGACTGTGGCCTTGTAGTATAGTTTGCTATCAGGTAGCATGATACCTCCAACTTTGTTCTTCTTTCTCAGCATTGCCGTGATTATTCAGTGTCTTTTATGGTTCTATACAAATTTTAGGATTATTTGTTCTAGTTCTGTGAAAAGTACTATTGGTATTTTGATAGGAATTGCATTGAATCTATAGATTGCTTTAGGTAGTATGGACATTTTAATGAAGCTAATCCTTCCTATCTGTGAGGATGGCTTATGCTCCCATTTATTTGTGTCTTCTTTAAATTCTCTCTTCAATGTCTTATAATTTTCTAAGTTCAGGTCTTTTACTTCCTTGGTTAAATTTATTTCTAAGTATTTTTGATGCAATTGTAAATAGTATTGTTTTCTTAATTTCTCTTTCTGATATTCGTTATTGGTGTATAAAAATGCAACCAATTTCTTAATATTAATTTTGTATCCTAGTACTTTACTGAATCCATTTATCAGTTCTGATAGTTTCTTGGTGGAATCTTTGGGGTTCTCTATGTACAGTATCATGTCATCTGCAAATAATGAGTTTTACTTCTTCCTTTCCCATGTGGATGCTGTGGATAGGACTTCCAGCACTATGTTGAATAAAAGTGGTGAGAGTGAGCATCCTTGTCTTGTTACTGATCTTAAGGAGAATGCTTTTAGCTTTTTCCCATTAAGTATAATATTAGCTGTGGGTTTGTCATATATGGCCTTTATTATGTTGAGATATATTCCCTCTATTCTCAATTTCATAAGAGTTTTTATCATAAATGGATGCTGGATTTTTGTAAAATGTTTTTTCTGCATCTATTGATATGACCATATGATGGTTTTTTATTTTTTATTTTGTGTATGTAGTGTATCACCTTAATTGATTTGCAGATATTGAACCAAACTTGCATAGCAGGAATAAATCCCACTTGATCATGGTGTATGATCTTTTTAATGTATTGCTGAATTCTGTTTGCTAATATTTTTTTGAGTATTGTTGAGTCTGTGTTCATTAGGGATATTGGCCTGTAGTTCTCGTTTTTTTGTAATGTCTTTGTCTGGTTTTGGAATCAGGGTAATGTTGGCCTCGTAAAATGGAGAGTTCATTTCTTTTTATTGCTGAACAACATTTCATCATCACAGTTTATCCATTCATCTACTGAAGGACATCCTGGTGGCTTCCAAATGTTGGCAATTATGAATAAAGCTTTGGAAATTGTGAATAAAGATGCTATAAGCATTTGTGTGCAGGGTTTTAAGTGGAAATAAGTTTTCAATTCATGTGGGTAAATACCAAGGAGCTTGATTGTTGTATTGAGCGGTAAGAGTACATTTAGTTTTGTAAGAAACATCCAAACTATCTTCCAAACTAGTTGTACCATTTTGCATTCCCACCAGTAATGTACAAGAATTCCTGTGCTCCACATGCTCACCAGTCTTTGGTGTTGTCAGTGTTCTGAATTATGGTCATTCTAATAGGTATATAATAGTATGTCATTGTTGTTTTAATTTGCATTTCCCTGATGAAATATGATGTGGAGTATCTTTTCACATATTTATTTGCCATTTGTATATATTTGGTGAGGTGTCTGTTAAGGTCTTAGGCCCATTTTTTTAATCAAGTTTTTTGTTTTCTTATTGTTGAGTTCTAAGATATCTTTTTGAATGTCTTTTATGAGATATGTCTTTTTCTTAAGATTTTTATTAAAATATAGCTAACATACAATATTACATTAGCTTCAGGTGTACATACATTTATCTACCTAAAGAAATGATCACCATGATAAATCCAGCAACCATCTAACACTGTACCACACTATCACAATATTAATGCCTACATTCCTTATGCTGTACATTACATCCCCATGACATTTATTTTATACTTGTAAATTTGAATCTCTTTCCCTCCCCCTTTAAAATTTTTCAATCGCAGTTGATATTCAATGTTGTTTTATATTAATTTCAGGTATACAGCATATGGTTAGACATTTATATAATTTAAGAAGTGATTCCCCTATTATTTTATATTAATTTCAGTATACAGCATGTGGTTAGACATTTATATAATTTAAGAAGTGATCCCCCTGACTAGTACCCATGTGGCACTATACATAGTTATTACCATATTATTGACTATGTTCCCTAAGCTTTACTTTAGATCCCTGAGACTATTTTGTAATTACCAATCTATACTCCTTAATACCTTCACCTTTTTCACTCTGCCCCCCCAATGCCCCTTCTATTTAATACCCTGATAAATCTAGTACCCATCTGATACCACACATGATTATTATATGATTGACTATATTCCTTATGCTATATCCTACATCTCCGTGACTACTTTGTAACAACCGATTTGTACTTCTTTATTTTTTTTTATTTTTTATTGGGGAACAGTGTGTTTCTCCAGGGCCCATCAACTCCAAGTTGTTGTCCTTCAATCTAGTTGTGGAGGGCACAGCTCAGCTCCAAGTCCAGTCGCTGTTTTCAATCTTAGTTGCAGGGGGCGCAGCCCACCATCCCATGTGGGAATTGAACCGGCAACCATGTTGTTGACAGCTCACACTCTAACCAACTTCGGCCCCCCTCTGGAAGCTCAGTGGCAGCTCGTTGCCTTCAATATAGTTGTGGAAGGTGCAGCTCACTGGCCCATGTGGGAATCGAACCGGCAACCCTGTTGTTCAGAGTTCATGCCCTAACCAACTGAGCAGTCCAGCTGCCCCCCAATTTGTACTTCTTAATTCCTTCCCCTTTTTCACCCACCCCCTACCCCAAATCTGGAAACCATCAAAATGTTCTCTGTATCTGTGAGTTTATTTCTGTTTTGTTTGTTTATTTGTTTTGTTCTTTCAATTCCACATATAAGCGATATCACACTGCATCTGTCTTTCTCTGTATGATAAAGTTTACTTGGCACAATACCCTCCAGGTTCATCCTTGCCACTGTAGATGGCAAGAACCCATTACATTCCCTGACTGAACAATATTCTATTGTATATATGTACCACCTCCTTTTTATCCATTCATCCATTGACGGACTCTAAAGCTGCCCCCATATTTTGGGCATTGTAAACAATGCTGCAATGAACATATGGATGCACACATCCCCTCAAAGTAGCATTTTGGGTTTATTCTGATAAATACCCAGAAGTGGGATTACAGGGTCCTTCTTTGTCTCTTGTTATATAGCCTGTTTTAAAGTCTATTTTGTCTGGTATAAGTATTGCTACCCCAGATTCTTTTCATTTTTTTCCATTTTCATGAAATATCTTTTTCCCATCCCTTTACATTCAGTCTGTGTGTGTCTTCAAATCTGAAATGAGTCCATTGTAGGCAGGAAAATATGTGTCTTGTTTTCTTGTCCATTTAGCTACCCTGCCTTTTGATTGGAGCACTTAATCCATTTACATTTAAAGTAATTATTTATAGATATGTAGTTATTGCCATTTTATTATTCATATTTTCTATCTTTTTCTCTTTTTTTCATCTTAAAGAAGTCCCTCTAAGATTCCTTGTAATTCTGGTTTGGTTTTGATGAAGTCCTTTTGCTTTTTTGCTTCTCTGGGAAGCTCTTTATCTGTCCTTCAATTCTAAATGATAGCTTTGATGGGCAGAGTAATCTTGGTTGTAGGTCCTTGCTTTTAATCACTTCAAATATTTCCTGCCAATCCCTTCTGGCCTGCAAAATTTCTTTTGAGAAATCAGCTGACAGTCTTATGGGAGCTCCCTTGTAGTTAACTAGCTGTTTTTCTTTTGCTGCTTTTAAGATTTTTTTCTTTGTCTTTGACCTTTGCCATTTTAGTTATGATGAGCCTTGATGCGGGGCTGTTTGGGTTCATTTGTTTGGGACTCTCTGCATTTCCTTGGCTTACATACTCATTCCCTTCACCACGTTAGGGAAATTTTCCACCATTGTTTTTTTAAGTAGGTTTTCAATTCTTTTCTCTCTCTCTTCTCCTTCTGGTATCCCTATGATGCAAGTGTTGGTATCCTTGATGTTGTCCCAGAAGCCCCTTAAACTATTCTTGGATTTTTTAATTCTTTTTTCTTTTTGCTGTTTTTTTTTGGTGTGCTTTCTGCTTCCTTGTCTCCAAAATCACTGATTTGAAAAATATATATATATATATATATATATATATATATATATATATATATATATATATAAAATAAATCACTGATTCGATACTCTGCTTCGTCTAATCTACTGTTGATTCCCTCTGATGTATTCTTTATTTCAGTTACTGTATTCTTTATTTCTGACTGGTTCTTTTTTATGTTTTCTATCTCTTTGTTGAAGTTCTCACTAAAATCATTGAGCATCTGAAACAAGTACTTGGAACTCTGCATCTAGTAGATTGCTTGTCTTTATTTTGTTCAGTACTTTTTCTAAAGCTTTGTTCTGTTCTTTCATTTGGGACATATTTCTTTGTCTCTCCATTTTGATTGCCTTCTTGTGTTTGTTTCTATGCATTAGGTAGGGCTGCTATGCCTCTGCATCTTAGTAGAGCTGCCTTATGTAGTAGGTGTCTTGTGGGGTGCAGTCTTCCTGGTGAGCTCCAGGTGTGTCCTTTGTGTGGGTTGTGTGTGCACTCCTGTCATAGTTGAACCTTGGGTACTGTTTGCATCAGTCGGAGGAATTGACCCTCAGGTTCACTGGTTGTGAGGACTAGCTCTGACTACAGTTCAGCAGCTGTTGTGCAGGGGCTGATTCTATGGAGCAGGATTCACTTTAGCAGGGCTCTGGTGCCTGCACAGTCTACCCTTTGGGTGTGTCATCCTTTGAGGCAGCCGGGTGGTGCTCTTGCTTGTCCAATGCTGGCCACTGGCATGCCAGCCCTGGGGGGCTCCTGGGAGGGGCCCCACCACTGGCCAAGTTCAACTGTAGCTTGTGCCCTGCCCAGGGCCACCTGGCATAAGCCACAAAGCAATTTGCAGATGACTGCCACCTGTGCTGGGCTTGGAAGTAATTCAAGAAGCCAAGCTGCAAACCAAGGCTGGCTCTCATTAGTGCTGGGCTTATGTCTGTTCAGCCAAATGTAGGGACATGACAAAGCCAGATGCTGCTTGTTTGGGTTTTGTGAACCTGTGAGAGATTTTAGGGCAGTCCACAGCATGAGCCAAGACAGGGTATTTATATGGAAAAGCTACTGGAAGCAGCTTGGGTGTGCCTGAAACTTGGGGGGAGGGGGGTGGGGGGGTCTCACGGACTCACCAGAGCAGAGTGAGCAAATGATGTTAGTCAGGTTAATGGAGACTCAGATATGGCAGCCGCCAGTGTCTGCATGCCAGGAGGGGAGCAGGGCTCAACAAAGACCAAGGGCTTCCACCAGTTCATCCATCCAGGAGAAAGCTGCCCCTACAGCCCTTGCCTGAACCCAGACAATTCAGTTCCTCCCCATTTGTCTCTGGCACCTTTCAAGGTGCTGCACCAGTGCTGGAGATCAGAGCAAGTGAGTCTGTAAGCGAGTAAGTCTGTACATGGACCCTTTAAAGGAACAGCGGGTGCTGCAGTCACTCTTCATTTCACCCAGCCACAACATCTGCTGGTTTTCATAGCCAGAAGTTATGGGGACTTCTCTCCCCAGCACTGAAACCCTGAGCGGGGAAGCCTGGTGTGGGGCTGGAACCCCTTCCTCCTCTGGAGGAAGGCTCTCCACAACTGAGATATCCCTCCTGCTTTTTAATAGTTACATGAGGGTGTGGGACCAGCCTGTTCCACGTCTCCGCCCCTCTTACCAGTCTCAAGGTTGCTTTTTCTGTATGTCGTTAGTTGTCGGGCTTTGGTTTAGCTAGACTTCTGGCGATTCTCAATGATGGTTGTTCTGTAGTTTAGTTGTAATTTTAATGTGGTCATGAGAGGAGGTAGGCACAGCATTTACCTACTTCACCATCTTGACTGGATCTCTCTAAGATATGTCTTTTGTCAATTTCCCTCCCAGTCTATGGCTTGTTGTTTTATTCTCTTGATATTGTCTTTCACAGAGCAGAATTTTTAAAATTTTATTGAAGTCCACTGATTATTTCTTTCATGGATCCTGTCTTTGGTGTTGTATGTAAAAAACCATCACCATATCCAATGCCACCTTGGTTTTCTCCTATTTTATCTTCCAGGAGTTTTACAGTTTTGCATTTTATATTTAGGTCTATGATCTATTTTAAGTTAATTATTGTGAAGTCTACAAGGTCTGTATCTAGATTTTTTTTTTACACGTGGATGTCCAATTATTCCAGTACCATTTGTTGAAAAGACTATCTTTGCTCCATTGTATTGCTTTTGCTCTTTTGTCAAAGATTAATTGACTATATCTCTGGGCTCTATTGCTGTTCCATTGATCTATTTGTCTATTCTCTTGAAAATAACATACTGTCTTGATTAATGTAGCTTTATATTAAATGTTGAAGTCAAGTAACATCAGTCCTCCAATTTTGTTCTTCTTCTTTAACATCATGTTGGCTATTCTCAATCTTTTGCTTTCCATATAAACTTTAGAATCAGTTTTTCAATATCCATAAAAAAACTTGTTTTTTTATGCTCATGGTTTTCTCAACCTTTACCACATGAGTATAATTATAATAGGTATTTTAACATTCTTTTCTGCTAGTTCCTTTATCTACATCACATGTGAGTATGTTTTTATTGATTGAATTTTCTCCTGGTTATGCATCATACTTGGTTGCCAAAAAGAAAACAGATCTTTAGCTTATTCTGATTGTGTTCATGAGGAAAAGTTGTCAGATGGAAGGAGTAAAATGCTATATGGTCTTAAGAAGTAAGAAATGGAAATAATTGGTAGTAAAAATATATGCTAGATCCCTTTGTATTAGTGAGAAAAATATGATAGGATACCTATAATGAATCTAGGACACAGTTTCTGTCACTATGCTTCTAGTGACCTTTAAGGAAAATTTTTTTAATAAAATAAAGTATCATGGTATTAATTTTTGTGGGTGCAACTACATTACCACCTAAAGCATCAACACCATAACTAGGGGGCCAGCCCAGTGGCTCAGGCGGTTGGAGCTCCATGCTCCTAACGCAGAAGGCTGCCGGTTCAATTCCCACATGGGTCAGTGGGCTCTCAACCACAAGGTTGACATTTTGATTCCTCGACTCCCCAAGGGATGGTGGGCTCTTCACCCTGCAACTAAGATTGAACACGGTATCTTGAGCTGAGCTGCCGCTAAGCTCCCGGATGGCTCAGTTGGTTGGAGCGCATCCTGTCAACCACAAGGTTGCCTGTTGGACTCCCACAGGGATGGTGGGCTGTGCCCTCTGCAACTAACAATGACAACTGGACCTGGAGCTGAGCTGCGATTGAAGGACAAAAACTTGACTTGGAAAAAAATTCTGAAAGTACACACTGTTCCCAATAAAATCCTGTTCCACTTCCCCAATGAAATCTCAAAAAAAAAAAAAAGAAAGAAAATTTAAAAAAAAACCATAACTAGGAAATTATATTATATTATGTATGTTGTATTAATTATGTTGATCATAAAACTCTTATTCTTTCACTGATATTACATAAGATTCCAAAAAAAAAATTTCAGGTTCCTTGCCTGGTTCTCATATTTATATATGTTTTATCTAATTTCAGAGAATTCCTCATAAATTAATCTATAATTTTAAATTAATTGTCCATACTATAGCAAGTTATATATTATCCAGTTTCTCATACTTATCCTTAAAAAATGTAGGCATATAAATAAGATGAAAGTTAGGGCAGTTTCTATAATCTTAAAATCTAGAGGACTTCATCCAGCCAAGATGGAGCAATATGGAACAGATTTATCCTCTTGCCTTAAACAGCTAGAAAACTAGACCAGACAAAAATATTTGGAAAGGATATCCATTATTCATTTAAAAATATTTATAACAATATTTTTCAGACATTGGACAGCAAGCAACACAGATCTATGATTCCTGAGATAAAGGAAGCCAACAAGATAAGCCCTATGATTGCATGAGTTCACTACTGCCTGCAAGCAACTTCCACGGTGCAGCACAAGGAGGAGAATCCAAATAGAACCCAGCATTCTAGCTAAGTTGAGTAAATAGAGATCAAATATGGGGGAGAGGGGAGACAAGGCAGCTAAATTGGACCAAGGTAGCTACTTTGTAGAACAAAGTACCAGAGAGGAGAAATCTATATAGGGAGTTCCAGATATCTGCAAAGAGGTCCCCTTGAGTCTTTGGCTGAGTTCAGAACTGTGCATGCGTATAAGAAAACTACCAAAGCCAGGGAAATAACCACTAAAAAGGTAAAAAAAAAAAAAAAAATCCTCAGGGCTTGCAACAGGTCTGGGAATACTTCACATCCCACCAGCTAGAGTGGAAAGATGATTTTCTAATGTCCAGGGAGTCCAGTAGAGTCATAATAAGGGAACTGAGGTCCATACTACCTCTAACAAAGATTTTTTAAAAATTCTTGAAAGGATCAAACTAATTCTAAGTAACTTCGTGGCATCCCACGGCAAAGCCCAAAAATATCTAAAGAATTACAGCAAATCCAGCAAACAACAACATAAAATTCACAATGTCCAGCATTCAATAAAAAAGTACCAGCCATACAAAAAGCAGGCAAGTATGATGCACAACCAGGAGAAAACTCAATCAGTGGAAACATACTCACATGTAATATAGATGAAGGAAATCACAAAAAAAAATGTTAAAATATTAATAACTATTATAATTATACTCTATGTGGTAAAGAAGGTTGAGGAAACCATGAGCATGATAAAAAGAAAAATTAAAGATTTACAATACATCCAAATGGAACTTCCAGTGATTAAAAATATAATATCTGAACTTAAAAAAAATACACTGGATGAATTAACAGTATATTAAATACTACAGAAGAACAGATCATTGAACCTGAATACATAGCAAGAGAAATTATCCAGAATGAAGGACAGAGAGAATTAAATAAACAGAGCATCAGTATCCTTTGAGACAATATTGAATGGTCCAGTATACCTGTAGTTGGAGTCTCAGAAAAGAGAGGGTAGAAAAATTTTGAAGAAATAATGGCCAAAACATTTAAAATTTGATGTAAAGGCGTTTACCTCAAATCCAAGATATTTAATAATGCCTAAGCAGAATAATCATAAAGAAAACCACAAGCCAGGAAGAAAGTCCTCACCAGATCTGACCATGATAGCACCCTGATCTTGGGCTTCCAGTGTCCAGAACTGTGAGAAATAAATATCTGTTGCTTAAGCCACCCAGTCTATGGTATTTTGTTATGGCAGCCTGAGCAGACTAAGACTAAGGTTTATTGATAGTTAATAAAAAGCAACAAAATTTGTAAAAGTGAAAATTTAGCCACTTTTACTTATAAACCATGCTTGTTTTAGAAAACTATTTGTTTACTTAAGTCATAAGATGTTTATTATAGGAAATGGAAAATGCTCATTTGAGCTATAAAATGGACTCAGTAATCTCCCAGTAATTAATTTGACGCATGACAATATATTATTGATAAAGACAGATAGAGGGACAGATGACAAACTTATTCTTGCTGGTAAGAAATCTTCAGATCCCTAGTTTTAAGTTTCCTCCTTACAAACGTTCAAACATCAAGTAAATTAATCATCACCTCCAAAAGATTCGAACAGTAATAAAATGGATATGCTGCATATCACATGTGGCAGCTCCTAGCAAAGGGAGATGAAGCAGACAGCTTCAGCTCTGTCCCTCAGCTGATACTCAAGTGCTCAAGGATGATACTCAAGTGCTGGGATCTCTAAATAAAGTTTTCAGTGGCAGGCAGTCCATCTCGGCTGCCATCTCTGGTTCAGTGTCACTCAAATGTGTCTTTGGTTTTTCCTTTGGTATTGAATCTACTAAATGTGTTCATTAATTAAGGAAATAGAAAATCATACGTGGCTCTAAGTAAAATCAAGATTAAAATGTGTTGTCAAGAGTGTTTCCCCTATGAATGGAAATTAATAAGTGATCAGATTGAGGTGGAAAGATTGCTCTCTGCTCCAGTGCAGGTTTGATTATGGAAAAATGCCAGGTGTTTAAATGGTACAAGAGAGAAAGAAAAATTACTCTATGGGGTATCCATTAAGCAGGCTTCTCTCCTTGCAGATAACCTGATCCATTAAGGTACAAGTTGGATGAGAATTGTCTGTAAGAATATTAAAAGCCTTATCCTAAGGTGATTCATTTTCATCAGGTTTTTATTTTCTCTGTTATTAATAGCAAATAACACTCATGTGCCGGGCATTGTTCTAAATGTTAACATGTATTATGTCAACTCTCACTGCCTCATAAAGCAAGTACCATTATAATCCCTACTTTGGCAATAACAAAGCTAGGGCATAGAGGTTTCCGTGACTTGTGTAAAGTCACGCAGCAGGTTGGTGACAAAGCTGGGATTTGAATGACCTTTAATAGTCAAGTTACGTCTCACATTACACAAATGATAATGAATTCAATTCCGTTCAGCTGGACTCAGCTCAGCAGTTATCTATGAACTCGCAGCCACATGCAAAGCACCACATGGTACAAACCTGTGAGATAACCTAGAGGAAAGTGCTTTACAAAAACTACACAATGCATTTAGAATAAAAGTATAACTATGTGACTAGTAAAAGGAAAATAAAATGCTTCTAAACTGGCAGACCTGTAAAATAAATTATGATGAACATGGAAAACTTTCTTAGAACATTAGAAGGCTTGAAAATTCTCCTGTTTTCTTTATTAGTAAAGCAATCTGACTTTTCTTTCCTCAATTTAGTCAGGCTAAAATAGAATGCAGTTTGAAGAGCTGACAATTGGAGAAATTTTTAGATCTAACTCACGTCACTATGTTAGCTCTTAAAAAACTTCTTGTGGTATATATACACAATGGAATACTATTCGGCAGTAAGAAAAGATGAAATAGGACCATTTGTGACAACATGGATGGATCTTGAGAGTATAGTGCTAAGCGAAATAAGTCAGACAGAAAAAGCAGAGAACCATATGATTTCACTGATATGTGGTATATAAACCAAAAACAACAAAAGAACAAGACAAACAAATGAGAAAGAAAAACTCATAGACACAGACAATAGTTTAGGGGTTACCAGAGGGTAAGGGGGGAGGGGTGTGGGAGATGAGGGTAAGGCGGATCAAATATATGGTAAGGGAAGGAGAACTGACTGGGTGGTGAACACACAATGGGATTTATAGATGATGTAATACAGAATTGTACACCTGAAATCTATGTAATTTTACTAACAATTGTCACCCCCAATAAACTTAAAAAAAAAAAAACTTCTTGTGGTACCCAAATACCTGTGCACATCTGTCTTTCTTTTTGCCATCATGTATTAGAATTGTGTGCTTTCTGTCTATCCGCCTCTCGGAATAGTTAGCCTCACGAGGGTGAGGTTTGTCTTCTGTCATCTGTGGCCCCAGTACTCAGTGCTCCTGGCACACAGAAGACATTCTTCAAAAAAGTCTGTTGACCAGCATTTTCTGGTTTGTGTGGGTGTGTGTGTGTGTGCGTGTGTGTGTGTTGTTTTGATATGTATAACTGAAAAATGCCAGAAAATAACTCAAAGCTTTCTGATGTTCTGCTGTAAGCAATCAGACAGAGAAACAAAGGAAACAATTTACAATTGCATCAAAAAGATTAAAATACCTAGGAATAAACTTAACTGAAGAGGTGAAAGACCTACACTCTGAAAACTGTAAGCATTAAAGAAAGAAATTGAAGCAGACACAAATAAATGGAAGAATATACAATGTTCATGGATTGGAAGGATTAATATTGTTAAAATGGCCATAGTAGCCAAAGCAATCTACATATTCAATGCAATTGATATCAAAATACTAATGACATTCTACTCAGAACTAGAGCAAATAATCCTAAAATTTATATGGAATCACAAAAGACCACAAACAGCCAAAGCAATCTTGAGAATGAAGAACAAAGTTGGAAGTACCATGCTCTCTGATTTCAGACTATACTGCAAAGCTATGATAATCAAACAGTATGGTACTGGCACAAAAAACAGACATATAGATCAATGGAACAAAATAGAGAGCTCAGTGGGAGATGAGGGTAAGGGGGATCAAATATATGCTGATGGAAGGAGAACTGACTCTGGGTGGTGAACACACAATGTAATTTATAGATGATGTGATACAGAATTGTAGACCTGAAATCTATGTAATTTTACTAACAATTGTCACCCCAATAAATTTAAAATTAATTAATTAATTAAAAAATAGAGAGAGCTCAGAAACAAACTGTGCTTATATGGTCAATCTACAACAAAGGAGGCAAGAATAGACAATGGAGAAATTACATTCTCTTCAACAAGTGGTGTTGGGAAAACTGGACAGATACATGCAAAAAAAATGAAATTGGACCACTTTCTTATACCATATATAAAAACAAACTTAAAATGAATTAAAGACTTAAATATAAGACCTGAAACCATAAAGCATCTATAAGAAAACAGAGGTAGCAAACTATTTGACATAGTCTTAGTAATATCTTTATGGATATGTCCTCTCAAGCAAGAGAAACAAAAGCAAAACTAAACAAATGGGGTTTCATCAAACTAAAAAGCTTCTACACAACAAAGGAAACCATCAACAAAATGAAAACGCAACCTACTAAATGGGAGAAGATATTCACAAATGATATATCCAATAAGCGGTTGATATCCAAAATATATAAGGAATTCATACTACTCAATAACAACAACAACAAAAATCCAATTAAAAAGTGGGCAGTGGGCATGAAGAGACACTTCTCCAAAGAAGACTTACAGAAGGCCAACAGACATATGAAAAGATGCTTAACATCATTAATCCTTACAAAAATGCAAATCAAAACCACAATTAGATACCACCTCACACCAGTCAAAATGGCTATTATCAAAAAGTCAACAAATAATGTGTGTTGGCAACGATATGGAGAAAAGGGAACCCGTGTACACTGTTGGTGAGACCGCAAATTGGTGCAGATGCTATGGAAAATAGCATGGAGAGTCCTCAAACAACTAAAAATAGATCTACCGTACAACCTAGAGATTCTACCTCTGGATACTTATCCAAAGAAAATGAAATCACTAATTTGAAAATATATGTGCACCTCTATTTTCACTGCAGCATTATTTACACTAGCCAAGATATGGAAGCAACCTAGGTGTCCATTGATAGATGAATGAGTAAAGAAGATATGGTACATATATGCAATGGTATATTACTCAGCAATAAAAAAGAATGAAATCTTGCCATTTCCAACAACATAAATGGCCTAGAGGATATTAAGCTAAGTGAAATAAGTCAGAGAACAAAAAATACCATATTCTTTCACTTGTATGGGGAATCTAAAAAAACAAATGAACTAACAAAACAAAAACAGACATACAGAGATCAAACTGATCATCACTGTGGGGGGGATGGGTGGAAAAGGTGAAAGGGAATATAGTCAATAGTATTGTGATAAGTTTGCACAGTGATAGATGACTGCTAGATTCCGTGTGGTGATCACACTGTAAGGTATATAAATGTGGAATCACTATATTATACACCTGAAGCTATTATAATATTGTATACCAACTATATTTAAAAATTTTAACTGAAGATTAGACTACAGAGAACAAAAAAATTGTCTTTAAAATTAAATGCAATGTAGCACAGAAAAGCTTCTTGCCCTCCTTAGTAAATAAATAAGCCAGAAAATCTATTTTATGGTGACAAGATACAGAGAATGTCCACAGTTGGCTTAAGCAGTACCTCCATCCCACATGGCTAATGCTCTTTGCTCTCCCTCCCTTTATGGGAACTGACACATAAACTCTCCCAACCTTTTCCTTTATCTTTGTAACAAAGGAAAATACCAGCCCAGTGCTTTGCATTCTCAAGGACACTTCGGTCAACAATCATCGTCTATTCTCAAATACCTCAAATTCTGTTGTGAGTTGTAAGCTTGATTTCAACTACACTTTTTGAGCAAGACGAAACCAAAGTATTTGGAGCTTAAACTAGTTAATCCTGGTGCCGCAGCAGCCACCACCACCTGCACCACATACCCTTAAGCAGCGCACCTGACCGTGCCCAACACATTCCCTTCAGTGGCAGCTGGCATCAGGACCCGTGTGGGTGCATGGATGCCAGCCAGTTAGGAGCTCAGCAACCAGCATACCAGAGTCGAATTAACGAAAAGTGTGAGAGGAGCAGGTGTCTAAATCATCCAAAGTGGCTGCAAAGGAATTAACGACAAACTACAAGAGTGTATTGTTATCCAAGGTGAATGCAATGACCATGTATTTTCCATACACCGGACAAGATAAAAAGGACAAGAGTCATGCTCCATTTATGCAAAACTTGCATCCAATATGCTCTCGGTGGCTAGGGGGGGATCACACCATCATGATGGACCTGCATACAGGGATTCTTAGATATTCCTGTGGATGATTTGTACGTGGAGCCTGCAGTCCTGCAGTGGGTTGGGGAAAACATTGCGAAGTGGAGAAGCTGTGTTATCGTTTCACCTGATACAGGGGGAGCCAAAAGGGTAACATTGTGGACAAGTTGAAAGCGGAATTTGCTTTGATCCACAGAGAAGAAGAAAGTGAACGAAGTAGACTGATGGTTCTGGTGGACGACGTGATGGACCATGTGGCTGTCTTTGTGGACCACAAGCCGGAGACATGGGGCAACATCTTCCACTCTCAGCCGGGGCTACCAAAGTTTATGTTTTCCTAACCTATGAATCTTTTCTGGGCCAGATATTTCCAGAATAAATAATGCTAATTTTGACACTGCTGTCACAAATGCAAACAGAAGGAGGGGGAGAAGAACGAGTGGGGGTTGTGACAGAGAAATAGGCATAAGGTTCCTGGCTATAGAGAGGCAGAAGGTGAAGACAGAGGAGACCGTCTTCTGGCCATCCCTTAACTCCAGTGCCCACCCCTCCTGCACTGGTTTAAATATACCCAGAGAAAATGAGGAAAGAGAAAACTAAAGGAGACTTAAATTTCCTAATATTTTCTTCTCCCACCTGTACAGCAGTACTGATGACGTGGAAGTCAGACTCTGTGGTGAGAATAAATCCAATATAAAATTCTAGGTTGTGTTGATAGATTACTGTAGCTGCTTTGTTTAATTATTGAGCAATTACAGAGATGTCAGCAAAGCTTCCTGAGGTAACAACTACAAAAAATAAACCCCAGCAAGCCACCTGCTTTGAGAGAAATTTGGTTTGACTAAAAAGAGAGAAACAGAGTGCCCTTTAAAACTCAAATACTACCTGAGAATAAGCAAAGAACTGAATAAATCTCTAGGAGACAGGAGGTTCACTTCAAATAGTCAGCAGGCAGCTGAGAACTGAAGACGGGATACTGCGAAGAAGAAAAAGTACTTCCCAGTAATCCGAAGACCAGAATTCTAACATCAGCTTCTCAACTGGTTAAATGCATGACTTTAGAGAATTTACTTACTTCTCTGAGATGTTTCTCCTTGTAGTTAAATTTAGTCCTATTTGTCACTTTTTCATTGTCTACTCTGTGTCAGGTACTGTGCAAGACGATGAGGAAGCAGCAACACAGATCTGGCATGGGTCCTCAACAAGATTATCTTTAACTAGAGAAAATAGATATGTTTTTAAAACACATTCCTTACTTTCTGAATTATAGAATTAGAGAAGTATGTGCAAGATATAGAAATAATCTTTCTTTTTCATTTGTTCAAAAACATGTATGTGTCTCGTTGGTGATACTGTGCGCTAGACTCCGGAAATCCAAAGATTACTGATATGTTTCCTATTCTCAGGCCCTTTCAGCCTCAAGGTCATCATCATGTAAAGAGAAGTTCAAGCCACAATGCAATACGTTAAGCGTCATCATAGAGCTCTGCACAGGCATTATGAGGAGAGACGGTCCATTCAGGCAAGAAAGGGTGCATCCACCTGAGCAGGCTCTTAGAGGGTGAGAAATTCACCAGATGTGTAAATGTGGAAAGACGGTTAGGCCATAACAAAAAAGTGCAAAAATACAATGATTAGAAATAACAAGGAATTTTCCAGAAATTGAGAATACTTGGAATTCCTAAAGTAGAACAACAACAAAAAAGGTGATGAACTTAGCAGCTGATGCTGCAGAAGTAGAGTGCTCAGACTATGACTGAAGTTTAGACTTGACCCTCTAAGGCAGGAGTGTCCAAACTTTTTTCAACGTTTTTCACCAAGGGCCATATGCGGTAAAATACACAAACAGCCGGGCCACGCACTCGAGGTGAAGTACGTATTGCCTCACCTGGTTTATTTAAGTAAACTAAATAGATTTTTGGAATTTGCTGTGGGCCAATTAACAATGGATTGCGGGCCGCAGTTGGCCCGCGGGCCGCAGTTTGGACACCCCTGCGCTAAGGGAAGAGGAGCCAGGGAAGGTTTGGAACATGTTCAAATTCGCATTTCAGCAAGCACTTCTGGGTGGTAGACGAGACAATGCAGTATAGGGGTCAGTAGCGATGACACTATAAAACCATTAAAACACAAAGATCAAATTATTGACATGGAAACATGTCTACAACATAGTGTTAAGTTTAAAAAGCAAGTTACAGAACAGTATGCACAGTACAGTCCCATTCGTGTGTGATATGTTTCTGGCTAACATGAGCAAAACCATTGTCACAATAACAGCTTCTAGGTATTAAGAGTTCACTGTGCCTCAGGCATTGTGGTAAACAGTAGACAAAATATTGCTGTCATCTCAGTTCTCCCTCACAGTAACTAACTGAAACCAGTGCACCCCGTTTTATATCTGCAGAACCAAGGCTTTGCCTAAATCACTTGCCTCAAGTAAGTGAAAGAGCCTAGAACTGGATTCACAAAATACCAGGGGCACTTGCTCAACTCCCCCACCTGCACCAAACTGAAATCATAGAAAAGGATATTTTAACAAAATAAACCTATAGCAGTTGTGGAAAATACATTAGTATTTCAGCAGTGCAACATCTGAACATTCACATCAAGAGAGATTAAAACCTGGCATGTCAGTTCACGACAGGTTTTGTTTCCAAATTAACTCATATTGGGTCAAGCTTAGCTGCCAAATGAGTGGGAAGAAAAAAAAAACACTTAAGGTTTTACAGAGTTTTGTGGATGTCGTAATTATAGATAAGGAATTGTAAATTTGCAAATTTTGATATTATTATTGGAACATAGGGTTCTAGTTTCAAGTTAGGTAAATAAACATATCCAGCAATCTTCCTCCCTTGTACCAAACTGTGAACATGATCAAGAAGATAGATTTTATTTTCGATAAATGAACAGATAACTAATGAGCAGGATTTGCATTTCCTGTATAAATTTAGATTGCTAAAAATGAAAAGGAGAATGGGGAAGAACATCCAGGTAAGCTTTTAACAGTTTACAAAAATGGTTTCGGGTTCTCCACTACCTTCGCAAACAGATTTGTGTTTCTGTGGTTAGAAGGGCAGGAAGCTTATGGACTGAAATCTTTCCTACTTTACAAAGACCTCTGTATGATACAGGAGAAAAGGATGGCATACTCTGTTAGTCCCCAACTTCTTCAACCTGCCCCTGGAAAAGTACCATGCGATACATATATACAATAAGTGTTACTGGGGACAAACTTACAAGCAACAGAGTAGTAGAATTTACAGAATCCCCCAAGCTCTTATCATTCACAGTGCTTAAGCCAGGTGGTTGGGGTGCAGCACGACTGCACCCTATAATGCCCTACATATGTATAGGTTGGGAGGGCAGGAAACATCTGTGTGTCTGTATAATAATGGAGGTTCCCTGTTTGAAGAAATAACCTTAGAAGGAAAACCTCAGCTGATATCAACTTTCTGTTGAATTAATTCAGACCTGGTGAGCCAGCTTTCTGCTAAGCTAACTAGACATGAAGAGGACAGGAACCTCCGAAGCCATTCAGATTTATCTCCCATCAGTCCATTCCCAGATCCTTGGAGTCTCATCAAATATAATTACTATCTCCACCAGTTCTTACTGATACCCAACATAGTGGTTTCCACAACTCTTTCTGGGAGTGAGATATCAGTGATGTCCCATGGTCTGAGACAGATGAAAGTGACACATCCAGCATCACAAGGAGTTCAAATAATGAATCATTGCCTAGAACAGTAGTGGGGGCTGTCTGGGGCTACTCATTCCATTTCTGTAATAGGAAAAGAGAGTTTTGGCTCTGACCAATATGAACTGTCTGGCCATCCACTGGCATCAAAGAAAGCACAATATGATCTATCATAATATATCTATCTGCCTGCTGAGGTTGAGCAGGCATAAAAGAAAAAAAAAAGAGAGAGGTGGATACTGTACCATAACAAATGGAGAGGAATGCTATGTTCCTCCTCAAATTCTCCTAGTTCCTCATGCCCTGAGTTCTGTGTACCTTGGAGCTCAACCAAGCATAAAGCGCAACATGTAAATAATTAAAGATAGCCAGCTGAACTGATTTCATGCAGGTCATCATTGGAGAGAATGGTATCTTCCACTACATGTTAGAAGAACTGTCCTTTTGGGCATCTCAGTCCTTTATAGTGGTTTTATTAAAGAGATGATGGTTGTACATGTTTGACTGGCTTTGTCCGTCCAGACACCTTCCTTTAGATGGGGTTGTTTCATATGTAGGTGTGTACGTGTAACATAAAGACTGAGTACCTAGTAAACTGTATCTGCTTCCATAGAGAGGTCTTTAGAAATCCAATCCTAGATTACAGTTAGTCATTTGTGTTGGTCCATTGATCTGTGTAAAGGTGTTCCAGTCTGTCTGGAAACGCTGTGCTCTCTAGTCAGGAACACCAATAAAAATTCAGCCAACTGTGAAAACATTCAATACTGTAGGCAACTGGCAATTCATTATCACTAGGATAGTTGGCTGCAGCGTTCTATTGGATATTTCCACCTGGGGGCAAGCTCTTCCACCTTCGAATCAGGCTGTCTTTTTAGGTGTTAAGATCCCAATCTTGTAATATTATAGACAAAGGCACCTTGGGGTTGGTGAGATAGCCCCCTGTGTATGAAGCGACTCTGGTCTTTGGGGCCAGCTATGGCTCATAATAAGAGGTACCATTTTCATATCACAATGGAACTTCTTGGAGTTTTTCCCACCACACGGAAATTTAGTTACAAGAGGACCTTTTTCAAGATGAGAATTCTGGGTTAGATAATCACGACTATTCATTCTCTCTGTGAAGCAACCTGTCTTTTATAGATTCTCAGCAAAAGGAAGAAGTTCCCAAGTCTGAAAGCAGAGAGACTGACAATACTAGTGGAGCCATATCGACAAAGTTTCCAGCAGGCTCTATACCACAAATACTTGTAATTCTATGCAATCAGAGGAGATATGTGATTCTGGAGCAGGGAATGATTTACTGTCTCCTGGGCTACCTCCAAGGCTTCTGACTGTACACGGGTCACATTGAAATGTGGCTATCTGTCTAGGAACTCAGTACAGTTGCTTTAGCAAAATTCCCTGGTGTGAGATGCATTGTCTATAATTTTCAGAGGCCAATCAAGTGCTGGGCTTTTTTTAAATAGTTAGTGGCTAAATGGCCACTAGTTTAGTTTTACCTGATTGTAGAATATCTCTTCAGGCTACAGCCCAGAGATTTCCCATGATGGTCACTTGGGAGGAGGGTCTTGGGTTTTGTCATCATTGATCAGCTGTACTTAGGTGGCACATAATACAAGGTAAGCCTTTTTCTAAGTAAAAGCCATTATCATTACAAGATAACCTCCTAATACCCCCCAATAGTTTACATTATGCGTATGTAGGGTTTGTCCCGCTCATTGATGATGTGTTGCTGTTGTGCCACTCCAGGTTAAGGCAAACTGATTTTGATTTTTTTTTCTAGCAGAGTATAAGTAGGGCACTAGAAGGCCAAGTAGCAAGTGTAGTGGCATCCTTAGTTATATGATATTACTACAATGGGAGTACAGTGGCTACTACCTTGTCCACATTTCTGTAGTCAAACTCCAAGCAGCAGTGATTTCCACTGGCCAAAAAGGGCTGTTGAACTTGGATGCAGTGTTGTATATCATCCATTAAATCTTGTGTGAAAGGACTAAATGCGCTTTTGTCTCTTGGTTTGCGACATTTCAATTGTGCAATCTTGGCAAGATTTACAGGTTATTCTTGGCCATATATTTAACTGACTTTATAGGTACAAAAGCCAGGGATCACAGCATGTAACCAATCATAAGTCCATGCAGTCCAGCACAGAGAAGAACCACAGCAATTATACAGGTGGACAAAAGAATAGCAAGTATAGTGCAGACACACAAATACAAAAACAACAAAATAGCAGGCATATAAGTTCTGGTATGTGGAAGGCAGAGGGTACCATGTCCTGCAACTAGTCCTAGTCCCAATTATCCCAACTGCGCTGCAAAGGCAGCCTGTACAAACACCATTAGTGCTCCAAAATGCAGATATAAAATAAGGTCGTGGGGGAAGTCCAACACAGAGGTAGTAGAGGGCACTCATCCCCTCCCCAACTCTTATCTTCTCACAGCTTAGACTGCATGTAGACAGTCTGTATGTGCCAGTGCTCCATACAGAGGGGCCCCACTCTCATAACACTCTACATATTTATAGGGTCAAGGAGACAGAGTACTTCTATGTAACAATGCCAAAGTAGAAGCTCCCTGGTCCAGGAAGTGGCCTTGTTAAAGAGGGGAACCTCCGGAGTCCAACAGGTCTTGGTATGTTCTATTGAGCTACCAAAGTTCTGCTAAGCCAGCTCTGTGCTGAGCTATCAGAAGGGGGAGGAGAAGATCCCCAGGTCACCAGGTTTATCTCTCATCAGGTAGATAATCACTATTATCGACAAATCTTCTACCACATATCTACTCAATGGTACAAGTTTAAAAGTAGTCACATCAAATTTTGGAGCAACATAAGGCATTCCACTACCACTATATTTCAATATTATATTGAAGGCCTTACTCAGCAAGACAACGAAAATAAAAGTGGAAAAATTATTAAAATATAAAAAGCAAAATTGTCATTGTAGACAATATGATCATTTTTATACAAAATTCTAGAGAATCCCCTAACAAACTATTAGAAATCCATAATTTATTGGGCTCAAGGGTGACATACAAGAATAGACACCCTACACACTAGCATAAGGGGCTCATCCAGGTCATTCCCAATGCCCTGCTTAGCCCCCAGTTTGGAGGGAGCTTCACCCCTTCCCAAAACTGTTGAAATAAGCAGCTTTAATGTGGCCACAGTCCTGTTAGACCCCATTTGGACTTGCTGCCTGATGGAATTTTGGGCTTCTTCAGCTATCAAGAGGTCTAGGTGTCTCTTAGTGGAGGGAAACTTTGTCCTGTTGCTTCGCCTTGCCTTACCAAGGCAGTCCAGCTTTATCCAATCATCCTTTCGGGGAAATGGGCAAGTGTATAGGTGAGGCAGCTTTTAATTAGGCAAATGCCTTGTTCCTCATAGATCCAGGCCCTGGAACCCTGCCTCTCCAAAGACCAGCCTGTTTCCTGGTGCCCAGTGTCCTCGACCTGCGTGGTCCACATAGTGCAATAGTTGCCCAAGGCAGCCTGGAACGTCCAGACCTGGGGGACTCATGGGGTGGTTCCCAACCCCATGCCTAGCCTCCACCCCAGTGAGGAGGAGCCTCCACGTCTCCCAAAAATCATTGTGAAGGGGCAGCTTTAAAGCAGCTGCAGCCCAATCAGTCCCCAGTTGGACTTGCTTCTTGATGGAGCCCTGGGCTTCTCCAGCCATCAAAACATCCAGATGTCTCTCATTAGAGAGAACCATATCAGGCCAGACAGGCCTCACCTTGGAAGTTCAGATTTTTCCTGCTGAGCTTTAAGGAGGGGCAATGTGCATACAGGTAGATGAGGGCATTTACTTAGGCAAATGCCTTGTTCCCGATTCAGCCAGCCTCTGGGACCCTGCCTCTATGGACACCAGCCTGTTTTATGGCGCTCAGTGCCACAGAACTGTGCTTCCCCTCCGCATGCATAATAGGTGCCCAAGGCAGCCAGGGTTTCCCCAGGCATGGAAAGCTCATCAAGGTGGTTTCACCATCCTGCCTAGGCCCAGCTTGGAGGGAGACCCCTACCTCACCTGGACATCGACTATCATAGTGAGGTGGCAGCTTTACAGTAGACACAGCCAGTCAAACCCCATTTGGACTTGATGTTTGATAGTGTCTCAGGCTTCTTTGGCCATCAACACGTCCAGATGTCTCTCAATGGGAAGAAACTTGGCAGGACCTCCCAGCTTCACCCTGAGAAGTCAGTCCAGATTCTTCCAGGTCAGTGTTGGAAGGGAAATGTGCATTTGTGTAGGTGAGGGCTTAGCCCAGGCCACTCTCTACACCTACCTTGTTCCTCGTTCCAGAGCTTCTGACCTGCATTGCTGGCATATGTACAAAATGCAACAGGAACAGACATGGGCTATTTATAACCATGTGGCTCTTTGGGGCGATTCCCAACTCACTACATAGTCCCCAGCATAAACAGAGCCCCCTACATCACCTAGAAATCATTGTAAGGTGGCAGCTTTAAAGCAGCCTCAGGCCAGTCAGTCCCTGTAAGGACAAAGGAATCAGTCAGGTTCCCTCCCTGGCCCTCTGGTGGCCCTGACCCAGCCACCCGTCAGTCACATGAGATGAAATGTTGCGCAGGCGCCGTCCATCCTGAAGATGTCGCTGTTTGTATACGCTTATGTAAGCACCTTGGCTGTGAGCCACTTTTGTCTCTGTAAGGTATAAAAGGTCTGACCATTTTATGAGGCTGGCTACTGAGAAACGGGGCTGCTGCTGGTTGTACCTTGAAGAGGCTGACTGCCTCCAGCGACGAGGCTGGCTGTGTCCAGAAACCCAGTGAATAAAGTATGTCTACTCTGCCTTCGGCTCCACGCATCTTCTTCCAGCTCCCAGAGTAGCGGACACCTTACCTCAGGTCCACAACCCACTCGGACATTACAGTCCCCATTTGGACTTGCTGCCCAAGGGGATCCCAACTTGTCTAGCCATCAAGATGTGCAGGTGTCTCTCACTGCAGAGAAACTTAGCCAGTGGCCTGGTTTCGCCCTGGCTAGCCAATCTTGATTCTCCCAAGTCAGCCTTCTGGGGGGAAAAAAAAGTGCATATGTTTAGGTAAGGGCTTATAATTATGCATATGTCTTGTCTTCCGAAGAGTGAGCTCCTGGGCCCTGGTCCTTAACTATACCTGCCTGGTTCCTGGTGCTGGTGCCCCTAATCTGCATTGCCTTAGCATACACAATAAGCTCCTGGGGCAGCAGGGCGGAGAAAAGAGGGGCCTCCAGGCCTGGGAGGCTCTTCACAAGGGTTCCCAAGCATGAAGAGGGCTCCCACACCTACCAAAAAAATCTTTGTGAGGAAGCAGTTTTAAAGAGGCCACATTTTACTCAGTCCCCATTTGGACTTGCTGCCTGATGGAATTCCAGGCTGATGTCCAGGTGTCTCTCACTGGAGGGATGTATTGCCAGGCCACCTGACCTCGCTCTGGCTAGGCATTCTGAATACTCCCAGTTCAGCTTTCAGGAGGGAAATTTGAATATGTGAAGGGGAGGGCTTTTAATTAGGCATGTGTATTGTCCCAAGAACTAGTTCTTGGGACCTGGCGTCTCTGGTCACCAGCCTGGTTAATGGTGCTCAGTGTCGCAGGGCATGCACAATAGGTGCCTGAGGTAGCTAGGGGTGCTCCAAGCCAGGGCGGTTTCAGAATGGTTCCCAACCTCCTACATAGGCCCAGGTTAGAGGGATCTTTCACTCCTCCTATAAATCTCAGTGAGGTGGCAGTTTCCAAGTGGACACAGTCCAGTCAGTCTCCATTTGGATTTGCTGCCTGTTATGGTCCACGGATTTCTCCAGCCATCAAGAAGTCCAGGTACTGTACGAAGGGACGCAACAGAGGCAGGCCGGAGCCGCTGCCGTCGCCATGACCCGCGGTAACCAGCGCGAGCTCGCCCGCCAGAAGAATATGAAAAAGCAGAGCGACTCGGTTAAGGGAAAGCGCCGAGATGACGGGCTTTCTGCTGCCGCCCGCAAGCAGAGGGACTCGGAGATCATGAAGCAGAAGCAGAAAAAGGCAAACGAGAAGAAGGAGGAACCCAAGTAGCTTTGTGGCTTCGTGTCCAACCCTCTTGCCCTTCGCCTGTGTGCCTGGAGCCAGTCCCACCACGCTCGCGTTTCCTCCTGTAGTGCTCACAGGTCCCAGCACCGATGGCATTCTCTTTGCCCTGAGTCTGCAGCGGGTCCCTTTTGTGCTTCCTTCCCTTCAGGTAGCCCCTCTCCCCCTGGGCCACTCCTGGGGAGGAGAGGGTTACCCCTTCCCAGTGTTTTTTATTCCTGTGGGGCTCACCCCAAAGTATTAAAATTAGCTTTGTAATTCAAAAAAGAAGTCCAGATGTCTTTCATTGGAGGGACCATGGCAGGGCTGAAAGGACTTGCCCTGATAAGGCAGTACAGACTGCCCCAGCATATGCTTCAGAAGGGAAATGCCTGTATGTATAGGTGAGGGCTTTTGATTAGCCACGTGCTGTGTCCCCCCAACAGATAGCTCCTGGGACCTGCCTCTCTCTACCCCTCCATGGCTTCTGGTGCTCAAAGCCCCAAACCTGCATGAACCATGTATGTCCAATAGGCACCAGGGGCATACAGGAGGACTTTAAAACTAGGAGGCTGGTCTGGGCAGTTCCCAATAGCACTATAGCCCCAGTATGGAAGGACATTTCACCCCTCCCATAAATCTTAATGTGGTAGCAGCTTTAAGGCAGCCAGAGTCCAGTCTGTCCCTATTTGGACTTGTTTCTGGTTGTGGTCCCTGGCTGCTCCAGCTTTCAAAATGTCCAGGTGTCTCTCATTGGAGGGCACTGTGGCAGAGTCTCTTGGCCTTGTCCTGGCGAGGTAGTCCTGATTCTCCCACATCAGCCTTGAGAAAAAAAAATGATGTGCATATGTGTAAGTAAGGGCTTCTAGTTAAGCATTAGTCTTGTCCCCCTAAAAGCCTGGGACCTGGCCTCTACCTATACCTCCCTGGTTTCTGGTGCCAGCACATCTGACATGCATTGCTCTCAAACAATAGACACCTAGGGCAGCCAGGACCTTCCAGGCCTAGGGGGTTCATACAGTAGGTTCCCAATATTCTGCTTCGCTCCCAGCGTAGCAGGAGCTATCACTTTATGTACGATAGCAGCTTTAAAGCAGACACAGTCCCGTCAGTCCACATTTGAACTTGCTGCTTGGTGGAGTCCTGAGCTGCTCTAAACTTTAAAATGTCCAAGAGTATCTTACTGGAGAGAAAACTTGTCCAGTTGCTTGGCCACCCAATTGCAAGGCAGTCCAGATTTACACAGATCAGACTTCAGAGGGGGAAATGAATGTATGTGTAGATGAGAGTTTTTCATTAGGCAGATGTCTGGTTCCCCATAGAGCCAGGCCCTGACATCTTGCCTCTCTGGTCACCAACCTGGGTCATGGTGCACTAGTGCCACAGAGCTGCATGGCCCACGCATGCGCAATAGGTGCCCCAAGAAGCCAGGCCCCACCAGGCAAGGGAAGCTCATCAGGTGGTTCTCAACACCCTGTGTAGCACCCAGCATGAAACGAGCCCTTAACCTTTCTTGAAAATCAAATATCTTTATGAGTGGCAGCTTTAAAGTGGCAATGGCCTAGTCAGTCCCCATTTCTATTGCAATTTGATGGAGTCCTGGACTTCTTCAGCTATCAAAACCTCCAGGTATCTTTCATTGAAGGCAATCATGGATAGGCCAACAGGCTTCACTTTGGCCAGGCAGTCCAGATTAGCCCAGACCAACCTTCAGAATGGAAATACTCATATGTGTATGTCAGGGCTTCTAATAAGGCAAATGCCTTGCTCCTCACAGTCAGCTTCTGAGACCACACCCCTCAGGAGACCGCCTGGTTCCTCGTGTCCAGTGCCTCAGAGCCATGGGGCCCACACATGTTGTGGGGACAGAGTCCCCGAGAGCGGTTTCCAGGCTCTCGGCCTCACATGGAAGGGTGCTGGCTCGGGTAGTAGATGGCCGTCAGCTGTGGCTTGTTGGCCGTCAGCTATTGCCGGTTGGCCAATTAGCCCCTGATATAGCTGCCACGGCTGTGCTGGTTGGTGAGGGAGTCGAGGGAGTCGAGAGAGTCAGTTGGTCGGTTGGCAGGCAGAGAAGCGGACAGCATGTTGCAGGTTGTGTGACTCCAGCCTCCAGTGACACTATAGTGCCACCCTTGAGACTATAGTGGTATGACTCCCCTACCTATGGCTGTGGGTGTTCCTTTTTGGCCTAGCCATATCCTGTGTTCTTATGTGGGGAGCGGGACTAGAGGCCCCGCAGGTCACCTCGCACGACAAATGGCACAGCGAGCAGGGTCTCCCACATGACACATGTGCAATAGTCACCTGAGGCAGCCAGAGTCCTCCAGCCCCGGCACCAATTATAACATGTCATAAGAAAAATATACTTTCCATGATAATTACAGAATACATAAACTTTCTGGGAATAAGCCTCACAAAAATCTGCAAGGCTGTTATGGAGGAAAATATAAACTTCAGTTGAAATACATAAAGGAGATTTTAAGAAATGGAAATGTACGCCATATTTATGAAAGGAAGATTGACATTATAAAAAAGATTAATTAAATATATTAATACTTTAATATAATTCTAACCCAAATCCCAAGAACTCATGGCACTTGTCAAAGTAATTCTAAAATTCATGTTGTCCAATAAGAAAGCAAGATTCACACTGGTACTTATTAAAATACATAGCAATAATAGCAAACATTTACACAGTGTTCATTATGTGCCAGACAGTGTTCAAAGAGTTTTCCATTTATTACATTCACTGATACAACTGGCCCTCATAAATGATCGTATGTTGTAAGTGTGCCAATTACTAACAGAGCTCATAAGGCCATCAGCTTTGAGTGAGTCCCAGAGCAAGAGAAGGCTGTCAGACAAATAAACGCAGGGCACCTGGTAGGTCAACCGTCTCCACCTGAAAAACAGCTCTTGATTCCTTCCGTGTAACCCTGGGACATCAAGTGACCACTACACTAAACTGCTATAGTAAAATACTACATCTGAAATTCTCCTGAAATAAATACTACACGAACAGGGCCTCATTATTTTCTTAACTCCAAAGATTCAAAGAGGTGCCAATAAGCTGCCTGGAGCAGTTGGGGAAAGAAAACAAAGCATATGCAAGTGCTCCATCCCCCTTCTTACCCCATCCTCAGATCCTGTTGCCTGCCTTTCTGTCCCTGAGCCACTGTGTCCTTCCAGACCAAGTCAGCTAATTTGGTCATCACTGGGTTTGAATACCGCTGCTTATAGCCTCTGTGCATCTCTGAGGTTGGGCTGAGGACCTGCTAGTACAGCATCTTGTCAGGAACCAGAATCAGGAACTGCTATATTTTTCTGCATTTTAATAATTTTTTAAAATAAAAAGATGTACAAATAAAATTTTTATTTCAAAGCTGAATACATATGTAAAAGACATAAAAATGATTCTATATAAAAGTGTGTGAGGACAGAGCCCCAGAGAGCAGTTTCCAGGCTCTCAGCCTCACATAGAAAGGTGCTGGCTCGGGTAGTAGATGGCCATCAGCTGTAACCAGTTAGCCATTAGCCACTAATGTAACTGTCGTGGCTGGGCTAGCAGGCGTGGATTGCAGCTAGCAAATGGGCGTTGGTTGGTTGGTAGAGAAGCGGGCGGCCGATTGTGGATCGTGTGGCTCCTGCTTCCTGTACCTCCAACCCAGCCGCCAGCGAGAACATTGTGGTATGAACCCTCTATCCATGACTGTTGGTGTTACTTTCTGTCCTCACCATATCCTGCGTTCTTGTGCAGCAAGTGGGACCAGAGACCCTGTATGACAAAGTGTGAAAATCAAAATATAAGGAGAGAGAAATGTGTGAGATTTTACAATTCTAAAATAAGTGATTAACTTAGACATGTAACTGATGTTTTGTATTGCCGTCCAAGATATAACATGAGAGAATCCCAGGGAAGGGCTATGAACTGAACACTTTACAGACATGCTGATGGCTGTGAAATTTATACCAGGGCTTTAATTTTTTTCATTATGCTGAGGAGAAATTTTATTTACAAAGGATCCTAGAGGGATAGCAAATGTTGAAAAACCTAAAACCTCACAAACACAAGAGATTTGTCCCTCTGCTTATGCTCCCATTTGGATTAAAATCTCTAGTATTATATTTCCCAAAAATCTATTAGGGAATCAGGAAACATAATTTTAAAAGGCTGAAAGTGAAAGGAGAGAAAACCATTTTGTGGTAGTTCAGATTTTGAGAACGATCTTTTTCATTCTGGTCTTAAAATGAAAATGCATCCATTTTCCTTTAAGAACCCTGAGCACAGAGGCGTTTATGCCTGTCATAAGAGCTTACAAACCTGGGACAAATACCCAAGAATTAAAGGATCAAAGTCATAATTATGATGCAAAACTTGTCTGAGCGGCCCACAGCAGCCCCGGGAAGTTTTTGTGCTGGGCAGTGACCCAAAACCTGTGTCTCATCTTCTCTTGGGTAACTCTCAGGGATTTGCAAGCCCAAGGCAAGCAGTGGCTGGCTGCTGTATTCTCAAAGTGTTTTGCAAAGTAGTCACAGGCCAGGCGCTGGCACAAGAACTAAATCTCTATTAACCTTGGAAAAACCACCGGCTATACCTCATGACTCCTTGTGACCCTGCCCTGCCCTGCCCAGCTAGGGCTGCATTGCTAAAGGCATTCTCAATACAGGGTCAACCAGCCCGGCTGGCCACCTAAGAAGACTTTGTCAATAGCTGAGCTTTACAGAAAGCTGGCAGATGGCAACAGGCCTAGGGGGCCCTAGGCCTTGGCCTTTGTCTAAGCTGCCCCAGGCACAATACTGGTGGAAGCTGGTCTTGTTCACAGTGAAACCACCCCCTCATGCCTCCAGGTCCAGCATAGGCATTAGCCAAGCACATATAGCTTTGTAGCTCTTACAAGGTATCTGAAAGCCAGTCACAGGCAAGGCTGAAACTGGCCTGCATGGTGGCCCTTCCCAAGAGACACCAGAAAGGCCAGTTTCAGACCACACCAGAGTACTATCTGGTTAGCCCCACAAGTGGCACACTGAAAGGGTGGTCTCAACAGGCAGAAAAGCCCATGGGGGAGAATCCCTCTCTGAGGGGTTAGCCCTCACACAGCAGCTCATACCCTGTGAGCGTAGCCAATCCTAATAGTCAGCCTAGGAGTCAGTCCCACCCACTGATGAGCTAAAAGCAATCAAGGCTCAATTACAACAGGAGAACATACATAACGCCCTCAAGTGGTACTCCTGGAACACACAAGAGATGAGGGAGATTGTGCCATTGGACTACACAGGACACATACTACATAAGGCCACTGAGAAAAGACTAAGAAACATAAAAGATCTACCTAATACATAGAAGCAAACACAGAGGAGCAGCCAGAATGAGGAAACAAATAAACATGTCAGGAGAACATGTTTAAACCTCCAGAACAGGAGAAACCTCCAGAAATAGAACAAAACGAAATGGTGGCCACCAACCTACGAGAGACAGAGTTTAAAACACTGGTTATAAGAATGTTTAAGGAACTTAGTAAGAATTCCAACAGATAGATAGTAAACATAAAAAAGGACATAGAAACTATAAAAAAGAAACACTCTGAAATTAAGAATATAATCACTGAAATAAAGAATACACTAGAAGGAATCAACAGCAGATTAGATGAAGCAAAGGATCATATCAAAGATTTAGAAGACAAGGTAGAAGAAAGCACCCAATCAAAACCAAAAAAGAGTTTAAAAAAAAAATGAAGAGAGTTTAAGGGACCAGTGGGACAACATCAAGTGTAACAACATTCACATCATAGGAGTACCAGAAGGAGAAGAGAGGGAGCAACAAATCTAGAACCTATTTGGGGAAATAATGACTGAAAACTACCATAACCTAGCAAAGGAAATAGACATACAAGCCCAAGAAGCACAAACAGTACCAAGATGAACCCAAATAGGCCCACATCAAGACAAATCATAATTAAAATGCAAAGGTTAAAGAAAAAAAAAAGAATCCTAAAAGCAGCAAGAGAAAGGCAACTATAAGAAAGCTCCCATAAGATTGTCAGCTGATTTCTCAACAGAAATTTTGCAGACCAGAAGGAATTGGCACAAAATAATCAACATGATGAAAAGCAAGTATCTATTAACACAACCAGGACTACTCTACCCAGAAAGGCTATCATTTAAAATTGAAGGAGAGATAAAGAGCATCCCAGACAAGAAAGAGCTAAAGGAATTCATTGCTACCAGACAGTATTATAAGAAAGGTGAAAAGAACTTCTTTAAGCAGAAGAAAGAAGAAATCAAACAAATAAAGATTTTTAAAAAGATGAATAATAAAATGGCAATAACTATGTACCTATCAATAATCACTTTAAATGTAAATGGATTAAATGTTCCAATCAAAAGACACAGGGTAGCTGAATGGATAAGAAAACATGACTGATGCATATGATATGTTGTCTATAAGAGACCCACTTCAGTTTGAAAGATACACACAGACTGAAAGTAAAGGGATAGAAAAATATATTTTACACAAATGGAAACAAGAAAAAAAGCTGGGGTAGCAATACATATATCAGACAAACTAAGCTTTAAAATGAAGAATATATTCAATCCAACAAGAGGACATCACCCTATTATGCACCTAACATAGGAGCACCTAAATATATAAAGCAAATATTGACTGACATAAACACAGAGATCAGCACTAACACAATCATAATAGGGGACTTTAACCACACTGACACCAATGGACAGAACTTCTGGACAGAAAATCAACACGGAAACAGTGCCTTTAAATGACACACTAGCCTGCATAGATTTAGTTGATATTTTTAGAACATTTCACCCCAAAGCATCAGAATATGCATTCTTTTAAAATGCACATGGGACATTTTCCAAGATAGACCGCATGTTAGGCCACAACACAAGTCTCAATAAATTTAAGAAGATTGAAATAATACCAAGCATCTTCTCTGACTACAGTGCTATGACACTAGAAATCAATCACAAGAAGAAAACCAGAAATCACACAAGCACAAGGAGGCTGAATAACATGTTACTAAATAATGAATGGGTCAACAATGAAATCAAGGAACAAATCAAAAGATACCTTGAGACAAACAAAAATGAAAACACAACAACCAAATATCTATGGGATGCAGTAAAGGCAGTCCTAAGAGGGAAATTAATAGCAATGCAGACCTAAGAAACAAGAAAAATCTCAAATTAATACTCTATCTTTATACCTAAGGGAACTGGAAAAGAACAGCGAAATAGGCCTAAAGTGAGTACAAGGAAGGAAATAATAAAAATCAGAGTGGAAATAAATGAAATAGAGACTAACAACAACAACAACAACAAAATACAAAAGATTAATGAAACCAAGAGCGAGGTTTTTGAAAAGATAAACAAAATTGACAAACCTTTAACCAGACTCATCAAGAAAACAAGAGAGAGGACCCAAATAAATAAAATCAGAAATGAAAGAGGAGAAGGAACAATTGACACCACAGAAATACAAAAAAATTTTAAGAAAATACTACGAGCAGCAATATGCCAACAAATTAAACAATCTGGAACAAATGGATAAATTCCTAGACGCATACAATTTTCCAAGGTTAAATCAAGAAGAAACAGAAAATCTGAACAGACTAATTACTACCACTGAAATTGAATCAGAAATCAACAAGCTCCAAACAAGCAAAAGTCCTGAACCAGATGGCTTCACAGGTGAATTTTACCAAACATTCAAAAAAAAAAAAAAAAATTAACACCTATTCTTCTCAAACTATTCCAAAAATCCAGAAGGAGGGAAGGCTCCTGAGATCATTTCATGAGGTCACCATTACCCTGATTCCAAAACCAAACAAAGACATTACCAAAACAGAAAACTATAGGCCGATATCATTAATGAATATAGATGCAAAAATCCTCTACAAAATATTAGCAAACCAAATTCAGCAATACATTAAAAAGATCATATACCACAATCAAGTGGGATTGATTCCTGGTATGCAATGAGGGTTCAATATCTGCAAATCAATTAACACGATAAACCACATAAACAAAATGAAAAACAAAAATTACATGGTCATATCAATAGATGCAGAAAGAGCATATGACAAAATCCAGCATCTATTTGTGATAAAAACTCTCAGCAAAGTGGGAATAGAGAGAACATATCTCAACATAATGAAGGCCACATATGACAAACCAATAGCTAATAACATATCAATGGGGAAAAGCTAAAAGCACTCCTCTTAATATCAGGAACAAGACAAGGATGCTCACTTTCACCACTTTTATTCAACATAGTACTGGAAGTTCTAGACACAGCAATCAGACAAGTAAAAGAAATAAAAGGCCTCCAAATTGGAAAGGAAGAAGTAAAATTGTCATTATTTGCAGATGACATGATACTATATAGAGAGAGCCCCAAAGAGTCCACCAAAAAACTATTAGAACTGATAAATGGATTCAGTAAAGTAGCAGGATACAAAATTATAATTCAGAAATTGGTTGCATTTTTATACACCACTAATGAACCATCAGAAAAAGAAATTTAAAAAACAATCCCATTTATAACTGCATCCAAAAACATAAAATACTTAGGAATAAATTTAACCAAGGAAGGAAAAGACCTATACTCAGAAAATTATATGACATTGAAGAGAAAAATTAAAGAAGATACAAATAAATGGAAACATATACCATGCTCATGGATAGGGAGAATTTAGTTAAAATGTCCATACTACCCTAAGCAATCTATAGATTCAATGCAATCCCTATCAAAATACCAATGGCATTTTTCACAGAACTAGAATGAATAATCCTAAAATTTATATGGAACAATAAAATACACCGAATAGCCACAGCAATCCTCAGAAATAAGAACAAAGCTGGAGGTATCATACTACCTAATATCAAACTATACTACAAGGCAGTAGTCATCAAAACACCATGATATTGGCATAAAAACAGACACATAGATCAATGGAACAGAGAGCCCAGAAATAAATCCACACCTATATGGTCATTTAATCTATGACAAAGGAAGCAATAATTTACATTGGGGTAAAAACAGTCTATTCAATAAATGGTGCTGGGAAAACTGGACAGATACATACAAAAAAATAAAACTGGACCATCTGCTTACACCATATATAAGAATAAGCTCATAATGAGTTAAATACTTAAATGTGAGACCCAAAACCATAAAACTCCTAGAAGAAAATATAGGAAGTAAACTCTCAGACATTACTCTCAGTAATATTTTTGCTGAAATATACCTTGGGCAAGGAAAACAAAAGGAAAAATAAACAAATGGGACTACATCAAACTAAAACGTTTTTGCAAAGTAAAGAAAACCATCAACAAATTGAAAAGATATCTCACTGAATGAGAAAAGATACACCTGATAAAGGGTTAATATCCAAAATTAAAAAAAAAAAAAAAACTCATACAACTCAACACTAAAAAAACAAACAATCCAATTAACAAAAGGGCAGAGGACTTGAATAGCATTTCTCCAAAGAGAAATGCCAACATGGATGGCCAATAGACATATGAAAAGATGCTCAATGTCACTAATCATCAGAGAAATGCAACTGAAAACCACAGTGAGATACCACCTCACTCCTGTCAGAATGGCTATCATCAGTACATCAACAAACAAGGGTTGGCAAGTCTGTGGAGAAAAGGGAACCCGCATGTACTGTTGGTGGGATTGCAAATTGGTATAGTCACTATAGAAAACAGTATGGAGGTTCCTCAAAAAATTAAAAATAGAACTAACTTATGACCCAGCAATTCCACTCCTGAGGATTTATCCAAAGAAATCCAAAACACTAATATCACCCCTATATTTACTGCAATGCCATTCAAAATAGCCAAGATATGGAAACAACTGAAATGCCCATCAATAGACAATTGGATAAAGAAATTGTGGTACATTTATACAATGGAGTACTACTCTGCCATAAAAAAAATGAAATTTACCATTTGCAACAACATGGATGGACCTAGAGGATATTACACTAAGTGAAATAAGTCAGACTGAGAAAGACAAATACGATATGATCTCACTTATATGGGGAATCTAAAGAACAGAAAAACTGAACAAGCAAAACAGAAATAGACTTATAGATACAGAGAACAAAGGTTCTAATGGAGAACAGATACAGAGAATAAATCTAGGTTGCTAGATTGGAGGGGCTTGGGGAGATGGGTGAGAAAGGTGAAGGGATTAGGAAGTACAAACTGGTAGTCACAAAGCAGTCATGGGAAATGTAAATACAGTATGGGGAATATAGTCAATAATGGTGTAAAAACTATGTATGGTGTCAGGTGGGTACTAGACTTATCGAGGGGATCACTTCATAAATTATGTAAATGCGTAACCACTGCACTTTACACCTAAAACTAATATAAAATATTATTGAATGCCAACTGCAGTTATATACTCGGGGTGCCAAAAAATGTATACAAGTGGACAGTTTGGTCAATGTTGCTCAAGCAGTAATTTGCCGTAATCAAAAGTGTCTGGACACTTTGAACAGCTCTTGTAATTACAAAAGTCAAATGTGACTTGTATTCATATTTTGTTATCAGTATATATTATTACAATTTTAATAGTTTTCCTTTCTTAAAATGTGTATACATTTTTTGGCACTACATAATATATATATATATATATATGTGTATATATATATACACACACACACACATACATACACACACATATATATATATGTATATATGTATATATTCATGGGATGTGAAGTATAGCATAGGGAATATAGTCAATGGTATGGTAATAGCTATGTCCAGTGTCAGAGGGGTAGTAGACTTGTTGGGGTTATCACTTTCTGAGGTGTGTAAATGTCTAATAATTATGTTGTTTTGTACACCTGAAACTAACTTTAAAAATACTTTAAAAAGGGAGTGGGGGAAGCTTTTCAAAAGCAGAAGTGGCTGGAAATGTTCCCTTGCCTAAGCAGGCCGCTCCCAAGTCACCCTAAATAATTGTTTTTGAAGGACAAATAAAAATCTTAAACCCTAGCCACCTCAATGAATAAACTTATTTCCACTGTTATAAATTAATAGGTTTCTATTAGGTCTCTGTTTGTATCTATATATGTGTACGTATATCTACCTCTAGAGGACATTATTAAAATTGGTTTATAAAATGAGATTTGTTTAAATGGCTTAAAGAAATTGTGCTTATATTAAGTAAGAAATAGAAACGAACCCAATTGAATTTTAGGATTATGTGATCTGGGAAATTATTTAATATGAAAGCTAATTTAAGTTTTTTGGTTTAATTAAACAGGCGTGTCTTTAGAATTATCGACATCCTCCAGGACAGTCCCCATCATACAAAATGATCTGTCCCCAAAGAGTAACAGTGCTGAGGTTGAGATGCTGTTCTACGACAAATGTTCTCAAAGTGGGGTCCTCAGACCAGCAATATCGGCATCACCTGGAATTTGGTTGAAATGCAGATCCTCAGGCACCTCTCCAGACCTACTGAATCAGAAATTTGGGGGATGGAGCCCGAGTAATCCATGTTTTCATGAGCTCTCCATGTGACTGTGCTGTATGTACATTAAGGTTTATGTTCTATGGAAGTAAGAGCGTATGACATGGAACCACCTGATACTTTTCAGTTCTTCAGGACAGCAGGAAGGAGGAGCAAAAGTCAAAGGAAAGGAGCCATGCTGCCATTTTGCTGCTTTCTCCTCCATGGGCTTTGACTGAGAGATGCAGCTTGTGGTGGAGCAGTAAAGGAAGTGCTGAACAGGAAGCTCTTGCCCTACAAACTCTGTGGACTATGGAGGCTCTTGTCCACATGGGTGCTGCTGGGCCCCTGGAATTTATGGATACAAGGGATGAACTGACGATTTCGACTCTGGGGGCTGGCTGGGGACTAACTGCAGCCCACTGTATAACTGGCGTAACCCCGGCTCCCACTGGAATTCACAGAACCTCTGAGGTCCGGCTGTGATTCCTTTTAGTCTTGGCTTGGAAGCTTCTTCAGTAGCCCTTGATGCAGTGCCAACTTACCCCACTGGTGACCCACTCTTCCAAGCTCCTGAGAATCCTGTCAGCTAATCCCAAAGCCTGGTTACAAGGTGCTGGGATTTGCAGAGGCTTGAAGAAGTGAAGCGCCCTAGTTCTTCCCTCTGCCTGCCCACGCTGTGCCACCAAGTTGATTCACCCCAAGAACGTAGATGGCTCTCTGTCCTTTGCTATGGCTCTGAAGGGTTGCAGCCACACATAGGAGGACCGGGAGTAGAACAGGGAATAAAGAAGAGCTGTGAATCAGGTGCCAAAGATGGTAACCAGGAGGTGGGTAAAGAATGGTAAAGCAATGAGAGGCACTGGATAAGGCAGTTGGTTGGCACAAGTCTCAAAGAAGCAGGTTTTCACTTGAGTATCAAACAAGCATTAAGGAGTAAAAGGAAAATACTTTTTTTTTTACACTGAAAATGCAAAGCACATGTGAACTGCCTGCCATTTCCTTCATTACCTTTTATATTTTATTTGATTTCTTGGAAATACCATATTTGCTTCAGATTTACATTTGTGGGGTCAAGTACTCTGAGCATCTTCTCATTTTTTTCAACATTTTATTTGGTGATCAAACAGCTTTTATTGTAGCAATATGATAAAGGTATACACTGAGTACAATTTGTTTTTTTTGTAAGTATCAGAAACAGACAGGTTAGCTAATTTATACAAGAAGAGGAATGTACTGGCAGGTTAGGAAGAGGATGGTGGACCCAAAGCAAGGCTTGGGATAAACAGAGAAGCCAATAGTTCCAGCAACTTAGGTGTCAGGACTGGTAGGTTACTCACAACCCCACTCTTGACATGACTCAGCTCAATCAATTTCCTACTTTGTGTCACACCACTCAAGATTCAGTATCCTGGAAAAGAAAGTCTGATTGGTCTATTACATGCCACAGTTGTAGGTGGGAAGGAAGAGCAGCTTCTCAGTCCCACTAAGATTCTAAGGAAGGGAGCATGGAGCAAGAGAGGCTAGGCACATAGACACCAGACACCCACTATCGGCAGGCACAGAAAGGCTGCAACACTTTCACCTATTGGGACTGGGCCACGCATTCCCTGACTATGGCAACCTGAGAAAGGGTCCTGAAGAAAGTGCCTTGGAATTATCAAAAATGACAGTATGAGACTCAGGGGCATCACTTTGTAAATTATATAAATGTCTAACCACTACGTTGTACACCTGAAACTGATACAATATTGTATGTCACCTGTAATTGAAAAATAAAAATAATAATTTTTTAAAAGAGCAGCAGGAAATATAAGTTGCAGAAAAGTCAAGTAGTGGAGGATGTTGGGACCTTGGTTTACAATGAGACAGGGATCCAGAAAGTACAGTGGAAATGTCCAGAAGGAAGGGAGGCTGAGGGAGTTGGGGTAAGGCTGTTAGAGGAGTTGGCTAGTTAAGTCATCCTAAAATGAGAGGTGATGAGTGGAGCTGTGATAGGTATAAGGGAAAATCTGGCAAGGGCAGTGAGGAAGGGTTCAGTTCCTGGGAAATAATGTACACTCTGCCTTCTTTATCCCTACCTCAACTAGAAAGATCCAAAAAGATTGTCCCAGAGGCTACAGATTACCCTCCAGAACATCATACCTAGAAGAGAGTAGTCCGTGAACTGGATCTCTGGGCCAGCTTTATATTCCTCAAACACAATGATCTGTCAAGAAGATGGGGATGCCATGAGATTCAAATTCTGCCCCTGAGATAAGGCAAATTCTGCCCCTGAGATAAGTCAAATTCTGCCCCTGAGATAAGGCTTGCCCCTGAGACAAGCAAAGTGGACTGGGAGGTGGGAGGTGCAATGGGGGGAGTTCACCTTATTTGATCCAAGTTGAAGCCAGGGTCCTGGAATGTAGAGGGTCTCCTGGGGACCTATATTCCAGTAGCGTCCCAGGTTTTGTCCATTGATGAATATTACTCCTTTCGTCCAGCTCTGAAAAAGATTAGAATGGGAGATTCAAGATCTGAGTTCTAGAGGGAAAGATATAAGGGGTGAAGATACACACACACACACACACACACACACACACACACACACACACACACACACACACACACCCTTCATATACCATGAACACACCAGATCATACACCTAGCCATACTCACACAGAGTGGGACTATGGTCCCACTCTGGCCCCAGGTGGGAAGTGATCTGGAGAGTTCTGTGCTACTGCCCCAGGCCTGGTGTTGGCTCAACATGCAGGCCTCACCAAGGAGGAAACTGTATCATCTCCCTGTATTTGCCCCAAGTCAGGGAAGGGCATTTTCATTTACCATAAGGTATCCTTCAGAACACACTAGGCCCAAAACTTAGGGAGAGTTGTAGAATTTCAGGTGGGGCAGGAAGTGTGCACTGGCCTCTCATCTACAACATCCCCAACACAGGTTGGGAGCTTAGGGTCTCAATATATTGGATTATGTCTGGGGACTAGTGGATCACACTCACTAAATTCCTGTGGATTCTACAGCTGTCCATACTAGAGCACACTTCTCATGTCTCTGTCACATTTGCTCATCTTCCACCCCAACACCCTAGTCAACAGTGAAGGGCCACCTCCCAGACAGCTGCGGAGTGGCTGAATTCCCTGGAAGCCCAGATTTGCTTACACAGGGCGGGGCCCATGCACTTTGAGAAAAAGATTCTTTTGGGAGGGGAGGTTGGGGACACACGGGCAGGGGAGAAATGTCCCTAACCTCCAGTTTTATGAAGGTGTCTCTGGGGTAATTACCAATTCTCAGGATACTGAGGAAGAAGGCAGGGCCCTGAGGTTGGAATAAGACTGGTTTTCAGATGTTGGAAATGTGCCTATGAGTGTCAAACACCAGTGCAAAGGTCAGGCCCTTCTTTATGTGTCAGTTGTGACTTTTGAGGTAAGTCTCTTTTCTGCCAGAGCCAGGCATCTCTCCTATAGCACAGGCATATGCCACTCAGGGTGCATGATGCAGCAAATAAAACAGCTGATCAGGAGTTGGGTGAATGAGGGGATTCCGGTCACCATTCTACACCAGACAACTACAAAACTTGGGTTCATTTCCTTCAATGTTCTGGATCTTGATCTCTTATCTGAAAACCAAAGGGGTTAGTCTGAGCTTCTTTCCATCTCTGAATAGCTACCATCTTTGGCCAATCACCTTGAGTCAATGGCCTGGTACCTACCTTCAAAGGAATTTATTGTTCATCTCCAGACTATAGATTTTAAATCTTCTTAATGGAGAATTGTTCAGATAGGTATCCCCAGTTAAACCTGTAGAAGAGGGAAGAAAGGGAACATGAAAAAGGCGGAAAGGATGCAGAGATGCAAATGGTCTATGGACAGGGCTCCCCCTGAAGGAGGATGCTTTCCTGGTCTCATTATATAGAAGGTTTCTGCAAAGACCTACACAGATTCTTCCTTCTGGGTGCACATGTACCTCTTAGAGTGGTGCCCATATTCCATATTAACAGTGCATAAGTCACTGCAATTCCTGCCCGGTCTCCCCAGCAGAGTGGCTCAAGCTAAATTTAACTCTTAAATAGGTCAAAGCACTTGCAGCAGGAGAAGGAAAATGTGTGGGACTCTGGGCCCAGGAATCCAGGGGAAGACCAAGGAAATGACAGGACACAGGCACTGAGCTCCAAAGAAGGAAAAATCAAAGTTCCGAGGGAGAGACTAAATATTTTATCCTCCACGGGCATTTTCACAGCTTTCTTCAAAACCCTCCCAGAAGAGGCACGGCAGAGCGCTGGCTTGGTAATTAGAGAACACACTCTGGGAACGTGAGGAGAAAGGCAGCATCATCCTTTCCCATCAAAGCATGCCTTGGTTATAGTTTCTACACAGATGTCTCATTGGTTGGGAGGTTCTGCCCTCTTCTGAACCAAATACCTGGCCATACCTTTTCTCAGCCCAGGGATAAGAGTAACAAGAATTTGGTGCCTCAAGATCTCAAGCTTCTCCCACCTTTTCTCTCATTATTGATATCCTTCCCATAGGCGAGTCAGCCTTGATTCTCCACCAGGATCTTCAATGTCAGGGAATTCTTGTAACCTGTCCAAAGCAGACCAGCCAGAGTGGGGACCACTCAGGCACTTTTCTGTAGACATTCTAGGTCTCCCATGAAACTAAGATTAGGTATAAGCAGGGTGATTGTCGGAGAGCAGGCCTTTAGACCTCCAGCTCTGGGTCCAGCCAACCCTTTGGGTTCCTGGTTCCTGCCACATCCCTTTCCTGAGCCTTTCAGAAAATAAGAGTGGCTTGCATATTTTACCAGAGACTCTGTCAAAGATGGTGACAACCCAGAGTTTTTTGAGCAGCAAATATCCAACGTGGAAATATTCTACTCACCCAAAGCATATACAACTGTACCTCAGAGATAAACACAGCTCTCCTTCATCCGTGGCTGGCCCCTAAGCGAGGCAATGCCAAGGATAGTAGAAGAGAAATAGGCTATCAGGGGGCCAGACCACACATACAATTGAGCGCAGGGCCTAGGAAGGCACTAGAACTATTAGTCCATTAACACTGGATTATATACATTTTTCCTGGGAATTGTCAGCTGATTAGTGGAATGATCCAGGACTCCTATATATTTCTCATCCAAAAATACCTGCTAAAGAAAAAGGAAACCACAATTAGGTCCTCATAAGGAAAAGGGGAAGAAGGGCTTGGAAAAGCAAAGAAAATGGCAAGTTCTATGGGAATGATTAATGCGTTGTCTCCCAGAATATTACAAGCTGACCATGAGTTCACAAAAAAAGAGCATGTTTAAAGCTATACAGTCATTAGATGTATAAGGCAAAGTTCAGAGAAGAATGGACTAATACTAAATCTGGGCCCTGGCTTCACTGTAGGGCAAGGGGGAAAGAAAGAAATTTTAACCTGCAGGGAATGAGGAAAAAAGAATGGTAGACAATGAATGAATATTGTGAAAGAAATAATGGCAAAAAGGGAGGCAGGGGAACTCTAGGTACAGCAGGTATCTGCCACTGTGCTCACATGCATTCACCTCTATAATCGATCCGATTTTCCAGGTTGCCCCAGATTCTCATCTGGAAAGGCTGCTGCTACCACTATATCTGATTTTAGGGATGACCTGAATGTAAATCCATTTATTTTCTATTACCTACTATATCACTTCAGCCACAGATTAAGCCACCCAGCAAACTCTCTGCTCTAACCAGGCAGGACCAGAGAAGGATGCATAATTTTCCCCTTAGATTATTTGAGTTAGATCACAATTTTCAAATGAAGTTTGACTAGGAAACCATAAAAATTAAAATCCACAAGTATTAAAAACACATAAATGTCAATTTATATAGCACACAGGATTCACATTTTAAGCTGATTAGAATCTAATTACAAGGTTTATATACTCTAAAATCATAACAGAACACCTACTGACTGACTAAATATTCCCTTGGGGCAGGGGTCAGCTAGGTTAAGATATAACCCTAGCGACTGAGCAACTCAAATAGACAGTTGCACAAGGAAATTATTAGAACACTCCACAATAGCAAACATGGAGATGTGGATGGACTGCTATGGAAGCACAAAAAAGGAAACAACTCCTAACCAACAGCAGAATCCAGCCTATTTCACAGATGTGATGATAGGTGACTGGGGAAATCAATGGAAGATTGTAAGTGGGGAAGTGGGATGATGAGATTTTTACCTGGGTAAGAAAACTCTGATGGTACTGTGAGGGAGGGATTTAATTTAGCAAGGAAGAGGATAAAAGTGAGCTACCTGGTATAGGGAGGTGACCCATGGGGTTCTAACAATAGTAGAAGCAAGATACAAAGATGATTCTAAGGCAATGACAGCAAAGATTTTAAAAGATCAATTGTGCAATGTTGCACCATACAGGGGCCAGATGAAAGTAAGATGTGAAGGAAGGATCAGGGGAGGATAGAAGCAGCATTTTCAAGTTGGGAGGTCTAGAGTCTATGAACTGCTGTGAGGACTATAATATGAGGTCTGTTTAGGAAGCTAATGAATTTAGTGTTGGACATGAGTTTAAGAAGTCATGAAACATACATCTAAGTTAAGACAAGTGCTCAGCGAAAAGCAAGAAATGTGGGTCTGCAGCTAAAGAGAAGAAGGGAAGGGCTGGAGCCATAAAGGAGTACTTGAAGCCTTAGAAGATACAAACCACATAGAGAGTATAAAGAGCAGGAAAATTTCACGAAGAACTGGAGAAAACAGCTCAGATTGGAGTGAGATTATGAAGCCTTTAACCTTGGTTCTGCTACTTTCTAGTCAAATATCCTTTGGAAGTCATTTAACTTCTCTGAGGTTTCTTCATTTATAATATTTTAGATGGGTGTTTACTAGACGGGTGTTTTGAGAAATAAATGAGAAGAATCAACTGTAATGCACTATGTAAATGTTAGGGACTGCTGTACAGTAAGTACAGGGTCTTCTAAAGCTCTTCCCAAGTCTCCTTAAAAAGCACCTTCAACTTCCATAAGGGTTCAGTGAGTACCCTTCCCAGGAATGTTTACATACCTTAGACCTATGATAGCAGTAGCTTCCATATAAAACTTTTCACTGAAAGGACAGAGGTTAAGAAATAGTGATGATTTTTTGAAGGTCAAAGAGATTTGACTATTGTTTAGACATTCACCTCAGAAACACCATTGGGTTTTATGAGCAGAGAACAGCCACTGGGACCCATTCGTTGTTCCCTATCTGGCCCCAATCTTGAACATGACCCTTTAAGGTACGGATGACTCCGGTAGAGATGACAGTTTCATAAAGTATGTACCCATATGTTTGACCACTCCCTTTGTTCACAGACAGCTTCTCCATGCAGATTGGCTTGGCAGAGCTGATGAGCTGTAGCATATACAGGAATAAAAACAAGGCTGAAGGTTCAGGCCGGGGTGGGAAGGGGAAGTTTTAGAAACGACCGCCCAAATCCCACTTTTCCAAAAGAACGGCCCCAGGAGTCTTGGGGAAGAGAATATAAAAATGAATATGTAATAATAATATTTAAGTGTCACATATAAATTGCCCTTTTGTTTTCCAAAGCAACCTAGTATTTCTCTGCATATGCGAGCCATGATGTATTCTTATTTATTTTTTTAGATGAAAAAGCTGAAGTCAAGAAAAAGGAATGATTTGTTGAACTTGCTCATTAATTCATGATAGAGTCTGGGCTAGACTCTTCTGAGCTAAGCTTTTCCCTCCCCCTCTCTTTTGTCCAAAGGCTACCCTACTACCATAGTTCTATGCCCAGGAAATGCCTACCTGGTCCAGGTAGGGCATGATGTCCCATAGTGATATGAAGTATGATGTTATCACTGAGTTATATGTAGCCATAGGTCTAGAATCTGGTTGGCAGGGCTTGGGAACCTCTGCAATGAAACACAGGGGGTTGGGCCATAATAGGATCCTCTCCCAACCCCATTCACGGGAACAATGTACTCTGCTTTCCTAAAGCTACCAAGAATGAAAAGCCCAGACACAGGGCATGTCTTCCCAATTCCAGGAAGAGTCATAAGGCAGGTAATGACTGAGTAGGATTCCTTTCTCATATCTATAGGCTCTGAGGCAGGATGCCCTGCTGTCTTGGAAAAGCAAGTGGTACATCAATCCCACTGCTGGACAAGTAGTTCTCAACCCTGGCTGCACATCAGAATCTTCTAAAATCCAATGGGAAAATATGCATGTTCAGATTCTGCTTCTTCCTCCCCATTTCAACCAAGACATACTATGTAACAGCCCTGAGAAGGGCCTCACAGCTACAGCTTTTAGAAGGTCCACAGAGGATTCTGACGCACAGCCAAGACTAAGCAACATGGCCCTAGATGTTGAACACTCAGAGGGTGGGCTCTGCATCTTGTGCATATTAGAATCCCCAGTGCTAAATTATAAAATAAACTAGAGCAAACTGAACATCTCCCAAAGAGAACATCTCTCTCCATTCCCTCGCTCCCCTCTTCACAGGACAGAGACCACCAGCGGGGCTGAGTTATCATTCAGATTGAGGTTATTGCTGGGTACCTAAAACAGAGCTAAAATACTCTTGAAATGTGAAATACTGAAGTGTATATGCTCCGTTCTCTGTCAGCAGTGCCCATAGTCTGAAAAATATAAAGAAATTTGTCACTTTCTAAAAGAAAGCCCCAACTTCAGCAAAGGAAAGGATGAGAACTTAGTACTGAGAAAGAACACCCTTAATATAGCAACTTTGGGCAGAAAAACTTTTGACATTAGACAAGAAAATGCCAAGTCCCAGTTAGTCCAAAGCAGGAGACATCTGCCATTCTTTCTAGGGCTTTCGACTGAAGGAAAATAGCACCAGTCCCTGGGTATTTAGTAAGCCCTGTCTGACAGCCCAAGGCTACTCTAATCCAGTGATTTCTCCTTCCTATTCAATTTCTAATTGAACTCCTTTCCTTCTTTGACCCAAGTTTTCACTCGGTCTCTTAGTACTTGTAGACTGGGGAAGGCCTATTAATTAACACCCCAGTGCTATTAAGAGATCCAAAGAAACTGGATTTGCAGTGAACCTCTAAGAACAAGGGTCTGCACAGTTGATAGACAAGACTGAGCTACCAATTTCTCTGCTTGCAAAGTCCCAGACAGCCTAGATTCTCATGGTGGATAAATTCTAGTATTGTCAAAAGGAACAAATATCAAACCCTCAATCCCCAGCATATGGTTAAGGCAAAAGAGATGAACAGTTCCAAAAACTGGTCTCAGAAGTCCACCCTAGGAAGCTCCAATCTCAAATGGTGGGGTAGCCTAAGTTGGAGACAACTGTGGGGGCAAGTATTTGCCATAGCTGGTGACCATAGGGAGATAATTGTCCAAAGATGCAGCTCCATCCATGAAGCTGAAGTTGGTACCACCATGGAACATATAGAAGTTGAGAGAGAACGTAAAGTTGAATATTTCACTCACATTTTTCATTAACACTGCATACAGGTAGGAAGAAAAGGAGAAAAAGGGGGAGATAAATGAAGTTTGAGAGAATTTATAGCCCCTTGTGGGATTTTCAAACTGCATGTATTAAATATTTGTTTGTACATCTCTGTCTTAGGTAAATATATGTCCAGCTCAGTGTTTCTGAAGCCCTTAGTAACTTCTTACAAACCACATTTTAATGACCTTCATCAATTCTCCAGAAAGGACATGGCAGATAATCTAAGACCAGATAACATTTTACTTCTACCCAATACACTTTCATTGAATTGCCCTATCTGTCAGAACAACTGACTCTAATCACTTTAGTAGCCTCAAAAAAATATAATCAGAATGGAAACCCTGCTAAAAATAGAATTTCAATTATAATGACCTCTGTGGGGACCATTCTATGCTGTCATTTTAATGCACAGATGTCTGTAAGGTATCTAGTTTCTTAAATAATTTTTTTTCAATTACAGTTGACATACAATATTATATTACTTTCAAGTGTACAACACAGTAATTAGAGATTTCTGTAACTTACAAAGTGATCATCCCAATAAAGCTAGTACCCATCTGACACCATATACAATTATTACAATACTATTGACTATAATCCTTTACATCCTATATATACTTTACATTCCCATGATTATTTTGTAACGACTAATTTGTACCTCTTAATCCTTTCCCCTCCTCCCATCTCTCCAACTCCCCTCCCATATGGCAACCATCAAACGGTTGTCTATGTCAATGATTTTGTTTCTATTTTGTTTGTTCATTTATTTTTTAGATTCAATATATAAGTGAAATAATATGGTTTTGTCTTTCTCTGACTTATGTCACTTAGCATAGTACACTCTAGGTCCATCCATGTTGTTGCACATGGCAAAATTTCATTCTTTTTTATGGCAGAGTAATATTCCATTATATATATATATATATATATATATATATATATATATATATATATATATATATATATATGGAGAAAGAAGAGGTATAATATATATATGTGTGTGTGTGTGTATATATATATATATATATATATATATATATATATATATATATACCTCTTCTTTCTCCATATATATAAATGGAATATATTATATATATATATATACACACACCTCTTCTTTTTCCATTCATCTATTGATGGACACTTTTGTTGCTTCCATATCTTGGCTATCATAGATAATGCTGTAATGAACATATGAATGCACCTGTCTTTTTGAATTAGTGTTTTGAGTTTCTTCAGATAAATACCCAGAGTGAAATTACTGGGTCCTTCTTTGTCTCGTTATAGCCTTTGTTTTAAATTCTATTTTGTCTGATATAAGTATTGCTACCCCAGCTTTTTTTTAATTTCCATTTTCATGAAATACCTTTTCCCATCCCTTTACTTTCCAGTTTGTATGTCTTTCAATCTGAAATGTGTCTCTTGTAGGCAGCATATGTAAGGGTCTTGTTTTCTTATTCATTCAGGCACCTTATGTCTTTTGATTGGAGCATTTAACCATTTACATTGAAGGTAATTTTTGATAGATGTGTATTTATTTCCATTTTTTATTCATATTTTTTATCTTCCTTTTCTTCTTCTCAAAGAAGTTCCTTTAACATTTGTTGTAATACTGGTTTGGTGGCAATGAACTCCTTTAGGTTTCTCTTGTCTAGGAAGCTCTATATCTGTCCTTCAATTTTAAATGACAGTTTTGCTAGTTAGAGTAATCTTGGTCATAGGTCCTTGCTTTTCATCACTTTGAATATTTTCTGCCAATCCGTCGTCCCTGCAAAGTTTCAATTGAAAAATTAGCTGACAGTCTTATTATGGAAGCTCCCTTGTAGATAACTAACTGCTTTTCTTTTGCTGTTTTTAGAATTCTCTCTTTGTCTTTAACCTCTGCCATTTTAATTATGATGTGTCTTGGTGTGGGCCTCTTTGGGTTCATCTAGTTTGGAACTCTGTGCTTGTTAGGTTTGTATGTCTATTTCCTTCACCAGATTAGGGAAATTTTCAATCATTAATTCTTCAAATAGGTTCTCAATTCCTTACGCTCTCTCTTCTCCTCTGGTACTCCTATGATACAAACATTGGTACATTTGATGTTATACCAGAGGCCCTTAAACTCTCAATTTTTTGGATTCTTTTCTCCTTTTGCTGTTTTTTGGTGTTTTCTGTTATCTTATCCTCTAAATTGCTGATTCAATCCTCTGCTTCATCTCTGTTGACTCCCTCTAATGTATTCTTTTCAGATATTGTATTCTTCATTTCTGATAGGGTCTTTTTAATGTTTTCTATCTCCATTTTTATGTTTCCTGTCTCTTTGATGAAGTTCTCCCTGAGATCACTGAACATCCTTATAACCAGTGTTTTGAACTCAGCACCTGGTAGATTGCTTAACTCCATTTTGTTTAGTTCTGTTTTTTTGGAGCTTTGTTCTGATCTTTCATTTGAGACATGTTTCTTTGCCTCCTCATTTTGGCTATCTTCTTGTATTTGTTTCTATCTATTAGGTAGAGCTATTATGTCTTCCAGTCTTAGTAGAGTGGCCTGCTGTAGTAGGTGTCCTGTGCGGCCCAGTTGCTCAGTCTCCCTGGTCACCTGAGCCAGGTGCTCCAGGTGTGTCCATTGTGTGGGTTTTGTGTGCCCTCCTGTTATAATTGAGCCTTGATTGCTGTTGGTATGTCAATGGGAGGCACTGACTCTCAGATTGATTAGCTGTGTGGACTGGCCATGACTACAGTGGAGGAGCTGTGTCCAGGGGCTGACCCTATGGAGCAGAATTTACTTTAGCAGAGCTCTGGTGCCTGCTGAGCCTGCCCTTTGGGTGTGTCCTTTGTAGAGGTGGTTGGGTGGTGCTCTGGTATGGGCTGAAGCTGGGGTCTGTGTGTGTTGGTTCTAGAGCCTCTTGGGAGGGGCGCTGGTGAGAGCCAAGTAAAGCTGCTGCCTGTGCCCTGTTCAGGGCCAGTTCATATGAGCCATAAAGTGACCTGCAGATAGTTGCCACTTTTGCTGTGCTTGGAAGTACCTGGGAGAATCTGAGCTGCAAACTGAGGCTGGCCACTGCTAGTTCCAGGCTTGGGGTTGCTTAGCAAGAGGTATGGAGATGGCTGAGGCCAGATGCTACTTGTTTGGGGTTGGTGAACCTTTGAGAGATTTTTAGAAAAGTTCATGGCATGAGCCAAGATAGGCTGTTTGCATGGATAAGCCACTGGAAGTAGCTTGGGTGGGCCCACAAATTGGGTGTAGTGGGGCCTCAGGAAATTATGAGGGCAGGGCAATCCATGTCAGCTAAGTTGATGGAGACTCAGATATGGTGACTGCCTGGGTTGGGGAAGGCTCAAAAACAATGGATTCTGCCAGCACTTCTATCTGGGAGAAAACTGCTACTCCAGCCCTTTTAAGTACTAATGTCTCTAATGGTCTATATTAATCCCAATTTGGTGCTGGATCACATACTCTCTGCTCTCTCAATTATGCCCTCTTGCAAATATCTTTTCATTTTTCCCTTCCCACCCATTCCTTTCTATTGACGTTAACATGCTCAATTACCTCTTGTTTTTATGAATCTCTCCAGTCCAGCTGTCATGTTTTCTCTGCATGTCTTGCACCTGCCCCATCATAGTCAAGTTTCATTGTGCCCACTTCTATACCTCAACCTACTTTTGGAGATACATGGGTAACCATGAGGTATCCCTCTCAGCATGTAGAAATAATAATAATAATAAAAAAATAGTGTTGACCTCTAAGAAATAAACTTTGTGCCAATAATGCAAGTAAGAATCTGAGCAACACCCAGAACTATGTGCAAGTATGTGCACATCAAAAACTGTGATTTATCATGACCTAGGAGAAACTTGATACCCTGATAGGGGAGAAAGGACACGAAGCCTACAAGAGTGTTTCTCAAAACTTTAAATCTCACCTTCTGCTGACAAACATTTAAAAACTTTTTCAAAACTAGCTTTTCTCAGGGTACTGGATGGCTCAGTTGGTTAGAGCGCGATGTCTGAACAACAGAGTTGCCGGTTCGATTCCCACATGGGCCAGTGAGCTGCGCCCTCCACAACTAGATTGAAGACAATGAGCTGCCGCTGAGCTGCCAGAGGGGTGGCTGGATGGCTCAGTTGGTTAGAGCATGAGCTGTCAACAACAAGGTTGCCAGTTCAATTCCCGCATGGAATGGTGGGCTGCGCCCTGCAACTAAAGATTGAAAATGGTGACTGGACTTGGAGCTGAGCTGTGCCCTCCACAACTTGATTGAAGGACGACTTGGAACTGATGGGCCCTGAAGAAACACACAATTTCCCAATATTCCCCAATAAAAAACAAACCCAGCTTTTCTCTTTCCCCTTCCCATCCATCCAATGAGGAATCCAACAGATTACATAATAGAAAAGTAAAGAGGAAAGATCCATAAATTGACGGTACCTGGTAGTATTTAAAGCAAGAGACCTTGAGCCTAATAAATACAACTGAAAGTTCTAAAACAAGGGCACTCATTTGCAAGTGTTGATTCATAAGGCTTTTGAGTCCTCCCAACATCCACAGGCCCTGATTTTGTGCTCACAAAGAATCTTCAGATTATTCATTTAACTTTCCTGGCATTTCAAGACTGAGAAGCCCTGATTTGGGATGAGCACTTGTTCAACATTGCCCAGTAGAACTTTCTGTGATGATGAAAATGTTCTCTATTTGCCTTGTCCAGTATGGTAGCAACCACCCACGTGTGACTATTGAGCCCTTGAAATGTCTGGTGTGAATGAGGAACTGAATTTTTAACTTTATTTAATTTAAATGTTAAATAGCCACATTGGACAGCACAGCCCTAGTCTCTATAAAGGATTATCTCTTCTCTCCCCCAAGTGGCACACTGATTTACGTTCTTCAGTTACTTAGTAGTTTTAGTTGCTTCTCTGAGTCTGATTAACTCTGGGACACTCACAATGTCAGGAACCAACTCTGTCACTACTATATACTCACTCTATGTGCAGCCTTCTCCGAGCATGTACAAGTCTGTCATTGCCTCCATTCAATCTACAATAAGATCTCCTTCAAATGATTACTGTGAGGATGAAATATGCTAGGTAAAGTTAACTGCCTAGCACAAAGCTTGATTCCTAATAGATGTTATATATTTGTTTTTTCCCTCTGATCCTTTTCTACCTAGTATACGAGTTCTGACGATCAAGTTTGCGAACTTGTTGCAATGATGTTGCTAATCTTTTTTTATATCAGAGGGATTATTCATTATGAATTTGTACCAACTTGACAAACAGTTAACCAAGGTTACTATTTGGAAGTGCTGAAAAGGCTGCATGAAAAAGTTAGACAACCTGAACTTTTAGCCAACAATTCATGGTCTTGCATCACGACAATGCACCAGCTCACACAGCACTGTCTGTGAGGGAGTTTTTAGACAGTAAACAAATAACTGTATTGGAACACCCTCCCTGCTCACCTGATCTGGCCCCAAATGACTTCTTTTTTATCCGAAGATAAAGGAAATATTGAAAGGAAGACATTTTGATGCCATTCAGGACATCAAGGGTAATACAATGACAGCTCTGATGGCCATTCCAGAAAAAGAGTTACAAAATTGCTTTGAAGGGTGTACTAGGCACAGGCATTGGTGCATAGCTTCCCAAGGGGGGTACTTCGAAGGTGACTGTAGTGATTTTCAGCAATGAGGTATGTAGCACTTTTTCTAGGATGAGTTCGGAAACCTAGTTGTCCGACCTCGTATAGTCCTTTTTATAGTTTCCAGCCATTTTAGAAATATAGTGTCATGCTATTTATTTCTACTTAAATGACTATGTATGACATGGTTTCATTGCAGAGGAGGTATATTAAAAATCAAATAAATTGCAACTTCTACAAAATTACTGACCTGAAGTCATTTATATAATCTATTATCTGTGAAAGACTGACAAGTAACTAGCAGTTAAATTGAGACATTTGGAAGACATTCCCCATTTGTGGTGATGGAAAGCAAAGAAATAATGGAGAAGATAAAACAAAAATATACTGTGTGGGGTTCCAAGCATACAGCCAAGAAAAAGGCATCCAGTTGGGCAGTCGATGAGGAAAAGGCACAAAAGCAAGGCAAACCGGGTATTTCTTAAATAAGGAATTGGAGTTAGCTGTTACATAAGTTTCCTGCTTCTGAGTGATAGAAAGTAGGCTAGCCCTATCTAGGCAATCAATTCACCCAATTACTTTCCTTAGAGATGGAAAATTGGGTTTTACCTGAAGTAGTGCTATCCTGGAAATCAGTTCATCAAAATATCAATTTACTGCTTTAGTGAAGACCTTGTAAGTTGTTCTCAGCTTCATTTTTGGATCCTGGAGTAACCAGCTAGGATTGAAAAGGCAAGACTCACTCTTTGGGTAAGACACAGCAATAAGAAATGTTGACGCATATGAGGCTGGAAAACACAGTCCAAATTTGCTCAGCTACACTGGAACAGTAATATTGTGAGATTTTAATCCACCTTCAAGAAAAAGCAGTCTGTGTTCCAATTACAAACAGCTCAGCACCTTCACCACTACCTCTTTCCTCAAAATACAAATGAGGTTTGTATTATCATGAAATGATCTAGAGCAGGGATAGTCAAATTGCAGCCCACAGGCCAAATCAGAGCCACTGTCTCTTTTTACAAATAAAATTTTATTGGAACACGTGTGTTTACCTATTATCACAGCTGTGTTCCTACCACAACAGCAGGACTGAGTAGGCACAACAGAGATTGTACGTGGTCCTCAAAGCTGAAAATATTTGTTATCTGACCTTTTACAGAAAGAGTTTGCCAACCCCTAATCTGGAGTGGGATTATTATAAAGCTGTTTCAAAGATTTTTTTTAAATGTTCTTTACTGGAATGTTATTACTGATACAAGCTAAAACATGGATGACCCTTGAAAACATTATGCTGAGGGAAATAAGCCAGACACAAAAGATCATACATTGTATGATCCCATTTATATGAAATATTTGCCAGAATAGGCAAATCCATAGAAAATGAAAGCAAATTAGTTGTTGCCAGGGGCTGCGGGTGAGGAGGAATGGAGAGTAACTAGACATGGAGTTTCCCTTTTGGGTGATAAAAAAATTCTGGAACTAAATTGTTGTTATGGCTATTGAACATTTGTGATGTATTTAATTGCCACAAAATTGCACACTTTTAAATTGTAAATTTTCTGTTATGTGTGTTTTACTACAATAAAAAGTGATCAGAAGCCAAAAAAAAAATAAGGGGGGGAATACTTTCTAAAAAGAGATAATTGAGGGGGCGGCCAGTTAGCTCAGTTGGTTAGAGCGCAGTGCTCTTAACAACAAGGTTGCTAGTTTGATCACCACATGGGCCACTGTGAGCTGCGCCCTCCACAACTAAATTGAAACAACTACTTGACTTGGAGCTGATGGGTCCTGGAAAAACACACTTAAAATAAATAAAAGTTTATAAAAAAAAAAGAGAGAGATAATTGACCCAATTTCTTGCCAGTTGTACTGACACCACATAAACTAGAACTTATAAAGATATTGCTTAAGTGGTAGCCATTAGTTTTTATTTTTTAAAAGGTACTCTATCTCATTTGCACTGCAGAGATGAGATGGGGTTTATAACAAACAAATACTATATAATTTCCAATATTTTAAAGTTCATTTTCTATGACATTAAAGGAAAAAAAATAGTGCAATTGAAAAATGAACATAGAAAACCAAGCAAAACACTTTGTTGTAACTTACATCTGAATGTACTTGGGGCCCACATGGAGCCATGGCCAGGGCCTCAGAGCACAATTCTCCTGGGCAGGCCTCCGAGGTCTGTCACTGCCACTGTAGGGGCCTGGACACAGAATGACCCAAAGCCCCTCACGGGAAGCCATGGATATAAAAGTCCTGAAGGGTGAAGCAATAAAGATAATTCCACATCAGAAGGTGAGGCCTGGTATCACTACTGTGTTTCTTTCCAATGTCTTTTCTGAGGTTAGAATGAGTGGAACTCCCAGCCTAGTCTACAAAAGTCCTAATAGGGGACCAGACACAGGGTGAAGGAGCCCTTCACTCAGGAAGAAATGGGCTCAGTCAAGGCATCAGAGACCAGGACTTTGAAGCAAAAGTCCAGAAATACATGTTTCCCTGAAAATAAGACCCAGCTGGACCATCAGCTCCAATGCGTCCTTTGGAGCAAAAATTAATATAAGACCCAGTATTTATTATATTATATTATATTATATTATATTTTATATTATATTATATTAACCCGGTCTTATAATAAAATAACACCAGGTCTTATATTAATTTTTGCTCCAAAAGACGCATTACAGCTAATGGTCCAGCCAGGTCTTATTTTCAGGGTAACACAGTACTAAACCAGACACCATGCTTCCCTCCTAAATTTACTGCCCTGCATCTCCTGGCTCCATGAGTGGCACTACCATGCAAGAAAACCACCTAAGGCAGACACTTTCAAATCATCCTTGCTCTTCTTTCTTCCTCAACTGTTTTCAGTCAGTCACCAAATCACGTTTATACCTCCTTCCTACTCAAGATTCTCAAACGTGGGCCGGCCCGGTGGCTCAGGCGGTTGGAGCGCAGTGCTCCTAATGCCAAGCGCCAAAGTCGCTGGGTTCGATTCCCACATGGGCCAGTGAGCTGCGCCCTCTACAGCTAAGATTGTGAACAACAGCTCTCCCTGGAGCTGGGCTGCCCTGGGCTGCTGAGTGCTGCGGCGGGCTGCCCCATGACTGGTGACCAACTGCCTCAGCCAGGGGGCAGCGCAAGGCTCATAATACCAGCATGGGCCAGGGAGCTGGCCTGCCTACACAACTAGGCAGAGAAACAACGGCTTGAACCAGCGTGTGGGGGGGAGGCGGAAGAAGGGGGAAAAATAAAATAAATAAACAAAAAATAAAAAAAGATTTTCAAACATGAAACTCTTCTTAATGCCCAGTGCTACCACACTGGTTAAAGAACTCACCTAAGACATTAGAATCTTTTTCTAACTGCTTTCCTTCCTTCATTCATACCTTCTTTCAATGTTTCCCCAGTCACTGTCAATAATATCGGCATCAACAACAAAAATAAGAGCTATTTTTTACCTTGTATCAGCATCAGAAAAGAGTTTGCCAACCCCTAATCTGGTCCTTCTTTGTCTCGTTATAAAAGGTATTATGACAGTTTAGCAGGAAATGCTTTAAAACATCATCCCACAACATTCGCGAAATTAAATTCCACGTATTTTCCTTCTAAACCTATATTTTAAAAATCAAATCATCGAAAAAGAGGAAACAACTGAAACTGATATCAAAACAGTAATGGATTAGGGCTGGCCCGGTGGCTCAGGCAGTTAGAGCTTCATGCTCCTAACTCCGAAGGCTGCCGGTTTGATTCCCACATGGGCCAGAGGGCTCCCAAACACAAGGTTGCCAGTTCAATTCCTCGAGTCCGGCAAGGGATGGTGTGCTCCGCGCCCTGCAACTAGCGTTGGCAACTGGACCTGGAGCTGAGCTGCGCCCCCACAACTAAGACTGAAAGGACAACAACTTGACTTGGAAAAAAGTCCTGGAAGTACACACTGCTCCCCAATAAAGTCCTGTTCCCCATCCCCAATAAAATCTAAAAAACAAAACAAAACAAAAAACAGTAATGGATTAGCACTTCTAAGCTTAGAAGCCTAGAAAGAAATTACTTATTTTTGTTAATTTCAGCTTCTAGAATGAGGATGATTACATATTACTTGCCAGGCCTGGTTCTCAATGAAACCCATTTTCAAAGACAAGATTTCCTGGAACTGTATCCTATCCTGAGACTCCTCACTGGGGCTATGACTCCTATGGCAAGTGAGGATATCCAAGGAGGAGTGAGACCTGCTGTGGCTGGACCTTTTCAGTAGTTAGGGACCACCTGGGCCATAGTCATCTGTACTGGCCACTGCATCTGAAAGTTATCGACTCTTGCACGCTCACCATAGTGACCCTATTAAGAGAGGCCTTTTAAAGGCCTTTCAGAGCAGGCTTTATCTATAGAAGAGTCTCAGGATAGCAAGTGAAGATTCAGACATCCTAAGAACAATGAAGAAAGTATGAAAAGGGTCAACACTTAGACTGGACTAATAAAGGCTCAGAGCTAGTGTTGCCATGCAGCAGCCTACCTGTCTGTCTCGTCGTACCTGCCCCTAAAGAAAGGAGAGTCTGTGAGACGGATCTTTTCAGGGACTTTGCTTCACCTTTGTGCTTACACCTTATGTCTCCCTGTTTGGCCCCAAAATATGGCTGGCTAGTCAAAGATGGGTATGACTCCCCACGAGGAGGTGGGGAGAGGGGAGGCGGGGGCAGGGGGGCAACCCAAGCCAGACACAATCGTGTGGGGACCATCTGGGGAACTCGCGGGTCGACAGAGGTGGGTACAGACCTCCACCTTCCCCTGGCTAAGGAGAGCCTCTGCCTCTGTTGCTACATTCCTTCCCACAAACCTTCAGGGGAAGTGACTCAATGACGTGCTCTCCATCTATTCATATGCATAAAGATTTTGTCTGTTGGGGAAGTACTTATTCTGAGACTTACGTTTGGCTGCCTGCAGGCAAGGGTGATTGGCTTCAATCAGTTTCCTATTGTAATGTATGGGATTCACAGATCTTGAGATTGACAAGCTTTACTTCTTTTACTTCCACACCTAACTAATAAAAGCCATGCATTGGCCTGATTCGGGACTCAGTCCTTGAGACTTGAGTCCTTTGGTCCCGCTTGCACTCTACTCTTGTCTACTGTCTTTTTTAACCTTGTGCCACCCTCCTCTCTTCCCACAACTCTTGTTGTGCTGGATGCGACAAGCTAGGAATTCAGACTATAAGTTCTTGAAATAATTACACATAGTGACAGTGTTGAAACCACAGGCCTTCAGCTTCAGGAGGTAGTCCCTCCAGTACTCTCTGGGCACCGAAAAATAGTGGATAGTACCCGCTATGATCAGGAAAGGAAATCCACCTAGGGTGAAGTGTAAGCCCTCAACTTTCAGACCCGCATGGCGGTTTTTCATGCTGGTGGGAGTCAGGAAAGTCTGATTCATCCAGCAAGAACAAAGGAGATGCATGAAATCCTAGAGATGATACCCATGAGACACACAGAATCAGCATACCAGAAAGGCCTCTCCTTCAAGAGCCGTAGGTACACCTCCAATGCCAACCCTTTCCTCTCAAACATACCTGGACCAGAGGTCTCCTCCAAGTTGAGCCATTACCAATAACCCTGAAGACAGGTATAGGAGGCCCACAAGTCTCACCAGGAAGGTCCACATGCTAAACAGATAAGACATAATAGAGGTCAGATACCCTATAACAGAAGTGGGAGCTGAGCTAGGCTTTGGCCTTAGATGGTGGGGAAGATGGGGTGGTCCCATTGGAAAACAGAATTCCGCGCAGCTGTCCCTTGGTTTCTGCACCACCTGGACTCACCACAGACAGCACCTCAAGGCCATGTCTACTGACCTGAGGGAGGACAGCTGCATAGAAGAGTCTCCTGCTAAATAACTAGATTTTCAGACACCAAGTTACATTTTAAAGAAGGTCAATCCTGTCAGAGAAGTTTTACAAAACAGAAAATAATCTCTGGGAAATTGGCCAAAGACATTCAACTGCTGGGAATGAACTCTAATAATTTGGTGCCTAGAAGAGAACCCTGACTGGAATGTATTAGGTTGGTGCAAAAGTAAGTGCGGTTTAAAAGGTTAAAAGGCAAAGACCGCAATTACTTTTGCACCAACCTAACAGAAGGAATTCCTCTGTAACTGGTTTCCAATTTTTATCTCCAACGCAATTTTCCACCTTTCAGCCTTGGTTGCTGAAAGGCAACGCAATTTTCAGCCTTGGTTGCTGTAGGACGCCATCTCATTAGTTCCCAGAACACACTTATAGTTTGTCTGGCCCATGATTTTCTTTATGCTGCTCACCCTGGGGCAAATGCTCTTCCTCCCGGTATCAAAAATTCTGAGCCCAAGGTAGGCTGCGCTGTGCACACAGGAACGTCAGGCGGGCTGCAGGCCTCAGGGCTGCGGAAGAGCGCTGCACAGGGCATGGCTATGTCCCCATCGCCCGCAGCAGTGCCTGAATCACAGTAAGTGCTCAATAAATGTTTTTTAAACAAATGCATAAGTTGCCTGAATCATTGAAACATCTCTGTCGCCTCCATAAGCTTCAGCTTTATCATAGGCTTAATGAGTATTACCTTAGGCAGATTTGGAATGGATTGAAGTTGGGAAAATCAGAGGGGAAAAAAATGCAACAGGGCCTAAAGATTAAATGTGCAAACAACCCTCAGGGTTTGGGATTCGGGCACAGGCGGCACAGGTGCACGCGACTCCTCACTGTGGACGTAAAGGGTCCACGGAGTCGGAGTGAAATCCGAGGACGCCCAAACAGATTTCCTGGGAGAAGAGGAAGTAGGGGGATGAAGCAGAACCCCAACGGAACCTGAATGAAGGGCCCGGTGGGGGGGGGGGCGGGTGGTCCAGAATGTGAGAAGATTGCACTGACAACGTCGCCAAGGCTGTCGATTGGGCCCAAGACTGGAAGGTCTCCCGCCGTCGCCGAGGTCCGGGCTTCGCAGGGCGCACACGTTACCTGCTCCGGTACAGAGATCCCGACTCCGGCCGCGGCCGCCTGGGGTAGAGCGGAACTAGCCGGTTCCGCGCTCTGCCCGCAGCTGACAACCCCCACCCTCTACCAGTAGATGCTCCGGGGGCAGCCCGCCCAGCGCAGAGCCGCCCCATCCGGGGGACCCATCTCCGCCACGGCCCGCCCCAGGAAAGAGCCGGACTTGTACGGGCGTGGGCGTTGTCGTGGGCTCTGCTCCAGGGCAGTGCCCGCCTCCGCCTACCCCTCTGCTTTACTGGTCCCAGAGTCCGCTAAGTTTGTACGGCCTCGTGTCACCATCAGTAGTGACACCTAAGAATTACGCGGCGCCGTCCACGGGTTGAGCAGAGCTCCACGCATGTCCCACGCCTGCTCGCACGGCCTACCTCTCCGTCCTTCTGAGAGGTCTGGGACCGTACAGGGACGTTCTTCCCGGGCTCACGCTGCGCAACACATGAGACTTCCTTGCTTGCTACCGGTGCGCCTCAGCAGTGGGATCTGTCTCCCGGGGAAGCAAGCTGGGGCGGGGCCTCCCTGCCCCACACGTGAGTCAACCTCTCCCTCTGCCAGCTTTCACCAGGAGTTCACCAATCGCAGTTTCCCTGGGCAAGGTGCTGAAGGAAAACCCCCTACCCTGGGTGACTTGGGAGCCTAGTGGAGAACACCTGGGAAGGCCGGCACACGTTCTGGGAGAAGTGGCTGGTTTCTTTCACTGGACCTGCCCTATACCTAGTATAGACAGACCTCATTTTATTGCTCTTTGCTTTATTGTGCTTCACAGGTGTTACCTTTTTTACAAACTGATGGCAAGACCCTCCACTAGCAAAAGATTACAACACTTTATTGCTACAGTTGCTTTATTATGGTGGTATGGAACCCCTGTCCCAGTATACCTGGGAGGTGTGCGAAACTTGATCCCCACCAGCACAGGTGAACCTTGTCAAAATGTTCCCTCCACTGCAGACTTAGAGAACTTGAAGCCCGGCATTTCCTGTTAGAGCAGCCAATTCTTATGAAATTTAAAGTTGGGAACTCCGGCACTACAGATTCCCTTCCCAGCCCCCTGTCCTTTTCTCCACTGTAGAGCCCAGAATGGACACATGAGGGGGAGAGGGGTTGGAGTAGAGATCGAGAGGTGTCTAAATTAACTTCACTGGGGTGGCCGCACCTTTGTGTTTTGGTGGCCCTTCTTTCAGCTTGCGGGTGGGTGACTGTGGGGACAGAGCCAGGAGTGCAGTTTCCAGGCTCTCGTCCTCACGTGGACAGGTGCTGGCTCAGGTAGTAAATGGCCATCAGCTGTAGCTAGCTGGCCGTCAACTGTAACCAGTGAGCCATTGGCCACTAATATAACTGCCGTGGCTGGGCTAGCAAAAAAATGGGGGCTAGCAAGGGTAGAGTGTGGATTGCTGATTCCAGAGAGGCAGATTACAGTTAACAAGTGAGGTTGTTTGGCACAGACAAGTGGACAGCAGGTTGTGGATCGTGTGGCTCCTGCTTCCTGTGTCTCCAACCCAGCCGCCAGAGAGACTATAGTGGTATGACTCCCCTATCTATGGCTCCGTTGGTGGTCCTTTTTGGCCTCACCATATCCTGCGTTCTTATGCAGGGAGCGGGACTAGAGACCCCATATGACAGCGACAGTTATTGGCTCCCTCTTAGGTGGGAGAACGAGCTCAGTTAAAAATTCTCACAGCTGAATCTGTATCTAATCCAGATCCAGGCTCCAAGAGTAGTTAAACTCCTCTTTATAGCAAATTGATCTGGAACTGAATAGAGAGCAGCACAGATGGCACCATGGTTTGAAGCATGAATGGAGCACTTGCTGTAGATCAAGCATCCTTCCTTCTGTAATCCTCCCAACAACCCTTGTGAGGTGGAGTCCACTGTTATCCCCACTACTAGTAAGGAAACTGAAGCACAGCAGTGGTAAACTTGCAGGGTCCCTTGCATGCTTTGAACCCTGTCCCTCAGTTGAAGCTACAGTTGGGGGAGTGAATTTTAAAGCAGGAGCCGACCTTGCCTACCCCCTGCCCCAGCTAACTCTGGGGGCTGCAAACATCTCTTTCCCCACCCATCCTTCACTTCTTGCCCCTTCAAGCCTACACTGTTAGGGGACCACCACCGACATCTCTGTTGAGGGAGGTGAGTCCCTATGAGACAGGTTAGTTAGCACGTTGTTATGTAAACAGGGAAGTCCCTGATAGACTAAACAAAGGCGGCCATATCTTAGAACTCCAGGTTCTGAAACAACTCATTCACTCCAGGGTAACAATGTAATTGCGCTCTGGGGATAAATGGGTTATTTCGTAAATCCTGTTAGGTTGGACAAACAGAGCAAAGCTGACAGACAAAATCCATCAGAAGGCACCAACTCCCTTCCCCAAGCATACAAGACAAAGTATAAAAATAAGAGCCTTTTGCCTTACTCAATGGGCATCCCAATTTTGGGTACCCCCTCTCGCAAGAGAGCTGTACTTTTGCTTTAATAAAAATCTTTGCTCCTCTACCTCTCCTTCCGAGTCCATGTTCTCATTCTTCGGGTACATGAGACCAAGATCTCTGGGCACCAGACACCAGAATCCTGTATCATTTTGGGGAAAAGATCCCTATACCTGGGGCCTTGGTTTACCAGATCCACCCAAATCTCACTCTGACCTCACACACCCTGTCGCCAACACAGGCCAAAGTGCTGTTTTGTTATTAGACAAGGATTCAAGCAGCAGTGGGCCCCAGGAGGGGTGTGAAGGGAAGCAGCAATGATGGGGGTGGAGGGGGATAAGGGAGGGAGCAGACAACATTTTTGAGATCCAGCAGAAAAATCTTCAATGCAGAGATCTTTGAGAGGAGACTGGGGTAGCACTTTGCGGATCCCACAAGTGGAATGGGTAACTGTGCTTTTTATTCCACTCACCCCTCAAAACAGGTCTCAACAGGGTCACAATTAGGAGAACATTCACCCACAGAAACTGGCCGGTGCTCATCTCCCAGCACCTGGCAGTCCCTGCGGTTCCCTGCACTCACAAAAGGAAAACTGGTCTGCAGCCGATGATACTGGAAGCCTTTTGCTAAAGTGTGGTTCCATACCCACCCCCACTTCCTATCCCCACCTCTCACAGCATCAACTCTCGCTACAGAGAGGACAAGAGCTTACAGGCAAACCGGGGGGCAGCCTGCCGCTCCCCATGATGATCTCACCTTTCCTAAGAAAGGAAACTGTTCTCATGGGACTGCGACTTCTGTGAGGACACTACACACTATATGTGCTCAGTGGCTCAAAAAGGTATTTTGATTTTTAAGTTTGTAGTTGCGTTTGTTTTTATTTTTGTAACACAAACGGAGAGAGGAGGTGGAGGGGCAGGACCTAATCATATCCCCTGAACAGTTTCTGAGGCCCATGTCTGTCCAGATTTGTTTTGAAAGGGCAATTTCAGGTCCACCTTTCAGGAAACTCCCTGGGCTGTCAATCTTAGTGCAAACAGTTTAAAATAAAAACCACCCTTCTATTCACCACACAGGGATCCAACATGAGATGCAAAAGAAACCTGTTTGGAAAATACCCCCCTTAACACAAGGGCAAGAACTCTAAAGAAGTATAACATGCAGAACCTTCCAAGAATCAAGTCGGCTGCTACTTCACAAAACCAAAAATACCAAACATTTCCAACTGTAGAAGTGATGGCAAAAAAGACCCATAAACCTTTACATTTACATAAAGAGGAGGATCACAAAATGCACAGTTCGGGGGAGGGTCCTTTCCATTCTAAACAGACTTGTGGACTGGAGCAGACACACAGTATTTGAATGCTCTTCCAAAATATAGAAGAGTGTGAATACCTACAAACTCATTTTACAAGGCCAATATTACCCTGATACCCAAACCGGACAAGGATGCCACAGGTAAATTAAATTACAGGTCAGTATTCCTGATAAACATAGATGCAAAAATTCTCAACAAAATATTAGCAAACTAGATTCAACAATACGTTATAAGGATCATGCAGATGATCAAGTAGAATTTATCTCAGGGATGCAAGGATTGTTCAACATCCTCAGATCAATCAATGTGATACATCGCATTAACAAAATTAAGAATAAAAATCATGGTTATCTCAATAGATTCAGAAAAGCATTTGAAAATTATGACATGATGTTTAATCCACTTATGATATTAAATTTTGATACAAACATTAACATAATAAAAGTCATATATGACAAGCCCACAGCTAACATCACCCTCAACAGTGAAAAGCTGAAAACTTTTCCTCTAAGGTCAGGAAAAAAACAAGGATGCTCACTCTCTCCACTTTTATTCAACATGGTATTGGAAAAAAAATTAGGCAAGAAAAAAAAGTCATCCATGTCAGAAAGGAAGAAGTAGAATATCACTATTTGCAGATGACATAATGTTTTATATTATATCATGTTTCCCTGAAAATAAGACTTAACTAGATAATCAGCTCTAATGCATCTTTTGGAGCAAAAATCAATATAAGACCTGGTCTTATTTTACTATAAGACCTGGTATAATATAATATAATATAAATATAATATAAATATAATATAATAATATAATATGTATAAAAGCTAAAGACTCCACCAAAACATGGTTAAAACTAATGAACAAAGAGTAAACTTTCAGGATACAAAATCAATACACAAAAATCAGTTGCATTTCTGTACACTCATAATGAACTATAAGAAACAGAAATTACAAAAAGAATCCCATTTATAATGGCATCAAAAAGAATAAAATACCTAGGAATAAATTTAACAAAGGAGGTGAAAGACCTATAAAACCCTAATGAAACTGAAGAAGACAAATAAATAGAAATTTCATCCTCATGGATTAGAAGAATTATTATTGTTAAAATGTTCATACTACCCAAAGCAATCTGCAGATTCAATGCAATCCATATCAAAGTTCCAGTGGCATTTTTCACAGAAATAGAACAAACAATCCTAAAATTTGTGTGGAAGCACAAAAGACCCCACATAGTCAATGCAACCTTGAGAAAGAAGAACAAAGCTAGAGGCATCATATTTCTGATTTAAAACTATGTTACAGGGCCGGACCAGTGACTCAGGCGGTTAGAGCTCCATGCTCCTAACTCCGAAGGCTGCCAGTTCGATTCCCACATGGGCCAGTGGGCTCTCAACCACAAGGTTGCCAGTTCAATTCCTTGAGTCCCGCAAGGGATGGTGGGCTGCGCCCCCTTCAACTAGCAACGGCAACTGGACCTGGAGCTGAGCTGCGCCCCCACAACTAAGACTGAAAGGACAACTTGACTTGGAAAAAAGTCCTGGAAGTACACACTGTTCCCCAATAAAGTCCTGTTCCCCTTCCCCAATAAAATCTTAAAAAAAAAAAAAAACTGTATTACAAAGTCATACTAATCAAACAGTATGATACTGGCATAAAAACAGACACAGAGATCAATGGAACAGAACTGAGAACCCAGAAATAAATCCATGTGTATATGGTCAATTAATCTATAACAAAGAGCCAAGAATAGGAAATGGGAAAGGACAGTCTCTTCAATGAACGGTGTTGGGAAAACTGGACAGCTACATGCAGAAGAATGAAACTGGAACACTTACCTTATGACATACACAAAAATTAACTCAAAATGGATTAGAGACTTGAACATGAGACCTGAAACCATCAAACTCCTAGAAGAAATCATAGGCAGTAAATTCTTTGACATCAGTCTTTGTGATGACTTTTTTTGGATTTTTCACAAAAATCACAGGCAAAAAAGTATCTATGTTACATTCCTGTGATTTATGTCTTTTATCTTTTCATGGTAACTCCTTTTAACACCTGTTAATTTTTTTTAAATAAAATTTTATAGTATGAGGTAATTGTAGATTCACATGCTGTTGTAAGAAATGATAGAGAAACCTTTGTATACTTTACCCAGCTTCCACAACACAAACATCTTGCAAAACGATAGCACATCACAAGCAGGATATTTACATTGATACAGTCAAGGTATGGAGCATTTCCACCACCACAAGGATCCCTTCTATTGCACTTTTATAGCTACATCCACTTTCCTCTCTCTCATATCCACTGCTTACATCTAGCAACCACTAATCTGCTCCCCATATTTATAAGGTTGTCATTTCAAGATTGTTATATAAATGGAATCATACACTATGTAACCTTTTGGGGTTGACTTTTTTTTCACACAGTATAATTATCTGGAGATTCATCCAGGTTGTTAGGTATAACCATGGTTTGTTTCTTTTTCGGCTGAGTAGTATTCCATGATGTGGATGTACCACAGTCTCTTTAATCATTCACCCATTAAAGGACATCTGGCTTGTTTCCAGTTGTGGACCATTATGAAGAAATATTTATGTACAGTTATTTGTGTGAATATAAGTCTTAATTTCTCTGGGATAAATGCCCAGGTGTGCAATTGGTGGGCCAAATGATAGGTCCATTTTTAGTTTTAAAAGAAAGTGCTAAACTGTTTTCCATTGGCAATCCCACCAGCAACATAGGAGTAATCCAACATCTTCACCAGCATTAGGTGTTTTTCTGTTTTTGAATTTTACAGCCATTTTGAAAAGTGTGTAGTGATATCTCGTTGTGGTTTTAACTTGCATTTTCTAGTAACTATGATGTTGAACATCTTTTTATGTGCATGCGTACCATATGTATATCTTTTGTGAAATGTTTCTTCTTGTCTTTTGTCCATTTTCTAATTGAATTGTTGCTTATTCTGAGTTGGAGAATTTATTATATATTCTAGACACTAGTGGTTCATTGGATATGTGGTTTGCAAATGCTTTAGTCTGTAGTTTGTCATTCCATCAGCTTAACAGTGTCTTTTGCAGAGCAGAAGATAGTCATTTTGATGAAGTCCAACTTATCAATTTTTCTTTTTATGGATTGTGCTTTTATTTTTTATTTTTATTATTGTTTTTGGTTATACAAATATTTTCATTTTATTTATTTATCTATTTTTATTATTAGTTTCAGGTGTACAAAACAATGTAATAGTTAGACATTTATACCCCTTACAAAGTGATAACCCCCCTCCTCCAGTCTACTACCCGTCTGACATCGCACACAGCCATTACATTTCCACTGTCTCTATTCCTTATGCTGTACTCCATTTCCTGTAACTATATATACATATACAATTATAGTTGACATTCGTTATTATCCAGCTACAGGTGCGGGTGTACACTGCAGTGGTCAGGCATGTACACCATCCATGAAGTGGTCTCCCTAATAAGACAAGTGCCCATCAGACATCCTACAAAATCTTGACAACATTGATTCTATTCCCCAAACTGTTTTTCATTTCCCCGTGACAATCTTGTGGTTACCGATTGTGCTTTCTAATCCCCTCTCCTCCTCCCTCATCCCCACCCCCTCTCCCATCTAGCAACCCTGTTTTTCCTCTATATCTCTGAGACTGTTTCTGATTAGTTTGTCCATTTATTTTTTTCTTTAGATTCCAGATATAAGTGAGAGCATATGGTATTTGTCTTTCTCCATCTGATTTATTTCACTTAGCATAATGTTCTCTAGGTCCAACCAAATCTTTGCAAATGGTAAGATTTCATTCTTCTTTATGGCCAATTAATACTCCATTGTATAAATGTACCACAGTTTCTTTTTTTTCTTTTTCTTTTTAATTAGTTTCAGGTGCACAAAACAATGTAATAGTTAGACATTTATCATTTACATCCCTCACACTGTCTCAACCCCCTGACCTCATCCACTATCCCTCTGACATCGCACACAACCATTACATTTCCACTGTCTCTATTCCTAATGCTTGCACCAGTTTCTTGATCCAGTCATCTACTGAAGGGAACTTCGGTTGTTTCCATGTCATGGCTATTGTGAATAGTGCTGCAATAAACATAGAGATGCATTAATTTTTTCAAATTAGTGTTTTGGATTTCTCTGGATAGATACCTAGAAGTGGAATTGCTGGGTCATAAGGTAATTCCATTTCCAGTTTTTGAGATACCTTCATACCTTTCCATAGTGGCTGCACCAATCTGCAATCCCACCAGCAGTGCACAAGGGATCCTTTTTCTCCACATCCTTGCCAGCATCTATTTGTTGATTTATTGATGATAGCCATTCTGACAGGGGTGAGGTGGTATCTCATTGTGGTTTTTATTTGCGTTTCTCTTATGATTAGTGAGGTTGAGCATTTTTTCATATGTCTGTTTGCCATCTGTATGTCCTCTTTAGAAAAATGTCTCTTCATGTCCTCTGCCCATTTTTTAATTGGGTTCTTTGTTTTTTTGGTGCTGAGTTGAATGAGATTTTTATAAATTTTTGATATTAACCCCTTATCAGATGTATCATTGACAAATATCTTCTGCCATTCAGTAGGATGCCTTTTTGTTTTATTGATGGTTTCCTTTGCTTTGAAAAAACTTTTTAGTTTGATGTAATCTTATATGTTTATTTTTTCTCTTACTTCCCTTGCCAGGGGGCATATATCAGTAAAAATATTACTAACAATAATGTCTGCAAACTTTATTCCTATATTTTCTTCTAGGAGTTTTATGGTTTCAGATGTTACATTTAAGTCTTTAATCCATTTTGAATTTATTCTTTTATATGGTGTTAGGAGGTGGTCCAGCTTCATTTTTTTGCATGTGTCTGTTCAGGTTTCCCAACACCATTTATTGAATAGACTGTCTTTACCCCAATGTAAATTGTTGCTTCCATTGTCGTAGATTAAATGGCCATATAGGCATGGATTTATTTCTGGGCTTTCTATTCTGTTCCATTGATCTATGTGTCTGTTTTTGTGCTAGGACCATGTTTTTTGATTACTATAGCCTTGTAGTATAATTTGATGTCTGTCATCGTTATACCTCCCACTTTGTTCTTATTTCTCAAGATTGCCGTGGCTATCTGGGGTCTTTTATGGTCCCATATAAATTTTAGGATTATATGTTCTATTTCTGTGAAAAACGTCCTTGGTAGTTTGATAGGAATTGCATTGAATCTGTATATTGCCTTAGGCAGTATGGACATTTTCACTATATTAATTCTTCCTATCCATGAGCATGGTTTGTGTTTCCATCTATTTGTATCTTCTTTAATTTCTCTCTTCAGTTTCTTATAATTTTCTGAGTACACGTCTTTTACTTCTTCGGTTAAATTTATTCCTAAGTATTTCATAGTCTTTGAAGCAATTGTAAATGGGATTGTTTTTTTAATTTCTCCTTCTGATGTTTTATTATTGGTATATACAAATGCAACTGATTTCTGAATATTAATTTTGTATCCTGCTACTTTACTAAATTCATTTATCAGTTCTAATAGTATTTTGGTGGAATCTTTGGGGTTCTCTATATGTAGTATCTTATCATCTGCATATAATGACAATTTTACTTCCTCCTTACCAATTTGGGTGCCTTTTATTTCTTTTTCTTGTCTGATTGCTGTGGCTAGAGCTTCCAGAACTATGTTGAATGGAAGTGGAGAAAGTGGGCAAACTTGCCTTGTTCCGGATCTTAAGGGGAATGGTTTTAGCTTTTCCCAACTGAGTATGCTATTCGCTGTGGGTTTATCATGTATGGCCTTTATTATGTTGAGATATGATCCCTCTATTCCCACTTTCTTAAGGGTTTTTATCATAAATGGCTGCTGGATTTTATCAGATGCTTTTTCTGCATCTATTGATATGATCATATGATTTTTATTTTTCATTTTGTTAATGTGGTGTATCACATTAATTGATTTGCGGATATTGAACAACTTTGCATACCAGGAATGAATCCCACTTGATGGTGGTGCATGATCTTTTTAATGTATTGCTGAATTCTGTTTGTTAATATTTTGTTGAGAATTTTTACATCTGTGTTAGGGATGAACATAGTTCGGCTTATAGTTTTCTTTTTCTGTAATGTCTTTGTCTGATTTTGGGATGAGGATGATAGTGGCCTCGTAAAAAGTGTTTGTGAGCCTCCCCTCCTTCTGGATTTTTTGGAGTAGTTTGAGGAGAATAGGTGGATTCTTTTTTGAATGTTTTGTAAAATTCACCTGTAAAGCCATCTGGTCCAGGGCTTTTGTTTGTTGGGAGCTTGATGATTACTGATTCAATTTTCCTGGTAGTAATTATTCTATTCAGGTTTTCCATTTTTTCTTGAGTTAGCCTTGGAAGGTTGTATGCTTCTAGAAAATTATCCATTTCTTCCTGATTGTCTTTGTTGGTGTATAGTTGCTCATAGCAATGTCTTAAGATTTTTTGTATTTTTGTGGTGTCTGTTGTCACTTCTCTTTCATTCCTGATTTTATTAATTTGGGTCCTCTCCCTCTTTTTTATTGATGAGTCTGGCTAAAGGTCTGTCGATTTTGTTTATCTTCTCAAAAAACCAGCTCGTAGTTTCATTGATTTTTTTTTTTTTTTTTTTTTTTTTGGTATTGCTTTTTCGGTCTCTATTTCATTTATTTCCACTTGATCTTTATAATCTCCTTCCTCGTACTCCCTTTGGGCTTATTTTGCTCTTCTTTTTCCAGATCCCGTAAATGTAAAGATAAACTGTTGATTTGAGATTTTTTTGTTTGTTTGTTTCTTTAGGTAGGCCTGAAGAAGGTATGAATTTCCCTCTTAGGAGTGATTTCACTGCAGCCCATAGATTTTGGGTCATTGTGTTTCCATTTTCGTTTATCTCGAGATATCTTTTGATTCCCTTCTTGGTCTCATTGTTGACCCATTCATTATTTTGTAACATGTTATTCAGCCTCCATGTATTTGTGTGTCTTCCATTTTTTTTCTTGTAATTGAGTTCTAATTTCATATCACTGTGGTCAGAGTAGACACTTGATATGATTTGAATTTTCTTAGATTTATTGAGAATTGTTTTGTGGCCTAATATGTGATATGTCTTGGAAAATGTTCCATGGTCGCTTGAGAAGAATGTGTATTCTGCAGCTTTGCGGTGAAATGCTATAAAAATATCGATTAAATCCAACTGGTCCAATGTGTCATTTAAGGCCATTGTTTCTATATTGATTTTCTGTCTGGAGGACCAAAAATTGTTGTCAGTTGTGTGTTGCAATCCCCTACTATGATAGTGTTACTGTTGATCTCTGTCTTTATGTGAGTCTATATCTGTTTCGTATATTTAGGTGCTACTATACTGGTTGCATAGATGTTTACTAGGGTTATGTCCTCTTGTTGGATTGATCCCTTTATTATTATGTAGTGCCCATCTTTGTCTTTTAATGTATTCTTCATTTTAAAGTGTATTTTGTCAGATATAAGTATTGCTACTCCAGTTTTTTCTCATTTCCATTTGCATGAAATATCTCATTTCAGCCCTTCACTTTCAGCCTGTGTGTCTTCTGATCTGAGGTGAGTCTCTTGTATACAGCATATGCAAGGATCTTGTTTTCTTATGCACTCAGCCAACCTATGTCTTTTGATTTGAGCATTTAATCCATTTACATTTAAAGTGATTATCGATAGGTACATAGTTATAGCCATTTTGTTATTTGTATTTCTGGTCTTCATTAATTAGATTGTTTTCATCTTTCTTCTGCTTACAGAAACCCTTTAACATTTCCTGCATTGCTGGCTTGGTGGTAATAAATTCCTTTAGCTTATTCTTTCCTGGGAAGATCTTTATCTCTCCTTCAATTTTAAATGATAGCCTTGCTGGATAAAGCAATCTAGGTTGTAGGCCTCTGTTTTTCATCACTTTGAGTACTTCCAGCCACTCCCTCCTGGCCTGCAAAGTTTCTGTAGAAAAGTCATTTGATAGTCTTATAGGAGTTCTCTTGTATGTAACCTGCTGTCTTTCTCTTGCTGCTTTTCGGATTCTCTTTGTTTTTAACCTTTGCCATTCTAACTATAATGTGTCTTGATGTGACCCTGTTTGGGTTCATCTTGGTTGGTACTCTCTGCACTTCCCGGGCTTGTGTGTCAATTTCTTTCACCAGGTTAGGGAAATTTTCTGTCATTATTACTTCAAATGTGTTCTCGATACCTTGCCTCCTCTCTTCTGGTATTCCTATGATGTGCATGTTGTTGCACTTGATGTTATCCCACAGGTCTCTTACACCATTTTCATTGTTTTTATTCTATTTTCTTTTTGTTGTTCCACTTGGGTGATCTCTGCTAACTTGTCTTCTAAATCGCTGATTGTTTCCTCTGCCTCATCTAACCAGCTGGTAATTTCTTCAAGTTGTTCCTAATTTTAGTTATCGTATTCTTTAGTTCTAAATGGTTGTTCTTTATGATTTCTCTATCCTTCTTTATGTCGTCACTAAGCGCCTTAACTTTCTTACCATCAGTGTTCTAAAGTCTGTCTCTGATAGGTTGGTTACCTCTATTTCATTTAGTTCCTATTCTAAATGGAGTTTTCTTCTATTCTTTTATTTGGGACATGTTTCTTTGTTTCCCCCTTCTGGCCGACTCTCTGTGTTTGCTTCGATGTATTAGGTAGATCCTCTAGGGTTCTCAGTCTTTGCTGGGTGGCCTTATGTAGTATGTGTCCTTTATATCTGAATTGCACCGCTTCCCTATTCTCCTGTGCGTGTGTTCCAGAGGTGACCCTTGTATTGTGTGTTTTCTCCTGTTAGAGTTGAGCTTTAATTGCTTTTGGCTTGTCAGTAAGTGGTATTGACTCCTAGGCTGACTAGTTGTGAGAATTGGCTATGCTCACAGTGGATGAGCTGCTGTGTGAGGGTTGACCCCTCAGGTGAGGCTTGACACCTATGGCCTCTTGTGCCTGTAGAGAATTCCCTCTGGGTGTGTCACTTGTAGCTCAAACCTGGTAATACTCTGGTTTGTTCTGGAGTTGGCTTCTGGGTGTGTTGAGTCTTGCACCTCTTGTGCTAGGCCCTGGTGTAGGGCGGTTTCAGAACAAATCAACAAGCACAACAATAACAACAAAGAAAAAACCCAATACACTCACATGTAGAAACAACCGATAACCAACACTCAACACAGGCAAACATATCAAAAATACAAAAACAAAACAAAATCAATACAGAAAAATGGAAAAAGTGAGGAAAACTAGGGCAGGGAAAAGAAAAAAGTAAAGAAGAGAGACAAACAGGGAAAAATGAATATATATACATATATACACACACATATACATATGTGTGTGTATATATATATATGTATATATATATAACATATATATATACACATATATGTATATGTATTAAAAATGATAATAGCTTGTTTGCCCGAAAATAAGACCTAGCCGAACAATCAGGTCTAATGCGTCTTTTGGAACAAAAATTAATGTAAGACCCTATATTATATTATATTATATTATATTATATTATATTATATTATAATGTCATATTATATAATATAATGTAATATAATACCCGGTCTTATTTTACTATAAGACCAGGTCTTATATTAATTTTTGCTTCAGAAGATGCATTAAAGCTGATTGTCTGGCTAGGTCTGATTTTTGGGGAAACACATTAGCATTTTTATATTAATAATAATTAGTATTATCAACACTAACTTTATTAACATTTACATTAGTGTTACTAAGTATATTGTATTATATTATAATATTATTTTATATTAGCATTATGACAATATATATTATTTTATATCAGCAATATATAATATTATTTTATATTAGCATTATGACTGCATTGTGGGAGGAAAATATATTATTTCTGTCTGGAATATAGACAGATATTTATTAATTCTGACTTACCTGGTATCTCTACTGTCAAATGGGAGAAGACTCAAGATTTCCAAAAATAAAGTATTGTTGTACAAGAAAGGACACCATAGAATACTATAAACAAGAGGCTCAGCTATAAATAAGACGTATATTAATGTAAAACTAAACATTGACTTAACCAAAAATCATGATACAATTGTACTAGGAAGATCGGTAGAGAAAAATACTATGTGGCTGGGTAGAAGGGGTGCAGGAGCCCTAAATTCTAATTTTTTCATATCAAGAAATGAATAAATTAAAATTAAAAATCAATAAATAAGAATTTAAGCATGTTATTTTGAAATCTGGTGATAATGACTAGAATAGATGAAAGCTTTAAAAATGACTCTGCAGAACAATGGGGAGAGGGGGCTACAGTTTTTCATGAAGAGCCTTATGAAACTACTTGACATACCTATTTACATATATAAGTTTGACAACATAAAAATTGTTTTAAGAAAGGGAACAAGCTGCCAAAGGCAGTTCTAAACCGTATCAGGCAGTCCTCCTTAGTGGGAACAACGCTACCAAAAACAATGGCTACTCGAGGTTTTTTCAAAGGGAAATGGCTTGGGAAATAAAAGCGGCTACCAGCACAAAGAAGGCTGCAGCTTCCCTGCTTCAGTGAACATGCCTGTGGGCACATGGGTGCAGAAGGGAATAACAGCTACGTTCTGGGGAGTTTTGGACAGCAGGCTTACTAGGCAGATCCCACATGCCCAGGAATGTATGGAATCCGGTACCTAGAGCTCTCCACAGAAATGGGGTTGACATCAGGTTTATATGTAGTACCAAGGGACCTACCAAAGAATTGGTGGCATTGGAAAAGAACTGGCTGTGGGTAGATCTGAGTTGTCCATGGATAAGCTACAAAACCCTAAAACAAATTGCATTCATTTGTATGGAGGAAAAGGATTCAATTAGCGCTGAGGTTCACATGCTAACATTTGAGGAGACAGAATTCCTGTTCCAAGTAGGGAAGGGGGTTCTGGGAGCCTATGGGGCTGGGGATGGAGCAAGGGGGGCTAGTTCTGTTTGGGAATAGTTCCCAGATAGTTCCCAGTCAGAAAGGGCAAGAACCCAGGACAGGTTGGAAAGGGTGGATGAGAGCTAGCGGGGATGTCTCAGCTCTGGGAGGGTTTGCCACTGGGTTTGCCTTCTGCCCTTCCAACTCCTAGAACAGGTTGCCTATCAGAGCAGCTGTGTGGACCTGGTCACCCACGCTCATCGGGGGCAGCACATGGCACTCAGGGCAGAGGGCTCTGATCCCAGCCAGAGCAAGTGATGTGATGAATTCTTTCATGGCAGGAATCAAATTTAAGCATTTTTGTGTCCCTAACCCAGCTTCTCTCCCCACGCCATGACAAGTGCCAATATTTCCTTCAAACAGCATTTATTACACACACACACACACACACACACACACACACACACACACACACACAAGTATCAGTTTCAGGTGAAAATGCAAGAGTTAGTCTCTCAGAACACCAGGAGATACTCTATTCCCAACCAACTTCCCCCATCCAGGAAAAATAAGTGCTTGTAAAGAAGTAATTGTCAGGTCAGGAGGGTTCTATATAAAAATCTTTGTCTTTTAGTCAAAGCTTCAAATTGAGTTCTTATTAATTTCCCAAGTTACTAAATTACCCAAATTCTTAATAATAAGAGGCCTATTTTAAGAGTTCACATTTGTTAGGGGAATATAAGTTGTTTCCAGGAATTAGTTAAATCTAATGGAAAAATTAATATAAATATCAAAGAAAAGTTTTTGAAAAGTTAAAAATCCAACTTGTGGCACCAGATTAGTGGCCTAGATTAGTTCCCTGGATAAATTTATTCAGTGATGTAGTGGTTACTATCCAAAAAGACTCAACAACTCAAAAACAAATAAAACCTCAGCTAAAAAGAATTCTGAAAGTGTTCATCAGGAAGGATTTAAGAACTTTGAGCCCCTCACATCATGCTTTTTATTTAAGGGTTTTGTGTGTGTGTGTGTGTGTTTTTCCCCTTATTAGGTTCACATCAAAATTGAGATGGCACAAAGGTTTCCTATACATCCCCTGCCCTCTTCCACTAACAACGTACCCCAGCAGAGTGGTACATGTTACAATTGATGAACCTACACTGATACATCACAATCACCCAAAGTCCATAGTTTACATTAGGATTCATTCTTGGTGTTATATATTCTATGTTGGAACAATGTTTAATGACATGTATCCATCATTATACTATCATAGAGTATTTTCACTGGCCTAAAAATCCTCTGTGCTTCACCTATTTATGCTTTCCTCACCCCTAACACCTGGCAACTACTGATCTTTTTACTGTCTCCATAGTTTTTCCTTTACCAGGATGTAATATAATTGGCCTCATATAGTATGTAGCCTTTTCAAATTGGCTTCTTTCATGTAGTGATATGCATTTCAGTTTCTGCCATGTCTTTTCATGGCTTGATAGCTCACTTCTACCTCATTCTTTTTTTAAAAAAAAATACATTTTAACCTATTTAATGTGCAAACAAAATCTCATCCTCTTAGTATCTGGATTGTTTACAATCTAATTGCAATTTAAGAACAAAGTTTCCTAAATATTTACTTTAGCTTATGTTCTGTGGAGTGTTCAAAGTAAGTTGAAAAGTAAAAGAAATGCTGTGCATCCATAGCTACTACCTTGTTTCCCCGAAAATAAGACCTAGCCATAATCAGCTCTAATGCGTCTTTTGGAGCAAAAATTAACATAAGACTCGGTCTTACATTACATTATACTATATAAGACCCGGTCTTATATTATAGTAAAGTAAGACCGGGTCTTATATTAACTTCTGCTCCAAAAGACGCATTAGAGCTGATTGTCTGGCTAGGTCTTATTTTCAGGGAAACACAGTATTCAATAAGAAAGAAGGAAAGAAGGAAGAAAGAGATGCAATGCAGGCAGGCAGAAAGCTAGGAGGGCATTTTCTCAGTTTTTCTTTTCTCTCGTTATCTATAACCCAAAATTGGAGAATCAAGTTCCCTTAAATTGAAATATCAAAACATAGGGAAATGATGACTACTTTAATTCTTCCTTACCTTGATGCCTGTCCTCCTTCAGTCTATTCTCCACAAGACAGACAGAATCTTAAAACATTGATCAAACCGTCTCACTCCTTCCTACAAGAACCTATCTGACAGAACCTATCAAAGCACTGAGAATAAAAATCCAAATGCCTTGTCTTCCCTAAAAGGCCCACAGCTGGCTCTCTGCAGTACCACCAAGAGCTGATTTGGGCCTGGGTTAAAAACAAAAAATTCTGGGTGACTTGTTTGATAATCATCATAATACATCCCAGTCTGCTTTCTGGATAACCAGACCCCACTAATTTGTGTAGGCTTTGTCCCCTTATCCTCAGACCCTGACTACTGCCTGTCTCACCCATGACTCTCATTATTTCCCTTTAGCCATTCAAATCTGTTTTCACTTCCTCGCACACATGTCTTTTTTCTGAGTTGGGGGTGTTACACATGCTACCTCCCAGATCTGGAACATTCTCCCACTCTTCAAATGGCTAGCTCTTTGGGTCTCATCTCTAAACTATTCTATTTCCAAACTAGCTCCCTCCCTGCCTCCCTCCCCCATTTTCTCTTTCCCAATCCTTTGTTTCCTTTATGTCACTTATCAAAATATAAGTGATTTTCTTTGTCTATTTACTTTTTTTACAACTGTCTCCTGACAACAGGGACAGTATCTAGTCAGCTAGCACATTACCTGGCACATTATAGGCTCTCAGTAAGTTATTTGTTGAGTGAATACATAATTTAGGCAGCCACTTAATACAGTACTCCTAAATCAAGGGAAACAACAATGTCAGGAAAAGAAGGCATATTTGGCGAGCAGTAAGCAGCCAGGGACTGTCTTTAATGACTCGGGGGAAAAACAGCCATTTAGAAAAATAAACTTTGGTCTTTGTGAAATGATTCATCTTCCCTTAGGCTAAGGAAGCAGACTTGCTTTAATACGATTGTGATAGAAATTGCATTAAGCTTTGCCACAAACTTCTCATACTGCTACTTTGCCCTTGAGGACATCATGCATGCTAATTTTGCTCACAAAAGATGACAGTAGTAAAAATAGTTATCAGATCATAAAGCACTGCATGCTTAGATGCTTCAGAAGATGGGCCTATATGCTTATTTCTGACATGTGGTTTTAGAAAATGAAGGATCTAGAGACTAAAATGGACATAGTTGGATCCTCGGTACATATAAATCATGGCCATCATAACATGTATAATTTAGGTGAAATTGAATTTTGGTTTATGTAAGTGTCCAAGAAAAACACCCATCAAAGTGTTCATATCTAAGAAAAAACTGATGGCAAGAGAGAGGTAGTACTCTTTTCTTTTTGCCCAAAGATATCCCTTAAATATTATAAAAATGGAAGTGTGAGGTTCTGGTCACATCACACTGATTCTCCTCAATTAAGGACATTTCCTGGTCAACAGCAGAGCAGAGAATCTATGGTGAAGCTGAGACATGATTCTATATTGGGACAAGTAGTTCGAGTTTAGAGAAGGACCAGAAACCCATGTCAGGTTGGAGAATAGGAGTGAAAACAATTTTTCAGCTATGTAAATACTAAATATTTAGAAGATCAACTACCCACTAACACATCAGTTATGCCTGAAACCTGCCCCAAAACTGCTGCCACTATTCTTACTGAAGAGATGGCAGGTCCTCTGACAGCCAATACAAAATGGTGGGTATAGGGCACGCCAATCAACCAAACATGTGCCACAAACGCATAAGAGTGGATAAGATAAACTGCAGATAGTTCTTGGGAAAAGCAAGTCTGGAACACAGCTTTCTCATGGGAAAAAAGATATGCTGGATTTTTCCCTCAAGAGGGAACCTGGAAGTTGAACCGGAGTGCCCTCTGAGTGAGCAATCACCTGGCATGGGGTCCAGAGAGCTCTTCTGAGTAACAGGTGGTTATTTGACACAGAAGGAAGAAGCAAAGAATGGGGGGGAAGGGAGAATTCAGAGCATCAAACAAGTGCAAGTGGACTTTGGTTTCAATTCCAAATGGTCATAAACTCAAGACATTAGAAACGAGTTTAGTGGGAACAACAGAAGGAGCAAAGGGACAGTGACTAAGGCCATTTCTAGAAACAGACATGAAAGTTATGGGGAACATGGTTGACGGTGTGGGGATTAGATGTTGTTAACATTCTCTTTGGCCACCCTTAACTCCAACAATTCTAACTTAACAATTCCACAAAGTATGAAAAAAATTAACAAGAAAAATTCTTCTATTTTCTTTATAATAAAAGTAATCAAGCAATCGATCCAAATTTCAGAATAATGTTGATACTAGAGAAAGTCTGACACAGTGTTATGGGAGAATTAGCAAAACTTATAAAACTAATTAAATTAAATGAGACTAAATTGATAGATTTCTGCAAATAGTTAATTACATATAATTACAGGATTTGGTCAAGGCTCTCTAATGTATCAATGTAAATGAAGCTTTGAAAGCAGTTCTCTTTGAAAATTAATTGGGTGGTTTAAAGAAAGAAAAAAACTTGTCTTTAAAACAAGAAAGTCACAGTATTTGGTAAATCTGACAAAGATATAAGAAATGTCTTATTAAAGGTCATTTGAACTGTCGAAGCATAAAGGTAGCCAAGAAAAATAATCAGGATGCCAGAAAACAGCCCAATTACTAGGAGGCCTTCAGGTTCCACAGTGGACATTCTAAGCACGGGTCTATTTTTGCTCACATCTCCTCTTTCCTTTTACCTTCCGAGTTCTAATTGCCTCATACCTTAATTACCTCAAGAACCTATTGATTGGGTATGTCTTTCCCACTCATATTCATCCCACATATGCATTCCAGAATGTTCTTATGAATAGATTAATCTCATCATATCTTCCTCATTAAAAACTTTCTGTTGTTTAAGTAGCTCTCCACTACTTGCGAAATAAAAACCCAAACCTTGGCTTTCATGACTTGCCCTACAGATTCAACTTACATTTTCTTTCTTTCCCTCGCCAACCCCCAAAGCACAATTAAACAAGTGTAAACAGCTCCCACATAGATTCTGTACTTTTCTCGCTCCTGGTTCTTTCCTGTCTGAAACTGACATTCTTGGTTCTTTTTAAATATTATATATTTTCATAAAAGCTTAATTTGAATTCCTACAATTTCCCTGAATCCTTTCCTATTTTATCATTCTTTCCAGCTCATTCTCTCTTCTGCAGACCTATCATTACCTTGCACTACAGCTGTTAAATAAGGCCTTTGAAGGCAGAAACACATTTTACACGTTACAGTATACCCACACCCCGTCGCAGTGCCCCGCACAGTTCCTTGCAGAAAGTATGCATTTAAAAAATAAAATATTTGTCAGAGCTAAAGATGCACATCTCTCTAAACACTGACTTGTAGTTAACAAAATATCTTGGATATTTTTTCTATAGAGGTGAGAAGACAGAGTAATGTAATGATCACTTATAACAGGGTTCTCTGAAAAGTCTCCATCTTTGAATATTACTTTAAATCTACTTTTATAAATCATAAACAATGTTTGGTTTGCAAAGCTATTAGTAATTTAAGGGGCCTGTTTTTGAAAAGCCATTTTGGTCAAGGAGAGGTTTTTGATTATTATTCCAAAATCTAGTTAAATGTTTAATTAAATATAATTTAAAAAATTTAAATAGTTGTAAAGGCTTAATTAGAAAGATAAAAACTTTAGTAGAACTTGAGATGGTACAGAAGGGGGTAGGTTTTATCAATGCAGTGATTAAAAACATTTAAAAAGAGGAGTAACTTCAAACAAGAAAAAACACAGGTAGAAAAAAATATACTCAAAGTATTTACCAGGAAGGGTTATAAAAAATGTTGAATACCATTCCAGACCACATGCTTCTAAAAAAGAAAACAACAACAAATATTCCAAGTTCCAGATAACCCCAGCCCTTGATGTCCAGAAGTGCAGATACACTTTAAATTGCAGCTTAGGCGCAAAGGTTTCCTAATACTCATTTGATCCTGATCCACATTCTGAGGCGTGCTACAAAGGAAGTGGCCCACAGAGCCTTCTGCATCTTTAGCTGAGGTGCAGAGGACAGAAAAAGATAAGAGGACATTTTCTCTCCATTGCTCTTTTCCCACGCCTTTGCTTTATGATGAGGAGAAGCCCTCCATGGAAGTGCCCAGACGCCTGGAAGACGGTCTGGTGAGTCAGCAAAATGCAGGCAGATCAAACCGACGTGGATTTGAGGGAGGATTGTGGTTTGGGGGTGCATCTTCATTGGTCACCTTTCTGCATCAGGAAAACAAGACGGTACGTCCTCTTGTGACACCCCCAATCACAGCAGCTCCTGCAGTTCTGAGGACTCTGCCCCGGTCCCACGGCTGACTCTGCTGCCAGCACACAGAGTGCAGGGTCCACCTGGAAGAGTGCCATCCTTAGATCTCATCCATGACACACTTGTAACAGAATCGTCCACAAGGAGCCATCCAGGACAATTCGAGTGGCACATCAAACATCACACCAGAACACCAGGTCTGGGTGCTACTCCTGAAGCAGGCTACGCGAGATCAGCATCCTCATCACTTCATTGCTACCTGAAGGAAGGAGCAAGAATGAAGGACTTAGTGCGCACTCTGAGAGCTCAGTAAAGCTCTGACCAGGGTACTCCAGGCCCAGCTCATGGATGCAAATTACAACTGATGCTTTTACCCTTGTGAGGGATGGGATTATCACAGACTTCTCTTCAAAGTACAGAAAAATGTCAGAAAGTGAGGAATAAACTTACTCAAAAAAAACCAAAAAACTCTCCTGATTGTAAAAATGCTTATTTTAGGTAAAAGAAACAAACAAAAAACCAAAAAGCAATATAAAATGGTATATAGTATAATTCTATTTTTACAAAACATACTTACAAAAGCATAAAGACCAAAAGGAGGTATTTTCGTACTGAAACATAAAAGGAGACCAACCTTTCTGTCCATGGATGCCACCGAGTAAGCATAGCTAGATCTCCCCTCACACAGTTGTCCTGTCTAAGTCAGAGTCTCCCAAAGAGTCTGAACAGCTATGGAAGCTCTTCATCGGGGGTTTGAGCTTTGAAACAACCGATGAGAATCTGAGGAGCCATCTTGAGCAATGGAGAACGCTCACAGACTGTGTGGTGATGAGAGATCCAAACACCAAGCGCTCCAGAGGCTTTGGGTTTGTCACCTATGCCACTGTGGCGGGAGTGGACGCAGCCATGAATGCAAGGCCACACAAGGTGGATGGAAGAGTTGTGGGACCAAAGAGGGCTGTCTCAAGAGAAGATTATCGAAGACCTGGCACCCACTTAACCGTGAAAAAGATTTTTGCTGATGGTATTAAAGAAGACACTGCAGGACATCACCTAAGAGATGATTTTGAATACTGTGGGAAAATTGAAGTGATTGAAATCGTGACTGACCAAGGCAGTGGCGAGAAGAGAGGCTTTGCTTTTGCAACCTTTGATGACCATGCCTCTGTAGACAAAATTGTCATTCAGAAGAAATACCATACTGTGAATGGCCACAACTGTGAAGTAAGGAAAGCCCTGTCTAAGCAGAAGATGGCTGGTGCTTCATCCAGCCAAACAGGTCAAAGTGGTTCTGGAAACTTCAGTGGTGGTCAGGAGGTGGTTTTGGTGGGGATGACAACTTTGGTCGTGGAGGAAACTTCAGTGGTTGAGGTGGCTTTGGTAGCAGTTGTAATGGTGGAGTATATGGTGGCAGTGGGGATGGCTATAACAGATTTGGTAATGATGGAAGCAATTTTGGAGGTGGTGAAAGCTACAACAATTTTGGCAATTACAACAATTAATTTTCAAATTTTGATCCCATGAAATGAGGAAACTTTGGAGGCAGAAGTTTTGGCTCTATGGTGATGGAGGCCAATACTTTGCCAAACCATGAAACCAAGGTGGCTATGGCGGTTCCAGCAGCAGCCAGTAGCTATGGCAGAGGCAGCAGGTTTTAATTACTACCAGGAAACAAAGCTTAGCAGGAGGGGAGAGCCAGAGACGTGACAGGGAAGCTATAGGTTACAAGAGATTTGTGAACTCAGCCAAGCACAGTGGTGACAGCGCCTAGCTGCTACAAAGAAGACATGTTTTAGACAATACTCGTGTATGGGTAAAAATCTCAAGGACTGTATTTATGACTAATTGTATAACACTTATTTTAGTTTCTGTTCTGTGGAAAGTAGAAAGCATTCCAACAAAGGGTTTTAATGCAGATTGTTTTTGTTTGCACCCATGCTGCTGTTGATTGCTAAATGTAATCATCTGATCGTGACACTGAATAAATGTGTCTTTAAAAAAAAAGGGCATCCAAAGTATTAATTCTTGATGTGGAATCATGAGTAATTTTTTTTTTTTTTTTACTTTTCCTATATTTTATAATTTTCAATAATAAACCAACAAAGTGATAAAAACCAGTGCCCAAATTTTTCCACGAGTAGATGATGGTGTAGTCTGACATACAAGGTGTGATAAAAAACTATGGTGAATGTTTAAATAAGAAAAAAATTATTACGGTAAAAAACACATTGCCATTAATTCCCCTCAAAACACTCCCCCTCGCTTTGCACAAACTTATCCCATCGCTCTTGCCACTTTCTGAAGCAGTTCTGGAAGTCCTCTTTCGTGAGTTTCTTTAGTTGTATTGTTGTGGCTACCTTGATGTCCTGAATCATTTTGACTTTGAGGAAGAGCCAGAAGTCGCACAGTGCCAGATCCGGTAAATGAGGTGAATGAGGACACACTGTAACGTTTTTATTTGACAGAACTTGCCGTACAAGAAGCAATGTGTGACACAGAGCATTGTCATGATGGAGGATGATTTATGACACACTTTAAAACACATCTTTTCTCAACCGTTGCTCACACCTGCCTGACTGCACCGAAAAGTTGAAACTTGTCACACACTGTTACTAAGGTTCGATGGGCCACTACCTGTACTAAAGATCCCTGCCTTTCCATTGGATGGCACTTGGCAGAAGCATTCACTGTATTTTGTGATCACAACGGAAAGGCTTCGTGTTACAAATTGCATCTGATATGGCAATTTCTGTCAAATAAAAACATTAACATTACGGTGTGTCCTCATCCACCTTATTCACTGGATCTGGCACCTTGGGACTTCTGGCTCTTCCCCAAAGTTAAAATGATTCAGGACATCGAGGCAGCCATGACAGCACAACTAAAGATACTCACAAAAGGACTTCCAGAACTGCTTCCGAAAGTGGCAAGAACGATGGGATAAGTGTGTTCGAAGCGAGGGGGAGTATTTTGAGGGGGGATTAAGAGCAATGTATCTTTTACTATAGTAAGTTTTTTTTAATTTAAACATTCACCATAGTTTCTGATCACGCCTCATAAATGTATCTAGCTTTTCTCATTTGTTCTAACAGGGTTAAAAGACAGAGAGGTACAATGAAGGTGAAGTTTCTTACACTCGTGATACTGGGTGAAAAAGCAATTGCAAGAGTAGTAGAAGGAGTAAGACTATAGGGAATTAATTTGAGCACTAGCACTTGAGCTTATAAACATACTTTAGGCATGAGGTTTGCAGCAGAAAGCAGAGACTAAGCTTTGGAACATAACACCAGAGCAGTGAGTCTCAGAGTGTGGTTCTCAGACAAACAGCAGCAGCAGCCTCACTTGAAAACTTGTTAGAGATGCAAATTCTCAGGCCCACCCAAGACCCACTGAGTCAGAAACTCTGGGGATGGGGCCCAGCAATGTTTTCACAAGCCTTCCAGGTGGTTCTGATGTGTGCTCAGTTTTGAGGAGGATGCTTTGAAAGCAGCAGGGAGGCCCGCGCTCACAGGCTTTCCAGCTATGTCCCATTAAAGCTGCCCCACATTATTTTACTGAAAACTCACTTAGATGAGCCTTTGCCCCATCTGCTTTTCTTACAGCATAACAACCCCAGCTACCTATGCTAGCTGGAACATCAGATATGTAATTTCAAAACTTACACACTGGTGTGGAGAGTGGAGGAAGCCATGTTCTGAGCATGACTCCAACAGCTTATACTTTTCCCAGCCCGAATGTCTGTGATTACCAACAAAATACCCACATACTGATTTATTTTACTGAAAAACCCATTAGCAATCCAATATCGACAGAGGTACCTTTTAGACCATCTGGCTGTGACAATCAATTTGCAGAGGCAGCTGGTGATCGAATTGGCTCACATTTGCCCTATACATTACTGGATACAGAAGTTTTGGGATTCCTGAGGACCAAGTACTTCAAAACAGTAAAGAATAATCACTGCTGCAGTTTTCAAAATTTTTCTCATATATTATCTCAGTTTGAGCCTTCTCTAAAATTTACAAAGAAAAAGAGCAGAAGTGGAGTGAATCGATGACTTCTTACTCCCATGACAAAGCAGAGCCTCCTAACTCCCAGGCTAGTGCTCTGCGTATGGCACCAACAGTCCCTTCCAGAACAGGGTCAGGAGAGCAAAGGACAGAGGAAGAGGATGCCAAAGACAGACAGGGCCTGGTGGAACCCTTAAAACACATCAGCATGGGGACAGACAGGCTGGGGAGAGTGGGGATCCTGTAACTGTTCTGAAAGAAAGAGAATGGTGTTTACCTTCTAGGATTTGATGGACCCTGGAGTCCCGCACATACTGCTGAACAGCATAGTCCTTCAGGTAGCCATAGCCTCCGTGCATCTGTAGGGCCTGGTTGCAGATCTGCAGGGAAACAGGGATCAGGAACCTCTGATTTCAGGAAGACTGGAACAAGTAGCTTTGCTCTTCTTACCCTAGCTCCCAATCTGGCAGCCTGGTATAACCCACTATGAGAAAGAACAACCTACAGATGACCAGCCAAGCCAAAGAGGGGCCTCGTGTTCTCCATGGTCAGAGTCAACAAGAGAAGTTCACCTACTTAACTTGTCAGTTCCCATCAGAAAGGCGAAACACACTTTTGTCTTTCTGGCTCATTGTCTGCAGGGAAAAGCTACCGGCAATCACCTTGGCTGGGATTCTATGAAGCTAAGGTGCCATCTAGTGGCAACACAGCCTCAATGTGGAAATACAGAGGGTGTCAAAAAAATGTATACACATTTTAAGAAAGGAAAAGAACTATTAAACTTGTAATACTCAATATATACTGAAAACAAAAGATTAATACAACTCATGTGTATACATTTTTTTGGTGCCCCCAGTAGTTTTGCCACTGACATTCAAAGAGGCATTGGGTTGCTCTGAACCTTCTTCCAAAGGTAGGTCCCATCTAGAACACAACCAAAGGACAGGGACAGAATAAAATGTGTAATGGCATGGACTAGGTAAAAGGCCAGTTACGAGAGCACACATGGAGGCTCTCAGGAGTTAACTTATATCCTTACACCCCAAGGCCATCCCTCCAGCATGTCGGCAGTTGACTTAAAGCTCTCAACACCCCTGGCCCTAACAGCTGCTCCCTGTTCACCCAGGAGAAACAGGGCATCGTCACTTACAGCAAAACATTCATCGGTGGCAAAGAGCTTGGCCATGGAGCACAGGGCCACTGCATCTTCCCGCTCCTCCTGCAGAGCCATGGCCGCACTGCGGATCAGCAGTCGTGACGCCACCAGCCTTGTCGCCATATCGGCCAGTTTGAATTGCAGGTACTGCAGCAAAAGGGGATAAGAGAGCCAGACAAGATAGGTAGGCTTAGAGCAGCACATGGTCTGGGGCTTCTCTGAGGTCCCTTTTCTCAGTGATCCTAAGCTTCAAAGCCTCCTGCCTCTTCTACAAGAAACATGTACCGCCTTGTAAGTTCTAAGTCCACTTCACTTGCCGTGCACTTCACTATTACCTCTGGAAAAAGTTTACTGATGGAAACAGAGCACGAGTTCTGGCTAAGATGGGGGCAGAACTCCCCACTCTCCCGAAGAACGTGGGCCACAGAGCAGGTCTCATGCAGAGTGGGAAGCAAATGCAGAGACACCTGGACAGTTACCTGCTTACTGGCCAAAGGCTCTCCAAACTGCTTCCGGACATTGAGGTGGTCTCGGGTGAGGATGACTGAAGCATGAGCAGCCCCCAGAGAGCAGGAAGCTAGAAAGGAAGAGTGTCGACACTTCAACTGAGCCGGAAGGATGGTGCTGCTTGTCCCAGCCCACTGCCCTCCCTGCCCTATCATTTTATGTTCTCACCAACATTGATCCTCCCTCCGTTCAGTCCTTTCATGGCGATGAGGAAACCCTGCCCCTCCTTTCCAATTCTGTTGGCCGCAGGGACAGCACAGTCTTCAAAGATCACGGCTCGGGTTGGCTGTGAGTTCCACCCCACCTGGTAAAAATCAGGGACTGTATGCCTGCTCAACCATTCACCACTCAGGGCAGTGTTCTCTTTTGACAAAAGTCTGTGAAGTATAGGTTCCATTATCCTGAGATTTAGACCCTTGAGAACTTAAAATGAGGGGAAAAATAAAAGTTCAGAGTTAAATATCTGTCAACTCTGACAGATTTTTTTTTCAGCTAAACATTTTTTAACCGAGTAAGAGCATCTACTTTCTAATGTCTACTCTAGCAGATTAACCTCCTCATAAACATTTCTCACACTTTCTTGTAGGATTGGGGCAGGACTGTCCTCATTTTTGCTGCCTCTATGAGTACATTGTTTTATTAAAAAATATAGAAAATGTAAGAATTATCTGGATTATTTGTCCTTACATAAGGACAATATAAAAACTATTACAAACAACAGCCACATTTCTTCTTTCAAAAGCTTAGTGTTCTAAGATGTTATGAATAATATTCACCAGGTTGTGATACCTCGACAAGCATGAATCTGCAGAGAGATCCAGCGCTGGCATCAGGTCATAAGAGGCAATTATGTGCATCTTTTGCTAACTTGGCTTTCAGTGACATCACATTGGCTACCTGAAATCAGCCAGATGGGAGCATTTATACCACAGAAATTGGCAAACACTACTGGTAAACTCTGAGGGGTTTTTGGTTTTTGGTTTTTCTACTAGAGACCTGATTTACCAAGACATCCTGAAATACATCAGTCACAAGCCCAGAGAAAATTTTGAATACCTGAGATACAGTCCACATCATCGACCAACTGGCTGTATTTTCAATCTTTGGCCAAATCACTTGGTTTTTTTGTGGCCTTGGTTTTCCCTTACATAAGGGAGTTGTACTAGAAAACCAGCAGAGCCACTTTCTTCAAATAAAATCTTCCAGATTTTCATATATAAATAGATTAAGGCTCTCAATACTTGACACTTTCATCTCCTCTTCCAGGTACTTTCCAAGGGTTCAAAGAACTCTGAGAGTTGGTGATGCAGATTTTAAAACCTCAAGACTATATAAAATCTCCCAGTTCCTGTAGAGCTCTGAAAACACTACTGCCTTCACATCACCATCACTTCCTTATATAAAAACACTCAATAACTCCCTTTTGTTGGGAAGATAAACTTTATTCCTCAGCCTTTTACTTAAGGTCTTCTAAATGTGGCCCAATCTTTCTTTACCAGCTTTCTCTTCTATAGGTCACCTATAAGTATTCTCCACCCCAGTCAAGCTTGTCTACACACTGTGCTACTGGGTTTTTACACCCATACTTTTGTTTATTCTGCTCCCTCCACCATGAATATCTCCCATCCCCAAACTCCATCAGTCTAGCTTAAATGAAGCCTCCTGAGACCTTCCCAGTCACTTGAACCAGCAGTGACCTTGTTCTCTTTCAGGCTCTCATAGTCTCAGCATAAGTCTGAAACCTTCCAATACTGGCTTATATTTTCACTGGCCTATAAATTCACAGGTGTTTACCGGTGAATTTATCTTCCCAACTAGAACATAAACACCTGAAAGCAAGAATGGAATAGAAAGTTCTGACCTTAATAGTATTTAACTATAAAAGAACCAAATACAAATAGCTGCCACCTCAGACCTTCTGCCTTTTAACCCCTTACTGTGAAAACACCTTCTTCCCTATGCAGAGAGAACTACTCCATCCCTAACCCAAGCAGAGCCCCTGGGAAGTTGAAGCCAGTGAGAGCAGATGGCCACTGTTCCTTTGGAAGCCCCTACACCCCTGGACCACTACCACCAGAGCCCATTTCTTTTGTGAGTCTTGTCTTCAGTCCCACATATTATCTTCACATTCTCTTCTAAGAGGCCTCACTTCCACCCCTCCCAGGAAAAAACTCATTCTTCTATACAAAACCTTTGATTAAATTGTCACATAATTTTACAGGATCCAGTTATACTGATTGAGGTTTTAATGTGATGATTGTTTCAACGATAATATTGAAGACAAAGCAAGTCCTCATTACTTTCCCATAAAGTCAATGCACAGCTGGTGGTAAAGCTCTCAGCTGCATAATGTGTTGTGCCAAGTCAAAGAACATGCTTGCAGGAAAAAGGCCACGGAGCAGGGACAGGGAAAAGCCAGTTGCTCAGGTTATCAGAACGCCAAATCAACCATGAGGATCAGTGGGTGACTCCTCACCTGGACCTGCAAGGCTCTACCTACCGTTCCACCTTCATCCCACACCTTTCTCTTCTTTGCTCACTACCCTTGGTTCATACTGAACTATTTTTGGTTGTTCAAATCTTATTCCCATCTTATTCCCATCTCAGGCCCTTAGTTTCTGCTGTTGTCTCTGCCCAGAATTTTTCTCCCAGTTCGCTCCTTCTAATATTTTAGATCTGATTTCAAATGTCTGGCTTCACTGAGTGATCCCTATCTAAAGAAGCTCTCCTCAGTCAGTGTCATGTCATCCTGTTTTATTTCCTTCCTACGTAGCACTGAGCACTAATGGAAGGCACCTTTTTTCTTCATGTCTCTTGCCTGTCCCTGCTTACTAAGATGTAAATTCCACGATGGCAGAGCATGTCTGTGTTGTCTACCACTCTATCATGTTCCTTAGAAGAGTGCTAGGCACACAGGGGGCACTCACCAGCAGTAGAATGAATGAAGAGACATCCTTCCAAATTTCTCTTAAGTCAAAAAATGTATAAAGCAAAAGTAATGATTAAAAAAAAATAAACAAAGAAAATAAATGAAAGAAAATATATATGCTTAAAAGAAACAGAAGAGAAATAGAAAATGAAGGGAAGAAAAGATACACTTCTGTTAATGGAACTTATTTGCAATTTTTCTCCAGGCACCAAACTTGTTAGCTTTGGTATTCTGTTAACAGATACCACAAATATTTAGGTGGATACTACCTATGTCTGTCGAAGCAATCATCACATTAAAACCTGAATCAGTATAACTGGATCCTGTAAAGAGTACATAAGTCAGTCTGTGTCTTAGAATCCAAAACAGACATTCCTCAGATCAAGAAATCCTATAGCTAAATATCTTATATATCATACCTAGGATATACGTCTTACATACATAAGACGGCATTAAGTCTTATAGTCCTAAACAAGGCTGGTAGTGACTTTTGTATTGCTCCCGGAGTTAGCATGGGCTTTGCACACAGTAGATGTCCAGTAAATACCTGCTATGCTACAAGAGGTATTAAAACTAATCATAACTCCTTGGCAGTTACAAATGATCAGGAAGGGTCATGCAGAGAAATCTGGAAACCCTAAGAGTATGACAGAAGTATATTTACGGGTTATTTCATTACCTGATGTCTCCCCCAAAGTCCTAACTGTAAAAGAGCACATTGGAGGTAGGTGACTATTCTGTTCATCTAGCCTAACAAATCTTAAAGGTCTCACCCTCATCACCAGCTAGTCACACAATCACAGTTCTGCTGTTCGTGGCCTGGCTATGAGATGTCTTAGTCCTAGAAATGTCTTCTCAAAGCAACCATGGAAACACTCTCCCTCTTACATCACTGAAATATCCACAATTATCAATGAGTTTTCCTTTATTTTTTTTTTAAAGAAAAAAAGTTGGCCACATGCCTATCATTTCTAAGACATCTAGTCAACACCAGATCTTCTATAAGTATTTCCTCCTGGGATAACTAAAATAAGATGCTGGATAAGAAATACAGGACAAAAGTGGAGGCAGGAGCGATGACAGAGAAATCACTCACACTGAAACAACAGGCAGCTTGTAGAAATGACTGGCACTTTTGCTAGTGGTCTAGGGTTTCGTTAACGATGTTCTATTCTATTTTACATGTTCTTGTCAAAATTCTACTAGAAGAAATTGCCACCAAACAAGTTAGATAGTATGCGAACCTATTTCCTGAAACAGAGCAGAACGTGGTCTGGCAGGTGGGAGAGTCTCATAACTTGAATTACTTCCCATCAACAGCCACTTACCTTCTTTTCCTTTTTGCCAAAGCTCAGGCCAGGGGTCCCCTTCTCAACAACTATGCATGAGATGCCTTTGGGGCCTGGTCCTCCTGTTCGGCACATGACTACATAGATGTCTGATTCACCTCCACCGCTGATGAAGGCCTGTGAGGGTGGAGAGGTGGTGAACAGGAATCAGCGATTGCACCAGTTCTCCGAGCCTAGCATCTGGGAAAATACTTGAGGTCCTCCCATCAAAAGGACACTAAGAGATAGAATGGCACAGAGAAACTAAGAAGAGGTAAAAAGAGTCTGCACTGACTGAGGAATCAGTGATCTAGCTGATGAGACTACCAAAGGGATAGACAAAAATGAACAAAATTATCTGGAATCAGACCAAAAGAGATAGAAACAGTGAAGGTAAATAAAGGGAAATTGGTCAGAGGTTCTCTGCCCAACACGTAAAAACCCTATGGGAATATTAACTCGCAGACAGCAAGGATCCAGGCAAGGTTAGCAGGAAGATGGAAACGGTCTCCAAGCTCTTCTGGGAGGAGAGCTCTCTGGTACCTTGGAGCCATTGAGGATGTAATGATCTCCTTGTCGTTTAGCTGAGGTCAAAAGGGAGGCAGCATCGCTCCCGCTTCCTAAAGCAGGGATCAGAGAGGAAAAAGAGGGTGGGGGAGAACGTCAGTGAAGTTAGGGGAGCCCCAGCACAGTCCCTTATAACATACAGCTCACAGTTTGATACTTTAAAATCCAGACAGCCGAAGTAACTCTGTACTTGGTATAAACTGCACATCGCAATCAGACCATCTTCCATCTGTCATCACACTAACTTGCAGTTAGCTTCCTGCAAAGAGCCTGGAGAGACTCTGCCCTAGAGATCTCTTAGTCTTGTGACATCAAATCATAAGAATCTGTTACTCTACAACTATGCACGGCAAACAATGGTTATATGTATCAATGGGCTAAGGAGTGCTCGGTGACTTCGCGTACCATCTCACCTGCAGTGTGGCGAACCCACCTGGCTCAGTGAGGCAGTATGAAGCAAACTTCTGCATGGTACAGAGTGGCGGGCAAAATTTGTGCCTCTGTTCCTCATTTCCAAAGGTATCGATCATCCAGGCACACATGCTGACAGGGACAGCAAGAACAAAAGACATTCACAGAGATTAAGATGGGAAAGAAAAGGACATTTGCGGGGGAAAGGGATGGGGAAAGAGAACAAAGGCAGAAAAGTAGAGAGAAGCAGAAGAGAGAATGGGAAGGGAAAAGTCACCACTGAGCAGATTCAACATTAAAGAAAAAACCTGGATTAAAACATATTCCTGGAACACGTACCCCCTAGAGATAACCAGGGCCAGGGTATTTCTCACTTGGATGTTCATGCTACTTCTAGTGATGTTAACTGAGCTCCCTAAAAGTCAAAGAGTTTTTCGTACTTTCCCAGTTCCTGGAGGTTTCACCTTTGGGTTGAGGAAAAGGGAAACTGGGCCCTGACCACTACTGGGGAAGTCTGGTACCACTCAATCTAGAATTTGGAAGAAGGCAAGCAGACATACAAGATTCTCTGAGCAACATACAAGATTCAAGTGCAACAGGCAGCAGCATACTTAGATTGAACTTTTAACTGTGCAGTTCTTCAAAGGCACTCAATCTGAAAGAGAAATCTTTTCCCAATTTATCTGAAACTTCCCAGTCAACCCGTGTAAGCACTTCACTGTGCTTTCCAAACTTGGGCACTCACTTGTGGATGCTTATATAGGCTGTAGTGCTGGTGCAACCTGTAGCCAAGGCTTCAAAGATGACAGAGGTATCAAGCCGTGACAGTCCAGACCCACCTACATCTGTTCGTACGTAGACCCCACCAAAGCCTAGCTGGGCTGCCTTCCGCATCACGTCCACTGGAAACAGTTCCTATGTACAAAAGAGAACAGGGTCACCAGCGAGTGATGCTTAGATGGACTTTTCTAGAGGGCACAATGAGGGATTAAGATGTTTGCATTTGGGAGTGTAGGGATTCTCTTAACTTAATATGCCCATCTGTCATCTATACAGTGGTATCATTTAAAATGCATTCTATAAGGACTGATTTTCTGGCATTAAAGTTTCTTTTTATTACCAATACACCTGCTTTGGGTTTAGGAGTGATCCAAATCTTTGTACAATTAAAAAAAAAATACAGGTATCTTCAAGACGATAAGGATTCCTTTCAGGAAAGGAATCATACCATTACCAGTACTCTCATTTGTAAGTGGAGATTAAACACTGCCCAATTAGGATTTTAAGGAGATGAAGATGAAGCATTTGTGGGAACATCTAGCCACAAGCAAAACTCCTACCTTCTGGTCCCACTCGGCCATATTTGGAGCCATCTCCTGGGCAGCAAAGTCAAAGGCCACTTTTTGAAATTCTTTCTGTTCTTCATTTAGTCCCATGGAAGCTATGGACAAGATTGCATACATTCAGTTTCAGAACAGGGATCTGGGAAGAGTACCACAAACAAGAATCTCCATGAAGCCGGGGCAGCAGATCTACTACAGCATTTCCCATACAGTACTATCTTTAGCATCCAGAGAATGACACCACCCACCATCAATCAGTTTCTTTGATACATCATCACCTTTTTCCTTCTTCCTTTACTCCCAAGGGGATTGGCTGACTTTACTTACCTCCTAATTATTCTATCGATACTCTTCTTCATCTCTTCCTCCTCATAAACCCACATTTAAAAAAATAATAAACACACACTGACCCTCAAATTATGGTAAACATTTTTCTTTTTTCCTTTAGGCTGTCCTACCTTTTCTGTATTTCTATCCTGCGGAAATCCTATCTACATATATCTGTCTATAGCTGTCTACCCGTACCAACATTCATTTTTAAAAGATCAACTGGGAAAGAAAGGTACACATATGACGTGTGATCATGTTTATATATACATATATATATATTTAAACATGATATATATATTTATTACAGTAAAAGACACATTGCCATTAATCCCCCTCAGAACACTCCCCCTCACTTCGAACACATTTATCCCATCGTTCTTGCCACTTTCTGAAGCAGTTCTGGAAGCCTCTTTCATGAGTGTCTTTAGTTGTGCTGTTGTGGCTTCCTCGATGTCCTGAATCATTTGACTTTGGGGAAGAGCAGAAGTCGCATGGTGACAGATCCGGTGAATAAGGCGGATGAGGATACACTGTAATGTTTTTATTTGACAGAAGTTGCTATACCAAAAGCGATGTGTGACATGGAGCATTGTCATGATGGAAGATGATTTATGGCGCACTTTAAAACACATCTTCTCTCAACTGTAGTCACACCCGACTGACTGCACCGAACAAGCTGAAACTTGTCACACAGTGTTAACTAAGGTTCAACTCTGTTTCCTGTATTGAAGATCCCTGCCTTTCCCTGCTCTAGTAGGGCAATTTCTGTCTAGTAGGGCAATCCCCTACTTCTAGTAGGGCAATTTCTGTCAAATAAAAACATTACGGTGTGTCCTCATCCACCTTATTCACCGGATCTGGCACTGTGTGACTTCTAGCTCTTCCCCAAAGTCAAAATGACCATGAAAGGTAAACATTTTGAATGAATTCAGGGCATCCAGGCAGCCACAACAGTGCAACTAAAGACACTCACTAAAGAGGACTTCCAGAGCTGCTTCAGAAAGTGGTTAAGAATGATGGGATAAGTGTGTTTGAAGCAGAGGGAGTATTTTTAGGGGCGTTAATAGCAATGTGTCTTTTATTGCAATAAATTTTTTAAAATTTAAACATTCACCATATTTTTTTATCATACCTCATACTTTGGTTTACTTCCAAATTAAGGAAAAAGGCCTATAATAAGGCCATGCATATGGCAAGTCTCAGACATTCATTGAGAACAATGAATGAAAATCCTCCAGTGTTAAAAACATGGTTAAGGCCTCACTAAATCTGTTTTCACCTCATGGACTCAGAATTCTTAGAAAATTTTCTATCCTGACTATCAGTGCTGTGACTTTGGGTAATTCCTTCACTTCTAGGTCGAAGACACTTAAAAGCTAAGGAAAATGGATTAACTGAGCGATACCAACAGGTAGTATAGCTTCATTGGGAGAAGTTTCCCTAGAGCCTTAAACATCTTGTAAAAGACTACACTATAAGAGTATTTCATCAGAGGTGATACTCTTTAGGAGGACGATATCTATGTCTACCTACATAAAACAGAGTGATTACTCCATTCACAATATTACTTTACAAATTTTCTTTAATCAGTTCCCTAATGACATGAACACTTTATTTTTTTACATATTTTGAAAAAGTTGCATAGAGTTATGATAGGACTGAATTGGAAAGCAGAGCTGCAACACAACTAGCTAGTTAAGTAAGGCCTAAAATATGTTTCCTGTTTTGCAAGGTGATACAGACTTCTACGTAGCTAGAGGGAGCAAAAAGTAAAGACTTAGGCAATGCTCCTGTGAAAAACAACCTCGTGGGGACAGTGCAGGGAATTTAGAAAAGATAGGACCACATATCCTGGGAGCTGGCACAACACAGTAGGATCAGCAACCGGCACAATTGACTTATATTGTTCACAATTATTTCTCTTGTTGTTTCTCTTGTTGTTATTTTTCTTGTTATTTCTCTTGTACTGCCATTTTGAAAGGACCACCTGCCTCAGGTGTGCTAAGGAAAAATAAAGGAGTGTATGCCTATACTTGGAGGCACAGTGAAGCCCTGAGGTACAGTGGTGGCTGTAAAAATGTAAGGGGAAAAGAGAAAATGTAGGTCTCTATTATCTAAGGTTTCATCCAACAATGCTAAAAATTCAGTCATTCTGGGGTGATGCTAAAGAGCACTAAAGGAAGACCATGGAGCCACACTCGACAATAATTTATTTCAGTACCTAATACTGACACACAGCCCTTCCAGCAGACAATAAGCTCAGGTGGCAGAGTCTGTTTCTCTGGGGCAGACCTGGTCACCTCCTGTGAGAGGCAGGAGAAAGCAGTCTGTTTGTATCAGGACTCTTATTAAAATGGGAAACTCAGAAATGAATGGTGGTGAGGATTAAAGATTTGGCTCCCTTGAGAAGCCCGCAATAGAAACCTACATTGGGTTCTACTCTCAGGAATATCGTTAGGGATAAACAATTCAGGGTTCCCTGACGAGGAGTCAGGTCATTTATTTGCACTATTTTGCAGAAATGCTCCTGTAAATCATAGTTCAAAGACCATTTACAAAAGAATGTCTCCTGCAGAGCAGTGCTGGGGTTACAAAGATGAATATGGTCTTTGTATTCACACATAGGGTGGCATAAATGGTAATAATGCAAACATCTTACTGTGTAAAGAGAAGTGTTACACAGTTTCAGTCCCAGCAAGAGTTCAATAAATGTTTAAAATTAATTGACAGAGCAGAACAGTTTAAGGGAAAGGTAGATTTGAATTGCACCCTAAGTAAATAACAGGTAATAGATGTGTGCAAATCATATGTAAAAGTAAATACAATATAATTACATGTTTTAAAGATAAGGAACAAACAATTAATTTTAGCATGGGAATGCTAACAAAAGGAGAGCACTTCTTGGAGAAAAACAAAAGTGGAAAAGCCAAGTTGAAAAGCAAATTATACATGAGAAAGCATAGTTACTAAGTAAAAATACCTAAGCTCCCAGAAACATACCCTCTAAAAACAAAACAAAACAAAAACCAGGCCACATGAAGTTTGGAGTTACTAGCAGAGTTCAAGAAGCCAACATACACACATATTCTCACTCTCACTCTCTCTCTCTCTCTCTCTTTCCAAATAATATAAGAATTTTTAAATGCATCCAAGTAGAAACCTAACTAGAGAATCAATAGTTCTAGTATTTGAGAATCTTCGTGTTCAAGGAATGCTTGGGAAGTTGCAGCAAATTATATTGAAAGCGCACAGGGCAAGGAATTAGTCATTTGAGCTCTGGTTCTGAAATTATTAACTGTACAACTTTCAGTAAGTCAAGTACATTTGTAAACCTTATTCCATTGCAAAATGAAAGGGCTCCACTAGCCAGTGAGTAAATTTCCTCATCTGTAAAATGACAATAACACCTGTAAAATGTGGAAATTATATAAAATAAATATGTAATATATTAAAATATAATAAAATCACAATTCTCTTAAAAATTATTTTCACATTAAAATATGCAATGAAACAATGAGAAATATTTGTTGATCACTTCCATTAATTTGATATTTTAATGTGTAGGATGATATACTGAAAGGACAATTTCCTTTCATTTTACTATTTAAAAGGTATTTCTTTTAAAAACATGAAAAAGCACCTCATCAGCTGAAGTTATACCACTTAGCTGCTGGAAATAGGAAATACTCATATTTAACGTATTTGTTACCAGAACAACTCCTTATCTACTTTGGTATCAACAAGGGTGACCCTGTTTACCAAATTCTAAGTGCTAGAACAGGGCAGCACCTTGTGAAGGTGACACTGAGGAAACAAAACAAAAAAAACAGTATTCTATACCTTAGTGTACTTTATAGATCTACGTGTCAACCTAAGGGATTCATAGACTATTCTGCTGTAAAGAAAAGTGTCATTTATTTAAAATTTAAAAAATAATATTTCAGAAGAAAAAAGTGGTTAGGTGCTTGACAGAGTCTCAAAGTGACTGGGTATCCCTTAATCAGCATAGGTCCTCACTACTCAGTTATTCACATCTAAATTACTGTGTTTCCCCAAAAATAAGACCTAGCCGGACAATTAGCTCTAATGCGTCTTTTGGAGCAAAAATTAACATAAGACCCAATATTATATTATATTACACTACACTACATTACATTACATTATATTATATTATGTGACCGGGTCTTATAGTAAAATAAGACCGGTCTTATATTAATTTTTGCTCCAAAAGATGCATTAGAGATGATTGTTCGGTTAGGTCTTATTTTCAGGGAAACACAGTATCTGCCTGGTCCCTGAAGACATTCAGGTCTGTAAACTCTGGTAGTTTCCCATTTGCAATGATATATATTTTTTCCTTTAGAAATTTAAACAGTAAAAGTGTTTCATAGCTATAGGTGTCAAGTTATAAAATCTAAACATGTGAGCAAATCTTGTACTTGCTGGAGCTTTTGTTCATCTATCACCACCAACACCAGGCTTTTCAAATTCTTACTGCTTTTGTTGTTGATTTCTTTTTTTTAAAGCCACAAATTTCTTTCTTTGCTGTTTGGTGCCTGAGTCTCTAATCATCCACTCCTCATTTGAAAGCCGGGATAACAACAGAATATCTCATAGTAGTGAGGATAAATGTAAAACCCTTACTTACTGTATCTGTAAGTAAACTTATGAAACATGATATTTAGAGGTTGGTAATATTGAAGCAGGGCCAAGCCAGGCCTCCTGTACTGAGAAAGCCTCCGGGATGCCCTGCTGCCATTGGGGCTGGCTTCACTTTTCCCTTAGCCCCACAGTTAAACAGTAAATCACGCTCACTGTGGCTGCGCTTGGACGGCCTCCTGGAGGCCCTGCTCTGTTCCTGTTCCAGATCCTTATATTAGAAGATCGCCTTGTAGATGCTTGCTAATAACAAACTCTACCCTTAGCATTTTTCCCAGGTTACTGCCCCACCGTTCCGGGATCACTGGAGCCACAAGAGATACGATGACAGAGAGGACAGAGAGGGGCATCATGAAAGGAGAACAGGCCTCCAGGTCGGCCTGCAGCCTCTGGGAGAGAGCCCTGATTTTCCCTTAAATAACCCCAGCAGGTCTGAGAACGTTAAGGCAGTTTTTGGAGGTGTTAGCCCGGCTGCCTTCTCAGACCACCGGTGATCTGATAATAAACACTTATTCTATGACCCAACTCCTGAGTCCCGTCCGCTGAGCGGAGCTGGCAGCACCAGCCCCGCACTCGTTTGGCCTCCGGTTACAATATAAACTAAGTTAAGTAAGATTTTAACAATAAACGAACAGCATCAAGAACAAGGATTAAGCTGTATTAGCTGCAAAGTATTTTCATATCTCCATTTAACTTTAGAGGGCCCCATGCGGTAGGAAGTCTGCCTTTCAGACAAGAAACTCCAAGTTCCTCTAGACCGATGCGGTGGGTAGGAGTGAACTCAGGGCTCAAGGACCAATGAAAGGTCTGGGGCACACGTTTCAGAAGCTTGGCTTCGCATCCACATCGAGGTTAGGCGTGGGCGAGTAGCAGACAAGGCCCAGGGGCACAACAGACAGACTGAGATCAGAGATTGGCGAGGGCGGCCAGGGAAGCCACCCAGATGGACAGAATAGGGTGATCGCCCAGGGGTAACGACCGTGCTGACCGCCTGAGGATGACGGGCCGGCGTGGGTAACCTGGCCAGGGGTGACGGCCTGAGGGGAGCCGGGCCGGGGATGACCGCGGTGCAGACCTCCCGGGGGTGACAGCGCGGTCCGCGGCCCCTCCCGGGTCCGGAACACCTGCACCCGCGGGAGAGCCTTACGATCGATGCAGGAGACCAAGTTCCGGTGGCCGCTCTCGGAAGCCCGGAGACCACTGCGCGTGCAGCAGAGCTGCGCTCCGAGACGCTGGCAGCCTCTCCGCAACATAGCTGCCGCTCCTGCTACAGCCAGCGCCGGAAAGTACTTGACCTCGGTCGTCCTTCCTCTGTCCGGGCCTCGAGACCAGAGACCCCATCCCGCACCCCGCCCCACACAGCATTCTGGGAGCTGTAGTGCAGATCCTCACGATCCGGATTCAAGCGGGTTTGCGCAAGGAGCGGGGACTACAACTCCCAGAGATCTCCGGAGTCGGGGGCAGGAGAGACACGCCTTGAAAGCGCAGCCGGGAGGCTGTGCATCGCCTTCTGGTGCGGGGGAAAGCGTGTTGTCTGCAGGATGGTGGGACTGGTTCAGTGAGAGAAGGATCAACGACACAACCGAGAGGATTTAGGGGTAGGTTATGCGAGATGGAAACGGGGGCGTAGATAACTGGGGGAAGTATTCGAAGGGCTCAAACCCAGTTGTGTGTGTTCTTCGGAAAAGACCCTTGGGGGCTGAAACCCTCTAAGTTTTCTCTCATTGTCTGCATCTATGCAGGTTTCTGGGGCAGATACAGAGTTGCCGCTAGAATCTCTGGGTAGATTCCAGAATCTTCTGCTCTTCAGCCCGGTGCAGGGAAACCATGCCGAGACCCAGGAAGAGGCTGGCTGGGGCTGCTAAGCCAGGTGAGCTGCACCTAGGCTGCAGAAAGGCCACCCCTTAAAAACGTTTCTCTAGGTCTGTTAAATGCTGTTCACTTTTGACTCCCAGCTTGTGGAGAGAATCCTATGTGGATTATTTTTTGTTATTCCTAATCGCCCTCCATCTACTTTGCTCTTTCCACCAAGCTTGTACCCAGAGTCCCTTCTGCTTGTTTGTTCGTTCAAACAATAGCCGTTTGGTAAGCACAGACATCTGCAATACAGGGAGGCATGCACTACTAAGGTCAGTAATATATACAGTTCCTACCCTCGAAAAATGCACAGACATGAGTGAAAGGGTCCAGGAAACTGGATTGCTAGGTGTGTGAGAACAGGGATCACTTGAGAAGGAAGTGGAATTCAAGTCTAGCCTTGAAGAATGGGAAGGTTTTTCCACAGGCAAAGACAACAGGGTATCATTTTTATATTCACGAGGATAAAATGGCATCTAAGTGGATGAAGAGCAGGACAAAGCAATTAAAGGTAGAGGGAGTACCTCTTTGGGGAATGGCAAGGGTTCCAAATTGACAACACAGTGTTTACAATGTGCCTATTGAGTCTAAGGGGACCACTAGGCACTAGGCTAGGAAGGGTCAGAGTATTAGACATCCATAAATGATATTTAATGACTGATGTAGGAGCTTTGACTTAATTCAGAGGTTGTGTGGTAGTCACTAAGTGTGGATTCAGATAGACCGGTGACAGGTCCTGATTCTGGATGTGTAACCTGGGAAACATTTTCCAGATGAATAGAATATCTCATAGATTATATAGATTAACTGAGTTACAGTTAGGGTAACAGAGATTAGGGTTTGCCATATAGTAAGAAATTAACAACTGTTAGTTGTTGAGTGCTACTGTGTTCTAGGCACATTTTCTCTAATTATCTTAAGATAAAATCTAATCTTTACCATATCTACGAAGTCCTGAATGAGCTGTTTTGTCCAACTTCTCTTGGCACTGCCAAAGAGCAAAGAGCAGAGAGGAGACGGGCCACAAAAGCACAGTAAGCAAGAAAAGAAGTATGAGGTGATGATGGTAATAATAGCAAGTATTTATTGAGTATTTATTATTATGCCAGGCATTGTCTAAGCCCATTGTTTCTACTGTCTCATTTAATCTTCAAAACAAATCCATGGAGTAGGGCTTCACTTTCCTCATTGGAGAGAATAGCCTCAGCAAAGGCACAAAAGAGAGTGAGGGAAAGAAAAACATTTACTGACTAAATATAGGCCAGGTACTGTTAGGACCTTTAATCTTAAACCACAATCATGTAAATTATTCTTATTCCACTGACTGGATAATCCAGAAGATAATCCTGTAAGGTAGGCTTTCTTGTCCCATTTTTATAGGTTAAGAAACTAAAGTTCAGCAATTTAGTTGCTACTGCTAGTAACTGACAGATCAGGAATTTAATCTAGGAGGTCTGACTCCAAAGCATATGCTCTTTCCACAATGGAACGCTACCTCTCAGCAAGCATGATAGCTCTCTTCTTTTTGCGTCTATTGCAGACAGGAAGGGGCCAGCAGGAAAACGTACCAAGACTAAGAACCCAGGTGAGGCATCAACTAAAGTGAAGAACTCCAGCCCTCAGACTTCAACTTCTCAAAATTGTGGGAAGAATCTAAGCAAATACTGGCTGATGAAGTCAGAGCCAGAAAGCCGACTAGAGAAAGGTGTAGATGTCAAGGTGAGATCATGTACCTGTTTCCAAGCTTTTTTTTTCTTTTTCAATAAGAAATGAATAGGAACACCATAGGGTTCCATCACCACCTTCTTATCTTCGAAGGGTAGGGGAAAGGTAGTAAGGAATAAAATCAGGATTTATTATTGTCAACTGTATTTTTTGTGAATCCTCTAAGATGGGTGGCAAACCTTTTCTGTAAAGGGCCAGATAGGAAATATTTTAGGCTCTTGGGTCTTATAGTTACTATTGCAACTCTGCTGTTGTCGCAAGAAAGTGGCCACAGACAAGTAAACAAATAGTATAGTTGTGTTCCACTAAAACTACAGAGGAGGCCAAAAACCCACCTACACCTTTTTTTTTTTTTTTAAGGAGGGCGCAGCTCACAGTGGCCCATGCAGGGATCAAACTGGCAACCTTGGTGTTATTAGCACCATGCTCAAACCAACTGAGCTAACCGGTCACCCATAGACATTTTAAGAAAAGAAAAAAACTATTAAAATTGTAATAATATATACTGGTAACAAAAGATGAATGCAAGTCATGTGTATACATTTTTTTGGCACCCCTGCTATTTACAAAATCAGGCATGGGGCAAGATTTGGCCTAACAGCTGTAGTTTACCAACCCCTAATCTAGACAACATTTCAATCTTAGGATGCCCTTCTCTTGCCTTTGCCATGTTCCTGGGTATTTCCCTGATTCAGGGAATTAATGTAAATCAATTTTAATAATAGCCCAGAGAAAATATAATTAGAAACATTATAGAGTAGATAATATTTAATAAGTGAAATACAAATAACTAGACGTTATCCTCTGGACTGTCCATTCAACTAATCCTCTTAATTGGCAAGCATAAGGTAACCCAAGGCTTATCGTGTTTCCCCGAAAATAAGACCAGGTCTTACATGAAGTTGTGCTCCATAAGACACATTAGGGCTTATGTTCGGGGGATGTCATCCTGAAAAACCATGCTAGGGCCTATTTTCCGGTTAGGTCTTATTTTTGGAGGAAACACGGTACTTACATGTGCCCAACACAAGTGCCTCTGTGGAGCTACTTCCCATTAAAGAACTACACTCTCACGATAGCCAGGAGCACCCTCAATGTAGTGGAAGGAGTGATCTTCTTCCATATATTCTTATCAATTGGCCCAGGATTATTTAATGAATGGCTTGATTTCCTGTCGCCTAGTTCAGCATTGAGGACCTCAAAGCGCAGCCCAAGCAGATAGCAGGTTGGGATGGCGTTCGCAACTATCAGGTAAGAGGCAGGACCTTGAGACCCAGAGTGGGATAAATGCCTGCATCCATGCGACTTACTCAGTGGCAAAATCTCTTTGCCAAGGTTGCTTTTTCCGAGAACTGAAAGCTAAAAATGTACTCAAAAATACCTTAATTTCTCTGACTGCGTGCAATTTGCAAATGATGTGTATTCTAGCCAATGTCCTGATACAAATTTGAGTATCTTGGCAAAGGCAAGAATTGAATTGAATTGGGGGAAATTGGAATAAAGAAAAACTCATCTAATAAAAGCAGACTTGATTTTTACTAATAGCTAGTGTTTTCCAGCTGGTGGGAAGGATAGTTCTTATTTCTTCTGCCCTGGGACAGGCCCGGAACTTCCTTAGAGCCATGAAGTTGGAGGAAAAAGCCTTCTTCTACCATAGCAACTGCAAAGAGCCAGGCATCGCAGGGCTTGTGAAGGTTAGTTGTACAGGCTTTGGTCTGAATCCCTCCCCCCTGAGGAAGACTTACTCATATAGACACAGAGGGATACAGCTTAAATAAGTAGTGAAAAAGAAGTACCTTCTTCCCTATCCCTACTCTCACGGGAATATGGAAAAACTGCCCTCGCCCCTTCCTGTGTGACAAGGGCTATAACAAGGTAGGCTACATTTCAGGTCCCATTGGCATGGACTTCTCTCCATTTCTATACTTTGGTCTTTCACTTAAATACAAGCTTGATGGTATAGCTCTTCTAAGCCAGGAGTTATCAGGATAAAATTATTCACTGCAGGTGAAAAAACAGTGGCACCAGTAACCCTTAATATTTGGTTTTAGAACATACTTTTAATATTTTTGTCAAAACAGGGTTAGTTTCCTGTTTTCCTTAGTGTGTGTATTATTTCCAGATATGTGAGCCTCGGTGGCTCTGCAGCACGGCAGATGGGATAAGAAAGTTGTTGGAGCTAACTATTCAGGCAAATGACTGGAGACTTGGTTTGGTTTCAGATTGTGAAGGAGGCTTACCCAGACCACACACAGTTTGAAAAAAGCAATCCTTATTATGATCCATCCAGCAAAGAAGACAACCCTAAATGGTCCATGGTAAAGACTACTATTTTTCCTATTTCATGAGGGAAAGGATGGACAAAGAGAGGGAGGAAGGTCTGGGGTGTCTTAACTCATATGAGGTTACCCTGACTTTGGAGATAGAACAGAACACTAGCAACCCTGCTCATAGCAACCTCCTGCAAATAGCTAAAACACAGTGGATAGAGTCCAGCTGGATATGTCTTCCTGTCTCATACACTGTTATCATGTAGGTGGATGTACAGTTTGTTCGAATGATGAAGCGTTTCATTCCCCTGGCTGAGCTCAAAACCCATCACCAAGCTCACAAAGCCACCGGTGGCCCTTTAAAGAATATGGCGCTCTTCACTCACCAGAGACTGTCGGTTCAGCCCCTGACCCCAGGTGAGAGTGGGCCCTATACCTATTACCCACACACCAGAATGACGGTGTGAATTCACATTTACTCATTCAACTTGGCACTGTATTTAACCTCTCTGAGTCGGTCTGCTCACCTGTAACATCCTCATGGGAGGAAATATGTCCTGAGTTACTCTTTATTATGTACCCAGTGCCCAACAAGTACGGCACATAGTAAGACGCTCCATAAAGTTTTTGAATGAAAGACGACCTGCCTCAGTAACATGAGCAATGCCCAGCATAACTTCCCTGTTCAAGAGGAAACACGAGACTTAATGCTTCCTTTCTTTTTCCCTTTTTGGAAGAGGAGTTTGATTTTGTTTTGAGCCTGGAGGAGAAGGAACCGAGTTAACTGAGACACTAGCTGGAAGCGGCAAGACATCACTCCGAAGAAGTGAAGCTTCTATTAAGACACAAGGGAGGTGTAAGGAGGCTCGCTGGCTATAGTCATCTGGGGTTGTGTACATAAGGGGGTTTTGTGTACTTTTCTCAATAAAAGTGTTACCAAGAAAAGTGTGAAGCTTTTCTTTTACAACAGCATTGGGTGTAGGAGACTGCGCCACTACAGGTCTCCTACCTCCACGCTGGCTCCTTTTGCCCCTTGGCAAGCTGCAGGGCTACCTCTACTGTCTTCCTTTACTATAGCACATATCAGTGTAGGGCTCAGCCTGTTAACACCTACTGAAGAAGACTTTGTCTACACGTCTTCCTTACCTGCCTCTGGAGTCATATGGGTCACACGGGCGTTTAAACCATCAGCAGTTTTCAGGACAAGTTGCTAGATAAAGGTAAAGCTGGAATCCTTCCTCAGCCATGTGCTCGTGTAAAACAGGTGTTTGATAAAGCGCCGGTCATTGTTCACCAGGGGCCACAGACAGATGGCAGATGTGCTGGTTCAGGGTGAGAGTCTGTCTTCCCTTGTGCGGTGGGACAGTGTCAGACAAGAGACCACAGAACCTGGTGGGACATGGGCATGATGCCTCCAAGCCACGGGGGCTTCCTTTAATCAGAAACAACTGAAACAAGTTCTTTTTTTAAAATACAGCCATTGAAAAGACGACACATTAAGAAACATGTAAACACTGCAGCTGCTTAATTACAAGTTGCACTGCTTGGTTTAGTACCTATACACTCCCAGGTACGGGAAACTTTACAGAGGGGGACAGGAGCCTCCCCTCACTTCCACAGTTGGACAGAGAAGTAAGAGAATGGCGGCAGAGTAAGAAAAAACAGAAGACCTGGCTTGTGCACAGCTCCTGAGAGAATAACAGCAAATTCTATCTTCTCGTTCTCTCAGAACAAAGGTTTAAGATGTTAGGAAAGTTGGAAAATAAATCTGTGTTGTTGGGAAGCAGAGGACTTGGCAGATGCTTTCTAGTTAGAATGCCATTTTTTACGGGAGGCACACCAGAGTCTAATCTCATGCTCTGAAAAAGGCAAGGAGCACAGTACCTGCCTCCCCCATACACTTGAGTCCTAACCTTGAAAAATCCAGGGGCAGCTGGATGGATGATCCTGTTCCCATGGGGACTGTCCATCGCACCTGCACTCAGGGTCCAGCATGGGGGAAACCACCTCACCTTCCTTGGTTCTGCTCCCAGTCATCCTCAAGGGTTGTCCCAAATGCCTTTCCATCTAATCTCACTTCTGATCCATGAGCCCTGCTCAAAGGCCCACAATTACACTGATTTTTTGAGGAAACATTTTCCATACTAACTGAAAGATGATACAGGAACCAACCTCTCTGCTTTCCAAATTACAGAGTACTCAAACCGCCAAACATTGTACTTATTGGCCAGTGGGGTCTGCTTGGTCATTCTAGAAGAGAAGGGAGGCCAATAAGAGTAATTCCTGGTCATTTCCAGATGAGGCAGAAAAGGACGCCAACATCTACAATAGGCCCAAGCACAGCACAACAGAGGGAGAAATCCCTCTACTGTTAACGAGAATATCCACGAGAGTTTCTGTATATGTTTTTAAACAAAAATACTAATGGTCCTAAACTCTGGTCAGTCCACTGGTGAAGATGAAGACATAATTTGGCAAGCAGAATGATTCTGAAGTTACATAGCAGAGTCGTCTCAGGGGGCCCCTCATCACTTTCCCTTAACTCTTAGGCTTAGGCAGGGAGTGAAGGGGCTTGGGTGATAGTAGTAACAAAACTTCCAAGGGTTTGAGATCCACACCCCAATTCTCAGAAATTAAATGGAGAGCAAGGAGTGATGAGGACCCATCCTTAGAGATGGAAGCAAAGAGAGCAAGGCCCCTTCCCGGGATCTGTTCTTGAAGGAAACAGATGCCTTTGTTTAGGCTTACTGGGACACACGCAACAATACCCTAAAATCACCCAGCCCTCAGGGTGAATGAGTGGAGTCACATGGTGAAGGCAGACAGCTACCACGCAGTTATATGCCTTCCGGCTCGGCCTCCTGTGTTTGCACTGCTGCTATCCATGCATGACCCTGACCCCTGGGTGTCTCTGTGCCAGGATTTCTCACAGGTGAGGGGACAATCAGCCAAAGGGCCTTCTACAGGCTTCTATTCTAGGATGTTACTGAAAAGAATCCATAGAAGATGGAGAATGGAAGTTCCTGGGTCCCAGCAGGGAGAGAAAGGCCAGAAAGGAGGTGGTGCGTGGAAACTTCAAAGCACCACAACCAAGACTGCCTAAGAGGTAGCTTCCTGGTCTTGAGTCTGCCCTGGCCAGTTAGGATGGGGCAGGCCCAACTCCTGCCACTACCTCAGGAACATAAAGGGGAGGACAAGATGTGATTACCTGGGGCCCTGCTGGCAGTTCAGAATCCCCAGGGACGTGGTCAGATACTGTATCAGGAAGCCACAGAGCCAGAGCCAAGGATGCTGGCACTCTGCTGCTCTCCTATACAATGTGAGGCAGCCCACGGGCAAAGCCTCAACAGAAGGCTCTTTTCCCGGCGAGAGACTAGCTTCCGGGATGTTACCTGTTGCTATTCCCACACCAGCCTCAAAATCCCAAGGAGACTGCTTCCCAGCCCAAGCCCCTCAGGTTCTTCAGAAAAAAGAATTTAAGTCAAAAACATGATTTGTTTTCAGGTTGCAAGAAATTGGTCAGCTGAGCATCGCACTGTCGTCCACCTCCCCTAGCCGCTGGTGTTTGGTAGACGGGGGTGCTGGGTGGAAGCCCAGCAGCTTCTTGGCCCTGGGGGCCTACTGCCTACAGTTGTTGTCAGACAGCTGGCTGGGGGTCCGCACTTCACCCAAGGAGGTCGTGCCCTCGAAGCGCTGTGAGGCAATGGCTGCCTGGTGGGACATGCTCTTCCGTACGATGTCACCCTTCCGCCACAACACCACTTCCTGCAGATTTGGGAGAGGGGGCAATGTGACACCATGAGCAGAAGGCATGGGGATGGATTTCCCAGAGGCGTTAACTTTCTCCTGGGGAATCTTGGCAAAAACCTCCTTGCTTATCTCTCACCAAAGATAGCCGCTGTCCATACCTCCATATCCCCAGGGCTGCTTTGGATGGTGTGGGTTGCAAGGGCAGAGTGGTTGCTGGGGCTGGGCCTGAGAAAGCAGACTCCAGGTATCAAGTGGGAACTCTCATTCTTGCTGAGGAATTCTGGGTAATCCATGGTTTCCACCTCTTGGCAAATCAACAAGTGGCATGGAGCCTAATACCGTGTGTCCCCAAAGATAAGACTTAGTCAGACAATCAGCTCTAATGTGTCTTTTGGAGCAAAAAATTAATATGAGACCAATAAGACTGGGGAAACACGGTACCATTCTCCTAAACCTGTCAGAAATGGAGCCTTATTCTCACAGAAACGATGCCCTTCCTGTTCTGTCACTAGGGCCGCCAGGGGTTTGGAGGAGGTGCCCAGGCCCTCACCTGCTGTTTGAAATAGCGCCGTTCCTCCTCGTCTATAAGCACCAGGTTGAGGTAATAGCGCACCGAGAACTTCTTGTTGATGTCCCGCATGGTGGGGGTGAGCTCGTAGCCAGCCAAGAAGAGCCGGATTGGGATGGACTCTCCTATAAGGACCAGGCAGGAATCAGAGCAAGGGACAAAGTGACCACTCTACCTTATACCAAGTCACTGACGAGAGGGGGAGATGCCACCTGAGCATGGCACAGAACACTGAAACAAATGCGTTTGGGAAGTTGCGTTCTGCTGTCCAACGACTTGCTGAAGCAAAAATATGACTCTGCAGTTCCATTCCAGGTCAGGTTGCACCTTCTGAACATCCTTCTCTCGCCATCTCCACACAGAGACCAGTGAGTGGCAGTGGGGATGAACAGCACAGGGACATAGTCCTGTCAAGCACCCTTTGATCACATGTAATGTGTCTAGTTGTTGGGTTTTCAAGAGCCAACTGTCAGGCTCCAGCTAACTCATCATGTCACCCAGCAATTTCAATGCCATCTCCCTTCACCCTCATTGGTGTGTGCCCTCCAAAATACATCTCAACTCGAAGATGGATTGGCAAGATGATATAGTGGTGTGGGTAACAGAAAATCCTCATTCTGGTCCCAGCTCCCCATTAACCAGTTGTATGACTTCTGAGTAAATGTGTTCCTTTCTGTGGACCTTAATTTTCTCGTGTGGAAAATTATGGAAACAGACTACATAATATTTTAGATCTCCAGCTCCAACACTGCGCCTTTTAGTATAAGTGGAACAAAATTAGGGCAGTAATTCTACTGAGAAAGGCCAAATCTATAATGTAGTCTAAAGCTAAATATAAATGATCTTTTAATTATCTGCTGTTTCATTTGTACACGGAAAATGACAATTGGCTCTACTTGCACAGCTGGTGAAAAAATGGAACACAGAGTTAGGAGAGTTCGAGCCTATCCCCCCATGGACCTGGCATGGTGACACTCCAAGATGTGCTGTCATTGTCTCCAATGTTCCAGGCTGCTTAATCTATGACACCCCTCCTTCTGCTTGGAACAGACTGCGGAAATAAACTGAATAAAACCTTGGCATCGCCAAGCACTTCTACATGAAAAAATACATTCTTCATCATCAGTTTCGGCAGAGCCAATGAAGAACGTAAAATGATGGCTACTCCCAAATAATCACACAGATTCCCCAAATAATAAAGCTCTCAACTCTCCCCATCCCAGATGTAATGTTAGCTCTGTGCAGGGTGCGGAGAGGACCCTTTCCATCCAGTTCCCAGCGCTGTCTGTAGGCCCTGGTAGTGTTGGCCAGAATATCTACACTTGATGAAGGAATGCAGAGAATGCATCATTTTACCAGAGCTAGAACTAAGTAACAAAAATGACTATTCTGTATCAGTCTCTTGCCCCCTAGCAGCAAAGAATGTCAGAATGTCAACAGGAAAAAGTAATAAAATGTTCAAAGTATCTGCTGAACCAGTCTTTTGCAAACTTTAAAAAAAAAAAAAACAAAAACCAGCATTACTCTTGAGATTCAATCTCCAGCACGAGTTCACTATATAAAGGAGCTCTTCTGGGTGAAGTTGGGGTAGGAGCCCTCCCTTTCCTCCTTATTGTGACCCCAGTATACAATTAGAGAGTAAGAAATTATAGGTTAATAGAAATCTTACTTGAACAGTATAATCCCTCAAGCCCTTCCAAAGCTGCGCAGAGCCTAGGAGAAAAGGTACGGTGGCTCAGGGCTGTCGGGGCCATGAGGCTCACCTCTCACTGGCGCTCCATCCATGATCTCATACTTGGCTATCGTGTCGTTCTCATGATACACGTTGGGGCCGGTGCCTGTCGTTTCCCGCTTGATGATGTCTATCTCCATGTGCTTGATTTTGATTCTCACCAGCAGGAAGTATATCTTCCCCACAATGACATCTTTCAAGTGGTATCTGGGGAAGAGAAAGTAAAGAAAACAAGATGTGTGTACAGCATCCACCACTTTGCACATTTACAGACCTTTATGGTCTCAGGACATGGAGTCACAGTGCACACTCGCCCATATTCCCACCCAGACTGCCATTGCAACCTGATTTCTCAACATGTTCTTTACTTATATCAAAGTAACTTCTGTCCCTTCCATTCCTCCAGATACAACTCAAAGGATGTTTTTTCTGCATGTTACATCAGCCATTTATGCTTGTTCATCTGATCTATCTGCTCAGGTCCTATAACTTCTTTTACACGTTTTGTATTTGTGTGTGATTTTTTAGATATCCTAATGTGTGAGAGACCACACCCACAAATGCAGAAACCAGGACTTGCTCTTCCTCTCTGAGCTCTACAAAATGTCTTTTGGGAACTGGGCCTTGATAGACCACCACAAACAGTTTTGCGTGGTGTGGACCCGCCAGGCCAGGCAGAAGCAGCAGAGCAAGATACTTGCATCAAACTCCATCCACATCTCTCTGGGCTCTGCTCACATGGCTTGTGCTCTGAGCCATCAGGAATCCAGCCATGGTGTATATTGCTTTCCTTGGGGTCAGGCAGAAGGGATGATGGTCTGGTGCACAGCCCTGTATCAGGCATGGCAGGCAGAGAGCAAAATCTCCAAACCTGAAGCTCAGAATCGTAGGACCTGAGGGTTGGCAGGTACTTTAGCATTTAAGCTCCTTATACTACAGGTGAAGAAAAGGAAGTTCAAAGAAGATAAGTATAATTGTTCAACCAGGATTTGAGTAGAGGATAGACATGGGATGTGAACCAAAGTTCCTAATTCCTAGGCTTGTGTTCTCCCCATTATTTCATGCCATCTTTCTGTTAATAATCTAATTGGGAAGACTGCACATACTCTGAGTAGATAACCTCAGAACACTTCCAAAAGCAGAATGTAGGCCACCTCACAGCACTTTAGAAGGAATGCTTAGAGATCATAGATTATACAGGTTTCCCAACTTTTATAAATGGAACGTCCCTGTATGCTACATGAAATCTCATACAGAAGCATTACTATGTAACAACATAGAAGAGCTATTCTTGTGGAGGGCCTAGAGCCCTGGCTCCCAGCTCCTCTTTGACTTCACCCTTCCTGTATGTTTGAAACCCACGAAGCTGATCCAAGCCCTCATTTTCCAGAAACCCAAGGTACAAAAATTTAAGTACCTGTTAAGCTTAGTTCAACTCCTTAGTGGCAAAACAGGATGTGATTCTAAGTGCTGGGCTCTTCCTGTTACGTCATATAGACCATGCACTCTCTGGGAGGATCCAGTCCTTGGCGTCATGTAACTAACTCTCTAAAGTGCCTTTCACATACTAAATTTGGTCCTGAACACACTGTTGACTGAGGGCTATTCTGAGCTCCTACAAGTGGCACTGCCGGCCAGCCACCCCCTTTGTCAGGTGGCTGGGGTGTTGGTGGGCAGGTCCTTTCAATGGCTCCTTTCCAGGAAGGCCCACAGAGCCCCGAGACTCTGAGGAGAAAGAAGCAGCGGCCTGTTCCTTTACATGTCCCTGCCAGGCCTAGATCAACCTGCCTCCCAACTCACCCTGCCCCACTCCACAGGTGGACCCCAGCCCATGCAGGGCCCAGACCATTCTGGGTCATAGTGTCATTTTACTGACACCCCATTTTGTTCCAGGGCAGGGACGAAAACACACCATTGCCCTCACCCCTGTGCTAGGAACCACATTTGGTCTTGGTTTTAAAAAACTCTGTTCCCAACCTCTTCACAGGAGAACCATGTGGCTCAGTCCCCTCTACCCCAAGCTTCCGGATGACAGTGGGTCTGAGGAAAGGGTTTCTCCAGCACGAGAACCCTAGTTACATACTTGGCGATTTTTCTGTTCCTTTGTTTAGCTCTCTGTGAATAGAATACACTTTTACTTTCACACATTTGATTTTCACTTTCAAGAATGTATTATAATGAGAAGATGCTGTGGTGCATTTTAAACTGTAAATGTTACGATTTACAAGCAGTTAAATATTTTCATGTCTAACAGTAAACACAGTTTAAAACATATATGGCTCCCCAACTTGTTAGTTAAAATAAAATTACTTAAAGACCTTTATGAAAAGACATCAGGTATTCTTTGCTATCGTTCATTTTAGTTCAAGGAAGAAGCAGCGAACTGTGGCTGGTGTTTGATTTCCTCTCTTTGCCTTCTTAAGACATACTGTGTATAGGAGACAGAAGATAATGGAATAGTGTTCTGAGATTAGTCTCAGCAATAAAAGGAAACAGCTGTACGTGGAATCCAAAACAAATAGCCTTAAAGCTAGTTTAGCTGGACTTCGAAAGACATCATAGGCTGTTTACCCCAAATTTACCTTCTTAAGTTAATATACTTTAATTTACGTCAAATGAGGTTTTATTTCCTGGTCAGTCTACCTTTAGCTAGTCTGGCACATACATTCCGTTATTTTTGTGAGCTCCCCCACAGCATGTCACCACGGACTAGCCAAGGCAAGCGGCTACCATCACTTTGCGTTCTGATTAGGTCTCAGGTTAACCTGCCTAAATAGTTCTTCCACAACGTAGGGCCCGGGGCACTTACTTGGACTTGTTGTACTCAAACTCAATGTGCAGACAGTCCTCAATGCCAACCTCCATCTTGATGGAGGAGTTCAGCTCTGGGTATGTGCTGAGGGTGTGAACTACAATGTCCATCTCTTTGACAACATCATTGAGGCGACGGCTGATGGTGGCTCGAAGGAAATACCTGGAGGAGATGGAGGCGTCATGAAGGAATAGTCCCAGTCTCCAGATGCTACGTAGGTTTACGCATCAAATTGACCCACTTGAGAGAACCCCTTACAACGGTTAACCTTTGATGCCTTGTATTCCTTTGAGAATTTGTATCTGTGGACACTCCTCCCAGAAAAAAATGCACATATGCACCCACACACAACATTCTGCAGTTACGCTTCCAGGGAGTTCAAAGACCCTTCCCCCAAATCTGTTTTTGAGCCCATGCTCTGGGTTACGAATGCTGCTCTAAGTAAAAGTGATTTATCTACTCTGTATTCCAGTAGCGTGTTATTCCTGTGCCTTTCGCGGCCCTCACTACTATCTACATTGTATCTGTGTGCAGGTTTTTTTCTTTAACTCGTGTCATCTGCCTTATACCCATCTATGCATGCCTATTCATTTAAAAATATTCAATCAATAAGCATTTTTCAAGTCACTCACAGTTAAATCAGAAGAACAGAGAAGGGAGAAATTAAGTCAGCTATTTATTCAGTAAACATTCATTGCTAGGTATAGCATGAGTAAGACATATAGTCTCATAATCCCCTGGGGAAGATGGGCAACTAAACAGAAAAATTAGATCACATAAGTGCTAATTCAGGTACAGGAGTCAGGTACTGGGGGGAGAGAGAAAAGGCATTCAGGAGAGCAAACCTTGTAAGTAAAGCAACAGAGGTGGGAGAGGTGGTGTGTTTGAACAAAGAAAATCTCTGGCTGAACTAGGATCCTAGGGGTGGGGGTTGCTGTGGTAGTGGGCAAGTTAGAAAGAAGACAAAGACACCGCCCCTGAAGGCTCCAGAGTGCCAAGCCTGATCTCTATGGCCAGCTACTTTAGTGTGACCTTCCCCAGCATGCCCGTCCCCTTGACTTAACTCTATGCTAATACCCAAGGAGGGAAGAAATACCCCTTGGATTATGTATTTTTTCTAAGTAAAACTTAGATAATCCCTATCGCCTGTCAAGCATGCCTGGACAAAATTGCTAACCAGATCAACTACACATTAGACTACTCTCTTCTGTGTGGCACTAACTGCTGTTTGGCAGTCTTTTTTATTTATCTCAGTAACTTCTGTCCCACTCCCCAAGACATGTGTTCCTAAGTCCTCTCTAATTGCTCAGGCTCCCAAGCCTCCCCCTCCTCCTCTCTGTGGAAGGCATTACTTTTACGATACTAAGATGAAGGCCTTCCAAGTCAAGACTCAATTCTCTGCCTTCTCTGGCGGTGGTTTCTAGCTTAGAACCTGAACGCGTGTGTCTGTATCGCTGCCCATCCTTTTTTCCTTCCAACAGCACCTCTGTCTCTCAAGACCTTTCCTCCTTCTCCCTCTGGCAGAAGGACTTTCAATCTGGATGGACATCGGAATCACCTGGGTGGAAGGGCTTTAAAAATCCTGATGCCCAGAAGCACCTGACATTTAATTGCTCTGCAAAGGCAGAGAGGCATCAACATTTTTTAAAGCCTCCCAAGTAATTCTAATAAGCGAGCCTTGGTAGAAAACTATTATCCGGCATCTTGATCCTTCAACTTTTCCAATTTTCTTAACATATCCAATCTCTCACCAGCTAACGTTTTCTTCCTTTGAGTTTATAAGAAGTCCCAACTCATCAATCCCCCAAACACGCTCCAGGCCTTACACTCTTGACCTTCCTTGAGAGACAGCTGTCATAGAGGGGTCCTATTCTAACTACTGGAGCTTCTTCCCCAATCACTACTCTTCACCCCTTGCTTCTGTTGCCACCACCGAACAAAAGCTGCCCTCAAGGTAACACCCAGTCTCCCAGTTACCAAATCCAGTGGCCTTTTTTTCCCAGCATCAGTTTTATGTTAGTGTAAAACACTTCCTCTTCCTTGAAATGCTCTTCCCATGGTTCCACAGGAGGGCATTACGCTGCTTCACCTCTTACTATCCCCCAACAGCCCCAATAGGCCTTGAGCTCTGTGGGGAAAGAGTCCCAGAGAGCAGTTTCCAGGCTCTTGGCCTCACGTTGAAAGGTGCTGACTCGGGTAGCAGATGGCTGTCAGCTGTGGCTAGTTGGCCATCACCTGAAACCAGTGAGCCAATTAGCCACTGATATAACTGCCGCTGCTGCGCTGGTTGGAGAGGGAGTTGAGGGGGGTCGAGAGTAGAGTCGGTTGGTTGGCAGGCAGAGAAGCGGACAGCAGGTTGCAGGTCATGTGGCTCCAGCCTCCAGTGAGACTATAGTAGTATGACTCCCCTATCCATGGCTCCATGGGTGTTCCTTTTTGGCCTAGCCATATCCTGCGTTCTTATGTGGGGAGCGGGACTAGAGGCCCCACAGGCCACCCCGCACGGCAAATGGCGCAGCGAGCAGGGTATGGCGCCAGCCAAAACTTTCCAAGAGATGGTGGAGCAGTTTGTACATGTGAAAACTCAGTCTTGGGAAGCCCATGAGGAGCAGCGCCAGAGACAGGGAGCGCAGTCTGCCTGGGAGAGATGTGACCCTCCGGGAATTGGTGGTCCTCTCGAGCCTCTGGATGGCATGCCGCCCTGTCGGCCATAGCAGGCATCACTGGCTTTTTGGTGGGCTGGTGCTGTAGGCTCTGAGGGTTGGGGACATCTTACACCGAAGCCTCCACCCAATCGGACGCCTGGCACGGTGAGCAAGATTCCGACCAGATAGGAATGGCATCTGACTCTGGGCAGGAGGACAGGTGGCCCCCACACAGTGTGTGGTGCCCGGTGGCCACTGTTCTCAGGAGTTGGACCCCCAAGGAGGGGTGGGAGGACATGGATGGCTCTCCAGCCAGTGTGAAGAGGACCCTGCAGGCTCTGGCTGAGCGGCTGCCAGAGGAGGCGAAGGCTACAGCCGGCCATGTGGGCTGGATGTTCCTCACGGACTTGAGTCTCAACACGGAAAATGCGCTTCATGAAATGGCTCAGGTGCCGGACCAGGTGTCCCAGTTGGAAGCGCTGGAAGCTCAGGTCCGCCTGTTAGAAGAGGGGCCCCACAGTGGAGATTCTGAAGATGTGGCAGCGTGTGGAGACAATGTAGCTCCCAACCCCCAAGCCTGGCCAATCTTGAAGCAAAGGGTAAAATGTGAGCAACCTTTGGGCCCCTGGGGCGTTGCTGCAGGCAACCCAGCTGTGACTGAGCTCACAACCTACACCCCTTACACTCCCACTGAGTTGCAGGAGCTGGGGAGGCAGTACAGACAGAGCCCTGGAGAGCCAGTCTTGGCTTGGCTATTACGTTTATGGGATGAGGGAGCAGACAACATTCTCTGCTCCCCAGGCGAGATGGAAAAGCTAGCCTTTGTGACAGTGCATCCGTCCCTGCGACAAAGGTTACAGAACTGCCATAGGTTGGCCCAAAACCAGGGCAACCATTCTCTAATGGAGTGGCTCACTGCTGCGGTATGCACAGTATGGGGACAGGCTGGCGAGCTGCCAGACACTGTGAGTCAATGGCAGTCATATATGGAACTTACTCAAATCATCCATGAAATGGGTATGAGACATGCTATTTTCAACCCTAATATGCAGGGGCTGGATGATAAGCTTTTTACAGACAGCATGAGAGATCCGGTGTTGGATACTGCACCTGCGAGTGCTTTTGGATCCTTGGTCGCCATTCTTACGCCCTATGTGGGGCGACGGATCCATGAAGTTACAAATGCCATGGCCGCCACCCCAGGGGTTGTTGAAAGCCGGAGGCAAAGGAAGTTAAGACAGGAGGTCCGCGCAGTTGAGACCTGGAAGCCCAAATGAAAAGGGGCAAGGTCGGGGGCCTCAAAGAGTAACACGCGCACAGATGTGGCGTGATCTCCTGGCAGCAGGAGTTGATCCGGGAGAAAATAGACCGACAACCCAATGCACTCTTGTTGGAACTTTGAAAACAGTTGCGTCTGGAACAGCAATTGCGAGGAAGCCTAAAGGAGAAGTCTGGGAAAGTGCGACCTGTGTCCCTCCAGGACTTCATGCGGCCACTTGAGGCCGACTCCTTTCAGCTTGATTAGGGGTGGGGCCAAGGTACCCGGTCAGAGGGAAGGAGCAGGAACCGGAGGCCCCACGTGGAACTGTCCATACATTGGTCCCCTTCTAATGTGCAGAGGATTTTGGCCCTAGTTGACACCGGCGCAGACTGCAGTCTCGTTTATGGGAACCCAGAACTGTTCCCCGGACAAGCAATCTGCATTGACGGCTACAGGGAAAAGACTGTGACTGTAAAAACTGTTTCCTTACCACTGGTAGGCTTCCCCCTCGTACCTACAAGGTGTATGTCTCCCCCATTCCGGAGTATATTCTAGGGGTGGACGTGCTACATGGCCTCAGCTTACAGACGTCGGTAGGAGAGTTCTGTCTCTGGATCTGGGTGGTGAAAGCGGTGACACGCGGGCATGCTCACCACCCTCCTCAAGTGTTGCCACAGCCCTGGTGCGTGGTTACAGGGTGACAGTACCGCCTGCCCGGAGGGCAGGAGACTGGTGATACCCTAAGAAGCCCAGGAAGTCTGGCTGTGCCCAGAAGGACTGGTGGTGCCCTGAGAAACCCTGGCTGTGCCCAGAGAGCCTGGCTGTGTCCAGGATACTGCATTCACCTCCAGGCTCCTTGCACAGGGACCCTCGCGGAAGACATTTGTAGCGTAGATTGTGAGGCGAGACTCTGTAGGGGTGGAGTGTGGGGACAGAGTCCCAGAGAGCAGTTTCCAGGCTCTTGGCCTCACGTGGAAAGGTGCTGGCTCGAGTAGTAGATGGCCGTCAGCTATGGCTAATTGGCCGTCAGCTGTGGCTAATTGGCCGTCAGCTGTAACCAGTTAGCCAATTAGCCACTGATATAACTGCTGCCGCTGCGCGGGTTGGAGAGGGAGTCAAGGGGGGTCGAGAGTCCAGTCGGTTGGTTGGCAGGCAGAGAAGTGGACAGCAGGTTGCAGGTCGTGTGACTCCAGCCTCCAGTGAGACTATAGTGGTATGACTCCCCTACCTATGGCTGTGGGTGTTCCTTTTTGGCCTAGCCATATCCTGCGTTCTTATGTGGGGAGTGGAAGCTGTGACCCCGCAGGCCGCCTCGCATGACAAGCTCTTCTCTCTCTTAGCTCTCCTCCTTGAAAAACCTGTGAGGTATTATCAGTGAGCAGATGATTCCCAACAGTGCATTTCTCTGTCCTGACTGCCAGGCTTGTGTTTCCAATTGTCTAGTGAAGTTTTACACCTCTCTATTCTGCCAGTGCTCCAGACTTTAAAATTGGATGAATCATCTTATCTACAAATCATCTCTTCCTCCCTACAGCCCTCTGTCCTCATCTTCACTGATTAGTAAATTCTGTTGACGTCTATTAAATTGGTTTTCTGCCTGTTCACATTGTGTCCATGACAGCAAAACTCTTAGGACCCCATACCGTGTTTCTCCGAAAATAAGCCGTAGCATGATTTTTCAGGAGGACATCCCCTGAACATAAGCCCTGATGCGTCTTTTGGAGCACAACTTGATATAAGACCCGGTCTTATTTTCGGGGAAACACGGTGCTAGGCTTCTAACAGTGTTGTCTCCACACTCTACCATCAAACACTACACAGTGACTTTACAGTCATCCTCCAAAAGAACCACTCCTGTGCCTAAAAACAGAGAAATAAACCCAAAACGACTTTTCACGTTTCCCCTCTGCCTACATCGTAGGATGCAAGCTGGAATTTACATCTTCTATAAACTGTCCTTATTCTTATCAGCCCAGAGACTGCACCAGACAAATCTATATAACAAGCCTTGCAAATACAACTCTGGTCTTCCATTCATTTTCCCCATGTTTACCTTCCCACAATTTGTAGCCCTAGAAGCTCAAAGTCCCAGACTTTCCTTTGCCTTGCCATTTCTTGGTAAAATTCTTGGTTTTTTGTTAAGACGCTTACATAAACCCAAGTTCAAACCACCCCTTTGAGTTACTCATCAATGAGTTCCACATGTATGCAATGCACATGTGAATAAGCTTCTCTTTTTCTCTTACTAATCTGTCTCTTGTCAGTCTAATTTGCAGGGCCCTGCCAAGAAAACGTTTCGTTTTTTTTTTCTTCCTCTACAATATATGTAACACAAAATTTACCATTTTAACCAATATTAAGTGTACAGATCAGGGGCACTGAGTACATTCACACTGTTGTACAACCATCACCATCATACATCTCCAGAACCTTAACTTCCCCAATGGAAACTCTGTCCCTGTAAAACACTCACTCCCCATCCCCCCACCCCCCCACCCCCCGCAACCATCATTCCACTGTCTGTCTCTGTGAGTTTGACTATTCTAAGCGCCTCATATAAATGAAATCACACAGTGTTTGTCTTCTAATGAGTGGCTGACTTCACTTAGCATAATGTTTTTAAGTTCATCCATCCTGTCGCACATGACAGGATTTCCTTCCTTTTCAAGGCTGAATAACATTCCATTGTATGTATATACATTTTATTTATCCATTCATCCGTCTATGGACACTCAGGTGGCTATTGTGAATATGCTATTATGTGACTACGAATGTGGGTATACATATATCTATTTGAGCCCTTGCTTTCACTTCTTTTGGATATGTATCCAGAAGTGAAATTGCTGCATCATATGGTAATTCTATTTTTAATATTTTACGAAATCGCCATACTGTTTTCAACACCTTTCTTTCTGACATAAAAATATTTCAGAGAAATCCACTGCAAAAAATAAAGTTAAATAACAATAAATCCCACAGCCAAGTTTAGGTGCTGCCTTCTCTGAGTGCAGTTATGAAATGCTGTCTTTAGTGGGGGTAATGTCAGTGTTTACATCTCTATAAAAATGGAAAAAGAGCCTACAATCACTCTTCTGATGCCAGAGGGGAGCCCAGGGAGAAAGAAGGGGAGGAAAAGTCTTGCTGTATTTGTAACAACATGGATGTACTTGGAAGGTACTATGCTGAGTGAAATAAGTCAGACAGAGAAAGACAAATACCAGATGATCTCACTTATATATGGAATCTAAAAAAAAAAAATAAACAAACAAAATAGAAACAGATTCATAAGTATACAAAACAAACTGATAGTTGCCAGATGGGAGGGGTGTTGGGGGGCGAGGTGGAAAAGGTGACAGGATGAAAAAGTACAAATTATAACAAGTCACAGGGATGTAAAGTGTAGCACAGCACAGAGAATACCGTCAGTAATTCTATAATAACTACGTATGGTGTCAGGTGGGTACTAGACTTATCAGAATGATCACTTTCTACGTTATATAAATGTCTAGTCACTATGATCTACACCTGAAACTAATATAATATTATATATCAATGGTAATTGAAAAATAAAATGAAACGAGAAAAACAGTCCTGCTTTATTCTGCACCATGCTAAACCTAGGCCTTCAGGTGATTAGAATAAGCTGAGCTTATGAGAGAGTATCAAGACCTGGAACCAGGTGTCCAGAGTGCTGGAGGAAGTCTGCTTTATCCCAATGACATCACATAATCTTGGATTACATTCAAGAGGATATAGCTGTGCTGGAATTTTTTTTTTTTTTTTAAACCCCAGAGGCTCTGGAATCAGTCCCTATCCTCAAGGGTTTCCCAGACTGGAACAATAAAAACAACTCCATGTACTTAAATTGTGTTTATTAATCTTTTAAAAACTTTTTACGCTCTATTACGTTTTATTCTCTCATCATCCCCAAAAGATGTAGAGGGCAGATCTAGAATTAGAAGCTAAATCTATTACCGACTTTTCTAGTGAGAGAGCTGAGTGACAGAACTCAGGATCACATTGCTGTTGTGTGGCAGAGCTGGACTAAGGTGTCCTGGAGGCGGCTTATACCAATGTGCAAAAGCTGACTGTTGAGTTTTCAGGAATTTTATCAATAGGTTATTAAACACAGCAATTATTTAAAATTAAATTATATAAACTTACAATTAAATGAATTATATTAAAAACAAAGTTAATACGTACTAAAAACTCATTGCTCTCTAATTATTTTGCTACATTTTAAAATTCTCTGCTCCTGGGGGAATTTATATTTATTGTCTCCATATGAGAGTTATGCTCTGTAAAGGTGGCTGCTGTACATCTCTTCCCAAGTTTTCATTGAAGGACGTCAGGTTGGCAGCATGAAATTGGCCATGGTGGGAATATTTACACTGCAGAATTGACCAATGCTATAAACCAAAGGTTTATAAACCAAAGAGAGCCTGTTGCTAAACATTTACCAGCATACCACTGCTCCCAGCGCGCTTCCTGTTCGATACCCTAATTAAGATCCTGAGAAATGTGGACCGCTTCAGGCTATGGTTCATGTGGGGTAGCTTCTGGGGCAAGGGGGGGCACCACTTACCGGAGCTTCACATTTTGCCCAGTGTAGGACTCATACGGCTTCTCCACGTGGGTGAATTCAAAGTCGAAGGCCTGCGACTGGGTAATTTCTCCAGGCCGGGCCAAGTCCTTCACCAGGGACACAAATTCATGGTGGTTCCCACGGTCGTAGTAGAGTTCTGGAGAGAGAGCATCAGCCTCCTCTACCAGACCCCAAACTACATGGGGCCAAGCGAGGGGCCCCAGGCTGCAGGAGCCCCTTTTCTGAAAGACCTTAAAGACCTTCCCCCCAGAGACCTTGTTTTTGACTCCCTCTCTTTTGCTCCTTCACTGCATTCCTCATATACTGGTCTCCCTGCACCTCCCTCCTTTCCAAACAGTCTTCTGTTTTATAGAGAAATCCTGTGGCCCAGTATAATCCTGCTGCAGGACATCAGGAGAACACCTTAATAAGGGATATATCAGGGAAACCGCTATCAAAAACACCACACTTCTTTAAGTACATTTTTAAAAATACTTCTAACTTTTAAAGCATATTCATAGGTATTTAATCATAGCATCCTTATAATAATCTTGTGAGATAGCGAGACAGGCCTTATCACCCACATCAGAGATAAGGAAACTGAGGCACAGCATGGTTAAATGACTGGCTGGCTTAGAGTCACGGGATTGGCTGCAGAGCTGAGATTAGAGCAGGTACTCCTACTGGACTGCATCTATTTCTATGACCTGGTAAAACAGGGGTAAAACTAAACCCACTTCAGAAAGTTTTGTGAGAATTAAAGGAGGCAATGAAGGCATAGGACTTAGAATAGTACCTAATAAATACTAGATAGCAAACAAAGAATATTAGCCGTTAGCTGCTACTATCCCTCAGAAAGGATTCCATGTGGCCAACATGACACACAAGTTTTAGTGTTACTCCCTCCATCTAAAGCAGTGGTTCTCCAACTACAGTGTACATCAGAATCACTTGGAGGGCTGGTGAAAACACAGATCGCTGGGCCCCACCCCTTACATTTGGTTCAGGGGCTGGCGTGGGGAGCTGAGAATTTACATTTCTAACAAGCTCCCAGGGGATGCTGGTCCTACTTGTCCAGGGACCACACTTTGAGGGGCATAGATCTCAATTTATCCTCCCCTGGAAATAGTTTTAGTATTTCTTTATCTTAAGTTCATGCCATCTATTATCCTATATTATTTTATGCCTGTGTGTACTCTGCTATGTAAGCATTAACTTTTGCTATATGCATGGTGTTTAGACATAAGGCCTATAAGCCCAGCTTCCTGGCATTCTCCTCCTCACCCCCATCCCCTGCTGCACAGTGGGGGCATTTAATACTTACTGTGACTATACATGGCCACATTACAGTCAAGGTTCCACCCCCTGGCATTTCTGGGCTCCAGTGCTATGCTAGGCTGCAACCTGAAGTAGGATAGACCAGCTGAGAAAATGGAGCAGGCAGAGTGCACTTGCCGCTTTTGCTGTTGGCTGCTTGGGAATAAAGAGACAGGTCCACAGAGAGGAGTATCTGGGACAACAGCCCACTAGTCCTGGTCCCGGATCTTCAGAGCACAGCAGGCGACCTCTCTTAGGGATACCTAAGCATCAGGGATTACAGGTCGGAGGTGTGTTTGCTCTGGGTCCACCCCAGACAGAACAAGGTCTGAGCACCAATCAGAATCAAAGTCATCTTGGGCTGAAGAAAGCAGTTCTCTGGCCCCACCAGAGCCAGTAACGTGTCCAGCTCTGCTCTGGGGGAGAATCATGTCCAGAAGAAGAATATGGTTTCAACAGTGCTTTTAGTCGGAGTGCAAAAATCAACCCCTTGCTGTTCTGGGAGCTGGCCACACCTATTCCACAGGGCACTATTTTCCACCAGACGGGGAGGCATTCTAAAGCAGAGTGGCCTCTGTCCTATGATTTATCCAACTCTTGAAGGTGGCAGCAGTGTGGTTAATCCCAAACTAGTACTGCTACATCTGTGTGAGTTTACATTGTATTCTGTGCTTACAGTTGTTGCTGATTTCCTATGTAGTTATACCTTGATCCATCTTACATTACAAACAACCCGCCTTCTGTTCCAAACACTAAATGGAATCAGCAGTGGGTAGGATTCTAGGTAGTGAGTGATAATCCACAAAGCCACTAAATGGGAGACAACAGTTGCAAACTATGGGGGAAAAGGATAGCGAAAGGTGAGCAACTCCTAGCTCATTTTGAAATCCAGTAGTTGTGCCCCTCAATAAGAGGACGCGCAGTGATTGGGTAGGAGCAGAGCCACTGGCCAGCCTATGACAAGGGCCCTTCTCTACTCACTCTTGCTGGTCCACTGTTACGTGTGCCCTTGGTGATGGGCCTGGCTTCTATGTGGCACTACTCCTCAACTGGGAACCTGGTGCCTCAGTTTCCAATAACTGGATTCTGGCCATATGTTTCAGGGGACAAAAGCAGGCAGAGAAAGGCCCCAGCATCCATGATCTTTAAGTGGGAAATCCCAGAGTCAAGAGAAAGATCGGAAAAGAAGGATGGAAAAATACACAAATGTGATCGCACAGCCCAAAGGCAACATGAGAAACAAAACAGAGAACGATCCGAAAGGGCTCAGAGAGCACTCAGGCTGCCAGCATCCGAGGATCCTAGCAACGGTCCGCCTGACCCAGCAGGGGAACCTGGCTTCAGCCAGGACGTCTGGCAGGAGAGGTCCTTCCCTGCATAGCGTCACGTTCGCCCTCAGACTTTTCCTCCTGGACTCTTTAATAAAAGCTCCTGCACATGTCATGGAAGAGTGGCCAGTATGTAGTCTGAGTCAGGCTGGACTGGGCTTTTTCATTTATAATTTAAGCTGTTTGCAATGCTTTTGCAAACACTGTGAGGCAACGGGGCAGAAATAGCAGCCATACTTTGCTATTTGCCAGAAAGTTTGGTTTCCTCTCGTAAGCTAAAACAGAAAATCCAAGGCTGTTCTTGCAGGAGGTTTGTATCCTAAAGAGATGGTAAACTGCCTCTATTCTATCCCATAGATGCAGCCACAAGTCATGCCTAGTTCTTCCCGACCTCCAAGCCCTCAGGGACCACCTCTTTCAAGCTAAAAGTTAGAACTGACCAAGTGTGTTGGTTAAGGTAACTTTCCTGTCTTCAGCCTCCTACCACAGAAACAAATGAGTTTTGTAGTCAGGATGTTTTCATGGTGAAACTTGCCACCAATGGTTGAGGAGTGAATTGGCCACTTTGGAAGGAAACTGAGCCAGCTGTGAAGCATAGAGTCATCGCGTGAAATATGCACTGAGACTTTCTGTTTGGTTCAGGCTCCAGGGCAGTCTTGGAAGAAACTAAGTTAGTAAGGGCAAGAAGACCTCAAAAGACCTCCTCTTTACCCTGACTTTCACAGACACTGTTGGCCGACTGGCAACCTAGTCGAGATTCATGCTGCCTACATCCACTCAGATCTCCTGGACCCTGGTAAACCTGCGTGGGGAGTCACAGCGCTGGGCTGCCCATAGCCAGCCAGGTGCAGCTCTGTTCCAAGCCCCCCAAAACAACTTAATAGGCTAGAATCTATTTAATCTCAATGTGCCTTTTACTTAGCATTTCATGGATGAATGAATTAAAATACAGAAAGCCTCTGAAGTTTTTAGAAGTACAGGCTTGATTGGTGCTAACAGGTTCAGATACATCCAGAGGCATTACTTTTAAAAATTTTTTAAAAAATCCAGATACGTATTATCTAGTTGGCTTTGTAGTGCAAGGGAGCTCACGTCTGTTCTTCTCTGCAAGTCCAACTCTCTAATTATCTTCGGTTTATTTAACCCCATTAGTCACCAAGGTGGCCCAGCTGTGTCTTACATACACCAACAGTGTTCTCCAGGGATTCCAGCTGAAAAATGGTTTCTCCTCCTTCTCACAATGGCAGAACTTCCCGCAAGGCTTCTTACATACCACCTTTCATTCTTCTAAAAATGTGGGCCATTAGCGGCTAGAGGGACACAGGAGATGCCCTCACCACACCTTTGTTGGCACTGATAGGACACAGACCAAGCCATCGGAAAAAGTACACAAGGTGCAAGCAGAATCTCAATGCAGCTCAAAAACTTAGTGAGGATGAAAGAAAAAAGCTATATAATACTAGTGAATAAATATGACCTTATTATACTCTCAGGGGGCAATGCTCAAAATGTAACATCTGGGCAATCGGGGCAGAACTGAATGGATCATACCTCTGACAACTCTTATTTTTTTATATACAGGGAAAAATGAGCCTTAACTTGACACAAGAAGGTGTGATGAAAGAGAAATGCAAAAGCATGTGAATCGACATCCAGCTTTAACATTTCTTTACCCTAGTTCCCTCAGTGAAGATGCTGCACAAGGAGGGGGAAGGCCAGTGAGTCATTTTACTTCTCCATGGTCTGGACTAAGATTTGCACCCCGCTCATCATGCCTCCACCACAAGCAGGGCGCCCAGCCTCTTAGCAGTAACGAGCAAAGCAAACCTGCACGCTTCTTTCATTAAAATAACTCTGGTTTATCTAGGAGGAGATAAAAAAAAAAATCTAGAGAATAGCTTCTGTAAATTCTTAGCTCTGACAAATTTATCCAGTTAGCAAATATTTATTGAACACCTACTATGTGCCACCCACTGAGACTAGAAATTAGCCACGAGACTGATGATGGACTGAAGGCAGTCCCTGGCTTTCAGGGGCTCAGAATTTAGTGAGGGAGATAGACAAGTTAAAACAAAAACCAACAAGCTTGTCACATCCTGCCTGAAAAGAGGTACCAGTGAGGCCCCTTGCAGAATACTGGAAGAAGTTTTTAAGTCAGCCTGGGGAAGTCAGTGAAGGCTTTCTGATGGATGTCATGTTTGCTGAACTTTCAGAATGAGTAAGAGCTTGGGTGGAAGGTCAGACCTTGCAGAAAGATGTTCACAAAGGGAAGGTGCCAAGATCCTAGAAGGAATATAATATTTTGAGGAAACTACAAGTGATGAGGGTGAACGGTGAGGGAGAGATGAAGCTGGAGAGCAAGGCAGGGGCTAGCTCAGGAAAGAGTTAGATATGTATTTCCCCCTTTACCCGGCAGGAAATTGATGAGAAGAATTTTAAGGAGGGGACTGACAACGTTAGAACTGCCTTGTAGACAGTTCACTCTCACAGAAGATGAACTGACAGAAGAGGAAAACAAAAGCAGGAAGACCATTTAGGAGACTGCTTGCTACAAGTAGAAATAATAAAGGCTGTAGCATTAGGAATGGAAAGGAAGCACAGACTTAAGATATGTTAGAGTTGTTGGAGAAGACCCAAACTTAGAAGCCAATTGGATATATGGAAGGAGGAATAAAGAGTCTAAGATAACTCCCAAATATCTGAGGCTGAATGGACCCAAGTGACACAAGCCAAAATGAAGGGAAACAAACAAACAAACCAGGAGAAGCAAGTAAGCTGGGCTGGAGCGGAAAGAGAAAGGGGTTTCTGTTTTGGATCCAGGTGGAGATGTCTAGCAGGCAGTGGGAAACACAGGCATTGAATTTAGAAGAGAGTTCAGGTCAAAACAAAGAAAGAATTTGGGAGTCATCAGAATATAAGAAGACACTGATGTCATGGGTGCAGAGAAGATTGCCAGAGCAGGTTATAGAGTAAGAAAGAACCAGGGACAAAAGTTACCCCTCTTCCTGTCTACCTCCAAAACCAAGGTCAAGGTAAGAGCTTTTCAGAGCAGGCCCTGCGTCACCATGAGGGTCTGCAAGGATCCTGTGCAGGGTCTCTTCCATAAGGTTTTTCTTGGGCTATTGTACCTTCCAGGTGAAGACACTGGGAAGGCAACATGGGGAGGTAAAGAGGCAGATCAAAGGGGAAGCTGGTGGGAACATTCTCCATGGAGAAATCAAGGGTGACTGCAAGGTGAAGTGTTTTAAGAGTCTAGCCCCTGGAAACATCTTAATGGATCCAGCTTAACAGGGAAAAAGAAAATGACAATGATCAACTTAACTCCCTTTTACTGAGTGCCTACTACGTGTGCCAAGCCCTGCACTTCATGTATAGTCCTCAAAAAACACTAGCAAAGTCTGTATTATTATCATCTGAGCCTTATTTAATTTAATGTAACCCAGTCTGCCTGATCCTCAAGCATATACCAGGCTGTCCCTCTAATGAATACACCAGGTTGGACAAATACACTTTCATCAGGAGAAAAAGTAATTTAATCATAAGCATAAGGTTAATTACATAAACCACTTTATTTTCAAGCTAAGGAACTCTTCCCAGGAAGGAAGGAAGAAAGGAAGGAGGTAAGGAAAGAAGGAAGAAAGAAAGGACCAAATCCAAGACACAATGGTTTATAAGAAGAAAAATTGACTTAAATTGGCAATCAGTGAGGAAGGTGGGCAGAACACTGTGCTATCAACTTTCTTACTCCCATACAGTATGGGAGGAAGTCCCATACTGTATGTCACCCATACAGCTAGACCTTAGAACCTCACCAAAGCTCCTCCCACTTCATGCATAGTCAAGAAGTGCAATAAAGGAAAAAACCACAAGACCACAACTTTAGCGAAATTACTCACTAGCCTCGCTCTGGTGCCCTGAGGTCAGCTGACACACTGTCTTAGGTACATGACACAGATACACCATACTCTGAATGAAGCATGATCCCTGGAAATCACAACATTCTCACCAGGTGATTTTGTTATCCTTACCTTTCAGAAAAGAAAGCTGAGGCCCAGAGAGGGGCACAGCTTCCCTAAAGTCACAAGGTCAATTTAGCTCAGAGTGCTCAGACCCAAGGAGTTATCAATGGAAGCAATAAGAAGTTCTGACAAAACTCAGCAGGGATGCTGTTCTGGAATTCGAGTAGTTACACAAGAAACCAGGCAGGGCAGGTACAGCAAGCAGCCTTCTTAACTCCCTTTTATTTAGACTAGAAAAAGGGCTTAACACCATTCCCCCTGAACAGCTCACTTAATATGCTGGGGCAGCAGACATTCTGGTTATCTTTCACATACTGATAAAGTACTGCCATCTGGAACGATGGTATAGACACAGACTAAACCTGCCTGTCTACACTCATATTACAGAGTCAAAGAATCCATGCAACGATATTAAAACTACTACTTGAAAATACTAATTCTAAGTCGGCAATGACTTCTTGACTATCTCATATGTTATACTTAGCATAAAATGCTTTGGATTCATCCCATTTACTCAGTGGCTCTCTCAGTGGGATTTTACCCTGCAGGGGACATAAGACAATATCTCAAGACATTTTTGAGGTTACAACTGGGGGACGGGGGGTGTTTCTGGTATCGGGTGGGTAGAGACCGGGGACATTCTACACCAACAAAAAATTATGAGGTCCAAAGTGTCAACAGAGTACCGTTGAGAAATCCTATCTAAGCTAGAAGCAGGAGAGCAGAGGGTATGAAACTCACTCTTTAGACCCCCTTCTGGTACATAAAAGGCCTCTCATATTCTGGATTTGAAATAACAACAAAAAGTTTCCTGTAGGATCAGCCAGTCTTCAACCTGATTTCATTCTCTTAAATGCCAGAGGCAAATAGAGACAGGCCGCAGGTTTCCAGCCTCTGTAAAAGGGGGGAGAACAGATTGTTTGCTGAACTCTGAGGACATGAGAGAGCATTAACAAATTTTCCTGGGAAGACCCTAAAAACAGTTATACATGCAGCATGTGGTATAGGGTATGACTTCTGTCAGAGGTTTTTCAGCCCATATGGGTATTTCTTGTGAATCTATTCCGGACCTAATGACATAAACAATTTATTTCAGAAGTACCGGAGGGTTTTAACAAAAAAGACTCCAATAGTGTTAGAATTGGAGACACCTGTGTCTTGATTGGCTTCCAACATCTTCTGTATTGTTACTGTCTTTTACTAAATAGTTCTAATTATTCATAATCATGTTTAAAGGCCATTGGAACATTAAGAAATTTTGATCACTTAATTTTAGTTTTAGGAGCATTATTTCCTTGTCTTTAAGAATAAAATAAGCCCATTGAAAACTAACATTCTAATAAAGAAGTCTTAGAAACACAGGCTGTAGAAGGAAAGACTGCATCTACAGACAGCAGCGCTTCTTTCTCAAAATATGTATAAGGATAGGCAAGTTCAGAGATAAGGTGAGATACGAGGCACTGGTGAGCCATTTCTCCCACATCACATCTAAAAGAAACAGGGGGTGGGTAAAAGTGCAACTTAAGCAAGGCACAGAGGACCAGCTTAACTTGGGCCAGAGGAAGGCAAAATCAGTACTGGAAGAATGGTCTCCTAAAAAACCCACCTGCAGACTAAGGCAGGAGCATCTCACTCCGAAATCCTGGAGGGAGGAAGCGAAGCTGAGCGACATGTTGAAGGGACAACTGGGGCATTCAGGAGCAAGGTACCCACCACGACGAGGAGCAGCAGGGACGCCCCCTGCGCCCTCGGCACCTCCACCCCTCCCGGCGCGCGTTTTCCCTTTTGGTAGGGAAGACCGTAACGCAACGGGGGCCAGGGCGGGCGGGCAGGCCTTAGACCGCAGGGGACGAAGGGCTCCGACAGGCATCCCCAGAGCTGCCCCGGCCCTCTGCACCTCGCCCCGAGTGGGCGCCTGGCTCGCGGACGCGGCGGGGGAGGGAGGCCCTGTGCGCCGACTCACCGATCTGCCCGATGAACTCGATCTTGATGCCCTGATGCTCCAGCCGCTTGTTGGGGTGCTTGAGTGCAAGGCTCACCTTCCCAGAGACCGTCTCTCCATCGTAGAAGAGGAAATACTTCTCCTTCTTCCCGTCCTCCGTCTTGTGCTCGGCCCGCTTCCTACTCTCCGCATCGCTTAGGACGATCTCTACCTCCACGCTCTGCCCAAAGCCGAAGAAGCTCATCTCGCCGCCGGCCGGGCAGGCCGGGCACTCCGGCGCTGGGACTGCCCTAAGGGAAGATCAGCCGGCTGGACGCGCGGCCAGGCGAGGGGCGAGGTACGACTGCCCGCTCCTCCTGGAGGGCAGGGCAGGGCAGGGCCGGGCCGGGCAGGGCCGGGTCGGCTGGGCGCCGGGAGCACGGATGCACGGCGGCCCACCTTTCTAGAGAGAACGCGAGTAGCCGGCTGCGGTGAGGGACGAGGGCTGCAAAATGCAACTCAAAGGGGGCGGTGCAGAGCGGAGGCCTACGGGCCGCCGCCGCCGCCCACCGGGTGCGGTACAGCGCGGAGCGACGGAGTAAGCCTGCCCAGCCTGTGGCAGTGCGACGCCCCGAGACGCTCCGGTGGCTCCGGGCTGGGGGCGGGGGAGGGGGGGACGGCCCCAGCGCCGGCGCGCGGAAGACGCCGCGCGCATGCGCATGTCTCTGCCTCGGTACCTTTCGCCACCAGACCACCGGGAGGATGCTCACTGAGCATGTGCAGTGGAAGAAGGGCGGCCCGTCTTTCCCTTAGTTGACATGGTAGTGACGGCTTCTTTCCAGAATTAGGGCCCACGCATCCCGTAAAACTAAAAAATCTGCATATGTTCTTTCTGAATGCTTTTCCCCCTGCTTTTCCTTTATTGTTTTAGTTCAATAAACGTTAGTCTACCATCCACATTCGGATATGTACAACGTTCGATTGCTGTTTGACGGAGTAAGGGCAACCTTTTGACACGCACGCGAAATGTCACTTGACAAGGGGCAAAGGTGACAGTTATTACAGGAAGTCTGTCTCGAATTTCCTTTAAAGTATTCTCCTATTTAAGAAAAACGTGGCGGCAACGGCGCTATTAGAATTTAACTTACTACTTAACCCCTACTTTAAAGGGAAAGCTAAAAAAAAAAATCCATCTCTTGGAACCTTGGCTTAGTCTGCAGCCCTTAGCCCGCCCCATTCTTTGCGCATGCGGCAGAAGACCCTGCTGATTGGTTAAGGGAATGAAACCGGCTGGGCGCGATGATTGGTCGGTGGGAAATTCTACATGTTGTGACTGGTTCGCAGGAACGACTCGGAGCGCGCGCGGGAGCGAGCTTTGAAAGTTGACTACAGCGGAGGCGAGCAGGTTTCTGTGTGATCATGGTGGCGCTGCCGGGCCTTGGGAGCGGCCTGCAGCCGTGGTGCCCGTTGGATCTCAGGCCGGGTGAGGAAACGAGGCCTCGAGTCTCGGGGTGGCAGGGCTGCGGTGCTTTTGCGCCTGCGGTGCTCTTAAGCCTGGTCCTGGGGTGGGGATGGCGATGGGGGTAGGGTGCTCGACGCTCAGCAAGGTCTGTGCGCTCCCGGACGTTGGCGAGCCGGGTCTAGAATAAGGGCTCAACCCAGTAAAGTAACGTTAAAAAAAGAGCTTATGTTGCCCGATAGCTTTTAGTTCTTTTGCATCTGTTTTCTTCCTCTTCCTCTCATTCTGCAAATCTGCACACCTTTACCAGCATCACTTGAAAACACAAATGTGAGCTGTCAAGTCTTTAAACTTTAATGTTTCCCCCTTTGTTTTCCTTAATAAATGACCAAATCTTTGGCCTGCTATATAAGAGCCTTCACCATTCTCGGCAGTCTTTTCCATGAGCATAATCTTTGGAGTCAGAGATAGTGGGATTGGCCTTTTAACTCTACCGCTCAGCATCCAACGGCAAGTTGCTTAGTCTTGCCAAACCTTCGTTTCCTTATCTGTCAAATGAGGATTATAATGTCTACATCACAGGGGTTTTGTGAAGATTGATATAGTACCTGGTACATTGCTAAATAAATAAATCTATTTGCTAAATAAATACAAATAATAACTCTCACCCTTCACGTTTAATCTCTGTGCTGTCACTATTTTGTTAATTTCCAAACAGGTTATACTTTCTTAACCTTTGTGCTTTGTTATGCAGTTCCCTCTGTCTGGGATGCACTTCTCTGCATTTTTTTCCTGGTAAACTACCACGTTTAAGTCCAAATGAAGAATTATTGTTCCCACCTTTGTGATCCTTCCCACCTCTGTCCCTACTGCTTCCCAAGTAATTTTTTCTATTATGCTTTCTAGTGTTTTACATGCCTATTACTGTTTTAACAATCATCCATTGTAAAAATAGTAATAGCTATTGTTTATAGAATTTATTGATTTCCTGACAGCAGGTCTTTTCTTTTTTTCATTGGGACTTGGTAGTTGTGATCCAGAAACGAGATCAGAAGTACTGGTGTGCATTTAAAATATGTGTATAAAATAAGCGGGAGACTGTAGGAGAGAAAAAGAGGCAGGAAAAGATACAAGAACATTTTTAGGATGAAGATTGTTAGGAGAATGAGTAGGAAAGAGAGTGAATGGTTAACTAAAGTATGTTAAACAGTCAGTTCCATGGAAAGATTTCTTCCAAGCTATGTTGTCCTGTACCCTGTCCTTTTGAGTCCCAAGACCTACCATCCTTAATCTGAGTCCTTTTTTTTTTTTTTACGTTCTTGAGTTGAGAACCACCTGTTGGTTTCTTCTACTTAAAATAATGTGCAGTTCTCTCTGTTCCTAGGATTTTAACGGACTTGCAAAATTGTATCTCATGGGCTTCTTTCTCTTCCTTTCATTCTTGCAAAGACAGGTAAAATTAATCAAAGAGGGCTGAAAGAAGGGGCTAAGAGTGTCACAAAGGGGTGGAAATGAGTATCTTGGGCAACTGGAGAGTTAATTTGTAAGAAAAAGGAGCTATTTTACACAATTGTTTTGTAGCCAAAGCAGGTACAGTGGCTTTTTTTGAGCACTTCCTCTCCCAGAATTGATGGATTTTTTCCTGCGGGGAGAACTCCCACGTATCTTTGGGATTTTCACTGTCTTGAATTAAACGTTTCTTTAATAAGAATTTATTTCATTACCACAAGATATTAAACCTGGTATTTGGATAGTCTGTGGTCCTCAAACTAGGTTACCAGTGAACAATTGTGATTGTGACCTGGTCTGCTGCTCAAAGGTTGGCAGTCTTTTCCAGTTCACAGAAATAATGACATTAATGTATAGAATTTCTCATCTTTAAGCTTTTATTCCACAAGTTTTAGGACCAGGGTGCTAAGTACTTTCATAAAGAGTGAAATAGAAATACCTGTTTCTTTTCCCTTTCTGTTCTCTTTTCTCTGCCAATGCCCTTCATTCTAACCCATCTCCTATCTCCTAGTAAATCTTTTTTTTTTTTAAGGAGGGTGCAGCTCACAGTGGCCTGTGCAGGGATTGAACCAGCAATCTTGGTGTTATTAGCGCCACGCTCTAACCAACTGAGCTATCCGGCACCCACTAGTATATCTTTCCAGTAGAACACTCTCCTTGTGATACTGATAGGTGTTTATTATTATCTACATCTTATAAATGAGGTAGTAAAGCTCACAAATGTTAGAAGTGATATGACTAAAGATATACAGATGATTTTAGAAAGAGGATTAGAAATCAGGGCATTACTGCCTTCCAAATTAAATTTGATAGTACTGACAGTAGTGGAACTATTGTAAGCAAAGCCAAAATAAGGAGTGAGATGCCTTGGCTGCAGTCTATAATAGGCATTAAAACATTACTGGAAATAATAGAGAGACACAATTTTATTTTTCAGATCTTCTTTCAGGCAGCATATTTTATATCTTTGGAAGGAATGCTCTGGAAAGCCACTTGAGATACAGAGTGAGACTCCCTCCTACCAGGTCAAGTTCAAGTGCAAAAGATGACAGGCAAATTGTATTCTAAGGAAGATGGATCTAGTTAACTGCAGGCTTTTCATTTGCTGAGTACAGTATAACGTTCAGAACCATGAAAGAAAGGTTGAAGCCTACCATCTCTGGATACCCTGCCCATGTTTTCTAAATCAGTGCTGAACAAAATTTAAAGAGTATTAATTTGAAAGAGCACCTGATTAATAATGTCTGAGATATCCACACATTTTCATCTGGTCCTACTTTTAGATTTTAGAGATATCAACAAAAGTATTGAGGAAAGATAGTTAAGTAAAAATGTGTGAGAAGGTTTAGAGCCAAGAGAGATTGGCAAGGAATCCAGCTAGAATGCCGCATTAATAATATCACATTCTCTTAACATACATTTTGCCCCCCTGTGGAGAATTTTTATAAGAACAAAACTGATGACATATACCATGGAGCAAGATCTCAAATGCTCCTGAGAGTCTTAACATGCATTCTTTCCATCAGTTTATTTTGAAATCAGTGAGTATTTCTGTGAATGTGAATCTGGCTGGTCTCCTCTAAACTTCTTGGGATAATTGTATCTTTTTTTTTTTTTTTATCATGTTATATTATTCTCCAAGGGCCCAGTCAAGTATTTTATTTGGGTTTATTAACTTAATTATAAGATTTTCACAAAGGGATATCTGAGGTAATCTTTGATTAACCTGTTTCTTCAAATTGATCATTAAGTGTTTTGAAGTATCATTCCCCAAAACTGTTTTATGTAAAAAGTGTTTTCATTCTTGATATTTTTAGAAGATGACCAACTTAATAAGCAGATGTCAGTTATAATTTTTTTAAAATGGTTTTTTAACCTTTTTTGCTTTCCTTTAATTATGTTTCACCTGTATTATATAGTTAAATGTGAGTTGTAACTAATAAACTTTTCTCTTGAATGTATCTAGAGTCTAAAGATTATTGGTTTTCTACTTGTTATAGAGCACTTATTGATTTAATTGCATTTTCCCACTAGAATGGGTGGACACAGTTTGGGAACTGGACTTCACAGAGACTGAACCTTTGGATCCCAGCATAGAAGCAGAAATTGTAGAGACTGGATTGGATGCATTCACAAAACTCTATGAAAGTCTTTTCTGCTTTGCTGTTGAAGAACATGGATCTACAGAGGTAAAAAAAGGAAAAAATAAATAAAAGAAAATCAAGCTAGCCATCTTTAGGTGTTAGAAATGGCAGATTAAAGTCATTATCGTGTAAAGCTTAGCCTTTTTAGTACACAGTTCATAAAGAGTACAAGAAGAGTAGCATAAAGAATGTGGTTCATTTATTGGAATATCCATTCTACTAGCTTTCCTCCGGAAGGTTCAAAGTATTAATCTGTAATTTTTTTCAAGTCATGACAACTTTTTACAACAGCAAATTCGAGGAAAAGAGTGAATACCAAAACAAAACCAGATAAACAAAATATGAAAGAAGGCCAAGGAAAATGCAATAATAATTCATGCATGCCTTAACTTGAGAAAATCTGGTATTACTACACTGAGAAGTCGTTAGTTGAATTAAAATTGGAACAAAGAGTTCCTTTAAATATTGAGTTTTATCCAGTGTGCTTATTAATATTTAGATCATTAACTGCTTTTCAAAAAAAAAACTGAAGGGCTAGGTACCAGAATAAAAAATACTTAGATGTTAACATCTCTGAAATATTTCAATTATAAATTGCACATAGATGTTCAAAAATTAAATCATCCTGTTAAACATTCATTAAGCATTATGCTAAATACTGCATTAAGTACCTTAGAAGATAAAGTGATGATTAAAATACAGAGCCTCTCCCTATGTCAGGGACCATCCCAGTGAGGGAGAGTGAAGAATTAAGCATGTGCTCTTACAGCTCCTACTCCCATTTCACTGGTCAAAATAGGTCCAGAGACCACATTCAGCTGCAGGGGGCTGGGGAATCTGAGAGCCACCATGACTCTAGGAGGAGAGCTGGAAATACTTGGTGAACCGCAGTGTAAAAACTGCTGTAAGAGAAGTGTAATACCATCTGATAGGGGTGTGGAAAAGGGAGCATGGTAAGATTGGGAAGGTTCCAGAAAGAAAGTAGCCAGAGGCAAGTCTTCACAAATGGTTAGAATCTTGACCAGCAGAAATTAGGGTCTGAGGGCATTCCTAGGGAAGAAACAACAGGGACTATGTAGAGAAGGCTGAGAGAATCATGAGTGGTGTAGCATAAACGGCATATAGAATTTTAAGAATGTGTTGGAACACTGAACAAATCTGTAAGCTAAATCTGTAAAGTGCTAAATTGATTGGCTGCAGGGTGTAAGAGAAAGGAAAATGTGAACGATCAAATTTCAAAGCTAGGAGGATGATATTTTTAGCAGAGGTGTAGGGAATAAGAGAGAAAGAGCAAGGTCAAGTAGAAAAATTAGTTCAGTTTTAGTCTTTTGAATGTGAGCATCTGTGCAGAGATCCTTAGGAAGATGTAACTGGTGGTTGGAAACATGGATTGAAAGACCAGGAGAGAAGTTAAAATTCAACCAACTAACTGGGAGAGTCCTCTGAATCAAGGTGGTGGTTGAATTGCAGAGATGCCTGAGATCAGTAGGAGGGAGGAGACACAGGACAATTCAGAAAGCTGGTTGAAGGACACCTGAGGAGGAGCAATCAGAAGTGTGGGGAGTGCTGACACAAAGGCTAGGAAGTGGCCCAGGAATCCAGTGCAGTAGAGGTGATAGGCAGGTGTCCTGAGACAGGACAGCCCTGAGACCAAGGCATTTGGGGCAGAGGTGATTGGATTGTCATCGGCAACTGCCTGGGTTACAGTTACAGGCAATTTTAGGAGCTGAAGTGGTATTAGGAGTGAGGATGCAACTGTTATTAAGGCAGGGGGTATTTCTTCCAGAAGTTTCATGGTAAAGGAAAAGAGTGCTTAATGATTCTAAATGGTCCCTTCTGTAAGGTGGCATGTGCTAGGGAGTGTGGCTAACCCAAGGCATTACCTATCACTTTCCCTGTCTTTTCAGCGGATCAGGAAGTACAAGGTCTGATTGTTTTTCTAAAGTACACCATGGTAAACCATATTTAATTCCTGCTATGTTTGGTTATAGAAATAAGCCATTTCTTCTTCATGTGTTTAATAGGAGAAAGCATGAAACAATTACAAAAGTAATAAAATTGTGGTTTATATTCTAGGGTTTATTTCCTTTCTCACCTAGGCTACTTCTGAAATCAATTGAGGGAGAAACATTCAGGTATTTTCCTTTCCTGCTTCCATTACCCATAGAACATTTAAATTTAAATAAATTGCTCTGATTTCCTCAACTAGGAATTAGAGCGACTGATGAATTTGGGTACATTTAACGTAGATGGAGAGGTAACTTGTCTGAGTAGTCACTCATGTAGGGTATCCAAAAGTCTTAGTGTAGTTTTTAGCTATAATAATTTCAGAAATATATATGCTTGAAACTTACCAAAAATGTTTTTAAGTTTAATTATTTAAATTTTTTATATACTTATTTATGTTTGTAATTTTGAATAATACATGTTTAATGTTTTGTTTTAGTCCCTTTGGAGTTGGCAAATATTTATAATTAGGTGCCAAGCTGGTCTATTCCCTTTTTATAAGACACTAAGTACTTACCAAAATCAAATAATTGGAGATTTTTTCATTTCTGTAATCATTGGCTTTTGTGATTTACCCTTTATCCCAGAGCATTTGGACCTTCTTCGCTGAGAACAATATTTCTCACAGTGCACTGGTGGCATTGTTCTATCATTTTGTTCAAACAGTCCATAAGAAAAACGTCAGTGTACAATATCGAGAATATGGCCTTCATGCCGCTGGGCTTTATTTTCTGCTATTAGAAATACCAGGTATGTGTATTTGATAGGACAGAACACATCTTTTGTCATTTAAAAATTGTCTACGTTGTTCTGAGCTCTTATACTTTGTTTCCTCACTTATGAAATGGAGCAGTGGTAACCCATCTCATAGAGTTGCTCTGACTTTAAATGAGAATAAGTCTATGAAGTACACACAAAAGTGTTCCAGAAATATCTTTCCCATTTTTAAGTGTGTTTGTTTTCTGATATGCAGTGTCAATAATCCAGGACAAATAATCCGAGAGGGACAAGGGTGGAGGGGGAATGTTTCCAAGCTAACAAGAGTCCCACTCCCACCCAACCCCACCTAGTTAAAATTCTCATATTCCCCTCTCTTCTCCTGACTCCCAGTTCAGACTGAGAAAAATTGCTGTGGGGAGTCATTGTGTTATAGCTCTCCTACTATATGGTGTGGAAGGACAGGTTGAAACCGTTCCAATCAGGAAAGCATGAGAATAGCATGAGAAAGTAATGCTTGATGAAGGAAAGCGTGGGAAAGGAATCTATTTGTGAGCACTGTTCCACTTCTCTTATTATCAGAGCACTTAGGGCTGTTCCTCCTGTGAGCAGCGAAGGAGTTCCTTCTTCTTCCTACTCTAACCGAAGGCAAAAGAGAGCTGAGTATAGAGGGGGATGTAGGTGGAGAGCCCAAAGGTCATATGGAAAAGAAAATCAACAGGGTTAATCAGCTTTGCTGCTTGTCATTGTGTACATAAATGCATTTGAAATAAATGTTAAGGATTTATTCCCTATGATTTGGGAATTGGTAAAAGGATACATAAAGCCTTGAACATTCATTTGTATTATTGTTAATGCTCCCATAATGACTTTTGAAATAAGTTCCCAAAAAACTTAGTTGCTAAGCAACATCTCAGTTGTCAGTGGGCTCTCTCAGAAAAGTGGCGATTTTAGATCTTCCGCTGTTAGAGTCCATTCCTTCTAATTAAGGTTGAGATTCATGCCAGAGTGAAGAGGTGGCTGTTATGGAGCTTTCCAGCAAGTCATATTCTTCCCAATTACCTTCTGTTTTTAAATGTTTCTTATTTATGATTATGATTATGACTGGGATGCCATGGATACTTAATATTTATCATAGTATATTCTTTTTTGTCTAGATTATTTTGGTTATGCTGGGTCCCTTGCATTTCCACATGACTTTTAGGATTTACATGTCAATTTCTGGGGGGAAAATGCTGGTATTTTGACAGGGATTGCTTTGAATCTATCTGTACTTCAGGTTGGAAAATATTGACATTTTAACAACATTAAGTTTTCCAATCTATGAACATAGGATGTCTTTCCATTTATTTAGGTTTTTAATTTATTTCGATGATATTTTGTAGTTTTCAGTGTACAACTCTTGTACTTCTTTGGTTAATTGTATTCCTAAGTATTTCATTATTCTTGATGCTATTGTAGATGAAATTGTTTTCCTAATTTCATTTTCAGATTATTTACTTTTAGTGTATAGAAGAACTACAGTTGATATTTGATTATTGATCTTGTACTCTGCAAATGAGTACCCTTACTGAACTCATGTATTATTTCTAGTAGGATTTTCTGTATGTAACATCACGTCATCTGTGAATAGATATAATTTTACTTCTTCTTTTCCAATCTGGGTGCCTTTTATTTCTTTTTTGTGCCTATTTGCCTCCAGTACAATGTTGAATACAGGCAGGGAGGTGGGCATCTGTTCCTGATCTCAGGAGGAAAGCTTTGACTTCTTTTGTTAAGTATAATGTTCGCTGTGGGTTTTTTGAATGTGGTCTTTATCAGGGTTATTATTATTAGTTTGTTGCATGTTTTATTATGAAAGGGTATTGGATTTTGTCATTTGCTTTTCTGCATCTATGAGGTGATCATGCGGTTTTTGTTCTTTATTCTCATAATATTGATTGATTTTCATATGTTAAACCAATTTTGCATGACCTTGGTTTGGTGTATAGTGTTGCCAGGTTTTAGTTTCCTAATATTTTATTGAAGATTTTTGCATTTATCATCGTATGGGATATTTATAAGGGGTATTCTTTTTTTGAGATGTCTATCTGGTTTTGGTTTCAGGGTAATTAATACCAGTTTCATAGAAAGTTGGGTAGTGTTCTTGCCCTCTTCTATATTTGGAAGTTTGTGAAGAATTGATTTTTTTCTTCCTTAAATTTTTAGTAGTAAAGGGGACCAAAGTTTTGCCACCCTGAAACTGCCTTTTGGGATATTGGTTTTAAGCTGATTATTAGGAGACAAAAAACTCAGAAAGAACCCTTGACTTTCCCTCTTCCTACCTTAGAGATACAGTTGGAAAGGCCTACCCCAAGAAGGCAATCTTAGGAGCTCACCTTAGCAGCCTAATTTGAATTAAGTATGGTAAATAGGAGGGCTTCAGGCAGGGGCCTGTTACCTGTTAGCTAGATACCCCATGTACCATTGTTTCTGAGTTGCCTACCAACAATTTGCCTGCCCTTTGTGTTCCCCACTTCCTCAGCGACCTATAAAGCGCCCATTATCACTCCTGAAATCTAAGTCGGTCCCCTCTTTCTTCCTTTGTCCATAATATCATATGAGCGAGGCAACTGTCTTTAGAATTTTCATGTATATGTGAATTTAATACATGTGCACATGTATTAAAATTTTATTTTCTCCTGTTAATCTGTCTCTGTTAATTTGATTATTAGCCCAGCTAGAAGAACTTAGAGGTGGGAGGGAAAGTATTAATTTTTTTTAGCTTCCACAGTAGAATTCACTAGTGAAGCCAGCTGGGCCTGGAGTTTTTTTTTGAAAGAAGTTTCTTGTTTGTACAGTCTGTGGTGATATGTCCTGATTAGTGCCTGATGTTGGTAATTTATATTTATTTTTTCCCCTTTCATCAGTCTAGGTAGAGGTTTATTAATTTTATTGATCATTTCAAAGAACCCACTTTTGATATTAATTATACTCTATTGTTAGTCCATTTCTTTTTTTTTTTTTTTTTTTAAGATTTTATTGGGGAGAGGGAACAGGACTTTATTGGGGAACAGTGTGTACTTCCAGGGCTTTTTTCCAAGTCAAGTTATCCTTTCAATCTTACTTGTGGAGGGCACAGTTCAGCCCCAGGTCCAGTTGCCCTTGTTAGTTGCAGGGAGTGCAGCCCACCATCCCTTGTAGGAGTGGAACCGGCAACCTTGTGTTTGAGAGCCCTCGCTCCAACTGAGCCACCTGGCACTGGACTATGTGGGAATCGAACCGGCAGCTTTCAGCGTTAGGCGCACAGAGCTCCAACCGCCTGAGCCTCTGGGCCGGCCCCCCTGTTTGTCCATTTCTTATGTCAAAGATTTTGATCTTACCTCTATTATTGCCTTCCTTCTTACTTTGAGTTTAATGTTCTGACTTCCTAAGGCGGATGCATAGATCTCTGTTCTCACATACTTTTCTTTGTTTCTAATATAAGTAATCTTATAAATTTCCCTCTATGTACTGCTTTATCTGCATCCCACAAATTTTGATGATTTGTTTTCATTATCATTCAAGCCAAAGCAATTTTCTAATTTTTCTTGTGATTTCTTCTTATACTTGAGTTATTTAGTATAGGTTGGTGCAAAAGTAATTGCAGGTTTTGCAATTTTTAACCTTTCATACTGCAATTACTTTTGCACCAACCCAATAGTACGTTTAATTTTGAAATATTTGAGAACTTTTGTGAAATCTTATTGTAATTGATTTCTATCTTAATTATGTTGAGATTATAGCACATACTTTCAAATTACTGAGGGTTTTGTTTGTTTCTTAATGGCTCAGCATAGAGCCTGACTTGGTAAATCTTCTATTTGTATTCTGCCTTTGGTAGATCTAGTATTCTGTATATGTCAGTTATTTCAAGTTGGTTACTGGGGTTGTTCAAGTCTTTTATATCCTTCAGGATATTCTGTTTATTTGTTCTATCAGATAGAGAGGAATGTTGAGATCTCCAAGTATAATTGTGAATTTGTCTATTTTTCCTTTCTATTCTCTTAGTTTTAACTTAAGGTATTTTGAAAATCTGCGAGATACAAACATTTATAATTGCATGTCTTCTTGATGGATTGACCTTTTGGTATCATGTTATGTTCCTCTATATCTGGTTGTATTCCGTGCCCTGAAGTCTACTTTGACATTAAGATAGCCATTCTAGTTATCTTATGATTTGTCCTTGGTTGGTACATCCTTTCCCATGCTTTTATTTTTAACCTATGTATGTGTTTATGTTTAAAGAATATGTTTTAGACTTATCATTAGGTCATTCTTTTCATCCACTGTGACAACATCTACTGTGTGCCTTTTTATTAGGATGTTTACACAGTTCAGATTACACTAAATGTAATTATCTATATGGTTGGGTTTCTGCCACCTTGCTATTTATTTTCTATTTGTCCTATCTGTTTTTTGTTTCATTTTTTACCTCTTTCTGCCTATTTTCGGATTGTGTATTTTTTAGTATCTCATGTTATCTCCTCTTTTGGCTTATTAAGTACACTTCTTTGCATGCATGTGTGTCTATGTGTATGTTTTAAGAGCTTGCCTTTGGTATACAATAAGCAGTGTATCTCCGGATAATATTCTACAAGTTGTGGATAATACAAGAACCTTAAAACAATATACTTTCTCCCTCCTCTTCTTTGTAGTATTGTAATTATACATGTTGTAAACCCCACAATTCGTTGTCAATATTTATCTTTGAGTTATCTTTTAAAGAATTTAAAAAACAAAACAAAATAAAACATAAAAAACCATTTTTTTATATTTAAAAGATTTCATCTCACATAATTTTCCTTCAGTCCAAAGCACTTTTTTTGACATTCTTGTGGGGCAGGTCTGCTGGCCATTAACTGTCTTGGATTTTGAGTGTATGAACATGTCTTTATTACGCCTTCAAGAATGTTTTTGCTGAATATAGAATTCTAGGTTGAAAGATTTTGTTTTCAAGGTGTTATTTCATTGTCTTCTGGTTTACATCAGTTTCTACTGAGAGGTCTGCATGATTCTTACTGTTCCTCTGTTTTGTGTCTTTTTCGGGGGAAGAGTCTGGCTACTTTGAAGAATTTCACTATTACTTTTTTCAGCCATTTGATTAGATTATCTACACCTCGGTGTGATTTTCTTTGTGTTTCTCATGGTTGGCTTCCTTGACCTTCTGGGATCTGTGGATTTAATGGGTTTTAACAAATTTGGAGTTTTTTTCAGTTACTATTACTTCAAGTATTTTCTTCCCTCCCTTTTTTCTGGGACTCCAATTACTCATGGTAGATTGCTTAATATATTCCCATAGGTCACTTTTGTTTATGTGCTTCTACTGTTTGTTCATTTACCTTTGTTTCTATAATTTCTAATCCACTGTTAAGCCCATCTGAAAAATTTTCTTTTTCAGATCAAGAAGTTATATTTGGTTCTTTAAAAATAAATGTTCATTTCTCTTTTTGTTTGCTCTTAATTTGCTTATTTTGCTTTTAATTCTTGAACTTATTTATAATATCTGCCCTAGGGTTCTTTCCTGCTAGTTCCATTACCTCTGTTGTTTCTTAGACTGTTTCAATTGATTGATTCTTCTTCTCATGATGGGGCACATTTTCCTGTTTCTTAGCATGTTCAGTACTTTTTTATTGGCTGGTGGACATTTTGAAGGTTAAGTCATTGAGTGTCTTGATTTTGTTGTTTTCCTTTAAATGGTGTTTAAGTATGTTTTGATAGTCAACTACTGGTGGATTAACTTGATCCTTTTGTGGCTTGTTTTAGTGCATATTTAAAGTAGCTTTTACCATAGAGCTAGGTTAGCCCTGATACTAAGGTGTGTTTCTTTTCGAAGTCTCTACTGAATGCTTCAGGTAGTTAACAAGTTCTCTCCACTCTGGCTGGTCAGAACTCAAATGTCTCAGGCCTGTGTGAGTTCTAAAAATTATTCATCTTCTAATTCCTTGGAAATTGTTCTTTGCCCACCTTTGTGGAGTTTTACCCCATGCATGCATACCTTATAATCAACCCTGTGCAGATTTCTGACGCTCTTTTTCTATTTAGCTTCCTGTTCTCCGGTACTCTGCTTCCTATATTGCAGCTACCCCAGCCTTCCGACTTTCATTTCTGTAGTCTCAACTTAATAAGACCATACATAATAATGTGGTTGGGTTCACTATTTTTCTGCTGCTGTCCAGAAATTGCCTCAAAACACAAAAATTGGGGCAATTTTAGGGCTTTCTTCATTTGTTTCCCTTATCTCAGGGATTTTATTTCTATGCCGTCTCTTGGTCCTTATCTTAAAATGATTGTTTTGTAAATATTTGTCCAGTTTTATAGTTGTTTACCGTAGGAAAACAAGTATAAAACCAGTTACTTCCTCGTGACCAAATACGGAAATATTGTGTTTATTTTGATCAGCACTATTGTTCACCTCTTAAGGCTAAAGTTGAATGATCCTTTTTTGCGAAAGGGTCATTGTTATTCAAAGTTAATGAAAAGCTTGTTTTCTCTTTTTTTCATTTTTTATCTGTTGTTATTGACATACTTCAAAACAATTAAATCTAACCTGCTTACTCTTTATTCTTTATGAATAGGCAGTGTAGCCAATCAAGTATTCCACCCAGTGATGTTTGACAAATGTATACAGATTCTAAAAAAGAGCTGGCCTCAAGAATCTAACTTGAGTCGGAAAAGAAAGAAAGAACAGCCTAAGAACTCACGGGCTGTTTCAAGAGGGCATAGAAAAAGAGGAAAGCCACGCAGGAAAGAGGATATTGAGGTAAGAAGTAGGTGGAATAATAAAGCATATCTGTACTAACGTGTGATTTTGATTTAAGAATTCACTTTATATTAAAATATAAAGTTACGGTTTATATATAAAATATAAAATATGGTTTCAGGCATAATGATGATAACCAAAAGGTCCCAAAGTATCATCAACTCTTAGGTAGGACTAGGTTGCCTCTTGGGCTTTACATACTATTGAGATCTTTCCAACCTCCCCATCATTTCTCCCCAGGTGTGCTTGACAACTTGCTAATGGTATATTTGCCACATTATCTTATTGTCATTAGAGAGTGTGGTTGAAGTGTCCTCAGGACTCACGTCCATAAGAGTGTAAGAATAACATTAATTCCAAATTCTTTTGTGACTAGGTAGGATGGTAGAGGTTCATTGATGTGAAAATGTCTAAGAAACATAAGAATTCCCATTGACATAAAAATATAGAGCTAGAAACTTGTAGCAGTCATCTAGTCCAATGACTTACCGTTGTGGCATGGAGACCTAGAGCAGTTAAGGGACCTGGTCAGAGTCATGTCACTTCATCAACTCAGCAACTCCCTGGCGTTTCACTGGACGTGATTTGAGTAAATTGAAAGCCATATGGGACAAAGTGTTAGGCATTATTGTGCAGTCACCTATGCATTTCTTCATAATCTAGATGGATGAAATTATAGAAGAACAAGAAGATGAAGAGAGTATTTGTTTTTCTGCCTGGGACCTTTGTCAAATTCGAAATGCCATCTTTCACCTTTTGAAGAATTTTCTAAGGCTTCTGTCCAAGTTTTCCCTGAAAGAAAAACCACAGTGTATACAGAATTGTATAGAGGTAAGTAAAAATTCCAAGAAACTTGGGGCAACCTTAAAAGGCACAGATGATGGCTAGTACTTAACGAGTAGGAAAAAATCAGGCCTATTCTTGGTATCTTTTTTCTAGGTCTTTGTGGCATTAACTAATTTTGAGCCAGTTCTTCATGAATTTCATGTTACACAAGCCAGGTAAGCCATTAACTCTTCCAATGCTAAAATTTAAATATAGTATAATAAATTTTGCTCCAGCAGAAGTATAAGTGCCATTTTATATTAATTGGTACACAGGTAGACTTTTTTCATTTAATTATGGCTTACACGGTTAAGGGAATATTCCAAGTAAAATCACATCCATTAACTAATCTTTGGCCTTTTTTCTTTAGAAACCTTAACCAAGCAAAGTACATACCAGAACTGGCCTATTATGGATTGTATTTGCTATGCTCTCCAATTCATGGAGAAGGAGACAAGGTAAAGGACATAAGGATCTAATTTAGTTAACTAATTGAATTGAAAGCATGCAATCATATAAAGGAAAAACACTGGAAGTATTTGATATAATGCCATTTTAGTTTACTAGGTTATTTTCATGACCTTATGTCATTTGTATAATAAAAAGCATCACCATTTCTATTTGTTGCCTACTCTTCATAACCAGACTTATATCCAAATACTTGGTGGCCACACCAAATTATTGTTAGGTTTCATATGTAAAAAATGGTTCCAGTATGAATTAGATAGGAAGAACAGATAAGCTACTGAACAGAGGTTACTTTTATAGAAATATTCACCAAATTTCTCTAAAAAGAATGACAGGCAGAATTTTCAAGTTTCCTTTGGAAATTCATGCGTGCCTCAGTAATTCAATTAGTATGTGTATTATTTTAGTTGGTAATTCTATGGAAATATTACTGGTTATCATTCCTGTTAGCATTCATATATGGATTTTGCTCCCCAAGTTACCTTAACAGTATCACTACTCTCAACATTTGAGTTAGGGTTTTTTGAGCATTATGGTGTTACTAAACTTAGATGTCATTCATAAAACAAGATTTTGCAAAACATTTGATAGACCATGGTCAGGTGGCTTTTAGGGGCTGTGATGCACTTAGTTTCCAGGGGCAGTAACATGGTGGATAAGAAGGTTTGGGGTACTTGGGGTAATGCACATCTGTTCAAATTCTGATTCCACCACTTACTGTCTGTGTAGCCTATCTGTATAACTATCTGTTACTTACCTTTGCAAAAGCCTCAGTTTTCTCATCTGAACAAAAAGGAATAAAAGGCTTATCTTCCTCAGATTTGTCAGGAGGATTAAATGAAAGAATGCCTGTGAAATGCTAAACACAATTCCAGTTTAGAAAACATTCCATATTTTATTATTCATTATGTCATTAGCATTTCTATGTGCTTGAAATAATGGATATGATAGAATTTACAGTAATGCTTTTAATTTCCATTTTAAAAGATAAGATGGATGGAAAAGTTAATCTTTTTAGGTCCACTGTTTCTCTTAAGATGTAGTATTTTTTAATCATGGAAATATTAACTTGATGTTAGACCATATTGGTTTTAGCCAGAACTGACTTTGGACAACTCACCTTTGGAATCTCTTTCATTATGTATAAACAAAATAATAATGATGATGGTAATAATAATATGCATAAAATGAAAATGCCTTGCTTACCTCATGGAGTTGTTATGAAGTTTTAGATAAATATAGTAAAATTTAATAATATATATGAATGTGCTTAATGTAATACCTGCCACAAATTTGGTTTTTAGTAAATGTTTTATTTGAATGAGTAAATGGATTAACTGAGTAAATTCAATGCTTTATTAGAAGGTGCTTTGTAAACTTCAGGTAAAATACAAGTATAAAGTATTTTTCTGCTTTTTCTTTAAGGGATTTTCAATAGCATTCTTTGCCATTACAAGTGACAACTAATTATTTTTTTGTCCTAACTGGTGAGCTACAATATGAGAGGGTGGGGAGAGAGGCTGGATGATATTCCTATCATTATCTCTAAGGAATGTTTTCACAGTTTACATTGTATATTTATTGAATACCTGGGAATTGTCTAAGAAATATATCCCCGGTGTTCACCTCAAAACTGCTGTCAACCTGACTTATCTTCAGATCCTTGAAATGGTTTGCTGTGGTCTTTGAGGATTCTCTGTTATGCCTTAAACTGAATTTTCTTTTCTCTTCTAGGTTATCGGTTGTGTTTTCCATCAAATGCTAAATGTAATATTAATGTTAGAAGTAGGTGAAGGATCCCATCGTGTCCCCCTTGCTATTACTTCACCAGTCATCAATAGTAGAAACCAGGCAGTCCGGTTTATCAGGTGAAGCACACACAGCTTGGATTTTTACTCTCTTCATCACTTTCCCTTAGTCTTCTTGGCCCCATACTAACCAAGATTTCTGACACCTATGGAAACTAACAAATTTCTGGCCTCTTTATGGTTTGGGGACTCAAAATAAAGCACTTCTTAGCTCATCTGGTTCATGTGTTCTGGGTCTCTGCATTGGAGCCTTGTGGAAGGGATAAGGAATCTGTAGTTCATGGGCCAGCACCAGTCTCCAGCTTGATTTTCGCCAGCCTGGAAGGTCAGCCTCTGAGAAATGACAGTTGCTTCTCTGTTTTATCATCGTCATCTGCTTCAGTGTTGACCACTCTAGCAAGTCTGCCTCTTCCTGTTCTTTTTTCTATTTCCCTCTTCTCTAAGTCTTTCCTTTTGTTCCTTGCCACTTCTCCCTCTTTCTTTTCACTTTTCTATTCTCCTCCCGCTACAGAAAATATTTCCTTGAGGAAAGAATTAAGCTGATTTTTATTTCTTTTGCGATAATCGATAGACTGATTTTTCCCTCATGAGTCACTTAACTTCACCTAAAAAGTTCCATGTTTTAGCTTTATTGGGGAAGACATGTTTACTGTCATTGGCTTTTTTCTTTCCCTCCTTTATTGACTATTTGGCATGCAGTGTAGAGGTGGTGGAGAAATGTGGTCTGTATGTATATGGAGTATGTACATACCTGCTGTTATACACAGTATATAGTGTAGATGGAGATTTAAGAATGGTGAAATCCAGGTATAGACTGTCACCTAATCATTGAGTAGACGTCTCTTGCTAAGGATTTTTTAAACATTAAATAACTAAAATCTCTTTCTAAAGACTGTTTTAAACTTTAAATAGCTGAAGTGTTTTAACCATTTGCTTCGGTTTTTCCATCAGAGTTCATGATGTCCAGTTGGAGTAGTATTCATATCACGGTACAAATAAACTTAACACTAAAAATGGGTCAAATCTGGGCAATCTAATAATTTCTTCCTGAGTTAAAGTTTGGAGAGGTACTGTTACAGATGCATTGAAGTTGTCACATTTCACTGAGCTACCATGAGGTGGTACTGTGTCTTAGTCTATTATTTACCCCAAAAAAGGGTAAATATAGACTAATAATAGACTAATTTAGAATCTGAATGTGAAATTTAGTAGGTAGTCAGAAGAGTCATGAAGAAGATTGCACATTTGCTCCTCTCTGACTGTAGATCTCTACTTGGCAACAGCTCTCTGACACCATGCATGGGAAGTAGGGGATAGTTTTCTGCTATGACACTTTGTCTTTACTCTTTATTCGCTGAAACAATGCTTCCATTATGGGGGTAGGTTGTTTTTAACATTTAGGATTTCTAAAACAGGTATAGTGGTTTTTGAGAAGAGTCAAGGAAAATGACTATTTTATTATAATTACAGTTACATTGTCAACAACAGATGTGCTTTTTGTTTTTTAATAGCTCACTTGTGGATGAACTAAAGGAAAGTATATTCCCAGTTCTTCGTATCTTACTCCAGCACATCTGTGCCAAGGTACTATTTGCTATAATAATAATAATTTTAAAAGTATATATAATATATATAAAGGTAAGTTGTGTGTTTTTGTTCTTGGGAATGAGTCTGTATCATTACTAAATATAGTTTTATTTAATATATGTGCTAGATGTTCCCCTAGATGGTGTTCTTTTGGGAATAAAAAAGCCTTTCACACTTTGGAAACTTGCAAATATATAAAGAAATAGAATAGGGTGTTGAGCACCCATCTTCAACAATTTTGTGTCACTTATACCCCTAAAAGGTATAACTCCCCCCAACACTTAAACACACTGAATTTTTTTTGAAGCAAATTCCATCATATTCTTTCATACATAAATATTTATGTGTATCTCTAAAGGATAAGAACTCTTTAAAAACATAACCACAAAATATCAACACACCTAAAAAAATGCGGAGTAATTCCTTTAATATCACCAAATCTCCAGTTGATGTTCAAATGTCTGTGATTAGCTCTTAAATTTTTATAATAGTTTGGACAGTTGATTCTCAACTTGAACTCTGTGGAACTTAGGGGCCCATAACCTGTCTGTAATTATATGTTAAACTTGTATTTCTCAGGAAAAGGCTTACGGATTTCTTACACATTAATTTTCAAAGGGGTCTGAAACCTGAAATTTGTTAGTCATTTCTGTAACACTTAAGGATCACACTGAACTAGTTATAATTACATTTACTAATTTGCCACTTATATGTCTCAGTTGTCTGGGTAGAAATCAGCTAGACAGCTTCTCACTGTTTATGTTTCAGGTGATAGATAAATCAGAGTATCGCACCTATGCAGCTCAGTCCCTGGTCCAGCTTCTCAGCAAACTTCCTTGTAGGGAATATGTTACATTCATCGCCTGGCTTTACAGATATTCACGAAGTTCCAAGGTAAGAGATAATATCTGCATAAAATCTTTGTTCCTGGCTCTGTAACCTTCTAATGACAGCCAGGACTGAATACATAAGGGCTCCTTTGGTTGTTAATTCCTGCCTGATGGAGATTCTTTTGATTTTGTTTTACCAGATCCCACACAGGGTTTTCACTCTTGATGTTGCCTTAGCTCTGTTGGAGCTGCCGGAAAGAGAGGTGGATAACACACTCTCTTTGGAGCATCAGAAGTTCTTAAAGCATAAGTTCTTGGTGCAGAACATTATGTTTGACCGTTGTTTAGACAAGGCACCAACTGTCCGCAGCAAGGCATTGTCCAGTTTTGCACATTGCCTGGAGTTGTCTGTTACCAGTGCATCGGAGAGCATACTGGAGTTTCTCATTAGCAGTAAGTTTGGTGACTGTCATGTAATGGACCTGGTCTTGTATTTGTCAAGAAATTGAACTGCAGGGAAATCATTCTTTGTTGTGGCAAAAAAAATAGATAACTGGTATGATATATTTTAACCCTTATAAACTTATTTCAGTATGTTTTATTGCTGAATAAGTTTTTAGACAAGCCTGATACATTTGAAAGGACTTTTTAAGTATTTCACATATTCATGTTGTAGAGGTAAAATTGTTGCCTGCTTTCACTATTACTTTGCATTGTTGGGTATTCGCTGTATTAGGCCTAATATACATTTCAAATGCATACCCAAGGAGAACATTTATTAATTGTCAGCAGTTTAGACACTGTCTTTTCTTTAGGGATAATTATTGTGATTTTGATTCCTCTGAATATTTACTCAGGGTTTATGATACTATGACTTTTTTCCTCTTATCTATCTGCTTACTTTCAGGTTCTACAATTTCAGGAGTAGAGAGCCACCCTGGTACTTTACTAAAAGAGTCATCAGGTAATGGGCCTTTATATTTTTGAAAATTGAATAATTGTCTTTTTATTTAAAGGACTTGCTGGATATTTGAAATATGTTTTTCTATATCCATATTTACCTATTTTAATATACTTTTTTTCACCAAAGAAATTGAAATTCATTTCAATAATGACATGGTAACTTAAATGTATAATATGCTATGCTTATATTATTAAAACGTATAACAAATTCTTACCTTAATGACTGAACCTTTTTTTAATTTACTATTTTAAAGCTTTTTCCTGTCAGAGGCAGACACTTAACCCTTCTGGAAGCTCAGGGTTGATAAATACAGACAGCAGTGGTGACACAGTTGGATCTAGGGGTATGTCAGATTTTATCACAGTCAGATGAGTAATAACTGTTGGATTTTGGACAAACTGTAAGTAGTCTAAAATCCTTGGATTTTTTTTTTTTTTCTGATTGATTCACCTTTAAAAATCGGATTAACTATTTTATTAAAAGTGATATTATTTATATTTTATTATATCTTTAATTGATGTCCTTGCACTATACTATATTTCAAGTGTTACAGAAATACTGGGGTTCAGTACATGATAAGTGGAATGTCACTTACACATGGAAGTCAGCAAACTTCCTAATTGTCACTTTCTGATCCTAACACCTTCCCTCTCTATCACAGAGGGCTCTTGTCAGAATCTGTAATATAGAAATAATGGTTAGATAAGTGATTTTAAAAGATGGATAAGTAGATAAGAGAAAAAAAGAATATGTGTTTAGAGATTAATTATGTAATTAGATTTATTAATTTATTCTGTAAACTTATCTGGTTCCTCCTAATCTGTGCTAGGCATTGTAGATACAGACTTCAATAAAATATAGTTCTAGTTCTTAAGGAGCAGTACAAGAGGCATATATGTGTGTGTATATATATATATATATATATATATAGAGAGAGAGAGAGAGAGAGAGAGATGTTAATTTTTGTTGCAACATGTGGTAGAATTCTTCATGAAAGCCTGGGCTTTTGTGCATGTGTAGGAAGTTTTTGATTACTAATTCAATATCTTTACTTATAGGTATATTCAGACTTTCTATTTCTTCTTGAGTCAGTACCTGTAGTTTATATCTTTGTAGAAATTTGTGCATTTCATCTGTGTTACTTATTTGTTAACATAAAATTGTTCATTGTCTTTTTTTTGGCAATCTTTTTTATTTCTGTAAGGTTGGTAGTAATGTTCCCTTGTTCATTCCTGATTTTAGCAATTTGAATCTTCTCTCTTATTTTCTTAGTCAGTCTAGCTAAAAGTTTGTTAATTCTGTTATCTTTTTCAAGGAACCTACTTTTAAATTTCATTTATTTTCTCTATTGTTTCCCATCCTCCAGTTCATTTTTTAACCTGCTTTCTTGTAGATCAGCAGTTCTCAAAGTGTATTTTGGAGTCCCTAAGCCTCCTTCAGCGGATCCTTGAAGTTAATACGGCTTTCATAATAATATTAAGACATCATTTATTTTCTACATGTTGATTTTTCTCACAAGTATAATTGAAGTTTCCCAGAGATCCCATGAAATTGCAACAGATCTTAGGCAGAAGCAGAGATGAGAATCCAACTGTCTTTTATTAAACCAGACATTAAAGACTTTACAAAAATGTAAAACACTGCCATTCTTTTCACTAATTTTTGTTTTGGAAAATATATTTCTTATTAAAAAAATATACTATTTATAGTGACGTCCTTTTTTAAATCAGTCATTAACTCTTTTTACTATTCTCAGTTTAAATTTCTAATTTAGATTAAAACATATAATTCACATTTAAAAAAGCTCTTAGGAATCTTCAATAATTTTTAATAGTGTAAAGAGGCCTGTGATTGAAAGTTTTAAAGCTGCTGTTATATATTTATATTATTTCATTTATTCTTTAAAAAACCCTATGGTTTAGATATTCCTATTTGTAGCTAAGCAAAATGGAAGATCCAAATAATTCATTCAAAATTTTAGACATAGGAGCTAGGATTTAAAACTGAATTTTTAATATTGCAGAATTTATGCCTTTTTTCTTTTTACACTAATTCCGCCTTTTGCATTACTGTGAATACCTAATTATTTGGATTTTCTTCTATTTCTACATCATTTTATACTCTGATTTCTTAGGATTCAAACAACCTAATTAGTCCGTCTTTTAGATTAGAGTATTTTTCTCGGTATTATATGTCAGATACTGTACAGTCTTTTTCAGACTCTAATGACTGGCATTTCCTCAACAGAAATATGTGTCATGGCAATGTTGAGAAAGAGAATCAGGGATGAGAAGACCAACGTTAGAAAGTCTGCGCTCCAGGTATGAGTTTTTCTAGACATTCTTTAATGCACTCTTTTTTAAGCACTAAAAACTTGAAAATACAAGAGAATATTTTAAAAACTCTCCAGTCATATTCATTACTTAACTTGCTTTTTATATAACATTAGTTTATCTTGATCCTGTTATATCTAAGTAACATAGATGAACTGAGGGATTGTCTGTTTTTAAGCTTTCCTACTGGGATGCTGGCTTTTTAAGAATCACAAATTTATAACCTTAATTTCTTTTTTTAGAGTAGGGATTCTTTGTCTGGGAACCATGGACAGATTTTGATAGGGTTTGTGAAACCCCTCAAATTGTTTGTAAATACTTGCTTATGTAAAATGTATGTGAAATTTTCTCAGGAGAGAGACCTTAGCTTTCATCAGATTCTAAAAGGTGGGATGTTACTGGGAAGAGGGATAGTTCCTTGACCTCAAAAATGTTAAGAACCACAAACTTGAAGAAGTATTTTTGTCTATAGTTTGGCTTTTTTTGTATTTATGCCATGCATGTCATCACTTCATGTTGCATATGCACCTTCTAGGTATTAGTGAGTATTTTGAAACACTGCAGTGTCTCGGGTATGAAAGAAGAGCTATCAATTCTGCAGGACCAATGTCGGGACCCTGCAGTGTCTGTCCGGAAGCAGGCCCTGCAATCTCTTACTGAGCTTCTTATGGTGAGGAGCAAGGTGTTCTGTATCTAATGCATGGTATTTTACATTAAAAATAATTCAGCATAATAATTGCCTGTCACTGAATATTATGTTGACCATTAGAAACTCTACAAAGTGTACTGTAGGATTATATAGCATAAAAGAAAGGAAGAAGTATCTTTTTATTACATATGATAGATTAATTATGAACTAATGCTAAAGAATGCTAATGTTAGCTTTTCTTGACTACAATTCACATCTCACATAGAAATATGAATTTTTAAATTAATTTGGTGAGGTCAGAAGCCTAGATTAATTTTTATTAATTAAGATCTATATAGATAATATTGCCAAAAGAGCAGAACCACTAATCCTAGATATAATTTTATGTCTACCAAATAATTAGCTTTTGAAGATTTTATTTAAAAGCGTGTTTATTTCTTTGTTTCATGATAGAAGGCATTAAGCAATGCATAATTTGACTTTCTCTGGCAGCATTCTGATTACTCCTTAGGATAAACATTTATTTGCTCTTGATCTTGAATTACCAAAAAGTGCTGATTTCCTACTAACAGTAAAATAATGATTATAAGTTTGAAATTTCAATATGCACTAATTTGCAATAACTGGAGATTGAACTTTGTCTTCCCATAGATTTTGATTTTTTTTTTTAATGGTCTAATTGTGTGTGCAACTATTTTTAACATATTTCAAAATGTTGATCACAACTTCACTGATTTGTATTTAGATTTCTGATAGCATTAGACTTCTTTATGACTTCATAATTTTAACTCCTAAGGCCCACCCTAGATGTATCCAGATACAGAAAGCCTGGCTGATGGGGATCATCCCAGTTGTGATGGACTGTGAGAACACTGTGCAGGAAAAGGCCCTGGAATGCCTTGACCAGCTCTTGTTGCAGAACATTAAGCATTACAATAAATTTCACAGTGGAGATGACAGCCAGGTGCTAGCTTGGGCGCTTCTTGATCTCCTCAGCACAGAAAGCCAAGAATTGAGGTATGTTAATTATATGACATGTTTTTCTTATAGAAGGCTATAAAAGTTTTTATTAATAAATTTCTGTATTCATTTTGAAAAATTAGCTTTCTAAATTAGTTAGTATATATGAAGACTCAATTTTGGTCTGTTTTTCTTGACTTAATTAAAATCTCGTAGCATTTTTGTGGTGACTTTTTTATGAAGCCTCTGATCTATGGTATGTATATACATACAGTGGAATGTTATTTAGCCTTAAAAAGGAATGAAATTCTGATACATGCTATAACATGGATGAACCTTGAAAACATCCCAAGTGAAATAAGCCAGACACAAAACGTCAAATATTGTATGATTCCATTTATATGAGGTACCTAGAATAGTCAAATTCATAGAGACATAAGGTAAAATAGTGCTTACCAGGGGTTGTGGAGAGGCAATGGGGAGTTAGTGTTTAACGGGTACAAAGTTTCAGTACGGGATATTAAAAAAGTTCTAGGAATGGATGATTGCACAACAATGTGAATGTAGTTAGTGCCACTAAACTATACATTTAAAAAGGGTTAAAATGGTAAATTTTATGTTACATATTTTACCACAATTGAGGAAGAAAATTATTTGCCCAAAGTTTGGAAGGAGAGGGTAGAATGAGGGGCTTAAGTGTAAAGAAGTTTTGGAATAGCCATCGTAGGAAATGAGCTAGGGCAGCAGTTCTCTGAATGTGATGGATTCATGAGCTTAGACTGTTTTTGTCATAATATTAAGATGTTTGTCATGCAGGGTGTCATGCGGAGTCTCTGGTCCCACTCCCTGCATAAGAACGCAGGATATGGTGAGGCCAAAAAGAAACACCCACGGAGCCATAGATAGGGGAGTCATACCACTATATTCTCGCTGGTGGCTGCGTTGGACACACAGGAAGCAGGAGCCACACTATCCGCAACCTGCCGTCCACTTCTCTCTGCCAACCAACCTCACTTGCTAACTGCAATCCACCATGCTAACTGCACTCCGCTTTTGCTAGCTGAGCCATCATCATCTTGCTAGCCCCCATTTTCTGCTAGTATAGCCACAGCAGTTATATTAGTGGCCAATGGCTCACTGGTTACAACTGACGGCCAACTGGCCACAGCTGATGGCCATCCAATCACAGTTGATGGCCATTTACTACCTGAGCCAGCACCTTTCCACGTGAGGCTGAGAGCCTGGAAACTGCACTCCTGGCTCTGTCCCCACAATGTTATATGCATTTTTCACTTTCATTCTTTCCTAGTAGTACAGTAGAATTTTCCAGAAGCCATATAATGGTATGGAAACAGATTGAATTTAGAGACAGAAATGAGAATCCATCTGTCTTCTGTTTAAGCCAGACCTTAAAGAGATTTATAGAAGTATAAACAATACCATTCTTCTGACCAAGTTTATTTTGTTTTGAGAAAGATAGTTATTTTCTGTAAAATAATGCATTATTTATGTTAACATGTAATTGGCTTGTTTTTTTAGAGGAATTATAGATAAATATTTTCAAATTTCTCAGTTTTAATTTCAAGCATGGCAAACATTGATAGATATAACCCACATAAACAACAGACCTTGAAGGTAGTCAATAATTTTTAAAAGTTTAGATGAAAAAGTGTGAGCACCACTGAACTAGGGTTAGGGCAATAGAGTTCTATAAACATTTATAAACAAAATCTTGTGATAAGTTCTTTATTAAACAGAAAGTAACTAGAATATCAAGAAATGTTCAGGACGAAAGACTTCACAGAATAGACAACATTTGGGTTGAATCTTGAAGGTTAATAAATAAGGGGGCAAAAGGAAGGCGGCCAGTGCAAAGCCCTGCATGAGGTAGAGTGTACTGTGGAGGAGCCACAGGGTTGCAGTATAGCTGGGGGAATGGTGCTTATTGGGCTGTGCATAAGATGAAACTGAAGAAGTACGCCAGGCCCAGAGACTGGAGAGTTGTAATATAGCGAGCTAAGAAGTTTGACTGTAGACTGAAAACAGCGGACAGGTGGGGTGGGGAGGCCACTGATAAATTTAAAGTGGAAGAGTAATAAAGGATTTTATATTTTAGGAAGTGTAGTAAATGGACTTCTGTTTGGTGACCAAGAGACAGGACTAGAGTCTGAGGAAACGGGCTGCCACTGAATTGATTCAAGTTAAAGATGATGGGAACCCGAGTCAAGGTGAAGGCAGTGGAAATGGGGAGAACGGCACATATTCAGAGCTGTGTAACAAGTGGAAGTGTAGAGTGGGTGAACATTTGGTTTGAAGGTTGAAGGAAATCAGGGCGCTTCCTCTACTCAAGTTGCTCATAGTCTAGTGGAAAGAGACAAAATAATACACAGTTTTAGTAGGAAGTGAGTTATAGATGCAGAGAGGGAATGCATGTAGCACTCAGTGATTTTCGTGGTTTTTTTTCGTTTGCTTTTTCAGCTCAGGACGGCTTCCTAGAGATGGTGGCATGAGGTATATCATTCCCAGAAGTGGAATAAGTAGAAATTAACGAGGCAGCCATGATAGCGAGGGTTTCCAGTCAGGAAACAGCAGTGCAAATGCTTATAGGACTGAAGGCTACAAGAATTCTAACTAAAATGACTGGTCAGTGGGATTGCCATTGGCTGAGGCACACAAGCAGAGGTAGGGACAGTTGCGGAACAGAGGGACAGCTGGAGGTGGAAGTCCAATTATAAATGTATGCTCACGATGCTTTGTCGCAGGTCTGAGTGGAGAGCTCTTTGGTAATGAATGAGGTCACCCAGGGTTAGGTTGGGTGGATAAGAGGGCTAAGAAGAGAATTTTTCAAAATCCACAATTAAAGGTATTAGAATAAAAGAAATATAAGGGGAAAGAAAAAAGACCAAATAGGTAGACCAGAGTTAAGAACAGAAAGAGTGGTCAATAATATCTAATAGAGGTGACAAAAAATGGGGACTAAAGGTTGTTTTGAACTATGATAGAGGTCAACAGTGCTTTTCAAGGGAACCAGGAGAGGTTTTGTTGAAACACATTCTGACTTATTAGGGAATGGCTTATGATCAACTGTGGAGCTAATTGAGGTTGTCAAGTTAGCAGGCCTTTTGGGAACTGCTCAACTGATGTGGAAGAGTGTGAGTTGTCAGAGAAGAGCCAAATACGAGATTTCAAAACTGGAAGTACAGAGATTTTTTTTTTTCCCATTCTGTTGTTTTCCTATAGTAAACATCACTTAATATTTTGTGTGATTCTTGTTAATAAACTTTATCAGGTAAAAATTACGTTGTGAGATATCTACTGTAGAACTCGAGACATATATGCATAGATTTTGAATCAATAACTAATTTATTCATAAAACCATTCATTTATATGCATATGCTTATTGTGGGTAGATATGTTTATTTTGTTATAGTTGCCTTTTGCGTGCTTTGAGAATTTTTTTTATTGTTTTTCATTTAATGAGAAAGTCTCATTAATGAGTGTGTGTGCGTGCGCGTGTGCACATGCACACTCCTGTCAGTCTGAAGAAAAATTAACTGGGGGAGGGAGTATTTTCTTTCTCTTCATTTAAATACATAATATTGTATTTGTTTCATGAGTCATGTGATCTCATTCAGTGTCGTGGGGAGAAGGGAAATAAATGACAACACAAACTTTAGGTTAATGCATCAGAAGCATTTTTTGTTTTATTGTTTAAAAGTTTGAAATATGTATTTCCAAGTGGTATTGGCAGGTCATAGCAAATTTTAGCTTGTTTAATATCGCTATTTAAATGCTAGGGTTCATTTCTCTCCAACCCTTCCATTGAAATAAGGATAATGTCTGCATTTTTGTCACTAAAACTCTACAAACTTTGGATGCATTTGTTATTGGTAACATAACTCATATGTTTGTATATAAATTTTGGAAGGGATAAGGATGACAAGGTTCTCAAAGGAATTATGGAATTTTATTCTTTGCTTTAGAAATAAATACTTTATGATGTCAGAAAAAAGTATACCTTATTCTGTATAATGAAAAGGTACCTAGTTTGGTATCAAATGTTCCACTAGCTAAGAGCCTCTGCGTGGATGCTTTATTATTAATATATTCCGAAGGAATCCTGGAGCAACAGAAGTTGATCCCCTTTCACTGAAGGGGCTGAGCTCAACAGTTTTGTTTAGTTATAGTTACAATTCTGCTTTCCCATCTTTTTTTTTTCCTAGCCGCTATTTAAATAAGGCTTTTCATATCTGGTCCAAGAAAGGTAAATTCTCATCTACTTTTATAAACAATATGATATCCCACACTGGCACGGAACATTCCGCACCAGCCTGGATGCTGCTCTCCAAGATTGCCTGCTCATCACCCAAGCTGGACTACGCCAAAGTCATAGACTCCTGGGAGAAAATCAGCAGGTTGGCATGCTTATGCTTTAGCTACTGGTGGACACTGAAAGTCTTGCAAATAAAGCTCATGTCCTAAGGAAATGTGCTCTTTTATAGCTGCTCTTAGACACAGACTTTTTTTTTTAATTCAGACTTGAAAACAAACATGAAAAGTAAGAATCGCTTTTAAGTTTTCAGTTTACTCTTTGTCCAAGTACTTTAAGTGCCTTAACGCTCCTACAACATGACTCCCAAACCATGCTATCCTACTTTCCCTGGTATTAGTAATCCAGAAAAAAAGTATTTTGTTGACAGCAATGTTTACTTTGGTTCTATACTGGGTTCTAAACTTATATTTCTTGTGCCCTTTTCTTAGTCAACAGAATCCCAATTCAAACACCTTAGGACATATTCTCTGTGTTATTGGACATATTGCAAGGCATCTTCCTAAGAGTACCCGAGAAAAGGTGACTGGTGAGTGTCTATTAGAGAATCTTTTTTTTATTTTTTTTATTGGGGAATATTGGGGAACAGTGTGTTTTTCCAGGACCCATTAGCTCCTCGTCAAGTCGTTGTTTTCAACCTAGTTGTGGAGGGTGCAGCTCACTGGCCCATGTGGGAATCGAACCAGCAACCTTGGTGTTATGAGCACTGCACTCTAACCATTGAGCCAACAGGCCACCCTATTGGAGAATCTTGAAAAGGCATTGCCTCTCACTTTCAGTATATTTCTGAGTAGTTCAACGTGAAGGATTTTGATTTTCTTTTTATTTATTTTATTTTGTTTTATTTTTTTGAGCCATTATTTCTTTCAGTACTTTGTTTTTTTTAACTGGGACAGGGGAATAGGATTTTACTGGGGAACAGTGTGTACTTCCGGGACTTTTTTTTTTTTCCTAGTCAGGTTGTTTTCCTTTTCAATCTTAGTTGTGGAGGACACAGCTCAGCTCCAGGTCCAGTTGCCGTTGTTAGTTACAGGGGACACAGCCCACCATCCATTGTGGGAGTGGAACCAGCAACCTTGTGGTTGAGAGCCCACGCTCCAACCAACTGAGCCATCTGGCCACCCGGGAGCTGAGTGGCAGCCCACTGACTCCATTCCATTTTTGGAGGGCACAGCTCGCTGGCCCATGTGGGAATCAAACTGGCAGCCCCGCTGCCCAGAGTTCGCGCTCTAACCAACTGAGCCACCCGTCCACCCCTTGATTTCCTTTTTAGATGTTGTCAAGTGTAAGCTGAATGGATTCCAGTGGTCTCTAGAGTTGATCAGCTCAGCTGTTGATACTTTGCAAAGACTCTGTAGAGCATCTGCAGAGACACCTGTGGAGGAACAGGTACGCTACAAACCCTCCTGGATATGTCTGCATTTATTTGTACTTAGTAGATGTATTACTCTGTTGTGAAGTTTGAGAAGTGTTCTCTATAGAGAACCTATAAGGATGGATAGTCCCCAGCAGCTATTACTACAACAAAAGGAAACACTTAATGTGACAAGCCGTTGACATTCCCCAAAAAGATCTTTGCTGCTAAAGACATACAGTTCCCTTAGAAAGCCACCACCTTGGTTCTAGGTACAAGTGAGAACTCTGCAAGGTTAACCTTTAATAAGCTATAGCCTAGGTGCTTGTGATAGCTTTGCGTGTCCTCCTCCTTCACGTGTACCCTCAGTTCAACAATGCTTCATAGACGATTTTCTACCGAGTGAGGGGGTTCCCTCCAGACCAGAAGATTTCTGATCATTTGATTAAGTCATAATCCTATCCTGTTACTGTAAGACTGCATTACTCTAATATCTCTTGTGTATCACATCCATAAAGCTTCTCAGAGCCTACAGCTAATGTTTTATGTGGAAGCATTAACCCAAGTCCAAACCAGTGTTTTATGTGAGATAAAGAATTACTTTGACTCCCTGAAATGTATCCATATCAGTATCGCCAATAAATTATTACCACATGTTCTGTTTTTATCATGAAATACACTCCTAGACAGTGCTAATCATATCAAAAATTTTAGGGCTGAGGGTTATTATTCTAGAAGTCAAAAATTAATTTAAATAATAGCCAGAATATATTTACATTTTTCCAGAATAAAAAAAGTATTGCTTCATCTGAGCTTCTTACCTACCTTCCTAGGCTTCCTTTTGTATAAGTTCTTTAAAACCCTTCTTTGATAAGTGGCATTTTCTATTTGCAGTAACAGACATATAATAAGATAATATGTTGTCACTCTTTTGCTTAGGACTTAAAACAGGTTGAAATTTACTTAACTAAAAATGCCCAGCTCTTTCCATATAAATGGTGTCTGGTTTTCCTGGCGTATACCTTTTGGCACTTTTTAGTGAAAGGGTTAGTTGCTTTATTTGATTTTTCTAACCATTCATCTTTGGATCCAAGAAAGTGTATGAAAAACTTTTAAATAAGGAACATTACCTAAGTAGAGAGAATAGCAGAAAACAGGTAAAGACAAAACAAAACAAAAAGCTGGTAACAAGGAAAGAATGATGCAAGAAAAAAATGAAGAAAAAATGATATGGCAGATTATGAAACTGTGGTCCTGCAAGTTTCACTGGCATACAGCTCACTAATAGCAGACCTATGCCTGGAACTAAGGTCACTGAATCCCTTTCCAGTGTTTTTTTCTCTAGCCTCGGCTGGAAGAAGAACGATCTGTGCCATGAGCAGTCAGGGGCATAAGTCACTGTCTGCTTGCCAATGGCCCACAGTCATTATAACATTAAGTTATATCATTGTTAGAATCTGTGAGGAAAGCACAGTTGTCTTCAAATTTAGAAAGTGAGAACTAGATGAGAGGTAGAACTTAGTGCTGTGTTAGAAAAGGGCCAGGGTTTTAGCTCTAACACCATGTCTCTTGGTGGTAGACAGTGGACTAAGGGTCCTGAGGTTTGCCAGCATCTTAGGATGTTGCAAATGATGTGTTCCCAACAAACATAGGATAGGATGTATTTGTTTCCCCTGAACATCGCTTTTAGTCCTCTTTGTAAATGAATATTCTGTATTTTGCTGGTAAAAATTATAGGTGATCAGGATATAGATTAACAGCAGTGTATATGAAAATATTGAGGTCTTTGGGCATTTTTGCTGTCTGTAAGCTTGGGGTGAATTAATAGGTTCGGGTTTCTGGCTATCATTGAAAAAAATTTTATGAGATCTTGAACTGTATTAATAGAAATAGTGTTTAGAATAAGAGGGGTGATGGTCCTGCTCTTTGTACTGGTTAAATCTAAGTTGACATGTTCTATAATTCAATTTCAATGACAACTCTTCAGAGAAATGTTGACAAAGCTAAATATATTCATAGGAGAGCAACTAGATGGGATTACAGGCAGGGAGCGGCTGAGGGACCTGGGGTGTTTAGCTGGAGAAGGGAAGAGTTCATGTGGAATAGGCTTTCTAGCTAAATTCACATATATGAAGGACTTTCAAAAGAAAGAAGAATTGGGTTTATTTGTCATCAAGAGTACCAATTTAGACCAGTGGGTGGGAATTGCAAGGCCACAAATTTTGGCCAGCTGAAGAAAAACCATATTGAGGTCTGCCTAAAATAGAGGGACTTGCCTGAGAACACGTCTCTGGTCATTGGAGGTGTTCACGAAGAAGCTGGACATCTTGTCATGAGTCCATGTGTGGAGACAATCCCACAGTTGGATGGCCTTGACAGTTCTCTCCCAGATTCCATGATTCCAAAAGTTATTAGTCTTACTTCCCAGGCAAGTTCTAGGCTTGAAGTCTCAAACAAGTTAGCCTTTGTGTTCTCATCAGGATAGAGCACATGGATTCCAGAAACTGTCTTGGACAGCATTATAGCCCAAGTGGTACAATTTATTGAAATCTTAAGTTCAGTAATTCTTTAAAAGGTAACAAAGACAGCAGTTTTGAAACATTAGGCCAAGTCATACTGAAAAACACTTGGGTCATAATGATGGTTGGCCAACATTGAGTACCATTTTGTGGTAGTGCTGCTGGGCACTGGGGTGATAGTTAAGACAGGCCATTCCTCAGGCCCCTCCAGCTTAGTAGGGGAGATAGACACCTGAACAGTTGGTTTCAATGGGATATAACAATTCCTGAAATAGAAGTGTGCATCGGGTAACATGGAAGTACTGGGGTGGAGCCACTTAGCTCAACCTGGGTGTTTTGGAACGGCCTCCTAGAGAAATTGAAGTCAAAGAGTTGTAGAATGTGATCAAGTTCCCTTGCTTGATATATAAGTGTAGTTAGATGTGGGCTAGAGGTGATGACCCTCTGAAGTTATTTTCACTAATAGGAGACACTGAAAACTTGTCTCAAATGAATAAATTTCAGAAGAATAGCAACTGTTCTTTTTTCTTCTATGTCTTTTTAAAATATTTATTACAGTAGATAATTCACCATCTGCTTATGCCAGAAGAATTACAATGTTTTTATTACTGGAGGAGCTTAGCTATTACAGATATCACATAAATTCGGGCACTCGATCTTCCCAAATATATGCCCTTTTCATTTATAGGGTAAATGTAAAAAGAAAGATTTCATATATATATATCCCTATGATGGCTCGGTTTTTCATGGTTTATGGTTTGTACATTTGAGGATCATAGAGTTTCTTGAGAAAATTGTGTTTCCTGAGTAGTTTGATAGACCTGTGGGATTCTTCAGAGATGACCTTTAACTTGCCATAGGAATTACTAAAGGAAGTGTGCGGGGATGTCCTGTCCACCTGTGTACACTGCCTCTCCAACATCGTTCTGAAGGAAGATGGAGCCGGGAATATGGATGAAGACCTGTTGGTAAGTAACTATTCTCTTCTCTTCCTCTATATCTGTTGGGGTTTTTTAAAGATGACTTTGTCATGTGCATTTCTAATACTATTAGCAAGAAAAGGATTTTCCTAGCCTAGAGTTTATTCTTTTTGTAGAAAAAAGTTAATTTTTTTTTTATTTTTATTGGAGAATATTGGGGAACAGTGTGTTTCTCCAGGGCCCATCAGCTCCAAGTCGTTGTCCTTCAGTCTAGCTGTAGAAGGCGCAGCTCAGCTCCAAGTCCAGTCGCCATTTTCAATCTTTAGTTGCAGGAGGTGCAGCCCACCATCCCACCACCATCCCATGTGGGAATTGAACCGGCAACCTTGTTGTTGAGAGCTCGCACTCTAATCAACTGAGGCATCCGGCCCCCCAAAAAAAATTTTTATTGATGACCTGTTCATTTTTCTCTCATGTACTTATTATCTGGGTGGGGGGAAACTTTATGGTATACACTTCCTCCAGGTAGATCCTATGAGATACTTGATCCAATAGGGAGAACAATATGTGTTGTGAGCTTGGTAGAGTCAGGCTTAGAAATAATAAAGCAAGAAAGTAAAGTGAGTGTACTCTTTGTTCTTTTGAATCTTTGATTTTTTTAACTTATAACGTCTGCTGAACTTTCTGAATATCAGACTATAGAACTAGGGCAGGGGCATCCAAACTTTTTTCAACGTTTTTCACCAAGGGCCATATGTGGTAAAATACACAAACAGCCGAGCCACTCACTCGAGGTAAAGTACGTTTTGCCTCACCTGGGTTATTTAAGTAAACTAAATGTATTTTTGGAATTTGCAGCGGGCCAATTAACAATGGATCATGGGCCACAGTTTGCCCGTGAGTCGCAGTTTGGACACCCCTGAACTAGGGAATAGTGCTGAGAGTTCCTAAAGTACTGTATAAAATATGAGATATTTGAACATTGAAAACACAAATGACTTTGGAGCAGCAAGAGTGTCTGACATGGCATCCTTGATTTTGAAATTGTGTCACTGCCAGAGATTACTGTGAGCCAATAAATATGGAGATGGTGTTCTGATTCAAGTGGCAGACCGTCAACAAAATATGATGTGGTAATTCTGATTCCAACATCTGAGACTATTCAATAAAGAAAATAGTGATGTCATCAAAATGGCAGCTTGAGGTGAGCCTCTGTAAATCTCCCATGGAATTTACAACTAATCGAACAACTGTAACTCCATAAAGGACTCCCTGTACAGCAGACAGGCAAGACGAAGAGGCCCACTACTGAAATCACCTAAAGGTGGGCAAATCACGTGCGGTGGGGAGGAGGGAAGGGAGAAGTGCGGAGACGGAGCCGCATGGGCGCATGATGCAGACCTAGCTCAGTGCTCCGAGCTTGCTGCATCTCGGAACTACTGCAGCTGCGGGACAGGGAAGAACTCAGACTGCTAGGGCTCTGTTTATGGCCCACAGGGCTGAGGGGACAGCATATAACAGGGCTGAACCGAACGCTCACGGCAGAGACCTCGGAGAAAAGACTGAGGGAAGAAGTCTGAAAACGGTGGTTTAAGCCCTCACTGCCACAGAGAACGGAAGCCTTAGGCACTGAGACTAGCCGCTTCCTCCCTACCCTCCCAGAGCTCGCCCTGCCCCCACCTTCCCGGTGCTGGAAGTGGAACAGTAGCAGTGTCAGATCAAAAGAACAGAATATTTGCTGTTCTTAGAACTGTGGACCGCAGACACATATTCGCAGCCCAACTAGTTCCGGCAAAGGGGAGAGAGCTGTGTAAGCAGGACCGGCTGTGGTGGTGGTCACTGCCATTGCTCTGGGCCACCTCTCACAACTCACCCCACCCTTGGCCCCACCTATCTGGGTGGATCCCTGCAGGAGTAAACAGAACTACTGAAACATAACGGGCTCTGAACCTGGTGCAGGAAGAGCTTTGGAACTTCAAAAGCTCTCCACATACCCACACGGACACAGCACTCTGTGACCCAGGCGAACTATTAACAGAGGAGAAGCCCCTCTCCCAGGGAATCCCCCCATTGTGTGAGAAGCTGGAATAGTGCAGAGAAAACAGCACTACCATGTGAGAGAGAAAAAAAGGCTGCAGTCGGAGAGAAAATAAAACATTCTACCAACACATACTGGAAAACAAAAGAAAGACCTCTTCCTATCAACCTGTTGCAGAACCCACTCCTGTATAGGTCTAGGAAGAGAAATAATAAATCAGTAATTGCCATGAATAACCACGGCAACAAGACAGCTCAGAAAGAAAGTGAAAAGTCTCCAGAAAAGGAACTTAAAGATATGGAAATATGTGAATTCAAGATTGCAGTTCTGAAAATACTCAACAAGATGCAAGAAAACACAGAAAGATAGTTTAATGAACTCAGAAACACAATCAAAGAACAACATGAGCATTTTACGAAAGAGATTGAAATTTTAAAAAAGAACCAAATAGAATTTCTGGAGATTAAGAACTCAATAGAAGAAATTAAGAATGAAATAGCCAGCTTAGGTAGTAGAGTTGACCAGATGGAGGAAAGAATCAGTGACATCGAAGATAGAAACCTGGAAATGACACAGATGGAAAAAGAAAGAGACTTCACACTTAAAAGAAATGAAAGAATTCTCCAAGAACTTTCTGACTCCATCAGAAAGAGCAATATAACAATAATGGGCATACCAGAAGAAGAAAAAAGAGAGAAGGGAACAGAGAATATATTCAAACAAATTGTTGATGAGAACTTCCCAAACTTGTGGACAGAACTGGATCCTCGAATCCAAGAAGCAAATAGAACACCTAATTACCTTAACCCCAACAGGCCTTCTCCAAGGCACATTGTATTGAAGCTGTCTAAAATCAACGACAAAGAAAGAATCCTCAAGGCAGCCAAGCAAAAGAAGACGGTAACCTACAAAGGAAAGCCCATTAGATTATCATCAGATTTTTTTAGTGGAAACTCTACAAGCCAGGAGGGAATGGAACCAAATATTCAAACTATTGAAAAAGAGAAATTATGAGCCAAGAATAATATATCCAGCAAAGATATCCTTTAGATATGAAGGAGGAATAAAGACCTTTCCAGACATACAGAAGCTGAGGGAATTTTCTAATATATGACCTGCACTATAAGAAATACTAAAGGAGGCTATTCGGCCACCATCACCAGGGACAATTTGTGGCAACAAAACATAAAAAGGGGGACAGTAAAGGCCTGAACCGGAATATGAGAATGGAGAAAGTAAGCGTGATGAAGAAAATGGAATACTCTAAATATCAAACTTCAAAGAGGATCTAATACCAATCCTGCTCAAAGTCTTCCAAAAAATTGAAGAAGAAACAGTACTCCCTAACTCATTTTATGAGGCCAACATTACCCTGATACCAAAACCTGGTAAGGACAACACACACACAAAAAAACTACAGACCAATATCTGATGAATACAGACGCAAAAATCCTAAACAATATTCTAGCAAATCGAATACAACAATGCATTCAAAAGATTATTCATCACGACCAAGTGGGGTTCATCCCAGGGTCACAAGGATGGTTCAACATCCTCGAATCCATCAATGTGATACATCACATAAACAAAATAAAGGACAAAAATCATATGATTATATCAGTTGATGCAGAAAAAGCATTTGACAAGATACAACATCCATTTATGATTAAAACACTTAACAAACTAGGTATAGAAGGAAAGTACCTGAACATAATAAAGACCATATATTACAAGCCCTCAGCTAATCTCATAATTAATGGTGAAAAACTGAAGCCCTTTGCTCTACGTCAGGAACACATCCAGGCTCTCCCCTATCACCTCTCCTTTTCAACATAATGTTGGAAGTCCTTGCCAGAGCAACCAGGCAAGAGAAAGAAATAAAAGGCATCCAAATTGGGAATAAAGAAGTTAAATTGTCACTCTTTGCAGATGACATGATGCTATATATAGAAAACCCTAAAGACTCCACCAAAAAACTATTAGAAACAATCAACGAATACAGTAAAGTTGCTGGCTACAAAATCAACGTACAAAAGTCCATTGCATTCCTATATAGTAACAATGAAATCCCAGAAAAAGAAATACAAAAAACAATTCCTTTTACAATTGCAGCAAAAAGAATAAAATACCTAGGAATAAACTTAACCAAGGATGTGAAAGATCCATATGCTGAAAACTATAAGACATTTTTAAAAGAAATTGAAGAAGACACAAAGAAATGGAAAGACATTCCGTGCTCATGGATTGGAAGACTTAACATAGTTACAATGGCCATATTACCCAAAGCAATATACAGGTTTAATGCAATCCCCATCAAAATCCCAATGGCATTTTTTAAAGAAATAGAACAAAAAATCATCAGATTTGTTTGGAACCACAAAAGACCCCGAATAGCCAAAGCAATCTTAAGAAAAAAGAACAATATTAGAGGTATCACACTCCCTGACTTTAGCTTGTGCTACAGGGCTACAGTAATCAAAACAGCATGCTATTGGTGGAAAAAGAGACACATAGACCAATGGAATAGAAATGAGAACCCAGAAATAAAACCACATAAATATGGACAGATAATTTCTGACAAAGAAGCAAAAAACATACAATGGAGAAAAGACATCCTCTTCAATAAATGGTGCTGGGAGAATTGGATAGCCACTCTCAAAAGAATGAAACTGGACTGCTATCTGTCACCATGTACCAAAATTAATTCAAAATGGATCAAAGACTTAAGCATAAGACCTAAAACAATAAAATGCGTAGAAGAAAATGTAAAATGCATAGGAGAAAACATAGGTACTAAATTTATGGACCTTGGGTTCAAAGAGCATTTTATGAATTTGACTCCAAAGGCATGGGATGTAAAAGCTAAAAGAAACGAATGGGACTATATGAAACTTAAAAGCTTCTGCACAGCAAAAGAAACCATCGACAAAATAAAGAGGCAACCCACTGAATGGGAGAAGATTTTTGCAAACAGTGCCTCCGATAAAGGGCTAATATCCAAAATATACAGCGAACTCATGAAACTCAACAACAAAAAAACAACCCAATTGTAAAATGGGCAGATGACTTGAAGAGACATTTCTCCAAAGAGGACATACAAATAGCAAATAGACATACGAAAAAATGCTCAGCGTCACTAAGCATCAGAGAAATGCAAATAAAAACCACAATGAGATAACACCTCACTCCAGTCAGAATGGCTATCATCAGTAAGAGAAATAGTAACAAGTGTAGAGGCTGTGGAGAAAAAGGAACCCTCATACACTGTTGGTGGGAATGCAGACTGGTGCAGCCGCTATGGAAGGCAGTGTGGAGGTTCCTCATAAAATTATGAGTAGAATTACCATATGACCCAGCAATCCCTCTCCTGGGTATCTACCAAAAATATCTGAAAACATTTAGCCATAAAGACACGTGTGCTCCAATGTTCATTGCAGCTTTATTTAAGGTGGCCAAGACATGGAAACAACCAAAATGTCTTTCGATAGATGAATGGATAAAGAAGTTGTTGTATATATACTCAATGGAATACTATTTGGCGGTAAGAAAAGATGATATAGGAGCATTTGTGACAACATGGATGTATCTTGAGATTATAATGCTAAGCGAAATAAGTCAGACAGAAAAGGCAGAGAACCGTATGATTTCACTGATATGTGGTATGTAAACCAAAAACAACAAAAGAACAAGACAAACAAATGAGAAACAAAAACTCATAGACACAGACAACAGTTTAGTGGTTACCAGAGGGTAAGGGGGGAGGGAGGTGGTAGATGAGGGTAAAGATAAAATATATGGTGATGGAAGGAGAACTGACTCTGGGTGGTGAACACACAATGTGATTTATAGATGATGTAATACAGAATTGTACACCTGAAACCTATGTAATTTTACTAACAGTTGTCACCCCAATAAATTTTAAAAAAAGAAATATTTAAAAAAAAAAGATCACAGTGAGCTTATTTTTTATTCCGTTCAGTATAGGCCATTATTTAATCAAAATTGGCTATATCCCTTATCTATGTGATAATTAGTAGAGAACCTCTCTCTGTGTTCGGTTCCTGCTTTGTTACCTGGCACTTGTACATAGTGATGGAAGAAAATGTTTAGGTTTGTTAGAAGACAAGACTGCCTGTGCCTGAGACATTAATAAGCACATGGTTCAGTAATAAAAATATCATTATTATCAAAGAGAATCCGGACGTTCTAGGTCAGAGGGCCATGATGTGTAGAATGGCCGTGGCCCCAGGTTTTCCACAGGGTTTTGCTTTTCTCATTGGTCTGGGCAGTCACCTCCCAAACTGAGAAAAATGCTTATTATGATCAGTGAGCATTTCCCCCTACGATTTTTTTTCACTGTTAAATATGTCACCAAAATCTACTCCTTGGTCAAAATACATATGGACATTTACCCTATGTATATTGTTTACTTCATTCTTCTTGAAGTAGAATTTAAATATTCCTTTAATCCACTAACAGATAGAGTATGTTCAAGATTTTTAAAATACACATACACTTCTATTGGCTTTCTTACTTTAAAATAAGCCTTTATTTAACATTTTACTATTTGGCTTCACCCCTGCATTTTGGGAATTAAAAAAAAGTGTTACTTACCTGTTAAGCAGTATGTCCTTGATAAACACACAGTCGTGGCAGCTTTGAGGAATCAGCACTTTTAAGTTTTTGGTGGGAGTCTAAATAGTAAACTAATGTGGAGGACAATTTGGAAATAATGTTTTAAAAGGTGCAACAGTTTATATGCTCTTTTACCTTGATGTCATTTCTAAGGAAGTAGAACTTATCCAAAGGTACAAAGGGGGTGTGTGAGCACTAATGCAAACAATAGCAAAGAATTAAACACAATGTAAATGTTCATTAATAGTGAAATAATGCAATGAATTATGATGACATCCCTAGTTTTTAACATACCGTAGTAGCCATTAAGCATAGTTATTGTATATTGACACAAAAGGATGCCTAATATTGGAAGTAATAATTGCAAACTTCAAAATAACATGATTGGTAAGTGTATAAGAAAAGCAAACATAAAACCACATGATTATAAATATACTTTAAAAAGAAAATAATACACAAAAACAATAATGATACCTTTGCGTGGTGAGATTATAAGGTAATTCTGTATCCCCCTTTACCCACAATAATCATGGTTTACACCTGTTATCACAGCATAATTACTACAAGCACCCCCTTTTACCTGTAGAAGTATCTAGATGTAGGTGATAAAATCATCCAGTCACCCTAATTTTAGATGAATTGTGTTAAGTAGTGACTGAATTTTTACAATGGCTGTGTATTTTTGTGGGAAAAATACAGATCTTTTAAATTGAGGGGACAAAAAAAAGTACTCTATTGATGTGTCCTTAATCTAGCTAGAGTTGATTTTTCTTTTGCCTTATTTTTACTGCAAAACCAATTTTCTTTGCAGGTGAAGTATATTTTCACCTTAGGAGATATAGCCCAACTCTGTCCAGCCAGCGTGGAGAAGCGAGCCTTCCTTCTGATTCAGTCCATTCTAGCTTCTTCTCCTGATGCAGATCATTGTAAGGCACTTAAAATTATCCTCTGCACATTCCGTCTTAAGGCTAGGTTAGCCCCTGAAGTACTGTAAATATGCAATTTTCCTTTTCCTATAGTAACATCCTCTCAAGGTAGGAGTGAAGCCCCAGCCTCTCAACCAGTTCCCCAGGTCAGAGGCTCTGTCATGCCTTCTGCGATTAGAGCACATGCCATCATTACGCTGGGTAAGTAAGAACAGTGTGTGGGGAGAGTGGAGCTTGTGCAGTCGAGTTCTGTGGGTAAATAAGCCAGCCTGTATACGCTGAGCTTACGTTTCCTCTAGCTCTTGCGGGTTTTGGATGCAGATCTGGTAGGAGCACCCAACTCTTCGGGCACACCAGAGTGCTGGTAATGAGAGCCTTTGGGCTGGCAATTGCCCGGGATGATCAGACTCAAGGCACTCCCTGTAGGGAGCTTCTGTTTTTTTATGTTAATTTGTTACAATTATACCTGTTTCTGTGGGTTTTTTTATACTCATAATGTATCACCATGAAGTCTATTCATCAAGAACTATATGCCGGGTACTACTCTGAGTTCTGGGAATGAAAAAATAAACCTGCAGTCCAGTTCATAAAAGGAGATGGTTTGCTTAATGCTTTCCAGAACTGGTAGATGAGCTTAGTAAGCATATTTCTTCATGAACTCAAATTGGTGTTAATCTTGAAAACATTGACCTCTATATTATAATTTGATTTTTTTTCTTTAGTGTGATTGTGTATTTTATGCTGGATAAGAGTTATGAACGTTTTTTGTATTAATAATAACTTTTATTTTTTTAAACCTCAGAACTGTAAATAAGAGCAAAACATTCTCCAGGGCACGCACACGTGCACACATACACATACACACATGCACACCCCACAAACAAAACTCAACAACAACCTTCTTTCTCTTCTGAACAAGAAATAAAATAAAGGAGATGATCATTCTTTTCTAATTACCTAGGTCAGATTTGAAGTTCATTATTAGTTTTATTGGTCATTTTCCGGTAAGTAGACAACTCCAAAATTCAAATGTTGACTTTAAAAAGAAGATAATTTTACCGCAGTGAAGGAAGATCTCATGGTATATATCTCATGAAACTCTGGAGGGTGGGGGAAGCACTTTTCCTTAAGCTCTTTTGAACTTTCTAATATTTAATGTGGGTTTGTCTGCCTTTGATTTTTTTTGTGATTATTGACGTGATGTTTTAACTTTGATTAAATAAAATCCGTAGCAACATATCTCTGGAGAAAGGGTAGGCACAGAATTAGAATGGAACAGAATCAAGACATCTCACTGCCTTCTGTAACAGGTAAGCTGTGCTTACAGCATGAGGATCTTGCAAAGAAGAGCATCCCGACCCTTGTACGAGAGCTTGAGGTGTGCGATGACATGGCTGTTCGCAACAATGTTGTAATTGTTATGTGTGACCTTTGTATCCGGTACACTGTCATGGTGGATAAGTACATTCCCAATATCTCCATGTGTCTGAAGGATTCAGATCCATTCATCCGAAAGCAAACGCTCATCTTGCTTACCAATCTCTTGCAGGTTTGTATGAGAATTAGACCTGTCATTTTTTTTCCCCCTCCAACATTGTTTCTGGTTTAAAGAAATATTTGAGTAGTTTAGGAAATGTGATGCTTTGCAGTAGAATCTGAAAGTAATTAACCTCATCTCTGGTTTAAAATAATCACTCTAACAATGTTCTGTACAGCCTTTTGAACAGATCATTACTTCCTAATATTTGTTTTGGGTGTTTGTTCAGATATCCTGTCAAACAGTGTAAAGTTTCATTTTTGCAAATAAGCACCATGTAGAGAAAAGCACACTCAGTAGATGAGTAGTTCTAGTTCTGGTTCTCTTTCTCCTTGACTTTGAACAGGTCAGTATTTCTCACACGTAACTGCTTCATTTGTATTAGGTTGGTGCAAAAGTAATTGTGGTTTAAAAGGTTAAATAATTGCAAAAACTGCAATTACTTTTGCACCAACCTAATAAAATGAGGACCATAATATTTTCTCTGACCATAATATTTTCCCTGGCTATCTCACAGAGTTGCTCTGCGAGTCCAATGAGATATTTTAGTGTGTGAAAGAACTTAGTGAACTGTGGAGCTCTGCAGAGCATTAGACACTTTTAGTTAACATTAGAGCAAATGTTTAGCCTATAATGAGGGGGGAATAATATTTGATGTTCAAAAAGAGGCATTTAACGAAGATGTACATCTATTCTAGTATGTTCCATATACTCATTTTTTTGTACATTATGTACCTAATGAAGGAACCAGTGGTACTCTTCCTTTAAAGCCATCTGCTCTGAGTCATTTCCTAATACAGTAGAAGATCTGATGCTGTTCTACCCACATATTCCTCCACTTCTCTTTGTGACTAACAATTGTTATGTGCTTTCAAGATGGTTGGGAATCGAGTGCTAACAAACTGCTAATGTGCCACAGACAGACTTGAACAGCTCTCAGGTGTGATACAACAAAAGAAAGTTAACAGTTGGTTATATGACTGAATACCTTTAAGCTTTAAATATTAAAAGTACTCCTTAACCATGTCATTTCTCTTTGTACAGGAAGAGTTTGTGAAGTGGAAGGGCTCTCTGTTCTTTCGGTTTGTCAGCACTCTGATTGATTCCCACCCAGACGTTGCCAGGTAAATCCTTTCCCTCACATGTCAAGCAGCTGAATGATTTACCTAATTTCTAGTCTACGTTAGATCTCTCTTCTTTAAAACTGGTTTGGCGCTGAGTCACTTAGGATGCAGTGAGCTTTTGGCAGTTGCCAGAAAATTAGCAGATTTTAAAATACTCAGCTATTTAAAATACTAATACCATTAAAATACTAAGCTATATAACAAAGCTTTATTTTGCATGTAAGTTAAGAAAGATACACTCATTCAGATTCACCATTAAATAATCTCAGCATTGGTCACATTCACTAACAATGTTCACTCTTCCTAAAGCAGTAATAAAGAGCAGTATATGCCTTTGTCATGGTAAACTACAGAATAGTAGCCATTAGCCGTTGACTTAACTATGTTGATTTCTAAACCAATAAAATGTGAGTTTTGATAGAGTTCAGACTTTCTTTTAAGTGCAGAAGTTGTAAGAAAAAATTCTGGGAATTAAGACAGAATCACACGGTATGAAATAGAGTATACAAATTACAAGGATTCTTGGAAATGGCTGTTTCTTAAAAATTGGAAGGGAATTGCTTTGCCACATCTTAATTCCTGTCATTCAATAATTTTTTTAAAGATTTCTTTTCAAGGCGTTGATAAATGACCTCACAGAATTTGCCAAACTAGATTATGTTGTATGAATAATTCTTTTTAAATCAAATCTGCAGTTGGAAAATAGAATATTGAATGCCATGGCAAAAGCTACCACGATTGGGAAAAGGCCTTTATAGAGTTCATTAACTATAAATAGCTTATAATAATGGGCCCCTCTGGTTCTAAATATAGTCACCAGTGACTTACTCTGAGTTCCATGAAAGACTTTTTGTTTGGTTTCCTTTGGGTATAATTTTCCAAGGAGGAACATTTTACATAATAAACTAGTAGAGGTTAGAATTCTAGTTAATACCGTCTAGTGTCAGAAGCAAAAAGGTAAGGCTGTTACTTTTTCTTTGTTTATATCATTGGGAAAGAGACCAAGATAGCTGTGCCGCGCCCTCTTACCTTTACACTGTTGCCGTTAAGACTGGCTCTCATAGCTTTTCATGTGTGTAGCCCAGGAGCAGGCACAATTAGAAGTGCTTGGAAAGCTTTCAGATGATGAGCCTGGGTGGCAAGATTGGTTATTTAACTTGAAGTTCTGTGTTTTCCCCGCTTTTGTCAGCTCCTGGACAAGTATGTTAAAAAGAGCATTGATTTGTATGTAAAGTATACACCGAACCTGTTGTACAGGTGATCAGAGTATGAATCAAAGAAATTAAAAGGACAGGTGTTTACATTATAAGATTATCAGTGCCTCTTGTAGCATTTTAATACTCTCCCCTTCAATCGTTCCGTTTTTATCTCTGCAATCTGAGTGTGTTTAAACCATGATTCAAGTGTGGATCGTGATTTTCAGTTTTGCTGTCATTTGAATTAGTGTGTTCCCCTATTTTTAGGCCAATGGTCAGGCCTGTCTGCTTACATTAGACACATTAATTTTCCACATGTATCTGCTAATACAGATTTTCCAAAGAGGCTGCAGTGGCTAAACTTATTGAATTTATTTTTGGTCCAAGTGGATTTCCTGAAGATTCTGGCACGAGCAAATTTGCATGACATTTTTAAATGGTCTTAGGGTGATAAACCCAAAACTTGGGGGCTACAAAATTGTATGATGTATTTTCCCCTCTGCCCACTAGGTGGTGTCCTTGTAGTACAGTAATCACAGGGTAAAAGCCAGACAACCAGTGGATTATTTCCATTTAACTGGGCAAATGCTGCAGAAGTGTAAGGAGGCAGGGGCCAGAGAGGTTCATGGCAAGAAAGTGACTGAAATAATAGACCATTGAGATAGAGAAGGAAGTAAAGACAGAGATGGCTTGGTTTGGAAGAAGAGGAAGTAGCTGAGGATCTAGAGGGCCTAGTGAAGTTGTAGAACAAGTCAGAAAGCTGGAAGGATAGGTGGGTATGGTCATAAAGTGGGTTATTTGATATGGTATAGGGACGTGGTCCAGGATGTGCCTGCAGGGTGGCAACACAGTATAAATATGAGGGTCACTGGAGTCAAGGAAGTCAAGAAAAAAGAAAGTTAGGGGCTAAATGAGCTCATCTGTGTGGACATTGAAGATGCTCTGAGAGGTTCTCTTAGTCCGTTCAGGCGGATAACAGAATACCACAGACTGGGTGGCTTATAAACAAATCTATTGCTCACAGACTGGAGGCTGGGAGTCTGAGATCAGGGTGCCAGAACGGCTGCGTCCTGGTGAAAGCCCTCTTCCAGATAGCAGGCTTCTCATGATATCTATATATGGCAGAAGAGACAAGGGATCTCTCTGGGGCTTCTTTATAAGGCACTGATCCCATTCAGCAGGGCTCTCTGTCCTCCTGACCTAATAATTACCTCCCAAAGGCCCCATCTCCTTGGGGGTTAGGTTTTCAACATAGAAATTTGGGGGCAGGGGACACAAACATTCAGGTCATAGCAGTGATGTTAGGATTTGAATGGAGAAAATTGGGAAGCAATTACTAAGCAGTCGAGGACAAAATAGACAGATGGCTGGAGCGTCAAGAAAAATAAGTATTGTCATATGAAACCGGTGGAGAAGTTGTGTGTTTTTTTTAACCAGTAGATAACCCTTCCTCCCCTCTTCCCTGCATCCTCCCCAAACTGTCTTTTTCTTCAGAACACTTTTGGCAACATATTTTGTATGTGCATCTGTCTACCCACTAGCATACAAGCTTCCTGAGGGGGAGAGATTTTGCTTACTGCTATCCCCAGCACCTGAAAGAGCTCAGTGAACATTTGGTAAACGAAAAATATAAGGGGGAGAAACATGGTCTTCATACCGCGGCTATGGGATTTGAGAGAAGAGCAGCCTCCCCCGAGGGGGCTGTAAGGGCAGTGGTGTCCTTGGAGGAAAGCCAGCTCTCATTTATGAAGAAGAAGAGGTGTAGAGAGGGTAGAAGCCTGACTCATCACGGAATGTGGAATACAGAAGACACAGTAGAAAGCTTCCCGGCAGGGCAAAGGAGAGATGGGAAGTGAGATCAGGAAGAAAGAGGCATGGAACATACGGGGACGTGATAGAGGTGAGGAGGGCCAGTAGTAACAAGAGGGGCCTGGATTTCGGTGGCACCCAAAGATAACACAGATATAGGAAATAACTTGCCTCAAGTTTCAAATAGACTTCTGGTTTCAAATAGAATTCTGGTGTAAATGGGTCTGAGGCCTCAGTCCTAATCTGAGATGGACCAGATTAGGAGTATACGTCCATCCCCAGCGGCCTTTATTGAGCAGTTATCTACTTTATAATATCACTTGGCTTGGGATGACATCTGAAATAAGTCAGGTTTTTATGTTGCCTACTAAGTCTGAAAACGGAAGTGAACAGACTGCTCTTCCCCAGTGGCCTCGTAGGGCTGTTTGAAACCTGGATTTAGATTCTTAGTAAGAGAGTAATAATTTTTTTCTACAAAATTATTCTTACTCAGATTTAGCTGTTCTTCCTTTTATTTTCCATATAATGCAATTAATGCTGTGTAAACTCTCTAGACAGTATCCCTGAGTTGGTGGTGTGACTATGTATGATTCGTATTAATTGTCCAGAGGGATAAGGGGCAGTGAGAAAGGATACTGAGTTCTTAGTAAGATTTCTTTACAACTGTTGAAGTTTTCTATTCCAGGTACCTGAAAAGTGCTGTCTTCTGTCACTCTAAAGGACTGCTCCACGAGGCGTTACTTGGAGCATTAACTTCTTTTAACTTTTCAGCTGACAAACAAAAACAATAGTCCCTCTTCCCCAGTTTATCAAGCTAGTAGGATCTATGGGCCTTGATCCAATCAAAGCTGAAACTTGGCCTGTTAAGCCCAGCAGAGGCCACAGCAAGGTTGGTACTACATCGTATTACCCATGGACTGTGGTTTCTGGCTTCTCGTGATGCAAAAAAGCTCTTTGATTCTGCTTTCAGCCCTGACCGTATGACTTCTTTGCATTTTTTATGTTACCATTGAATTTATTTCTGTAGTTGGTTAAGCCTGTTATTCACCAAAGATAGACTGAAGTATCTCGCCCATTAGTTACTTCTTCCTATACATATTCTCAACACAACTGAGTGGATGAGCATTTGACATCAAGTCCAAGCTCAAAGCAGCCCCTCTTCTAGCAGAAGAATTATTGGATTCTATTTGATTTTACATTTTCCTATGAACAACTTCAAATCTGAGGAGAAAACTCAGGTAGCTATGAAAACTGCTGTGCCGTGGTAGGTTAACTATAATAAAATACCACAGAAGGTAAAGTTTTGTTGTTTCCTTTGGGGATGTTTTTTGTTTATTCAGTGGTTTCCTTCATTCTTTGTCACAGATAGTTTACCAAAGTAACCCTTATTTAAAAAGAACTTCATCTGATGCTGTGACCTTCTTTGCCTTTCTAACCTGAGTTACTTAAAAAAACACTGTAGAATATACTGACGACTCTCAGATCCGGCAGATGCTTCTAGCTGGCCTGAAGTAAATTTCTCCTGAGGGAATTCCCTTTATTATGCAGAGTTTATTTGTTTTGTTTTCATAATTATATCAGGCTGCTCCCTTATTTCCTAGGTTAAGGAGTGTCATTATTTGCCATGACATTTTTATCAGGATTCTTTCAACGTCATGATTTCTGAGCTACCTTCTGACCTTTCATTGATGTGTGTGCTGTGAATACAAACTGATTTGAATATTAGCCTATGGGGAAACAGCAGGGGAAGGTATACCTCCCGCAAGTCCTAATGCATTCCAAAGGTAGAATAAAATATTTGGCTTGTTCTTGCTGCTCCTCTCCAGGTGAGAGTTGAATGGTGCTCCTGTGTAGGTGGAAACTGCATTTATCTTGGAAAGGAAATGAAAACATTGGTGTGGGCAGTGTGAATGGGTCAAAGCCAGCCCTGCACCACCTTAGGTTGACCCCTGACCAAAAACCAGTGCCTTGGTGTTCTCTTGAGAACTTAGTGTCCTGATGAAACAGAAGCTGTTAGGGAGCCTGAGGTTGACCAGTCTGGCTTTTGTCCATGTTCACTTGGCTTAGGAAACCATTAGATTTTGCCCTTCAGGTTGGCATGGTGCTAATGACATCTCTGTCCCACTGTGTAGGTGCATGTTAGATGCCTCTTCTAGGTTTGGGGCACAGGAGGAAGGAGCATGCCCAGGGTTGGCTGAGGAGTCCAGAGCTCGGTGAGAGTCAGTTGCTGTCTGTGGGGGGTGCTTGCCCTGCTCACCCAAACTATGAAGCTCTGGTAATTACTCCCAATTCTTGAAAAAGTTCCAGTTACTAAAACTAGTGTTTGTTGTGGGCAAACCTCACATTGGGGGAGGGGGGTGAAATCCAAGTGTTCGTTTTCAGGTGGTCATTGTCACTGCCTCAACTTTAAAGACACGGGCCTCTGCTCGAAGGAGCGGTTTGGGGTAGGTTGGTTGTTTTCCTTCATTTGAAGTGTAGCTGAATAATGACACCTTGTTAGAATTTTGAAAGGAAACTGGGTAGAGAAAGCCTTTACACTGACCTTGGATTCATAAAGGAGGCTGTTTAGCAAGGACAGACAAAAGGAGCCAAACTCGTATTTTGCTTTTGATGTGAATGAAGCTGTTTATTGGGATAGATTTAGTATCCCTTACCCTAATTCACAGTCCCTCTGCATTGCAGAGTTCTTGGTATTATTTTTATTGGCTGTCTGCAAATAGCCAATAGTCTCCTTCTTTTGCAGTTTCGGGGAGTTTTGCCTGGCTCACCTGTTGCTGAAGAGAAATCCTGCCATGTTCTTCCAGCACTTCATTGAGTGTATTTTCCACTTCAATAATTATGAGAAGCATGAGAAGTATAACAAGTTCCCCCAATCAGAGAGGTCAGTGAGATTCCAGGGAGAGCTGGGTGAGCAGTGGGAGATGGTCAGCGGCTTTGTACGGTGGTCAGGCCCAGACCCCAGCCCACATATTCCTCGTGGGGTTGTTACTTCTCTTGGCAGGGCCATGCAAGAAAATTCACTTGTGCCAACAGAGTGCTAAGGGGAAAATGCCTTTGACAAGCACTGGTAGACTGCTTTTAGGATGCTGGGAAATGCTGTTAAAATTAAAGCCGTTTCACCCTCGCGCATGTGATGTAAAATTGTCCTGTTTCGCCATAGAGAGAAGCGGCTCTTTTCACTGAAGGGAAAGACAAACAAGGAGAAACGAATGAAAATCTACAAGTTTCTTCTAGAGCACTTCACAGATGACCAGAGATTCAATATCACTTCCAAAATCTGCCTTAGTATTTTGGGTAAGCCTGTTGTGTTTGGGATCAAATGTGCATTTGAAAATGAAATGTGTTGCTAATAGTCCAGCAGATGCTGAGCGAATGGGACCCCTTTTGGTCCTTTTTGGACATCATCTGTGCCCATGCAGACCGCTTGCAGCCCAGATGTGCCCTCCTAGCTCTATGAGGGACACCTCCCCTCTGGGGCCAGACTGTTTTTCAGAGCCGATCTTTTGTACTCTCTCTCACTCAGCGTGCTTCGCCGACGGCATCCTGCCCCTGGATATGGAAGCCAGTGAGTTACTCTCAGATACCTTTGAGGTCCTCAGCTCAAGGGAAATCAAACTTTTGGCAATGAGATCGAAACAAGATAAGGACCTCCTTATGGAAGAAGATGACATGGCCCTGGCAAATGTAGTCATGCAGGAAGCTCAGAAAAAGCTCATCTCACATGTGAGTGTGTTGCCCTCTAAGTAGGCCTGGTCACACCCTTGAAAACTAGCCGAGATCCCGATTTCATTCTTAACAGTGGCCTTCACTCACCCAGGTCCTGGTTACTCTCCATGTGTGTTTCCAGCTCCAGCTTCTCTCGTGAGCCTCAACCAGTCCCACTTGCCTGCCTAGTTGTGTCACAGGCATTTCAAACTTCCTCTGTGTCAAAGCCGAATTACTCATCCTTTCTTCCTCCTGTTCGTTGCTTTGTTCTGCACAGTCTTCTATTGTGAAGAAGAGAGCCCAGTGCTACCCAAGTCCGGAGTCTGGCGTGCCCCGCACACGGTTTCCTTTGGCCAGTGAGTCCGGAAATTGGGATTTGAATGACTTTAGGGGCAGGCCCGAGGCGCTTATACCTAGCCAGGGCTGCTCATTCTTATTTCCCACCTGAGCCCTGAAAGCTTTTGAACCCAAAGAAATAGACTGAACACATTCCACATGTCCATCTTATCTTACAAATCCATCTCTCTCACATTTTTACTGGTTCTGTGTTCATGTAAGCCTGTGCCATTTCTGGCAATTTCCTCAGCACCCTTTCTGTCTCCAGTTTCTTTTTGTTCCAGGCTGAGTACCACCTTGCTACCAGAAAAATCTTTCTTAAGTACAGATTTAATCATTTTATTCTGGTTAAAATAGACGAGAGGTAGATTGACTGCAGAGGGGAAGCAGGGAACTTTTGGGGTGATGGATTGTGGGTGATGATTTAGATTTTGGTGTTGGTTACTCAGTTTATACTTGTGTTAACTCATCAAACTGTTGACTTAACATGGGCAAATTTTATCATATAGAAGTTGTACCTCTAACAATATCTTTAATAAATAGGTTGGTGGCTTCCGCTCATCTTCTGAGTAAAATCCTGATTCTTCTTCAAGGCATACAGAACTCTTGTGTGTGTCGTGCCATCCCTACCCCATCCCTTCTCTTCCTGCTCCCCTCTCAGAACTCTCCATTCCAGACTACTGTTCATCCCTCAGATGAGGGGTGTCTCTCGTGCCTCTGCCTTTGCATGCTGCTGATCTGTGCACAGTGTCTGCTCCACCCTGTCCACCCCTTTCTGCAACCTAATTTCTTCACATCCTAAGGGTCATCTTTTCAAATAAGCCTTCCCTGGTTTATGCTATTTACCCCTTCCTTCCTAGGTATCCCTCCTCCGTGAGTTCCTTAATACCCTGCTATTTGTCACAGCATACTACACATCATAACACAGACTGCTAGTCTGGTCTAGAAGTAACTTGAAGGCAAGAATCCTTGGCTTCCTTTCTTATCCCCAGAGGTTGGCTTTGTGTCTAGTGCAGAGAAGGTGTTTGGTGATACTTGCTGAGTGAATACATTTAAGCCATTTTTTAAGACTATCCCTATATGTACCATCTACTTAGACTTGTATTTATTAAATTGTTTATTTCTTTACCTGTTGCCCTCCTAATTCAAGAACTCTGATAAGACTTTTTAGAAATGAGTGGTTTACAAGCAAGGAAAATATACTTGTGACTTTACCTGAGAAGAAAAAGAATACTTTTCAGATTCAGAATGGTAAATCTTGCATATGTGTTACTATAATGGATTGGTTTTAATTCTAAGAGATTTATCGCAAAACATTTGTGGTTAGTGATCATTCATGGTAAAGAATATGAAAGCTTGGCCAAATCAGGGACTCTATAAATACATAGCACTTTCCTAAATGTATATACAAAGTTACACACGGGAGAGAGAGAGAGAGAGAGAGAGAGAGATACCTTCATGCTTAGCCATTTTTGACTCTTGTCATTTCACCAGTAGGAATTAAAAATGTCTCTTTGGGTAGCCAGAATTGAACTCATTTTCATTCCAAAGAGAAGATGTTGAATGGAGGGACTGAATGTGTAGCCAAGGGTCGTTATGGGTTTGTGTGAAAGTTTGGAGCTTTTTGTCAAGGTATTCAATGTATCTCTACTTCCTTTTTTTTGTTTAGAAAATAAGAATAGTATTCATCTGTGTCCTACTTTACAGAGTTTTCCTAGTGTTTTGAGGTAATGCTTATAAATTCTCCAGGACAAAGGTGATGCGTCCTATACAATTCCCAGGACCGTAATCAAAACCAAAAATAAACTTACATAATGACTAGATCTGCTAGACAAAAGAACTTCATGCATCTTTCAGAACTTCATCTTTCAGAACTTCATGCATCTAAAACATGCCTTTGTGTTACTACAGGTTCAGAAGAGGAATTTCATAGAAAACATTATTCCAATTATCATCTCCCTGAAGGTTGTGCTAGAGAAGAATAAGAGCCCAGCTTTGCGGGAGCTCATGAACTATCTCAGGGTAAAAGATGAATTTGTACTTTGTGCTTGGTGTCTCCCGCAGTTCATCACTCAGGATCTTCTGGTCATTATGATGGTGTAATTTTCGGTGAATGACTAGAACTCAGAATGCCTCAAAACCAGTGTTACACTTTTTTAGAACCGAACCAGCCAGACAGGCACTTTGACTGTTGGGGAGAAGACAGAGAGCTTGACCATAGGTTCCACAGAAGCTGGTCCTTGCGTTTTTCGTACAGTTGAGTTTGTGAAGTACTGAGCATGTGTGTCCTTGATTGCCAATTATTAATAGATTCAATTTTAAAGACTTTCTCAACCAGGGTCAAGAGCAAAGTCATCACCTAAGTTTATTCTGGTGGGGAATACAGTGAATATTAGTCATTATGTTTCATTTGGGGGTATTTACCTTTAACACGGTCTCTGATCTATAAGTCGTATAAGCAGTAGACCTTGGGGAATACCTATCAGAGGCCGGGCTGCCATCACTGGTGGGGTCCTAGGCCCTGAAAAGCCTCAGTGTAGGCAGCCAGGGTATGTATACTTGTAGTGCAGACAGAAGGCCTCTGAGTTTGTGGCAGAATCTTTCAATCAGAAATAAATGCAACAGTTCTTTCCTTTCTGTTTACAATATGCTATTTTCTTCCTCAAAAAATGCTAAGGATTTTTATTTTTTTCCAAAAAGAGCTACAAGAGAATTATATTGAACATAATTTTTCAAATAGCTCTTTATCCTAAGGAAGTTAAGTTGGGAAAGATAAGCTCACTGTCTTGTGGGGGGAGGGGAATGAGAACTTCCAGGTACTCTTACATTTTTGTTGCCCTGTTTTAAACCTCAGAAAGGAAAAAAAAGCTTAAATCCTAAGTAGACTACTTAAACACTTAAGAAAAATAAGTGTATCTCCTGTTTCTGAGCGCAAATCCAGAGGATAGTCACACTTAAGTAGTTGCTTGGTTTGCATAACAGCACTTAATCATTTGAAACCTTCTGTTAAAGACGCTCCAGCAATCCTCTCCTTTGACCTGTGGAACCTTTTCTTAGTGGCAGCTGGTAGAGTTGATAGATTTCCTTTCCTTTATTGGGACTTCCCTTATAGTCGGACTGCTATATATTGTTTTGTCCTCTAATACTGTTAGGTGACATGGTTTCTTGGTTTCTTTCTCAGCAAAGATGCTTAGTCCCTAGCAGCCCTCTTTAAGACCTGAGAATGTTCTGACCATGATAGAATAAAAGGTTTTCTGTCACATCTTCAGAAGAGGACACAAAGATGGGATTAAGAGCCATAGCTGCAATCCTCTGAGAAAGCTAGTATGAGCAACTTTTAGACTGCACTGCTTCCTATAAGTTGCTCCAGAGGCCCTGTCTCAGTCAGGACCATGCCATGTCACCTACCCACCTAACTTTCAACTCAAATTCCTGAGGGGCCTGCCTTAGTGACAGTACTAAGAGATCCTTTGAACTGGTGGTGACCCAGAGCCAAGCCAGACCACCTAGATACATCACTCTCCCCATGCCAGCCTCTAAGAATGGAAAGGAGGTAGTTATTGGTGGCAGTTCTGTGCCCTGTTCAAGTTCTGCTTTAGGCTAAGATTGTGTGATTCCATGTCCCTTCTCCCATCAGGAACCTGGGAAATTGCCTGCCAACTGGCAGATAGACAGGAAGCTTTCTAAGAGATCAGAACTCTTAGTTACTTTCTCACGTCATACTCACCTGCTTGTGTGGTCAGGCGAGTGCAATTAGTGTTTCCTGGGAAAATACCATTGTGTTAATTGACTTGGTCGATGTAATAGAAACAGTCCGCTCTCAGCAAAATAAGTCTTACTGTTCTTATTACTTATCAAGTAGTGTTAGAGAGTTTATTTATTTATTCAAGAAAACATTAAAGGATGCCTCTGGGTCTGTTTTAGGAGGTGATGCAGGATTACCGAGATGAAATCAAGGATTTCTTCGCAGTTGACAAACAGCTGGCATCAGAACTAGAGTATGACATGAAGAAGTACAATGAACAGCTGGCCCAGGAACAAGAGCTGGCGAAGCAAACAGAGGTGAACAAGGAAGCGGCAGGTGCCACGCAGGTAGATGCGCTCCTCCCCAAGCCATTCTCCACGTACACAGAAGCAGGGGTTGGTCTGACTTAGACCTTCAGGATTGCCACTTGTGGGCCACTGCGTTTGCTACATGGGACACGCAGGTAGATGAATCACGGAGGCTTTCCTTCCCCGAAGGCCACGTCACTTGAACTTGTGCAAAGCCATTGGAATACTAGTTGGGGGAAATGTGTGAACGCCCAGAAAGCAAGCTGGCGGTGGGGTTATCTGATCTTCAGTTGCAGTGATCAGTAGATAACCCTGTCTCCCTAGATGGCTTAGTTTGTTTGCGGTCCTTTTCCCAGCATGCTTCTCTTGAGAACATGCTATCGCTTGGGGGTGTTTCTAGGTGAGCAGTTGTTCATGTTCAGAGGCAGTGTGCTCTCTTCCCTGAGACATCCAGACAGATCTGCTGCCTTGAAAAATGAGGACAACCTTCCTTTCCCCCTTTTCTCTTTAACACCGCAACATCTCTGTGTGGTAGTCTGCTAACAGTGCTGTTCTGAAGAGAAAATTCTACTTTCCCATGTACAGCCAGGCTGACATGGCTTTAAAATGGATGACTTACGGACTTCCTCATAGCATGTAAAGATTTTTCTTTTTTTTTTAAGTGTTACAAAGTAATTACTCTTTATTCATCTTCTCTGACAGGTTGCTCCAAGTTTAGAAATAATGCCAGCTCCTGCTGGTCAAGAAAATGCCGCTGTGCCCCACGCTGCGAGCCAGCCCTCATCACCCACATCAAGCACTAGCCAAGCACCTCCTTTGCCTCTTTCACTTGAAACTAAGCCATTGAAGAGGTTAATGCCCAAAGCCAGGTATGGAGCCCACAGAGTCGGTCACAGGCTGACTCCCTGTCACCATATCCTCAGAGGCACCTTTGCCATGCTCCATGCAGCGTTTTCAATACGAGTGTTACCGGGTTTTCCCCGATGCCTCACTCTACGCTCTTCCCTTTCAGATTTGAAATGAGTGTGGATGAGGGATGCATTTGAAAGAAAATGGGAAGTGACATCTGTGTTTTCACTCTTGCTTTCTGCGTGTCTGGCATGTTCTCCTTCCCAGGTCCATGTCCCTGAGTACCATTGCAATCCTGAACTCTGTCAAGAAAGCTGTGGAGTCGAATAGCAGGCGTCGGAATCGGAGCATAGGAGTGTTGCCCTTCACTTTAAATTCGGAAAGCCTGGGCAAAATGCACAATCATGGTAAGTCTTACGGCGGCTCCATAAAGCACAGAACTACTCGGTTTTTCCATCTCAGACGTAGTGAATTTGCAGATTGAAACACAGTAGAAGCCTCCTTTTCATTCCTTTTAAAATGGTTTCTATATTGTTATCTTTAAAACAAATAACCTTAATTGAGGACTAAACAATGCGTATTTATGATAAAAAATTTGGAAAGATTGTGAAATAGAAAACTCACCCATAGGAGTGAGGTGTTTATTCTTCTAGTCTTTGTACTCCTCACACACGTGTGCTTGGTATTACTTATAAAACTGTGATCTTAGTGTGCGTTCTGTTTCATAACCTGCTTCCCTACATATAGTTCTAATAATATATAGTGAAAAGTTTCCCATGAATTTTTCTTTCAAAACCTTTCTCCCAATGGTTGTGCAGCATTGTGTCTTGAGGAACTGCCATCACTTATTCATTATTACTACCCTATTTTTGGAAATGTAGGTGTTTTTCAATTTTAGAAATGTCACAATAAACATCCTTATATGTGTCTAATCGTTGGGATTAATTCCTGTCACTCAGAGGCCATGAATATTTTCAAAACTTTTGACAGTATCAAACTGCCCTCTGTAATTCACTGTACATGTTCCTGCTAATGGCACACGGGTGTCCATTTTCCTACTTAGAAACACTGGTTTTATAATTTTCCATTTTCTTTGCTAAGCTTTATGGGCTAAAAATAGTTATGGTTTTAATTTCCATTTCTTTGAATCCTAGTGAGAATGGACATTCTTTTTTATGTTTATCATTTTTTTGTATCTTTCTGAATTAACCTAAGAACACTTTGGGATATTAACTTTATTGTATATCTTGCAAATATTTTTTCTCATTTGGTTGTTTTGCTCTTTGATATTGTTTTGGGAATTTTGGACAGATAAAACTTTCCCGTTTTATCCTAGCATCTTCATACAGCTTGGAGCAAGAGTCCAGTGGAGCCATTGACCATGTAACTAAACGAGCAGTCAGTACTCCTGAGAGTAAGTAGCTCACGTGAGTGAGCCGGCTTCTCCTCACTCCCCTGCAGTCACTGTGTGTCTGCTAGACTTGCAGTAAAACTCCCCGTTGCAAGAGAGTCCTTTTTACTGGATGAAAGCTCTCCTGAGGTTCAACAGCATCATAGGGCATTATGGCAATCAGACTGAATGTTTTGGAATGATTACAACAACTGAGCACAAGGTGAGCATCCAGCACTCTTCCAAGTGCTTTTAGATGTGTAACTCAGTTACACTGCTCACAGCCCTGGGAGGTATCCTCACTTGACAGACAGTGAAGCTGAGGCACAGATCCCTTCAGTAACTTCTCTAGGCAGCGCCATTCTTGCCATTCTGCAGCCGACATTTCACCACTCCTGCCTGACTCCCCAGGTTACTTGATTTGCTCATCCAGCCCTGCTTTTCAGCTCTCAGATGTCAGCACTCGGTGCCTGCACCTTGTATGTCACCAAGTTCAGCTCTAGAACAAACAGACTTGAGATTCGGTGGCAGATTAAGGATTTCACTGCTAGCTGTGCTGAGAGCCTATGTCTTCTCACTCCCATTGGATGTGTTTTTCTAACGTCCTATTCTTTCCTTTTAGTTCAAAAGAGGTGAGTTAGAAGTGTGGTATATTTATCCCCATTGTTTTGTAGCTTCTTATTGTCTCAAAACCCTTAAAAATCATTATTTTGAGAAAATTTACAGTGTGAAGGAATTCTCTTCTCTGAAAGCTGTAGTGTAGTTTGCACACGTCTCTGCTTCCCTTCCACCTGGTCTCACGCCACCTTCCCCCTTACTCTGCACCCCAGCCCTGGGCGGTCTTCTCTCAGTGCCTGCACAAGCCTCATTCTACCCTGATGCGGGGCTGTCACATGATGTGTCCTCATCCTAGAACACCCCCTTCCTAGTGACCACCTCTGTACCCTTCAGAAGAAGCCCTTCCTGACCCTTCAGATTAGATTAGGGTCCCTTCCTGGCACTCTGATCTCCTCAGCTGTCCTCAGTACACTTCTAAATAATTCATTGTCTGTCCTTGATGTTCCTTTCACTGCTTTCCTCCTTGCTGTATCCAGCAGGCCCACCACAGTGCTGGGAGCATGATAGGTGTAAACAGAAATTTGTCAAATGATTACTTGAATGTCAGAGCCGGGACTTGAACTCGGGTCTTCTGATTCCAACTCCTGTGTACCTCCTGCAGCTTTATTCCTCTCACAGTGCTAACCTGGCGTTACTAAAAGATGAGAAGAGTGCTCAGATGTTCTTTATGATAATGGAACAGCAAAGCATCAAGCCATTCATTCAGTCATGCATTCAGTCAATACAAAGTCACTGGGCACCTACTGTGCTCTAGCTACTTGCTTGGTGGTCCCGACTACCTGTGAGGCTGTGGTCTCTTAGAATGTTTACCAGGTTATAGGTAATTTTCATCCAGGTTCACCTTTTAAGGGAGGTTAACGGCTGAACACAACTCTTCAGATGACAGCTGAACTATGACAGCTTTTTGTCATTATAAGCAGTGGGTAATTTTGGGTTCGTGTATACTGAACAGGTGTAATGCATAATAATATATATAAAAAAACTCAACCTGTTTAACAAAGAGTTTTCTGCATGTTCTGTGTTCCCAGCTCAGGGGCACTAAGTGCTTCTGTTTTAGCAGTTAGGTACCATATGCTACAGAAACAGGGAGGACGGATCTCATTTTAGCTTTGCTCATCGCCACAAGGCCCAGATTTCAGTCTTCGGTTGGTTTCCTGGCAGCATGTATTCCTCAGCAGTGAAGCCTGACATGCTGCATTAATGCTGCTTGAATTTGTACACATGGAGCCATCTTTGCACTGAAAGGAAGACTCGGGTTGTCCCCAGATCAATGGAGTACTTGTTCTTTCTCTGGGCTCTTGAATGTAAAATTCCTGGGGATCTCTTCCTATTCTGAACCAGGAAGGAAGGCTTGAAGAAGGGTCTCCGATTAGCTCTCCTTTCTGGGAGAGTTATTAAGATAATTTAAAAATACCGTTCTTTTTTCTCTGTGGTTTATACAAATTCTACTGACTACTCTGAGGTGGGGTGACTGTCACAAGGTGGTCTCAGCTCTACGAAACGAAAAGGAAAAATGCTAAACAAAGTGGTTTTGCTAAATGGAAATGAATAATTTTCAGAGCTAGATTAACAAAATCTGTGTGGGGTTTAGCAAGCCCCTCTTACTGCTGTAACTTGGACAGCAAAGATGCTTCTGCCTTTAATTCCAAGCACCTACAAAGTGTATAGGGGATCTCAGGCTACTGCCTTGATGTTTGTGAAGGTTGGAGACTTATTACCTGGATGTGCAGAGGCTTCCAAACAGGGAAAGGAATGTGTGTGGAAGGAAGGGGATTTCAACTCTAACACAGGAAGAGACCTCCCAGTAATGGGAATAAGCAGAACTGAGCTATTTGGATGGCATTGCTGAGGATACCGTTCTGAGAAGTCTGTTAACAGAAGTTCTGTCTGTTAACATAGCTTGAGGAGCTCAGAGATGTAGCACTGCAGATGCATTGGTGGACTTTAAAACATACACTAGAAAGATCTAATCAGTACCCTAAGGTTCCAATGTAGGGGAAAAAGGTAAAAACGATGCAGCTTACTTCCCAAGTGTCCTTGCAGAAAGGATGGCATGCTCTTGACAGGACAGCCAGCACCCAGCCATTGAGCCTGTGCTCTGTTCAGACAAGTGTGCTAGCTGCTTGTGCAAAAAGGCACAAGACACAAAGGAGGAGCAAGTCACTGGGAGAGGCGTCACCCCCCAGGTCTCAGAAGGAGTGCTCTGCTGTAGTTGGCTCAGGGAGAACACTCCGGAAACAAGGAGCTGCCTGTGTAGACCCTGGTGTGACAGACCAGAGCCTGCTTGGAGAACCATGATAATTGGATGGCCCTGGAGCCAGCTTGCACACAGGATGTTGCCCAGCTCAGACGGAGGTGGGATTTGGGGTCCTTCTCTACACACTGAGCCATAAGGATATTAAAGCAGGGCGGTGACCTTACGAAATCTTTAAACAAATTTACTTCTAAGTGACATAAGGGATAATAGCTAATAAATTATAACAGTGGCTAACATTTCTTCAGCACTTAATTTGTACCAAGTATTGCATTAAGGACTTTACATAAATGGTCTCATTTGATCCTGACAACTTCCCTGAGGTTGTTACATTTGTATCCCATTTTTGAGATTAAGAAACTTGAGGTTCTTAGAATAATTCCCAAGCTAGAAAGACAGAGCCCGAATTCAAACCCAGAGTCTTATTCAGTCTGTTCCCATGCTCTGCTCTCCTGCCTCCTAAGGGGAAATCTGGAAATGGGAGACCATGGATCAAGGTTGAGACATTGTCTCCTGTCGCAGTGAGACAGGAGACAATGCAGATAGTAGAAAGAGAGTGGTGAGGGACTCAGTTACTGACTAGGTGTGGAGAAGGAGCTAATGATGCCTGGCACATCCAGGTGCCTACATCACTGATGAGGGATGTAGAAGGAACATGTTGAGCGAAGGGAATGAGTTGGTGAAGCATCTTCAGAAAATTCAGGTGGAGGAGGAAATGTAGGAGGGAGGTCTGAGCTGGAGTTGGGGGTCACTGACATATAGGCAGTAACTAAAGACACCGGGTGGGTGAGAAGCCAGAGCCAGTGAGCACTGGGTGCTCGTGGGCCAGCATACAGTTTAAGATGAGGAGTGGCCAGAGAAAGCAAGTCAGGAGACCACGGACATGAAGGAAGGATTGAGTCTTCAACACGGTCAAGTCCTACAAAAAGGTCAAATACATTGAAGCCTGACTTAGTGGGCTGCTGAATTTGACAGTCACTTTGGTACTGATACAAGAAACTGAATGAAACCGTAGCAGACACTCCATTAACACCTTACTCATGTTACTTTATTTGATGTTTGTTTCTTACTGGCTTTTCATTAACCATGCTGTTTCCCCCTTTGACCCAGAGACCATCAGTGACGTGACGTTTGAAGCAGGAGTCAGCTACATAGGCACACCACGGACGCCTTTTTCAGTCAAAGGCAAGTCCCTTCTTATCAGATACGTTAGCTGCTCTGGAGTTCTGGGAAATCTGAATTTGTTTGTTTGACTCCCTTTCAGAGAAAATTGAACCCGCGAATCAAGGAAATGACATTTTATGTTTATCATTGCCTGATAAACCGTAAGTTCACCAAGAGTTGCTTTTGAGGTGGTTTTTGTTAGTTTTTTTCTTAGTTCCAGAATGATTCTCTCATTTCTTTCTGTAGGCCTCCACAGCCTCAGCAGTGGAATGTGAAGTCTCCGGCCAGAAATAAAGACAACCCAGCCCCTAGTAGGAGGTCGCTCCGAAAGACCCCCCTGAAAACGGCCAACTGAATAAAACAGCGCACTCTAGTGTCCGAGAAGCAGGAGCTCGGAAGGACACCCTTTTCTGCATGTGAAGAACAGACATTTGGCTTTCCTCACAACCCTAAGGACGCTGTCACTATGTCCTGTCAGAGCTTGTCCTTATGATTCCAGCCTCTCTGATTCTGTGTAGTTCGTCTGTGTAGCTGGCCATCTTTTCTTTTTATGAAGTATGTGGTCAAAAATTATAAAATAATACGGAAAGGGCTTAGCTATTTATTATAACTTGACTCCATTTGAAAGTCCATCCATTCTGATAAGCTGTATTCTGGTCCTTGAGGAACACAACACATCAGCTTTCTTTTATATAAATCCAGCCTCTGTTAGCTGATATCAGTTCCTTATAGTAGATAATTTCGCATTATCCAATGACAAGATTTCAATTGTAATATTTTTTCTATTTATGAATTGCAGATTTTTTTAAAAAGATGTATGGCTTTCTAAAATGGAATAATAAAGGTTAAGCATAAATGCAGCCCTCTAGTAGTCAATAGAATTTTTCTGTTTTTGGAACAGGGCTTTTATTGGTAGTCATTTTAATTTACATAAAGTGTTCAAGAATAATAAAACCAAGTCTTTCCTGTTCGTTAAAAAAATGACTCGGTTTGTCTTTAAGGTTCAATTTGTCTGTCCCACTGTCTTTGTCCCCAGACAGCTGTCCACCTCCTAACAACAGATGTCCCTCTTAGTGTATAAATACAGTCCTGTTTATGAAAACCTGCTTCATGTCCCTTATCCCAGGTGATACTAACACCAATTTGTGTGATTTGTGTTGATTGTCTGCTAAGGACAGTTCCCACAATGGGGGTGGGTGGAGAGGTTGACTTTAGTCTCCTTTGGCGGCACCATTAGGTAACTCTCAAACATGTATGTCTGTGCTTTGTCCAAGAATGACCAGAAAGAGATTCAGCTGGGCCTTTTCCTGGGGGGCCACTGGGTTGAGAGGAGTGTGGCCATCTCTCCCTACCCTGGCATGTGCTTGTTCTAGAGCCCACTGAAGTGATGGAAGCAGGGCCTGACGGAGTCTGATTTCCAGGCATTGGCTCAGCCAAAGACAGAGTGAGGGCAGAGATGGTCCTGATGTCAAGCAGGAGATGTAGAAACCATTTATATGCTGAAGTAGGGCAAGGATCAAAGGAAGATGAGCTGAAACCATGCAAACTGTCATACAGAAGTAAAAGTATAGGCTTACTGTGTCTGTGTTTTTAATATAAACATGGTAGTTGGCTGGAGGAGTGGAATGTCACTGATCCACCCCACAGCTCTCCCATATGTGAACTGTGACGTGTGGACACATCATTGGTGGAGGGCATCACAGCTGCTGCTGAGTAAACACTTATCTCCAATTCATGTAGACAGTGATGGCAATCTCTTTAAATCTGGTACTAGGTTGCTTTAATTGTATTTACCTAATAAAATGCTAGGAAGAAGAGGTAAACCCAACGTGAGAGCAAATAAAGAAAATGAGGCAAAGTTGATTTTTTTTTTGAAGCTTTTATAGAGGTTTAACAAATACAACTTACAGGTATGTTAGTACAAGTCTATAAGATCTATGTACAGCAACAGCCACACCAAAGGCCGCAACGGCCTTGTAGAGGCCGTGAGTCTTTAGTCACATTCATGTCTGAAAAAACACGAATGTTCCTTTTCTGTCTACATTTTTACAGTAAAGGCAACTACTTCCCAGACTCCACATTTCACTTCTGACCCCTCTGTCAGACCCGGTTCACATGGCACTAGGGTAGGAGGTCTTAGGGCATAAGAAGGAGGCATAAGGCCACCATATCACTGCGACAACCAAGATGGAGGCTAGAGTTAATCCCCAACAATTAGAGAAGAGGGAAGCCATCCTTTTCTACCAAGAGGAGGTGAAGATGGAAGGACAGTCTGATTCGAAGCATTCAAGACACAAATGCAAAGATAGGTATCATTAAGCAATTAGGAAGAGCTGTCAACTGCCTCTGCCAAGTAGCCCATGGCAAAGTGTTTCACCTAACTTTAAAAAGAAATGTCAACATAAGTCTCCTCAATTAAAAAAAACCTCAAAGCATACAAAAAGTAAGACACTGAAAGTTTAATCCCAAGATGACTACGTTCTACATAAAAATCATCCTCTAAGCACACAATGGAATCGGAGGCATTCCTCTGAGAAGCTCTGCTTCAAACTGCTTCACATCATGAGTTAACACAGCAACGCATCTGAGGCTAAGAACATCTGCTCTTGAAGAACAAAGGCTTTTGAATGATGTTTCTAACATCCCCCACAAAGTGAGCCATGTCTTGGATAGATAAAAACTCTAAAATCAAAATGAGAACACTGCCTTTAATTCAGCACCTTCCTCTCACCATCAGGCTTTCGTCCCGGCTGCACTCCCTGCTAGTCTCCAAAAGGGTGGCCGGGCTGCCGCCACATACGGTTTATTGGGAAGTGAGAACCTGCGGTGCCTCATTGCTTTCTCCATGCCAAAGAGGAAGAGTGGAATTCATTTCCTTTAAAAAATATCACGGTTGACAGATTTTATTTCAAACCTGCCTTCAGGCCTGGCCAGTCTTATGAACTATACAAATAAGTAAAAGGAACCGTAAAACCCGACAGCAGTAGCTGCTTTGTTTCAGGAGCCATCTGCAACCAGTAAGAGCTGTGTCTCGGGCACCACATGGAGAAGACCCACCTTTCCCGAAGTGCTCGCCTTACAACTGTCCTGGGCTGAGCCAAGTGCCTGTGGCACGTGAACATGTTAAAGCTAACGGCACAAAGCCACAGAGCATTAAAGGTGGAAAGGGACTTGCTGGCTAGCCTTAGAAGTTAGTCGCTAGTACCTAGTCCGACGGGCATATGACTCAACCCCGGGAGTTGACTAACATGGTTGGCACACACATGTCTAAGCTTCTGGGTGGTCTTTGGGCATAGGTAGTTTTAGTAATCTGAGGAAGAGGTAGTTCAAAGCTGATCTAAGAGCTTATGTTTCTTTTGGAGTGATGCAAACAGATTTTGACATTACTCAACTGGAATTTTTAAAGATTTCTTAAGTAACAATGGTCTGATATATAAAGGGTGTAAGTTCTCTTGTGAAAAATGCTAAAAATGTGGAAAAAAGACTGTTCCAGTAAGCCTCCTTGATAGGATTCCTTGGGATAAGATACTCCTAGTTATTGACATTTTCAAATTTAGCACAAGTAGCTTGGAACACCTAAAGTTGAATTTTTTTGTAAAAAATAGATTAACATTGTATGACAACATATTTACAGTTTAAATAGAAATTTTCAATAATCAAAATACATCTTTAGCAAAAATTTAGAATGTAAAATTTTATAAAATAAACACCCATAGAAAAGCAGAATGTTATTTAGTACCATTTCGGATTTAGCCTAAGCTGGAGGTTTTCCTTAAATACTGAAACCCTCCATGGACAAGCAGGGTTCCTCCAGGTAAGAAAGAAGGCTCCTTCTTCCAACAAGCAATTGACGTTTTGGATTTTGGCTGTTTTTATAAAATGCTGATCTAGAAAGATTCTCTAAGATGGATACGACAACACTGACTGAACGCCTTTAAGAAGAAAAGGTGCAGGGCTGTCTGGGGGCCACTGTGAGTGAGACAAGGTCGTTGTATGAAAAGCCTCTGTTCTGCAGTCAGTGATTCAAACTTTGCAGCTGCAGGGTCTCATGCTGGGATTCACATTTCCCAGCCCTCCGCTGCGGGTGTGACACAGCTGCCTCGTCACCCCTTGCGTGGGGCTCACCCTGGCTGAGGACAGCGAGTGGCAAATCAAAGGGCTTCCCAGGGCCACAGTGCCCACAGTGTCCAGCATAGTCTGTGAGCAAGAGCTTCCAAATCCCGCCAACACTCAGGTGGGAGCCAGGTCCGAGACCGGAATCCACCTCCGGGAACCCACTGTTTCTTTCTCTTGTGATGAATGTGCCCATCTTGAGGAAAATTCATTTATTTATGTGGCTTGTTAAAAAAGTAAGAAGTAGCAGTCAACTTTGGCCAAAACAAAAAGCTTTTGCACAGGTGTCTAGCTCTGTCCAAGTGCACTTTGCTCCAGGCTGCTCTCGATAGAAGTTTCCAGTAGAGGTATTGCATGTGTTCTCAGCCACACTGTCAGATTTCAGATCACAAATGAGGATTTGTGTCTGAAGTCGCCCTGCAAGGCCAACACAAAGTTAGAACATGGCCATCCTCCACCAATCACGGGGAACAGTGGGCAGGGGAGTGGTGCTCAAATCAAAGGCACCACTTCCCTGAAGAAGAACCTGGCAAAACAAATCCAATTAAACAGTCATTCTTAACAGGTACCATTGGCATATACATGTCATTGTGAAGGGCTGAAGAGCTCAGGGTCTGCAATATCATTGGCAAACCTTTTTTCCTATAGGCCCCACCTGGTCTCCCAGGAGGAATGTCATTTTCCCTGCTAGGAACACCTTGACGTCTAGGTTTCCTAAGTGACGTCTGCTCCGTCCCCTCATTCCATACCTCCTCATCTGTCCTGATGTAGTTAACTCCATCTGGCTTCCCTGGATTCTTGTAACTGAAACAGAAGAGAGTAGTCCCGTGACTACTGGTGATTATATTAATGCCAACGTCCACTTTTTTTTTCTTTTCCCACTTAAGACACACTCACCTTTCCCCATTCTGTTTATTGTTGATGAAGTAACCACGTCTGTACGCACAGCAGATGCCCACTGTTATCAGGACCAGTACAGCAAGGACAACCAGAACCCCGCCAACAATTCCGCCGATGTTCAGGTCATCTGGATGAAAAGGGGTTTCAGGGAGGAGATGATACCCACCATCTGTTCTTACAAAAGACCCAGAGCCCCTGCGTCTGTCCTTCCATTTCCCCCTTTCTGCCCGTCATGCCTCCTCCAGCTAGAAGAACAAAGTGAGAACACGTAACCTTCTCTCCTAGAACAAACAGGACACGGTAACCCCTGATCTCACTTATAAAAAACACTGAGACCTCTACAGTTCAAATGCTGTTATACTCAATACTGTATTAAAAGGGGGTTAGCATTGTTTAAAAAAAGGCTTAAAAATCCCCTGGCTAAATCCCTGAGAACATTATTAACAGGAAATGGATATACTATAAAGACAGAATTAGGAGCCAGGAGCCCTAAGGAAGAAGAAAAATTCCTAATTTGCAGGGTTTCCCTTTGCTGTGGATTATTTGGGAAAAGAGAGCTAGTTTCAAGTAGTAGAAAATACGAGGTGGAAACATGACCTTTCACTCTACTGGCCACTTGAGCTTATGAGTACAAACCCTCTTGGCAGAAACCCGATTTCCTTTTCTCATTCCTGTATACGGGGAAAGGTACTCAGTCACCTTCGGTGTGAGGGCACTGGGGACTGTTTCTTTCATGCAAGCAAAAATGCAATGGAAAATGTGTAGGGGATATAGCAATAAAATCCAACTAACTTCGAAGTTGTTAAAATTCTCCCTTACCCTACTATAGTGGTTCTCAAATGTGAGTGTACGTTTAAAAGGCAACTTGAAATTTTAATTTTAAAATCTCAATTCTCAAGAGATTCAAAGATCCCTAGAGATTCATAGCCTGGAAATCTTCCTCCTACTCTAAAGCCGAGTTTCCCAAATGACAGATGAGATGAATCTTTAGAATGCTGTTTTACGCAAAAAATTTCCTGACGGCCCCCTAGAGATTGATTACATATTTGTGGGGTGGGGCCCTGGAATCTGAATGTGAAACAGTGGTCCCAAATGATTCTTCTGATCAGTCATATTAGGGAAACACTGCTCTATGGGGAAGGTGCACAGAGGGAAGAGGGAGGAGCTCAAAGAGTTCCCCAAGTGTTTCTGACATACCCCATCCACCCCCATCCTGGCTTGACATCTCCCCTTTAAAACCACTACCCAACAGACAGCATCATCCCAGAACAGGTTTAAATTACTGGGGCTAAAACTTTGTGTTTCAGCTTACTGCAAAATGGTTATACCTGGATAAATGTCTGAAGACCTTTACACAATCTTATGTTTTTATAAATTACAAAGAAATAAAGCTTATTAAACTCAGTTAAAAGTTACAAGGTTAGCCATGTTTCCAACATCAGAAGGCTCTAGAAAGTCTATTTTTGAGGAGATAGCATATTGCAAGGACCACTTATTCGTCATTTAGCTGTTACTCAGAACTTTCTCATCTTTCCTTTCAATGTACCCACATGGATTTTGGTGAATCCAGTCATCCCCAGAAGGAAGCAGAACAGTTGTCTAAACTGATGGTCTAATACTAAATTTAACATGTTTTATTCACTTGCCAGTCTTCAGAGGAAATCTTTTCAAAAAGGAACTCACAGACTTCCATCGCCTGCTCCTCACACCTGGCTGAACCTGCGTCGTTAGAAGCGATGCAGTAATACTGCCCAGAGTCCTCCTTCTGAACAGCGCTGAAAACCTGGTTCAGGAAATAACAAGGAAACAAGGAGACCAATCAACAGGGCAGACCTCTACGGGGTCGGGGAGAAGAGGTGGCCCCCGCCTGCCAACCTGCTAAAGTCCACACACACAGTAAGATGTCTGCTCGTCTGCTTTTGGTTTCCCTTCAGCTTTGGGGTCACTGTTCAGGTTCTTTCCTGATATTCTTTCCTGACACTCTTGCCTAACTGCTTCTGAACAGATCCCCTTTGGTATATGGAGATATCAAAGCCCAGCAACACCCAGTATAAGATGCTGAGCTTAACTTTTATTCAGGAAAAGGGACCCTGATAATGACTGTTCCTCCAGCAACACTTTGGCAATACAAATAGAGGATCCTACAGTGAGCTGGGTCGTTACTCCATGTAGGTGGTTAGATGACAGATAAGGAAAGCCTGCTGTGATATACTGCCAGGGCAGTCAGTCCACATGCATGACCTATCTGGTTTCATTTTTTCCCCACCTCTTTCCACCAAGACTCCTGGGTTATTTAGAAGCAAATTCCAGACGTATTTTATCCACAAATACTTCAGTATGTAACCCTAGAAGCTATGCATTTTAAAATCATAACTACAATACCATTATCATGTTAAAGCAATGAACAATTCCTTAATATCAAATATCCAGCCAGTGGTCAAATTTCCCTGATTGTCTCATGAGTTTTTCAGTCAGTTATTCCAAGCAGGACCCTTTTCCTGTAGAACCTCTGACATAGATTTTTAGCTCCCGTTGTAGAACATTTCATTGTCTCTCCTAATAACAGCTCTTTCCACAATAGGTTTCCCTTGTCCCAACAAAGACGTTTCCATCCCTACCTCTCAGAAGAGACCTTACCAGAGTGCCTGTTTTAGAGTTTAAGAGAAAAGAGGAATTTCGAAATCGGGGGTTGGCTCTGGAATCTGTGGGCAGCAGCACGTCATTGCGGTACCAGCTGTAGTGAGGCAGTGGGTAGCCCTCCTTCTCCTGGCAGTGCAGTGTTGCCGACTTGCCCACAGGCACAGCCTTTGGTACTCTGCACACGGGAGGTACTGGCTTCACTGCAGGAGAGATACAGGTAGATGCTTACAATCAACAACCGGGCTCTATTCTTATTGAAGCCCGCAGGAAATCTGCTCCCCAAACAAGAAAGCCAGCCGAAGGATTCTGCACCACTGCCATCCCCATGGTCACGCCTGCAGGCTGTGTATGATCTGCCGCCGAAATCAGTGCCGGTAGCTCACCCCCCACCCCCAGTATAGTCCCACAGAATGCTTCTAAGGCCTCCACCTCCCCGAGGAGCACCTCCTACAGCTGGTGGAGGGAAGTGGCAGAAGCTCCACTTCCCTTCTCACCTTCCACCCAACTCAAGCAGTCTCAGGTCTCAAAGTTCTCCCTCCCTAAGTGGTGTGATGCCCTCAGGGATGTAACTCTAGAAGCAAAGAAAATAAGAGTTGATATTTTTTTATTCTATAGAAAGATTCACAATGCCTACAAGAGGTACGTGTTTTAACTTCACATGAGTTCCTACCTTGCACGGTTAGGTCAATGACAATCTCATCAATGGCCTTGCGATCGTTTCGGGCAACCACCTCACAGCGATAACGGGCTGAGTCTTTCCGGGTCACGTTCCAGATCTTTAGGGAAGTTTTCCCCAATAGTTCTGCACGACCTGCCAAGTCTCCTACAGAAAAGAAGACACAGGTAAAAGATGCTTTAAAGGTACCTTTGCCCCCCAAAGAAGGTGGTTTCTGGGGCCAGCATTTGATGTCTCAATAAGATGACTGCAGACAGGCTACTGTTTCTGTTCCTTTATAACAGAGGTGAACTCTCTGAGGATACCAAGCACCAAAATAGTACCTGATGTGTAAGAGGAGTCACTATATGTCTGTTTTTAAAGCATGGACCTCATTTAGTTTACATCATTCCCAGCAAGGATTCCCCCACAAAAAGAGAAAATCAAACAAATGACATTAAATAAACCACCAGCATTCCACAAACAGTGCTGGTACTACAGGATATCCACATGTAAAAGAATGAAGGTGGAATACTATCTCACACCATATACAACAAAGACCTTACTATAAGAGCTAAAACTATGAAACTCTTAGGAAAAAACATAGGCATAAATTGTCAGACCTTGGATTAGGCAACGATTTCTTAGATATGACACCAAAGGAACAAGCACTCACACACAAAAAGTTACATTGACCTTCAGCGGACTTTCATAAAAAAATAATAAAACTTTTGTGCTTCAAAGGACATAAGCAAGTGAAAACACAATCCACTGAATGGGAGAAAATATTTGTAAATCATATATCTAACAAAGGACTAGTATCCAGAATACAGGCATACCTCAAGAATATTGCATATTCAGTTCTAGACCACCACAAGAAAGCAAGTAACACAAAAAAGCAAGTAATGCTATTTTCATGGTGGAAAGTCTAGCCTTCAATTTGTAAAAACATGCAACATCTATAAAGCGCAATAAGACAAAGCAAAACAAAACGAGGTATGCCTCTATATAAAGAATTTGCAACTCAACAATAACTAGACAAATAACCTAATTAAAAATGGACACGGGATTTGAATAGACATTTCTCTCAAGAGGATTTACAAATGGCCAATAAGCACATGAGATGTTCAACATCTTCCGGCATCAGGGAAATACAAATCAAAACCACAGAGAGACACTACTTCACATCCACGAGTATGGCCAGAATAAAAAAGATGGACAATCACAAGTATTAGTCAGAATGTGGGGAAATACATTACGAAGGAATGAAAAATGGTGCAGCCACTTTGGAAAACAGTTTGGCAGTTTCTTAAAAAAACTATACATGCAACTACCCTATTACCTAGCTAGCAATTGTACTCTTGGTCATTTGTCCCCAAGAAATGAAAACGTACATTCACACAGAAACCTGTACGTAAATGTTCATAGGAGCATTATTGATAACAGCCAAAGAGTGGAAATAACCCAGATATACATCAACTGATGAATGGATTAAAAAGTTTCATATCCATAATGGAGTATTATTATTCATCCATATTTTTAAAAACTGAAGTAGACACATGCTACAACATGGATGACCTTGAAAGCAATACACTAAGTGAAAGATGTCAGTCACAAAGGACCACACGTTGTATAATTCCATTTATATGAAGTGTCCAGAACAGTCAACTCCAAAGAGACAAAGTAGATTAGTGCTAGACGGGGGGTGGAGGTAGAGGAGACGGGGAGTGACTGCTAGAGGGTATGGGGTTTCTTTCGGGGGCCGATGACAATGTTTTGGAATTTGATAGTAAACTCACTTTAGTATATGTGCTGCCGAAGCGAGCACAGTAAACTCACTTTAAAATAGTGAGTTTTACGTTGTATGAATTGAATCTCAGTTTTTAAAATTTTTACACAGTAACTTTCAAAGAAGCATGAAGAACCTGAAGAACGACAAATAAGGGAATGAGTTAGGAAAAATGACACAAAAAGGTAGAAACTAATTATTACCAACTCTGCTATTTAGTGACAAGTGTAAGAAGGATTTAGCTTAATATAATAAAACAGCAAAATGCTTATGATAGAAGATGAACATGTTCAGACATTTTCTAAGGGGAAGGTTTGTTATCCAGTGGTCATTAGTAGAGGATTAGAATTTATACCACGTAAGAAAACGGAAAATAAAAGTCTGTCAGGGTGCTTTTGGTATAGTCCCGTGTTAAGGAAGGAGAAAAGACCAAGTAGATTCAAGTTTTCCTCCAGTCCCTACATTTCATGTGGTAAAGACTCTCCCCGTCCCTCCAACTAAGAGTGAGGTGTTTGATTCCCAGAAACAGAAAGTTCTTTGAAGAAATTCCCATTTGGTTTCTCTGATGATCAATCTGCATGTACAGAGTTTATCAGGAGCAGTCCAAGTTCACAGAGGAAAACGGATTTGTTTTCTGAGAATAATATTTCTATCTCTTCAAAAATAAGAGGTGGGGGGTGGCCGTTTAGCTCAGTTGGTTAGAGCACAGTGCTGTTAACAACAAGGTTGCCAGTTCGATCCCCACATGGGCCACTGTGAGCTGTGCCCTCCACAACTAGATTGAAACAACTACTTGACTTGGAGCTGATGGGTCCTGGAAAAACACACTTAAATAAATAAAAGTTAAAATAAATAAATAAATAAATAAATAAATAAATGAATGAATAAATAAATAAATAAATAAATAAATAAATAAATAAGAGGTGGGGGAAGATACTAGTGGGAAAACAAAAGTATTTTTAAGAGCCAATAATGAATGTCAACTACAATTTTATAGATAGATAGATAGATAGATAGATAGATAGATAGATAGATAAATATAGATATAGATATAGATATAGATATAGATATAGATATAGATATAGATATAGATATAGATTTAGTTACAAGAAGTAAAGTACAGCATTAGGAATGGAGACAGTGGAAATGTAATAGCTGTGTGCGATGTCAGAGGGGTAGGCGGGGTAGGGGGGTTATCAGTGTGTGAGGGATACAAATGGTAAATGTCTATTACATTGTTTTGTACACCTGAAACTAATAAAAATAAATAAATTAAATAAATAAATAAATAAAATATGTTGTAAAAAAAAAAGAGCCTGTGACTCCGGATAATACTGACGATCCAAAGCAGAAAGATAACGAGCTTAGGTTGTTTCCACAAAATCTCTTTCCTGTCTCTGAAACCTAAGCTGTCAACTTCTCTGAGAACTCTGAAGCCACCCATTTACAACTGACCTGCGTTTGTACCTCATGTTTACTCCTTCCCTCCTGTCAGAATGAAGGTCATGTCCCACTTCATGTCATCTGGAATTCCTTCCTCTCCCTCCCGTATCACAGCCAACTCCTAGCAATTCCTCCTCCTTAATCTTTCTCTACGCTGCCTCGACTTTAGCTCAGGCCCCCAGCAGCTCCCTCCTGGATTCTACAAAAGAATTCTGAAGCGGTGCTCCTGCTCCACGTCTTGCCCCCTTCCAATCTCTTCTCTACAAAGCAGCCAATTCGGTCATTCTATAGCCTAAGTGTAATCACATCACTTCCCTCTTAAAATCTTTCAGTGGACCCTCAAGACACTGTCCATTCTCATGTGGCATTCGCTGCTTCTAGCTGGCCCTGGCATACCTCACCAGCTTCATCTGGAGTTCCTTCTCCCTCCCCCGTCCTCTCTGAGCCCCAGCTATGGTGGAACACTTGCAGCTTCTCTAAGAAGCCAAGCTACCTTTTGCTTCTACATCTGTATACATAACATTCTTTCTTGCCTAACAGCATTTTCACCCTACGCCTTCCCATCTTGCCTGGCTACCTGGCCTTTCTTCACATCTCTCCCTAGATGTCACTCATGGGAAGCCTTCCAGGACCATCTTTCCTGCCCCTACTTCACGTAACCCGAGAGTACCCTAAGCTTACCTCTGTTCCAGCATGGGGATAATATCCTGCTAACTGGTCTAGCAAGTGCTCTCTCCAGGCGGTATGTTTGCACCCAGTCAATGCCCATCAATACCTGTCGTCTTCTTGCTGCTCCACGTGATCCTTCTGATTAATTCAACTTATGTCACTAATGTCGTGGATCATAAGATGACCTAGAAAAATGTTCGCTCTGATACCTCATAAAGATGGGTTGCAGAGAGAATAAAGTCCTAACTAATGAACTGATATTTGTTGAAGCTGGGTAACAGGTACTGGGAGGTTCAATAGGCTGTTCTCATTACCTTTCCATGTCTGAATTTTCCATAAGTAAAACAAAACAAACCAAAAAAACAGCCCTGTCTACAGACACAGGACCAGTCAGAGGAAAGTCTCTGGCCACAAGTGTACGCCTGGGCCTTGTGTACAAAGGAGAAGACGACAGGATCATACCCTGTATTTTGTTGTCAAAAAACACATATGTGGTTTGAGCATCTTGAATTTTCTTCCATTCAATCCTGGGGTCACTTGTCTGCGAATCCGTAATGATACAAGACAGCTCCACACCTAATGAGCAAAGGGAGAAAAAAGGAACTCTTAGTGAAAGTGGAACAATTTTAGTTCATCCGCATACCCAGACCCTGCAAGCTATCTCTAGTTTTGGAGCGGTCTTTCATGCAGATGAAAAACCTACCTGTTTCCAGGCTGCAAGAGACTGAGAAAAGATGAATTTTAGAAAGAAAAGGAATAAAGATGATCAGCAAGGACTTTTACTAAACAGAGTACACATTCCTCTTAACATTCCACTTGTATGTAAGAAGTTTCTTTGTTATGTTGAGCCAGGGCAGGAATCAGATCTGAGCCAATAAAAAACCTGCAGCGTTCCCGGCTGGCCTGCAGAAGTGATGCTTCACAGACACACTCCTACATCAGATGCGCTGTTGAGTAGCTACCCACCAGAACATCTCTTTGGCACTGTGTGTATGCATATGTTTGTGCTGAGTTGGCTGCAAGACCACTGAATGTCCATGAGATGGTGCCCATTCTCCTAATACACAGTCTCCCTTGTACTTACTTTCAAATTCCTGTACCACTGGGATTCGGTTGCTGGATTTGAGATTCACAGCCCCTATCAAGCAGTCTGAAGGAAAAAAGAAAGGTAAAATCAGAGAAATGTGACCATAAGACAGCAAAGAACCCTCGGACTGAGGTCAGATTTTTCCCTCTTACGTAGGCTACAATCACTAACCACAAAGGATGGAAACATGTTATATTCCAAAACAAAGTCTCTTAGATACAGCAAGTTAACTGCTTTCTCTTTCAGCCTGATTTCTCTTTCAGCCTGACCTTTACTGGAAGGAACCAAGAAGAGACAAATTTTGAGAATCCACTTTCCATCTTAGTCCAAGAGTAAAGCCACCTAGAGCTTTAAAGACTTTTCCACTAAGAATTTCCTTCTTGCTTAGAATTATTAATCCTTTTAGCATCTATCATCCAGACCCCCAGGAGTCTTATTCTTGTCAGCCCTCCCTCCTGCCTCTCCCCTCTCCTCTAGGCTTCACATCCCGCAAAGGCACTCATGGTGGATTTGATATGGTCCAAATTCTTGTCCTGGCACTTTCCCCCTTGAGGATAGCGTCAACACTCTCTGGGTACAGTAATTATCAACCAAAAGACAGTCTCCTATATTAGCCACGTATCTAACCCAGTGACTCCCATCCATTAAGAAGTGTTCGCCAGCCTTCAGTAAAATGAGAAATATAGTAACACGGTGATTTTCATAAAGCTAAGTTGAATGAAGCTATTGATGAAATCAAGATATGTTATTTGCATGGTACTCCCTTTCACAACTAACATGTGACTCTGCATTTCAACAAACATTAGAAACCAGTTTATCATGGTCTTAAAATGTCTTAACCGATTTTCTTGGAGACAAAAATCAAGTCGGTACATTGATCACCTACAAAATGTCATTCTTCAGCTACTTGGCCCCTAGGAAAATATGCCATCCCCAAAGAAGGCCTGCACACATAAAACCGTTAAAAAGGTCTGTGGATCTTAGCTGACTACACCAGGTAAAGAAAATGTGCAGAAAGACTGATACTTTAAGCTCCTTGTACATTACATGGACTGTAGGTCACAACAATCCATTTTTTTCCTTTTTTAATTGCATTTAATGGTTCAGCTACATGTATACATTCCAAAATACATTTGGATCCTCTTTTTTATTTAGTTAAGATTTAACTGTAGCAAAAGGCTTAAAGAATCTAATAAAAGGGATGAAAATCAGAGCATAATGTACCTGAGTTCCTATTAGTTTCTAAACCACTCACTGCTACAAAAGATTGTAGAACTAGGACAAGTGAAGATAATGTGATTTTGTTTTGGTTAACAGTGGGCTATTCCTTTTGGAGGCCAGAAATCCCATGCATTTGTAGCACTTTCTATTTCACCTTCAATCTGTAAGCTCCCTGTGATTACTTAATAGAGAGTAAGTAATATATGCTGTTTGACAATTAAGCTAGCAAGCTTGCTGCAAAGATGTTGCTAACCTTTTTTGATATCAGAGGGATTATTCATTATAAATTTGTACAAACTGGACAAACAGTTAACTAAGTTTACTATTTGGAAGTGCTGAAAAGACTTCATGAAAAAGTTAGACGACCTGAACTTTTCGCCAACAATTCATGGCTCTTGCATCACGACAATGCACCAGCTCATATGCACTGTCTCTGAGGGAGTTTTTAGCCAGTAAACAAATAACTATTGGGACACTCTCCCTACTCACTTGATGTGGCCCCCAATGACTTCTTTCGTTCCCCAAAGATAAAGGAAATATTGAAAGGAAGACATTTTGATGACATTCAGGACATCAAGGTAATACAACGACAGCTCTGATGGCCATTCCAGAAAAAGCGTTCCAAAACTGCTTTGAATTGACTAGGCATTGGTATCGGTGCATAACTTCCCAAGGGGAGTACTTCAAAGGTGACCATAGTGACATTCAGCAATGAGGTATGCAGCACCTTTTCTAGGATGAGTCGCAAACTTAATTATCTGACCTCGTATGATGCTCTGAAAATCTACCAAGTCCACACAGCTTCCTTCTGAGGAAAGTGACCACAGACATATAAAGTACGATCACTGTAATTTCGATGATGAGATACCGAAGCTGAGGTTACAAATGACCATAACAGTGATCAGCTTTAGACCCAAAGCCATCAAAGGGGCCTTGAAGTAACTCATGAGAACTTTGCCCAACTGAATAATGACTACACAACCCTATCTGATTCTTTCTTTTAAGAAGTATGAAGCTAAGAGAAATTAGAGAAAGAATTAGAGTTTATATAGTCACCAGAGGAAGAGTTGGAGTATAAAAAGAGAGAAGCTGACTCATCAAAATGGTGGAAACACTAGAGTTGGTAACAGATGAACTAAAGGACAAAAAAGATAACACTAAAGTTACTCTGTCTGCAACAATGTTGAATCTTTATCAAGGCCAACTAAGATATATTCTTTACAATAAAACCTCTACAGTAAACTAAGCCAATTTGTTTCTTTTATGTATTTATTTATTTATTTTTAATTTTTTTTGGGGGGGAATATTGGGGAAGAGTGTGTTTCTCCAGGGCCCATCAGCTCCAAGTCGTTGTCCTTCAATCGTCCTTCAATCCAGTTGTGGAGGGCGCAGCTCAGCTCCAAATCCAGTCGCCATTTTCAATCTTTAGTTGCAGGGGGCGCAGCCCACCATCCCATGTGGGAATTGAACCGGCAACCTTGTTGTTAAGAGCTTGCGCTCTAACCAACTGAGCCATCCGGCCACCCCTCCGAAAGCTCAGCAGCAGCTCATTGTCTTCAATCTAGTTGTGGAGGGCAGGCTCACTGGCCCATGTGGGAATCGAACTGGCTACCCTGTTGTTCAGAGCTCACGCTCTAACCAACTGAGCCATCCGGCCACCCGCCAATTTGTTTCTTAAAACGAAAAAGAAGCTAAGGTAACACAGCCCCAGATAATGGAAATAATCACCTCTTTTATCTCTCTACTCTGCAGCAGAGGTCAATGCTCTATACTTATTAATGAAGGCTTGTCCTGACCTCTTTCCTACCCAACTACCTTAGATAAATTTCACTGGCAGCTGCTCATGCCAATCCTAGAAGACAGTATGTCCCAAGAAGACTCAAGAATAGAGGACCACATAAAGCAAGTAAGGTTTTAGCTTAAGTGATTATTTACAACAGCTGGGCCCTAGGTCTGATATGGTCCAAACCTGAGAGTGCTTCCTCAGAATTCTCTTTCTATTCTTAAACAATTCTTAAATTTATAAATATTCTATAAAGGCAGACCTCAGAGATATTGCAGGTTTAGTTCCAGACCACTACAATAAAGCCAATATCGCAATAAAGCAAGTCACATGGATTTTGTGGCTTCCCAGTGCATATAAAAGTTATGTTTATATTATACTACAGTCTATTAAGTGTACAATAGCATTGTGTTTAAACAACGTGCATATTTTAATAAATACTTTATTACTAAAAAATGCTATCATCTGAGCCTTCCGCAAGTCATAATCTTTTTGTTGGTGCAGGGTCTTGCCTCGATGTTGATGGCTGCTGACTGATCAGGGTGGTGGTTGCTGAAGGCTGGGGTGGCTGTGACAATTTCTTAAAATAAAACAATGAAGTTTGCTGCATTGACTGTTCCTTTCACAAACAATTTCTCTGTTGCATGCAGCGCTGTTTGATAGCATTTTACCCACAGAACTCCTTTCAAAACTGGAGTCTTTCATCTGAAACCCTGTTGCTGCTTTATCAACTAAGTTTATGTAATATTCTAAATCCTTTGTTTTCATTTCAACAATTTTCACAGCATCTTCAACAGGAGTAGATTCAATCTCAAGAAACTACTTTCTTTGCTTACCCATAAGAAGCAACTCCTCAACCGTTTTATCACGAGATCGCAGTAACTCAGTCACATCTTCAAGCTCCACTTCTAATCCTAGTTCTCTTGCTATGTCTACCACACCTACCAAATTTTCTAATCCGAAAAATTTTACTGAAGTCTTGAACCCCTCAAAGTCATCTATCAGGGTTTGAATCAACTTCTTCCAAACTCCTGTTAATGTTGATATTTTGACCTCTTCCCATGAATCATGAATGTTCTTAATGGCATCTAGAATTGTCAATTCTTTCTAGAAGGTTTTCAATTTATTTTGCCCAGATCGATCAGCAGAATCACTATCTATGGTAACTTTAGCCTTATGAAATATATTTCTTAAATAGTAAGACTTGAAAGTCAAAATTACTCCTTGATCCATGGGCTGCAGAATAGATGTTGTGTTAGCAGGCACAAAAACAATATTCATCTCATTTTACGTCTCCACCAGAGCTCTTGGGTGACTGGGTGCACTGTCAGTGAGCAGTGATATTTTCAAAGGAATCTATTTTCTGAACAGGAGCTCTCAACAGTAGGCTGAAAATATTCAGTTAAACCACATTGTAAACTGATGTGCTGGTATCCGGGCATAGTTGTCCATTTATAGAGCACAGGCAGAGGAGCAGGTTTAGCATACTTCTTAAGGGACATAAGATTTTTGGATTGGTAAATTAGCACTGGCTTCAATTTAAAGTCACCAGCTACATTAGTCCCTAACAAGAGTCAGCCTGTCCTTTAAAGCTTTGGAGCCAGGCAGGCATTGACTTGCCCTCTCTAGCTACCATGTTTCCTCAAAATTAAGACCCACCCCAAAAATAAGCCCCAGTTAAGATCATCAGCCAGACGGACACATTTAGTACGTTATGACGATGTTCCAGAAGATGACATGACTGTATTATAGATTGTTGTACATCTAAATGTAGATTGTTGTACATGAAAAAATAAGACATCCTCTGAAAATACGCCCTAATGCATCTTTCGGAGCAAAAATTAATGTAAGATCCGGTCTTATTTTTCAGGGAAATACGGTGTAAGACTGGTTTTATTTTCGGGGAAACATGGTATGAAAGTATTAGATGGGATCTTCTTCCTACATAAGATGTTTAGTCTACATTGGAAATCTGTTGTGTACTATAGCCACCATCTTCTTTGGAGAAATGTTTATTCAGGTCCTTTGCTCTTTTTTTAATTGGGTTGTTTGCCATCTCCACCAGTGAAGTAATATCTCACTATGGTTTTGATTTGCATTTCCCTAAATGCTAGTGATGTTACACATCTTTTTATGTGCTTATTGGCCATTTGTGTATCTTTTTTGTGGTTGAGTTGTAGAAATTCTCTATATTCTGGGTATCACTCCCTTTAATATATATATATATATATGCTTTGCAAATATTTCCTCCCATTCTGAGTTGTATTTTCATTCCCTTAATAATGTACTTTAAAGTACAAAAGTTTTTAATTTTGATGAAGTCCAATATATCTATATTTTCTTTTGTTGCCTGTGCTTTGGTGTCATATCCAATAAATCATTGCCAAATCCAAAGTCAGTAAGATTTTCCCCTATGTTTTCTTTTAAGAATTTCATATGTTTAGGTCTTTAATTCCATTTTAAGTCAATTATTGTATAAAATAAGGGTCCAAGTTATTTAAATGTTGTATATCCACTTTTCCCAGTAGAATTTGTTGAAAAGACTGTTTTTCCGATTCAATGGTCTTAGCACCCTTGTCAAATCTTATTTGACCATATACACAAGGGTTTATTTATTTCAGGTCTCTATTCTGTCCATTGGTCCATGTGTGCCTTTATGCCAGTACCACACTGTTTTGAGTACTGTAACTTCATAGTAAGTTTTTTGTTGGTTGTTGTTTTTTAAAGGGCTGTTTTGATGTTAAATCCTCAAATCTTTTTTTTTAAAAAAAAATTGGGGAATATATTGGGGAACAGTGTGTTTTTCCAGGATCCATCAGCTCCATGTCAAGTCATTTTTCAGTCTAGTTGTGGATGGCGCAGCTCACTGGTCCATGTGGGAATCGAACCGGCAACCTTGGTGTTATGAGCATCGCACTCTAACCACTGAACAACCGGCCACCCCTTCATAGTCAGTTTTGAAATCAGGATTTTTGAGTCCTCCAACTTTGTTGAGGACTCTTTTTTTTCAAGATGACTTAGGCTATTTAGGGTCTCCTAAGATTCCATATAAATTTATAAGGTGTGTTTTTCTATTTCTAAAAAGAACACTATTGGGATTTTGATAAATGCATTAAATCTGCAAACAACTTTGGATAGCATTGCCAATATTAATTTTTCTAATCCATAAATATGGGATGTCTTCATTTATTTGTGTCTTTAATTTCTTTCAGCAATGTTTTGTAGTTTTCAGTATACAAATCTTTCACTTCCTTGATTAAATTTATTCTTAAGTAGGGACTGGCCTGGTGGCTTAGGTGGTTCGAGCTCTGTGCTCCTAATGCCGAAGGCTGCCGGTTCGATTCCCACATGGCCAGTGGGTTCTCAACCACAAGGTTGCCGGTTCCACTCCTCGACTCCCACAAGGGATGGTGGGCTGCACCCCCTGGAACTAACAACGGCAACTGGACCTGGAGCTGAATGGTGCCCTCCACACCTAAGATTGAAAGGACAACAACCAGACTTGGAAAAAGTCCTGGAAGTACACACTGTTCCCCAATAAAGTCCTGTTCCCCTTTCCCAATAAAATCTTTTAAAAAAAGAAAATTTATTCCTAAGTATTTTATTCTTTTCAATGCTATTGTAAATGGGATTGTTTTCTTAATTTCATTTTCTGATTGTTCATTTTAGTGTGTAGAAACACAATTGATTTTTTATGTTGGTTTTGTTTTCTGTTTTCCTGTTATCAGCTCTAACAAGTTTTTTTGTTTTGTTTTTGTTGTAATCTTTAGGGTTTTCTACATACAAGATCATGTCATCTATGAATAGGGATAATTTTACTTCTTCCTTTCCAATTTGGATGGCTTTTATTTCTTTTTGTTGATGAACTGCTCTGGCTAGAAATACCAATACTATGGAGAATAGAAGTGGTGATTGTAGATATTCTTGTCTTGCTACTGATCTTAGGGAAAAAGTTTTCACTATTAGTAATGACATTACAGTCACACACAGCTTAACAACAGGGTTATGTTCTGAGAAATGCATCATTATGTTTCATCATCAAACATCATAGAATGTATTTACACAAATCTAGATGGTATAGCCTATTACATACCTAGGCTACATGGTATAGCTTATTGCTCCTAGGCTACAAACTTGTACAACATGTTACTATACTGAATACTGTAGGCATTTGTAACACAATGGTAAATATTTGTGTATCTAAACATATCTAAACATAGGAAAGGTACAGTAAAAATAGGGATAAAAGATAAAAAATGGTACACCTGTATAGGGCATTTACCATGAATGGAGCCTGCATAAATTGCTCTGGGTGAGTCAGTGAGTGGTGAGTAAATGTGATGTCCTAGGACATTACTGTACACTACTGTAGACTTTATAAACACTGTCCCCTTAAACTACTAAATTTATAACATGAGACTAAATCAAGCACAAGAGAAAATAATGTAATTAAGAGACAAAGTAAACGCAACATCATAAGGCTGCTGGTGGTATAACATGGCATACTGTTTTACAACAAACTTTTTCTTTTATAAGTAGAAAGAGCATACTCTAAAATAACAAGTATAGTATAGTAAACTGCTTTTTATTTATTACAACTAGCAACTAATATATACTGTACATAATTGTGTATACTATACTTTTATACAACTGGCAGCACAATAAGTTTATTTACACAAGCATTACTACAGATACTCAAATAATGTGTTATGCTACGATGTTATGACTGCTATGACATACTAGGCAATAGGAATTTTTCAGCTTTGTTATAATCTTATGGAACCACCATCGTATATGTGGTCCGTTGTTGAACAAAATGTCATCATGTAGCACATAACTGACTATAGTAGTGGGTTTTTATATATGGCCTTTATCATGTTGATGAAGTTCTCTTCTACTCCTAATCTATTCAGTGTTTTTATTATGAAAGGGTGTTGATTTTGTCAAATGGTTTTCCTGTATCAATTGCGATGATCATGAGTTCTTCTCCTTCATTCTATTAATGTGGTATATTACCTTAATTGATTTTCATGTTAAACTATGCTTCCGTTCTGGGAATAAACCCCATTTTTTCATGGTGTATAATCTTCTTAGTATGTTGTGGAATTCAGTTTGCTAGTATTTTTTGGAAGATTTTTGCATCAATATTAAGGAATATTGGTCTGCAGTTTTCTTGTAGTGCGTTTTTTGTTAGTATCAGTGTAATGCTGGTCTTATTGAATGAGTTAGGAAGTACTCCCTCCTCTTCAATTTTTTGGAAGTTTGGGAATGATTGGTGTTAATTCTTTAAGTGTTTGGTAGAATTCACCAGTGAAACCATGTGGCCCAAACTTTTCTGTTTTTGATTACTGATTCAATCTCCTTACTAGTAGTTATAGTTATATACAGATTTTCTATTTCTTAATGATTAAGTATTGGTAGATTGCATGTTTCTAGGAATTTGTCCATTTCATCTAGGTTATACAATTTGCTGAATGCTTTTTCACAGCATTCGCTTATAATCCTATTTCTTTCCTTAAAATCGGTAGTTACATCCCGACTTTCTTTTCTGATTTTAGTAATTCAAATCTTCTTTTTTCTTAGTCAGTCTAAAGGTTTGTCAATTCTGTTGATCTTTCTCAAGAAGCAACTTTTGTTTTCATTGATTTTCTCTATTGTTCTTCTATTCTTTCATTAATTTCTGCTCTAATCTTTATTATTTCCTTTCTTTAATAGTTTGGTGTTTAGTTTGTTCTTCTTTTTCCAGTTCCTTAAGGTGTGTTGTTGTTATTGATTTATCTTTCTTTTCTGAAATGTGCTTCAACCCTTACTGTGTTTCCCCAAAAATAAGACTTAGCCAGACAATCAACTCAAATGTGTCTTTTGGATCAAAAATTAATATAAGACTCGGTCTTATTTTACTATAAGACTAGGTATAACATAACATAACATAACATAACATAACATAACACTGGATCTTATATTCTTTGTTTCTTGTAACAGTTTTTACTTAGTCTATTTTGTCTGATATATTAATACAGCTATCTCAGGTCTCTTTTGGTTACTATTTGCATGGGATATCTTTTTCCATCCTTTTACTTTCCCAACCTATTTGTGTTTAGATCTAAAGTGAGTGTCTTTTGACAGCATGTAGTTAGATCATGACATTTTATACATTCTGTCAATCTCTGCCTTTTAACTGGAGAGTTCAATCATTTATGCTTAATTAATGAACTGATGAAAAATGTTACTATTTTGCTACTTGTTCTTTATATGTATTATTTTTTGTGTCCCTCATTTCCTCCATTTCTGCCTTGTTTTGTGTATTGTTGACTTTTTTGTAGTGACACTTGATTCTCTTCTCATTCCCTTTAGTGTATACCCTATGTGTGTGTGTGTGTGTGTGTGTGTGAGATATATATATTGGTGTCATATATATACATATATATATGTATATATATATTTGTGGTTATCATGAGGATTATTATAACATTCTAAAATTATAACAAATTCGAATTGATACCAATTTAACTTCAGTTGTATACAAAAATTCTACTCTGTCTTCCCTTTTGTGTTACTGATCATACAAATTACATCAGTACACATTGGGTACCATATCAATAACATATTCATAATTACTTTCATGCATTTGTCTTTTAGATCCTGTAGTAAATAAAAAATGCAGTTACAAACCAAAATTAGAATAAGACTAGCTTTTATATTTGTGTAATTACCTCTACCAAAGATCTTTACATCTTCAAACAGCTTTGTTACTGTCTGCTGTTCTTTCATTTCAACCCAAAGGAGTTCCTTTAACATTATTTTTGTAGAGCAGGTCTAGTGGTAATGAACTCCCTCAGCTTTTGTTTATCTGGGAATGTCTTCATTTGTCTCTCATTTTGAAGGTCAGTTTTGCCAGATATAAAAATTTCCATTTATAGGGGCTGTGCCCCCTTTCAATACATTAAATATACCATCCCACTGTCTTCTGACCTCTAATGTTTCTGATAAGAAATTTTAGCTGATAATCTTATTGAGGATCCCTTGTATGTGATGATTCACTTCTCTCCTAGTGCTTTCAATATTCTCTCTGTCTCTGGCTTTTGACAGTTTTAGTATGTGTCCCAGGGTGGGTCCCCTTGGGTTTATTCTACTGAGCTTCTTGGATTTGTAGATCCATGCCCTAAATCAAATTGGGGGAGTTTTCTAATCTTTTTGCCTCTTTGTCTCTCTCTTTTTTCTACTGCTGGGCCTCGCATAAAGCATATGTTGATCAGCTTGACAGTGTTTCACAAGTCCCTTAGGCTCTATTATGGGCTGAACTGTGCCACCCTACACACACACACACACACACACACACACACACACACACACGTCATGTTGAAGCCCTAACCCCAGTGCCTCAGATTATGACTACCTACATGTGGCAATAGTAAAATTAGGCGATTAGTGGCCCTAATCCAATCTGACAGTGCTCTCATAAAAACAGGAGATTAGGACATACAGAATGTACGTGTGCACAGAGGAAAGACCATGTGAGGACTCAGCATGGACTCAGCATCTGCAAGCCAAGGAGAAGCCTCAGAAGAAACCAAACTTGCCAACACCTTGATCTTGTACTCCTACCCTCCAGGACTGTGAGAAAATAAATTTCTGTTGTTTAAACTACTCAGTCTGTGGTATTTTGTTATGGCAGCCCAGCAAACTAATACAGAATCTATTTACTCTTCTTCATTCTTTTTTTCTTTTGGTTCCTCAGACTTGATAATTTAAATTATCCCTGTCGTCTAGATCACTGATTCTTTATTTTGCCTTCTTACATATGCTATGTATCCCCTCCAGTGAATTCCCAACCATCATACCTGAGATGCAAAAAGATTATGGAGGGGCGGCCACATGCCACAGTTGGTTAGAGCACGAGCTCTCAACAACAAGGTTGCCAGTTCAATTCCCACATAGGATGGTGGGCTGTGCCCCCTGCCACTAAGATTGAAAATGGCGACTGGACTTGGAGCTGAGCTGTGCCCTCCACAACTAGACGGAAGGACAATGACTTGGAGCTGATGGGCCCTGGAGAAACACACTGCTCCCCAATAGTCCCCAATGAAAAAAAAATGTTTTTTTAAAAAAGAAGTTTTTGGAAATGATATTGATTGTAAGGGGGGGAAGAGAGACAAGAATAAGAAATAATACCATTGTAATAAGCCATTTCAAAAATTGATGCCTCTGGAAATATAGAATTAGTTGAACATTTTTCAAACAAGTAAGCCAGTGGAGAATGGACTGACAACTGCTGCTCCAAGAATAACATTAAGAAAAGCATAGAGAAGAAAAACAGGAAAAAAGTAATAGGAGGCCGACCCATATTCAGCTGGCCTTCCCATTATTTAGTGTGCCCTCTCCGAGCTCCTTATTCTCCCTCTCTGCCCTGGTGTCTGAGCGACATGGCTATTATGTTGGGTACTTCCAGGCAGAAAGTACATATTGATTTTCACAGTTAACCGAGCAGTGGTATTTTTTTTTTATAAATCCTTTGTCATCTTTGCTCACCTGAGGAAAAAGCCCTCTCGGGAGTGAACCTCAAGAGTGTCTACATTCTCAGAACTTATCTACCCTACACCTGGGATTAAATACCATTGAACCAGAAGACCAACAGCCTTTGCTAACTATGAATTCAAGCATTATTTTGATGCTCAAAAATTTAGGATTCCTAGATTTGATGTAAAGTCAGGAATCATTATTTTTATATTTTCATTTATTTTTCTTTTTCTTGTTGCCTTTTAATTTTCTCCTTTTCAATTCTTCTTGCCCTCCCTTCTTTCCGCTTTCTTTCGTTCCTTCCTTTTTCTCTTTTAACCTACCTCTCCTTTACCTGTCTTAGATCTCATATTAAAGTTTCTTGGCATTCTCATTTGTATTATTCTACTCATGGTATTCAGAGTTAATATATTTTCTGGCCTCAGGCCTAAAGCCATTAAATTTGAAACTTACTGTTCCTTGGGCCACTGGAAGGATATTAGTCCCTACATAGCAAATATAATAAAAATACTAATAATTATAACAAATGACCCTCTTTTAAATGTTGAATTTATTTATCTTCAATTATTGGTGAAAGAAGGGTAAAGAGTCCAATAATATTTTATAACTGGGAAAAATGAGGGGTACAAAATCACACAGAAAGCCAACAGCAGCACTAAAAATAGGGTCCAGATTTCTCGATAGCAGTTCATAGCTCTGGCATATAGAAGAGCTTTGAAAATGGAATTATAAGCACAATACTGAATGGTTACCTCTGTCTTGGATTGGGTCACTTAGTTCTGGGTTGAAAACACTTTTGCAGTTTTATTTGAAGCAATTAAGTTCTGAAAATTCATGGAAATAAAAAAATGCCAGTTTTCCAATTTACAGTGAGAGTTACATTTTCAGAAGAAATGCTGAAAGAACAAAGACGGTGAGTCAAACCACCCTGGGTTCGAGTCTTGGCTCCTCGGCCAGCTATGTCATACACTCTGTAGATTTCTGTTATGCTATTTCTCATATTGTGTTGAAATTTTGTCTAGGAGCGGTAGTTGTTACTCCATTCCCCACTGGTACTACTTATTTGAAAAATATTAAACTAATTCTGTATTTCCAAAGGCATTAAGCTTTGAAACGGCTTATTACAATGGCATTATTTTTTATTCTTGAAACCAAGGCTATCAGAGATATCAGCAGCTGAGGTGGGGAAGGAAGTGAAGATGATTCCAATTCATTCCTCAGAACACCCTTCAAGATATTAAGGGCAAGTGGTATCATTTCCAATTTAGGAATGAAGTGGCTAAGTGATTTGTCTCCAGTCCACAGCTAAGTGCTAAAGCTAGTACTCAAGCTGTGTCCTCAGACTCCAAATCCAACATTCTTTCCATTACACTGTATTGTCTACAATTCCTTCATCTCCCCATGACTCCAAGAAGGAAACTATTTAACATTTGGTTGGTTGTATATGTGCACAAGCTTGACAAGAAATACAGCAAGAGATGATTAAAAAAAAAAAAAAGTTTAAGAATTCTTCCTTCCTCTACAATTTAAGCACGTATTTCCCGAACGCTAAATGATATTAATGATCCAAAGGCAAGACTATTCTACAATACATCAGGGCCAAGTTATCACCAATATACTGATGTTAACCATATCTTTATTAGAGAAAGAGAGAAGTTATAGATATCCTTAAGGCCCAGCAGCTAAGTATAATCAGCAGGACTTGAGGAGGAAGAGACAAAATCAGGATTCAACAAGGTCACACACGGGGCAGATTTATTTCTAAACACATGCCCTATGCTATAAATACTGGCATCTGGCAAAAGTTTTCTATTATACATAGAAAGACCTAACCAAGAAACTGTGACTCTGCTGTCCTAGCCTGTCAGTTCCTACACCATCTCCATCTGCACAGTCCCAGAACAATTCAGCAGTGTTCCTTCCCAGTATCTGTGTGCCTCTGTCTAAACTACATGAAGAAAGAAGACTGAGGAATGAGGCACTACAAGTGGAGGGAAGTAACTCAGCTGGGAATCCTGCCTCAAGGATGCAGAAAGAGGGAATGCCTAAGAATGAAGCGCACAGGCCCTTTCCAGTCAGGAGGTTCCCTCTCTATTCTCAGAAAGATGCCAAAGTCATGCACACAAAGGAACCTACAGCACACTGCAGCACGGGCTCAGCAGAAAAAACAAAGAGAGATGATGGTAGGAATGGAGCACACTGTGGCCATTTATCTGCATATGAGTCATACCCTTTGACATCAATCAGCCTTTGCCTCATTTGGTTAGGGAGCCAGAACACAGCAGAGTAGAGAGCCAGGAGACCTTGTGGTCAATTTCTAAGTTTCAGTATCATCTGGTTAAGCAACTGGTCTCAAAAATTAAAAGTATTCCACCCCCTCTGGACACTGGTCTACAGGAAAACATATGCTTTTCCTGAGAAGATAAGGGTGGGTCGGGGAAGGGATGTCATATGGAGCATAAGATTTCACATATAAGGAGTGAATCAGCAGTGCTCAGAGAAAGAGCAGGCAGACAAAGACAGAGAGAAGGGAGACCTTGTAACTAACTCACAGAGAGCATGCAGCACATGCCATGGTAAGCTGCTTCTTGTAATGATCCAGTTCACAATTCTGCTAAAAAGGACACCTGGACCCATTAAGGTACTTTTCTCTGAACAGGCCTGTCAACCCAGCCTACAGGATGGACGCCTAATGTAGAGAAGAGAACACAACAGACACTTTACTTCCTCCCACCAACTCTTTGATAATTAACAAAGCAGGAGGGAACTAAAGGGTAAATACATAGTGCTGCTGGGAATTTAAAAACCTGTACATTCGCCTTACTGCTGTTTGGGTTGCCTCACAGCACATTCTGGGCACTACTTCAGCCTGCCAGCATTCCATTGAGGTAGGTAAGAATGACTACACTCATTTTCCAGTTAGGGGGTCAGGTCCTAGAAAGGTTAATGTCTCTAAGCACAAAGTAAAAACCAAAAGGCAGAACTTCTGACTCCTAGTCCTTCCTTCCCTGCTCCGTTTCATAATCTATCTCATAAGAAGAAACATATTAAAATCTGTCAAGAACTAAAAGAGACAGCAACAAATAGGTGTAAAGAGGAACTAAAAGGGAAACATGACTCAGAACCTGAAGCCTAAACTTATATCTCATTGTTCTACTGAAACTCTTTCTTAGATGAGTCTGCAAAGGAAATGTCCTTAAAAAAAAAAAAATTCCTCTGGGATGATAATCAGATGGCAGTGCATCTTCAACACAGTCGCCTCTTCCTTCCAGGGAAGGTGGGGAACTGAGTTAAGGGGCGGCGGAGGGAACAGGCAGATGGGAATGATAAGGCAGGAGGAAATGCAGAGGCGCCCAGTGGCCTTCCTAGTTCCTGCTGGCTCCTCGGCTTATTCTCTGGAACTTCTATGTTCTTTGTTTGCCCTTCCCTTTCGGGATCTGGAACAATTTTAGCAGCTGGGGACAACAACTGCAGTTTCTATTCCAGTTATGAGAGACCTTTCAGAAATTCCACCAGCGTCTGGGGATCTGATGCCAGATAAGTTGTTTGAAATACCATTTCCTAACCCACCTCCTCAGCCCCTAGAGTATACACACCCCAAATTCTAATTCAGTGGGATAGGAAAGGCCCGGATCTGCATTTTCTCCCCCCGCACTGCCGCCCCCCCCCCCCCCGCCCCCAGTCTCCCAGGTGATCCTTATGTGCTGCCCCATTTGAAGAACTCTACTAAATCATTCATTGTGTCAGGGCTCAACCCAAAATGTAGAGTTGTGTCCCCACAGAAACACAGCCCTATTGTTGGGCATGAGGATGATGCCTGCTGTCCTTTACCATTCTGAAGAATTAAAGAAACTAATAACAACATAAACAGTATAATAAAAAATACATTTAAGCCATAACAGATATTGTAATGTCAGGCTCAGCCCACCGTCTCCCTGATTCAGTAAAGATTGGCTTAATTTGATATTTTAGTCTAAGAACGTTAGACTTAACCTACTGGTGCAAGCATCCTGAAATAGAGCGGGACTCCATGAAAAACTAAATTACAAAGCTGACCATTCTCCCCACATCCAGACAGATCAAAGTCTCAACGTGAAAACTACCTGTGTTTCTCTTGTGAAAACAAAACCAAGCTGCAGTTGGTCCAGGAAGCTGTCCAGGGTGACGATCGACCACAAGAAAGCCCGCACATTCTCACGATGCCTCAAAGCTATCCAGACACAGTGCCGCTCGCCCAGCAGGTGTGGGCCACTCCATACCATCACTCAACATGAACACTTGGTGCCGTTTCTTTTCTTATTTATTTCAAGACTTCCCAGGGAACAGAAATGTCTCGGCCACAGGAACTTATTTGGATGTTGGGGGTGGCAGGATGGGACACTTGACACTTATTTTTCTCATTTCAGAGCGCAACTCAAAATGTCCAAAAAAAAGTTTAAATAAACACATTAAAAGATTTGTTTGGGTCAATGGCCTATAGGGGATTTTCCCTTAGAAAGGGGGAAGAAACAGCAGATAGGCATTTCTCTTTGAACAGAAGCTAGAAGGCAGGAAATCTTGTGCAATGTCACCGTGAGCACCTCCAGCTGTATCAGTGCCATTGGAATGCTAAATTTGATTATGGTAGTAGAAAAAAAGACACTCTGAACAGCAAAACAGGCTTGCTGGCTCATGAATGGGACACTAGGAGGTAAAGGGGGCTCCTTTCTGTCTTTAACAATGGCCATTATCATTTAACTGAAGAGACAGCTAAAAGAGAAAAATCAATGGTTTCCTCAGCAGTCCGTGAAAAATTAAATCGGGGGAGGGAAGTTCTATTCATCACTATAAACCAAGGGGAAAAATAACTTCTTGTAGAAAATGTTTCCACTTTAAATCAGATGTGTTGCTCGCTAAGAACTAGTTTACGTAAGTCTGGCTCTCTGAAGAGCTATTTTAGCCCGCTGGCATTCTGTCCAGTTTGCCTCCTGCTCAAAGGAAACTTTTCCCTGACCAGGATTGGAACAGCATGGTTGCACGTCAGCATGCATTACTGCGGGACCTCAATGACCTACTGGGGCTAAAGTCTAAATAAAAAATGGCTATGCAGGCTTTCCAGTGGAGAATATTTACATGTTTATTTACTCTTCAGGACCACTTCTGTGAGCTTGCTTAGCAGAATCCATCTTAGAGAAGAAAATGTCTCACTAAATAGCATCTATTGAACAATGTCTCGGTTCCTTAACCAATTTTTTAAGGCATTTAAGAGCAAGGGGAGAAAGTACACATCAATAATATTTTTCAGACCCATACACCCATACACACAGCAAAGAATACATAGTAAATTGATTAAATATGGGTTCTGACAAGCTGAAGCCCAGGTTAAAAGTTGCCCATTGTTACTCTGGCTAAGCTAAATGGTTACACAAAGAGACCCTTAAAAATAAAGTATAAAGAAACTCCACCAAATATAATGGAATTCCAAATAAATCTAGCTGTGATGGTTCATTTTATGTGTCAACTTGGAAGGTGTTTTTGGATAAAATTAACATTTAAATTGGTGAACTCTGAGTAAGCACATAACCCTCCATAACGTGAACAGGCCTTATCCAATCACTTGAAAGGCATGGATAAGCCAAAAAGGCCAGCATCCCTGAGCAAGACAGAATTTCTCCAGCAGCCTGCCGGTAGACCTCATCTGCACCTTCAGCTCTCCTGAGTCTCCAGCCTGCTGACCTGCCCCGCAGGTTTTGAACTTGCCAGCCTCCACAATCACATGAGCCAGTTCTTTACAATAAATCTTCTCTTTATACACACGAGTATAAACCACATATACTTAAAATAAATAAATTCTATTCTATGTTATTCGTCCTATTGGTTCTGTTTCTCTGGAGAATCCTGACTAAATACAATGGCTGTGGCACTTCTTGTTTTGAATTTCAAGTTTCGATGAAAAATCTATGTAATTTCACTGCACACACGCTCCATAAAGAACTCTTTCAGTGGTAACCCTAAATGTAGAGTTAGAGCAATCTCATGCCGTATTCCAACGTTAAGCTAGCAGGAAGACATCAGATGAGATGCTGCTGATTTCGAGTATACTACCTTATTGTTTCTATTTAATTCTATCTCCAAACCAAAGCCATCAAGGATTTCTTGACCACAAGTATGACTGACTAAGTCAGATAACACCAGAGTGAAACTCTATTAGTCACCTTAGATAGAAATGTTTGAAGAAATATCTACCCTGTAAGGACTTCTTCCCAGCCCCTCCTTCCATCTCTAATAGATAGGTTTATACAGCTGAAGTAGAAAGTCCAGGGCTATCATGGGGAAGAAATTACTGTCATACTAACAGAAGCTATGGCAGAATACCAAAAAGAGAAAATGAGAAGGGTTAGGTCTTACATGCCATTTCAGCATCAAATCACCAAGTAAAAAACATGGATAAAATATCCTAAACTAGTGGTTGGGAACAGGAAGAGGAGGTAGCGGGAGGGGAACAGAGGGAAGAGTGACGTGGGGGAAATAAGTGGGGGGCAGGCAGAGGGGAAAGGGAGGGGGAAAGGCAGAGAATCATGCAGAATGGCATCACTTCTATTGTAATAACGCCACAACTTCTCAAGTACTCAATGGTTCATAGAGTCTATGCAGTGGAAATTGAACTGTTTAGTGTTCCCCTGCAGTAAATAACTAGAGTTATAGAAATGCTTGGTGGAGAGGTGGTCACCATCTTTACAAGGCACTATCACTTTTTCTAATTGAAGACCAATTAGGCCAACTGTAAAGTATTCTTGGCTCTAACGCACAGATGAACACATAAAATTCTCCATCTGTTCCAATGAGAGCCATCCTAGAGGTACTGAGGCATAGTAATACATATGACTAAAGACTAAACACGGAACATGTGTCCAGGCATTCCTTGTTCTGTAAAATATCTCATTTGGAAATAAATTATCCCTAACACTTGGCCTGAGCATAAGACCTTGGCATGGAGCTTCTCTCTGTGTGAGCCCAGTTCTGCAACACAATTTCACGTGTGATTGCAGATTCTGGTATCAGAATTCTGAGAGTGCACTCTCACATGCCACAGAGAAATAATTCAAAATTACATCTGCATTTCAACTGCAGACACTGCAGTAATCCCCTCCAGCATGTACTCTCTAGAGCCCACTCCGTCTTGGTATCCTTCAGCGTACGTGGAAACAGCCTTAGCTGTGATGGTGCCAGGCAGAGTGTGCAGTTCACCCTTCTTTCAAATTTGAGTGGGGGAGCCATCTCGGGGGCTCTAGGCTTGAACATGGCAAGGTAATTTCACCTACCATGAACCACTGTACAGCAGACAAGGACGAGTTACGTGTTTTATTTGTGTTTTGGTTTTATTCCACTGATATTATCAACAAGAGGAAACATACAAGACACAATACATGGGCTTTAGCTTCAACATGTTTTCATGTTTTTTTAAAAATGTTATGAAATATTCCCATGCAGACGGAGATGTTGGAGTGTAGGGAAAGTGGAGTCTTTACAAAGAAGTTAAATCCTCATATGTCCCCATTAGTTTTAATGCAGTCACACCTGAGGTAAAAGAATAGATTATAAACTACCAAGTGTTTTTTTCTCTAATACAGAGGTAGGAAAACCCTTTTCTATCGATGACCACTGATTCATATACAGACTAAACAAATCATATAAAAAGCAATTTAGGGCCGGCCCAGTGGCTCAGGCAGTTGGAGCTCTGTGCTCCTAATTCCGAAGGCTGCTGGTTCGATTCCCCACATGGGCCAGTGGGCTCTTAACCACAAGGTTGCGGGTTCGATTCCTGGACTCCCACAAGGGATGGTGGGCTGCGCCCCCTGCAACTAGCAACGGCAACTGGACCTGGAGCTGAGCTGCGCCCTCCACAACTAAGACTGAAAGGACAACCTGAAGCTGAACAGCACCCTCCACAACTAAGGTTGAAAGGACAACAACTTGAGTTGGAAAAAAGTCCTGGAAGTACACATTGTTCCCCAATAAAGTCCTGTTCCCCTTCCCCAATAAAATCTTAAAAAAAAAAAAAAAAAAAAGCAATTAAATCTTTTTCTTATCTCAACAAAGAATGAAATAGTCAATCCTTTTATATATATATTTTTAAAGATTTTATTGGGGAAGGGGAACAGGACTTTATTGGGAAACAGTGTGTACTTCTAGGACTTTTTCCCAAGTCAAGTTGTCCTTTCCATCTTAGTTGTGGAGGGCACCGTTCAGCTTCAAGTTGTTGTCCTTTCAATCTTAATTGTGCAGGGCACAGCTCAGCTCCAGGTCCAGTTGCCGTTGTTAGTTGCAGGGGATGCAGCCCACCATCCCTTGCAGGAGTCAAGGAATCGAACTGGCAACCTTGTGGTTGAGAGTCCACTGTCCCATGTGGGAATCGAGCCGGCAGCCTTCGGAGTTAGGAACACGGAGATCCAACCGCCTGAGCCACCGGGCCAGCCCCAATCCTTTTATATTCTAAATTCAGACCAGAATATATATTCAATAAATATAACTAATGTTAAAAAATAAACATTTTACTTTTATATTAAAACTCATTATAAAGAGACAGAAAGAAATAGGCCAAGAAAAGAGTAAAATCTAGACTTTACTGATACATGCACAGTCAGGACTAAATATATAAAGTTTACTGAATAAATGCACATATAAATGAACAGGAAAAGGGAGAGAGTGCAAAGTGTAAAAAAGGAGATAAAAAAGAAAATGGAACAGACTTAACAGTCAGCTAGGCTATGAAATGCGATGCAAGAGATTTCTGAAATATTACAATGTAAGACATTTCTGATATATCAATAGTGGCAGGCTTTGGGCGTTATCACTAACGAATGACTCTAAAAAAAACTGATTAACTACCATTCACTGATATTCAACTGCTCTACTATGGATAGAAAAATTAGAGATGTCTATTTGGAGAGGAAAATATTCTCCGGGAAGCCACATCAAAGACTTTTTATCATTTGAGGACAAAAAGAAAACAAAGCAATAGTCTTCGTAGCTTGATTTCTCTATTGCTGATTTCATCCTAACAAAACTAAATGACTCCAGCCCTGGCAAATCTACATAACTTTATTTTTTTTTTTTTTTTTTTACTGTTTACTATTTCTTTTTTATTATTATTTATTTAAATTTATTGGGGTGACAATTGTTATTAAAATTACATAGATTTCAGGTGTGCAATTCTATATCACATCATCTATAAATTACATTGTGTGTTCACCACCCAGAGTCAGTTCTCCTTCCATCACCGTATATTTGATCCCCCTTACCCTCATCTCCCACCCCCCAACCCCTTTACCCTCTGGTAACCGCTAAATTACGTTCCCCAGATTAATTTTCAAACCCCGTGGCCATCCTGTGGTCACCGACTGCCCTTCAATCCCTTCACCCGCCACCCCCCCCCCGCCCATCTAGCAAACCTCAGTTTTTCCTCTTTGTCTCCAACACTGTTTCTGGTTAGTTCATTCACTTATTCTTTTCTTTTCATGACAAAAACTACTCTGAAAAAATTATTTTAGCATTCTATCACTTATTTTAATGACAAAACACACTACAAGGATCTATGAAATAATTTATTTTAATAAATAACTTTATTTTTTAAAAGAAGTAAGGGGAGAGGGTTGATTGCAAGCGGGCTGCATGATGGAATTATTAGGATATGGTACTGTGATGGTAAATCCATGACTAAGCATTCATCAAACCCTTTTAAACTGTAAGAGTGAACTTTACTGTATGCAAATGAAAATATATCATCTAGGATATCCAAAGAACTGGGATGCAAAGCAGACTCTGACAAATGAAATCAACTATATTACAAATAACATAACCTCACTTGAGGGGATGAGGAAGAAAGAAGTTGACATAAATAACTTCGGGAAACAGGGTTTTTTGTGGGGTTTTTTTTAAGGAGGGCGCAGCTCACAGTGGCCCATGTGGGGATCAAACCGGCAACTAGAGTATGTTATCAGCACCATGCTCTAACCAAATGAGCTAACCGGCCACCTCTGAAAAATAGGGTTGTGACTGGATATTGTAAGGCTATCAACAGAAGAATTGTACGCAAACACTGCACTCTAGTTGACAAATTCATTCAGAGGGAGTCGAGGAGAGTCGTCGGTCAGTTGGCAGGAAAGCGGACAGCAGGTCGCACGTCGTGTGAATCCAGCCTCCAGTGAGACTATAGTGGTGTGACTCCCCTACCTATGGGTCCGTGGGTGTTCCCTTTTGGCCTAGCCATATCCTGCGTTCTTATGTGGGGAGTGGGACCAGAGACCCCGCAGGCCGCCCCACACGACAGCAACTTTGGAAATACTTTACATGTATAACAGGGTTGAATAAATAAGAACTATAAATATGCCATAGATAATGAAAGCCAAGCTTCTCACTGTCACAGAAATAAGTTATAAATATGCAAGGAAGAAAGACTAGAATTAATTCTGTATTGCTGGATTAGTCAAATACTATACAAACTAATGTTTATTTTAATATATATATATATTATATATATATTATATATTATATATATATATATATATATATATATAGAGAGAGAGAGAGAGAGAGAGAGAGAAATATAGATGTGTATATACATAGGTTAGTATAAATACATATATCCCCCAACTCTGTCTATTGAGAGAGCCCAGAAGTACAGCAACCTCAGTAGCAAAGAGCATACTCAGTGCACAGATCTTGGTTTCTAAGTACTATTCTTTGGTAAAGGGAAATAGGGGTCCTTGGAGAAATGGATGGTTATAGGGCTAGGACAGGGAGAATATTAGCCTGGAGCATCTTGTAGTGCCACAAAGTAAGGAAGTGCTAAAACAAACAAACAAGCAACACCAAAAATATCAAAGGACCAGGAGCCAAACTAAAAGAGCTCCAGTGGCTAACGCTGGAAAATGTGAGCAAAAAGAAATTATGGTAGCATTGGACTGTAACACAAAGAATAAAACAAATGTCCATGAGTCTATAAGTGAATGAGTAAGCAAATAAATGGGAGAGAGAATAAATTGTCTTTATAGAATTCCAATTAATAAATGTAGGAAAAATGAGGGAAACAGAAAAAACACCAGAGTAATAATTTCTAGAGGCAAGATACACTAATGAGTGCCAAAATCCGTGGAAAACTCTTACGAAGAAACAGAATATTTGGATGGCTTCAGAATATCTGACCTTCAAAAATATTTACTAATTATTGTGTTGGTTTTATCATATGCCTACAAATACTTTACATTCCTCCCTCCAGGAGGTACAGTCTAATTCCCCTTCCCTTGAGTGTAGGCTGGACTTCTAACAAATAGAGTTCAAAAGGGAAAAATAGTTAACTTTATAGTGGAGAAACCTGGAAGACACCACCTAAATCTGAGCTCAAAGTAACCTTATCAGTAACATATCATGATGATATTATGGACCCTTTGATATGTATGAGTATAGTACTATACCTCTGTGGTATTCTCCGACCCACCACCCACTCACCAAAATCTATAATCCAAGTCTAATCATGAGAAAATATCAGATAAACTCAAATTAAGGATCATTAAACAAAATACCTAACCACCACTCTTTAAAGATGTCAAGGTAATAAGATATAGGTAATAAACTAACAATGGAGATAAAATAGAATAGTAAGAAATACTCAATCCAAAAGAAGGCCAAAAAAAAAAAAAAAGAGGAAAAGAGGAACAAGGAATAAAGAGAAAACAAACAGCAACAGAATAGACTTAAACTTACAATATAAATAATGACATTAAGTGTACATGGCAAACATCCCAATTAAAAGGCAGAGATTATCAGATTAGATTTTTGTTTTGTTTTTTTGGACAGCAAGACATCTTTAAAGTTATAAACAGGCTGGGGTTCTGGTCAAGATGACAGAGTAGCAATAAAAAAATTAAAAAAGAAAGGACTGTTAGAGGAATACACTGCGTTTCAAAACTCCATATCTTGCACTACAGGGTCGACTGTCAAAAGCAAGGCCACAGAGGAAGCCAGACGATTAAAAAAACTAAGATGGGGCTTCTTTCTGGCCATTTGGGGAGAACAATGAAGAAATTCAAGACTCACTCACCCAGCTGGTTCGAATCCTCGAGTCCCTCAAGGGATGGTAGGCTCTGCCCCCTGCAACTAAGATTGAACAGAGCACCTTGAGCTGAGCTGCCACTGAGCTCCCAGATGGCTCAGTCAGTTGGAGCATGGGCTCTCAACCACAAGGTTGCCAGTTCGAATCCTTGAGTCCCACAAAGGATGGTGGGCTGCACCCCTTGCAACTAACAACATCAACTGACCTGCAGCTGAACTGCGCCCTCCACAACTAAGATTCAAAGTACAACAACTTGACCTTGAAAAAAGTCCTGAAAGTATACAATGTTCCCCAATAAAGTCCTGTTCCCCTTCCCTGGTCCCCTTCCCCAATTAAAAAAAAAAAAAAAAAAAAATCTGAAAAAAAAAAGGAAGGAACTCCAGGCGGCAGTTAGCTCCGTTAGCTCAGTTGGTTAGAACGAGGTGTTCTTAACAACAAGGTTGACGGTTTGATCCCTTCTTAACAACAAGGTTGCCAGTTTGATCCCATTTGATCCCCACATGGGCCACTGTGAGCTGCGTCCTCCTCAACTAGGTTGAAACAACTACTTGATTTAGAGATGATGGGTCCTGGAAAAACACACTTAAAATAAATAAAAGTTTAAAAAGAAAAAAAAGGAGGAACTCTTAATTTTTTTTACCATCTTCTCCAAACACCCCAGAAGTAAGCTGGGGGTCTTCCCCAAACACCCCAGAATTAAGCTAAGGCCCTGTTTTTGAACTTTAAAATGAGATCCTAGAATGTACCAAGGAATAAGGAAGAGAATGGGAAAGCGGGGAAATGGTTAAAATGACATTAAAATTGAAGTTTAGAAAAAAAGTATTTTTCTCATTCCAGATTTAAAAAAAATAAAACAGGAATCTCCATGTTAATTTTACAGAATTTATCCCAGTGGAAAAGGATTTCATTTTTAGTTTCCATAGATTCAAAAATTAACAGGAAAAGCATACACCAAATTTCAGTTATAATGGAAATCCAACATTCTCATAGTACCAAAGCACACACTAACATTTCCAGGAGTATTTCCTATGTGCCGAGCACCAAGTTCCTGAAATGCACTGGACTTTCCTATTTCTCCTAACAATCCTGTGAAATAGGGACTGTGATTAGCCCCATTACAGATGAGGGGAGAGATTCACAGAGAGTCATGTCGCTAAGCACAGGGGGAGATAAACAGCCTGTGGCTCCAGATGTGCTCTTACCCATCCTGCTGCACTGCCTCGCCTGACCACATATAGCATAAGATACTGTGACATCTGACGTGAAAGTGGAAGGTTGAAAGATGAAAATCCTGTCACATTTGAGGCCTAAAGTCACAGGCTGATCTTAGAGAAAGTTTAATATGCTGACTTCTGTGTAATGGGTGGGGGCTAGAGTGACCCCATAATCCTTATTAAATCACCAGCAGGGTTCATTAGAAAAGCACTCCAGTCAAATGCACACTTGGAGGCGGATTATTTATCCAAATGCCGAACCTTGGTCACTTCTGAATCCCCAGTACCTAGCACAGTAATCGACATATGTTAAGGGCTCATAAATGTTTTGTTGAATGATTTTCAAGAAAGAAATGTTTCACTAACAGGCAGTAAAGAGTACTAAATGGACAGTGTGGGTTCTAGCACTGGCCTGTCTGGGTTTGATACCAGTTCCATCACTTACCACTTTGGATACTATTGTGTCTGTTTTCTCATCTGTGAAATGCGGGTATCAGTGCCTACCTCATAATGTGATCGAGATAATTAAATGAGTTACTGCATATAAAGGACTTATAACAATTCCTGGCACATACCAATAAAAACTGGAGTGAGGAAAGAAAAAAATGAAAAGTAATGGAATCAGATTTGCTTTTTAAGAAGATAAAAAGGCAATACTGGTGGAAGATGGAAAATTCTACCAAAAGAACACTATATTATTATAAAGGCACAAAGAAGTTTATTTTCTTGTGCAGTTAGGATACTCTCTCATATTCAAACATTAATAGCAGGAATGCCTTAGCTAAACTCAACAGAAATTTAAAATGGAGATGGGATTAAAATCTAGATATCCTGATTCATACATAGTCCAATGTTCTCTCCCCTAGGAAATAATGTCCTTACCCAAGGCACTTCCTTGCTACCCATTTGAACAAATATTCTGGTCTCATCTTCAGTAAATCAAACAACTGTGCTTGTAGTGAAATGGCTGTCCCCCCCTTGAAAATACTCTGGCTCCCAGAGCATACCACTTACTACATAGAGAACTGGGATGAAAATCCATGTTTTAATGTGTACTTAAATGACAGTGTCAATCTACGAATGATAACATCACATTAACTTGTCATTACCATTAAACAATATGTGTTAAATTCATAAGCCAAGTATCCCTGTTAAATTGCTCCTGATTATTTTGTTTGGAAAAGGCTACAAAAACAGAAGAAATTTTCGTGGGGTTTATACCATTATCCCACGTTGGGTGTTGAAAACAGGGGCAATATTCCTTGAATTCTGAGCATCTTGCCTGACCACATATACTGAGCACAGTTTATTCTAAGACATAAAACATCACTTTGTGCTTTCAGAAAATTAATTTTAGGTTTGGTTCACGCATTCTTTTGCTCAAGAAATATTTATTTAGAAGCTTGAGTATTTAATAAATAAGTAGTACGATGTAGTAGGTTAAGAGCTCATACGCTAGAATGCCTGGGTTTGAATTGTATCTCCACTGCATAACAGGTATTTGCAACTAGTCTTACTCAACCTCCCTTTTTCCTCATTCATAAAATGATAATAATTACAATACTTCCCTCTTAAGGTTGCACAAATTAAGTAAGATAGCATATGTAAAATGTTTAGTATAGTACCCAATAAATAGGAAGCATTCACTTGATGTTAGCCATTATTACTATTATATTAAAGGACCACTTTCTAGGGTATTGAAGTTTCACTGGTGTATAAACCCAGATTTCCCTCAAGGAGCTCACTGTCAATTGGGAAACAGAACTCAGATGCATAACTAAAAGAGTGGGAACTCTAAAGTGGTCTTAAAGAGAATGAGAGTTTAATTATGTTTTTTTTTTTATTTCTGGTACCACTCACTCAATGTTTAGCTCCTCAAGGGACTTTCCTCACCATGTGGGCCATCGATCGAATGGGTTACAAAAGCACTCATAATTTTCCTACATTACTCCTCTTCCTCAGCAGGAAAGGCTCGTGGGTGGGAAGCAGCAAAGAACTCTGGATGTTATGCAGAAAGCAATGGCTCTGCAGAAGATACGAGGACCCTACAGAATTGAGTCACAGAAACTTGTCTGGATCAGAAAAATGGGATCATTTCATTGAAGATCCAGAGAAAGGAACGAAAAAGTAGTGTAAGAGGGAATTTACTCCAAGTACTCTTCTACCCAAACCTAAACGTTTGAGAACAGTTTATCTTATCAGTTTCAATACATTATAAATAACTAATATTGTCTCATCCTCAAACACTACCACCAGACAGAGAACAACAGAGTGAGAGAGAAACATCTAAACAGATCCTCGTTATGTAGGTACCCTCAAATCCCCTTCCAAGTAGTGGGGACTGGGTGAAAGAAAGAAAATCTAGAAAATAGAAACAGACATTAATAACAGTGTTGATAAAACTCTGAAACCTGCCAAGTGCCACCGTAGCTCACATTGATCTCATCTCATTCCTCCCTCGGGCTCGGGCAGCATAGATACATTTAAACAGAGACTTCGTGGAGACTCTGACTAAATCCAAAGATGTGTCTCTAATGGTGAAATCAGTGGGAAAGCTATTCTGGGAAGAACACTTACCCAGCTATCCCTCACAAATATCAGCAGGTGAAGCTCTACCTCATCAAGGTCAGTAAGCTGGCTCTAAATTCAGTTAGGAAGCTCAGTATGCCATAAAAATCTAGCTCAGAAAAATAAAAGAAAAATGTTGCTATTTGTCTAAATCAAAGTTCAGTGCATTTTGACAACACCCGTGGTATGATGCAACAAAGGATTTCTGCCACTTTTATTTTTTTTTTTTCAAATTTTGTTGGGGAATATTGGGGAACAGTGTGTTTCCCCAGGGTCCATCAGCTCCAAGTCATTCTCCTTCAATCTAGCTGTCGAGGGCGCAGCTCAGCTCCAAGTCAAGTCACCATTTTCAATCTTAGTTGCAGAGGGCACAGCCCACCATCCCATGAGGGAATTGAACCGGCAACCTTGTTCTTCAGAGCTCACACGCTAACCAACTGAGCCATCTGGCCACCCAGGATTCCTGCCACTTTAGCTATCTTGTTAGAGGTACCGTGCACATACAAGAAAGACAGTTGACCCAACTATAAAGAGAATGCACATCTGTACACTTGACTTGCCCTACCTGTGAGGAGGCATTTCAGCCTCAGGGACTATAGTTCTGACTTCAGATACACAGGAAAAGCAAAATCTTGCCCTGGTAGAAACAGGTAACTGTCTCTTCAAACTCACTAAAGCCAATTCTGCAAATCCCAAATACATCACATGAAGCTTCTAATGGGTTTTCTCAGATTCTGGTTATTGTGCGTCCTGTAAGAACTAGCTTCGTTTCATTAAGAAACTCTTTCAAAACAAAATATTTTACTTCATTTGGAATTGCTTGGTTTTCCTCTCTGAAGTTGAACTTTTATGTCCACTCTCTCCTTAAATGCAGCCCATCTGTAACTCTGCATATGCATGAAGTTACATGCATGCATGGCGTGGATGCAATAACAGGAAAGGCCAGCTCCTGTTTTCTCCCCAACTATAGTATTTTTCCTGGAGGGCAGAGCCTTGCTCACACGTTAGCATAATGCCCTGTGTGTATCGCAGACACTCTAAATACTGACTAGATCCAGGGGATAGATCTCGTCCAGATTTGGGGGAAACTCAAGGGCTAGAGCCATTAATAATGGCATGAACTCAACATCAGTCTTACAGTGCGGAGAAAAGTAGATACAGAAAAGAAAAAAGAAAAAAAATCAAGAATAGATTTTTAAATTTAAAAACCTGAAGATCACTCCTTAAAAACTACTTTCCATGATTTGGGGTATTTATAAAGTAGCATGTTGCAGTATAAAAAGAAATCAAGAGGGGGCGGCTGGTTAGCTCAATTGGTTAGAGCACAGTGCTCTTAACAACAAGGTTGCTGGTTCCATTCCCACATGGGCCACTGTGAGCTGCACCCTCCACAACTAGACTGAAACAACTACTTGATTTGGAGCTGGTGAATCCTGGAAAAACACACTTCAAATAAAAAAAAAAAAAATTAAAAAGTTTTTTTTAAAAAATCAAGAAAATATTAACCAGAGATAAACATTATTTGGTCATAAATATAGCAAATGTTATTTAAAGTAAAATACAGTTTTAAACTCTTTTTAATTCTTTGCAATTTGGATATTTCCATCCCCAATAATGCCTTCCTTCCCCATTAGTAGAAAAAAATCTAGAGTTGACAACACAACCAGAAGTCAGCCTGTTCCTCAAAGCCAGACTTATAAGATGTAAGAAGAGATGTCTCTGCAAAAGACATTAAGTTTTTCAATAATGCTCCAAAGTGACACTTGGGAATTTCACTAAGTCGAAAATGAAGGTGCCATTGATGTGCATGATGTACGGAGCAAAGTGACCAGCTAAGACTCAATCCAATATGCAACAATGTCTTGAAATGTAGAACATCAACCGCAGATATTAAAAAGTGTTTCTGCAATTTGCCAACTTTCATAATATTTATTTTAAAAATTCCCTCTTAGAAATTGTTTCTAAGTTCAAACGGCTGGGGGAGAAGGGAATTAAGACACATTCAGTACCTTCCATTCCTCTCTCAAAGTGTTTCCCTTCACCCCAAGAGGCTCTGCCTGAAGCCAGCAGATGACATGGAGGGACCATGAGGACTTTTCTATATTGTATACTACAAAGGGATCCCTCCAGGACAATGCTATATTGTAACCCTCTTCCACAACCCCATGACACACAGACACACTTTCTCAGTAATCCCCAAATGGTTCTAGAAGTGCCAAGTATAATGTGATCATACAGCAAACATTTGATAATAATAAACAGAATTAAATATAATAAATGTGGTGAATTCTGAGAAACCACAAACTGAGGAATACTTACCAACTGGTATAGCATAGGGAAAGAGTAATTCTGGCCACATCTACCAAAGGAAAGAACCCAAATGTGTTCACTGCTGATAAACTAGCACCCAACACACCAAAGAAGTCAGTGGGTGCACATGGCAGCAGGAAATGCAAAGGCAACAGCCTTTGCTGGAAGGAAGAAAGAGAGGGGCGGGTAAATGCAGAACTAGCTTTGGTTAACAGAACTGAGGCTTCAAAGAGATTGCCTTCCCTTGAGTGGAAGAGCAGGTGATTACAGTCCAAAGTAAACATCTGCCCAAACAACTGGTCCCTGGATTTGAGACGAATCCTAAAACACAGCAAATTCCCAAACACTGCTATGTGCTATCAAGTATGAAATGAACTAACGAGTGTAAAAGCACGTGCCTTAATGTCTATCTCCACATACAAAGCCACTGTATTGTTCTGCAGATCCAGGACTTCCGGATAGAACTGAACATACCAAGAAGATCAGAGAATACAGGCCCTTTTCTATTTATAATATATTTATACTCAATTCAGAGCTCACTCAAGCGACAGAAGCTTATTATATAAGTAACATCTAAAGGCCACACGATATTGATGGTTGTATTAAGTACAGCAAAGAAAAGATGATTCATTTGCTGTGTGTTAAATTTTATTTATTTATTTTTTTTAATTTATTTATGGTGTTTTTAAGGAAGGTGCAGCTCACAGTGGCCCATGCAGGGATCAAACAGGTAACCTTGGTGTTATCAGGATCAAGCTCTAACCAACTGAGCTAACAGGCCACCCCTGCTGGGTGTTAAATTTTAGATTTATGTTCAACAAATGTGACACACAAGACCTTCAATTGAAAGAAAATTAACCAACCTTGTTTTTCCACTTGCTAAAATTATGTTTTATAACAAAATAGTCCAAATATAATGGGTAAATACACCTGTTCGGAATATCTTCTAAATATCTCTTTGCATAATTCGAAAAACTATAGGCAACCCTATGTTTACTGCAGCGCTATTCACAATAGCCAAGTTATAGAAACCACCAAAATGCCCATTAATAGACGACTGGATAAAGAAATTGTGGTACATTTATACAATGGACTGAGTATTACTCTGCCATAAAAAAGAATGAAATCTTACCGACATGGATGGACCCAGAGAATATGCTAAGTGAAATAAGTCAGACTGAGAAAGACAAATACTGTATGCTCTCACTTATATGTGAAATCTAAAGAACAGAATAAACAAGCAAACAAAACAGAAATAGACTCAGAGATAGAGAAAAAACTGGTGGTTGCTAGATGGGAGAGGGTTTGGGGGATGGAGGAGAAGATGAAGGGATTAGAAAGTACAAATTGGTAATCACAACGTAGTCACGGGTATCTAAAACACAGTATGGGGAACATAATCAATTATGTTGTAAAGATTATGTAGGGTCCCAGATGGTTACTGGACTTATAGGAGGGATCACTTCATAGATTGTGTAATGTCTGACCACTGTGCTATACACCTGAAGTTGAAGTAGAATATATATATATATATATATATATATATATATATATATATATAGTCTCAGGATGTAAAGTATAGCATAGGGAATATAGCCAATGGTATTGTAACAGCTATATACGATATCAGCGGAGCAGTAGACTTGCTGGGGTTATCACTTTGTCGGGGGTGTAAATGTCTAATCATTATGTCATTTTGTACCTGAAACTAATAAAAAAATAAAAATAAATAAAATAAATATCTCTTTGCATATACCTATATGTTTTTTCCACTGGTACAAGAAGACTATTTTAGAAATTTTGCACTAATATATGTACAATGAGGCAAACTGAATAAAACTTGCAACCAGTCAATCCATACATTCTACAGCAACCGAACTCAGAGTGCCTCAAACATTCATGTGCATGCTAACCACCTGGCATTTGGTTAAATGAAGATTCTGGTTCACTACTCTGGAGTTGAGCCAGAGATTGTCCACCTTTATACACTGCTGGTCTATAGAGCACACCTTGAACGGCAAAGCACTAAACCACATTTTCTAATAATTAATTAGGGTTAAAACATGGCAGTGCTCCTATTGGGTGCTTCTGTTGCTAGGGGTGGTATCTGCTGGAAGATATTTTGGCAGCAATGGTGCCCATATTTCTTCTCCAATTCAGTGATGAAGTCAATCTTTTTGTGTTCAGGGGACCCTCACACCTCTAAATCTTCCCCCTAGATGATCATGATTTTGGGGAGGTGGGAGCAGCTAGTTGAAGCTCCATTCAGGTCCTGCTGTGGCAAGAAAAATAAACACTTTCCTCACTCCTGCCCTTTGGGATGCTACCAAGAGCATCCTGAAGCAGAAGTTTCAATATTGTGAGTTGCTTGCTGTTGTGCAGGGCAGCCTGCAGGGTCTCAGCTCCCGCTCCCCACACAAGAACGCAGGATATGGTGAGGCCAAAAATGAACACCCACGGAGCCATAGGTAGGGGAGTCATACCACTAAAGTCTCACTGAACGCTGGGTGAGACACACGCAGTAGTAGCCACACGATCCACAGTCCACCATTCACTTCTCTGCCTGCCAACCCACCAACCATCAACGCAGCCCCACAGTTACATCAGTAGCCAATTGGCCAACCGGTTACAGCTGATGGCCAACCAATCACAGTTGATGGTCATTCACTACCCGAGCCAGCACCTCCCCGCGAGGCCGAGAGCCTGGAAACTGCTCTCTGGGACTCTGTCCCCACACTTGCTCTTGGAACATAAACTAAAAATGATCAGTGGAGGGAGTAGTGAGCCTGTGGAGAAAGAGGTTCTTGACTCTACTTACCTAATTCCCAAGCAGTAGGTAGCAGTTGGTGAGTGCCATCTTTGGCAGTCCCTTCCTTCCCCTGCTGTCTGATAAGGTTGAACCTGAAACTAATTGCCTTGGTCCAGAACAGCAGTACCGGGGCGGCCCGGTGGCTCAGGCGGTTGGAGCTCTGTGCTCTTAACTCCAAAGGCTGCCGGTTCGATTCCCACATGGGCCAGTGGGCTCTCAACCACAAGGATGCCAGTTCAACTCCTCGAGTCCCGCAAGAGATGGTGGACTCCACCCCCTGCAACTGAGATTCAACACGGCACCTTGAGCTGAGCTGCCTCCCTGATGGCTCAGTTGATTGGAGCGCGGGCTCTCAACCACCAGGTTGCCAGTTCTATTCCTTGAGTCCCGCAAGGGATGCCCCCCTGCAACTAGCAACGGCAACTGGACCTGGAGCTGAGCTGTGCCCTCCACAACTAAGACTGAAAGGACAACAACTTGAAGCTGAACAGCACCCTCCACAGCTAAGATTGAAAGGACAACAACTTGACTTGGCAAAAAGGCCTGGAAGTACACACTGTTCCCCAATAAAGTCCTGTTCCCCTTCCCCAATAAAATCTTAAAAAAAAAAAAAGAAGAAGAAGAAGAACAGCAGTACCTCCAGGAAGAATACTTAGGGATCTTAATACATTTCTTAGCTCCTAGAGAAAAGAATCCATTATTAGACTTGGAGACATTCATTTATTTTATTTTGTTAAAATAAATGCTTGGAGACAAGCATTTATTTTAACAAATGTATTATGTATGAAGGAAGGAGACTACTGCCTATATTTGCTCATTCATTCATTTACTCACTCATTTTTTTCAACATACATTGAATGTTACTGAGCACCTACTATGTACTGTACTGAGTGCTAGAGCTACAGCGAACAATGGATGTGAACTCTCAGGGATCTCACATTCTAAAGGCATTCTCACAATGCATACATAGACAACATCCTAATTCTACACATATAATTAATGCAATTGCAATAAAAGCTATAAAGAAAAGTATAGGGAGCTATGAAAGCACATAGTAAGAGGTACTAATCTGAGAAATTAGGGGAAGCTTCCCTAAGGAAGTGACATTTAGGATTCAATTCTAAAAAGGAAGCCAAAGAGCATTACATGCACTAGGAAGCACATATAATAGCTCTGAGCATGTGTGAGAAAATAAAAGAAAGCCAAGAGAGCTGAGTTATTGTGAGCAAAGAGACAACTGATGAGAGATAAAACCAGAGAGATAAAAAAAAGCTCAAGACTTAGGGCTTAATACTAAGAGCAACATGAAGTCCCTAAAGAATTGTAAGCAAGGGAATGAAAAGAGCAAACTACAAAAGTATTATTTAGGGGCGGCCGGATGGCTCAGTTGGTTAGAGCGCGAGCTCTGAACAACAGGGTTGCCGGCCGGTTCGATTCCCACATGGGCCAGTAAGCTGCGCCCTCCACAACTAGATTGAAGACAACGAGCTGCCGCTGAGCTTCCAGAGGGGCGGCTGGATGGCTCAGCTGGTTAGAGCCTGAGCTCTCAACAACAAGGTTGTCAGTTCAATTCCCGCATGGGATGGTGGGCTGCACTGCCTGCAACTAAAGACTAAAAAACGGCGACTGGACTTGGAGCTGAGCTTCGCCCTCCACAACGAGATTGAAGGACAACAACTTGGAGCTGATGGGCTCTGGAGAAACACACTGTTCCCCAATATTCCCCCCCAAAAAAAAAATTTAAAAGAAAAAAAGTATTATTTAGAGTATGAACTCAATTATTTAAAATGTACAGGAAAATGACCAGAAGTAAATATGTAAAAATGTTAAGTTGTCACAACATTGTCCTGATAGGATTATGAATAATTATTTTTCATATATACTTATTAAACTTAACCAAATCTATATTGTCAATAAATTATTCTTACAGTTAAAAAAAAAATCCTATACCTCACACCCGCTAGAATGACTATTATCAACAAAATGAGTAATGACAAGTGTTGGAGAGGCTGTGGAGAAAAAGGAACCCTCACATATTGCTGGTGGGAATGTAAACTGATACAGCCACTATGGAAAACAGTATGGAGGTTCCTCAAAAAATTAAGAATAGAGTTACCATGTGAGACAGCAATCCCTCTTCTGGGTATATACCTGAAAAATTTGAAAACACTTATTCATAAAAATATATGTACTTTATGTTCACTGCAGCATTATATCATGGAATACTACTCAGTCATAAGAAAAGATGAAATACTGCCATTTGCAACAATATGGATGGATCTTGAGAATGTCATGTTAAGTGAAATAAGTCAGACAGAAAAAGTCAAGAACCATATGATTTCACTCATATGTGGGATATAAAACTGAAAGAAAAAATGAATAAGACAAACAAACAAAACAAAAACTCATAGACACAGATAACAGTATGGAGGTTACCGGAGGGAAAGGGGTGGGGAAAGTAGGAAAGAGTAAAGGGGATCAAGTATATGGTGAAAGGAAGGAGATTTGACTCTGGGTGGTGAGCACACAATTCAATATACAGATGATGTATTATAGAATTGTACACTTGAAACCTATATAATTTTATTAATTATATATGTCACCCCAATACATTTAATAATTTTTTTTAAAAAATCCATGTCCCCAAAACAACATTGTAATGGTTCCCTTTCCCCTTGCCTCATGCGGCCTTTCCATCATCACATATCTGGAGGATACATCCTCAATCACAGTTAAGTCTGGTTCAAATCTTAGGGGACAACTATTCTTTGTCCCTCTGCTACCAAAGCTATAACTCAAAGGACTACACTTAACTGCCGTTCAGTACTAGGCCAATCCACAGTGTCTAGCTGTTAGTTCCATCACATTTCTAGAAGAAAATGCCACTCAGAAGACAGATGCTCAGTAAAAAGAATGAACCCTTTAAGCATTTTAGCTGGCAAATACCTTAAGATAGTTTACAAGGTACTTAAGGGGAGGAATGGAAAAACAGCAAGTTAACCACAGCAGACAGTGTCTAACGGCTCTTATTCTATAGTTTGTTTTAGTGCGCAAACTCTTGAGTTTGGGTTTTCAGGCTGTTTCATATTGTGAATTTATACATGTTCAGAATCATATTATGTAACAATCCAATTATATCTAAGTTCAAGGATTTGAATAGATAAAAGAAAAAGCTCCTTCAAAGCTCAGCATTTGAAGTTTTCAACACTGTGGTAATTTGGAGTTTTCAAAAGATATACAGCTTTGTTACACTGCTGTCAGAGAAAAGATTCTGCTAAGGAGACCACAGTGAAACCCAGAAAGGTCCTCAGCAGAGCCTGAGGGCACCACAGAATCCACGTGTTCAGATGATTTCCCCTAACTTGAAAGCAAAGTGTTTACTTATGGTTCTAAGCTCTCCTACCTGACACTGAGTTTCTTTTCTGACAACTAATTTTACCCAATTTGCTCTTTCTCATCTGGTTTTTCTTTTTTATACCTTTCCCTTTATGTTTCCAAGCCAACCCTGAGTTCCTACATATTGAAAACCCCAGGATATGATGACAAACTGAAATATCAGATATAGAATTAAACAACTCAACAAAATTTACCAAGCGCTACTGTGTTCAGGTTTTGCCTTTATTAAAAACCATAAATTAATAAGTATATAAAGCAAGAATAGGAGGTACAGGAAGGTTCAGAATAAACCTAAGGTAACACATTGGTTTTACTCAAAAAATGGGCATTAGTATCCAGAGATAGGTCCACTAGAATTCTTCATTAGCACTAAATTTTCAATACAGGCATACCTTGTTTTCTTGTGCTTTGCTTTTTTGCACTTCACAGATGTTGCCTTTTTTACAAAACGAAGGGAGTTTTTACAAACCAGCAAAAATATGGTATGACTCGTCTTTATTGCAATATTCGCTTTATTGCAGTGGTCTGGAACTGAAATGACAATATCTCTGAGGTATGCCTGTATCCCACACATCACATCCAATTTAAACTTACCTGTATAACTTATGATGCAAATTGAGGCCTTCCAAACTATCCATTCCAATTGCTCTTAAGAAGCTGTTGTCCAAGCATTTTTTAAGTGTTTAGGGGCCAAGGAAAGCAGGGGTTGTTTAGGCTTCACAGTATGAGTTTTGGAGGTGGTAGGGTGGATGGATGCCAGTGGTCAAAACATCATCGGTAAACATAGAGGATTTGTCAATTTTTGTTTTGGTGTCAAAATTTTACATGTATGCCACTGCTTTTGATACAGAATGAAACTGAATTTAAGGGGGGAAACTGAGGGATTGGGTTGGGAGTATATTAATAAAGTTGGATTCTAGTTTCAGTTCCACCACTTAATACCGATGTGATCTAAAGCTGGTTACTGAATTTTTCTTGGCTTCAACTGCTGCTTCTTGAATAATCTCTTACAACAGTGGTTCTCAACTGGAGAAGATACTGCCACACATAGGACATTTGGAAAGGTCTGGAGTCATTTTTGGTTCATAACTAGGGGTGCTGCTACTGGTATATAGAGGCCAGGGATACTGCTAACCATCCTGCAATGCACAGGACAGTCCCTCCCTCCTCCACCCCCACCAATGACAAAGGATTAGCCAGCCCAAAATGTCAACTGTGCTATGGTTGAGAAATCTTGTCTTACAGTATCTTTCAGTTCTACAATTCTGTAGCCTTTGTGTCTGTATGAGTCAAGAGGGGTAAATATTACCTTTATGGGTAGAAAACTTAACAAAAAGGATTAAATGACTTGCTAAGATCATAGTGAAAATTGGTGGTAAAACCAGTGACTCTTGGTAACCAGTCCAGTTATTGAGAAATTAGATTTGGCTTATAAGATAGTTCCTTCTTCTAGAGAAGTCTAACATAAGCAAACTTTAAAGGAAGTGTTTAAAAGTCTCTCATCTAGCTAAGTCTGTAACAAGACAGACGCCAAGATTTTGTTTTCCAATGGGTGCCTCTAAGTTTTGAACACGAATTAATGTATCCAGACTCTCAAGATTTCAACTAACACTTTGAAATGAATATGAATAATCTATGACAGAGAGAGAGAGAGAGAGAGAGAGAGAGAGAGCGCGCGCGAGCGTGCTGGGAGGCCAGAATTAGTGCCCATAATGCTGTAGTTCTAGTTCAATGCCCAACATTTGGTTTGCTTAGGCAGTTTTTGAAACATATGTACTCTTTGGGTCTTAAACAGAGGTATTTTATTTGTTGAGTTACAGTGTTTTCTTTTATGTTCTCCCCTACTTTCTCGTAATATGCAAAAGAAAAATAAAAAACATGCCCTTCATCTGAAGGACTCCTAACATTACATGGCACACTGATCGCAGCACATGAAATTCCTATCACTTCATTTCACTAAGTGTTTGGGAAAAGACAATACTAAACATGTGAAAACACCCAATAGAATATGGAGGCCTATATATTCATACGGCACTTTGTTATCCTGACCTCATCCATTCTAAATAGCTATTTATTTACTAAGATGTTTATTTTTAATGTAAACTCACTGATTTATATTGGCAGCTCCTTCAGTTGAAGATATGTTGAAATTTCCACTAGAACTTTTTGTTATTCAAAATTTGCTAGTTCAGGCATAAAAATTTCCCCCAGGCATAAGAGGTCTAATCTTTTTTACAAATTATCATTAAACAACTTTTTTAAACCCAAGAATGTCAAAGAGAAATTTTCCTTCTTTACTCTTGAAACTTAAAACTAAATTTTTGGGTTTTTAGAAAAATTCTGGACATCAGTCTGTACTTTAGATGAAATATCTTTTCTACATAGAAAAAAATAAATTTTAAAAGTTGCCATTTCATCAAAATAAACCATCAGGGAAGCTTTAATATGAGAAAGTTCCTCCAAATTAGGATTAAAACCTTAAGTTTTAGAGAACCAGAACATTACTGAAACTCTGGAATCCAAACGGAAAAAAGTAGAGAATGGTAATATTTTATGTTTACATAGCATTTTACAGTTTACAATACCAATTTCACACACAATCTCATTTGATCCATGTAACAATCCTATAGACTGGGTATAAATCTCTCATAGATTAAGAGAATAGGGTTCAGATATACTGTTAGTGCAAAAGTAATTGCGGTTTTTGCAATTATCTTTAACCTTTTAAACCTCAAAACTTGAAAGCATAAGAGATCAAAGTGGAAACCAGGTCTCCTGAATCCAAATTATTTTAAAATAAAGATTAAGAAACACACAAATTAGACCATGGTTTATCATCTGTCAAGGCTGTAATGTATTTGAACAGAAAGCTTATCAGCCCCCATCTAATATAGCTAGTGAGTGAAGTCCCTGACCTTTCCCCAAAAACCACAACTAAAGAATAAACACTAACCTCCTTATGGTACCATGTTCTCTCATCAATGAATATTTGTATACCTATTATGTTCCAAACATTATGTTCAGCATAAGACAACGTTTTTATCCTCAAGCCACAAACTATTTGAAGAGTCAAGACACACACACGGGAAAAATATACGGCATTAATGATTTAAATTAGTAAGTCAATATAGCATCAAGGAATATGAGTCAAGGAAGACTATAATTGGGGTGAATCTAAGTTTTGTGGAGCCTAAAAGCTGATACAATTTTGAAGCCTCATTAAGAAAACAAAAACAAAATTATGAGCATAAAATTAGATGCAAAGTGAGTATTTACTAAGAATAAGAACATAAATCACAAAAAAATTATACATTTAAAAAGTTGGCACCACAAATATCACAAAATCCAGAAAAATAGCAATTTTTTATTAACCCATTAGTACTCTATAATTTTTCCTACATGTTTTAGGATTTTTTGATCACCTCATCATATGCCAATGAGTTTATAATATTGTCTATGGAAATAACAATAATTAAGACTTTCCTTTGGCATGATTAAAAAAACTTAGTATTAATAGTTTAGGAAAGTTTCTTTTCACTTCACTATTCATTATTGGTAATATAGCAAAGTGAAATATTCATTATTGGCAAATCATGCAAAGTGTTAAGGATTGTTGCTAAATTTGGGCGATCCTCTTTCTAAAATTTCTTTCACATTTAAGCTGTAGGATTTCAGGGCATTTCAAGTTTTCTTGTAGAGTGACTAATCTTAAATAAACTTTGACACACACACACAAAAACTCATTATCTGCTTTTTCAATCCCAGCCCTCATTGCAGTGGCATTATAGGGTGTTAAAAGTAGCATTCACAGTGGGTCCTACAACAACATGTCACAATCCTAACAAATCAAACATCATGGTAGAATATTCCTGGAAGCCTACACCGCGATGGCGAAGCAATAACAACTATACTTAACAATGACTGTGGAACACATAAACAATCCTACTAAACCAGGACTGAATGTTCCCAACTCAACTCTCCCAAGGTGGGAAAAATGCCTGTGGTCATTACAACGCTACACCACATAATGAGAAGTATGACAGAACGGAAGGCAGAGTAGAAGAAGAGAATAGTTGAACTGACTATAGGTAAGGTATTAAATAACTTTGGCAAATTTGAGAACATATTTATTGATAGAATGAAGTCCAGGACCTTGGAAGGGGTTCCTTTGTAAGTGAGGAGTCCAAAAGCCTAAGCTTGATAAGCTTCACTTTAAATTTGCCTCTAAATAATTAAGGATCGAATGAATTGTTGTAAAGTAGTAATAGAAGTAGCAGCAACAGTTAGTAATAAAAGTAAATTTCTACCATTTATCGAAGAAAAATAAAACCAAACACTGAGAGCTTAGTACTACGTCAGGCCCTCTGCTACATACGTTACATGAGTTATGTAATTAATTTTAATTTTACTGTATTAGTGTTATTTTTGTTACATTTATTTAGATACTTTTATAGGTGCTTTATACAGTCACTGATTTACAAAACAATCTCACGAAGTTATACACTACTACTCTATAGATAAGGAAGACTCGAGAAGTCACATAGCAGAGCTGAGGTTCAAACCTCAGTCAGGCTTATGCTCTTCCTGAGACGTAGGAATTCAGAAGAGGAAGAGATCGCTCCAGGCTAAAGATTTTTAAAAAGCTTTACAGAGAAGTACATTAACTGGATATTAGGGAATGAGCAGGAATGAATAGGAAGTAAATGCTCTGCATTTGGAGTGGATGGACCATGATAATTAAAAGAAATGACAATAAACAAGAATCATTCAAAGACAGTGATGAAACAATTCTGGAGCCAAAAGCCATGCTCCAAATCTTGTGATTCCCCAATAAAAAGGGAATTAACTCAAGTCTTATGCTCGATTTTCTCCTTATAACTATAATCTTGTAAAAGAAAAAGAAAAAGCAAGATTTCTCTAGAATCCAACTGCCCTGTGGTGGATGAGGACATGCAAAGAAGTGCCTCATCTCTGTAATCTGGCAATCCAAATCCAGTGATTTCTCTGAAGGCAAGGCGGCAGTTTCCACTGGAAACTAAGGCTTTACAACGAAGCACATCACATTATTATTTCACCATAGATGAAGTATAGAAAAGGGTGAGTCACGAGGCTTAAAACTGAAGCCTCTAAACCTCAGTCAAGTTTTCTTCCTCGAGGTTTCATTACAAGTGGCTTTAGAAAATGTGAACTAAAAGGTACTGCTCACACATAAGAATAAAAGCAAAGTTTTAACAGATTTTATTTACTCTACACGTAGAAAATGTACTTGAGAAGAAAGTAAAATCTGTGATTTGAAGAGAGGACAAAACACAAAAATATATGCGCCTCTTCAAAAAAGTTACCTGCTTCTGAACTCATCTGAGGAATAGTTTGTTGTAATTTGCATTGCAAACAGCATGTGGGATGTTAGCCACAGGGTAATAGTAGGAGAAAATATTTGTTCTGGCTTCAATGAAGTTCAAATCCCTCATCCAATGTTATGAAACATCCTTTTAGGCCTCTTTTCTCATCACTATTGCCTAAGTTAAAGAAAAAGAGACAGAGAGAGACCATATAAATGGAAGTAGATGAAAGAGGAATTCCTGCATAATTTCATGTCAGCATTTCATTCTGCTTTCCATATGGCTCAAGTCTGCACACCTCCTGGAGCTGTCCTAACATGAAACACTGGGAAAATAATAGAATTAAGCCTCTGTAAATTTGCATGCATACTTTGTTTTCCATTTAAACCAAAGTCTTCATTGTCTGACCTACCTACAGAGTAATTTAAATTAGAAATGTATAGAGAATACGACCAGATGTTTGACACTAACAGTCACCATCCACAAAACAGTCTAACAGAAAAGCCAAAATTATTAATAACATAATCAATAATAGAATTAATGGAAAGAATAGGAAATAATAAAATAATACTTTTGCATACTATACCTGAACATGCAGTTAGCATCTACTTCAGAAGACATTCATTATAAGGATGTTTTCCTCATAAGGATCCTGGGCTCTAGAACAGGCTTCTCAATCTGAGGTGCGTAAGTGATGTTCTGTGGGGTTTGTAAATTCCCCAAAATAGTATATAAAATGCTTCAAAAATGTACATAAAAGTACTTTTTAGAGAAAAGGATCCATAGCTTTTTCTATAAGGTGTTCATAACATAGGTTACTTTGCTAATGTACCCTCAAGATCTGAAACAGTGCCTGGTAAATTCAAGACACTTAACAATTTGTTCTTACTGAACCACTGCTCTAGAGATTCACAGCTAAGGTTCTAAATCCATTCATTATTACTGGTGGACTTAAAAGCTAGACCAAATAAGGTTAGAGTGAAAAGTTGGTATCTGATACTAAGAAATTACACTGAATTAAGAATACCAACCCAACCAAATAGCTATTCATTTTTTCTTCATAGTAAACAAACAGGAACTCTTAAAACACTAGATGTACTGGTCAAGATGGCAGAGTAGGTAAACGCTGTGCTTCCCTCCTATCATGACCACATCAAAATTACAACTAAACTACACAATAACCATCAATGAAATCGCCAGAAGTCTACTTTAACCGAAGCCCTACAACTAAGGACATGCAGACGAAGCCACATAGAGACTGGTAGGAGGGGCAAAAACGGGGTACAGGCTGGTCCCACACCTGCATGTGACCATTAAAAACTGGAAGGGATATCTCGGCTGCAGAGTTTTCCCCTGGAAGAGCAAAGGGTTCATGCCCCATACGAGGCTCCCCAGCCCAGGGTTTCACTGCTGAGGAGAGAAGTCCCCACAATTTCTGTGAAAACTAGCAGAGACTGTGGCTGAGTGAGACTAAGGTGGCTGCAGTTCCAGGCCCTCCTTTTAAAGGGCCTACGCATGGACTTACTCACCAATGGACTCACTTGCTCTGAGCTCCAGCACTGGAGCAGCACCTTGAAAAGTGTCAGGGACACATCAGGAGGGAACTGAGTTTTCTGGCTTCAGGACGAAGGCTGAAGGGGCAGCTGTGTTCCGGGTGGAGGAGCTGGTGGACGCCATTGTTTCTTTGTTGATCCACCCTCCTTTCCAGCATGCAGATGCAGGCTGTCACCATATCTGAGTCTCCATCAATCTGGCTGTCACTGTTTATCCTGCCCTGGTGATTGTGAGACCCCACCCACCCAACTTTCCAGTGGCTATTCCTTATAACAGCCTGCCTTGGCTCATGCTGTGGACTTTCCTAAAATCTCCCAGAGGTTCACAAAACCCAAACAAGTAGCATCTGTCTTTGGCATGTCCCATACTTCTGGCTGAGCAGCCCTAAGCCTGGCACTAGCGACAACTGGCCTCGGTTCACAGCTTGGCCTCTCGAGGCACCTCCAAGCCCAGCATGGGTGGAGGCCATCTGTAGATTGCTTTGAGGTGCATGCCATGTAGCTCCAGGCAGAGCACAGGCAGCGGATGAACTTGGCCTGTGGTGGAGCCCCTCCCAGGAGGCCCCAAGGCTGGCATGCCCAGTGGCCAGCTTCGGACACAGCCAAAGCGTCACCCAGATGGCTCCAGGGACGACACACCCAAAGGGCACACTGGGCAGGCACTAGAGCCCTGCTAAAGATAATCCTGCTCTGTATGATCAGCCCCTCCACAACAGCTCCTCACTGAAGTCAAGGCCAATCCATACAACCAGTCAGCCTGAGGGTCACTCCCTCCTGCTGACGTGCACACAGCAACCAAGGCTCAACAAAAACAGGAGGACACACAATCCACACAAGGGACACACCTGGAATATCCGGCTTAGGAGAGCAGGAAGACTGCGACTGAGCCCCAAAGCACAGCTGCTACACAAAGCCATTCTACTACGTCAGACTGGGAGATGCACCAGCCCTTCGTAACACAGAGAAACAAACACAGGGATGAAACCAAGGGGGAAACAAAGAAACACGTCCCAAATAAAAGAAAAAACAATGCTCCAGAAAAAGAACTAAACAAAATGGAGACAAGCAATATACCAGACACAGTGTTCAAAACACTGATTTTAAGAATGCTCGGTGATCTCAGGGAGAACTTCCACAGAGCTAGAAAACATAAAAATGGAGACAGAAAACAAACATGAACCAGTCAGAAATAAAGAATACAATAACTGAAATGAAGAATACATCTGAGGGGAATCAATCATAGATTAGATGAAGCAGAGGATCGAATCAGCGATTTAGAAGATAAGGTAGCAGAAAACACCCGAACAGGACTGCAAACAGAAAAAAAGAATCCAAAAAAATGAGGATATTTTACGGGGCCTCTGGGACAACATCAAGCATACCAACATTTGCATCATAGGAGTACCAGAAGAAGAAGAAAGAGAGCAAGGAACTAAAAACCTATTTGAAGAAAGAATGACAAAAAACTGCCCTAACCTGGAGAAGGAAATAAATATACAAGCCCAGGAAGTGCAGAGAGTCCCAAACAAGATGAATCCAAAGAGCCCCACACCAAGACACATCATAATTAAAATGTCAAAGATTAAAGACAAGGAGTGAATCTTAAAAGCAGCAAGAGAAAAGCAGTTAGATACCTACAAGGGAGCTCTCATAAGAGTGTCGGCTGATTTCTCAACAGAAACTTTGCAGGCCAGAAGGGATTGGCATGAAATATTCAAAGTGATGAAAAGCAATGACCAAGATTATGCTACACATCAAGCTTATCATGTAGAATGGAAGGACACATAAAGAGCTTCCCAGACAAGAAAAAGCTAAAGGAGTTCATCATCATCAAACCAGTATTACAAGAAATGTTAATGGGAGTTCTTTAAGAAAAAAATAGATCAAAAATATGAATAATAAAATGGCAATAACCACATATCTACTTTCAATATAAATGGATTAAATGCTCCAATCAAAAAATAGGGTGGCTGAATGGATAAGAAAACAAGACCTTTACATGTGCTGCCTACAAAAGACTCAGCTCAGATCTAAAGACACACACACAGACTGAAAGTAAAGGGGTGGGAAAAAGATATTTCATGAAAATGGAAACAAACAAACAAAACTAGGGCAGCAATACTTATACCTGACAAAATAGACTTTAAAACAAAGGCTATAACAAGAGACAAAGAAGGGCCCAGTAATCCCACTTCTGGGTATTTATCCGAAGAAACCCAAAACACTACTTCGAGGGGATATGTGCATCCATATGTTCATTGCAGCATTGTTTACAATGGCCAGAATTTGGAGGCAGCCTGGGTGTCCGTCAATCAACGAATGGACAAAGAAGAGGTGGTACATAGATACAATGGAATATTGCTCAGCCAGGGAAGGGAATGGGTTCTTGCCATCTGTATTGGCATGTACGGACCTGAAGGGTATTATGTTGAGTGGAGTATGTCAGACAGAAAATGACAGATGCAGTGTGATTTCCCTTATATGAGTGGAATCTAAAGAACAAAACAGAAACACACGCATAGATACATTTTAATGGTTGCCAAAAGGGAGGGGGTTTGGAGGTGGGTGAAAAACGGGAAGGGATTAAGAAGTACAAATAGGTCAGGGCGGCCGGATGGCTCAGTTCGTTAGAGCACAAACTCTGAACAACAGGGTTGCTGGTTCAATTCCCACATGGGCCAGTGAGCTGCGCCATCCACAACTAGATTGAAGGCAACGAGCTGCCGCTGAGCTTCCGGAGGGGCGGCCAGAGATGGTTAGAGCGCGAGCTCTCAACAACAAGGTTGCTGGTTCAATTCCCGCATGGGATGGTGGGCTGCATCCCTGCAACTAAAGACTGAATAAGGCAACTGGACTTGGAGCTGAGCTGCGTCCTCCACAACTAGATTGAAGGACAACAACTTGGAGCTGATGGACCCTAGAGAAACACACTGTTCCCAATTAAAAAAAAAAAAAAGTACAACTTGGTTGTTACAAAGTAGTCACGGGGATGTAGGGTATAGCATACGGAATATAGCCAATAATATTTAATAATTATGTATGGTGTCAGATGAATACTAGATTTATCCAGGTGATAAATGAGAAGGGCTTTGGGGCAGGGTGAAAAATGTGAAGGCATTAAGAATTACAAATTGGTAGTTACAAAATAGTCATGGGGATGTAAAGCGGTCACGCAGGATGTCATCCTGTCACGCAGGATGTCTCTGGTCCCGCTCCCCACATAAGAATGCAGGATATGGCGAGGCCAAAAAGGAACACCCACGGAGCCACAGATAGGGGAGTCACACCACTATAGTCTCGCTGCAACTGGGTTGGAGACACAGGAAGCAGGAGCCACACGCTCCACAATCCGCCATCCGCTTCTCTCTCTCTGCCAACCAACCTCACTTGCTAGCTGCAATCCGCCATGCTAACTGCAATCCGCTCTTGCTAGCTCAGCCACCATCTGCTTGCTAGCCCCCATTTGCTGCTAGCGTAGCCACGGCAGTTATATTAGTGGCCAATGGCTCACTGGTTACAGCTGACGGCCAACTAGCCACAGCTGATAGACACACAATCACAGTTGATGGCCATTTACTACCTGAGCCAGCACCTTTCCAATGTCAGGCCTAGAGCCTGGAAACTGCACTGCTGGCTCTGTCCCCACAAAAGCACAGGGAATATAGTCAATAATATGGTATAGTGCCAGACGGGTACTAGTCAGGGGGATCACTTCTTAAACTATATAAATGTCTAACCACTGTGTGGGGACAGAGCCCCAGAGAGCAGTTTCCAGGCTCTCGGCCTCACGTGGAAAGGTGCTGGCTCGGGTAGTAGATGGCCGTCAGCTGTGGCCCTTGAGCCATTGGCCACTAATATAACTGCCACGGCTGCGTTAGGGAGGGAAGTCGAGGAGAATCGGTCGGTTGGCAGAAAGCTGACAGCAGGTCGCACGTCGTGTGAATCCAGCCTCCCGTGAGACTATAGCGGTATGACTCCCCTACCTACGGCTCCGTGGGTGCTCCTTTTTGGCCTAGCTATATCCTGCGTTCTTATGTGGGGAGCGGGACCAGAGGCCCCGCAGGCTGCCCCGCATGACACAGGAGCGGGACCAGAGGCCCTGCAGGCCGCCCCGCACGACAAATGGCGCAGCAAGCAGGGTCTCCTGCATAACACTCCGCATGACACATGGCGCAGCAAGCAGGGTACGGTGCCGGCCAAAGCTCCCCAAAGGGTGGTGGAGCAGTTTGTGTGTGAACACTTAGTCTCGGGAAGACCAGGAGGAGCAGCTACTGGAGAGCTCGATCCCCGTGGAGGGGTGGGAAGACGTGGACGGTTCTCCAGCTAGCAGAGGCCAGAGAAAGCGAAGGTTGTTGTGGCCCTGTGGGCTGGGAAGTACTTGCTGAGGCAGCCCAGATGCAGGACTTGTAGTCCCAGGAGGAAAGGCTTGCTGAGTCCTCGGTAGAAGATGTGGGTGAGGTCAAGGTTGTCCCTAACTCCCAGGTTGGGGAGGACTTGGAGCCCTCACGCTGTGGAGAGGGCACACATTGTGAGGCTAACGCACAGCCCTGGTGAATGAATGTGGACTATGGGGAATTGCCTTCCATCCCTAATTTAATGGATAGCTTGACTATTTGCTTGGGAACGTACCACCATGTAGTGGAACTGGTGGATGTTTGCTTTAGTGTCTTGACCGGCCGCCATCGAGAATATTAAGCACCTGAACTGTGAGTCGCTGTTGTTCCAGCACGGTACCCTGAGAGGCCCAAAGAGAGTGGCGGTGCCCTGAGAGCCCTGGCTGAGTCCAGGAAGCCTGGCTGTGCCCAGAGAGAGTGGCGGTGCCCTGAGAGCCCTGGCTGAGTCCAGGAAGCCTGGCTGTGCCCAGAGTGAGTGGCGGTGCCCTGAGAGGCCGTGGCTGAGTCCAGGAAGCCTGGTTGTGCCCAGAGAGAGTGGCAGTGCCCTGAGAGCCCTGGCTGAGTCCAGGAAGCCTGGCTGTGCCCAGAGAGAGTGGCGGTGCCCTGAGAGTCCTGGCTGAGTCCAGGAAGTCTGGCTGTGCCCAGAAAGAATGGCGGTGCCCTGAGAGCCCTGGCTGAGTCCAGGAAGCCTGGCTGAGCCCAGAGAGAGTGGCAGTACCCTGAGAAACCCTGTCTGTGTTTGGAGAGACTGGTGGTATCCTAAGAAGCCCAGGAAGTCTGGCTGTGCCCTGAAGGACTGGTGGTGCCCTAAGAAACCCTGGCTGTGCCCAGAGAGCCTGGCTGTGTCCAAGATACTGCATTCACCTCCAGGCTCCTCGCACAGGGCCCCTCGCGGAAGACGCTTGTCGCGTAGATTATGAGGCGAGACCCTGTAGGGGTAGAGTGTGGGGACAGAGCCCCAGAGAGCAGTTACCAGGCTCTCGGCCTCACGTGAAAAGGTGCTGGCTCAGGTAGTAGATGGCCCTCAGCTGTGGCTAGTTGACCGTCAGCTGTGGCCCTTGAGCCATTGGCCACTAATACAAATGTCGCGGCTGCGTTAGGGAGGGAAGTTGAGGAGAGAGTCGGTTGGTTGGCAGAAAGCGGACAGCAGGTCGCACGTCGTGTGAATCCAGCCTCCAGTGAGACTATAGTGGTCTGACTCCCCTACCTATGGCTCCGTGGGTGTCCCTTTTTGGCCTAGCCACATCCTGCGTTCTTACGTGGGGAGCGGGACCAGAGGCCCCGCAGGCCGCACCGCACGACACACTGTGTAACCACTATGCTGTACACCTGAAATTAATATAAAATAATAATAAATGTCAACTGTAATTGAAAATTTTTAAAAGGGGTGAAAAGGTTAAGGGGAATAAAAGGTTCAGATTTCCAAGCAGAAAACAAATAAGTCATGGGGGTGTAATGTACAGCATAGGGAATATAGTCAATAATATTGTGATAGCATAGTACAGTGTCAGATGGGTTGCTGGACTTATCATGGTGATCATTTCTTTAGGTATATAAATGTTGAATAACTATTGTGAACACCTGAAACTAATATAATATTGTACGCTACTTATATTATTTGAAAAAATTTTTTTAAAAAAAGAAAACAACCAAAACTAGATCTAGTAAAATTAGATTTAAAAAAAAAAAACCCTGAGGCTGTAAAAGATGAACTTTCCCAACCTCTTAGAGTGGAACAGTGTTTCAAACCAAGTTTATCTGACTCTAAAACACTTCGAAGAAGAGATTTCTGTGAACTAGGTTTTCAAAACCTTCAAAAGCACTTTTAATAAACAAACTAATTGAAATAATCAGTTAAAAATGTCCATAAAATCAATTCTATGGATCTGAAACTCATACCGCTAAAGTGAGTTATCAATTAAGGGGAAAGAAATGTGGATATTTCGGCAGTAGTGTGAGATAGGTGGTATTTAAATTACTTTCAAGTGATTTGGATTGAAACCAATATTACTTCCCCAAGGTCCAAAAATGAATCACATGCAAAGCTGGGAAATGAATCCGGAATGCCTAACACCCACGACGCTGTGCTCCCTCCTCAGCCAGAAAAGTCTGTGAGAGGCTGCAAACAATGGAGCCGTCCCTGATGCAGTGGGCGCTTCCTCTTTACAGTACAGGGGCTGAGACTTTCAGAGAACAAGCATTTCATCCTGTAGGAATGTGAATCTCAGATTCAGATTTCACCTGGAAAGCTGAAGATTACCTTTATATTTTGTCTCTGAATGTCTTCATCTATATGTTATTAGCAGAGCTGCTGTTTCAGGGGCCTGTCTAGTGTAGATCAGCTGTAATTCTCTAAATTTCAAGTTGCTGTATCTGATAGATGGTTACTTCTTAAATAAACTGACCCAAGGAAAGAGATTATAGTTGTACAACTGGGTATGTCTTTAAGATTACAAAGCCCCATCCTTAAAGCAGTGATGCTTAGTAAGAATTATACAACCACTCCCCCCCAAGTATATCAGGACTTCCAAGGGGGTATATGTGCTATGAAAAAACATAGCCAATATTTTAATTTTTTTTTTATGTTTGAAAAATGAAAACAAAAGTATTACCTTCATAATACTAACATTTAAAGAAAGGTGTGTGACTCTTATGTTAAACAAAGGAGGGAATAGGTTAAGTAAAGCTGAGATTCCTGTTTCCAGCAGAGTAGTGGATTAGATAGTCCAAAAGGCCTTTATACTCCAGAAACCAGACCCTTCCTACACCATAGTTTGTAATGTATCTCTGAGCTCATGGGAAGTGAGGGAATCTTTCAAAGAACAAAGAAAATAGCTGTGGGCTGAAACCAGAAAGTACCAAGATGGGTGTGACCCCAAGGGCAACACTTCAGTGGGGCAGACTGACCCTTGGGCCAGCAGGAGGGCAGAGAAGCTGAATATGAGATTTTCAAATAATTCCAGGGACCCGAAAGGGATAAAGCCATCCCAGGTGGCTACCATCCAGTAGAAGCATACTCTCCCACAAAAAGCATCCTTAGGTCAGATCCAGATTTGCACAGATTGAGATCAAACAAATATCAGCTTACAAGTAAAGGATACAAAAAACACCACAAGTCATAAGAAACAACAAACATTAGATTTAGATCCCCAAAAACTTCAGATATTTGAAGAGTCAGATACAGAATATAAAACACGAAATGTTTAAAAAAAATAAAGGAGTAAAAAATTAAGCAAGCAGGAGAACAGATTATAAAAAGAACCAAGTAAAATTGTAGAAATGAACAATATAATTGGTTAAAAAATGAACTCTATGCATTGGTTAAGTGACAGATTAGATAGAGCTGGAAAAATAAGTAACTATAAAGCAAAGCTAAGTAAATAACCCAGAACAGCATAGAGGAAAGAATATGAAATTATGACAGAAACATTAACAGTCTTGGAAGATAGAATGAATAGATCTTAACAGAGTTCCAGAAGGAAAGAATTAAGAAAATAAAAGCCAGGCAGTATTTGAACTGAAAATACCTGAGCATTCTCAGGAAAGATATAAATTCACAGATACGCAAATTACAACATATGAACAAGTAGAATCATTAAAAAGAAATCCTCCGTAGACACAACGTAGTAACATTTCAGAATGCCAAAGACAAAGAAAAGATCTTTAAAGTAGCTGGAGAGAAGACAGGCAACCTAGGAAAGACTGATGATATGACAGACTGCAGACTTTGCAACAGGAATGATGGAAACCAGAAAGCATCAGTATTATATACATAGAACAGGCTAAGACAAAATAACTGTCAACCTAAAATTATGTATCCAGTAAATCCATATTTCAAGAACAAGATTAAAACAAATATATTTTCAGATATACATAAACATGAATTCAACATCAAGAGACCTTCCCTAAAGGAAGTGACCTTGAACTATGAGTATTCTAGGAGCTTCCTAATTGACCGTCCCTTTCCAATCTTCTTGAATATCAGAGTAATACTTCTAAAATCATTTTAATGAGATCACTTCCCTGCTTCAAAATGCCAAATGAATTATACTAGAACTTATGTAATAAGGTCCAAATTTCTTAGCCTGGCATTCAAAGTGCTTTACCATCTAGTTCTTAACGTTCTCTTCAGTGGCTAATTTGGCTCCTCAATTTACTAGCTGTGAACTTAGTCTAGGTAATTAACCTACCTGAGCCTCAGATCCATCATCTGCAAAATGAAACCTATAAAAACTGACTGCTGAGATCAGTGAAGACAGCCCAGGTAAAACTATCAGCACAGTGCCTGACACAGTTTTCAATAACTATGGCTGTTATTATTTATCATTATAATATGTAACTCACTGGTCCAAAATACAACATATGTATTCCCAGCTCCATACCTTTACTCACATTATTTCCTCCACTTAATTGGCCCTAAACACCTCCATTCCCACAAATCTACACTACGTACGTAAATCAAAATTACCCCTCTAAATCCATTCCTTCTTGCAATTCTCCTCCACCAGGCCAGCCCAGAGCAAGTGCTCTCACTTCTAAACACATGAAACATTAACCCTAAATGCTACTGTTAGTTAACATCTAAACTGTATGTTCCTTCCGGCATGGGAAAGCGCTTATCTTACATTTCCCTGTTTTGCCCATGGAAAGCTTTACTGCAGTGAAAATGGAGCTTGCCAAATTAATTGGGATTAGCTGATTAAATTCCAGCACCCTGGGGTGGACGAGTGGCGCAGGTGGATGGAGCCCTGTGGTCCTAACACAGAGGTCGCAGGTTCAATTCCCGCATGGACCAGTGAGCGGCGCCCTCTACAGCTAGATTGTGAACAACAGCTAGACCGGGAGCAGCGGCCGTGAGCGGCCGGCAGCAGCAGTGAGCTGCCCTGAGCAGACAGCTGGTGGCTGGTGGCGGGCGACTGACTAGCTCAGCCAAGTATAGCGCAATGCTTATAACACCAACATGGGCCAGTGAGCTGCGTCCTCCACAACTAGACTGAGAATAATGGCTCAAATTGAAGTTGGGGGTCAGGGTGGGGGTTGGGAGGTGGGAATTCCAACACCCTGACAGAAAAACTTTAGAGGAAAAACACGGCCAAAAAGAAAAAAAGGCAGCTGTATGAGGATTTGCTGCATTCTTTGCTTTGTAATTCCTCAGACAGCTGCACTTGATTCTAAAGACATTAAACATTTTCCTTAGAGAAAGACATCCAACAAGGAAGTCTGTGGAAGTCTATGGTGAGCAGGAAGAAGTGATAAGGGTGCATCAGCTGACAGCCCACTCCAGGAAACATCTTTCAGAGTCTACTTTCCAAGGAAATAAATTTCATCTGGAATTCCTCTCGTCCAACACAAAGAGAACAGACCCTCTAGGAGTTGCCCAACTGGCACAAAGCCGGTGTTCAATAAATGTTGGCTGACTCTGAATAAGCAAACCAAAGCCCCTACTCAGATTATTTTGTTGGTTTGTTAAAAAAAAAAAAAAAAAAGGCTGGGGGGCAGGGGGCAGGAGGTAGGTAATCTCATCAGCTCTTTCAGTTTTCCAGTTAACCATTTGCTGAGGATCCTGCAGCTGGCTCCCCCACCCAAAAGTCAATGACAGCAAATCTCTCAGATGAGTCACTTTGGATGCATGGTCCAACAAGTGAACTTTGTGTCAGCCCCTCCTCCATCCACTGTGGCTGACATTAATTAAGGAGCTAGAAAAAGGCACAATCCACGTGCTACCACATTAAATTTCACAAAGTTTTCGCATTTAAAAAAAATCCTTAGTAGTATCAAATTCAAAATTCCACTATTTATCTATTGGAGACCAAAACAAAATGCATGTTTTCATATTAAAGACATCCTCATTAAAGAACACTTGGAAAAAAGACAAAAAATAATGAGCCATAAGATGTACCACTCAAAAATAGCACCTATCAACATTTTGGTACATTTTTTTCCAGGTTTTTCCCCCCAGGTATTAGATGTTCCATGTAACTGTAACCATTTGGTATATACTAATCATTCCTGCAGCTTGTGTCACTTAAATTATATCATAAGCATTTCCCTATGTTTTTCCTCTATTCTTGTATAACTACATAGAGTAGATGGTAGAAACAAGATTTTTAAATTAAACCAAGTCAAGAAATATTCTTTTTCTTCCTCTATAGTAAAAACTGAGAATTTCCAAAAATTCCTGGGGCCACTAGAAGTAAGATAGGATACTTTTAAAAAATGCCTAGACACATAGGCAGTGTTTAACAAATGTTAACTGACCTTCAAGTGACAAAGAGTATTTACTACAATCATCTTTGGAAAGATACAAAAGAAATTAAATTCAGCCTCTGTTCCCAACAAATTTTTAATATCATTAAGAAGATAAAATGTGAGAGCATTTGAGATCTCGCTCGCCGCATGTCGTCAGTTTAGCTCAAATAAACTAATTTTTTAAAAAAGAAGATAATGCATTTATACCCAACAAGTAAAGCCCAGCATGAATGCAGCATGCACTCATCCTGGCTCTTCCAGGGCTGGGGATGCTTTATTCATTTTGCACCCCGAGAGTGAAGAACAGTGCCTGGCACACTATAGGTAGTAAATATCTCTTGCACTGAACTGAACTACATACTAAGAGCTATGCTTATCTAGCAAGAGGAAGGATCACCGTGAGCTGAGGTTAAGTTAGGCAAAGCAGACAGCATGGATATGGCAGACTCCGATTATGGCAATGATTTGCAGAAAGAAGTCTGAACCATACAAGCCTTGGGATACTCTGAAAATGAAAGACAACACAAGAAAAAATGTTTGCATAGTCCTAATTTATTTAAAAGCTTGATGTTTCTACAAAAGCAGCATTGAAAACCCTGCTATACATATTAACCACTTATGGGAAATATATAACATATGACAGACACTACTTAAAAAGAAAGAACAGGGCTGGCCCAGTGGCTCGGGCGGCTGGAGCTCCGTGCTCCTAACTCCAAAGGCTGCCGGTTCGATTCCCACATGGGCCAGTGGGCTCTCAACCACAAGGATGCCAGTTCAACTCCTCGAGTCCCGCAAGAGATGGTGGGCTCCACCCCCCGCAACTAAGATTCAACACGGCACCTTGAGCTGAGCTGCCTCCCAGATGGCTCAGTTGGTTGGAGCACGTCCTCTCAGCCACAAGTTTGCCAGTTTGATTCCTCAACTCCCGCAAGGGATGGTGGGCTGCGCCCCCCGGCACTAGCAACGGCAACTGGGGAGCTGAGCTGCGTCCTCCACAACTAAGACTGAAAGGACAACAACTTGACTTGGAACAACTTGACTTGGAAAAAAGTCCTGGAAGTACCCACTGTTCCCCAATAAAGTCCTGTTCCCCTTCCCCAATAAAATATAAGGAAGGAAGGAAGGAAGGAAGGAAGGAAGGAAGGAAGGAAGGAAGGAAGGAAGGAAGGAAGGAAGGAAGGAAGGAAGGAAGAAAGAAAAGAACACACCAACATGAAATATTGCAGCATTTCTTGACTTCAGAAACAAGTGCTCGTGCTCAGGGAGCTTTCTGTGTGTCATGACAAGTGGCAGAGGCAGTAAATTAGAGCTTTAGATCTCAATATAGAGTTCCATAGTGGATACTGTCCTTGCTAAACTAGGTGTAAAAGAATGTGCTTACCAAAACTTTCTTTCAGGATCTCTTTATACTCCAGGGAAGCTATTTGCATATACTGTTAGCATTCAGAGGGTAGATACAGATTTGAAATCTGCATTCAGCCTTAATAGCATCACATTCACACCACCTGATTATAAACATATCTTTAAAAAGAGAATCCAACTTCATGACTAGGGTATTATGCAGCAGAATCCATACATCCTTAATTCATTCACACATATTTTCCTTTCTTCTACCCCACTTGGGCTTTGAAAAAATTCTAAGCATTTATGGAGAAGGAATTTGCTAATATCACATCTCTAACAGCTGCTAGTTGAATGTACTAAATCCATAGCTTCTTCAGTTACATTATGTGGCCATCTCAGAAATACAAATAATACAAAAATAATACAAATCTGTTTTTTTAACAAAAGAACTGATTTAAGCCTACTCCATTGGCCTGCCTTAAGAGCAAGTTGCACAGAGCTTAGGGATTGGGTGTATTATTTTGTCTGGATGTAATACAGCAATTTCTTATGATTAAGTATCTCTAATAGCTATCCATTCAGTCTCCCTAGTCTAAAGCATTCACGAACAAATGCCTATCAACAACTCATCTGGGAATGAACAGCTGATTTGAGGCACTGCGTGCTTCAGGGCAGGTGTTCCTTGTTTTACTGAAAATACGCAGCTCTGGTCATGATTATATCTATCAGATAGTTTAAAAGAAAACAACATAAAAGAATAAGTCACAAAAACAAAAAAGTTTCAAGAGACAAAACAAATGCAAATGGAAAACTTAAAATATTTTTCAGAAATGTCCTGAAATTTTTGATTTTCAGATTTTGTTAGGCTTCAGCACATTTTGTTATCCCAAGAATACAAACTGTTACTGTTTTTTTAATTCTAAATGAAGCACTTCTTTCTAGGACATCAAAAGATTTGAAAGTCCAACAGTAATTACTACATAATCATTCATAAAAGACATGATGTGGCATAACATTTGTAAAGTTGAATTGCACCTGTCATCAACTCAACAAAAGAATATTTTATATACAAACCACACAGCTTTGAATATTTGATAATTTGATTAAACTGATCCATAAGAACTCCACTGTCAAATTGAGTAATACAAGTAACCAAAACTTGGATTAAAACACATGGTTGAAGATTTCCAAATAAATCACCCTGAGCAAGTTACTGAATCTTTCTGTACTTCTGTTTCTTCGTCCACAAAATGGGAAAAACAATAGTAACGACCTCTTAGAGTAATATCAAATGAATTAATACATGTTAAATTCTTATAATAGAGCCTGGCAAAGGGTAACTGATAAAGAATGTTTGTATTATACTGGAAACCAAAAATATTTAAATGAGAATACTGAAAAACAATAACAATTAAAAAGAGTAATCATAAAAATAAAAAAAGACACAGCTGTCATGACCCGTAGAATAATAAAGTTTCAAGCTATTACAGTATATTTGGGGTGTAAACTAATGGAAAAAGAGTCCCCTACTTTTTAAAAAACATAGTTACATCCTTTCAAGGTGAATTAATACATCCTACCACCTTGATTCTTTGTCACTGGTCCTATTTTGCAAAATGTGATTCTTCCTCCTTAGTTTCAAGAAAGCCACAAAGCAAGCCCCTCCAGGAGAGCAAAATAAGAGGTTATGGGTATGTGAAGTCCTTAGCATATTCTAGTTTTATTAACAAACCACCAAGTTGAAACTCATTCCTGAACTAAACTGCCAAATGTTCCTGCAATAAAAACTGCAAACTTTCATGTGAACAGACCTCTTCAACAATAGGGAGTTGTTCCAGTCTGTGAATAGGACAGTGTCAGTGTGACCAACAAAGCCGGGAGCTGGACATTCCTGACACCCTCGTCCCCTTGGCTAGTCTTTGACCACTTATATCAGTCAACCACATGTTTTTGGAAATCATTTTCAGGCAGAGTATGTAGACAACATCTATACCCTGAAACTTATTATTCATCACAGAGCCGTTTCCACAGCTTCTGTCCCGGGCCCTCAGCTTTACTGCCACCATCATGGACACTCTGGTGAATGAGCAGGAGCGTTCAGTTTCCCTGGTCCTTCCACCCCCCACTCCAAACAGTCACTTCGTGTTTTAATTGGTATATTCTGGAAAACATCAAGGGATGACAATGGCAAATAAGCCAAACAATAAAATAACCTGAAAAATGGGGGGAAAAAAAGACCTGATTTGGTGACACGCAGATCGCCAATAGGGAAGGAAAAGTGTGGTGCAGTGCTTTAGGTCAGCATGCGTTTGAGTCTTCACTACTTATCTGGAATGCACCCTTGGAAAAGAGACTGGACTTAGGTCTTAGTTTTCTTATCTGAAAATGGGTTAATAAAACCCACATCACAAAGTTGCTGTAAGGACTTAAATAAAATAATGATTTCAAAGTGTCCATCCAGTATACAGTATGTGCTCACTTAACAGAAACTATTTTAACCCTTCTATCCAACTGTCCCGGGACACACGAATCTAATGAGAATTCCGGACAGTGGAAAAGACAAATCAAAACTCCCAATTGTATCATGTTCTGATCAAAATGGCCCAGATGCTATTTCCAGGGTAAGTATGGGTCTGCAGGATCTACTAGGCCGCGCTGGAGACAAATTCAAAAAGTACTTGACTGAGATCTGTGCCATTTTATTTTTCCTCGAAAGTAAAGCTCAGTTTGCCCAATTCAGTCCCTTTGTTTACAACAAGGAACAAATGAACAGCAGATCCCCAGAGGGTTGTCACAAAGATGCCAGACAGGCCTCGGAACTGAACCTCGTTGGTCCTTCGAAAGGCCTTTCACTGTCCACTTCTGGGCACAGCGCTCGCTCCACAGTGTCTTCAAGCAAGTTCCCGAGTCCACGCCAGAGCTGGCACTGTCTTTTCAGAAGGCGGTGCCCACCGCCCGGGTCGAACTCATCGCCCGCAGCGAAACTGCCCGAAACTCCGAAGGGCCCCCCAACTTGCTCGGACCCCGCCGGGAGGCCGGGATCCGACTCCTCTCCGGGGGACGCGGGCGCCCGCCGCTCCTCCCGACGAGCCCCGGGAGCCCCAGGGGCCGGGACCGCTATTCCCGCCTATACGAGTTCCATCTGCTTCGGGCCCGCTCTGCTCCCATCGCCCCCAGATCATACTCTCCAAAAGGTAGAAACTCGCATACTCACCCCTGAAAAGCAGCAGCAGGACGAAGTCGGGCAGCCGGGCGCAGAGCCGGAGTCCCCACCGCCGCTTCAGCGCCATGTCGAGGGGAGCTGAGGGGCCGCGGAGCAGCGGCACAGCCAGGATTCCCGCGCGCATGCGCGCAGCCTGCCGGGACCCTGCTACCCGCCCCTAGTTACCATGGCAACCACCTGGCCCGGCAGAGCCGTCACCCTGGTGACAAAAGAAGCTGATACGGTTACTATGGATACAGGGATGCCTTGGACCCAGGCCCACCGAGTGGGTCTCTTTCAATGAATTCGGTGGGAGAAGGTAAAGAAGCATGTTTAAGAGTGAAGTGGGGTAAATTTCCATAGCTATAAAATGAATATGTCACTACAGACCAGAGAAGGACGCTTAATTAAAATTTGGAAAATAAAGTGTTTCTTATTTTACAAATGACGATGCAGCCCAGTTATTTTGGAAGCATTATTGTCTGCACCTCTTTTGAGACCCCGATACCAAATGTGATGGAAGGAAAAAGCACTGAAATCTATATAAAACATGAGAAACACACACATTATGCAGTACATAAAAGTGACATCTTTCTAAAACAAAATTTATTTCCGTGATAGGTCAAAAGCATGATGGTATACCCAATAGTTTATTCTGCATAAAATTAGGCTAATTAGTTGATCTGGTAAAGCTAGTGTTGTGCAGGGGACACTGCTCAATGTGCCATTTGTCGTGCAAGGCAGCCTGCGGGGTCTAGCTCCTGCTCCCCACAAAAGAATGCAGGATATGGCTAGGCCAAAAAGGAACACCCATGGAACCATAGATAGGGGAGTCATACCACTATCGTCTCACTGGCAGCACTATAGTCTCACTGGAGGCTGGAGCCACACGACCTCCAACCTGCTGTCCACTTCTCTGTCTGCCAACCAACCGACTGACTAACCAACGCAGCCGTGGCAGTTATATCAGTGGCTAATTGTCTAACTGGTTACAGCTGACGGTCAATTAGCCACAGCTGATGGCCATCTACTACCCGGGTCAGCACCTTTCCACATGAGGCCGAGAGCCTGGAAACTGCTCTCTGAGACTCTGTCCCCACACTCCACACCTACAGGGTCTCGCCTCACAATTTACATGGCAAGCATCTTCCGCGAGGGTCCCTGTGTCATATTAGCCTACAGGCACCTATGGATGGAAAGAAACAGTAGTCTTAGGAACCAACAATGGCAAATCCCTTCCATCTGGGAGGATACATGCTAGCTTTTTGTCCTGGGAAAGGAGGGTCACTACCACTGGCACCTTTCCCAGTTTGTGGTACCAGACCTTTATGACAGTGCTTGGGGTCCCTTGGTAGTTTCAACATGTAACAGAACAGGAGACCCCATAATAGGCCATAGTGAGAACACATAGGTTCCCTGCAAAATCATCCTGGTATCGGGACCTCCATATACTACAGTCACTTGCGGTAGCCACTCAGCCACCACCCCTGTCGTCACTTGCAAATCATGAGTCAAACCAGCCCACCATGGGGCCATCAGGCCCAACCACCCACCGACAGCGGGGGCTTTTGACCTGCCAGGGTCAAGTCCATTGCTGCCGTTCCCCTGCTTTCAAGCATGTGGGGGCTGGCAGCAAAATGTTTCCATTTCTGCCATAGCCTGGCTTTAACAGAGTCTCACTTGTGGTAACTTGTAGTTGAATGGGAGCAGCCGTTCGATGTAGCAGAGCTTCTACTGGTGCGGGCCCTCCCTTCCGTGGTCTTTCATTCAGGATTCTCAAGACATCCCATAGATGCGAGGCCCAGTCGCACATTGTAGGAGGGTGTTTTGACACCCGGAGGCCTTGCTTCAAAAGGCCGTTGTAGTGTTCAATGATGCCAGCTGCTTGTGGGTTATGCGGGGTATAAAACAACCATTGTACGTCCATCCTGGCAGCCCAGCGCTGCACTTCTTGTCCCATAAAATGGGTACCCCTGTCACTTTCAGTGACTTGGGTGCACCCATAGAGGGCGCACAGCTGTGTAAGAGCGACCACTGTATGCCGCTGATCTGCAGCTGGACACGGCCAAGCAAACATCAACCCCGTAGCAGTGTCCACTGCTGTGAATGCATACATAGCATTGCGGGCCTTAGGTAGGGGTCCAATGTAATCCACTTGCCAGCGAGTGAGGGTCACCCTCCCTCGCGTAATCTGCTGTGTCTCCCAGGGGAGCCTCCGCCTTTGGGGGCTGTCCTGGGCACAGATGGCACAATCATAGCAGGCATCTGCTATCTCTGCTATCTCCTGTCATTTCAAAGGCAGACCCCAGCATCTGCTCACCTGCCACATGGTTCAGCTTGCGGCGTGCTGCAATTTCCTATGCAGCCAATGGGCCACATCAGTGGCAGGAGCCCGTTCTAACCATCAGACCCGTGCTAGGGCATCTGCTTCATCATTACCTGGGGACACTAAGGGGGAGTGACCTGTGACATGCATTAGGGTCACCTCCTTTCTCTGCCCTAGGTCCCAGAGGTCCTGCCATATGGCTTGACCCCACAGTGGACGGTGTCCTACCAACCAGTTTTGCTGTTTTCATGTGGGGAACCACAACGTTGGGCCCCGGAACACCGCCCAGCTGTCAGTGCAAATAACTAGGGGCCCAGATTCATGGCTGATTACCATCCACACAGCCCGTAATTCAGCCCACTGGCTACTCTGGCCCATCCCAGTATCAAACCAAATGGTGTCTGTTTTGGGCTGCACACCATCAGCCGTCCAAACGGCTGCAGCTCCTCAGCTAGAACCATCGGCAAACCAGGCATCTTCAGGTACTGGGGGAGTCCTTCTTTGTAGGTCGAGGGCTACAAGTCCTCCTCCCTAGGCAGAGCGCTTGGCTCAGCCTGGGCTACAAGCTCCACAGGCCCTAGGACCTGCTGTAGCTCTGTCCTCAAAGGGCTGGACTAAGGGTGCTACGTTGCTCCAAGTAGGCACCCCACTTGGCGAGGGTGGTGGTCTGTGCCATCCCCGTTTTGGGTCCCTGGGTCCACATACGGACCCACTCCAGGGCGGGATAGGTTGTTCGAACCAACACGCATGCCATTCCTGTGATGGCTTCTCTGGCCATTAGGGGCAGCCAGCTCTTTCTCTATTAGAGAGTAGCGGACTTCCCGCTCCTTTCCAAAATAGGGACAAAAATCCCACTGGCAACTGGAGATGCTCCTGCCATTACCAGAGGCCCCAACCGTGCCCCTCTTGAGTTACATGAACATCAAGTTCAAATGGGCAGCCAGGGTCTACTATTTGCAGGGCCTGTACCTGCTGCACGGCCCATTTCGTGGCAACAAAGCCTTGCTCTATAGCTTATGTCCAATCCCATGAGGCCCCTTTTTTTATCATGTTATACAAGGGCCTTGCCATTTGTGCTAAATGGAGTACAGACACCCTCCAATATCCCAGCAGACCTGCAGTTGGGAGACCTTAGTCGGCCGGGAAGAGGCTTGTATTTTGTCAATAATCGCCTCAGGCATGACCTTTGTCTTACCCAACCATACAACACCCAAAAACTTGACGGATAAGCCAGGGCCTTGGACCTTTTTCTCATTCACCACCCAGCCACGTGACTTCAGGTGGTGGAGAAGAGAGAGAGCTGCTTGCTCTAAATCTGAAAGAGAATCAGATGTTAATAAAATGTCATCAACATAGTGAAACAAGGCCACAGAGGACAGGTGATCCCACTGTGCCAAATCCTGGGCTACGAGCCCGTGGCAGATAGTGGGGCTATGCAAGTATCCCTGTGGATGGACTTGAAAAGTCCACTGCCGCCCGTCCCAAGTAAAAGAAAACTGCTCTTGACACTCGGGTGCAATGTCAATGGAGATAAAAGCATTGGCCAAGTCCAGTACATAATGATATGTTCCCAGGCAGACAGTCAGACAATCCATCAAATTGTGTACTGAAGGTACTGCCGCATGCAAATGTGGTGTCACCTTATTTAACTCCCGATAGTCCACAGTCATTCGCCAAGTCCCATCTGGCTTCTTGACAGGCCATATTGGGGAGTTAAAGGGACTGTGTGTTGGCTTCACAATATGTGACTTCTCCAATTCCAATATTGTACGACCAATCTCCTCCTGCCCTCCTGGCAGGCGGTACTGTCGCACTGTAACCACGCGCCAGGGCTGTGGCAACACTTGAGGATGGTGAGTATGCCCGTGTGTCACCGCTTTCACCACCCGGATCCGGAGACGGAATTCTCCTACCGACATCTGTAAGCTGAGGCCATGTAGCATGTCCACCCCTAAAATATACTGCGGACTGGGGGAGACATAAACCTTGTAGGTACGAGGGGGAAGCCTTCCTATACCCAGTGGTAAGGAAACAGGTTTTACAGTCACAGTCTTTCTTCCGTAACCATCAATGGAGATTGCTGGTCTGGGGAACAGTTCTCGGTTCCCATAAACAAGACTGCAGTCTGCGCCAGTGTCAACTAGGGCCAAAACCCTCTGCACATTAGAAGGGGACCAATGTATGGACAGTTCCACGTGGGGCCTCCATCCCCTCTCTTCCCCTCTGATTGGATACTTTGGCCCCACCCCTAATCAAGCTGAATGGAGTCGGCCTCAAGCAGCCGCATGAAGTCCTGGAAGGGTACAGGTCGCACTTTCCCAGACTTCTCCTTTAGGCTTCTCCGAAATTGCTGTTCCGGACGCAACTGTTTCCAAAGTTCAAACAAAAATGCATTGGGTTGTCAGTCTATTTTTTCCCGATCGACCCCTGCTGCCGCGAGATCACGCCACATCTGTGCGCGTGTTACTCTCTGAGGCCCGCGACCTCGCCCTTTGACTTTTGATTTGGGCTTCAAGGTCTCAATTGCTTGGACCTCCTATCTTAACTTCCTTTGCCTCCGGCTTTCAACATCCCTTAGGGTGGCCATGGCAATTGTGACTTCATGGATCCACCGCCCCACATAGGGCATAAGAATAGGGACCAAGGATCCAAAAGCACTCGCAGGTGCAGTATCCAAAACCAGATCTCTCATGCTGGCTGTAAAAAGCTCGTCATCCAGGCCCCGCATATTAAGGTTGAAAATAGCATGTCTCGTAACAATTTCACGGATGATTTGAGTAAGTTCCATATATGACTGCCATTTACTCACAGTGTCTGGCAGCTCACCAGCCTGTCCCCATACTGTGCTACCGCAGCAGTGGGCCACTCCATTAGAGTGTGGCTGCACTGGTTTGGGGCCAACCTATGGACCAACAAAGGTCCAACCAACAAAGGTTAAAAGTTCTGTAACCTTTGTCACAGGGATGGATGCACTGTCACGAAGGCTAGCTTTTCCATCTTGCCTGGGGAGCAGAGAATGTTATCTGCTCCCTCATCCCATAAACATAGTAGCCAAGCTGAGACTGGCTCTCCAGGGCGCTGTCTGTACCGCCTCCCCAGCTCCTGCAACTCAGTGGGAGTGTAAGGGCTGTAGGTTGTGAACTCAGTCACAGCTGGGTTGCCTGCAGCAATGCCCCCGGGGCCAAAGGTTGCTCACGTTTTACTCTTTGCTTCAAGATTGACTGGGCTTGGGGTTTGGGAGCTACATTGTCTCCACTCGCTTCCTCCACCTCTGCCTCAGAGTCTCCACTGTGGGGCCCCTCTTCCAACAGGTGGACCCGGGTTTCCAGCGTCTCCAACCAGGATACCTGGTCCGGCACCTGGTCTATTTCATTAGGCGCATTTTCCGTGTTGAGACTCAGGGCCCTGAGGAACATCCAGCCCACATGGCTGGCTATACCTTTAGCCTCTTCCGGCAACCGCTCAGCCAGAACATGCAGGGCCCTCTCCATGCTGGCTGGGGAGCCATTCATGTCCTCCCACCCCTCCTTGAGGGTCCAACTCCTGAGAACAGTGGCTACCGGGCACCACACACTGTGGGGGCCACCTGTCCTCCTGCCCAGAGTCAGACGCCATTCCTACCTGGCTGGAATCTTGCTCGCTGCATCAGGTGTCCAATTGGGTGGAGGCCTCGGTGTAAGATGTCTGCAACCCTCGGAGCCTATAGCAGCAGCCTACCAAAAAGCCAGTGATGCCTGCTATGGCCAACAGGGTGGCATGCCATCCGGAGGCTCGAGAGGACCACCAATTCACCGAGGGGGTCAGGTCTCTCCCAGGCAGACTGTGCTCCCTATCTCTGGAGCTGCCCCTCATGGGCTTCCCGAGACTGAGTTTTCACACGCACAAACTGCTCTACCATCCCTCGGAGAGCTTTGGCCGGTGCCATACCCTGCTCACTGCGCCATTTGTCGTGGGACCCTGCTCGCTGCACCATTTGTCGTGCGAGGCGGCCTGCGGGGTCTCAGCTCCTGCTGCCCACATAAGAACGCAGGATATGGCTAGGCCAAAAAGGAACACCCACGGAGCCATAGATAAGGGAGTCATACCACTATCGTCTCACTGGCAGCACTATAGTCTCACTGGAGGCTGGAGCCACACGACCTCCAACCTGCTGTCCACTTCTCTGCCTGCCAACCAACCGACTGACTAACCAACGCAGCCGTGGCAGTTATATCAGCGGCTAATTGGCTAATTGGTTACAGCTGACGGTCAATTAGCCACAGCTGACGGCCATCTACTACCCGGGTCAGCACCTTTCCACGTGAGGCCGAGAGCCTGGAAACTGCTCTCTGGGACTCTGTACCCACAGCTAGGAAAGAAAAATGGAACCGAATCTCAAGAGGACAAGCAGACAAGATGAAAAGAAGGATAAAATGTACTAGAAATTGGACCTAAGAATTCTTGTGGTTTTGACTGTCCTTAATACTGTGAAAAATTATTGAAATAGCTTGTATTATATCTAACATAAAAAGTACATCTCTAATGCTCCAGGAAATAAGAGTAAAAAACAGAGTTTTGAGTATAGTTATTAGTAAAACATGCCAGTTTCCAATGATTATTTTAATGTATAATTTAAAGACTTCAATTTTCAGTCAGTCACCCTAAATTTATTTTAGTACTTTTAGTTTTTACAAGGTAGAACAGTGTATAATTTCCATATGCACTGAATTATGTGCATTATATATTTTTAAATTATAATTATGACTATCAAGAAACACGAAACAGATTATGGCTGTTGCCAAGTTTATGCTTCAAATGCCATCATTGTATGATGTTCTTTATAAGCCTCTATAATGGCTCAAACCTCTGCAAATAAAAATTAATTGCATTCTCCAAAATCTTATAAAGAATAAAATTTTTTTAAAAACTCAATTACATATTATGATTTTATTTGTCTTTCCTAAAGCTTCTTTCTGTTCCAGTTCATCAGGTTCCAAAGTCGCAAGTAAAAATATGTGAAAATTATTTTATAGTGGTGGTTTCTCTCTCTTCATCAAACACATAATGGAGAAATTAAAGAGAGAAAAGCTCGTCTTAGGCCCAACTATTTTTCCTTCTGCTCTCTCTTTTCTCTATTATTGCCTTTAGCTCTTTGTTATATAGCCAGATGTATTTGCCTAACTAAAGGAACTATTTTGGTTACTTGCAAAGTATAAGATGGTGTCTGACTGTGGGTAGTGTACAGTTTTCGGAAACCAGTGCCTCTTTTCTCCTGCTGAATTTCCTGGGCTTCCACTGTGAACTGGTCCCGTGTATTAAGTGGTTTTCTCTACTAGGGAATCTTTTGAAAGTCGGAACAAGATCAGAGAGAAAGGCTCCATGAATATTTTGTAAGGAGTTAGAGGTTCCTATAAAAATGGATGCAGGTATCGATAATCCTCCACATATGGAGTCTGCAGTTCATGACCTGTGGCTGAGAGACACAATCCTGGAACAGAGCACATCTAGTGATGCACCAGGACAAGATAAGGTGCTGTCATGTCCAGCATGACAAGAGCTGTGGAAAGCGAGAAGGGCGACACAAGGTTAAGAAAGACAGTAGACAAGAGTAGAGTGCAAGAGGGGCCAAGGGACTCAAGTCTCAAGGACTGAGCCCCGAATCGGGCCAACACAGCTTTTATTAGTTAAGTGTGAAAGTAAAAGAAGTAAAGCTTGTCAATCTCAAGATCTGTGAATCCCATACATTAAAATAGGAAACTGATTTAAGCCAATCACCCTTGCCTACAGGCAGCAGAACCGTAAATCTCAGGATAAGTACTTCCCCAAGGGACAAAACCTTTATACATATGAATAGATGGAGAGCACATCATTGAGTCACTTCCTCTGCAGGTTTGTGGGAAGGAATATAGCCACAGAGGTAGAGGTTCTCCTTAGCCATGGGAAGGTGGGGGGCTGTGCCCACCTCAATCGAACCCACGAGTTCCCCAGAAGCGGCTGTGTCTGGCTTGCGTTGTCCCCCACCCCCCGGCCCCCAGTGGGGAATCTTACCCATCATTGACTAGCCAGCCATGTTTTTGGAGCCAAACAGGGATACATAAGGTGTAAGCATAAAGGTGAAGCAAAGTCCCTGAAAGGATCTGTCTCACAGACTCTCCTTTCTTTAGGGGCAGGTACGAAGAGACAAACGGGTAGGCTGCTGCGTGGCAACAGGGTGCATTTGACTGTCAATTGATCTGCTCCTCCTTATGATTTTATTGTTTCCTGGAGAGCTGTGGCCCTGTTCAGAAAGGAATCAGAGCTTTGAAAGCATTCATGGGGCTGTGGAGTTTTGCTTCTATCACATTACTCATCTGAATATGCTTACTTCTAATGTGTGGCTTACTAAGGAGAGATACAGCGTGTTTCTCCGAAAATAAGACCTAGCCAGACAATCAGCTCTAATGCATCTTTTGGACCAAAAATTAATATAAGACCGGTATTATATTGTATTATATTATGCTATATTATAAAGATCCGGTCTTATAGTAAAATAAGACAGGGTCTTATATTAATTTTTGCTCCAAAAGACGCATTAGAGCTAATTGTCTGGCTAGGTCTTATTTTCGGGGAAATATGGCATTTCTTAAAAGAGCTGTCAGGGAACTAAACATGCTTGTGTTAAACTTTTCAATACCAACACAAAGTGCAAATCAAGGGACAAAGAAAGAGGGGGGTTTTCTGTGAGACTCATCTCTGAACAGACTGGAGAAGTCCTGGAAGCAACATCACAGTGATGGAGGAATATTTTTCCTGTGAATCCCCAAATGACATAGATGATGTTGGATCTGCCGGCAGTTTCTGGGTGTAGGCCAGGATCGGGTCTCGTGAGACCATAGAATGGAAACACGGACCCAGAAGAGGCAAAGAGTTTTAAAAAGTGGATAGTTTATTGAAAGCAAAGAGTCAGAGCTCCCGAGTGGGAGGGGGTCCTGAATGGGGGTGGCCCTGTGACTGAGGCAAAAGCTCTTACTTTTATACCTTCCCTTGCCTGTTTGGGGAAGGGGAGCTGTTCGAAGAAGGGAACTGTATGAAGAAGGGAACTGGTGACTTCTAATGAAATTCGTCTACCAGGTTTGTTCTGCTTGCCCATCCTAAAGGAATTAGCAAAGTAACCCACTCTTATCTATCAGATCTGTTCCTTTTGTCAGGCCAAAAGGAATTTTATGACTAACCTCAAAGCCTTGTTACATTTTGTCCTGGAGTGAAGGAGTGATTTCAAAACCTGGAGTTTTAGGATGGCTGTCTTGTTTATTCCACCAGGGACCTCCCTGACTACTTAAGGACGTGCTAACTATCCTGTCCCAACAGGAGATAAAACATGGGCTCTGGAGTCTGATGGACTGTGATTCAAATTTTTTCATTTTAGTAAATTTGGGAAAGTTACTTACCTTCTCTAAGTCTTGGACTCCTTGTCTGTAAAACAGGGATAATAATACCCACCTCAAATGGTCATTATGAGGATCATATGTGATATAGGTCTGAAACATTCTGGATGCTCAATACATATTTGTTGCCTGTGCCCAATCCCTTTCTTACTATTTTAGCTCAGATCAGGCAAAATGGTTACAATGTTCCTGGAGAGTCTTAATAAAGAAAAGGATCTTCAGCCTGTAAATGGGTCAGAAGTAATGAGAAGCCAAGAGGAAGTTTTACATCAATGTGTGTTTATTTTCCAGGTGTGACTACATTCTTTTAAAGTAATGTGACTATGGCTTCTGTTCCTTCACTATGCCATTATACCCACCTAAATAATCACCCAAAGCCAACCCTCACAGCATGAGAGAAGAGAGACCCATTGACTGAGGGGACTCTCTGACTCCAGAGTAGTTTCATTAAAACATTCCTCTTAAGGACTTACCACAGATTCTATTGCTCCATTTCCCCTCCCTTCAAGTCCCACCTTCCTTGCAGTGTTTCTGACTCCATTTTTCTCACATTTTTATCCCTACTGTCAACCTCTGTTCTTCTTCAAAGTAGTTCTTTAATTTTATTTAAATAGGACACACACATCTCAAGCTTAGAAAACAGTAGCAAACTAAACTTCCATCCCCTCTAACAGGACATGCTGCTTGTGCTATAAAAGGAAACATCTGCAGTTCCATTTATTTGCATGTTCCTCTCCTCTGTAGTGGTTCCATTGAAAAAGGTCATACGACACGGATGGAAGAGACTTGAGACTTAAAAGAAATGAAAGAACTCTATAGGAACTTTCTGACTCCATCAGAAACAGCAATATAAGAATAATGGGCATACCACAAGGAGAAGAAAGAGAGAAGGGAACAGAGAGTATATTCAAGCAAAGAGTCAATGAGAACTTTCCAAACTTGTGGAAAGAACTGGATCCTAGGGTGGGGAAAAAAAAAAAAAAAAAGAACTGGATCCTAGAATCCAAGAAGCAAATAGAACACCTAATTACCTCAATCCCAAAAGGCCTTCTCCAAGGCACATTGTATTGAAGCTGTCAAAAATCAACGACAAAGAAAGAATCCTCAAGGCAGCCAAGCAAAAGAAGACGGTAACCTACAAAGGAAAGCCCATTAGATTATCATCAGATTTCTCAGCAGAAACTCTGCAAGCCAGGAAAGAATGGAACCAAATATTCAAACTATTGAGAGAAATTATCAGCCAAGAATAATATACCCAGCAAAGGTACCCTTTAGATATGAAGGAGGAATAAAGACCTTTCCAGACATACAGAAGCTGAGGAAATTTTCTAATAAATGACATGCCCTACAAGAAATACTAAAGGAGGCTATTCGACCACCATCAACAGGGACAATTTGTGATTTGTGGCAACCAAATCATAAAAAGGGGGAGAGTAAAGGCCTGAACCAGAATATGGGAATGGAGAAAGTAAGTGTGCTGAAGAAAATGGACTACTCTAAATATCAAACTTTCTTTTACATAAACTTAATGGCAACCACGCAAAAAAAAAAATCCAGAACTAAAATATATACTGTAATAAAAGAAGAAACAGAGGGAAACATCATACAATACCACCACACAGAAATAATAGACAACAACAAAAAGACAAAGAATCCATGGAGACACAATCTTACCAGAAAACAAAAGATAGAATGACAGGAAATCTTCACATATCAATAATCACCCTAAATGTAAATGGGCTGAACTCACCAATAAAAAGGCACAGAGTAGCAGACTGGATCAAAAAACTAAACCCAACCATATGCTGTCTCCAAGAGACACATCTCAGCTACAAGCACAAGCATAGACTCAAAATGACAGGGTGGAAATTGACACTCCAAGCAAATGGAATCTAGAGAAAATCAGGTGTAGCCATAATGATATCAGATGAAACAGACTTCAGAGTGAAAAAGATAACAAGAGACAAAGATGGACATTTCATAATGGTAAAGGGGACTGTACAACAGACATAATAGTCATCAATATTTATGCCCCCAATCAGGGAGCACCAAAATATGCCAAGGATCTACTCACAGAACTAAAGGGAGAATTAACCAAAACACAATTATACTAGGGGACTTAAACACATCATTGACAGCTATGAATAGATCTTCCAAACAGAAAGTAAATAATGAAATAGCAGCCCTAAATGACACATTAGATGAAATGGACCTAATTGACATTTATAGAGCACTTCATCCTAAAACATCTGACTATACATTTTTTTTCTAGTGTACATGGAACATTTTCAAGGATAGACCATACATTGGGATGTAAAACTAACCTTAGCAAATTTAAGAAGATTGAAATCATACCAAGCATATTCTCTGATAACAAGGCTTTGAAATTGGATATCAACTGCAAAAAGAAAGCAGGAAAAAACACAAATACATGGAGATTAAACAACATACTTTTAAAGAAAGACCAGGTCAAAGAGGAAATTAGAGGAGAGATCAAAAGACACATAGAAACAAATGACAACGAAAATACATCCTACCAAAATTTTTGGGATGCAGCGGAAGCAGTTTTAAGAGGGAAATTTATATCACTACAGGCCTATCTCAAGAAACAAGAAAAATCCCAAATAAATAACCTCATGTTACACTTTAAAGAACTAGAAAAAGAAGAACAAATGAAACCCAAGGTCAGCAGAAGAAAGGAAATAATAAAAATCAGAGCAGAGCCAAATGAAATAGAGAACAAAAAGGCAACAAAAAAAATTAATGTGACAAAGAGCTGGTTCTTTGAAAAGATTAATAAAATTGACAAACCCTTGGCTAGGCTCACTAAGATAAAAAGAGAGAAGACACTAATAAACAAAATCAGAAATGAAAGGGGGAAGTTATCACGGATGCCACAGAAATACAAAGGATCATCCAAGAATACTATGAAGGACTGTATGCCACCAAATTCAATAACCTAGAAGAAATGGACAAGTTCTTAGAAGCATATAGCCTTCCTAGGCTGAACTATGAAGAACTGGAAAATCTAAACAGACCAATCACCAGTAAGGAAATTGAATCAGTCATCCTAAACCTTCCCAAAAGCAAAAGTCCGGGACCAGATGGCTTCACTAGTGAATTCTACCAAACCTTCAAAGAGGATCTAATACTAATGCTGCTCAAATCCTTCCAAAAAATTGAAGAAGAGACAGTACTCCCTAACTGATTTTATGAGGCCAACATTACCCTGATACCAAAAACTGGTAAGGACAACACAATAAAAGAGAACTACAGACCAATATTGCTAATGAATACAGATGCAAAAATCCTAAACAAAATTCTAGCAAATCGAATGCAACAATGCATTAAAAAGATTATTCATCAAGACCAAGTGGGGTTCATCCCCGGGGCACAAGGATGGTTCAACATTTGCAAATCCATCAATGTGATACATCACATAAACAAAATAAAGGACAAAATCATATGGTTATATCAATTGACGCAGAAAAAGCATTTGACAAGATATAACATCCATTTATGATTAAAACACTTAATAAAATAGGTATAGAAGGAAAATACCTTAACATACTAAAGACCATATATGACAAACCCTCAGCTAATCTCATAATTAACGGTGGAAAATTGAAGCCCTTTGCTCTATGTTCAGGAACACAACAGGGTTGTCCCCTATCACCTCTGCTTTTCAACATAATGTTGGAAGTCCTTGCCAGAGCAATCAGACAAGAGAAAGAAATAAAAGGCATCTAAATTGATAATGAAGGAGTTAAATTGTCACTCTTTGCAGATGACATGATGCTGTATATAGAAAACCCTAAAGACTCCACCAAAAAGCTATTAGAAACAATCAACGAATACAGTAATGTGGCCGGCTACAAAATCAACGTACAAAAGTCCATTGCATTCCTATATACTAACAATGAAATCTCAGAAAAATAAATTAAAAAAATAATTCCTTTTGCAATTGCAGCAAAAAGATAAAATACCTAGGAACAAACTTAACCAAGGATGTGAAAGACCTATAGGCTGAAAACTATAAGATATTTTTGAAAGAAATTGAAGAAGACACAAAGAAATGGAAAGACATTCCATGCTCATGGATTAGAAGAATCAACATAGTTAAAATGGCCATATTACCCAAAGCAATATACAGATTTGATGCAATCCCCATCAAAATCCCAATGGCATTTTTTAAAGGAATAGAACAAAAAATCATCAGATTTGTTTGGAACCACAAAAGACCCTGAATAGCCAAAGCAATCCTAAGAAAAAAGAACAATGCTGGAGGTATCACACTCCCTGACTTTAGCTTGTACTACAGGGCTACTATAATCAAAACAGCATAGTATTGGAAGAAAAACAGACACGTAGACCAATGGAATAGAATTGAGAACCCAGAAATAAACCCCCATAAATATGGACAGATAATTTTTGACAAAGAAGCAAAAAGCATACAATGGAGAAAAGACATCCTCTTCAATAAATGGTGCTGGGAGAATTGGAAAGCCACGTGCAAAAGAATGAAACTGGACTGCTATCTGTCACCATGTACCAAAATTAATTCAAAATGGATCAAAGACTTAAGCATAAGACCTGAAACAATAAACTGCATAGAAGAAAACATAGGTACTAAACTTATGGACCTTGGGTTCAAAGAATATTTTATGAATTTGACTCCATAGGCAAGGGAAGTAAAGGCTAAAATAGATGAATGGGATTATATCAAGCTTAAAAGCTTCTGCACAGCAAAAGAAACCATTGACAAAAGAAAGAGGCAACAAACTGAATGGGAGATTTTTGCAAACAGTGCCTCTGATAAGGAGCTAATATCCAAAATATACAAGGAACTCATGCAACTTAACAGCAAGAAAACAAACAACCCAATTGAAAAATGGGCAGAGAACCTGAAGAGGCATTTCTCCAAAGAGGACATACAAATGGCAAATAGACATATGAAAAAAATGCTCAACATCACTAATCATCAGAGAAATGCAAATAAAAACCACAATGAGATATCACCTCACCCCAGTCAGAATGGCTATCATCAACAAGACAAATAGTAAGAAGTGTTGGAGAGGGGGTGGAGAAAAAGGTACCCTCATACACTGTTGGTGGGAATGCAGACTGGTGTAGCCACTATGGAAGGCAGTGTGGAGGTTCCTCAAAAAATTACAAATAGAATTACCGTATCACCCAGCAATCCCACTCCTGGGTATCTACGCAAAAAATCTCAAAACATTTATCTATAAAGACACGTGTGCTCAAATGTTCATTGCAGCTTTATTTACGGTGACCAAGACATGGAAACAACCAAAATGTCCTTCGATAGATGAATGGATAAAGAAGTTGTGGTATATATACACAATGGAATACTATTCGGCGGTGAGAAAAGTTGAAATAGGACCATTTGTGACTACATGGATGGATCTTGAGATTATAATGCTAAGCGAAATAAATCAGACAGAAAAAGCAGAGAACCATATGATTTCACTGATATGTGGTATATAAACCAAAAACGACAAAAGAAGAAGACAAACAAATGAGAAACAAAAACTCATAGACACAGACATAGTTTAGTGGTTACCAGAGGGTAAGGGGGGTGGGGGTTGGGAGATGAGGGTAAAGGGGATCAAATATATGGTGACGGAATGAGAACTGACTCTGGGTGGTGAACACACAATGTGATTTATAGATGATGTAATACAGAATTGTACACCTGAAATCTATGTAACTTTAATAACAATTGTCACCCCAATAAACTTTAATAAAAAAAAAAAAAAGAAAGAAAAAGTTCATATGAAGCCAAAGTTTTGGCTTTAAGTGGCTTCTGTCATTGAAAAATCATCCAGCCTAAGAGAAAGCTTGTAAGAGTTTATTTGAGCCAAACTAACAACAATTGCTGGGAAGCAAAATCTGAACGGATTGATAAAATGTTCCCAAAATGGCAGTTTGAAGTTTATTTTATAGGTAGAATCAAAGGAGGAGGGTTAGATGAAATCCATTGGTGGTAGATTAAGGGTGTGGGAAAAAACAAAGTGAGGAAATCTCTGGGATTGGATAAAAAGTAAATTGGAGAGACAGGTACTTATTTTCCATAGGCGGGGACAGGATAGTCACCAGTTCACTATCACAGCACGTAGAGATGGTCATCAGGGGACAAGAATAACAGTGAGGGATTCTGTAGTTCCCTGTTGTGATCTGGTAAAAAGGGTTACTTACTTTCCAAGCACATGTTATCCAAATGCAAAAAGACAGTGGACAGGCTCACTTAAGGTAGAGATTTATGTTTGACATGTTAAGGAAGCTACGAACTAAAGATGTGACTTCCTGCCATGGCCCACCTCAGTTAGGAATTTTTATGTTCACACCATCCTATGTGATTATTTTCAGGCTCCTGAGCTTGTCAGGTTTAACCTGTGGCCCTTTTCCATCCACACTTCCTAGAGAAAGGCCTTTATAAGAAGCAATTTAGCAGGCCTTTTAAATTTCAGCAAAAGGAGGCTGCGTGTTCATGTGCTAGAGATTGTGTGTGTGTGTGTGTGTGTGTGTGTGTGTGTAAGTAAACATATCATGCATGGCATATGTGAGAAAACAATCACTCACCTCTGCTAGGGGAGGAGTTAGTGTCCCCATTGCTTCACCAACAGTCAGGGTCTCTACTCGTCAGTGCACATGAAAACACAACACAACATGCCCACAATGGAAGTCTGACACAGGATTTGCTCCCCCAAGACTGAGGCCTTAGGAGTCATGAATCCCAAATTCCCCTGTCAAGGTGCCTGCTGCAATTCTTTCTTTGAGAAAATGGAGAAGCATGGCTTGGCTGAGTGCCCCATACAAATACCAGGGGAAAGGTGTCAGTGGTAGCTAATAAACAACACTCTCCAGATCCCTCCAGGAAGGACTCCTGCGGTGAGACAAAACAGACCAGGTTATTTTCTTCTTCTTCTTTTTTTCCCCTTCACTTGACCTGAATATTTCCAGTCGCCTGGGGAGAAGGTGAGAAATTTTTCCTAATCTGTGCTTTTGGGCTGGGGGTATGGATGAGCATCAGGACAGGCATGCTACCTGAATTGTCTTGGAGCCAAGCCCAGGAGCTCCTGCTGCTCTGTGAGGCCAAGGGCGAAAACACTGGGGGTAAGCGTCAGTTCCTAACCATTAGCAGAGAGGTACCTGCAGCCCTGTGATGTTCGAGTTGTATACTTCCAGGAAGTTCCAACTACTTTGTTTACAGATTGGATATATTTTTATTCCAACCCTCCAATTAGAGGTAAATTTCTCTTCACACAAATTGTACCATTCAGTGTTTATTCCCTGGTGGCACCAACGAGAGACTAGAACCTCAACTATTCTTCCTCCTCTGCTGCAGGGAACCTTGCACCTCCCTCAGAGTTCTTTGCAGAGTCAACCCCTTACTTCAGGGTTTGGGGAGGAGAAGTTCTTCCCAAAGGCCATGGGACGAAGGGAATGCCATGGTAACATGTACTGCTCATTACTTTACAGGAATGGAAGGATATTTTTTTTGGCGGTCACAAGAAAACGGGACTCTGACATTGCAGAGATTCTGGATATCCTGTTCCAGGACTGGAAATAAGGGGGATTTGATTCTATTTCCCATATCATTAATGTAATGAGGATTATACCACAAAAGATCTTTTTCATTCCCTAGCGATTATTCAATACCACGCCTCTTAAGCAAACGGATGAGGGCTCTTTTTAATCCCATGGAATTGTATTCCCACAAAATTTAGGATTGGAAGTAGTAGATGTGTTTGGTTCTCCGGGATAATGTTTGATCCTCAAAAGACTAAGGAGCACAGCAGGCTTGTCAAGCAGAGATGGTCACGCTTGGCCCTACAGAGGACAGAGGCCTTGGATCACCATCCCCTGAGAACATCTACAGCTCTGCATCCTTTACACTCTGAGGTCTCACCTTATTCCGGTCATTTTTTTCCATGCTGCATTTTATTTTCTGGCCAGTCATTGTTCTATAGAATTCTACTGCCCAGTGTATCCCAGGCCTAGCACTAGTGCCTGCCCAGCATAGAAGGGACAGGGAGCTCTGCGCAGGATTAAATACTCCTTGTGTGCCCCATGCAGGTGCCACTCCACCGCCACCTGCCTAGTACAAGCTTCATGATTTTTTCATTTTGGATTGTTAACCTGGTCTCTAGGCACTTGAATATATCTTCTGTATCTAGACTTTTCTTTTCAAAATTATGAGTAGTATAGGGCCTAGAACAATAATAGATGCTCACTAAATATATGTGGAATGATTGAATGTAAGACTATTGTTACCCGTGACTAACATCAGCTCATGTTGTTCTGCTTAAAATTGAAATGTTTAAAAACATTTCTTTATTGGGGAACAGTGTGTTTCTACAGGGCCCATCGGTTCCAACTCAAGTTGTTGTCCTTCAGTCTAGTTTGTGGAGGGCACAGCTCAGCTCCAAGTCCAGTTGCCGTTTTCCATCTTAGTTGCAAGGGGAGCAGCCCACCACCCCATGTAGGAATTGAACCTGCAACCTTGTTATTAAGTATTCACACTCTAACCAACTGAGCCATCTGGCTATCCCCTGCTTAAAATTCTTAAGTGACTCCCTATTGAGACAGGTTAGTTAGCAAGTTGCTAGGTAGACAGGGGGAGGTCCCTGGTGAAATAAACAAAAAGCAGCCATAATCTGAAACTGCTGGTTCTGGAATGTCTCCTTCACTCCAGGACAAAGACATGAGAATGCACCCTGAGGTTAATAAATTATCTCAAATCCCTTTTGGCCGGACGAAGGAGCAGATCTGATAGATAGGAATGGGTTGGTTCATTAATCCCTTCAGGATGGGCAAACAGGACAAACCTGATAGATTAATTCAATTAGAAAGCGCCAGCCCTCTTCCCCAAACAGTGAAGGGAAGGTATACAAGTAAGAGCTTTTGCCTCAGTCACTGGGCTTCCCAGTTTCAGGTACCTCCTCCCGCTCCGGAGCTGTAACCGTTTCTCTTGGCCTCTAATGAACTATCTTCCTTTACAATTTTTTGCCTCTCCCTGGTCCATGTGTCCATTCTTCCGTCTCACGAGACACGATCCTGGTCCACACCCAGAGACTGCCGGCAGATCCAACATCATGTATGTCATTTGGGGACTCACAGAAAAATATTCCTACTTCACTATTACCTTCAGAATATAGTTATATATATTCTTCAGAATATAGCACATGGTTCCCTTATATAACGAAAAAAGTCAAGGCTGAAAAAAATAAGTCCTTTGTCACAAGCATCACAACGTAACATCTCATTATTACATCCCTATCTGTACTCTTAAATCTAGTTACACTGAGTTACTTGAACTTCTAAAAACTTGTCATTCTCTCTCAAGCCCCTGAAGTTACTTATGTGGTCCTTTTTGCCTGCATTGCCCTACCCTTAATCCTATTCAGTTTTCTAACTCTAACATGTCCTGTAGAAGCCTCTTGAAGCTTCTATCATGTACTCCTCATGCAAGACTTGCCTGACCCCACTATTTCCCCCAAAATAATTCAGTGGCCCTCCTTTGTCTTTTCAAGAATGGCTGTGCATACTTCTATTTTATTTTATCACATGGTATTGCAATGCCATATTTTCTCTGTAGTTCTTTCCAGACTTCTAGACTTTAATACTGATTTCAACCTTCCTTCTTTTCTAGTACATGCCCTTGAGTTTATAATTCCTTTCCAAGTACTGCATTAGCTGCATCCCACAAGTTGCAATATATATTGTTTTATCAGCACTTGGTTCCAAGTACTTTCGAGTTTCTAGAGATAATTTGTACATGACCATTCATCATTTAGAAGTCTATTCTCTGATGATTGGGTATAGAGCTCTAAATTATAGCCATTCTGTTAAATTTATTTATTATGCCTTTTTGCTTTTTTTTTTTTTTTTTTTTTTTTACTTAGCTATCACTTTCTGGAAGTTTTGTTAAATATTACACTATAATTATGGATTTCTCATCATTTCATTTTAATTCTGTCAGAATGCTTTCTATTTTTAACTACATGGCATAATGTACAAGAGTGTTATACCACTCTGATGACATCATGAAGCATGCACATGGTTCTTTCCGTATCATTTCCTCCACTCCTCCTTCTCTCCCCCTTTCCTTCTGGCTCAACCAGAAAAATGTTACCCTTGCCTGACGCAGAGCAGCTTCTTCCATTCTCAAGTTCCCTGGAGACATAGCTGCTCTCCCACACAGGCCTATCAAACATTTTCTTCCAAACAAATACAGTCCTCTCCATGAATAAAATCAGGCAAACACAATGTTCTCTGCTGCATCATGTGATAACTGTGCTCTCCATATCACATCTTCCAACTGGAGGACCATGAGGTAGGCCTTGTGTTATGCATCTGTGTATCTCTACATTTTCTCCTAAGGGCTTACTGTATACTTGTAAACCAAAATTAATTTTAGACTGTAATAAAGAGTAAAAAGCATTTAATTGAACAAAAGGAGATGCAGCCTAGGAAAAACAGATTCAGGTAGCAACCTAAACTGTGTTCCACTGAGACAAAGAGGGAAGGCTACCTTTTATAGAGAAAGTTCCAAGCCAAGTTCTCAGTTTTACACAAATGAGGTTTCCACATTGTGCAGTCCAAATCATGCAATTCTGATTGCTCGGTATAAATGCAAATGAAGATACAATTTGTGTAGTTCTGATTGGACATGGCAGATCTCAGTCCTTTGCTAGGTGAAACCAGCGCTTCCCTGCAGTGGTTGCCTCAGATGGCGTAAACAAGCCTGGCAATAGTGCTGGAAGCTGAGAGTTCAGTCTGAGCTTCTTCTCGGTATACAGAGTACGTGAGAAGTCTCTGTTAGCAAATGGCTTCCAGGCTCTTTTTTTTTTTTTTTTTAAATTTTATTGGGGAATATTGGGGAATAGTGTGTTTCTCCAGGGTCCATCAGCTTCAAGTCATTGTCCTTCAATCTAGTGGAGGGTGCAGTTCACTGGCCCATGTAGGAATCGAACTGGCTCATGCTCTAACCAACTGAGCCATCCCACGGGCCCAAGGTTCTTATTATTCATAAACTTTGGGCCCTCGGTTGACTATGGGGAGTCCATCTCAGTGGATAAATTCCTTCTCGGGGTTCGCATCAAGTGAATCTTTTTGGGATCCACAACTATATAGTGGTTGCTCAATGAACAAGTCAGAATGTTAAGAAAAACAGTCACATTTAGGTGTTATTATGACAGAATCTCCTATAACGATTTCTCAGAATAAAAGCAGGTCTTTATGCTTAGAATGATTGAGGAAATCTTCCTAGAGATGTAGAAATAACTATGAGGTTTGATAATAAACCTCCCTTATTTAAGTATCCATCCGGCAAACATTATATTGTGTGTCTGGTACTGAGGTACGGACCAGATGTAATGTGGGCAGTTTCATTCTTCAAGGAGCCCACAGTCCGGTGGGAGACACAGGGAGAAAAATAATTATACCTTAGGGGTCAAGTAACCCACAGAATGAGCTAGTGTGGATATTCACTGCTCTACAACATCACACAGGGAAATTTTGAATAAAACATAACAGAAAAATTAAATGCATATTGAGCTTGAAATAAGGGAAGAAATCCCAAAGCAACAGAAAAAGAAAGGAATTTAAAGCCAAAATATTAAGCTTGTGTGGGGGAGGAACAAACTTTCCTCTACCCTCAAGATTGTTATGGCTGATCTAATAATCAAAGAGATATGAGGCAGATTAGCAAGAGGAAAATAACCAAATTTGATACGTACATACTTGTATGTATGGGAACCCCGCGTACATTAGAGTCAGAGACCTCACGTGCTGAGAATTTCAGAGATAGAAACGGAGATTGAGGGACGTAAGACATCCTGAGCTAGGGATGAGGTAGTGCACCTTGAGGGCTTCAAAGGGTCACTGCAGGATGACAAGAAGAGCAGATGTTTAGTAAATAGAAGTTTGCCCTGCATTTGGGGCGTCAAAAAGAGACTACCCCTGATAATCTCTTATTACAGACGAGGGTCCTAATTCAAGTTCTTCTAGGTACTTAAAGGGAGGGGCAGAAGTTTCTCTTGCAACTGAGGCTAAAATTGCCCCTAGCGCAAAACAATTCCTATTCCACAGAAGCACATCTTGGGGTGGCTTGTCCGGAACCCCACACTTGCAAACCAGAGCCATAGTAATATGAAGAGGAAGAGGAGGGAGCCCCAGGACCAGGAGAACAGTTTAACATCCATATGAGTGAGGGAGGCTTTAGGACCAGTTTGAAGCAGGACTTGGAACTGAAATCCCTGCTCCTTCAGGGGAAGATTGATAGGAAAAAAATCTCCATCTATCAGTTTCTGCCCAGGCTCTGGGTAACAAAAAAACTTTCCTGTGACAAAATCTAACTTTCAGGCTTGTGTTACATTCAGTGTTGGTTTTGAACTCACATTATACCTCTCAGGTCTGGAAGTCCCTAAGCCCCAAAATTAATATAAAACCTGTTCTCACACTGGGGAAACCTCACAACCAGTAGAAGCAAACACACAACTCTTCCTATTATGTCCTAATAACATAAAGGGCCCCACAGAATAAAACAATCCCCAATGAAGACGAGCTAACAATAAATGTACAAGTCAGAGAAAACACCTTGCCATGGCATACATAGCAAGTAGGAGAATTAGCACCCTCAAATCTTGAAGTGAAAGAACCCAACGACAAAATAAGTAGGCTTACAAAGTATAAAGAGATAAAAGGGCCAGAATACAGAGAAAAAAAGGACACTGAAAAAAGTAGACAGATGAGAAGAGCCACATAGAATTTCTAGGAATAAAACATGTAGAACAAAAAGAAAAAGAAAGAAAAGAAAACCTCAGAGGATGAATTAATAGCTGACAAAAAGGAAATTAGTGAAAAGAGATGGATCTTAGGAAATTACCCAGGATGAGGTACAGAATGGCAAAGATACAAAAATGTGAATGTTACAGATACCAGGACCAGAAAGAACCCAAGTGGCACTCAGAGAGTTAGGAGAGTCAGCTTTATTACGCCGGCGGGCTCAGTGGGATCCTTCCCAAAAGACTGAGCCCCTAGCAAGGTTTTGAGCAGGTTTTTATGAGTTGAGGACTTCCTTGAGACAGGGAAGGGGTAGGTGTCATCTGGTGATTGGCTCAAGGTGTGGCTTCGAGGGGGTTATGTGGAAGTGGGCTGGGACTTAGGCTGGGGACTTCTCTCTCCCCTTGGGCCACCATTTTAGGTCAGTTCCACATGGCAGGGAACCATTTTAAGGTCAGTTTCCTCATTGTGTCCCCCCATTGATGATTGTAAGTGGTAACAACTTAGAGATCATCATATTGGCTAAGAGGACGACAACCCCACAGGGCAAGGATCCAGGATGTAGCCCATCAGGTGACGGAGGTCTCTATGAAATGTATGATAGCATTAACTATGCATGGCCCGATGGTAGCAAGGAGGAGGATCGTGAGGAGTGGGCCGGCTAGGGGTTGGAGCCAAGAGGACCAGCAAAGCCTAGAAATAGTAAGAGTCCAATGACAGCGAAGACGGAGGCAGGGCAGATGACGGCGAGGCTCATCGGGCTGTTTCTTGTGGGTCAGTCGGAGTGGACGGGCCGGGTCAGGTTGGGCGATCCAGGTGTTGTCCTCCGGCTGGGCTCTTTTAACCCGAGTGTGATGGATCCACGGGGCAATGCCTGAAACTTTAAGAGCGCTGGGAGTAACAAGTATGACAGTGTGAGGGCTTGCCCTTCCAATCTTTGACCCAGACTTGATCTCCTGGGGTAAAGGGGTGTACCGGGGCCCCAAGAGAAATGGAGGCCCTTTCCAGAATGTAAGCACGGACATTTGTGAGGACCTTGCCTAGCATGGCTATCTGGTTTTGGAGGCTGGAGAACCCCAGCTGGCGAATGTCGCCAGGGAGGCTGGTTAGCAGGGGAGGGGGCCTCCCGAACATAATTTCGAAGGGGGGAGAATCCAGATTTGCCAGGGGTGCAGCTTGCCGGAACCCCTGCAAGTGGTAGGAGGTCCACCCACCCTAGGGGGTCTCCTGGTGGAGTTTAGCTAATGTCTCCTTTAGGGTATGGTTCATGTGTTCAACTTTCCCTGAGCTTTGTGGTCGGTATGCTGTATGGAGTCTCCAGTTGATGGCCATAGCTCTGATTACCGTCTGGAGGAGTTCTGCTCTGAAAGCTGGCCCGTTGTCACTGTGGATAGAAAGTGGAATCCCGTAGCGGGGGATAATCTCCCTGAGGAGGACCTTGGCTACTTAGCGGCTCTTCTCAATCTGAGTGGAGAAAGGGTTCGACCCACCTAGAGTAGGTACAGACCAGGACCAGCAAGTACTTAGTACCACGGCAGTTTGTCATGTCAGTGAAGTCGACTTTGAGGTCCTCAAAAGGTGCAGTACTGCTTCTCTGAATCCTGGGGATGGGGCTAGGGCAGGACTTTGGATTGTTCTTTGCACAAGTGAGGCAGCGTTCTCCAATTGACTTGCAAAGAGCTGCCAGCTGGCTAATGTAGAAGTTTTTGGCTAGGAGGTCTTCAAGAGCAGTTTTTCCTAAGTGGGTTAACTTGTGATATTCAGCAGTTAATTGAGGACCTAGCAGGGCTGGAATGAAGAGTCTTCCATTGGGCAGTTGCCACCACCCTTGTGGCAATTTGGTGGCCCCTTCTGACTTTGCCCATCTGAGTTCTTTTGTGTACCGTGCGAGGGACGTGGGTAGTGTCAGTGACCAAGAGTAGTTCACTAGGGCTTCCCATGGCTGCTGATTTGGCCGTGGTGTCGGCAAGCCTGTTCCCGACTGCTGAGGTCTCGTTGCCTTTCTGGTGGCCCCTATAGTGGATAACTGCAACCTGCTGGGGAAGCCAAATGGCTTGTAGGAGCTTAAGGATTTCTTGTTTATTTTTAATAGTTTTTCCCTCCGTGGTCAGAAGGCCTCTTTCTTTGTATATAGCCCCATGGACATGGACTGTTGCAAAGGCATACCGAGAGTCGGTGTAGATGTTGACTTTTCGGCCCTCACATAGAGTAAGTGCTCTTATTATGCCCATAGTTCTGCCTGTTGGGCTGACCATCCTGATGGAAGTGCCCCTGCCTCGAGTACCTCGTCTGTGGTGGTTATTGCATACCCCACGTGACGTTTTCCGTCCCTCAGGAAGCTGCTGTCGTCAGTATACAGAGTAAGGTCCGGGTTAGGATGTGGGCTGTTCCGGAGGTCAGGTCTGGTGGCATAGACCTCACTGATAACTTCTATAAAGTCATGTTCTGGATCCCCTTCCTCTGTTGGCAGGAAAGTGGCTGGGTTCAGGGCGCGCATAGTTTCTAACGAGATCCGAGGGTTTTCCAGGAGTAGCCCCTGATACTGAGTTAGTCGTGCATTAAACAGCCATCGGAGTCCTTGACTGTTCATTAAGGTGGTGACCGAGTGGGGTACCTTAACTATGAGTCTCTGGCCTAGACTCAGGCCAGATCAAGGTGAGCTTGTCTGCCTCTTTGATGAGAATCACAGTGGCGGCTAGGGCCTGTAGGCATGGTGGCCAACCCACTGCTACCAGGTCTAGTTTCTTTGAGAGGTAGGCGACGGGATGGAGCTATGATCCAACTGTTTGGACCAGCAGTCCTAAGGCTCTTTTGTCTCTCTCATGGACGAATAAGTGGAATGACCTCTCAGCATCAGGTAACCGGAGGGCTAGGGCCTGTCCAAGTGAGCTCTTGAGCTGCTGGAAGGTGTTTTCTTAATCTTCTGTCCATAGCATGGGGGCCTTTTCTTGACCAGCTAGAGCCTTATATAAGGGCCGGGCTATTGCTGAAAAGCCAGGAATCCAGATCCGGCGAAGCCTGCGGCCCCGAGGAACTCACGGAGTGCTCTCCGGTTGGTGGGCCGAGGGAGGGAAGCGATGACTTTCTTCCGCTTGGTGCTGAGGGCCCACTGTCCTTTGGAGATGACAAAGCCCAAGTATTGTACTTGTTTTCTGCAGAGCTAGGCTTTCTTCCAGGAGACTCTATACCCCATCTCGGCTAAGTGGGACAGGAGTGCCTGCGTTGCGGTTTGGCACTCGGTTTCGGTGGCACAGGCTAAGAGCAGATCATCCACATATTGCAATAGAGTGCAGCGGTATTCTTCTCGAGGGAAGGTGGCTAAATCTGAGGTTAGCGCTTCCCCAAAGAGGGTTGGGGAGTTTTTGAAGCCCCGTGGGAGCCGAGTCCATGTCAGCTGGAGCTGCCAGCCGGTATCAGGTTCAGTCCATTCAATGGCAAACAGTGATTGGCTCTGGGGTGCCAACCGAATGCAGAAGAATGCATCTTTCAGGTCCAGGCAGGTGAACCATCCAACTTCCGGGGGCAGCTGACTGAGGAGAGTATATGGATTTGGGACTACCAAGTGTAGGGAGACTGTGGCTTGGTTCTCTTTCAAATCTTGTACTAGCTGGTATTCTCCATTAGGCTTCCTTACCGGCAGGAGGAGTGTATTCCATGGCGACTGGCACTCTACTAGTATCCCTACTGCTCTGAGGTGTTTTTGAATCCCTGCCCGAGCTTCCCTGGAGATGGGGTATTGGCGTAGCCATTGGGGTTGAGCTCCGGGTCTCAGTTCCAACAAAACTGGGGCTTTATGTTTTGCTAGCTCAGGCGGGTTATCTTCAGCCCAAACCTCTGGGAAATCGGCCCTGTAGGCTTCTGGGTTCTGTTCTACACTGCCGGTCCCGTAAAGCCTCCATTCTTCTTCCCTCAGGTTGGTGATAGACAGAATAAGTCCCTCTGATAGAGGCTGCAGTGACATGGTGGCTCGACCTGATGGTTTGAAGGAGATTTGCGCCCCTAACTTGGTAAGGAGGTCACATCCCAAGAGCGGGATTGGGCAGTCTGGTAAGTAGAGGAACTCGTGCGAAACGGTGTGTCCTCCCAATTTACAAGTCCTGGCAGAACGGTCGGCTCTTAGCTTGATCCCCAGTGGCTCCCATTATGGTGACTCTGCGGTCGCCAAGCGGTGCCACCGGCGTGGTTACTACCTGGAGTGTTCTGCTCCGGTGTCCACCATAAAAGTCACTGTTTGGTCCCCTATATCTAAGTCAACCGTGGGCTCATGGGTGTCGAGTTTGAACAAGCCCCGTCCTCTTCAGTCCGACTCGATTCCCGCTAATCCTATGAAGTCGGGCTCCGGGCTGGTTGGGTTGGGACCACGGGGAGGCTGAGGCTGGAAGCGGAGTGTCTGGAAGTGGCGGCGCCGCGCCAGCCATTGGCTGTGGTGTGTAGGGAGGTGGTGGCAGCTCTTTGTCAGGGTCTCCCTGGTAAATGGTCTTAATCTTGTCTTTCTGGACATGGCCTCGTGTGCTGCTTTCACAACAATCCAAAGTTGTGAGTGATACCAAAGACATAGCAACTATAGTGTAAATACTGGCTATCTGTTCTTTGGCCATTGACAGGATCCAGTTACAGCAATTAATTCAGCTTATTGGGCAGATTTTACTCAGGTAAATGAGAATCTTCAGTTATGTCCACCAGGGAAGTTATTGAATATCCAGCTCGGTAATGTCCTTGTTCACCTTTCAGATGAGATCCGTCTGTAAATCAAATTCAGTCAGTATTATCAATAGGAGTTTCCTGTAAACCATTCCTAGGAACAAGAAGATGGTCAGTAAACAAAACACAATTGTGGGTGTCTTCCTTCTGTAAAGAAGGTAGCAAAATTGCTGGGCAAAATCTGCTACATCACATTAGAGTTGGGGGTGGCCGGTTAGCTCAGTTGGTTAGAACGTGGTGCTAATAACACCAAGGCTGCTGATTTGATCCCCGCATGGGCCACAGTGATCTGCGCCCTCCTTAAAAAAAAAAAAAAGAGTAATATTAGATGCAGAAAGCAAGAGTACTTCATAAGAAGCCAGTCAACTGACAGAAGTGTTGAGTGTGATGAGAATTCCGTGGAGACTTAACAGAATGAGGAACACAATAAAGGAGAGCACGTAACTATTCCGTTTGTTTGCATAACGTGGCTATAGCAGAGATGGCTGGCATGCAAGCAGGGAACCCTTTGGTTACTCAGTCTAATTGCTGACTATAATATCCTACAGATCTCTGATGACCTCTATGTTTTTGAGTTAAAACTCTAAAGCATTTCCTTTATTTTCATGTATAAAAAGAAGAAACTATAATTAAGGTGTCCCAGAGCAAGAGCTTTAGATAATACTTCCTCTAGATCTTCTTCAGTTTGTTTCCCTTCTGGGTTCCATTGAGTTAGATTAGGTCAATCTGATATGAATAGGACATATAGAGGCTGGGCCATTAATGAAAAATTTGGAACCCAGTTGTGACAGTATCCAGTCAGACCCAGAAACCCTCTAAGCTGTTGTTTTGATTGTTTGTTTTTGGGGGAGGAAAGGATAAGGTTCCTCTAAGTCTTTCTGGATTAATTACTAGCCCATCTTTAGATATTAGGTGACCAAGGTATTTTACTTGGGGTAAAACAACAGAAACTTGTCCTTTGAGACCCTATGTCCCTTTATGTTGTAATAAGCTGTTGTAATAAGTAAATTGTGTCCTCTTGGGAGTCTAATGTGTCCTAGAGCATAAAGGTAAATCATCCACATATTGGAATAGAGTGGAATTTCTGGGACATTCAACATCATTCAAATCAGCTTTTAGTATCGGAGAGAAATAGGTGGAACTCTGTATAAGCATGGTGCATTACTGTTCAAGTAAACTCATGATGTTCCCAGGTGAAAGCAAAGAGGTATTTTCTGTCTTTTGTTTGTTTTACAGAAATGCTGAAAAAGACACTACATAAATCTATCACAGGAAAATACTGGCAGGCTACAAGAGTAGCTAATAATAGGATATGTGGATTTCGAACTACAGGATGTCTTTATTGATAGCTATGAGATCCTGTACAAATCTCCATCCTTTCCCACTTGGATTTCTTCTTGTACATTGAATTATAAGCCCCTTTTAAAAGTCATCTTAGATAATGGGCTTAATTCCAGCTGGTGCATCAGATCTTTAAGATTATTGGTGAATATTAGGTAGAGGCAATTGTATTGTCAATAGTTATTTTAATAAGGGTGGCTGACTTCGTCTTGCCAATATCAGTACTGGAAAAGGCCCAAAGTTGTATTGGAATGTCTTGCAAGAAACGTTCAGTCTTACAATTAGTTTCCTCTGACGGAGCTTCCTTTAAAAACATTTTCCCAATTGGTTCAGTATCTGATTCATTTACGTAGTTCTAAATACATTTCACCCCTCTGCAAAAAGAATATGTGGGCATCTACTGGTTTCAAAAAGGTCTTGCCTAATCAGATGAATTAGGGCAGATGTGACTACTAAAAATATATGTTGCCCTGTAACATTCCCTAGCTCGAAGGGAACAGGTTTCTAACTTCAAAAGAAACATTGGTTGATTAGATGTTCTTACCATATGTACAGAAGCTTAGTGCAAGGGAGAGGGCAACCAAGTTGGGTAGGCTTAAGAACAAGTAAAGTAACTCCAGTATCTACAAGGGTTTAGTAGTTTCTGCTTTTATGCTAATTTCATCTTGTCTAAAGTATTAGTAAAGAGAGGGGGAAATGCCCTCTCACAGTCCTTGGAGCAGCCCTATGCTTGCTTCTGTTTTTTTTTTTTTTTTTTTTTTTCTAAATACCATTTCAGTTTTCTATAATCCTTCTTAAAGTGACCTAACTTTTTACAATAAAACAGACTCCTTTACAAGAGTTGCCCAGGAAACTTTATTTAGTTATTTTGTTGCTTTGCTCTCAGAAACCAGTAGGTGTATTAATTGGAATAGGTCCGAATAGCCAGGACCATATGTTCCAACAGTTAAATCAAATTCCTCTGTGAACCCATCAGGGTCCTGGAGAAGGTCAGGGAAATCTTTACTTAGATTTCTTAATTCTGTTCTAGTGCCAGGAGAGTAGATTATGGTTGGTTCTCCTCATCCCGAGACTGGTGAGAGGACTCTCCTTGTTCTTTTCTCTAAAGGGGACTGCTGGAATTCTGCTCTTTTGTTGTCGTCGTTGTTTTTGTTCTTAATTTTTTCTAGCCTATGCTGGTCTGGTTTTCTATTCTGAGAGTCTCCTAGGTCAGTAGGGAGCTGCAGTGGGGGAGGTGTAGAAGAGAGAGAGAAGGGGGAGGAGCAAAGGAGAGTGAGTCTGGACAATGATGTAAAGGGTACAGCAGGGCAGTTGGAGAAGAGGGAAAAGTGGGGTGTTGGTGTTGAGCAGGTACAGAAACCTTCTTTAGTGCAGAGACGGTCTCTAAAATTTTCATACTCACTTCCTGGAGAGAAGAAATTCTCTCTGTGCTCCATTTCAGAGGCTTCTATTTGCCAATTGAGGTAGGCCTCTCATTCCTTCAGTTTGATTTTTAAGCTGGCTCTGTTTTCTAGTGTGTGTACAAAAAAGTAATTTAAGTGTCCAAAGAGCTCCATTTTGGCTATCTTAAGTTGATGTCACTTCTAGTTAAGTCTTCCCATTTCTGTAAGTACTTGCAAGTAAAGGCTCCCTATGAATTGTACATCTGTAGGAGTATTTATGGGGGTTGGGGAGTGGGGACTTGTTGGCCTTAGAGGCAGGATTTTCCATGCCAATTTTAGTTTTCTTTTGAGATCTGCAGAGTCTCAACAAATTTCTAGGGATACTGTGTGGTGGGTTGAAGTGTGCTGCTTTTGGGTTGAGCTCCAAGGAGCTGTCACCTCCCAAGTCTCTTCAACCCTCCTAAGTGTCTCGTTTTTCTCCCTAGTCTAATACAACCTGAGGACTCAGAGCACTAGGTAAACAGCCTTTTCGAGCACATCCCTGGATGAGTCAATTATTTAATTACAGTTGTGTTGGAATTCCCTGTGGGGCCATGCTTGTCTTGAGGTGTACCCTAGGACCTCCACATAGATTTAGTGTGAGGGTTAGAACGAGCCACCCCAAAGTGTGCCTCAGTGGTATGTAGATTACTTTGTGTTAAAGGCAACTTTAGCCGCAGGCTCAAAAGAAACATCTGCCCTTCCCTTTAACTACCTCGAATTTGAATTAAGGGACTGGCCCATAAGAAATTATCAGAAATTTTTTTCTTTCGAACTACCTATTTAGAACAGGGTAAACTTTTATTTACTAAATCTTTGTTCTTCTTATCATCCTGCAATGACCCTTTGAAGCCTCCAAAGTGCATTACCTCAGCCCTAGCTCAGGATGTTTTATATACATAAGTCCCTCTTTCTATCTGAACCTCTTGTTCATATGGGTTCTGACTCTTTCATGTATGTGGGGTTCCCATACATACATATGTATTAAATTTGGTTATTTTCTATTGCTAATCTGTCCCTTGTCTATTTGATTTTTAGACCAGCCAGAAGAAATTGAAGGGTAGAGGAAAATTTGTTCCTCCCCCACATTAGTTACTTAAGAATTTCCAAAATTTGAGCTGGAGGGAGTAAATGCCCCTTATCTTCAGAGCTGAAGGAAATGTTTATCTAGGAAAATGTTTAGTTCAGACTCTCAATAAGCAATTCCAATTGAAAAGCCAAAATTAAAAACCAGCAACCCATTTTTCTTTTTTCCCTGTGTCTAAGTTATCTCAACCTTTATCCTTAGTCTGGGTTAGCTCAACCTTTAAACTTTAGTGCCACCTTGAGGATTTCTTTTTTTCTTTTTGAGAACAGCTCAAATAAAGTCAGGGCCTCCTACCTTAAAACAAAGAGGTCCAGAATTCCAAGAAAAACTCACCAAAGTTCACCTGATGCAAAGCAAGAAGCCGGTGATGTACAATGGGCCCCTGCTGGTACCTAGCACTGGGTCTGGGTCCACAGAATGGTCCTGGGTGGGCTTCTTTGGAATCCTGCCAGCAACACCAAGTAATGTCAACATAAGAAACATCCAAACCTGTAGAGAATTTTTATGAGTTTATTTGAGCCAAAGTGACAACAATTGCCGGGAAGCAAAATCTCAAAAGTTTGAGAAAATGCTCTGGAGAATGGCAGTTTTGCAGCTTGTTTTATACATTAGAATCAAAGTAGAAGGGTTATATGAAATTCACTGCTGGTAGATTAAGGGGGCAGGAGAAAGCAAAGTGGGAAACTCTCTGGGATTGAATGAAAAGTGAAATGGAGAGACACATACTTCCTTTACATTGGTGGGTACAGGATACATTATAATTAATATTTACCGCACATAGAGATGGTATTTGGGGAACAAGATAAGCATGAGGGGTTCTGTGGGCTCATATTCTGGTGCTGTGGCTGTGCTCTCAGGGGTCTGGAAAAGGAGATTATTCTGACATTTCAAAGGTGTGTTATCTTAGATGCAAAAAGACAACAGACAGGCTCACTTAAGGGAAAGATTGACCTTTGTCAAGGAAGTTACAAGACTAGGATGTGACTACCTGCCCTGACCTGCTTTTAGTTAGGAATATTTTATGTTCAGACCATCCTATGTGGTTACTTTTGCTCTCTGAGTTCATAAGGCCCATGATACAGGCCTCCCTTAAGCTTGTCAGGTTTAGTATGTGGCCTTTTTTTTTTTAATCCACAAAAAAGATAGAAATGAAATATACAACTTCCAAATCAGCACAGTAGGTGAATGGGTATCTAGCAAAGGATTTTGAATGTTAGGCTAAGTTATTTATAATTTAATCCATAGGAGATGAGTATTATTGTAGGTTTTCAAACAGGGGAATGACATGATCAAAACTAACTCCACCTTACACTCCCCTGACCCACCCTGGACATAATTAATCACTTACTCTGTATTTCAAAATATTTTAGAGGTATCTCTGAAATAGCATCTATTATATTATTCTTGTGTACATATGTGTATAGCATGCAACTGTATTTCTGCTGGACTATGAACCCTTTAAGTGAAGAAACTGTTTAGAAATCTAAGTTAATGACCTTTTAGTGGAGTGAGGGTCTGAAACCAATTAGCTTTCTGTCTAGCAGACACTGCCATCAGGCGCTCTGTTCCTCCCCCAGCTTCTGTTTCCCTTCCCTTTCTCTTCTGGGGATTGGGACAGGGGGTGTTGTTATTGGAGCACTCTCCCATCATGCTCAGGGAACTGGAATGCCTGAGAGTGGATGTCCCCTGGGAGTGGGGGTGGAAGGATGGAAAAAGGGGAAGTGGGGGTGTGAGAGGGTGGGGTGGGGTGTTCTGCTGCTGGAGAAGCCCAGCTCCCTTCCTTACAGTTGGGACAAACTCTGAGGACTCCAGACTCCCCTAAGGATGGTCTGAGTCTGGGACTGCCTGAAAATGCACCCTTGTTTGGCCTCTCTCTTTTCCCTAACGTGCTCCCCACATGCCTCTGCTAGTGTCCCCTGAGAGTACTTTCTTCCACACAAATCCTCATCTGCTTCCTGCCTCACCTAATATAAATCCCAGCAAGTCCTCAATTACAAAGTATCATTCAGGGCTCATTGTATACCTGGCTCTGTCCTGGCCACTGTCTGAAATTCATCTTTTTCTTGTCCTTTTTTCTCTCTTTTCCCCTGCCCTCTCCACTCTTCTCCTTTCCTCTTGCCCTTCTTCTCCTTTTCCTTTGTTTTCGTTATCCTAGCCATGGAGCAAATCTGCCACCATCTTCTACATGCTAGGCTGGGCTGTGAGCGAGCAAGGACACCCTACCTCAGCTATGGAGTAGTCCTTGGTTAAATCCTTTCAATTCTCTTGGATTTGTTTTCCAAGTTTTTTATTTGAATTATATATTCTCCTGTCACTCAGGTTTTCTGTGATGATTTAAATGAAACAACAGCCACAAACACATTTTGGAAGAAGGAAAGGCAAATGGCACACGTGAGGAGGATGGGTATTCCCCTCAAGGAGGTAGAAAAAGCTTTCCAGCTACTGCATGCTCCCTTCTAGATAATCTCCTGTTGGAGCCCCTCCTGTAGCCAGTGTTCCTGTGCCCAAGATGTGAGGCTGGGGGAGGCTCCTGATTGAATAAGGAAGGGTTCCTGGTTCCTTAGGCAGGAGCCGAAAAGCTTTAATAACTGTGGCAGGGAGGATTAACCATATGCCGCCTAGTTCCTGTTAATCAGGATGGTGGGGAGCTTGTGCTTGTAAATAACAGATGAGCCAGGCCTTCCAGGCCCTGCTGGTGCTCAGGTGGGCACAACCTCTGACCTCTCAGGCCAAGCTGAGCCTGCTCCTGCCCTCCCTCCCATGGTTGCTCTTGTCCCTGCCTCCCTGCTCACTTCCCAGATTCAATCCCCTTTCTGCTCTTCTGCTCCTAGGTTAACATTCCTTGTTTATATTCCTTTGCTTGTGTTTTCTGATTTACTCTTTCTCAATAGATTGCTTCTACCTCTGTGGTTTTGTCTTTTCCTGCTCCCTGCATTGCTCTCCCCTCTTTTTTCCACACACCCTCACACACACATATAACTGTCCTTTCTTGCATCAACAAACACCCTGACCCTTGGTTGACCTGCAAAGGTCAAATTCAAAGGTCTGAGGCAAGGCTTCCTGATTCCTGTTGAGCCTGGGTGTTTACCTCACACTTTGCAGACCTCACAGAAAATTGCAAATCAAAAGCTCTCTCTCCTTATGTATCTTTCGCTTTCATGGCTGAGGAGAGGTTGCAGTCAGACTCTGACAAGCTCTCCTCCCTCCTCCTTCATCTGCAGCTTCCCAAGCTGAGCTCAGAACCAGTGTTGTGCAATATGGAAACAAACTTCCCACTGCAAGGTCAAATGGTGTTTGGCCCTCACCCTGCATGGGAATTGTTATTCTTGTCTCTCTGTCTACTGTCTTTGTGTGTGTGTGTGTGCATGCTCGCACATGCATGCATCCACCTTTCTGTGTGGAGAAACGTATATGCGGTAAAAATGCACAGAACTCCCTGGGGAACTCATGTAAGGAAAGGTGGAGAGGATTGAAGTTGCTACGTGTGGAGTGCGTGCCTGAGCTGAAGATGGGTGTGTGTGCATCTGTGTGTGCACAGATGTGTTTCTCAGCAGCATTTTGCAGGAAGCTATTGAGGGGTCTCTGGAAAATGACACTTGTAGAAATGCATATTTAACAACATATGAACTGAAGTGGGAGAAAATTTTGATTTGTGTGGTCTTTGAGTACGATGAATTTTGGATGAAAAACGAAAGGAAGCTTTCCTGTACTCAGAAGCATCCAAACTCTCTCCCTTAAAACGTCAAATTAGTAGGGCAGCTGCAAATAAATATCCAGGGTAGGATTCCCTCCAGGAATTGGCTTTGTTTCCAAGCTCATTAGACTAAGAAAAACGCATCTTTGACCTTGTCCACCAGTCTCTCAAACCCCAAGGACACACACACACACACACACACACACACACACACACACAATTTCCTCCCATCACGAGGCAGAGCCTCCCATTTCTTCACCTGACACTCCAGGACTGTTTTTCCTCCCATCTGAGGGGTGGTTTCTTAGAGCAGGATCCATTGGGGCTCCTGGTCCTGCTCTTTGTCCCATATGGCTTATAAAAGGAGAAGAGGGCCAAGGGCAATCACTGCGTCTGCGAGTCTTCTCCCACGTTCCTGGATCTAGCTGCCAAGCTTGATGTGTGGACCTCTTAGAGAGCTGTCCATCTTGAAACCCGGCCGGGCTGAGGGGGAAACGGAATTTCCGCTTCAAGCCCGGGGAAACCCTTCCGCCAGCCTCACAGCACCACCTTGTGGCCGGCTCTTACTATTACAATTCCCCCATCAACCCAGCCCTTTAATGCCAAATGGGGCTTTAAATACTTGATTTTTCTGGTGTTCTGTGCTTGACTACTCAAAGGGAGTTGTGTGTACAGTGTTTCAGTATTTTAAGAGTTTCAGTTGTAAACAGACACCCACGTGGAAGTGAGCACAGAACTGGCCATGTACATAAGACAAAGGGTTACAGCTAAAGATCACAGGTCCGCATATTTGGATACGGGTGAGGAAGAAGAAAGGAGACAATTGGAATTCCAAGTATTTCAAACTGGACTGGGCAAGAGCCAAGGGCCAAGGTGAGACCCTAACCCAGTCTGTGAGGATAATTTTTCTACCCTCTTTTTAGAGCATTTACGCATTCACTTAAAAATACAGGAGAGAGAGTAGAGCTGCCTGGATTGTGAGCCTGGGGTCGACCGTGAGTGCTCCCTCTGGCGGAGGGAGAAGAAACTGGGTCACGAAGCTCCTCCATCAGGGAGGGGGACTGAAGCATGGCAAAGGTAGAAACCCGCGTGCCTAGCACCTATGGAGGAAGCACTGAAGTTGCATTCAGAAGACCTGCATTTCTACTAACTCTGTGACCTTGAGAAAATTGCTTCTCTCTTTAAATTTAACTCTTTATAAGACTTCGACCTATGTTCAAGTCATATCTCCTATTACTTCTTCTAAGGTATTTTAGTCAAACTGAAACATTCTTGTTCCCTTAAGACAGACGTCATTGGTTCTTAAACTTTGCTGATATCATTACTTTTGTTTGGAAGTTCCTCCCCACTTCATCTGTGTCTCTAATTTCTGTCCATCCCCAAGATGAATTCAAACCAGTTCTTTAATGGAGCTTTTTTGATCTTCCAACTGGGTATTGTACTTAAACCCTCTTAAACCCTCCCTACGGTTCCATGGGTCCTTCTCTTGGTGGTGCCTTATAGTATATTCTAGCCATTTGTACCTTTATTTGAGTTCTCACTAGGTGAAAACTATTATTTGCAGGCACTACAGTAATTCATCTTCATGCAATGTTGATGAATTAATGTAGTACCTGCAAATAACTGTGCTTTGGCCATATTAAGTGTTGGACAGACCCCTTATTGAATGAAATGGAATTTCCTTTTATTTCATATCTCAATTTAGGTATAATTTTCCCAGTAAGTCTCTGTGAACACCCTACCACCCCCACACCAAGTTGGATGACATGCCTTATTGGTGCTCTAGAACATGCATTCTTTCTGTCATCGAACTTGTCACACTGTATTATAATTGCCTTTCTCATCCACTTGAAGACTAAGCTCCTTGAGGAAAGACCCACGTTATTAGGTTTCCTTACCTGGGACTATACATGGCAAATAGTAGGAACTCAATAAGTACTTGATGAATGAAAAGACCGGATAAGTGCATGGTTGGGTAATGCATGGAAATAGGGAAGGAGAGAAGGGATAAGGATGACCTTTTAGATTCCTTTAAGCTCTATTATTTATGATGGCAGAGCTTTGAAGATTTGTTTATTTGTTTGTTTGTTTTTTTGAGGGAAAGATAGTCCCAAGCTATTTGAGAAGAAGAACAATACAGTGATGATGGTAGGGTCATGTGTGGTTTTCCTTTGAAATGGACATTATTTGCGTCTGTGGGGATCTGTCCTCTTCCTCCACAGTCTATGGGGAATTTCATGTTCCCTGCCCAAACTTGGCAAGATCTCTGGGGTATTCATTTTGTCACCAGCCTGGGTAGGAGGGTGGACTGGTAGGAGGGAGCTGTTCTGGGAAAGAGTGTTGGGGAGTGTTTGTGTGTGTGTGATGAGTCAGGGCAATGGAGCTCAGAGTCTTAATCTCTGCTCTGCTCTCTCTGTGGAGGTAGTTCTCACCAGTTGGCGGGGGAGGAGGGGTGGAGGACCACCAACTGTCTTTGGAAAGTTTTCTTAGTCATAGCTTATACCAAGTCAGCTGGAACTTTATGTAACTGGGCCTTCATTCTACAGACAAACAGAACATGATGGGGTCAGAGTGGCTGCTACTCTTTCGGCAGCAGCACTGATCTCTTCCAGCCCCTCCTAACTGTCAGGGCCAGGTGACATGCCCTCTTAGGAAGTAGCACTTTGAGGGCTAAAGACCACATTCTCACTGGAAAGAGGTTTAGGTTATCTTTATGAGCCCCATGGAAATGTCTCAACGCCTTCTGGGGCTGTTCTACTCCCTCTGGTTAGTCCAATATCATATAGAGGAGGTAAGAGTGAAGCTGAGTCCCCATAGCACCCTAGGATGAACTTGAGCAGCAGGCGTTGGCTTCCGTTTCCCCAGCTACAATTCCTCTCCTGTGTTGCTGGCAGCCACAGCTCCATCTCTGCTCTTATATGGCCTCATTCTCCAGGTGGCGAGAGATGCAGCATTGGGGTTTCCTGCCTCTGATACTAGAACAAATTTTCCTATCACAACATGAGTTCTCTCAGAGACAGCTCCAGATAAGGTTTGAAATGATTGTATATACGAGCCCATATAAATGGAGAGAGATACATAAAAAAGAAGGAAGAAAGAAAGAGGAGAGATTTTGATGCTGGTGACTTGCTTGGCCGTTGGGTCTACCTGGAAGAAAGAGAAAAGCTCAGTGGTCTGTAGAGACTTGTGGGTACTTCCATAGGGCTTCTTCCAGGAAGCTGAAGGTTTGCCCTGCTTTGTTCCTTGCAAGGAAAGTGTTCTTTGTTATGCCTTAGGTCCAAGGAGCTGGGGCTATAAGCTTTGGAAAAGGTAAGACAGGGGAACTGTTTTGTTGGGGGTGGAGCCTTAAGAAATGATTGAAGCATCAGGCCATGCCCAGAACAGATGCATTAGAGATACTAGGTTGGTGCAAAAGTACTTGTGGTTTTTGCAGTTATTTTTAACGTGTTAAACCGCAATTACTTTTGCACCAAACTAATAAGTTGAGAAATAAGGATGAATTTCCTGACAGAGAGGTTGGCCTCTCTGCCTCAGTGGTCTGGGAAGGAGGAAAGTTCTGGAAAGAGAGTTACAAAATCAGGCCATTAGTCAATGAGCATGTCTTGGACAGCAAGAGTGAGAGCTTCTCAGGAGAGGGTGGTAAGTAAGGTAGGAGTAGCAGGTGGTTGGTGGGATCCTCCAGCCCGTTGTTACAGCTCTGCCTCTTCTTTAGTGCTAGGAAATTCCATGGGAGCCAGAGGTCTCCCCAAGCCAGATGGAGAAACCAGAAGGAAGGACTTCAAGGGGGTCCTGAGACTGAGTGGGACCAGCTGAGAAAGAGCCAGGGTCAGTGGGCGGAGAGGGAGGTTGTGAGAAAGGCTGGGGAATTCCCAGGCTGGTTCACGTGGATCCTCAGATTTCTGAGCCATGCCTGCGTGGCACAGGTGCTGCTGTTAGGGGGGGGATCAGTGCTGATGGTACTAGTGCTGATGGAAGAACAAAAAGACAAGAGCCCCCTCCCCTGCTCAGGTGCCTGAAGGCAGGGGGATGCACAACAAGACCTTTCTAGGTCCCCTTGAACTAAGAGTCCAAGCTGGGGAGAGGTTGAGGTTGCCCCTGAACCGGAAAAGGAAGGAAGGAAGGAGAAAGGGCTAGAAATAGAGGGAGAAGGGACAAAAGTTCCCCAGCACACCAGCAGGTGCCGGGCAGAGACAGAGTGGAGCTGGCAGAGGCTGCAGCCCTCAAAGCTAAGATCTCGGAAAGGAGGTCTCCATTCAGGCTACCACCTTCTGTTTCTGGGCTTGTGATAAAAGCAGGGTAGGATCTATTTCTACTCTCATACGTTGAGCTCCAAATCCCTGGACCATTACGCCGCCCTGCCTTATCTGCAGTGTTGGGATGTAATCCAACAGATTGATTATTCAGGGCTTGGGGAAAGTCTCCAGAAGCTCAGACCCTCGGCACCTAGCGCTTACTGTCCACGTTTCCTTGTTCTTGGCTTGGATTTGTTCCTGTGATCTACCTCCTAGGTCTTCCTTCCTCAGGATCTAGCTCTTCCTGTCCTCTTTCTGGTCCTCAGAGAATCAGCAATCATGTCTCAACCGCATTGTTCCCTCACTACCCCGCTTTTAAGAGGAGAGGAGGCAACAGAGCAGAGGTTATGCCTGCAAACGTCAGAAGCACATTGTGTGGGCTGAAAACCCCACTCTACTACCGCTTAGCTATGTGACCCTGAGCAAGTCACTTCCCATCTCGGATTATATGTCCACTTGCCTAAGAGAAGGACTATTTGGGGGGACTGTTGTGGGAATTGAATGAGATAATGTGGGGGAAATCATCTTTGTTCTGTGGCTTACTGCAGAGTAAGCTCTCAATAAATGCTAGTTTTTATTTTTATACATGACCAGCCTCACATATATATTCTTTGCCCCAAACAAAGACAGTACATTCCAGTGAGCTGGCCTCCTCCTTCTTGTACCAAGAACAGCCCATGCTCAGCTCCATTGTCACGCACAGAAATGTCCTCCCACCTCCTGTACAGCTACTCACTCGTCCCACTTTGAGGCCGAGCTAAAGTGCCACCTCCTTCCCAAAGTCTTCCCTGATAATTCGAACCCACACAAACATCTTCCTCCTCTGGCTTAGTGTGCTTCCAGTCAGTGCCTTGAAATTTAACATTTAAATCATAGAATTACACAATTTGAGAGCTGGAAGAGTCCTTACCAATGTCACCAGTCAGCTGCTCTTAATTAGGAATGGTTAATGAGTAGAAATCATATTGTCACAGCCTCCTTTAGCATTCACCTTAGGCATCACTAATTAACCACAGCACTTCTGCAAAGTCTGAATGCTGCTTCCGAATCCTTCTCAACACAGTGCTCCAGGCGTTAGCACCAATCCATCAGAAGTGCTCCTGCCATCCATAATCCAGACAATTAGAAGTAATCTATATGGATGAGATAGCTGGAGCTTCTTGAGGTGTAGGGATCTGCCTCAGGCCCCAGGGGCAGAACAGAACTCTGGTCAAATCCCTACCCAGTGCTTCTCACACTATACCGGGGCCTCTTGCATGGTCTTCTGGTTGTTCTCTGCCTAGTCTTGCCCTCCCAGTTAGACTGTAATATTTGTGAGGGAAGGAATGACATCTGACACTGTCCTAGGACCTCCCTCAGACCCAAGTACAAGTCAGGGCACATCACATGCTCCCAGGGTGATGTACTGCCTGCTTGGGGTTTCTCCCCAATTCCTTTACCTGTCTTCAGAGTTCATTCGAAGGAACAAAGGGAATTGGGTTATAGGGAGGCTCAGCCTCTGCGCTGATCAAGTCTGCCTGGACTTCTGGAGTCTGTTCCCCTGCCCACTGCAAGACTACTTGAGAGTTGCAGATGGGTGCTGGACATCGGGGGTCCAGAGTGGAACCGTCATTCTTTGCTTTGTTTGTTGAGAGGCGGAGGCGGGCAGGGGCTGTAAGGGAAAAGGAGAGAGAAATGGCACAGCCAGAGGCTCACCTCTCCTGGGCCCTGAAGAGCATTGTGAGGGGGTCTCCTGTAGAGTGGTACTTTGCACACAGGGGGAAGAGTGGGAGCAGGTGGCATGCCGGGGGACACGGCTGACATCCAGAGAATTGTGGATGCTCCCCCCCCCCCCCTTCCCCCCCCCCCCCCCCCCGTTCGGACCCCTGGAAGGCCAAATAGAGTCTCCTCTTCAGAAGCTATTGAAAGGCGCATCACTTCTTTAATTAGTGATGTAATTAGTACATAAAAATTTTCTGCTGTTTATTAAACTCATGATCAGCTTCTGCCCAGGAAAAAAAAAAGGAAAGAAAAGAAAGGTGGCATCACCACCCACCGAGTCCCATAACTGAAAGCTCCAGATTCACCCTGAGCTCTGTGCCTATTCCTCCCTCTCCCACCCCAGCCAATTCTCTCAGTTCTCTCTTTCCTAAGCCCCTGAATCTGTGCCCTCCTCTTGGTCTCACTGCCACTCCGAGTCCCTCTCATGGTATGTTGCTTATCTGCAGGTCTGTAGTGGGCTCCTAATTGAGCTCTCTAGTCATGTCACATCTTTGCTGGAATTTTCTTTCTAAAACTTAAATTTCATTGTGTCATTCTCTGCTGAAAATTCATTATCCCCTCAATGTGCTTAGGAGAAAGGCAAGCTGCTTAGCCCAGGGGTTCTCAGCCTCTGCACTGTGTGTAGTTTGAATTGCCTAATCCACTGTGGTGGAGCCATGCTGTATACTGTAGGATGTTTAGCAGCCTCCCTGGCCTCTGTCAATTAGATGCCAGTGGCACCTCCCCCTGCCCCTAGATTTTAACAACAAAAAATGTCTCCAGACATTGACAAATGTCCTCTGGGGGGCAAAATCATCCCAATTGAGAACCACCATAAATTAGGCTAGTAAGTTAGTGCGTACTTATGTAGTCTGTACTGATAGCTTTCCACGTATTCTCTCATTTAATGTTCAGAACATCACCCTACTAGTGTCCCCATTTTATAGATGCTTAGAAGGCACCCACTTAGAAGGTATCCAGATCTTTCAAGAAAGGCAAAGAATTTTTCCTTCCGTGAGGGGTAAAAAGAGAGGGAGATAATCCAAGATTTCTTCTCCTCAAGGTCAGGACCACAGAACCAGGGACCAGTCAAGGCAGGATTTGAACCCAGGCCACCTCCTGGCCAGACTGGATTTCTGCCCCCTGTGCCCTGTGTAGTCTGCTCCTCCCCTGCTCCTCCATGGGTACCTTTCCTCATCACTGTCTGCACTTCCCAGCCCCACACCTTCATGTGGCTGGTTCCCCTACCTCAGTTCTGTCTCCACCTTGTGCAATGTGTTCATCACTTAAGGCCCAGGCAAAAACCCTGCCCTCTTCTTTGTTACAGCCCAGGCCCCAGCAGTAAGAAGTGACGACTCCCTCAGGTGTAGCCCATGCACACACACAGCCTCAGGGGCACCTTCTTTCAGGTGAACTGTGCAGGTGTCTGTCTTTCCTGGCAGACTATGAGTGCCCTGGGGGCTCTGGTTTGCCTGCCCCCCCTTTGTGGTGATGACTGCAAAGAGCCTGTGCTCCCTGAATGCTTCTGGAGTGGATGAAGTGGGTGTGCAGCCGGCAGCCAGCTCCTCCGAGAGCTGACATCCAGTGCCCACTGCACACCAGGAGCTGCAAACAGACTAGACCAGGTGCCCCTGCTCTGGCATGATGTGGCACCTCAGCAGAGCACATGGCTCGAGGAGCCACATATGGTGGATTTGGGCCCTTTGGGCGGGGGGGGCCTTTGAGGCGTGCATAAACTGCAGTCTTTTTTTTTAAAAAAAACACTTTTTTTATTAGTTTCAGGTGCACAAAACAATGTACTAGTTAGACATTTATCCTTCATATCCCTCACACAGTGACAACCCCCTCCCCCATCCACTACCCCTCTGACATCGCACACAGCCATTACATTTCCACTGTCTCTATTCCTAATGCTGTACTCCACTTCTTGTAACTGTATAGAGATATAATTGTAGTTGACATTCATTATTGTTCAACTTCAGTTTCAGGTGTACAGTGCAGTCATCAGGTGTCTACATCATTGTTATGCGGGGTGGCCTGCGGGGTCTCAGCTCCCGCTCCCCACGTAAGAACACAGGACATGGTGAGGCCAAAAAGGAACACCCACGGAGCCATAGGTAGGGGAGTCACACCACTATAGTCTCGCTGGAGGCTGGAGTCACACGACGTGCGACCTGCTGTCCGCTTTTCTGCCTGCCAACCGACCGACTCCCTGACCCAGCGCAGCTGCGGCAGTTATATCAGTGGCCAATTGGCTAACCGGCTACAGCTGACGGCCAACTAGCCACAGCCCACCGCCATCTACTACCCGAGCCAGCACCCCTCCATGGGAGGCTGAGAGTCTGGAAACTACTCTCTGGGGCTCTGTCCCCACAATCATCCGTGAGGTGGTCTCCCTAATGAGACAAGTGTCCATCGGATACCCTACAAAATCTTTACAACATTATTGATTACTAAACTGCAGCCTTAGGGAAGTGGTGGAGTCCGTCCTAATGGAATTCCCATAGTAGCTCTCATGTGGTCTTTCAGGAGTGGGTGTGCAGGTGTGTGCCCAATGTGGCTGCATGTGTCAACATGCACGTCTGTGTGGGAGGTTAGGCAGTGGGGACCCAGGCCTGTATGTAGTGACATTGTGAGCATCTGTCACACACTGTGCATATTTCTGTCAGTATATGTGCTGTGATACTAGGACACGTGTGCACATGTATGGTCGTACCAACATGGAATCTAGGTCAAGGGAGATGCAAGCATTCTAGAACCCTAAATACTGCAGTCTGCTCCCTGCCTTGCTCCCCTTGAGAGTGGAGGGAGAGAAGGACACTTTGGAATATTTTCGTTGGAAGCCACATTGGCCTCTCTTTGCACGCGCGGCTGCCAAGGCTGAACAGTCAGAGAGCTCCCTCTCCTACTTTCCCTCTTTCTGGACCAGAGGAATGGAGCTCCCAGGAGAAGTGAACTCTCAGATCTTGCCCAGACGCCCTAAGCAGTTGCCAGGCCCCACCAGCCCAGGCACAAGCTGACCCCAGGTAGCTGGATGACTGCTGGATTGGGGAAGAGGGTCTCAAGGCCAAAGGTGGTGGGTGGAATGTGCTGTCTTGAGTCACAGGAGAAGCCCACTACAGCCGCTGGCGTTCCTTGTTCCCTATTGACAGAGCAGAGCAAGGCCTCCTGATAAGATGCCAATATTTTGGGGTGAGGATGGCTAGGCAGAGAAGAGAGAATATGCTGGGGCCAGACCCACCCCCCAAGACAGGCCCAGGACTGGGCCTGGGCCATGTGTTCATGTGAGTGTGCCCATCTGGGTGGTGTGAGGTGGGCGTGGCCTAGGCTGGGCGGTAGTGATATGAGCACATAGTTATACAGCAACCCCCTCGGAGACTTCAGGTAGGAGGTGTGGAAACATCCAGTGACCTTTCTGGCTTCACTCACGCTTGTGCCTGCACACAAACATACCACAGAAGGATATTCTGTGTGTCGGTTTCCCGGCTGTGTGCCCACAGATCCCATGTGTGCATTTGTCTGCACTTCCAGGGGTTCCCACCCCTCAGCCCAAGTTTAGATTCATGCACGCAGACATACAGACACAACACTCACAGCCCCAAATTCCTCTGCAAGGGGAAAAGGGCCAAGAGACAAGAGTAGATAAAAATAGCTGAAAATAAGCTCTTCAGACCAGAAAGCTCCCTTTTTTAGTGAGTCACCAGTTTTCCAGACTGAAAACACACACACACCACAAAACACAAACACCCAGGCATGCCGCCAAGTCATGCACATGTCCTCACTTACATGCCCTCATCTCATACCCTCTCGTGTGCTGTCCCCCAAGATAAGATGACCCCCCAAAGAGGTGCTTCTGTGGGCATTTGGGGATGTTCCTATTTGGATCTTGGAAGGCAGGAACCACTTCCCCAGTTTCCTGCAAACACATATCACATTCATGTTCCCCTTCCCTGCTTCTTCTGACTTATTTGTGTTTCCTGTCCCCACTTCCTTTGTAATGGGGCTCAGGCAGGAAGGAGTGGTTTTGCTGTCCTACTAAGGGTTACACTGGTTTCTTCAGGAGGCCCTGACACTGGGCTGGTCAGCTAGGTCTCTGCACAGGATCTCCGGAGCCGGCCTGTGAGCTCTGGAGAGTGGAGACAGCTCCGGATGCCATGTAAGATTTATGAATGTGTTTTGTTAATTGCATTAGTGGCTCTGCGGGAAGATGGGGTGTGTTTCGGCCTGAAACAAGGCAAGTCCAGCGGAGGCATCCGGAGAGGAGACAGAACTAAAGCAGTGTTTACAAGCTTCATGAGGTCCAGGGGCCACCACACACCGCCCCCTTCCCTTCCCAACCTCTTGCTGACCCAAGGGCTTTCTCTCCACTGATACAGTCTTCAGTCTAGGCAGCACCAGACCTTCTCACGTAGGCTGCTCTAGTGTAGACAGAGCAGCCAGATGGGCAGTCTGTCTTTGAGAATCCACTTTCTCATTCTTTTTCTCTCACCTCTTTTCCTCCTTCTTCTTCCTCTTTCTCCCTCCTTTTCTCCTTCCTTCCTTCCTTTTCTCTGTCTCTCTTTTCCCCTTTACATCTTCCCCTCTATCCTCTTTCCACCCTAAACCCTGTCTGTGAACCATAAATCTGCTTTATTCTAAGCAATTAAATAACTCAGGCTTGAAAGGTTCAGCTGCCGCTCCCCCCTGTTCCTGGGAGTAGATCCACTGACTGGCTTTGTTCCTCTGAGACTTCGGGATCCCTGCTCCCCTGGAGCTAGCTGGGCATCGTGTCCCTGAGCCTTTTCAGAAAATGGGGACATGGCAGCTTGCAAGAGTGGATGAGATGTCTAGAAAGGATTTACCTAAAAATTCAAAGTGACTCTGAGGCCACGGCTACTGGGTGGAAGGCCCAGGAATACAGCACGTATCTAGGGCTATATGAGCTCTTCTTCAGAAGGTGGATGCTTAGGCCACCAAGCCCATCCCCCTTGGAATGCCCTCGTCCCCTTTCCTCTGTGCCCTGCTATGGTTGGGGTGTGAGCTCTGCACCTTTGCTGCCTGAGGTGGAATCCCCTCACTTTCTGGCTCTGAGAATTTGGTGAGTTCATGCCTCTGGGCCTTTTTTCCCTTCATGTGTTAAAGGAAACAATAATAATACTTTCATTGAGGGTCCTTTTATGCCTATGGTGCCAAAGGCAGTGAAACAGTCACCTCGTAAGTCTGTCATAAATGTTAGGTACTCGTACCTAACCCTGGTCAGCCTCTGTAGCATTTCCATGCCTTGTTTTGTCCCCAGAAGCACAGGCACGAGGAACCCTCTGTCCTCCCTGAGGGAGTTTCTGGGGGACAGAGAAGACCAGAGCCAAGACGCAGGACTGGAGGCAGTGCTCTTCCTGTTCCTGTCTTCCTGGTCTGTGCCCATTTTGGGGGCACATGTGTCTTGCCCACCTTCTGTCTTTCCCTGCTCTCTCCCCCACCATGAGTCCTCTTCACAGCTCTGCCTGGCCCTGAGCTGGACATAGGCAGATAGAAGGCTATTTTTAGCCCCAGACAGAAGCAGCAGCTGTACAACCACTTCTCAGAGCTCATCTCTCCACAGGAGGATCCAGTTCCATGGGTGAGATCGAGGAAGGGGAGAGCTGAGACCTCAGCTTCTTTTCCTCCCTCCTCAGGAAGCACACAGCCTCAGCTTCACAACCCCACCCCCAGCTTCTTAATCCCCAGGAGTTTAGCAGCTGAGTTCTAGAGACTGCAAAGTGGGACAAGGAAGGCTGATAAACAGAAGATGGAAAAGCTGAGGAGTGGAGCGCATGTCCTGAGGCTGAGGTCCTCCCTGAGCTTGGTCACATTTAGAATTCTCCCCTTTTTACACCTGGGAACTCAGATTCCCGAGGTCTGGGGTCTTACGCCAGCTGAGCACAGCTGCCCGTGCTCCTAGGAGAGCTCCTTTGGTGTCTAAAGGACCAAGCTCCCTGGAGGTTCTTGGGCAGTTGTGGTACATAACACAGGAGATCTGGACTGGGGTTTGGGTGGACTGCCTTGATTTCCCCAAGACGATTAGTCTTTTAACATTGGACAAAAAAGGACCTTATACTCAACACTGGATTGTAAAATAGTTCTTGCTAGTCTTGCGTCAGGGCTCCCCGATTTTGTAATTCTTGTGATCCTTGGAGACCAAGTAGGAGTGGGCATGGGAAAAGAAGCACTGCACAGATTAGTAAATTAATCAGGTTTTTATTTGCCTCAGGTCCTGACCCAGGCTCTAAGGAAACCTTAGATAGGTGAACAAATAGACAAGAACCTTACCCTTGAGGAACTTACATTCTAGAGCTTAGAAGCTCTTTCATATTATAAAATACATACTCATAAATCTAGGGAACAATAGTCCAACCCTTTTATGTCTGTGGATGCTGCTCAGGTGCCTAGCAACTGATGGCTGAGATCTGATTTCTCCTGAGCCTGAATTACTGATACTTTAAGGCAAGGATTCTCAACCTTTTCCATATCATGCATCTGTCTATAAATCGATTAACACTGTGAATTTCTCTCCAGAAAAATGTCCAGTGCACAGACACTCAAAAATCTGCCTGCAATTTGAGAGGCTTATGAGCCTAGGAAGCAGACACATGGAACTTGGGTGTAGAGCCCCTGTTTTAAGAGTGGGAGTCAGCTGCTTGGGCTGCACTGATGGCTGTATTACTGCATTTCCCAGCAAGTGGTATGCAGCAGTGGCCACTCGGCCCAGACTGTCTAGCCTTCTGAAAAAGATCAAAGTTCTACCAAATTATAGAAAAGCCCATTTTCAAAAATCCTAACAAATTATGTGCTCGGTGCAGTCATGATGAACGCTGTGACCTTGGCCAAGTCCCTTCCTTTCTCTGGGGTCTCTGCTTTCATGTTTGTGAATTAAAGGGAGATTGGGGCACTGAAGTAGAGCCGGGGTTCCTTCCAGCTCTGATGTGCCTTGAATCTCTGTCATGGTGTCCTCTTGAGGGGAAAAGGGGAGAAAGAGCCTCTAGGTACCACAGCCTTTATAGGAGCTGGGATCCGGCCTGCCCAGGCCAGAGAGGGAAACTCTCAGCTGCTGGTCTGAGCTGTGCTCCAGGCTACCCCCAGACCTCAGGCCCTCCTCCTTGGGGATCACTCTGCTCCCCCTGCAGCTGACTGCTGGGAGGGTAGTGGTGGTGGAGGGCGTGTGCAGTGGCTGCTACTGGGATTTAGGATTTAGCATCCGTTCTTTGATTGAAGTGGAGACTGTCTGCTCTGGCAGAGGTTACAGCCTTATAAATCACCATGCCAGGGGGCATGGCTCAGCACAGCCCAAACACCCGGAGATGGAGGAGCAGTGGGCTTCTCTGGGCTGACCGGGGACCTCGCAGGCAGCTGGGCCCGCAAGTAGTAGTGCAAGGACTCCTTGCACACATCTGGGAAGGGGTGTCTTGCCCAGAGCCCCCTCCCCTCCCTTTTCTGCTTGGAGCACCTGCTTGGATGGTAGAGAACCGTACAGCAGTATAGCCTGTCTGCTCCAGGACATCAGGCACTGCAGCTCAGCCCTGCTCCTTCCTAATGTAACCTTCCACCTTTAAGCTTCTGGCCCAGTCATGGCTTCAACATAAACAAGAGGGTTGAGGGTCTGACTGGAGGACTGGCTACTTCAGGTGCCTAGTGATAAGATCTGCTAACTCTAAATCCCTCCTTTGGAGTCCACACCACGTTTTCCTTCCTCCTTCCAAAGGCCTCCCGCTGTACCTATAGGCCAGAATTTAAATGTTATTAGCTATAATTGATCTGCTCAGGTCCTCTGCAGAATTGGGAAGGGAATGGAGTGGAGGCTGGAGGCGCTGCCAGGTAGCACTGTTCACAGAGCTGTGGGGCACTCATTGTTTGTCCCAGGAAGACCCTCTCAGAATCCTTGGGCAAGGAGAGCAGAGAAGCATCTGACTCAGCGTCTTAGCACAGAGCTTCAGGAATTGCCTCCTCCAGTTGGTGCTACTTTTCTTTACACACTTCCTCACTCATGCCTATACACTTGCACACCCGTACACCAGGCTATGCTCACAGAGCTAGTCGTGAATCTCTCTGTATAATTTGTTTCTTACTGTCACCCAGAAAAATAAATACACACCCTGCTTACATCTCCACATAAACACATCCTTCTCTTTCTGCACATGTTTGCCATCAGCATATATGCTAATGTAATAACTGTGTGAGTTATCTCAGACTCATGCATATACCCTTTCCTAACTCACCCTTTAAAACATGCAATGTATGCACACACCCAGAAATAGGATTGCACACCCCATATGGATATACTGTGCCCCTCCATGTCCCCCACTCCTTACTTCATGCCTTCCTCAAGCAGCTATCCTATGGGTGGAACTTAGTCACTCTGGGCATCTCTTTGGAGGTGAGTACCAGAATCAGCGTCTTGTAGGGGAAGGATTATGGCACTAGGAGTCTGGGAGCCCAGGCTCTCAGCTCAGCCGTGTTCATGCTATTCTGCTCATAATCTTACATGCCTTGCAAGGCCTTCAATAAATAGATGCTCAAATTCAGCCTCAGTTTCCTCATCCATAAAATGGATACCATCCGCTTTATCCCCAGTCATAGTAATGTTATGGGAATCAAATCTGATATATAACAAAGCAGCCTGGAAAAATGCAAGACGCCTGATAATGCGGGCTATTGGGCAATTTGTTTCATGTGTCGAGTCAGAGAGCTGGCAAAGGAAGGGCAATGTTTTCCTGATGGGAGTTGGTCTTAGTGCTCGCCTTGCCAAGGGCCCCTGGTCCAGCCTCAATGAGTCAAAGGAGAAATTTCACTCTCAGTCCTTCCTTTCTTCCTCCTTGTTTCACCCTCATCCTCACTTCTGTTTGTCCCAGACACATCATGGTTACAGAGCCATCGGCTTAGTAAGGGCCAAGAGAGCTATGACACCAAGCCAAGCATGTGCCCTGGGCATGTGGGCATATGCAGGCCTGGCTCCCAGGTTCCTGAGGGCTTGCACCTGGAGAGCTCCTCTCTACTCCTGGGCCCTGGGGCTATGCCAAGCAGCTGAGTCCAGAATGAGAGGCCCTGTGGCGTGGTGAGTTTCATAGAACAGGCCAGGGCTGGTTCTTGCATCTGTGCACCTCAGCTATGTATGTGGCTGCCTGTGGTGACCCCCAATAATACCTGGACATTTAGGTAGGCCTGGTGAGGCCAGGTTTTTGCCTAGCCCAGTGACCTTTCTCCCAGCCACAGTGGCTGGTATAGGCTAGGGTCGCCTGGAGGAGAAGAAGCAGGACACTGGGGCCAATGCCAGCATTGGAAGGAGGCCAGCAGCTGGCATCAGGCTGGCTGATGTCCAGCACGAGTATGTGAGAGGTGAAGGGACCACTCTGTTTGAGGGCTATCTGGTTTTGGGGCTTAGAACAGTTGCGGATTCAGCTCAGAGCTTTATTTCTTTAGCTCAGCACTAACAAACCCATAGTAGTGCTTGTCTCCCTCAGTTACTCCTCTTTGGAGTAGTATTCAGAGATGGAAGTCCAATGGGACATCTGGTACTTTGCAGAGCAGGAGAGCATTTCTGGACGTGCTGTGGGTAGAGGTGGCTGAAGCTGGGCTACACTAAGTGAAGCTCAAGGCTACACTAAGTGAAATTGGGAAATAACGTGGATATGGTAGGTGAGAGCTCCAGGTAAACACAATCCTGCCCAGTCCCTGCTTTCTGCAGGGGGTGATTCTGCATGACCCTCCTCCTTCGCTCCTCCTGCTCTGCAGCAGCACCAGGTTTCCAAATAGGCTGGCCAGCAAGCCACGGCCAGGAGGGAGCTGGGCTGACAGGGCCCAGAAGCAGAGCTGGTCTGGGGGTGGAGCCTGTAAACTCTGCAAAGCTCTGGCCTGGCTCCACCCCTTCCCTGCCTGGAGCTCAAAGGGATGACATCACCCAGACTGAGCCTCCAGCCTGGATGGGCTTCAATAGCAGAGATGCCAGCACCTGCAGGGCTCAAGGACTTACCGGGTTTACCCTGCATTTGTTCTCTGCTCCTTATCTGGAACTCATTCAGCTCTAGGGGTCCCTGCTTTGGGATTTGTGGGATGGCAGCTAGCTATCCAGATTAGAGATCTGGGATTCTGGTCCTTCCAACAGAGACCAATCCCTTGGACAACCAGCCAAAGCTCTCTCCTCGTCCCCCATGCATCTTTTCCTTGCCAGCACTAGCTGCACTCCATTGTTCTGAGACACCCTGGAGAAAGACAAGATTGCTGCCCTGGCAGCAATCAGCCCGCAGCAAACCCAGTGTCCCCCTCCCTGTGGGTCCACAGCGCCTCCCCTACCCAGAACCCTACTGGGTGCTTGTGTTGCCTGCTTGCACAGCATATGCTTGGCTGGTTACTTGGTATCTGCTGTTTATCCGTCTCTTCCTACTTAACTTCTGTTTCTGCTTGGCCCATCTGGCTCGCGTGGTACCTGTCTTTCTTATGAGGCGCCTCCACTCGGCTGCTGCACTTGCCCCACTCCCCTCCCTCTTCCACTTCCCTTCCATCTCAGGGCTTTTGTCCACTTTGAGGCCACAGGCAGGAGCTCTTGACCTTGGGTGTAGGGGTATCGAGGGACCCCTCCAGCCTGTGGGACTGCGCAGGCACATTGGGGAGCTTAATGTTGGGGTTACTTTGGTGTCCTTGGGGATGCCACTGGGGGGGTTGAGGTGGGTAGTGGGAGCAGTGTGGGAGCGGACCTAGCCCTCTCCCTAGTGCAAGGAGGGCTAGGTCCTGGTGGAAAGCACCCTCTCCTCAGATCCTTCTGAACTTCCTTCCTACAAGAGGGCATTTTTGGGGTGGGGGACACCCAAACCAGAGTCTTATACATGCTGCTATCTGCAGTAGTGACAGAAAAGTGATCTGTAAGTGGCAGCAGGAGAGAATGAGGCCAGGGAAGCCTCAAAGTTCTTTTGACCCAGAACCCCAGGGTGTGCCCAACTCATTGTTGTTGAGAAAGGATTATGGCAGGCTGGTGGCTAGGGCAAAGAGAAAATGGTGACAGCAAGAAACTGCAGGATGCTGACAGTAGACACTGAAGGGAGAAGGAACTGCCCTTCTCTTCACCAGCAGTCCCACCCCAGTGCCGAGCAGATGCTGGGCACTAGCCTTCGCACCCTGAGTCATTGCCCTGCCTCCTCTGCCCTTCCCACCAGCTGGCATACCAGCGCACACATGCTCACCCATGTCATAGCTCACACTCACCCCTCCACGCAGCCCGCTTCCTTCCGGGTGTGATATGGCAACGTGTGGCTTCCCCAGGACTCACGTACGCTGTAGTTGCGGGAGGAGCACAGAGAAGAACTGGAGTCCCACAGGGCCGGGCTGTCCTTCACCTGTTTCTCTGGACCTGGCTTGCTTCTTCGGGCTCAGGCTGCCTGCTGCGGAGGCTGTGCTGGGCCTGGAGTCAACAAGGCCCCGTGTGCTCCCTGTAAGCATCTGCTTCCTACGGAAACCCACAGGGCTTGGCTGCCAGGCCTCGCCGCAGGCCGCTCCTCCCAGCTCTGCTCTCTGTCTCTGTTGCTCCATCTGCTGCTCCACCAGCTCCTGGCTCAACTCTCTTGACCTCGTTATTTCTCTCCCAGAGCCTTCTTCCTGCTCCTTGTTCCTCCCCATCCTTTCTGCCGGTCTCTGTCCAACCACATTCACACCACAGTCCCTGAGGTCTTCCTTCTGCCTTTGTCTCTATCCATCATTCTTCTCCTTGCTTCTCTGCCGTTTCCCCCCATGTTCACATTCTCTCTCTCTCTCCCTCATACATATTCAGTGGCTCCATGAAAATCCACCTAGATTATTCCACATGCTACAAGCCTAGCTAGTTCTGCTGAAGGAATAACACTTCTTAGACTCTAGCCCCGGGTCCCTGTCTCTGACCGCAGTCTGGGTTAATTGCCTGGAAAGTGTTGGTGAACCTGCCAACCATGCCACTCAAATGTGGCTCACTCTTTGCAAAGCCCACTCTTCTGATTCAGAACAGAGGTAGCTGTAAAGTGTGTAGGAACGGCCACCAGCTCCAGTGCCTCGGCCAGGTGACATGGCAGCGGGCACAAGTGTCTGCCCTCGAAGGATCTAAGGAGTTCGGTCCTGGAATAACTTAGGATCTATAGTGTCTGATCCTTTGGTGCCTTTGCAATCCTTTTCCATCCACTCTATCATCCGCTTACAACTCTCATGGGAGGCTCATCAATGAAGAAACTATGGTGTTGAGACTGGAAGTTACTTCTCCAGTGCCACCCAGCACTCGAGGAACAGCTTGAACCTGAATCTTGACTTTGGGACTTTCAGCCTTTTGCTGTGGCAGATAAATAAACAAAGAACCTGAAAGATGCGGTATATAACAGTTACAGGACAAGGGGGTGAGAAACTGAGGTGATAGAGGGAGAACAGGGGAGAGGGAGAGGGTGGCTAGGAGCGTGGTCTGTCATCTCCCCGTGGCCTGTGTTTTACAATGACATCGTTGGCAGGCGGTGGGTATGGGGACACTGTGTCCTCTTGTCCTCACATGTTAACAAGTCACTCCCCAAGCTCATGTTGTTTTTCTGTCTCCTTTTTCTGCCTATTTATCATCTGACCTCATGATTCCTTCTTTGCTTTCTTTTTCCGTTCCACCTTCAGGTCACCTGCTTGTCATTCCCCTGCATCCTTGGGGCCCGGCCCTTCCTCTGCCTCTTTTCTCTTCCATCTTTCCCATTTGTTTACCTTTCCTTGCTCCCTAACCTCCTCCTCATAAGTTCGACCCCCTGGCATCCGTCTCTCATTGACCACGTAGCAGGTGTAGTCTCAAGGTGGGGGGAAGTACTCAGGAACAGGGGCCATGTAGGAGTGGACTGGAGCTCACCTGTCCCATTCTTCCTCCACAGCCCATGAAAACTCTGGTCGAAACTTGCAAGGGGCTCCCTGGGCACCTCTTTCCTTTGTGAACACCATGGGGGAGGTCAACTTAGCCCCACCCAATGTACACCTGCAGCAGGCTTGTTACCCAGCCATAGAGACGTACCTCGAGGCCCCATTATGGGACCCTCCAGCAGCTGTGGCATAGGTGTACCTCCTCTTTTCTAGGAAAAGCCCGACACCCTCTCTCTTGCCCACACACGCCTCCATCTGTTAGCAAACGGGAACGGTTCAGCTCTGAGACTCCTACCTTCCATCTCCCTGGCTTGGCTTGGCTTTTCTTCTACACCCTGGTGCTTCCTTGTTTTTACACAGGACTCCTGGGCCAATGTCTTAATTTTTTCTTAATTTTTCTTTTTTATTTCTGTCCAGAAAAAAACAAAACTAACACATCTTCAAAGCCCACTTTGTGTTTTAAACACTCTCTCTCACCAAAGAGCTTCCGTCAGTCTGGTCGTCAGGTGGGGAATGACTCTCTTTTGTTACCAGGAAATGACGGTGAACCTCAGCTCTTCGTCTTCTTGAAGGAATGAATTCAATCAAGAGACAGAATTTTGTGCAGAATAAAACAGCAAGACGTTTATTAGTAAAAGAAACTACACTCTGAGACATGGAGCAGGCTGACCCAAGAGAGGGAAGCAGTCTCGCCTTCCTTTGCACGAAGGCTTTTATTTCTGTGGGTAGAATTGCCTCCGCCTCTTCCTTCTCTTATCTCTTTCTTCCCGAGGTGCCTAGTCCTCTGGCATTTAGCAATGCATTTCTTTGATTTAGGGGCATGTGTAAACATATCCCTTTGATTCAGGGGCTGGGTAAACACATCCCCTTGGTTGTGGGGGATATGTAAACACATCCTCTTGGGGTATGTGAAAACCTAGAATCCTGCTGGGCAGCTGCAAGGGGCTTTCTAACAGGGGCTGCACTTCTCCTTCTCCTCCTTATTTCTATCTATCTACCTACCTTATCACTTTCATCTATCTCACCCATCTCCCTCCTGTGGTGAACCCCATCTGTTGAACTCTGGGTCCTCATGAACTATAGGGGGATGGAGCTAAGCTTGAGATTGGAGTCTCCCAGGCCACTTGTTGCTGGTGGTTCAGGGTGCTGTGATGTCTTAGGAGAGTGGCAAACCCAGGCAGAGAAGCATTTTCCCCTCTGATTTCATGTAGAAGGCCATGAGGGAGCATCTAGTGCTGAGAGAGAGCTTAGTAAAGGCCCAGCTCAGCTCAGCTGAGTCTAGCTGTGAGGTCTTCAGTCACTCACTCAGTCTTTCTGAACCTCAGGTTCTCATCTGTAAAGAAGGAACAATAATAATCCTATCTCACAGCATTCTTGAGAAGATTAAATGAGAAAATACAAGTGCAAGCTTTTTGTAAATTATAAAGAGCTCTAGAGAAGCTATTATTTATGGAGCAGACGTGGATTGTTGAGACATCGGGACTAACAGAGGAGAGGTAGGCAGCAGGCAGCACTTGTCCTCTAAGAGGCTTAGTGAGGGAATTCTGAGAAAGCACCCAGGGACCTCAGGAGAGAGGAAGGCAGATCTCCAAAACCTCCATCTGCAGTCTCATCATTTGCTTGGACAGACGCAGCCCTCGTGTCACAGCCCTCAAACCCTTGTCTTTGGGTTGCAGAGATGTGGGAATGAGGTCAACATACCCAGGTATGAAGGTGAGGCCCCAGTAGGAGAGGGGATGGATGTCTTTGAGCAGCTTGATTTCCTCCACAGATAAGAAGAAAGAAGGCAGAATGGTGGCTCAAAGACAGGCACCAAAAACATATCACTATAAAATTGACAACTAAAATGGTAAAGGAAACATTAAAAGGTATTGAGAAATCCTTTGTCGTTGCCCACTGCATGAGGGCAGCAGGCTGACTTTGATGCTCCTGTCTGTGTTATATCCTTGCAGAATTGTCAAATTCCTCCTGGACAAGGACCTTGTTGTTTTGGATTACATTTCTGCACTGTGTCTTGCAGACACATCCACTTAATACATACTACTTGACTGAATGATTGGAAAAGAGCAGGAACAAAGAGCGAAGGAAATAAAGAGGTGAGCTGTTTTTATAGAATCCATTGTATAGAAGACCCGAGCATCCCAGCTTTTGTACTGATTGGAGCACAATTTAAATTCAACTTCCTGCCTGAAAGGAAATCATAACACCAACACAACTTGTTTTGTCTCTTTATATTTTGGCAGGGTCTGGATAGTATAGGAACATCTGACTGTTGGAGGGCAGGTGGAAGACATTACTGCATCTGGGAGGGAGACTTGGAAGAGGTTTAAGGAACTACAGATCTCAGAGGAACAATGTAGTATATTAGAATGGACAAGTTGGTCCAATGATTACAGAAGAGAAAACCAAGGCCCCAAAAGACTGAGTGACTTGCTCAAGATCACTCAGCTTGTTAGTGGTAAAACTGGGGGCAGCAAAAAGATAGTCTGACTCCCAATCTCCAGCTCTTCCCAGGGCTACAAACTACCTCTTAAGGAATGATTCCAAAAAGGGACACAACACCCAAACAAGGCTGATCTGGAGGTCTGTTCCTGGTGTGTAGGGGGAGGCCAGACAAAGGCTGAGAGAGTCCATCCCAGAGAATGGGTGGAATATTGAGAGTACTCCCTTTCCTGCCCCTGTTGCACATATGATCCTGGCAGGGCCTGTAGATGTAAGGGCTTCTCCAGGAAGCAGAGATCCGGGAGAAAAGTTTGGAGAGGGCACAACCTGCATCAGCACCAGCACCAGCTTAAGGATGGAGACCCCCATCTCCAGGCTTCCTGATGACCCCTCCTTTGCATTCAGGCTTGGTGAGGACTCCAGTCTTCTCCTCTGCCTGTATTTGGAGGAAGGTATGAGCGAGAGCCTTGCTTTGGCTTCTGGCTTTTTGGCTGTGACTCCTGTTCTCCTGCTTGGATGGAGCCAGGAGGTTAAGAAGAATGGGAAAAAAAAGAAGACAAAATAGCTGGAGGATGAAAGGTGCCCATCTGCTATGTGGACAAGGGAGCCCCGAGAAAGAAGAAGACTGCTTGGACTGACAGCTAACAGGTTGAATTGGGGATCCCTGGCTTCCACAGCCCATAAGGAGTTCAGAGAACAGAAACCAGAGAGATTTGGGGGCCAGTTAAATTTGGGCTGAAGTCCTGTTTGCCCTGGACCAAATTATCTAACCTCCGTGAGTTCAGTTCCTCACTCCATAATATGAGGTGATAATAACATCAACCTTAAGGGATTATTGTGAAGGTTAAACAAATTAATGTACTAGAATTCCTAGAACATCGTAGGTGCTCCTAAATGGCAGTTCCTTTCCTTCCACGATCTCACCCAGGCCCAGCATCCTCCCTTTGCTCTCCAAGCTTCTCAGAGCACAGAAAACCAGGCAATCTCCTTGGGATGCATTCCCCGATTGATTTGGCAGTGGACGATCCAGTGATTCTCATCGAGTGTCCTCTTCTTATGGGAGCTTCCTGGGAGTCACCACCAGGCAGCTAGAGCCCTGGGTCACAGATGAGATCCCTCTACTTTTGTACACATGTTTCAAAAGCAGCAATGTAAAGTGATCACCACAGTAGACCCAGGGGTTCAAAAGAAATCGAACTGCTGCTCTAAAACCAGATGCAGGATGCAGTGGCAGGGGGTCCTTGTGGCCATTGGGGCCCTGAATCCCAAAGCCCCACAGTGAGGTGCTTGCTCTTGTCTTGAGAGGTGAGCAGGTCACACCCACGTGGCCCTGGGTCCCTCTGCTACCTGCTAGCACATCAGTAAGGGATGGGATATGTAGGCAGACAGATGTAAATTCAAATCTCAGCTTTACCACTTTCTGGCTGCATGACTTGGGCAAGTGGTTTGACTTTTCTAAGGCTCAGTTACCTCACCTGCAAAAAGAGGACAATGCCTCACTTGGGAAGTTGCTTCAAAGATTAAGTTGAGATAGGCACACTATTTAATCACCACTCAATTATTGGTAACAAGGATGGGGCTTTTAGATAACGAGAATGTTAAACAGCATTTACAGTCAGACTAGTGAATTGATGGTCTTGACCTGCTTCTTCATCCTCTACCCTCACCTGTCTCTTAGCCGCATTTAAATTAGACCCAGTGACCATCGATTCCCGATCTCTCAACCCGTCCCCATCAACCTGACCCTCCATGGTCACTGCATCTTCTGAATGACTCCGTGGAAGTGACCACATCCCACCTGGTGGATGGCTCACCTGGCACATAGCAGGTCTCACCTTGCCCAAGGAGCCAGAGCTCCTCAGCAGGAGGAAGGGCAGAGGTCCCTGGGAGAGGGATGAGCATTTATATGTTTTGGGGCAGCCCCCCCCAGCGGGTGGGCCCTCTGCTTGGGGGCTGGCTCCGACTCTTCACTGGCCTCTAGGCCTCCAGGGAGACTGCAGGACATGAATGTGACCAGCCCTTTGCCCTTTGTGCCCCTTGTCCACTCACAGGGACCCTTTCACACCACAATTAGCCACTTAGGGAGAAGAAAGAGCAAATGCAAGCTGGGGAAATCTGTCCAGACCTTGAATAGTTTCCCAAGCCTGCTGTTGCCATGGCAGCCAGCTGGGAACACCGTTTCCAGGGCCTGAGGCACTCAGACATGCAAGGGGGTGGGGGGCTGCCCTGCTGGGCTGTTGCCCACTCACCTTCCCCCACCCTGGCCTCCTGGCTCCCTTAGCAACAGCTATCTCCATTGCCATTGCCATCGCAACCATCACTGCAGCTTCTGCACTGGTCGGGAGCAGTATCCAAGGAAGCTTTGGGGTGGGGAGGGAGGGAGTGTGTGTGTGTGTGTGTGTGTGTGTGTGTGTGTGTGTGTGTGTGTGTGTGTGTGTGAAGTTGGACAGGAAAAGCCTTGGCAAGTTTAGCCATGATAATGATAAGGATGCTTCCTGATTATGTACAAAAGCTCATAAACTCAGGGTCAAATGAACTCCTTGGTGATTTGACGGTCACCCTGGACCTCCAAGAACAAGTCTGTGTATCTGGGTGTATGTGACTTTTTCTGGAGAAAGGGTTCATAGTTTTTATCGAATTCTCAAAGGTGACTAAGGTCCCTAGTAGGTAGGAACCTTAGTTACAGGGCCCTTTGCTTTTCAGAATCAGAATTATTTTAGGAATTGGTTGATCAGGCAGGCTGCAGACAGGCTTAGAAGGACTGATTACATTGTATGGTAGGAGCATATGGCATGCCACTCTGGTCCCTACCCACAGAGTCCCTCGAGAGGTGCCGTTTGCCCTGCTGTGGACCCTGCAGTAGTAATTGAGAGTATTAACTGAGAGTATTCCTGCTAATGCTATCCTAAATATCCTGTTCTCCTCACCTTCCTCTGGCTTTGTCATGCAGGGTGGCATGCGGGGTCTCAGCTCCCGCTCCCCACATAAGAACGCAGGACATGGTGAGGCCAAAAAGGAACACCCACGGAGCCATAGGTCGGGTAGTCACACCACTATACTCTCACTGGCAGCTGGGTTGGAGACACAGAAAGTAGGAGCCACACTGTTTGCAACCCTCACTGCGCCGCTTGCAGGCTCAGCCACCATCTTCTTTTTTTTTTTCTTTTTTTTTTTTTTAAAGATTTTTTATTGGGGAAGGGGAACAGGATTTTATTGGGGAACAGTGTGTTCTTACAGGACTTTTTTTTCCAAATCAAGTTGTTGTCCTTTCAATCTTAGTTGTGGAGGGTGCCGTTTAGCTTCAAGTTGTTGTCCTTTCACTCTTAGTTGTGGAGGGCGCAGCTCAGCTCCAGGTCCAGTTGCTGTTGCTAGTTGCAGGGGGTGCAGCCCACCATCCCTTGCGGGAGTCGAACCAGCAACCTTGTGGTTGAGGGGACACGCTCCAACCAACTGAGCCATCTGGGAGGCAGCTCAGCTCAAGGTGCCATGTTTAATCTTAGTTGCAGGGGGCGCTGCCCACCATGTCTTGGAGGACTCGAGGAATTGAACCGGTAACCTTGTGGTTCAGAGCCCACTGGTCCATGTGGGAATCGAACCGGCAGCCTTCGGAGTTAGGAGCATAGAGCTCCAACCGCCTGAGCCACAGGGCCAGCCCAAGCCACCATCTTCTTTCTAGCCCCCATTTTCTGTTAGCGTAGCCACAGTTATATTATTAGTGGCCAATGGCTCACTGGTTACAGCTGACGGCCAACTAGCCACAGATGATGGCCATCCAGTCACAGTTGATGGCCATTTACTACCCGAGTGAGCACCTTTCCATGGAGGCCGAGAGCCTGGAAACTTCACTCCTGGCTCTATCCCCACACTCCACCCCTATAGGGTCTCGCCTCACAACCTACGCGACAAGCATCTTCTGCGAGGGGCCCTGTGTGAGGAGCCTGGAGGTGAATGCAATATCCTAGACACAGCCAGGCTCTCTGGACACAGCCAGGGTTTCTCAGGGCACCACCAGTCCTTCTGGGCACAGCCAGACTTACTGAGCTTCTTAGGGCACCACCAGTCTCCCTGGGCACAGCCAGGGCTTCTCAGGGCACCACCACTCTCTCTGGACACAGCCAGACTTCCTGGACACAGCCAGGATTCTCAGGGCACTGCCACTCTCTCTGGGCCTCTCAGGGTACCATGCTGGAACAACAGCGGCTCACAGTCAAGGTGCTTACATATTCTCGATGGTGACCGGTCAAGACACAAAAGCAAACATCCACCAGTTCTACTACATGGTGGTATGTTCCCAAACAGTCAAGTGGTCCATTAAATTAGGGATGGAAGGCAATTCCCCATAGTCCATAGTCATTCACCAGGGCTGTCCTGGGGGTGAGGGATGACCTTGACCTCACCCTTATCTCCCACCGAGGACTCAGCAAGTCTTTCCTCCTGGGACAAGTCCTGCATCCGGGCTGCCTCAGCAAGCACTTCCCAGCCCACAGGGCCGCAAAGACCTTCGCTTTCTCCGTCTTATGCTGGTTGGGGAACCGTCCAGTTCTTTCCACCCCTCCATGGGGGTCCAGCTCTCCAGCAGCTGCTCCTCCTCGTCTTTCTGTGACTGAGTGTTCATAGGCACAAACTGCTCCACCGTCCTTCGGAGAGCTTTGGCCGACACCGTACCCTGCTCGCTGCGCCATGTGTCATGCAGGATGGCATGCGGGGTCTCGGCTCCCGCTCCCCACATAAGAACGCAGGACATGGTGAGGCCAAAAAGGAACATCCATGGAGCCATAGGTAGGGGAGTCACACCACTATACTCTCGCTGGCGGCTGGGTTGGAGACACAGGAAGCAGGAGCCACACTGTTCGCAACCCTCACTGCACTGCTTGCAGGCTCAGCCACCATCTTCTTGCTAGCCCCCATTTGCTGCTAGCGTAGCCACGGCAGTTATATTAGTGGCCAATGACTCACTGGTTACAGATGACGGCCAACTAGCCACAGCTGATGGCCATCCAATCACAGTTGATGGCCATTTACTACCTGAGCCAGCACCTTTCCACGTGAGGCCGAGAGCCTGGAAACTTCACTCCTGGCTCTGTCCCTACACACTTGTGGTTTTGCCCCAGGGTTAACTGCAAATCACTAGTGTTTACTTTGTTTTATAGACACTCTGCCTATCATCCCGTTTAAGCCTCATACATTAGGGGGAAGGGTCTCTTAACCACTGTCATTTAAAAGATGAGAATACTGAAATACCAAAAAATGTTAAGTGATTTGCCCAGGTTTATGCAGTTAGAAGCTGGAGAAATGAGGGGCAGCTTAGTTGGAGGGGTTCAGAGCATGACCCTGGACCAGAATGCCTGAGTCTGACCCCAGCCACACCCCTTATTAGCTATGTGGCCCAGGCCTCTGTTCTCACAGCTGTGAGTTGAGGACCCTGATAATTCCTACCCCAAAAGACAGTTATGGGAGTTAAAAGAGTTAACAATGTATTTGAAAAGTGCTTAGAACAGTATCTATCACCAGATCAAATAGAGTGAAATGGAGAGTAGGATTCAGCCACAGGTTTGCTTAATTCTAAAGCTTATGTGCCATACTGAGGTCTTTAGGGGCTGTTTGTAACCCTAATGCTAGGGCTGGATCATGACACAAGGGAGAAACAAGAGCCCTAGACTTAGTGCTGCCACTCGCTGAGTTAGTGCGGATGAGCTGTGCAGGCTTTCGGAGCCTCAGTGTCCCCGCCTCCAAAGAACAGGGGTAATAATGCACCACATTTTCTCAGGGGCTAGTGTGTGGAATGATCACTAATGGTTATATAAAGAACAAATGAAACAAAATCTGGGGAAGTTCTTGTAAACTGAGCCATGCTATAGAAATGTGCTTAGTACCTGTGCTGAGTTCTCGTCCATGCCCATTTGGCTGGCATCTCAGGGCAGTGTGCCCAATGTGACACCCCCTGAGGCTGGTGGATGGCACCGTGCCTTCGGGTTCCCATGTGCCTGGGTCTGCAGCCAAAGCGAGGATGCTCAGGGATTCCACAGAGGGTGTAGATCCGAGTGGGGCCCAGCTGCCTCGGGCTTTGTTGGCAGCGTGGAAGGGAGGCAGGTGCTGAGTGAGGCCAGAGAAAGGACTGGGGCCATGAAACACCCTCTACGCCACACCAGCTTGGGTGGTGTCCTTCTCTGTGAGGAGGGGTAATTAGTAGAAATGAATAAAAGCTTTCTTAGTCACTGCTGCGGAGAAACACAGCAAGGTATTACCAAATCAGCTAATTGAGGGTTCATAGTCATTTCTAGGCTGCTGGGGGCAGCAATTTCATGTCCCCTTTTCTTTTTGCCCCCAGAAGGCTCATGATGCTGACAGCAGATGGTGAGGGGGAAGAGGGTGGGTCCTTATTCTTGAGTCACTTGGCTGCTGGTGTACCTTTTTGGGGCGCTGGGAAGTGTAGCACGCAGCCAGCATCTGGGACAAATAGGCAGCCTGATGGCAGGGAGGCGAGGGTCAGACAAAGGAGGTGACGCTGTGAGTGACTCGAGGCCCAGTCAGACGCCATAATTGGAGGTGATTAATCTGTGGAGGAGAAAGCCCTGGGAGTCATCACTGACTCGGCTGAGGCTGGCTCACTGCTGGCTGCGGCCCCCCCAGCCCCCTCACGGTCCCCACTCGCAGCCTGAGGGTGCGCTGGTTGAAAAGGGGAGTGATTCAGAGGCACTTTAAAAAGCAGCATTTCTTAAGCTGAGAAGCTTCTGAGACTCTGAATTAAAGCTTTGTTCTTTTAACACTGATTTTCCAATGGCAATGTGAGAAGGTTGCAGGGGTCGGGGTTCTTCTCTGAGAACTAGGGGCAGGAGCTATGTCCAGGATGAGCACTGTTAGGGCCCTGGACAAGCAAAGCAGTGATGTGCCTGTATCAGAAGTGGGGGGTTTGGGAAACTTCTCTCCCGTGAGATCCAAAGCCAAGGCTTTACAGTTAAAGAGACCTGGTTTCTGGGCAAGTAACTCAGCCTCTCTTCGTCTCAGTTTCCTCAAATACAAAAAGAGAATGAAAGTTGTGCTCATGGAGTATTGTGGGGACTAAATGAGAGGGTATATGTGGAGCGTTCATTAGAGCTGGCATGAGACCTGGGATGGGAGGGGTGGAATCCCTATTCCAGGCAGAGGCAACAGCCAGCAAGTGCGTTGTGAGAAGCGTGAACTTTTCTTCAGTTTCTCTCTTTTCTATTCCAAAGAGAAGCAAGAAAAACTGGTAAAACAAGGTTTAGATAACGCATTGTTATCTCAGTGTAACAGTAAGATGGGTGACATGAAGATGAAAATCGCCAAAAATATACAGTACATGTTTAATAAAAGAAGCTGTTTTGCTATTGCAACCACCTTTGGGGAAGGGACCAAAAGTGCACGTGTCTTGAAAATGCCCAGTTGGCTTTTGAGGAGAGCTAGACAAGTGCTGCTCTGCTTTGGATTCACAGTCTTAGACACTCCTAAGTCAGGAAACTAGGAGCATTCAGAAGAGCTGAGTAATAATCAAGGTACTTTAGTTCAGCTCTTTTCATGTTTTCACTCATGGAGGTCGAGAAGACTGTGATGGGACTGAGGGCTAGATCTTGGATGGGTTCGTCACACGCTCCATTTAAGGCTGGGGAAACACCAAGCATATGTCTTACAAGAATGTCTAATTATTTTCAACTTTTCTTTATCCCAAAGGATAAGAAAACTTGATTTTTGCATGGCTGCCAGAATGCAAAGATGAAAGATTGACATGAGATACAAATGGACAGAGTTAGGGACGTTATTTCTTTAACATCAAGGAGACATAAGTCAGACACCACAGTCTGCTCCCAATCAGAGCATGGCTCCCCAGGTGCCCCAGCGCTTTTGTGAGGATTCACAGCTGAGAGGTAACCCACCTAAAAGACTTAGGATTCTACCAGGGCTCACACTGAGATGCCCTCTCTCCATTCCTGTGCTCTGGTTTGTTCCTCCTGCCCTGATACTACCCCTGACGCCTGACTGTTCCAGGAACTTTTGTCATGAGCCAGCCTATTCAGTATATGCAAACAATTTAGGTAGAGTTTCCCTCCTATTCCCCAGTGTTTATTGTGAAATTGGGAAGCGCAAAGGTCATTTTTTCAGGAGTGTCCCTTGGCAAGTCTGGCCTTCGGGTCAGTCTGAATTGTGGATGCAGATTCTTAGCCACAAGAGCTCTGATAACCAGGATGATTTAAACATCACATTGAGTAGCCAGGTAACCATGATCTTTATCCCTAGCGGCCATTAGAAATAAAATCCCAATTCTTACACCTACCTGGAGGTCTGCCCCTCTCTGGTGGGTGAAGCCTGATAGCATGCAGCATCTTTCTCTGCTCCTAGGAGTCCAGTCGTTCTCCCAAAGTCCTGCTCCTCACACATGCTTCAGCCTCTACCAGCTGGAGAGCAAAAAACAGCTCTCTCCTGTAAAGCTTCCTCTCCACTTACCATTCATGGGCTGCAACCTCTTGCCATTTAATGCATGGACAACAACAATCAGCATATAGATTAAGCCACTAGTGTAAGAAGAGCAAAGTGAAAAAAGAGAATGTTATAGAGCCCAGTTGGCCTCTCCTATGGAGAAGATAGCTTCTTACAGGAGAGGTTAATCAGCTGCCTCTGCCACTTTGTAAAAAAGACAGGGGGGAGTTTTAGTAGGGGATTTGATCACAGTGCTCCCCCCACCCCCAACACACACACACAGGAGCAGAAAGGAAAAGGGAGGAAGACCTAAATTGGGCCCAAGCTGCTGGCCTGGTTCTCTGTTTCCTCCTTCCCTCTGTCAGTTGGCAAGTGACCATTTAGAACGTGTCCTCTTTGCTGGAAAGATTTCTGCTGTACATCCTCTATTCGCTGTTTTGGATTTTGGTCCTCCTCAATTCCACCTATTTTGAATTTCTGCTACAACCAGATCTTTGCTGAGTCTTGTCAATATAAGGCATTTAAGACGTAATGTTAGTCTCCTGGATGTGGGGAACAGGACAGAGGATTGGATGGAGCACAGGATCACATTCTGGATTGGGGAGTTTGAGGGGCAGAAAACCATGGAAGCACAGATTTAGAATATACATCTGGGATTCCAGACTAGGGAACTGACATCTCGTGAGATGAAATGGTTTACCAAAGATCTTTTTTTTTTTTTTTTTTTAAATTTATTTTTAATTTATTGGGGTGACAATTGTCAGCAAAATTACATAGATTTCAGGTGTGCAATTCTGTATCACATCATCCATAAATCACACTGTGTGTTCACCACCCAGAGTCAGCTCCCCTTCCATCACCGTACACCTGATCCCCCTCACCCCCATCCCCCACCCCCCCAACCCCCTTACCCTCTGGTAACCACCAAATTACGTTCCCCAGATTAATTTTCAAGCCCGTGGCCATCCTATGGTCACCGATTGCCCTCCAATCCCCTCCCCCTCCCCCTCACCCCCCACCCCTCCCGCCCATCTAGCAACCCTCAGTTTTTCCTCATTGTCTCCCAAACTGTTTCTGATTAGTTCATTCACTTATTCTTTTCTTTAGAATCCGCAAATAAGTGAGATCATATGGTACTTATCTTTCTCTGTCTGACTTATTTCACTTAACATAATGTTCTCTAGATCCATCCATGTTGTTGCAAATGGTAAGATTCCTTTCTTCTTTATGGCTGCATAATACTCCATTGTATAAATGTACCACAGTTTCTTAATCCAGTCATCTACCGAAGGGCATTTTGGTTGTTTCCATGTCTTAGCTATTGTGTATAGTGCTGCAATAAACATAGGAGTGCATAAAGATTTTTGAATTGAAGTTTTGGATTTCTCCGGATAGATACCTAGGAGTGGAATTACTGGATCATAAGGTAGTTCCATTTTCAGATTTTTGAGATACCTCCATACTTGGTTTACCAAAGATCTTGCTCGTTGGTTGAAGAGCAAGAATAAAACTCAGGTCATCTAACCCGGGATCTTATGGTTGCTGACAGAGCCTTCTCTAAGCTGGGAGCTTTGCTGATGGTATGGCTGCACAGCTCTGGTACTTGCACAGCAGCTCTGTCAAACATTGTTACTTCAAAGCATTTTCAGGCATCCTGTGCCTGGCACAAAGGGTCATACACATTCTGAGGTCTGCCCTGTCCTGACAGCATCCTAGGGGAAACACATGGAGGGCATGACACTTTGAGCATTAAACTTGATTAAATATCCCAGACTTAAAAAGAATCAAAGCTCTGAATAGAGTCACAAAAGTCTTCTGCTCTTTGACCCTCCTGGTTTTGTTGCTGGGCTCCAGACACTCTTCTTCTCAGCCTCCTTGATTTCTCCTACCTTCTGGGTGGCTCATGACTTTCTTGGTAACTGTTGTCATTTCCTTACCCTTAGATTTGTCACTAACACTCCCACAGTTGATCCTGAGAGTACTCCTTCCCCGTCTCCACCTCCACAGTGATTCCTCCACTCCATAGTTTTCTCCTTGCAGTGCTCTCATAGCTGCTCTGTCTCCATCAGGCAACTCTTTTTTCTCAAGCTGGAGGGGAGCACAGGAAGGCTCACTAGTGCCCAGAGGTGGGGCAGACATCTCTCAGCACATCAGATACTTGCTGACAATGGGAACACTTCTGTATACGCTCAACAAACTTCCATTGCTTACCTGCTATGTACCAGGCACTATGCCAGATGCTGGGAGGCACTGTTAACTAACACAGGGTCTGCCCTCAGAGGAGTATTCAGTTGAATGAAGAAGCAGTCAAGAAAATCAATGGCTCTACACCACATAATGGACCTAGGTTGGGCCATAATGGACCCATGCAAAAGGAGTTTTAAAAACAAAATGGAGGGACAGTCAAGTTAACCTGGGAAGTAGGAAGCTGTCAGAGGAGGTGATGCTTGGGTAGAGACCTGGAGAATGAATAAGAGTTAATAAGGCTGAGGGGAAGGGCATGAGGGAAGGCTGCACCTGTTCCTACCTGGGAAAGTGCAAAGGGAAAGAGCACTGGGCAAGTATCCAGTTGCCTTGAAGTCATTGGAAATCTCTCCACTCAGTAGATGGCTGGGGTCCTAGTGAGCAATTTTCTCACCAGGGTAAGGATATTATGGTGGAAAGAGCCCTCCAACAAAGAAAGTCAGAAGACAGGTATAGGCTTTGGTTGGCTGTGAACTAGCTGTAGGACCTTGGCAAGTCACTGAAACGTACCTCATGAAAAACAAGAGAATTGGACAAGATGACCTCTTAAGTCCCTTCTGGCTCTAAAACTATCCTTTCACTCTAAAATACTCATGAAAACCAAACAAATACAAATAAGGTTCATACACACTGAAACCTCCTCTGAGGAAGTCAGATTAAGGGTTTTAAAGATGGTGATGACAGAACCTCCCTCTTCCTGGTGGGTAGAGTGTATTGGAGGAGAAAGGACAGGCTCATTCTCCTTTGTTGGGTCAAGATTTCCTCTGCCTACCAGAAAGAGGACGTTGGGCCCAAAACATCACAATTAGTTGAGATACCTGTGGGAGCTCTTCCTGTCATGATGTTTCACTTCATAGCCTTCATTTCTATTATTATACCAAATGATTTATTCTAAAACATCAAACAAACAGCAAAACAGTAACTGGCTCCACAGGGAGAAGTCTTTTCCTCTTCTTCTTCCCTTGCAATCTGTCTCCCTGGCTCATAGTGCCTGCCTCACACTCTGCTTAGGCCACTCTCTGTGGGAAGAGTTTCAGGGGGTGGTTAGGGAGAGGGGAACTTGAGGTTTCATCTTTGAGTCTGCCCAGAATTCTTAGCTTTCATGGTTCTGATCAAGCAGTAATCTCTACAAGTTTCTACTCTAATTTATTTGAAACCTGGATAAATGTCATGCTCTATTTTGTGCTATAGTTTCCTCATCTCTGAAATGAAAGATTCTTGATAGTTTTCATTTACTACAAACCCAGGGAGGTGCTAAGTTTTGCGTTCTGGCCAGATATTGGTTAGATCAAAACCCTGCCCTCTCTTGTCTGTTTGCTGGAGTTCCCATCTGAAGAAGACGAGCACAGTTGTGAGCAGTTCCCCTTCTCCCACAGGGCATCATAGGGAATCCCATTAACATTGCTCCCCAAACCATGGAGCTAGCAAGAAATGTGCTTTCATGGAAGGCCTTGAGGACTACATGCTAAATCTTTGAAAACTAAAAACTGGTTTTTAAAATTCTTCGAGTAATTCATTTTGCTTGGTTTCCTCTGACTGAAATGGAAATTGGTTAAGGTCAGGTGGAGCCCCGAGTCATGTGAGGGATGGGATAGGCAAAACCTATTACCATGGCATCCTGGGTAATCACTTTCTCTTCCAGGCGGACATTTTGCTTGTACAATTCCATCTATTTGTCATTTGGCATGTGCTATCTTATATTTTAGTGTTTGAAAAAATATATAGCCCATCTCAAGAGAAAATGTGGAGTGATACACAGCAGGTTTTTTTTTTTTTTTTTTTTTTGGTTTACAAAAACAGCAATTTTTTTTTCTTTTTAAATTTATTGGGGTGACAATTGTTAGTAAAGTTACCTAGATTTCAGGGGTACAATTTTTTTAAATTTATTGGGGTGACATTGTTAGTAAAATTACATAAATTTCAGGTGTACAATTCTGTATTACATCATCTATAAATCCATTGTGTTTTCACCACCCAGAGTCAGTTCTCCTTCCATCACCATATATTTGATCCCCCTTACCCTCATCTCCCACCCCCCACACCCTTTACCTTCTGGTAACCACTAAACTATTGTCTGTCTCTATGAGATTTTGTTTCTCATTTGTTTGTCTTGTTCTTTTGTTGTTTTTGGTTTATATACCACATATCAGTGAGATGATATGGCTCTCTGCTTTTTCTGTCTGACTTGTTTCGCTTAGCATTATACTCTCAAGATCCATCCATGTTGTCACAAATGTTCCTATATCATCTTTTCTTACCGCCGAATAGTATTCCATTGTGTATGTATACCACAACTTCTTTATCCATACATCTATCGAAGAACATTTTGGTTGTTTCCATGTCTTGGCCACTGTAAACAAAGCTGCAATGAACATTGGAGAACACGTGTCTTTATGGATAAATATTTTGAGATTTTTTGGGTAGATACCCAGGAGAGGGTTTGCTGGGTTATATGGTAATTCCGTTCGTAATTTTTTGAGGAACCTCCACACTGCCTTCCATAACGGCTGCACCAGTCTGCATTCCCACCAACAGTGTATGAGGGTTCCCTTTTCTCCACAACCTCTCCAACACTTGTTACTATTTCTCTTGTTGATGATAGCCATTCTGACTGGGGTGAGGTGATATCTCATTGTGGTTTTTATTTGCATTTCTCTGATGATTAGTGATATTGAGCATTTTTTCATATGTCTATTTGCCATTTGTATGTCCTCTTTGGAGAAATGTCTCTTCAGGTCGTCTGCCCATTTTTCAATTGGGTTGTTTGTTTTTTTGTTGTTGAGTTTCATGAGTTCCTTGTATATTTTGATATCAGCTCCTTATCGGAGGCACTGTTTGCAAAAATCTTCTCCCATTCAGTTGGTTGCCTCTTTCTTTTGTCGATGGTTTCTTTTGCTGTGCAGAAGCTTTTAAGCTTGATGTAGTCCCATTCATTTATTTTAGCTTTTACTTCCCTTGCCTTTGGAGTCAAATTCGTGAAATGCTCTTTGAACCCAAGGTCCATAAGTTTAGTACCTATGTTTTCTTCTATGCAGTTTATTGTTTCAGGTCTTATGCTTAGGTCTTTGATCCATTTTGAATTAATTTTGGTACATGGTGACAGATAGCAGTCCAGTTTCATTCTTTTGCACGTGGCTTTCCAATTCTCCCAGCACCATTTATTGAAGAGGCTGTCTTTTCTCCATTGTATGTTTTCTGCTTCTTTGTCAAAAATTATCTGTCTATATTTATGTGGTTTTATTTCTGGGTTCTCAATTCTATTCTATTGGTCTATGTGGCTGTTTTTCTGCCAATACCATGGTGTTTTGATTACTGTAGCCTTGTAGTACAATCTAAAGTCAGGGAGTGAGATACTTCCAGTATTGTTCTTTTTTCTTAAGATTGCTTTGGCTATTCGGGGTCTTTTGTGGTTCCAAACAAATCTGATGATTTTTTGTTCTATTTCTTTAAAAAATGCCATTGAGGTTTTGATGGGGATTGCATTAAATCTGTATATTGCTTTGAGTAATATGGCCATTTTAACTATGTTGATTCTTCCAATCCATGAGCACAGAATGTCTTTCCATTTCTTTGTGTCTTCTTCAATTTCTTTCAAAAATGTCTTATAGTTTTCAGCATATAGGTCTTTTACATCCTTGGTTAAGTTTATTCCTAGGTATTTTATTCTTTTTGTTGCAATTGCAAAAGGAATTGTTTTTGGATTTCTTTTTCTGAGATTTCATTGTTAGTATATAGGAATGCAATGGACTTTTGTACGTTGATTTTGTAGCCAGCAACTTTACTGTATTCGTTGATTGTTTCTAATAGCTTTTTGGTGGAGTCTTTAGGGTTTTCTATATATAGCATCATGTCATCTGCAAAGAGTGACAATTTAACTTCTTCATTCCCAATTTGGATGCCTTTTATTTCTTTCTCTTGACTGATTGCTCTGGCAAGGACTTCCAACACTATTTTGAAAAGCAGAGGTGATAGGGGACAGCCCTGTCGTGTTCCTGAATGTAGAGCAAAGGGCTTCAGTTTTTCACCATTAATTATGAGATTAGCTGAGGGTTTGTCATATATGGTCTTTAGTATGTTAAGGTATTTTCCTTCTATACCCATTTTATTAAGTGCTTTAATCATAAATGGATGTTGTATCTTGTGAAATGATTTTTCTGCATCAATTGATATAATCATATGATTTTTGTCCTTTATTTTGTTTATGTGAAGTATCACATTGATGGATTTGCGGATGTTGAACCATCCTTGTGTCCCGGGGATGAACCCCACTTGGTCTTGATGAATAATCTTTTGAATGCATTTTTGTATTTGATTTGCTAGAATTTTGTTTAGGATTTTTGCATCTGTATTCATCAGAGAGATTAGTCTGTAGTTTTCTTTTATTGTGTTGTCTTTACCAGGTTTTGGTATCAGGGTAATGTTGGCTTCATAAAATGAGTTAGGGAGTAGTGTCTCTTCTTCAATTTTTTGGAAGAGTTTGAGCAGGATTGGTATTAGATCCTCTTTGAAGGAGGATCTAATAGTGTGTGTTAGAATTCACTAGTGGTAGAAGGTGTGGTAGAATTCACTAGTGAAGCCAGTGAATTCACTAGTAGAATTCACTAGTAGAATTCACTAGTGAAGCCATCTGGTCCAGGACTTTTGCTTTTGGGAAGGTTTTGGTTGACTGATTCAGTTTCGTTACTGGTGATTGGTCTGTTTAGATTTTCCAGTTCTTCATGGTTCAGCCTTGGAAGGCTATATGTTTCTAAGAAGTTGTCCATTTCTTCTAGGTTATTGAATTTGGTGGCATATAGTCCTTCATAGTATTCTTGGATGATCCTTTGTATTTCTGTGGTATCCGTGATAATTTCCCCTTTTTCATTTCTGATTTTGTTAATTAGTGTCTTCTCTCTTTTTATCTTAGTGAGTCTAGCCAAGGGTTTGTCAATTTTGTTAATCTTTTCAAAGAACCAGGTCTTTGTCACATTAATTTTTTCTATTTTCTTTTTGTTCTCTATTTCATTTAGTTGTGCTCTGATATTTGTTATTTCTTTTCTTCTGTTGACCTTGGGTTTCATTTATTCTTCTTTTTCTAGTTCTTTAAGGTGTAATGTGAGGTTATTTATTTGGGATTTTTCTTGTTTCTTGATCGGCCTATAATGATATAAATTTCCCTCTTAAAACTGCTTTCACTGCATCCCAAAAATTTTGGTAGGATATATTTTCGTTGTCATTTGTTTCTATGTATCTTTTGATCTCTCCTCAAATTTTTTCTTTGACCCGGTCGTTGTTTAAAAGTATGTTGTTTAATCTCCATGTATTTGTGTTTTTTCCTGCTTTCTTTTTGCAGTTGATATCCAATTTCAAAGCCTTGTGATCAGAGAATATGCTTGGTATGATTTCAATCTTTTTAAATTTGCTGAGGCTGATTTATGTCCCAATATATGGTCTATCCTTGAGAATGTTCCATGTACACTAGAAAAAAATGTATAGTCAGATGTTTTAGGATGAAGTGCTCTATATATGTCAATTATGTCCATTTCATCTAATGTGTCATTTAGGGCTGCTATTTCGTTATTTATTTTCTGTTTGGATGATCTATCCATAGCTGTCAGTGATGTATTTAAGTCCCCTTGTATAATTGTGTTTTGGTCAATTTCTCCCTTTAGTTCTGTTAGTATTTGAGTGGTATATTTCGGTGCTCCCTGATTGGGGGCATAAATATTGATGACTGTTATGTCTTCTTGTTGTATAGTCCCCTTTACCATTATGAAATGTCCATCTTTGTCTCTTGTTATTTTTTTCACCCTGAAGCCTGTTGCATCTGATATCATTATGGCTACACCTGATTTTCTCTGGATACCATTTGCTTGGAGTGTCAATTTCCACCCTTTCGCTTTGAGTCTATGCTTGTCCTTGTAGCAGAGATGTGTCTCTTGGAGACAGCATATGGTTGGGTTTAGTTTGTTGATCCAATCTGCTACTTTGTGCCTTTTTATTGGTGAGTTCAGTCCATTTACATTTAGAGTGATTATCCATATGTGAGGATTTCCTGTCATTTTTGTCTTTCGTTTTCTGGTAAGGCTGTGCCTACATTGTTTTTTTGCCTATTTGTTGTTGTCTATTATTTCTGTGTGATGGTATTCTATGATGTTTCCCTCTGTTTCTTCTTTTATTACAGTATGTATTTCAGTTCTGGATTTCTTTTTGACTGAATACCATTAAGTTTATGTAAAAGAAAGTTTAATATTTAGAGTATTCCATTTTCTTCAGCACGCTTACTTTCTCCATTCCCATATTCCGGTTCAGGTCTTTACTCTCCCCCGTTTTATGTTTTGGTTGCCACAAATTGTCCCTATTGATGGTGGTCGAATAGCCTCCTTTAGTATTTCTTGTAGTGCAGGTCGTGTATTAGAAAATTCCCTCAGCTCCTGTATGTCTGTAAAGGTCTTTATTTCTCCTTCATATCTAAAGGATATCTTTGCTGGATATATTATTCTTGGCTCATAATTTCTCTCTTTCAATAGTTTGAGTATTTGGTTCCACTCCCTCCTGGTTTGTCAAGTTTCCGCTGAAAAACCTGATGATAATCTAATGGGCTTTCCTTTGTAGGTTACTGTCTTCTTTTCCCTGGCTGCCTTGAGGATTCTTTCTTTGTCATTGATTTTAGACAGCTTCAATACAATGTGCCTTGGAGAAGGCCTGCTGGGATTGAGGTAATTAGGCTATTTTCTTTTTGGATTTGGGGATCCAGTTCTGTCCACAAGTTTCGGAAGTTCTCATCGACAATTTGTTTGAATATATTCTCTGTTCCCTTCTCTCTTTCTTCTCCTTCTGGTATACCCATTATTCTTATATTGCTCTTTCTGATGGAGTCAGAAAGTTCTTGTAGAGTTCTTTCATTTCTTTTAAGTCTCAAGTCTCTTTCTTCTCCCACCCATGTAATTTCCATGTTTCTATCTTCGATGTCACTTATTCTTTCCTCCATCTGATCAACTCTACTACCTAAGCTGGCTATTTCATTCTCCATTTCTTCTATTGAGGTCTTAATCTCCAGAAATTCTCTTTAGTTTTTTTTTTTAATTTCAATCTCTTTCGTAAATTGCTCATGTTGTTCTTTGATTGTGTTTCTGAGTTCATTAAACAGCCTTTCTGTGTTTTCTTGCATCTTGTTTAGTTTTTTCAGAACTGCAATCTTGAATTCTCTGTCATTTAAGTCACATATTTCCATATCTTTAATTTCATTTTCTGGAGACTTTTCACTTTCTTTCTGAGCTGTCTTGTTGCCTTGGTTATTCATCGCAATTACTGATTTATTGTGTCTCTTCCTAGACATCTACAGGAGTGGCTTCTGCAACAGGTTGATAGGAAGAGGTCTTTCTTTTGTTTTCCAGTACTTGTTGGTAGAATGTTTTATTTTCTCTCCGACTGCAGCCTTTTTTTCTCTCTCACACGGTAGTGCTATGTTTTCTCTGCACTGTTCCAGCTTCTCACACAATGGGGGGATTCCCTGGGAGAGAGGCTTCTTCTCTTAATATTTCACCTGGGTCACAGGGCGCAGTGTCACTGTGGGTATGGGGAGAGGTTTTGAAGTTCCAAAGCTCTTCCTGCACCAGATTCAGAGCCCGTGTGTTTCAGCAGTTCTGTTTACTCCTGCAGGGATCCACCCAGATAGTTGGGGCCAGGGGCGGGGTGCATTGTGAGAGGTGGCCCAGAGCAAAGGCAGCAACCAGCACCACAGCTCGTCCTGCTTCTACAGCTCCCTCCCCTTTGCCGAACTAGTTAGGCTACGAATCTGTGTGTGTGGTCCACAGCTCTCAGAACAGCAAATATTCTGTTCTTTTGATCTGACACTGCTACTGTTCCGCTTCCAGCACCGGGCAGGTGGGGGCAGGGCGAGCTCTGGGAGGGTAGGGAGGGGGCGGCTAGTCTCAGTGCCTAAGGCTGCCATTCTCTGCTTGGCAGTGAGGCTTTAAACCACCGTTTTCAGCCTTCTTCCCTCTGTCTTTTCTCCGAGGTCTCCGCCATGAGCGTTGGGTTCAGCCCTGTTATATGCTGTCCCCTCAGCCCTGTGGGCCATAAACGGAGCCCTAGCAGTCCGAGTTCTTTCCTCTCCTGCAGCTGCGGTAGTTCTGGGATGCAGCGAGCTCGGAGGACTGAGCTAGGTCTGCATCCTGCACCCGCAGGGCTCCGTCTCCGCATTTCTCCCTTCCCTCTCCCTTGCTCGCGTGATTCACCCACCTTTAGGTGAATTCAGTAGTGGGCCTCTTCGTCTTGCCTGTCTGCTGTTCAGGGAGTCCTTTGTGGAGTTATAGTTGCTCGATTAGTTGTAAATTCCAGGGGAGATTTACAGAGGCTCACCTCACGCTGCCATTTTGATGACATCAGCAGGTTTTCAATAAATGATGCTTTAGTAATTGCCAATGATTAGAATCCTAGCTTGAGGATTTGTGATTCTATGAAAGAAATAGAATTGAGAACTGATAGAAAGTAAGGGGTCTTAAAGTCCCAGGCCAACTTCCTCATAGACTTGCATGGTATAAGTTTTAACATTTTGTCTTTAAAATGCTTAAAGATGTGTATACGAATGGAAGATCTACATATTTCGTAGTTTGATTCTCACTTTGCAACTGGCCCATGGTCACACAGTTAGTAGTGACAGAGCTTGGATTAGAACACTGTCTGATTCAAGTCTCATTTTCTTTCTTTCACATCATGATTCCTCTTGGCAAATAGACAAAAGCAGTAATTTCCCAGCAGTTCTCTGAACTCTATTACAGATCAGGAGACTGAGGCTATGGAAGGAGAAGGAAACTGCTCACAGTGACCCAGGAAGTAAGAGGCTGAGCCTGGTATAGATCTCTAGTCTCCTGAATGCTAGGCAGGGATCATCATTCACTCCAGGCAGCCTATGTACACTCCAGCTTCACCAAGTTCAAAGGTGCTGAGAAGAATATGCAGAAATATACAAATATCATGCAGATATTCTAACAGCAAGAGGCAGTCAGGCTCTTTGGGCTCCAGAGCAGGGACAGGCACACCCAAGTTGCCATTGCTGACACATCTCCTTCCACCAGGTCGCTTCCACAATGGTTACTGCCATGCCAGTGTTGGCAATACGGTCTACTGGATGACCTCTTGGGGAGACTTGTGTGTATGTTTATGGTGGGGAAAGTAGTGGGATTAAAGGGTGGTTTCTTTCCTCTTGCCAAAGGGGACTCCCTGCAAAGCAATAAAATGGCAACGAGCTTTGAAGAGGGCTTTCTGACCACCAAGAAGCCAGTCCTGAATTTCAATGCTATATCATTTAACACAGTTCCTTTCCACCAACTGTCTGCTATGACTCTATGGAGCTAAATAGCAGAGCTGCTGAAATAACAGTCAAGGGAGAGGGAAATTAAGATACATCAGCAAGGGAAAAGAGATTTTTTTTTTTTTAAGAAAGGAAGGGAATAAAACAGCAACCGATAATCCAGACAGAAGCAAGAGGTCTGTTCCAGGTGGTGAGAGGCAGATAAGTCTTTTGTGTGGCAACTAAGTCTAGGATGACAGAAATGCACTTAACAGAGAAGGCAGTGATAACAGCCTGCAATAACACAGAGCTTTTTATAAACATTCACTTATTTGATGACATTACCACCCTATGATATAAGGCAGATAGTAACCTTCATTTGACTTTAGGGGGTAGCATATGGCTTAAAAACTTGGAACTTCTGATTCTTTAACTTCAACAACAGAAGGCTAGACCAGAGGAGGGGAGACAAGGTTACAGCGAGGGCAAATTTGCCTATTTGACACCTATCATTTCATATGTGGGAGAGAGTGATGCATTCTCATAAATAAGGGCATATACACATCTAATACTCAAGAGCGATGCTTTTTGACCAGGCTGTATGTCTCTCACCAATGCCAAGGTATTTGATCTAAGGACACAGCAATGAGTTTTCGAGAAGATGAAGGGCAATTACGAACAGGTATGGCACAAATGTTTGAATGAGGAGCAGTTGTGTTAAGACCCTGCCATGCTTTCAGCCTGAATGACCACTACTCTGCAGCAGGAGCATCTCTCACTGGCAGTGTCTGCCCTCCCTGTCACCTGCTTCATGTCTAAAAGTGACAGTACAGATCTGGGCATGAGTTTTATGATAAGTTCAGTGTCTTCTGGCTCACCTTGTGATTTGTTGAAGAGCATGAATAAATATGCACATGTTTTCCTCTCACATAATCTTTGGACAGGCATCTCCTCTCATTCCCTCTGAGTATCAAAATGAAGGAATGTTCTCAAAAAAAAAAGGGATCGGTTTTCCTGCCGTGTTTTCTTCTCTCTAACTCCCTCAACCCTCACCCTCTCCACTAACCCTTACCAAGTGAAAAGGTCTCCATTTAATTTGAAGACTCTCAGTCCCATAGTCACTGTCAGCAGGGTTTTCTGTGAGCCTGCATTCTGCCTGGCCATGATCAAGTCTTTTTGTGGCATCAGAGGAGTCCAAGATACTACCACAAGTAATTGAGAAAATTGGCTTGTCAGTTACTAGTGGTGTAACCTTACAAACCCCAGGACTCATTGTTTAGAATCAAATTCTTCTCAAGCTGGGTAAGACCTCCAGAATTATACAATGTTAGAGGTTGAAGGAGTCTTAAAGATTTTCACCTAAACTCTTTTAATAAAAGAGGAACATAACTCATAGACACAGACAATAGTTTAGTGGTTACCAGAGGGTAAAGGGGGTGGGGGGTGGTAGATTGGGGTAAAGGGGATCAAATATATGGTGATGGAAGGAGAACTAACTCTGGGTGGTGAACACACAATGGGATTTATAGATGATGTAATACAGAATTGTACACCTGAAATCTATGTAATTTTACTAACAATTGTCACCCCAATAAACTTTAATAAAAAAAAAAAAGAAAGAAAAGAGAAACATGCAGTCCAGAGATGTTAAAAGACTTGTCACTTAAAGCTACTCTTTCCTCAACATTCTTCCCCCTACTGCAACTCACCTTCAGTTTACCCTAGTTTCACTTTTTGATATAATTGCTTTTAAGCCACCTTTTGTCTACCTAGACATCTTATAAGGGAAAATGTTTTTAAGCTTGGTATGTAGAAGATGATTAAAACATCTCTCAATCTCTTAAGACAGGACATGCTATCCTAACAACAGTAAAGTCTTTCCATTTAACTTTTATTTGTCTTGCTGCCATATGTTAAAAACTTTTCCCAACAAATAGAGAGGAAAGGGGTCCCATCCTTATGTATTTTTCCATAGGTGTCAAATAAGCAAATTTGTCCCCTCTGTGGCCTTGTCTTCCCTCCTCTCGTTTAGTCTTCTCTTGTTGAAGTTAAGAAATCAGAACTTCCAAGCTTGTAAGCCATATGTTTAGCCTCTAAAGTCAAATGAAGGTTAGTCCATTGAAAAACTGACTCTTTGCCTAATGACAAAAAAGTAATATCTTTAAAAGCTTTCTCTTTTATTTTATGCCAAAGTTTAGGTTGATTTATTAGGCTAGGTCCAGCCTGGGCTTCTGGCATCCAAGCATGTCAGAGCAAAACTGGGACAGAGAGCAAGATAGAGACCCTCATATGTGAGAGATGTAGAATAAAGATACAGTGGACAGATTTTGGGAGAGCTCCCTAATTTTCTATTATGCAGTTCTCAATGTGTACCCATAAACACTTTAAAAAGCACTGGAGATGGTGAGTTAGTTGGAGTCCTGTGGTCATCCAAACCTCTCCCACTCTCTCCTCAGTTTCCCCTTTCCTCCATTATGCGCGAGGGGGCTGTTGAGTCCCCAAGACCCTACTCAGAGCCAGGAGTCAGATGAAATTCCTTAGATTTAACCAGAAAATCCAGAGAGCGAGAAGGGAGAATTTGGATCCTGACCCTACTTTGGCCACCTTTCTCTCTTCTTTTCTGAGTCTCTTATCCCCTAACACAGGGACGCTGCAGGCGACAGGATGTCTTGATCTGGCTTTCTCCGTGGACTCAACACATCCCTAAGTTATGGCCTAGCCCTGGCCCCCCGGCTCTGGGCCATCCGGCTCTGGGCCATCTGCCCCATGACCACCCTGAAATAGATGCACCGCTGCAGCCTTCTGAAGCAGCAGCCTCCAACTCTGGGTCCCATGGCAGGCGGGCCACAGCTAAAGGCCGTGATTCTGTGCACGTTCAGCCGCAAACCCAAGAAGCCCAATTTGGCCAACTGAAAGCGCTGCTGCGTGCAGCTCAGCACAGGCTGTGAGGCCATTTGCTTTATCCCCAGAGAGGGTCACAGCTTGCCGGAGCACCATATTGTGCTTGTGCAGGGCGGCCGCACCCAGAACCTGCCCGACGGACGTCAAACTCAAGGTTGTGCATGGCAAGTACGACTCTGGCCATGTGCAGAAGAAGTGACCTCCAGGGGCAGGGTTGGGGTTCATGTGGAACAAGAACCCTTGTCTCTGGGTACCTGCAGTATCCTTGGGAAGCTAAGCCAGCTCTAGAAGTCACTGGTCCTGGTTCAAATCCTGGCTCTGCCTCTTCCGTCGGGACCACCAATAGCCCATAGGAGTCCTGGTTGTAAATTAGAAAAAGGCGCCCCTCTGTCAACACCCTTGGCATGTGTGTATAGAGTGTTTGTGCAAGGGGCCTCTTCTGTTGGGACAATCCACTGTACCGCCATCTGATGGGAAGGGGTTGTAATAAACACACAGATCCTGTGGTTGTGATGCGTGGAAAAAAAAAACACAAAACACTGGAGAGAATGCCAAGAAGCCAAGATAAAAATACCCATGGAACAGCACAATCAAGGAGAAATTCAGAGATGGGTGTGAGCTCTTCACAGAAGGTGTGAGACTCAGAGCATGGAGTCAGACTGTAGCGCACATCTCAGGCTCTTTTTATAGGGGACTGAACCATAAGACAGTTTGATGTAGTTGGGAGGAATTAATGCATATAGTTTTAGACTCAATGTTTGATTTTTGAATCAGTCCACTCCAATAGTGAAGCAAGTATGTCTAATGAACACCTATTATGTGCCCTAGAATTAAAAATGAAAATAAATAATATAAAAATATACTCACTACTTGGGAAAGTTTGCATGAATTTTTGAAACCCTCTGATGGCTCCTCATCTCCCACTATAACAATTGAAACTTGGTTTTAATGGCTTCCAAGTTCTCTGTCTACCCCAGTTTCAGCATCCTACTTCTTCTAACACTTAGTCATGTGCCACTGACAAATATTTCCTCTAGTTTGCTTTTTCCAGTTATGAACTGTCTGTTCCTAATTATTGGGAACATTTTACCATCAGTACATTCCCTCCCTCTCTTCCAGGGCTTCCATAAGTAATTTAATAAAATTCAGGCTCTTGCTCTTCAGGCAGGAGGATCCCACTTCTTTAAACATTTCTTCCTAAGATGTTTCTAAATTTCATAAGCCTTCCCTCAAATGCCTCTTAACGAGGAGAAAAGAATGGAATAGAAGAGGAATGGTGAGGAGGGGGAGAGTCATGCTCCCTTCCTGAGGGTACACCCAAGACCATGATCTCCATGTGGATGAAAAACATTCAGAATCACATACTTTTTCATATTTTAAATAAAAATTGTTATTTGAGACAAAGACTTGTCTTTGAGGAATCAGCAGTCAAAAGGCAGACATCATGTGAGCAAGCATCCACAGGACACAAAGAACAAAGTTTTAAAAAGTAACATGAGACATAGAAGCATTTGTATCATGCATAGATCAAGGTAAGTGTGTTTGTCACCCTGATATAATTTGGTTACTCTGTCCCTGGCTTGTCCTTCAGGAAACTCTCCCTCCCTTGTACCCTAAATTATTTTCAAAGTCTCGTCCTTTTAGAGGACAGAGGTACAGATCTCTGTGACGTAATTGTAGAATCTTCCTGCTGCTGATTTGTGAGAGATGTTGATATGATGTTGATTTGTAATTTGTGAGAGATGGATTGAGTTAGAGGTCATGAAGTGACTCAAGAAAACTGAGTGCTATTGATAAACTTTTGGGCAGTTTTTCAAAAATGGAAAATACCTCTTTCATTTGTTCATCTTTGACACATTTGCAGTTTTCATTTTGAGTGCTAAATGGAAATATCCTGTATATACAGTATATAAAATCATTACTTAAAAAGTTGACACTCAAGTTTGCATTGTGGGAAGGTGGGCTTTGCTTTATGTAAGAACTCTGAAGTGTTTCACATTTCATGGATGGAGAAATAGTAAGGTCATTGGTGGCTGGAATCCAGGGAAGTTGAAGCAGCTCTACTTTTCCCAGAGCCAAGATCCCCTTGTGGCCCCCAGTACCCCATTCTCATCAGAGAAGAGAGAAAGAGAGCCCCTGGGACAGGTCTCTGAGTTCAATGACATCGCTGCCTTTGAAAGCAGAATGTCTCCTAGGAGAACTCTTTAGATGGTCTGCGTTTGAGTGAGCTGAGCAGTTTTAAAGTCCCAGGAGGAGAGTGGCATTCAATCTTCATCTTTGATGTTCTGATACTACTTGTGGGTCCTAGATCCTTGAGAGAGAGAAGTAATTGTCTGTGGATCCTATATTTTCTTGGCTCTCTTTCCTGGGGTTGCTAGTCAGACCTCTGACCACTGTGCCCCATCCAACTCTGGCATTGATGATTTCTACAAATTCAGGAGAGGTCTATTCCTCAGGATACCTGGATTCCTGCCCTTGCACTCCCTAACCTCATTTCACATTCAAGCCAAGCTATCCTTGTGCTCCACCCATAGCAGTAACAACAAATGCCTAGGGGCTTTTATCAGATCAAAACTTTGTTCTCTGCAATGCCCCATCTGGGCCATTTAGGTTGGCTGTATCTTCTTTTGGCTTATCTGAGGCAGGACTGGAGAAGAACCATTTGGGAGACAGTGAAAAGCCTCCCACTAGAAAATAAAGTACAGGAGGGGAGAGGTTTTTTTCATTTTATGCATAGTAGGTGTTTAATAAATATCTATTGTATGAATGGACATGAATGAATGCATGAACAAATGAATATGATAGAGAGAAGAGAAGCCAGAGAATAAGAGCTCTTTGATACAAAGCAGATACAAAGAAGTAAGCAAACAGATGAAGTGGCCTGCTCCCACCAAGGATCCCAACTCCTTTCCTGATGTTTTGTTCTTTGGAAAATTCCTGTAAGTACCAGAATGACTTGTACATGGCTTTCATTGACAGCGAAGCAACCCCCCCTCCAAAAAAAATTCTCAGCACAAAGTCACTTTGCCAAAGCAGCCACAGTGAAAAAACAAGCCATTAGAGAGAATACTAAACAGTTAGGGGCATCGAGAGTCACAGGTCTGCTGTGAAGACAGCAGGAGAAGCAGTTGAACTTGCCTATGTCACGTGTGTGTTTGTAGTGTGGGGCTGGGAAAATGTGAGTTCCAGGGCTCAGGGAAAACAGGGAACTAGGCAGGGAGGTCTGAGGAGGGGAAAGAGGGAAGCTGGGAATGTGATGCCTGGGAACGGAACGACCATGTCATCCTTGACCAAGCATTAACACTTTTTGGCCTCCTTTTGGCTGACGAGGTTTAAGTGAGTTGTTTGTTTCAGCCACCGAGAAATATTTCTTTGATTACCTTCTCTGAGACTCATGTTCTCTTCTTTCTGTAAACTAGAAAACCCCCAGCATACTAAATACCCATGAATTGCTGGAGTCTGTACTAAATGCTTCTATAAACACTATTATTTTATTTAATTTTCTCAGCTTTTTGTCAGGAATCTCCCATTTTTCTCCTCTTTACATATGAGGAAACTGTATGAGGTCTGGCAATTATGTTTGCGAACTCTCCTCGTCTCCCTCTCGACTCTACTCCCCAACGCAGCCACAGCAGTTATATTAGTGGCCAATGGCTCAAGGGTTACAGCTGACGGCTTTCACAGTCACAGTCTTTTCCCCGTAGCCATCAATGCAGATTGCTGGTCTGGGGAACTGTTCTGCGTTCCCATAAACAAGACTGCAGTCTGTGCCAGTGTCAACTAGGGCCAAAACCCTCTGCACATTAGAAGGGGACCAATGTATGGACAGTTCCACGTGGGGCCTCTGGTCCCTGCTCGTCCCCTCTGACCTGGTACCTTTGTTCCACCCCTAATCAAGCTGGAAGGAGTCCGCCTCAAGCAGCTGCATGAAGTCATGGAGGGACACGGGTTGCGCTTTCCCAGACTTCTCCTTTAGGCTTCTCCGGAATTGCTGTTCCGGACGCAACTGTTTCCAAAGTTTCAGCAGGAGTGCATTGGGTTGTCGGTCTATTTTCTCCCGATCGACCCCTGCTGCCACAAGATCACGCCACATCTGTGTGCATGTTACTCTCTGAAGCCCACGACCTCGCCCCTTTACTTTTGATTTGGGCTTCCAGGTCTCAACTGCGTGGACCTCCCGTCTTAACTTCCTTCGCCTCCGGATTTCAACATCCCCTAGGGTGGCCATGGCAGTTGTAACTTCATGGATCTGTCACCCCACATAGGGTGTAAGAATGGCAACCAAGTATCCAAAAGCACTCGCAGGTGCAGTATCCAAAACCAGATCTCTCATGCCGGCTGTAAAAATCTCGTCATCTGGCCCCTGCAAATTAGGGTTGAAAATAGCATGTCTCATACCCATTTCACAGATGATTTGAGTAAGTTCTGTATATGACTGCCATTGACACACAGTGTCTGGCAGCTCGCCAGCCTGTCCCATACTGTGCTACCGCAGCAGTGAGCCACTCCTTTAGAAAGTGGTTGCCCTGGTCGTGGGCCAACCTATGGCAGTTTTGTAACCTTTGTCGCAGGGACGGATGCACTGTCACGAAGGCTAGCTTTTCCATCTCGCCTGGGGAGCAGAGAATGTTGTCTGCTCCCTCATCCCATAAACGTAATAGCCAAGCTGAGACTGGCTCTCCATGGCGCTGTCGGTACCGTCTCCCCAGCTCCTGCAACTCAGTGGGAGTGTAAGGGGTGTAGGTTGTGAACTCAGTCACAGCTGGGTTGCCTGCAGCAACGCCCCAGGGCCCAAAGGTTGCTCACGTTTTACTCTTTGCTTCAAGATTGGCCAGGCTTGGGGGTTGGGAGCTACATTGTCTCCACTCGCTTCCTCCACCTCTGCCTCTGAGTCTCCACTGTGGGGCCCCTCTTCTAACAGGCGGACCCGAGCTTCCAGCACTTCCAACTGGGACACCTGGCCAGCACCTGGGCCATTTCATTAAGCTCATTTTCCGTGTTGAGACTCAAGGCCGTGAGGAACATCCAGCCCACGCGGCCGGCTGTACCCTTCTCCTCTGGCAACTGCTCAGCCAGAGGCTGCAGGGCCCTCTCTACGCTGGCCAGAGAGCCATCTATGTCCTCCCACCCCTCCTTTGGGGTCCAACTCCTGAAAACAGTGGCCACCGGAGACCACACACTATCTGGGGGCCACACGTCCTCCTGCCCAGAGTCAGACTCCATTCCTACCTGGTCGGAAGCTTGCTCACCGTGCCAGGTGTCTGAGTGGCTGCAGGCCTCCGTGTAACATGTCCACAACCCTCGGAGCCTAAGGCCGCAGCAGATCACCAAAATGAAGGCAACGCCGTCCATGGCCAAGAGGGTGGTGTGCCAGCTGGAGGCTTGAGTCTCCCAGGCAGACCGCGCCTCCCGTTCGCAGTGTCGCTCCTCATGGGCCTCCTGAAGCTGAGCTCTCACACGCACAAACCGTTCTACCATGCCTCGGTAGGTTTTGGCTGGCACCATACCCTGCTTACGAAACTGAGCTTTTATACATATAAACTGCTCCAGTACATTCCGGAGAGTTTCGGCCGACACCACACCCTGCTCACTGCGCCATTTGTCACGCGGGTGGGCCTGTGGTGTCTCTGATCCTGCTCCCCACATAAGAACACAGGATATGGTGAGGCCAAAAAGGAACACCCATGGAGCCATAGGTAGGGGAGTCATATCACTATAGTCTCACTGGAGGCTGGATTCACACGACGTGCGACCTGCTGTCCGCTTTCCTGCCAACCGACTGACGACTCTCCTCGACTGCCTCTCGACTCCATTCCCCAATGCAGCCGCAGCAGTTATATTAGTGGCTAATGGCTCAAGGGTTACAGCTGACGGCCAAAGTATCCAGTGAGCCAATGGCCACTAATATAACTGCCGTGGCTAGGCTAGCAGAAAATGGGGGCTAGCAAGAAGATGGTGGCTGAGTCTGCAAGCGGCGCAGTGAGGGTTGCGAATAGTGTGGCTCCTGCTTCCTGTGTCTCCAACCCAGCCGCCAGCAAGAGTATAGTGGTATGACTTCCCTACCTATGGCTCCGTGGGTGTTCCTTTTTGGCCTCACCATGTCCTGCGTTCTTATGTGGGGAGCGGGAGCAGAGACCCCACAGGCCACCCCGCACGACATAAGCCTCTTGGACATCCAGTCAAGTTGCGCCTTCAAATGACTGCAACTTCAATTGACATCTGAATGTAACTCCAAGTGAGAAATGCCCAGTTGACCTCTGACTTCACTTTCTTTTCTCACCCACAGAATTATAAGAAAAGAATATTGTTTTTTTCAGCTGGTAAGTTGTGGGTAATGTGAATGTTATTTGTAATAGATAACCAGAACAGCAATTCAGTCTTCTGGGCCAGTCTTCCTTTCTGCAGTTCTCCTTCTGCAGTATCTCACTAATGGATGGTTTCAAGTTAGAATCAAAACCCCAAAAAACTGCTAGAGAAACAAACTTGAGGTTCTACAGTGTGTCAGACATGTTCACATGTTCACTTAATCTTTATAAGAGCTGTCTAAGCTAGGTAGTATTCATCCCATTTTAAAGATAAGGTAGCTAAATCTTAAAGACGACAAATGGCTTTCTCAACTTAATTCCAATTTCAGAGTACTTTCTACTATCTCATAGTTTAGGCAGCATAAATCAGGGTGAACTTGAGGCAAAGAAGCAACAACTGTTACCAGTCTGATGGCACTCATCCACCATTTATTGAACATCTTTCACGTTCTAGCACTGTGCTGGGCTCTTAACATGTTCTAGGGTATTTCACCCTTTCATCAACCTTATTAATTAATCATCATCATTCCCAACATACAGAAAAAGAAACTGATGCTTACAGGGCCGGCCCGGTGGCTCAGGCGGTTGGAGCTCCATGCTCCTAACTCTGAAGGCTGCCAGTTAGATTCCCACATGGGCCAGTGAGCTCTCAACCACAAGGTTTCCAGTTCAACTCCTCGAGTCCCGCAGGGATGGTGGGCTTCACCTCCTGCAACTAAAATTGAACACGGCACCTTGAGCTGAGCTGCCGCTGAGCTCCTGGATGGCTCAGTTGGTTGGAGCGAGTCCTCTCAACCACAAGGTTGCTGGTTCGACTCCCGCAAGGGATGGTGGGCTGCGCTCCCTGCAACTAGTAACAGCAACTGGGCCTGGAGCTGAGCTGCGCCTTCCACAACTAAGACTGAAAGGACAACAACTTGACTTGGAAAAAAAAAAAGAAACTGAGGCTTACAGAGGTTCATATCTTTCCATGGTCACATAGGTGGTAAGATGGGAGCCATGATTTAATCTTATGTGGGCCTCAGCTCACCTGTGTCCTTAACCCACTCCTATGAGGGGCAGGTGGGACTGGAGGGGATGACCTTTTTTTGACATATTGTTTTTATTGTTAAACATGCACACAAACAGAACAATGTAGGAAACAAACACGTACAGCTCAATGAATTATCAAAAGTCAAATATCACAACAAACTCATAGATACAGAGAGTGGTTGGTAGATGGGAGGGGGTGGGGGGATGGGTAAAAAAGGTGAAGATATTAAGAAGTGTAAATTGCCAGTTATAAAAACTGTATGAAAGAAAACTGACGATGTAAAGTACAGCATAGGGAATATAGCCAATAATATTGTAATAACTATGTATGTGCCAGATGGGCACTAGATTTATTGGGGTGATCACTTCGTGAGTTATATAAATGTTTAACCACTATGTTGTACACCTGAAACTAATATAATATTATATGTCAACTGGAATTGAAAAATAAAAAATGTAAAAACAACAACCCCTCATATCACAATCCAAATATCTGCCACCAAAAGTCAAAATATTGCTAATTCTCCAGTAGCCTCTCTCTTTATATCCCCTCCCAATCACCACTTCTCCCACTGCCCCAAAAGTAATAATGGGCACTTCTCTTATGAAAACCTCCTAAGCTTTCATCCCTAAAGACTAGTCGTTTTGCCTACTTATAAATATTACAAAAATGGAATCACACAGTATGTATATTTTGCATTTACTTTCTTTTATTAATGATTTTGTCTCTGGAATTCATAATTTTTTTTGTATAGCTGCAGTTTTTAAAATTTCATTGGTGAATAGTATTTCATTACATGACTATAACAATTTATTAATTTCATTGGTGATGGATCTGTGGCTTATTTTCAGCCTTTATTAAAAATTATGCTGCTGTTATGACATTCTAATATATCTTTTTGAAAGACATGCACACATTTCTGTAGGGTATATAGCTAGCAGTAAGGTTGCTGAGTCATAGAGGATAAATACGTTCAATTTTAGTAGATGTTGCCAAATAGTTTTCCATAGTGGCTATACCAGCTTGAACTACTGCCAGCAATACATGAGAATTCCCATTGCTCTACATTCTGGTGAAAATTTTATATTATCATTCCTTTTAATTTTAACTATTCTGATGTGTGTGTAGTGGTATCTCTTTGTAGTTTTAATTTTCGTTTCCTTGATCACTACTGAAGCTGAGAAGTTTTTATGTATTTAATGGTCTTTGAATATTCTCTTCTGTGAATTGCCTATTCAGGTCTGTTTATTGTCCATTTTTTTTGGTGGGGTGAGTGCCCACCTTTTAAACTATTCCTTAAATTTATATTTTCTAATATATAATTTCCTTAGAATATGTGTGTATATATGTATGTGTGTATATACGTGTATATATATATTCAAGTGTATATATATACCTTTGTCAGGGTAGGGATACCTTTGCTAGGCCATTAGGTAAGGGATTAGGGACGCAGATATTTTTTCCTTGAAGGGGAAAATATGCAGATTCCCCTTTTGGGGCATTGTGCTGGAAGAAACAAATAATGAATATTGAAGACAATATTCTTGGGTAAGATTTGGACCCAAGTATGATACAATCTATGTGAAGCAACTAGAATGGAGCATGGCACCTTCTTACAGCTCTCAGGAAAAGTGGGATGGCTGAATCTGCCTTAGGTGTAGGGATTACATAGAAAAGGAAGGACCCAGAGGCTATGACCCACCATATGAGTCTACCATGACTGCCAGGTACTGGAGCAGAGGCAGAGGAGTTGGGAAGGGCTTGGTGGCTTCTCCAGGCAACTAAGCAGCCCCCTCACTGACAAGTGTTGTGTTAGGTGAATTGTCTTTCTGCAGAGCCAAGGGCTTAGGGAAATGCTGTTATCCTTGCCCTGGGTATTTGCATCTCAGCTCATCCTTTGGCAGGTCTACAGTTTGCATCATGTGTTTTGGGCCAGATTTGCTGCATCCTGAAAGAGGTCCTGACACCTACCTTGGGCCCCAAAGAGTGTAGAAGCAGTGGAGAAGTTCTCCCTCAGGAGGTCTGAGGTCAGAGATCTCTGCAGTTTTCTCTTGTCAAAGGACGTTATTTTCATGGGTGACAAGGTCCCAGCTGCCCTTGCATTTCACGGTCAGCATGTCCCTGTCCATGTTCACCCTGAGGGAAGAAGCCAAGCAGTTCTGAGCAGATCAGCCTGATTTTATTATTCACCAGGGTAAACAGCATCAACAGAATCCACCAATCTCTGAGATCAGATTGCTTCCCTACAGAGCTGGGGATCCCCAGGGATCACACTAGCTCTTAGCTGTCAGCTCTGAAGGAGAGTAATACACTAATGGGCAGTTTTTCTTCTCCTTCTTCACCTTCTCTCCATGTGGGCTTCATTACTCTTCAGTCTCTCAAGGAAGCAGCTGTGACACAATCATCTCTGTTCATGGGGCTGAGTGAAGCCTAAATGTGTCCTCACTCCAGGGCAGAGACCATAGGGTACCACCTGGCACTAGCAACAGCTTGGGCAGTCCTGTGACAGCCTTCCAGACCTAGGCCTCCAGGCCAGGAGGCTCTCCCTCAAGGATATGCAAGGCAAAAGAACCTGAGGAAACCACACTGATCTGCTTAATGGGGAAAATGGGGGAGGGTTGGAATGGTGCCTTATATGGTAACACTTTTAAAAGTAATTTTTTTTGTAATTTCTTGATTTCAATCCAGACTGCATAAATTGCTAAAGGGAAAAAAAATCCCAGCCAGACCCAGTTTCAGGGTCCAAGCTGATGGGCCCCAGGAAGGCTGATGTCCAGGTAAAACTTCCTAATTAAAGATCTTTGTAAATGCTTCTTTCTTGGGATTGCCCTAGGATCAGACGAGGAGAGAAACTTCTGGGGCTTGGAATATGGAACAAAGGAAGGAAGACCAGAATCCAGTCTGGGGGTGGAAAAAATGCAAGAGTTGATTGTTTCATTCGATAAAAAGAAAACCACTGGCTGACAGTCCAGGAAGATGGCACATGTCCATCCATAGACCCTTCCATTTCCCTCTATGTCCCAGAATTTTGGAGCAGGATGCTTCCTTGGAGACGATCATGGTGCTCATACTCCCTGTCAGCACCCTCTTCTCTCTGCTTGTTTCCCTCCCAGGACCCACGGCCTCTGACCTTTTCACAGTCTCCTTCCTGGATTCACTCCCTGGGGCAGCGGTTAGTTTTCTGGTGGCCAGATCCACTGCCTATCTTCAAAACAGGGGTGAAACTTATTGGACAGTTTTGACTTCTCTGATCTTTATCCCAATGGCTAGCTTTGTTTCTTCCTCTCTTTGTCTTTGGTTAGAATTGCTGCCCTAGTGTCCCCCTCCAAGGCCTAATGCCAGAATTCTGTTTCTGTACAATAATCTGTGTGGTGGCCAGCCTGCAATAGGGCCCCCGATGATCCCCACCTGGTATTCGCATCCTTCATAGTCTCCTCCCACGCTGAATAGGTTTGACCTCTGTGACCAGAAGGAAACTTCAGAGTAACAGAGTGTGACTTCCAAGACTAGGCCACAAAAGGCACTGTGGCTTGCACCTTGCTTTCTCTTAGATCACTCACTCTGGGGGAAGCCACCTGCCATGTCATGGAGATACCCGGGCAGCCCTATAGAGAGGTCCACTAGGGGACAAACTCCTGCCAGAAACCAGACTAACTTTCCAGGCATGTGAATGAGCCTCCTAGAGGTGGATCCTGCAGCCCTAGTCAAACCTTCAGATGACGGCTGCCCAGGCTGACATCCGACCGAAGTCTCATGAGACTTTGCCAGGACAGTATCTGCTAGCTAAGCTGGTTTTGGATTCCTCCTGGAGTCTATAAACTGTGAGAAATAATAAATATTTTTGTTTTAAGCCACTCAGTTTTAGAATAATTTGTTAAACAGCAACAGATAACTAATACAATGTGCTTTCTCTAGCATTAGGTTTCTTTCACTCTGTCCTTCCCAATAATGTCTTTTAATGTAGCCAAACTTGTTGATAAGTCAGAGTTCCTTTATCCTATCAAACCAAAGAATTGTTTCTCTCATTTATTTTGAGTGCTTAGCATAATGCCTGCTAAAAAGTATATCTCAGTATTAAAAAATATGGGGCAAATGCCAGGAGAATCAGCATCAGAAGTACAATTGGCATAGAGGATGGCTAATTATAAGTAATAAAGTGTGATGGGTGGTCTTTTCATTAAGTGACTAGTCCTGTATATGACTGCATCTGAATCTATTATACACCTTCAAAAGTTATCCCGGTTGACTAGAATACAGTATTGATGAGGTTAATGTTGCAGGTATCCCAGTCACAAACTGTCTCGCATCTCATCTAGTTGTATCCTCTGGCTTCCCTCACAAAGGAGAAGAAATTATAAGAAAGAGGAATAAAACCATAATTTACTCTATGTCAAATGCTTTATTTACATAATTGCATTTAAATTTTACAGCAATTTTGTGAGATAGGAGCTATTATTATCTCCATTTTATGGATGAGAATCAGGGCCCTACCCTATTAAACAACTTGTCCAAGTTCACAAAACGAATAAATAGTGAAACCACCACTGACACTGATATATCACTGTCTGATTTGAATCTTTCCATCGCAGTCTTTTACAGAATTCAAGATCTGGAAGGTAACTTGGAAATCATCTAGACTAACTCCACTAACATGCATGAGGAGATAGAGACTTGAAGTGGTTAAGCAACTGATCAAAATAGCTCAGCTATTAATGGTGTGACCCAGATTGGGTTTTGGATTTCTGGTTTGATTTTCTTTTCACTTCACCATTTGAGACAGTAAAGACTGACTTTGTTCATTCTCTCACTTCTCCTGGAAAACTAACTGAAAGTTTATGAGGACTCTGATGATTGATAGAATTTTAATCCTCATGTTTAAAGAAATCTCATTTTTAAAATGAGCATAAATATTGCACTGCTGAAAATGGGGGAAGACAGTGCTTTGACTTCCCTGGGCCAATAGGTACTTTCAGTTAGCTGAGAAGGAGAAGCACACCCAGGAGCTGCAAATATAGTAACGCCATCACTGGTCAGTACTGAAGCCTGGGTACCACTTCTGGTGGCTTCAGCAGTTAACAAGAGACCCTTGCTGCAGATCATGGCAAATTCTGTGCTCTTCTCTGATAATAGCACCAGTTTAATTATAATCCAGAAGTGTAAATTCCAGTTTGCTTACATCTTTAGTATGTTTCATTTCAAATGTGACTTTCCAGTTCCTTCTCTCTCTTTTTTTCTCTTTGTGCCATAAAATATTTGCATATTTGAATGTCAAATTTTCCAAGTGCTGAAAGCAACAGGCTCTGGTATGTTCTTGAGTTATTTTGTATAGCAGCATCTGTCTTGTTTCAGCAGCCACCAGAACTGAGAAGTGACCCAGGAGCAGCCTGGCAGGAAGAAGGAATGCAGAATCCAAGAGGAGCTCCTTATAATACAGAGCCCAACAAGGCCTGGGGGGAACCTTCAATCCCAGGCAACTTCACAACAGTCGTCCCCTCCCAGTTTATTTTTACTTTTATTTTATTTTATTTTTTTTAGAACGGCAGATCACCAAAGGAAACAAATACTGAATGATGACTACAGAATATATCTTTGGAACTTGCTAGACTAATTACCGAGGCTCCAAAATCACTTTAAAAGCAACACATTTTGTTTTGCAATATACACTCTTGTTGCCAATTTTTTTTTTTTAAAATAATTTCAATCAGAATCCACCTCAAAATGGATAGTTCTTTGTGGGAGAAGTATAATTTGGAGGAAATACTTTCATTAGGACAGCACTTTTCAAGGAATTTCATGACTTTTCTGTATATAGAATAGTGTCAGAAAAATTTTCCTACAATAAATTTTCAGAACTTTAAACAGCTTCCTTCCAAAATGATGCCTTCTGTTCAAGCAATTACAATAGTAACTGCTTACTACGTACCAGTTAATGTCTAGTTTAATCTTCACAATGCCCCTAGGTGGTATGTATTCTGATTACCTACATTTACAGATGAGTAAACTGAGGGTCAGGGAAGCTAGTTTTCCAATAGACATATGATGAAAAATGGCAGAGACTGAATGTGGATGAGATGATTTATATTTATTATATGCATTGTATTGTTGTTATTTGTAAAGAGACTATGGCAGCAAGATGTACCCATTCAGTATACTGATGTTTGAATGCTCAGACCCTGAATTTCCAGGGAGCTTCCTGATAATTTCCAGAGAACATGGTTTCCAGTTAATGTTTAATCAGGGAAATAGGATTCTAGCTTAAACACAGAACTATGACTGCTTTGAAACCACACCTGCTAGAAACATGTATTCACTTAACAAAAATGAATTAAGTATCTACCATGTGGTCATCACTGGGAAAATAATTGTGAGCAAGGAGAACAATACTCTGACGTTTATATTGTGTTGACAGCAACTATTTTGGAAATTCGGGCTATGATATGAAGCACTATGAGAAGGTACAGATCTCCTGGTTAGGTAGGTCTCCTTTTATAGGTTTCATCTGAGATATCCTTTTACCCTAACCAGGGATGCTCTCAGAATCCAGATAGGTGACCTAGTTAATTTAGGTATACGTTGCTGTTTCATTCATTCATTCATTCATTCATTCATTCATTCATTCATGTAATTCATTTATGCAATTATTTACATACTTCACATTTATTTAGTGCATAGTATGTGCCAGGGACAGTAATAAATGAGATATAGTACCTGCTCTCACTGAGTCTAGAGAAGGATGACAAACATGGACAAATAAACATATATTAGGTTGGTACAAAAGTAATTGCAGTTTAGGGGCCGGCCTGGTGGCTCAGGTGGTTGGAGTTCTGTGGTCCTAATACCGAAGGCTGCCGGTTCGATTCCCACATGGGCTAGTGGGCTGGCTCTCAACCACAAGGTTGCCAGTTCAACTCCTCGACTCCCGCAAGGGATGGTGGGCTGTGTCCCCTGCAACTAACAACGGCAGCTGGACCTGGAGCTGAGCTGCACCCTCCACAACTAAGGTTGAAAGGACAACAAATTGACATGGAAAAAATCCTGGAGTACACACTGTTCCCCAATAAAGTCCTGTTCCCCTTCCCCAATAAAATCTTTAAAAAAAAAAAGTAATTGCAGTTTAAAGGTTAAAAATAATTGCAAAAACCACAATTACTTTTGCACCAACCTAATAAATACACAGTCATGACTTAGCAAGTACTGGGGTTCAGAGGGCCTCTCTGGAAGGTATTTGAGCCTGGAGCTGCTCTGTACTATTGTGGAGATTGTGTGTGTGTGTGCGTGTGTGTGTTTGTGGCAGCGAAGTCCAGCCTGTACATGTTCTTTATGCTAGGTGCCCACATAGTAAGCACTGCCCAAAGTGGACACCTTTCCCTCATTCATACAGTCACCCTGAGGGCTGGTGGCACCCGGAGGAGGTTCCAGCCATGTGTATCACAGTGTGATGAATGCTCAGGGAAGAGGGACTAGGATGTATGTAAACACTGAGTAAGGTAAGATCTGGAACACAGGAGGAGGCCAGTGAAGGTGGACTTGGAGTAGGGCCTTGTGGTCCACACCAGGATCAGTATGGTGCGAAGCCAGTCAATGTTTTAAGTACGACTTATATTTTTACAAAACAATCTCCAGGTGGGATTCAAAATGGCAGAGTAGATAAAGGCTGTGCTTACCTCCTCCCGTGACCACATTACAATTATAAAACAGTCAACCTGGAGAACAATCTGAAGACTAGCTAAATAGAAGTCCTATAACTAAGGATACAAAGAAGAAGCCACCTCAAGACTGGTGGGAGGGACAGAGATGCAGAATGAACTGCCCCAAACCTCTGTGTGATGGTTAAGAATCAGGCAGGATATCTTGGCATGGAGGTCCCACCAGAGGAGTGAGGGACCCCAGCCCCACACTAGGCTCCCCAGTCCAGAGTACCAGTGCCAGGAAGAGAAGCACCCACAAAATCTGGCTGTGAAAAACAGTGGGGATTCCAACTGTCCAGGTGAGATGGAAGGCTGCAAAAAAACCAGATGTCCTCTTAAAGGGCCTGTGCACAACTCACTCCTTCTCAGGCACTCACCATGGGCTCGGGTGGAAGTATGGAGACTCAAGAGGAGTCAGAGACATAAGGGGGAGACTGAGTTGTGTGGCTTCAGGGCAATGACTAGAGAGACAGTCACATTTTCCCTGTGTAGAATCCTCTCATGCAGCCAGGAGGCTGGCCCCATCATTCCTGTGTTGAGCCCTCTTCCATACAGCCAAATCTGAATCTGCATTTGTCTGGTGAGCTCCATTCACTCTGAACTGATGACTCCCTGAGATCCTGCTTCACCCAGCTTGCATGCTGCATGAGGCTGAGTCTTATAGAAGCTGGCAGGTGGCAGCTGGCCTTGGGGTACCCTGGGCTTTTTGTGGAGATACCCCAGGCCTGCTACTGGTGGTAGCCATAATCAGTTCACATTGTAACATCTCACACTCACTTTGAGGTCCAGCACAGGCAGCGACCAACCATACCTTGCTTGGTAGTTTCTACCAGGGAGTCTCCAGCTGGTCACAGTCAGTGGCTGACCTGGGCCTGCACCAGAACCCCTCCCAAGAGGCCCCAGAACCACATGAGGTAAGCCCCTGCACAGTAGCCTGTAAGCTGTGCACGTGGTCAAACCACACATCCAGTAAGCATGAGGTTCAATCCAACCCACTGATGGGCCAATAACAATCAGGCTCAACTATAACAGGAGGGTACATACAACCTACAACAGGGATATTCCTGGAGTACTCAATGCAGGTGACCAGGAAAACTATGCCACTGGGTCCCACAGAGCACCTAGAATATAAGGCCACCCATCTAAGACTGGAAGACATAGCAGATCTACCTAATACATAGAAACAAAAAGAGAGGCAGCCAAAATGAGCAAACAAAGAAACATGTCTCAAATGAAAGAACAGGAGAAAACTCCAGAAAAGGAACTAAACAAAATGGAGGGAAACAACTTACCAGAGACAGAGTTCAAAACAGTGCTAACAAATGTGCTCAAGAAACTTAATGAGAACTTCAACAAAAAGATAGAAAGCATAAAAAAGGACATAGAAACCATAAAAAAAAAGTCAGAAATGAAGAATACAATAACTGAAATGAAAAATACACTAGAAGGAATCACCAGCAGACTAGATGAACAGAGGACTGAATCAGCAATTTGGAAGACACAGTAGCAGAAAACACCCAATCAAAACAGCAATAAATAAATAAAAAAGACACACACACACAAAATAAAGCATTTTAAAAAATGAGGATAGTTTAGGAGACCTCTGGGACAACATGAAGTGTAACAGCTTTCACATCATAGGGGCACCAAAAGGAGAAGAGAGAAAGCAAAGATTGAGAACCTATTTGAAGAAATAATGACTGAACATTTTCCTAACCTGGCAAAGGAAATAGACATGCAAATCCAGGAAGTGCATAGAGTCCCAAAAAAGATGATCCCAAAGGCCCACACCAGGACACGTTATAATTAAAGTGGCAAAAGTTACAAACAAAGAGAAAATTCTAAAAACAGCAGGAGAAAGGCAACTCATTACTTGCAAGGGGCCTCCAACAGCATCAGCTGTTTCTCAACAGAAACTTTGAAGGCAAAAGAAAAACTGGCACAAAATATTCAAAGTGACTAAAAGAACCTACAACCAAGACTACTCTACCCAGCAAGGCTATCATTTAAAATTGAGGAAGAGATAAGGAGCTTCCCAGACAAGAATAAGTTAAGGAGTTCATGACCACCAAACCAGTATCACAAAAAATGTTAAAGGGATTTCTTTAAGCAGAAGAAGGGGGAGGGAGGAAGAACATAAATATAAATAATAAAATAACAATAACTATGTATCTGTCAGTAATTATTTTAAATGCAAATGGATTAAATGCTCCAATAAAAAGAAATAGGGTAGCTGAATGGATAAAAAAAACAAGACCCATACATGTACTGTGTACAAGAGACCAACCTCAGATTGAAAGGCCCACATAGACTGGGATGGAAAAAGGCATTTCATGAGAATGGAAACAAACAAATGAAAAAACTGGAGTAGCAATACTTATATCACACAAAATAGACTTTAAAACAAAGGCTAGAGGTGGCCAGTTAGCTCAGTTGGTTACAGCACGGTGCTGATAACACCAAGTTTGCTGGTTCGTTCCCCGCATGGTCCACTGTGAGCTGTGCCCTCCATTGGAAAAAAAAAATCTATCTATCTATCTATCTATCTATCTATCTATCTATCTCTCTCTCTCTCTCTCTCTCTCTCTCTCTCTCTCTCTATCTCTCTATCTCTCTATCTCTCTCTCTATCTATCTCTATATCTATCTATATATATAACAAAGCTATAATAAGAGATAAAGAAGAACATTACATGATGATAAGGGGATCAATCCAACATGATGATATAACAATTGTAAACATTTATGCACCCAATGTAGGAACACCTAAATATATAAAGCAAATATTGATCAACATAAAGGGAGCAATCAACAGTAACACAATCATAGTAGGGGACTTTAACACTCCACTGATACCAATGGACAGATCTTCCAGACAGAAAATAAACGAGAAAACAATGGCCTTAAATGACACACTAGATCACATGGATTTAAATAATATTTTTAGAGCATTTCACCCAAAGCAGCATAATATACATTCCTTTCAAGTGCACATGGAACATTTTTCAAGATAGATCATATGTTAGGCCACAAGTAAGTCTCATTAATTTTAAGAAGATCAAAATCATGTCAAGTATCTTCTTTGACCACAATGGTATGAAACTAGAAATCAATTATGGAAAAAAACCTGAAAAACACATAAACACATGGAGGCTAAATAACATATGTTACTAAGTAATAAATGGGTCAACAAAGAGATTAAGGAAGAAATCAAAAGATACTTTGAGAGCTGGCCCGGTGGCTCAGGTGGTTGGATCCCTGTGCTCCTAACGTCAAAGGTTGCTGGTTTGACTCCCACAAGGGATGGTGGGCTACATGTCCCGCAACTAACAACAGCAACAGGACCTGGAGCTGAACTGCGCCCTCCACAACTAAGATTGAGATGACGACAACTTGACTTGGAAAAAGTCCTGGAAGTACACACTGTTCCCCTATAAAGTCCTGTTCCCCTTCCCCCATAAAATCTTTAAAAAAAAAAAAAAAGATTCCTTGAGACAAATGAAAATAAAAACACAACAACCCCAAATCTACGGACACAGACAAAACAGTCCTAAAATGGAAATTCATTGCAATGCAGGCCAACCTCAAGAAACAAGAAAAATCTTGGGGGTGCCTCAGTTGGGGGTTAGCTCAGTTGGTTAGAGTGTGGCGCTGATAACACCAAGGTTGCCGGTTTGATCCCTGCATGGGCCACTGTGATCTGCGCTCTCCTTAAAAAGAAAGGAAGAAAGAAAGAAAGAAAGAAAGAGAGAGAGAGAGAGAGAGAGAGAGAGAGAGAGAGAGAGAGAAAGAAAGAAAGAAAGAAAGAAAGAAAGAAAGAAAGAAAGAAAGAAAGAAAGAAAGAAATAAAGAAAGAAAAGAAAGAAGAGAGGGAGGGAGGGAGGGAGGGAGGCAGGGAGGGAGGGAGGGAGGGAAGAAAGAAAGATCTCAGATAATCTAACCTTACAGTTAAAGGAACTAGAAAAAAAAAAAAAAACAGCAAATAAAGCCCAAACTGAGTAAAGAAAGGGAATAATAAAGATCAGAGTGGAAATAAATGAAATCGAGTCTAAAAAAAAAACCAAAACATAAAGATCAATGACCAAAAACAGGACTTTTGAAAAGATAAGCAAAATTGATGAACCTTTAACCAGACTCATCAAGAAAAAAAAGAGAGGGCCCAAATAAATAAAATCAGAAACAAAGAGAAGTGACAACTTATACCTCAGAAATACAATGGAGTATAAGAAAATATTAAATATTATAAACAATTAAATGCCAACAATTGGACAATCTGGAAAAAAATGGATAAATTCCTAGACCCATACAATCTTCCAAGACTGAATCAAGCAGAAACAGAAAATCTGAACCAACTGATTACTACTAACAAAATCGAATCAGTAATCAAAAACCTCTCAACAAACAAAAGTCCTAGATCAGATGGCTTCACAGATGAATTTTACCAAACATTCAAAAAGAATTAACACCTAACCTTTTCAAACTATTCTAAAAAATTCAAGAGAGGGGAAAGCTCCCAAGCTCATTTTAAGAGGCCACCATCACCCTGATTTTAAAGCCAGACAAAGACATCTAAAAAAAAGAAAATTATAGGCTGATATCCCTGATGAACATAGATGCAAAAATTCTCAACAAAATGTTGGCAAACCAAATTCAGCAGTACAATGAAAAGATCATAAACCATGATCAAGCGGGATTTATTCCTGGGATGCAATATTGTTTCAATATCTGCTAATTAATTAACGTGACACACAACTTAAATAAAATGAAAGATAAAATCATATCAATAGATGAAAAGGCATTTGACAAAATCCAGCATCCATTTATGATAAAACTCTCAGCAAACTGGGAATAGAGGGAACATACCTATACATATATATATATATATATATATATATATATATATATATATATATACCTATGCCTATAATAATAAAGGTCATTATTGACAAATCCACAGCTAACATACTCAGTGGGCAAAAGCTGAAATTGTTCTCCTTAAGATCAGGAACAAAATAAGGACACCCAGTTTCAGCAGTTTTATTCAACATACCATTGGAAGTCCTAGCCACAGCAAGCAGACAAGGAAAAATAAATAAATAAAAATACTTTTTCTTTTCCAATTTTGGAAAGAAGCAAAACTGTCATTATTTGCAAATGACATGATGCTCTTTATAGAGAACCCTAAAGATTTCACCAAAAATATATTAGAACTGATAAATGAATTCAGTAAAGTAGCAGGATACAAAATTAATATTCAGAAATAGGTTGCATTTTCATACACCAATAACGAAGTGTTAGAAAGAGAAATTGGGGTAACTGGTTGGCTCAGTTGGTTAGAGCACAGTGCTCATAACGCCCAGGTTGCCAGTTCGATTCCCACATGGGCCAGTGAGCTGAACCCTCCACAACTAGATTGAAAACAACAACAACTACAACAAAACAAAAAACAAATAAACAACAACTTGACTTGGAGCTGATGGGTCCTGGAAAAACACACTGTTTTCCAATATTCTCCAATTAAAAAAAAAAAAAAAGAAAGAGAAATTAACACAACAATCCCATTTACAATTGCATAAAAAAAAATCTAGAATTAAACTTAAATAACAAGGAAGTAAAAGACGTATATTCAGAAAACTATAAGACACTGAAGAAAGAAATTGAAGAAGATACAAATAAATGGAAGCATATACCGTGCTCATGGATGGGAAGTATTAACACCATTAAAATGTCCATACCACCCAAAGCAATCTATAGATTCATTGCAATCCCTATCAAAACACCAATGGCATTTTACACAGCACTAGGGCAAATGATCTTAAAATGTATATGGAGCTGCGAAAGACCCCAAACAGCCACAGCCACCTTGAGAAAGAAGAACAAAATTGGAGGTAATATGCTACCTGATATCAAACTATACTACAAAGATATAGTAATCAAAACAGCATAAAGTGGTACAAAAACAAACACATAGATCAATGGAACAGAATAGGAACCCTAAAAATAAACCCACGCCTATGTGGTTATTTAATCTATGACAAAAAAGGCAACACTATACAGTAAAGAATCTATTCAATAAGTGGTGTTGGGAAAACTGGACAGGTACATGCAAAAAAAAAGAAACTGGGCTACTTTCTTAAACCGTATACAAGAATAACCTCAAAATGGATTAAAGATGTAAATGTAAGACATAAAAGTCTTAGAAGAAAACATAGGTGGTAAATTCTCTGGGTTTACTAATTACTAAGACATTGCTCTTAGTAATATTTTTTTCTGATCTATCACCTCAGGCAAGGGAAATAAAAGAAAAAATAAACTAAAACTGTTTTGCACAGCACATGAAACAACCAACAAAACGAAAAGACAACCTACTGAATGGGAGAAGATATTTGCCAATGATACTTCTGATAAGGGTTTAATATCCAAAATTTATAAATAACTCATACAACTCAACATCAAAAAATAACCCAAATAACAATGGGCAGAGGATCAGAATACATTTTCTCCAGAGAGGACATACAGATGGCCAATAGACATATGAAAAGATGCTCAAGGTCAATAGTCATTAGAGAAATGCAAATTAAAACCACAATCAAGTATCACCTCACACCTGTTAGAATGGCTATCATCAATACATCAATATACAACAGGTGTTGGTGAGGATGTGGAGATAAGGGGGTCCCTGTCCACTGTTGGTGTGATTGCAAATTGGTGCATCCACTGTGGAAAATGGTTTGGAGGTGCCTCAAAAAATTAAAAGTAGAACTACCTTATGACCCAGCAGTTGCACTTCTGGGTATTTATCTGAAGAAATCCAAAACACTGATTTGAAAAGATGTATGCACCCCTATGTTCATTGCAGCACTATTTATAATAGTTAAGATATGGAAGCAACCAAAGTGCCTGTCAATAGACAATTGTATAAAGAAGAAGTGGTACATATATACAATGGAATATTACTAGACCATAAAAAAGAATTATATCTTACCATTTGGGACAACATGGTTGGACCTAGAGGGTATTATGACAAGTGTAACAAATCAGATGGAGAAAAACAAATAACATATGATTTCACTTATATGTGGAATCTCAAGAAGAAATAAAGAAACAAACAAAAGAGAAATGGACTCAGATACAGAAAACAAATAATGGTTGCCAGAGGGAAGGGGGTTTGGGGAACTGGATGAAAAGGGAGAAGGGGTTAAGAAATACAAATTAGTAGTTACAAAACAGTCACAGGGATGTAAAGCACAACATTGAGATATAGTCAATAATGTTGCAACAACTATGTATAGTGCCAGGTGGGTACTAGGCGAATCAGGGGGATCACTGCTTAAAATGTATAAATGTCTAACTACTATGCTGTACACTTGAAACTAATATAAAATAATATTGAATGTCAATTGTAACTGAAAAAAATAATTTGTAAAGAAAAGAATTTAAAGATGAAAAAAACACATGATTTCCATCTTTGGCCACTCTAGCGTTGCCTTCAACCACAATCTCCCCATGATCTCTTTAAGCCTCTATTACCTTACCCAAGAAACAGGGATTAACACCACGTGTTTCAAGGCTTTTTCTAAAAAAGGATGAGACAAAGTGACACATGTAAAGTTCCTCTGAGTGACTCTCTCTGTGTTCCCTGTGCATAGTAATAGTAATAGCCAAGATTTATGGGATACGTTCTATAAGCCAGCATTCTTTTAAGAGGTTGATTTGTTTTCAGTCATCTAATCCTTATGACAATTCTATGGGCATTATGTGGATTCCTGTTTCACAAAGGGGTAAAGTGAGGCACAGAGCTGAGTGTTCAAAGCCACCTAGCTTATAAGAGGAGTAACTGGGGTCACATTCAATTGGTCTGAATCTAGCCCCCTTGTTCTAAACAATGATGCTCTGTGTGCATGGATTGAGACCCATGGACCAGACTCTCCAGTTTGCCATCAAGGGTTTCACTTTCCGTTTGGAATAAGAATTGTTCTGACACAATGATTCAAAGAAGTTTACAGGAATTGACTGGGGAGCCCTGATCCTTTGTATTTGTCTCTCTGACATCTGTCTTCCCTTTAGTGCAAATGTCTGGGAGGAAGAACTATGTGGGAAACAACGTATTTTCTTCCACCCTCAACACTGGTGTATATGGTCTTTCCACCCCTCTCATTTGGCAGGAAATCACCCAGGAGATCTAATGTTGCTGAAAGCTTCTTTAACTTGGAAAAACTATAGAAAATGTAGCTTTAAAAGAGCTGACACCTCTGTTATATTTTGGTATGTGTTGGAAGGAGTGCTGGTATTTAGAGACCTGCTGAGCTCTTGCTGACAGCTCTGCAGGTACAGTCTGTCCTGAAAGGCATTTCCTCTGGCTTCAGGCCAGGCTGAGATGGCTAAAGTGGGGCCCCTGGGGATGGGGACATCTGGACCATGTCTCAGGTCATTGGCACCCGTGGCTTGGTGCTCATCAGAATATGGCTGTGACACTTTCCTCATCTACCTGGGCCACCCTAGAACCTGGCAGGCCTTGTTTGGTGCTGGTGTTCATTAGCAAAGCGAAACAGGCCAGAGGGAAGAGCAAACGGAATTTCGCTTTGCTGTGCAAACTTGAGTGAATTGCACGAAACTAACGGCGTTTCGTGAGGGTCAAGAGATGAAAAGTGTAAGATGTACAACATGATGACTTAACTTGCACAATGTTACGTGTCAGTTATATTACAATAAGGTTGAAAAAGTAAATAAATTTTTTTTTAAAAAACGAGAGAGATGATATCACTTAGAACAGCCTGAAATGCTCTAAAAGTAGGAAATACGATTCTCAGACACAAGGTTCTGACCTGAGCAGCTGAGTCCTGATCCTGGCCCTAAGCTTCCTTGGTGGGGGCAGGAGAGACCCCACTGGGGGTGAAGGTCCACTGCCTGTGGGATGTAGGCCCAGGAAAAAGGCAATCACCTTGCTGATATGTCTAAATTAGATGTGTTTCTGTCAAAGCTGTCAGCAGGATGTCACGGCCTTCTTAAGTAAAGCAAGGAAGTAGGAACACTCAGAGCCCTGAAGGGGAAATATGAGGGGGGCAGACCCAGATTTGTCAAAAAAGTGGGTGGTATTTCATTAATAAAATGGCTCAGGGCTTTCTTCTGGTTTCTCACCCACTGCTGGATGCTGCCTTCATCCCTTAATCCCAGCTCAGTTTCTAGAAGTAAAAACACCTGTCCCGCCCTAAAATTGCCCTTCTTTGTGCCCAAGACACAGATGGGCACAAACCTTCCCCACTTCTCTTTCTCCTGGGCCGCTAGAGGTGCTGCCAATGTAGGAGTGGAAGGAGGTGTTGGGGCTAGAGGGGTCCATGGAGAGTACAGGGATTTGGGAAAGAAGGCTTTTTAGAACAACAAAGCCGCAGTCCTATGATTGAGAACATGCTTGCTGGGGGTGGGGAGGGATGCGGTGAATAGCTCATCCTGGTGTGCTCAGGACTGTCCCAGTTCTAGCACTGAAAATCCTGCATCCTGGGGACCCCTCAGTCCCTGGCAAACTGAGATGTCTGGCCACCCAGAAGGATTCTAACGATACCTACAACAGGTCTCTGCCCCGCAGACAAGCTTTGTCTCAAAGACTTTCCTGGTAGATAAGTCTATGTCTATCCCTCTGTGATTTTCTGGGCTCCAGAACAAGAGGAAAAATGAACAGCAACAGTGGATAGAGTATGACATCCCCATCAGTGTTTCCCATGACACCCTCAACCCGCTGCTGCAATCTGGCCCTTAACCCCAGCTTCTCTCCAGGCAAGTAAACAGACAGACCTGAAAAAAAACATCCAGAGAACCCTGGCCCCCTCCTCCTCCTGCCTGACTACTGCCCCAGGTACTTGATGCTTCCTGTCCTGCTCCTTCCACTGAGGACAGGTGCCTTGGCCCAGTGCTCAGCAGCAGGCCTGCTTTCTGGGCTTCTCTTCTGCCGCAAGGCCTGTCATTTGCATCAGATCTTGTGTTAAAGGTGAAAATCAGGACTGGAGATGCTGAAGCAAAGCTGGGGGTGGGCATTCATGCCTGGCCTGGCCAAGGAGCCTGAGTTTCCTCCCTAGGTCACCGTGGGTGCCCCGCCACTCCCACTGCGTGGGATCAGTGGAGTGAGATCAGTGTGGGTCATTCCCCGCAGAGCTGGGGCCGGGTGGCAGGGAGGGGCCAGGCCTGGTGCTCAGCCTCTGTGTATAGCATCTCATGTGATCCTCACAAGCGTCAGGGGTGTGTCCTCATCCCCCTACGCAGGTGAAACCATGAGTTCAAGGCATACAGTGTGTTAGTGGCAGAGCTGAAATTGGATGCAATCCCCTGACTTCTGGCCCAGGGCCCCTCAACTTTCTACGGGTCTCTGTGGAGCCCTCTGTGCTTCGGCGAGTCTCTGTTGCTGGAGCCCAGAGGTAGTCTACAGTCTGCCCTTGTCCTGCCCAGAGAGCCTGGAGTGACTTGCCCGGCCCTGTCCACATCACCAGGGGCCAGGCCTCTGCACTCTTTGCTCTGGGCTCTCTGGAACACCAGCTGTGAGGAAGGGGCCATAGTTTTGCCATCACTGCTGCCCGCATTGCACTAGATTCTCAACATGGAAGAGGATCTTCCTTCCAGTGTTTGGAGGGAAGCTGATGATCTGGAAAATCTGGAAAATCATCTGGAATGATCTGGAAAATCTTAATTATACCTTCTTAGAGCTCCTAGGGCAGCCTAACCTCTTTCTCTGTTCAAGGTTCCCTGTGTAAAGGCTTATCCTAAGGTCCTTGGAGGAAGGCCGGAAGGGAGGTGTTGTAGGAAATGACCCAATGTCACGTCAAAGGCTAGCCCTCTGACTCCAAACTGTGGTCCCAGTGTGGCAAACTGCGTTCAGTGTTTGTCCCCTTCCAGTCAACTTGTGGAGTTTGGCCATATTTCTTTATTGTCTCTTTTAAAACATATGTAATAACCTCTTATTATGTGCCGGTCACTTTTTATTTGGAAATATTACTTACAAAGCCACTGTCTTTTTCTTTTCTTTTTTTTTAAAATCGTTTCTCCTAGGAAGCCATTTTCCCTTGGAAGGGGAGAAAAGGATGTGAAACCTCTCTAGTTGCCCTTCTCACCACAGCTTCTTATCTCTACAGGGTAATGATGAAAGCAAATGGGGAGATGGTGCTTTGGGGGACAAGGGGCAGTCATTTTCCTAAAGAAAGTCCCAGAAGGAACCAGGGAATGGAATGAGGTGGGCATCACTCTCTACATGAAAGAGAAAGATGACTCCTAGCTAGCTCTCACTCCCTCTGGAAGATGAGGGCAGTGAGAGTATTTCCTGCTTTTGTTTCAGAGACAAACCTCCTCTTGACATTTCGCATCTGTTCTGCCCAGGAGGGCTCTGTAATATTCAGCAGACCCGAGCTCTGCAAGGAGGCACTTGAGTCAACATTTGGAAGACTGCAGCTGCAGCTTACAGCTGGAGGAGAGGGGTGGCTGGGAGAGGAGGAAGAAGCAGAAGAAGAAGGGCTGAAACATCAGTTTGGCATTCCCTGTGCCTTCTCACCCCTGTTTATCCTCCTCACAAGTTCGTTGGTTCAGTTATTCATTCAGCAACAATTTTTTTGCGTCCCTAACAAGTGTCAGGTTCTGCTCTAGGTGTTGGAGGTAGTGGAAAAGAAGAAAGTTTCTACCTTCATGGAGATTATTTGCTGGTGGGGAAGACAGACAATAAATAGATAAATAAACTGCCAAGCAGTGATAAGGGAAATGGAGAGTGGGGCAGAAAGGCAACGTGAGGGGGCCTACAGATCGCATGTGTGCATGCGTGTGTGTGTGCGTGCGTGTGTATATTATAAGGTGTATATGTGTGTGGTATGGTATGTGGTGTGCATGTAGTGCAGGGTGTACGTGTGTGGTGTGGGGTGTGTGTGTGATATGGTAGGTGGTGTATGTTATGTGTATGTCGTATAGGGTATGCATGTGTGTGTGTGTGTGGTATGTGTGTGGCATACAGTGTGTGTATGTGGGGGATGTGTTGTGTGTGGTACAGGGTATACATGTGAGATTCGGGAAGCCTTCATTAGGGAAGATTATTATTTTTTTTAACAGACACAAGCCCTATTAGGTCCCAGGAAAGAGAATTCCAAGTGAATGTGCAGCAAGTGGTGTGTGTGTGTGTGTGTGTGTGTGTGTGTGTGTGTGTGTGTGTGTATAGCAGAGGTATGGCATGTGGTGTGTGTGTGGTGTAGGGTGTGTGTGTGGTATGGTATACGGTGTGTGGTGTGTGTGTGTGTGTGTGTGTGTGTGTGTGTGTGTGGTGTAGAGTTTGGTAGAAAGATTAGGGAATGTGGAGACAGAAAACTGCTTGAGGCCCAGCCCTGTGACCTTGGGCAACTTACTTAACATTCCTGAGGTCCAGTTACTCAATTTGTAGAATAGAGATTATAATGTACCCCTACTGCAAGGCTGTTGTGGAGGGTCAAACAGGAGGATGAGGGTGAAATTGCTTTGACAATGTAAGGCACCACATCCATGTTATATGTGTGACCCTTACAAATCCTCATTTCTCCTAGGAAGCCACTTTCCTTTGAAAGGGGAAAATTCTGCCAGCAGACAGACTTTGGACTTGAATTGCAACACTGGGTCTTCTCTGGATCACCATCCTACCAGCCCATCCTGCAGATTTTGGACATACCAGCCTCCATAATCACATGATCCAATTCCTTTAAACAGATCTGTCTGTCTCTCTATAAACACATCCTATTGGTTCTATTTCTCTGGAGAAATAGAGAGAAATTTGCCAATACAGGTGAGTATTGTCCCCACTTTTTAGAAAAAGACATTGAGGCTCAGAAATGTTAAATCACTTATTCATAGACAGTTAAGAGGACTCAAAATCAGCTTTTCTAAGTTGTAAATCTCCCAGGTTTTCTTTAAATGCCTGCAACCTTTGTCATGTTTTGGCTCTGAAATTTTCAATGATATTTTTTTTACGTCTTAAGTCATCATATCTATATTCCCTCTCATAATATTAAGGTACTTCATAATACAACTTTATTTTCTCCTTTCTGGTCAGGTAGTTTTCCTCAGTCTCTCAGGCACCCACAAGGGGGAAGTTCCTGGGCAAGTGGCAGAGTTCATAACCTAAACTGAAAAGAAACAGATCATTCAGTAGGTTAAAGATATAATTGAAAGTTAAAGATGTTAAACAAAAACCTTTCCAGCCAAAGTTTTTCTTAAAGAAAGGACTTATTGAGCCATATGCTAGCCAGAAAAAGGATCAGGTCCTGGGAATATAGTCTAAACAACCAGCAGCATGGCTAGTTGGAGAAGATAACATGTCCACCATCCTGGGGCTGACAGGGTTTAAAAATATTTTTTTCTTTTATTTGTTTCAGGTGTGCAAAACAATTCAATAGTTATACATTTCACCCCTCACAAAGTGGTAACCCCCTGCCCCAATCTATTGTCCCTCTGACATCATATATACCTATTACAACTCCATTGACTCTATTCCCTATGCTGTACTCCATATCCTGTGACTATATATATATTAAATTATAGCTGACATACAATATTATTCAGCTTCAGCTTCAGGTGTACAGTGCAGTGGTCAAGCATCTATACAATCCATGAAGTGGTCTCCCTAATAAGACATGTGCCCATCTGACACCCTACAAAATCTTTATAACATTCTTGATTGTACTCCCCAAACTGTCTTTCATATATCCCCGTGGCAATATTGTAGTTACCGACTTATGCTGTCTAATCCCTTTCCCTTCTCCCTCATCCCCACCTCCCTCCCTTCTAGCAACCATCAGTTTTTCTTCTATATCTATAAACTATTTCTGTTTACTTTGATCATTTATTCAGTTCTTTAGATTCCACATATAAGTGAGATCATATGGTATTTGTCTTTCTCCAACTGACTTATTTCACTTATGAAACTTGACAGGTTTTTTTCTTTTTAAAGATTAAGTTATTTTGACAGAATTTACATTGGCTATAGATAAGGGGGTTGGTACAGGAAAAGGTGAAGCAGAGGCCGTTCTTGTCCGTAAGGAAGAAATTTTACTTTAGCCATAGGTTTTTTGATTGGTTGTGGGCAAGAGTCCAGAAAGTTCATGCATAAGCAGGGTGCAGTGGCCGGCTAGTTCTTTTTAGATAGAGGCCTGGAAGTTGAGTCAAAGCTCCAAAAAAATGCACTCAGGAATGTGAGCAGTCTTTTGTTAGTTTTGCCCCCCAGCTATTAACTGATCAATTACCTTGTCTCCTTCTCCCACTCTCTGGCGCTCTATAATTTAATTTGGGACATCTCAGAATTTGCTCTTGTCAAAGATACAAATCTCCTTTGCAAATATGATGAAAATAAGGCATCTTTTAGACTAAACAGAGATTTAAAGGTAAGCTCCAATGTAAGTGTTCTTGTAACCTAAAGGGAACGACGGGCAGGTGGCTGACATGAGCCAGACAAGGCCAGTATGATGGTGGCATCCACAACCACGTGGTCATGAACTAGAGACATGCTGCACAACATGGCAGCCACTGACGGCATCTGGCTCTTTAAATCTAAATTAATTATAAATTACTAGAATTAAAAACCCACTTCCTCAGTTGCATTAACCACATTTTAATTGCTCAAAGGCCCCGTGTGGCTAGAGAGTGGTTACCATATTGAACATGTCCATCAATGCAGAAGGTAGAGAGACTGGTCCCAAATATAAATCTCACTGGGCTCTTAACAACAGTTGCGTGACTTGCTCAGACTCCACCTATGTCATCAGGGTCCAGGCCTCTGCACTTCCTGCTCTGTGCTCTCAGGAACTCTGACTGTGTGGGAGGGGCCACAGCTTTGCCATCACTGCTGCCTGCACTGCAGAAAGAAGGCTGAGGTGAGAGGAGACTTCCAGGGTTGATAGCCATAAACGCTTCCAGCAGGAAGGACCAAGGAAGAATCCTCATGGTCAAATTTTGAGGACTGAAATGCCTGTGGGTCAGAGGGAGAAATCCCTCCTTTAGCTTAGGGGTGTAGACCAGGGCTTGAGAAGAAGGCAGGGAGACAGTCAGGCCTACACACCCAGGGATCCCTGCCCAGAAGGACTCAACCAGAAGCTACTTCAGGTCTGAGGTCCAGGTGAGGCCTCTATTTTCAGCTGCCAGGTGGTTTCAACAAATATATTATGTGCTTGATAAAAATTGTGCTTGATAAAAATTTATAGATCAAATAAAAAGATGTTATTAGAAAGTTTGACTATAATCTATATTGCAATTTATATTATTCATTAAAGTGTACTGCTATTGTACAAATAAGTTATATCATAATAATAAAACTCAGTTGGAAGAAAAATAAGATGTTATAAATTTGATATTATTTTTAATGAACAGAAATTTCAAATCCTGAGGACACTTGGAAATCCTATCAGTAAGCAAGTTCGTTCCCACCTGTAGAAAGAGATGCGTTGTATTGGTAGAAAACAGTTGGCTGCATTTTCTGATTTCTCATTTTGCTTCCCTCCTCTTACATGTCAAGAATTCTCTTTGAATAATTTCAACCTTGTGTCAACTAATCTAAGGCAAAAAGATAATTGTTCACACTGCAGGGAAAATTCAATGATCAGATCAGCATCCATAAAGGGGAGGGAGGGCCAGAGATGGTTGTTCCCCCTCAGACAGCAGGGCACAGCTGAGGCAGCCTGTGAAGTGAGCTGGGTGACATCTGGGGATCCCTTCCTGCCTGGGGTACTCTCTTCCAAAGAGAACATCTCGAAGGTGTGCCCTGAGGCAAAATTCTGAAACAAAAATCGTTGTCTGCAACACCTCCTTTCCTTTCCTTTTCTCTATATTCTATTCTGGTTCCCTTCTCCTCAAGCATTTGATCTGTTAGTATGATAAAATGATAGTATGGCAATACTAATGCTTTACTCTTCCCAATTTGCATATTAATAATAACATTTACATTTTTAACAAAAAGCTTCTAGAGACAGTGCTGGAATTAAAGGCAGGGAGCAGACACCTCAAGTTAAGGAAGGGGGCGTTGACCTGTGAAGCTGATTGAGACAGGTTGCTGGCATGTCTGAGGCTTCTTCTTATATTTGTTGCCTTATGTAAGTCCACTATTCTCTGCAGAGTGTCCTAGAACTTGGTTTCCAGATGTGCAATCACATAAGGGATTTTCCAGATGTGCAATCACATAAGGGATTTGCCTAAGACTTTGCCAGCCTGAATTGCTATGAGGCCAGGAAGGAGATATTTGGGACCAAGCTAAAGGTCAGTCAGTATTTGAATACTCTCTTTAAGACCAAATCCTGGTCTTTAACACCAAATCTGGGCTGACAGAGGTGAGGAGTGCCACTCGGGTAGGTGGGGTCCAGCAGGGACTGTCCTGGTAGATCACCAACACACTGAGTTAGACTTAGGAGAGCCTGGTCTGGAGCCCTGGGGGAGGAGCTGGCGACACAAGGCTAGGAAAAGGGGGTCTGTGGGTAAGCAGGTTAGAGGTGGAGGGTCACCAGCACTCCTGGGAACTGAAGCCGAAACCTTGTCATGCGTACCTTGATGAATGTGTAGGTACTTGGGACTTTCACCCAGAAATGCCAGGGGCCAGGATTGTTTATGTCAAATGAATTTCCGAGTCTCCCATACCCCACAGTGGGGGAGAGTTTGTTCTACTTTGCAGCTTCAGTGCCCAGCACTGCATCTGGCTCATTGTAAGTTCCCAACCTAGGTTTAATAAAGATTTACTGAGTTCCTACTAAGTTTTGAGAATACAGGGATGGACGGTGGGAAGTTCCTGCCGTCGTGGGAGTAAATAGAGAATAGTGAAGCAAGGAAGCAAATGCATTTCCCAGGAAACTGCGTGCTCTTGGGAGGTAGAAGAGAGGATTAAAGAATGTCACTGGTAGGCGTGGCCGGTTAGCTCAGTTGGTTAGAGCGCAGTGCTCTGAACAACAAGGTTGCCAATTTGATCCCCACATGGGCCACTGTGAGCTGTGCCCTCCACAACTAGATTGAAACAACTACTTGACTGGGAGCTGATGGGTCCTGGAAAAACACACTTAAAATAAATAAAAGTTAAAAAAGAAAAAAAGAATATCACTGGTGAAGGGACCACGTGGTCAGGGAAGGTCCCTTTCAGGTGGTGATATGGACCTGAAGGACAAGAAAGAACCAGTCACGCAGCCATCTGGAGGTGGGGGTGGAGACAAAATTCCTAGGCAGCAACTAGCTTGATGTGTTTGAGAAACCGAAAAAAGGAGGCCAATGTGGCTTGGTGGCTCTGGCGGCGTGAACCACACCGAGAGTGGAGGGGGATGAACTTGGAAAAGTTGGCAGGACCTCAATCTAGTTTCTTAAAGGAGAGCTATTTGCATCGGGGGTGAGGTAAGCACGGATATTAATTGGCTAGTCCTCGCCCACTGAATTTCAGTAGCGCCTCCTCTACCAAGTCATTCTGAAAACCACAATATTCCCCCAAACATTTTCATTCCCACACACTGCCTAATCAGGACCACTGGAAGATCAGTGTGTTAGTCAGGTTCTCCAGAGAATCAGAGCCAACAGGATGCACACACACACACACACACACACACACAAAAGTAGTACCTCAGTTTTCGAATGTCTCCGTTGACACACATTTTGGTTTACCAGTGCCGTAAACCCAGAAGTAAGTGCTTCGGTTTTCCAACACGCCTTGGAAGTCGAACATGTCACGCGGCTTCTGCTGAGTGCAAGATCCTGAGGCCTAGCTGTCGGCTGTTTTCAAATGTTTCAGAACTCGAACGGTCTTCCGGAATGGATTACGTTGGAAAAACCGAGGTACCACTGTATATATATATATATATATATATATATATATATATACACACACACATATATATACATATATCATGTATGTATGTATATGTATATATATGATATATGCTAGCGTCACCATGCGACAGGCAGGACAGTCAGAGAAAATGGTGGAAGCACGGTTGTTATTCAAGGACTGCAAGATTATTTTGGAGTGGTATTTGAAATTCTAGAACAATGACAATGGAGACATGAGTATGCAACAGAACCTCCAACACGCCTAACAATTGTATGCATTCGTGATAATTTTGAGACTCATGGTACTGTGTGAAGAAATTGAAATGGCATGCACAGCAATACAAGTGTCAAAGTGTCAAAGTTGCTCAAGCAGTAGTTCACCGTAATTAGAAGTGTCTGGGCGCTGATGGTAACCACTTTGAGCACCTTGTAGTTGCAGAAGTCAAATGTGACTTATATTTATCTTTCGTTATCGGTATATACTGAGTATTACAATTTCAATACAGTTTTCCTTTCTTAAAATGTGTATACATTTTTTTTTGGCATCGTGTGTGTGTGTGTGTGTGTGTGTGTGTGTGTATCTTTATATTTATATATGAAGAGATTTATTATAAGGAGTTGGCTCTCATACATTCCTGGAGGCTGAGAAGTCCCACGATCTGTAGATCTGTAGTCAGCAAGCTGGAGACTCAGGAGAGCGAATGGTGTAAATTCCAGTCTGAAAGCCAGTGGCTCAAGACCAAGGAAGAGCTGATGTTTTAGTTCAAGTCCAAAGGCTGGAAAAGACTGATGTCTCAGCTCAGTACGGTCAGGCAGCAGGATTTCCTTTTTATTTACAGGAGAGTCACCCCTTTTGTTCTATTCAGACTTTCAATTGATTGGATGAGGTCCACCCATGTGAGGGAGGGTAATCTGCATTACTCAGTCTACAGATTAAAATGTTAGTCTCTTCCAAAAACAACTCATAGACACACCCAGAATAATATTTGATCAAATATCTGGGCACCCCGTGTGCAGTCAATTAGACACATAAAATTAACCATCACAATTATGTAGGGCCTTGATATTCTGCCTGTGGTTCAAGACTGAGGTGGAGCTGAACTTGCTGGGGTAAGCCATAATGGACTCCTGCAGAATCTGACTGGGGAAGGTAGGAGGTGACAGTCCCTAGGCATTAAAACTGCTCCCCACCTTGCTTATGGTGATCATATTTTGGGTGAGTTGTAATACAGGAATAAGGATAATAATGACCAAAGTCTTGACTTTGCAAATCCACACACGATCTCATTTTACTTCTTAGCAGTCTTGTGAAGCAGCCAAGGATGCATTATAATTGTTGTTTTACAGATGAGAGAACAGGCTTAGAAAGGTCAAAGGTTTGCCAAGGTTACACATGTTGCTGGAGACAGCCAGGGCCCGGGTGACTCAGGTTTCCCCCAGATATTGGGGAATTGGGGGTGGAAAGAGCAGGATGTGCAGAGTGTGAAGGAAGCTGCAGAGGGCAAGGGGACAGCCATGTGTGTGCACTGCAAGCAGGAGAAAATCTTCAAGGACACAATGTGCTGCCGGAGCTGTGGTGATGTGACAGAGCTTTCACTTTGAAGGAGGAGAGGGCTGTGGCCAACAGAGCCTGCTGGTAGGGGCAGCTGGGGTCAGGGTGACTCAGAGGGAGCAGAAACCCAGGGCTAGCAGGCTGGCAGCCAGACAGGGGGGTGAGGAGCAGCCCAATCTGTCACCTATAGTCTCAGAGGATGAGGCCTGAGAGATGGAAGACAGTGAGAGGGCAGCTCTGTCTCTGCAGCCCTTTCCTAGGGAACAGTGTGGGGATGCTGCCGGCCCTGCTTTCCTTATCAGTGCCTGTGCTGAGGAAGTGTCTGCAGAGTCTGGTGAAAGGCAAGCTAAGGTTTCTGTGTCCTTCCCAGCATCTTTGGCTGGAGCCGGCAAACAGCCAGGGACTGTGTTGGCCCTTGGGGAAACCTGAGGCATGCTTGCTGAAGGGAGAGGATGGACGCTGTGTAGACTGGTGTATGCACAGCACTGTGTGAGACTCCATGGGAGTACAGAGAAGGCAAGATGGGCTCTGCCCTCAGGAGTTCACAGTGTAGGTTGGATAAGGGCAGCTGACCCATGACACCCTGCCTGAGGGATGGATGGAAAACCTTCCATAGGCATCTGTGTCCAGGAGGCAGGTGCACTTGAAGGCCACAGCAGAGCAGCCTGGGTCCAGCCCAGAGGCTGGGCAGGACACCAACCGGAGTGAGTGACGGTTCCATGTGGGAGAGACGGGCTGTGCAGGCCTTGGCTGACTTGTCCATCTCCTCTTGATGAAACAAGGTCACATGGAGAATAGAAAGAAGATAACTTGGAAATCTGGAAAACAACGGCCCTTTTCTCGCTGCGGATTCCTCTGCGGTGGCTTGATAATATGGTGGGGAGCACTGGCTTGGGTGTCAGACTGCCTGTGTGAGGACAGCCTCCTGACTCGGACCTGTATGTCCCATAGGGCTGGGACGCATGTGCTGGGCTAGCTCCTGCTGCATGCCTCCAGGCAGTGCCTGCACTCCATCTGCTGCAACCCTCAGCTTTCAGGTAAACACCTGAGCTGTGCCAGTTTGCTGATACCTGCTGCTTGGGCCCATTTCCCCACGGTTCTTACTCTAAACCAGGCGCAGTTTTCCTCTTACACAGTGCAACAGAGTCCAGAATTGAGTTATGATTGACCTCAGGCCCTTTGGGGGTAGTTTCTGACCAAGAAACTATTCATGAAGATGTCCAGGGTTTCTTCTCCACAGGCCCTGGTCACTACTTACCCTTCCCACCTATACGCAGGAAACCGCAGCACAGATAGCGCCGAGGCCCAGATGTCTGCCTGGGTCAGTTCAGTGGAGTCCTCATCCCCAGCTTGTTTTCAGGTTTTCTGAATATCAGAGATTGTAAGGATATTGCTGGGGCTACGGGCAGACAAGGGCAGACATCGCCCGGCTAGCCCAGGGGGTCCTGAGATCCACAGTCTGTCCGCCCAGGAAACTGCCAGAGAGTGCTGTGGGCAGGAATACTTCTGATGCTACAGTGATAGATACAGTTACTGGGGAGCTGAAGTGTGTTCATTTTTCTCTCTTAGACTTGTGTCTGGGAAGCAGGGTCACTCCCAGGCCACAGCAGAGCAGTCTGTGTCCAGCAAGTCATCCCTTTCCTCTGGGTTCCCTGGGGGCAGACCCTGAGGCATCCCATTCCTTACTTAATCGGCCCCTGAAGTGGGGCAGGCAGGGAGATGGCAGTGTGCTCCCCAGAAAGGGCTCTGAGAAATCTGAGCAGGTAGGTGTGGGGCCCTCTGCTGTGGAGGGACATCTGACACTCTGACCTGTGTACAGTCATGGGGATGGGGCCCCTTCTGATTCCCTGAAGTACTGAGGCATGTACACAAATAGGCCCCCGGATGCACAGATGGTTGTGGGGGACTCCTCTGAGTCTTGAGAGAATGACACAAATGAACCCTGGAAACTCAGCTAAACTTCACCTTGTTGGCTCCTCTTGGTTTTAGACACAGCATCCCTGGAGAGCTTCCAGCTATGATTCCATTCTGGGTGGAATCTGGTATATTTTCCTAGTTGCCCTCAGCCCTCATCAGGGACCCAAAAATGCTACTGACTAATTGCTCCCTTGATGTATGAGAGGAGCAGTCCATCAGAAGAGAAAGAACTCTGAATGGTGCCATCCTGAGCAAACACATTCCTCTCTGGGTCTTACATCTCTCATCTGTGGAAATGTGAGTGAGAGCACTTGCCCAGCCACCTTTATAGGCGCTAAGGAAAGGTGGGAAAGTGCCTCAAAATATTTTAGAAAAGTGCCGTATTATTAATAATTGAGCTTTGCATTGTTTTATGTATCTGTATCTATCACTTCTGTTTATAACTGTATCTACATTTCTCTCTCTCTCTCTCTCTCTCTCTCTCTCTCTCTCTCTTTCTATCATGTACTCACCTATCCATTATCTGTTTTCTTTTAAAAATTAATTAGTTAATTATTTTGTTGAGATATAGTTGACATATAACATTATACTAGTTTCAGATGTATAATGTAATGATTCAATAGTTGTAGATATTGCAAAATGATCACCACAATTTGTCTACACAATAAGTCAATTCCACACAATAAGTCATCTGTCACCATACATAGTTACAAATTTGTTTTGTGATTAAATGTTTCAGATTTACTCTCTTAGCAAACTTTCCAATATGAAATACAGTATTATTAAGTATAGTCACTATGCTATATATTATATCCCAGTGACTTATTTATTTTATAATCAGAAGTTTGTGCTTTTTGACCTTTGTCACCCATTTCACCCACTCCCCACCTCCTGCTTCTGGCAACTACCCATCTGTTCTCTGTATCTAGGATCTTGTTTTTTTTTTTTTTTTTTTTTTTTTTTTTTTTTTTTAAGATTCCACACATAAGTGAAATCATATGGTATTTGTCTTTCTCTGTCTGACTTTTTCACTTAACATAGTGCCATCACAGCCCATCCATGTTGTCGCAAATGGTAATATTTCATTCGTTTTATTTATTTAAAAAATTTTTTTAAAATTAGTTTCAGGTGCACAAGACAAAGTAATACTTAGACGTTTATCATTTCTATCCCTCACACTGTGTGAACCCCCCGCCCCCATCCACTATCCCTCTGACATCACACAGAGCCATTACATTTCCACTGTCTCTATTCCTAATGCTGTACTCCACTTCTTGTAAGTATATACATACATACATATACATATATATAAAATTATAGTTGGCATTCATTATTGTTCAGCTTCAGGTGTACAATGCAGTGATCAGGCATCTACATCATCTCTGAGGTGGTCTCCCAAATGGGACACGTGTCCATTGGATACCCTACAAAATCTTCACAACATTATCGATTACGTTCCCCAAATTAATTTTCAAAACCCCGTGGCCATTTTGTGGTTACTGACTGTTTTCTAATCCCCTCACCTTCCCCCTTATCCCCACCACCCCGCCCATCTAGCAAGCCTCAGTTTTTCCTCTATGTCTCCAATACTGCTTCTGATTAGTTCATTCACTTATTCTTTTCTTTAGATTCCGGGTATAAGTGAGATCATATGGTATTTGTCTTTCTCTGTCTGACTTATTTCACTTAACATAATGTTCTCTAGGTCCATCCATGTTGTTGCAAATGGTAAGATTTCTTTCATCTTTATGGCTGCGTAATACTCCATTGTATAAATGTACCACAGTTTCTTTTTTTTTTTTTTTAATTTATTGGGGTGACAATTGTTAGTAGAATTACATAGATTTCAGTTGTGCAATTCTGTATCACATCATCCATAAATCACACTGTGTGTTCACCACCCAGAGTCAGCTCCCCTTCCATCACCATACATTTGATCCCCTTCACCCTCATCCCCCCCCCAACCCCCTTACGCTCTGGTAACCACCAAATTACGTTCCCCAGATTAATTTTCAAACCCGTGGCCATCCTGTGGTCACCGACTGCCCTCCAATCCCCTCCCCCTCCCCTCCACCCCCCACCCCTCCCGCCCATCTAGCAATCCTCAGTTTTTCCTCTTTGTCTCCAAAACTGTTTCTGATTAGTTCATTCACTTATTCTTTTCTTTAGAATCCGCAAATAAGTGAGATCATATGGTACTTATCTTTCTCTGTCTGACTTATTTCACTTAACATAATGTTCTCTAGATCCATCCATGTTGTTGCAAATGGTAAGATTTCTTTTTTCTTTATGGCTGCATAATACTCCATTGTATAAATGTACCACAGTTTCTTAATCCAGTCATCTACCGATGAGCATTTTGGTTGTTTCCATGTCTTAGCTATTGTGTATAGTGCTGCAATAAACATAGGAGTGCATAAAGATTTTTGAATTGAAGTTTTGGATTTCTCCGGATAGATACCTAGGAGTGGAATTACTGGATCATAGGGTAGTTTCATTTTCAGATTTTTGAGATACCTCCATACTGTTTTCCATAGTGGCTGCACCAATCTGCAATCCCACCAACAGTGCACAAGCGTTCCCTTTTCTCCCCATCCGCGCCAGCACTTGTTGTTTGTTGATTTATTGATGATAGCCATTTTAACTGGGGTGAGGTGGTATCTCATTGTGGTTTTTATTTGCATTTCTCTGATGGTTAGTGAGGTTGAACATTTCTTCATATATCTGTTTACCATCTGTATGTCCTTTTTAGAAAAATGTCTCTTCATGCCCTCTGCCCATTTTTTAATTGGGTGGTTTGTTTTTTTGGAGTTGAGTTGAGAGAGTTTTTTATAAATTTGTGATATTAACCCCTTATCAGATTTTTCATTGGCAAATATCTTTTCCCATTCAGTAGGATCCCTTTTTGTTTTATTAATGGTTTCTTTTGCTGTGAAAAAACTTTTCACTTTGATGTAATCCGACATGTTTATTTTTTCTCTTACTTTCCTCACACGAGGGGATATATCAGTAAAAATCTTACTCCGAGTAATGTCTGTGAAGTTTCTTCCCATATTTTCTTCTAGGAATTTTATGGTTTCAGATCTTACATTTAAGTCTTTAAGCCATTTTGAATTTATTTTTATATATGGTGTAAGGAGGTGATCCAGCTTCATTTTTTTGCAGGTGTCTGTCCAGGTTTCCCAGCACCATTTATTGAATAGACTATCTATGCCCCACTGTACATTCTTGCTTCCATTGTTGTAGATTAAATGGCCATATAGGAATGGATTTATTTCTGGACTCTCTATTCTGTTCCATTGATCTATGTGTCTGTTTTTATGCCAGTACCATGCTGTTTTGATTACTGTAGACTTGTAGTACAATTTGATGTCAGATATTGTTATACCTCCCACTTTGTTCTTATTTCTCAAGATTGCTGAGGCTATCTGGGGTCTTTTATGGTCCGATATAAATTTTAGGATGATATGTTCTATTTCTGTGAAAAACGTCGTTGATAGTTTGATAGGAATTGCGTTGAATATGTATATTGCCTTAGGCAGTATGGACATTTTAACTATATTAATTCTTCCTATCCATGAACATGGTATGTGTTTCCATCTATTAGTATTTTCTTTTATTTCTTTCTTCAGTGTCTTATAGTTTTCTGATCTTTTTCTTCTTTGATTAAATTCTTTGATTAAATTTATTCCCAGGTATTTTATAGTCTTTGGAGCAATTGTAAATGGGATTGCTTTTTAAATTTCTCCTTCTGATGTTTTATTATTGGTATATACAAATGCAACTGATTTCTGAATATTAATTTTGTATCCTGCTACTTTACTAAATTCATCTATCAGCTCTAATAGCTTCTTGGTGGAGTCTTTAGGGTTCTCTATATATAGTATCATATCATCGGCATATAATAATAATTTTACCTCCTCCTTACCGATTTGGATGACTTTTATTTCTTTTTCTTGTCTGATTGCTGTGGCTAGAACTTCCAGCACTATGTTGAATAGAAGTGGGAAAAGTGGGCAACCTTGCCTTGTTCCTGATCTTAAGGGGAATGGTTTTAGCTTTTCTCCATTGAGTATGATGTTAGCTGTGGGTTTATCATATATGGTCTTTATTATGTTGAGATATGATCCCTCTATTCCCACTTTCTTAAGGGTTTTTATCATAAATGGCTGCTGGATTTTATCAAATGCTTTTTCTGCATCTATTGATATGATCATGTCATTTTTATTTTTCATTTTATTAATGTGGTGTATCACATTAATTGATTTGCAGATGTTGACCCACCATTGCATACAAGGGATGAATCCCACTTGATCATGGTGTTTGATCTTTTTAATGTATTGCTGAATTCTGTTTGCTAATATTTTGTTGAGGATTTTTGCATTTATGTTCATTAGTGATATCGGCCTGTAGTTTTCTTTTTTTGTGGTGTCTTTGTCTGATTTTGGGATCAGGGTGATAGTGGCTTCATAAAAAGAGTTTGGGAGTCTTCCCTCCTTCTGGATTTTTTGGAAGAGCTTGAGGAGAATAAGTGATAATCCTTTTTTAAATGTTTTGTATAATTCACCTGTAAAGCCATCTGGTCCAGGGCTTTTGTTTGTTGGGAGATTGTTGATTACTGATTCAATTTCCCTGGTGGTTATCAGTCTATTCATGTTTTCTGTTTCTTCTTGAGTTAGCCTTGGAAGGTTGTATGCCTCTAGAAAATTGTCCATTTCTTCCAGATTGTCAAATTTGTTGGCATACAGTTGCTCATAGTAATTTCTTAAAATTTTTTGTATTTCTGCGGTGTTGGTTGTCACTTCTCTTTCATTTCTGATTTTATTAATTTGGGTCCTCTCTCTCTCTTTTTTTTTTAATGAATCTGGCTAAAGGTTTGTCAATTTTGTTTATCTTCTCTAAGAACCAACTTTTGGGTTCATTGATCTTTTGTATTGTTTTCCTGGTTGCTATTTCATTTATTTCCAATCTGATCTTTATTATCTCCTTCCTTGTACTCCCTTTGGGCTTATTTTGCTGTTCTTTTTCCAGATCTCTTAAGTGTGAAGATAAACTGCTGATTAGTGATGTTTCTTGTTTCTTTAGGTAGGCCTGCAATGCTATGAATTTCCCTCTTAGGACTGCTTTCGCGGCTTCGCATAGATTTTGGGTCGTGTTTTCATTTTCGTTTGTCTCGAGATATCTTTTGATTTCTTCCTTGATCTCCTGCTTGACCCATTCATTATTTAGTAACATGTTATTCAGTCTCCATGAATTTGTGTGTCTTCCAGTTTTTTCCTGTAGTTCATTTCTAATTTCATAGCACTGTGGTCAGAGAAGACAACTGGTATGATTTCAATTTTCTTAAATTTATCAAGACTTGTTTTGTGGCCTAACATATGGTCTATCTTGGAAAATGTTCCATGTGCGCTTGAGAAGAACATGTATTCTTCACCATTGGGGTGAAATGCTCTGAAAAATATCGATTAAATCCAAGTGGTCCAATGTATCATTTAAGGCTGTTGTTTCCAAATTGATTTTCTGTCTGGAAGACCTGTCCCTTGTTGTCAGAGGTGTGTTGAAGTCCCCTACTATGATAGTGTTACTGTTGATCTCTGTCTTTATGTCAGTCAATATCTGTTTTATATATTTGGGTGCTCCTATGTTGTGTGCATAGATGTTTACTAGGGAGGGTTATGTCCTCTTGTCGGATCGATCCCTTTATTATTATATAGTGCCCATCTTTATCTTTTAATATGTTCTTCATTTGAAAGTCTATTTTGTCAGATATAAGTATTGCAACTCCAGCTTTTTTCTCATTTCCATTTGCATGAAATATGTTACTCCAACCCTTCACTTTCAGCCTGTGTGTGTCTTTTGTTCTGAGGTGAGTCTCTTGTATACAGCATATACAAGGATGTTGCTTTCTTATCCACTCAGCCACCCTATGTCTCTTGATTGGAGCATTTAATCCATTTACATTTAAAGTGAGTATTGATAGGTACCTAGCTACTGCCATTTTTAAATTTGTAGTTAGGTTGTTTTGATCTTTCTTCTATTTACAGAAGTCCTTTTAGTATTTCTTGCAATGCTGGCTTGGTGGTAATAAATTCCTTTAGCTTATTCTTTTCTGGGAAGCTCTTTATCTCTCCATCAACTTTAAATGATAGCCTTGCTGGGTAAAGCAATCTAGGTTGTAGGCCTTTGTTTTCCATCAGTTTGAGTATCTCCTGCCACTCCCTCCTGGCCTTCAATATTTGTGTAGAAAAATCATTTGATAGTCTTATGGGAGTTCCCTTGTATGTAACCCTCTGTCTTTCTCTTGCTGCTTTTAGGATTCTCTCTTTATCCTTTAGCTTTGCCATTTTAACTATAATGTGTCTTGATGTGGACCTGTTTGGGTTTATCCTGGTTGGAACTCTCTGCACTTCCTGGGCTTGTATGTTGGTTTCCTTCATCAGGTTGGGGAAGTTTTCGGACATTATTACTTCAAATATGTTCTCAATCCCTTGCTTCCTCTCTTCACCTTCTGGTATTCCTATGATGCGCATGTTGTTGTGCTTGATGTTATCCCATAGGTCTCTTAAGCCATCCTCATTGTTTTTTATTCTTTTTTCTTTCTGTTGTTCTGTTTGGATGATCTCTGCTAACTTGTCTTCTAAGTCGCTGATTCGATCCTCTGCTTCATCTAACTTGCTGGTAATTCCTTCAAGTGAGTTCTTTATTTCGGTAATTGTGTTCTTTATTTCTAACTGGTTGTTCGTTATGATTTCTACATCCTTCTTTATGTCGTCTCTAAGCTCCTTAAACATTCTTATCATCAGTGTTCTGAACTCTGTCTCTGATAGGTTGGTTACCTCTGTTTCATTTGGTTCCATTTCTGGAGGTTTTTTCTGTTCCTTTATTTGGGACATGTTTCTTTGTTCCCCGTTCTGGCTGACTCTCTGTGTTTGCTTCGATGTATTAGGTAGATCCCCTAGAGTTCTTAGTTCTTGCTGGGTTATCTTATGTAGTATGTGTCCTTTATATTTGACTTGCACTACTTCGTTCTTCTCCTCTGCATGTGCTCCAAAGGTGACTCTTGTGTTGTGTATATTGTCCAGTTAAAGAAGATCTTTAATTGCTTTTCGCTTGTGAATAGGTGGGGTTAACTCCTAGGCTGACTAGTTGTGAGACTTGGCTCTGCCCACCGCAGGGTGTTCTGCGTGAACGTTGACCGCTTAAATGTGGTTTGGCCTCTATGGGCTATTGTGCCTGTAGAGAATTCCCTCTGGGTGTGTCACTTGTAGGTCAAACCCGGTAGTACTCTGGTTTGGTCTGGAGTTGGCCTCTAGGTATGTTGAATCTTGTGCCTCTTAAGCTGGGCCCTGATAGGGCAATTTCAGAACAAAGCAAATCACCAAGCACAACAACAACAAAGAAAAAATCAAATACATTCACATGTGAAAACAACCGACAACCCCCACTCAACACAGGCCAAGATATCAAAGATATAAAGACAAAACGAAACAAAACAAAAAGCAGCACCAGTCTTGGCTTAAGCCCAGCATGTAATCTCCAGGTTGTCTTCTGCTGTACCAAAGAGTCCTCTGTGTGTTGTGCAGGCAGAGCCGGTCACCTGGTGCCTAGAGTGACTTTGGGACTGCAGATTTAGATGTGTGGGGCTAAGTGGTCTGGATGGTAGTTTTTAGAAAGTCAGTGCAGTTTCTGCACTTGCCTGCGCATATGCACACTGAGAGTAGCACCACCAGTCCTGTATCCAGTTCTGAGTCTTAGCGCAGTTCTTCCGTGTGTGTGTGTGTGTGTGTGTGTGTTTGTGTGTGTGTGTGTGTGTGTGTGTGTGTGTGTGTGTGGCGGGCAGGAGATTTCTGAGCTGCTGAAAGCGGGGAGCTGTGTCTGCCGTTTACCGCTGATCCCTGGGAGTGCCTCCGCAGTTGTAATTGCCCCGCCCTAGGCAGGCCAGAAAGGGTGGGGGCTGGGAATGGAGGGGTCTTCTCTCTCCCAGTCCAGCCGTGTCACACTCTTCCCATAGGCCAGAAAATGTGGTGGCTGGGGGTGGAGGAGTCTCTTCTCTCCTAGCCCAGCAAAAATCACACTCTTCCCAGCCTCCTCTCTGGGTCAGAGCTGCCTGCCAGTCTTCCCAGAGCCTGAGCCCTAAGGCTCCTCTGTAATTTGACACTACTCTTTAGTTCAGGGGCCAGTTTAAGTCTCTGGAAAGGCGGGGGTAGGTTTGGGAGGGGGAGAGAGGGGTCCAGGTATGGAGTTTGTGTCCATTGTCTGGCCTACGGCCCAACTGGAGGTATCAACTGAGGTTATTGCCTCAAATGCTGGATATGCTGCCCCCTCGGGGGGAGAGGTGAGCTGTGGGATGCAGGGAAAGAGCCCACCTCCTGGCTTTTGTGTTCTCTGTTCCATCCTGGGATCCCCTGCGTCTTTGCAGCTGCGGATGCCGGCAGCGTTTCCACCGCCACAGGTGCGGGCCGCGTCTCCACTCTGCTCCCTTCCCTGTTCCCCTGCTCACCCAATTTGCCCACCTGCACTTAATCCTTGCACGAGTCTCTTAGCTGTTCTGTGATGAGCAGAGAGTCCTTTGATGGGTTATAAATGTCCCGTTTGTGATAAGATCCGGAGGAGAACTCAAAAAGTGTTCCCCGCTGCCGCCATTCCTATGATGTCAGTCCTTTCATTCTTTTTAATGGCTGAATAATATTGCATTTTGTGTGTGTGTGTGTGTGTGTGTGTGTGTGTGTGTGTGTGTAACATTTTTTTCTTTATCCATTCATCCACTGATGGACACTTAGGTTGTTTTCATGGCTTGGTTATTGTAAATAATGCTTCAATGAACATGAGGATGGAGATTTTTTCTGAGTTAGTGTTTTCATTTTTTTCAGATAAATGCCCAGACATGGGATTTCTGGATCCTATGGAAGATCTATTTTTAATTTTTTGAGGAACCTCCACAGTGGTTGTACCAATTTATATTCCCACCAACAGTGCATGAGGGTTCCCTTTTCCCCACATCCCCACTAACATGTTTTTCTTGATAAGCTCCCTTTACTGATACAGGGTAAAGGAATCATGAGCAGAAATAACACTATATGTTAATACAGATTCCACAGGAGGGACATAAGGCATTTCCCCAAATGGGCAAGGAAGATCCTCCTAATAGCAAACCAATGGGAAAAAACCACCAAAAAACTAAATCAAATAAATATATTGTTTGCTTTTAATCTGCATCAAATGTTGGTCTCCAACTTGCTTTTTTTTGATTAAATGTAACCAACATTTTTCCTTGTCCATAAAAATAAATCTCTGTCAACAGTTTTATTTTATTTATTTATTTACTTAGCAAATCCATGGATATTTTCAGTTTAGGCTTCTGGTGTTCCTTTTCTCATAAAAAAGTCCCCCAAATAGTGAATGCCTCCTTGAAATGCTTATTGTCCTGCCTGACTTTATTTCTCTTCTCTGCTGAGGGAAGCCAGTGTCTCCTGGCTATGTTTGGTCCTGTGTTCCACCTCCTCTTCACCTGATGCCTGGGTGTGGGGTTTCAGCCCTGCCTGACTTGCCTGAGGGAGACCTTCCATCCCTGAGAGGGCTGACCTGCAGGCCAAGTCAGCTGGGCCTGTGGCCTGGGCTGGGAAGAGCAGTGGTGGTAGACGGAGGTGTGCAGTGCAATGCAGGGGAATGGAGTCGCCTGCCATTCGGGGGGCTCAGGAACAGCTCCGCAGCCTGCTCCTAGCTTGCTGTGTTTCGGGTACTAGGGACCGGCTGCCTGTTGCTGGTGATGGTAGTTGTTCTCAAGCAGGCAGGTTAATCAAATACACCACTCATCGGGGGTATTTATAGCCATTTCCTAACGGCTCTAATGTTCAGCTTTTATTTTCTAACTAGACATTTATTACTCTTTCTTTTCCGTCATTTCTATAGTACAAGTGGGGTTGTGAACTTGGAGCCAGTGAACCTGGAAGCCCCTTCTCATGAATGTCTATTTATTATACTTTTTCACCTTTTTCACCCATTTTGCCCACCCCCCCTTCTCCTGCTTCTGGCAACTACCAATCTGTTCTCTGTGTCTAGGATCTTGTTTTTAAATAATAAACATTCCTGAGAAGGGGCTGCCAGGACAGCTCCTCTCCATTCCATTTCATACCCTGCTCCGTTTTAGCAAGTCTCAAAGTAGAGAAGGTATAATTGCATTTTGTCCTCTAATGGAACATCAATGTCATTTTAGACATTTTTCAAAGGATCCAGGGCACTCTTTACTTTTCATACTGTTTCCTTTTAAGGTGGTGCTTCTCTCTTCAGGGTAGGGAAATTAAACTAGTAGACAGGAGTTTTCCCCAACTTCTGAACTGTTTTTAGTGCTTCAGGCTGACAGACACCTGGAGAAGTGTCCTCCCAGGATCACAGAAATAGCAGTTCCTTCCCAGCTCCATGGGAGAGAAAGCCAGTAAGGTGCATACCTCCCGTCAGTGATTCTCTTTGAAAGCCTGTTTTTTTTGTTTTTGTTTTTATTAGTTTCAGGTGTACAAAACAATGTCATAGTTAGACATTTATATCACTCATGAAGGGATAACCCCCTTCCCCCAATCTACTACCCCTGTGACATCGTATATCGTTGTTACAATTCCACTGACTCTATTCCTTATGCTGTATCCCACATCCTGTGAATATATACATGTGTATATGTGTGTATATACACACACATACATATATATATATGTAATTTTAGTTCATATTCATTATTATTCAGGTGTACACTGTAGTGGGGTCAGGCACTTACACTGTCCATGAAGTGGTCTCCCTAATAAGACAAGTGTCCATCAAATACCCTACAAAATCTTTACAACTTTATTGTTTATATTCCCCAAGCTGTCTTTCATATCCCCGTTGCAATTTTGTGATTACCGATTGTGCTTTCTAATCCCCTCACCTTCTCTCTCATCTCCACCTCGCTCCCATCTAGCAACTCTCAGTTTTTTCTCTATCTCTCTGAGACTGTTTCTGATTAGTTTGTTCATGTATTCTATTCTTTAGATTCCATATATAAGTGAGATCATATGGTATTTGTCTTTCTCTGTCTGACTTATTTCACTTAGCATGATGTTCTCTAGGTCCATCTGTATCGTTACAAATGGTAAGATTTCATTCTTCTTTATGGCTGAGTAATAATAACCCAATTAAAAAATGGGCAAAGGACATGAAGAGACATTTTTCTAAAGAGGGCATGCAGATGTAAAACAGATATATGAAAAAAAGCTCAACCTCACTCATCATTAGAGAAATGCAAATAAAAACCACAATGAGATACCACCTCACCCCAGTCAGAATGGCTATCATCAATAAATCAACAAACAACAAGTGCTGGTGTGGATGTGGAGAAAAGGGAACCCTTGTGTACTGGTGGTGGGATTGCAGATTGGTGCAGCCACTATGGAAATCAGTATGGAGTTTCCTCAAAAAACTGGAAATGGAACTACCCTATGACCGAGCAATTCCACTCTTAGGTATCTATCCAGAGAAATCCAAAACACTAATTCGAAAAAATGTATGCACCCCTATGTCTATTGCAGCACTATACACAATAGCCAAGGCATGGAAACAACCAAAATACCCATCAGTAGAAGACTGGATTAAGAAACTGTGGTACATTTATTCGAAAGCCTGTTTTGTTCCTGTCATTACTTCTAACCTTTACTATCTGCTGAATGCAAGGCATTATGTTAGGTGTGGAATCTTTCTCCCGCCTTTGGGAGGGTCAAATATCCTTCCTCTATATATCTCCCTGCTTCTACAACCTCAGGAATCCTGGGGTGCAGAAAAGTCAAAACATCTCAGCCCCTCCACTCAGGATGATGTGGAAAGAGTCTCGACAGGTCATCTAGTCCAATGTTCTGCTTCTGGGCTGCACAAGTCAAGCTATAAAGCTAGTTCGCCTTGGCCTCATCTACTCACTGGCTTACTCTCTCCCTTACGTTAACAGCCGGGGAGGGAGGAAAGAAACCCTGGAAAGAACCCAAAGTGCCCATTAGATGATTGTTATTATGTCGGTGCCTGTTGCAACAGTATAAGTCTGAGGTCTTAATAAAATTCAACATTTTCCAATTAGCTGTTGCTTAATTCGCATCGTGAATATTCAGAGCCCTCATATCCTTTCGCGTCCTCCCCCCTGAAGTCTCTCCTAACCCAGCCTTGTCCATCAGGTTGTATTTGTGGCATCTGCAGATGGGAGGTGGAGGCCCACAGAGCTCAAGCCTCCTTGCAAGGCTGGATGTGTGCAAGTCTGAGCTCCTAGCTCTCACTACTTCCCCTCTTCCAGGGGTCAGACCATCAGATCTCTCCATTTGGGAACATGCAAAATGCACAGGTTTCCTTATTTACCTTGAAGCCTGAGGATGATTACTACTGGACAAGGCCCACTTCTGCACAAAGTGTATGATCCATCGAGCACAGACTATTAGAGCAATCAGAAGTCTGGTGGCTCCTGGTTGCTGGTGGTTTCCTCCCTCCTCCCTCCTCCCCTCCCTCCCTCCCTCCCCCCCCCCCTCCCTCCCCCCCCCCCCCCCCCCCTCCCCCCTCCCCTCCCTCCCTCCCTTCCTTCCTTCCTTCCTTCTTTCCTTCCTCTTTCATTTCCTTCTTTTTTTTTACTTAGCAACAGAACCTCTTCTTCAAAGGCATCTTCCCTATAACCTTGGTATATATAACATAAAAACAGAGCAGATCTAGTTAACATGCATAGAGGATGTAAACCTTTCTGCCTTCCTTACCCACCCTCCCATTAGCCATCTCTGGGATACTTTTTGGAAATCTAAGGAGCACAGTGTGGAAAACATTGATTTTAGTCTTTTTTTTCCCCCCAGGAAAGAACATGGAGGGCTGAAAAGGGCAGGTAAGTGGCCCGAGATCAAACAGCTCATTAGGAATAGAAGGAGGGCCTTAGACTGGGGCTTACTGCTGCCTCACCCAGTGTTTCCATTCCCAGGCCACAAGAGCGGGAGATCAGACAGAAATTGGAGCATGGGGGCTCCTATTCAGATGGAAGGGGGAAGGGTCTCCCCTAACTGCACTAACATCCATTTTGCTTCCCCACCAGGCAGTGGTGCCTCTCTCCACTTCTGACTGTGGGAGGAGAGAAGAAGAAAATGTCCGTCCTTTCCCCTCAAAGTCCCTTCCCTGGCAGCCGCTCAGCCTGCTTCGGATTGACTATGCTGCATTGGCTATAATTTGGGTTTAGCTTGGAGGTAATTTCCCGGTGGTGCCTGCAGGTCCTTAATGCAGGCTGTCAAAATGATGTAGAATTGTGCTCTGCCAGCCGCCTGGATGACTTAATTCAGATACATCTAATGTGACAATTTTGTCAAAGCTTGTTTTAAAGATCTGTTTTGACTGGGTGTTAATGCAGCCTTCCTAATCAGCCAATGGCTGCATCTGATCCTCCATGCCATGGGTGAGATGGTGATGAGTGTCCCCTTGACCCTGGGGCTTTGGGGAGGGTGATCCAGCCCCTGGCAGAGGCAGGCTGCACGACAGTGGGCTGAGCCCTGCCCCGGCCCCTCTGCCCTCTGCTGCTGCTGGTAGTGGTGGTGGTGGTATTGGGAGACTGTCAGGCCCTCAGGCTCGAGAAGAGAAGAGCCAGTTGAAAGCTGAGGGAAGCACATGAGGAAGGGGCTTTGGGAGTTTGTGCTAATGAGGATGGGTTAGGGGCCCTCGGATGTGCTCTGAGAGGCCGCAGCCAAAATCTCAGTCAGGAGAGGGCCTACCCATTGGGCTAACACAGAGTTAATCAGAGCCTCTTCACTGGACTGAGGGTCTCCTCACTGCATGTCTGGGTGTGGGAAGAGCAGCAGCCAGGACTCTGGACTGACAGACACGGGTTAGAATTTCCAGACGATTCCTAGTCTTGGACAAGTCACCAAGCTCATCTGAGTTCCAGTTTCCTTATTTGCAAACCTATGAGGACTGAATACAATATCACAAGTTTGGAAGTTCCTGGCATGTAGGCAGAAGGTCCAAAAGCTGCCTTTCATCCTCCCATCCCGCCATTGCATCTGGGCAGGAGTGGATCTGAGCCAGATGGTGAAATCTACATGGAAGTATAGAGATCTACACAGTCTCTAACAGCTCCTGTTCCCTCACGCTCAACGGACTGCTTATAACACCTCTGTTTGATTTTTAAGCTCTATGTGGGTAGGAGTAAGGAATTTATTACTTAATATGTGTTACAAAGTCCTCATATATACCTGTAGAATCCTTGGCACCTAATTTAGTATGAGATGTTTAATCAAGACTTTTATCTTCTGTAATTAAACCAATTGTTCTAAACAGTAAATTTTGTCTTCTGAGGGAAAAGGAAAATGAACGAATAGATTAAGTGCATGTTGAGCACCAGTTATGCACCAGGCCCTTGCTGGGGGTTGTACCTGCATCACATCTCTTAACTGAGGTGCGGTGGGCCTATGGCTCATCCCAGCGCACACAGCTCATCTTGGACAAACTCCCAGAGCCGCTTTCCTCATGTGCCTCCCTCAGCTTTCACCTGGCTCTTCTCTTCTCCTGAGCCTGAGGGCCTGACCCTCTCTCAGCACCACCACCACCAGAAGCAGCACCAGCAGCAGCAGAGGGCAGGGGGGCCAGGGCCTGACTGATCTTGGATTGTCTTTACCACCAAGATCCAGGTTTGTCTAATGTGCCATTGCTGACTATGAAAGCACTGGATACAACATGCCATCACAGCGCTGGCACTGAAAAACTGCCAGCTGCCATTCTGTGATGGTTCCTGAGTGGTGTGGGGGATGTAGGGTGGCCTTCAAATTGTCCTCAGGCCAGGTATGCTGAGGGGGTCAGAGGTTAGCCCCTCTCATTGCTGGGTTTGGGGACTTCCCACTTCATTTACATCTAAAAATGTCACCTCTTTTCTTCATGCTGTTGGTTATTGATGTTTATTTTTAACTTGCATGTGATTAAGATGAATCAGAGCTGTGTCTGCCAGCTGCAGATGGTCCTAATTGGGACTTTAGGGGTCTTACATCTTCTTTGTGGGCCTCTTTGTTTCCGATCAGTTGAATTGATTCTGGCCACACCTGATGTCCTCTCCTGCTCTCAGGACCCACTGATTGGGCCACAGTAGATTCTTTGATCCTGCCCGAATGCTTGGTTCCCCTCTACCTTCTTCTTCTATACCCTGGGGACATCTGTCCTGCTGAAGGCGCTTTATTTGTCTTCATAAAACAAAAGCTAAAAATAAAAATCAATAAGCACCAGATTATTACGGGTGGATTAATTCAATTTTTGTAAATGCTAATGAGATCTGAAGCCCTTGCCAGCGGTTCAGGCTTGGATTAGTGCACTTCTGCCTGGCTCTAGGAGAAAGACTTAATAAGAGCTCTCCTGAGGGATGCCTGTGGGTCTCAAGCGTCCCTATGACCTCAGCCTCATGAGGCTTGTGCTCCTAGGATTCAGGCTGCTCTGACCCCTGGCATCTCCCCTGCTGGCTCCTTTGTTCAGGGCACTGCTGGCAGAGTGTGACCAGAATACCACTTGACTGGGATCAGAATACTGGCTCTTGATTCGGGGCCTAGGAGTCTTTTGGTGTGTGAGTCTGTTTGGATGGTTGAATGTAGTTATGATGGGGCTCAGGGAAGTCCACCAAAAGCCCCCCGTCATGGGCATACGCTTCAGTCTGCTTCCTGAATTTCTTTTGGCTATCAAGAGAGGTGTGAGACTCAGTTATCCTGGATGTTCTGAGATGACGCAGCCACGGGGAGCTGGGGACATGGTGGTGGTTGAGCTCCCAATCGTGAAGAAGCTCATTCTTCTCCCAAACTCTACTGCATTGTTGATTTAATGTTGCTGCTGTTGTTGTTGTTTTTTCCTCAAGCAGAGCTCTCCAGGCCTTTCCCACAGAGGTGGTTCCTCTGCCAGGCTCCTCCCTCACTTTCTCTTCTTTAAGTTTTGCTTAAATGTTTCCTTCATTATGTATTTATTTCAGTTATAGTCGACATTGAATATTATTTTATATTAGTTTCAGGTATACAGAATATTGGTTAGACATTTATTAATACATAATTTATGCAGTGATCTCCCTGATTAGTACCCACCTGGCACTGTACATAACATTCTTGACTATATTTTCTGTGCTGTAGTTTAAATTCCCATAACTATTTTGTAATTACCAATTTGTATTTCTTGGTCCCTTCCCCTTTTTCACCCAGGTCCCTAATTCCCATACCCTCTGGCAACCATCAGTTTGATTTCTGTATCTATGAGTCTGTTTGTATTTTGTTTGTTTGTTTATTCATTCTTTGGATTCCACATAAAAGTGATATCGTATGGTATTTGTCTTTCTCCATCTGATTTATTTCACTTAGCATAATACCCTCTAGGTCCATCCATGTTGTCCCAAATGGTGAGATATCATACTTTTTTATGGTCAAGTAATATTCCGTTGTATATATGTACCAATTCTTCTTCATACAATTGTCTATTGATGGACACTTGGCTTGCTTCCATATCTTGACTATTATAAATAGTGCTGCAATGAACATAGGGGTGCATATATTTTTTCAAATCAGTGTTTTGGATTTCTTCAGATAAATACCCAGAAGTGCAACTGCTGGGTCATAAGGTAGTTCTATTTTTAATTTTTTGAGGCACCTCCAAACCATTTTCCATTGTAGCTGCACTAGTTTGCAATCACACCAACAATGCACAAGGGCTCTGTTTTCTCCAAATCCTCACCAACACCTGTTGTATGTTGATTTATTGATGATAACCATTCTGACAGATGTGAGGTGATACCTGATGGTGGTTTTAATTTGGATTTCTCTGATGATTACTGACATTGAACACCTTTTCATATGTCTATTTGCCATCTGTATATTCTCTTTGGAGGAATGTCTATTCAGGTCCTCTGTCCATTTGTTAATTGGATTGTTTTTGGTGTTGAGTTATATGGACTATTTATAAATTTTGGTTATACAACCTTAATTAGATGTATCATTGGCGAATATCTTCTCCCATTCAGTAGGCTGTCTTTTCGTTTTGTTGGTGGTTTCCTTTGCTGTGCAAAAATGGTTTAGTTTGATCTAGTCCCATTTATTTATTTCTTCTTTTGTTTTCCTTGCCTGAGGAGATAGATCAGAAAAAATATTACTAAGAACAATGTCAGAGAGTTTCCTGATTATGTTTTCTTCTAAGAGTTTTATAATTTCGGGTTTTACATTTAAGTCTTTAATCCATTTTGAGTTTAGTCTTGTATATGGTTTAAGAAGAAGGTGGCCCAGTTTCATTTATTTGCATGTACCTGTCCAGTTTTCCCAACACTATTTAGTGAACAGATTCTTTACCCCACTGTATATTCTTGCCTCTTTTGTCATAGATTTAGTGACCACATAGGCATGGGTTTATTTCTGGGCTCCCTAGTCTCTTCCATTGATTAATGTGTCTCTGTTTACACCACTGCCATGTTGTTTTGATTACTATAGCATTGCAGTATAGTTTGATAGCAGGTAGCATGATACCTCCAGTTTTGCTCTTCTTTCTCAAGGTGGCTGTGGCTATTTGGGGCCTTTTGTGGTTCCATATACATTTTAAGATTATTTATTCTAGTGCTATGAAAAATGCCATTGGTATTTTGATAAAGATTGCATTAAATCTATAGATTGCTTTGGATAGTATGGACATTCTGATGATGTTAATTCTTCCTATCTATGAGCACAGTATATGCTTACATTTATTTGTATCTTCTTCAGTTTCTTTCTTCAATGTCTTATAGTTTTCTGAGTATAGGTCTTTTACCTCCTTGGTTAAGTTTATTCCTAGGTATTTTATTTTATTTTTTTTGATGCAATTGTTAATGGGATTGTTTTCTTAGTTTCTCTTTCTGATAGTTATTGGTCCATGAAAATGCAATCAATTTCTCGATATTAATTTTGTGTCCTGCTACTTTACTGATTTCATTTATCAGTTTTTCCCCGAAAATAAGACTGGGTCTTATATTAATTTTTGCTCCAAAAGGTACATTAGGGCATATTTTTAGGGTATGTCTTATTTTTTCACGTACAACAATCTACATTTATTCAAATACAATCATGTCATCTTCTTCTGGAACATCGTCATAACATACTAAATGCGTCTGTCTGGCTGACGATCTTAATTGGGGCTTATTTTCAGGGTAGGTCTTATTTTAGGGGAAACATGGTAATAGTTTTTTAGTGGAATCTTTAGGGTTCTCTCTATATATTATTATGTCATCTGCAAACAATGACAGTTTTAGTTCTTGTTTTCCCATTTGGAATTCTTTTATTTCTTTGTCTTGTCTGATTGCTGGGGCTAGGACTTCCAACACTATGTTGAATAAAAGTGAGCATACTTCTTTTCTTCCTGATCTTAACGAGAATGCTTTTAACTTTTCCTTGTTGAGTATAACGTTAGCTGTGCATTTGTCGTATATGGTCTTTATTATGGATTTTTGTTTGTTCTATATTTTTTAAATTTTAAATTAGTTTCAGGTGTACAAAATAGCATAATGATTAGACATTTACACCCCTCACAAAGTGATAACCTCCCCAAGTCTACTACCCCTCTGACATCATGCATAGCTATTATAATACCATCGACTATATTTTCTAGGCTGTACTTTACATCCTGTGAATATATGAGGTCGACCATTAAGTTCACGAAATTGCCATCATGTGCTTACGTTGGCAACACTGTACAAACAGCTCAGTAAGGTTTCAGAACTTTGGTATATCAGTGTCTCACAGCTGTGTTCATGTCAACATGTGGTGGTGTCTTGCTGAGTGGCATTCATTATTGTTGTTGTGTGTTTTTGTGTGCCATCACTAGAATATTTGAGCTTGAAGTAGAGCAACGAACAAACATTAAATTCCTTGTTAAACTTGGCAAGAGTGGATGTGAAATCAGCGACATGTTAGTCCAAGTTTATGGGGATAATGCCATGAAGAAAATGGCAGTGTACAAATGGATTAAACATTTTTCTGAGGGGAGAGAAAGTGTCACTGATGAGGAAGAGTCAGGGAAGCCAGTAATGAGCAGAACTGACAAAAACATTGTAAAAATTCATGGAATTGTGCATCGAAATTGTCGGCTGACTGTGAGAAGCACAGCAGACCAAGTAAACATCAATAGAGAAACAGTTAGGAAAATCTTAACTGAAAATCATGGCATGAGAAAGGTGTGTGCAAAAATGGTCCCAACGGCGCTCTTGTATCATGACAATACATCAACCCATACAGCACTGTCTGTGAGGGAGTTTTTAGCCAATAAACAAATAACTGTATTGGAACACCCTCCCTACTCACCTGATCTGGCCCCCAATGACTTCTTTCTTTACCTAAAGATAAAGGAAATATTGAAAGGAAGACATTTTGATGACATTCAGGACATCAAGTGTAATACAACGACAGCTCTGATGGCCATTCCAGAAAAAGACTTCCAAACTTGCTTTGAAGGGTGGACTAGGCATTGGTATTGGTGCATAAATTCCCAAGGGGAGTACTTCGAAGGTGACCGTAGTGGTATTCAGCAATGAGGTATATAGCACTTTTTCTAGGATGAGTTTGCAAACCTAATTGTCTAGACTTGCGTGTGTGTGTGTGTGTGTGTGTATGTGTGTGTGTGTTTATTTATTTATTTATAGTTGACATTCAATATTATTTCATATTAGTTTCAGGTGTAGAGCATAATGGTTAGATATTTATATAATCTATGCAGTGATCCCCCTGATCAGCCCAGTACCCATATGACACCATTGTAGTGTTTACAATGTTATTGATTATATTCCCCATACTTTATTTCACATCCCAATGACTATTTTGTGACTTCCAATTTGTACTTTCTAATCCCTTCACCTTCTCCTCCTTACCCCAACACGACACCCATCTAGCAACCATCAGTTTTTTCTGTATATCTATGAGTTTATTGCTGCTTTGTTTGCTCATTTATTCTGTTCTTTAGATTTCACATAAAAGTGAGATCATATGGTATTTGTCTTTCTCAGTCTGACTTATTTCACTTAGCATAATATCCTCTAGGTCCATCCATGTTGTTGAAAATGGTAAGATTTTATTCTTTTTTTATGGCAGAGTGATAGTCCATTGTATAAATGTACCACAGTTTCTTTATCCAATCATCTACTGATGGGCATTTTCTTTGTTTCTGTATCTTGGCTATTGCGAATAGCATTGCAAAAAACATAGGCGTGAATACATTTTTTTGAATTAGTGTTTTGGATTTCTATGGATAAATACCCAGGAGTAGAATTTGCTGTGTCATAAGGTCGTTCTTTTTTTAATTTTTTGAGGAACCTCCATCTGTTTTCCATAGTGGCTGCATAAATTTGCACTAACACTGCGTGAGGTTTCCCTTTTCTCCACATCCTTGCCAAAACTTGTTTTTTATTAATTTATTGATGATAGGCATTCTGACAAGAGTGAGGTGGTAGCTCATCACTATTTTTATTTGCATTTCTCTAATGATTAGCAACGTTGAGCATCTTTTCATATATCTATTGGCCATCTATCTGTATGTCCACTTTGGAGAAATGTCTATTCATGTCCTTTGCCCATTTTTTAATTGGATTGTTTTTTTGATGTTGAGTTGTATGAGTTTTTAACAAAATAAATTTTGGATATTAATCCCTTATCAGATGTATCGTTGGTAAATATCTCCTCCCATTCATTAGGATGCCTTTTTATTTATTATTATTATTGATGGTTTCCTTTGCTGTAAAAAAAACTTTTTAGTTTGATGTAGTCCCATTTGTTTATTTTTTATTTTGCTTCTATTGCCTGAGGGGATATATCAGTAAAAATATTACTAAGCATAAAGTCTGAGAGTTTACTTCCTATATTTTCTTCTAGGAGTTTTATGGTTTTGGGTCTTACATTTAAGTCTTAAATCCATTTTGAGTTTATTCTTGTATATGACATAAGAAGGTGGTCCAGTTTCATTTTTGTGTGTGTGTGTGCATGTATCTGGTTCAGTTTTCCCAGCACCGTTTATTAAATAGACTGTCTTTACCCCAATGCAAATTCTTGCTTCCTTTGTCATAGATTAAATGACCATATAGGCATGGATTTCTTTTTGGGCTGTCTATTGTGTTCCACTGTCTGTTTTTATGGCATTACAATGCTGTTTTGATTACTATAGCCTTGTAGTATAATTTAATATCAGGTAGTGTAATACCTCCAGCTTTGTTCTTATTTCTCAGGATTACCATGGCTATTCGGGGTCTTTCATGGTTCCATATAAATTTTAGGATTATTCATTCTAGTTCTGTGAAAAAATGCCATTGGTATTTTGATAGGGATTGTATTAAATCTGTGTATTACTTTGGATAGTATGGATATTTTAACTATCTTAATTCTTCCTATCCATGAGCATCGTATATGTTTCCATTTATTTGTTTTTTTTTTTAATTTCTCTCTTCAATGTCTTATAACTTTCTAAGTACAGGTTTTTTACTTCTTTGGTTAAATTTATTCCTATTTTATTTTTTTTTAATGCAATTGTTCGTGGGAGTGTTTTCTTAATTTCTCTTTCTGATAGTTTGTTACTGGCATATAAAAACAACCAATTTCTGACTATTAATTTTGTATCCTGCTAATTCATTTATCAGTTCTAATAGTTTTTTGGTGGAATGTTTAGGGTTCTTTATATATATAGTAACATGTCATCTGCAAATAATGACAATTTTATTTCCTCTTTTCCAATTCGAATGCCTTTTATTTCTTTTTCTTGTCTGATTTCATTGGCTAGAACTTCCAGTCATATGTTGAATAAAAGTGGTGAAGGTGGGCATCTTTGTCTTGTTCCTGATCTCAAGGGGAATATTTTTAGCTTTTCCCCATTGAGTATCATGTTAGCTGTGGATTTGTCATATATGGCCTTTATTATGATGAGGTATGTTCCCTCTATTCCCACTTTGTTGAGAGTTTTTATCAGAAATGGATGCTGGATTTTGTCAAATGCTTTTTCTTCGTCTATTGATATGATTTTTATCTTTCATTTTGTTTAACTGGTGTATCACATTAATTGATTAGCAGATATTGAACCAAACTTACATTCCAAAAATAAATCCCACTTGACCATGGTGTATGATCTTTTCAATGTATTTCTGAATTCAGTTTGCCAATATTTTGTTGAGAATTTTTGCATCTATGTTCATCAGGGATATCGGCCTATGATTTTCTTTCTTATGTAATATCTTTGCCTTGTTTCAAGATCAGTGTAATGGTGTCATCTTAAAATGAACTTGGGAGGTTTCCTTTCTCTTGAATATTTTGGAATAGTTTGAAAAGGATAGGTGTTAATTCTTCTTTGAATGTGTAGTAAAATTCACCTGTGAAGCCATCTGGTCTAGGACTTTTGTTTATTGAGAGTTTTTAAATTGCTGATTCAATTTTGTTAGTAGTAATCAGTTGGTTCAGATTTTCTGTTTCTTCTTGATTCTATCTTGGAAGATTGTATGTTTATAGGAATTTATCCATTTTTTCCAGATTGTCCAATTTGTTGGCATATAATTGTAATATTTTCTTATAATCCTTTGTATTTCTGTGGTATCAGTTGTCACTTCTCTTTCATTTCTGATTTTATTTATTTGGGTCCTCTGTCTTTTTTTCTTGATGAGTCTGGTAAAAGGTTTATCAGCTTTGTTTATCTTTCCAAAGTTCCTGCTCTTGGTCATTGATCTCTTTTTAGACTCAATTTCATTTATTTCCACTCTGATCTTTATTATTTCCTTCCTTCTATGCACTTTGGGCTTTGCTGTTCTTTTTCTAGTTCCTTTAAGTGTAAGGTTAGATTGTTTATTTGAGATTTTTTGTTTGCTTGTTTCTTGAGGTTGGCCTGCATTGCAATGAATTTCCCTCTTGGACTACTTTCTCTGTGTCCCATAGATTTGGGGTTGTTATGTTTTTATTTTCCTTTGTCTCAGGTATCTTTTGATTTCTTCCTTGATCTCATTGTTGACCCATTTATTACTTAGTGGCATGTTTTTTAGCCTCCATGTATGTGTGTTTTTCAGTTTTTTTCTCATAATTGAATTCTATTTTCATTCCATTGTGGTCAGGGAAGACACTTTACCTGATTTTAACCCTCTGAAATTTATTGAGACTTGTTTTGTGGCCTAACATATGGTCTATCTTGGAAAATGTTCCATGTGCACTTGAAAAAAATGTATATTATGTTGGTTTAGGGTGAAATGCTCTAAAAATATCAATTAAATTCATATAGTCTAGTGTGTCATTTAAAAGCTGCTGTGTTTTTGTTAATTTCTGTCTGGACGATCTGTCCAAGGTGTTAATGTGGTGTTAAATTTCCCTACTATGATTGTGTTACGGTCGATCATTCCCTTTTTGTTGGTCACTATTTGCTTTATATATTTAGGTGCTCCTATGTTGGATGCATAAATGTTTACAATTGTTATATCATCTTGTTGGATTGATCCCTTTATCATTTGTCTCTTATTATAGCCTTTGTTTTAAAGTCTAATTTTTATGGTATAAGTATTGCTAATCCAGCTTTCTTTTTGTTTCCATTTGCTTGAAATATCTTTTTCCATCCCTTTACTTGCAGTTTGTGTGTGCCTTTCGATCTGAAGTTAGTCTCTTATAGACAGCATTTATATGGGTCTTGTTTTATTATCCATTTAGCTACCCAATGTGTTTTGATAGGAGCAAATTTAATTTATTATTTAAATTTTTTTTATTTTTAAATTTATTTAAAAAATGCAAATTTATTTGCATTTAAAAGGATTATTGATACATAGTTATTGTCACTTATTATTCATATTTATGTTCTCTTCCCCTACCCTGCCCCTTTTTCTGCTTAAAGAAGTCTTTTTAACATTTCTTGTGATACTGGTTTGGTGGTGATGAACTCCTTTAACTTTTCCTTGTCTGGGAAACTCTTTATCTCTTCTTCAATTTTAAATGATAGCCTTGCTGGGTAGAGTAGTTTCGGTTGTAGGTCCTAGGTAGTGTGTTTTCGTTGTAGGTCATTTTAGTCACTTTTAATATTTCGTGCCAATTCCTTCTGCCTGAAAAGTTTCTGCTGAGGATCAGCTGACAATATGGAAGCTCCCTTGCAAGTAACTAGTTGCCTTTCTCTTGCTGTTTTTAGGATTCTCTCTTTGTCATTAACCTTTGCCATTTAATTATAATGTGTCTTGGTGTGGTCCTGTTTGGGTTCATCTTGTTTGGTACTCTCTGTACTTCCTGGACTTGTATGTCTATTTCCTTTGCCAGGTTAGGAAAATTTTCAGTCATTATTTCTTCAAACAGGTTCTCAACCTTTGCATTTTCTCTTCTCCTTCTGGCACCCCTATGATGTAAATACCGTTGCACCTCATGTTGTCCCAGACGCCTCTTAAACTATCCTCATTTTAAATAGTTTTTTCTTTTTGCTGTTTTATTTGGGTGTTTTCTGCTATCTTGTCTTCCAAATTGCTGATTTAGCCCTCTGCTTCATTTAGTCTGCTGGTGAGTCCGTCTAGTGCATTTTTTTCATTTCAGTTATTGTATTCTTCATTTCTGACTGGTTCTTTTTTTTTTTTTTAATGGTTTCTATGTCCTTTTTCATGCTTACTATCATTTTGTTGAAGTTTTCACTAAATTCTTTGAGCACCTGTATAACCATTGTTTTGAACTCTGTATCCAGTAGGTTGCTTCCCTCCATTCTATTTAATTCCTTTTCTGGAGTTTTCTCCTGTTCTTTCATTTGGAACATGTCTCTTTGTTTGCTCATTTTGGCTGCCTCTCTGTTTGTTTCTATGTATTAGGTAGATCTGCTATGTCTTCCAGTCTTGGATGGGTGGTCTTATATTGTAGGTGCCCTGTGGGGCCCAGTGGCATAGTCTTCCTGGTCACCTGTGTTGGATACTCCAGGAGTGTCCTTTGTGTGGGTTGTGTGTGCCCTCCTGTTATAACTGAGACTGATTGCTATTGGCATGTCAATGGCTTAGATTGATTCTCACGCTTACTGACTTTGTTATTTGACCACATCCACAGCTTATGGACTGCTGTGCAGATGTTATAACCTGTGGAGTGGAATTTGCTTCTGTGGGCTCTGGTGCCTTCTGAGATCACTTGTGGGGCTAATTAGGTGGTGCTCTACTGTGGTCTGAAGCCAACCTTCAGGTATGTTGGTTCTGGGGCCTCTTGGGTGGGGCTCTTGTGCAGACTCAGGTCAGCCACTTACTGTGATTGGTCAGGGACAACCTGCAGGTAATCCGTGATTCACGGTTGGTCACTCCCTGTCCTGGACTTGGAAGTGCACGTGAGAGGCCACGTTGTGAACTGAGGATGGCTGCCCCCAGTAGTAGGCCTGGGGTAACTCCGCAAAAAGCCTATGGTATCCTGAGGCCTGCTGATGCCTGTCAGTTCTTATAAGGCTCAGTTAATGATAGAGCCTCATGAGGTACTGAGTTGGGTAAAGCATGATCTCAGGGTGTCTCTAAGCTGGGGCAAGTGGTGCTCAGAAGGGACCATGTACATTCAGATTTGGCCGTGTGAGGGAGGGCTCTACATAGGAAAGATGGTGCCTGCCTGCCAGCTGCTCAGGAAGAGGCTTTTACAAAGGGAAAATGGCAACTGTCCCTCCATTCCTCTCCCTAAGGCCACAGAACTCAATTTCTCCCTTTGTGTCTGACTGCTCACAAGTGAGCAACTGTCCCTCTGTCAGAACCCAGTGTGAATGTCTGTGAGCAAGTGAATCTGTGCATGGGCCCTTTCAGAGCACATCTGAGTTTCCCTCAGTCTTCCATCTCACATGGACAGTCAGAATCCCCCATGTTTTTCCCAGCCAGGTGTTGTGGGGGCTCCTCCTTCTGGCATCAGTACTCTGGGCTGGGGAGCCTGATGTTAGGTTGGGGTCGCTCAATCCCCTGCAGGGGAACCTTTGTGGTGGAGATATTTCTCCCGATTCTCAACTGCCAAATGCAGGTGTGGGGCTGGCTCATTTTATGTCTCCACCCCTCTTTCCAGTCTCGACGTGTCTTCTTTTTATTCTTAGTTATAGGACTTCTTTTTTAGCTAGATTTCAGATGGTTCTCCAAGTTGATTTTCTGTAATTTATTTGTAATTTTAATGTGGTCACAGAAGGAGGCAAACACAGCATTTATCTACTCTTCCATCTTAGATCCTCATGTCTACAACATTTCTAAAACTGCAACCCCTTCTCCATACTTCTTACTCTTCCTGCACTTTCCTATTTGCCTCAGAGCTCTTATCACCTCGTAACATCCTACAGCATTCATTTACCAGGTTTATGATTTACCACCTGTCTCTTCCCTCTAGAACTGAAGTCCTGTGAAGATAGGAAGCACTGCCTGTTTTGTTCAAATGTCCATCTCCAGTCATATAGCAGTGCCCAGCATGTGGTAGATCTCCAGTCTCTGTACTTACGTAATGAAAGAGGATGAGAAGTCAAAGTGTGTCTTTCCTTCTTTCTTTCTCAGCCCACTCTGTGAGAAAGGTACTATGGATTTATGAAGTGGACCAAAAGAGCAGGGGAGCAAACTGTGGTCATCCATCCTGTGGAACACTACCCAACAGAACAACATAGGAGCTGCTGGTACAGGCAACATTTTGGTGAATCTCTAAGACACTGTGCTGGTGAGAAAGCCAGTCTCAAAAGGCTATATATATGTATATATGATTCCATTTATTTGATATGTTGGAAAAGACAAAATTATACCAGTGGAAAACAAATCGGTGGTCACTAGGGATTATGGATTGGGTGAGGGCTTGGGGATCCCCAAGGGGTAGTTTGAGGGAGTTTTTGGGGTGATGGAGCTCATATTTGTCCTGATCATGATGGTAGTTACATAAATCTTTACATATGTAAAAATTCATAGAACTATACAGCAAAGGAAATTAAAGTCTGTTTTGCTGCATAATAATTTTAAAAGAAATAAAAATATCTTTATAAAAAAGAAGGGGTGGAGTTCATCCAGAAGCACAAGTTCTAGGATACTCTATAATTAGAGTGTTAATTCTGCTTAAGAGAGAGGTGTCTACACTGCAGAAACTGCATCCAGCCCACCTGAATCAGAATACCTCAGGCCCTGCATTTATGAATGGGAGCTGTGGATATGTCTTGCTCTTTATGTACACACAGCAGATACAATGCATGGGTATCTGTGTGCAATTTTGAAAGGACAGCAGGTTTTTAGTACAGAGCAATACCAATTTGGCAGACCATTTACTGCAATAAGAAGGAAATGCACCACAAATAAAATTTTCTTTGCAAATCTCTTTCCTGGCCTCAGACCCAGTTATGGATTTCCTGCTGTTAATAGATTTCAGTTCTTTCACTTGCCTCTTCTTGCCTGTCCTGCTGTGGCCGCTGTACCTTCTACTTCCCAAGAGCTCTCATTTCGTAACAGTCTGTTGTTCTCACTGGGTCCTAGCCTGAAAGCTCCACTGAGCAGGAGCAAGTGGCAGATCCACCAATGAGAAATATTTTCTACAATGATGCTGAGAGTTCTGTCCACATCAAGTCCTTCCTGTATGTTAAGTGCCCATTTGTGAAGCTCAGCCACTCCTAGGCATGATCAAATAGCAGTTCCTAACACCTTGGGCAAGTTTATATTGCTTTTCCTCCTTTATCACTCTCGTTCATTCTTCTCATTTGGTCCGCAAATGTTACCTCATCTCTTGTACTGCCAGCACTGTTGGGGCTAGAGCATGGCAATAAATGAGCTACTCATGGACTTATGTTCTGGCCCCTTCTCCAAACCGGCCTCTTCCATCAACCAAGTCAGAAATCTGGGAGGGATCCCTAGGTGCTCTATCTCCATATCCAGCTATCCATTGTCCCCCATCCTTGGTGTTCTATCAGAAACCTCATTCAGACCTGCCCTCTCTTCTCCATCTTCATAGGGCCTGGCAGAACTTCTTGCCAGGACCATTTACCCAGACTCCTCGTGTCCTCCAAATTCCCCTTCATGTTTCTGTCTTCTACTCACCCCTTGCTCCCATGCACTACAGATGCCAGAGTTATCTTTATCAAGGAGTTCATAGGAGCACTTCCCTGTTTAAGAACATTTAATTTAAGAAATTGTCTATGGGATAAAAGTCAAATTTTTTCAGAGAGGCTTTCACAGCTGAAGCACAGCCCTTTCTAGGCCTCATTTGAGACCATTTCCCTGAGCACAGCTTTCCTTCTGGCTAGCGCCCTGACCACCCTCAGAACAGCGCTGCCTTTGCTGCCTGCCCTTGACAAAGCTGCTGTCTTTGCACTACCCCCAGCTCACTCCCCAAGGGTCGCATGACGCCTTCTCTGAGAAATCTGTCCCCTTTCTTCACGAGCCCCAGACAGAATTAATCTTTTCCTCTTCTGTCCCCTTATTACGCTTTATTCATAACAATGGTATATCAATTCTCATGCCATGCCCTTGGATAAGTTTTCAGAGGGCAGGAGGTAACTTTTACTTCTCTTGGCATTCCAAGCATCTGGCAGGGTATCCTGCATAGAGCAGAGTATTTAATGCACACAGGGTTGTTGAAACGAATTGATTTCAATTTCCCAGATACCATCATTTCTAGAAGGGGTGTGTGTGTGTGTGTGTGTGTGTGTGTGTGTGTGTGTGTGTGTGTGTGTGTGTTGGATCTGCAGTATAAGAGGGTGAGCAAGGGAAAGGGTTCAGGGAAGAAATAGGTCATTTTATTATTATTTGGCTGTTAGCTATCCTGACAGCCCCCACCCCCAAGTCTCTCTGGCTTTAAGCTCACTGCTCTTAGACAAGGTGTTTGGTGTCAACCTCTCTTCCAGCTTTTCTACTTTAAGTTCATAACAGCTCAGTCATAGGGATGCCAGTGCTCCTTACTGACTCCCCCTCTCTTGGGGAGTGGTCTTTGAGGTTTCAAATCTCTCTGTGTTTGGCTTCCAGAAGGCTGCTATGAGATTCAAAGTCCTGGCAGGCAACAGGTTGGAATCATTTGCAGTGGGAGTCAATATGACTTCCTGTCCAGGGAACTCTTGGTTCCAGTTTCTGAGATTGCGTGAATGGAGGGTCACCCTCTTCCTTTTCTTGCTCTTCAAGGCACTCTATGTTGGATTTCCTGAGGAAGGGGACTCTTTACAGTGTGGGGAGAATTATTTTAGTTTTTGTCAGGAAATTCATGAATTCTTCTGAATCATTCTAAAGATGAGAGAGTTCCTGCTCTTCCTCCCATCTTCCCCCCTTTCCTTGCCCCCAAATCTGCCTGAAGATCCCAGCTGAGCATGGGGACGGGTAGCTCCTGTTCCTTTGGAGTTTTTGAAGAAGTAATTTTTTATCTTGTTATATTTCGCCCACTCTATCTCTTTCCAAGAAAGTAGTCAGGTGTTTTCTCTTCTCTTACTTGTACAGATTTGTATAACCAAAAGAGAAATTACTCACAGACAAACGTCCTTCTTGTATTTTGATTCCTAAAACTCTGGGCTTTTTGGAAGCATTCTGCTGGGGGTGGGAAGAGGTGGACTGAGAGGAGACTCAGAGAGGAGATTCTCTATGGGAGGGAGTGGGATAGAGGGCCTTGGGTGTGTGGGTGGAGGACATATGCCTAAACTCTTTGGTGAGCAGGGCTTTTGTACTTGTTATTTGCTCAGCCCAGAATGTTCTTCTCCCCTGACATTCATATGACTTGCTTCTTCACTTCATTCAGGGCTCTGCTCAAGTTTTATCTTCCTAGGGTGACCTTCCTTGACCAACCTATCTGGAATGGCAATCTTCATTAGTTTCTTTTACTTTACCTGATTTATGTTTCTTCTTAACATTAGAACGCCCTACATATTATATATGTATGTGATTATTTGTTTATTTTCCCAACCCTGGAATGTGAAATCTCCAGTAGACCAAAGATTTTGTCTGTTTTGCTTTACTGCTATAGCCCTAGTGCCTAGATTAGTTAATGGCACCTGTGATGGTTAATTAATTTTATGTGTTAACTGGTTAGGCCATGGTACCCATACATTTCGCCATAGAGTAATCTGGATGTGGCTGTGATGGTATTTTTTAGATGAGATGAACATTTAAATCAGTAGATGTCAAGTAAAGCAGATTACTCTCCATAAGTGTGTAGGCCTCATCCAATCAGTTGAAGACCTTAAGAGAAAAAGACGGGTTCCCCAAAGAGGGAATTCTGCTAGTAGACTGCCTTTGGAGTCAAGCTGCATCATCAACACTTCCTTGGGTTTCTAGCCTGCTGGCTTGCTCTACAGATTTTGGATTTGCCAGCTCCAATTGTGTGAGCCAATTAAAAAAAAAAATCTTTCTATCTATCTATTATCTATCTATATCCATATATTTGTATATCTCTGTATATATCCTATTGATTCTGTTTGTCTGGAGAATTGTTACTAATAGAGTACCCAATAATTATTTTTTGAATGAATGAGGAGTGAAACCTCAGAAGAGAATGTCTTTATTGTGTTTCAAAGAGGTGATATTCTAGACATTGTGACTGCCATGCAATCCCTTCTGCTGTAGAGCAACATGGCTTTAAGGAATCATGGTGTGTGGGCTTTGAAGGCATCAGAGGTAACTATGACAGAACTGAGAAGTAGAAGCTATTTTCCCACGTGGGGTTCTTTCTCGGATTCTTGAGTGAGGTTGAAGTAGGAGTAGAGAGGAGTCTTGGATAATAATGATGACGTAGAGTAAATTTATTTTGATTTAAAGAAAACAAATATTAGAATAGTTGTTGGATATCCATTTCCATGGGTTAAGTTTTATTATCTTTCCAAGTTTCGAACATTTGTTCTTGCCATGGCCACGCCCCCTCTCCCACCAATCGTTACAATATTTGATCTACGGTCCCTTTGCTACCATGTTTCTCCCAAAATAAGACCTAGCCAGACAATCAACTCTAACATGTCTTTTGGAGCAAAAATTAATATAAAACCTGGTCTTATTTTACTGTAATATAAGACTGGGTCATTAATATAATATAATATAATATAATATAATATAATATAATATAATATATACCAGGTCTTATTTTACTATAATATACGACCCGGTCTTATAATGTAGTATAACATAACATAACATAACATAATAATATAATATAATACCGGGTCTTATATTAATTTTTGCTCCAAAAGACACACTAGAGCTGATTGTCCAGGTAGGTCTTATTTTTGGGGAAACACGGTAGAAACATTGTTCATTCATTCATTCATCAGACATTCCCTGAGCGCCTGCTGTGCTTGGGAACTGTCATTTCTAGGTGTATGTATTAGTTATCTTTGCTGCATAACATACCATCCCCAAACTCAGTGATTTAAAACAATCATACCCATTCATTATCTCCTGTAGTATCTATGGATCAGAAATTGAGGAGTGGCTTGGCTATGTGGTCCTGTCCTAGGCTCTGTCAAGAGATTGTAATCAGATGTCAGCCTGGGTTGCCATCATGTGAAGGCTTGACTGGGGCTGGAGGATATGCTTCAAGGTGGCTCAACCGCATGGCTGCCACAATGGCTCTGGCTCTTGGTGGGAGTCTTCAGTTTTTAGCCATGTATACTCCTCCGCAGGGCTGCTTAAGTGTCCTCATGGCGTGGCAATGACTTTCCCCAAGTGACTAATTCAGGAGACCAAGGCAGAAGCCACAATGTCTTTATGATCCTGCACTGGAAGTTACACACCACTTCCAAAGTGTTCTATTGGTAACACTGGTCAGCTCTAACGAAGGGGTCTATATAAAATCATGAATACCAGGAGGCCTGGTCATATTCTGTGCCTGGTCATAGTATAGGTAAGCATGTACAAATAACCTATGTAGTATAGAAGGACTCTTGAAAAATGTACAGGCCTGCAAGGGTAAAGTATAAATCACAGGCCTGTGGTTTAACCCCTGCAATAGGGCAAATATACTTAGTGACATCTTCCCTGATAGTTCCATTAGGCCTATCTCAGGAGCACATTCCCTTGGTTCTTTGGTGCTTCAGCTGTTTTATTCATTTATACTTCTTTCCTACTTGGCTCTATACTCCTTGATGTCAGGGAGTGAGTCTTCTCTCTCTGTGGTATTTTTCTCCCTTTCTAAGTCAGTGCACCAATGGAGACCTGGACCATCCCCTTCAAATCACTGCTTGGACTGGCCTTACTAGGTGGTCAGGGACCAAGACCTTTCACTGTTGTATCCCCAAGGCTTAAGTGTAACTTCTTTTAGAAATGAAGTTCCACAATGGTAAGAACTTTGCCTAAGATGCTACATGCCAAGTAAAGGCTTAACACATACTTATAAAATGAACAAATGAATGCTGGCACAAAGTAGTGCTAAATCAGCACTTGGAGGAGTTATCAAGTCCCAGCCTCTTTCTCCATCTTCTGGATCCCAGCAAACCATCAAACTATCTTTCATCTCTTCGGGACCTTATTTTGCTTCCTAGAACTTTTCCCACCTGAGGGTAGAAAAGAGGGGCTAACGGGTAGCAAAGATTTGTGGGCTCAAAACTCTGGCTTTGGACACTGTTAGCTTGGAACAGGACACAAAAATATTAAATTCTCCTCCTCTGACTTTAACTGTATGAAGGGGTACTGGGCCCAAGGTTGACCCCTGAGGGTGGGATGGGGGTATAGACACAGGGAGAGCAGGTATGATGCCTCAGGATCTAGGTAGGATCTCATAACAGACTGAGGAGAGAAGCAGGGTGAGTGTGGATCATTATCCTATGATTAATATATAATAATATAGTAATCACCAAGCAGAACTATGTTAATACAACATTAGGCTGGAAATAATACCCGCAGGAAACACCATTTGAAGCCTCCCACAGCATCAGTAATTTGGCTTCTCTTTCTGTTAGCTCAGGTGAAAGTAAGAGGACTCTGACTACACCCGAAATACAGTCAGATTCCTAACACGTACATGCAGGGAAGTGCTGCATGACCGAGGGACTTGGCTTGCCTGGGATGGTGGCTTCCACGGGAAGCTTCAGGATTTCTCTGACCCCTTATTACCTCACTCATTTTATTCACAAATGGGAAGAAGATGGGTTTCTATGGGCCAAGAGCAACAATGATTTGGGGTCAAGCTGCTACAGGTATGGTCCTTCTCCCTCAGGATTCTGGGGCCTAGGACTGTCCTTCTCTACCACAGGTGAACTGTCCTTCTCTACCACAGGTGAACTGTCCGGACCTGTGGATTCCTGGCAGGGGATTAACAAGAAATGCTATGCTTTTAATCTTGGCTTTGCTTTGGGTTCCCTTCTCCTCTCTGGTCAAGTAAGCGTAGACCTAGAGAGAAGGAAGAATGTCTGCCTCTAGTCTTGGCCAATGGAGACCTCTATGTGTGTAGCCTGCTCCCCAGGGGCTGTTCTGGGGAGCACAAACTTCAGAAGCATGCCTTGGCCTGGCTTTGTCATCCACATGTGCACCTCTCTCTGTGGGGACACTATAGGGTCTGGATAGAGTTGAGAGTGGCTGTGGTAAGGCAGGATTTAGGTGTGCTGGATTCTGAGTCCCTGGCCATTCATTGTCTTCTATTTTAAGATAACATGCATAGTAACAGAAGAACACCTCACATTCTTGGAGGTGTAAATCTCTAGAGGTCAGGGGATGAGTGGCTTGACCTATGTATGACCCCCAAATTTAGCAAGTCTTTTGTATTTCCAATTTTCAGTAATTGCTTAAGAAAATGACTTAAGTGAAAAAGAACAGTTGTCAGAGTGGAGCCAATGCCATGTTTGTCATTGCAGAAGCAGTATCCCAGAAGTTGAAGAGGTGAGTGAGTGATGCTTGCTGGAGGACATGAAGGATGCAAAAGGTAATAAGGGCAGATTTTAGCCTGAGACTGACTAGGGCCAACTAATTGATCTAGGCATATTATATGCTTGTGTCTGCTCTGCTCCCCAACCCCCATCCTCCGACCCTGTGTCATCTGCATCTCCCTTAATTCCCTGGAGCCGGAATCTCATCTTCTTAGCTAAACCTCCTTTTCCATCAGTTTCTCACCATATAGGGAGTGTCCTAACTACCGCGTAATGTGACCCCTTCTTCAATGCTCTGGCTCAGCACTCACGCTATAAACAAGAGACAATCTGATGGTCGCTCGTATGATGCCAGCCTAGTGAGCAGGGAACCACCATTCGTCTTGTGTACTTAGGAACAGGAGTGGGGCCATCCCACCAGGGACCTGGGGCTGGCGGGCGGGCGAGGTGCGAATTTCACTCTTCTGGAATCAAACATCTCCAGACAGACAGATTCTCTGGGGCCTGTTGTTGTCACCTTCTCTTCTCGACCAGAGGAGATATTCTCTTGGGTCAAGTCTGCTCTGAGAATAATCACCACCTGGTCTGTTAGGGCAGGAAAAGACAGAAGTAGGAGGGAACAGAGAAGGCAGTGAGGCTGAGGGCAGAGGAAGCAGACCATGTTAGAAAAGACTTCTGCAGAATTCCACAGAGTACTTTTTTTCTTGGTTGGGTGACTCTGGCCTCCTAGAAGTCAGTTGTAGGGGGTGTAAGACTCAAGATTCCTGGCTCACAGGTGAAAAAAATCAAATAAACCAAGATTGGCGATCCACCTCAAGGCAGGTAGCAAATGGCCCTGATGTCAGTCCCCTGGGCAGAGAATCTCATGCATCAGGTCACTGTGGCATTGTCCCTCTGCCAAAGTGCAAGGATCCAGGTCACTCTGCAGGCTCCTGGGCCGTGTCTCTTCTCTCTGGGGATGGCCAGCTCTGCTCTTTCTCATTCTGGGCTAAGGGACTACAAAGGACTGGCTCAGGCAATTCATTCCCTGATGGCTGTGGCTTTATAGGGCTGCCACTGCATTCCCGACACAAAGTTTTTCTTGTCTATGCCTGGCTTCTGGGTGAAACAGCACTGCCTTCCAGCTATGGAGAAAGGGGACCTCCCTGCAGGCTGGTCAAAAAGAGGGACAGTCAGACACTCCATTACCTCCTGGGAAGATGCTAAGATGATGTGACTTTGGAAAGCATTTCAGGCAGAGTGGCACGCTCTCTGCCACAGCACAGCACTGGATGTCTTATACCTACAGTGGCTCACACGTCCCACCACACAGTTCAGAATTCAGTGCAACCTAAACACCAGCTCTGTTTGTGGCCTATAATAAAAAAACACACCCTGCCGCTTTATGTCCTTAATTAATAAACTTATTATTATTAATCCCCAACCACCTGCAAGCATAACCAATTCTTGGTTGCTGTGTTGGTGGGAATCTGCTTTACTCAGCTCTGGCTCAGCTGATGGGGAAGAAAGGCAACTTGATCAGGAATCTGCTCTCTTTCCCTTGATCCCGTTTGTCCAGTTCTTCTTTAGGAAATCTGTAGGGCATTTGTCATTTTATACCTCTGACAGTTGGTGCTTCTTCTTCCAGATCCCTTTATTGGGCCACTACACCCACCCCAGACACTCTGCTGCGAGTGTTGGTCACTATCGGCTCATAGCTGCACTCTTTCCTGCCGGGAAATGCTTGTGAGGTTATGTCCCCCCGACTGGGGTGAACTGAAGCAATGAGTGATGGATGCAGATTACAAAAGACCAGCCTCTTTTCTAGCTCCGTGGTGCCCTTGGAGTTCACACTTCAGGACTCCAGGGACAAGTGGGCTGAAGCTAGACTTCAGATGGAACGCCATCCTTCCTTTGCTTCTTCCCTTGCCCACAGTGCTTTCCTCACATCCTTCTGAGAACCCTCCCTCAAGGAGCCCCTTGTGCCAGAGCCTCCATCTCAGGTTCTATATCTAGGGAACAGAACCTAAAACAAATAGTTTATTTTGGAAGAGAGAGAGAGAGAGAGAGAGAGAGAGAGAGAGAGAGAGAGAGAGAGAGAGAGAGAGAGAGGGAGAGAGAGAGAAAGAAAATATGAGAATGTTTATGTGAAAGAAGAAATGTTGGAATGGAAATCAGATTAATTCAGTCTACTGAATGCTTTGTGTGAACCATGTGGAAAGGGTTATGAGGGAGGTTAGTGTATGAGTAGAACAGAGGCATTGAGGGAGGAGGTCCAGCAAGACCTGGGGAGAGGACATCTATACTGTATCTTGAAGGATGAATGATGAAGAGCACAAAGGAGAAAAGGAGAAGCAGGATAAAGCAAATAAATGGTGCCTTAGATAGAGCATAGGCAACTTGCCCAAGTTCATTTAGTGGAAAGCACTGGAGCCTGGAACCAATCCCGTCTCTTTGCCTCCAAACGCCACCTTTCTTCCACATGCCTCCTTTCTTTAGCTTGGCTGATAGGTGGATACTAAAACTTCTTTTTCTCCCTTGCTCTTCCTATCCCTGCCATGGTAAAACCTTGCTTATATGCTTACGTCTTTAGGTGCCTTACATGTCTCCATGGGTACAGTGACAGGGTAAATGGTTTGTGCTCATTAAATATCTGTCAGACTGACTTGATACCCAAACTGGCTTTAACCCAGATTTCCCTTATTTGTCAAGGTTCAGTGAAGGCAGATTTCTCCACTCTAGAGATTTTAAGCAGCACAGGATTTAATACTGAAATGTAGGGGCTTACACAGCTGTTGGAAGGGCGGAAGAAGTAGATTCAGTGTTGAGACTATTAGAACACACGCAATATTAGGAATGTCGTAGCTCTGAGGCTGCCATTGGGGTGATACCCATGGAGGCTGGAGCTGTCACTAGCCTCAGAGAAACCTCTGGAAACCTGGAGGTGAGAGATTAGACAGCAGAATCCAGGGATTAGACAGTTGCATGAAGAGGCTGCTGTTTTTGAAACTTACAAAATGAAGAATGAACACTAGAAACTCCTGCAAGACTATGATGGACTATTATAACCTTAATAACCACCAGCAGCCAAGGCTACAGGAAGATCACCTCCATTTCCCGTTTGTCTTCCAGATATTGTACCAGTGCATGTAATGGGTGGACTCTAATTCACACCCAGAAACATAGCTGTAAAGTGAGTTAGGAAATGGTTTCCAACCTTTTCATATAAATGATGAGGTGGCAGGAATGACATGGTGGGTGACAGAGCCACCCATAGAGATCTCCCACAGGCTTGTTTTCTTCATCAGATGGACCCTCTGTTGTTTTGCCTGACGTGAATGATGAATGGCAAGAAATCACCCTCAGTCCAAGCAGTTATAGCTAGTGGGGTGTGGGGGGCACAGGGGAGCATAGTTGATGGTCCTCAGCCTCTGAAGGGAGGTGTCAGGAAAGCTCTGTGGGGTGTGGGGTGGCAACAGATTGCACAGAAGCTTCAAATCATGTACATGGAGAACATAGAGCTTGGAGAATTTAGAGACTTCCATTTTACACACTAAAGTTCAGATTGTAACACTGGAGCCGAGGCTTGGGATGTTTGTGTACAGACATGCACAGCAACGAAAATGTTCTCCTCAGTCCTTAGACATATTATCACCTGTGGTAATCCTATTAACTCATTTTATTTTGGGGGAAATTGATACCTAGGGGCCCAGGAAAGAAAGTCCCCACTGTCACAAAGGAAAATTAATAGACAAAATTGAGACCAAGCTCAAATTGGGCTTCCTCCATAGATGGAAAGCTATCTTCGACTTTTTCAAGATCTCCTCTTGCATGTGGGAGGTCAGAATTTTAGAGCTGTTTAGCCAGAGAACTGGCTGCTTGATGAGAGTTCTCAAATTCCCCAAGGTGTCCCTATGAACATGTTTAGTGTGATGGACAATCTCTTTTTGACAAAGTCACTGAGGAAATTTGGACATTGAGAGAATGGGGAAGGGGTGACCTAATAATCTCTAAGGGCTCTTTTATTTCTGATGTTTTGTGTTCCTGTATCTTGACCTAGAGATGGACTTGGCATGAAGCCAGCGGTCAGGGTATATGTGAGGGGGAGTACAAGAACTTGGCCACAGGGTAGTGGGCAGTGCAGTCTGAGGCCTTGGCTATCTACCCGTGCTGTATTGAGTGGGTGGTTTCATTCTGCCTTCTCTCTTTATACTTGACATTCTCTTTGTGTCCCCACATCTGTGCTGGAGGGGAGTGCGCTGGTGACTGTCACTCTGAATTGGCTTCTGTAAGGCTTGGTGCCTCATTTCGTATTGTGTGGGGCCTCAGGTGCAGATGTGCTCCAAGCTCCTCTGAGGATGGAGGTGTAGAGAGAGCCCAGCTGAGTTATAATGGGTTCTATCTGGTATAGAAGTGGCTGGGCACTTCTCCAACATCACTGAAGAGATTAGCAGGCAGGGCACGTCCCAGAGGAGTGGGAGCCAGAGTCCTACACAACTGGCAGAAGAGCTGCTCGTGGCGTGTGTCATAGGCATGTCGGGTTCATCACACTGTGACTCACAGGCAGTGCGTGCTCCTGAGTGTGCTGCTCAGAGGGCAGGTGGGAGGGGGCTGCTGAGGAGCTAAACTTCTGCTGCTTACTTCACCAGGGCACGCTTTCTAAATGCCCTGTGGTTCTAAATGCCCTCTTCTTCTAGTCAATAGCACGGATACACGCCCTATGTATGAGTGTGTGTGTTTTTCTGTTCCATGTGTAGACATACAGGGGAGTATCCAGGTATGTATGTCAAATTATTTATGTATCTACATGAGAATATCTATGTGTGGCCCAGTGCATTTTGTGCACATATCCATACGCCTTCCTAAGCACGCGTGTGCATGTGTGTGCATGTGCATGCATGCAACATGCAAAGTTTGGGTGGGAAGTTCTCTCTGCTGGGCTTTGCCCTGGGCCGTTTGTTTCTTAGAGGGTCAGTTTGGATTTGTCCTCCCTGTTTAGGGTCGATGGCATTGATCCAGGAGGAGTGAAGAATCAATTGTAATTTGGTTGGAGGGCCTGGCGCCAGAGTGTGTGAAGAGTAATTATAGGGAGAGGAGCTGATGCAGAGGGCGGGGCCCAGTGCCCTTGATGGGGCTGGTGGCCTAGGGGCACGCTGGGACATGGTGGAGAGGAGACTCAAGGGAATCTGGGGAATTCTCCCTTGAACACACGGAGCCAATTCAGCCTTCTTTTCCCCACCGGGCTCAGGACGGGCTCTGAGAAGAGAGCCCGTGCAGTGGTGGGCCTGGAGGCCCAGCTTCGTGGTTTTTGCCCTTACTGACCTGCAGTGTGGGAACAGGCTCTCTTGACAGATACTCTATCTCTCACTCCCATGTGTCTCTTACATAATAATAAAAACACATGTCATTTATTGCAGGCTTCTAGCTTCTCAACAAGCTTTCACTTTTCTTTTCTCATTTGAACCTTACAACATAATTCTGAGGTGAAAGAACAAGTGTTGCACTCCGTTTACAGACCAGGAAATGGAGGCACACAAGCCAGGTGACTTGACAAAGCGAGTCATAGGGAGTTAGTGGTAGGGAGGGGCTCACAGTCCAGACCAGCTCTGGGCTCTAACACGGCTTCTCCTGGACCAGGGATTCTCCAGGGAGGCACGGAGCATGTGTGTGCATGAGGACATTTACTCACCTGTGGTGAAGGTTAATGGGAAAGGAAGTAACCCAGATGTATTTGGAGGCTGGTTCTTGCTATACTGAGGTAGTAGTTCCTCAAATTACAGTACGTCTCAGCCACAGGAGGCTTTGTAGAGTGCAGATTCTCAGGCCTTAGCCCCAGAGCTTCTGATTCAGTCAGGGGTAGATATGAGGTGAGGCCAGAATGTGAGATTTTATCAAATGGTCCAGATGATTCTAAGGCAGGTGGTCCAGGAGAAATGTTTAGAGAAACACAGAGTCAACTTTCGGGAGTTGAAGGAGAAGGGAGGACCTCGAGAATCAGCTGGCCCCAGCTCAGGGCAACAGACAGCTAAGCGGAAACATGAGTGATGGGGCATCCTGTCTGTCTGTGGCAGGTGGAAAGAGAAGGAAAGCTGCTGGAGACAGGAGTGAGGAATCTCCAAGTCATGCATAAAAAGGGAGGGTAGACGATTTTTTGAAACCCAGGCTATTCTGGGGTTCACCAGGACTGAGTTTTTAGACTCTTCAAATTTAGTAGGGGCTCCTTAAGGATCTTATTCTTTCAAATTTAGAGGAGAAGCTATTGCATCTTTTGTAGGTGGTAGGGGGTCCAGATAAAGTTGTAGGGGGACATGATAGGAGACGGAAAAGTAGCAAGAGCAAAATAGGGAGCTGGGAGTGCTTCATAGCACTGCTAATAGTGTCAGGCTCACAGCCATTCCTATTAAACGCCTGGCTTCATTTTTCCAGCTTGAGGGGCATAAGAAAAGAACTCTGTCCTAATGGATTCATCAACCAGGAGAGGAAGGGAGGAGGGACCAGACGAGGGGAGATTCTGGAAAGAAAAGGAAGATTGAAACGAAGTAGGAGGTGGGCGTAGTGAGGGGTTTGAAGGACCCTTCCACCCTGGTCAGTGACTATTCTGCTTCATATGGTAGCCAAGTAAGGATGAGGGGCATGGGGCTTCCGAAAAGATGGGGCTTTTCCTCGTGTAGTGGAGTGATTATTTTCTGAGAATCAGAGAATCTTCTCCAGGAAACAGTAGGTCATTTCAGGATGAGTAGGGTTGGAGACCAAGGAGAATGTCCAGAGTTCTCCTTTTCCTGAAGTAAGTTGCAAATGAAGTTCCTGGTCTCCATGTCCTGCTTTTCGAGACAGCGGAGGGACATGCTGTGACCCACTGGGGCCTCTTGACTTGACTGAACTTCTGAGACCTGACTTGGGATGTTCTGGGACTTAACAGTGTTTTTTCCATAACCACGATTCCCAAATATGTCATGAAGCACAACATAAGAGAAGGGACACTAGGGGCTGTGGTTGAGGAGTGCTGGTGGAGGGTGCAGACGGGAAAAGAAGCTAGTGAGATAATGGTTAAAATTAAGAAACATTTCAGGGTGACTTGAAAATGATAACCTTCATTCATGTTCTACAAAATAGTTTGACCTCCAAGCTAGTAATGGATTGACAAAGGAGAGAATCCCAGGCTATGCAAGGATGCTCGTGGCTGCTTGCCCCTTTTGGCCCATCCTTTATCCATTTCTCTCTTCTTGGTATGATGTGCCAGTCCCAGATGGCACCCGTTCCGAGCCTGTTTCCTGTATTCATCTTGGTTCTCACTTCTTGTGCAATTACTCATCGCGTGAGCCAGGCTGGGATGCCTAACAATATATCCTCATATTTGTATAATGCTTTGCAGTGTTTAAATTTTTATACACATAATGTCATTTGATGTACATGACACACCATGAAGAAAACATTGTATTTTCATGGTTAAGAACACGAATTCTGGGGGCAGGCTGCGTGGGTCCCAATCCTGTCTCTGCCCCTACAAATGGTGTGATGTTCAGCAAGTCATTTCATTTCTTCTCCTATAAAATGGGGACAATAACACATCATTCCACTTAATGTCATGAGAATTCAATGAGTTCATCTTTGTGAAGAGCTTATAACAGGGCCTGGCACGTGGGAAGCTCAATTAGAGTTAGCTATTATTATCGTTATTTTTCCAAGTCAATAAAACAGGAAACTAAAATTCAGATGGGGTATCTGCTGAGGTCTCAGAGCTAAAACTTGGCAAGGCTGGGGCTTGAATCCAGATCACCCAGCTCATAGTCCCACAACATGGAAATACTGTATTACTGAGCAAATTGATATTCTTTGCACAGGCTATTCACCTCCTTGTCTGGAAGTTGATGGAATGGAAACCAGAGCAGCTGTTACCTCTGTAGAGAGTTTCCTCTAGTATGTGCCAGGCACGGTGCTGGGAGTTTTATGGTCTTCAAGTCATTTGATCCTTACAACAGCCCTGAGAGGCAGACATTTTTATCTCCTGATTGTAAGACTCCAAAATCGAAGGAGTTGGGACTTGAATGTATCTGACTCCAGTTGGATGCAGATAAGGGAGCTCCAGTGTCCTGAACCTCTGAGAACTGCTCTGGGGCTTCAGGTCCCTGCTTAGTTGAGGCACTGTCTAGAGTGCTGAGGGACCTTGGGCGGACGGACCAGTGGGGCAGAGAGGTACTTCCGATACTCACCCTCCAGCAGAGGGATGTGTAGCTTGGTTGTTTTCTGCACGCCTACAGTTCCATGACAAGGGGGCTTTCAGATTTCATACTTGTCTCTTGGACTCCTAGAGGCTCAGAAATTAGGATGCTGTACAGGATAGAAGAGTCACTTTCTCTCTGTTAACCCCTCTCTCCCACTGTCCTGAGAGTGGGGACTCTGAGAATTTACACATACAGCACAGAACGTCCAAGTGTGCATACACGTGCATATGCATGCAGAGCCAGTGGGTTCCTGGTTGTCGGTGTGTGTCTTGCCTGCATCTATATGTATCCCTATGGTTCTGCACAGGGTCTGTATATATGTACGTGTGAAAGTGTGTGGGTGGGCAGGTCTGTAAGTGGCGGCATAGCACCTGTCTGCGTGGGTGGTGTGAGAGTGTGGTGTGTGTCTCTGGAGTGTGCATGGTGTGGAGAGTGTGTGGGAGGGGACTAACAACTATGGTGTGTGTGATGCTGGTGGTACTGTAGTTGTGAGGAGCCATTTTCTTGGCTTCATCTTTATCCCTCCCTGAACCATACCACGTGCAGCACACACACACACACACACACACACACACACACACACACACACACACCCCTACAGTCTCAAGTCTATTCACACCTACTTCTTCCATATCCACTGATAAAAAATAACCCGCCAGCATTATAGCAAAGCACTCAAATGTGCATGCAAACACTAACACATGAGCACACACATGTCCACACCCCTGACAGCCCATACAGAAGCTGGCTCTCTGCTGCCTCTTCCTCTTTTCTGTCCCTAATCTTCAGCTTCCCATTTTCTCTAGAGCTCTCAATCTTTTGGCTTCTCCCTCCTCTTCCTTGGGAGCAGTTTCTGGTGACCTAGTGCTCTTGGTAGATCCATTCACTGGGCTCGGCCCCAGACACAGCAAGGAGGGTTACCCACCGGCAGGACTGCTTTTCCTCCCAGAAATGCGGATTAGTTCTCCTTAATACCAATCTTGGTTACATGAGGCTCCTGCTGGCGCCACCTGCTGGTGGCTGTTACCTAATGTCTGTAACAGGTTGGGGGTGGGACCGGGCTGCCCTGGAAACAAGAATTAGGGTGAAGCCTAGGGCAACCTGGACACTGGGCACAAGGTGAGCTTGAGGAGGTGGCTTTCATGTGGACAAGACTTCTTGGGACCAGACTTAGGCAAGAAGAAAAAAATGTTCCATGGGCATCCAAGCTGGGAACCCTCGTATGGGAAAGCAGGAGGTCACATGTATACATGAACTGTGGGTCAGCGTGTCTTAACCTTGTGAAGCATGAGGATCTGATGTACACTTGTCCATATAAGCACCCAAATAGGATGTGGATTTTGTAGACATGTACAGATACAGATATGACAAATGTGTGGTTATCTGAAGAGATTCTTCCTGTGAATACGTGCGCAGGAGTGTCTAGCATTTATATGTGATTTTGCATATGTGTGTGAGAGTTCCTATAATGGGGACATGTGCAATGTATTGCGTATATGTGTGTTTGTGGAGAGATGTGGGTTTCAGTTGTACGTATTCACGTACCGTGTGACAAAAGCCTTAGCATTTTTATTATGCCAAACCCTTTAACCTAGAAATAGGACCCAGAGCTTGGGAAGTGTCAATATTTTCTCCTACACTGTCAGCTCCTGACCCTCTTCCCTTTAAAGGCATTGCTTAATTTTCAGTTAATACTCAGCTTTCTCTCCTTTTCTCCCTTTGTGCTCTCTTCTAAATACCCATAATTCATGGGGTATAGTCAGACTCTGGAATTCCATGAATAGAGATTCCCCAGTGACTGTCATCTCAGGGGTCCAAAGGCAGCTGAACCAGCCACTGACACCCTCTTGTCTGCCAAGGGTAGGCCATTTGCCTGGATGATGAATGGCAAACCATACACCCTGGCCCCACATCCCACACTGTTTCAGGGGGCTCATGACTCAAAGAGCCTCCACAAAGGAAAAGCAGCCTAGGGCAGAGAAAAGCCCCTTCTCCCCACAGCAAAAGCTCTTTTCAAACCAGCCTTCCTCTTGTTGGAATGTTGTGGAGGCTTCTTAGTGCCCCTCAATTAACCTTGGGATGTTGCCAGAAGAGCAGCAGCCTGCCCTGCCATCCCCCTTCTCTCCACATTCCTCTTCTATCAGCTCATTGTCCTGGGTTCCCTATGAGACTCTCTTTTCAGTGCCTCGACTGGCCTCCACCCACAAAATCTTCCCACCCTGGGCTTCCCTGGCAGCTGTGACCAACCCCCAGTCCAAGACTTGTCCAAATTGGTTTCCTAGAAAGGGAGGGGAAGGGAGCTTAGCTTCTAAGCCCTCAGAAAGTTAGGGCATTGGATGAATTCTTCTCCCTCCCCAGATCGTCCCCACTACTATTTATATATTTCTCCCATCCCACCCCAGAAACACCTAATTCCCAAGCACACACAAAAGAATTTCCCATTCAGCCGGGTCTTCCCAGATTGGGCAATTCTGCTTCCTGATGATTCTTTCCTATCTCATATTGTTCCTTAGTTTCTAATCACCTAAAAACAGACATTGGGCTGAAGGAAAAGATGGAGGTGCAGCACCATCTTCTAATTTGAACCAGTGTTGTAGCAGCTGCGTCCCATGGAGCATACAGAGGCCAGACTTCTCTCCTTAGTGGGCTTCTGGTATACGTTCTGTGCATAGTGCCTCTTGAACACTTACTATGGACTGGCCACCGTGCTAACTAACCCCTTAGCTCACTCTATTCTTTTGAACAACCCTATTGGTTATTAACTGTAATTCTATAAATGCGAAAACCAGGTCTGCATTGCTCATCCTGCAACTAGTAAAGTGCATGGCTCACTATAGGTACTTAATACATATTTGTGAATGCCAGCTGCTGATGAAATGGTTGGACATTTATGGAATTTCCCATGAGGCTTAGGGAAGTTACACAACTTGCTGAAGGATACTGTGTTGGTGGGGTACGGCAGGGATGGGACTCAGGTTTTCTGACTCTGAGTCCAGCAATTACTCCTTTATGCCATATTTACCTGTGTCTAAATGCCGTGCCATGGAAACTTGTTGCTGTGGTACCCTCTGTCGTAGATATTTTTTTACAAGAATAAATCTGGTTCTGTCTCTAGGCTCTCCGTAACACTCTGAAACACAACAAGGGGCAGAACGGAGAGGAAGAGAAGGAGAAAAAATTGAGAAGTGAGGTCTTGTGATAGAGGGGGCAGTGAAAGAAGGATGGGGACAGGGGCAGGAGGTGAGGATAAAGGAACCGCTGATGCGGAGAGTCAGAGAGAAGGCAGCAGGGTTTAATGGAGACTGGAGATGGGGAGGGTAGGGCTGACATTTCCATCTGACCTCTGGCTCTTGTCTGGTCCTCTCTTCCTGAAAAAGTCCCTTTCTTCCTGTTTCCTGCACCTGGTGGAGCGATGCTCGTGCCAAGGCTCTGGGGAAAGGGTGGGTGGTGGGTAGACAGTCGAATAAAGATGCCCTTGGCATCTCCTAGCACTCACACACAAGGCTCTTTTGTGTGGGGGTTGAGAATTAAGTGTGGAGGGCCCAAGAATGAGAGGTCTGGGCGTCGAATGTATGCCAGAAATAGACCCCCCTAAAGTCCTCCAGCTGTGGCTTCAGAGCTTATTCTCCTCTCCTACCCACAGCTTATCTATCTGTGGGTCTAAAGTAAGAGCACAGCTCCTTCCCACACCGTTGCCTGGGCCTCTTGTCACTCCATGTCCCTCACCTCTTTACCCCTTAGTTTTATTTGAGCCAAGAGAGATGCTTCCTCCTCAGCTTTTTCTTAGGCCCAGATCTGTTTTTCACCTTCTCCCTCCTTACCTCTCTAATTAACCCCACACTCACTTGTGTTACTCCTATTTGCCTCCTCCTCCCCCATACCTTTCCTACCTTTCCTAGGTGACCTACTTCCTCCTCTCCCCCTAACACAGTCTCTGCTCTAAACCTGGAAGCCTTTTCCTTGTGCATGGACCTATTAGCGATGTCATCTACTATTGCTTCTGTACATTCATTCCCCACAAATCTCTACTGAACACCCACTACCTGGTAGACACCAGGGGTACTAGATAGCAGTAGACTAGATAGACCAGCTCTTTGCCCTTAGGGGGCTACAGATCATCAGTTTCCCTTAACTGCGGTGTCTTGTTTTATCCATCCAGTCTTTTTCTTTGCTTTATTTAAGATTTAGCCCACATCTTACTTCCTTCACTCAGACCTCACCTATCTCTACTATCTCCACCTTCTTGAAGTTCTATGGCAATTCAAGCCTGGACCACAGTCTCTCTCCAGGTTCCATGTTGACAGAGTTTATTAAGTGTAGCTCAAGTGGTCAGTCTTACCTTTCCAGATAGATGCTAAGCTTCTGAGTGATAGAGGTTGTGACTTGTAACTTTTGTGTCCTCCTTAATGTCTGTCACAGTGTTGACTGCAAATTGGTGTGGCTACTTGTTAACTGGAGAATTGCTTCTTCGATGCTTCTTGAGTCTAGGTCCCTGATCTCTCCATTTCTTGAAATCTATGTAACTTATTCTTTGGCTGATTCCCCATATCTGCCTGATCCTCTGCTCACTTTTGCCAATTTCCATGGCACCAGCAGCTCCAATCCACCACTTCACATGCCTCTGTAGAAGCTTCTATACTATACTAGAATCCCTGGCCATTCAAGAGTCTTTGAACTCTGGGATAAGGCCAGGTTCAATTTTTCTCCTATATGATGTAACAGGGACACAGAATTTAACGACTATTATTTGAGGTTGTTGGAGAGTCTGTCACAGAGAAATAGCATATAAGAACCTTCAGATTCATCTCCCCCGAAGACCTTCATTCCTACTACCTTCTAGTGTCCCTGCTATAGATGGAGAAAGTATAACTCAGATAAAAGAATGATCCAGGCCCTCAGCTTGCAAGGGCCAGAGCTGGGATGATTCAGCAAAGCCCTGACTCCTAGCTGTCTTTAAACTCCTGAATGCCAGAACGTGTAAGTAGGGGGCGATCTCTGCCCATCTGTTCCAGTAACTTGCTCCTGGGGCCATTAGCCCTGGGCAGGCGAGGGCATACTCAGGTGGGCCTGAGTTGCCCAGAAATCCAGCAAATCACTTTTTCTATGATGTAGCCCTAGGCAAAGTGATGGATTGATGAAGACTGGTGGCAGCATATTCCTGTAGGGCACTTCACCAGGAGGGCTATCATTAGGGCTCCTAAGTTGTGTAGGAAAAAAATGGTGCAAAGCAGAGAACCTCTTTTCTGCATTTTTATATAAAGCCACAAAAACATGAAACAGGTCTCTTTTGAGATTGTTCCTAGCTGGCCTGGAAAGGCAAGAAGAAAGAGTAGTGCAGTTGGTATGGCTGAGAGGGCTATCTATTTGGTTTTCAGATAAACTTATCTTAAATTACAAATCTACTTTCTTCCCTGGGCAAGAACTTGTTCTCTTTTCAGCCAGACAAGAAATGAATACAGTTTGGCTAAAATTCCAGGAACTGGTTTCTTTATCAATCAATCTCTATGTAAGATGCCACAAACATGTCTTTAAGAACTCTAACTTAAGGCTCAGCATGAGAGAATTCTGCTCTGTATGGGCAGGTTGTGGGAGAGTGTCATCTCACGTCTCCTCATAGGTGTGATACATCCACCATATGTGTATGATGGTTAGTGCACAGTTAAGCATTGTCACACTTCTTGTTTGTAATGGGTGGGTTCTGATAGACCCTCTTCCCATTCTTGGGGACTCATCTGGATGAGATATCGTAAAATGATTCTGTGGTGGTTGGAACAAGTGTCTGAAGCCTGGAAGGACTGGATCTGTCTCTGGGTCAGTCACTACGACTAAACCAAAGGGGAACTGCAACTGAGTAGGGGAACACTGGCTATTCTGGGAAATTTGAATCATAATGAAGTTTGAGTTTTAATAAGAAAAGTCTTTAGGAATTTATTTTTGGAGAGGGTCAAGCAAACGAATAGAATAGCTACTCAAGTTCAAAAAAACAACTTATGTTCAGAGGCCACCTGCCCAAGAGACAACCAGGAATAGGGGGGAGAAGGAAGCCAAGTAAGGTGCTTGCAAAGTTCTGTGAGCATTTTGAGCCGAGATGGAAAATTCTTATAATAAGAAGGTTGAGAATCCTGCAAAGCTTTTCTCTACTTCTCCTGTATCAGATCTTAAGATTAGTATTTATATTTCGGAAATCCAATTTCCTTTGTTTATTTTCTGCTCTCCTTCCAAGTTCTTTTAAATCATTCTGACTGGTCTCTGACATATGAAAAAAAAACAAGGTGAAAGAATTTACTTCACAGACTGGCTAGAATTTTATAAGGGTCAAGCTCACATCCCAGTGTGCCTGGGACGGGTGGCAGCAGCTTGAATTAAAGTGAGAAAATTCTAAGATCTAGATAGTGTTTGCAAATATTTTTTTTCTAGGGATTTCTTCTACAGTTCATTTTTGTCTAAATTTTGAGGACTGTTTTCATGGCACACTGTATCATTCCCAAATGGCTACAACACAACCTCCCATCCCATGAGCTGTTTGTAACAATGGGACAGTAACACTGCTTCTGTTTAGAAGTAGGGATTTACATTATTTGCCTGGAATTTGGGGCAGGGCTTTGACATTGGCAGAAGTGATGCACTGCATCTTCCTAGGCTAGGACATACAGGGTAATACACCTTCCACCTGGTGTATTGGGATTCCAGCTCTTAGAACCTGGCCACCATGCTGTGAGGAAGCCCAAGCAGCCTGTGGAGAATCCCACATGGAGCAGGACTATAGTTCTTTGCCGACAGCCAACATCAACTTGCTAGTCATGTGAGTGAGTCATCTTTAATGTATGACTTCCATCTTCCAGTTGGTCAGATGTCATATGAAATAGAGAAGAACTGTCCCCCACCTCAAGTCCTGCCCAAGTTGCAGATTTGTGAGCAAAGAAATGATTTTTGTTGGTTAAATTCACCGCATTTGGGGATGGTTTTTTATATGGCAAGATAACTGATACAGTTCCTTAATGATATAAACATTCAACATGCTGTTTGGCGCTCATTTTGGGTAAATTGCTTTGACTTAGAACCGCTTCTTTTCCTCACAAGCAGCTGTCCTGACAACTGTCCTAACCTAGATTCTACAAAGAGGTCTGGAACCACCGAGGAGGGTGAGAGGTGACACCTGAGAGAACCATTGTTTTTGAGTCCTACTTGCTCAGTGGACATGAAGAGGAAGTAAGAAGAGTTTCCTCTTCTCTTAGACTTAAGGCTTCTGTCAAGCACCTTTCTCACTTGTCCTCCAAGGGCCTATTGGGATGTGTGGGTAGGTGGCTGGATGTGGTTTTTCATGGAATAACTGGTAAGAGTAGCATTTTGTATTTCCAAAAAGTAGAAGGGATAACATACACTCCCATACCTGATGTACATGCACTGCATTCATTAGAGACATTGATGACTAATCAGGTACACCTATGAGCTGCTCATCGGAGCGGTTTACATTCTTCTCATGTCCCTCATGGACAGCCGGGATCAAGGCTCACCTTCAATCCTCCAATGGAAGTGTCCATGCCAGGGAGGGTCTGCCATCCTTCCTGGGTCCAGAGATTAGCCATATGCCAGGAGGAAAAGACTTAATTGGTCTCACTCCACACTGTGATCTGATATAGTATGTCTCTTTTGAGCTGATAGTAAACCAAACTGAGATGTGTCTGGGGATGATGCTAACTTATCCCTTTGTATCTCAGTTTCTGCCTTCACTCCTTTGCACCACTCCATTTCCAACAGATTTATCCAGAAGAAATTCAGTCTTTATTTTAGATAGTTCCTTTGAACCCCTTCCCAATCCAACTCATGCTCTTAAGCTCTTTATATATTCCCTCCGCCCCCTCCAATCTGACAGTTTTAATTCCCTAGCAGAAACCACTACACTGAGTAGGACAAAGCAGACGGCCAAGCAAATACAATCAAGATAATGGTGACGATGGCTTTATCCTTTTCCTTATCCTGCAGGCAACTACAAGAATGTTTCTCTGAGCACAGATGCTTCCCACTCCTCTGTCTTGTTTATAACTAAAAAGTGCTAGAAACTGGGGCTAGCCCTTAAGAATCCCGCATTTCTCTCAAGGTCAATTAGCTGCTTAGAGGTTTTGGGAGCTCTGATCCAGCTCTGCTAATGGATCTTAGTAGGCTTCATGGCCCTAGGACCCTGGGACAACATGTGTATATGTGTTTATATACACAGAGGGGGCCAAAAAAATGTATATACATTCTAAGAGAGGAAAAACTGTATTAAAATTGTAATACTCAATATATACCGATAACAAGAGATGAATCCAAATCTGCGTATACATTTTTTTGGCACCCCCAGTATATATGTTGAAGGTGGACTTGTTCTTGGGCATGCAGCTGGGAAGTAGCCCATAAGTGGGGGTCTAGAGCTTCCAACTCACTCACTTCACATCCTCAAGAAAGGCACCTTTGTAGAAAGAGAACCTAAAGTAATGGCTCAGTGAGAGATGTCCCCAGAATTATACATTGGAGTGTGTTTGTATGACTGGGGTGGGTGAGTAGAGTAGGAGGCTATTCAATGGTTCTGGTTCTTCAGATTATATCCAGATGCTAAAACTTTACCAATGTATTTGCTGCTCTGCTGGGATCCCAGGTTTCCATCTCCTGGCTGCCAGTAAGCTAAGAAGCTTCAGCTTTCAGGAAAGGCTGTTTACCCAGTGTTCAAGTCCACTTTTGATGTATGTTGTGTGTGTGTGTGTGTGTGTGTGTGTGTGTGTGTGTGTGTGTATTTTCAGAAGCAAGTCTCCATCATCTTCCATTGTGAGCTTCAAATCCTAGACCCAGCGCTTTGTGGCCAAGAAGTACTTTGAGAGGGTGAAATTGCTAAGCTCTCCTTCGCTGCCCCTCTGTCTTCCTTTCTTGGCCAACAGCCCATGGTAGGGAGCTATGCCACTCACCACTGCTTTCATTCCAGAAAGAACAAGCATGTTCACTGCAGCCGCAGAACGCTGGTGTGTGGTGATTGTTTGTAGTAGATGTTTCCATGACACTCGTTTATTTCTTCTTCAAATACAACTGTATTGGGGGAGGGCATGAAGAGAGGTTAGAGTAGAGAGACTGGGAAATATAAAGACCTTTCCATTTGTTCATCTGTCTTCTTCTGTAGGAATAAGAAGCCCACCTTCCCCTTTCCCTGTGTTCCTCCATCCCAGATCCCTGAATTGCTCCCCAAATCCATCTTGGCTTCATGCTGCTAAGATGGGCTAGGCTTCCCCTTAGGTGGGGAAGACAGGAATCTTGTATATGAGAAGGCAGTCTTTTTTGGAGAAAGAATAAAAAAAACTTGTATTGTTCAAAGTTGAGATTTAGTAATGACGAGCAACACTGACTTGCATTGGGGGTGGCAGTATGTGTTGGGGGGGGGGTTGGGTCTGTGACACTACCAAGGCTGAGCCAATGACTCATTCTAAATCTTAGCGACTTTCAGAGGTCATTTTAGTCATTCCCCTGCCTTCAGGCTGGATGGAGCTTTAACTTAACATCAGTTAGGGTGGGAGGGGGTGCGTTGTTGAGGAAAGCGTGTACGTGTGTGGAAGGGAGTGGGGGTGGGGAGTTTGCGCGTGACCTCTTTGAAAAGCTCTCCAGCGAAGGACGTTCCTGAGCTTTCCCAGGCTGCCGGTTCCTGGGTTTCCCCATTATTGAATCAGCATCGTCCTCCCGGGAATTGCTTTTAGCTGGATGAAAACCGGATGTTGTGTTCCCTGGGTGGGCGGGGGCGACGTCCCCTCAGAACTGTCAGGGATAATTGAGACTCCCAGGGTCCCGTTATCAAGCCAGAGAAGCTACCATTTCCTTTACCAGAAACTTGCCATGCAGTGTGAGCAGAGAGGAGAACATAGCAGAGCCGCTACAACGCCTTCTCTCTGGCAATGCGCATGATTCTGCGGCTCTGTGCTCGCCACACTTCAACGCACCTTGAAATGGGCTCGCCTTCGCGGATGTGACGGACAGACCTTCGAGCCAATCGGTCTCGAGGCTTGTGGGCAGTAACCAATAGGCGGGAGGCAGAGGCAGTACCAGAAGCCCGGCCGGCTAGGCTTCACCGTGGCGCTGGCTGCGCTCTGCCTGGGCTGGTAGTGCAGGTGCCGCTGCGCTGGGGCCGGGGAGGCTGCGCGCGGAGCGGATCCGCGGAGGGATGGGGAGCGGGCCGCCAGGGCTGCAGGAGTACCCGCGCGGGGCGTAGGCGGGCGCGAGCGGGCGTGAGCAGGAGCTCCGGAGAGAAGTGTGCAGCGCAGGAGCACTTTGCGATAGGATGAGGCTCCTGGCTGGCGCGCGGTAGTACTATGATTTGGTATGTGGCCACTTTGATAGCAAGTGTGATCAGCACCCGAGGTCTTGCGGCTCAAGGTGAGTTGAAGTGCAGCGTCCCTGCTTTGCCCCTCCCGGCTCTCTCAGCCCCTTCCTCCCCGCCTCCGGCTCCCCGACCCCGGCGAGCACCGCGCCTTTCCGCGGGCGAGGCTCAGGCTTGGGCCGGGCGCGCTCCGGGGCAATGCCGGGAAGGGCGGGGGACCGCGGGGCTGAGGGTCAGGCGGGAAGGGGCCCCAGCCCACGGACTGTTGGGCACTAGGGAAAAAACACCTTGGGATCGGGGTCGACTTCGTCCACCTTTGGCTCTAGGGTTTCACACCAGAACGCGGAGCCCGGTACCCTTAGCCGGAGCAGCCGCCTCCTCCAGCGTTGGGGAGTCGGCGGCTTTGCTAACTCTGGGTGCCGGGGAGTTTGCGGGTGTTCGGGCAGGCTGCAGCACGCTGACGCCCCGCGCAAAGCTACTGCTCCGCAGACCGGCCTTTGCGGGGAGGTGCGACCCAGAGCCTTGGGACTCTCCGCACCCACGGCTAAGGGACAGGGTTCTCGGCTTGAGCGGGCCCACCGCTCCGACTCGCGCCCCTCCTGACCACACGTCTTGGCAGCTGGAGGTCGGATCCTCCTTGCTGGGCGTGGGGGGTGGGGTGGGGTGGCGCACGGAGCCCCGAGGGAGTAAAGAGCTGGTTAAGCGCGGGGCTCCCTTGGCGGGCTCCGAGGAGTGTCCGATTTTGACTAACCCTGCCAGGCGGCCGCGCAGGTCTGAGCCGCACCTGCATCCCGCCAGGTAAAAGTTCCCTGGGAGCGCGTCGCAGCCGGGCGGACCCCACGCCTCCCTCCCAGGCTGCGAGGCAGAGCTGGCTGGGGGCAAGGGCAGCGGGGGAGGGTGTTCCCATCGCTGCACCTCGGAGCAGAGGGAGGTTTTTCTCTTTCCTTTTCCTGCCGCCTGAGCTGGGGAAGAGGCTAGAGGAAATCCAGCGAGTTGGGTGATGCGCGCGTGAACGCGCGGGCTTTTGCTCTGGAGACGGGCAACGAGACCTACAAGCCTCTGGGTGGCACCTCCAGCTCTCGGCCCTTGTATGGAAGTAGGAGCGGAGCCGGGAGGGTGCCAGGACTCTGAGCTCACTGTTCTCAGCGCGCAGGCACGACCCAGCTGCGGGCAAGTTCACAAAGCCAGGAGGAGATGGCCGCGGGTGGGTGGTGGAAGTTAGCTGGGAGGACCCGCTGAGGACAGAACCCACTCCTAGCGGCGCTAGGGCAGAAGGGGTAGGGTAGGCAGGAGGCGCCTTTTACAGGGTCCTCTTGTTACCTGGTCTGGGAGTGTGCAGGGGAGAGGGTGAAGTGATTTGAGAAAGTTTCTGGAATGGAATATCTCCCATGCTATTTTTGTGGGGACGGGGTCTGTAAACAGAACCAGAGGAGGGCTAAGTGAAGGGCGATTTTGTTAAATGATATGCTGACCTGGATAGTTTTAAAACTCTCCATTTGCCAGTGCGAAAACTGAGGCTCGGACACTGCAGGAGCTTATGGAATGGGGATAGGTGTGCGGCAAGTCAAGTTGTGCTTGAGAATCTGTCTCTAGCCTCAGCCTCCTTTCCCCTATTTCGTTGTAGTCTTCCAATGCCCTCATCCTCCTCCCTTCCAGTTTTTGGTATGTTACTTATGTGGGACTGTCACTGAAAGCACAGAAAAGTATGCTGGGATCTTTGAATAAAAAAGAGACACTAAAGGGAGGCTCTGAAATAGCCTCCAAAACTGAGAAGTCAGGGTAAGGGGAATGGACTTTTTGTAAGTTTAAGGAAAGAATGAAGGAAAATGGGTTTATGTTGCAGCAACACACCGAATGGGCAGACAGAAGGAATGACTTCCTAATACTGCATGTTTTTGGGCATGAAGGTTATGCCTTCTTTCTGGGTATGAAGAGCTCCTTCTCTCTAGGATGGCTTCACATGCACCCCTGCCTGCCACCCCTTATTGGTCTTGGGGTCTTTATAGCCTAAAGAGTCTCTATGTGTGGTGGTTAAAGACTTAGGATTAGAGTCAAATGACCTGAATTCAAATCCTGGCTCTGCCACTTGCTGGCCCTGTGACTTCGGACAAGTTGCTCAAGCTCACTAAATGTCACTTGACTCATGGCAAATGAGGTTAACAGGATGAGGTTGTAGGTTTTTTTGTGTGTGAATATTAGTGCTATAAAGAAATGAGTGACTACCTGTTATATACTAAGTGCTCAATAAATGTTAACATTACTGTTTATTATTATTATTTCATTATCTCTGAAATTCCTGGCCTCTTCTCAGTTTCTTCCCTTTGGGCCATTCAGGGCATAGGGAGCTGGGACTGTCTGGGGGGGAAGTTCATAAGGCTGCCTCTGTCAGGAACCAAGTACCCTTTCATGGTCTGACCTTGTAAGGGGAGAGCCTCTTATCACTGTGCAGCCCAGGGAGACGTGTGGAGGGCATGCAGGCTGCTTGGAAAGCCTTTGAAATATCTGCAAAACTGGCCAGAGGCTTGTCAGTGGCCAGAGGCTTGTGGGAAGGACACAGGGAGCCCAGGAAGCAAGCAGGTCATAGCCTCGCAGTCTCTGCAGGCAGAGAAGGCGGACCTATGTGGCAGGTGCCTGCTCGAATGAGAAACACCAGCAGTGTTCAAATGCTGGCTCTGTATGAGAGCTCAGCTGTTCTCTGACTGTCAGAGGTGACTTCCGAGAAGATTCCTGAGGGGAAGGGATTTTGAGATGCCATGCTTAGGGTTTGCCTGACGCAGGGGCTGCTCTAGCAGAGGGATGGAAGGGGACAGGCCCCTTAGACATTGTTGGGTTGGGACAGAAGTAGGGATGGGATCCCCCTTTTGATTTGAATCATGTGTCTGGAGGGGAGTGAGGTCTGTGGAGAGGTTGGGGTGGGTATGGAAAAGAGACTAGAGACGTATCTGGAGCCTGGAAGATGGTGATTGGAGTCTCAGCATCCCAGACATTTGCTGAGCAAGCTTTGGGGAGGCCCTGAGCCATAATTGACTGACTCTGGGCCTTGATTCCCACGGCTGCCTCCTCCTGTCTACCACAGGTTCTGTGGTTAGATTATCCCTGACTACAGTGTCCCCAAATAAAGTGGGGTTCGGACTGAGATCCTGCTGGTATCTGGACCAGTGCCCTCTTCTATCTGGTTGGCCTTGACCCTCCGTTCTTCCCTTTGGTGATGATGGCAGGGAGATTTAGACATGGAGGCTTCTAGCAAGACCTCATGGGCAGCCTATCAGCTAAGAAGGACTCAGCTCAGGAAGTGGTATGTGTGTGTGTGCTTGTGTGTGTTCCTAGCACGCACATATTCTAGAGGCAGGGGTGTGTCTGGCAGCGTGAACCTGGGACATGCTGAGGAGGGGATGGGTCGGAAGAGGCATGGTGGAGGGGCAGTGGGGAGAATCAGCTTTCAGCTGCTGGCCTGAGGCCCAACATGTGCTAGACTTGGAGTTGTCAGGTCCCAGAGCTGGGTGGTTTCATGTTTATGGCTCTGAGACAGAAAGCTGGGATCGAGTTACCCAAGGAGCAGAGGCTGCCTAGCTGGGGTGATGCTGAAACCCAGCATCTCCCTACCCCTCCCTTTCTCCTGGCTCCTGGCACTGATCTGTCCTGGTGCCTGTGTTTTCTCTCTCCCCTCTGCCTGCCCAGCCAGGGCGTGGTTCCCAGAGCCTGGCCTACTGCTCTCTCTTCTCCCTTGGCCTCTTTTTTCTCACCTGCTGGGCACCTTCATATGTACCTTGCCCAGGGACTGAGGGCTGGGAGTTAAACCCCAAAGGGGACCAGGCCTAAAATTTACTGCACTTCTCTTCTCCAACCATGCACTTCTGCACTTCTCTTCTTCTCTCTCCCTCCAACATCCTGTGGCCTTCTCAGGCTGGGGCCCAGGGTCTCAAGGGAGCAGTTCTCTTTTGTCTGCTCCCTAGGATGGGTTAAGCAGCTTGTGTGAAGAGTGGATCTGAATCATGAAAAGAACTGTAATTGGTGCAAGCTGTGTGAAGGTGTGTGCATGTCTGTGTGTGTGTGTGTGTGTGTGCATGTGCGTGTGAGTGCACATGCCTGTGTGTGCGTGTGTGTTTGCATTGCACCTGTATGTATATGTGTGCACGTGGGATGCAGCAGGACAGGGGGCAGTCTGTCTGCAGGCACGAGGTGGGGAGTCATTCCTCTCCAAGTGCTGTGGGTGGCAGTGAGACTAGACGCAGAGCAGATGCCTTGCTTTCCTTATTCCCTGGCTCTGCACCTGAGTCGAGGCAGCCCAGAAGTTTTCAAAGTTGGAGGCTCAATCCAGACTCTGGATTGAATGATGCCTGAGTCCCCTGAGAGAGGCTTAATTGGAGGGACAAACCCAGGCAGAGCTCCCAGGGACACTGACAGTGGGTCTGTCCTACTCTAGTGGCTCTGGCACCATTGGCCGTTATCCAGCACACCTTGGTGTAGAAAAGGGCTGGGTCCCTGGGAAGATGGGAGACGGTGCTGGGTTGGAGAGGCAACCTATAGCCTGGCCCCCCAGGGGCACTGCCTACGGTTGCCAGTCCAGTTTGCCCCAGGCAGCTGACCTATTTTTCTTAGGAATCTCCTGCTTTTCTGTTCTCTCTTGTGTAAATAAGCAGCAGATTGGTGAGCAGAGACAAGGCTTTCATTAAGGTTTGGAGAACAGCTCCCTGTGTGCCAGGGCTTTGAGGGAGGTCCCAGCTAGCTTAACTGTCCTTCTGAGGAGAGGGGACTGGAAGAGTCCTTTCTCGGCCTGTCCTTCTCTTTGTCCCTCCCTCATCTCCCTTCCCTCCCTCCTGGTTGCAGATGCTCACCAAGATGGTCTGTGGCACACAGCTTCCACACAGGCTTGTCTTCACAAATTGTCTGAGGTGAGCCACTGTCCTCATTTTCTGGCTGCAGAGTAGGGAATGCTGATGTTTCACTGGGAGTAAATACACAGCTTCGATTTCCCACTTACTTATCATGTCTACGCGGTACCTTACCCGAGGAGAGTGGCATGTCGCGGGCAGAGCCCACGCTGTCCTCACCTGGCCGGGCCGGCCTTCTGGCCCTGCGGCACACGTGTATGTGGCTGTGCGTGAGTGTGTAGGTGTAGGCCTCAGGCCAGGTGCTGGGGAGGCTGGGAGTGGGTGTGGCTTTGCCTTCCTGCTGAGGAGCCGGGAAAGGAGCAGAGCAGAGGTTGAATTACTGACTGCTTCCTGTCAGGGGCTCTTGGGGAAAGGGCTCTTGGAAAGACAATCTAACCGCGAGCAAATTAAGGTTGCTAATAGCATTGCTGCCTAGCAAGCTGCTGGGGGAGCCCAGCTGAGAGGGATAGGAAGGAGAGGTACCCACGGGAGAAAGGAGGTGTGCCATTCCTGTCCCTGCTCCCTAGGGCCTTGCTTTTCAGATGGGAAACTTTACTGGTTAGTCCAGTCTGGGCTTACCTGACCTCTGACTTCTGACCATGAGAAGTTTCAAGAGCAGTGGTGGCCGGAAGGGCTATGAGGACACCTATGGGAGACCATAGGAGGTGGGAAGCTCTCTGAGGATCTGCCTAGGCTGGGTGTGGGGGTCTTTGCCGGAGGCAAAATGATGTCCCAATGATCTCTAGCCCACATGCCTTCTGGAAAGGAGAACAAGGACATTATCTGATGTTTTGGACACAGGCATCTTTTCCATCTCATACTTTTAGCGTGTTCTTAGCTTTGCTTTGCACAGTAGGGAGTCTGTCCTCTGCTTTCCTCATGCCATCCTTCTAGGTGTGTGCCTCTGTGGGCTCCCTGGAATCTCCTGGAGCCTCCTGGCTTGTCAGGGAGGAGCGATTGGGGGACTATCGGGGGCTGTGCCTTTTTTGGACTCAGCAGAGATTATTTTTAGGCTGGCAGATGGAGGTAGTGGTGGCTGTCGCTGGTATTATTAGACAACAGGCCTGTGGTTTGGGAGTCTGGTGCCCAAAGGAGGAGGGGGAGGGGGGTAGAAGGGAGAAGAAGAGGAGCCTCCAGTAAGGACCTGTACTCGGGAGCCATGGAGGCTGGGCTCACTCATAGTTTTCCCTATTACAGCCCCCACCAGACCCAGGCAGAGGCTCCTGAGTCTCAGGCACAGTGAGGCTTAGCCCAGAGCCAGCCAGAGTCAGCCAACTGCCTACTTAAACGCCCACCCTGTCATCCTTTTCTGGTCATGGACTGCGGGAGTCTGGCTGTCAGAACCTGTGCAGAGCATGTGGTGGGGAGGAGACATGTCGGTGGGGGCTGGGTGCTGTTTCTTGGGGCAGTGGGGGAGAGGCCTTCCTCCCTGGCCTGTGATCTACAGAATGGTATGAATGGGTGCAGCCAAAGAGGAGATGCCGGCTCTCTCACCTTCTGCCTGAGTGACCTGGCTGAGTCAGGCAGCCTCCCAGTTTGCTTATTTGTGAAATGGAGATGGTAGTACTTCTGTCAGGTGGGCATCATGGGTATTGTATGAACTCCGTGTCACATGTCCAGCACAGAGCCTGGCATATGGTAGTTGTGGAGAGAAAGCTAGGTTTCCTGACAGCTGAAGCTCTCCCTGCAAGGGGTCCTGTACCTTCTCTGGTATTAAGAGTGTTTCCCATTGTCACCTGCCCTTCCTCCTAGAGCTCTGTCTTGGTGAAAGAGCTCCAGGTTGTGAGTGTCAAGTGTGGGACTGTGCCAGGCCCTGGACGCCTCATGGTGGTGTGCTCACGGGGCATCCAATGGCAGCCCTGGACCCAGCTCCCTGCTGAATACCACCTGGCCTAGGGAGCAGGAGATTTGTACCCTGTGGGCTTTCCAAAGGTCAGCCAGACCACAGGGGCCATCTCATCCTCCTTTGCCCTCCTGCTCTCTCTTCCCTATTGGGAGAAAACAGCTCCAAAGTGGGTTGGCAGAGCCTCAAGGTGCAGATTTGCTAGGCTCAGGGTATTGCTGTGTCCTGAATCTCTAAAACGGGTATGTGAAATCCAGGACACCTCACAACCTCCTACTGTCCTCATCCCTGCAGATGCCAGCTTCCCATGAAGTTGCAGCCTTTTCCCTTTGGGCGGCATAGGCTGCTGTGATGGGGGACTGGATCTGGGAGTCTCTACCCCTCTTGCAGCCTTTCTACCTCAGGTCACATCCATCCTTCTCTTTCTCTCTTCCCTCCCTACCTTCCTCGCTCCGACCCCCTCCTCCCTTCCTCCCTATTCCCTTCAGAACCAGTGGGCAGTTGCTCCAGCCCACCCTCCCAGAGAAGCCTGCCTGCTTGCTCCCTGAAAGAGCAGGATTAGCTCTGTCCCCTTCTTGGTTCTGGGTCCTTCAAAGGCCTGTGTCTGTGTCTCAGTGGCTGAGTCGTCTGTGCCCCTGAGTGCACTCTCTCTTGCCCTGGATTGGGCTCTGCCTGCGTCTGGTTTGCCCTATACCCATCTCTTGTCTCCTTCCTTGCTTCTTAAATCTCTTTCACCTTCATTTTAGGTTTGATGTCCTCTTAGATTTGAATTCCTCTGTCTCTCCTTCATCAAAACCCTCTTCCCTCTTCATTGCCAGCCTGTTTACTTTTTTTTTTTTTTTTTAATATAGTGAGCTTTTTCGGAGAAAGCGTTTTATTAGACATGCTTTGGCTCAGAAAGGATCAGGCTTAGGGAGAAGTGCTTGTGGGTGATGGAGTGAGAGAACGTGTGTGTGTGTGTGTGTGTGTGTGTGTGTGTGTGTGTGGTGTGAGGAGATGAAAAAAGCTGATAGTTTAGGATTCAGAAAACCAGGAGGGAGGTGCTGAGTGTGGAGGCCCCTACCCCTTTGCCTTCTTCTTGGCAAATTCCATCTCATTTGTCTTCTCATCTTTGGGGTACTTATCTCACTGTGTCCTCTCTCAGCTGCTTGTTCCCAGTGGACAGAGTCCTTGAGAAGAGATTTGGGATGGGGCCACCTGGCTGGGGGTGGGCTTTGGGTGGTGCCAGTGCTGGGAGAAGTGTTAATGAGGCTGCCTCATTGCCATGCAGTGAGAATGAAGGAGCAGGAAGTGCAATGAGCAGCTGGCACTGTAGGAATCCATGGCAGAGCGCAGAGCCGACCCACCTCCAGGGCTGGCCCCCCAGTCCTGAACCCCAGCAGCCGGACAGCTCCAGAGCCCAGCTTCTCTGGTAGAGGTGGGCAGTCACCCATCCAGCAGTGCCCCGCTATTTCCCTGGCCCCTCTTCCTGCTGCCCTAGTCTATAGGCCCAAAGCCTTGGGAGGGAGCCCCCTTTGTGGGTAGCTTCCAGATGCCCCACAGGTAACTCTGCTGCTGGGAATAACTACTTCCTCTTCCACCAGGATCCTGTTTTTCCTCCTTTCATCTGCTCAAAAGTCTGTGCTATACACACATGTGCACACACTCCCACGCACACATCCACATGCATACACACATCCTTTGGCCAAAAGCTACACACACAAACATGCACAGACACATGCGTACACACATTGCCCTGCTTGCTCGCTCATGGTGCCCACTGTTCGCCCATTCCTCCTGGGTGCAGGATCAGCCTTTGTGCTCATTAGATACTGGGAGGCAGGCTCTGTCCCTGGGATCATTGAGGAGGCACCTGCTGCAGCTGGGCCCTCTCTGTGCTTTCCCTGAGGGGCTGGAATTCAAACGTAGTCTGAAGCAAGGTTGGTGGTGGGGGGAGTTGGGAAACCTGCTGAGGCCTCAGGCAGGTGAGTGCAACACTCTGCTCTGCTCCAAAAATACTCTGTGATCTTAGCTCTTTCTCTAGAAAACAGTGATGTCACCAGTAGCCAATCAGCTTCTGGAAGGTCTTGCCTCCTCCTCCTTCCGCAACTTGCAGGGGAGAAGAGGGAGAGGGGGAGGGGGAGGGAGAGAAAGAGAGATGCACAGAGACACACAGACAACATACAAACACAGAGAGAGATGAAACACAGAGACACACACGCACACAGAGACAGAGGTCCACACAGAGAAGCAGGCAAAACTCCTTCCCCTTGCACAGGTGAACAGAAATCCACGTATCCCCCAACGTGCTTGCGTGCGCGCGCGCGCGCACACACACACACACACACACACTGATAGAGACACAGAAACAGGGAGACAGGCAAGTAGAATTACCCACATAGAGTGGGAGTTAGACACACACACACACACACACACACACACACACACGGGACTTGAAGAGAGACAGACATAGAGACATGGAGAAGGAGCAAGAGAGCAGACAGACAGAGCAGAGAGACACATAGAGTTAGAAACAGGCACAGAGAAACAGACATGAAGGAGAGACAAAGATGGGAGGAGACAGGCAGGAGCACAGGGGTAAGAGATGCAGTAAGAATCAGACCCAGAGGCACTGGACACATAGACAGACAGGCAGATACACAGACAGGCACAGATGCTGCTCCCCTCGGCATCCTCTCTATGCTGTGGTGGGAGGTCCCAGCAGCAACCTGGCTTTCAGCCTCAATGAGCAGCTGCTGTCCTTGGTGCTGCCTGCAGGGGCCAGGAGGGGAGGCAGGTGGGGATGTGGGAAAGCCCTGGTCCAGTCCGGGTTGTGTTGGGTAGCGCTGGGTAGTGCGAGGGAAGGCGGGAGGGAGAGGCTTCCCCAGCTGTCCCTTTGACTGGGAAGTAAGCTGGACAAGGTGACATTTTGGGTACGGAGGCCTGGTGTGGGAGTGAGGAGTGTCCAGCTGGAGGCTGAGACGCCACATCTCGGACAGGGGCCCAGAAATTTAGGGGTCCAGGAGGATGCTGTCTAGGTATGTGAAGCAGGGTCTGGGTTACCTTCAGCTCCCTGGTAGGGGTGGGTGTGGGTCTTCCCGCCTTGTCCCCTCCCCTGTCTGAAGAGTGGGTGCACCCTGTCCAGCTATATGGTTTGTCCTCTACCCAAGGTAGGGTGGTTTACTCTTAGCTGGCTGAGGTTAGTCGGCCCCAGGGACCTCTCCTCTGTCCCCAGCATCCTGCTCTCCTAATGGTGATGTCTGGGGCTTCACAGCCTGATAGGTTTGGGGCTTAGAAACTGGAGGGCTGGAGGCCCCATCACCCTCCTCAGCAGCAGGCACAGCAGGGAGTGGGAGGAGGGGCCTGAGAGGCCAGCTCAGACCTGTGAGGTTTTCCCTCTGGTGTTGCCCCTAGCAGCCTCTGCTCAGCTTGGTAGGGATTCCCTCCTTCTGTATGGAGTCCTCTTGTTTTGTGCTGCAAGCATCAGACTGAGTGGGGGTGGGACGTGGGAGGAGGGCGGGAGGAGGGCTGGCGATGCGGCGGCTTCTTACTGGCTCTGGTGGGAAACATCCTGGTGTAGGAAGACAGTCTGAGCTTACCCTTGGCCATCGCAGCCTGGGCTGTGGGCCCCCACAGAGAAGCTGAGGCCCCTCCATTTTCTCAATGTCCACACCCCTTAGAATTCTTGGGTGGGGGGTTGTCACAGGGGAGGGTATGGTCTTAGCTCTGCTGTTTGGGATTGGGGAGGGAAGGGCTGGCCTGTAGAACTGAGGAGCACGGTTTCCCTCTGCTTTTCTTTCCCTTCTCCTCCTTCCCTGCAGGTTCATGGTTGGGGGACTTGGGGAGAGAGATAGAGGGTGCCCTGGGTACCCTCTGGGGAATGAGTGAACTTCTCTTCAGGAAGAGGGCTGGGGGAAGCGGCCTTCGGGAGGGGCCAGAGGTCCTTGAAAATGGGCAGGGGGCTGCCTCTGGGGCTGCCAAGGCAGGCTCTCCTTGTTACCTTCTTCTCTGCATCCCAACTTTGCCGTCCCATTAGCTGCCCACGGCCTGAGAGAGGAGCCCGAGTTTGTGACAGCAAGAGCCGGCGAGAGCGTGGTCCTGAGATGCGATGTGATCCACCCTGTGACAGGACAGCCCCCGCCCTATGTTGTGGAGTGGTTCAAGTTTGGGGTGCCCATCCCTATCTTCATCAAGTTTGGCTACTACCCCCCACATGTGGACCCTGAGTATGCAGGTAAGGTCTCAGCTGCTTTACCCCCAATCCTTGGTTTTGGCAGGGCTGCCCCTCCCCTCCAGGGCCCAGCTCTCAGTGGTCACGCTTCCTCCTGCCTTTATTTCTGTTCCCTCCTCTCTTTCTCTGACTGGTCTGTTATCTCTATTTTCCACAGTCTCTGCCTCTAATATTCCCATCCCTTGGACTCTGGTAGGTTTTAATTAAGTGGTTGGGAGGAGAGGGACAAGGGGGTGAAATGCGGACATGAAGCCCTCCTACACCGCACAGCCTGGGGTTTGCAGGGGCAGAGGCAGGAGTAAGAGACAAGGCAGCCTAGAAAGCCCACCCTGTGGGAGTGCCGGGCTGGGCAGAGGGCCACTGTGTGTGAAGTAGGAAGCTGAGTCAGAGCCGCTGCCCGTGACGAGTCGTGTGGCAGCGGCAGCTGTGGGGTTTGCTCTGTCTGCCTGCACCCACACCTCCCTCTGGTTCTGAAGTTGGGCCTCATCCTGTCCCTGAGTGTAAGTGTGCGTCTGTGCCTCTGGCAGGCACCTGCTGTCTGCCTCCTCTGCCACGATTACTCTTGCCAGCAGTGGCCTCACTGTGAGTCACTGCCAGTGCCTGCCTGGGGCGTGGGGCATGTGTCTGTGCATGTGAGGTGTGGCAGTGAGTGTACATACATGTGTGCGTGTGTGCGTGTGTACTGGGGTTTAAAAGAGGAGAGGAAGCCTGCGGGACACTGCTTTTCTTTACTTCTGGCTACTGAGGTCTGCATCGCATTTCTCTCAGAAAGCTTCCATTTCTCTCTCTGTCTCCCTTTCCCTCCCTCTTCCTCCTGTACCTATCTATGTCTCTGTTTCTCTTTTTGGCCTGATGGGTTTTGAGAGTCTGTTTTTTAGGCAGATTGCCAGTGCTGAGACAAGAAAGAAGGCAGAGAAGGTTGTGACTCGGGTGGGATGAGGTGGTGGGTGAGAGGAGGGAGGACACTGAGGGCTGCTGGGCCTCCTCCCTCATCACGGAGGAAGTGGCGGCTACTCCCCTTTCTACTTGGCTCCTGCTGCAACTCTTACCTTCTCAGTGCTGGGAGACAAGGATGGCTTCCTAAGTGGAAGAAAATGGAGTTAAGGAGGGGTCTTTGCTCTGCTGGCCAGCCCTTTCCTCATTCTCAGGCTTATAGGCCTTGTGGCTTCACTTCCTGAGGGCGTTGGGCTCTGGCTAGATGAGCAACCTCTCTGGCACTGGCATCAGGACTAGGAGGAGATCCCAGCATCCTGCTCCCCAGCCAGCGTTCCCTCTGCCCTGCCACAGGGTAGTCAGACAGAGAAGTGTGGGGTGTGGGACTCAGCTTGTGTAGAGGTGTTACTCCACCCGAATGGAGGTGTCCAGGGCCTACCCTAGACCTTCCACCTCCCCTCTTTCCCGGCCTCTCTTCCTCCTTCCCTCCCTCCTTCCCTCTCTTTTTCCCCACAACTCTGTATCTCTCATGCCTTTCCTTTGTCTCAAGAGATCTTCAAAAGAAGGGGCATATTCTAAGGCACTGAGGCTCTTCTCAGTGCCGAACACAGTTGTAGTTGCAGCTTGGATGGGGCCAGCTGAGGCTGGAGGGCTGGGGAGGGCCTGTGGTTCCATGGCGAAGGCTTTATGTTGTTTCCTTTGCCACCTGTGGCTGGAGGTTGGTGCCAGCTATTATTTTGGGGCTGTGCCGTGGGAAGTGGTCTGCGGGGTGTGATGAGCCCTCTGCCTTTGGCTGAGGGTGGGGGCATGTTGAGATGCTGCCTCACCCTGATGGCTGCTGGAGCTCTTGTCCATTTTGTCCCCAGGTCGGGCTAGTCTTCATGATAAAGCATCACTGCGGTTGGAGCAGGTTCGCTCTGAGGACCAGGGCTGGTACGAATGCAAAGTGCTCATGCTGGACCAGCAGTATGACACCTTTCATAACGGCAGCTGGGTCCATCTCACCATCAACGGTGCGTATGGGCCTCCTTCCTGGGGATGGGGGCGCAACCTGGAAAGCCCACTATCTGAGGGCCTGATTTAGGGGAAGCCTGTTTACCAGCTGCACCCCATTCCTGCTGCACAGAGGAGCCTCGGCACGACTGGGCCCTGCACCCCCAGAGTTGTCTCCCCAGAGCCTGTTGGGTTAGTGCAGTTCTTGGGAGGAGCAGCTCCCTGGGCATGAGGTGGGGCTTTTCTGTGGGTGGTAGTGTCACAGTTCCTTAGAAGGAGGTAGGAATCTGGTTCTTGAAACCAGGAGGGTTAAGGCATTGTGGAGGCCAAAGTGGTAACAAGTGGCACCATTTTCCAGCCCCGGGAAGACGCGGCTAGCCCAGGAAATGCCTCCCCACTTTCTGTTGGAATTCCCAGAGCCCCACCATTGCAGTCTTCCTTTGCAGGTTGACATTTTGGTTCCTTGTTAAATGTAGTCATTTGCATAATATGTACGGAAGGTCTGCTGTGTACTAAGCTCTGCACCAGACGATGGGAAGACAATGCTGAGCAAACCCAGACTCAGTCCCTGCCTGTACTGGGTTTACTGTCTAATAAAATGGAAGAATCCTGAGAAGAGTAACAATTTTAATGGCTCTCAGTTATTTATAGCTCAGGTTAAATGAATTGCGCTATGTGCAATGCTTTTCAAGTATCTGGGCAGAAAGCCCCAGCGAAGTTTCACTGTTTCCGGTGTTGGCCTAGGTTGGGGTCCTGGGTCTGAGGTGGTGATGGCACCCTGGGTCTCCCCTGTTGGAGTGTCCCCCTTGTGTCACTGGGAGTCCTGACTTGGGAGGAGATCCTCTGAAGGAGCCAGTAGAGGCTGGAACTATGGAGAAAATTTGAAGGAGGGTGGTCCCCCATTGTGTGTGGGAACAGGGTTTTTTTGTTTTGTTTTTCTGGCCAGACACTTCTTGTTCTTTATTCAGTTTATGACAAAATGTATCCAGCCACTACTGTGTTGTAGACACTATGCTAGTTATTGAGGTTTCAGTGGCATATATGCTTTGGATGTGCACACACAGCTTCGGTCCTTATGGTTTGGATGTCTGCGACTGTAGATCCTGTGGTTGGGAGAGAGAAATTGATGTTGTTCCTGGCTTGGGAACTTCTCTCAGCATTGATCTGCCCTGAAGGACAGCTCTGTCTGCCCTGCCTCGTGGGGCTGGGTCATTCTTCCCAGGGGTTGGGTCAGGTCATGCTCCTTCTGGCTTGAGGATCTATCCAAGGTCCTGAAAGCACAGATTATTTTAGCCAGAGCACTGGCCTCTGGGAAAAGCAAACTTAGAGACGGCAGCCCTAGGTCATTGTTAGTCTAGGCTGTCTGACCTGTTAGATGCAGTTCACTCCTGTCAGCTAGTCCCAAGAGATTGAATGGAGGCTGATTTTAAATCTTGGATGGGTTGTCCCTACCACCTAGTAAGCTATTGAGTCACCTCCTTTTGATGCCAGCTGTTGTCTGTGCTGGGAATGAAAACTCATCTTAATATTAGTGCAAGCAAAACATAATTAGGAAGGTAAATCTGCTGCTAAAATCTTCACTGACTGAACACTGAGCAAGAAGTCCCCATGTTGCTTTCTTTCTCTTTCGTGCCCTTTCCTAAACTGGGCTGATATCTCCTCCAAGCACCACCTCCTTTTCCTTTCTCATCGTCCTGCTAGTGTTCATTTTAGCAATCTGAGACACCAGGCGTTCAGTAGACACTCACATAACAGGAAGTAGAATTTAGTGTAGAATTGTGTGTTCTATTACATCTCTGTCTTAGTTTTCACAAGTGAGAGTTGATTCTTTGGGAATTCCTAATTGCTCAGAGTGGACTGGGCATGGGACAAGACCCTGAAGAGATTTAGTTTATTTCATGAATCCATTGCATGTTAGCTGTATGATCCTTGGCAAGTTAAGTCACTTCTCCGACCTTCAGTTTTCTCAGTTATCAAAAACAATGCCTGCGTGCAGGGCTGTTGTGAGGATTAAATGAAGTGCCGTGTGAGAAAGTGTCTTGCCCAGTGTCTGAAACGTTAATTACATGTGGGTAATTATGTGTACGATGCTGGCCATCCTCCTTCTCAAGAGCGAAAACAGTTGAGATCAGATGGAAATGTATCAGCAGGGATGTGGTAACACAGGAGGTTCCCTAAGGCTGGGAGATGCAGAGGACTGTGGCAGTTTGAAAGTCCTTGCAAATCCACCAATAATTTTCCATTCAAAACACATTCTTGGATGTCCACTCTGTAGCAGGCTCTGGGGATTTACAGCAGTGGACAGGCAAATCCAGAGATAATTGCAATATGGACCTTGGGAGCACAGGGGATGGAGAGTTTTCTGAGGAAACTCTCAGAAAGTAGTTAGCCGGGTTCCAGAGTGGCAGGAGGAGTTAGCCGGTTCCAGAGTGGGAAATAGGGAAGAGTATAATAGGCAGAAGGAACAGCATGCCTGGAAGTCCAAAGGAAGGACAGCCGGTGCACTCAGGGAATGTGAAAAGGTTGTTTATATGGAAGTGTCAAGCAGAAAAACTAAGAATGTGCACCACCTGTTCCAGATTTTAGAACCAGGGCTCCTCATAGAATACCAAGGAGCCTATCTCGCAAATAAGTAGAACAGCACAGACACTGTCCCAAGGTGACAGTGAGATCTCTCCCCCTTTTTATTCCCCCTTCCCTTCATCTCAAGTTCTGAGGTTCCTTCCAGCATAAATATTTCTGTTATTGAAGGAAAGCGTCTGGAGCACCAACATCCCATTGCTTCCAAATTAGAATGTTTAACGTCAGGCATTTCTGGACAGGGATCACCTTTGGAAAATGAAAGGCCAGTGAAAAATTAGAATTACAAATTGTCTCAATCTCCTTCTGTGTTTTTTTTTGGAAGATCAGTTGGGTGGAAATAAACCCAATTATTTCTTTATCACATATAAAATACCCGAGAAGTCCAAGCCAAGCCTTGCTTTAGGTTGGTGAATTCCTTGGAGGAGGGACCAGCCTATTTCTAACCTGCACTATTAATTATAGGGCACTTGTAAAAAAGAATTAAGCCTGGAAATTCAGTTGGCAAGCTAACACATAATTCAGTAAATAATTGAGAGTAAAACCATTATTTTCCTGAAAACTTGAAATTGTTCAAAGTACTTTTCTGATTAGCACCTAAATAATAAAGTAATTATGTAATTAGTAACTAATTTGTCACTTCAGGACATAATTTAATTTATTATCTTTTCTTTTAAGCTTGACACCAGAGGTAATAGAGGCTGTGGCCATATTAACTGTATTTCAAGGGGCAGGCTAGGTGAGGAGCGGCTCTGTTAGAGACGACAGCACATTCCCGGGCAGGAAGACAGGCCTGGAAGTTAGGACTCCGAGGATCCCTTTGTAAGGATTTGGGTGACTTGAACCATTGTTTTTGGTATATTAGACCTTGGATGAGATTTGACTCTCTGGAGGATGTCTGTTGTGTGTTTTGTGTGTGTGTGTGTGTATGTATGATGAACTGTGCTTCTTAATTCATTCAATATTCACTCACTCTCCAAGTGCCCCCCGTGTACCCATACTGAGCTAGGGGCTCAGGAGATTATCGAAGAAAGGGGTCATGTCATGTTCGTGCTCTTAAAGAGTTTTTTGTATTTACATTTGTATTGGTCTGTAGGTGTGTATATATGTGTGTGCACATTCATTCATTCATTCGTTCGTTTGTTTGTTCATTCGTCCATTCAACAAATGTTTGTTGAGTGCTCTATTACATGCCAGGAACTATACTAAAATCTGGGCATATAGTGAGATTTACAGAAAAGATCTCTGCTCTCAAGGAGGGTTAGTGATAAGTGCTTTAAAGAAAATAAACCAGTCAAAGGGGATAGAGAATGCTGGAAGTACTATCTCAGATTGACTGACCAAGTGAGGCAGAGCTGGCATCTCAGCAAAGACTTACATGAACTGAAGGAGGGAGATCTGGGTATAGAACTCCAGGCAGATAGGATGGCACATGCAAAGGTCCTGAGGTTGGGTGTTCTTGGCACATTCAAGGAAGAAAAAGAAGACTATCGTTAGAGCACAATGAAGGGAAAATGTGATACATGAGGTTGGCAGAGGGGTGGGCTGGGGACAACACATCCTAAAGCCCTCTGACTAGTTCTTGGGTCAGGGCTGTCTGGAGAGGAGAGACCCCTCTGAAAGCTTCTCAGAGGCTCCTGGAGAGATGATAATGATAGCATTGGCAAAATAACCAATATTTTACATGTTTACATTTTACAAGATCCTTTTCACACAGTTTATCTCATTTGTTGCTCACATCAGTTCTGGAGGGTGGGGGAAGTTTAGGTAAAGCCCAAAGAGGCTGAGTAATTTGCCCAGGGTTACACAAGTGGTGGGTTGACAGTTGAACTTGGCCGTGAGCTTTGGGTACCTTGAGATGAGCTCAAAATGGCCTGTCCCAGCCTGGCGTTGTAGACATGCAGGGCTGGTATTCAAAAGTGGGACCCTTCCTAGTCACTTCAGAAGAGCATAGCACTGATAGTCCCAGGGGCAAGGTTGACCAGGTCACCTCTACAAGCAGCTCAGAGAAATAAGACAGAGCCTCTTAAATGCTGATTATGCAAATAGGATGGAATTTTGGTCAAAACTCCAAGGCAGGTGGTGGTATACAGGGACAACCTAGCATAATCAGAGGAGAGTTAAGAAGGCTGCAGCTTGTGGTACCTCCTGGCTTCCATGGATAAAGCCTAGATGGAGCCAGACAGCACGCATCCCAGATGTGAGGACCTGGCAGGGCTGGGGTTAAGGAAGTATGGGTATCCTGGAAGATCATGAGGTGAAAGACGGAAAGATGATGGAACAGCCTGTGGAGCTGGTGGTGAATGTAGGCTCTGTGATGGCCAGGGGAGATCTGTCTCAGCACTGCTGGGTTCAGTGCTTCCCTACAGACGCTCAACAAACATGCGTTTATTAGGAATTAGCCAAGGAAAATGGGAAAAGTTTAGAATTTGGACCCAGCCAGACTGACTTTGAATTCCAGGTCTTCCCTTTCTGTGTAAGAGTCATGGGTGGAGTGTTTTACGTGTCTCTACCTTCCTACCTTCCTCCTCTACCTTGCAGAGAGTTGTGCATGATCACACGGGCATGGGGCCTGGCGGGGGTGGGCGAGGCACGCAGGGCAGTGGGCCGCTAATCCCACCCTGAGCCTTTGTGGTCTCTTTGCAGCTCCTCCCACCTTTACAGAAACACCCCCCCAGTACATCGAGGCCAAGGAGGGTGGCAGTGTTACCATGACCTGCACAGCTTTTGGGAACCCTAAGCCCATTGTCACCTGGCTCAAGGAGGGGACACTCCTAGGTGCTAGTGGGAAATACCGGGTAAGTGTGGTTCTTCATTGGGTTCTTCAAGTGTTTGTCTCCTACTTCATGTGACCAGTGACACAGAGGGGAAATAAAAATAGAAAGCAGACTGGCTGGTGTCTGTGTTGCTGGTGGGAGATGGATACGGAGGCATCCACCTGCCTCCGTATCCCCCAGGTGCATGAGCCCCGAGGCCACTTCCACCTGAGGATAGTGTTGGCAGGGCCCACAGGTGGATGCTGAGCTCTGTTTCACCTTGGCCCCAGGTGAGTGATGGGAGCCTGACGGTGACATCGGTCAGTCGGGAGGACAGAGGCGCCTACACCTGTCGTGCATATAGCATCCAGGGGGAGGCTGTTCATACTACTCACCTGCTTGTCCAAGGTAAGAATTATTTATCCAGCCTCTTTGTGCCCCAGGTCTTTTTCAGGGACTTCCAGCCCCGCGGAGCTGAGGAGGGTTTTCCCAGGGCATGGTTCTAACAGCTGGGGGCAGGTGGATGTGGGCAGCCCATGAGGAACTGGATGGGGCTTCTCCTACATATTGTGTGCGCCATGGCTGGAGCTCCCATGGTAGCCTGCTGTGGCCATCACACAGGTGGCATGAGGCCCCATGCTGGGTGGGTTTCTGGTTTTTGTATCTGTCCAGGTAGTGTCCTGCTATGTGCCCACCTTCCCCAGGGGAGAAGACCTCCCTTATGTCTCCATCCATTAGTGATGGCATCAATAAATAAAGATAGGAATTCAATCCAAACGTCAGATGTTTAAATAACACTGAGGGCATTTGTGCATTTGGTAGAGCTGGGGGCTCTATGGTCAGCACCTGGAGATGTCAGTCTGCCCTGTCTGGGGCCCCAGAGTGCCCCAGAAGGGGAGGCATCTAGATGGCAGGGTCTCTTCTCTGTGCTTTGCCCATCCACCTGCTCCACCTCTGACCCAACACCTGCTGGAGGAGTCATGGGTAAGAGTCATGGGTGGAGTGTTTTACGTGTCTCTACCTTCCTTCCTTCCTCCTCCACCTTGCAGAGAGTTGTGCATGATCACACACATGCACACACATGGAGGAGCTGGTGAGGGTTGGTGGCAGCTGTCCAGGCTGCCGGGGTGCTGAGGCACATGCTCTTCCTGCCTCCTTCCAACTTGGAGTGCTGAGTGGCAGCTTGGAGGAGAGCTGGCCTCTCAGGAGAGAGCCAGGTGGCAGCTTCAGCCTGTCTGGAAAGCCAGCACCAGGGACTGCTGGAATTCTACCCTCTGTTCACTCTGCTCTCCCCTACCTCCTCTCCCCTGAGTTTGCCCTCTTAACCTCTGCCTGGTAAGCAGCACAAACCTCTGGCTCCTTCAGAGGTGAGATTATTCCTTTCTCTGGACTGAAAGACGGGCCTTTCACCCTTCTGCCTGCCTCCTGCTTGGGGCTCTGCTGGAGAGAAGGATGGGCAAGAAGACCTGTGTGTTTATGGGGGAGGGGTTAGGTGGCTGGTCTGGGGAGCCAGAATTTATGAGGGATTTTGCGTGGAGGTGGGGTATACGTATGTACCAAGAAGGCGTCTACAGATGGCTCAACGGGGTGGGGCACTCTGGCCACATCCAACACCATCTGCATCTCTGGGACCCATAGGGAGAGGAAGAACCTGAGCACTGATAGCATTAGAAGCGTCTCCATGACAACTGCCTGGTGTTGTGCTGCTGACTCTTGGGGGCCAGTGCTGCCATAGCTCTGTCTCAGGGTTCAGGGCACTTTTCTGAGGCATCTCAGAGCTTCCTGGGAGGCCCTGGTGCTCTTGTTCTTCCCTGCCTCCCCAGGTGAGGTCATATTTGTTTCCTGTGTCCCCAGGGCCTCCTTTCATAGTGTCCCCTCCTGAGAACATCACTGTCAACATATCCCAAGATGCTTTGCTCACCTGCCGTGCGGAGGCATATCCCGGCAACCTCACTTACACCTGGTATTGGCAAGATGAGAACGTCTACTTTCAGAAGTGAGCACCCTGCCCTGCCCCCTCAGGGAGGCACCCAGACAAGTCCCCAAGGGCAAGGTTTCTGAGAAGAGGATGCTGCACGCTGTCTTTGGCCTCTAAGAGCTTGGAGAGGGGGTAGTCGGTCCACATGTCCCCCATGTGAGGGCCAGTGTCTGCATACTTGAGAGGGGCCCTAGGAATACGAGGGCACACTGGGTCTCCTTCCTCATGCATGAGAGTGAGGGGACTCATTGTTATCATGCCTCTGGTGTTTCATGGAAGATCCTGTTTTCTCACTTGCCAACACTTTCCCTTCTATGTCTCCTTGTGTCCTCATAGCGACCTGAAGCTGAGAGTTCGGATCCTGATTGATGGGACCCTGATAATCTTCCGGGTGAAGCCTGAGGATGCGGGGAAGTACACCTGTGTCCCTAGCAACAGTCTGGGGCGCTCCCCCTCAGCCTCGGCCTACCTGACTGTGCAGTGTGAGTAGGGGTGAGGGAGAATCTTGGTTGGTGGGGGTTTCAGAAGGTTCAGGCCCCACTTGCCAGACTGGAGGCTGGAGGGCAGCAGACACCACAAGGTAATGTGGGGTGGAGGAATGACTGTGGTAGGAAGGAGGCACAGCTCAAGAAGACGCTGAAACCTGGGCTGATCAATTGAGATGAAACAAGCCCTTATGGTGTGTCTTCTGTGGACCAGGCGTCACTATATGTGCTAGCTAACTCCTTCCGTCAGCCGGGCTTTGGTTGGATTCAAGGATCGGCAGACCTTCTGAACGACTGTGCTTGCATTGAATGCTAGACAGCACCTCTGTACCTTGAATGAGATGCTCTCTGGTGCTTTTTTTCTCAGGTATCTGAGGGACTGTAGCTGGAACCTGTGTAGGATTAGATATCCTGCCAGCTGTCTGCCTTCCCCTATCCTGGACTGGTGTGTGGGGTGAGGGTACAGAACCCTCTTCTGGGGTGACTTGATCCAATTCTACCAACACTTGTTCCTCCCTGCGTTTCTCTGGGGCTACTAGAGATCCAAATGAATGAGCTGCTCCTCATGCCAGAACAATTGAGGGCTTTTGTGCAATCAGAATAATTTAGTTTGCTAATCTTGAATACTTCAGCATAGTCATTGTTTCCCCACCCCCTGGCAAGCTGATAGCTGTGAGAGAGAAGGATGAGTAATGAGGATTAATTTCTTCCTTTTGGTTTGCTGTTGGCCCTGTCACTCAGGCAACAAATGCCCCATGTTGTTGTTGTAGGTGACAGGCTCTCCATCACTTGAGGGCTGGTGTGGAACTGCTTACCTCCAGGGTTGTGGAGTGGCAGGGTGAGAAGGATAACAGTCTGGAGTCAGCATTTGAGCTGGGGACAAGTAGAAGAACAATTGGTAACTCCAGGAGGCAGGGCTCTTCTCCAACCCTGCTTCACAGAGCTGGGTATTTGTACTGTCTACCGTTGAATGGATGTGGTAGTGGAGCCAGGCGAGCCAGATCGAACTCCTGAACTCTCATTCTCATCGTTTTCTTTTCTGTGCAATACTTTTGCTGTTGGGGGCATAGGCATAATTTCTCCACTTCTGCTCTCAGCAAATTCCAAGGACGTTCAGCATGCTGTACTATGAGTCCCACAATTTTAAGAGCTTTGAGGCCCAAGAAAAGCTGTGTGATCCAACATCAGGTCTGTCCCACCCAGACCTGCAATAGAAAAAAACAAGTGAAGAAGCTATTTATAAGTGACTTACCATGTGCCCTAAGCTGTGCTGGATATGAAGGAGCTGAGGGAAGGAAAGATGCCAGTTGGAGCAGCATCTCGGCTGGCTTATGTCACCTGGGCAAGAAGGTGGCAGTGGAGGAGGAGGAGAGAGCCAACAGGGGGCGATCTTCAGAAGGGTGATGAGTATGACCAGGATTGAGGCCCCATTCTTGGAGCGATGGGCCATTTGTTTTTTGAGAGAGGGGTGTGGTTTCCTGGTCTCTCTCCAGCACCATCACCCACTTCCACTTGTCCTTTTTTACCTCCTTCCTGCCTTCAAAGAGAATCCGGGGGGTGAGATTTTCAGGTGGGTGAAACAAGGATCTTTATTTCTGCAAAAAGCAGTGTTCAGAGTATTTCTCATTCATAAACCCTTTGAAAACCTTGGAGAGGAAAAAAAAAAAACCTCCACCCTACAAAAGTAGGAAGCTATGTCTAAATATATAACTCGGCCTGGTATTTATGTAATGCTGTTCTCTGAAGAGCTCCAAATGCTTAAAAGATACCAGCTCATTCATCCTCACTGCTTCCCTGGAAGTTCTGGATCTTTCTCCCCGGTAGCCCTCAGGGAAATTGGGGAGAATCAAAAGGTGATGACTCACTCATATGACAGGGTGTGCGGCTCTTGCTGCTGTCCCGGAACCTGTCATCCGTTCTGTGTCCAAGGCTGATTCTGTATGCCAACTGCACAAGTGGGAAACTGAGGCCTGGGAGACTGGGCAACCAGCAGACCAGAGAGGAGAGAAGAACCACCTGTGGTTATGCCTCTGCCCACCTTATGCATAGAACTGCCATTCCTCTTTTGGCTTAGGATGTGGAAAGAGAGGTGCTGCTTGGTGATAAGGACTTGGGATAAGGAGCAGGTGGGGGAGGGTGTGGTCAAGTGTTGACTTTGAGGTTTGCAGTGTAGTAGGGGCTGAGGAAATGGGCATGAGAGCCCCTGCCCAGCAGTAATGTTCCTGAGTAGAGACATTTGAGGAGTGCTGCAGACTGGAGCAGGCCAGCACGTGCCTTTGAGTGCCTCCAAGCATTCAAAACAGAAGTGCTTAAGACTACTATAGGCTGGACAGACAAAAGAAGACTGCAGCCTGTGCTCAGTGGCCCGATGTGGCCTCTGGGCTATGAGCCCAGGAGGGCCAGGGTTTATCCATCTTGTTATAGCACTTAGCACTGTGTTGAGCACTGAGGACACGCAGTGTTTACTGAATGGGTGGAGGGTGTGAAAGGTGGTGCCTTGGGGTGCCTGTGTGGTGGCCCAGCCCCCTGCCTGGATTTCTCCCTTCTTGACTTCCCTTGTATCTTTCTTCTCTCCTACCCCACACTACCCCTCTGCAGACCCAGCCCGTGTCCTCAACATGCCCCCTGTAATCTATGTGCCCGTGGGAATTCATGGCTATATCCGTTGCCCTGTGGACGCAGAGCCACCCGCCACTGTGGTCAAGTGGAACAAGGATGGCCGCCCCCTGCAGGTTGAGAAGGTGCTAGAGAGATGCATGCGGGGTCCCAATGAGATGCACCCTCCTGACCCTAAGATGCTGCCTCTGGGGGTCTGGTTCCCTGCTAGGACTCCTCCACTTGCCACCAAAACCTCTGGGAAAGCAAAGAGCTGCTTCCCATGGGGGTCTGCAGTCCGGCAGGGCACTTAACAACCCCGTCCCCAGGGTAACCGGTGCTCTGTCTGAGCCTGTCCCCAGGTTGGCTAGTGGAGATGGCCCAGCCCACGTCTGGTCTGGTGGGTCTGGGACTGAGTGTCCACCCTCTGACCATGGCTCACCGCTCTACTGTCTGCTCTGGCAGAATCTAGGTTGGACCTTGATGGAGGATGGCTCCATTCGAATTGAGGAGGCCACAGAGGAGGCCCTTGGCACTTACACCTGTGTGCCTTACAATACCTTGGGGACCATGGGCCAGTCTGCTCCTGCGCGGCTTGTCCTGAAGGTGAGGCCCAGGGCAATGAGCAGCCTCTGTGTGGCGGGTGCCCTTAATGCCTGCCTTCACAGCCTCGCCATGTTCTCCCTAGGACCCCCCGTATTTCACGGTGCTACCAGGCTGGGAGTACAGGCAGGAGGCCGGCCGGGAGCTACTTATTCCCTGTGCTGCCGCAGGGGACCCCTTCCCTGTGATCACGTGGAGAAAGGTACCTCTGGGTTCTGGAGCTCCCGGGAAACATGGTGGAAGGGCAGGACCCGATAGTGGCTCTCTTCTGAGGGGCCAAGTGCTTTGAAGTCTGGGTGACTTCCAGGTGGGAGCCCTAGAAGAGGGGCCTGGAGGGGTGTAGGCTGAGTGCTCAGGCACTGCCCTCTCCATCCTCTTCTCCGACCCCTGAGTTGTTGGTGGCTTCTCTTCTCCCCTGCCCGACCTGACTCCTCCCCTGCCGCCCTGCTCCTGCCCTCCTCCTTGCCCCCTTGTTTGGCCAAGGTAGGGAAGCCCAGCAGAAGCAAGCACAACACCCTGCCTAGCGGGAGTCTCCAGTTTCGAGCCCTGAGTAAGGAGGACCACGGGGAGTGGGAGTGCATCGCTACCAACGTGGTCACCAGCATCACTGCCAGTACCCACCTGACTGTCATCGGTACGGGGCCGCGGGCAGGCGGGTGGTGGTCTGGGTGCTCGGGAGGTGTAGGCATCTTTCCCAAGTTATTCCACCTGAACCAGCAGCCTGCCACAGGCAGCCCCAGACCTCTGTGGACTCTGTGTCAGGGAGGTGACATGGGCCCGTCCCTGGATAGGTCTTTTTCTGATGAGGACAGGCAGAATGTACCCAGCAACCCCCTCTGACACAGAAACAAGGCACCTGCATGGCCAGTAGCAACTGCTCAGAGCTTTGAGGATAGGCTCTAGAGGGAAAGCTGGAAGACCTGGATGAGGGGATCTAGGAGGGGTGACAGCGCTGAGATCCACGGGCTGGGCCTGGCACGGAGGAGGTGATTGATGTTCACGTTTCCTGGGGCACCAGGCATTCTGATCCCACTTATCTGCCTGAGGTATGTATCCCCAGGACCTCAGTGTGTACCAGTTTGCCTGCCCCTCAGGGGATAGCTGCGGTTGTAACAATAGCCAACGCTTTTGTGGCATTTACTAGCAGTTCTAGACTACCAAGTGCTGCCTTGTCATTTACAACTTATGTGGTGGGAGCCACTGTTGCCCCAGTGGACATCCACTGAAAGCAAGGCTGGCGGGGATCAAGCACCTTGCCAGTGCCACATCACTGACGAGTGGTAGGCCCAGGCCGCAAATCGAAGTTGAAGTTCTTAATTGCTGTGCAGTGCTGCCCCTCACGTTGGTGTTTGGGTGGTTATGGCTGTCTCCTGAGGCTGGAAAACTTTACAGGAGAGGGGCTTTTTGGCTTTGCCTGTGACCTTAACGGAGAGTGTTTCTGTGCTTGATAGGTGAGCACAGGCCTTTGTCCTAGGGTGATGGAGGGGTCTGGTTTCCCTTTGGCCCACATTCCTCATGCTTATGCCCTTTCCTGCTAGATGGACTGGACTGCATGGTGGGCTGGGTTTCCTTCTCCAGCCCTCCTACCCAGTAGGCCCAGCTCCTCAGTGTCCCCCACCTCTAGCCCTTCCACCTGGGGTGCGGCCTTTTGCTATACGCAGCAAGGTTACGGGTGCCCAGCTCAGTGGCCTCAGTTCTTTTCAGTCTGAGAGAGGTCTCCACTTGGTCTCCAGGCACCAGCCCCCATGCCCCAGGCAGTGTCCGGGTCCAGGTCTCCATGACAACTGCCAACGTGTCCTGGGAGCCAGGCTATGATGGAGGATTCGAGCAGACATTCTCAGTTTGGTACGGACCTCTGTGAGTCAGCCCCGCATGCTTTGCTCTCTGCTTCTCCCTTCCCACCCCCAGTTCATCAGTCCCTGGGGTGGGTGGAGGTTATGAAAAGGGTATGGTTCTTCGCCAGTCCTCCAGACGATGAGCTGTGTTGACACAGTGACTGAATCCTTGTGGGGGATGGGCGTGTCTAAGGGACTTGGGTGCTCCTATGTTCCCGGCCCAGAAGGTTTGGGAAGCCGACTTGGGCTGTTGCCTGAGCTGTTACCCTCTGTGGCTCTCTCCCCATCTTATCTCACCTGCCCCCTTTTTGTGTCCTTAGTTCATTCTTCCTTTAGGTTCCTCTATCCTCTGGAGCCTGGAAGAGACTCCTAATCTTCAAGGGCATTGTGAAACCGCCCAGCTGGAAGCATAGAATCCAATTTTTATTCTGTCCCTTCCCCAGTGGTTCCAGAAGCTAGTGTGAAGGGGCACTTACCTTCCTGGCCTGGTCGTTAGCATGTGCACTTTCTCTGTAGGACTGTGTGTCTCTATTGTGTTTCTATCTCTGTTATTAATTTAGCCAGATGCAGCACTTTGACATCTTTGCCCAAACCTTGGGGTAGACAGAGATCTCAGAGTTGCATGAATCGGGATGAAGACAGGACGTATAGAAAAGGGGAACAGAGGAGCCACAGCTGACCCACTTCCAATCACCTTAGGATCTCCCTCTCCCCACAGTCCTATTACGGGCCAGGAACTGGCCACCTGAGTCATGGGTTCATCCTGGAGTGAGGAACCTGAGCCCCCTCACTTCCTCCTGCTCAGACCTGTGTCACGTGGCTGGGTATTCCCCACCAGGCTCAGCCAAGGCCTAGGGAGGAGGGTAACCCAGTGAGAGCCCTTGATATACTTCTCAACAGCAAGGGACGTTGAGAAGGAGCCTGCTCTCTCCCGTCATGCTGATTTGCTGGCTATTTGCCAGAGTTTGAATACCCTAGGCATTTTGAGTTCTGGAGAGGCAAACTGGACCTACATGGTGAGCTTGGGGAACTCTGAGTTGCAACCAGAACACCCTCCCAGCCCTTTTCTCTAGCCTTCTGAGGCAGGGTAAGGGCGGGGTCAGGAGGTAGGGGTGCTCCTAACAACCGTGCTGGGTGCTGCGTGGCCAGGGCAGGGCGTTTAGCATAGCTAAGCCACCTTTGGGGATGCCAGGTCTGGGCATAGATCGGGGTTTCCCTTGCTGCTTGAAGCTCTGCTCCATGCTGCTTCTTACCTGCATCGCTTTGTCACACTTTGCTCACTTGCTTTGGTGCCTGGGTGGGAAACGGCGGGTGCAAATGTTGGGGGATCTCCTTCTCTCCATTCTTTCTGACTGCCTCTAACTCTCCATGTATTGACTGAGACATTTGGCTTTTAGCTTCTTTGGCTATGCTTTCCGCTGCCTCAGCTCCAACTCCTGGGCATACTTGGTAGTGAGCCTTTAACTTAGAGGGGAACCCCTGGGCATCCACTAAGTTGTAGCACAGAGCTGTGAGAGGGTTGCCTGCTGTCTCAATACACAGAGCGATGGCTCCTCCCAGTGGTGATGCCGGCCACTGCACCTGTAGACTGCAGACAGGCTGTCTTCATTGCCAATGGAATTAGGTGGGCCGTGTAGAACAAGTGTTAGTGTTCTCCACGCACCGTGTGACCTTCCCTTTCATTGTGATTTTTAACCCTTAAGGCCTTAGGGACCCTGGTCCCCACTGTGGGGAAATCCCTGGTCAGCTTTGTCATGTGCTCTGGACCTCTTCAGAGGACTCAAACCTGGTTGGACTGAGGGCATCCTCTGGGTTTCTCTAGGTCCCACTTTTGGCTGTCCCTGGGAGAGTGGGTGGCCGAGGTCACTTGGGTTCCTTCTTTAGTCCTGCTATTGCTGAGTTGCTCATCATCACTTTCGTACTATGTTACCTGCCTTGTTTCCAGTGTCCTCGCTTTCCCAAGGCAGAGCCACTCTTAGGGTTATGACCAGGGTGAGATTCTCCTAAAATGCAATTGGTAATTTGACCAGTGTTTTGAGCATGACTTACACCTAAGGGTCCCTTTTAGAAGAAGAGGTACCGGCAGTGGCTGGTGACCTGGCATCATGAGGATTGGCACAGCCAAAGTTGGGTAGGGCATCCCACCTTGGTCATTACCTCTTCCCGTCCTTGAACCTGGGAAAGCCAGGTCCACCAACTGCCACCTCCTTGAGGACCTGGCCTGCATTCATGTGTCTCCAGTGTAACCCACCGCACCCCCTTGTCCCCGGTCCTCTCTCCTTCTCTTGGCCAGGATGAAGCGGGCACAGTTTGGACCCCATGACTGGCTGTCTTTGTCAGTGCCACCAGGACCCAGCTGGTTGCTAGTGGATGCCCTGGAGCCTGAGACAGCGTACCAGTTCAGTGTCCTGGCCCAGAACAAGCTGGGAACGAGCGCCTTCAGTGAGGTGGTCACTGTGAACACTTTAGGTGAGGGCCCGGGCCGGTGATGTCTTGAGGGTATTTCCCAGAGGTTCTGGGGTAGATAAAGGCAGCGATGGTCCTGGCAGCTAACATTTACTGCTTACTATATGCCAGGCACCTTGTTAAATGTTTTATACAATCCTGTCGTTTGATTTCCAATAAGGATTTCTCATGTCATTCTGTGAGGTTTGTCTGGACCAAAGTGCCTCGACCAACATCGGAGCACTTTTGGGCCAGATTCCTGTTGCATCCTTAGGTAGAAGGAAGAGGCTTTGAATTTTATCCTTCCTGGTCAGGCCACATGTTTGCTTCTTCATGTGGCTTCACAGGGGAAATTGGGAATCCTTCGTCCTTCTGTACTCCTGCTGGTTCTCTCCTCTGGCCCCCGGCCTCATGCGGTGGCATGCATGTGGCCGACCCTTCCTGGACCCAGTGGTTCACTCCGTCCCTTCTGGCTGCAGTTTTGTTTGTTTTCCTCTCTGGGGCCAGAGAGAGCATCTGGGAACAGGTGGCACCACTCCAGCCTGCTTTACTGCCTCCAAGTGGGGCAGCAGTGACAGAGTGCTTACCCCACTCCCGAGTTCCCTTGTTGGGCCCTAATTTTCCACCTGGGCTAAGAAGGGAATTGGAAGAGTGAGCAGTGTGTGTGGGAAGATATTCCTACTGCCTTAGAGGAGAACAAAAGATATATTTTGTAGTATTTTTTTTTAAAGATACTATCTTATTAAAAAGATAATTGCATTTAATTCTTCCTTGTTCCCTCTAGTTCCCATTTGTTTCCTTTTGAGGAACTCAGTTCCCTCAGAAAAGACTTTTAGAAGTACTCTGAAAACAGGAGCATGAAGCTTTGGGCCCACTTGCCCTGCCTCTTTCCTTTGCGTCAGGAGGGAAACACTTTTCTGTAACACTTTTGCCCCTGAAATGATGCATGCACTGGCATGTGGACATGTGGCCTGTCGCCTTGGGGCCATGGTGCCCCCGGGGACACATGCTGAGCCAGAAGATAGCCCCGGGCTGATGAGGATGAGGTGACCTCAGTGCTCCTGTGCTGTCTCCCTTCTCTCTCCTGCCACTTCAGCATTCCCCATCACAACTCCAGAACCTCTGGTGCTGGTTACCCCACCACGGTGCCTCACAGCCAATCGGACCCAACAGGGTGTACTCCTGTCTTGGCTCCCACCTGCCAACCACAGCTTTCCTATTGACCGCTATGTCATGGAGTTTCGTGTCGGAGAACGCTGGGAGATGTTAGATGACGCCATCCCAGGCACCGATGGAGAATTCTTTGCCAAGGATCTATCACAGGTGAGGACCTAGCTTTCCCTTGCTTCTTCTTTCCAAATTCTGAAAGTGACAGGACTCTTTCTAGAGGCACTGGAAGCTTTGAATGTCCTAACTCGGGTGTATGAGGTCTGGCCATGTACTGGGCCACACCGCTGTTCCTATATTCTCTCAGATCTGCTACCAAGGTTTGGAATACTCTGATCCTAGTGACTGAGGTCCTGAACATGCAGGTCCAGCTCTGTGGCAGTGGGGAGCTGTACCGCCTTGAGGGGTTTCTCTAAGTGCTGACACAAGCTAGGGCAGGGCAGGGCATGAGTCCCTCACGGTAACCAGACACTGACCTCACTTCCTTGCTAGGAGCCTAACTGGGATGGGCAAAGGAATCCTCAGAAGGACTGTCTTCTAGCTTCACCCTTTAACAATTTAGAGCCCTGGAGAATATATTATTTTTATCAGCTGACCCCCTTTAAACTTTGATGTCTCTCTAGCTGGAGAGAGGAAGGAGCTTATTTCAGGAATATAGATAATCTCATCTGTCTTTCTGTCTTTCTTCCCTGAATATTCATTTAGTACTGGGATTGGCAAATGGCGGCTCCTGAGAGCCCCTGTGTGTCCCAACACTTCTTTCAGTGACCTCCCTTGAAATCAGTCATGGTCCGAGTGCTTACACTATGGTGCTTGGCAAATGCTACAAATCAGAACTTTTTTTGTATAACCTGAGAGCTGGTGGTTAAACATCTCTAGTACTCACTGCTTTGGGTGCTGTGTTCTATGAGACATCATTGCAGGGTCAGTGGTGGCGGGGTCAGTGGTGGCGGGCTCAGTGGTGGGTCAGTGGCTGTCTCCAGTCCCTTGGCTGATAGGGTATTGTTCCTGGGGCTGTAGGACACCTGGTACGAGTTCCGGGTTTTGGCTGTCATGCAGGATCTGATCAGCGAGCCCAGCAACATTGCCGGCGTCTCCAGCACAGGTACTTTGGGGGTGGGGGTGCTCGTGCAACTGTAGGGACATAGGCCCCAGAGCTCCATGGGAGTCCCTTTGTGAAATAGCTAATACCGGAAGAGAGGCCGAATTAGAAACAAAGGAGTGCTCTAGTTGAAACTGTGAGTTGTATTTCTTCAGCCCGTCAGATCCATGTTTCTTTGTCCACGATGGATGGGATTTCTCCCACTAAGAGCTGCGTTAATGACAGTTTCTATAAGATGGCCACAGAAAAAAAGTCAGCTAATACTCTCAGTATAGTAGTCAAAAAGAACTTGCTTTAAGTTATTTTGCTTAAAATTTGTTTCCTGCAGTGCGATCCTCTGTAATTGGTGGGGTGGTAAGTAGGAGCAAAGAGACAACAGGTCAGCAAGTATCTATTAAATGCCTGTTGTAAGACTGCTTTGTAATTATGGTGGTTTTATTTGGAAAATTGTTGTTTGGTGTTGTTTCCCTCCACTCCTTCCTCTCCCTGGATTTTTTTTTTCAGGCTCAGTAAAGGCAACTCCCCAGCATTTTCTCAATTTCTCTTTCTTTTTCTTGGCCCTGGTCCCATTTCTACACATCTTTCTCCAGCTACAGTTACTGAAACACAGCAGGGCCCCTCCCTCCCCTTGTGGAGTGGTTCTTGGTATGGGAAGAGGTGCTTGCTTAGTAATAAAGCAGTGGCACCTTTTTCACGGGTACTGCTCACACAAAGACCCCTGGGACCAATTGGCAAGGAGCTTGACCAAGCGCTGGGGTGGGCAGATACGGGAAGAGTAGGACAGGACAGAAGTGGCATTAGAGCATTTGGGAGGAGTGGAATGTGACTTCTGTCTCATATAGTATGCACCACGGGGCTTTTTTTCTTTTAATACACAAAGGTACTTCCTTTAGGCAGCAGAACCCAGCATACTTCTGTCTTGACTTCCCTCCAGGGAAGAGACTCAGAGAGATGGAGAAACAGGGAATAGAGCTTGCAGCAAGGCCAGGATAAAAGACGTGAGGGTTTTGTGGGCTTATCTCAGTGAACTGTTTTGTATTCAGTGGCTTTGTGTCTGGCTCCCAAAGGGAAACATACAGAGTTGGATGATTCCTCGGGGTGAATGAGGGTGCAGCAACCTCAGCATTCCCTATCGTTAAGCCCCCATTTCCAGAAACTGTAGCAGTTATTCTTCTATTCAGCCAATCAACATGCTTTGGATTATTTTTATCCATTGTTATTATCGACATAGGAATGGATTCTGTCCAAATGTATTAGAGTATATAGATTTCCCCTGGTATGAACCTAAAGAATGGCATAATTAATATAACTATCCTTTGTGTAATATGGTAGACTGGGGTCTAGTCATGGCCCTGTCACGAATGAGCTCTCGGAATTTGGGCACACAGTGAGCCTCGGTTCTTTACCTGCAAAACGAGGAAATTGGACCTATAAACTACCTCACTGCTGGCTCTAGCATTCTGCACCTAAGATGACCAAGATGTGCTCTTCCTCCCTGTAGAAGTTGCTCACCCTGTACTTAAGGAGTTAGAAATGGATGGATCTGAATTGTATAGTCATAGCCGCTATCCCAGCTGTAATATTTTACCCTCAAGGAACCTTCACATCTAGGCTCTCATTTGGTAGAGATGATATGATGGACGGTAGAAAACACCGAACTAGAAGTCAGAGTAACTGTGTGTAGTTGTGGCACTGACATGCAGTATCTGTGTAAGCAAGTCTGTCACATGCAGTCAGTCACAGATTTTTCACTTAGAGAATGAGAACAATAACATGTGCTTTGTCATGGGGTTCATGTGAGATTATCTGATAATGTGCGTGAAAGCTCTTTGTAAAAAGCACTAGACAACTCTAGATTATAATTGAAAGTATTATTCCCATAGGGCTAAGATATAAATGGTGTTGATTCTTCACTAGCTTTGTGGTGATTACTTGCGTTCTGTAAACTATCCCCTCTTCTCCCTACTCCCTGCCATTCAAACCTCTTCAGTGCTAGAATTGAACATGGCACCTGAGCCTAAAATTGTCTGTACAACGGAGGCAGGGGAAGTACCTGGCGACTGGGTGGGGTCCTGGGGCGGGGGGAGAGGGGGAGGAGAGGGGAGAGGGGGAAGAGAGGTGAGAGAGGGGAGAGGGGGGAGAGAAGACTCATACATGCTCTCTGCCCCTCCCTGCAGACATCTTCCCACAGCCAGACCTGACCGATGACGGGTTAGCTCGGCCTGTGTTGGCTGGAATTGTAGCTACCATCTGCTTCTTGGCAGCTGCCATCCTGTTTAGCACCCTGGCCGCCTGCTTTGTCAACAAGCAGCGCAAGCGTAAGCTGAAGCGCAAAAAAGGTGGGTGTCTCCCCCCCACACACACTTTCCCTGGCCCTGTTTCAAAAGCTTCCCATCAGCAGAGATGGCCCATTTTTAGCATGGTCCCCCTTGAAAAGAGGGAAACTGGATCTTATGGGTAGAGCTGCCAGTGGGACTTGATTTGAAAGAGGGAGAAAGGAAGCAGGGATAGTGGGGAGAGTCTGGTGGACCAGAACTAGGGTGAAGGCAGGGCCTGGTGGTGCGTGGGCACAAGACTCTAAAATGGACCCAAAGCAACCAGATGTTGAAAGGAGCTGCCTCCCCATGTGGCTCTGCTTGAGGTCCTGTTGGCAGCGGGTACATGTTTCGCTACATGTCTCAGGCCTCAGCAGACTCTCTCTCCCCTTGTTTTCTTCCAGACCCTCCACTCTCCATCACTCACTGCAGGAAGAGTCTGGAGTCTCCGTAAGTGCCCCTGGCCCCAGGAGAGCTGTGACATGGCTGTTTGTGGTGTGTGGGTGGAGGGTGGAGGGTCGGGACAGGGAGATGGTTTGCTTCGCTCAGCCCCATGACAGTGTTTCTAAGCAGTTGACTGGTCGTGATCTGCATGGTAATTTGAAGTTGTCCACACTGTCTTCCATTGAGGTAGCAGTAGCAAGGACAATCCAAATTCACGGATAACCCATTTCTCTTAGCTTTGGAGTGTATTTCTGTGTTTTTCGGGTCATCGGAACAGATTTGCCTTCTTAATATATTTTGCATAAGTTAATATTAAAATGAGCTTGCTTTTCGTGAGCACCTTGGGAGTAAAGTTGTAGTGTGACTAGAACATGGCCAACAAGAGGGGCAGGGCAGAATAAAAGTAGAAACGTGAGTGTTCACTCAGTAAACACATCTAGGCAATCGAGTTGGCCAAAGAGTTTCATGCCAAAATATGCAGCCCATCTGCAGTCTTTTTCCTTAGTCTTATCTTCCCAAGTGTTTGTGGTTGGTGTTTGTTAAGAGAACACAAATAAGTGATGGACCAGTGCGTCCCCTGCCTCATCCCTCCTGCTCTCTTGCCTGTTCCCACAGCTTGTCCTCTGGCAAGGTGAGCCCAGAGAGCATCCGGACGCTCCGAGCGCCGTCGGAGTCCTCCGATGACCAGGGCCAGCCAGCAGCCAAAAGGATGCTGAGTCCTACCCGGGAGAAGGAGCTGTCCTTGTACAAGAAGACCAAGAGGGCCATCAGCAGCAAGAAGTACAGCGTGGCCAAGGCTGAGGCTGAGGCTGAGGCCACGACGCCCATTGAGCTTATCAGCAGAGGTCCTGACGGCCGCTTTGTGATGGGTCCCTCCGAGGTGGAGCCCTCGGTGAAAGGCAGGCGCATCGAGGGCTTTCCTTTTGCAGAGGAGACGGACATGTACCCTGAGTTCCGCCAGTCTGACGAGGAGAATGAGGACCCGCTCGTGCCTGCTTCTGTGGCGGCCCTGAAGTCCCAGCTGACCCCTCTGTCATCCAGCCAGGAGTCCTACCTGCCACCACCAGCATACAGCCCTCGGTTCCAGCCCCGTGGCCTAGAGGGCCCCGGAGGCCTGGAAGGTCGGCTCCAGGCGACAGGCCAAGCCAGGCCCCCTGCTCCCCGGCCCTTCCACCACAGCCAGTATTATGGGTACCTCAGCAGCAGCAGCCCTGGGGAGGTGGAGCCGCCACCCTTCTACATGCCAGAAGTGGGCAGCCCCTTGAGCTCTGTCATGTCCTCTCCACCTCTGCATACGGAGGGGCCTTTTGGCCACCCCACCATCCCTGAGGAAAATGGCGAGAATGCTTCCAACAGCACGCTGCCCTTGACTCAGACACCCACAGGCGGGCGCTCCCCTGAGCCCTGGGGCAGGCCAGAATTCCCCTTTGGGGGACTGGAAACCCCGGCCATGATGTTCCCCCACCAGCTGCACTCCTGTGATGTAGCTGAGAGTCTGCAGCCTAAGGCCTGCCTCCCCCGAGGACTGCCACCCACCTCCCTCCAGGTGCCCGCGGCCTACCCGGGCATCCTGTCTCTGGAAGCGCCAAAGGGTTGGGCAGGCAAGTCGCCAGGCAGAGGCCCTGTCCCACTGCCCACCGCCGCCAAGTGGCAGGACAGACCTATGCAACCTCTGGTGAGCCAAGGGCAGCTAAGACATACCAGCCAAGGTATGGGCATACCCGTGTTGCCTTACCCCGAGCCAGCCGAGCCGGGGGGGCACGGCAGCCCCAGTACATTTGGCCTGGACACCCGGTGGTATGAGCCCCGGCCCCGGCCCAGCCCCCGGCAGGCCAGGCGCGCCGAACCCAGTTTACATCAAGTGGTGCTACAGCCCTCCCGGCTCTCGCCTCTGACCCAAAGCCCCCTCAGCTCCCGCACTGGCTCCCCTGAGCTTGCTGCCCGGGCCCGGCCTCGCCCCGGCCTCCTGCAGCAGGCTGAGATGTCAGAGATCACCCTCCAGCCACCGGCTGCTGTCAGTTTCTCTCGCAAGTCCACACCATCCACGGGCTCCCCATCCCAGAGCAGCCGCAGCGGGAGCCCCAGCTACCGGCCCACCGTGGGCTTTACCACTCTGGCCACGGGCTACCCCTCCCCTCCGCCAGGCCCTGTGGGGCCTGGGGACAACCTGGATGTGTTTGGACAGACGCCTTCGACTCGAAGGATGGGGGAGGAGCTGCTTAGACCAGAGCCCCCCCCACCACAGTTACCTACTTCAGGGTGAGTGTGAGCTGGTTTCTCCTGCCCATCTTCACCTGGTCATCTTCCTGCCCCCACACCTTACCCCACCCTCCACCCTTCCATCAACCCGAATGACAGGGCTTGTTTGGACATGCTGCAGCATCCCTTCGGGAGAGGAGTTCTTGTCTTGACGTCAGCAGGGTGTGGTCATTGGGGTGGGAGTGGGGCTTACCTGCCCAGGTACTCTGCCAGGAGTATGAGGAGCTCAGAGCTCCCAGGAGGCCCCCCAGGGTGATGGAGTGGGCACACATGGGCAAGGGGTGGGACATGGCATGTCTGAGTAGTCACCCAAGTTCCTTGTGGAGTGGCGAGCTCACCACGTCCCTGTGATCTTGGCTTTGGGGATGGTTCCAGGGTTTGCCCGGAGACCTCGCATGTAGCCTCCTTTTCTTCGCCAGCCCCTCCTTGTTTAGCAAGACTCTGAAACCTGACTTCCCTGGACCATCAGGCCAGGGGCTTCTATTCCCAAACTCCTGCCCTTAACAGCCTAGTGAGCCCCGGGACCCTCCCACAGCCTCTCCAGAAGGCACATCCTGGAGGCTGAGAGCCAAATCTCAGGCTGTGAACCCCGTGCCGGGAGCCACATACCCCACCCCAACCTGTATGCCTCACAGGAAGCTGCAGACAGACAGACAGACAGACCAGCTCCTGCAATCAGCCTGCCTGAGAGAGCGCACTCTAAACTGTAGCAGCTGGTAAACTGTAGCAGCAGTGAGGTACCAGAGTCAGCCTGGATGCCTGTCTGTGCCTCTTTTTCTCTTGTCTTTCTTTCCCTACCTTCCTTCTTTCTCCTCTTCCTCCCCTTCCTTCTCCAGTCCGTCTTTCTTCCTTCTCCATCTTCTTTGGGTTGGCCTGACTTGCTCAGAAGAGCCTGCAATGTCTCCACAGTGCCCCCCGCCCCCAGTCCCTCCTGCCCTCCCACCCTCCCTCTCTTTCTCTTTCTCTCTCTTTTTCTCTGGTTCCGTCCTTCGGTCGCTCTTCTTGATGTGGCCGCCTGTGCTGGGGAGCAGAGAGTTCCAGAGGCTGGCCTGGTGGTAGGCAGGATGGGAGGTGGCTGAGGAGGAGGGAGCCCAGTGCCCTTCCCCTGCCCCGTTGACTCCCACCCTTTCTGGGACCTGGAAGTGCAAGCCTCATCTCCCACTCCCATCCTGCTCCTGGTGGGGGCAGAAGGAGCGGGCCTCGGGAGGCGGAGGAGAGCTCTAGCTAGGACGCCAGGCGTGTTGGGCTGTGGCCGTGGCCGTGGTGCCTGTGTCTGTGCAGGAGATGCTGTGTGCGCAGCCCTGTCGTCTGTGCTTTGCAGCGCTTTCATCTACTTCGTCCCATCGTGCCGTCCGGTTCTCTGTCTCTCTCCTCTCCTTCCCCTCACCCCATTCTCTGGCCTCACTTGTCGGTTCTCTGGTCCCTGTGCTCCCCCCTCCTCCCCTCTGGGTGTGCGTGGGTGGTTCCCCCACAGCCTGTGTTGATAACTGCTTTGTTTCTGATTGATCTCAGCTATCTGGGCAGTGTTGTCGAGACAAGCCTCTCCTCAGCTCAATAGGTAAGGGAGCTCCGCGGCTGGGGTGGGGTGGGGGGTGGACAGGCGGACGGGGCTTTGGCAGGGCCATCGCTTCCTTTACAGGGGAATCCAGACCACACCCCCTCACCCCCTCTGGGGGCAGCAGCCTCTGCCCCTCGATCCCCACGGCTTCTGGGCTCCCCACATCATGCTGCTCCAACAGTCCCACCAGGCCGCGCTCGGCACTGCCTAGCTGTAGCTTGTCACCCCACCCTACATGTCAAGCCCTCTCCCACAGCCTCCCTGCAGTTCTCCTCACTCAGACACCTCGCCATCCTGCTGCCAACACACCTAGAGCTGCCACAGAAGCCCCTTGGGACCCTGCATGCACTCTGAGGGACCCAGAATGCCTAAGTTCTGCTTCGCATCTCTGCACCCGTGGAAACCTGTCTGGGGCCACACCGGTACCCAGGAACACCCCACCCCCTTCTCTGCCCTGTTTCCCCAGCAGCCTCAGGCATAGTACCCCGTTCCCCAAACCCCCCCAAAACTGAGACCTTCAGGGTGGCTGGTCCCTCACTGTCTTCTTGGGGTCTTCCTAACAGTCGGTCCTCTCACAGAACACAGGACTGGGGTGTGGCCAAGGTCCTTCCCTCAACCACTGGGTCTTCCTTAGGACCAGGTCACCTTTGGTTCTGTGAGGGCAGGGAGATGTCACCACTTCCTATGATTCTTTCATTCTGCAGCCTGTTCTTGGCTGTTACAAGACTGAGATGTTTGTCCTCAGGTTCAAATTGCTCTCAAGGTCCCCGTAGTAGCCACTTCTGACCCCTTCGGGTGACAGCCATAGGGAGAGAGTCTTGGGAGGAGCTCCACAAGGGAGAGCACAGGTTTCCCCAGGCAGAAGGGAGTTGAGTTGGCAAGAGGCAAACATGGGGATGCAGCACGGCACTCCTTCCTCTGCTCTCCACCATGGTGACACATCTCCCACCTTCTTCCAGGTTTCAGGGGGTCTCAGGAACTGGGCATTTAGAGGGGTATCAAGTCTCTTAAAGAGGCTCTTAGGCTCTCTTGCTCTCATGGTAACTGAGAAGATGCTTCTTTTTGCTCTGGTTGCCATTGCCATGCTTCTGGGAACATGTAGGGCCCTGGCACTCAGGTGGGAGAGGGAGAGCCTTCTTCTGGTGTCTCTGACTTCCCTAGGTGAGAAACAGCTGCCTCCCTTCGCCACCTGGGGGTGTCCAGGAAGGCTGATCATTCCAACTCAGGACTATATATCTACAGTCATAAGAAAAGCGTCCTATAATGAGGATGCCATGCTATTTCTTTACAATCTGCAGTTATCAAAGTGTAGTAGCCAGCAGGCTGTGGGATTGTATGAGGCCAGCTGGGGGCCCCACTTTAGCTGTTAGCACTGAGAGAGCATGGAGGGGTCAGGAAGTCTTTGTGAGTTCAGGTAGGGGTCTGCTGGGGCCTGCCGGGATGCTCCAGAGTGACAGTGACTAGACCGTCCTCCACCTCCCCTGCTGTCCCTCCTTATAGCCCCAATTATGACCCTCTGTCACCCCCAGAGTTTTGACAGCTCCAGGACCAGCTCTCACTGCTAAAAAGTGCCTGGACCCCATTCTCATTTGCCTCTCTCCCTCACCCAACTGTTGACCCCCCTCTCCCCATTGTCCTACTGCGTCCGAGCTGAGACAGCTCAGCTATCATACTCTCAATGTTGTGGCAAACCCAGAAACCAGGGACCCTGATGAGAAAGCATTATTTCCTCTGGGCCTGGCCAGCACCCCCAGCCTAGGAGAATAAGATCCTCCCGCAGCCTTGGAGTTAGACCTTGATGGTGCTGGGCAGCGGGAGCCACCGCTCGCCCTTCTGCTTGCTGAGGGCCTCCCTGGGCACGGTAGCTGCTGGGGCCATTGGGAGGCGTCAAGCTCCTCTTCAGATGCTGTCTTCATGCTGCGCCTTTGCATGTGTCTCCACTCAGTCTTGCTTGGAGAAGGTGTGACACGTCTTGTCTACGTCCGTTCTCACTCTGTTCCTATTTCCTTCAATTTCTCTCCTGTTCCCTTTCCCCACACCTACAGTTGTTTCCCTGCCTCTCCTCCTCCTCTCTCTCCCCTTTCTTTCCTTCCCAACTCCCATCTCAAAATGGGGAGTTGTATTGCGTGGACCTGTCCTTTTGTGAATGGCTGGGAGGCTGAGTGTTTTTCTCAGCTCCCTGTCTGATACCTGTAGCACCCCTATTCTCATATTGCCCTCTCACACCCTTTCCATTAATACCGACCTTGGCCTCCCTGATGCAGGTGGGTCTGGGAGCATGGATGGGGCCCCCTTTTACTACGTGAATCATAGGCAGGCGCTTCTGTTTGGAATAAGCTTCTCCCGACTTCTGAGGCCAAGCACTCGGTTTGTGCCCTGATCCCACTAGAAAGGTACTAGCTATGGTCAAAGCGGAGTAGCAGCTGACCTCCAGACTCCTGGCTTTCTATTTTGTATATGGAGAATGGATTTGCCTTTTTCCTGGCTACATCTTGAATGTGTGTAGATTTCCTCGGCCTTCCATCCACAATATGTAGTCAGATAAGCAGAGTCTGCTCTCAGACAATTAAGAAGAAGATGGAAATGTTGTTTAAATCATTGCTTCTGCCTGTTGACTAGAAGATAGCTGCAAACTGGGTTATAATGGTCAGCAATTCAGGCATTAAGGGCAGGAAATGTCCTTAATGGATTTTGGATTTTGACTTTCCTGTCCTGTAATTTGCCTGCATTTTGAATCAGGCTGTGTCTTTCTTCCACTACTCTGGGTCAGCACCAGAGCTAAGCAGCTAAGGTAAGCTTAGCTGAATGGTCATGATTTGGGTTTTCTATGGATTTTATGAAGAGAGACAGAAAAAAACAAGAGTGAATTCCGGGCTATTTTTGGTAGTTCTGAATTGCAGAGGAACACCACTGGGATGGAAAACTGCAGTTTATGGGGAAGAGAGGTTTGGAAGATCCAGAAATAACCCTAGGCTTTGAGGTCTTCACCTTTCAGTAATGCTCTTTCTTCCTGGCAGAAGGAGCACCACAGAGTTTGCAGAATTCCTGTATGTTTGGGAAGAATTGAGTCTGTTTAGAAAGAGACCTGGGGCCTCAACTTCCTGGAGAGCCCAGGGCTGGATTCTGTTCTGATAGGGTCACCTGTGGGTCAACCCCAAGTTTACTTGCCAGTTTTATTCCAGGGGTAGATGGGACTGCTTAACCTATGCTTCCTACTGTCTAAAAGACACCAGCGCCAAAAGCTTCATTACCTGAAAATCCCCCAGGTGGGCTTGGCATTGACAGGGGACATGGTCACCCTTCCTAGAAAAGGGAGCCAAGTTGATTCCAAAGGGCGTTACACACTGCAGGTAAAGTCTTTTGGACCCCATTTCATATGTCTTTTCTGTATAATTTGCTAAAAATGAAGACCCATTTTGCCCCCTTCTCTCCTCCCTCCTGTCCATCTGGACACTTGTTTATGTTTTTCTCCTGCATTGGGATTGTGTCTTTGTGCCTCCAGGAGCCTTCTTCTGTCATGCTTCTGTGTCTGAGTGCTGAGCCAAAAGTGAAAACAGGTGGACAGCAGGTGTCCTGGAAGAGCTGGAGCTTGGCTCTTTCACGAGGGAAAACTGGCTTATCCTCCTCAGTGGATTTACTGTTTGGGAATTTTTGCCTAAAGCAGCCAGCTGAGAACATCAGTGACCTTTACAGCTAGTGCATTCTGGGGCAGATGAATTTCTCAGATGATGTGTGGAGGCAGGTTTTCTTTGATGTAGCTTCTATCCCTGCGTTACTAGGAAGAAGTTGGAAAAACAGTTTAGCCTAGTGTTGACAGTCTTGGCTCTACCACATAGTAAATGGATTATTGGACAAGGTACCTGGCTTAACTTCAGTTTCTCTATCTGAAAAATGGGGTCAATGTAGTATTTACCTCTTAGGATTGTTGTAAGGATTAAAAAAAATTATCATAGAGAACATAAATCGGTGCCTGGCATGGTAAGTGGTAAATAAATTCTGTATGATAAAAAATGATAATGGTAACAATTTATTGATTGTAATAATAAAAACATCCCTGGAAGTTTCACCTGGCTTGGAGAATCCATAGGAATTTTCAGGGTTTCTCTCATGCCCTAGTGAAACACCCTGGATTATGTTTTTATAGCACTGTTCCCTGGGTCCACTTGCTTGTCATACGCCTCCTCAAACCATACGTCACTCATCAGTATGGTTCTTCTGAAGAGGCTGGCTCGGTGGGACCAGGAGACAGATAAACTGAACAGTAGATTCATATCTTTGATTTTCCTTTTAGGCAGCATGAGAAGCCTTAGTCAAGGATGAGAAGGGGGTGAGGACATTCCACCAGCCCCCTCACGCCCTACCCATCTCCATCCTTTGCCCGCCTTCCAAATTCCCTTCCAGCTGCTGCTGCTGCTGCTGCTGCTGCTGCTGCTGCTGCTGCTGCTGCTGTATAGATCTCTGTGGGTAGACTGTGGAGTTTGTGAAAGAGGAAGGAATGGGGAATTGGCAGATTGGGTCTTTGGGGGTAGAAGACCTGACTTCTAATGGTGAGTGGACTACTTCCCTATGAGACTGCGGATGTGCCTGTGTGCACGTGTAGGTGTGACTTCTTAGCTCCGTGCTATCAGGGGAAAATCAAGAAGTTGTCTCTGACCTGAACTTTGGAGGAGCTTCTTGATACTTTGTTTATTGAAGTGCTGTGGAATGATGACATCCATCAAAGAAGATGAAGGTTGCTTCATTGCCAATTAATACAGGAAACCCCAGAGACCAGAGGCTTATCTACAATTAGTCTGTAAGTTTTTTCTTCCCTCCTTCCCACAAAGATACCCATTGTTGGGGCAATGCAACTGCAATCTTGCCATCCCTCTGTCATTTTCAAAAATACTTTGGACTGCTTGTTCACCATTGGGAACTTCTTTTCCCCTCACAGGGTTATCTGTTCTTCTTAATCAGGATACACCCCAAACCAATTGGGATGGAGATGGAAGAGGGAGATGTGGGGACTGAGGCAGAGTGCTTTTCATCTCAGTCCACCATGGCCCTAGAATGTCTCTGCTTCCCTGATTGTGTGCTAATGTCAGCACTGGTGGGAAAGAAAGAGTGACCTGTCTGTCTGTTTTCCCCTTTATTTCTCAGGCTCCAAGTTTGGCTTATTTTGAGAAGAAATGCCATTGGTAACACACCTTCTAGATTTTCTTCTTGTATGACTCTTGAAAAATTCTCTCCAATATGCACAGATTGTCGCAGATAGCCTATCCTCTCAGCTTTCTTTGGTCCCCTTTCTCACCTGGGCTGCACAGGCTTCAATTAAATTGTTGACTAACCATGCATTTGATCCATCAGGCAAATGGCAACATCCACTCAACTGGGGGAGAAAAAGAAACCTATATACATGGTCTCTCCTAACAACCTCGGTTTCTTGGTTGAATCTTAAAATATAGAGATTCACTGGATACTAGCTACAGATGTCATGGGTTTTGCAAGGCTGCCAGTTTTGGACACTAACAATTGTGATCTCCTTCCACCCTCTACTATTCTCTTAACATGACTGAAGAAATCTGAGCCCAATCTGCAGAGGATCATGGAGACAGTCCTGCTGAAATGTTGGTAGATGACAAGTATTTGTTGCTGTTAGCTGCCTAGATCTTGTAGATGGAGCAGAAGGAGACTAGTGAAGCCGGGTTTCTTATTTGGCCCTGGCCTTCTTTTTTCTGGGGGAGGACAGTTAATTGGGGTTGGAGTTATTCACCTCCTGCTTTAATCTGCTCTTTTACTTTTCATTTAAAGGTCTTGATTGTGATGATTCCTAAGAACTTCAGAAGCTGAAGCTGCTTCCTTCTCTGACCTTACTCTTCCCAGCTTGAGTTCTGTGTGACGGGGCTTCCCATTAAAGTCTCTCTCTCTCCCTTTTCTAGGTCTTCTGATTGCTCTACAGATTCGTTTCCATCTGAGGTAGGCCTCCCACTGCTGGAGCTTTCTACTAGGTTTTCTCCCTTCCAGGAGCAATAGAAAGACAGGTGTCAAGGAACCCTTGTGGACACCTGGGACTCCATTGAACTGTACTCTGTCCTCCTATGGGCCAGCTATTTGCCTTTCTTCCAGTCCCGCATCAAAAGCTCCCTGTTCTGGGAGCTGACCTGTGCCTCTCTAATTGTCCCTTTCCAGAACCCATCCACCTGCACCCGGGAATGCTGCTGCACCTGAGAGGCTGGAGGCTCTGAAATACCAACGAATAAAGAAGCCCAAAAAGTCATCCAAGGGCTCTTCGAAGTCAAAGAAACGATCCGGTAAATGGCGGGAGATGCCATGCTCCTCTTTTTCTACCTTGCCCGCCGTTTTTATGGGATTGTTTGGCTCAGGATCTCAACCTTGGGTTTTCTCTAGAATTGAATCCACCAGCTTATCTGGTTCTTTGTTTCTCTTTAACACTAACTTTCAAGTAATACACAAATATAATTTTCATGTAAAAAATGAGAAAGATGAGGTTAAAATCTCTTGGTTGTCCTCTCATTTCTGTTTCCTCCCATCTGGAAATCGTCCCTCTCAGTTCTATGTGTGTTTTCAGAACCTTTCTGTGCACAGGTGTGTACCTTTAGAAAAGATATTATATTGTTTTAATGTATTTTTTTTTTTTTTTACAAAATAAGTAGTATCTTAGTTTTTTCAATTCTGTAATATGCCTTGGAAATACACCTTATGTATTTCCTTTCTATCGTATCAAGCCTTCTAGTTGGTCATGGGAATTATGGGGTCCTATTGAGTGCTTAGGGGACATCGTGACATGGACCCAGCTTCTGCAGGTTGACCAGGTTTCTCTCAATGAGATAGAGTAAAACCTCCTTACCTTGTAGACAGACACCTCTATTCAGCCCCTTTTCAGATGTTGAAAATTCGTTAATATTTATCATGTACTCTCTTTTAACCAATGGTTTTAGGAATGTGACAAGCTGTCAGACAGGACTGCTGAATGGTTTTTTTGCAGATCTTTAATAACTACTGTAGAGTAACTTTCTTTCGAGACTGGGTTATGGAAAAGTGTTATACAGAGGACCCTGGAATCTTGGGGAGAATGTGCACGCTTATTTCTTACTTAGCTTTTGGGCAGTGCTATTATCCTATTAGTTTATAGATGGGAATACTGAGGCAGAGAAAAAGAAAATGAATTTTTTGGGTTTAGGTGGGTATTGGAGCCCAAAGCTGAATTTTCAACTCATGTAAACTCATTTCAGTTTAAAACCTATCTATCTATCTATCTATCTATCTATCTATCTATCTATCTATCTATCTATCTATCTATCTATCTTTCCTTCTCCTCCTTTTTCTTCTCCTCCTCCTCCTCCTTCTTTTACAAAAAAGTCACATCAGATGCCAATATTCTGTCTTGTTCTGTTTACAGTGGTCCTTTTCCCTTACATGTTAACTCCAAAATATATCTTTAGCCCTGATCTCTTCCAGGAGCTCAAGTCTCATATTGCCAGATGCCTGCTGAACATGCACTTGGGTGTTTTATAAGACTTTATTATGTCCAAAATAGAATTATTGACAATCCTCTCCAAATCTACTTCTTCTCAGTTTTTCCTTAATTTCATAAATAGCTGATACCAACCCAGTTGCTCAGGCTACTTCAACCTTGATTCTTGATTCTTCTCTTGCTCTTATATCTTACATCCAATCCATTTGGTAAGGTCTGTTGGCTCACCTTTTAAAACATATCCTGAATCTGACCACTTTTTTCTGTCTCGCTGCTAAAACTAAATTCTGACTCATGCTTATCTCTCGTCTTGACTATTCAAATAGCTTCCCAAATGGTCTTCCTGCCTCCATCCTGACTACTTCTACAGTACATTGTACAAACAGCAACTAGAGTGATCTTTAGAAAATGTAATAACATACTCTCTCCTTTGGTCATGGGCATGCACACACACATACACACATACTTCTGATTAAAACCTTCCAGAAACTTCCCACTGAAACCAGAACAGATTTCGAACTTCTGATGATACCCTTGTTTATCTTCCCTGCTTCACTTCCTCTACTCATTCTGCTTTAGCCCCAGTAGCCATCCTTCTGTCTCCAGAATATGTGACATTTGCTCTTAATTCAGGGTTTTCACACTTGCCGTTCCTTCTGCTTGGTACACTTTTTCCTCAGATCTTGGGAAAGCTCATAATTCAAGACTCAACTCAAGAGTTACTCCAGAGAGTAGCAGTGCCTCAGTTATTTGCTATCTCATAATCCTCTTTCACCTTTTTTTGTAGCACTCACAGTATCTGAAAATTTTATTTCTGTGATTTTAAAAGTCTTTACATTTTGTCTCTTCCTCCCCACCACCACATTAATGTATAATCTTCTAGAAAGCAAGGGTTTTATCTCTGTATCCCCAGAAGGGCCATGAGTCACAGGAGTGGCCCTGGAAGTCTGGAAGGGCCATGTCTGACTCTACTGCACATAACTAAAATCCATCATTGCTTTGGGGAGAGCAAGGGGTGGAGGATGAAAAAAATGTTTTGAGTCCCAACCCCAGTATCTAGAATGATGCCTCATACCCAGGAAGCACTAAAAAATGATATATTAACACTTTTTTTAATAAAAAGAAAAATGAATATTAGACAAAAGATATTAAATAAATACACTTAATATTAAATAAAACATAAATATTGATTGACTAGATGCACTCTACCTTCTTGGCTTTCGTGAGAACTAGAGGAGCACACTTGGGGTATTGGTGGCCCTTGTGAAGAAGGTGGTTTCTCTGCTACTGTTTGCTCTGGTCCCCATATAATCAGGTGACCCCTTTGTTTAATACCAGAAACTCAGAATATGTGCCCTGGTGAGTGTGTGAGGCTGCGATCTTCCTTTTCACTCAGTTTCTTTTCTTTTCATCTGTTCCGTGCACCTCTTTTTCCTTCCTAGATGGTCCTGCCTCCCAGGCTCAGCAGCTTCCAAACTCTCAGGTTCTGTGGCCCGATGAAGCTGTCTGCCTCCGAAAGAAGAAGAGACATTCTCGGCCGGACCCCTTTGCCCGCCTTTCAGACTTATGCCACCGCCAGCTTCCAGAAGACCAGAAGGCGATTCTCAACAGCATGGATCATGACGACCCCGGCCATGCCACTCTCCTGTGACAACACAACTCTAAGTGCTCCCAGAGCGAGAATGCTGGGCTGAGCGCAAGGGAGGGACACATGGTGATGGGTGCTGGGGTCTCGTCTTCCTCATCAGTGGAGGCATGGCATGGCCAGTAGTTCTGAGGGCTGCTCAGACCATTGTTCTCTCTGTTCTCTCTCTGGCCAGAGCGGGAGTCTCCTCCAAATCCTGGCCAGCTGGCCTCGTCTTTGGGACATGGGGCTAGGGCAGACATTTTGGCTATGGGTGGAGATCAGAAAGTGAACTGGGGACAGGGAGAAATTTTCCTCCTCCCCACCACTCCCCGCTTCACTAGACTGATTTCTCTCACCTCTTCAAAGATCTTTGGAAGTGAAGAAGAGGAAAGCAATGGCTTTTATTGCTCTCTGCTTCTGCTTCAGTTTTTAAGTCCTAGGAGAGGGCTGAACCTCCATCCTGCCTTCCTAACTCTACATATATATAGATATAGATACAGATGCATAGGTATGTAGTTGGTGGGTTTCTCTATGTGTATATATATGTACGTTGAAGCAAAGTGCTGTTTATTTCTGTGGTCAGTGGAAGAAGGAGGAAGAGGGCAGCATACAGGTGGGGCTTGTGAGTAGGACTGGCAGAGACCTGGCTGGGTGCCCTGATGTCTGTCTTGGGGATTATTCTTTCTGAAATAGGATTCATGCCTTCTCAGCTGAATTCAACATTTGACTCTCGACTTTCTCCCATCCAGAGCAGAAGCTGGAGCTTGCTATGATTTCCAGCTGCCTGCACTGGAAGTTGAGCAATGAGTTACCACAGAACTAAACACAAGCCTTTATTTCTTGGTTCCTGGGTGGAGAAAGGGTGGCAGGCAAAGGGCCAGACTGACATCTTCCTTTCATACTTTGGCTCAGAAGTAGAAGCTGCTTCATAGTAGGGCTGAGAGGCGGGCCCTGATGCACAAACTTGAGCCCATCCGTCAGTCCTTTTTGGTACAGCCAGGGCCTGGAGCCTTGGGTCCAAAGGGCTTCCCATTCTGGAGCCGTCTGTGCTGATCACCAAGCTGCTGCTGCTCTATTTATATTCAGCCTCTGGCTCGGCACCCTCTGGAGTGCTGTTCCAAAGCTGCTGACTGGGTTCCTCCTTTCCTTTTGTGGAAGCTAATTTCCCAGATTGATTAATTGCCACTTGTGGGGAGCCTGCTGGTGGCTCCTTTCCATGTTCTCCACATGCTGCCTGCAGGCTCATCTCTGCCCTGGACCCTCCTCCACCCTGTGGACTCCAGCTCCAACAGGATGGCATCAGATGAACCTAGGATGCCTCAGATTTCTGGGTTCTGGGGGTGCTGTGGATCCCCTCTCTTTCCCCAGTTCTATGTAAGTGGAACTGGCTGAGGCCTGGGAATGAAGGTGGAAGGGGTGGTAGGTAAGGGCCTGGGCTCTGAGCCTTTCTCTGCCAAAATCTTGTCCTAGTTCAAACTGTCAGCACCCAGAGCTTCTGTGAGTTCATCTTAAAACAACTAAAGATGTCTCTTTCTCTCTCTTCTAGTAAGATAATGGTGCCGTCCAAGCACAGGGCAGAAGGCCCTGAGGGTAGATGGGGATGCATCTGGTTTCTCTTTCCTTCTACTTGTGTAGGAGCCTGTCCTTCTAGCTGCCACAGAATAAAGGTGGCTATCAGGTTCTTTGAAGTATTTCCTTGTTGGTGCTTCTGTCTTGGTGGGTTTGGGGACATCCACCTCTCCCCAGTTACCTGCTTCGATGTTGGCCAAGTCAAGGCATTGGAGGCATCTGCAAGTCTCATTGCAGTTGCCAGTGGCTCAGCCCGGTGACCTAGGCCAGCTTGGACCTGCTCCTTGCTGGGAGCTTCCATTTTAGGGATGAGTTCTCTGCCACACAGACTCTAGTCCTTCTTTTCTGTCGCCTAGCGAATGGGGACCAGTTCCACCAAGGGGTTCTGCCATGCAAGTCGCACAGCCTCAGTTCATTTCTGAACACAATGAGCCATGGTGAAGAGGGGAAAAGGGGCAGTTTCTTGCCCTTGTTGACGGCCTCATCTCTCTGGGGCTGGACCTACAACCTTGGGGTGGAACCTGGACCTTCCAGCTAGCGCACTTCTCCGGGCATCTAAGTCCACTTTACCACCGGGAGGCAGCGCCAGCAAAACCGAAGAGCAGAGGGTTGGTGACTGTCTTCTTTCCTGAGGCAGCACTACCTCTGTCATCGTACCCCGATCAGTGTGACTCACTGACTACCATTCCTGGGGCACGTGGGGCCTCATACCACGTCAGTTGGTAGCCTCTGTCTACTCTTCAGGGCATGCCATTTCTCACTCCAGGCCAGATCCTGGCTGGAATGTGAATGTAGATGCCAGGGCTATAGGTCTTCAGGATGAATTAGTCCAAACTTTTCTAAGCTCCGTGCTGGGAATTCTAGGCCCTGTAGGTTATAAAAGAAGAGGAGAAGGTGAAGTAGAAGGCATTGCTTCTTTAGGATGTCATACAGGGCTGAGAGCCAAACTCCGGCTGAGGTACTTCAGACTATGGCTATCTCGGGGGATCCACCAGTGAGCGATCGTCAGTGCTAACAAAGGTGCTGACTCCTTCCTTCTTTTCTTCCTCTGGCAGTGCCCCTACCTGCTCAGCACATCAGACCAAATGGTTGGAGCACTGCTTTGTGCTGGCCACTGGGTGGCAGCTGTGCTGGGCTTGCCCAAGGCTCTCTCAACGGCCTCCGACTCATTCCTCCTCCCAAGAGGGCTTCCTTCTTGCGACAGTGTCTTTGAAGGCCAGCAGCCTTCCTACACCCCTGGGAGCTATTTCGGTCTTTCCTTTAAGGACTGTGATGGAAATTGGCAGAATACAGCCCCCTCTGTCCATATGATGGAGGGTCAAGATGTTACAGACACACACTTAAGTGCTGGGTGTGTGCACGTGTGTGGTTGTGAATGTGTGCATGATGGGGGTGTAGCCATTTCTAGGGACCAAATGTCCTTTGTACTCTGCCCTTGAACAATTGCAATGAGCACTATTAAGCTTCCTAGGACTTTCATTATCCACCGTATGGGAGATCAGATGTCTTCCAAACTTCCCCTTTTATGGTCTGATAGCCTTGCAATAGAAGTAAGAAGTAACTCAGATAAAAATCTATTCCTGTGTCTCAGTCTTTTGTCTGCCTCTCCATTCTGCATTTTGACTGGAAATTATGGCTGTTTCAGCCTTAGGTGATTTCACAGACCAGGAAAAGGGTCAGATGCTTCTAGAAGGGGCTTGAGGCTGAAAGCACTTGGGGGATCTGAGCCTGCAATTATTTGGGGAAAGAAAATGAGCAATAAGGAGAAGGGGAGTCCAGTGTCTTGATTTGCTGGCTGACCACACTGAATGGGTTTCGTGGCAGGAGTGGGGTCATATGTGGGGATTGTCATTTGTTGCTATGGCCCCCCCTCTGCTGGTGAACTCTGCCAACCATATCTCCCAGTCTCTCCCTAGCAGCTTTCCTTGAGAGACGCGGGGTTGTGAGGGGCCTTTTGAGATTCCACTTTCTCAACAGGAAAGCTGCTTCGTCCCACAGGACTAGCAGGGTCTGTGTCCCCATTTGAGGAGGGGCCTATGTCCCATGATAATGCTCTTGGGGGAATCTCAAGCAGGAGTGGATGGAGGTGAGAAATTATTAATATTTCTAAATGTTCTGCCTTTATTTTTGACTTAGGATTGAAAATATTTGTGGTTGAACTGATTTCAGTTGTTTTCCTGTGTCTTTTTCATGCAGAGGAAACTGGGTAGGGTTCAGAATTTCCTGAGTAGGTTTTTTGTTTCTGTTTTTTTTTGGCAAGGTTGACAAAACAGTAGCTTCAGGGAAGAAACAGACGTCACTGAGCACCAGGGTGACTTTGCCACTCCCCAGGATTAGAATCTAGGATTGAGGTGTGCATGGCTGGAGCTGTTTCTTCCAGTGTTGTTAGAAAAAACCTTTTTGGAAGTTGGGGTGGGTTGGGGAAGAATTGTACATAAAGTACATTTTATTATTATGTAGAGAAACATAAGAAAAGAAAAGCTCACGGTTAATCTTGGGCTTGCTTTGCTTGCATGTAAAGGAGCTTTGGGGGGCATCATAGGGATTGCTGGGGAGCAGCAGGAAGGAACCCAAGGATAGAGATGGGTGGCTCCCTCTGGGAAGAGTGCACATTCTCACCAGGCCTGTTTGGTCCAACTCTGCCTTTCTATCTTCTCCAGAATAAAGGGAGGCAGGCTCAGCAGGCTGGAGGCACAGAGCCCCTTGGGTCTGTACCTGTTGCTTTGGAGAGAAGGCCCAGGAGGTGTGTTAATATCCAGATCAAGAATAAATAGGTAATTAATTGCGTAAGTGTTTCAGAAAGGGGAGTTAGAGAGCTGGAGCAGAGAGAGGAGGTCAAGATATTTTGCCAGGTATTTATGAGGCTGAAAGGGGAATAGAGAGTTAGGTCAGTCATGGATTAGAAAGTTTGGGTCCTGGGATAAGACAGTGAGGACAAAGCCAGGGGACATCAAATCAAGCCTTAACCTTTCTCTCTGGGGCACATGATAACTTTGTTACCACTAAGGGTGCAGCGTACAGGTTGGAGGTCATCCTAAGAAAAGGAAGAGAAGTGATTACCCTGTGATGAGGGCAGGTGGGGAAGGGGTGGCAATGAAGTTCATTTTGGGGGCAGTTGTGGGAGGGTGACATTGTTATTGCAAAAAGACTGTGGGATTGGAGTCTTGGACCATAGGCCCAGACTGGATCTTGGAAGAGGTCTTGTTTCTTAGCTAGACTTCCTTGCTTCTGCTAGAATTAGCCTATAACACTAAGTGCCCAAACCAAACATGGACATATTTTTGTGATGTCTTTCAACATTATCTATTTGTTATTGGGGTCTCCTCAGGCCCAAAGCTAGGATACTTGTCTTGAGATTCCCCAGGCTATCACCAGTTCTGTGTCAGTGGAGAAGGAAGAATCATTCTTGTGAGCTTCATGTGTTTGTTCTCATAAGCAGAAATGGCAGGTGGCCTTCCATGATCTGACACTGTTCCTGAGACATCGCTGCTGGTGATGGAGAGGAGGGACTGGGGCTTGACTTTTGCATTGTTTACCCTTTCTTATTGAGGTACAGAGACTAACTTCAGACCATGAAGCTACACAGTGGCTTTCTACTTAGAGGTTTGTCCTCAGTTTCTCTTACTTTGATAGTTTAGGGCTACCAGTCTGGTTGGCATAAGAGGGGAAAGAGAGTTACCCTGATACCAGACCAGCCATGCTCTTTGTTGTCTCCAACTCTTCCGACTTTCAGATCAAGAGGCAGAATTAAAAATCTCTTCTTTAGAAGAAGTTAGTAAACCAACGATAAAAGCTCAGATTGGACTTCAGCACTCTTAGCAACTTGGTTTGGTTAGGGGTGTCTATTACCACCCTTCCCTCTGACTGGTAGTAAGGCCACACTGGTCCAGTGTTTTATTTCTGGGCTGCTCTGTCTGTACTTTCAAATAAGGCTTTCATGAGCAAATATAATAAGCCCACCAGATGTTTTGTGTGTTGGGTTGCTGAGAGGGTAGAAGTGTGTTCATGACCTCATTTTAAGTTGATAGAATAATTCACAATAGATTGAGTCTGATCCAAAGACACCTCTACACTCCAAAGGTTTCTGTGTAGGATAAGGAACAATTAAGCCTTAATACAAATATCATTAATGGGTGGCCATGCCTCATAGAAGGAAGAGTCAGAGTATCTTGATTGCTAAATATTTTGGTAAAACAGCAAGCAGCAGTTGAAATCACTTGGATTTTCTCTTCTGTGGTAGCTCTATAGTAGTAATTAGGGTTTCTGAAAAGGGATGATGACATAGTTGTCAGCTTTGTACCACTGGCCTGGAGAGCTAGGTTAGGGAGTTGGAGTGGTACAAATTCTCAGTTCCTGTCCTTGGTCCCGTGGCCCTCTGCCTTTCCCATCCCACTACACGTGATATTAATGTCTGTCTGGGCCTGGTCTTTAGGAAATATGCTCCACCTCTCCCTGGCACTGGGTTTCCTGGGTTTATTTTAGGAATTAAGGCAAGCTCTTCCCTTCCACCCCAGGTACACACCAATTAGGTTCCCTTTCCTTCCTCACCCCCACTTCTTTATGGCTCCAGGGATCTTGAATTTGTGCATGGTTTACAATGGGGAGGTGGTTGGGTTGGGCTGGGAATCTGGGAGGGGAGAAAGTTTGGGCTGGGAGGGGGGATTTGCATTTTCAGCCTTAGAAATACCACAAGCATGCTTTTGGGCCATGTGTGGGGTTATCACATATGTAGATGGAAGAGGCAAATGCCAACTCTCCTCATATTGGTCGTGAGGGCTTAGGGTCTTTTTGCTTCCTTTGGCTTAGGGCATCTATGAAACCTTGTTTCCGGTAAGGGGAATAGACCTCCTCATGGTCATGTTGCAATCTTTGGAAGGGACATTGTCAATCACTCTATCAACAAGTATTTACATTGCCTACTATGAACAATCAGAGGTCGGTCATGAGTAGACTGTGTCCTGGCTGGGTCAGAGAAATAGGATTTTCTCACCTGTCCCTCTGCGGTTACCAGGTTCTCAATCTGGTCTCTAACCTCCAGCCAGCTGTCTATTCTGTGTTCCTTTCCTGGGCTCAGGAAGTAAGAGTATGTGTATGAGATTGTGCGTATGGTGTGTTTGTGTGGGTGGTGTGGTATGTGTGTGTGTTGGTGGCGTATGGGGTATGTATGCATGTCCTGTGGTGTGTGGGTGTTTGTGTGTGTTGTGTGGGTATTTGTTGTGTGGTATGTGTTTGTGGTGTGGTGTGGTGGTGGTGGTGGGGTGTGTGTGTGTGTGTGTGTGTGTAGAAGAGGTTTTTAGGGACACACTAATTCACTTGAGGAGCATCAGGCCTCTTTTTAGTTGACTCATTCTCTGCTAGGCAACCTCTGTTTTGGTAGGAGGGTGAAATTAGTAATACACGATCTTTAGTGTATTTTTTATGGAGATTGTAAATAAAATTATATAAATATATATAATTTGTTCTATTTTAAGGAGACAGGGGAACTTATGTAAGGGGGCGGGTAGACACAAGGCAGTAGTTGTGAGTGGGAGGCTTCAGGCACATGAGACATCTCGGGAGTGGGAAATGGGAGGGCAGGAGAATAAAGCTGGGCCAGAGGAGTGGGGGCTGGTGCCCTCAGCACACATATATACATAGACAGAAAACCTATATAAAGTCTAGCTAGCTAGCTTATCTATATATCTATATATCTATATGAAGTCATAGTTTGCTTTATTTTTATACCTGTGCTTAGAGATGTTTGGAGAAGGACCACCTTCCCAGGTGGCCTGAGATTCTAGCTCATGCCTTGACGCCACTCCGTCCCCATCCTTCCTCTATGCTTCTTCCTTCGAGACACTATTCAGAGTTGCTTGGGTATTTCTGATGGAAATGTGTATATATGAAAAAAATGTAGAACAACAAAACAAGTAATCCACCTGCAGAAAGGACAAGTAAGCAGTAGGTTGTGGGAGCTCCTGGACTAATAGCCCCCAAAACCGGGATCCACAGTATTTCTTGTAGCTCGAAGGCTTTGGCGCAGGTGCTTACTATAGTGAGGATAGAGAGTTGAATCATCCCCATGTTGCTGTGGGTTGGTACTCAGTTCCTCTGAAGGAAACTGACTCAGCAGCATTAGAAAAGAGGAAGTGAAGATTACCTAGGGGCTTACAATACTTGACTTGGTTTGTAGCACTTTGACTCAAGCACTCTTGAGGGGGTGAGTGGGAGGCATCTCACGATAGCTTTGTGTGGCTGACTGCATGGGTTCAGTCTTGGAGAACACCCTGCTTATTCTTGCTGCAGTTTCTTGGAACCAGTGTGAATGTGATATCTAGTATAAATATATCATATATGCTTTTCTCAGTTACTCTTTTAATTGGAAAATAAGGTGGCATTGGAAATGGAATGGTTCAATTCTGGGGCACTGAGTGGAGGATGAGGAGTGAGAGAAGACATTTGGGCATAATGTGGAGGATGGGGCCAGATGGAAACTCCTTCTGGCACCTGGCTTGGGACTTACAGAACTGAACAGTATATATCAGAAGAATCTGACCCAGAACTAGAGATTCTGGGGAGTAGGAGCTCACTTGTGTTTGAGCAGGAAACTTTGTGTGCCCTGAAGAATACCTCTCTGAGAATTCAAGACCTCATATATGCTGCAAGGTCCATGCACATGCAGCCTCAGCAGTCGTCCCCTGGGTGCTAGCTCTTTCTTCTGACTTGCCAAGAGCTGAGAATGATGTGTTTGAAGCTGATGTAGGGCCAGATGGTGCAGGCAGCCAGGAGAGACTCGTAGCTGCCATCTCTCTGCTCTTACTCTGTGTGTCCATTAAAAAGAGGCAATACTAACCCCTCCTCCCCAACCCAAATGTCATGCTGTCAAGAGCTTTTGTCTCATGGAGGTTGGTCACTCGAGGAACTCAGATGCCTCAGCCATTGGAAAGGCTACTTTAACATTTTGAGGGTATTAAGGGAAGAGTAGTGTGGGGTGGAGCTTGAGTCTGACTCCTGACCCTTCTGCCTCCACAGTGTAGACCTTATGGGTCACTGTCCCTGACTCAGGCACTGTCCTTGAGACCCTGGGATTGCCCACTCAAAACACTTCCCATTTCCCAAGGACATTGAAGGAAAAATGGGCTCTGTTCATGCAGTACTGGGAGGGCTCCATTACAGTGTCCATCCTTGGAGGCGACTAATCTGGCAGTTTTCTAAGGAGGCCAGAGGAGAGTCCAGCCAGATGTTTCTTGTAAGATTTTTCAGGGAGGTTGAGCAAGACAAAAAGCAGCACATTCTATTTCCCTTCCCGGCTTGCAATCCCTTTCAACCTACCAAAGCCTCCACACAAAGAGCACTACCCATTACTGTTCTTTTCACTCTTAGAGCAATCCTCCTCTGTTTCTTCATACATGCCGTCCCACTTCTGGTGCACGTGCAACCGGCAGAATAAATCACTTGAGCATCACAGACCGCTCAGAGGGTTAGTACCTCCACTAGGTCTAGGGTTGGACTAAAACTCTACTTTTTTCCACATTGAACCCAAGGCTTGATCCTTAGAAACCTCAGTGGCATCAAAATATGAGACCAGGAGTCACTGACCTGCACATCCCCATCTCATCCCTTCCTCAGCCTCCGACTAGGCCCTTCAGTTATGTGAGGAAAAGTGAAGACCAGAGACACAGCCCAGACCTTGGAATTATGGAGCTGGGAGGGGATATAATGCTTACTTCTGCCCTTTCCATGATTCTGGCCATGAGCCCTCAGAAAGATGGTGAAGAGTGGACATTGGAGGGCAAAGGCTAGATAGCCCAGCAAAGATCTCTAATTCTTCTAAAGAACCCGTCTTTCACAAAGGCACAAATCAAATGAGATCTGATTATACATGAAATAAGCAAAATGTCCTCTCTTTGAACCTCTCAGTTAATGGACAGGTTGGTGGGGTAGGTGCTCTGATGAAGCCCTTGAGGCCCACAGCCACTTCTAGGAACACGAGCTGTTCCATGTGCCTGTGCCGTACTCCCTGGTTCCCATGTACTGGAGGGGTATTGAGTTTGAGTGCTTTTCCCTTTGGCAGGTGGCGGAGGACACTGTAAAGTTGTTTTAATTATGCTACCTCTGCTCTATGGAAGGAATGTTTGGAGCAGACAGATCCACTGGGAATTGCTCACCCAAGGATCAGTGTACGCCCTGTCCTTTTCCCATTTACATCAACTAGTAGCTTGGGGAAGAGGGGTTTGTCCGTTCCTCTTTGGCTGTTTGCTCGGCCCTTCCAGTCCTCTTTGTGTAGGTGTTCAAGCTGAGCCACTGTGGGCAATATAAAAGGAGGAGGAGAACCTATCCAGCGCACTTCCTGTCTGTAAGGGATTGGCCGTGTACTGGAGTGTGGGGTCTCTCCTGTTGTGCAGTGAACTGCAGTGTCCAGGGACTGCGAGTGGATGCAATCCGGACTGATGTCGATCGCTGGAACGTTAGACGGAGGAGTTACAAGGGGAATGGCTGGTTTAGGAGAGAATAGCAGACTAAAGCTCCATTTACCAAGTTGGACGCATCGATTTCAAAATGTCTTCATGTCTCATTCGGATTTAATTTCCTAACTACCATCTGTGGGGCCAGAGATTGAGGGCATGGATGGTGTGTGCTTTCACCAGGTGCTCCTTTTTCACAGTCACTGACTGGAAGGGACCACATCATGCTTCCTGTCAGTGACACCTGGCTCCTTTTATCTTCAACTTTTCTTCTTCGCCAGGAGAAATGTATCATCCTAGATATAATTCTTCCATCACATACCTGGAGGCAATTTTGTACGAATTGCTTTTCCTCAGCTCACCCAGTGGTCTGTAGACATATAAAGTGGGGTGACTAGGCATTGTGGGTGTGGGGGGGGATTTCCGATGCTGCCTCTCCGAAACCTCTTAAAAACGTCATACCTCTAGATGCCCAGTAGCCTCTTGCATTAGTTCTTCCTTTCTAATGAGTCTGGACATGACTATCAGGTTCGTCGTGGGAGTTCTCGCTCTCATTTCGAACTCATTTATTTCCTTCTTCAACTTTCTTTGGGGGTTACTCTCCAACCATGCCAAGTCTTCTGAAGACTATTCAAACCTCGTTTCCATTTCTTGAATGTCGAGTATTACAACATAACTGCGCTAGGGTGCTTTATGGTGCTGTTCTCGAAGAGGCCAGCTGGGCTGAACCTCCTTCGTCCCACTGGTTCCGTACAATTTGCTGTATTTTGTCTTTTCTTTGATTTTTTTTCCCTAGGGGTTTGGGGTGGGAGACATAGGGGTGGCTTTTGTGTTCTCTCTTTTCTGTATGTATGGACTGGTTAAAGTCAGTTATCATGGGCAGCTGACTTCATGGTATCGGTTGGCTGACTTTGGTTAACTGTTAAAGACAAACCAACAAATTGTACAGCTGCACACAGAACACCTTTGAGTGTGAACTTGAATGGTAACTAGAGGCTTACTTTTTGAACTTCAGGTATGTAACTCAAAGTAAATAAAAACACTATTTTTTCAGTAAGCTTTTTTTCTTCTTCTAAGAGACAACTTAGAAATCAAACTATAAGAACATTAAATCGGTGCTGTACCAAAGCCTTATATGAACACAGTCTACACTCTGTATAACGTGTCTGTGGTGAGCTTTCTGCTCTTTTCACCCTCTTCTCAAAAGCCTGGGAATGCCAGCGGGTGCCAAGCCTGGGGCTGGGTCGTGGGGACCTGTGGGCCAAGGAGACCCCTCGGATCAGAGGACGATGATGCAGGTGGGACGCCATTCTGCTTTCTGAGCAGACTCTGAAAGGAAATAAGGCACTCGTGTGTATGTGTGCATGTGTGAGGGCTGCTGTGTTTGTGTACATATGTGTGTGGGTGTGCTTACAGGTGTACAATTCCAAAGTGAATGCACTAACTGGGGGCCTAAAAGGGTGACCCAGGTTGGCTCTGGGAGTGGGGTGGTTGTGGTACTGCAAAGGGGAGCGTGTTCGTCCCCCTGTTTCCTGTCTCCTTCCCTTTCCTTGCTGTCAGGAAATGGAGGTGTATGGAAATAGCTACACTCTCCACCAGGTGCTTTTTCTTCAAAGTCTGCAAACTCTAAGCATTTATAAAGGGCCTGTCCAAGAAGCAGGCATCTCCAACCACCAAATCAGCTTCCAAGACAGGGAGGAAGCGCTCCTCAGCTCTTTCTTGCTTTCTTGGAAAAGGGGGTTCCTCTTGCAGGCAGGGTCCTTTGACCTTGGGTCTGGGCCTGTGCTAGCTGCCACCCCTCCAGGTGGGCTCTGATTGGCAGTCCTCCCACTCTTCCCAATTCACAAAGAAGACCTGACTGGAGATGACCCCTGAGCCATGCCTGCTCTGTGGCCCTAAGCAATAATGCCTGCCCTGGCTACCAAGCACAGTGACTCCTTTGGCCTTACACTCTTGCCAGTTTAAAACTGAGTGACACCCCAAACTCAATTAGGGAGAGAATGAATCTGTGGCCTACTGTGGTTCAGGCTGCCAGGCCAGGCCCTACTCACTGGTATTTTCAGGCTTGCCGGCTACTAACCAACTCATCACCAGTAACACTGCATGTTCATATAGTGTGTTAAAAATCAAAACAAGAGAACACATACATAAGCAAACAAATAAAAAGAGGAAAATAGGCACATCACATGACAAGATGTGTAGCCCCTGAAGGTATCCTGGGAGTGTTGCAAGTTAAACTGATTAAAAGAAGTTTAGTATTTAATTGTGTCTCATGTAACATTACTTTGCTTCAGAAATGTTTTGTATTTTGATATAAATAAACATTTGCTAAAAAAGTTCACTTCTAATTTTTATTTATACATAGGAATATTTTCTGATGTCATCTAATCTCACATCTGGCTTAGGTCTCTCTAATCAACCCATTTTAAAGTCATGGCTCAAAATGATTCTGAAAGGACTTGAGGCTTGGAGATTAAGGAACCACTTACTCTTCATTCATTGAGCAACTATATATTGAAGGTATAGTATGTGTTAGTCATTATTCCATTCACTTGGGACCCATCAGTGAACAAAATTGATAAGTTTCCTGCTTTTCTAGGGCTTATATTCTAGTGGGAGGGAGACATATGAGGTATGATCAAACAATCCTGTGAATGTTTAAAAAAATTTTATTACAGTAAAAGACACATTGCCATTAATCCCCCTCAAAATACTCCCCCTCGCTTTGAACACACTTATCCCACCATTCTGGCCACTTTCTGAAGCAGTTCTGGAAGTCCTTTTTCGTGAGTGTTTTCAGTTGTGCTGTCATGGCTGCCTCGATGTCCTAAGTCATTTTGACTCTGGGGAGGAACTAGAAGTCGCACTGTGCCAGATCGGGTGAATAAGGGGGATGTGGACACACTGTTATGTTTTTATTTGACAGAAATTGCCACATACCAGAAGCGATGTGTGACACGGAGCGTTGTCATGATGGAGGATGATTTATGGCGCACTTGAAAACACACCTTTTCTCAAACATAGCTCACACCCGACTGACTGCATCGAACAAGTTGAAACTTGTCACACACTGTTATTAAGGCTTGACCTGCTGCTTCCTATATAGAAGATCCCTGCCTTTCTGCTGGATGGCCCTCAGCAGCAGCAGCATTCACTGTATTTTTTGATCACACCTCATACAATAAGCAATTATTGCAATAAGAAAATTACGTAGAATATAATACGGTGATAAGTGCTTTTTGGAAAAAAATAGAGAAGGATAAGGGGCATCTGAAGTGCAGAAGGTCGCGGTTTAAAATAAAGTGCTCAGAGTGGGCCTCACTGAGAGGATAATGTGAGCAAAAAACTAAAAGGGGAGTTGCTTATCTCAGTGTCTAATGCTGTAGATTTTTTTCCAATTCCTGAAATCTTCAAGAAGCAGGAGAAGATAAACTGACTCTTCAATTATGTGATGAAGATAGTTTTTTGGTTTGATTCTATTTTGTGTAAATGAGGCCCCCAACTCTAACAGAGGCTGGCCCTAGGCAAAATTTCACATACAAGAATCTGGGGCAATGACTCTTTTTTTTTTTTTAAACTTTTTTATTAGTTTCAGGTGCACAAAACAATGTAATAGTTAGACATTTATCATTTATATCCCTCACACTCTAAAGAAAAGAATAAATGAATGAACTAATCAGCAACAGTCTCAGAGACAGAGAGGAAAAACTGAGGGTTGCTAGATGGGGGGGGGGTGGGTGGAGATAAGGGGGAAGGTGAGGGGGTTAGAAAGCAGTCAGTAACCCCAAGATGGCCACGGGGATACCCAATGACTCTTCTATGACAGAATTTTTACCTTTCCTTGGACTAGAAGGGGTTAGCAGGCATCCATATCTTATTCTGTCATCTCCAGGGTTGATTTGGGGGATTTAACTGCCTAAATTAGCATACTTTCTTTCCCTTATCACATCGTCTTGTTTCTTGAAATCCTTTCTTCCTTCTGTTCTATCTTTGGCAATACTCCGGTTATCTTATCAACTCCTACTATGCTTATTTTCAAGTTCATTTTGTCTCAAGGTGGAGGGCAAATACTAAAATATGGTATTCCTGTTTATGCCTATAGTTCCAAGTGAAGACATCAATCAACCCACTAGACAAACAAAAACAAAAATAGGTCCATCTACAAATTTGAAAACATCTGCCATAGTATAAGAAGTCTCTATATAAAATTCCCTTTTAAAAGCCACGCGTTGGGCTGTTATGCCAGGAGAGCCTTCTAGTGTCCATATAGCTTTCTTTTGTCTAAATTATCTCTCACAATTCTCATCCCTACCTAGTTTCCATTTTCTCTTTCTTCTGCCTTCCCTTTTTCTTCGCATGCCATAATGAAAATCTTTTTGATATTTCTTATACATTTTGGTCTTAATTTTTGAAAGCAGATACATGAAGTGTATTGTCGTCTCCTGTTTACATATAAATGAGTGTGGCCTACATTATGAAACCCACTCTGCGAAGACCAGTTCTTCAAACTCTTCCACATTATGCTGTGAACCAAGAACAGTCCCCTTAAGCCTCTCATGGAAGAGATTGTGGACTGAAAAAAGACCTTTTTTTTCTTCTTCAGATTTGTCAGCTCTGTGGCAAAACTAAGGTAAAAAAAAATTAAGTGGTGAGGAAAAAGAAAAACCAGTTAGGGTGAAGAGGCCCTTTTCTGTGTTAAATGATGTTATTTAAGGGACGTTAATCTGTTTTTTAAATTGGCCCTAAATTCATGTTGACCCAGTGCTCCATGCTTTAAAAATTTCTTTCACATGTATTTCATTTGGTGCTTCCAGGAGTCTTATGGGTTAAGTGAAATAAGTGGTGTTGGTCTCTTTTTCAGAAAGAGGAATTGGGCAGGGGGGTGTGTATGAACCAACAAATGAGCCAATCAACCAACGTTCCTTTCCTTTTCCCCTCCCTTCCTCTTTCCACCGCCCTCCCCACCATTCCATCCTTTCCTTTTCTCCATACTCCTCTTTGTTCCACAAAGGCTTTTAGGCAGCAAGAAGTTGCCTAGAAAATAAAAAGAAGCCTCAGATTTTAATCCTAGTCCAGTACTTATCCCCTTAGGCTTCCTTTCAGATGGACACAACCCATTCCCAGGTTTGTGTTCTGCAGGTGAGGTCATATAGCCCCTTGAGTCTGGCAAATGAGACTTTGGAACCATATCGAGCAATGACAATACATTTCTTAGAGGAAATTTAGTAAATTACAGTGACAAAGAATGGTGGGGGAGAGCCCATGTGACCAGCTTCATAGTCTTTATAAACCTCAAGACATTGCTGATTTCAGAGGTCAAGGTCCTTTGCTTTTAGGTTTGGAGAGAAACCGGGCTGGTCCTAGGGCAGTACAGGACTCTTCTTCATCATGCAGATCACATGGTGCAGAGACAGCTCCGGTCAGACCTGTAAGCTTGCCCATTTCCTTTTGTGTCCCCAGCCTCCCCCTTTTGGGCCCTTTCCCCTATATCCATTGAACCCTTTTCCTCTGTGATCAGAGGCCTCGTACCCTTCTGTGTACAAACCTGGTGTTAAAGAAGGATTTCAGGACGCTTTAGTTTCTTCATCAGTTAAGGGAGGTGGGTAGGATCCTTTCCCCAGGACCGTGAATTCCCAGACTGTAGATTACTCTGCCCTTGAGAAACAGCTTTTCTCTTTTACTCCTCAAGCCCCGGTCTATAAACCATCTGTACTTACAATAGTTTGCTCTCTCTTCCCACACCCCCTCCCACCTGGGGAAGAAATCCTTGTTTGGTTCTGCCATTTAGAAACTGATGAACTTGGGAAAACCACTTAACTTTTCTGAGGGTGCTACTCTTGCCAGCTTCCTTCCTTCAGAAACATCGGGTAGGAGGCATCCATTTTCTGTGTACACATTGAAACATTCTCTATGTATACATTTCTATACTCTCCAAGGGCAGGGGGCGCTGATCAAGCTCTCTCAGGGACCCCCTTAGCAGCACCAAGTTAAGCCACAAGGTTTAGTAGCTCAGCCAGCAACCATTCCAAGGAGAGAAATGACATTCCTTCTTACTGGTAACCTTAATCTCTATGACAAATTCTTTTGGAGCTTTTATTCTATTTGGCTTAGAGGGGGAAGCACACCATTTCTGCCCACATAGGAGAAGAGGGACAAGCCTCTTGGCACTTACAGGCACTCTGTATAGGCAGTGACTCTGCATTGGAGTCTTCCCTTTTCTCTTCCCTCCCCAGACCTCTATCTTACCAGCTACAGAGGCAAGGTGGGGTGGTGCTGGTGTCAACAACCTGCCTCTTGATAGGAGGTAACTGGCCTACTTGAGAACGTGGCTATGTTGAGAAGGAAAGGTACTTAGCTCTTGTTTTCCTCAGTTTGGGGCCTTTACTGCCAGTTTGAAGATAGCAAGTGTATTTCCTGCTAAGTGCCCTTTGACACTTTGTCACACTCTTTGTGTGTCTGCCTTACTCACGTGTAAGCTCATTGGAGGTTGGGCCCTATCTATCCTGTTCACTGGAGCCCAGGTGTCCCTCACAAAAGAGAGATTTAAACTTATTGAAAGAATGGATGACTGTTCATAAAATGCCCATTTTATTTGGCATAATTTAATTTGGAGGCCATTGGTAATCTTGGTAAGTGTATCTTCAGCAGAATGATGGGAATAGAAGACAGATTGGAGTTAGCTCAGGCATGGGAAATGAGCAATTAGAGACAAAGTCTATAGACAACACTTTTAAGAAGTCTAGTGTTTTAAAAATGTACAGTATTAATAGAAAATTTGAGGTATAGTAAGGTCAACAGATCAGGAGGCAATTACCATTGAAAAGATCATTTATTACTCATAGTTCCCAAGAGAAGGGGACATTCTATGCCAGAAGGGGCCATGTGAGTAAGCACCAGTGTTGGTCTGGAGACAGAAGTGGGGCGGGGGGAACTGTGGACAAGAGTCCCGTCCATATTTATGTGGTTTTATTTCTGGGTTCTCAATTCTATTCCATTGGTCTATGTGTCTGTTTTTCTGCCAATACCATGCTGTTTTGATTATTGTTGCCCTGTAGTACAAGCTAAAGTCAGGGAGTGTGATGCCTGCAGTATTGTTCTTTTTTCTTAAGATTGCTTTGGCTATTCGGGGTCTTTTGTGGTTCCAAACAAATCTGATGATTTTTTGTTCTATTTCTTTAAAAAATGCAATTGGGATTTTGATGGGGATTGCATTAAATCTGTATATTGCTTTGAGTAATATGGCCATTTTAACTATGTTGATTCTTCCAATCCATGAGCACGGAATGTCTTTCCATTTCTTTGTGTCTTCTTCAATTTCTTTCAAAAATGTCTTATAGTTTTCAGCATATAGGTCCTTCACATCCTTGGTTAAGTTTATTCCTAGGTATTTTATTCTTTTTGCTGCAATTGCAAAAGGAATTGTTTTTTGTATTTCTTTTTCTGAGATTTCATTGTTAGTATATAGGAATGCAATGGACTTTTGTACGTTGATTTTGTAGCCAGCAACTTTACTGTATTCGTTGATTGTTTCTAATAGTTTTTTGGTGGAGTCTTTAGGGTTTTCTATATATAGCATCATGTCATCTGCAAAGAGTGACAATTTAACTTCTTCATTCCCAATGAGGATGCCTTTTATTTCTTTCTCTTGCCTGATTGCTCTGGCAAGGACTTCCAACACTATGTTGAAAAGCAGAGGTGATAGGGGACAGCCCTGTCGTGTTCCTGAACGTAGAACAAAGGGCTTCAGTTTTTCACCATTAATTATGAGATTAGCTGAGGGCTTGTCATATATGGCCTTTATTATGTTAAGGTATTTTCCTTCTATACCTATTTTATTAAGTGTTTTAATCATAAATGGATGTTGTATCTTGTCAGATGCTTTTTCTGCATCAGTTGATATAATCATATGATTTTTGTCCTTTATTTTGTTTATGTGATGTATCACATTGATGGATTTGCGGATGTTGAACCATCCTTGTGCCCCAGGGATGAACCCCACTTGGTCGTGATGAATGATCTTTTTAATGCATTGTTGTATTCGATTTGCTAGAATTTTGTTTAGAATTTTTGCATCTGTATTCATCAGAGATGTTGGTCTGTAGTTTTCTTTTTTTGTGTTGTCCTTACTAGGTTTTGCTATCAGGGTAATGTTAGCCTCATAAAATGAGTTAGGGAGTACTGTCTCTTCTTTAATTTTTTGGAAGAGTTTGAGCAGGATTGGTCTTAGATCCTCTTTGAAGGTTTGGTAGAATTCACCAGTGAAGCCATCTGGTCCCGGACTTTTTCTTTTGGGAAGGTTTTGGATGACTGATTGAATTTCATTACTGGTGATCGGTCTGTTTAGATTTTCCAGTTCTTCATAGTTCAGCCTTGGAAGGCTATATGTTTCTAAGAAGTTGTCCATTTCTTCTAGGTTATTGAATTTGGTGGCATATAGACCTTCATAGTATTCTTGGATGATCCTTTGTATTACTGTGGCATCCGTGATAACTTCCCCTTTTTCTTTCTGATTTTGTTAATTAGTGTATTCTCTCTTTTTATCCTAATGAGTCTAGCCAAGGGTTTTTCAATTTCGTTAATCTTTTCAAAGAACCAGCTCTTTGTCACATTAATATTTTCTATTGTCTTTTTGTTCTCTATTTCATTTAGTTCTGCTCTGATTTTTATTATTTCCTTTCTTCTGCTGACCTTGGGTTTCACTTGTTCTTCTTTTTCTAGTTCTTTGAGGTGTAATATGAGGCTATTTATTTGGGATTTTTTTTGTTTCTTGAGATAGGCCTGTAGTGATATAAATTTCCCTCTTAAAACTTCTTAAAGCTGCATCCCAAAAATTTTGGTAGGTTATATTTTCATTGTCATTTGTTTCTATGTATCTTTTGATCTCTCCTGTAATTTATTCTTTGACCCAGTCGTTCTTTACAAATATGTTGTTTAATCTCCATGTATTTGTGTTTTTTCCTGCTTTCCTTTTGCAGTTGATATCCAATTTCAAAGCCTTGTGATCAGAGAATATGCTTGGTATGATTTCAATCTTCTTAAATTAGCTGAGGCTGATTTTATGTCCCAATATATGGTCTATCCTTGAGAATGTTCCAATTACACTAGAAAAGGATGTATAGTCTGATGTTTTAGGATAAAGTGCTCTATATATGTCAATTATGTCCATTTCATCTAATGTGTCAGTTAGGGTGGCTATTTCGTTATTTATTTTCTGTTTGGATGATCTATCCATAGCTGTCAATGATGTATTTAAGTCCCCTAGTATAATTGTGTTTTGGTCAATTTCTCCCTTTAGTTCTGTTAGTAGTTGCTTGGTACATTTCGGTGCTCCCTGATTGGGGGCATAAATATTGATGACTGTTATGTCTTCTTGTTGTATAGTCCCCTTTACCATAATGAAATGTCCATCTTTGTCTCTTGTTACCTTTTTTACCCTGAAGTCTGTTGCATCTGATATCAGTATGGCTACATCTGATTTCCTCTGGATACCATTTGCGTGGAATGTCAATTTCCACCCTTTCACTTTGAGTCTATGCTTGTCCTTGTAGCTGAGATGTGTCTCTTGGAGACAGCATATGGTTGGGTTTAGCTTTTTGATTTAATCTGCTTCTTGTGCCTCTTTATTGGTGAGTTCAGTCCATTTACATTTAGGGTGATTATTGATATGTGAGGATTTCTTGTCATTCTATCTTTAGTTTTCTGGTAAGGCTGTGTCTCCATTGTTTCTTTGCCCTTTTGTTGTTGTCTATTATTTCTGTGTGGTGGTATTCTATGATGTTTCCCTCTGTTTCTTCTTTTATTACAGTATATATTTCAGTTCTGGATTGTTTTTGAGTGGTTACCCTTAAGTTTATGTAAAAGAACGTTTGATATTTAGAGTTTTCCATTTTCTTCAGCATCTTACTTTCTCCATTCCCATATTCCGGTTCAGGCCATTACTCTCTCCCTTTTTATGTTTTGGTTGCCACAAATTGTCCCTGTTGATGGTGGTCAAATAGCCTCCTTTAGTATTTTTTGTAGTGTAGGTCGTGTATTAGAAAATTCCCACAGCTTCTGTATGTCTGGAAAAGTCTTTATTCCTCCTTGATATCTAAAGGATATCTTTGCTGGATATATTATTCTTGGCTCACAATTTCTCTTTCAATTGTTTGAATATTTGGTTACACTCCCTCCTGGCTTATAGAGTTTCTGCTGAAAAGTCTGGTGATGCTCTAATGGGCTTTCTTTTGTAGGTTACCGTTTTCTTTTCCCTGGCTGCCTTGAGGATTCTTTCTTTGTCGTTGATTTTAGATGGCTTCAATACTATGTGCCTTGGATAAGGCCTGTTGGGGTTGAGGTAATTAGGTGTTCTATTTGCTTCTTGGATTCGAGGATCCAGCTCTTCAAGTTTGGGAAGTTCTCATCGACAATTTGTTTGAATATATTCTCTGTTCTCTTCTCTCTTTCTTCTCCTTCTGGTATGCCCATTATTCTTATATTGCTCTTTCTGATGGAGTCAGAAAGTTCTTGTAGAGTTCTTTCATTTCTTTTAAGTCTCAAGTCTCTTTCTTCTTCCATCTGTGTAATTTCCAGGTTTCTATCTTTGATGTCACTGATTCTTTCCTCCATCTGGTCAACTCTACTACCCAAGCTTGCTATTTCATTCTTAATTTCTTCTATTAAGTTCTTAATCTCCAGAAATTCTGTTTGGTTCTTTTTTTAAATTTCAATCTGTTTGGTAAAATGCTCATGTTGTTCTTTGTGTTTCTGACTGCATTAAATTGCCTTTCTGTGTTTTCTTGCATCTCATTGAGTTTTTTCAGAACTGCAATCTTGAATTCTCTGTCATTTAAGTCACATATTTCCATATCTTTAAGTTCCTTTTCTGGAGACTTTTCACTTTCTTTCTGAGCTGTCTTGTTGCCTTGGTTATTCATGGCAATTAGTGATTTATTATTTCTCTTCCTAGACATCTACAGGAGCAGCTTCTGCAACAGGTTGATAGGAAGAGGTCTTTCTTTTGTTTTCCAGTCCGTGTTGGTAGAATGTTTTATTTTCTCTCCGACTGCAGCCTTTTTTCTCTCTCACACGGTAGTGTTATGTTTTCTCTGCACTATTCCAGCTTCTCACACAATGGGGGGATTCCCTGGGAGACAGGCTTCTCCTCTGTTAATAGCCTGGGTCACAGGGTGCAGTGTCCATGTGGGTATGCGGAGAGCTTTTGAAGTTCCAAAGCTCTTCCTGCACCAGATTCAGAGCCCATATATTTCAGCAGTTCCGTTTACTCCTGCAGGGATCTGCCCAGATAGGTGGGGCCAGGGGCGGGGTGAGTTGTGAGAGGTGGCCCAGAGTAATGGCAGCGACCACCACCAGAGCTGGTCCTGTTTCCACATCTCCCTCCCCTTTGCCGGAACTAGTTGGGCTGCGAATCTGTGTCTGTGGTCCACAGTTGTCAGAACAGCAAACATTCTGTTCTTTTGATCTGACACTGCTACTGTTTCGCTTCTAGCACCGGGCAGGTGGGGGCGGGTTGAGCTCTGGGAGAGTAGGGAGGGTTCGGCCAGTCTCAGTGCCTAAGACTTCTGTTCTCTGCAGCAGTGAGGGCTTAAAGCACCGTTTTCAGCCTTCTTCCCTCAGTCTTTTCTCTGAGGTCTCTGCCATGAGCGTTGGGTTCAGCCGTGTTATATGCTGTCCCCTCAGCCCTGTGGGCCATAAACAGAGCCCTAGCAGTCCGAGTTCTTCCCTCTCCCACAGCTGTGGTAGTTCTGGGATGCAGCGAGCTCGGAGCACTGAGCTAGGTCTGCGTCCTGCACCCATGCGGCTGAGTCTCCGCACTTCTCCCTTCCCTCCTCCCTTGCTCCCGCGATTCGCCCACCTTTAGGTGAATTCAGTAGTGGGCCTATTCTTCTTGCCTGTATGCTGTGCAGGGTGTCCTTTGTGGAGTTATAGTTGTTCGATTAGTTGTAAACTCTAGGGAAGATTTACAGAGGCTCACCTCACGCTGCCATTTTGATAATAGTTCTGACAAGAGTCCTTATTGTGGTTTCCATGGGAAGGAATGTGTGACGCAAGGGAAGCAGCTTTAGGATTGGGTAGTTTGGATAATTTACACAGGCTCCAGGACGTAGAGGCTGTCTCTAGTGGTCTAGTACCTGGTCCTGGGGTGATCAGGGCAGGTGGATAGTGGCTCTGAGTGTGAGATAAAGGAGCTGGTTGGGGGTGTGAGCTTTGGATTGGTTGGTTTGTATTTGAAAAGTGTGCTTGTGGGCAAGTGATCTACTACCTCTAGAAATCATTTAGCCATGGAAGGGCACTCCCTCCAGTGTCAGCGAGGCCACAGATGTTGAAGCATCAGAATACAGAAAATAAAAGACAGGATTAGTACGCCTTGTAGCAAAGGGGAGCAGAGAGATGGGATGGTAGCCAGTGAGGGCCTGATGACACAAGGATGGACTTTATTTTGTTTTAAGTTGGGAGAAATTAAAATATTTTTTAATGCTGTTGGAATGACCCAATAGAGGAAGAGATTGATAGTACCAGAGAGAAAACTATTTATGAAAGTATCAAAGACCTTGATAACGTAAAGGAGATCTCGTCTATACATGGATGAATTGGCTTTTGAGAAAATTTGAGATACGAGTATTTTACCCGTTGGGACAAGAACCAAGAAGATGCCATGATGTCATTCATGAGAATAGAATGGAATTCTCATTTGATGACTTCTGTTTTCTTATGATGTGAGAGACAAGGTTATCAGCAGAGAGTTCATCGAGGTCATAGTGGTGGTGGGAAAAATATGAAAAATTACTAGAGAAATGCTAAGAATTCCTGGGCTGTTTGTGTGTTAATTTGAGGTTGGTGACATATTATGGTTTATCCAGATTTGTGGATTTTCTAGAAAAGTATGAGGGAGGGAGAGGAAGAAGGTAGGTGAAGGAGACTATAAGATAATCATAATAAACCATGGAATCTAAAGTCAATCAATAAATAAGATAGAATAAGACTGATAAACACAAATAAGGTGATGGGTCCAATGGTTTGGAGTCTTTTTAAAAAAAAAAACAAAAAAAAATTTACGTTTTTTTTTTTTTTTAAGATTTTTTGTTTGTTTGTTTGTTTATTGGGGAAGGGGAATTTATTGGGGAACAGTGTGTACTTCCGGGAGTTTTCCAAGTCAAGTTGTTGTCCTTTCAATCTTAGTTGTGGAGGGTGCAGCTCAGCTCCAGGTCCAGTTGCTGTTGTTAGTTGCAGGGGGTGCAACCCACCATACCCTGCGGGAGTCAAACCAGCAACCTTGTGGTTGAGAGCCCGTGCTCCAACCAACTGAGCCATCTGGGAGCTCAGCTGGCAGCTCAGCTTAAGGTGCTGTGTTCAATCATAGTTGCAGGGGGTGTAGCTCACCATCCCTTGTGGGAGTCAAACCGGCAACCTTGTGGTTGAGAGACCACGCTCCAATGAACTGAGCCATCTGGCCACCCGGGAGCTGAGCGGCAGTTTATTGACTTCATTCTAATTGCAGAGGGCACAGCTCCCTGGCCCATGTGGGAATCGAACCTGCAGCTCCATTGCCCAGAGCTCGTGCTCTAACCAACTGAGCCACTTGTCGGCTCCCAGGGGTCTTGATTACTACTTTTTTTTTTTTTTTTTTTGCAGGGTGCAGCAATGTTGAGCCACTGTCCTTGAGGAATAGGAGCTGGCATTCATAATTTAAAGAAAAAAGAAATTCTGTTAATGGCCAGGTCCGTGGTATTACTATGGGAATTGATGGTTCAGGTAGGGTTAGAGGAAAGTTCACTGAAGATGAGGAACTCAAAGAACTAAGAGGTCAGAGTGGTGGATAGATCACCTAGGTAGGTCATCACTGAGAATGATGACAGAATTGGGAGGAGAGCAAAACTATGAGGCAGAAATTAAAACCTTGAATGAATGAAAGGGAGTCTTCAGAACAGGATATGTCAGCAGCAAGGAGTGTGAGAAGGTGGTAGATTTGAAAGGAATAAGCCTCAAAGGAACATGTATAAGGGGAGAGAAATGGTCTGAAACCAGCAGATAGAATAATTTGATTTACCACAGCCTACATTCTGCTGCAGGGAACCAACCAATCAATCAACCACTTAATCAATCCATCAATAATTGTAATGGGCATCATGTCAAGAGAGTGACTGATTGGTGGCTTTAGATTGGGTAGGAAGGGATGACGTCTCCAAAGTAACATATAAGCCTTGTCACATTGATGATAAAAAGGGACCAGCCAGGTAAAGATCGGCAGAGAAGACTGTGGACGGTAGAAAGTGCAGTTAATGCAAGGACCCTAGGGCAGGAATGAGTTTGGTATGTTTGAAGAACAGAAAAAGCAGTGAGATGTGCAGTGCAGAGAAGGAGTGGCAGAGAGTGGCAGAATATAAGGCTAGAGTGCTAAGTCAGAGCTTTGTATACCAAAATTAAGAGTTAGATTTTATGTTAGGGTGATAGAAAGTCATGGGAGAGTTTTAGGCTTGGAGAAGGCATGATCTAATTTATATTTTAAGAAGATCCCTCCAACTTCTGGTGGAGAATGGGTTACAGGAGGGTAAGAGCAGAAGCCAGGAGACTAGAGAAAGACCACTAATGTAGCCCAAAGTTGAGAAGATGGTTTTTTAGATTAGGTGAGTCATAGTACAGGAGGCCAGTATGTGATATGTATGTAACAGAGAGTTGGCAGTCTGGCTGAAAGATTTGATGTGAGAAGTGAAGGCAAGAGAGGAATGGAGAATGACTCCTAAGTTTTTGAGCTGAGTGACTGAGGATGAGAAGACTGAAGGAAGAGGAGATATGAAAGGGGAGGAAAAGCAAGGTTCCTGTAGACGTTCAGTTCTGTAACAGCACGTTCAATCACCAGTCCCAGCCTATAGTAGACAGGCACTGCTGCTGAACTTTGCACCCATGCTGGGCCCCTTCTCACATACATATCCTTTATCTCCTGGGTAAAATGAGAGTCCTCCAAAAAACACAGTCAGCTGGTGGGTTTTCTGGTTTTATGTAGTAGTAGATCCATTCTAGCATGCCAACTTCGCTAAGGCTTTTGATCCCTTCTTCCACAGTCTGCAATGGAGTTCTGACATATCTATGTCATTTAACGTGAGCCATCACTTTCATCAAGCTTTCAAGAACCATTCCAGCAGCTACTAGAATCACCTTCCAGGACCCTTGAAAAATTGCAAAATCCTGTGTCCCTAACCAGTTCTCCCATAGTTTTATATTCTGACTCCCTTGATCCAGCATGCACAGGATCCAGTCCCAGGCATCTTCTTCCAGTCCCTGCTCAGTACACGTTAGCCAGGTCCTGCAACTCCTTGGTGAAATCCCCATCTTCTCGGCAGACTCAATAGTTGCCCAGCAGGGTCACACTGAGGTTTGACTCATTATTTGTCTGGCGATAAGAAGGGAAAAATGAGGCAGCTGCTGAGGAAGTCAAGAATTTCTAGTAAGACATATGCCTCATTTGAGGCATCTGCATTATCTTCAAGCAAGGAAAGGTTTCTACCTTTCAGCAAGGGGGAATGGCCATTTCTGCAGGACCAGAGGTTTCAGAGGAATCTGAAGGTTCAAGGTCTTCCAGCACATTCATATATACTTTCCCATCCCAGATCACAGGGTCTCACTCCTTCCCTATCAGAGTCATGGCTTAGGCATGGGACACTCATCAGTCTGAAATTCAGCCTTCTCCAAAATTCTGACACTCTTACAATTTAATCCTGGGTCTTGTCTTCAGCTTTGTCTGCCCTCCTGCTACAGGAAATGAGGTCTATTTAAAGCTGCCAAGGAGACATTTTGACTCACCTTTTGCTTTAAATTGCTGATTAATTGCTTTCATCCTGCATTTTCTCTTTAAATCATCAATGGCATTCTGCAACAGCCACTCAATTCAACAGCTCTTATATGTACTACTCTTTCTTCAGTATCTCTCAAATATAAGATTTTCTATACACCTGTATATCCCTTCACCTGTACTTTGCCTCAGGTCAGCATAGGTGATATCTCAGCAATTGCACTGTTAACACATGTTGGGGACTGTTAACACTGTACCTACCACCATGATGAAGTCCTGCTGCCAGCGAGTTGGCTAGTGACCCAATTCCAGCATTCCATCCACCATTCTTATAATCTCTCGACAGCAGGTCTTAGAATGAGTTCCCTATATGCAGTGCCTCAGGCAGGCATTTTGGTGTATGTGTTATATGGTGGGAATACGCTTCAGGAAAAAATATGTAAGGCAGTAGGGAAAGGTAGATAGGACTGCAGAAAGAAGGATGCGATCTCAGGTGAACTCTAACCTTGGCCTGATCCATGGATGATATCACCATAGAAGTGCCCCTACCCCCTTAAGGCAAGGGGGTGGACTTTTATGTTCCTTATTGGCTGTTAGCTGTGGGTCACCTTGGGTTGGTATATAACTTCTTGGCAAGGAGACTTGTGTCAGTCAAGGGCACTATTCTAGTGATGGAGACCCTGTGAGCCATTAGCTACCAACACTGAAAGAATCTGGGGGATAGACGCACCTGTCCAGTACAGGGGATCTGGGTGGAGCACTATAACACCTACTCTGTTCCTAAACTCCTAAGCAATGTCCTGGGAAACTTCCACTCAGTGGTCAGCTAAATCCCCCATGTTATCAGAATTTTCCTTCTGCCCTCTAGACCTATATTAGTCAATAGTCACTGTCTCGACTTTCTTGGCCCACTCCAACTGGAATTCTGTCCCCACTGTTCTACTGAGCCTACCCTTGTCAACATCATCAGTTACCTACCTTTTCTGCAGCCCAAACATATAGTCATTTCTCTGTACTTACCTTACTTTTCTTCACACAGTGGTTTTTAGTACATGTCTTATGACCCCTTTTTTATGTGCTTATTTTTGTTTCCTGTGAAGATACCTCAATTCCTAGAATCTCAAAGGGTAGAGATCAGGGAATCTCTCACTTTCTCCCTCTCTGCCTCAATATAAATTATTGGATGTGATTAGAAATAGCAGCATCCAAATCCTAAATGTAAATGGATACATTGAGACAGAGAGGAGTAATGAATGATGCCACATTATATCAGAGTTCTAACAGGAAACAAATAATTTGAGGAAGGTTTATTTACAAAGGGACTGTTTTCCTAGGTGTGGGAGGAGTGTAGAAAGACCACATAGATAGTGCAGGAACCAGGGCAGTTAGTGGCTGACTGATATCATCCTAGGCCTGAAGGCAAGCAAGGAAGGTGAGGTGACCATAATTGAAATGGAGAAGGAGTCACATAGAGTAGACCACCTTGAGCGGAGCAGTGACAAGGGATACAGCCAGCCCCAGATAACCACAAGAACGAAGGGAATAAGTAACATGATCTCATTTTCCTTTCTCCCTCCAATTGTCTGACATGGATTCCCACAGGCTGAAGCCAACTAGAAGCCAGAGAGTGTACAGGAATCCACTGATGTAACCCATATAGTGGAAGAGCAAGGAAGAGAGGGGTAGGAAATGGATCTTGACGGGCAATTAGAAGATATCTGGCACAAACATGACCTGTCTACAGAATTTGGAACTTTATACTCAAATAACATGTTCTGTCACATATCTCACTATCTATAAAATAAGTCACATAAAATAAGAACCAAAATATTCATGTTGGATTTATGAATTCACAGCCCATTGGCAAGCTTGTTGGGAAGTCGAAAGATGAGGAGAGGAAGCCACAATGCAGTGGATTGGATTAAAGGAGAGATGAGGAAATAGGGATAGAGAGCGATAAAGACTTTCAAGAAGCTCAAGATGATAAGGAAAGATCTAGGATGAACTAGATTCAGGAAACGGCAGGATGTAGTAGATGCCCTCAATTCTTTACCCCTTCTTGTATTCAAACCCTTTGCCATGTAGCTTTTTAGTGTCTTCCTTCTCTGACTTAGACTTGATCAGGTATTTTGCTTTGGCCAGTGGGATGTTGGCAGATGGTACACAAGTAAAACTCAAATGAGCATGTGCTTTAGGGATTGTTCTATTGCATTTCTGCCATCACTGTGAGAACATGACCATGGTAGCCTGCTTGAAGATAGTGAGACAAGGAGCAGAACCACATTGCTCCAGTTGGAGTCAATCTTTATTAGAAGCCAGGGTAGATCAGCTGACTCCCAGATACGTGGGTGAACGTAGCCAAGGTGAGGAGAGATCCATAGCTGACACCCGATTCCAAATAGATAAGGAATGAACACTTATTTCTATATGCCACTGACATTTTATAATTGATTTTTAATCTAACATTATTGAGTTAATCAATATCTGATGCACAGGGTAAACTGATATTCTTTTTTAAATTAATTAATTAATTAATTAATTAATTTTAAATTTATTGGGGTGACAATTGTTAGTAAAATTATATAGATTTCAGGTGTACAATTCTGTATTACATCAGCTATAAATCCCATTGTGTCTTCACCACCCAGAGTCAGTTTTCCTTCCATCACTATATATTTGATCCCCCTTACCCTCATCTCCCACCGCCCAGCCCCCCTAACCTCTGGTAACCACTAAACTAGTGTCTGTGTCTATGAGTTTTTGTTTCTCATTTGTAAACTGATATTCTTAATAAACTCCCCAAGTATTAAAGACCTAAATGTAAAAATTTAACCCTCACAAGTCCTAGGTGAAAACATAGATAAATTCCTATATAATTTGGGGTGTGAAAGAGCCTTTTTATACTATGACTCAAAATCTAGATGCAATTTAAAAAATTGATAAATTTGACTATATAAAAATTAAGAAAAATTTTACATGGCAGAAAGGTCATGCAAAGCATAGCCAAAAATAAAATAAAGTGTACAAGCAAGGTCAAAGTTAAAAATGTTAAACTGGGAGGAAATATTTGTAATATATATCATAGACAGAGGGCTAACATATCTAATGTTTAAAGAACTCTCAAGAATCAAAGTAAAAGAATTAAACACTCCATAGATAAATGGGTAAAACATATGAAGAGTTCACAGAAATATAAATGGCTTTTAAATAAATGAATAGACGCTATTTTCCCTCATAATTACAGAAAGGCAAATTAAACTACACAGATACCATTTCTCATTTATCAGACTGGCAAAAGTTCAAAAACTTGACAAGACAGTCTGTTGGTGAGGCCCTGGGGAAATAGGTGTGCTCGTACATTGCCCAGTGGGAGTAAAAATGGTACAACCTTGTGGAGTGAAATCTAGCAATATCTAATAAAACTACAAATATATTACACAATGAAGCAGCGATCTTACCTCTATGGATCTACCCTGAAGCTACATCTCTAATAACAACAACAACAACAAATATGCACAGGGTTATTAACTGGGTATTATTTCTAAAAGCAAAATATTGGAATTGCACATTCACAAGAAACTTGGTTCAATGAACTAAGCAATGTAGTGTTATAAGCTGTAAAAAGAATGGGGAAGATCTTTATGAAATCATGTGGAATGATTTCTAGCATATATTGTTAAATTTGAAAAAGATGCAAAGAATATTATACACTAAATATATATATATATATTTATCCATTTCATAACAAATCACTACTAAACTTAGTGGCTTTAAGCAACAAGAAATATTTATTATCTCAGTTTTTTAAGACAACCCTATTGAGGTATAATTGATATACAAACTACTGCACATACTTAATATATACAATTTAATGAATTTGGACATATGCATATACCTGTGAATCCATCACCTCTAAAAGTTTCCTTGTGTCCTTTTGTTTGTTTTTGTGGTAAGAACACTAACATGAGATCTATCCTCTTAACAAAGTTTTGAGTGTACAATACAGGATTGTTAACTATAGGCCCTATACTGTACAGTAGATCCCATCTTGCATACCTGAAACTCCATGCCAATGAAACGACAACTTCTCATTTTCCTCTTCCCTCATCCTTTGGTAACCACTGTTCTATTCTTTGCTTCTATGTGGGTCAGGAATTTGGAAACAGCTTAACTGGGTGGTTCTGGATTAGGGTCTCTCATGGAGTTGCAGCCAAAATGTTAGTCATGAAGGCTTTCCTGGGTCTGAAAGTTTTGCTTTCAACATGGCTGGCAAATTGATACTGGCTGTTGGTGGACAGCCTGTAACTTTTCATGTAGACTTGTCCATGGGACTGCTTAGATGTTCTTCAACTTCCCTAAAATCAAACAACCGAAAAGACTGCAGAGTACAGGCTGCAATGTCTTTTTTTTTAAGATTTTTCATTGAGGAAGGGGAACAGGACTTTATTGGGGAACAGTGTGTACTTCCAGGACTTTTTATCCCCCCAAGTCAAGTTGTTGTCCTTTCAATCTTAGTTGTGGAGAGTGCAGCTTAGCTCCAGGTCCAGTTGCCATTGCTAGTTGCAGGGGGCGCAGCCCACCATCCTTGTGGGAGTTGAACCGGCAACCTTGTGGTTGAGAAGACGCGCTCCAACCAACTGAGCCATTCGGGAGCTCAGTGGCAGCTCAGCTCAAGGTGCCGTGTTCAAACTTAGTTGCAGGGGGCAGAGCCCATCATCACTTGTGGGACTCGAGGAGTTGAACCAGCAACCTTGTGGTTGAGAGCCCACTGGCTCATGTGGGAATCGAACCAGCAGACTTCGGAATTAGGAGCCCGGAGCTCCAACCGCCTGAGCCACAGGGCCGGCCCCTGCAATGTCTTTTATAACTAGGCTTATGTTCATAGAGTTCAGTCATATTCAAAGTGGGAGGAGACTGACGTAAATACCAGAAGGCAGGAATCTGAGTGAAAGGAAGGGCTTTTCAAGGTTGGAGTGCATGTGTGCGTGCATGCATGTGTGTGTGTGTGTGTGTGCGTGTGTGTGTATGTGTGGTGTATACATGTGTACACTTTTTGAGTAAGAAAGAAGGGAAAGTAAGAATAGATTTTAGAATTTCTGCTTCTTGGTTGAATGACAACAGCTCAAGTTTAAAAAGCCAGATACATTATAAAAGTGTATTTTAATAGACTTTGGAGATCATGTAAATAATAAGAAAGAAAAGAATTGGAATTCCAGAGAGAGTGGAGTCCTTCTGAGGGATGCTGATCATTGCCGGTGGTTTTCTTCTCTGGAGGCATTTATTGATTCTAGGCCTAGCCTTATGTTTAGTCTTGGCCCCCCCATCAGAGGGACTCTACTGGGGAAAAGGAAACCTTAGGAATCACACAGAGCTGGTGTGACAGATTGGAAACTCAAGGAACTCCAAATGTATGGTAAGTTTATCCCATAGCATATTTTTCTGAGATTGGGGCTGTGTACAGGAAGCTGGGGAAATAGGCCAACCACTTGGAAAAAGGAGAGTAAAATATTCTATGATCTTGTGGTGCTAAGGGGACTAATTCCTGGTAGAGAGTGGGGCCTCCTCAAATATACAGCCTGCCTTTTCCTCAAGTTATTTCCCAGATTTTGAAACTGCATGGCGGCAGGAGCTTAACGAACTAAACTTAAAATCTTCAAAGGGCACAACTAAATTCTAGCAAAAACAATGTATTTAAAAGGAAACTGGATGAACAAATGAAGAAACAAAAACTCATAGACACAGACAATAGTTTAGTGGTTACCAGAGAGTAAGAGGAGTGGGGGGTGGTAGACGAGGGTAAACAGGATCAAATATATGGTGATGGAAGGAGAACTGAATCTGGATGGTGAACACAAAACGTGATATATAGATGATGTATTACAGAATTGTACACATGAAATCTATGTAATTTTACTAACAATTGTCACCCCAATAAACTTTAATTAAAAAATAAATAAATTAAAGGAGACTGGACATGGCAGAGACAGGGCTAGGGAAATGGAAGCTAAGATAATAAGAAATATCCAAACTGAAATGCAGAGAAAAGAAAGGGGAAAGAAAGGAAAGAAGCAAAAGAGACACATGGAACACAACTAAAAGATTTAATATACATCTAATTAGAAAATTGGAGCCCCAGACAGAGAAGAGAGAATGAATGGGCAGAAGCAATATTGGAAGAGATAATGTCTGAGAAACTTCCTATGGTGAAAGATATGCCACAGATTCAAGATGCTCGATGAATTGCTAGGAAGATAAACATGAAGGGTAAAAAACTCCACAGATTCAAGATGCTCAATGAATCACTAGGAAGATAAACATAAAGGGAAAAAAACACCAGGCACATCATAGTCAACCTGTTGAAAAGCAAAGATAAAAAAGAAAAATATTAAAAGATTCAGGAAAAAAACCCATTATCTTAAAAAGAACAATAAGATTAAAGAGAACCTTTGCAACATAAACAAAGGAAGACAGAAGACAATGGAAATATCTTTAAAGTGCTGAAAGGAACAGCCAAACTATAATTCCGTACACAATGGAATAAAAATATTCAATCTAAAATAAAATAAGGAAAGGATAATAAAGAACATATGACACAAATAGAAAAAATAAGATATTAATATTAAAACTATCTAAAGTATATTAGTAACTACATTGACTTTAAATGGACTAAACAATCCAATGAATAGATAAACATTGTCAGACTGAATGAAAAATCACAATTATATGCCATTTATAGGAGCATATACATCTTATAATGTCAACAGATGCAGAAAATGATGGGTAAAATTCAATATCTTTTCAACTCTCAGCAAGCTAGGAATAGAAGGATCTATATTTAATTTGATGACGGAAATCTACCAAAAACCTAGCACCATATTTAATTGTAAAATAGTGAATACTTTTCATCTAAGATTAAAAACAAAGTAAGTATTGTTTTTATCACTTCTATTCGACATTTTTCTGAAGATACTAGTTAGGACAACAGGGAAAGCAAAAGAAAGAAACACTATAATAACCAGTAAGAAAGAAAAAGTATTTTTCACATGTAGCATGACTGCAAATGTAGGAAATACGAGAGAGTCTATAAATAATCACTGTTAATAAGTAAATATCAGGGTGGGCGGTTAGCTCAGTTGGTTAGACTGTGGTGCTGATAACACCAAGGTTGCCGGTTCGATCCTGCATGGGCCACTGTGAGCTGCACCCTCCTTAAAAAAAGCAAAAAACAAAAAAACACAAATATGTTTTAAAAAATAAGTAAACATCATAAGGTTACTGGATACAGGGATAATTTAAAAAATTCTGTTTACTGCCAACAAATAATTGAGACAGATCTGAACTGAAGTAAGAAACACAATTGAAAGTAGCAGTAAAATATCAAATCTAGTGAGAGCTGTGCAAATCTTCTACTGAAAACTATAAAATAGCATCGACAAAATAAAAGACAAATAAATGAAAGGATATAACATGTTCAACAGTGGAAATCTCACTTTTTAAAAATGTAATTTCTCTCCAGTTTAAACTACAGATTCAATAAAATACTAATCAAAATTCTAGAAGTTTTTTTGTGGTAATTGACAGTTTGATTTTAAATACACTGTATATGGAAATGCAAAAGATCTAGTATAACCAAGGTAATCATGAAGAACAAAAAAGCAGAAGGATTTACACTATCACATATCAAGGCCAATGATAAAGTAAAAATTAAGGAAGAGTGCTACTAATGAAAAAAAAAGATAGATCAGTAAAATAGAAAAGAGAACCTAGAAATAGCTCTATGCACAGACAATAGTTTAGTGGTTACCAGAGGGAAAGGAGGGAGAAGGGTGGGAGATGAGGGTAAAGGGGATCAAATATATGGTGATGGAAGGAGAACTGACTCTGGGTGGTGAACACACAATGGGATTTATAGATGATGTATTACAGAATTGTACACCTGAAATCTATGTAACTTTACCAACACTTGTCACCCCAATAAACTTTAATTAAAAAGAAAAGAAAAGAAAAGAAATAGCTCTACGCATACACTGCCATCTGTTTATGACAAAGGCACCACTACAATTCAGCGGGATAGGGATTATCTGAATGGAAAAGAAAATAAATCTTGATCCATAACTCATCTTGCAACACAAAATTAATTTGACATGAACCATAGATCTAAGTGTAAAAGCTTCTAAAACAATAAAGCTTCTAGAAAAAAGAAGAGAATATCTTCATGAATTTTGGGTAGGGGTTATTTCCTTAAACATGAAACGAAAGTATAATATAAAGGGGAAGATGATAGATTGATATAAGTGTCTAGGCGATGAATGGTTCTGCTTGAATTGAGCAGTAGTTTTCCATGGACTTTATTTAATCACAGGCCACGGCAGCACTAAGAGACACTTTAGTGAATCTCCTATATTCTGTACATATTTTCTCTTATATCCATTTTGGAGTAGCAGTTCAATTTCCTCTTGGTAATTAGGATCAATCACCCCAGCCAGTAAAGTAACTCCCTTCTTGGTCTGTTGACACAGAGGCATGAGGAACTCAGAGTGGCTTGGTGGTAGTCTTAACTATCAGATCAATGGAATCATGCTGTCTCCTAGTGGAAGCATTCCACCCATTGGTGCTAAGGTTTCTAGACCAGCAGAGCATTAGGTCATGGGGACATGAAGACACAGTTTTCCTAGTGGATAACTCAGGGTAATTGGCTATACCACTGCCATTTCCATGCCTTGATTCCTCAACCTGTGAACCCCAGCTGTGGGAGAAAAAGCACAATACATTGGATACTGATTTATAATAGAACATGTGCCACTTCATGGAGAACAGTGCCCCAGCTCTGAAAGGTATTGCCACTTAGCTGGTGCTGTAATTGAATCTTCAAAAGACCATTCCACTGTTCTATCAAGCCAGCTGCTACAGGATGGGAGGGAACATGGTAAAGTGAGTGAATACCATGAGAACAGGGCCACTGTTGCACTTTAATTTGCTATGAAGATCCATGATGAGAGGCAATGCTGTGTAGACTACTATATTAGATAAGGCATTCTGTAAGTCCACTGATTGTAGTCTTGGCAGAAGCATTGTGTGCAGGGAAGGCAAATCCATATCCAGACAAAGTGTCTATTCCAGTAAGAACAAAACATTGTGTCTTACATAATGGAAATAGGCCAGTGTAATCAACCCGCTACTTGGTAGCTGGCTGATCACCCCAGGAAATGACGCCATAGCAGAGACTCAGTACTGGTCTCTCCTGCTGGAATATTGGGCACTTAGCAGTGGCTGTAGCCAGGGTGGCCATGGTGAGTGGAAGTCCATGTTGCTGAACCCATGCATAACTTCCATCCCTTCCATCATGGCCACTTTGTTCATGAGCTCATTGGGTGATGACAGAGGTATCGGGAAAGAGACTGACTAGTATCCACAGAACAGGCCATATTATCCACTTGATTAATAAAATCCTCCTCTGCTAAACTCATGTTTGGTGAACATTCATATGGAACACAAATATCTTTATATTTTTTTGTGCATTGAAAGAGGCATATCCACATACCTCTTCCCCAGACCTCCTTGTCACCAATTTTTCAATCATGTTCTTTCTAGGTCCCTCACTATCAAGGCAAATCATTAGCCACTGACCATGAATTAGTATACAATCACAGGTTTGGCTATTTTTTCCAAGCAAAATGAACAAGTAGGTGCACTGATCAAAGTTATGCCCACTGGGAGGATTTCTCTTCACTGTTACCCTTCAGGAATGTCCCAGAAAGGGGCTGTAGTGCTGTAGTGGACTACAGGTTGTGCTGACATATTGTGCGGAACAATCTGTTAATCAGGCCTGAGTTTTCTCTTCCTCTATTTGGAAGCTGATTGTTGGAAACTCCCCATGATGCCATAGGTGTGCTCTGGGAGAAAGGAAGTAGTGTAGCCAGAGTATGGACCATGGACATTTGGGCCACTTCCTTATGTAACTCTTTTGTGCCTTCAGGGCCTGCTTCTGCCTGATCTCAACTATACCACTTCCATTTGATGATGGAGTGACTCTTTGTACATGCAACTTTATGGTTTGTTTGCTCAGACAACACTCAGTTCATGAAGGGCAGCTCAGATTGCATGGTAACTTGGTGGTCCATGGTTAAACATTCAGTCTCTACTAGGGCACAGTAGCAAACAAAAAGCTGTATAACAAAAGAAGAGTATTATCCACAGAGGATGGCAAACCTTTGCTCCAAAATCCTAATGGTTTCCACTGTGATTCACTTATAGAGGCCTGCCAAAGCTTCCAAATAGCATCTCCATCTGTCACTGCCACTTCAAATATCATCGAATCTGCTGGATCATATGGCCCAAGTAGCAGAACTGGTTCTAGTGGTTTTCACTAATAGGTATTGAGAAAAAAGCATTTGCCAGATAGATTTCCATATACCAGGTACAAGGGAATGTACTAATTTGCTCAAGCAATGAAACCACATCTGGAACAGCAACTGCAGTTGGAGTTACCACTTGGTTAAGTTTACAATAATCCCCTTCCATTTGACAAGATCCATCGGTCTTCTGCACAGACCAAAGAAGCAAGTTGAATGGAACAACCACCTCTGCAATTTTAGGTTCTTTATGGTGGCACTAATTTCTGCAACTCTTGAGGAATGTTGTATTGCTTTTGGTTTACTGTTTTCCTCTGAAAGGGCAGTTCTAGTGGCTTCTACTTGGCGCTTCCTACTATAATAGTCTCTACTCTACAGATTAGGGAAGCAATGTGTGGATTGTACCAGTTGCTGAGTATGCCTGTAACAATTATGCATTCTGGCAGTAGAGAAATAACCATTGAATGGATTAAAGGATTCACTGGACTCACAGTGAGGTGGACATGAGCTAAAACTCTATTGATTACCTAACCGCCATAAGTACCTACTTTGACTTGTGGACCACAGTGAATTTTGGGTCTCCTACAGTTAGTATTAGTTCTGAACCAGTGTCCAGCAATCCCTGAAAAGTCTACTTTCTTTCCCTCAATGCACAGTTACCATGTAAAAGGCTGTAACTCTCTTTGAGTAAGGCTGCGAAAAAGATTAACAGTATATACATTTTTGGTAGTGTAGCAGGGTTCTTCTTCAAGGGGATTTGGCCTCTCTTTCATTCAAGAAGTTCTGCGTCTGTACACTAGTTCAAGTTGGAATTGGTAGAAAGGCTATGACTGATTTTGATGTGAATTAGAGTTATGTACACTTGACCTAGAATTCTTCCACTTATATAGATCAAACAAGAATTTAATAGAGAGCCCATCTCTTTCACTGCTAAGGACACCATGAACAACTAGCCAACACCATAGGTTTCTACAAGTTATGCTCTACTTATTACTGTTTTGATTCTGCTCTCCATTACAGTAACCATGCCCACCTTGCCTTTGGTGACTAAGTGTTGCCCCTTGGTCCCTACTACCCGGGACCCAAATATTCTCATTGCATTCACATTCCCAAATTCAATGGCAGAAGTTTCCACTGCAATTTCTGATCTATAGAGAAGAGTTACCCCAGAGCTTTTCGAGGATGCTGGGGCTCCCCTCACAAATTTGTTTCTCAGTGTCATGGTGAATATTGTGTCCCCTCAACCCTCCAGTGGTAGGTGAGCATGTCTTACATGATAAATACACTCTAGCATTCCCATCTCCCTAAACTTTTGAATATTTTCCTCTATAGTATACCAAGGCAGTTCTGGTATTTCAAACTGATCTAGTGTAGGTCACCTTTTGATACATGTTTCAGCCAAACAACCAAACTGTTAGAGCCCTTTCTAACTCTCCGAGCTGCAATATTAAATGCAGAATCTCTGCTTAGTAGGCCCGTATCAATGAATTTGGCCAGATCTAACTTTATGTTTCTTCCACCATTATCTTGTACCCTTAATATTCATCCATACATGTGTTCCCAAATTTGAGTTAGTATAAGTTGAAAGAATCATGTTATTTTAAAGTGTAGTGCAACTCCTCATTGGTCGCACTTTGTACTCCACCTGTTAGAGACAGCTGGGACTTGAGTGTAGTTATAAGTCTAGAAGCAAAGATGGGTATGGGGAGGGATTCTGAGGAGAATAAGCAGGGTCTTGCAAGGCAAGTACCTTGGGGTAGGCCAGTATAGTTTCCTCAGAGAAAGCAGGGTTAATCTCTTCAGACAGAACAGAAGGACTGCTTCTATTGGCAAAGAAGGCTAAGAAGTATTTAGGAGTTCAATGTCCCCAGCTTCATCAGGATCTTTCCATATGTCCCCATACCAATTTACAGGATCCCATTACTTCTCAATCAATACCTTCAAATTGATACATTAACACTAGACACCTTGTGAGGTTTGAAATTCAATTTGTGTTGTAATTCAGCAATTTTCAGGATAAGACTCTGAGTTTTGCTTAAAAAAATCTCAGCACTGGGGCTATAGGAGACAAAAGTTTCTTTCAGGGCAGACATAGAAACTCTCAGGTCATTTATGCAGTGCTTATTGTGGGCATACCTCTATTCATCCTTTTCTTTCCCCATTTCCTCTAGTGTAATTAGGAGCAGCCAACCAAACTCATTATACTTGTTAATTTGACAAAGCTGTTCTAAAGTACCAAATACAAGGTCACACAGAACCTAGCCTCTTATAAGGACTTAATCAGCAATATCCAATGGTTGTATTTTGCATATCTCTATTGCCACATCATGTCATGGACTATGAATGCTCTCTTTACTACTGGAGAAATGATTCCAGAAATTCCAGAGTCAATTTAGAAAACTCATTCTTAAGATAGTGTTCTTCTAGAACTACTCTTGGTACTAAAGTCTGTAACTTATTCAGATTTCTCTAGATAAGCAGAATCAGTAGGACATCTATATAACCTTTCTATCATCTATCTATCTATCTATCTATCTATCTATCTATCTATCTATCTATCTTCTATCATCTATCTGTCTGTATATTGGGAGAGAGGAATTTATTTTAAGGAATTGACTTATGTGATTGTGGGGGCTGGCAAGTCCAAAGTTTTCAGGACAGGCTAGCAGTTTGGAAACTCAGGCAGAATTTTTGCTATGCATTCTTGAAGCAGAATTCATTCTTCTTTGGGGAACCTTAGGTTTTGCTATCAAAGCCTTCAACAGAATGGATGAGTTCGACCTACATTATGGAGGGTAATATGCTTTACTTAGAAAAAACTGATTGTATATGTTAATCATATCTAAAAAATACTTTCACAGCAACATCTATACTAGTGTTTGACCAAAATAACTGCAAACTATAACTCAGACTAATTAACATATAAAATTGACCATCACAAAGAGCAAGAGAAAAATAGGTTTTCACAAGGGGAAGAGCAACAATTAACAGCTGACTTCTGATCAGAAATAATGGAGACCAGAAGGCAGTAAAGTGACATATTGAAAGTTATGAAAGAAAAACAGTCATCCATGAATTTTATGCATGTATTTGACAAAGCTATCCTTATAAAAGGTGAAATAAAGATATGTCCAAATAAAAAAAGACAGAAAATTTGTTGCTATCATGCTTGCATTACAAGAAATATTAAAGGAATTTCTTCATACTATCAGGAATGATAATTTATGGTAACTTACATCCAATGAAGAAATGAACAGTCATAGCAAAAGTAAATATGTGGGTAAATATGAAATTCTATGTATCTCAGACAAGCAAAATCTAAAAGAGTTCATCACTACTAAACAATCATTACAAGGAATGCTAAAGGGAATTCTTTAAGCAGATAATAAAAGGCCAAAACTAGAAATAAGAAAATATATGAAAGAAAAAAATATCATTAGTAAAGGCAAATATAGTAAAGGTAGTAAACCAAGCACTTATAAAGCCAGTATGAAAACAAAATAATAGTTACTTTAACAATTACTTTAACAATAATAATTACATAACAATAATTACTTTAAATGTAAATAGACTAAATGCTCCATTAAAAAAACATAGGGTGGCTGAAGGGATAAAAAACAAGACCCACACATATGCTGCCTATAAGAGACTCACTTCAGATCAAAAGACACACAGACTGAAAGTGGAGGGATGGAAAAAGATTTTCTATGCAAACAGAAATGAAAAGAAAGATGAAAGTTCCCCCAAATAGTGATATGTAGACAAACAAGAGTTTAAATCAAAGGGGTAGGAGAGACGTCATCAAAATGGCAGTGTGAAGTGAGCCTCTGGAAATCTCCCCTGGAATTTACAACAAATTAAACAGCTATAACTCCACAAAGGACTCCCTGCACAGCAGACAGGAAAGACAAAGAAGCTCACTACTGAATTCACCTAAAGGTGGGCAAATTTCGCGAGCAGGGGAAGAGGGAAGGGAGAAGTGCCGAGACAGAGCCCCACGGGCGCAGGACACAGACATAGCTCAGTGCTCTGAGCTCGCTGCATCCCAGAACTACTGCAGCTGTGAAAGAAGGAAGAACTCGCACTGCTAGGGCTCCATTTATGGCCCACAGGGCTGAGGGGACAGCATATAACACAGCTGAACCCAACGCTCACGGCACAGACCTCAGAGAAAAGACTGAGGGAAGAAGGCTGAAAATGGTGGTTTAAGCCCTCACTGTTGCAGGGAATGGAAGCCGTAGGCACTCAGACTAGCCACACCCTCCCTACCCTCCCAGAGCTCACCCTGCCCCCACCTGCCCAGTGCTAGAAGCAGAACAGTAGCAGTGTCAGATCAAAAGAACAGATATTTGCAGTTGTCAGAACTGTGGTCCGCAGACACAGATTTGCAGCCCAACTAGTTCCGGCAAAGGGGAGGGAGCTGTGGAAGCTGGACTGGCTGTGGTGGTGGGCGCTGCCATTGCTCTGGGCCACCTCTCACAACCCACTATGCCCATATCCTCATCTATCTGGGCGGATCCCTGCAGAAGAAAACAGAACTGCTGAAACACACGGGCTCTGAATCTGGTGCAGGAAGAGCTATGGAACTTCAAAAGCTCTCTGCATCCCCACAGGGACGTGGCGCCCTATGACCCTGGTGAACTGTTAACAGACGAGAAGCCCACCTGCCAGGAAATCCCTCCATTGAGTGAGAAGCTGGAACAGTGCAAAGAAAACATAACACTACAGTGTTGGAGAGAAAAAAAACGCTGCAGTCGGAGAGAAAATAAAACATTCTACCAACACAGAATGGAAAACAAAAGAAAGACCTCTTCCTATCAACCTGTTGCAGAACCCACTCCTGTAGATGTCTAGGAAGAGAAATAATAAATCAGTAACTGCCACGAATAACCAAGGCAACAAGACAGCTCAGAAAGAAAGTGAAAAGTCTCCAGAAACGGAACTTAAAAATATGGAAATTTGTGACTTAAATGACAGAGAATTCAAGATTGCAGTTCTGAAAAAACTCAACAAGATGTAAGAAAACACAGACAGGCAGTTTAATGAATTCAGAAACACAATAAAACAACAACATGAGCATTTTACCACAGAGATTGAAATTTTAAAAAAGAACCAAATAGAATTTCTGGATATTAAGAACTCAATAGAAGAAATTAAGAATGAAATAGCCAGCTTAGGTAGTAGAGTTGACCAGATGGAGGAAAGAATCAGTGACATCGAAGATAGAAACCAGAAAATGACACAGATGGAAGAAGAAAGAGACTTGAGACTTAAAAGAAATGAAAGAACTCTACAAGAACTTTCTGACTCCATCAGAAAGAACAATATAAGACTAATGGGCATACCAAAAAGAGAAGAAAGAGAGAAGGGAATAGAGAATATATTCAAACAAATAGTCAATGAGAACTTTCCAAACTTGTGGACAGAACTGGATCCTCGAATCCAAGAAGCAAATAGAACACCTAATTACCTCAACCCCAACAGGCCCTCTCCAAGGCATATTGTATTGAAGCTGTCAGAAATCAACGACAAAGAAAGAATCCTCAAGGCAGCCAGGGAAAAGAAGACGGTAACCTACAAAGGAAAGCCCATTAGATTATCATCAGATTTCTCAACAGAAACTCTACAAGCCAGGAGGGAATGGAATGAAATATTCAAACTATTGAAAGAGAGAAATTATGAGCCAAGAACAATATACCCAGCAAAGATATCCTTTAGATATCAAGGAGGAATAAGATCTTTCAAGACATATAGAAGCTGAGGGAATTTTCTAATACATGATCTGCACTACAAGAAATAATAAAGGAGGCTATTCGACCACCATCAACAGGGACAATTTGTGGCAACTAAAACATAAAAAGGGGGAGAGTAAAGGCCTGAAATGGAATATGGGAATGGAGAAAGTAAGTGTGCTGAAGAAAATGGAATACTCTAAATATCAAACTTTCTTTTACATAAAGTTAATGGTAACCACTCAAAAAAAAAAATCCAGAACTGAAACATATACTCTAATAAAAGAAGAAACAGAGGGAAACATCATAGAATACCACTACACAGAAATAATAGACAACAACGAAAGACAAAGAAACCACGGAGACACAATCTTACCAGAAAACTAAAGATTGAATGATAGAAAATCCTCACATATCAATAATTACCCTAAATGTAAATGAACTGAACTCACCAATAAAGAGGCACAGAGTAGCAGATTGGATCAAAAAACTAAACCCAACCATATGCTGTCTCCAAGAGACACATCTCAGCTATAAGGACAAGCATAGACTCAAAGTGAAAGGGTGGAAATTGTCACTCCAAGAAAATGGTATCCAGAGAAAATCAGGTGTAGCCACACTGATATCAGATACAACAGACTTCAGGGTGAAAAAGATAACAAGAGACAAAGATGGACATTTCATAATGGTGAAGGAACTATACAACAAGAAGACATAACAGTCATCAATATTTATGCCCCCAATCAGGGAGCACCGAAATATAACAAGCAACTACTAGGGAGAACTAAAGGGAGAAATTGACCAAAACACAATTATACTAGGGGACCAAAATGCATCATTGACAGCTATGGATAGATCATCCAAACAGAAAATAACAACGAAATAGCAGCCCTAAATGACGCATTAAATGAAATGGACATAATTGGCATATTTAGAGCATTTCATCCTAAAACATCAAACTATACATTTTTTTCTAGTGTACATGGAACATTCTCAAGCATAGACCATATATTGGGACATAAAACTAACCTCAGCAAATTTAAGAATATTGAAATCCTACCAAACATATTTTCTGATTACAAGGCTTTGATATTGGGTATCAACTGCAAAAAAAAAAAGCAAGGAAAACCACTAATACATGGCGATCAAACAATATACTCTTAAAGAAAGACCGGGTCAAAGAAGTTAGAGAAGAGATCAAAAGATACATAGAAACAAATGAAAATGGAAATACATCCTACCAAAATTTTTGGGATGCAGTGAAAGCAGTTTTAAGAGGGAAATTTATATCATTACAGGCCTATCTCAAGAAACAAGAAAAATCCCAAGTAAATAACCTCACATTACACTTTAAAAGAACTAAAAAAAGAAAACAAAAGAAACCCAAGGACAGCAGAAGAAAGGAAATAATAAAAATCAGAGCAGAACTAAATGAAATAGAGAACAAAAAGACAATAGAAAAAATTAATGTGACAAAGAGCTGGTTCTTTCAAAAGATGAACAAAATTGACAAACCCTTGGCTAGGCTCACTAATATAAAAAGAGAGAGGACACTAATAAACAAAATCAGAAATGAAAAAGGGGAAGTTATCACGGATGCCACAGAAATACAAAGGATCATCCAAGAATACTATGAAGGACTATATGCCACCAAATTTAATAACCTAGAAGAAATGGACAAGTTCTTAGAAACATATAGCCTTCCTAGGCTGAACTATGAAGAACTGGAAAATCTAAACAGACCAATCACCAGTAAGGAAATTGAATCAGTCATCCAAAACCTTCCCAAAAGCAAAAGTCCAGGACCAGATGGCTTCACTAGTGAATTCTACCAAACCTTCAAGTAGGATCTAATACTAATGCTGCTCAAACCCTTCCAAAAACTTGAAGAAGAGACAGTACTCCCTAACTGACTTTATGAGGCCAACATTACCCTGATATCAAAACCTGGTAAGACAACACAAAAAAAGAGAACTATAGACTAATATCTCTGATGAATACAAATGCAAAAATCCTAAACAAAATTCTAGCAAATCGAATGCAACAATGCATTCAAAAGATTATTCATCACGACCAAGTGGGGTTCATCCCAGGGGCACAAGGATGGTTCAACGTACGCAAATCCATCAATGTGATATATCACAGCAAGAAAATAAAGGACAAAAATCATATGATTATATCAACTGATGCAGAAAAAGCATTTGACAAGATACAACATCCATTTATGATTAAAACACTTAATAAAATAGGTATAGAAGGAAAATACCTCAACATAATAAAGGTCATATGTGAGAAACCCTCAGCTAATCTCATAATTAACGGTGAAAAACTGAAGTCCTTTGCTCTACGTTCAGGAAAAGATAGGGCTGTCCCCTATCACCTCTGCTTTTCAACATAATGTTGGAAGTCCTTGCTAGAGCAATCAGGCAAGAGAAAGAAATAAAAGGAATCCAAATTGGGAATGAAGAAGTTAAATTGTCACTCTGCAGATGACATGATGCTGTATATAGAAAACCTAAAGACTCCACCAAAAAGCTATTAGAAACAATCAATGAATACAGTAATGCGGCCAGCTACAAAATCAACGTACAAAAGTCCATTGCATTCCTATATACTAACAATGAAATCTCAGAAAAAGAAATGAAAAAATAATTCCTTTGGAATTGCAGCAAAAAAAAAAAATAAAATACCTAGGAATAAACTCAACCAAGGATGTGAAAGACCTATATGCTGAAAACTACAGACATTTTTAAAAGAAATTGAAGACACAAAAAAATGGAAAAACATTCTGTGCTCATGGATTGGAAGAATCAACATAGTTAAAATGGCCATATTACCCAAAGCAATATACAGATTTAACACAATCCCCATCAAAATCCCAATTGCATTTTTTAAAGAAATAGAACAAAGAAACATCAGATTTGTTTGGAACCACAAAAGACCCCGATTAGCCAAAGCAATCTTAAGAAAAAAAGAACAATACTGGAGGTATCACACTCCCTGACTTTAGCTTGTACTACAGGGCAACAGTAATCAAAACAGCATGGTATTGGCAGAAAAACAGACACGTAGACCAATGGAATAGAATTGAGAACCCAAAAATAAGCCCCCATAAACATGGACAGATAATTTTTGACAAAGAAGCAAAAAGCATACAATGGAGAAAGGACAGCCTCTTTAATAAATGGTGCTGGGAGAAGTGAAAGTTTCATTCAAAAGAATGAAACTGGACAGCTATCTGTCACCATGTACCAAAATTAATTCAAAAGAATGAAACTGGACTGCTACCTGTCACCATTTACCAAAATTAATTGAAAAGAATGAAACTGGACTGCTATCTGTCACCATGTACCAAAATTAATTCAAAATGGATCAAAGACTTAAGCATAAGACCTGAAACAATAAACTGCAGACAAGAAAACATAGGTACTAAACTTATGGACCTTGGGTTCAAAGAATATTTTATGAATTCGACTCCAAAGGCAAGGGAAGTAAAAGCTGAAATGAATGAGTGGTAGTATATCAAACTTAAAAGCTTCTGCACAGCAAAAGAAACCATTGACAAAATAAAGAGGCAACCAAGTGAATGGGAGAAGATTTTTGCAAACAGTGCCTCCGATAAGGGGCTAATATCCAAAATATACAAGGAACTCATACAACTCAACAACAAAAAAACAAACAACCCAATTGAAAAATGGACAGAGAACTTGAAGAGGCATTTCTCCAAAGAGGACACACAAATGGCAAATAGACATATGAAAAAAGCTCAACATCACTAATCATCAGAGAAATGCAAATAAAAACCACAATGAGATATCACCTCACCCCAGCTAGAATGGCTGTCATCAACGAGACAAATAGTAACAAGTGTTGGAGAGGCTGTGGAGAAAAAGAACACTCATGCCCTATTGGTGGGAATGCAGATTGGTGCAGCCGCTATGGAAGGCAGTGTGGAGGTTCCTCAAAAAATTACTAATAGAATTACCATATGTCCCAGCAATCCCACTCCTAGGTATCTACCCAAAAAATCTGAAAACATTTATCTATAAAGACACCTGTGCTCCAATGTTCATTGCAGCTTTGTTTACGGTGACCAAGACATGGAAACAATCAAAATGTCCTTCGATAGATGAATGGATAAAGAAGTTGTGGTATATATACACAATGGAATATTATTTGGCAGTAAGAAAAGATGGAATAGGACCATTTATGACAACGTGGATGGATCTTGAGGATATAATGCTAAGCGAAATAAGTCAGACAGCAAAAGCAGAGTACTATATGACTTCACTGATATGTGGTATATAAACCAAAAACAACAAAAGAACAAGACAAACAAATGAGAAACAAGAACTCATAGACACAGACAATAGTTTAGTGGTTACCAGAGGGTAAGGGGGGAGAGAGGTGGTAGATGAGGGTAAGGGGGATCAAATATATGGTGATGGAAGGAGAACTGACTCTGGGCGGTGAACACACAATGGGATTTAAAAATGATGTAATGCAGAATTGTATACCTGAAATGTATGTAACTTTACTAACAATTGTTACCCCAATATAATTTAATTAAAAAAAAAAAGATGTATACGTGAAAACTACAAAACAAAGCAGAGAGAAATAAAAAGAAAACCTAAGTATAAAAACAAACAAAGAAACAAAAAACAACAAAGGGGTAGCAACACTTAGACCAAATAGTGTTTAAAAAAAGACTGTAAGAAGAGACATAATAATAATAAAGGGATCAACTTAACAAGAGGATATATAATAACACTTGTAAACATTTATGCAACCAACATGGGAGCACCTAAATACATATAGTAAATATTAACAGACAAAAAGGGAGAAATTGACAGTAATAGTAGAGGACTGTCAATGAATAGATCATCCAGATAAAAATCAACAAAAAATGCTGACCTTCAGTGACATAGTAGACTTGATGGACCTAATAGATACATATTGAACATTCCATCCCAAACAGTAGAATACATATTCAAGTGCTCATGAACATTCTTCAGGATGGATCACATGTTAGGTCACAAAACAAATCTCAATCTACTTAAGAGGATTGGAATCATATCAAGCATCTTTTCCAACCACAATAGTATGAAACTACAAATCAATTGTAAGAGGAAAACTGGAAATAAAACACATGTGGAGACTAAACAAAATGTTTCTAAACAACTAATAGGTCAATGAAGAAATAAAAAAGGATATAAAAAAATACCTCGATACAGTTGAAAATGGAAACAATTTTACAAAATCTATGGGATGCAGCAAAAGCGGTTCTAAGGGGGCAGTTTATAACAATACTGGCCTACCTCAAGAAACAAGAAAAATCTCAAATAATTTAACCTTAAGCAAAGGAACTAGAAAAAGAAGAACAAACAAAGCCCATAGTTAGTAGAAGGAAGAAAATAATAAAGACCAAAGTAAATAAAATTGAAACTGGAAACTTCATTCTCCCTGATTTCAAACTTTGTAAAGCTATAGTAATCAAAACAGTTATGGTACTGGCACAAAAGCACACATAGATGAATGGAACAGAACAGGGAGCCGAGAAATAAACCCATGTTTATATAATCAATTAAATTTACAATAAAGGAAATAAGAATATACAATGAAGAAAAGTTTTCAGTAGATGGTGTTGAAAAAACTGGACAGCTACATGCAAAACAAAAACAAAAACAAAAAAACAGAGAAACTGGATCATTTTCTCACACCATATAGAAAAATAAACTCAAAGTGGATTAAAGACTTTAAGTGTAAGACCTCAAACCATAAAAATTCTGGAAAAAAACATAGGCAGTAAATGCTTTGACATCAGTCTTAGAAATATATTTTTGTATTTGTATCCTTGGGCAAGTGAAACAAAAGAAAAAAGAGAAAAATAGGACTACATTAGACCAAAAGACTTTTGCGCAGCAAAGGAAACCATCAACAAAATGAAAAGGTAATGTAATAAATGGGAGAAGATATTTGCAAGTGATATATCTGATAAGGGATTAATATCCAAAATACATAAAAACTTATACAACTTAAAAAGAACTCAACATCAAAAAACAAATAATCCGATTAAAAAATGGGCAGAAGACCTGAATAGACATTTCTCCAAAGAAGATATATAGATGGTGAACAGACACATGAAAAGATGCTCAACATCACTAATCATCAGGGAAATGCAAGTAAAAACCACAATAAGATATCACCTCACACCTGTCAGATGACTATCATAAAAAACTATAAGAAACTTCAAATGTTGGCAAGGATGTGGATGAAAAGGAACCTTTATGTACTGTTGGTGGGATTGTAAATTGGCACAACCACTATAGAAAACAGTATGGAGATTCTGCAAAAATGTAAAAGTAGTATCCATACAATTCAGCAATTCCAGTACTGGGCATTTATCCTAAGAAAATGAAAACACTAATTTGAAAAAAATATATGCACTCCTATGTTCACTGAATCATTATTTACAATAGCCATGGTATGGAAGGAACTTAGGTGTCCATGGATAGATGAACAGATAAAGAATATATATATATATATATATATATATATATATATATATATATATATATATATATATTCAAAATAGTATACATATTTTAAGAAAGGAAAGAACTGTCTTAAAATTATGCTGATGGTAACCACTTGAGCACCTCTTATAATGGCAGAAATCAAATGTGACTTGTATTCATCTTTTGTTATCAGTATATATTGATTATTACGACTTTAATACAGTTTTTTCCTTTCTTAAAATGTGTATACTTTTTTTGGCACCCTCTGTATATATATTACTCAGCCATAAAAAAGGAGTGAAATCTTGCCATTTGTGACAACATAGATGGACCTAGAGGGTATTACACCGAGTGAAATAAATCAGAGAAAGACAAATGCTGTATCATTTAACTTATATGTGGAATCTAAAAACTAAACAAATGAACAAAAAAACAAACCAGCTCATAGATACAGAGAACAAACTGATAGTTGCCAGAGTGTTGGGTGGTGGGGAAATGGGTAAAAAATGGTGAAGGGGATTAAGAGGTACAAACTTATAACATAGATAAGTCACAGGGATGCAATAGTACAGTCAACAATATTGCAATAACTGTACGGTGACAGATGGTTACTATACTTCTCATGGTGATCACTTCATAAGGTATATGAATGTGAAATCACTATGTTGTACACTTGAAACTAATATAATATTGTTTGTCAGCTATACTTTAATTAAAAAGAGCTTTACATTCCAGAGGGAAAAAACAAAGCTTATGTAACCACCCAGTTAGATTATAAGAAAATGGATTTGAACAATACTATATATCAATTGGAGTAAATAAACATATAGGGAACACTTAACCCAACAGTAGCAGAATACACATTCTTCTCAAGTACACATGGAACATTCTCCAGGATAGACCAGATATTAGGCAACAAAACAAGGTTTAATAAATCGAGAAGACTGAAATTACAGTGAAATGAAACTAGAAATCAATAGCAGAAGGAAAACTGGAAAATCCATAAATATGTGGAAATTAAACAACACATTCTTTTTTTTAAATTTATTTTTCCATTGCAGTTGACATACAATATTATATGTTTCAGGTGTACAACATAGTGACTAGGCATTTATATACCTATGAAATGATCACCCCAATAAGTCTAGAACCATCTGTCACCATATTTAGTTATTACAATGTTATTAACTACTTGTATAGTCCCTATGATGTTCTTTACATTCCTGTGACTATTTTTATAGCTGGCAGTTTGTACTGCTTAATCCCTTTCACCTTTTCCACCTATCTTCCAACTCCCCACCCATCTGGTGACCATCAATTTGTTCTCTGTATCTATGAGTTTCTTTCTGTTTTGTTGGTTCATTAATTTTGTTTGTTAGGTTCCACATGTAAGTAAAATCATATGGTATTTGTGTTTGAGTTATTTCATTTAATACAGTACCTGCTAGGTCCATCCATGTTATTGCAAGTGGCAAGATTTCATTATTTTTTTAATGGCTGAGTAATATTCCATTGTATACATGTACCACTTATTCTTTATCCATTTGTCTAGTATTGATGGACACTTAGGTTGCTTCCAAGTCTTGGCTATTGTAAATAATGCTGCAATGAACACAGGAGTGTATAAATCTTTTTGAATTATTGCTTTGGATATCTTTGGATAAGTATTCAGAAGTGGAATTGGTGAGTCATATGCTAGTTTTTTCTATTTTTAATTTTTTGAGGAAACTCTATACTGTTTACCATAGTGGCTGTGCCAATTTACAATCCCACCAACAATGCACAAGCATTCCCTTTGCTCTACTTGTTGTTTATTGATTTATTGATGATGGCCATTCTGACAGGTGTTAGGTGATATCTCATTATGGTTTTGATTTGCATTTCCCTGATGATTAGTGATGTTAAACGTCTTTTTTTTTTTTTTTTTTTTTTTTTTTTTAAGATTTTATTGGGGAAGGGGAACAGGACTTTATTTGGGAACAGTGTGTACTTCCGGGACTTTTCCAAGTCAAGTTGTCCTTTCAATCTTAGTTGTGGAGGGTGCAGCTCAGCTCTATGTTCAGTTGCTGTTGTTAGTTGCAGGGGGTGCAGCCCACCATCTCTTGTGGGAGTTGAACCAGCAACCTTGTGGCTGAGAGGATGCGCTCCAATCAACTGAGCCATCTGGCCACCCGGGAGCTGATCAGCAGCTCATTGACTTCATTCTAGTTGTGGAAGACACAGCTCACTGGCACATGTGGGAATCGAACTGGTGTCCTCGGCATTAGGAGTATGGTGTTCCAACCACCTGAACCACCGGGCCGGCCTTTAAATGTCTTTTAATGTGGCTGGTTGGCCATATGTATGTCCTATTTTGAAAAATGTCTACTTGTGTCCTCTGCCCATTGTTTAATTGGATTGTTTGCTTTTTTTTGACTTTGAGCTGTATGTGTTCTTTATATATTTTGAATATTAACCCTTTATTAGATATATCATTTGAAGATATCTTCTCCCAGTCAGAAGGTTGTCTTTTTGTTTTGTTGATGGTGCTAAAAGCTGTTCAATTTTATGCTTTTTATGGTGCAAAAGCTTTTCAATTCAATGTAGTACCATTTGTTTATATTTTCTGCTGTTGTTTTTGCCCTAGGAGACATATCCCCCCCAAAATTGCTAAGACCAATATCAGAGAGTGTATTGCTTATGTCTTCTTCTAGGAATTTCACGGTTTTAGGTTTTACATTTAAGTCTTTAATACATTTTGAGTTTATTTTTGTATACGGTGTAAGAAAGTGGTCTAGTTTCAATTTTTTTGCACATATCTATTTTTGAAACACTGTTTATTGAAGATACTGTCTTCACCCATTGTATATTCTTGACTCCTTTTTTCATAGATTAATTAATTAAAATTAATTTTAAAAAAACAAAATATATATGTGGGTTTATTTCTGAGCTCTCAATTGTGTTATATTGATCTGTGTGACTGTTTTTATGTCAATACCATGCTGCTTTGATTAACCTTGTAGTATAGTTTGATATCAAGTAGTGTGATACCTCCAACTTTGTTCTTCTTTCTCAATATTGCTTTGGCTATTCAGGATCTTTTAAACAATACATTGTTAAACAACCAGTGGGTCAAAGGAGAAACCACAATGGTAATTAGAAAATTGACACATATGAAAGTGAAAACACAATGTACCAGAACTCGTATGATGCAGCAAAAAGCAGTTCTATGAGGGAAATTTATAGCTGTTATTGAAAAGAAGATATATCTCAAATCAACAAACTAAATTTGCACCCTTAGGAACTAAAAATGGAAGAAAAAACTAAATATATTGCTAGCAGAAAAAGGAAATAATAAAGATTAAAGCAAGATAAACAAAATAGAGAATAGGGAAATAAAAGGGAAAACCAATACAATCAAGAGCTGATTCTTTGAAAAGATCAACAAAATTGGAAATCTTTTAGCTAGATTTACTAAGGAAAGAAAGAAAACTCAAATAACTGAAATCAGAAATAAAATAAGGGCACTACAATTTTACAAAAATAGAAAGGAGTATTCAATAATATGAACAATTGTATGCCAACAAATAAGATAATCTAGATGAAATGAACATATTTCTAGAAACACACACTTACCAAGATTGAATCATGAATAGAAAATCTGAAAAGACCTATAACTAAGAAGGTGATTGAATCAATAATCAGAAACCTCCCAACAAAGAAAAGTTCAGGACCAGATGGCTTCACTGATGAATTATACCAAACAAAGAATAATTAATAGCAATCCTTATCAAACTCTTTCAAAAATTTGAAGAGGAGAGAACACTTCCAACCTGGTTCTGTGAGGCCAGCATTACTCTGATGCCAAAGCCAGACAAAGACACTACAAGAAAAGAAAACTAGAGAACAATATTCCTAATGATTATTGATGCAAAACTCCTCAAAATAGAACAAACACAACAACAAAATATTGCAAACCAAACTTAACAGCATATTAAAAAGATTATACACCATGTCCAAGTAGGATTTATTCCTGGAATGTAAAAATGGTTCAACATATGAAAATCAATGTAATAGACTACCTTAACAAAATGGAAAAAAAAAATCACATGATGATCTCAATTGATGCAGAGAAAGCATTTGACAAAATTCAGCACTTCTTCATAATAAAATCACAACAACAAACTATTCCTTCTATTAAGAATAGAGGGAAACTACCTCAACGTAATAATGGAAATTTATGAAAAGTCCACAGCAAACATCATATTGGATGGTGAATGACTGAAAGATTTTCTTCTAAGATGAGGAACAAGACAAGAGTGCCTCCTTTCACCACTTATAATCAGCATAGTTCTGGAAGTCCTAACTCCAACTATTCACACACACACAAAAAATCCCTGTAATAATTAATTTTAAAATTCAGCAAAGTTGTAATATACAAAATTGACACAAAAAATCAGTTGTGTTTTTAAATGCAATGAACAATTAGAAAAATAAATTAAGAAAACAATTTCAATTAACCATATCATCAAAAACAATAAAATACTGAAGAGTAAACTTAACCAAGAAAGCAAAAGACTTTTACACTAAAACCTACAAAATACTGTGAAACCTACAAAATACTGTGAAAGGAAAAAAAAAAGAAAAAACAACAACAAGTAAATAAAAAGCCACCCCATGTTCATGGATTGAAAGACTTAATATTGCTAAGATGTCAACATACAGACATCCCTAGCAAAAATCTCAGTGATGGTTTTGCAAAAAAAAAAAAAAAAAAAAAAAAAAAAGAATCCTGAAATTGACATAGAATCTCAGGGGACTCCAAATCGCCAAAGCAATCTTGAAAAAGAAGAATAAAGTTGGAGGTCTCATAATTCCTGGTATCAAAATATATTCAAAACTACAGCAATTAATACAGTATTGTAGTAGCATAAAGACAGACATATAGACAAATGGAATAGATGAAAGAACCCAGAAATAATCCCTCATGTACATGGTCAAATAACTTTTGACAAGGCTTCCAAAACTATTCAATGGGGGAAACACAATCTTTTCAACAAATGGTTGGAAAAAGTGGTTATCCACGTGCAAAAAATAAAGTCTACTGTTACCTTATACCATATATAAAATTAACTCAAAATGAATCAAAGATCTGGATGTAAGAGCTAAAACTCTAAAACTCTTCGAAGTAAACACAGACAGAAAATTTCATGACATTAGATTTGGCAGTGATTTCTTATATAGGACACTAAAAGCACAGGCAGAAAAAGACAAAGAGATAAATTGAACTACATCATAATTGAAAATTTGAATTATACATCAAAGGACACTATGAACAGAATGAAAAGGCAACCCATGGAATAGGAAAAGATATTTGCAAATCATATATCTGATTAGGAGTTAGTATCAAGAATATATAGAAAACACCTCAACAACAAAAAACCTGAACAACCCAATTAAACACATTGGGAAATGAGTTGAGTAGACATTTCTCCAAAGAATATATGCAAATGACTAATACACACATGAAAATATGCTCAACATTTGGGAAATGCAAATAAAAACCACAATGAGATATCACCTTATACTCACTAGGATGGCTACTATAACAAAAAGAAAATAGTAAGTATTAAGAAGGATATGGAGAAATTGGAAACCTTGTACCCCTTGTACACTGCTTGTGGGAATGTAAGATGGTGTAGCTGCTATGGAAAAGAGTATGTCAGTTCTTCAAAATATAAATAATACAATTACCATATGACCCAGCAATTCTACTTCTGAGGATATACCCCAAAGAATTGAAAGCAGAGTCTCAAAGAGATACTGGCTACAGCTGTGTTCATAGCATGGGTGTTTTGGTACACCCATGTTATAGCAGTATATTCTTCACAAACTCCAAAGGTGGCAGCAACCCAAGTGTCTATCAAGGGATGAGTGGATAAGCAAAATGTGGTATATAGATATAATAGAATATTATACAGCCTTAAAAAGGAAAGAAATTCTGCAATATGCTACAACATGGATGAAATTTGAGGATATTCTGCTAAGTAAAATAAATCAGTCACAGAAAGACAAATATTGCATAATTCCACTTATATAAGGTAACTTGAGTAGTCAAACTCATAGAGATAGGAAGTAAATGCCATGGGCTGAAGGTAGGTAGGAATGAAGAGTTATTGTGTAATGGGTGAATAGCGTCAGTTTTGCAAAATGAAAAGAGTTTTGGAGATGGATGGTGGAGATTCTTGCACTACCAATATGAATGTACTTAATACCATTGAACTGTACAATTTAAAAATGGTTATGAAGGTACATTTTATTTAATGTGTATTTTAGCACAATATAAAATAAGAATAAAACATCTATCTAAATATATTTTCACTTTTCTTACTTCTTTAAAAGACAGACATTGTATACAATAATGATTATGACAATCTATTTATCATGTTTACATCATGAATAGATGCAATATACCGGTTGTGCCAAAAAATGTATATAGTGGACACTTTGGTCAACGTTGCTCAAGCAGTAGTTTGCTGTAATCCGAATCATCTGGACGCTGACGGTAACCACTTTGAGCACCTCTTGTAATTGCAGAAGTCAAACGTGACTTGTTTTCATCTTTTGTTATTGGTATATATTGAGTATTACAATTTTGATAGTTTTTCCCCTTCTTAAAATGTGTGTAAATGTTTTTTGGCACCCTCTGTATGTGATAAATGCATAAAGAAAGAGGGAGGAGATTGAGGTGTACTGGAACAAAGTTTCTATAGTTTACCACAATTAAGTTAGTATTAATTTGAAGTAAAATGTGATTAATTAAGAAATACAGTGAAATACCTGGAGCCACCACTATGAAAATAACACAAAAATATAGTAAAAAAAACAAAAAAACAAAAACAAGAGGAATTAAATGTACACTAAAAATTACCTATTTAACACAAAATAAGACAGTAAGTAAGCACACAGGAATAAAAAACATGAGACATATAGAAAAAAAAAATACCCAAATGGCAGATGTGGATTCAACCATGTCAATAATAGCATTATATGTCAGTGAAATAAACAGTCTAATCACAAGGCATAGATTGTTAGACTGGATTTAAAAAAAAGATCCTACCATATGCTATCTACGAGAGATGTAGTTTAGATTCAAAAACACAAGAGTTTGAATGTAAAAGGGTGAGAGATAATTAAGTTTGTGAATTTGCCACTATGCCCTGACATTGGCAGCATTGTACAAACAGCTTGATAAGGTATAACCTTGGTATATCAGTGTCTCACAGCTGTGATCATGTTGATGTGTGGCGGTGTCTTGCTGAGTGGCATTCATTACTGTTGTGTGTTTTTGTGCGCTGTCGCGAGAATGTCTGAGCTTGAAGTAGAACAATGAACAAACATTAAATTTCTTGTTAAACTTGGCAAGAGTGGAAGTGAAATCAGGGACATGTTCGTTCAAGTTTATGGGGATAATGCCATGAAAAAACCAGCAGTGTATAATTGGATTAAACATTTTTCTTAGGGGAGAGAACGAGTCACTGATGAAGAGAGGTCAGGGTGGCCAGTAAAGAGCAGAACTGAGGAATATATTGCAAAAATTCATCGAATTGTATGTTAAAATCATCGGCTGACTGTGAGAATCATAGCAGACCAAGTAAACATTAGGAAAATTTTAACTGAAAATCTTGGCATGAGAAAGGTGTGTGCAAAAATGGTCCCAAAGGAGTTCACAGATGAACAAAAGCAAAGGAGAGTGGAAGTTTGCCAAGACCTTTTGGAGAGGCAAGATGATGTTTTGGGCCATGATATCACTGGTGATGAAACATGGGTGTGTCAATACGACCCTGAAACAAAGCGTCAAAGTGCCCAGTGGAAGTCAGCCAACTCTCCATGACCAAAACAGTTCCATCAGTCTAAATCAAGAGTCAAAACGATGTTGCTAACCTTTTTTGATATCAGAGAGATTATTCATTATGAGTTTGGACCAACTGGACAAAGTTGACAAAGTTTACTATTTGGAAGTGCTAAAAAAGCTGCGTGAAACAGTTAGATGAAAATAACCTGAACTTTTCGCCAACAATTTATGGCTCTTGCATCACGATAATGCACCAGCTCACACGGCACTGTCTGTGAGGAAGTTTTTAGCCAGTAAACAAATAACTGTATTGGAACACCCTACTTACATACCTGATCTGACCACCAGTGACTTCTTTCTTTACTCAAAGGAAATATTGAAAGGAAGACATTTTGATGACATTCAAGACATCAAGGGTAATATGATGACAGCTCTGATGCCCATTCCAGAAAAAGAGTTCCAAAATTGCTTTGAAGGGTGGACTAGGTGCGGTGTTGGTGCATAGCTTCCCAAGGGGAGTACTTCGAAGGTGATTATAGTGATATTCAGCAATGCCATATGTAGCACTTTTTCTAGGATGAGTTTGCAAACTTAATTGCCAGACCTCATATGCCATAAAAACAACACTCATAAGGGAGCTGGAGTGGTTATATTAATACCACACCATGTAGATTTCAAGAAATATTACTAGGCATAAAAGGGACATTTCATAATGATAAAAGGTTAATTTACCAGAAAGATATAATAATTATAAATGTTTCTGCATGAAACAAGAGAGTTCCTAAGTACATGAAACAATAATTGAGAGAATTAGGAGGAGAAATAAACAATTCAACGACATGGAGATTTAAATACCTGATCTCAATAATTGATGGAAAAAAATAGACGTAAAGTCAGCAAGAATATAGAAAACTTGAACACTACAAACCAACTTGACCTACCTGATAATGACAGAACTCTCCAATTAATGACAGCAGAATACACATATTTTGTAAGTAACTTAAAATCTTCTCTAAGATGGATCATATGCTGTACCATAAAACAAGTCTAAATAAATTTAAAAGAATTAAAATAAAACAAAAGTACGTTCTCTCACCATAAATAATTAAATTAGAAATGAACAATGAGGGGAAATTTGGGAAATCCCCAAATATCTGAAAATAAGCAACATACTTCCAAATTACCCATGTGTAAAATAATAAGTCACAAAGGAAATTAGAACATATGCTGAACTGAATCATATGAATATACAACTTATGGAATACAAGGAAAGCTATGTTTTGAAAAAAAATTGTATCTTTAGACATTGATATTAGAAAAGAAGAAATAAATCAATAATCTGTCTCCATCTTAATAAACTAGAAAAAATATAAAGAGTACTCTAACCCCAAAACAAGCAAAAGGAAGGAAAAGACATGAAGACTGAATTAGAAATCAATGAAATATAATACCAAAAATATAACAGGAAAAAAATAGAGAAATTCAATGTAAACAAAAGTGGTCTTTGAAAATATTTTAAAAAGGAAAAAAAAAGCTTTAGCTAGGATGAGCAGAAAATAAGAGAAAAGACACAAATTACCAAAATCAGAATTGAAAGAAGGAACATCACCACTGACCCTACAGATATTAAAAAGTTTCGGTGGGAATACTATAAACAGCTTTATGTCAATAAATTAGACAACTTAAATAAAATTGATCTATAGTTTGAAAACAATGCCTATCAAAATTCCAGCAGGATTTAAAAAAAAAAAGACACTGGCAAGCTAATTCTAAAAAAAAAAAAAGATTTAATTAAAGTTTATTGGGATAACAACTGTTAGTAAAGTTACATAGATTTCAGGTGTACAATTCTGTAATACATCATCTATATATCACATGTGTGTTCACCACCCAGAGTCAGTTCTCTTTCCATCACCATATATTTGATCCCCTTTACCCTCATCTTACCCCCCTTACCCTCTGGTAACCACTAAACTATTGTCTGTGTCTATGAGTTTTTGTTTCTTCATTTGTTTGTCTTGTTTTTTTGTTTTGTTTTGTTTTTAGTTTTACATACCACATATCAGTGAAATCATATGGTTCTCTACTTTTTCTGTCTGACTTACTTCACTTAGCATTATAATCTCAAGATCCATCCGTGTTGTTGTAAATGGCACTATTTCATCTTCTCCTATGGCAGAATAGTATTCCGTTGTGTATATATACCACAACTTCTTTATCCATTAATCTACCGAAGGACACTTTGATTGTTTCCATGTCTTGGCCACCGTAAATAAAGCTGTTATAAATATTGGAGCACATATGTCTTTACGGATAAATGTTTTGAGATTTTTTTGGGTAGATACCCAGGAGAGGGATTGCTGGGTCATATGATAATTCTACTCTTAATTTTGTGAGGAACCTCCACATTGCCTTTCACAGTGGCTGCACCATCATCAGAGAAATGCAAATAAAAACCACAATGAAATATCACCTCACACCAATTAGAATGGCTATCATCAACAAGACAAACTAATTCTAAAATTTACATGGAAATTTGAAGGACCTAAAATAGCCAGAAAACTTTTTAGGAAAAAAAAAAAGAAGAAATTTATACTACCTGATCTGAAAACTTAAAAGAACAAAATCTAAAGTAATAATTATCTAGACAATGTGGTAGTGTTGTAAAGATAAGCATATAGGTCAGTGGAAAAAAATTAACATATTGAAGTAAACTCTCACGGTCAATTGAACTTTCAACAAAGGTATCAAGGTAATTCAGTGTGAAGAAAGCCTTTTCACAAATGATACTGGTATAACTATATATTTATATGCAAAAATATATGTTCAGATCCTTAAGCTATTCACACAAAAATAACTCAAAATGGATCAAAGGTGTAAATGTAAGAGCTAAACTTATAAAACTTCTGGGAAAACATAGGGAAAAATTTTCATGACTGGAGTTCTTAGATATGATACCAAAGCATATCTCATTTAAAAAATATAGAATTTGACTTCATCAAAATTAAAATGTTTTCCTATTAAAAAAGGAAAACTATTAAAAAAATGGTAAGACAATCTACAGATTGGAAAATATTGATAAATTGATAGAAGACTTGCATAAAAAATATATAAAGAACACTCACAACTTAATAACAAAAAAAAACAATGTAATTAAAAAACCCCAAGATTTGAATAGATATTTCACGAACTAAAATATCTGTAACTAATAAGCACATGAAAAGATTCTCAAAATTATGTTATCAGGAAAATACAAATTAAAACCAAATGATATTCATCTTTATGCACCAACTAAAATTACTATGATAAAAAAAGACAGACAATACAAGCATTGTGAGAATATGGAGAAACTTGAAACTTTATACATTGCTGGTGGAAATGTAAAATGTTATAGCCTCTTTTGAAAAAAGTTTGACATTTCTTAAAAAGTTAAATATATACCAAATATTTAAAAAACTATTACCCATCCTTTGCAATTTTTTTTTTTTTAAATGTAGACGAGAAGGGAACATATCCCAACTCATTCCATGAGGCCAGCTGAGGCCAATATTACCCTAATACAAAAACCAGACAAGAATATCACAAGGAAATAAAACAGGCCAATATCTCTTACAAATACAGATGTAAAGTCCTCAACAAAAGACTAGCTAATTGAATCAAGCAATATTTAAAAAGGATTATATACTATGAGATATCTCAAGAGTGCACGATGGTTTAAAATCTGAGAATCAAAAATGAATACTCAATACTCAGAATGAAAGACAAAAACCACATTATCATCTCAATTTCAATTTGACAAAAATCCAATGCTTTGGGTGAAAAAAACACTCAAAATCTAGACATAAGAAGTAAACTTCCTCAACCTGATAAAAAGTATCTACAAAAAACCCTCATTTAACACCATACTTAATGATCAAAGAAAATGCTTTACTCCTAAAACCAGGAGCGAGAAAAGGTTGTCTGCTCTTTCCACTTCTATTTAACAATGTATAGCCTGGGCAATTAGGCAAGAAAAAGACTTGAAAAGCATCAGATTGGAAAGGAAAAAAAAAAAACAAACCTTTATTTGCAGAAGACATGATCTTGTATGTAGAAAATTCTAAGAAAACCAATAAAGAACTATTACAATAACTGAGTTCAGTAAAGTTTAAGGAGGCAAGATTAGTATTAAAAAATCTACTATACATCAATATACTAGAAATGACAAATCCAAAAATGAAATTAAGAAAATAATTCCATTTACAATAGCATCAAAGAGAATAAAATATGTAGAAATAAACTTAACAAATGAAGTGCAAAACTTATACATTGAAAACTATATAACTTTGTTGAAAGAAATTAAAGAAGATATAAGTAAATGGAAAAACACTCTATGTTCGTAAAATGGAAGACTTTATGTTGTGAAGATGACAATACTCTCCAAATTGATCAACAGATTCAAAGCAATCCCTACCAAAATGCCAGCAGCTTTTTTTCTTCCCTCCCCCCGACTCCGGTTCAAGCCATTATTTCTCAGTCTAGTTGTATAGGACATAGCTCCCTGGCCCATGCTGATATTATGAGCCTAGCACTCCCTCCAGCTGAGGCAGTTGGTTGCTAGTTGTTGGTTGGCTGCTCACAGCAGCTCACGGCAGCTCTTGCCAGCTTTGGCTGCTCACGGCAGCACAGTTCCAGGGAGAGCTGTTGTTCACAATCTTAGCTGTACAGGGCGCAGCTCACTGGCCTATATGGGAATCGAACTGGTGACCTTGGCGTTAGGAGCATGGCGCTCCAATCACCTAAGCCACCAGGCTGGCCCAGGTTATTTTCCTTTTTGCAGAAATTGACATGCTGATCCTAAAATTCATAGGGGAATGTAGGGAACCTACAACAATCAAACAATCTTAATAAAGAGTAACAAGCTGGAGACTCACACTTCCCAATGTGAAAACATACTGCAAAGTTACAGTAGTCAAAACAGTGTGGTATTGGCATAACAACGGGTACATATATCAATGGAATGAAATTAGCAATCCAGAAATAAACCCTTACATTTATGGTTAATTGGTTTTTGACAAGGGTGCCAAGACAATTCAATGGAGGAAGAAATTCTTTTCAACAAATAGGGCTGGGACAACCGTATTCCCCATGTAAAAGAATTAATTTGGACCCTCTACATCACACCATCTACAAAAATTAACTAAAAAGAATAATAGACATGAACTTAAAAGCTACAGCTATTAAACTCTTAGAAGAACACAGGAGTAAATCTTCATGACCATGGGTTAGGCAATGGTTTCTTAAATATGGCACCAAAAGCACAAGTAACAAAAGTAACAATAGATAAATTGAACTTCATCAAAAGTCCAGTTCATAATTTTGTGTGATGAATGATGACTTCATTCATCATTTTGTCCTTCAAATGATACCATCAAGAAACTGAAAAGACAATCCACAGAATGAGAGAAAAATATTTGCTAATCATATATCTGATAAGACACTTAACAGGGAATATATAAAGAACTCTTACAACTCAACAATACAAAGACGAGGTGACGTCATCAAAATGGCAGCGAGAGGTGAGCCTCTGGAAATCTCCCCTGGAATTTACAACAAATCGAACAACTATAACTCCACAAAGGACTCCCTGCAAGGCAAGACGAAGAGGCCTACTACTGAACTCACCTAAAGGTGGGCAAATTGCGCAAGCAAGGGAGGAGGGAAGGGAGAAGTGCAGAGACGGAGCTGTACAGCCACAGGACGCAGACCTAGCTCAGTGCTCCAAGCTCACTGCATCCCGGAACTACCGCAGCTGTGGGAGAGGGAAGAACTCGGAATGCTAGGGCTCCATTTATGGCCCACAGGGCTGAGAGGACAGCATATAACATGGCTGAATCCAACGCTCATGGCAGAGACCTCGGAGCAAAGACTGAGAGACGAAGGCTGAAAACGGTGGTTTAAGCCCTCACTGCCGCAGAGAATGGAAGCCTTAGGCACTGAGACTAGCCGCACCCTCCCTACCCTCCCAGAGCTCACCCCACCCCAACCTGCCCAGTGTTAGAAGCAGAACAGTAGCAGTGTCAGATCAAAAGAACAGAATATTTGTAGTTCTGAGGACTGTGGTCGGCAGACACAGATTCACACCCCAACTAATTCCGGCAAAGGGGAGGGAGCCATGGAAGCAGGACTTGCTGTGGTGGTGGTCACCGCCTTTGCTCTGGGCCACCTCTCACAACCCACCCTGCCCCTGTCACCACCTATTTGGGCAGATCCCTGCAGAAGAAAACAGAACTGCTGAAACACATGGGCTCTGAATCTGGTGCAGCTTTGGAACTTCAAAAGCTCTCCGCATCCCCACAAGGATGCGGTGCCATATAACCTAGGTGAACTGTTACCAAAGGAGAAGCCTACCTTCCAAGGAATCCCCCTACTGTGTGAGAGGAATAGTGCAGAGAAAACATAACACTAAAGTGTGAGAGAGAAAATAAAGGCTGCAGTCAGAGAGAAAATAAAACACTCTACCAACACATACTGGAAAACAAAAGAAAGACCTCTTCCTATCAACCTGTTGCAGAACCCACTCCTGTAGATGTCTAGGAAGAGAAATAATAAAACATTAATTGCCATGAATAACCAAGTCAACAAGACAGCTCAGAAAGAAAATGAAAAGTCTCTAGAAAATGAACTTAAAGATATAGAAATATGTGACTTCAATGACAGAGAATTCAAGATTGCAGTTCTGAAAAAATTCAACGAGTTGCAAGAAAACACAGAAAGGCAGTTTAATGAAGTCAGAAACACAATCAAAGAACAACATGAACATTTTACCAAAGAGATTGAAATTTCAAAAAAGAACCAAATAGAATTTCTAGAGATTAGGAAATTAATAGAAGAAAAGAAGAATGAAATAGCCAGCTAAGGTAGTAGAGTTGACCAGATGGAGGAAAGAATCAGTGATATCGAAGATAGAAACCGAGAAATGACATGGATAGAAGAAGAAAGAGACTTGATACTTAAAAGAAGTGAAAGAACTTTACAAGAACTTTCTGGCTCCATCAGATAGAGCAATATAAGAATAATGGACATTCCAGAAGGGGAAGAAAGAGAGAAGGGAACAGAGAGTATATTCAAACAAATAGTCAATGAGAACTTCCCAAACTTGTGCAAAGAACTGGATCCTCCAATCCAAAAAGAAAATGAAATACCTAATTACCTCAACCACAACAGGCTTTCTTCAAAGCACATTGTATTGAAGCTGTCAAAAATCAATGACAAAGAAAAAATCCTCAAGGCAGCCAGGGAAAAGAAGACAGTAACCTACAAAGGAAAGCCCATTATATTATCATCAGATTTCTCAGCAGAAACTCTACAAGCCAGAAGGGAGTGGAACCAAACATTTAAACTATTGAAAGAGAGAAATTATGAGCCAAGAATAATATACCCAGCAAACATATCCTTTAGATATGACAGAAGAATAAAGACCTTTCCAGACATACAGGAGCTGAGGGAATTTTCTCATACACGACCTGCACTACAAGAAATACTAAAGGAAGCTATTTGATGACCATCACAAGGAACAATTTGTGGCAACCAAAACATAAAAAGGGGGAGAATAAAGGACTGAACCCAAACATGGGAATAGAGAAAGTTAGCATGCTGAAGAAAATGGAATACTCTAAATATCAAAATTTCTTTTACATAAACTTAATGGTAACCACTCAAAAAAAAAAAAGTAGAACTGAAATATGTACTGTAATTAAAAAAGAAACAGAGGGAAAAATCTTAGAATACCACCACACAGAAATAATAGACAATAACAAAAAGGCAAAGAAACAATGGAGACACAGTCTTACAAGAAAACTAAAGACAGAATGATAGGAAATCCTCACATATCAATAATCACCCTAGATGTAGATGGACTAAACTCACAAATACAAAGGCACACAGTAGCAGATTGGATCAAAAAACTAAACCCAACCATATGCTGTCTCCAAGAGACACATCTCAGATACAAGACAAGCATAGACTCGAAGTGAAAGGGTGGAAATTGATACTCCAAGAAAATGGTATCCAGAGAAAATCATGTGTATTCATACTGATATCAGATGAAACAGACTTCAGGGTGAAAAAGGGAACAAGAGATAATGATGGACATTTCATAATGGTAAAGGCGACTATACAACAAGAAGACATAACAGTCATCAATATTTATGCCCCAATCAGGGAGCACCGAAATATACCAAGCAACTACTAACAGAACTAAAGGGAGAAATTGACCAAAACTCAATTATACTAGGGGACCTAAATACATCATTGCTAGCTATGGATAGATCATCCAGACAAAAAATAAATAACGAAATAGCAGCCCTAAATGACACACTAGATGAAATGGACATAATTGATTTTATAGAGCACTTAATCCTCAAACATCAGACTACACATTTTTTTCTAGTGCACATGGAACATTCTCAAGGATAGACCATATATTGGAACCTAAAATTAGCCTCAGCAAATTTAAGAAGATTGAAATTCTACCAAGCATATTCTCTGATCACAAGGCTTTGAAAATGGATATCAACTGCAAAAACAAAGCAGGAAAAACCACAAATACATAGAGATTAAACAATATACTCTTAAAGAAAGACCGGGTCAAAGAAGTTAGAGGAGAGATCAAAAGGTACATAGAAACAAATGAGAATGAAAATATAACCTACCAAAAATATTGGGATGCTGTGAAAGCAGTTTTAAGAGGGAAATTTATATCATTACAGGCCTATCTCCAGAAACAAAAAAAATCCCAAATAAATAACCTCACGTTACACCTTAAAGAACTAGGAAAAAAAGAACAAATGAAACCCAAGGTCAGCAGAAGAAAGGAAATAATAAAAATCAGAACAGAAATAAATGAAACAGAAAACAGAAAGACAATAGAAAAAATTAATGTGACAAAGAGCTGGTTCTTTGAAAAGATTAGCAAAATTGACAAACTCTTGGTTAGACTCACTAAGATAAAAAGAGAAGACACTAGTAAACAAAATCAGAAATGAAAAAGGGGAAGTTATCAAGGATGCCACAGAAATACAAAGGATCATCCAAGAATACTATGAAGGACTATATGCCACCAAATTTAATAACCTAGAAGAAATGGACAACTTCTTAGAAATATAGAGCCTTCCTAGGCTGAACTATGAAGAACTGGAAAATCTAAACAGACTGATCACCAGTAAGGAAATTGAATCAGTCATCCAAAACCTTCCCAAAAGCAAAAGTTTGGGACCAGATGGCTTCACTAGTGAATTCTACCAAACCTTCAAAGAGGATCTAATACAGATCCTGCTCAAACTCTTCCAAAAAATTGAAGAAGAGACAGTACTCCCTAACTCATTTTATGAGGCCAACATTACCCTGATATCAAAACCTGGTAAGGGCAACACAAAAAAAGAAAACTACAGACCAATATCTCTGATGACTACAGATGCAAAAATCCTAAACAAAATTCTAGAAAATTGAGTGCAACAATGCATTAAAAAGATTATTCATCACGACCAAGTAGGGTTCATCCTAGGGGCACAAGGATGGTTCAACATACACAAATCCATCAATGTGATACATCACAGCAAGAAAATAAAGGACAAAAATCATATGGTTATGTCAATTGATGCAGAAAAAACATTTGACAAGATACAACGTCCATTTATGATTAAAACACTTAATAAAACACTTAATAAAACACTTAATAAAACACTTAATAAAATAGGTATAGAAGGAAAATACCTTAACATAATAAAGGCCATATAGGACAAACCCTCAGCTAATCTCATAATTAATGGTGAAAAACTGAAGCCCTTTGCTCTATGTTCAGGAACACGACAGGGCTATCCCCTATTACCTCTGCTTTTCAACATAGTGTTGGAAGTCCTTGCCAGAGCAATCAGGCAAGAGAAAGAAATAAAAGGCATCCATTTGGGAATGAAGAGGTTAAATTGTCACTCTTTGCAGATGACATAATGCTACATATAGAAAACCTTAAGGACTCCGTCAAAAGGCTATTAGAAACAATCAACGAATACAGTAAAGTTGCTGGCTACAAAATCAACGTACAAAAGTCCATTGCATTCCTATATACTAACAATGACATCTCAGAAAAAGAAATAAAAAAAAACCCAATTCCTTTTGCAATTGCAGCTAAAAGAATAAAATACCTAGGAATAAACTTAACCAAGGATGTGAGAGACCTATATGCTGAAAAGTATAAGACATTTTTAAAAGAAATTGAAGAAGACACAAAGAAATGGAAAGACATTCCATGCTCATGGATTGGAAGAATCACCGTAGTTAAAATGGCTATATTATCCAAAGCAATATACAGATTTAATGCAATCCCCGTCAAAATCCCAATAACATTTTTTAAAGAAATAGAACAAAAAATCATCAGATTTGTTTGGAACCACAAAAGACCCCAAATAGCCAGAGCAATCTTAAAAAAAAAAGAACAATGCTAGAGGTATCACACTCCCTGACTTTAGCTTGTGCTACAGGGCTACAATAATCAAAACAGCATGGTATTGGCAGAAAAACAGACACATAGACCAATGGGATAGAATTGAGAACCCAGCAATTAAACCACATAAACATGGACAGATAATTTTTGACAAAGAAGCAAAAATCATACAATGGAGAAAAGACAGCCTCTTCAATAAATGGTGCTGGCAGAATTGGAAAGCCACGAGCAAAAGAATGTATCTGGACTGCTATCTGTCACCATGTGCCAAAATTAATTCAAAATGAATTAAGGATTTAAGTATAATACCTGAAACAATAAACCACATAGAAGAAAAAATAGGTGCTAAACTTAAGGACCTTGGGTTCAAAGAGCGTTTTATGAATTTGACTCCAAAGGCAAGGGAAGTAAAAGCTAAAATAAATGAATGGGACTATATCAAGCTTAAAAGCTTCTGAACAACAAAAGAAACCACCAACAAAATAAAAAGGCAACCAACTGAATGGGAGAAGATTTTTGCAAACATTGCCTCTGATAAGGGGCTAACATCCAAAATATACAAGGACCTCATGAAACTCAACAACAAAAAACAAACAACCCAATTGAAAAATGGGCAGACGACCTGAAGAGACATATCTCCAAAGAGGACATACAAATTGCAAACAGACACATGAAAAATGCTCAACATCACTAATCATCAGAGAAATGCAAATAAAAACCACAATGAGATATCACTTCACCCCAGTTAGAATGGCTATCATCAACAAGACAAATAGTAACAAGTGTTCGAGAGGCTGTGGAGAAAAAGGAACCCTCATACACTGTTGGTGGGAATGCAGACTGGTGCAGCCGCTATGGAAGGCAGTGTGGAGGTTCCTCAAAAAATTACGAATAGAATTACCATATGACCCAGCAATCCCTCTCCTGGGTATCTACCCAAAAAATCTGAAAACATTTATACATAAAGACATGTGTGCTCCAATGTTCATTGCAACTTTATTTACGGTGGCTAAGACATGGAAACAACCAAAATGTCCTTCGATAGATGAATGGATAAAGAAGTTGTGGTATATATACACAATGGAATACTATTTGGCAGTAAGGAAAGATGAAATAGGACCATTTATGACAACATGGATGGGTCTTGAGAGTATAATGCTAAGCGAAACAAGTCAGACAGAAAAAGCAGAGAACCATATAATTTCACTGATATGTGGTATATGAACCAAAAACAACAAAAGAACAAGACAAACAAATGAAAAACAAAAACTCATAGACACAGACAATAGTTTAGTGGTTACCAGAGGGTAAGAGGGGTGGGGGGCGGGAGATGATGGTAAAGAGGATCAAATATATGGTGATGGAACGAGAACTGACTCTGGGTCGTGAACATAAAATGTGATTTATAGATGATGTAATACAGAATTGTACACCTGAAATCTATGTAACTTAGCTAACAATTGTTATCCCAATAAACTTTAATTTAAAAAAAAGCGAAAAACAATACAAAAACAAACAATCCAATTATAAAATGGCAAAATATTTGAGTAGACATTTCTCCAAAGAAGATATACAAATGGCCTATAAGCACATGAAAAGATGCTCAGCATGATTAACCACTAGGGGGATACAAATAAAAAACACAATCAGACACTACTTCATTCTCACTAAAATGGCTAAAATCAGAATGACAGATAATCACAATGTTGGCAAATATGTGGAGAAATTGGAACTCACACATCTATGGTGCAAATGTAAAATGGTGCTATCATTTAGAAAGAGTTTTGATAGTTCCTCAAAAATAGAGTTACTCAGATACTTATCATTAATTATAATATAACTCAGATACTCATAGTTATAATATAACTCAGATACTTATCATTTATTAATTAAAACAAGTTATAATATTTTTAATTAATTAATTAAAAATTAATTATAGCAAATTATAATAATTATAACATTGTAATATAACTCACTAAATATGACTCATTACTTATAATATAACTCAGATACTGATCATTAATTAATTAAAGCAAATTAAGCTATTCTTAGTTACCAGTATATCTCCACTCACCTGGTTAAACATTAAAAGAGTGACAATAACAAATGTTGATACGAATATGGAGCTACTGTTACTTTCCTACCTTGCTTATGGGCAGTAGTTGGTATAAGCACCTTGTAATAGTCTTTGGTATAAACAAATACTAAATATATGTAAGGCTTATGACTTAGAAATTCCACTCCTTGCTATGTCCATACTCAGAAGATTTAGTGCTTATGTCAAACAAAAGATAGGTATAAGAATATTTATAGCAACATTATTTTAAAAAGCATCAAACCAGAGATAACACAAATGCCCATCAATAGTAAATTTGATAAATATTGTGTGTTACAGTAATAAAATGAAATACTAGGCAAAATTTATCTATGGTGATAGAAGTTAAAATGCTGGTCATCTTGTGGGAGAGTTTTGACTGGGAGCCTGCTGGGATACTGGAAATATTCTATATCATGATTTGGGCGGTGATTAAACATACATATGTGTGTGTGCTTAAACATTTTTTTCCGATACATTACATGTATTTGTAAATTTTACTGTATGCATTTTATAACTTAGTAATAAAAAAGTGAGAATAGATTTATGTATCTGTTCATTTTGGAAACATCAATACAGGATGAATAACCTAGACATTTATAAAAATGTTGCTTCTGAAGTACGAACAAGGTTGAAGAGCTGGGGGAGGACATGGAAATTCCCTGAGTATATATTTTCATGTAGTTTTAACTTTTTAATCATATTAATGTTTTCAATATTCAAAAAATAAAATTGCATCAATAAGGATGGAAACATAATTTTTATGGGATGGTGGCAGAAACAGATGTTGGCAAGTAATTTCATCTTCTATTTTACAATTTCTAGTCTCCTTTGGAGTTAGGTTGGTGTCATATAATTAGTATTGGACAAAAAGCTTTAAGAAGAAGGCTTTGGTTTGAAAGCCCATTTTAAAGAGCTGATTTTAATCCTCTAGTATTCTCTTCCCTTGAATTAATCATGGAGGGTCACATCCTGAGACCATGGAGACACAGGGTGGAATTCTTCCTGGATCTCTAAGTCACCACATGGAGTACAACTATCCTGAAGAATTATTCAAGTTGGATTGGAGTTTTTGCGAATGAGAAATAAACCTTTTTGATTTTGGGACCTCTTTTTTGCCTCAGCATAAGAGCATATTCCGCAAATATAAACGTAAATTTGAGGTGATTTGTTGAGAGTGAAGAGACCTAGTGGTTATGTTAAGGGAATTGGGGAGAATGAGATAAAGGTTTTCAAGACTCTCTAGAAAAATAAGAATGAGAACCTCTATAGAATATTAGAGCTAGAAGAAAACTAGGGACATGACTCTATTCTTTTCATTTTGAAAACAGAAATTAGGACCAGAGAAACTAATCATTAGCCTTAACCCAATTGGGTTAAGGTCACATAACAAGTTAGAGGTAGAGACAGGATTACAATCTGGGATTCTGAGACCTTGAGAATAGTCTCAGGGTTAGGCTAAAAATACTTTTGAGAGCAGCTAAACATTTGCTTAGGGTCCTTTAGGCTATTCTGAACTTTCCGCAATTTCCTGATGCAGTCTCTAGATTGGAATAGCAGCCCCTTTCAATTTTTTTGACCTCAAATTTGAAGTCGCAACACAATCCCCTTTTCATTTCCACTTTACTGCCCTTCCACCTATGCAGTCCACTATATGTGACTTGAAATAATTAGGAAATATCTATTACAAGAATTGGTATTTTCACTTTTTACTTTATACTTCTTACCTTTCATGATTTGAATCACTTGTATAAACTAAGTGACAAAAAAAATGTCCTTGTTGAGAATTTTGCTCCCCCATCTTTGATGTTCTTTTTGGTGAATAAGCTCTTTCTCCCCCTATATATAAGGCATAAGAAATGCCTGTGGCCTTGTTTAAATGAACGTCTAGAGGGCCCAGCTCATTTTGTTACAAACATATTCTTTTGATTCATAAAGTCTCTATTTCAACATTGTCAAGACTGGGTGACCAGCCATAAGCTTCTCCCTACCATCTCTATCTATAGTTTGGGTAACTTCACCCTTGTATCTTCCTCAGGCTCATATTGGCTACATCTTTTCCTTACCTCTCTTTGCTCCATCTCCATTTCTGAGATACGGCATCAGTAAAGCAGATTACTTCCTGACCTCTCTTTTCCAACTCCTCTCTCACCCTGGAGATTAAAGGAGGTCATTGTCACATCATCATTGGCCAGCCAATCAGGTGAGCACCTCCCTTCTATGGCCTTCTTGTTCTAGAGGGGTTCTCAGGCAGCTTCAATGGAAGGAGGGAGTCAAGAATAAGGCCTGGCATAAGTTCAAAAATGATAATTACGACATGGATTGTGTATATTCTCTCCCGGAAAGGTGTAGGGTTCCCCTTCCCACCAAAAACCAGTTCGGTAAGTGAAGTTGGTAGTAGCCATGTAGAATTGTTTCTCATGTATCTTCTCTCTTTTGAGCCCATTGCTGAAATTCTAGAGAGAAGACCTTACAATATATAACTATGGATAAGAATGGAGGAGGGGAGCTGGGCTTCTAGGTATTTCGAAGGCATCAACTTACCAATTTGTTGCAGGATATTGAAGTTGTGGAAAGCGAGGCTGTGTCTGTAGTACAACACTGGTTGAACAAAGTGAGTAAAATTTCTTTATGATTCAGGGTACCCAAAATTGTAGAGAACTGGCCTCAGTTGGTATAGGGATCTGGACTTCTCTTTCCCTAGAATGGGAAACTCAAGTTCATTGCCAAATACCCTGCCTATAGCTGTGTCTAATTCACCAGATATACTAGAGGATGCTGGGGCTTGTGTCCTTGTAAGAGATGCATTGGAATCACCAGTAGCCCTACCCGGCATCTCAAGCATACTGGATGCAGGGTTTCAGATGTGCCGCCCAGCTACAGGATGTCTCAGGAATAAGGCCAAGGACTTAGTGACCTCCCTGGAAGCCCATGGGAAGGTAGCAATAGGCACAATTATTGACAAGACTGTGAGATACAGAGTGTGTATGTGTGGACATGTAGCGTATGTGTTGTGATGGAGAGGAAGAAAAGGGAAAAGGAAAAAGAGGAAGAACTGGGGATCAGATATTGAGTGACACTTTCAGAGGGAAATTATTCACCTTTAAGACTGAAGAAGAGGCTTCCCAGGATATAAAGGAGAAGATGTCCACCACCAACCCTCCTACCTATGGCCAAGATGTGCATGTGACCAGAGATGTGGTAATTGAGTTTGAGACAACTATCCTGGGGAAATGGGGGGTGGTTGGGTGAGTGAGTGGAGCTTGTCCAGGCTCGGCTCTGCCCTAGCCATGGAATCCTTGCTGGGGAGTAATCACGTGGACCCTACCTGAATTTCCTAGGTGAAGCACCATCTCTCAAAGTCTGATTTGTTAGCAAACCAGAGTCAAGAAGTCCTGGAGGAAAGAACAAGAATCCAGTTCATAAGATGGAGGTAAAGCAAGTCTCATTTGTCCTGAGCTACGTTGTGGGGAGAGAGAAGAAAAGGCACAAGATCCCCTCATCAGGCTCCCTGGCTAACACAAACCCACAGCCATTCTTCTCTAGAGATGTTGACTCCTGTGACTGAGAAAGCTTTCAGCCTTACTTTGGGGTCTTAAGGAAATATCTTTGCTATCTTTGCTATCCAGCTCATTCCTAAGTTTTAAAATGACTTGAGGGGTTGGAAAACTAAGCTTGCTCACCATTTCTTGAATGCTTCTGAATAAATTTCAGGCTTTTGTTATTTTTTGCAGTTGATTCGTTCAGAAGTGGCTGCACTTTAAAGAGCTAAAAGAAAATAAGCTTTTAAAATGCAAAAGCCAAAGCCCTCCTCTGCAACTGAGGTGAGAGGAGGTTTCTCAGTGCCTCAGGCTAGAACTCTGTGCTCAGCATTCTGGTGGCTCTGCCAGCGTCCCATTCTGCTGCTGTGCCTGCAGAAGCACAGACCATCCACATCCTGGCTCTGAAGTTGCTGACTCAAGGTGGAGAGAGCTGGGCCTGAGCTGGCTCACTCCTTCAGCATAAGCTTCCCTATTTCCTTCCTGGGACTTGTGCTCTGGGACTTGGGGTTACTTTTGCCCAGTAGAACTGTGGGATTAAACTGTGAAGAGCCCTCCCTCATCGCTATATGTTCCTCCATGTGTTTTTTACATGCCTCCATCTCTAGCCTTGCTCTTTTCTATCAAGGAGGATATATTTCTCAAGAAATGTATTTTTGTTTCAGGATATCGAATTTTCAGGTGTTTACCCCGTCCGGTGACATTAGCACTTTAAATAGGGATTCAAATGCTCAGTAACTACATAATAGGAAGGGGATTTGGTACCTACATGGGAAAAGACTTTTAGGATGTGAAACCTTCCAAAGTCCCTAAAACCATAAATGTTGTTGATTGTAATCCAACCACAGCCCTCCACACGGGAGGCTGGCCCATGCCTGGCATGGATGCGCTATAGAACTCTAAACATTACAGTTCCTTGGTTTGGATAATATGCATATCATCTTCCACTACGTTTTAAATCTTAGCTGTGTGGCATCACCTAGGTTCAAGCTTTAGAGCCATGCTACAGGAATCACAGTCAATTATCTCTATATAATTTTTCCCCTCTGGATTTCTATGGAAACTGCAAACCAATAAGCTCTGCCTGGTTCCCCCTATCGTCTACTGGTTTTGGCATTCTCCTATTAGCATCAGTAAGTGTGTAGTCAGGGAATGCATATCCCTTTAGAAGCGTCACTGGATGCTCCTTTATTTGTAGATGTGTTCTGACCATCTGATGTTTGCTAGGCCCTCTGGAAGGCAGTGAAAAGAACAATCAGAGTCCCCAGTCTCAAACAGATGAAACTTAACTAGGTGAAGAAAGTGTGCAAACGTTAAGGACAGTGTTCCAAGAAGGCCTGAGGAGTGTCAACAAAAGCATCGCTTGCGAGACTCAGGTTGCTCCTGTCCTAGGCATAGCTGCTGGGTACTCAAAAAGATTTCTAGCAGGACGTGTACTTGGATTGACCCATGAACTGAGCAGGACCTAAATAAATAGGAGCGGAAGTGGGCCTCTCACAGGTGCAAGGGCCTTGGCAACTTGGCCAATCTGGTCTGGACTCCAGGGCCCAGTGCTGCGGCCTCTTCTTCCCTGAGGCCTCCCCCTTTCTGCCTCTGTTGGGGGTAATCTCTCTCCTCTGGAATCCCTTCATTTTTCTTATACCTCTTTGAGCACAGACCCAGCTCCTCCTGGTGTGAACAACGTTCATGAGTACACCTATATCCCCCAGGCAGTATCAACACTGTCTTCACATTAAAAGTCACGAAGCACCTAGAACAAGGCATTATCCAGAGAAGGCAGTTTCCATAGACACAGAAATGGGGGATTCAGTGGACAGACTGATTTCACTAGAGTGGAGGGTTTGTGAGGGGAAGAGGGGAATATGGAATTGGGAAGGATAGGAAGGGGACCATAGAGAGGAAGGCAAATCCAGCAGAGTGAAATAAAAACAACAGTAGCAATGAGCTTCTTTGTGACAGAGTTTTCTAAAAGTATCTCTAAACCATAGTGAATATGGCACAATGCTGATCATAAAGAGCTGATAACGAAGTTGGAGAGGAATTCAGAAGGAGCGAATTTCATGCCTTCCAAGACCACTGGCCTGCTGTGTAACTCTTTAGTAAAGGACTTAACCTCTCAATTCTCCTTAGGATCATTTGCAACTGCCCAGGATTATTGGGTGGCTCAGTGGTACTTGGTTAGTTAAAAGAACACTTTGAGTTCCTGATACTGTGTTTCCCCGAAAATAAGACCTAGCTGGGCAATCAGCTCTAATGAGTCTTTTGGAGCAAAAATTAATATAAGACCCAGTCTTATTTTACTATAATAAGTGTATTATATTATATTATATTATATTATACCCAGTCTTATCGTAAAATAAGACAGGGTCTTTAATATAATATAATAATATAATATAATGTAATATAATGTAATGTAATATAATATAATATAATATAATATAATATATGCCCTGTCTTATATAATATAATATAAAATCGGGTCTTATATTAATTTTTGCTCCAAAGGATGCATTAGAGCTGATTGTCCAGCTAGGTCTTATTTTCGGGGAAACACGGTACTAGAAATGTCAAGGACCAGCTCAAAAGTTCATGGTGATAGGGTTGGAACTATCATTCATATGATTGCAACACTAGCAGTTTCATGATGCCTAGTGAAAAAAAACAAAACTCAGGAGTCCCAGGGTTTGAATGGTGTTTTGCAGCCATACCCGTATCTTCCAAGTGCCAAGTGAGGTGAGAGAAGAGGTTATGCGTGACAGAATAGAGCAGGTGAGACGAAGGTAAGCCACAGGGACAAGTCTATTTGTATTCCTAATTGGGGTCAGGTGGGATGGGGGTGGCTGCTGGCCTTACTTCTGACAGTCTCCCTTGGCTCCAGCTCAAACCTAGGCCTGGCCAAGCCTGGCACCCCTCTGGGCTGACTGCTTCTTCGTAAGACTCTACTCCTAGGCCCAGACAGGGTGATGGCCCAGGCATGGGCTGCATGCCCCACCCCAGCCTGGGCTGTGGTCTGGGTGGGCTCTGCCATCTTACAGTCATCCCTCTTCTCTGTCCCCTGCAGCTTATGCCATTTAACGGATGAATCATCTCAGGAGATTCACAGCAGAAATTCCCACTCAGACTGCTGAGAGAACTGACAGGTGAGGAGCCAGGCAGAGCAGATGGCTATCCTGGGCAGGAAGACTGTGCACTGGGGCAGGGGCTTGATAGTCAGGTTTAGCCTTTCCCTCTTGGTGAGGGCCTGCACTTGGGACCAATGCAGGTGGGGGAGGAGGCAGCTGCTTTAGGCTCCCGCAGTGCCTCTCATAAGTTTCTGAAAGGACTTGATGTTGTTCAGATTGGCCTCTCTGACTCTCTTAACTGTGGTGTCAGACCAGTGCTTTTCAATGGTGTGCAGGCCTGGGGATCACCTGCGGGTCTGGTTTTAGTCCATCGTTGGGCCTGCAGCTCTACATTTCTGATGCTCCCAGGCAATGCTGCTGCTGGTCTGCTGACCCCATTTTGAACCACAAGATCACAAGGCACTGTAGTCAGGAGCGAGGGCACATAAGTTTTGGCCCTACCACCAAGTAGGTACATGACTTTGGGTCACATGACCCCTTGGCCTGCACTTGGTAGCAGTGGTAATAACAGTGGCTATTTATGTGGCTCTGGAAGGTGGAAGGCCAATGACAGGCGATACAACTACAGGAGCCATCCATTTAGGAAATAGTTACTGCATCCCTGCAAGGCATGAAAGACCATACTGGCTGGCATGGGTGGCTGATTTAGACACAGCTGACCCCCAACAAGTTTAAAGGAGGGCCACAGAGATGTAATGTGGCATTTATTGAGCACTTCCTGTATGCCAGCTTCTGCACAAGGCACTTTGTCAAGATGTCTCCTCTGACCCAAAACAACCTTACTAGGAGGCATTGTTTATGCCCATCATGCAGATGCCAGCCATGCCTTGGGAGCAGACGCTGAGTTCCAGTCTAGCTCCACCATGGGAGAGTTGTGTTATGCCTCTGTGCCTCAGTTTCCTAAGGCTTCAGAACACTGTCTTGAGGACAGTGGTATCCAGCATGTGCTAAATGCCATGTCAATGGTTTGCTAATATTAACTGAGATGAAGAATCTGAGGTGCTTGCAGGGGTTTCTGAAGTTTGAAGCATCAGAGCCAGGCTTCAATCCCAGCTCTGACACACCACCACTCTCTTCTCCCATGAGTGTTTCTGCTCTCTGCATCAAGCTCTATGAAGGAGGAGCCATTGCCAACCCTGACATTTATCACTCCATATTTCTGTGAAGCACCTCATGGGCATTTCTCTGCTTCCCAGGTTGATATCCTTCATGGTCAAGGAGCATCCTATGTAAGAAAAATGTACCCCCCACCACCTTTAACCTGAGGAGCAACCACACCTGGCCAGACAGAATCCAGCGGGTGAGCCCTTCCTTGTGACAATGCAGCACTGGAATATTCTCCATGATTTCCTAATAAAGAGACATGCTATTTAACCACCACCTTGGCCTCTGGTATTAGTGTTTTGCTGTTCATTTGTTTATTCATCAGACACTGAGCACCTCCTGACTTGCCTCTGGGGACATATCGATTGTAGCCTGTGGTGAGACAGATAAGACGCTACTACAGCCCTCCATGATGCAGGCCATGCTGGGTGCTCCTGGAACTGTAGGAACGGAGCTGGTGAGGGCTGTAGTGGGCCAGGGCAGGAGGATTTCCTGAGGGAAGTGTGGCTTGTTTGTTTCACTCAAGTATTTATTTCATCTTCATTTTTTCCTTCTCTAGCACTCTTCCTTTCTTTATAGAGATCCAAGTTTCTGACCTATATCCTTTTTCCTCTCTCTGAAGAACTTTTTTTTTTTTTATAAGATTTTATTGGGGAAGGGGAACAGGACTTTACTGGGGAACAGTGTGTACTTCCAGGTCTTTTTCCAAGTCAAGTTGTTGTAGTTTCAGTCTTAGTTGTGGAGGGCGCAGCTCAGCTCCAGGTCCAGTTGCCATTGTTAGTTGCAGGGGGCACAGCCCACCATCCCTTGTGGGAGTTGATTAGTCGAACCGGCAACCTTGTGGTTGAGAGCCCACTGGCCTATGTGGGAATCAAACCGGCAGCCTTTGGCGATAGGAGCACCGAGCTCCAACCGCCTAAGCCACCGGGCCAGCCCTCTCTGAAGAACTTTTAACATTTCTTGCAAGGCAGGTCTACTGGTGACAAATTTCCTTTGATTTTTGTTAGTTTGAGAAACTATTTCTACTTTACTTTTGAAGGATAATTTCGAAGGATACAGAATTTTAGGGTTTTGTTTTTTTTCTTTCAACACTTTGAATATTTCACTCTGCTCACTTGCTTGCACGGTTTCTAAAGGGAAGTTGAATGTAATTTTTATCTGTACTCCTTTCTGGGTAAGATTCCTATCCCTCTCTGCTTTCAAAAAATTGTTTTCTTCATCTTTGACTTTTTGCAGTTTGAATATAACATGCCTAGGTGTAGATTTTTTGGTATTTACCCTGCTTGGTGTTTTGAGCTTCCTGGATCTATTGTTTGGGGTCTGTCATTAGTTTTGGAAAATTCCCAACTATTATTACTTCAAATATTTTTTTTTTTGTTCCTTTTATTTTCCTCCTTCTGGTATTCCCATTATGCATATGTCACACCTTTTGTAATTGTCCCACCGTTTTTGGATATTCTGTTTCAGGTATTCTTGCATGTCACTTCTTATTTTTTTTGCTTTTCAGTTTGGGAAATTTCTATTGACATTTCTTATAACTCACTGATTTTTTTTTCAGCTGTGTCTAGTCTAAAGATGAGCCCATCAAAGGCATTTTTCATTTTTTATTACAGCGTTTATTATTTCTGGCATTTCCTGTTGATTTTTTCTTAGAGTTTCCATCTTCTTTCTTACATTATCCATCTGTTCTTGCATATTGTCCACTTTTTCCATTAGAGGGATTTGGAATGTTAATCATAATTGTTTAAAATTCCCAGTCTGATAATTCAAACATCTCTGCCACATGTGAGTCTGATTCTGATGTTTGTTCTGCCTCTTCAGACTGTATTTTTTTTTACCTTTTTATCATGCCTTGTAATTTTTTTGTTGAAAGCCATATGTGATATATGAGTTAAAGGAACAGAGATAGATAGGCCTTTGGTGTGAAGTTTTATTTTTATCTGCTTAGGAGTTAAGCTGTGTTTATTCTTTCCAGTATTTGAGATTTCAGGGGTTAAAAATTTCTCTGTCCTTGTTTTCATCTCCCCTGTTGTTTCTGGGTTTCCCTAGAGACTTCTCCCAGGGTCTGAGGCTTTCAATCCTCTGTTATTATACAGAAGCCCTATTGATGTGGTAGTGAAATGTGAGGGAAGACAGAGAAAAGTCCTAAAATCCTCTGAGTAGGTCTCAGTCTCTTACTGAGCCTGTGCCCTTGGACTGTGACCTTCACAAGTGCTTCTCAGATTTCCGCCTTCCCTCTATTCACCCCTCAAGAGAGACAAGAAGTCTAGAGGGGCTTGGAGTTGGACCAAGGAGATTAAGTACCTTTCCCCTTTGGGTTTAGGCTCTGGCAAGAATGTTCTGTGAAGGTAGGCCTTTCTTAAGGAGAACAGACATACTCAAAATGGTTCTTTTTCTCTCCCCTTGCTGGAAGTGGGGGTGGACAGGTAGATTTTTCTCTGATCTTCACTGTGAGAACCTGTTAGGACTACTGGAGGTAAAAGTCAGATTGTGATGGCTCCCTTAAGACTGGGCCCCTGTCTTCTTAACTCAAGCTTGTCCACATTGAGCTATCAGCAACTTACCAATCAGTTCAAGCTTTCCTACCCTGGCACTGGTTTCCTGGAGGTTTCTGCACCTGGGCTTCTTTTCTGGCAAGTTGTGATTTTGGTACTCACTTGTCTGTTTATCCAATGTTCAGGTTAGCCGTTCACTCTGTGACTTCAGTTCTCTGATGGATCTAGGAAGAGTTGTTGTTTTCAGTTTGTTCAGCTATTTTTCTATTGTGAGGATGGGAGCGACAACTTTCAAGCTCTACATATCTGACTGGAAACTGCAAGTTTCATTCAAGTATTTGAGTATATACTAGAATAACAGCTAATGTTTACTGATCATTTACTACATACTATCTAAGCACTTCATCCAAACAGTCCTTTGATGCAGACACTACCATTATTAGAGAGGAGACAATAGAAGACCAAGGAGATTAAGTACCTTCACCAGAGTGACAGAGGAGTGTCAGAACCTGGCCTGCCTGGCCTTCTGGCTCCCAAGCCTCGTTTCTGAACCACTTTGTTATACTCTGTGTGGACCTGGGCTAAGCCTGGGGACTATGGCAATAAAACCCACCCTGTCCCTGCTTTGGTGGAACTTTCATTTTGACAGATGAGACAAATTTTAAATGAACTAATTATTTATTAGTTACAATTTTCACAACTACTGTAAAAGAGAAATACTATGTAGAATGGGAACTTGCCCTAATCAGAGAAAATATCTGAGATTTATTTTTGATTATTTAAAAATTATTACCCTCATTTTACAGATAAAGAACTGGAAGTTCAGAGACATTAGGTAGCTTTTCTGATGTCACACAGCCATTAAATGGCATAGCCAGGATTTGAATCCAGGAAATCTCATGCCAGAGCCAGTGCCCTTAACCAGTCCATTATAAAGATCAGCTCGGGTAAGGGGTCATTTTGGTTGATGGTGTAGGTCGTGCTGGTGGCGAGCTTTTGCCAGCAGAAACTGGGAAGAAGGCCACGTAGGGGGAAAAAGAGGAAGAGGGGAAAGAGCATGATAGGAGTTAACCAGGCAGGGGGGCCGGGGAGCAGCCCTGGGCAGTGGCAAAGGAGAGGGCTTTGAGATGAGGAGAGGAGCATGATGGGACAGAGGAAATGCCAAAAGGCCACTCTAGGTGGACAGGAGCAGGAAGGAGAGGGGTCACAGAGGAGGCTTTGAGGGGGGGCAGGGTAGGACCCTGTGTGGTGTAGACCTTGTTAAGGATCCAGTGTTTTCCCAGCAGAGATGAGGAGTGCAGGAATGTGGGAGGCATAAGGTGCTCATCCATGCGGAGGAAGTTTGTGGTACAGGATGGAACAGGGTTCCCTCGGGAGGTGAGGAGATGGAGAGAAACGGATTTGAGATAGCACAGACGTGACTTGGCGATGCGTAGTACCAAGTGGGAGAGTGAAGAGAAGAATGGTTCTGGGGCAGTATAGGTCTCAGCAGAAGAGAGAGGTAGACAAGAGGTAACCAGGAGTTCCTCAGCAAACCTGGAGGAAACTTTGCTCCCCAACCCCTCATTCAAGTGTTGGGAAGGCAAGAAGTGGCGCTCAGCTTGCCAGGGCTCACCGGCTGCCTAAGCTCCTGCTTCACAATTTAGCAAAGGGGCAAAGCTCTTGCAACTCTCCGATCTGAGGGGCTATTTTTACCACCAGATGGCGCCATTTCCATGCAAAAAGATTTCCTGAAGGTGCACTAGCCTCTCCCACCAGTCAGCGCCTATGTGTGCTTCAGCGTTTAGATTTTAGCGTCATTTGGGAAGTCTGACAGCTGAAAGGCCTCTGAGTGCCTTAGTTTAATGATGAATACAGTTCACATTCATATACAGAAGCTGAGCTGTTCGTTCAAATAAAACTTAATGGGTATTTGTATCCAGTACTGCGCTAAAATAGGAGGATACCCAGGTGAGTATTCTGTCCCATTCTCAAGGAACTCAGAGTGGTGACGGGGCTGACATGCAAACAAATAATACAATGTGGTATGAAAATAAACCGAAAGAATGCAAACGGTAGAGCAGAGGTGGGGGTGATTTTCTCTGCTTGAGAGGAAACGTACTGACATCCCAGAAGAGGTGACATTTAAGCAGAGGCTTTGCCAGACTGTGGCAATGAAGGAAGGGTCTTCTAGGAAAGGGAACACCCACATGGGAAGGCACAAGGACATTTAGGGAACTGGGCTTGGCCCTTCATGTTTGGAATGCAAGGTATGGCCGGAAGAATAGCGGGGGGGGGGGGGGGGGGGGGTTGAGAGGTGCACAGGTGGGGATCCTACAGATGGGTGCAAAATAACCCCCTGAAAACTGGCTGGAGGACCCAGAGAAAAAGAGGAGTTGAGCCTGTCATGCTGGGCAGGCAAGGCTTCTCAGAGAAGAAGAGATGTGCAAAGGGGTCCAGCTTTAGGCACTTGGAAAAGAGGGGGAGCCGCTTATTCTTAGAAAGGAAAGGAGGCCTTCAGTTTTTGGCTGTGACCTGAGAAGTAAAGGTTAAGCAGCTCACAAGCTCTGCCTGTCTCTCACACACAAACATCTGGAATTTGGGAAGAGGGACCGATATTAGTATTATAGCTGTAGCTCCTTCAAAACCTAGGCAGGAAATGAAATCATTATGTGGCTCAAATGGAGTTTTGTTCTGTGCATGATTAACCCCAGGAGGGGAATTTGGGAACAAATATGCCTCCTCTACCTGTGTTACAGGGGGACTGAGCCACAGTAAATTAAAAGAAAATCACTGGCAAATTTGGGACCAGTCAGCTGTGACGAAGCTGACTACACCATTTGTGTAGTTAAATGGAGCTGAAAGAGCTAATAAAGGCTTTGTGGGTCATGGATCCCTCCTTGAGGGGCGGGGGGGGGGGGGGGGGGGGGGTGGGGGGGGCAGGTGGGCATTGGAGCTGGTCCCGGCTGATGCGTGTAGAAGTCTTACCTGGGACTTCTTGGTGGTGATGATTGCAGGAGTGGGGGGAGGGCTGGCCTGTTCTTATCCAGGTGTGTGTTATTTCCCAAAGGGGAAGTTGTTAATTCTAGACAAAGCAGCGACTTAGACCCAGCCTGGTATCTCGTAGAAGACAGACTGGTCACCACAAAGCAGAGCCTTGGGACACCAGGGGACATAGGAGAAGCTACCTTCTGAGCCTGCCACTGCAGCGTGAGGTGGAAGTAGGGGACATCACAAGCTCTAATGGAAGGCACCACATGTGCTGGGATCCCCTAGGATGGAGACCCAGCCAGGGACCCGGGGTGTCCACTGAGGGGGGGGTGGGGCTTTGGTCCATCCCCAGGGGAGAACATTAGGCACTCAGCCAAACCGGTACACGAAAATGGGGCTCTGGACCGAGGCAAGGCGGGGCGGGGACTCCTGGCAGGTGCTCTGCCCCGGGGAAGTGGCTGGAGGGGTTGCGGAGGAGGAGTGAAGACAGCAGGGAGGGGACCTTGACTCCTGAGACTCAAAACCAGGCTGTGGCGCGGAGCAGGGACGGCGCAGTATGGAGGACAGAGCTAGGACCTGGCGCGGCCCAAGCGCCTCTCGGGTCTTAACCGGTGGGCGCTAATCGTGCAGTTCCCGCACCAGCAGGCTGGTTCTGCTTCTGTTTACATCCTCTTCCCAAATGATCGGACATACGGCCTATTTTATTTAATATGCGCCCTTGGGAACAGTCGCCCCCCCGCCAGGAGCTTCCGCGGCTTTTCCGCGCCGTGTGTGTGTGGGGGGAGGGTGTGAGGGGGGAGGGTGGGGGTGGGGCCCGCGGTCTCTGGCGGGCGCAAGCCGACCAGGAGACCCTAGCGGAGACACCAGCCACAGTGTTCGACTTGCTTTTTAATTACTTGGCAGGCTCCGCAGGCTCGAAATTCATTTTCCATCCTGAGAGGGAAAACAAAGGCCGGAGAAAGCAGCAGTTGCTCCGCGCGAGTTTGGGAAACTTTGCTCCCAGCAGTAGGTCGGGTGCGGGGAGGGGGCAGAGGGACCGGGTTGGTGGAGGCCGGGGTGGCGCGCGCCCCGGCACCCTGCTGCCTCGCTCCCTTCTCCTGCTTCGCCCCACTTCCGGCCCTCCTTGCCCCCCTCCTCTCCTCTAACCTCCCTCCCTCTCGCCCTCCTCTCCTCAATCCTGCTTTGCCCTCTCCCTTTCCTTCTCCTTGTTTCTGGGCGGTGGGACCTGGGCCAGGGCCTGCAGCCCTGCAGGAGGGAGTTCAGGCGGGTTCTCTAAAGGGGAGTGGAGTCCAAGGCCTGAAGCTAGATGGTTTCCAATCACTGGGCTTGGCTGGGGTCGGGGAGGCTATGGAGGGACTTTGAGGGGAAGACAGCAAAGGCAGGGGCAGGTTAGACAGAAGGTCCAAATACACAACTTTCTTAAGAGCGCTCTTGGCACAACTCCTGTCTATGATTACTTACCCATTTCTTTCATCGCTGAGGTCTCCACCTTTAAAAGGTGCAGCCGCAGAGGGTGGGCTGCGGGTGCTCTCACAGCCCCTACAGGGGCCTGACACAGGTGCTGGGTGGATACCTGTGGGAGAAATGAACACTGCATGGGTCTGGGCCTCCGGGGTTTGTGTCACTATTTTCTTAGTGCTCACTTCAGTTGGTGGGCCGGGGGTGGGGTGGGGGTGATCTGCTCCACCCTTTTCAGACCTCTCATTTCTGGTGGCCTCCATAAAGCATCTCTTTATGGGGGGCCTGTAGGCACCGTGCGGAAGAGTCTGGTATGTGAGAGGGCATTTCAGGGAAACCAGCCGCCATAGCTGTTCCTGCCTTATAAGTGGGATGTCTGGAAGGCTCAGTAAGAAACTACATGTACATACTCTTGGCCAAGAGGATGCACTTATTAAACCTGTGCACATATGTACTTTTTCTGGGAGGCAATATAGCATAATTGCTAAGATGCAGGTTTCTAGTGTTAGATTGCTTGGTCTGGAATCCTGGCCCCACCATTTAGTGGCTGTGCGACCTAGAGCAAGTTGCTTACCTCCTTTGTGGCTCAGTTTCTTGCAGTCCTTGGGAAGACGAACGAGACGACCTCTGTAAAGGGCACAGCACATGCCTGGCACGTAGCAGACCATCAGCCATCAACGTGGTGGCCACAGTGATGATGCCCAGGGAGGGGCATCATCCCAGCACAGCCCCTTTCTGACGGGACGGTTGTTGGCTACTATTCTTCACGTTCGAAAATACTTCCATTAGCCCTTTGCAGTGGGAGTTGGTGATTTAGCTATTGCATAAAGGATACTCAGTCATTGCCCTCTAGAAGTTGATACTGGAAGGTGAAATATTCTGGGTGCATCTAAAGATATTGGGGGGAATCACAGATCAAGATTTAGTTAAAATAAAGTTTTAGTTAGATTTAGTTAAAGATTTAGTTAAAATTCGAAGTGTATTTGGGGGTCAGTGTGTGTGTGGGGGTGTTGTCAGAAATCATGGTCAGGTCAGCGTCTGCACCTTTTCAAGGCAGGTGATGTTTGCCTAGAAGAACCAGAGTCCTAGCTCTTTGGACTCTGAGACATGGTCCCTTGGGACCAGGTGGACCTCCTGATTCCCCTCACACTCGGCAAGGGTTTCTTCTGGGTCTGTGTGCCAACCGAGAAATGACACTGCTTCCTCTGGCCTCAGGCTCCCTTGGGGTCTGGAGAGAGAGGCTCCCGGCATGGCCTGGACTAGGATGGAGGGTGATGTGTCATTTTGTGGCCAGCAGATGATGCTGTTGATCCAGTGTTGCCAGTTGCTGGTCCCTAGATAGTGCACCCCTCCTTCAACCCCAATCTGCTGATTTCTCAGATCTTTCTACCATGTGCACTGTACACCAGCCACCAGCACGCTCCATTAGCATGGGCATTTAGATTTTATGCACATCCTCCAAGTGGGGCAAGTTCCCTGTCCACTCAGGGCTCCTTGGTTTGGGAGCAAGCAGAGGGCCTTTGTTTTGGGCGAAGGTGTTGCCTTGCCCTCTCTGGCTACACGCAGAGGCTAGGAGAGTGAAATCACCTTGCCATTCCACGAAGCACAGTCTCTGCCTGCACAACTTGGGGCTTCTAGGGTGCCCTTTAATGAGGCATAGAATGGGGGGCACACAGGGTGTGTGTGTTCAAGGAAAGGAACAGCACTGGGAATCGGTCCTACGGCTTCCGAGCCCCTTTTGAGACCTAAGTCCTGTGTCCACTTTGCAGAGCTGGAAGTAAAGGAGGGCTGCTCCAACTACAGTGGGCATCAGAACCCCACCAAAGTGTGAGGGTACCTGTTAAAGATGGGGATTTTTGAACACTACCTAGTTTATTTTGATGGAAGGCTTGGGATGGAACCAAGGACTCTGTATTTTACCAGAACCTTCCACGTGATTCTGAGGCAGCTGTCCTTAGTAGAAGAGAATTTGGGAATTCCAGGGTCAGCAGCAGGAGATGGTCTGTTCACAGCAGCTGCTTCCTCACTTGGCCTTTGGGGACATCTTTCGCCAGTTACCCCTGTGACTGCCTCTTGGCAACCTGCTCTGTTTTGGTCCAAGAGCATTAACAAAAGGGAGAGGAGCAGAGAGAAACAAGTCCGAGGCAATTTGGTTTACCCTGTAATCTTATTCAACTTGAACCCCTTTAATCCTACTCATCTAGGGCATACCTCTCAGAACTCTTTCTGGCTTCTTCCCTGAAGGAGGTGGGTTCTGCTTTCTGCAGAGGAGAGGCCCACCTATCAGTCTGGGTGTGGGCTCTCCCTGGGTCTCACCAGAATAATGTCAACATTTCATATTGCAGAAACAGTATATGTGTGCACGCATGCACATTTTACTACCCAGAGTCCCCCATTGTCAGCGTCAATGCTTTGTGAAGCAAGAGAAGAACAAAGATTACTTTTCTTTGAGTTTGCACCATTTTGGCTCCCTTTTGTCAGGCAGCTGTCTGGGAAGGCACCAGGGGAGGTGGAAGGAGGAAGTGGGTGGAAACAGCAGAACCGTGTCCATCGCTGCTTTGCCTTCACCAGAACCATGTCCAGCGCTGCTTTGCCTTCACCAGTTGTGTAACTGTGGTTGAGTTACTGAGCTTCTCTAGGCTTGGGTTTTTGCCATCTGTAAGGTACTAGTATCCTTCTCTCAGTGTTGTTGTGATACTAGGTGAGGCAATGCGTGTAAAATGCCCAGCTTATTGCCTGGGTGGAGCTGGTGTTATCTGTTAAGACGGGATTGTAATGGTGGCACTAAATCTTCTATTTTTGAGATTTGGATCTCTGATATAATTCAAATTAATAAGTGTACTTTAGCTTGGGACTTTGTGAAAGCTTTCTTTGACTCTGCTTGCTGTGTGTTTACTATGCAGACCAGTTTCAGTATTTCTATTTACTTCAGCGCAGTGCAGGCCCTGCGACTTGGGAGAGGTTTTGCATCTGTGGGATCCACTGCTAGTTCCAATTTAAATCTACATAATATATGCAAAGGTTGCTACAACTGGCTTAACTGCACCTCCCCCCACCCCCAACTACAGGCCAGAGCAATTTACATCCTGGTTAGAGAGTATAAAATTTGAGACCAAACGAAGACTGTACACAGTAGTTTGCAGTAGTTTCCAGCAGACTCTGCTCAGCCAACCCTCCTCTTACTTTAATAAATCTTCCGTCTATATTTCTACCTGATTCTTGAATTCTTCACGGCCCTGCAAGCCAGCAGACACAACATTATCTACCCCACCCTCTTCCCTGTACTCCTTTACTCCAGGTTCAGGAGGCAAGTCTTTGGGCAAAACATTCAATGTGTCCAGACCCCAGCTTACCTCTCTGGAAAATGGGACTGTAGAGCCCTCCAGCCCTCCTACCCCAGAATTGGTCCTGGTCAAATTGTAGGAGTAGGGAAGGATGTTACTATTTGATTGATGATTTCACTCCTTCCTGCTTTCTGGGCTTGGACAAGCTCCTGATGTCTGACTGTTCTTTGCTCTGCCCAGTCCTCTGAGATCTTTCTGATCTTTTATCCCATGCTGGGTTTGTTCAGCAAGCCCCAGTCGACCTGGTCTTGGGAGCAACGTAGAAGGCACTCAGCAAATTGTGTTGAGGGAATCAAATCTTGGATTAACTCTGTGGCCTTGGGCTCACAGGTACAATGGGAATAATAATATCTAGGTGGCAGTGATAGAGCAAACATCCTATACACTTAGTAAGGGCCCCAGTAAATGTGGTTATGGTTAGTATAGCCCAGAAGAGATGGTACTTTTTCCTTGCATCCAACTCTCAGTGGGACTTTTTCATCAGAAAAGCTGTGTTTCGATCTTGGCTCCCACTACCCTGTGCTTCGACTAAGCTTAGGTTCCTGATGGACGGAAACACATAATTTTCCTTTCCACAACAGGAGAGTAGAAAGCTACAATGTGGTTGAGGCTGCCTCCATGCCAAGCCCCAAGTCTGAGACCCCTCCCAATTTCAACCCTAGGAGCCTCAAGTGTTTGTGTCAGGAAATTCAATTAGAACAACTAATATGTTCCCTTCCTCTGTAAGCAGTTAGTGGGCAGGGATTTTATGTATGTAATTCTCTCCACAATGTTTGTGCATTTCTATGCTTCTGAGAGTTATTTTAGATGATGAGATAGAGCCTTCAGAGTTCACCTGAACCATGCCTCCACAGCTAGCAGGTCAGACCGGCCCATCCCAGACAGATGAGGTCCTCCTTCTGTGACATGTCTGGCTTGTTCCTGTCTCCTACAACTGAGTGGAGGTTCTGTTCTTCAGAACAATGCCCTCCCTATCTTCATTCTCTGTTCATACATTCTATTCACCCTTTAAGACCCAGTTCAAATGCCAAATCCCCCGTGAAATGTTTCCTCTTTTTTCCTTGCTCCCAGCTTGCCAACAAGTATCAATTTCCACATCTCTCTATATATTTGTTTAGAATACTTTTTTTTTAACGTTATATTTTTCAACAGGTTTTTTTTTTTTTTTTTCTCTCTCCTTATGGGCCTGTCAGACTTGCTAGGTGGTAAGATTCTTTAAGGCAACATCTAGGTTTTGTTCATCTTTAGTATGTGCTAAATAAAAGTTGAACTGATTCAGTGTAGCCTAAAGCACCCCATTGAAATGCAAACCAATTTGCCTGTTACGTTCTCAGACCCAGGCTAACTAACAGCCTATCTGTTTTACTAATATGTCTTTCCATGCCCACTCCCCCTACTCTCAATTAATGTCCACACTGTGATGTGCAAACTGCATGTTGTTTCCTTCCCTGAATGGAATTTTCATGGGTGTGAAAAGGACCCCTTGAAATGAACCCTGGCTGTAGAAAGCATCTTTCCAAAAATCACTTGGGTGATGGTTCCTATAGCGATTAACAGCCTCCAGGGTAATCCTTCTGGATTGCTGTTTATACTTATTACAAAAGGCCTTTCAAGGAATACAACACAGAGAGAAAGGACAGGCATAAATCAGCTTTTGCAGACTTCTTTCCCTTGGGAGAGGGGGATCTCTTTTTTCTCTTCTCTATTGTTCTATCTTTCCACAAATCTCACTTTCAGCACACAATCCCCATCAGGATGCTCGCTCCTCCATTTCTAGGAGTAAACCCCCACCCACCCTTCTTGATCTGGGTACAAATTTCAGGTGAGTCTACCATTCATACAGCTGTGTTTGGTAAAAGGGCAGAAGAATTGCTCCAAAGCAGGACCCTCGGTGAGGAGGTCTTGTCACTTTGTTGTGGTCTCCTCATTATGAGCCCAGCTTCCTCCTATTCTCCCAACTCTAGGTCACCCCGAAGTGCTGCTGGGACATGAGTGAGGAGCAGTAGGAGAAACAGCTTCCTTGATCACCACAGAACATCTTTGATCATAGGAGTCCTCTTTGTATTATGGTCATCCTGAATTGCATTTATTCAGAATTTAAGTTTTACTGTGGTAGAAAGAATATGAAACTTGAAGTCCCAACTCTATTATTTTCTAGATATATAATTAAGGGCAAGTGGCTTACTTTCTCTGAAAATCATTAAAAAATTAAAAAAAAAAATACGTAGACCTATAAATATTGATTTCTGCTGTATCCTATAGGGTGATTGGAAGATGATGTGAAAGACTCAAGCTGTGCTCTGTGAACTGTAAAGTACAATGTAAGTGCATCCCATGAGGGCAAGGATGGTGTGTATCTTGTTCACAGCTGCCTTTCCAGCAACCAGCCCGGTACCTGACATGTGGCAGGTATTCATAAATAAATGCGTGAAGGTCGCCGGGAAGGGTCCAAGCTGGATGTGAGGTTTTGTGAACATGATGAGTGATGATAGAAAGGATAGAAGCTTAGAGTCTTTTTTTTTTTTTTTCCAGGAGATACTGAGGGCAGCTAGATGAGGGCTAGCTTGGCTATAGCAAACAGTTGTTGGGAATCACATACATCAATAAAATAGACTCAGTTTTGGACTCCTTGTTTTAGTAGTGCCAGTGCAAACCGGCATTATAAAGAATAGGCAGAAAACTAGATGAACCACAGAGGGGTGCTGCTAGAAGAAGAATGGGGGGCCCACGGTGAGTGACATAAGGATGCTATTTGTAGCTTTTTCACTCGTGCAGCACCCCATGGTTGCCAGACGGCAGCTGTAGCAACAGGCACCACATCAACACACAGCAGCACCCTACGTGGAGGGGCTGAGCAATGGGACCGGAATCTTCTCTTGGTGGCTCTGTCTTTTCACCAGGGAGGAAATAGTTCCCATAAGTCTTTAATAGGATCCCCTTACATTTCATTGGTTATTAATGATAAAGGGAAATTCAGATTTCTGTGATTAGCTCAGAGCAGTGATGATTCATTCTTGGGACTGTATACATTGCTGTCCCAAGAAAAATGGGATTCTGTTACAAGAAGGAAGAGAGAAAGTGACTATTGGATAGGCAACCATTAGTGCGTGTTGCAAGGCTTGGGAAAAACACAGCGTGCATGGCTTTGGCTGTGGCTGCTCTGTGCTGAGTGAGGATGGAGGCAGGGGAGGAGACTGCTCGCTGCACAATTTGGGTGCTCTTTATTCAACTGTGGCAAAAGGAGAATGAGGGGCACTACAGCAGAAATCTTGGCTAGGAAAGAGGTGAATGGACTCCAGTTCTAGTTGAGGTGGAGATATATTTTGTGCCTTTGTTCCACTAACTTCTCTGAGTCTTTATATTAAACAAATTTTTTTTAAAGGATCATTATGTTTGTTGGGCCTAACTCACAGGGTTAATGCTAATAATGGTAATGGTGATGACGATTACAACGCTGACAATTATAATAAGAGAAACAGATAACACCTACTGAGCTTTTGCTATGCACTTGATTATATAATTTACTTCTCTGAAGAACTTTATGATGTTGGTACTATTCATAGCCATCCTTTACAGATGAAACAGACGCAGAGAGGTTAAGAAAGTGGCACAAAATTATGTAGATTATAAGTGGAGGAACCAAGATTTTAACTTCTATTGCCAGGCTCCTATCCTGTTCCTCTGGCCATTAAACATACTGCTTCTAAGTAGTTGAGATTATTGTGAGGATGAAGTGTAATAACAGAAACACTTACTGCTGCTATCTGTAAAACACACTTCATTTGCCAGGCACTTGTATAGGATCTGAAATTATAGTACTGGGTAAAAGAAAGTCCCAGCTCTTACTTCTAGTGAGGTCAGGGGATAGACATTAAGCAAATTTGTAGATAGATAGGTAGATAGATAGATAGATAGATAGATGATAGATAATTGATATATAGATGATACATGGTTGATAGATAAGAAGATAGATACAAGGTCTGACAAGTAAGTTCGTGAACTTGTTGCAATGATGTTGCTAACCTCTTTTGATATCAGAAGGATTAATCATTATGAGTTTGTACCAACTGGAAAAATGGTTAGCCAAGTTTACTATTTGGAAGTGCTAAAAAAGCTGCATGAAAAAGTTAGATGACCTGAATTTTTCGCCAACAATTCATGGCTCTTGCATCACGACAATGCACCAGCTCACACGGCACTGTCTATGAGGGAGTTTTTACCCAGTAAACAAATAACTGTATTGGAACACCCTCCCTACTCACCTGATCTGGCCCCCAATGACTTCTTTCTTTACCTGAAGATAAAGGAATATTGAAAGGAAGACATTTTGATGTCATTCAGGACATCAAAGGTAATACAATGACAGCTCTGATGGCCATTCCAGAAAAAGAGTTCCAAAATTGCTTTGAAGGGTGGACTAGGCACTGGTGTTAGTGCATAACTTCCCAAGGGGAGGACTTTGAAGGTGATCATACTAATATTCAACGATGAGGTATGTAACACTTTTTCTAGGATGAGTTCGTGAACTTCATTGTCCGACCTTGTAGATAGAAGGTCTGGTGGTGCTGTATGCTTTGAAGGAAAAAAAAAAAAGTAGCGCAACAATGACTGGTATTTGCTCTTTTATATAAAGTGATCCCATGTGGCCTTGCTATACAGGTAACATTTGAGGATGGACTGAATGAAGTAAGCAGGTGAGATACGGATATCTGGAGAAGATGCCAGGCAGAGGGACAGTAAGTGCTAAGGCCCTGAGGCACAAGTGGGCTTGGCCTGTCCAAGAAACAGCTGTTGTGGCTGGAACAGAGTGAGCAAGAAGGATGGTGAGGGTAGGAAATTGCAGTAAGGATTGAGAGAGGTTAAGCAATGTGGACCAGGTAAGTGTGCAGAGTGCGGGCAAATGGCCCAGGAGGAGGCCAGTACAGATGTCCTGGGTCAGGTGAGATGGGCCTTAGGCTCTGCTTGCCATTCTGGTCTGCCTTTTTCCTAAGGTAAGTTTTAAAGCAGCGACAGAATGACATAAGCGGCTTTGTATCTGAAAAGATCTCTTGGTCTCTCTATGATCCAGTTTTCTCATCTATTAAATGCTGACAAACCTCAGAAGACATTGCTAAGACAGGTGAAATGTTTGATAAGGGCTGCTTGCAGCTCTGACGCACAAGGTAAATGCAAACTGTTGTTACAATAATTAGGCTGTCTCCTGATTGTGGAATGGATTTCTTTTCTTTAGGCTCTTGTCCAGATAATAGTCTCAGTGTTTGAAGAACACTTTTCTCATAGGTGATCTTATTTAATTTTTATACTCTGTCAAGAGTGGCTGAAATTATTATTATTCCCATTTAACAGAAAAGGAATCTGGGGATCAGATTAGTCAGAGAGATCATTATACACAACTAGTAAGTGCTGACGGTGAGCTTTCAATCAACACCTTCTGATCCTAAATTCAGTTCCCAAAACAATGAAGCTAGATGTTTGTAGAAGTGGGATGTGGAGAGGTGGTGTGGGAAGATCAAGGTATAAATTTAAAATTTGATTATATGTGGGCACAAATAGACTTACTTGCAGTGACAACTGTTAGGGTCACACACACAGTCTCTGGAAAATAATGCAGGATCATAGACAGCACAGATTAATATACAATAAAAATTGCTGAAAATACTCCAGGCAGATGCTAGCTATACCACAGAAAGTTTAAAAAAAATAAGGCAAAGTCATAACATACCAGTTGATGGCAATTAAATACAGATGACAAAGAACATTATTCAGCTGAGGTCCAGGAGCCTAACTCTAACTGTGACAGTGACAACCGAGAAAGATCACAGTACGTGGTGGGGATGGGTATGGGTGGTGGTACTTGCACTCACCAAGAAACAACCCCAGCCCCAGTGCTGCCAGGAGCAGTTCCTAGGCAGTCAGGGGAGCCAGGAATCAGAGGCAAATGGTCTCCAGGTAATTTACCCAAACCCCATTGGTCTACATTCTAACACTTTTAAGGAGTTTCTGATGTTCTTCAAAAAGTGAAGTCCCTAGAGAGTTGTCCTGGTTTTGGAAATGAGGACTGGGAAATTTTGCAAGTGTCCAACACATGGTGGGCAGCCCAGCAAAGGATTGAGGCCACTTATGGAAGCCCTAGGCCTCCAAGCAAGATTTTACTCTGCTAGACCCCACTAGCCCATTCTCAGAGACTGCAGAACTGGAGAGAGGGAGTTTTGTGGCTTTGGTTATTTCTTCCTTATCTAAGTGTTCTCTGCTGAAATGGAGACTCAGTTATTCCTCTTGTTCATTCATCATCTCCTGTCCTGGCTTCAGTCATTCTCAGAAAAATTCATTGATGCTGAGTTTGCATGCCCGGGGAAAATAGAAGTGAAACCGGACTCCAGTGAGACTGGACTCCTGGAGAAGAGGATGAGAAGGAGGAAAGAAGAGAGAACCAGCTGTGGTGCTACTCTAATAGCATTTCAAGCGCCACAGAGGTGGGGGAGGTATCCCTGGTGTGCTTTTATCAGCATTACCATGCAATATTCCCACCCAGCTTTGTCTTTGCTTTGCATTCTATCTATACTACCAGAGGATCCTGCTGTCCCTTTCTGTGGGTTTATTAATATTGCCTTCTGATCTATGGGTAGCTGTCACATTTTATATTCCAACCCCATCCCAGCTTCTTCAAACTCAGACACCATATTTAATTAGATTTTCTCCCTGGCTAAGGCAAACAGAAATTGAACTCTCAGTATATCTCTGTTGCTCTGGAGTCTGTGCCTGACAGAAGTGGACAGCTCTTTTTCCCTCTCTGGCTTTCTCTGCCTCATCCCTTCCATTCCCACCTCTGCCAATAATATTCCAACACAAGCCCATTTCTAAGATTGATCTATGGCCACAAACTGAAATTCATCCTCATGTCATCCACTGACATTCAAACGAACAATGTACCGAAGGGTTTTGCTGCTATACCTTTTTGACCTTCCTGCAGACTTTGGGTGGACCTGAATGTTGACAAGTGTTGTGGAGAGTGGAGGAGACGGAGGGGAACAGAGATTGGTATAATATGTATGTAAAGATGGAGGGGGAGTTCTGCCTGAACAAAAGAAGACAAATTGAATGTCCTTTCAAGATGATGACTCCATCCTTGGATGAATCTTAGGGAAAACCCACTTACGTTTCTGTGTTATAATTTTTCCATTTATAAAATGGGGAAGGAAACAGAATCTGCCTTTTTTGATGGTATGAAAAATGAAGATGTCTAATTTCACTTTCTGTCAACATAATGTGAAGGGAGGCGACAGGTTAAGGAGAGACCTAGAGAACACAGGAAGGAGTGGTCCTGGGCCAACTTTCCTTTGCCAAGGAAAGTCCTACAGGCAAAAACTGGACAGAAAGGGTTCCAGGCAGGTCTTTACCCCTTACCAGCCCCAAGACCTTTCCCCCAAGAGCCTGAGACCCAGCAGGTCCTCAGAAACGCACCCCACCTCCTATTTCTTACTCTTTGGAGAAATTCATTTGATATATTTGAGACTCGGTTTCCTCATCAGTCTCATGACGTGATGCTCAAATAAATCTGTGTATATAAAGGTGTTTCACAAGCTGGGATACGCTCCATTAAGATCAGGCATTCCCATTGTCAGTTTAACCTTGATGTGTAACTGCTTTTGGAAGAGAACAGGGCATGGGTGAAGTAAAATAGAGGATGGTAAAATACTTGTTATTTGGCTTGGAAATGATTTGTATTTTCTTTAACCAGGAAAGTTAGTGACACAGTTTGAAGAGCTGCCCAGCATTTCTCAGAAGGTGGAGAGGGCTAGGGGGCAGAAGGTTCTGCATGCCGTCTCGAGGGCTGCAAAGGGAAAAAAGAGATCTCGGAGCAGGACCTCCCCAGCAGTCAGAAGTCATCCTTATCCCCACCTGGGGCACTGCATCCCCAGAGCAGCCCTGAGACTTTAGGGAAAGTCCTGTGACTTGTTGGGGCCACAGGGATGGTTAATGGCAAGCTGATTCTAGAACTAAATCCTAATCCAGGGATTATCTCATGACACCAAGATGTCTCTTGGCAGTGGAGTTTGTGCTCTTCCCCACTTTGATTGAATTGTAGTGCATATTAGGGAAGATTAGGCTAGCTGCTCCAAAATGTCAGTGGCTTACTACAATAGAAGTATGTTTCATTCTTTCTTTTTTTTTTTGATAGAACAGAAAGATATTTTATTGGACTTCCAATGTGTACCAGACTCTAACTGAGCACTTTTTACACATTATCTAATCTTCACAAAAGTCCTAAGACCATCTTTATATTATAGTGAGGAAAACTGAGACTCTGTAAGGTTAAGTAACATGCCCAAGGAGATACCAGAGTCAGGATTCATACTGTCAAAGAATCATATAAGACCACTAGACTTTTTATTATTATTAAATTCAAATCTACTGATTTTCCAGTCAAGGGAATGTAGGTTAGTAAACAATTCACTGAGTAGTTGACTAAAGGAAAAATCTCAGGGGTTTAATTGCTAGAAAAGAGCAGAAGTTTATTTCTTGCTCATGTAACAGTCCAATATGGAATTTCTGATCAACAGATGGTGTTCCATCCCATATTGCTGCAGAAACTCAAGCTCTTTCATCATGGCTCTTTGATTTTTGGAAGGCCTTGCTGCCTCTATGTCTAGATGGCAGAATGGGAGAGAGAGCAGAGTGGGTCACAGACACTTCTTAGAAGCTTGACCTGGAAAAGGCACCCTCTACATTCACTCATGTTCCATTGGTGAGAACTCATACACATGATCATGTTTAGTCACGAGAGGGACTAGGAAGTCTAGCTGTGTGCCCGGAAAGAAGAGGAAAACAGAACACTGGATGTTGGAGAAGTGGGCAAACTGTATCACAGGTGGCCCTTTCATCACCAAATCTGTTGGTCTCTCCTTTCTGTGCAAAACACACTCCCACCCTCTGGCCTCTATCAAGTTTTCCTGGGGTGTCTCAGGATTTGCCTATCTATGAACAAAAAGGCAAACCATCCACTCCCGCCACACTTGTCTCCAAGATACAATGGGGGAGCTGCGTCAAGGTAACAAGAAAAACCCTCGCCCATTTGGACATCGCTAATCGGCAGACATACAGCATCCACAGAAGTAGTGAAATCTTGCTGGGCGGGCAATGTGAAGATGCTCTACATAGTGGTGGGGGCAGTCATTCCTTGGTTAGACCTCGATTACGTTCTCTTGGAGAAATTTCTATGTCTGTTGTTCTCCAAAGCTCTTGCTCTGCCTTTTGCTCACCACCCTCCATGGTAACATCTTGGGAGGATGCAGGGGAGAATGTCCTTCTGGGAGCTGCACAACTTTCATAGCCTGCTTCCTACCAGTGTGTTTTACATCAATGGCTCTTCCAAGCCAGCTAATAGTTTCTTTGGTATTCAAATTCCTTTAAAACTTTGATAAGTTTCTGAACTACAAGTATTTGCTTCCCATTAGTTCCAAATGCTAGTAGCAGCCCCCAAAGTTCTTTAGAGTTCTCAAGTGTGCTTAATTTGTTTTTCTTTTTTGTCCCTACTTCATACCTTTCTCTCAATTTAATAACAGCCACTTTGAGCCATCTGAAACAACAGGCTTGGAAGGTGGATTAATGTGCCAGGGCTGTAACAACGTAACACAAACTGAATGGCTTAAACAAAGGAAATTCATGGTCTCACAGTTTTGGAGGCTAGAATTCCTAAATCAATGTGTCAGCAGGGTTGTTCCTTCTGAGGGCTGTGAGGGAGAATCTGCTCCATGGTGCTCTCCTAGCTTCTGGTGTTTGCTGGAAATCTTTGGTGTTCCTTGGCTTCTGATACATTACCCTGATCTCTTCTTTCATCTCCCCATGGGGTTCTCTGCATCCCTTTTTATAAGGATGTCAATAATATTGGGGAGGGGCACACTCTACTTCAGTATGACCCCATCTTAACTAATTTCATCTGCAAAGACCATGTTTTCAAATAAGAGATACTGGAACTCAACATATGAATTTTGGGGGAACACCTATGACAGAAGGGCAGGCAGCATCTTTCATTTGATCTTTGTTACAGAGCTGAGTCCCTCTGCTTCACTGATAATTCTTTGTTTTAATAACTTTTTATTTTTTTTAATTACAGTTGACATTCAATATTATATTCATTTCAGCTGTACAGCATAGTGGTTAAACATTTATATAACTTAAGAAGTGATCCCCCTGATAAGTCTTGCACCCTCCTTTATTACAATATTATTGACTATATTCTCTAAGCTGTACTTTACATCCCCATGACTATTTTGTAACTACCAATTTGTACTTTTTAAACCGTTACCCTTTTTCACCCATTCTCCTCAAACGCCTCCCATCTGGCTACCGTTAAAATGTTCTCTGTATTTATGAGTTTGTTTCTGTTTGGTTTGTTCATTTATTTTGTTTTTTAGATTCCACATATAAGTAAAATCATATTGTATTTGCCTTTCTCTGTCTGACTTATTTCACTTAGCGTAATTTCCTCTAGGTCCATCCATGTTGTTGCAGAAGGTAAGATTTCAGTCTTTTTTATGGCTGAGTAATGTTTCATTGTCTATATGTACCACTTCTTCTTTATCCATTCATTTATTTTTTATTTTTATTTTTATTTTTTTAATTTATTGGGGTGACAATTGTTAGTAAAATTACATAGATTTCAGGTGTGCAATTCTGTATCACATCATCCATAAATCACACTGTGTGTTCACCACCCAGAGTCAGCTCCCCTTCCATCACCATACATTTGATCCCCCTCACCCTCCTCCCCCACCCCCCAACCCCCTTACCCTCTGGTAACCACCAAGTTACGTTCCCCAGATTAATTTTCAAACCCGTGGCCATCCTGTGGTCACCAACTGCCCTCCAATCCCCTCCCCCTCCCCCCAACCCCCACCCCTCCCGCCCATCTAGCAACCCTCAGTTTTTCCTCTTTGTCTCCAAAACTGTTTCTGATTCATTTATTGATGGGCACTTAGGTTACTTCCATATCTTGCCTATTGTAAATAATGCTGCAATGAACATATAGATGCACATATTTTCCAGTTAGTGTTTTGGGTTTCTTTGGATAAATATCCAGAAGTGAGATTATTAGGTCCTTCTTTGTCTCTGGCTATAGCCTTTGTTTTCAAGTCTATTTTGTCCGGTGTAAGTACTGTTACTGTAGCTTTGTTTGTTTCCATTTTCATGAACTATCTTTTTCTATCCCTTTACTTTCAGTCTGTGTGTTTTTCAATCTGAAGTGAGGCTCCTGTACGCAGCATATGTAAGGGTCTTGTTTTCTTATTCATTCAGCCACCCTGTCTTTTGATTGGAGCATTTAATCTATTTACATTGAAAGTAATTGTTGATGGATATGTAGTTATTGCCATTTTATTATTCATATTTTTTATTTTTTTCCTTTTTCTTAAACACGTCCTTTAACATTTCTTGTAATACTGGTTTGGTGGTTATGAATTCCTTTAGCTTTTTTTGGTCTGGGAAGCTCTTTATCTCTCCTTCAATTTTAAATGATAGCTTTGCTGGGTAGAGTAATCTTGGTTATAGGTCCTTCTTTTCATCACTTTGAATATTTCATACCAATCCTTTCTGACCTTCACATTTCTGTTGAGAATTCAGCTGACAGTCTTATGAGAGCTCCCTTGTAGGTAACAAACAGATTTTCTCTTGTTGCTTTTAAGATTCTCTCTTTGTCTTTAAACTTTGGCATTTTAATTATGATGTGTCTTGGTGTGGGCCTGCTTGGGTTCATCTTGTCTGGGACTCTGCACTTCCTGGACTTGTATGTCTATTACTTCTATCAGGTTAGGGAAGTTTTATATCATTATTTCTTCAAATAGGTTTTCAATTCCTTGTTGTTTTTCTTCTTTGTGTACCCTTATGATGTGAATGCTGGTACACTTGATGTTATCCCAGAGACCCCTTAAACTACCTTCTTTATTTGGATTCCTTTTTGTTTTTGCTGTTCTGATTATATATTTTCTTCTATCTTGTCTTCTAAATTGCTGATTCAATCCTCTGTTTCATTCAATCTACTATTGATTCCATCTAATAAATTCTTCATTTCAGTTTTTGTATTCTTCATTTCCTACTGGTTCTTTTTTATGTTTTCTATCTCTATTTTTAAGTTTCCTATCTCTTTGTTGAAGTGCTCACTGAGATCATTGAACATCCATATAACTATTGTTTTGAACGCTACATCTGGTAGATTGCTTGTCTCCATTTTGTTTAGATATTTTTCTGGAATTTTGTCCTGTCTTTCATTTGGGACATGTTTCTTTGTTTCCTCTTTTTGACTGCCTCCCTGTGTTTGCTTCTATATATTAGGTAGATCTGCTATACCTCTCAGTATTGGTAGAGTCACCTATGTAGTAAGTGTCCTGTGGGGTCCAGTGGTGCAGCCTCCCTGGTTACCTGATCTGGGTGCTCCAGGTGTGTCCTTTGTGTGGGTTGTATGTGCCCTCCAATTTGGTTGAGCCTTGATTGCTGTTTGCACATCAGTGAGAGGGATTGACTCTTGGACTGATTGGTTGTAAGGACTGGCTGTGACTATAGTGGAGAAGCTGTTATGCAGGGTCTGACCCCATGGAGCAGGATTCTCTTTAGTGGGACTCTGGTGCCTGTTGAGTCTGCCCTTTGGGTGTGTCATTTGTGGAGGTGATTGGTTGATGCTCTGGTGTGGTCTGAAACTGGCCAGTGGGTGTGTTGGCTCTGGGGTCACTTGGCAGGGGCTCATGTGCCAGCCATGGTCAGCCACTGACTGTACCCTGCCTTGATGTGAGCTACAAAGTTATCTGCAGACGATTGCCACTTGTGCTGGGCTTAGAGGTGCCTGGGAGTGGCTAAGCTGCAAACTGATGCCACCTGACACTAGTGCCAGGCTTGGGGCTGCTTAGCAAGAGGTATGGGGCATGTCAAGGCCAGATGCTGCTTGTTTTGTGAAACTTTGAGAGATTTTAGGAAAGTCCTCAGCATGAGCTAAGACAGGCCATTTGTATGGAAAAGCCACTAGAACTGGTTTGGGTGGGTCCCCAAGTTGGGTGGCCTGAGGTCTCAGGGAACCACCGGCTGGGATGAACAGTGTTTGCCAGGTTGATGGAACTCAGATATGGCACCTCCCTGTGCATATAGGCAGGGTAAGTGGAAGACTCAACATAAGAACAATGGCTTCTACTAGCACTACTGTCTGGGAGAAAGCTGCCCCTCCAGCCCTCATCCTGAAGTCAGAAAATTCAGTTCCTTCTTATATGTCCCTTGCACCTTTCAAGCTGCTGCCCCAGAACTGGAGCTCAGAGTGAGTGAGTCTGCCAGCAATTAAGTCTGTACCTGGGCCCTTTAAGTATGTCTGGGACTCCAGGGATCCTCTGTCTCACTTGGCCACAATGTTGGCTGGTTTTCACAGCCAGAAGTTATGAGAACTTCTGTTCCCAACACTGAAACCCCAGGCTGGGGAGCTGGGTGTGGGGCTGGGACTCCTCACTCCTTAGGGGGGACCTTGGCAGCCGAGATATCCCTACAAATTGATTTGTAACCACCAAATGTGTATGTGGGACAAGCTTGTTCCACATTTCTGCTCCTCCTATTAGTCTCAACATGGCTTCTTCTGTATGTCTTTTGTATAGGACTTCTGTTCAGCTAGTCTTCAGGTAATTCTCTATGATGGTTGTTCTCTAATTTACTTGTAATTTTGAAGTGATTGGGAGTAGGTGAGCACAGCATAACTACTCCATCATCTTGACCAGAAGCTATTTCACTGAGAATTCTTAGTGAGCCTTTGTTATTAAAGGCCTTTTTAAATTTCATCTTTATTCCAGCCCTTTGATGACACAAATTTCTGAATTATTTTCAAATATTCTTCCTATAAAGAAAACCAATGTTAAGAGAAAAGAAAATTAACATACACTGAATATCTACTATGAACCAGGCACTATCACATATCCTGTATTTCTTTCAGCTACAAAATTTTGGGATTCTATGAAATTTGTTTCTTCCATGCCTGATTGGAGAGAACTTTTCCACAAGAAAATGCTTTTTTTTTTTTTTCAATTGAGGTATAATTGCCATATAATATTATATTTGTTTCAGGAATACAACATAATGATTCAATATTTGTATTTATTTCAAAATGATCACCTCAATAAGTTTAGTTAACATCCATCATTACACAGAGTTACAATTTTTTTTCTTATGATTAGAACTTTTAAGGTTATTCTCTTAGCAACTTTCAAATATGCAACACAGTGTTATTAACTATTGTCACCATGCTGCATTACATGCCCATGACTTATTAATTTTATAACCGGAAGTTTGTACCTAGAACTCCTTCCCTCATCCCATCCTCCCACCTCTCCCTGCCTCTGGTAACCACCAGTCTTTTCTCTACCTATGAGTTCATTTTTTTGTTTTCTGTTTTATATTCCACCTCTAAGTGAGATCATACAGCATTTATCTTTCTCTGTCTGACTTATTTCACTTAGCATAATGTCCTCAAGGCCCATCAATGTTGGCGTAATCCACTAGCAAATTTTGAACCACATGCACCCTCCCTAACCTTTTCAATTCTTTGTCCAGATGGCAGTTTCTAGGTAAGCCGTCACTGAACACCCTATTTAAAATTATGCTGCTTCAGCATTTCCGATCTCCCCTTCCTTCCTTTTTTTTCTCCCCTGATAGCACTTTTCCTTACTACCTGATGCAGTATGTTGTTTTCTAATTTTCATGTTGATTCTCTCTCCCGCACTACTTGTATACTCCACAAAGACAGCAGAAATTTTGCCTGCTCTGCTCTGTAAAGGACTCTCAGTGCCCAGGACAGAGCTAGACACCCAAAATGCATTCAGTACATACTTGCTGAATGAGTGAATAGAAGGTGTTTGGTCCTACCTCAAGACTGGGGCTGAGCGCAAGTTGCCAGGGCTAAATCAGTGCTGTAGATGAGCATATGATTCTAAGTCACCCATATCTTCTCAGTGATTCCAAGTGTGTGACCTGAGGTAAATGACTTCATTTTTCTGTTCTTTAGTCTTCTTGTTGGAAAATGGGGTAATAACAGTACTTCCCTCAGAGGATTTTTATGAGGATTAACTAATAGAATGCACAAAGAAATCCTTCACACAGGGCCTGGCATGCTGGAAAGTGCTCAATAAATATTAGGTTTTACTTGTTACAGTTGTTAATAAAACTAATTCTCATTAAAAAAAATCTCTCTGCCTTTTTTCATGTCTTTTCACTTTTGATATATTTTGAATTTGTGCCCTAATTTCAGTGGTCATGGAGTTATACCTCTATAGGTAAGAAGGTAGAGGATGGATTTTGCTGTAAAACACTTAATTTTATTCCAGTTCATTTGTACCTGGTTTCTTGGGCAACTACTCAGTCATATGTACAATTGTGAGATCTTTGGACTGGCTAACAGCAAATCTGATCTCCAGGTACTACTCTGCCCCCACCAACCTGAGCCCCTTTGGTCCTTAAGTCTTATCATGTTTCTTGCCTCATTTATTTATTTGTGAAATAAAGGGATTTTTTTTCTTGGTAGACTATTTGAAGAGAATTCTAACATTTGGGGCATCGAAGAGTTGTAACAGAGATGAAACTGAAAAGGGTTTTGAGTAATCAAGGTCTATTAATAATTTTAGTTAAACAAAGGGAATCAGATGATGTCTAAAGTTCCTTCGATTCTAAATTTTCCTGAGACTGCTGTGGTTTAGCCATATTTTTCCACAGTTACTGTCCAATTGCTCAAGTCTCTAAATTCTGCATGCTACTGTGCTTGCCAAACTCTCTTGTCTTTCCTGATACCATCTTGTTTGGCCTCTGGAAGATCTTTCCATGAACCATCCCAGACCAATGGGATGAGCTTAGGTTCTCCAGCTTCAATGTAAGCTTTGCCTCTGTGTGGGAGAGCTGGTGCCAAGCAGACCTGCTGCCCATGGTCCTGGAGGGCTAGAATGTACAAGTGCAGAGAGAGGAGGTACACAGAAATTGGAATGTCGAAGAGTGGAAAGTCGCAAACTATGCTATTCTCGCTCCCATCCCTTCTGCACACAGAAACTGATTCAAGGAAGACAGTTATAATCTGAGTATGTGTTTATTAATGAAGGAAACAGACAGAAGAGGAAAGTGTAATGACATCATAGTGTATCTGATCTAATTATGCTAATACATTTTTACGGCTTATCACAGGGAATCCCGGTTGCGCTCGTGTCAGGAATTCCTCAGAGGATCTGGAGAGAACATCCCAAGACCTGGGAGTTGAGAAGCTCCTCCTGCTGTTTCAGGCCACCATTTGCCCCATCTGGTAGAAATGGCTGGGGAGGTGTTACTTTGGGAGTTGGGAAAAACCCTGCAAAGAGAACAAGCCAGGCAGGAGCCCAGAGAGGAGAGCTGGAGAGCAGAGACAAGGAGTAGGATTGGCGGCTGCTGGGTGTGCAATGTGCTTGGTACTGTCCCTTTACAGGTGGGAACTGCAACCTACCCACAGTGTCAACTTATCCACCAGAATGTGAGTAGAAGAGAGGTTTCCAGGCCATTTCATGAGACCAACTACAGGCTCTCCATGCTGGCAGGATGCAGAAGATGGGACAGGGCAGGGCTCGTCACTGACAATGGATAATCAGTTAGATAAAGGGAGTTGGAGCAATGGTCCCTCCCCTCCGCCAACATGCATCAGACTGATGTGAGTAACAAATAAGACTTTAAAGTGTCAAGCTGTTGAATTATGGTATTATTTGTTACAGAAATCTACTCTAAATAATACAGAAATTGGTCCCAGAAGTGGGTGCTTTTATAACATAAAGTCTAAAACATAGGGCATTGACTTATTTAGGCAGCAAGTCATGAAGGAACATCTGAAGAAGGCTGGAAGGCTAGAGAGCTCGATGTTGCTGTGGCGAAGGATTTAAAAGAACTTCACAGTGAGAACTTGGAAGGGAGACCATGCACCTCTTGAGATTTTAGCTCTAGTACAAGTGTTTGGAAAACAGAATACCAGTACTTTGTGTATGTTTAGGTATGATGGGCTTCTATTGGCTACTTTGGAAAGGTATTACAAGGAAAAGAAAGCTAGGAAAGATTTAGCAGACTCAAGATAAATAAAAAGAAATGGAGAAAATACAGAACTTTGGGGCATCAAACACGTTCCAGCCATTATTGCTGCATAACAAATTACTCTAAAACTTAGTGCTAGAAGCCTAAGCTTCTATTAAGCTCAAAGATTTACTATGCTCATATATTCATTGCATTAATAGTTCAGGAAGGACACTGAAGGAACATTTTGTCTCTGCTCTGCAGTGTTTGCGGCTCAGCTGGAAGACTTGAAGACTGGGTACTGGAGTAATCAGAAGGCTCACTCCTTCATGTATCTGGTGACTGATTCTGGCTGTTGGCTGGCACCTCAGTGCCTCTCCATTTGGTCTCCTTATATGGGTTAGTTTGAGCTTTCTCATAACATGGTGACTGACAGAAGTTGTATCGCCTCAGAGGTTATGCAGTGTCACTCTGCCTCATGCTATTCATTATTACCAAGTCACTAAGGTCAGCCTGAACTTCAAGGGAGGGGAATCAGATCCTACTTTGTGATAAGCTGAATGTCAAAGTTCTGGGAGAGCAGGTGAAACTCACAAAATTGCTAAGGCGTGGCCATGGTTTAGAAAACACTTATGCCACAAAGGGTTTGGAAAAGCTGATTGTTTTCTAAACAGTAAGAGATATGATTGAAAAAGTTGTTGAGAGATAGTGACACATTAAAACTTCTCAGTGAAAAAAGTGACTTGATCCTGTAGCAAAAATTAGATTGGGCTTGACTGTCCTGTTTAAGCCTATTGTATCAGACAGCTTCTAGACAGCTGCTAAGAAAAAGAGATGTGAGAGTGAAGGAAGAAACAAAGTATGTTTTAGAATTTTGTCTGGGAAAGAACTTTGAATGTGGATTTTTACTTTATGCAAATGGAACTGACTGAGAGCAGATGGATCAGAAGCAGTGAAGTTTTTGAGGTATTTGTATTGCAAAAAGCAAGCAGGCAAGCAAAAATCTATGAGCCTCAAGCTCCTCGTTTGGCAAGGAATGTCTCCAAGAGACTGAGGAGGCAGGACCCCGAACATCTAGTTAATGTGCAGCTGAGAAAGGTGATAAAAGATGAACAGCTTCCCAGTAGGCAAAGGTGGGGTCACGGAGTCATGTCTGCACTGGTATACATCAGACTTGCTTCAGACTGATCTCCCATTCCACATTTTTCTCCCAAATGGGAGTGTTTAATGTGTTCATTGTGGTTATCTTGTCCCTGTTGCACTATTGTATGTAGGATTTTTGGGTGGCAAACAGCTTATCTTTATTTCATAGGTTACTCAAGCGAGCTACATCCAGGCGAAATAGAGAGGGCTGGTAATACAGGGACTGCTTGGGACTTTGCTGGTCTCCCTTGGGGAGGGCTAAATGTATTCTATGCATAGGAAGAAGAGTGAAACAGAAGGGTGGGCTGTAGCACACACTACCTAGAGCTCAGCAAAGTCTTTTTCCTTGTCTGAGTGGTCCATGGCTTGCCTTCTGGTTAGATGCAACCACATGACTATGCGGGGCCTGTCGTGGAAGTGATGTACATGTCCAAGTTTAAGTCTAACCTTTTCCTCTTGTTGTCTGCCAGGTGGGCTTAGAAGGTCCAGTAGAGGGCTCCAACGCCCAGTAATGTAGGGGAGCCACAGATGGAAGGAGCTACCTTTTCTAAACGACCATAAGTAGCAGTGCGCCTCTGGTTCCCACCCCCACGATCTCCACTGGTCCACAGAAGAGTGGGATGTGAACAAGAAATAAACCTTTGGGGTTTTTGTAAATAGCAGTTAGTTTACCCTGACTAATACAGGCTATTTTCTGGGCATATCTTTTGAAGAAACAGTAAATAAACTTTGTAAGTGAGTCCATTTCTTTAATGGACTGCCACATCAATCTCCTTCCTCTCCCACTTCCACCAGCCATGCTGATGACTTCAAGGGTGGACAGGTGACATAAACTGGGTCAGTCAGATCACCTACCTTGGGCATTTGGATTGGGAGTTTAGCAGGTTCGTATGTATTCTGGATGACAGATACCCAGTAGGGCAGCCGATGGTCAATGCTGTGCATAAAAGCAGGGGGCTGGCTACAGAAAGAGGACCGTGCACAGTACAGAGAGACTGAAGATGGCTCATGCACGTTGGAGAGTTGGGGAGCTGGTGCTGGCCCCTCCTGTCCCAACTGTCCTTTTTTGGGTTCTATGACATGCTCCTGATTCATGTAATAAATTCTCTTTAACTGAATTTAATTTTAGTGGGTCATTTATAGTAAACTGTTGACTGAGACAGAAGCAATATGGAAGCATGTTCATGGTATTTCAGGTGGAGAGAACAGGTTAAAAAATAGATTGTACATTATGATCTTGAACTTGTTGCAATAATTATATATAAATATATAAGGAATATAGAATACACACCAACATATAAACCATGTTTCCCTTAGGAAGAGAAAGGCAGTATAGGGAATTATGAAACTTTCGTGTGCTTTGGTGTTTAAAGTTTTATAACATCAGCTCTTGACCCTGGAAGTTCTACTCTCTGTCCTGATTGGCTCTTCTGAAGGATAGCTAGCCAGATTTGAAGGTGGCCTTTTACCCTTTGGTACTTACTGAATTCTTGTGCTTTTGTTCCAGTCTTGTTCTGTCTGGCCTGGCCACGTCTTCCCTGGAGCCAACTGGCTTGGATTTCTGTCATTTCCCGAAGGAGAGATGATTGTCATATTTTGCCCTTGTGAATCTCTCTCCTTCCTACTTGCTTCTTAGGGGCATGATGTTTCAGAGCTCTGGCAATCACATTGCAAAAGCAGCACAGCTCAAACTCACAGCAGGGGCAAAACCAGGCCCTGGGAAACTCCCTCTCCTGGCCAGCTTCCCGGAGGTCTCAGCCAGACCCTCTCTTGGAAGGACATGGGTGTTCTCCCTGCTTCAGAAGGTTAGGATGTGTGCCAAAATGGAATTGTCCTAGCTCCATGTATATTGCTGTTGATTGAAACTCATATTTTGAGAAAGCTGATGAAATTTTAATTTTATTGTTTGTTTTAATTATCATCCTGTTACTGCTTTGCAGAAATGTTCTCCCCCTCCTCCCCCCATAGGAATGTTAGTCCAAACTCAGCTGCATCCTTGGGTCAGTGCCGGAGAAGGAGCCTAATTGAGTGAAACAGACTGCAGGCAGGAAATGAGTTTCATTCCCGTAGTCTGCATGGGCCCTGTTTTTGGGGGAATGTCTCCATCATTCAAATGCACGGGTAGCCCCTGAGAGGGAGCACTGAACCTTGTGGGAAAGTATAGCTGACCAGTGCTCTGGAGGCTATGATATCCATCCTCAGAGATGATTGTTTTCAAGAGGAGGTAGAGATGTTTTCAGCCTTCCTTTGTGGGGGGAGGAGAAGATAATAGGGGGTTTCATTAGGAAGCTAGAAGTTACAGCTACGTGGGAATCACAGTTCATAGTCACCGAAGCATGACTCAGAAATGACTTTGTGGCTTTAAATGATATCTCTGTTTACACATGAAGCATCTTGTATAATTCATGAGGATTTTGTATCATTTAGCAGTAAGTATCAGCGAATATAGCTTTCACGTTCTTGTAACTTTGCAGGTCCTAGTGATGCACTGCCTCACCTGACTAGGGCAGGTTTTGTGACCACAGGAATTTTGGGATGAGCGTGGAAGCTCTCACAGATCACAAATGCCATTGCTAACAATTATTGGCTTCAGAACAAACCAAAGGAGTCAATATTAATCCCCGTGTTACCCCTATTTCTACCCCAGGGAATCAAGGCTCTAAGAAGTGAAGTGTTTTGTCTAAGGTCAGAACATCATGTTCTGCAGTAAAATTCATGACCATTTGGCTCCAGGACTCATGTTTTATTTCTCTAAATGCAGGAATAATGGAAGCAAAAACCACAACACAACACAACATCTTGTTGGCTTGGAGAACAGGAGACACAACTTTCACTCCTGCACAATGGGAGGAGTTTTCATGTTTCAGTATTCTAGTTCCCCTCGGATTTACTCTCATTAGATTGGTAGACTGTGACCTCGGGAGGAGTGACATCACTTACAGGTATCCAAATCCTCTGAATAGTTGGATACTTCTGTTGCTATAGCAGGATTGATGAGGGCTTTGCTAGGGAAATCCTGCATTAGCATGTACTGATGGCTGTCAGAGTTTGTGACGTATGACAGCTGGAGAAAATATTGTTTAACCATCAATACTGAGAAGGATTAGGGCAAACACCTTGCGTTTTGTCCTCTGGAATCACTGTTTAACATTTACCCGACATTCATTTGGTCAGTGTCTTGTCCTTCTGATTGCCCTTCTTCCCACAAATCTCCCACATACTCCTATTCCTAGGAGAGACACAATGAAACACATCAGTGTTATATTTTCAGAGCACATAGGACCGTGTGTTTAAGGCTTTCTTCAGCCTCTTTTTATGGATCCTTTGAAATTTCATTGTCTCTTCAGAGGATCGAATCCAGGGAATCCTTTGCAATTAGGTTTCTGTGGACAAGAGACAGGGAGAAAATACCGGTATCACAACATCCACTTGCAAATATCATTTATTAATCTGACAAGACAGGGGGACTTTAAGGCTTCCTGAGTCAGAAACTGAGAGGTTGAGCATTTTCAGTCTCCAAAAGCTCAGGAACTGGGCCCAACAATCCAGCAGGATCACTTCCTTGCTGTGCAAATTCGTATTTTGGCCAAAGGTCCTTCTCAGTGGAGGCGGAGGCCTCTGTCAAAAGCAGGCTTAGTATGGCAGCTGTCCCAGGGCTGGCTCCATTCCCTTCCATCCCCCCACTCCTCCTTTCTCGTGGGCCTTTCTGTGGGGCTGGGACCTCTTGGGACTTATCAGGTGCACCTAATTCACTGGGCTCCACTGTATGAGATGGATCTCAGCTGGAAGCAGCAAGTGTCGGGGAAAAAATGGGCTGATTGAATTTGGTTTGGGACCAGCTCCAAGTCCTGCAAAGCTTGCAAATGTTTGGGGGGTGATTTCCATATCATTCTAAAGTTGCTTGTCTTTCTCCCAAAGGCAAAGACTGCTGCCAAGAGTGGAGGACTTAAAGCTAGAGGCTGCCCTAAAGATGGGAAAATGAAGCAAACTCATTTCTGGAACTCATGATGTGCATGTGTGTGTGTGTGTGTGTGTGTGATTGTGTGTGTGTGAGTGTGTGTGTGTGTGTGTGTGTGTGTGTGTGTGTGATGGTCTTTGGCTCCTTGCTCATTCTTTATAATTGAGATCACAGTGCCTAGGAGAAGCCTAGGGCTTTGCTAGGCATTCGGCCAGTGATAGAGGCACAGAGTGACACCTGGAGAGGGGATTCTTGGAAGAAAATAGAATTGTAAAGGTTGTAAAGTGTGAATCTTGGATACTATGGAAGGACATGCAGGGCAGTGTTGGCACTGAGGATAGAGTAAGCCTCAGTGAAACTGTGCAGATGGGGACACCAAGAAGGAGAAGCCAGGACAAGTACATTTGCATTCAGAACTGTTGTAATCACTTTAGGTAAGTCACTTGCTGGTTCTGTACCACGCAGCTTCTAGTTTGTGGATGGAGATCGTGACCCGCTTGGAACTCTCTAATTAGTTGTCCTATAGAGGAAGGAGGCACACAGATGAATAAGCGGCTGTCCTTGGCCTTGAGGAGCTCACAGCTGAGCTGGGAAGACAAGTGCAAAGTTTGGAAAAGGCTGTTCTGTGCTACGTGTGCATGTGGTGGGAAGAAGATTAGGTGACTTCTGAGGTCCTTTCTAATCTAAGGTTCTGAGTTTCTACAAAGCCAAGCCAGTTATATCCCTCATTCAGCAAATTTAGATGAAGCATGTTTAATAATCCACACTCTAGGGATAAGTGAGGAATAAGACTGAAATGACCCCATACATATGAAGCTCAGAATTCTAATAGATGTTGAAGAGATAGTTGCAAGGGTGTTTGGTATAAGGAAGGAACAATATACTCGTATATGACACACAGACTTAGGCAGACCCTCTCCTCAGGGTTATTCAGGTGTGGCTTCTCACACCTGTTTAATCGATACCTGACAGATGATTGGCTGGATGATGGGGGCTGAGGGAAGGGAGACACAAAGAAGTTCTTTCCCTGATGCTGCAGGTGTAGCATTGTGGGGACAGAGCCCCAAAAAGCAGTTTCCAGGCTCTCGGCCTCACATAGAAAGGTGCTGGCTCAGGTAGTAAATGGCCGTCGACTGTGATCAAATGGCCATCAGCTGTGGCTAGTTGGCCGTCAGCTGTAACCAGTGAGCAATTGGCCACTAATATAACTGCCGTGGCTAGGCTAGCAGGAAAAGGGGGAGCTAGCAAGAAGATGGTGGCTGAGTCTGCAATCGGCACAGTGAGAGTTGAGGATTGTGTTGCTCCTGGTTCCTGTGTCTCCAACCCAGCCGCCAGTGAGAGTATAATGGTGTGACTCCCCTACCTATGGCTCCGTGGGTGTTCCTTTTTGGCCTCACCATGTCCTGCGTTCTTATGTGGGGAGTGGGACCAGAGACCCCGCAGGCTGCCCCGCATGACAAGCATGCATGCAGGTTCTGACACAAGGAAGAAAATGACACTTTAAGGGAATGGAGAGATGTCCAGGTGGTTGGGAGTGGAAAGATAGGGTGAAAGAGAAGACAGGAAGGGAAGCAGAAGCTGAATTGTGTCTGTTTTTGCCATGTATAATCTTTATTCTAAAAAGGGGAAATGATTAAGGGTTTTAAGAAGGGGACTGTGACTTCTACCAGCCTTCTACCAGGTCAAGTCATTTCTCCTCAGACAAGCCTTTCCCAACTGCCTCAATTTACGTTAGGTTTTCTGCTCAAACAGTCTCAAAGAACACGGAGCACTTACCCAACTTATAATTAAAATGATTTTTATGTTTATTTTTTAATGGCTGTCATACTGCACCACTAAGAATATAAGGATCATCATGACTTTTCTAACCCATCTGTATCTAGTGCTTATCACTGTGGCTGACACATTGTGCAAATATAATAGAAAACGATTGAATGAACACATGAGTCGCAGTGATAGTGTTTAAGGACTCCTTTGCCTGAGTTGTGGGCAACTCTTATAGAAGACCAAGTGAGATAAAGGCAGGTTGAAATACATGGGGGTTGGCAGTGACAAGAAGCGGGCAAACACTGAGAAACACCCAGGGAGAAGAAACACATAATGTTGTGAGGGGTTAGGTGAGAGGACAGGGAGAAAGATTTTGCCCATCTAGAGCCACTAGATGAATAGTGGTGCCATTTATTGAGACAAGAGGCCTAGAAGAGGAGGCTATTGAGTGGCTTGTGGGTGCAGATAATGAGTTCAGTCTGGGGCCTGGCTACCCCAATGGTCACCAGATAGATGGCTTTTCCCTCTCCCACCATTCTTTATGCAATGCAACTTTTCTATTTGGCTCTCATTCATTCATTAAATCTGTTGTCCATGCAAAGAATCTGATGTGAGTTCTTTTTTCTCAAGTTTTCAGATGATCACCCAAGAAATAGTGTGGGAAGAACACCACCAGAGTACTTCAGCCTCAGGCACATTCTTTATTTCGGAGCAGGCTTCTGCTCTAACTCTATGTACTTTCCTTCCTACTTAAACTAGGTCAATGGGCTGGACAGGGACGTTTGTGTGCTTTAGCCAAATCATTCTTGAGATTCTCCCTTGCCCACAAGCCCCTAAAAGGGATCCCTATTAATTATGTCACTTTTTTTCTCTCAGCTGAAGCTGATTGAATTAGAAGTCCACACTTAATCCAAGGCCAGCTGACCATTAGCAGTAGCCAATCAGTTTCTCTCAGGAATTTGAACTAAGAAGTGGTCAGTGCAGACATTGGAGTTGAAAACTCATAGACTTGTGCTAGGGTATTTTGAGGGACCAGGAGAATACAATGAGTAGATGACACATGGCAAAGAGACAGAAAAAGGAAATAGACACATAAAGTGGAGATACAAGACCAGGTGGAGGGAGGCAGGGAAGAGACTGACTTCCAATTCTTATGTGGCTCAGCTATACTCCATTTTAATGCGATTGGCCTTATTTTCTTTCTCCTCACATATTAACCGCAGCCCACAGAAAATGAAACTTTACCTTTTCTCCATGTGGGAAGAAGCTGGGGATGAAGTCTCTACTATTTCTTTCTACTTGTTTAAAAAAAATTAAAAACTTACGAAATGTTTCAGATATACAGTCAAATAAAGAGAATAATAGGGAACATTTGTGTAGTCACCAACTACGTTTACCAAATTTTAATATTTTCTCTTTTGCTGTATTTAGTTAAAGTGCCCTATACTTCTCCCAAATTCCATCATCTTCCCTCAGTCAGGGGTACCCACTGCTCTAAATTTGTTGTTTATTAAATATAATTTTACCATTCAATATGCTCATTGACATTATAAGTATTGTTTTTTGCTTGGTATTAAACTTTATAAAACTGGCATTATTCCGTAAAAAATCTGTAACATTCTTTTCTTTCATTATATATTGTAGATTTGTCCATAGCTAATGGTTAAATTTTTTTATTTGCACTGTTATGGAGTATTGTGTTGTATGACTATATCACAATTTATCCTATCTTCTATTAGTGTTCTTTCAGACTATTTTCCTATATATTTTTTCCAATTACAAAAAAATGTTACAACTCATATTCTTATTCATGGCCCCTAATGCACACACACACACACACACACACACACACACACACACACACACACACACAGGGTTTCCCTAGGGAATATGTTTAGAATTGCAGTTGCTAGATCTAAAGGCTAAGCACACTTTCAACATAACTAGATTTACCCAAATTACTTTCTTTTTTTTTAAATTCAAGTTTATTGGGGTGACAATTGTTAGTAAGGTTACATGGGTTTAAGGTGTACAATTCTATACTACATCATCTATATATCACATTGTTCACCAGCCAGAGTCAGTTCTCCTTCCATCTGACTCTGGGTGGTGAACACACGATGTTTAGTGGCTACCAGAAAGTAAGGATAGATGAGGATATAGGGGACCAAATTACTGTCTAAAGTGGTTGTATTAATTTGCCTTGATGCGAATTCCAAAATTGATCCATATTCTTTTTTTTCTCTTTTCTTTGTTTTTAATTAAAGTTTATTGGGGTGACAATGGTTAGTAAAGTTACATAGATTTCAGGTGTACAATTCTGTATTACATCATCTATAAATCACATTGTGTGTTCACCACCCAGAGTCAGTTCTCCTTCCATCACCATATATTTGATCCCCCTTACCCTCATCTCCCACCGCCCTCCCTCTTACCCTCTGGTAACCACTAAACTATTGTTTGTGTCTATGAGTTTTTGTTTCTCATTTGTTTGTCTTGTTCTTTTGTTGTTTTTGGTTTACATACCACACATCAGTGAAATCATTTGGTTCTCTGTTTTTTCTGTCTGACTTATTTCCCTTAACATTATAATCTCAAAATCCATCCATGTTGTCACAAATGGGCCTATTTCATCTTTTCCTATGGCTGAATATATTCCATTGTGTATATATACCACAACTTCTTTATCCATTCATCTATCGAAGGACATTTTGGTTGTTTCCATGTCTTGGCCACCATAAATAAAGCTGCAATGAACATTGGAGCACACGTGTCTCTATGGATAAATGTTTTCAGATTTTTTGGGTAGATACCCAGGAGAGGGATTGCTGGGTCATATGGTAATTCTGTTCGTAATTTTTTGAGGAACCTCCACACAGCCTTCCATAGCAGCTGCACCAGTCTGCATTCGCACCAACAGTGTATGAGGGTTCCTTTTTCTCCACAGCCTCTCCAACACTTGTTACTATTTGTTTTGTTGATGATAGCCATTCTAACTGGGGTGAGGTGCTATCTTATTGTGGTTTATATTTGCATTTCTCTGATGATTAGTGATGTTGAGCATTTTTTCGTATGTCTATTTGCCATTTGTATGTCCTCTTTGGAGAAATGTCTCTTCAGGTCGTCTGCCCATTTTTCAATTGGGTTGTTTGTTTTTTTGTTGTTGAGTTTCATGAGGTCCTTGTATATTTTGGATATTAGCCCCTTATCGGAGGCACTGGTGGCAAAAATCTTCTCCCATTCAATTGGTTGCCTCTTTATTTTGTCGATGGTTTCTTTTGCTGTGCAGAAGCTTTTTAGTTTCATATAGTCCCATTCATTTATTTGAGCTTTTACTTCCCTTGCCTTTGGAGTCAAATTCGTGAAATGCTCTTTGAACCCAAGGTCCATAAGTTTAGTACCTATGTTTTCTTCTATGCAGTTTATTGTTTCAGGTCTTATGCTTAAGTTTTTGATCCATTTTGAATTAATTTTGGTACATGGTGACAGATAGCAGTCCTGTTTCATTCTTTTGCATGTGGCTTTCCAATTGTCCCAGGACCATTTATTGAAGAGGCTGTCTTTTCTCCATTGTATGTTTCCTGCTTCTTTGTGAAAAATTACCTGTCCATATTTATGTGGGTTTATTTCTGGGTTCTCAATTCCATTCCATTGGTTTATGTGTCTGTTTTTCTGCCAATACCATGCTGTTTTGATTATTGTAGCCCTGTAATACAAGCTAAAGTCAGGGAGTGTGATACCTACAGCATTGTGCTTTTTTCTTAAGATTGCTTTGGCTATATATAATACAGTATTGATATCTATAGTCACAATGTTGTACATTAGATCTCCAGAACTTATTAATCTTCTAACTGGATGTTTGTACCCTTTGACCAACATCTTCCCATTTCCCACACTCCTAGCCCCGGTAAGTATCATTCTACTCTCTGTTTCTACAAGTTCAGCATTGTTATATTCCACGTATAAGCTATCATACAGTTTTTGTCTTTTTCTGTTTGACTTACTCTACTTAATATAATGTCCTCAAGGACCATCCACTTTGTTACAAAAAGCAGAGTTTTATTCTTTCTCATGGCTGGAAAATATTCCATTGTTTATGAATATATACATATTACAACTTCTTTATCCATTCAGCCTTTGATGGACACTTAGGTCGTTTTGATACCTTGCCTTTTGTGAATAATAATGTAATGAACATAGGAGTGCAGATATCACTTTGATATCCTGCTTTTGTTTCCTTTGGATATACATCCAGAAGTGGAATTACTGGGTCATATGGTAATTTTATTTTCCGTTTTTTTGAGGAACTTCCATCTGTTTTTCATAGTGGTTGCCCCAATTTACATTCCCACCAACAGTGTACAAGGATTCCTTCTCGTTATCCTCTCTAACATTTGTTATCTCTTGTGTTTTTGATAATAGCCATTCTGACAGGTGTGAGGTGATATCTCATTGTGGTTTTGATTTGCATTTCCCTGATGATTAGTCATGTTGGGCATCTTTTCAAATGTCTGTTGGCTATTTATGTCTCCTTTGGAAAAATGTCTATTTAGTTCCTCTGCCCATTTTAAAATCAGATCATTATTTTTTGTTATTAATTTGTATGATTTCTTTATATATTTTGGATATTATTAGCCACTTATCAGAAAAATGATTTGCAAATATTTTTTCCTATTCCTAAGGAGCCTTTTCATTTTGTTGATTGTTTCTTTTGTTGTGCAGAAGCTTTTTAGTTGATACAGCTCCTTATTTTTGCTGTTGTTGTTTGTGCTTTAGGTGTTATATCCAAAAATATCATTGCTAAGACCTATGTCAAGGAGTTTTCCCCCTATGTTTTCTTCTAGGTGTATTATGGTTTCAGGTCATACATTTAAGTTTTTAATCCATTTTGACTTAATCTTTGTGAGTGGTATAAAATAGTGGTCCAATTTAGTTTTTTTTTTTTTGTATGTTGTTATCCAGTTTTCTCAGCACCATTTATTTAAGACACTATTCTTTCCCCACTGAATATTTTTGGTTCCCTTGTCAAATATTAGTTGATTGCATATGGAGGGGTCTATTTCTTGGCTCCTGATTCTTCATTGGCTTATATGTCTATTTTTATGACTGTACCATAATTTTTTGATTACTACTTACAGATTTGTAGTATGGTTTGAAATCAGGCAGTTTGATGCCTCCAGCTTTGTTCTTCTTTCTCAGGATTGCTTTAACTATTTTTTTTTTAAAGGTTCCACTTCTTTTATTTTAAACTTAACTCTCATAGAAGGTTCTTTGTTTTATTTATCCATGGACTTCCCATAGCACCTAACATGTTTGTTGAATGAACGAATAAATAAAAATGATTATTCCCATTTCCAGGGTGTACCACAACTCAAATAACTAATAAATCTCCCTATTGCATGGAGCATTTCTTGACATTCTTTATCTCTTTGGGCACATTACTTTGTTTACATCCTTGGGACTTCTTTGTTTAGAATAACAATACTAGCAATTGATGATTGTGGTAGACAGAAGTCTAAGATGATCTGAATTATAAGATGATAGAAATGAACTTCTGCAAGGACTGGAACAAAGGAAGGGCCAGGGAAGCCCCTAAGTTTTCAGTTTAAATCTTATGACTCAGGCTCTCACTGCTGTAAGCTCTGGAGAGACAACAGGTCTCGACTCTGACCCTGGCCACTTCAGGCCAGGTTCTAGAAAAGAAGATTCAGACCTGATTAGTGAATGAATGTCTTCATTTTGTCTGTTTTTTTCTTTTCTTTTTCTTTTAGGCTTATAACAGAGGAACATACTCTTTTTCCACTGTTCCTTCTCTAATAAATATACCAGCCTGAAACTATTGACCTTACAAAATGAAAATTAGTAACCAGCCCCCAGAGCCCTAGCAAGCAGCATTAACATTCTCCAGTCTCCCTGGCTATGTCCTGGGTGTCTCAAAGAAATTAATCGTATTAGTTTGCTGCCAGCGACTGCTCTTGATGGCTCCCTCCTTCCAGCCGAGCTGCAGCTGCTGAACCTAGGACAGGTGTTATCAAGCATCAGGTCTGCAAGTATGGGATGGGGGCAGGGGAGGCACACTGAGCCATCATCACTAAGGCCAGGGCAAGCTGTTTGATCTTCCCACATCAGAGGAATCTCCAAATCTGTGCTTACAGGACTTTCTCAGGCACATAAATCATTATTATGAATGGCAATAAGATATACCATTCAGAGGTCTTCAGTGCCCTCCCCCTCTTTTGCTGTGAGATATATCCTCCATACAGAGCAGCACATATAATTTATGTGTATAGTTTTTAAAAATTATAAAGCGAACAGCAGTGAAAAAGAAAATCATTGCCAGCATCCCAGAAAATGCCATTTTCCCGTCACTATACACAATTCCCTTCTTCTGCCCAAGGGAAGATAATCACTTTTCTGAAGTTCACAAAAATTATTTCCTTGCCTCTAAAAAAATCTAGTTTTAATACCTCTATGTATTTCTAAAAAGGAACAGTCTTGTTTTGCCTGTTTGTAAACCTTATGGAAATGGAATGTGTGTACCCTTTTGTATCTTGTTTCTTTACTCAATATTATGTTTTTGAGATTCATGTAACTGTAGTGTGTTCATTTTCGTTGCTGATTAGTATTCCATTTTCTGAATATACCATGATTTATTTATTCTAATCATAATGAAAATTTAATTGAGGTTGTTTTTAGTGTCTGTCTATTTAAACCACACTGCTATGAACACTGTTGTGCAGATGCGCCTGGCAGGAATTTGTCTAGGGTACGTCCCAAAGAACAAAACTGAACAGACACAGCCAATATGCATCTTCAACCTTCCTAGGTAATGTCAAGCTGCTTTCTAAGTGGAATCCAAGTACGTGTCCATAAACAGTAGGTACAGTTTCCTCATTCTCTACATTTTTCTAGCAGTTTGTGTATTAAATTCCTATTGCTGCATAACAAAGTGCCACAAACTTTATGGCTAAAAACGACTTAAATTTATTACCTTAGAGTTTGCATGAGCCAGTGTCTGCACACAAATCTCTGGGGTCCTCTGCTCAGGGTCCCACAGGCTCATATCAAGGTGTTGGCCTGGGCTGGGGACTCACCAGAATGTTGAGTTCTCTTCCAAGCTCCCGCAGTTGTCTGCAGAACTCATTTCTTTGAAGCTGTACGATGCATGGAGGCTGCATTGGGAGTATGCCTCTTTGACACTTCACCTTCTTCTATAGGCACCTCTGACTAGGTCAGTCCCATTCAGGATAAGCTCCCCTTTGATTAAAAGTAAATGGATTGATAAAAAGAAAAAAATGGCGGCGTGAGGCGTGAGGAAATATCAGCTGGAATTTACAACAAATTGAAAAACTATAACTCCACAAAGGACACCTGGCATAGCAGACAGGCAAAACAAAGAGTCTCATTACTGAATTCATCTAAAGGTGGGCAAATTGCATGAGCAGGACAGGAGGGAAGGGAGAAAGGCGGAGACGGAGCCGTGCAGGCGCGGGACGCAGACCTAAGTCAGTGCTCCAAGCTCGCTGTATCCCGGAACTACCACAGCTGCGGGAGAGGGAAGAACTCAGACTGCTAGGGCTCTGTTTATGGGCCACAGGGCTGAGGGGACAGCATATAACATGGCTGAACCAAACACTCACGGCAGAGCCCTCAGAGCAAAGACTGAGGGAAGAAGGCTGAAAACGGTGGTTTAAGCCCTCACTGTTGCAGAGAATGGAAGCCTTAGGCATTGAAACTAGCCGCCCCACACCCTACCCTCCCAGAGCCCGCCCCACCGCCACCTGCTCAGTGTTACAAGCGGAAGAGTAGCAGTGTTAAATCAAAAGAACAGAATATTTGTAGTTCTGAGAACTGTGGCCTGCAGACAAAGATTCGCAGCCCAACTAGTTCCAGCAAAAGGGAGGGAGCTGTGGAAACAAGACCAGCTGTGGTGGTGGTCGCCCCCATTGCTCTGGGCCAATTCTCACAATTCACCCCGCCTCTGTCCCCACCTATCTGGGTGGTCCCTGAAAGGAGTAAACAGAACTGCTGAAACACACGGGCTCTGAATCTGGTGCAGGAAGAGTTTTGGCACTTCAAAAGCTCTCCGCATCCTCACAGGGACGCGGAGCCCTATGACCCAGGCAAACTGTTACCAGAGGAGAAGCCCACCTTCCAGGGAATCCCCCATTGTGTGAGAGGTTGGAATAGTACAGAGAAAAAAAACACGACAGTGTGAGAGAGAAAAAAAAGGCTGCAGTCAGAGAGAAAATAAAACATTCTACCAACACATACTGGAAAACAAAAGAAAGACCTCTTCCTATCAACCTGAAAGTAGCAGAAGCTACTCCTGTAGATATCTAGGAAGAGAAATAATAAATCAGTAATTGCCATGAATAACCAAGGCAACAAGACAGCTCAGAAAGAAAGTGAAAAGTCTCCAGAAAAGGAACTTAAAAATATGGAAAGATGTGACTTAAATGACAGAGAATTCAAGATTGAAGTTCTGAAAAAACTCAATGAGATGCAAGAAAACACGGAAAGGCAGTTTAATGAACTCAGAAACACAATCAAAGAACAACATGAGCATTCTATGAAAGAGACTGAAATTTTAAAAAAGAACTCAATAGAATTTCTGGAGATTAAGAACTCAATAGAAGAAATTAAGAATGAAATAGCCAGCTTAGGTAGTAGAGTTGACCAGATGGAGGAAAGAATCAGTGACATTGAAGATAGAAACCTGGAAATGACAAGGATGGAAGAAGAAAGAGACTTGAGACTTAAAAGAAATGAAAGAACTCTACAAGAACTTTCTGACTTCATCAGAAAGGGCAATATAAGAATAATGGACATACCAGAAGGAGAAGAAAGAGAGAAGGGAACAGAGAGTATATTTAAACAAATAGTCGATGAGAATTTCCCAAACTTGTGGAAAGAACTGGATCCTTGAATCCAAGAAGCAAATAGAACAACTAATTACCTCAACTCCAAAATGCCTTCTCCAAGATACATTGTATTGAAGCTGTCAAAAATCAATGACAAAGAAAGAATCCTCAAGGCAGCCAGGGAAAAGAAGACAGTAACCTACAAAGAAAAGCACACTAGATTATCATCAGATTTCTCAGCAGAAACTCTATAAGCCAGGAGGGAGTAGAACCAAATATTTAAACTTTTGAAAGAAAGAAATTATGGGCCAAGAGTAATATACCCAACAAAGATGTCCTTTAGATATGAAGGACGAATAAATACCATTCCAGACATACAGAAGCTGAGGGAATTTTCTCATACACGACCTGCACTACAAGAAATACTAAAGGAGGCTATTCGACCAACATCAACAGGGACAATTTGTGGCAACCAAAACATAAAAAGGGGGAGAGTAAAGGCCTGAACCGGAATATGGGAATGGAGAAAGTAAGCATGCTGAAGAAAATGGAATACTCTAAATATCAAAGTTTCTTTTACATAAACTTAAGGGTAACCACTCAACAAAAAAAAAAATCCACAACTGAAATATATACTGTACTAAAAGAAGAAACAGAGGGAAACATCATAGAATACTACCACACAGAAATAATAGACAACAACAAAAAGGCAAAGAAACAATGAAGACACAGCCTTACCAGAAAACGAAAGATAGAATGAGAGGAAATCTTCACATATCAATAATCACCCTAAATGGAAATGGACTGAACTCACCAATAAAAAGGCACAGAGTAGCAGATTGGATCACAAAACTAAACCCAACCATTTGCTGTCTCCAAGAGACACATCTCTGCTACAAGGACAAGCATAGACTCAAAGTGAAAGTTTGGAAATTGACACTCCAAGCAAATGGTACCCAGAGAAAATCAAGTGTAGCCATAATGATATCAGATGCAACAGACTTCAGGGTGAAAAAGGTAACAAGAGACAAAGATGGATATTTCATAATGGTAAAGGGGACTATACAACAAGAAGACATAGCAGTCATCAATATTTATGCCCCCAATCAGGCAGCACTGAAATATACCAAGCAACTATTAACAGAAATAAAGGAAGAAATTGACCAAAACACAATTATACTAGGGAACCTAAATACATCACTGACAGCAATGGACAGATCATCCAAACAGAAAATAAATAACGAAATAGCAGCCCTAAATGACACATTAGATGAAATGGACATAATTTACGTTTATAGAGCACTTCATCCTAAAACATCAGATTATACACTTTTTTCTAGTGTACATGGAACATTCTCAAGGATAGTCCATATATTGGGACCTAAAACTAACCTCAGCAAATTTAAGAAGATTGAAATCATACCAAGCATATTCTCTGATCTAAAAGTCTTTGAAATTGGATATCAACTGCTAAAAGAAAACAGGAAAAACCACAAATACAAGGAGAGTAAACAACATACTTTTAAAGAATGACCGGGTCAAGGAAGAAATTAGAGGAGAGATCAAGATACATAGAAACAAATGAGAATGAAAATACATCCCCAAAATTTTGGGGACGCAGCGAAAGCAGTTTTAAGAGGGAAAAATCAAGAACAAAAGACAATAGAAAAAGTTAATATGACAAAGAGCTGGTTCTTTGAAAAGATTAACAAAATTGACAAACCCTTGGCTAGGCTCACTAAGACAAAAAGAGAGAAGACACTAATAAACAAAATCAGAAATGAAAAAGGGGAAGTTATCACAGATGCCACAGAAATACAAAGGATCTTCCAAGAATACTATGAAGGACTATATGCCACCAAATTCAATAACCTAGAAGAAATGGACAACTTCTTAGAAACATATAGCCTTCCTAGGCTGAACCATGAAGAACTGGAAAATCTAAACAGACCAATCACCAGTAACAAAATTGAATCAGTCATCCAAAACCTTCCCAAAAGCAAAAGTCCAGGACCAGATGGCTTCACTAGGGAATTCTACCAAACCTTCAAAGAGGATCTAATGCCAATCCTGCTCAAACTCTTCCAAAAAATTGAAGAAGAGACAGTACTCCCTAACTCATTTTATGAGGCCACCATTACCCTGATACCAAAACCTGGTAAGGATAACACAAAAAAAGAGAACTACAGACCAATATCTCTGATGAATACAGATGCAAAAATCCTAAACAAAATTCTAGCAAATCGAATGCAACAATGCATTAAAAACATTATTCATGGGAGTGACGTCATAGGAATGGCAGCAGCGGGGCGCACTTTCTGAGTTCTCCTCTGGATCTTATTACAAACGGGACCTATAACCCATCAAAGAACTCTTTGCTCATCACACAGAACAGCTAAGAGACTCGTGGAAGGATTACTTGAAGGAGCGCTAATTGGGCGAGCAGGGGAAGGAAGGAAGGGAGAGAAGTGAAAACGCGGGGGCCCGCGGTGGGGTCTCGGCCGGCAGCGGCAGCGGCAAAAACCGTGGTGGCACCCGCAGTTCCGGGCACACACAGGATCCCAGGGTGGAACGGAGAGCACAGAGACCAGGAGGTGGGCTCTTTCCCTGCGTCCCACGGCTGATATCTCCCGCCGGGAGGGCGGCTAGTGGGCCCTAGGGCGGACAAAGAACACAGACTCCATATCTGGTCCCCCCCCCTTCCAAACCTACCCCAGCCCTTCTAGAGACTTAAACTGGCCCCTGAACTGAGGAGTAGTGTCAGATTACAGAGGAGCCTGTACTAGTGCTCAGGCTCTGGGAAGACTGACAGGGAGCCCTGACCCAGTGAAGAGGATGGGAAGAGTGTGATTTTGACTGGGCTAGGAGAGAAGAGATTCCCCCACCCCCAGCCACCACCTTTTCTGGTCTGCGGGAAGAGGGTGACACGCGGCTGGGCTGGGAGAGAGAAGACCCCTCCATCCCCAACCCCCACACTTTCTGGCCTGCCTAGGGCGGGGCAAGTGCAACTGCAGAGACACTCCCAGGGATCAGCAGTAAGGGGAAGACGCAGCTCTGGGCTTTCAGCAGATCAGAAATCTCCAGCCCGCACCACCCCATACACACACACACTGAAGAAGTGCCCTAAGACTCAGGAGTATGGGACACGGGGCTGGTGGTGCTACTGTCAGTGTGCATATGTGCAGGCAAGGGCAGAAACTGCACTGACTTTGTAAAAACTATCGTCCAGACCCCTCAGGCCCACGCATTTAAATCTGCAGTCCCAAAGTCACTCTGGGCACCAGGTGACCGGCTCTGCCAGCGCAATAAGCAGGAGGCTCTTTGGTACAGCAGAGGACAACCTGGACATTACTTGGTGGGCTTAAGCCAAAACTGGCTCTGCTTTTTGTTTTGCTTTGTTTTGTTTTGTTTTGCTTTGTCTTTATATCTTTGATATCTTTGCCTGTGTCGAGTGGGGGTTATCGGGTGTTTTTACATGTGAATGTATTTGATTTTTTTTCTTTGTTGTTGTTGTTGTTGTTGTGCTTGCTTTGTTCTGAAATTGCCCTACCAGGGCCCAGCTTAAGAGGCACAAGATTCAACATATCCAGAGGCCGACTCCAGACCAAACCAGAGTACTAAAGGGTTTGACCTAAAATTCACAAACACAGAGGGAATTCTCTGCAGGCACTAGAGCCCATAGAGGCCAAACCACATTTAAGTGGTCAACCCTCACGCAGCAGAACGCCCTGCAGTGGGCAGAGCCAAGTCTCACAACGAGTCAGCCTAGGAGTTAACCCCACCTACTCACAAGCAAAAAGCAATTAAAGATCTTCTTGAACAGGAAAATACACACAACACAAGAGTCACATTTGGAGCACACGCAGAGGAGAAGAACGAAGTAGTGCAAGTCAAATATAAAGGACACATACTACATAAGATAACCTGGCAAGAACTAAGAACTCTAGGGGATCTACCTAATACATCAAAGCAAACACAGAGAGTCAGCCAGAATGGGGAAACAAAGATACACGTCCCAAGTAAAAGAACAGAAGAAACCTCCACAACTGGAACCAAATGAAGCAGAGGTAACCAACCTTTCAGAGACAGAGTTCAGAACACTGGTGATAAGAATGTTTAAGGAGCTTAGAGAAGACATAAAGAAGGATGTAGAAATCATAACGAACAACCAGTTAGAACTAAAGAACACAATTACCGAAATTAAGAACACACTTGAAGGAATTACCAGCAGGTTACATGAAGCAGAGGATTGAATCAGCGACTTAGAAGACAAGGTAGCAGAGATCACCCAAACAGAACAACAGAAAGAAAAAAGAATAAAAAACAATGAGGATGGCTTAAGAGACCTCTGGTATAACATCAAGCGCAACAACATGCGCATCATAGGAAAACCAGAAGGTGAAGAGAGGAAGCAAGGGATTGAGAACATATTTGAAGTAACAATGTCCGAGAAGTTCCCCAACCTGATGAAGGAAACCAACATACAAGCCCAGGAAGTGCAGAGAGTTCCAACCACGATAAACCCAAATAGGTCCACACCAAGACACATTATAGTTAAAAGGGCAAAGCTTAAAGACAAAGAGAGAATCCTAAAAGCAGCAAGAGAAAGACAGAGGGTTACATACAAGGGAACTCCCATAAGACTATCAAATGATTTTTCTACAGAAACATTGAAGGCCAGGAGGGAGTGGCAGGAGATACTCAAAGTGATGGAAAACAAAGGCCTACAACCTAGATTGCTTTATCCAGCAAGGCTATCATTTAAAGTTGATGGAGAGATAAAGAGCTTTCAGAAAAAAATAAGCTAAAGGAATTTATTACCACCAAGCCAGCATTGCAAGAAATACTAAAAGGACTTCTGTAAATAGAAGAAAGATCAAAACAACCTAACTACAAATTTAAAAATGACAATAACTATGTACCTATCAATAATCACTTTAAATGTAAACGGATTGATGCTCCAATCAAGAAACATAGGGTGGCTGACTGGATAAGAAAGCAAGACCCTTGTATATGCTGTATATAAGAGACTCACCTCAGAACAAAAGACACACACAGGCTGAAAGTGAAGGGTTGGAGTAACATATTTCATGCAAATGGAAATGAGAAAAAAGCTGGGGTTGCAATACTTATATCTGACAAAATAGATTTTAAAATGAAGAACATATTAAAAGATAAAGATGGGCACTATATAATAATAAAGGGATCGATCCGACAAGAGGACATAACCCTAGTAAACATCTATGCACCCAACATAGGAGCACCTAAATATATAAAACAGGTATTGACTGACATAAAGACAGAGATCAACAGTAACACTATCATAGTAGGGGACTTCAACACACCTCTGACAACAAGGGACAGGTCTTCCAGACAGAAAATCAATATGGAAACAACAGCCTTAAATGATACATTGGACCACTTGGATTTAATCGATATTTTCAGAACATTTCACTCCAATGCTGCAAAATACACGTTTTTCTTAAGTGCACATGGAACATTTTCCAAGATAGACCATATGTTAGGCCACAAAACAAATCTTGATAAATTTAAGAAAATTGAAATCATACCAATTGTCTTCTCTGATCACAATGCTATGAAATTAGAAATGAACTACAGGAAAAAAACTGGAAGGCACACCAATTCATGGAGGCTGAATAACTTATTACTAAATAATGAGTGGGTCAAGCAGGAGATCAAGGAAGAAATCAAAAGATATCTCGAGACAAACGAAAATGAAAACACGACGACTCAAAAATCTATGGGATGCCACGAAAGCAGTCCTAAGAGGGAAATTCATAGCTTTGCATGCCTACCTAAAGAAACAAGAAACATCACTAATCAACAGTTTATCTTCACACTTAAGGGATCTGGAAAAAGAACAGCAAAATAAGCCCAAAGGGAGCACAAGGAAGGAGATAATAAAGATCAGAGCAGAAATAAATGAAATAGAAACCAGAAAAAAAAAATACAAAAGGTCAACGAATGCAAGAGTTGGTTCTTAGAGAAGATAAACAAAATTGACAAACCTCTAGCCAGACTCATTAAAAAAAAGAGAGAGAGGACCCAAATTAATAAAATCAGAAATGAAAGAGGAGAAGTGACAACGGACATCGCAGAAATACAAAAAGTTTTAAGAAATTACTATGAGCAACTATATGCCAACAAATTTGATAATCTGGAAGAAATGGACAATTTTCTAGAGGCGTACAACTTTCCAAGGCTAACTCAAGAAGAAACAGGAAACCTGAATAGACTGATTACCACCAGGGAAATTGAATCAGTAATCAGCAATCTCCCAACAAACAAAAGCCCTGGACCGGATGGTTTTACTGGTGAATTTTACAAAACGTTCAAAAAAGAATTATCACCTATTCTTCTCAAGCTCTTCCAAAAAATGCAGAAGGAGGGAAGACTCCCAAACACTTTTTACGAAGCCACTATCACCCTGATCCCAAAATCAGACAAAGACACCACAAAAATAAAACTACAGGCCGATATCTCTAATGAACATAGATGCAAAAATCCTCAACAAAATATTAGTGAACAGAATTCAGCAATACATTAAAAAGATCATACACCATGATCAAGTGGGATTCGTCCCTGGTATGCAAGGGTGGTTCAACATCCGCAAATCAATTAATGTGATACACCACATTAACAAAATGAAAAATAAAAATCACATGATCATATCAATAGGTGCAGAAAAAGCTTTTGATAAAATCCAACAGCCATTTTTGATAAAAACCTTTAAGAAAGTGGGAATAGAGGGATCATATCTCAACATAATAAAGGCCATATATGACAAACCCACCGCTAACATCATACTCAATGGGGAAAAGCTAAAACCATTCCCCCTAAGATCAGGAACAATGCAAGGTGCCCACTATCTCCGCTTCTATTCAACATAGTGCTGGAAGTTCTAGCCACAGCAATCAGACAAGAAAAAGAAATAAAAGGCATCCAAATTGGTAAGGAGGAAGTAAAATTATCATTGTATGCAGATGATATGATACTGTATATAGAGAACCCTAAAGACTCCACCAAGAAGCTATTAGAGCTGATAGATGAATTTAGTAATGTAGCAGGATACAAAATTAATATTCAGAAATCAGTTGCATTTGTATATACCAATAATAAAACATCAGAAGGAGAAATTAAAAAAAACAGTCCCATTTACAATTGCTCCAAAGACTATAAAATACCTGGGAATAAATTTAACCAAAGAAGTAAGAGATCTGTACTCAGAAAATTATAAGACACTGAAGAAAGGAATGAAAGAAGATATAAATAGATGGAAACACATATCATGTTCATGGATAGGAAGAATTAATATAGTTAAAATGTCCATACTGCCTGAGGCAATATACATATTCAATGCAATTCCTATTAAACTACCAATGACGTTTTTCACAGAAATAGAACATATAATCCTAAAATTTATATGGGACCATAAAAGACCCCGTATAGCCTCAACAATCTTGAGAAATAAGAACAAAGTGGGAGGTATAACAATACCTGACTTCAAATTATACTACAAGGCTACAGTAATCAAAACAGCATGGTACTGGCATAAAAACAGACACATAGATCAATGGAACAGAACAGAGATTCGAGAAATAAATCCATGCCTATATGGCCATTTAATCTACAACAATGGAAGCAAGAATGTACGATGGGTAAAGACAGTCTATTGAATAAATGGTGCTGGGAAACCTGGACAGACACATGCAAAAAAATGAAGCTGGACCACCTCCTTACACCATATACAAAAATAAATTCAAAATGGCTTAAAGACTTAAATGTAAGATCTGAAACCATAAAATACCTAGCAGAAAATATAGGAAGAAACTTCACAGACATTACCCGGAGTAAGATTTTTACTGATATATCCCCTTGCGCGAGGGAAATAAGAGAAAAAATAAACATGTGGGATTATATCAAACTAAAAAGGCTTTTCACAGCAAAGGAAACCATCAATAAAACAAAAAGGGATCCTACTGAATGGGAAAAGATATTTGACAATGATATATCTGATAAGGGATTAATATCACAAATCTATAAAAAACTCACTCAACTCAACTCCAAAAAAACAAACAACCCAATTAAAAAATGGGCAGAGGACTTGAAGAGACATTTTTCTAAAAAGGACATACACATGGCAGACAGACATATGAAGAAATGCTCAACCTCAATAACCATCAGAGAAATGCAAATAAAAACCACAATGAGATACCACCTCACCCCAGTCAAAATGGCTATCATCAATAAATCAACAAACAACAAGTGCTGGCGCGGATGTGGAGAAAAGGGAATGCTTGTGCACTGTGGGTGGGATTGCAGATTGGTGCAGCCACTATGGAAAACAGTATGGAGGTATCTCAAAAATCTGAAAATGGAACTACCCTATGATCCAGTAATTCCACTCCTAGGTATCTATCCGGAGAAATCCAAAACTCCAATTCAAAAATCTTTATGCACTCCTATGTTTATTGCAGCACTACACACAATAGCTAAGACATGGAAACAACCGAAATGCCCATCAGTAGATGACTGGATTAAGAAACTGTGGTACATTTATACAGTGGAATATTACGCAGCCATAAAGAAGAAAGAAATCTTACCATTTGCAACACATGGATGGACCTAGAGAACATTATGTTAAGTGAAATAAGTCAGACAGAGAAAGATAAGTACCATATGATCTCACTTATATTCGGAATCTAAAGAAAAGAATAAGTGAATGAACTAATCAGAAACAGTTTTGGAGACATAGAGGAAAAACTGAGGGTTGCTAGATGGGCGGGGGGGATGGGGGTAAGAGGAAGGTGAGGGGATTAGAAAACAATCAGTAACCACAAGATGGCCACGGGGTTTTGAAAATTAATCTGGGGAACGTAATTTAGTGGTTACTAGAGGTTAAGGGGGTTGGAGGGTGGGAGATGAGGGTAAGGGGGATCAAAAATATGATGATGGAAGGAGAACTGACTCTGGGTGGTGAATACACAATGTAATTTATAGATGATGTGATACAGAATTGTACACCTGAAATCTATGTAATTTTACTAACAATTGTCACTGCAATAATTTAAACACACACACAAACAAACAAACAAAAAACATTGTTCATCATGACCAAGTGGGGTTCATCTCAGGGTTAAAAGGATGGTTCAATATACGCAAATCCATCAATGTGATACATCATATCAAGAAAATAAAGGACAAAAATATGATTATATCAATTGATGCAGGAAAAGGATTTGACAAGATACAACATCAATTTATTATTAAAACACTTAATAAAATAGGTATAGAAGGAAAATATCTCGACATAATGAAGGCCATATATGACAAACCCTCAGCTAATCTCATAATTAATGGTGAAAAACTGAAGCCCTTTGCTCTATGTTCAGGAACATGATAGGGCTGTCTCTTATCACCTCAGCATTTCAACATAGTGTTGGAAGACCTCGCCAGAGCAATCAGGCAAGAGAAAGAAATAAAAGGCATCCAAATTGGGAACGAAGAAGTTAAATTGTCACTCTTTGCAGATGACATGATGCTGTATATATAAAACCCTAAAGACTCCACCAAAAAGCTATTAGAAACAATCAACAAATACAGTAAAGTTGCTGGCTACAAAATCAACTTACAAAAGTCCTTTGCATTCCTATAAACTAACAGTAAAATCTCAGAAAAAGAAATAAAGAAAATAATGCCTTTTGCAATTGCAGCACAAAAAGTAAAATACCTCAGAATAAACTTAACCAAGGATGTGAAAGATCTATATGCTGAAAACTATAAGACATTTTTAAAAGAGGTAGAAGAAGACACAAAGAAATGGAAAGACATTCCGTGCTCATGGATTGGAAGAATCAACATAGTCAAAATGGCCATGTTATCCAAAGCAATATACAGAGTTAATGCAATCCCCATCAAAATCCCAATAACATTTTTTAAAGAAATAGTACAAAAAAACATCAAATTTGTTTGGAAACAAAGACCCTGAATAGCTAAAACAATCTTAAGAAAAAAGAACAATACTGGAGGTATCACACTCCCTGAGTTTAGCTAGTACTACAGGTCAGCAATAATCAAAACAGCATGGTACTGGCAGAAAAACAGAAATGTAGACCAATGGAATAGAATTGAGAACTCAGAAATAAAACCACATAAATATGGACAGGTAATTTTTGACAAAGAAGCAAAAAAACATACAATGGAGAAAAGACAGCCTCTTCAATAAATGGTCCTGGGAGAATTGGAAAGCCACGTGCAAAAGAATGAAGCTGTACAGCTATCTGTCACCATGTACCAAAATCAATTCAAAATGAATCAAAGACTTAAGCATAAGACCTGACACAATAAACTACATAGAAGAAAACATAGGTACTAAACTTATGGACCTTGGGTTCAAAGATCGTTTTATGAATTTGACTCCAAAGGGAAGGGAAGTAAAAGCTAAAATAAATGAATGGGACTATATGAAACTTAAAAGCTTCTCCATAGCAAAAGAAATCATCGACAAAATAAAGAGGCAACCAACTGAATGGGAGAAGATTTTTGCAAACAGTGCCTCCAATAAGGGGCTAATATGCAAAATATACAAGGAACTCATGAAACTCAACAACAAAAAAACAAACAACCCAATTGAAAAATGGGCAGACGACCTGAAGAGACATTTCTCCAAAGAGGACATACAAATGGCAAATAGACATATGAAAAAACACTCAACATCACTAATCATTAGAGAAATGCAAATAAAAACCACAATGAGAAATCACCTCACCCCAGTTTAGAATGAGCATCATCAACAAGACAAATAGTAACTAGTGTTGAAGAGGCTGTGGAGAAAAAGGAACCCTCATACAGTGTTGGTGGGAATGCAGACTGGTGCAGCCGCTATGGAAGGCAGTGTGGAGGTTCCTCCAAAAATTACGAATAGAATTACCATATGACCCAGCAATCCCTCTCCTGGGTATCTATCCAAAAAATCTGAAAACATTTATCCATAAAGACACGTGTGCTCCAATGTTCATTGCAGCTTTATTTACGATGGCCAAGACATGGAAACAACCAAAATGTCCTTCGGTAGATGAATGGATAAAGAAGTTGTGGTATATATACACAATGGAATACTATTCGGCAGAAAAGATTAATGAGGACCGTTTGTGACAATGTGGATGGATCTTGAGATTATAATGCTTAGCGAAATAAGTCAGACAGAAAAAGCAGAGAACCATATGATTTCATTGGTTTGTGGTATATAAACCATAACAAAAGAACAAGGGAAACAAATGAGAAATGAAAACTCATAGACACAGACAATAGTTTAGTGGTTACCCGAGGTTAAGGGGGTGGTGGTAGATGAGGGTAAAGGGGATGAAATATATGGTGATGGAAGGAGAACTGACTCTGGGTGGTGAACACACAGTGGGATTTATAGGTGATGTAATACAGAATTGTACACCTGAAACCTATGTAACTTTACCAACACTTGTCAGCCCAGTAAACTTGAATGAAAAAGAAAAGCAAATGGAGTATGAATCTCGTCCCGCGTTCTGCTCACACCCCCGGGAGGAATTATGTATACAGAATGTGTTATCAAGTGTTGGGCATCTTTGGACCACTTATTGCCCTTCAGCTCCACCCCTTTTGCATTTTACAATAACATTTGACATCCAATATTATTTTGTATCGGTTTCAGGTGTACAGCACTGCAGTTAGACATTTGAATAATTTGAGAAGTGATCCACCTGCCTAGCCTATTACCCACCTGGCATTATACATCGTTATTACCATATCATTGATTATATTCTCTATGCTTTACTTTACATCCCCATGACTATTATCTAATTATCAATTTGTGCTTTTTTTTAAATTAAAGTTCATTGGAGTGACACTTGTTAGTAAAGTTACATAGATTTCAGGTGTACAACTCTAATACATCATCTATATATATCACATTGTGTGTTCACCACCTAATTTGTACTTCTTAATCCTTTCACTTTTTTACCCCCAATCCTCTCCCATCTGTCACCTGATAAATCTAATACCCATCTGAAACCATACATATAGTTATTGCAATATTGTTGATGCTATTTCTTATGCTGTAACCTATATCCCCATGACTACTTTATAACAACCAATTTGTACTTCTTAATCCCTTCCTCTTTTTCACTCACCTCTTCAACATCCCTCTCATCCGGTAACCATCACAATGTTCTCTGTATCTATGAGTTTGTTTCTGTTTTCTTTGTTTGCTTTGTTCCTTAGATTCCACATATCAGTGAAATCACATTGCATCTGTCTTTCTCTGTCTGATATGCTCCACTCAACAAAATACCCTCCAAGTCTATCCATGCCACCGCAGATGGCAAGAACCCATTCCCTTCCATGGCTGAGCAATATTCCATTATATAATTTTATCACCTCCTCTTTATCCATTCATCCATTAATGGACACCCAGGCTGTCTCCACATCTTGGCTAATGCTGCAATGAACAAAAGGATGCACATGTCCCTTTGAATTAGTATTTTGGGTTTCTTCAGATAAATACCCAGAAGTGGGATTAATGGGTCCTTTTTTGTCTCTTGTTATTAGCCTTTGTTGTAAAGTTGATTTTGTCTGATATAAGTGTTGCTACCAGAGCTTTTAGTTTGTTTGTTTATTTCCATTTTCATGAAATATCTTTTTCCATCGCCTCACTTTCAGTCTGTGTGTGTATCAATCTGAAGTGAGTGTCTTGTAGGCAGCATATGTGAGGGTTTTGTTTTCTTATTCATTCAGCCATTCTATGTTTTTGATTGGAGCATTTAAACCATTTACATTGAGATTAATTGTTGATAGATATGTAGTTATTGCCATTTTATTATTCATATTTTTTATTTTTTTTCCTTTTCTTAAACAAGTACTTTAACGTTCCTTGTAATATTGGTTTGGTCGTGATGAACTCCTTTAGCTTTTTCTTGTCTGGGGAACCTCTTTGCCTGCCCTTTAATTTTAAATGATAGCCTTGTTGCATGGAGCATTCTTGGTTGTAGGTCCTGTCCTTGCTTTTCATCACTTTGAATATTTCCTGCCTATCCCTTCTGGCCTGCAAGGTTTCTGTTGAGAAATAAGCAGCCTATCTTACGGAGCTCCCTCTTGAGTTACCAGTTGTCTTTCTCTGGCTGCTTTTAGGATTCTCTGTCTTTAACCTTTGCCATTTTAATTATAATGTGTCTTGGTGTGGGCCTCTTTGGGTTTATCTTGTTTGGGACTCTCTGTGCTTCCTGGACTTTTATGTCTGTTTCCGTCACCAGGTTAGGAAAGTTTTCAGACATTATTTCTTCAAATAGGTTCTCAATCCATTGCTTTCTCTGTGCTTCGTTTGGTACCCCTATGATGTGAATGTTGTTATGTATGATGTTGTCCCAGAGGTCTCTTAAACTGTCCTCATTTTTCTGGATTCTTTTTTTTTCTTCTGTTTTGATTGGATATTTTCTGCTACATTGTCTTACAAATCGCTGATTCAGTCCTCTGCTTCATTTAGTCTGCTGGTGATTCTTTCTAGTTCGTTCTTCATTTCAGTTATTTATTCTTCACTTTTTTTTTAGTTTTTTTTTTATTAGTTTCAGGTGTATAAAACAACATAGTGATTAGACATTTATACCCCTCACAAAGTGATACTCCTTCCAGTCTACTATCCCTCTGACATTGTATATAGCTGTTATTATACCATGGACTATATTCTCTATGCTATACTTTATATCCTGTGACTATATATATATATATATATATATATATATATATATATATATATTTAATTATAGTTGACATTCAATAGTATTCTACATCAGGTTCAGTTATACAGCACCGTGATCAGGCATCTACACAATCGATGAAGTGATTCTCCAGTACCCATATGACAACCTACGTAATCTATACAACATTATTGATTATACTCCCCACACTGTATTTCACATCCCTGTGACTATTTTGTGACTATCAATTTGTATTTTATAATCCCTTCACCTCCCCCCCAACTCCCCTGACCCATCTAACAGCCATCAGTTTTTTCTCTGTATCTCTGAGACTATTTCTGTTTTGTTTGCTTGTTTATTCTGTTCGTTAGATTCTACATATAAGTGAGATCATACGATATTTGACTTTCTCTGTCTGACTTATTTGACTTAGCATAATATTTTCTAGGTCCATCCATGTAGTTGCAAATGGGAAGATTTCATTCTTTTTTATGGCCAAGTAATACAGCATTGTATAAAGGTACCACAATTTCTTTACCCAATTGTCTATTGATGGGCATTTCGATTGTTTCCATGTCTTGGCTATTGTGAAGAGCACTGCAATAAACGTAGTAGTGCATATAGTTTTTCAAATTAGTGTTTTGGATTTCTTTGGATAAATACCCAGGAATGTAATTTCTGGGTCAGAAAGTAGTTCTATTTTTAATTTTTTGAGAAACCTCCATACTGTTTTCCATAGTGGCTGCACCAATTTGCAATCCCACCAACAGTGCAGGAAGGTTCCCTTTTCTTCACTTCCTTGCCAACACTTGTGTTATTTGTTGATTTATTGATGATAGGTATTCTGACAGGAGTGACGTGGTATCTCATTTATTTGCTTTTCTCTGATGATCGGTGATGTTGAGTATCTTTTCATATGTCTATCGGCCATCTGTATGTCCTGTTTAGAGAAATGTCTCTTCATGTCCTCTGCTCATCTTTTAATTGGGTTGTTTGTTTTTATTGGTGCTTAGTGGCATGAGTTTTTAAATAAATTCTGGATATTAACCCCTTATTAGATGTATTATTGGCAAATATCTTCTCCCATTCAGTAGTATATCTTTTTGTTTTGTTGATGATTTCCTTTGCTGTGAAAAAACTTGTTAGTTTGATGTAGTCCCATTTGTTTATTGTTTCTTTTGCTTCCTTTGCCCAAGGGAATATATAAGTAAAAATATTACTGAGGGTAATGTCTGCAAATTTACTTCCTTTATTTTCTTCTAGAAGTTTTATGGTTTCAGGTCTTACATTTAAGTATTTAATCCATTTTGAGTTTATTTTTGTATATGGCATAAGAAGGTAGTCAGGTTTCATTATTTTTTGCATGTATCTGTCCAATTTTCCCAGAATCATTTATTAGACTGTTTTACCTCAATGTAAATTCTTGCTTCCTTTTACATAGATTAAATGACCATATAGACATGGAATTATTTGTGGGCTTTCTATTCTGTTCCATTGATATATGTGTCCATTTTTATGTCAATACCATGCTTCCTTTTTTTGTAAGAACTCCATTTTTTATTCCTATGATAATAATACATGTGACCTAATTTTGTATAAATACATTTTCTTTGTCATATAATTACAATGCAGTGTTATAGATCATTTAGTAGCAATTTCATGAAGAAAAACAATTTAAAACAAAAATATATTTAGAATATTAACATATAATCATTGATACTTACCAGTTTAAAAACAAAGATGAGTGCATTTTTTTCTTTTTTTAAATAAAAAATAGGGGCGTTTAACTATTGACATTAACACTTACAATTTAATAGTTCTGTACATTAAATAGCAGAGGTTTAATTAAAGCAATTAATAATATTTAAAAGTTCAACAAATAGACACATGAATACCATGCTGTTTTGATGATTGTAGCCTTCTAGTTAATTTGATATCAGGTAGCATGACATCTCCTGCTTTGTTCTTATTTCTCAAGGTTGCCATGGCTATTTGGGGTCTTATATGGTTCCATATAAATTTTAGGATTATTTGTTCTAGTTCTGTGAAACACGTCATTGATATTTTGATAAGGATTGTGTTAAATTTATATATTGCTTTGGGTAGTATAGACATTTTAAACTATATTAATTCTTCCTCGCCACGAGCATAGTATATGTTTCCATTTATTTGTATCTCCTTTAATTTATCTCTTCAATGTCTTATAATTTTCTGAGTACAGGTCTTTTACTTCCTTGGTTAAATATATTCCTAAGTATTTTATTTTCTTTAAATGCAATTGTAAGTGGCATTGTTTCCTTAATTTCTCTTTCTGATACTTCATTATTTATGTATAAAAATGCAACTAATTCTGAATATTTATTTTGTATCCTGCTACTTTACTAAATTCATTTATCAGTCTTAATAGTTTTTGGGTGGAATCTGTGGGGTTCTCTCTATATAGTATCATGTCATCTGCAAATAATGACAATTTTACTCCTTCTTTCTGATTTGTTTGCCTTTTATTTCTTTTTCTTGTCTGATTGCTATGGGTAGAACTTCCAGTACTATATTGAATAAAAGTGGTAAAAGTAGACATCTTTGTCTTGTTCCTGATCTTAAGGGGAATGCTTTTAGCTTTTCCATATTGACTATGATGTTAGCTGTGGGTTTGTCATATGAGGTCTGACAAGTAAGTTTGCTAAGTTGTTGCAATGATGTTGCTAACTTTTTTTGATACCAGAGGGATTATTTATTATGAATGTAGACCAATTGCACAAACAGTTAACCAAGTTTACTATTTGGAAGTGTTGAAAAGGCTCTGAGCAAAAGTTAGATGACCTGAACTTTTTACGAACAATTCATGCCTCTTGCATCAAGACAATGCACTAGCTCACATGGCACTGTCTGTCAGGGAGTTTTTAGCTAGTAAACAAATAATTGCATTAGAACTCTCTCTGTACTCACCTGATCTGCCCCCCAATGACTTCTTTTTTTACCCAAAGATAAAGGAAATATTGAAAGAAAGACATTTTGATGATATTCAGGATATCAAGAGTAACGGCGACAGCTTTGATGGCCATTCCAGAAAAAGAGTTCCAAAATTGCTTTGAAGGGTGAACTAGGAACTGGCATTGTTGCATAGCTTCCTAAGGGGAGTACTTCGAAAGTGACTGTAGTGATATTAAGCAATTAAGTATGTAGCACTTTTTCTAGGATGAATTCGTGAACTTAATTTTCTGACCTCGTATATGCCCTTTGTTATGTTGAGATTTGTTCTCTCTATTCCCAATTTGCTAAGAGTTTTGATCATAAATGGATGCTGGATTTTGTCAAATGCTTTTTCTTCATGTATTGATATGATTATTTTTGTTTTTCATTTTGTTTATGTGATATATCACATTAATTGATTTGCAGATATTGAACCAACCTTGCATATGAGGAATGAATCCCACTTGATCATGGGGTATGATCATTTAGATGTATTGCTGAATTTGGTTTGCTAATATTTTGTTGAGGATTTCTGTATCTAAGCTCATTTTGCATATTGGCCCATAGTTGTTTTTTTTTTTTTTTTTTTTTTTTTTTTTTTTTTTTTTTTTTTTTTTTTTTTTTTTTTGGCATGTCTTTATCTGGTTTTGGGATCAGGGTAATGGAGACCTTATAAAATGAGCTTGGGAGACTTTCCTCCTCCTGGATTTTTTGGAATAGTTTGAGGAGAATGGGTGTTAATTCTTTTTTGCATGTTTGATAAAATTCACCTTTGAAGTCATCTAGTCTAGGATTTTCGTTTGTTAGGAGCTTGTTGATTACTGATTCAATTTCGTTGGTAGTAATAAGTCTGTTCAGATTTCCTATGTTCTCTGGATTTAGCCTTGGAAAGATAGTATGTTTCTAGTAATTTATCCATTTCTTCCAGAATGTCTAATTTGTTGGCATATCAATGTCTACTATCAATATCAATATCAATATCAATGTCTAATACTATGGCATAGTTGCTCATAGTATTTTCTTAAATTTTTTTTTTGTATTTCTGTGGTGTCTGTGGTCACTTCTCCTCTTTCATTTCTGATTTCATTGATTTGGATCCTCTGTCTTTTTTTCTTGATGAGTCTGGTTAAAGATTTGTCAATTTTGTTTATCTTTTCAAAAAAACCAGCTCTTGGTTTCATTGAACTTTTGTTTGTTTTTTTGTTTGTTTTTTGGTCTCTGTTTCATTTACTTCCATTCTAATCTTTATTATTTCTTTCGTAGTACTCAATTTGGGCTTAATTTGCTGTTCTTTTTCCACTTCCCTTATGTGTAAAGATAGACTGTTGATTTGAGATTTTTCTTGTTTCTTTAGGTAGGCCTGCCTTGCTATGAATTTCCCTCTTAGGACCTCTCTCGCCATGTCCCATAGATTTTGGGTTGTTGTGTTTCCATTTTCCTTCTTCTCAAGGTATCTTTTGATTTCTTACTTGAACTCATTGTTGACCCAGTCATTAGTTAGGAGCATATTATTCAGGCCATGTGTTTGTGTGTTTTTCTTTCTTGTAATTGATTTCTAGTTTCATACCGCTATTGTCAGAGAAGACACTTGATATGATTTCAATCTTCTTAAGTTTACTGAGGCTTGTTTTGTGGCCTAATATTTGGTCTATCTTGGAAAATGTTCCATGTGCATTTGAAAAGAATGTATATTCTGCTGCTTTGGGGTGAAATGCTTTAAAAATACCAATTAAATCCATCTGGCCTAATGTGTCATTTAAGGCCACTGTTTCCGTGTGTTGATATTCTGTCTGGAAAATCTGTCCATGGTGTCAATGGGGTGTTCAAGTCCCCTACTATGATTGTGTTATTTTTTATCTCTGTCTTTAGGTCTGTCAATATTTATTTTATATATTTACGTGTTCCTGTGTTGGGTGCATAGAAGTTTATTAGGGTTTTGTCCTCTTGTTGGATTGATCCCTTTATTATTATGTGATGTCCTTCTTTGTCTTTTATTATGGTCTTCATTTTAAAGTCTATTTTATCTGATATAAGTATTGCTACCTCAGTTTTTTTCTTGTTTCCATTTGCGTGAAATATCTTTTTACTTTCAGTCTGAGTGTGTGTCTTTTGATGTGAGTTGGTTCTTTTATAGACAGCATATGCATGGATCCTGTGTTCTTATCCATTCTGCTACCCTATGTCTTTTGATTGGAGCATTTAATCCATTTACATTTAAAGTGTTATCAATAGGTACATAATTATTGCATTTTATTATTCATATTTTTTTTAGTTTGTTTGTTTTCTCTTTTCTTCTGCTTGAAGGAGTCCTCTTAACATTCCCTGTATTTCTGGCATGGTGATAATGAATTTCTTTAGCTTTTCCTTATCTGGGAAGCTCTTTAGTTCTCCTTCAATTTAAAATGATAGCCTTGCTGGGTAAAGCAGTCTTGGTTGTAGGCCCTTGTTTTTCATCACTTTGAATATTTCCTGCCACTTCCTTCTAGCAAAGTTTCTGTAGAAAAATCAGCTGACAGTCTTATGGGAACTCTTTTGTGAGTACTAGTTGTCTTTCTCTTGCTGCTTTTATGATTCTCTCTTTGTTTTTAACCTTTGAAATTTTAATTGTGATGTTCTTGGTGTGGGGCTGTTTGGGTTCATCTTATTTGGGACTCTCTGCACTTCCTGGGCTTGTATGTCAATTTCCTTCACCAAGTTAGGGAAATTTTTGGTCATTATTTCTTCAAATAGCTTCTCAATCCCTTGCTCCCTCTCTTTTCCTTCTGGTGCTCCTATGATGCGAATATTGTTGCACTTGACGTTGTCCCACAGGTCCCTTAATCTATCTTCATTGTCTTTTATTCTTTTTTCTTTTTGTCGTTCTGATTGGGTGTATTCTGCTACCTTGTCTTCTAAATTGCTGATTCGAACCTCTGCTTCATCTAATCTGCTGACGATTCCTTCTCGTGTATTCTTCATTTCAGTTATTGTATTCTTCATTTCTGACAGGTTCTTTTCCATGGTTTCTATGTCCTTCTTTATGCTTGCTATCTCTTTGTTGAAATTCTCACTAAGTTCATTAAGCATTCTTATAACCAGTGTTTTAAACTCTGTCTCTGGTAGTTTGGATACCTCCATTTTGTTTAGTTTCAATTCTGGAGGTTTCTTCTGTTCTTTTATTTGGGATGTTTCTTGGTTTCCCCATTCTGGCTGTCTATGTTTGCTTCAATGTATTAGGTAGATCTCCTGTGTCTCTCAGTCTTTGCTGAGTGGCCTTATGTAGTATGTGCATATGTAGTTGAATTGCACATCTCCATAATCTCCTGTGCGTGTGTTCCAGGAGTACCCCTTGTGTGTTGTGTGTGTTCTCCTATTGTAGTTGGGCCTGATTGCTTTTGGTGCATCAGTGGGTGGGATTAACTCCCATGTTGACTAACTATGAGGACTTGCTGTACCCACAGTGTATGAGCTGCTGTGTTGGGGCTGACACCTCAGAGGAGGCTTTGCCTCTGAGGGCTCTTATGCCTGTTGAGACCCCTCTTTGGGTGCGCCACTTGTGGGGCTAATGTGGTAGTGCTCTGGCGTGGTCTGAAGCTGGCCTCTGGGTGTATTGTTTCTGCTGTCTCTTGGGTGATGTTCCCATGCATGGCAATTTCAGCATTACCTGTTACTGGCCTGCGGCTTCCTGGTTGGAGCCTCAAAGCTATATATTGTTGGCTGCTGCCTGTGTTTGACCTGGAGGCATGTGGTGGTGGCCTTGCTGAGAACTGAGGCTGGCTTCCATCAATAGTGGACCTGAGGTAGCTTAGGAAATCGCCCAAGGTCCCCTAGGCCTATTGCCACCTGACAGCTGCCCATAAGGCCTACCTGACAGCTGTTGAAAGAGGCTCCTTAGGTGCACACGCTGGACTGATTGACCCAGTATTGAGAGTAGCATCAGTGATACAGCACTAGCTGGATGGGGTGGCGTTCAAGGGAGTCATGAGATGTGACCTGTGGTTTTTACAACATTAATGCAGATTCAGTTCTTACACCAGTGCCTAGCCTGTGACCACCTTGCCTAATGCCTCAAGAACATTGCAGCCTGCCACTACCTCAGGCTCACAAATTCCTGAGAGTTTCCCCTGAGTGGCGGCCGTGCAGTTTTGGGGTCACTGTCCACAATGAAATTCTCCCCAGGCCATTGTGGATTGCCCACTGCTATAAAAAATCCTCCTCTGTGGCTTGTGGGGGGTAGAGCTGGCTGCCTAAGTGACCAGAGTGCCCCTGGAAATGCAGATCTAGGTGGTGGGGGGGGGGGTTCTAGGGAGCTAAGGGCTGTGGTTGGTGGTTTCTACAAATTCAGAGAAGTTTTGGCTTCCACAACTGTGCTGGGCCCGGGACCACCCCACAACAACACTCCAGAAACACTACAGCTAGCTACTGCCCCTCTCAGGCCTGCCATGCTACCTCCTGTCTGTACTGCAGCACAAGTCTTGGCTTAATGCCCTCTAGCAAATGTTTCCCACGCTGCCACAGGCCCTTAGTCTGCTTTGATCTGCAGCCCGTGGGGTGGGGCCAGCAGCCTGCAGTCAAGACTTTCCTGGGAAATGTAGGACCAGCTGTGTGGAGGGCAGAGAACCAGGGCATCACCAAGACAGTGGGCATACACTGATTGCACCAGACCAATTCAGTCCCAGACTTGGCCCTTTGGGGGAGGGCTTAATCCTGAAATGATGGTGCCCCCCTCTAAGCTACATGTGTGCAGGCTCCACACAGGTTCAACAATGGCTCCTGTCACTCCAGTTCATGCACCAAAGGCACTCAATTCAGTCCTTTCCCACATATCCCTGGGCCTCCCGAGCTGCAACCCCCTCTACCAGAGACCAGGTGAGTGTCTACCAGTGAGTGAGTCTGTGTGGCAGCTCTACAAGAGGGCAACTGGGTTTCCAGCCACCTTCCACCCCACCAGGAAAAGCAGACAGAGTCCTCGATGATTTTCACTGCTAGATGCCATGGGAACTCCTCTTCCTGGCAGAGGACCCATGAGCTGGGGAGCCTGGTGTGGGGCAGGGGGACCCCTCCCTCTTCAGGGGGGACCTCTGCCACTGAAGTGACCCTCCCAGCATTCAACATCTCTCTGTGAGTTTGGAGTCAGCCTGTTTCACATCTCTGCCCCTCCTAACTGTCTCGAAGTGGTCTCTTCTTTATATCCTTAGTTATAGTGGTTCTATTCAGCTAGTGTTCAGGTGATTCTTAAGGTTGATTGTTTTATAATTTATTTGCAATTTTGGTGTGATCATGGTATGCAGCAGGCACAGCATTTACCTAATCCTCCATCTTGTTTTCATTTCTGACTGATTCTTTTTTTATGGTTTCTATGTCCTTTTTTATGCTTGCTGTTTCTTTGTTGAAGTTCTCACTAAGTTCCTTGAGCATCCTTATAACCAGTATTTTGAACTCTGTCTCTGGTAGGTTGCTTGCCTCCATTTTGTTTAGTTCTTTTTCTGGAGTTTTCTCCTATTCTTTCATTTGGGATGTACTTTTTTGTTTCTTCATTTTGGCTGCCTCTTTTTATTTGTTTCTATGCATTACATAGATCTGCTACAACTTCCAGTCTTGCTGGTGGCCTATGTAGTAGGTGCCCTAAGTGGCCTAGTGGCACAGTTTCCCTGGTCCCTGGTGCTAGGACCAGGAGTGTCCCTTCCGTGGTCTGTGTGTGCTCTCCTGTTACATTTAAGCCTCAATTGCTATTGGCACATCAGTGGGTGGGATTGACTCTCAGGCTGATGGGCTGTGTGGTTTGGCTATGTTGACAGCCTATGGGCTGCTATACAGATGCTTACCCCACATAGTAGGATTTTCCCCAGTGGGCTCCAGTGCCTGTTAAGACTGCCCTTTGGGTGTGCCACTTGTGAAGCCAATCTCCAAATATGTTTGTCCTGGGGCCTCTTAGGAGAGGCTCCAGTGTAGACTCAGGTCAGCCATTGTCTGTGACTGGTTGGGAACTACATGGTAGAAGCTACAAAGTGATCCACGGTTGGTCACTGACTGTGCTGGACCTGGAGGTGCATGAGAGAGGCCACACTATGAATTGAGGCCTGCTGTGACCAGTACTGGGTCTGCTGTATCTCTGTGAAAAACCAGGACACTTCAAGGTCTGCTGCCAGCTCCTGTAAGGTTCAGCTGCTGATAAAGCATCGTGTGCTATGGAGTTGTGTGTGTGTGTATGTGTGTGTGTGTGTGTGTGTGTGTGTGTGTGTCTCAGTGAGTCATGAGGGTGGAGCAAGCAGAGTTTACCAGACCAATTCATATTTAGATTTGGCCATGGGTGTGGGAGGAGGGCTCAACACAGGAAAGATGGCACCTGCCAGCCAGCTGCACCAGAGAAGGACCCCACACAGGGAAAATAGCAACTGTCTCTCCATCCCTCACCCTGCATCCATACCACTCAGCCTTTCCTCATAGATTTCTGATGTTCCCCAAGTCACTGTCCCTCTGCTGGAGCCCATGGTGAGTGCTGGTGAATGAATGAGTCTGTGAACAGGCCCTTTAAAAGAACATCTGGGTTTCACACAGTTATCCTTCCCACCCAGATTGTCAGAATCCCCACTATTTTTCACAGCCAGATGTTGTCGGGGCTCCTCTTCCTAGCACCAGTACTCCTGGCTGGGAGCCTGGTGTGGGGCTGTGGTCCCTCAGTGCTCTCTGGGGAACCACTGTGGCTTATATATCCCTCCCAATTTTCAGGTGCCACACAGAAGTTGGGTGCCAGCCTGTTTTGCATCTGCGCCTCCTACCAGTCTTGATGTGGTTTCTTTATATCCTTAGTTATAAAACTTCTGTTCAGCTAGACTTCAGATAGTTCTTCAGATTGATTGCTCTGTAATTTAGTTGTAATTTTGATGTGTTCATGGGATGAGTCAAGCACAGCCATTTTGGATAATCTCTGAGAATTATTCTTTAATAATAAAATAGTATGATATAACGTATATTGAGTGCTTATTCTTTGTCAGTCATTTACACACATTACCTCTTTTAACATATTTAAAACCCTGGAATATGTATTAGTTTATAGGCAATAAAACCCTGGAATAGGTATTAATTTCTCCATTTTACAGATGAGGAAATTGATGTTCAGAAAAATTAAGCAACCTAACAAGGTCCTATGTCTAAGGAGTCATTAATTTGGTTTTTGAAACTGTATGACTCCAGAGCCTGTGTTCTTAAACTCTAAAGAAATCTAGCATACTGATTCAAGGGACAAGGAGATTTTCTCCATGTCATATTAGAGGGGAAATGGTTTCTTATTCCTTTTATAATAATATTGTTTTTATGGATGAAATAGCAATCATTTAGGTATGCCAGGTTAAGCCTTAATCTCTTTCTCCTAGTGCTGTAGTCCCCTAGATAGCTTCTTCTCTCCTCTCTAATCTATCCAATATACTGTTGTTACATTAGTCTTCTAATGTAAGATAAACTTCATGAGTTTATCTGTTAGACCTGCCCCAAAGCCTATGAGATTAAGTGGAAATCTGGTATCTAAGTTCTTTTTCCCTCTTTTTGAGAGTCTGACCTCAAACTTCTCCCCAGTCTCATCTTCCATTGAACCCTCTGTACTGGCCCTGGGATATGACTAGAACATATACAGCCCAATGTCTTAGACCATTCCCCCTAATTGTAAACTCTAGTTCCACTTTTTTCCCCCTCCAAATTCTACTAATCTTTCAAGGCCCATAATTTATACCTTCTAAGTGAATCTCCCTTTAAACTCTCTGTCCTAAGAGATCTTTCCCTCTATTTACTGAGTTCCTATAGCATTTATAATATTTTACAATTTGACCTCTAGTCAGACCCTTCATTATAATGTTACTTAGTTTTTCACATATCTCAATAAAATCATATACTAATTGCTAGTTGGTAAATCCAATGAATTATTCTCAGTTTTTATCTTACTTGAACTTTCCATAGCATATAATACCATTAAACAAGGAATCATTCTTCTCTATTGGTGTCTACAAATATTACATCTTTATTTCCTAGTTTTCTTCCAACTTTGGATTCTCACTTTACCCATAACCTAAATGTCTGTTTTTTGGGACTCTGTCTCTGCCTCATCTCTTTTTTTAACCTGTACATTTATTTGGAGCTCTTACTATACTGTCACTTTACTGGACTCTCTCTTCCATTGGACCAGTATCTCCCTGAGAGAAAGGACAGAATCCTGTCTTCATTGCATCCCTAGGGCTAAACCCAGAGACTAGAAGAATGCATTCTTTGAGGACAGGTACATTGCTTATATGGTTTGTGAATTCCCACAGTTGCTCTGACAGTGTAGTGCATGAGGCGCTACTCATGGAAGGAGGAAGGAAGAACTGATGCTCATGGATGGATTAGACAGTATCTGTAACTGATAGGATCAGGATAGAAATAGTGTTTTCTGGAGCATATTCTCTTGGGAATTTCTCTTTTCTGCATTTTTGACTTGGGGCGTCTATGTGGGAAATGCTAATTGTCATCACATATTTAAAGTAAGTATTTAGAAAGCTCTCATACCTTTTGTCTGATTTACATCTTTTGAATTCTTTCAGGTCTACTCTGATCCATTTCTTTTAAGATAACTGGAACTCTAAGTCTGTATTCGTTTCCAAAACCAGACAGACTTAAATCAGATTTGGACACAGATTTTCTGTCCTCAAATTTTTTTTTTTTTTTAATTTACTGGGGTGACAATTGTTAGTAAAATTACATACATTTCAGGTGTACAATTGTGTATCACATCATCTATAAATTCCATTGTGTGTTCACCACCCAGAGTCAGTTCTCCTTCCATCACCATATATTTGATCCCCCTTACGCTCATCTCCCACACCCCTCCCCCCTTACCCTCTGGTAACCACTAAACTATTGTCTGTGTCTATGAGTTCTTGTTTCTCATTTGTTTGTCTTGTTCTTTTGTTGTTTTGGTTTATATACCACATATCAGTGAAATCACATGGTTCTCTGCTTTTTCTGTCTGACTTATTTTGCTTAGCATTATAATCTCAAGATCCATCCATGTTGTCACAAATGTTCCTATATCATCTTTTCTTACCGCCGAATAGTATTCCATTGTGTATATATACCACAACTTCTTTATCCATTCATCTATCGAAGGACATTTTGGTTGTTTCCATGTCTTGGACACTGTAAACAAAGCTGCAATGAACATTGGAGCACACTTTATGTATAAATGTTTTCAGAATTTTTGGGTAGATACCCAAGAGAGGGATTGCTGCGTCATATGGTAATTCTATTTGTAATTTTTTGAGGAACTTCCACACTGCCTTCCATAACGGCTGCACCAGTTTGCATTCCCACCAACAGTGTATGAGGGTTCCTTTTTCTCCACAGCCTCTCCAACACTTGTTACTATTTGTCTTGTTGATGATAGCCATTCTAACTGGGATGAGGTGATATCTCATTGTGGTTTTTATTTGCATTTCTCTGATGATTAGTGATGTTGAACATTTTTTCATATGTCTATTTGCCATTTGTATGTCCTCTTTGGAGAAATGTCTCTTCAGGTCGTCTGCCCATTTTTCAATTGGGTTGTTTGTTTTTTTGTTGTTGAGTTGCATGAGTTCCTTATATATTTTGGATATTAGCCCCTTATCGGAGGCACTGGTGGCAAAAATCTTCTCCCATTCAATTTGTTGCCTCTTTATTTTGTCAATGATTTCTTTTGCTGTGCAGAAGCTTTTAAGTTTCATATAGTCCCGTTCATTTATTTCAGCTTTTACTTCCCTTGCCTTTGGAGTCCAATTCATAAAATGCTCTTTTAACCCAAGGTCCATAAGTTTAGTACTTATGTTTTCTTCTATGCAGTTTATTGTTTCAAGTCTTATGCTTAAGTCTTTGATCCATTTTGAATTAATTTTGGTACATGGTGATAGATAGCAGTCTAGTTTCATTCTTTTGCACGTGGCTATCCAATTCTCCCAGCACCATTTATTGAAGAGGCTGTCTTTTCTCCATTGTATGTTTTTAGCTTCTTTGTCAAAAATTATCTGTCCATATTTATGTGGTTTTATTTCTGGGTTCTCAATTCTATGCCATTCGTCTATGTGCCTGTTTTTCTGCCAATACAATGCTGTTTTGATTATTGTAGCCCTGTAGTCCAAACTAAGGTCAGGGAGTGTGATACCTCCAGTATTGCTCTTTTTTCTTAACATTGTTTGGCTATTTGGGGTCTTTTGTGGTTCCAAACAAATCTGATGATTTTTTGTTCTATTTCTTTAAAAAATGCCATTGGGATTTTGATGGGGATTGCATTAAATCTGTATATTGCTTTGGGTAATATGGCCGTTTTAACTATGTTGATTCTTCCAATCCATGAGCACAGAATGTCTTTCTCTTTCTTTGTGTCTTCTTCAATTTCTTTCAAAAATGTCTTATAGTTTTCAGCATATAGGTCCTTCACATCCTTGGTTAAGTTTATTCCGAGGTATTTTATTCTTTGTGCTACAATTGCAAAAGGAATTGTTTTTTGTATTTCTTTTTCTGAGATTTCATTGTAAATACATAGGAATGCAATAGACTTTTGTATGTTGATTTTGTAGCCGGTAACTTTACTCTATTCGTTGATTGTTTCTAATAGCTTTTTCATGGAGTCTTTAGGGTTTTCTATATATAGCATCATGTCATCTGCAAAGAGTGACAATTTAACTTCTTCATTTCCAATTTGGATGCCTTTTATTTCTTTCTCTTGCCTGATTGCTCTGGCGAGGACTTCCAACACTATGTTGAAAAGCAGAGGTGATAGGGGACAGCTCTGTCGTGTTCCTGAGCGTAGAGCAAAGGGCTTCAGTTTTTCACCATTAATTATGAGATTAGCTGAGGGCTTGTCATATACGGCCTTTATTATGTTAAGGTATTTTCCTTCTATACCTATTTTATTAAGTGTTTTAATCATAAATGGATATTGTATCTTATCAAATGAGTTTTCTGCATCAATTGGTATAATCATATGATTTTTGTCATTTATTTTGTTTATGTGATGTATGACATTGATGGATTTGCGGATGTTGAACCATCCTTGTGCCCCGGGGATGAACGCCACTTGGTCATGATGAATAATCTTTTGAATGCATTGTTGTATTCGATTTGCTAGCAGTTTGTTTAGGTATTTCGCATCTTTATTCATCAGAGTTATTGGTCTGTAGTTTTCTTTTTTTGTGTTGTCCTTTTCAGGTTTTGGTATCAGGGTAATGTTGGCCTCATAAAATGAGATAGGGATTACTGTCTCTTCTTCAATTTTTTTGGAAGAGTTTGAGCAGGATTGGTATTAGATCCTCTTTGAATGTTTGGTAGAATTCACTAGTGAAGCCATCTGGTCCCAGACTTTTGCTTTTGGGAAGGTTTTAGTTGACTGATTCAGTTTTGTTACTGTGATCGGTCTGTTTAGATTTTCCAGTTCTTCATGGTTCAGCCTAGGAAGGCTATATGTTTCTAAGAACTTGTCCATTTCTTCTAGGTTATTGAATTTGGTGGCATATAGTCCTTCATAGTATTCTTGGATGATCCTTTGTATTTCTGTGGTGTCCGTGATAACTTCCCCCTTTTAATTTTTGACTTTGTTAATTAGTGTCTTCTCTCTGTTTATCTTAGTGACTCTAGCCAAGGGTTTGTCAATTTTGTTAATCTTTTCAAAGAACCAGCTCTTTGTCACATTAATCTTTTCTATTGTCTTTTTGTTCTCTATTTCATTTAGTTCTGCTCTGATTTTTGTTATTTACTTTCTTCTGCTGACCTTGGGTTGCACTTGTTCTTCTTTTTCTAGTTCTTTAAGGTGTAACATGAGGTTATTTATTTGGGATTTTTCTTGTTTCTTGAGATAGGCCTGTAATGTTATAAATTTCCCTCTTAAAACTGCTTTCGCTGCATCCCCCAAATTTTGGTAGGATGTATTTTCATTGTCATTTGTTTCTATGTATCTTTTAATCTCTCCTCTAATTTTTTATTTGACCCAGTCGTTCTTTAAAAGTATGTTGTTTAATCTCCATGTATTTGTGTTTTTTCCTGCTTTTTTTTGCAGTTGATATCCAGTTTCAAAGCCTTGTGATCAGAGAATATGCTTGGTATGATTTCAATCTTCTTAAATTTGCTGAGGCTGATTTATGTCCCAATATATGGTCTGTCCTTGAGAATGTGCCATGTACACTAGACAAGAATGTATAGTCTGATGTTTTAGGATGAAGTGCTCTATATATGTCAATTATGTCCATTTCATCTAATGTGTCATTTAGGGCTGCTATTTCATTATTTATTTTTTGTTTGGATGATCTATCCATAGCTGTCAATGATGTATTTAAGTCCCCTAGTATAATTGTGTTTCGGTCAATTTCTCCCTTTAGTTCTGTTAGTAGTTGCTTGGTATATTTTTGTGCTCCCTGATTGGGGGCATAAATATTGATGACTGTTATGTCTTCTTGTTGTATAGTCCCCTTTACTTTATGAAATGTCCATCTTTGTCTCTTGTTATCTTTTTCACCCTGAAGTCTGTTTCATCTGATCTCATTATGGCTACATTTGATTTTCTCTGGGTACCATATGCTTGGAGTGTCAATTTCCACCCTTTCACTTTGAATCTATGCTTGTCCTTGTAGAGGAGATGTGTCTCTTGGAGACAGCATATGGTTGTTTTGTGATCCAATCTGCTACTCTGTGCCTTTTTATTGGTGAGTTCAGTCCATTTACATTTAGGGTGATTATTGGTATGTGAGGATTTCCTGTCATTCTATCTTTCGTTTTCTGGTAAAGCTGTGTCTCCATTGTTTCTTTGCTCTTTTGTTGTTGTCTATTATTTCTGTCTGGAAGTATTCTATGATGTTTCCCTCTGTTTCTTCTTTTATTACAGTATATATTTCAGTTCTGGATTGTTTTTGAGTGGTTACCCTTAAGTTTTTGTAAAAGGAAGTTTGATATTTAGAGTATTCCATTTTCTTCAGCACGCTTACTTTCTCCATTCCCATATTCCGATTCAGGCCTTTACTCTCCCCCTTTTTATGTTTTGGTTGCTACAAATTGTCCCTGTTTATGGTGGTCGAATAGCCTCCTTTAGTATTTCTTGTAGTGCAGGTCATATATTAGAAAATTCCCTCAGCTTCTGTATTTCTTGAAAGGTCTTTATTCCTCCTTCATACCTAAAGGATATCTTTGCTGGATATATTATTCTTGGCTCATAATATCTCTTTCAATAGTTTGAATATTTGGGTCCACTCCCTCTTGGCTTGTAGAGTTTCTTCTGAAAAATCTGATGATAATGTAATAGGCTTTCCTTTGTAGGTTACGATCTTCTTTTCCCTGGCTGCCTTGAGGATTCTTTCTTTGTCATTGATTTTAGACAGCTTCAATACAATATGCCTTGGAGAAGGCCTGTTGGGGTTGAAGTAATTAGGTTTTCCATTTGCTTCTTGGTTTCGAGGATCCAGTTCTGTCCACAAGTTTGGGAATTTCTCATCGACAATTCGTTTGAATATATTCTCTGTTCCCTTCTCTCTTTCTTCTCCTTGTGGTATGCCCATTATTGTTATATTGCTCTTTCTGATGGCTTCAGAAAGTTCTTGTAGAGTTCTTTCATTTCTTTTAAGTCTCAAGTCTCTTTCTTCTTCCATCCGTGTCATTTCCAGGTTTCTATCTTCGATGTCACTGATTCTTTCCTCCATGTGGTCAACTCTACTACCTAAGCTGGCTATTTCATTCTTAATTTCTTCTATTGAGTTCTTAATCTCCAGAAATTCTATTTGGTTCTTTTTTAAACTTTCAATCTCTTTTGTAAAGTGCTCATGTTGTTTGATTGTGTTTCTGAGTTCATTAAACTGTCTTTCTGTATTTTCTTGCATCTCATTGAGTTTTTTCAGAACTGCAATCTTGAATTCTCTGTTATTTAAGTCACATATTTCCATATCTTTAAGTTCGTTTTCTGGAGGCTTTCCACTTTCTTTCTGAGCTGTCTTGTTGCCTTGGTTATTCATGGCAATTACTGATTTATTGTGTCTCTTCCTAGACATCTACAGGAGTGGCTTCTGCAACAGGTTGATAGGCAGAAGTCTTTCTTTTGTTTTCCAGTACTTGTTGGTAGAATGTTTTATTTTCTCTCCGACTGCAGCCTTTTTCTCTCTGTCACACGGTAGTGTTATATTTTCTCTGCATGATTCCAGCTTGTCACACGATGAAGGGATTCCCTGGGAGACGGGCTTGTCCTCTGTTAATAGTTCACCTGGGTCACATGGCGTAATGTCCGTGTGGGAATGCAGAGAGCTTTTGAAGTTCCAAAGCTCTTCCTGCACCAGATTCAGAGCCTGTATGTTTCAGCCGTTCTGTTTACTCCTGCAGGGATCTGCCCAGATAGGTGGGGCCAGGGGCAGGGTGAGTTGCGAGAGGTGGCCCAGAGCAATGGCGGCGACCACTACCACAGCTGGTCCTTCTTCCACAGCTCCCTCCCCTTTGCTGGAACTAGTTGGGCTGCAAATCTGTTTCTGCGGTCCACAGTTCTCAGAACAGCAAATATTCTGTTCTTTTGATCTGACACTGCTACTGTTCTGCTTCTAGCACCTGGTAGGTGGGGGCGGGGCGAACTCTGGGAAGTAGGGAGGGGGCAGCTAGTCTTTGTGCCTAAGGTTTCCATTCTCTCCTTGGCAGTGAGTGCTTAAACCACCGTTTTCAGCCTTCTTCCCTCAGTATTTTGTCGGAGGTCTCTGCTGTGAGCGTTGGGTTCTGCCGTGTTATATGCTGACCCCTCAGCCCTGTGGGCCAGAAGCGGAGCCCTAGCAGTCCGATTTCTTCCCTCTCCTGCAGCTGTGATAGTTCAGAGATGCAGTGAGCTTGGACCACTGAGCTAGGTCTGCGTCCTGCGCTCTCGCGGCTCCGTCTCCGCACTTCTCCCTTCCCTCCTCTGCTACTTGTGTGATTCGCCCACATTTAGGTGAATTCAGTAGTGGGCCTCTTCGTCTTGTCTGTCTGCTGTGCAGGGAGTCCTTTGTGGAGCTATTGTTGTTCGATTAGTAGTCAATTCCAGGGGAGCTTTACAGAGGCTCACCTCACACCGCCATTTTGATGACGTCTCCTCAAAATTTTTATATGAGTACATCTTCTTATTTGGTCTTCATTAGATTACCGTGTGCATGAATTCAGTCATTAAAAATATTTCTTCATCTAGACACTATCAGTGGTGCTGGAGAAGCTGTGGAGAACAACTCCTGACTTTAATGACATTAACATAGCATTTGCTGTCCTTATTCCCATTCGAAGCTGAGGAAATGGAGGCCCTGATAAATTGCAAGGTCTGTTGGTAAATGAAGGAAGTGGAATTTGAGTCCAGACCATCTTACCCTAAACCCACATTCTGTCCCTTTTATCACCTTTCTAAGTGACCCACTGAACTCTGAAGTTCAGCGAAAATGTGCTTTATTGACATGGGTAATTTGCAAATTTTTTCTTTTTCTTAGAGACAGTAGAGCACCAAGGATAACGTTTGAAGCAATGCATCACTTTCTTTTAAGTTCTTTATTATTGAATGACCCAAATTCCTGAGGGAATCTTCCAGTAATGATTTCAAGACTCATCCATGCCTGGGGGTGCTCAACAACCCTAGCAGTTTCCCATATACCTTGGCCTCTGATTGCTGACATAGATTTTTGTGGACAGAGTGTAGGAAGGTGTAAGAAGTGTGCCCTACCCTATCCAGTGTACACATTTATTAATTTTCTCTGAGTCCTGGGGGCCCAGCTGCCTGGGTCTCAACCCCCACACTTGCTAACCTTCCTCAGAAGAAAGCAAAGGTTAACTGAGATCATACAACCAGGTGGATGCCCAGATTCACTTTCCCTGGGGCTAATTATGGAACTACATTAGATAAAAGTCAACATATGTTGTAAAAGGCACAGTGTATCACTGCTTGACAGTTTCTAACAATGTGCTCATGTAACAGCTGTCAAAGGCAGTGCTAGAAAATGAGTAATATGTTGATTTATGTATATCAGATCTGTCCTCATGCTCTGTGTAGAGCAGACCAGGCACGCTCAGCTCTGTGGGTGGAGACTAGGGGAGGGCGGTGAAGGAAGGAAGGAAATTCCCTCATCTTCAGAAGCGCCTGGAAGGCATGGCTGAAGTCTGTAGCAGCTGTTACTTTCTGAGGTCCTTTGGAGAAAAATTGCCTAAGGGACATCTGTTCCTTTCTAAAACAGTGGAAAGAGTAAAATCCAAGTCTCCTAAGGCTATGGGGACTGGGGAGGTAATCTCCTGTGTATTCCTCGGCCTCTGACAGAGCAGAGGATGACTCCATGGAGACCAACTCCAAGTGGCTTTTGGGAAAGAGGGTTTCTTTGTGAAGTAACTGCTTGGGTTTTCTTTACAGTTGTGGTGCTTTTATGACCAACTCAGTTTTTAAATTTGTTTTGTAAGTATCTCATTTTATTTCCAAAATACATTCAAAGAAGAAGTAAAATATGCTTTCTCTTGCATTTAAAAAGCCATCTCCATTTTCTGTATTGTTTATCCTTGAGGCCATGCAAAAGGGCCCACTGGTCTCTCAAATGATCTGATTATTACATTATCACACTTTGGTTGCCTTTGGAAACTCCACTAGTTTCCAAATTTATGATTGGCTACTCGCTATCTAGTATTCTCTCTGTCTTAGTTCTCTTTGCCTTTGCTATACTATTCACTCAGTCTTAGTATTCTCTTGTAAATGATAAGACATGACTTAGTAAGAGAACTAGGCACAAAGCATAAAGCTAGCCCCTGAATGCTAACTTCAAATCCAAACTCGTAAATCATTACCACTAAACTTTTAGTTTTGGGAGGATTGTTCACTAATGAACATAAGTAAACAGTTCTACTTACTTTTTAGTATTTATTGGGACAGAAATAGAGACTCCCTACTTACTCCTATAGCCACTAGAACAGATTCCTTGTGTGGAGATGGGGAAATGACTGCAAAACACACTTGGCTTTTGTTGAAGGTAGAAAACATTGATTACTGAAGGAGACTTAAGGGGTCTTACTCCAGTTCTGAGGGTATGAGCAGATAGAGCATCCTTTCTTCTCTTGAAGATCATCTGTCCTCTTTCAGCACATGGCACTAATTTTGTTGACAAAGGTATATTCCTGTTCCTCTGCTTACATATACTGAAACCACCACACTGGCTGACAAGCATTGTGGTGTATGACAGATGTTCCCTAGTTCTTTCCTTCCCACATCCAAGCCCTAGATGCTACCACCATGGAACATGTCTCTATTAGGCAAATGTACCTCAAACTCTGGATTTTATAAGCTCTCAGGAAGATTCCAAGTCATATCAAGGCAGAGCCAAACTTTCACAACAGAATAAACTTCTAGTAATCTTGCAAAGCCCTACTACTCTTGATCAATAAGATGCTGTAAGGGGGTGGCTTGGTGGCTGTTAGTTAGAGCATGTGCTGTGAACAAAAAGGCTGTTGGTTCAATTCCCACATGGGGTGGTGGCCTGCACCCCCTGCAACTAAAGATTGAAAACGGCAACTGGATTTGGAGCTAAGCTGCGCCCTCCACAACTAGATTGAAGAACAACTTGGAACTGATGGGCTCTGGAGAAACACATTGTTCCCCAATATTCCCCTATAAAATTGTAAAAAAAATCTGTTATAGGGATTGTTGAATGCATATCCTGATAATGAAAGTTTATGGGCACTATACATTTCTTAGGCCAAGGATTTAAAAAGAAGTTAAGATTCACAACAGGCCAAGCGTAATTAATGTAGCCCATTCAAAGTTTTAACTTGCAAAAGCAGGTATGCTTTCTCCAGAGATAAGTGATTAAGTGAATAATATTGAGCTAATTGCTCTAAGATCCATTGGAGCTTTCTGTGATCCAAATCTTCTGCATGCCTGCATCCTTTTGGGACAAATGTATCTCTATTTAACCCAACAAGTCATAACGACTGTAGAACTTAATTTATAACTTGGTTTGAAGATAATCTTAGCTATACATGAAGTGATTTCAAGAGCAGTTATGAACAATCTACTATAGCAGTGTTTTTAAAAAATATCTTTTCTTACTAGTGATCAGCAAAATATTTTAGATTAAAAGTTTCTACTAAGGGCTTTCAGGTCAAAATGGCAGAGTAGGTAAATTCGGTGCTTGCCTCCTCTCACAACCACATTAAAATTACAACTAAACTGCAGAACAATCATCATTGAGAATCACCTGAAGTCTAGCTGAACAGATGGCCTACAATTAAGGATATAGAGAAGAAGCCAGTAGAGATTCGTAGGAGGGGTGGGACACAGAATAGCATGGTGCCATATGCAGGGGTGGCAGTTAATATTTGGGAGGGATATCGCAGCTGTGGGTGCCCCCTTCCAGAAGTGTGAGGGGTCCTAGCCCCATAATAGGCTCCCCAGCCCATGGTTCCAGTCTGGGAAGAGAAGTCACACAACTTCTGGCTGTGAAAACTAGTGAAGATTATGGCTGAGTGAGACAGAAGGCTGCTGGAGTCCTTAAAGAGCCTGTGCATGGACTCATTCACTGATGGACTCACTCACTCAACTCCAGCACTGGGGCAACAGCTCAAAAGATGCCAGGGACATTTGAGGAGGAAGTAAATTGTCTGGCTTTTGAGCAAGGGCTGGAGGGCAGCTTTCTCCCAGACAGAATAATGGCAGAAGCCATTATTTCTTTGTTGAGCCCTCCCCCTTCCTGACATGCAGATACAGGTGGTCGCCATATATGAGTCTTCATCAACCTGCCTAACAGTGTTTGTTTCACACTGGTGATTCCCTGAGACCCCACCTCATCCAACATGTGGATTCACCCAAGATGCTTCCAGTGGCTTTCTGATGCAAGTGACCTGTCTTGGCTCATGCTGCAGACTTTCCTAAAAAAAATCTCTCCAAGTCTCACAAACCCCAAACAGGCAGTATCTATACTTTTTATGCCCTGTACCTCTTGCTGAGCAGCCCAAAGCCCAACACTAGTGGTAGCTGGCCTTGGTTCATGGCTTGGCCTCTCAGGACACCCCCAATCCCAGTGTGAGTGGCTTCCATCTGAGGTTTGTTTGTGGCTAAGGCCAGGTGACCCCAGGGAAGGCACAGACTGAACTTTGTCTGCTTTGAGGCCTCTTCCAGGAGGCCCTCGTGCCAGCACACCTGGGGGCTGGCTTTAAATGGTGTGGGAGCATCACCCAGCTGCCTTTGTGGATGACATACCCAAAGGGCAGACTGGGCAGGCAGTCCAGAACCCTGCTAAAATGAGTCCTGCTCCATAGGGTCAGTTCCTGCATAACTCCTCTACTGTAGTCATGACAACAAATCAGCCCAAGGATCAATCCCTCCCATTGATGTGCAAACAACAGCCAAGGCTCAACTACAACAGGAGGGCACACATAACCTAACAAGAGACCCACCTAGAGCACCTAGCTCTGGTGACCAAGAGGACTGCACCACTGGGCCCCACAGGACACCTACTACATAAGGCCACTCTACTAAGACAAGGAGGCATAGCAGCCCTACCCAATACATAGAAACAAACACAAGGAGGCAGTCAAATGGGGAGACAAAGAAACATGTCCCAAGTGAAAGAAGAGAACAAAGTTCCAGAAAAAGAACTAAGTGAAATGGAAGAAACCAACCCCCCAGAAACAGAGTTTAAAACACTTATTATAAAGATGCTCAATGATCTTCGGGAGAATTTCAACAAAGAGACAGGAAACCTAAAAATGGAGATAGAAAACATAAAGAAGAACCAGTCAGAAATGAAGGATACAAAAAATGAAATAAAGAATATATTAGAGGGAATGAATGTACAGTAGGTTAGATGAAACAGAGATTTAAAAGTTCAGATAGCAGAAAACACCCAATCAAAACAGCAAAAAAAAAAAAAAAAAAAAAAAAAAAGTCCAAAAAAATGAGAACAGTTTAAGGGACTTCTGGGACATCAAGTGTACCAACATTTGCATCATTGGGGTACCAGAAAAAAAGAGAGAACGAGGAATTGAAAACCTATGAAGAAATAATGACAGAAAACTTTCCTAACCTGGCAAAGAAAATAGATATACAAGTCCAGGAACTTCAGAGTCCCAAACAAGATGAACTTAAACAGACCCACACCAAGACAGATCATAGTTAAAATGCCAAAAGAAAAAGAGAGACTCTTAAAGGCAGCTAGTTACCGAAAGGAAGCTCCCATAAGACTGTTTGCTTCTTTCTCAACAGAAATTTTGCAGGCCAGAATGGATTGACATGAAATATTTAAAGTATTGAAAAGCAAGGAACTGCAATCAAGACTACTCTACACAGCAAAGCTACTATCATTTAAAATTGAAGTAGAAATGAAGATCTTCCCAGATAAATAAAAGCTAAAGTAATTCATCACCACCAAACCATTAATACAAGAAATGGTAAAATGACTTCTTTAAGAAGGAAAAAAGATCAAATATATGAATAATAAAATGGCAATAACTACATATCTATCAACAATTACTTTCAATGTAAATAGATTAAATGCTCCAATTAAAACACATAGGGTGGCTGAATGGATAAGAAAACAAGACCATTACATATGCTGCCTACAATAGGCCTCCTTCAGATCGAAAGACATACACAGACAGAGAGTAAACACATGGAAAAAAGATACTTCATGAAAATGCAAGCTAATAAACAAACAAACAAACAAACAAACAAAAGGCTGAGATAGTAATACTGATACAAGGCAACATAGACTTTAAAACAAAGGACATAACAGGAGACAAAGAAGGACTCAATTCCACTTTTGGATATTTAAAGAAACTCAAAACCCTACTTTGAAGAGACATGTGCATCCATATATTCATTGCAGCATTATTTACAATAGCCAAGATATGGAAGCAAGGTGGTGTTCATCAGTAGATGAATGGATAAAGAAGATGTGGTATGTATATACAATGGAATATTATTGAACTATAAAAATGCATGAAATCTTACCATCTGCAACAACATGGATGGACCTAGAGGGTATTATGCTGAGTGGAGTAAGTCTGATAGAGAGATAAATACCATATGAATTCAATGATATGTGGAATTGAAAGAACACAATAAACAAACAAACAAATCAGAAACAGACTCATAGATACAGAGAACATTTTGATTGATGCTAGCTTGGAGGAAGATTTGGAAAGTTGGTAAAAAGGGGAAAGGCATTAAAAAGTACAAAATGGTAGTTACAAAATAGTCATGGGGATGTAGGATACAGTTAGGAATATAGTCAATAATATTATAATAACTATATGATGTCAGATGAGTACTAGATTTATCAGGGTAATCACCTGGTAATTTATATAAATGTCTAATCACTATGTTGTGCACCAGAAACTAATATATTGTATGCTCACTGTAATTAAAAAATAAAAAATTATTTAAAATAATAATTTTAATTTTAAATATCATCACCTTTGCTTGTTGTGGGATTAAATTGTATAAGGCAAAGAAAAAAGAGAGAAAATGGTTAAGATAGTAAATTTGATGTTACTTGTATTATAAATAAATTAAAAATAAAAAAACTTGTTTTTTAGTTTTTTCTAAAACTATAACTTTGAGCTAGCCAGCCATTGTACTTTCTTTTTTCTTTTTTTTAAATTTATTGGGGTGACAATTGTTACTAAAATTACATAGATTTCAGGTATCTATGAAAGAATTCTGTATCACATCATCTATAAATTACATTGTGTGTTCACCACCCAGAGTCAGTTCTCCTTCCATCACAATATATTTGATCTCCCTTACCCTCATCTCCCACCCATTGTACTTTCTTAATGCCAAAGAAATTATCCAGATTAATAATCAATCAAGAAAAGATTCTTGGAAATTTAAAATAAAACATTTAATTATAAAAAAGTTTCTATTAGTTTAATACATAAAGGTAATATTTGGTGGTAGAAAAAAATATGGAATTTTGTTTCAAAGAATTATAGTACTGGTTTATTAGCTCTGTTATCCTGAGAAAGTTAATTAACATCTTGGAGGCTTTGCTTTTTTAATCTAAAATATAAATAATAATCATAACAATCATCATAGTTACCTTATGAATTGTGGTAAAATTAAATTAGAGAGTGAATATAAAAGTGCTCTTCAAACAGTATAAATATAAAATTGTGGGAGGAAGGTCCAAGATGGTGGAATAGGTAAATACTATGCTTTCTGCCTCCCAGGATCCATTAAAATTACTAAATTATAGAACAATCAACTTTGAGAATCATCTGAAGACTAGAAGAACAGAACCCCTATAACCAAGATATAAAGAAGGGGCCACATTGAGACTGGTAGGAGGAGTGAGATGCAAAATGGGCTGGTCTCAGGTAGTGGTTGAGTACAAGGAGGGACACCTCAGTAGCAGAGGTTCCCCCTGAAGAGTGAAGGATTCCAGCCTCATACTGGGATCCCCAGCCCAGGGGTCCTGTGCCAGGAAGAGGAGTCCCCACAACATCTGGCAGTATAAATCAGCAAGGACTCCATCCATCCCTCCTGGTGAGACAGAAGGCTGCTGGAAACCCAGATGTCCTCTTAAAGGGCCCATGAACAGACTCACTCACTTGCAGGCACTCACCCTGGTCTCCGGTGCAGGGAGTGAGACTTGAGACATACCGGGAAAGATTGAATTTTGTGGTGTCAGGGAGAAGGCTAGAGGTACAGCTACTATTATCTCTGTGTGTAGCCTATCTCACGTGTAATCTACAGGAGGGCACCATTTTTACTGTTCTGAACCCACTTCCACAGGGCCAAATTTGAGATCACATTGGTCTGGTAAAATCTGCATGGGCGTGCACCACCTTGGTGATTCCCTTGGACCCCACCCCTCATAGCTGGAGGTTTGTACAGCAGTGGGCAGCCCACAGCAGCCAGAGAAGATTTTGGTGGCTGGCAGTCAGCCCCAGCTTGCAATGCAGCCTTTCTGTGGTGGTTCCTGGTGTTCTGCAGGGCTGAGGAAAATGATGGCTGGCCATGATGTTTGGGGTATTTTTTGAAGTGGTTACAGGCTCAGTACTGATGCAAGAACTAAATCTGGATTAAACTTGTGAAAACAACTGATCACACCCTATGAATCCCTTGAATCCCACTTCACTCAACTTGAGAGACATCCCTGGGGACACTGTCAATACCAGGTCAACCAACCCTGCCCACATACCTAAGGAGGATCTTTTAGCTGCTGAGCCTAATGGGCAGCTGGCACGTGGCAACAGGCTTGGGGTGTGGTGGTGGGGCCTGGGCCTTTTACTAAGCTGTCCCAGGCCTGATACTGGTGTCAGTCCACCTTGGTTCACAGCAAGGCCAAACCCCCACACCTCTAGCACAGGCAGCTACCAACTGCATGTAGCTCTGTAGCTCCTACCAGGTAGCCCTAGGCTAGTCACAGGCAAGACTGAAATTGGCTTGCATAGTAGCCCCTCGCAAGAGGCACAAGAAACAACCCACCCAGAGGCCAGCCTCAGACCACACCAGAGAAAATGGCATGCCCAAAGGGTGATATCAAGAAGCACAAGTGCCCATCAGGTGAATCACCCTCTGAGAGGTCAGCCCGCACACACCAACTCCTATGCTGTGGGCATAGCCAATCATCACAGCCAGTCAACCTGAGTGAACAATCCCACCCACTGACATGCCAAAAGCAATTAAGGTTCAAATACAACAGAAGAATACACATAACACACACAAGGGAGGCTACTAAAAAAACACACAGGTGATCAGAGAGACTGCACCACTGGACCACACAGCAAAGACTGAGACATAGGAGATCTACTCAATACATAGAAGCAAACACAGAGAGGAAGCCAGAATGAGGAAATAAAGAAACATGTCCCAAATAAAAGAACAGGAGAAAACTCCAGAAAAAAACGCAAAATGAAATGGACACAACCATCCTACCAGAGAAAGAGTTTAAAACACTGGTTAAGAAATTTAGTGAGAATTTCAACAAAGAGATAGTAAATATAGAGAAGAACATAGAAACCATGCAAAAGAACAAGTCAGAAATAAAAGAATACAATAACTGAAATGAAGAATATATTAGAATGAATCAACAGTAGATTAGATGAGCAGAGGATAGAATCAGTGATTTAGAAGACAAAGTAGTGTAAAACACTCAATTGAAACAACAGAAAGAATAAAAAAACCTGAAGATAGTTTAAGGGACATATGGGATGAAGATTAACGACATTTGCATCATAAGAGTACCACAAGGAGAAGAGAGGGAGCAAGGGATTGAGAACCTATTTGAAGAAATAATGACTGGTGAAGGAAATAATAACCTGGTGAAGGAAAAACACACACAACAAGCCCAGGAAGTGCAGACAGTCATAAACAAACAGGCCCACACCAGGACTCATTATAATCAAAATGGCAAAGATTAAAGACAAAGAGAGAGAATCCTAAAAGCAGCTACATAAAGACAGCTGGTTACTTACAAGGGAGCTCTATAAGACTGTCAGCTTATTTCTCAACAGAAACTTTGCAGGCCAGAAGTGATTGGCATGAAATATTCAAAGTGATGAAAAGCAAGTATCTAAAACCAAGAATACTTTATTCAGCAAGGCTATCATTTAAAATTGAAGGAAAGATAAATAACTTCCCAAATAAGAAAAGCTAAAGGAAATCATTACGACCAAGCCATATTATAAGAAATGTTAAAGGGACTACTTTAAAAAGAAGAAGTGGGGAGGTGATGTCATAGGAATGGCGGCAGCAAGGTGGGCTTTTTGAGTTCTCCTCTGGAACTTGCCACAAATTGAACATCTGTAACCCATCAAAGACTCCCTGCTCATCACACAGAACAGCTAAGAGATTCGCACTAGGATTACTTGAAAGTAGGCAAACCAGGCGAACAGGGGAAGAGGGAAGGGAGCAGTGCAGAGACGCAGCCTGCGTCTGTAGCTGTGGGGATGCTGGGGCCTCAGGACACAGACCAGAGATCACAAGAGCCAGGCTGTCGGCTCTTGCCCTGCATCCCACAGCTGGTCTCTCCTGCTGAGAGAGAAGCATGTCCAATGTTTGAGGCAGTAACCTCAGCTGAGATCTCCAGCTGGACCCTAGGTTGGACATAAAGACAAAAAGTAAATGCCATCCCTCGGCTGCTCCCCCCACAGCAACCATACCCCCGCCCTTCCATAGTCTCAAGTTGGTCCCTGAACTGAAGAGTAGTGTCAGATTACAGAGGAGACATAGTGCTCAGGATCTGGAAAAAGCTGATTTGCAGCTGTGACCTAGGGAAGAAGCTGGCTGGGAGACAGAAGACTCCTTCCTCTCCAGCTTCCACCTTCTCTGGCCTGCTTGCAGCAGGACTATTACAGCTGTGGAGACACACCCAGGGGTCGGCAGCAGGTGGCAGAGGCAGCTCTGGGCTTTCAGCAGCTCAGAAATCTCACACCCTCCACACCTCCCATCAGAAAAACTGCCCTAAGACTCAGGAGACCTGGGCACAGGGAATAAGTCCACCTCCCAGTGGCTGGTTGTGATGCTCTCAGCACATTTGTGCAGATGAGAGCAGAAACGGCACTAACTGGAAACACTACCAACCACATCCCCTAGCCCCACTCATCTAGAACTGCAGTGCCAGGGTCACTCTGGACACCAGTTGACTGGCTCTGCCTCCATAAGATGCAGAGGAAACTTTGTACAGCAGTGGACAACCTGGAGATAGCTTGGTGGGCTCAAGCCAAGACCTGGCACTGCTTTCTTCTTTTTCCTTTTTAGTATTACTATCATTTTTAGTATACATATCTTTTCTCTCTTCTTTTTTCTTTTCCTTGCCCTACTTTTCCTCCCTCTTTCCATTTTTCTGTATTGATTTTGTTTTTTGATTTTTGATAGTTTTGCCTGTGTTGAATGTTGGTTATCCATTGTTGTTTATTTTTTATTTTTTATTTTAAGATTTTATTGGGGAAGGGGAGCAGGAGTTTATTGGGGAACATTTGTACTTCTGGAACTTTTCCAACTCAAGTTGTTCTCCTTTCAATCTTCGTGGTGGAGGGTACAGCTCAGCTCCAGGTCCAGTTGCCATTGTTAGTTGCAGGGGGCGCAGCCCACCATCCCATGTGGGAGTAGAGGAGTCAAACCGGCAACTTTGTGGAACCAGCAACCTTGTGGTTGACAGCCTGTACTCCAACCAACTGAGCCATCTGGCCACCCGGGAGCTGAACGGCATCTCTTTAACTTCATTCTAGTTGTGGAGGGCACAGCTTGCTGGCCCATGTGGGAATCGAACCAGCAGCCCTGTTGCCCAGAGCTCGCGCTCTAACCAACTGAGCCACCCGTCCGCCTCTTATCCGTTGTTTTTAAATGAGAGTATATTGGGTTTTTTCTTTGTTGTTATTGTTGTTGTGCTTGTTGATTTGTTTTGTTCTGAAATTGCCCTACGCCAGGGCCTATACCAAGAGGCACAAGATTCAACACAGCCAGACACCAACTCCAGACCAAACCAGAATATTACGGGTTTGACCTACAAGTGACACATCCAGAGGGAATTCTCTACAGGCACAAGAGCCCATAGAGGCCAAGCCTGATCTGAGTGGTCAGCCCTCATACAGCAGCTCATCCACTGTGGGCATAGCCAATTCTCACAACTAGTCAGCCTAGGAATCAATCCCACATACTGACAAGCCAAAAGCAATTAAAGCTCAACTTTAACAGGAGAATACACACAACACAAGGATCACCTCTGGAGCACACGCACAGGAGAAGAGGGAAATGGTGCAAATTAAATATAAAGGACACATACTACATAAGATAACCCAGCAAAAACTAAGAACCCTAGGGGATCTACCTAATTAGCTAAGCAAACACAGAGAGTCAGCCAGAATGGGAAACAAAGAAACATGTACCAAATAAAAGGACAGAAGAAACCTCCAGAATTTGAACCAAATAAAATAGAGGTAACCAAATTATCAGAGACAGAGTTTAGAACACTGATGATAAGAATGTTTAAGGAGCTTAGTGATGAAGTAAAGAAGGATAGAGAAATCATAATGAACAACCAGTTAGAAATAAAGAACACAATAACTGAAATAAAGAACACACTTGAAGGAATTACCAGTAGGTTAGATGAGGCAGAGAATAGAATCAGTGATTTAGAAGACAAGTTAGCAGAGATCACCCAAGCGGAAAAACAAAAAGAAAAAAGAATAAAAAACAATGAAAATGGTTTAAGAGATCTGTGCGATAACATGAAGCACAACAACATGCTCATCATAGGAATACCAGAAGGTGAAGAGAGGGAGCAAGGATTGAAAATATATTTGCAGTAATAATGACCGAAAATTTCCCTAACCTGGTGAAGGAAATCGACATATAAGCCCAGGAAGTGCAGAGTTCCAACCAAGATGAACCCAAACGGGCCCACACCATCACACATTATAGTTAAAGTGGTAAAGGTTAAAGACACAGAGAGAATCCTAAAAGCAGCAAGAGAAAAATAGTGGGTTACATACAAGGGAACTCTTATAAGACTATCAAATGACATTTCTACAGAAATTTCGCAGGCCAGAAGGGAGTGGCAGGAGGTATTCAAAGTGATGAAAAACAGAGGCCTACAACCTAGATTGTTTTATCCAGCAAGGCTATCATTTAAAATTGAAGGAGAGATAAAGAGCTTCCCAGGAAAGAATTAGCTAAAGGAATTCATTACCACCAAGCCAAAAATGAAGGAAATGTTAAAAAGTCATCTGTAAGCAGAAGAAAGATGAAAACAATTTAACTAATGAAGACCGGAAATACAAATAACATATTGGAAATAACTATGCAGCTATCAATAATCACTTTAAATGTAAATGGATTAAATGCTCCAATTAAAAGACATAGGATGGCTGATTGCATAAGAAAAAAAGACTCTTGCATATGCTGTATACAAGAGACTCACCTCAGATCAAAAGACACAGGCTGAAAGTGAAGGGTTGGAGTAAGATATTTCATGCAAATGGAAATGAGAAAAAAGCTGGAGTTGCAATACTTATATCTGACAAAATACACTTTAAAATGAAGAAAAACAAAAACAAAAATGAGCACTACATAGTAATAGATTGATCCAACAAGCGGACATAACCCTAGTAAACATCTATGCACCCAACATAGGAGCACCTAAATGTATAAAACATATATCGACTGACATAAAGACAGAGATCAACAGTAATACTATCATGGTAGGGGACTTCAACACACCACTGACAAGTGAAAAGTCCTCTGGACAGAAAATAAATATGGAAACAGTGGCCTTAAATGACACATTGGACCAGTTGGATTTAATAGATATTTTCAGAGCATTTAACCCCACAGCTGCAGAATGCATATTCTTCTCAAGCACACATGGAATATTTTCCAAGATAGATAACATGTTAGATCACAAAACAAGTCTCAATAAATTTAAGAAAATTGAAATCATATCAAGTGTCTTCTCTGACCACAGTGCTAGGAAATTAGAAATCAATTACAAGAAAAAAAATTAGAAGACACCCAAATATATGGAGGCTGAATAACATGTTACTAAATAATGAATGGGTAAACAATGAGATCAAGGAAGAAATCAAAACATATCTCGAGACAAACGAAAATGAAAACACAACAGCCCCAAATCTACGGGATGCAGCAAAAGCAGTCCTAAGAGGTAAATTCATAGCATTCATAGCAATGCAAGCCTACCTGAAGAGAGAGAGGACCCAAATTAATAAAATCAGAAATGAAAGGGGAGAAGTGACAACAGACACCACAGAAATACAAAAAAATTTAAGAAATTACTATAAGCAATTATATGCCAACAAATTAGACAATCTGGAAGAAATGGGTAATATTCTAGAAACATACAATCTTTCAAGGGTAACTAAAAAAGAAACAGAAAACCTGAATACACTGATTACTACAAGGGAAACTGAATCAGAAATCAAGCTCCCAACAAACAAAAGCCCTGGACCAGATGGCTTTACAGGTGAATTTTACAAAACATTCAAAAAAGAATTATCACCTATTCTCCTCAAACTATTTCAAAAAATCCAGAAGGAGGGAAGGCTCACAAACACTTTTTATGAGGTTCCTATCACCCTGATCCCTAAATCAGACAAAGACATTACAAAAAAAGAAAACTACAGGCTGATATCTCTAGTGAACATAGATGCAAAAATCCTCAATAAAATATAAGCAAACAGAATTCAGCAATACATTACAAAAATCACACACCATGATCAAGTGGGATTCATACCTGTATGCAAGTTTGGTTCAACATCCGCAAATCAATTAATGTGATACACCATGTTAAAAAAGTGGAAAAATAAAAATCGTACGATCATATTAATAGATGCAGAAAAAGCATTTGACAAAATCCAGCAGACATTTATGATAAAAACTCTTAAGAAAGTGGGAATAGAGGGACCAAATCTCAACATAATAAAGGCCATATATGACAAACCCACAGGTAACGTCATAGTCAATGGGGCATAGCTAAAACCATTCCCCTTAAGATCAGGAACAAGGCAAGTTTGCCCACTTTCTCCACTTCTATTCAACATAGTGCTGGAAGTTCTAGCCACAGAAATCAGACAAGAAAAAGAAATAAAAGGCATCCAAATTGATAAGGAGGAAGTAAAATTGTCATTATATGCCAATGACATGATACTATATAGAGAGAACTCCAAAGACTCCACCAAAAAACCATTAGAACTGATAAATGAATTTGGTAAAGTAGCAGGATACAAAATTAATATTCAGAAATCAGTTGCATTTGTATACACCAATAATAAACTAGCAGAAAGAGAAATTAAGAAAACAGTTCCATTTACAATTACTTCAAAGACTACAAAATACCTGGGAATAAATTTAACCAAAGAAGTAAAACACCTGTACTCAGAAAATTATAAGACACTGAAGAGAGAAATTAAAGAAGATACAAATAGATGGAAACACATACCATGCTCATGGATAGGAAGAATTAATATAGTTAAAATGTCCATACTGCCTAAGGCAATATATAGATTCAACACAATTCCTATCAAACTACCAAGGACATTTTTCACAGAAATAGAACATATAATCCTAAAATTTATATGGAAACATAAAAACCCTGGATAGTTCTGGTAACCTTGAGAAATAAGAACAAAGTGGGAGGTATCACGATACCTGATATCAAATTATACTACAAGGCTATAGTAATCAAAACAGCATGGTACTGGCATAAAAACAGACACATAGATCAATGGAACAGAATAGGGAGCCCAGAAATAAATTCATGCCTTTATGGTCATTTAATCTATGACAATGGAAGCAAGAATTTACATTGGGGTAAAGACAGTCTATTCAATAAATGGTGCTGGGAAACCTGGACAGACACAGGCAAAAAACTGAAGTTGGACCACCTCCTTACACCATATACAAGAATAAATTCAAAATGGATTAAAGACTTAAATGTAAGATTTGAAACCATAAAACTCCTAGAAGAAATTATAGGAAGAAAGTTTGCAGACATTACCCGGCATAAGATTTTTACTGATATATCCCCTCAGGCAAGGGAAGTAAGAGAAAAAATAAACATATGGGATTACATCAAACTAAAAATTTTTTTACAGCAAAGAAAACCATCAATAAAACAAAAAGGCAAAGGCATCCTACTGAATGGGAGAAGATATTTGTCAATGATATATCTGACAAAGGGTTTATGTCCAAAATTTATTAAAAAACTCATTCAACTCAACACCAAAAAAACAAACAACTCAATTAAAAAATGGGCAGAGGACATGAAGAGACATTTTTCTAAAGAGGACATGCAGATGGCAAACAGACATATGAAAAAATGCTCAACCTCACCAATCATTAAAGAAATGCAAATAAGTACCACAATGAGATACCATCTCACCCCAGTCAAAATGACTATCATCAATAAATCAACAAACAACAAGTGCTAGTGAGGATGTGGAGAAAAAGGATTCCTCATGCACTGCTAGTGGGATTGCAGATTGGTGCAGCCACTATGGAATCAGTATGAAGGTATCTCAGAAAACTGAAAATGGAACTACCTTATAACCCAGGAATTCCACTCCTACGTATCTATCCAGAGAAATCTAAAACACTAATTCGGGAAAAAATTTATGCACCCCCTATGTTTACTGCAGAGCTACTCACAATAGCCATGACATGGAAACAACTGAAATGCCCATCAGTAGATGGCTGGATCAAGAAACTGTGGTACATTTATACAATGGAGTATTACGCAGCCATAAAGAAGAAAGAAATCTTACCATTTGCAACAATATGGATGGCCCTAGAGAACATTATGCTAAGTGAAATAAGTCAGATGGAGAAAGACAAATACCACATAATCTCACTTATATGTGGAATCTAAAAAATAGAATAAATGAAAAAACGTATCAGAAACAGTCTCAGATTTATAGAGGAAAAACTGAGTGTTGCTAGATGGGAGGGGGAGTGCAGATGAGGGAGATGGTGAGGGGATTAGAAAGCACAGTCGGTAACCACAAGATTGCCATGGGGATACGAAAGACAGTTTGGGGAATATAATCAATAATGTTGTGAAGATTTTGTAGGGCATCTGATGGACAATTGCCTTATTAGGGAGACCACTTTAGGGATGGTGTAGATGTCTGATCACTGAGCTGTATACCTGAAGCTGAAGCTGAATAATAATGAATGTCAACTATAATTATATATATATTCAGTGGAGTACAGTATAAGGAACAGAGACAATGGAAATGTAATGTAATGGCTGTATATGATGTCAGAGGGTTAGTAGATTGGAGGAGGGGGTTATCATTTTGTGAGGGGTATAAATGTTTAACTATTACATTGTTTTGTACACCTGAAACTGATAATAATAAAGTAAAAGAAGGGGAGAAAAACAACAAAAAGATGAATAATATGAATAATTAAATGGCAATAAATATGTGCCTATGAATAACCAGTTTAAATGTAAATGGATTAAATGTTCCAATCTACAGACATAGGTAGGAGAATGGATAAGAAAAGAAGACCCATACATATGCTGTATATAAGAGACCCATTTCAAATTGAATGACACAGATAGCCTGAATGCTAAGGGATGGAAAAAGATATTTCATGAAATGGAAATGAGAAAAAAGCTGGGGCAGCAATACTTATATTAGACAAAATATACTCTAAAATGAAGACTATAATAAGAGTCAAAGAAGGACATTACATAATGATAAAAAGATCAATCCAACAAGAGTCAATAACACTAGTAAACATCTATGCACCCAGCATAGGAGAACCTAAATATATAAAACAGACATTGACCAACATAAAGGGAGAGATCGGGAGTAACACAATTATAGTAGGGGCTTTAACACCCCATTGACACCATGGACAGATTTTTCCAGACAGAAAATGAACACGGAAACAGTGGCCTTAAATGACAGATGGATTTAATTGATATTTTTAGAGCATTTTACTCCAAAATAGCAGCATATACATTGTTTTCAAGAGCACACAGAACATTTTCCAAGATAAACCACATGTAAGGCCACAAAACAAATATCAACAAATTTAAGAAGACTGAAATTATATATAGTGTCTTCTCTGACCACAATGGTATGAAACTGGAAATCAATTACAAGAAAAAAACCCCGAAAAACAGACAAACACATAGAGGGTAAATAACGTGCTACTAGGTGATGAATGGGTCAACAACAAAATCAAGGAAGAAATCAAGATACCTTGCAATAAATGAAAATGAAAACACAATGACCCAATATCTATGGGGCACAGTGAAAGCAGTCCTAGGAGGGAAATTTATAGCAATGCAGGTCTACCTCAAGAAGCAAGAAAAATCTCAAATAAACGATTTATCTTTACACCTAAGGGAACTAGGAAAAGAAGAGCAAACAAAGCCCAAAGTGAGTGGTAGGAAGGAAATAGTAATGATCATAGTAGAAATAAACAAAATAAAGGCTAACATAGCCAATACAAAAGATCTGTGAAACCAAGAGCTGGTTCTTCACATAGACAAACAAAATTGATAAATCATTAACCAGTCATCAAGAAAAAAGAAAAAGGACCCAAATAAATAAAATCAGAAATGAAAGAGGAGAAGTGACAACTGAAACCACAGAAATACAAAAAACGTTAAGAAAATATTACAAGCAATTGTGCACCAACGAATTGGACTATCTGGAAGAAATGGATTAATTCCTAGAAACATACAATTTTCCAAGTCTGAATCAAGGTGAAACAGAATATCTCAACTGACTGATTACTACTAATGAAATTGAATCAGTAATCAAAAAGCTCCCAATAAACAAAACTCCTGGACCGGATGGCTTCACAGGTAAATTCTACCAAACATTCTAAAAAGAATTAATATGTATTATTCTCAAACTGTTCCAAAAAATTCAACAGGAAGAGAGGCTCCCAAGCTCATTCTACAAGGCCACCATTTCCCTGATTCCCAAACCAGACAAAGACATTACAAAACAAACAAACAAACAAAACGAAACAAAAACTATAGGCTGATATCCCTCGTGAACATAGATGCAAAAATCTTCAACATATTAGCAAACAAAATTCAGCAATACATTAAAAACATCATACAACAAGATCACGTAAGACTTATTTCTGGTAAGCAAGGTTGCTTCAATATCCACAAATCAACTAATGTGATACATCACATAAACAAAATTAAAAATAAAAATCATATGATCATTAAGAATAGATGCAGAAAAAGTGTTTAACAAAATCTAGCATTCATTTATGATAAAAACTCTCAGCAATATGGGAATAGGAGGAACATACTACAACATAATACAGACAATGTGACAAACCCACAGCTAACATCATACTTAACAGGGAAAAGCTAAAAGCATTGTCTTTAAGATCAGGAAAAAGACAAGGATGTCCACTTTCATCACTTTTATTCAACATAGTATTAGAAGTCCCAGCCCCAGCAATCAGACAAGAAAAAGAAATATAAGGCATCCAAATTGGAAAGGACGAAGTAAAATTGTCATTATTAGCACATGACATGATATTATATAGAGAGAACTACAAAGATTCCACCAAAATGCTATTAGGACTGATAAATGAGTTTAGTAAAGTAGCAGGATACAAAATTAATATTTAGAAATTGGTTGAGTTTTTATATACCAATAATGAACTATCAGAAAGAGAAATTAAGAAAACAATCCCATTTATAATTGCATAAAAATAAGATACCTAGGAATAAATTTAACCAAGGAAGTAAAAGACCTGTACTCAGAAAATTATAAGACATTGAAGAGAGAAATTAAAGAAGATAGAAATAAATAGAAGAATATCCCATGCTCCTGGATAGGAAAAATTAATATAGTTAAAATGTCCATATTACCCAAAGCAATCTATGGACTCATTGCAATCCCTGTCAAAATTCCCGTGGAATTTTTCAAAGAACTATTATAGAAAAAATAATCCTAAAATGTATATGGAACCAAAAATAATGGAATATTACTCTGCCATAAAACATGAAATATTACCATTTGCGACAACATGGATAAACCTAGAGGGTATTATACTTAGTGAAATAAGTCAGACTGAGAAAGACAAATACCGTATGATCTCATTTATATGGAATCTAAAGAACAAAACAAATGAACAAACAAAACAGAAACAGACCCAGACCCATAGATACAGAGAACAAACTGGTGATTACTAGATGGAGGAAGATTGGGGGGCTGGGTGAGAAAGGTGAAGGGATTAAGAAGTACAAATCGATAGGTAGAGGAGAGTCACAGGGATGTAAAGTACATGTGGGGAATATAGTCAATATTATTGTAAAAACTATATAGTGTCAGATGGGTATTAGACTTATTGGGGAAAATCACTGCGTAAATTATATAAATGTTTAACCACTATGCTGTACACCTGAAACTAATATAAACTAATATTGAATGTCAGCTATAATTTTAAAAAGTAGTCATGGGGGGCCGGCCCGGTGGCTCAGGCAGTTGGATCTCCATGCTCCTAAAGCTGAAGGCTGGCAGTTCAATTCCCACATGGGCCAGTGGGCTCTCAACCACAAGGTTGTCGGTTCAACTACTGTAAGGGATGGTAGGCTGCACTCCCTGCAACTAACAATGGCGACAATGGCAACTGGACCTGGAGCTGAGCTGCATCCTCCACAACTAAGATTGAAAGAACAACAACTTGACTTGGAAAAAAATCCCGGAAGAACATACTGTCCCCAATAAAATCCTGTTCCCCTTTCTCAATAAAATCTTTAAAATAAATAAATAAATAAATAAATAAATAAATAAATAAATAAATAAATAAATAAATAAATAAAAAAGTAGTCATAGGGATGTGTAGTGCAATAATGAGAACATAATCAATAATGTTCTAATAACTGTGTATAGTGTCGGGTGGGTAGTAGATTTGGGGTTATCACTTTGTGACTTATGTAAATGTCAAATCACTGTGCTGTTCTGTACCCCTGAAACTAGTAAAAATAAATAAGTAATTTAAATTTGTTGCATTTTTGTTCTTCTATGACACATTTCCCCTATGTTTTAACATGTTTAAATTCAATGTTTCTTATAATTAATATATAAATTTAATGTGGTAGTACTTTATACACTGGAAAGTTATTAAGTTGATGGTATGTCTGGCAATCAATGGCTTTTTAGTGACATGAAAATATATCAGTTCCATAAAAAGAGGTCACATTTATTATTTTTCTTTTTTTCTTAATTTATTGGGGTGACAATTATTAGTAAAATTACATACGTTCCAGGTGTACAATTGTGTATCACATCATCTATAAATTCCATTGTGTGTTCACCACCCAGAGTCAGTTCTCCTTCCATCACCATATATTTGATCCCCCTTACCCTCATCTCCCACCCCCCACCCCCCTTACCCTCTGGTAACCACTAAACTATTGGCTGTGTCTATGAGTTTTTGTTTCTCATTTGTTTGTCTTGTTCTTTTGTTGTTTTTGGTTTATATACCACATATCAGTGAAATCACATGGTTCTCTGCTTTTTCTGTCTGACTTATTTCGCTTAGCATTATACTCCCAAGATCCATCCATGTTGTCACAAATGTTCCTATATCATCTTTTCTTACCGCCGAATAGTATTCCATTGTGTATATATACCACAACTTCTTTATCCATTCATCTATCGAAGGACATTCTGGTTGTTTCCATGTTGTGGCCACCTTAAACAAAGCTGCAATGAACATTGGAGCACACGTGTCTTTATGTATAAATGGTTTCAGATTTTTTGGGTAGATACCCAGGAGAGGGATTGCTGGGTCATATGGTAATTCTATTCGTAATTTTTTGAGGAACTTCCACACTGCCTTCCATAGCGGCTGCACCAGTCTGCATTCCCACCAACAGTGTCTGAGGGTTCCTTTTTCTCCACAGACTCTCCACCACTTGTTACTATTTGTCTTGTTGATGATAACCATTCAAACTGGGTGAGGTGATGTCTCACTGTGGTTTTTATTTGCATTTCTCTGATGATTAGTGATGTTGAGCATTTTTTCATATGTCTATTTGCCATTTGTATGTCCTCTTTGGAGAAATGTCTCTTCAGGTCGTCTGCCCATTTTTCAATTGGGTTGTTTGTTTTTTTGTTGTTGAGTTGCATGAGTTCCTTATATATTTTGGATATTAGCCCCTTATCGGAGGCACTGGTGGCAAAAATCTTCTCCCATTCAATTGGTTGCCTCTTTATTTTGTCGGTGATTTCTTTTGCTGTGCAGAAGTTTTTAAGTTTCATATAGTCCCATTCATTTATTTCAGATTTTACTTTCCTTGCCTTTGGAGTCAATCTCATAAAATGCTCTTTGAACCCAAGGTCCATAAGTTTAGTACCTATGTTTTCTTCTATGCACTATATTATGTCAGGTCTTATGCTTAAGTCTTTGATTCATTTTGAATTATTTTGGTACATGGTGACAGATAGCAGTCCAGCTTCATTCTTTTGCACGTGGCTTTCCAATTCTCCCAGCACCATTTATTGAAGAGGCTGTCTTTTCTCCATTGTATGTTTTTTGCCTCTTTGTCAAAAATTATCTGTCCATATTTATGTGGTTTTATTTCTGGGTTCTCAGTTCTATTCCATTGGTCTATGTGCCTGTTTTTCTGCCAATACCATGCTGTTTTGATTATTGTAGCCCTGTAGTACAAGCTAAAGTCAGGGAGTGTGATACCTCCAGCATTGTTCTTTTTTCTTAAGATTGCTTTGGCTATACGGGGTCTTTTGTGGTTCCAAACAAATCTGATAATATTTTGTTCTATTTCTTTAAAAAGTGCCATTGGGATTTTGATGGGGATTGCATTAAATCTGTATATTGCTTTGGGTAATATGGCCATTTTAACTATGTTGATTCTTCTAATCCATGAGCACGGAATGTTTTTCCGTTTCTTTCTGTCTTCTTCAATTTCTTTTAAAAACGTCTTGTAGTTTTCAGCATATACGTCCTTCATATCCTTGGTTAACTTTATTCCTAGGGTTTTTTTTTTTTTTTTTTTGACTGCAATTGCAAAAGGAATTACTTTTTTCATTTCTTTTTCTGAGATTTCACTGTTAGTATATAGGGATGCAATGGACTTTTGTACGTTGATTTTGTAGCCGGTAACTTTCCTGTATTCGTTGATTGTTTCTAATAGCTTTTTGGTGGAGTCTTTAGGGTTTTCTATATATAGCATCATGTCATCTGCAAAGAGTGACAATTTAACTTCTTCATTTCCAATTTGGATGCCTTTTATTTCTTTCTCTTGCCTGATTACTCTGGCGAGGACTTCCAACACTTTGTTGAAAAGCAGAGGTGATAGGGGACAGCTCTGTCGTGTTCCTGAACGTAGAGCAAAGGGCTTCAGTTTTTTTCACCATTAATTATGAGATTAGCTGAGGGCTTGTCATATACGGCCTTTATTATGTTAAGGTAATTTCCTTCTATACCTATTTTATTAAGTGTTTTAATCATAAATGGATGTTGTATATTGTCAAATGCTTTTTCTGCATCAATTGATATAATCATATGATTTTTGTCCTTTATTTTATTTATGTGATGTATCACATTGATGGATTTGCGGATGTTGAACCATCCTTGTGCCCCGGGGATGAACCCCACTTGGTCGTGATGAATAATCTTTTGAATGCATTGTTGTATTCGATTTGCTAGAATTTTGTTTAGGATTTTTGCATCTGTACTCATCCGAGATATTGTTCTGTAGTTTCCTTTTTTTGTATTGTCCTTACCAGGTTTTGATATCAGGGTAATGTTGGCCTCATAAAATGAGTTAGGGAGTACTGTCTCTTCTTCAATTTTTTGGAAGAGTTTGAGCAGGATTGGTATTAGATCCTCTTTGAAGGTTTGGTAGAATTCACTAGTGAAGCCATCTGGTCCCAGACTTTTGCTTTTGTGAAGGTTTTGGTTGACTGATTCAGTTTTGTTACTGGTGATTGGTCTGTTTTCGATTTTCCAGTTCCAGATTTTCCAGTTCTTCATGGTTCAGCCTAGGAAGGCTATATGTTTCTAAGAACTTGTCCATTTCTTCTAGGTTATTGAATTTGGTGGCATATAGTCCTTCATAGTATTCTTGGATGATCCTTTGTATTTCTGTGGTGTCCGTGATAACTTCCCCTTTTAATTTCTGATTTTGTTAATTAGTGCCTTCTCTCTGTTTATCTTAGTGAGTCTAGCCCAGGGTTTGTCAATTTTGTTAATCTTTTCAAAGAACCAGCTCTTTGTCACATTAATCTTTCTATTGTCTTTTTGTTCTCTATTTCACTTAGTTCTGCTCTGATTTTTGCTATTTCCTTTCTTCTGCTGACCTTGGGTTTCATTTGTTCTTCTTTTTCTAGTTCTTTAAGGTGTAACATGAGGTTATTTATTTGGGATTTTTCTTGTTTCTTGAGATAGGCCTGTAATGATATAAATTTCCCTCTTAAAACTGCTTTCACTGCACCCCAAAATTTTGGTAGGATGTATTTTCATTGCCATTTGTTTCTATGTATCTTTTGATCACTCCTCTAATTTGTTCTTTGACCTGGTCGTTCTTTAAAAGTATGTTGTTTAATCTCCATGTATTTGTGTTTTTTCCTGCTTTCTTTTTGCAGTTGATATCCAGTTTCAAAGCCTTGTGATCAGAGAATATGCTTGGTATGATTTCAATCTTCTTAAATTTGCTGAGGCTGAATTTATGTCCCAATATATGGTCTATCCCTGAGGATATTCCATGGACACTAGAAAAAAATGTGTAGTCTGATGTTTTAGGATGAAGTGCTCTATATATGTCGATTATGTCCATTTCATCTAATGTGTCATTTAGGGCTGCTATTTCGTTATTTATTTTCTCTTTGGATGATCTATCCATAGCTGTCAATGATGTATTTAAGTCCCCTAGTATAATTGTGTTTCGGTCAATTTCTCCCTTTAGTTCTGTTAGTAGTTGCTTGGTGTATTTCGGTGCTCCCTGATTGGGGGCATAAATACTGATGACTGTTATGTCTTTTTGCTGTATAGTCTCCTTTACCATTATGAAATATCCATCTTTGTCTCTTGTTACCTTTTTCACCCTGAAGTCTGTTGCATCTGATATCAGGTTGGCTGCACCTGATTTTCTCTGGACACCATTTGCTTGCTGTGTCAATTTCCACGCTTTCACTTTGAATCTATGCTTGTCCTTGTAGCGGAGATGTATCTCTTGGAGACAGCATATGGTTGGGGTTAGTTTTTTGATCCAATCTGCTACTCTGTGCCTTTTTATTGGTGAGTTCAGTCCATTTACATTTAGGGTGATTATTGATATGTGAGGATTTCCTCTCATTCTATCTTTAGTTTTCTTGTAAGGCTGTGCCTCCATTGTTTCGTTGCCCTTTTGTTGTTGTCTATTATTTCTGTCTGGTGGTATTCTATGATGCTTCCCTCTGTTTCTTTTTTTATTACTATATATATTTCAATTCTGGATCGTTTTTGAGTGGTTACCCTTAAGTTTATGTAAAAGAAAGTTTGATATTTAGAGTATTCCATTTTCTTCAGCACGCTTACTTTCTCCATTCCCATATTCCGGTTCCGGCCTTTAACTCTCCCCCTTTTTTATGTTTTGGTTGCCACAAATTGTCCCTGTTGATGGTGGTGGAATAGCCTCCTTTAGTATTTCTTGTAGTGCAGGTCGTGTATTAGAAAATTCCCTCAGCTTCTGTATGTCTGGAAAGGTCTTTATTCCTCCTTCATATCTAAAGGATATCTTTGCTGGATATATTATTCTTGGCTCATAATTTCTCTTTCAATAGTTTGAATATTTGGTTCCACTCCCTCTTGGCTTGTAGAGTTTCTGCTGAAAACTCTGATGATAATCTAATGGGCTTTCCTTTGTAGGTTACCGTCTTCTTTTCCCTGGCTGCCTTGAGGATTCTTTCTTTGTCATTGATTTTAGACAGCTTCAATACAATGTGCCTTGGAGAAGGCCTGTTGGGGTTGAAGTAATTAGGTGTTCTATTTGCTTCTTGGATTCTGTCCACAAGTTTGGGAATTTGTCATCGACAATTTGTTTGAATATATTCTCTGTTTCCTTCTCTCTTTCTTCTCCTTGTGGTATGCCCATTATTGTTATATTGCTCTTTCTGATGGCTTCAGAAAGTTCTTGTAGAGTTCTTTCATTTCTTTTAAGTCTCAAGTCTCTTTCTTCTTCCATCCGTGTCATTTCCAGGTTTCTATCTTCGATGTCACTGTTTCTTTCCTCCATCTGGTCAACTTTACTACCTAAGCTGGCTATTTCATTCTTAATTTCTTCTATTGAGTTCTTAATCTCCAGAAATTCTATTTGGTTCTTTTTTAAACTTTCAATCTCTTTGGTAAAATGCTCATGTTGTTCTTTGATTGTGTTTCTGAGCTCATTAAACTGCCTTTCTGTGCTTTCTTGCATCTCGTTGTGTTTTTTCAGAACTGCAATCTTGAATTCTCTGTCATTTAAAGTCACATATTTCTATATCTTTAAGTTCCTTTTCTGGATACTTTTCACTTTCTTTCTGAGCTGTCTTATTGCCTTGGTTGTTCATGGCAATTACTGATTTATTATTTCTCTTCCTCGACATCTACAGGAGTGGCTTCTGCAGCAGGTTGATAGGAAGAAATCTTTCTTTTGTTTTCCAGTACTTGTTGGTAGAATGTTTTATTTTCTCTCCGACTGCAGCCCTTTTGTCTCTCTCACATGGTAGTGCTATCTTTTCTCTGTACTATTCTAGCTTCTCACACAATGGGGGGATTCCCTGGGAGATGGGCTTCTCCTCTGTTAATAGTTCGCCTGGGTCACAGGGCGCAGTGTCCGTGTGGATATGTGGAGAGCTTTTGAAGTTCCAAAGCTCCTCCTGCACCAGATTCAGGTCCCGTATGTTTCAGCAGTTCTGTTTACTCCTGCAGGGATCTGCCCAGATAGGCGGGGCCAGGGGCAGGGTGAGTTGCGAGAGGTGGCCCAGAGCAATGGCGGCGACCACCACCACAGCTGGTCCTGCTTCCACAGCTCCCTCCCCTTTGCTGGAACTAGTTGGACTGCGAATCTGTGTCTGCGGTCCACAGTTCTCAGAACAGCAAATATTCTGTTCTTTTGATCTGACACTGCTACTGTTCCACTTCTAGCACCGGGCAGGTGGGGGCGGGGTGAGCTCTGGGAGGGTAAGGAGGGGGCGGCTAGTCTCAGTGCCTAAGGCTTTCCGTTCTTTGCTCAGCAGTGAGGGCTTAAACCACCGTTTTCATCCTTCTTCCCTCAGTCTTTTCTCCGAGGTCTGTGCCGTGAGCGTTGGGTTCAGCCGTGTTATATGCTGTCCCCTCAGCCCTGTGGGCCATAAACAGAGCCCTAGCAGTCCTACTTCTTCCCTCTCCCACAGCTGCGGTAGTTCTGGGATGCAGCACGCTCGGATCACAGAACTAGGTCTAAGTCCTGCGCCCCTGCGGCTCCGTCTCCGCACTTCTCTCTTCCCTCCTTCCCCGCTCGTGCTATTCGTCCACCTTTAGGTGAATTCAGTAGTGGGCCTCTTCGTCTTGCCTGTCTGCTGTGCAGGGAGTCCTTTGTGGAGTTATAGTTGTTCGATTAGTTGTAAATTCCAGGGAAGATTTACAGACGCTCACCTCACCCCCCATTTTTCTATTATTTTTCATTTAGGTGTTTAACCTACCTATTCATATGACATAGCCACCACTTAAATGCATTTTATTATTTGTAATAAATTAGTACCTAATCTAAATCTCTTTTTACAAAATTTCCACTTCTTCTGAATTATGCTTCATTTTATAATTGAAACAATACTTGCTGGTGTGCATTACTGATTGGCAAGTTGAGGAAGGGCAATGACAGGGATCCTTTTGCATAGCAGAGGCCACCTTTTTACCCATGGAGGTGAACTGGAGGATTTTGGACAGACCCTTAACTTCTGCATACTCTATAAACTCCATTCCAGCTTTTGGTTGGCAAACTCTAAAAGGAAGATCCCTATAAAGTGAAAAGTTTTATCATTATTCAAAGATAAGATTATTTAGACACCAAAATGCAGTTTGCTTTCTTCTAGATTGATTTTTATTAAATTTAATGCAGGCCTTTCTTTGTACCTGATTGTGCCATTTTGTTTTCAAATACCCGCACTGTATTGACAACCTTATTCCCTCACTGACTCTTCTGCAGGCTTTTGTTGTCTTTTATGAGGCTATTCCAGTGAGGGAAAAAGTTAAATGTAATTTATGGTGATATATTTACCTGGGTAGTTTGTAACTATTCCTAAAATAAATAAAACTTTTAAGACAATAAAACTGAAAAAGTGCAGACATCACGTACTCTTGGGAGGAATGAAAATGAATCCCACTTACATTGTGCCTTTTTTTAAGGCCCTATCTGGTTTTCTCAAATAACTGTTATCTAAATAGTGTAGGTTTTATGAAATTGTACACCCTGTGGGTGGTCCTATAAATATTCATTAGTAAAACGTACATAAGGCACTGATCCATGGACTTTTTTATTCAAAGATATTGTTTTAGCAATAAAAAGTTCAATTTTGATCTACTGGATAGTTAGTATAGGTCTAAAATCATGATCTTGAATTCCACCTGCTCCCATCTTTTTGGAACTTGAAAAAAATATTAACAAATTTGACCAAAAATGAAGCTAGGAAGACATGAAAATGAAGTAATAAATGCTGTTACATGCCAAGTTCAGAATTCATCTGCTTCCGTGGAAGGCCTCATGGTGTTTGCAATGCAAATCTCAGAATCATGCCTTAATCATTACCACAGGGAGACAATTAGGGTTAAAATATAGATTTCTAGATAACTAGAACAAATAATAAAGAAATAAATATGCAAAACAAAGAAAGCTAATGTGACTCATTTATAGCTATGCTTTGTTCAAGGAGGCTTGAAGGATTTTTCTAGCGACAAGATGGGCTTTCTGGATGTGAAACTGTGTGCAACTTGGCTTGAGACTCCATATTTCATGTAAGTAAAGATGGGAATATCCTCTCAGGACCTTGAGTTCAAGTTGAGGACCCCTAAAATTGAGGCACTTGAGTAGTTTTATGTTTTCCATTTTATACTCTAGTGATTAAAAATGCAGGGACTCAAATCAGACAGACCCATGTTTAATTCTCAGCTCAGCCAATTAAAGCTCTATGACTTTGGGCAAATTACTACACTTTTTAAAGAGCTAAGATTTTATGTTTTCTCATCCAAATGATTGTCAACCTCACTGGTTTGTTGTAAAGACTAAAAGAGAGAATATGAGCTAAAACAACCCATCTTAGCTCTTATAATTATTAAAGTTGCTTGTTCCCCTAAGACAACCTCCTTAAATCTGTGCTTGCTGACCATTCTTCCTTCAACCTTCTTTCCTAATTAGAACTTGAAATGATCGATTTCTGCTGCTCATGACTATATATCCTGTGGGAGAAGTTGGAGATCTGTGACTGAGAGTTCATGTTATACTCCTTTCCTCCCTTGCTGTGGTAGTAAAAGACTCTTCTGGAGGTCTTCCCTCAATTCCCTCAGAGAGCAAGCATTTCTGAGGGTCTCCTGGGAGCGTAGTGTCTTCATTGTACTAGAATCCAAGAGCGAGGGCCTCTAGTCTTGGGAAGACCATGGCTAGCTGGGTTATCTGTGCCATGCATCATACTTCACTGGGCTTTAGTTTTGCTCACATGTTAGAGAAGTACTAGATCAGTGGTTCACAGCCCAGGCTGCATATTAGAATCACCAAGGGAGCTTTTCAAAAATACCAGCATTGGGACCTCAATCAGCCCAACTATATCAAAATCTCTGGGGTGTGTTCCAGAGTTAATATTTTTAAAAAGCAGCCCCCACCTCCCTCACCTCCCCAGGTAATTCTAATGTGTGGACCAACCCAGAGTCACTAGGCGAGATGGATGGTTTCCAAACATTCTTTTCCTGAGTGGAGGGAAGCTGGTGCTATGGGCTTGGAGGCCCAGTCCCATCGCCTCAAACAGGGCAACCGAATGCTCATGATGTATAGTGGCTTTCTACTTTAAGTTTTGTTTAGTAAAAGCATTCTGCCTTTGCAAACCAATGCAAAACCTTTTAAAATTGTGGGATTCAATTGTCATCTGGCATTACTCTCATGATCTGGAACTCAATTTTTCTGGAAGTTACATTTTTCTCATTTCTCATCATGTAATCTAATGAATCCCCTTTCCATTTTATGATTCATTTTGAAAACACTTAATAATAAGAAAATAATAAAGTTTTCTTTATTTAATCATTATTAGAAGCATCAATGTGGTATACTAACATTTAAAAAATTACAACTCATGTCCTGCTATATGCATACAGTATTTACATATATTGATTGAATAAAGAATTTGAAATTTATGACAAATGTCCTCTTATCATATACCAATGGGAAATAAAGTGGTATTTACATATAAGCTATATATCCATATATTTATTATGCAGATACATTGTTTTTATCTTTTAGTTTTAGCTTCTGTGCATCCTTCCCTGTTTGCATTCATTCATTTCTTCTTCAAGAATTATTTCCTATTGGATATCTGCTCTGTACAAGACTTTGTGGTATGGGAGGTGTGTGTGTGTGTGTGTGTGTGTGTAAGTGTGTGTAAGTGTGTTTGTGTTTGCATATATGAGAAATAAGGTTATATGTTTGTAGATAAATATAAGAAAATTTACATACTCGTAGCAAGCACGTGCCTATAATTGTAAAAGACGTCAATTTATTTCTAGATGTTATGGCCTCAGTTTCCCATTAACTAGATAAAATAGATTCCAATAAATAGTTTTACTATCTTGTAAAAAAGTTTTCGAGAGACGTCATCAAAATGGTGGGGTGAGGTGAGCGTCTATAAATCTTCCCTGGAATTTACAACTAATCGAACAACTATAACTCCACAAAGGACTCCCTGCACAACAGACAGGCAAGACGAAGAGGCCCACTACTGAATTCACCTAAAGGTGGACGAATAGCACGAGCGGGGAAGGAGGGAAGGGAGAAGTGCGGAGACGGAGCCGCGGGGGCACAGGACTCAGACCTAGCTCTGTGATCCGAGCGTGCTGCATCCCAGAACTACCGCAGCTGTGGGAGAGGGAAGAAGTAGGACTGCTAGGGTTCTGTCTATGGCCCACAGGGCTGAGGGGACAGCATATAACACGGCTGAACCCAACGCTCACGGCACAGACCTTGGAGAAAAGACTCAGGGAAGAAGGCTGAAAATGGTGGTTTAAGCCCTCACTGCTGAGCAAAGAACTGAAGCCTTAGGCACTGAGACTAGCCGCCCCCTCCCTACCATCCCAGAGCTCACCCCGCCCCCACCTGCCCAGTGCTAGAAGCGGAACAGTAGCAGTGTCAGATCAAAAGAACAGAATATTTGCTGTTCTGAGAACTGTGGACCGCAGACACAGATTCGCAGTCCAACTAGTTCCAGCAAAGGGGAGGGAGCTGTGGAAGCAGGACCAGCTGTGGTGGTGGTCACCACCATTGCTCTGGGCCATCTCTCGCAACTCACCCCACCTATCTGGGCAGATCCCTGCAGGAGTAAACAGAACTGCTGAAACATACGGGACCTGAATCTGGTGCAGGAGGAGCTTTGGAACTTCAAAACCTCTCCACATACCCACACGACACTGCGCCCTGTGACCCAGGCGAACTATTAACAGAGGAGAAGCCCATCTCCCAGGGAATCCCCCCATTGTGTGAGAAGCTAGAATAGTACAGAGAAAAGATAGCACTACCATGTGAGAGAGACAAAAGGGCTGCATTCGGAGAGAAAATAAAACATTCTACCAACAAGTACTGGAAAACAAAAGAAAGGCCTCTTCCTATCAACCTGCTGCAGAAGCCACTCCTGTAGATGTCGAGGAAGAGAAATAATAAATCAGTAATTGCCATGAACAACCAAGGCAACAAGACAGCTCAGAAAGAAAGTGAAAAGTATCCAGAAAAGGAACTTAAAGATATAGAAATATGTGACTTTAAATGACAGAGAATTCAAGATTGCAGTTCTGAAAAAACTCAACGAGATGTAAGAAAACACAGAAAGGCAGTTTAATGAGCTCAGAAACACAATCAAAGAACAACATGAGCATTTTACCAAAGAGATTGAAAGTTTAAAAAAGAACCAAATAGAATTTCTGGAGATTAAGAACTCAATAGAAGAAATTAAGAATGAAATAGCCAGCTTAGGTAGTAGAGTTGACCACATGGAGGAAAGAATCAGTGACATCGAAGATAGAAACCTGGAAATGACACGGATGGAAGAAGAGACTTGAGACTTAAAAGAAATGAAAGAACTCTACAAGAACTTTCTGACTCCATCAGAAAGAGCAATATAACAATAATGGGCGTACCAGAAGGAGGAGAAAGAGAGAAGGGAACAGAGAATATATTCAAACAAATTGTCGATGACAAATTCCCAAACTTGTGGACAGAATCCAAGAAGCAAATAGAACACCTAATTACTTCAACCCCAACAGGCCTTCTCCAAGGCACATTGTATTGAAGCTGTCTAAAATCAATGACAAAGAAAGCATCCTCAAGGCAGCCAGGGAAAAGAAGACGGTAACCTACAAAGGAAAGCCCATTAGATTATCATCAGAGTTTTCAGCAGAAACTCTACAAGCCAAGAGGGAGTGGAACCAAATATTCAAACTATTGAAAGAGAAATTATGAGCCAAGAATAATATATCCAGCAAAGATATCCTTTAGATATGAAGGAGGAATAAAGACCTTTCCAGACATACAGAAGCTGAGGGAATTTTCTAATACACGACCTGCACTACAAGAAATACTAAAGGAGGCTATTCGACCACTATCAACAGGGACAATTTGTGGCAACCAAAACATAAAAAGGGGGAGAGTAAAGGCCTGAACCGGAATATGGGAATGGAGAAAGTAAGCGTGCTGAAGAAAATGGAATACTCTAAATATCAAACTTTCTTTTACATAAACTTAAGGGAACCACTCAAAAATGATCCAGAACTGAAATATATATAGTAATAAAAAAAGGAACAGAGGGAAACATCATAGAATACCACCAGACAGAAATAATAGACAACAACAAAAGGGCAAAGAAACAATGGAGACACAGCCTTACCAGAAAACTAAAGATAGAATGAGAGGAAATCCTCACATATCAATAATCACCCTAAATGTAAATGGACTGAACTCACCAATAAAAAAGCACAGAGTAGCAGATTGGATCAAAAAACTAAACCCAACCATATGCTGTCTCCAAGAGATACATCTCCGCTACAAGGACAAGCATAGATTCAAAGTGAAAGCGTGGAAATTGACACAGCAAGCAAATGGTGTCCAGAGAAAATCAGGTGCAGCCAACCTGATATCAGATGCAACAGACTTCAGGGTGAAAAAGGTAACAAGAGACAAAGATGGATATTTCATAATGGTAAAGGAGACTATACAGGAAAAAGACATAACAGTCATCAATATTTATGCCCCCATTCAGGGAGCACCGAAATATACCAAGCAACTACTAACAGAACTAAAGGGAGAAATTGACCGAAACACAATTATACTAGGGGACTTAAATACATCACTGACAGTTATGGATAGATCATCCAAAGAGAAAATAAATAATGAAATAGCAGCCCTAAATGACATATTAGATGAAATGGACATAATCGACATATATAGAGCACTTCATCCTAAAACATCAGACTACACATTTTTTTCTAGTGTCCATGGAATATCCTCAGGGATAGACCATATATTGGGACATAAATTCAGCCTCAGCAAATTTAAGAAGATTGAAATCATACCAAGCATATTCTCTGATCACAAGGCTTTGAAACTGGATATCAACTGCAAAAAGAAAGCAGGAAAAAACACAAATACATGGAGATTAAACAACATACTTTTAAAGAACGACCAGGTCAAAGAACAAATTAGAGGAGTGATCAAAAGATACATAGAAACAAATGACAATGAAAATACATCCTACCAAAATTTTGGGGTGCAGCGAAAGCAGTTTTAAGAGGGAAATTTATATCATTACAGGCCTATCTCAAGAAACAAGAAAAGTCCCAAATAAATAACCTCATGTTACACCTTAAAGAACTAGAAAAAGAAGAACAAATGAAACCCAAGATCAGCAGAAGAAAGGAAATAGCAAAAATCTGAGCAGAACTAAGTGAAATAGAGAACAAAAAGACAATAGAAAAGATTAATGTGACAAAGAGCTGGTTCTTTGAAAAGATTAACAAAATTGACAAACCCTTGGCTAGACTCACTAAGATAAACAGAGAGAAAACACTAATTTAACAAAATCAGAAATGAAAAGGGGGAAGTTATCACGGACACCACAGAAATACAAAGGATCATCCAAGAATACTATGAAGGACTATATGCCACCAAATTCAATAACCTAGAAGAAATGGACAAGTTCTTAGAAACATATAGCCTTCCTAGGCTGAACCATGAAGAACTGGAAAATCTAAACAGACCGATCACAGTAACAAAACTGAATCAGTCAACCAAAACCTTCCCAAAAGCAAAAGTCTGGGACCAGATGGCTTCACTAGTGAATTCTACCAAACATTCAAAGAGGATCTAATACCAATCCTGCTCAAACTCTTCCAAAAAATTGAAGAAGAGACAGTACTCCCTAACTCATTTTATGAGGCCAACATTACCCTGATATCAAAACCTGGTAAGGACAACACAAAAAAAGGAAACTACAGACCAATATCTCGGATGAGTACAGATGCAAAAATCCTAAACAAAAATCTAGCAAATCGAATACAACAATGCATTCAAAAGATTATTCATCACGACCAAGTGGGGTTCATCCCCGGGGCACAAGGATGGTTCAACATCCTCAAATCCATCAATGTGATACATCACATAAATAAAATAAAGGACAAAAATCATATGATTATATCAATTGATGCAGAAAAAGCATTTGACAATATACAACATCCACTTATGATTAAAACACTTAATAAAATAGGTATAGAAGGAAAATACCTTAACATAATAAAGACCGTACATGACAAGCCCTCAGCTAATCTCATAATTAGTGGTGAAAAAAACTGAAGCCCTTTGCTCTACGTTCAGGAACACGACAGAGCTGTCCCCTATCACCTCTGCTTTTCAACATAGTGTTGGAAGTCCTCGCCAGAGCAATCAGGCAAGAGAAAGAAATAAAAGGCATCCAAATTGGAAATGAAGAAGTTAAATTGTCACTCTTTGCAGATGACATGATGCTATATATAGAAAACCCTAAAGACTCCACCAAAAAGCTATTAGAAACAATCAACGAATACAGTAAAGTTACCGGCTACAAAGTCAACGTACAAAAGTCCATCGCATCCCTATATATTAACAATGAAATCTCAGAAAAAGAAATGAAAAAAGTAATTCCTTTTGCAATTGCAGCAAAAAAAAAAAAAAAAATACCTAGGAATAGTTAACCAAGGATGTGAAGGACCTATATGCTGAAAACTACAAGACGTTTTTAAAAGAAATTGAAGAAGATAGAAAGAAACGGAAAAACATTCCGTGCTCATGGATTAGAAGAATCAACATAGTTAAAATGGCCATATTACCCAAAGCAATATACAGATTTAATGCAATCCCCATCAAAATCCCAATGGCGTTTTTTAAAGAAATAGAACAAAATATTATCAGATTTGTTTGGATCCACAAAAGACCCCGTATAGCCAAAGCAATCTTAAGAAAAAAGAACAATGCTGGAGGTATCACACTCCCTGACTTTAGCTTGTACTACAGGGCTACAGTAATCAAAACAGCATGGTATTGGCAGAAAAACAGACACATAGACCAATGGAATAGAACTGAGAACCCAGAAATAAAACCACATAAATATGGACAGATAATTTTTGACAAAGAAGCAAAAAACATACAATGGAGAAAAGACAGCCTCTTCAATAAATGGTGCTGGGAGAATTGGATAGCCACGTGCAAAGGAATGAAACTGGACTGCTATCTATCACCATGTACCAAAATAATTCAAAATGAATCAAAGACTTAAGCATAAGACCTGACATAATATAGTGCATAGAAGAAAACATAGGTACTAAACTTATGGACCTTGGGTTCAAAGAGCATTTTATGAGATTGACTCCAAAGGCAAGGAAAGTAAAATCTGAAATAAATGAATGGGACTATATGAAACTTAAAAACTTCTGCACAGCAAAAGAAATCACCGACAAAATAAAGAGGCAACCAATTGAATGGGAGAAGATTTTGCCACCAGTGCCTCCGATAAGGGGCTAATATCCAAAATATATAAGGAACTCATGCAACTCAACAACAAAAAAACAAACAACCCAATTGAAAAATGGGCAGACGACCTGAAGAGACATCTCTCCAAAGGGGACATACAAATGGCAAATAGACATATGAAAAAATGCTCAACATCACTAATCATCAGAGAAATGCAAATAAAAACCACAGTGAGACATCACCTCACCCAGTTTGAATGGTTATCATCAACAAGACAAATAGTAACAAGTGGTGGAGAGGCTGTGGAGAAAAAGGAACCCTCATACACTGTTGGTGGGAATGCAGACTGGTGCAGCCGGTATGGAAGGCAGGGTGGAGGTTCCTCAAAAAATTACGAATAGAATTACCATATGACCCAGCAATCCCTCTCCTGGGTATCTACCCAAAAAATCTGAAACCATTTATACATAAAGACACGTGTGCTCCAATGTTCATTGCAGCTTTGTTTAAGGTGGCCACAACATGGAAACAACCAAAATGTCCTTCGATAGATTAATGGATAAAGAAGTTGTGGTATATATACACAATGGAATACTATTCGGGGTAAGAAAAGATGATATAGGAACATTTGTGACAACATGGATGGATCTTGGGAGTATAATGCTAAGCGAAATAAGTCAGACTGAAAAAGCAGAGAACCAAATGATTTCACTGATATGTGGTATGTAAACCAAAAACAACAAAAGAACAAGACAAACAAATGAGAAACAAAACTCATAGACACAGACAATAGTTTAGTGGTTACCAGAGGGTAAGGGGGGTGGAGGGGTGGGAGATGAGGGTAAGGGGGATCAAATATATGGTGATGGAAGGAGAACTGACTCTGGGTGGTGAACACACAATGGGATTTATAGATGATGTGATGCAGAATTGTACACCTGGAATGTATGTAATTTTACTAACAATTGTCACCACAATAAATTAAGAAAAAAAGTTTTCAAGAAATGTTAATTTTTGTCCACTTGCTTAGTTCAGGATATCTGAGATCTGTTTGATTAAGAAATAATAAAATGAAATGAAAGTGCAAATATATTAGGGACATCTCCAAAAGAATTAATGATAATTAGTTTGAATAATAAAAAAATATGAAATGAGAACCTGATGTTAGTAAAAGAAGGTGCCAACTAGTCTAGGAAAATGTGTCCACAATAGGAAAGGTAAGGCAGAGTTTGGGTTTTAGAACAGTTCAGCTGTCTGTTTAGGTGAATTCAGATACGTAGCTGTTTTTCAAACCTGGGAATATTTTTATTTATTTTTATTTTTTTTAAATGCAATTTAATTTACTTTTTTTGAGGTTATACCATATTTCTTTATTCATTCATCAGTTGATGGGAAGTTGGTTTTCTGCATTTCAGCTATTGTGAATAGCACTGCTATCAACTTTTACTTACAAGTTTTTGAACACCTGTTTTCAGTTATTTTGGGTATATATCTATGGTCATATGGAATTCCTACGTTCATCTTGCTGGAGAAACACCAACACTTTTTCCACAGTAGCTATTCCATATTACATTTCCACCAGTGATATTTGAGCTTTCCAGTTCCTTCACATCACATCCTCATCAACACTTGATATTTTCGGTTTTTGTAGATCACTGCGATGCATGTGGGTGTGCCGTAGTATCTCACTGAGGTTTAGATTCACATTTTCCTAACTACAAATGTGTTAGTCTATTCATAACAAAATGTCCTAAACTGCGTGGCTGAAATAACAGAAATGTATTTCTCCAGATTTCTGGAAATCCAAGATGAAAGTGCCATCAGAGTTGATTTCTAATTAGGGTCTGGTGAGAGGCAACTGTTCACTAGGGTTCACACAGTCAGCTCCTGAGGGCGTCAGTAGGAAGGCCCAGTTTGAGCAGAACCACAGATTCCCCTCTCTGTCCAGACTCACCCTCTTGTGTCTGCATTACACTGGGGCTTTTATCCTCACCCAGCACCCAGAAACCTGGGAGTAGTTTTTAGAATACTAATGACTGGACCCCCAACTCAGATCAGCTAAGTTGGACTCTCTGGGCATGGGTCTAGGTATCAAGCATAATTGTAACGCACAGATAATTGTAATGTGCAGCCGAGTGGACCATGACTGAGCCACCAGTGGTTGCTGCAATGGGGACACATTCCAAAATGTTCAATGGAGTTAAGCCCAGATGACACTTTTTTTGCAAGAAGCTGGCAAGTTCTACAAGAAGTTTCAGTTTCATGGGAGGTTGGTTGGGTTCTAATTGGCTCTAGTTCACTCAGCAGCTGTAACATTCACTACCTGTAGCAGAATGACACTCCAAAAGGGGAGAGATGTGCTCTGACCTTTGAAAGCATCAAAGACATTACTTCCAATATGATTCTTGTAGCCCAGTGCCCTGCAGCTCAGCAGGGCTGGGCCAGCCCCAGCAAAGCTTACAGGAAACAGCATTTGCAGAAGTAGATTTTCTATCTTTCTCTCAGATCAGCAGTACCAGTTCACCTACAGAGAAAGGTTTGGGGTGGGGAAGGAGATAGCACCCTGACTTAGGGTCAGCAACTGCCCCTTAACTTGGTTAACTGCCATCCAGAATCTTGGAGAGACAATTCCCCTTCAGGTGGTAAAGCTAAGCTCTATACGTATGTATTTTAGTGCCAAGTGTGATATTTAATACCTGAAAGGGTTTAATACATGTTACTACTAGGCAATCAGTCCTTAGCAATTAACGTGGCTTATAAAACATTCAGAGCCTAATGTTTTACTCATGTCTCCAATTTCAACTTTTACAATTCCATGTACCAAACACATGGAACCATTTCTGTTTCCTTAAATACATCTAGTATTCACAGTTCTCTTTTTTCCTTTCTTCCTTTCTTTCCTTCCTTCCTACTCTCTCTCTCTCTCTCTCTCTCTCTCTCTCTCTCTCTCTTTTTTTTTTTGGTGGTGTGTGTCTATTCTCTTCTACGCAGTTAGCTCAGTGTGGTCAGGGAACTTTGTCATCCGAACACAGGGCCTAACACAGAGTAGGGGTCCAAATAGTGGTTTAATGAGGGGAAATGTATGATATGGCAAAACAATGTGATATTGCCTTGACTTTTATGTGCCATAAAAACCCAAGTCAGAATTCAAATATTCAAAGACAGCATGGTCTCTGCCCTCAAGGTGATGACAGTTTAGTGTGGGAGCAAACATAAGAATAAGCATAATACAATAGGAGTGCAGAGGAAGTTTCTTATTCCTTCTGTCCTGGGGTAGACCTGATAAACACCAACACTGGTAGAAATGGAAAAGTGGCTTAGCCTGGCCTGAGACGCCACTGGGAGGGGAACAAAACGATTGAGGCTTACTCAGATGTGCTGGTGATTTAGAGTGGCCTGAGGGAAATGGGGTCAGAAGGTATTATGTCTCAAAAAAAGTGCCAAGGTTAAGAAGGGGAATGGCATATTTGCATTAGAATAGGTCATGGGAACAAAGCTAAGAGTGGACTAAAATATGAAGAGAGTAAGTTGAGGCGGTAGGAATAACAATCGACTGCTTTGAGCAGTCTAGGATGCCAAAATATCACTTTTATTTATTAACTGTAAATCAATACCGCATAGTGGGTAGAACATTGAATTTGGGGTTGGATAGAATTGGGTTCAAATTTCTCTTCTGTCATACATTAGTTGTGTGTCTTTTGGCAGGATAACTTCATCTCTCTAAATCCTCTGAACATGAGGATATTATGCTTGCTGTTGTGAGCACAGCTCAAACTGAATAGCAAGAGCCCAAGATGAGGACAAGAAGCTCCAAGATGCGGAGGCAGGCTCAGGTGCCGAAAGTTAGGATCTGTGTCCCACAGCTTAGCCTTCTTCTTGGATCTACCCTATCCATTTGTTGCCTCCTTCATGTTTGCGTGGTATTCACCAGCATCAATTGGAGGCAATATGTTCCTTTTTTCACAATCAGCAGAAGGGAAGTGGCTTCTCCTCAGAATTCCTGAGTATCTCTCCTGTCTTGTGTATTCATCCCAAGCTGACTGAGGACAGCTGTATTAGTGTTCTAGAACTGCTGTAACAAAGTACCACAAGCTGGGAGGCTTAGAACAACAGAAATTTATTGTCTCACAGTTCTGGAGACCAGAAGTCCAAAATGAAGGTATCGACAGGGGCATGTTCAGGAAGGATCTGTTCCACGCTTCTCTTCTAGCTTCTGGTAGTTCCTTCTCTTGTGGCAGCATAACTCCAATCTTCCCATGGTGTTTTTCCTGTGCTTATGCCTCTGTGCCCAAATTTTCCCTTTGAATGACACCAGCCATACTGGATTAGGAACCACCCTAATGGCATCATTTTAATTTGATTAACTCTGTAAAGACTCTATCTCTAAATAAGGTCACATTCTGAGGTACTGGGACTTAGGATTTGAAAGTATCTTTTTTAGGGGAACACTGTTCAATCCATAACAATATCCTATTCCTGAACTAAATGCTGCAAAGGGAGAGACTTGCCAACACTGGCTTCAGTCATCTAGGGTAGAGTGGATGTTAGGGGATCGTCTGCAGTATTCATACCCTACACCCATGGGTACCAGGAGAGGAATAGAGAACTCAGCATCTGGCAGAGGTAAGGCACCCAGAGCATGGACTTAGAGTCTACATATTCTTCTGCATATAATCTGGAACAAGGTACTTAGCTTGTCTAAGCTTCAACTGAGCAGCTGTAAAAATGAAGATGGCATTGCCTGCCTGGCAGAGTGACTCTAGCAGCTAAATGAGAAGATCTATGTAAACAGCTCAGCATGGTCCCTGAACAATAAATGGGACTGTCACTTGTTGTGGTTGTTATTACTATAATACTTGGCTCTGGCCATGATTGAAGGAGCTGTCTACATAGAGTCGTTCAAAGAAGCTAGAGGTACATGGGAAGTGAAAACATTTGGCTTTGGAATCTTTGGAATTAAGGACCTTAGAATGTTCACGGGAGGATCTCTGTTAAAGATACAGGCCTGAAGCTCTGGAGAATGCTGGGGGACTAAAAGCTTTGACACTGGGTGACTATAAAAACTGTAAGTGCAAAACAGCTAGCTCAGGGACAGGCTGCAAACAAGGAGAGGGCTGCAGACCAAACTCTGGGTGCTCCTATACTTAGGCAGGGACTGGCTGGAAAGAAAATAGGGATTCAGAGGAACTGACAGCAGTCTCATTTGACAGCTCAAGGTGCAAAAGAAAAACTATAAGTGAGTGGGAGGAGCTCCAAAGGAGGAGGAGACCTTGGGCAAAGTCCTGGGATGACTTATAGTTCCCCACTAGGGGTTGTCTCAGCTGTAGCTCTGTTCAATGGCATGTGAGGAATATGGGAGAAACTGAGCCTAGGGAAGAGGGGCTGAATGGGAGGGTTGAGGGAGCTTAAGGGAGGAGGGTTCAAGTCCAAAGATGGACACTGGGTAGGGTGTTGGGATTGCAGGGTAATATGAAGGGCAGAGGTGGAAGCATGGGGGGATGCTTCTGGACTACAATGAGGTGACTGTGAGTTGCGGCCAGTATGGAGTCCAGTCTGGGCAAGATTCAGAGAGAGATGCCAGATTGGGGATCCTTGCTTGGGCACAGAAGTCCTGGAGGGTGGAGGAGCTCCTAGGGCTTCCACAGGGTATTAAGGTATTGTGGCAAACTTCTGCCACTGAAGACACAGTTCAGAATCAGGGGGCTGAGAAAGCTGTGGCAGTTCTGGCCCACACGGATGCAATGATAGAGAGGCACAGAAAGCTGAAACTGTAGATGCACATTTGGGGCTGGGGGTGGAGCGGATGATGCCTTAGGAAAACGTGCTATATAAATTCTAGGCTTTTTTCCCTGTAGTCTGGACCAAGTTGAAGAATCTGCAAATGTTATAAACCAAAAAGAAAATTTTTTCAACTTTGTCATAATTCTTTGAATTGGTAAAATGAATGCATACTGTAATTACTTCGTGGTTTACTTTTAATTTATGGGTTTAAGCATCATACTTTTGTGATGAAGTCTATGTTTATGATTGGTTTACATTTCCGTTGTCTGTTCTAACACATAATCCCCTGGGAAAACAGGGACCAGTTCTCTGCTGTCTAGAGAAGTTTACAACGAAAGATAATTTGTTATATTTCTTTTGGGTGATGCCAACTATTGAAAAGACATTCCTTTATTAATGGAAAATGTTTCCAGTGTGAGAAGCAATAATCAAGTATTAATGTACTTAAGTTCTGCAAATGAGGACTGAGGGTCAGTAAAGGAATTGGCATTGAAACCCTTGGTTCCTGGTTTTCTGGTTCTACATCAATGTCTCCTCCTAAGGCAGTCGTGCTTAGACTGCTGCATATTGGAATCATGAGAACACTAAAAAAAGAATATGAATGCCTGGTTTCTACTCCCAGACACTCCAATTTCATTGGTGGTATAGAGTACAACCTGAGTATCGTTATTTTTACAAACTGCCCAGATGTTACTAATTACACACTTGGGAATCACTATCCTAAGAGTTGCTCTATGACAACTCAAATTAATAATATCATCATTGCAGCTTTCAAAATACAAATAAAAAACATATTATATATCCATATGATACTGATTCGTGAATCAGTATCATAAATAAAATGTCATAAATGTTATATTATGTAGTATAGAATAGAATAAATCAATATCATAAATAGAATATAGAATAGACTAAATCACCTAGAATTAAGTATATAAATATTCAAAGATTGAATATAAAATGAAGGAAGACTCATGGATTGATGAGGAAGGGAACTAGTATTTAGTTAGAAAATTTGCCAGGCGATTTTAAAAACTACAGTTAAATTTTGGGATTTTAGGGATTTGATAAATAATCTCTTCCACACAGCCCGCACTCAAAATGCGTTGAGAGATGGACAAAGAGTCAGAGATGGATATCAATATACTCAGTATATAACACTGGTTACTGGTAAAGACTGGGTGGAGAATGTGTGTCTAGATCTGTTAGAAAACAGGGCTTGCTACCACTTTGCACCTGGGCTGGGTGGGTTTATCCAGGTAAGCCCCTGGCAGCACTAAATACTTCAGGTCTTCCAATGGGAGCCAGCGCTTGTGGAGCTGCAGGGTGGAGGAGCAGACCAGAATGAAAGCTCATACTGGGAAAGCAGACTCACAGACGGCAAGGGAAGGGCCAAGCGTTCTCCGGCGTGCACCAATTGCATAAGTCATCCGCCTTCAGTGAGGATTTGGGCAAAAGAGCCAGAGGAGAGCCCTCCACATGCAAGCATGAAGGAATGGGGAAATGAGGCTCCACCCCCATAAAGAGAGACTCCCCTTTCACATTCACAAATTTCACATAGATAACAGAGTTCAGTGTAAGAGAACGAATCCTTGAAAAAAACAGAACAATCCTTAGGTAGCAATTTTTCTGCCTTCTGAATGAGGATGGTCTTTGTTAGCATTGGAATGGTGGGAAGAATCACAAAGAGACAGATCAATAACTTTGACTACACACAATTTTGGGGCTATCAGATTATTAAAGATTTTTAAAAATGAAGATAATACGTGGTGGGAGGATAAATTGAAGCAACCTTTCTGAATATAAATTTGGCAATTTATTTTAAGAGCTTTACCATGTTCATATCTGTTGACTCAAAGTTTCCCTCTTAGAAACCTGAGAATGTAATCAAAGATTTATGTCCAAAAATGTTCATTCCAGGTTATTCATCATAATGAAAAAAAATGGAACCACCTAAATGCCCAACAACAGGAGAATGATTAAATAAATGAAGGTGACTCTATAGCGCGGGAGCTTTATGTTTCAATTTCAAATGGAGCTTTCAAATACTTCTTAGTGGGGGAAATGCTTGCAAAAAAAAAACTAAGTAAAAAATACAGTGTATCAAAATAACATAAAATCATAATGGAGCAAAAATAAAATTTATTTTAAAAGTATTTGAAGGAAATGCATCAAAATGTTAATAGTGATTGGGGTTGTTGTGTGTATCTTTGCATTATTTTTTAAAAGTAAAAATTCTGAATTTTACCCTATATTTGGATGAATGTTTGTCAATAATGTTATTTTTTTATTTTTGCTATTTTTTTTAAAGTGCATATTCTTTGTTGGGATATGTTGGGCGTCTCCAGCATGCCAGTCTGGTAACGTTGGGACCTTGAATGAAAACTACCTGCAATCTATGTGTGAGTAGGAAGAGGGGTTGAGAGATTCCCCACCAGAAGTTAGAGGTCTAAGTGTGACACATGGGATGGAAATGGAGTGGGATACTTGCCATCGTCTCTGTATGAGCAGACGCGGTGGAGTAAGACAAAAGAATAGACGATACTTGCTATTTTATTAATTTCTTAATATAGGCAATCACCAAGTTAGGTGTAAACTCCCATTAGGACTCCTAGGTCTTAACGGAGGACACACGCATGGCGGTTTCTGGGGAAGAGCACTTTGGGAATAGGTATGTGCGAGAAATCAAGGCAGGGGAACCGTCTGGGCGAGTGTGCAGTTACTGGAGCGAATCCAGGCACCAATCCACCGACTGGTGCCTCCGCGGAGCATCTGCTGCGCGCGCTCAGGCTGAGGCGCACTGACAGCTGCGCTGCCAGCCCCAGCCCAGATTGCATCTCGGTCTCCTTACCGCTTTAAATGGGACATTCACAATAGCGCCATTTGGGGCTTCCACAGAAAGCCAGGTGGATTTGTATGCAAATCTAGTTTATAAAAGTCCTAACCTTGCTATTTCACCCAGGCCTGGAGAGTTTAGCCTTGTACGATTCAAATATGACTGCAGCAGAACCTGCAGTTTCCTAATGTTGAAAACAAAGAAAAATAATTAGAGATTTGAGTGCAAACTGGTGGCTGAGACCAGGACAAATTTATGGTGGAGAACACAATTTTCAAAACTGAACAGTTCTTCCAAAGTCAGGCTTTTCTACCAGCCTTTTCTCTTCCACCTAAAATTTTTTGTTTGTTTGTTTGTTTTTTTGCTTTTTCTTCTTCTTCTTGAGTCCAAATGTTGAAGGGGGTAAAAATCCCAGAAAACAAAAGCATATTTACTCAGATTGGTGCTTGACCTTGATGAATCACTAGTTGAAATTAGGACTACTCAGTGATATTGTATTTCTCCTTTTTAAAAAGTTGCCCTTTTTAAGAGTCTTGGTATTATTTATTCAAAACAAAACAAAACAAAAGCTGAGACAAGTGTGCTACCAGCTGCTTTCTTTGCATTAAGCACCGAGCTGTGTTGGACAGTGACCGTGACAGATTAGAGAGAGAAATAACTGACCTGTTACTGTTTTTTCCATATTTCTTTAGAACTGCATTGCCCTCTTTTCTGTATTTTTGCTGCTGAGCCTAATTTACTTTGAAAATTCTTAATTATTAAATGGTATGTGATGTAGTTGATGCAGGATTAGAAAGTTAACATGATGTGCAATGACATGAGACATGGCTAGCAAGGGTGAGGTAGAGAATTTTACAATGTACAGTGACATTTCAGAGACATGTAATTAAATAGTTAGTGGTACACTGATGTTCCTCACACTGCCTCTAACTGGAGTTTCTTCCTTTGTCCTTGGAAAAGTTTCTTCCTTTGTCCTCGGCTGAATTCTGTCTTGAGGGCAGGTCTTTCTCCAGGCTATAGGCCTTTTCTATAGAATTGAAATCAGGCTGGATTGGTGACTAGAAAGGGAAAATGGTTCATGTCTCAATGTCTCATTTGCTCCCCAGCCCCCATACTCCAGCAGGCACGAAGACCAAAATCAACTGAGGAACAGTAGGGAGGAGTGAGGGAGAAGGAATCAATCTGTTCTGATGTCTGTCTCCCTGATCCTTGGAACACGGAGATGGTGTCACCTCCGAGTCCAAGTGTTCTTGTGTGGGGAAAGCATCCTTTTAAAGAATTAGTCCTCAGCATTCTGTCAGTTATGGCCTCCAAATCTGGCTGAGTAATTAAATGCCAGCTGACAGTAAATATCAAACTGCTTGGGAGCCGGAGTGAGATATAGAGCAGTGGATTCTGTGTGATTGCTCTGGTAATTTGCTTTTTAATCTTTAATACCAATTAAATACAAGGGAGCTGAAGCCGAGCATTGGTCAGATGAGACAGCCTATCAGCTGATGCCATGAGCTGTCCAGCACGGATTTCTTGGCTCGTGTGACCACACCAGGTCTTGGGAGACAGGGGAGTCTGGTAGTGACTAGTGGACTCTGCGCCATCAGCAGGCAGAGAAGCTCCTTGCGTTTAAGGCACTGGCAGAGCAACATGTCCTCAAAGGCTATGATTAATTGCCTTCCCTGTACTTTCATCCTTCAGTTGTCCCCCACATCACTGTGGGTCTAATTGAAGTCTTGATTTTATTTTATTGTTTTACCTTGTTTCTTTTGGGGAAGAGGGAAAAGAGGAAGAAAAGCATGGTTACTGAAAACCTATCAGGTGTAGTTATATAGCAGAGAGTGCTCTTCGGTGGCTCCCACCAAGACACCAAACTAGCATGAATTCAGGCTCATGTCCCCAAGACCAACCCCAGAGCAACTTAAGAACAGTGTTTCTCAACCAAGGATGACCACCCCACCCCACCCCCACCCTGGGGAACTTTGGCAACATCTGGAGCTATTTTTGTTGTCTCAGCTGGGGAGGAGGTGCCACTGGTATGCAGTGGGTACAAGCCAGGGATGCTTTAGGGATTCTACAATACACAGGGCAGCCCACACAAAAGCAAAATATTTGGCCCAAAATGTCAATAGTGCTGAGGTTGAGAAACTTGCTTTAGAGTGAAAACAGGAACTTAAATGAAAACTATGAGAAATGTTTGGTGTTAAACAGGAATTTTGAACTTGTAAGTGGGAGGGAGTGATGGTTTGACTTGGGGCAGGCCAGCCTGCACAATGATGGGAAGATAAGAATCACAGCATGCTGCTTTTGCCTTCCTTCCATCATTTCTTTATAAAATAGAGGCTGTCCCATACATATGGCAACTCAAGTTCTAGTCCAGGCATCCTCAAAAACAATGAGTATGGCACAAAAGCTCTGTGTTTGTTTGGAGGTGATGAAAACAGGTGGGAAGTTGCAACGCTGAGCAGTTGCCTCCTATCTCTTCCCATCTAAGTCTTCCTCATCCTCCTCTCCTACTCCACAGTCAATTTTATCTAGGGAGTATCTCATTTTATTGTTGTTTCCTTTGGATTCACAAATATTAAAATCTTGAACTAGGTGGTTGTTTTGCGGAGCAGAAGGTGACTAACTACGGTTTACTGATACCTGAAGTTCTCCTATCTAACATTTATTCATCTGAGCTAATTAAGCTAATTTTGACTGGAGTTCTGGCTTTCCTACACTAATTGTCTGATGGAGTAGTTGATACCCCTAGGGGAAACTAGCTCACTACCCCAAGTAATGAGACATTTGGGAAGCATAGTTATTTTTTTAAAAAAAGAGGCATTAACAAAAATGCACTACAATTCCATCAAAGCCGAAATATTGCACATGTAGACCACGGCTTTAAAACGAGCCTAATAAGCAAGCTAAACGAGGGAAAGAAACAGAGAATAAGAACAGGAAAACATAAAGTGAGCAAAGTAAAAATCTAGGTATGAAATATACAATAGTTGAATAATGATGGGTTATTTAGCAAAATGGACATAGCTGAAGAATGAATTAGTAATTTGGAACTGCAGATTTACAACATATCTGAGGAATAAGATATAAAAGAAAAAGAAATAAAAAAGCTAAGGGAGGGATGGAAAAAAATAAGTGGAAAAGTGAAAATCTGATCTATACAGGTACCACCAAGGCAGCGATGCAGAGCTGATAAAGGGTAGAAATAAAAGTAGAAAAGTAGAAAAGGGAAACCCTTGGCAGAAATAATGAATACAAATTTTCCAGAACAACAACAACAAAATCTCTCATCGAAAGAGCTCATATTGTGCCAAAGTGGAGAGATAAAGGAAAAGCCAAAACCTTATTAATTGAAAGGGGAAATAGTGATTTGATAGTAGAGAAACCTGGGAGACACTACCTTAACCAAGTGATAGTTCAGCATCATTTTTCCCTGATAGAATGCACTAAAAGGGCACAACACCCTGTGGTATTCTCCCTAAATTTTATAACCTCATCCCAATTGTTAGGAAGCATCAAACAAACCCAAACTGAGGACATTCTACAAAATGCCTGACTAGTATTCTTCAGAAGGGTCATGGTCAGGAAAGACACTGAAAGACTGAGGAACTGTCATGGATTGAAGAGTCTCCACAGAATACGGACGCAGAACATCTAAATGCAATGTGGAATCCTGGGTTGGATCTGGAACAAAAACAATGGATATTAGTTAAAAAAAAAAAAAAAAAAAAAAAGGTGATAAGTAAATAACTTCTGCAGTTTACTTAATAATATTGTATCATTGTTAATTTGACTATTTTTATGTATCATGTTAATTTTAGGTAAAAATGAGTAAACAAAACAGGGAACTTTCTTTACTATTTTGGCAACTCTTCTGTAAGTCTAAAGTTCTTTCAAAATAAAGAGTTGAAAATATACAAACCCATTATTTCCAGTGTTGAAAAATATGATGCTAAACTAATTATTATATGAGATTTCCTGTTGCTCCACTTCCTCACCAACACATGATATAAACAATCTTTATAATTTTAGACATTTAATAGGTGTGTAGTGGCATCTTATTGTGGTTTGGATTTGCATTTCGCTAACGACTAATGAACGGTTTGGGGCTTATTTTAAATGCTTAGTTAACATCCACTTGATGAACTGACTCTTCAGATCTTTTCCTTTTATTTGGATTTGTTTTTCTTGTGCTTTGGAGATTTTTCACATATCCTGGAAACAAACCAAAAATGTGATGTAAAAATATGTTCTTGGACATTTCACGTAAATCACTAAACTAAAGGAAAGACATGATAAGATTTGTGTTATTTTGGGTTAGGCAAAAACTGTTCAGATACACCACTGCAAGCACAATCCTTAAAAACAAAAAAGTTAGACTGTGCTGAAATTAAACTTTTGTAATGTCTTTTTCTGGTCCCAGCATTATTAGGGTAATGCTGGCTTTATCAAATGAATTTGGAAATGTTTACTTCGCTTTCATTTTCTGATAGAGGTTGTATAGGAATTTGTATTATTTCTTAAATGTTTGATAGAATTTGCCAAGGAAACCATATGGGCTTGGAATTTTCATCTTTTGGAAGGTTTTAACTGTACATTTAATTTCCTTAATAGATACAGGCATATTCACATTACTGTTTTTTTTTGAGTGAATTTTGGTAGTTTATGCCTTTCAAATAATTGCTCAATTTCAACTAAGATGTTGAAGTTATTGGCATCAAGTTATTTAGAATATTCCTTCATAATCATTTTAATGATTACAGGAGCAGTAGTGATGTCCCCACTTTCATTCCGGATATTGATAATTTGTGTCTCTTTTTTAACTGGTTAGTCTGACTAGAAATGTATTAATTTTACTGATTTTTATCTAAAATTCAGTATGGGTTTCATTACTATTTTTGCTATTGTTATTGCATTTTCTATTTCATTGATTTCTGCTCTTAATTGTATTATTTCTTTCTTCTTGCTTTGGCTCTGATTTGCTCATTTGGTATTTGTCTTTCTTTGTTTGACTTATTTAACTTATTGTAATATTTTCTAGGTCCATCCATGTTGTCACAAATGGTAAGATTTCTTTTTCTTGGCCAAGTAATATTCCATCGTATATATGCGTATGTATCATGTCTTCTTTATCCATTTGTCTCTTGATTGTAACATTTAACCCATTGACACTTAAAATAACTTGATAAGTGTCAAGTTATTTATTTATCAAAATAAATTGATAAGTATGTAGTTATTGCCATTTTATTAATTGCTTTCTGATTTTTTTTATAGCTCTGCTCTTTTCCTTTCTGATTCTCTTTCTCTCTTCTCTTGTATGCTGATGGCTTTCTGTAGTGTTCTGCTTAGATTCCTTTCTCTTTATTTCTTATACCACTCTTGTAGATTTTTGGTTTGTGGTTATCATGTGCTTCATTTATACCAAGCTATGTTTATAGTAGTCTATCTTAAGTTGATAGTTGCTTAAGTGCGAACACACTTTAAAATCACTACAATTTTTACTCAGTCCTTCCAAATTTGTTTTTTTTCCATTACTTTTTTAGTTCGCGTGTGTGTGTGTTTGTGTGTGTGTGTATTCCTTAATTTGATGTTTTAGTTACACATGATCTTCCTACTTTTGCCTTTTTTAAAAAAAACTTATTGGGGAATATTGGGGAAAAGTGTGTTTCTCCAGGGTCCATCAACTCCAAGTCATTGTCCCTCAATCTAGTTGTGGAGGGCGCAGCTCAGCTCCAAGTCCAGTTGCCTTTTTCAATCTTTAGTTGCAGGGGGCACAGCCCACCATCCCATGTGGGAATCGAACCAGCAACTTTGTTGTTGAGAGCCCTCACTCTAATCAACTGAGCCATCCAGCTGCCCCCTTACTTTTGCCTTTTAACGTTTGTACTAGCTTTAGTGATGGTTGATCCACTACTTTTATTATGTGTTTGCCTTTGTCAGTGAGAATTTTTTTCTTTGTGATATTTTCTTATTCATATTTTTTATTTTTTCCTTCTTAAAGAAGTCCCTTTAACATTTTTTGCAGTACTCGTTTGATGGTGATGAACTCCTTTAGCTTTTACTTGACTGGGAAGCTCTTTATCTCTCCTTTGATTCTAAATAATAGCCTTGCTGAGTAGAGTAATCTTGCTTGCAGGTCCTTGCTTTTAATCACTTTGTCTATCCCTTCTGGCCTGCAAAGATTTTGTTGAGAAATCAGCTGACAATCTTATGGGAGCTCCCTTGTAGATAACTAACTGTGTTTCTTTTGCTGTTTTTAGGATTCTCTCTTTGTCTTTAACCTTTGCCATTTTAATTATGATGTGCTTTGTGTGGGTCTCTTTGTTTTCATCTGTGCTTCCTGGGCTTGTATATCTATTTCCTTTGCCAGGTTAGGAAAATTTTCTATCATTATTTCTTCAAATAGATATTCAATCCCTTGCTCTTTCTCTTCTACTTCTGGTACACCAATGATGCAAATGATAGTATGCTTGATATTGTCCAAGAGGCCCCTTAAACTATCCTCATTTTTGAAAATTCATTTTTCTTTTTGGTGTTCTGATTGAGTGTTTTCCACTACACTGTCTTCCAAATTGCTGATTCAATCCTCTGCTTCATCTAATCTGCTGTTGATTCCATATAATGCATCTTTTATTTCAGTTATTGTATTCTTCATTTCTGGCTCGTTCTTCTTTATGTTTTCTACCTTAATTTTTATGTTTCCCATCTCTTTGTTGAAGTTCTCTCTGAGATCATTGAGTATCCTTATAACTAGCATTTGGAACTCTGCATCTGGTAGGTTGCTTCTCTCCATTTTGTTTAGTTCTTTTCCTGGAGTTTTGTTCTGTATTTCATTTGGGATATGTTTCTTTGTCTCCTCATTTTGGCTGCCTCCCTGTGTTTGTTTTTATGTATTATGTAAATCTGCTACATCTCCCATTCTTGGCATAGTGACCTTATGTAGTAAGTGTCCTTTGTGGCCCACTGGTGCAATCTCCCTCTTCACCTGAGCTGGGTGCTCCAGAGGTGTCCCTTTTGTGGGTTGTGTGTGCTCTCCTGTGAGCCTTGATTACTGTTGGCAGACCAATGGGAGGGAATGACATTCAAGCTGATTGGTTATGAGGACTCCCCCTGAATACAGTGGACAAGCTGTTGTGCAGGGCCTGACCCCAGGTAGCAGGATTTACTTTAGCGGGATTTTGGAGCCTGCTGCGTCCACCATTTGGTTGTAATGTTTATGGCATTAATTTTGTGGTGCTGTAGTGTGGTCTGAAGCTGGCCACCAGGTCTATTAATTCTGGGGCCTCTTGGAAGGGGCTCCAGTGCTGGCCAAGTTCAGTAGCTTCCTGTGTTCAGGCCAGAGCCCCACCTGGTTGGAGCTACAAAGTGATCTACAGTTGATAGCTGCCTGTGCTGAGCTTGGAGGCACCTGGGAGTGATTATGCTGTCCACTGAGGCTGGCTGGCAGTGGTGCTAGGCTTGGGCCACTTAGCAAGAGGTACAGGCATGCCGAGGCCAGCTGCTACTTGTTTGGGGTTGTGGAACTTTGAGACGTTTTCAGGATAGTCCTTAGCATGAGCTCAGGCCAACTGTTTGTGTTGATTAGCTTCTGAAAGAAGTTTGGGCTGGGAACATGGATTGTGGTGGAGTGGGGTCTGAGAGAATCAACAGGGTGGGTTGAGAGTGGTGTTAATAGGTTAATGTAGAGTTCAGATTTGGTGCTTGCCTGTACCTGCAGGCTGAGTGGGGGCAGGGCTCAACAAAAGAACAATGGCTCCTGTCAGCATTTTAGTTCAGGAGACAGCTGTCACTGCAGCCCTTGCCTTGCAGCCCTTACCCTGCAACCACACAATTCAGTTCCTCCCCATATATCATTGGCGCTTTTTGAGCTACTGTCCATTCTCTGGAGCTTAGGGGGAGTGTTTGAGAATAGGTGAATCTGTGTGCAATCCTTTTAAGAGAACATGTAGGTCTACAGCAGCTTTCCATCTCCCTCAGACTTAGTCTCTACTGATTTTCACAGGCAGCTGTTGATCTCCTCTTCTCAACACTAGTGCTCTGCGCTAAGGAGCTGGATGTGGGACTAGGACCACTTATTCTTCAGGGGGAACCTCCACAACCAAGTTGTTTGTCCCAATTCTTAACTGCCACATGTACATGTGGGACCAGCCTGTTTCGCGTCTCCACCCTGCCTACCAGTCTTGACGTGGCTTTTCTGTACCTCTTTAGTTATAGGAGTTCTTTCCAGCTAGTCTTCAGTTGGTTCTCAAGGTAGATGTTCTGTAATTTAGCTGTAATTTTAATGTGGTTGTGGGAGGAGGTGAGCACTATTTTTACTTACTCTGCCATCTTGACTGGAAATTGCTATTTTTTCTAATATAAGCATTTAATGCTATACATTTCCATCTAAGCACTGCTTTAGCTGCATCTTATAAATTATTTTCATTTTCATTCAGTTTAAAATATTTAAAAATGTCTCTTGAGACTTTTTCTTTGATAGGTTATTAGAAATGTATGTTTAAATTTCTAAATACTTAAATACCTTCCAAATATATTTCTGTCATTGATGTCTAGTTTAATTCCTTTATGGTCTGAGATTTTACTTTGTATAATTTCTATTCTTTCATTTTTGTTAAGCATTGTTAAATGTCCAAGAATACAGTACATTTTGGTGAATATTCCACATAAACTTAAAAAGAATGTGTATCATATATCAGTTTGGTCAATGCTAGTTTATAGTGTTATTCAGGACTTTCATATCCTTAATGGTTTTCTGCCTACTTGTTCTCTTAATTACTTAGAGTGCCAACGATGTCAACTATAATTGCAGATTTGGTTATTTCTGTTTCAATTACATAAGCTTTTATTTCATATGTTTTGAAGTTCTGTTGTTGGTTGCACTTACAAATAGAATTATTATTTCCTGTTTGAGAATGGACCCTTCATTATTAAATCATGTTTCTATTTATCCCTGATAATATTTCTTATTAGTCTACTTTTCTGATATTAAAATAGACACTTTAGCTTTCCTTTGTTAGTGTTTTCATGTAGTTCAGTAAAGAGCTAACATGTCAGATCCGAGGATGTTTTCCCTACAAAGTCCTATGGACAAGGTTGGCTCATGGCTAGAATTCAGGAATTTGGATTTTGGAGGTATTTCCACTAATAAGGGAGGCTTACTGTTCCTAAATTGTTTGTACAAACAATGTGGTTTATGTAGCACACCTGCTTTCCTGGGAGTCTGGAATCTTGGTACATGTAGACAGAGGGTGACTACATGACCAGCTTCAATGAAAACCTTGAATGCTGAGTCTCTATGAGCTTTCCTGGACAGAAACATTGCACATATGTTGCTGCATTTTCATTGCTGGGGGAAGAGTGTACTCATGGGAGGGAGAAAGCATAAGAAATTCTGTAGGTGAATTCCTCTAGATTCCACCTGTCTTTTTCCTTTGTGATCTGGCTGTGTATCCTTACTACTTACTGTAATAAACCTTAGCTATATTCTGAGTCCATGAGTCCTTCTACTAAATCTCCAGATATGGTGGTGGTTTGGGGTACCCTCAACTCACATGGCATATCATCTTTATCCTTTGTTGTTGGTGCTTGTCCATTATTTTCTTTGAATTAAAATTTTTATTTTGAGATAATTGTAGATTTACATGCAGTTTGTGCAAAATAGTACAGAGGTTTCATGTACTTTTTTCCAAGTTTCTTCCAATGATAGCGTCTTGCAAAAATATCTTGTAGTACAATATCACAAGAAGGATACTGATATTGACAACAGTCAAGATATACAACAGTTCCATCACCACAAAAATTCCTCATGTTACCCTTTTCTAGCCACATTCACTTCTCTCCTGTGCCTACCTCCTCTTCAACCCCTGGTGATCACTAACCTGTAATTTTTTATCATTTCAAAAATGTTATATAAATGTAATCATACAGTATGATCTTTTGAGATTGACTTTTTTTCCCCACTCAGGCTAATGCCGTGTAGACCCATACAAGTTGTTGTGTATTAATAATTTGTTTCTTTTCATTTCTGAGTAGTATTCCCTGATATGTATGTATCACAGTTTGTTTTAACATTTACCTCTTGAAAGACATCTGAGTTGTTTCCAGTTTGGGACTATTATGAAAAAAATATTCACATATTGGTGTATGTGTAAATATACATCTTTATTTCTCTGGGATAAATGCTCAGGAGAACAAATGCTGGGTCTTATGATGGTTGCATGTTTAGTTTCTCAAGGAACTTACAACATTTCCAGAGTACCTGCATTATTTTACATTCCCATCAACAATGATTACATATGAGTAATTCTGTTTCTCTACATCCTCACCAGAATTTGGTATTGTCAATGGTATTGTCATTCTATTTTATTTTAGCCATTCTGAGGGTGAGTAATAATAACTGATTGTGGTTTTAATTTATATTCCGTGATGGTTAATGATACTGAAAATCTTCTTATGTGCTTATTTGCTGTATTTCCTTCAGTGAACAATCTCTTCTTTTTTTTCTTATTTTCTACTTGAATTGTTTGTTTTTCACTGTTGAATTTTGAGAGTTCTTTATATTCTCCAGGTATTAGTCCTTTGTCTCATATACAGTTTGCAAATATTTTCTCCCAGTCTGTAACTTATCTTTTTCCTATTAACAGAACTTTCACAGAGCAAATTTAATAAATTTTCAACCCTGCCTTCTTTTTCATCTCCTTCTGAGATTACAATAACACGAACATTAGATTTCTTACACTTCTACAGGTCATGGAGGCTCTGTTACTATTTTTTTCCCTCAGCTATGTTTTATTTTTGTTGCTCAGATTGGGTAACTTTTTTGTTCTACATTCCAATTCACTGATTTTTCCCCCCTGTCTTTTGCATTCTGCTGTCAAGACTGCCCACTGAATTTCACAACCTGATTATATATATTTTCAGTTCTAAAATTTTCATTTGGTTCTTCTTTTTCTCTTCTATTTGGTTGCTGAACCTTTCCATTTTTCATCTGTTTTAATTAGGTTTGTAATTGCTTGTTGAAGTATTTTTCATCACAGCTGCTTAAAAATATTTGTCAGAAGAATCTAACATCTCTGTTGTCTCAGTGTTGCTATATACTGATCATTTTCTAAAACTCAGCTGAAGATTTTCCTGGTTCTTTTTATAATGAATGATTTTTAATTGAAATTTGGACATTGTCATATTGTGTTGTGAGACTCTGGATCTTATTTAAACCTGTTTTAGTTGGCTTTTTCTGACATTTCTCCGAAAGGGAAATGGAGAATTTCTGTCTTATTACTCCCAAGCAGAAGAGAAGTCTAGGTTTCCCACTCAAACTCCATTGAAACTCAAGGCATGAGCTACTCATTATTGCTGGGGTGAAGTGGGAGAGCTTGCTCCCCATGTGGTCTCCAGTGACAGTCCAGTGGATGTGGTCTTGTTATTGCTGGCTGAGAGTGGAAGTCTTGATTCTTCACAGGTCTCCTCTGACATCACTCCTGTGAGGAGTGGGAGGGAGTCCTTGCTACTTATGGATTGGAGTGGAAGTCCAGGTAACCCACATCATCTCCACAAGTCCTGACTCTGCACTTGTCCTTTCCTGACACTAGCTGGTCAGGGCTGTGATGCCTTTTTATAGCCTGGTGAGGATGAAAGTCTAGCCTCCTCACTTGACTTTTGCTGGCATGTGTATGGACACAGCCATAGCCTTTTCTATAATGTTTGCCTGGCATGGAACAGTTATTGTCTAAAAGTATTCCATCTAGCTAAACTGCTCTTTTCCTGGTCCTTTGACTAGAGAGAGAGATCAGGCTTTTGTTGGGGCTTACTTTGTCTGTATCTGTTGGTGTTTCTAGGCTGCTGGCTTCTTCAACTCAAGGAAGACACAGGGAACTCATATAGTGTCATTCTTTACATCTCAAGGTACTTAGGTGGTTTGCCTTCCCTTTATCTTTGGGAGGAATAGAGAAAAGTTCATTTTCAGGATTAGCTTCCTTGAAGCAGAAGTCTTATATTTTTATTTTTTTAAATTTAATGAGGGTTTCTTTTAGACAACATATTGTTGGGTCTTGCCTTTTTTTTTTTTTAAAGAAAATTAATCCAATCTGATAATCTCAATCTTTTAACTGATACGTGATGCCATTTTGGCATTCATATTTAATGTGATTATTGATATATTTGGATTTAATTTTACCACCTTGTTAGCAGTTTTCTATTGTCTTTCATTTATTTTCCCCCTGAATTCATGGGTTAATCAAACAATTTTAGTCCATTTGTATTCTTTATTGATTTATTTATTTCTCTTAAATTTTTTCTTTAATAATTGCCTAAGAATTTACAATATAGAATTTTAATTATTCAGCCTACCCTCAAATAAAAGTATACTACTTCATGTGTAGTGTAAGAACCTTACAACCATATATTACCAATGCCTCCTTCCCACTCTTTGTGTTATTGTTATATATTTTACTTTTACATATGGTAAAGCGTGCATACATTAGTACTATTTTTGTTTTAGAACATTAATTATCTTTTAGATTAAATTAAAATAAGGGAACAATTCTATTTTATCTTTATTTATTTGATGTGCTCTTCATTTCCTTGTGTTGATCCAAGTTTGTATCTCATATCATAATCTTTTTGCATAAAAAACTTTCTTTAACATTTTCTGTAGTTGAGGTCAGCTGGCAGTAAATTTTCTCACTTTTTGTGTAAGAAAGTCTTTATTTCTCATTTATTTTTGAAAGATAATTCTTACTTGGTATAGAATTCTGGTTGACAATTTTTATTTCTTTTAGCACTTTAGAAAATGGTACTCCATTGTTTTCCAGCTTTCAGGGTATTTGAAGAAAAGTGTTATGTAATTCTTTTCTTTGTTCCATATATAATATGTCTTTTTTCTTTGACTGCTTTAAAGATTTTCTCTTTGTCTTTTGTTTTCAGCAGTTTGAATATTCTATGTGTAGGTGTCTTTCTGTTTGTTTTGGTATTTATTCTTTTTGGTGTTCTTTGAGTTTCTCATGTCTGTGGTTTGCTGTCTGTCCTTAATTGTGGAAAATTTTTAACAATTTTTTTTTCAAACATTTATTCTGCTCTGTTCTCTCTTCTCTTTCTAGCATTCCAATTGCCTATTAGTTAGACTACCTGATTTGTCCCCAAACTCTTTGACTATCTGTTTAGTTTCTTCCTTCCTTCTTTCCTTCCTTCCTTCCTTCCTTCCTCCCTCCCTCCCTCCCTCCCTCCCTCCCTCCCTCCCTCCTTCCTTCTTCTCTCTCTCTCTCTCTCTCTCTCTCTCTCTCTCTCTTTCTTTCTTTCTTTCTTTGCTTCCGTTTGTGTAATTTCTTGAGGTCTTCAAGATCCTTGATATTTTTTCTTCAGCTTGTTAAGTTTTTGATAAGGCATTCAAAGGCATTTTTCACTGTATTTTTATTTCTAGCATTTGCATTTTATTCTTTCTTATAGCTTCAATTTTTTTTTTTTTTTTTTTTTTTTTTGCTGATATTACACTCCATGTCTTGTATCTGGTTAACTTTTTCTAGTAGCACTCCTAACATATTAATTATACTTATTTAAAATTCACTGGCATATAATTCCAATATATGTGTCATATTTGGGTCTGTTTCTTATGAATACTTTTTTCCTTGGGAGTGTGTTTGTTTTTCTTGCCTTGCTCTATGCTTTGTAACTTTTCCTTGAAAGACATATATCTTGTATAGGGCAATAGAGACTGGGGTAAATATTTTTATTCTTGAAAAAAAATATTTGTTTCTGCAAAGACTTTGATATGGGAGTTTGAGTTCATCTAAAATAGTAGTTGGGCTGGGCTTGAGATTTCTTGCTGCCATGGTTATGCATAGTGAGTTACAGACTTCAAATTTTCCTAGCAATATCTTGAGTTTAGCCTGGAACTGTTTTGCCAGAGAATATTTTTCAATATGCGCCCCACCCTCTGGCTTGAGGTCTTCATTGTGCCATACACTTAAGAGAGATATATATTTTGCAATTGTTACTTTATGCTGTCGACATAGCCATGGGGACTGGGGACATTCTCTTTTGTTCTGACTAAGTTTCACTTCCATCTTTGGCTGGCACTGTGCCCCTGGATCTCAGATATGTGGACTTTGCAATACTGATTCACCTCCCCAGGCATGATTCATCTCGCCTAGGGATAGAGGAATTTTTTTCTCTGTAACCTTTTTTTAGCTGCAATGGGTCTCCCCTAGTGCCCCAAAGGTGACAGGGTTTGTTGCCTTTTCCCCTCTGCTTAATGCTTTTGTACCAGAAAGGGGATAGAGAATAAAGGTACCAATGGAGTTTTTGCCCCTCCTTTAGTTTCTGATTTTTCCCTCCTTGAGGTCTGCACCAAAGAGAGACACAGAAATATCCCAATCTTTTCTGTGAGCACCCAGTAGTGTTCGTAAGGAAAAAGTCTGTAAGAGTGTTGACTCCTCCAGTTTCTGTGGTTCCTAGAGGCTTAATCATCTATCATTAGTGCCCTCTCATCTTTCATCAGTTTGCTAATTTTCGTAGCTGAATTACTCTTACTAGTGTCTGGATGTCTCTTGTCCAGGTAAACCAGTTCTTGCATCTCATCTCTCCCGTTGGCACATGTCGCCATTTAGATTTTATGCCTATTGGTCACCTTATGAGCTCAGTACTCCAACTGGTTCAAGAAACATCACAAATCTACTGTTTGTGCCACTTAAAAAAAAATGTTGTTACAGCTTTGGGATTGTTTTTCTTTCCCAATCTCTACCTCCCTGAAAAGAAACCAGAAGTCTGAAATAGTATTTTTAAGTATCGAAGAATAATTTATTCTAGAATTATTTCCAGACAAGTTGCTATTTAAATATGAAGACATAATAAAAATATTCTCAGACTACAAGACTTTTTCACAGAAGATCCACATTAAAAATTGTTTTGGATGAAATAATTATATACCAGAGAGAATAGTCCAGAATAATTTACAATGTAGAAAAAGTAAAGGTAGTAAAATACCTAAACATATTGTTTTTTAAAATAGGAAAAATTTTCATGGTGATGCAGAATTTAAAATCTAGAGTGATATAAAGGTGATGGATATCTGGAAGGAGATTAAAAAAACTGAATGAAGTAAAATTCCTGTTTAATTATGAAAAAATTATATTTCTTAACATAGTAAAAATTGTTTAAAATACAAAAAAGTGTGTTAAACTTAAAAAGTAAATTATATGGTACAAGCACGTTCAAATATATCAATATTACAATAAATATAAACAGGCTAAACTCACGATTTAGAAGATAAATATTGATAGATTGGATTAGAAAATATCCAGATTTAGGTACAATGGAAAATTTTTTCTCTGGTTCAGATTTTCCTGGTAGAAAGTTCTGTTTACTAGCCAAACTTAATAGAACATACATAATTTCTAGTACAACATTTTTCATCCAATGTTTTAATGGGAAAATTATATTTATACACATCAAACTCAATTCAAAGTTTAGCTAAATGATTTTAGGGAAAATAACAAGTTATGTTCTAAATACAATTGGTGAAATCATGTGTAGAGATTTTGAAAATCTTGACAAGTGTTAGTAAGGAGGATGTTCATCTTGGATTTTGCTGAAAGGCATCTTGGAGTCATTCTCAGTTAAGCAATTCTCTGCATGACTTTGTACATGTGTTCTGAATGTGTTTCTACAGTGCCTTTCATATTTAGCTTAATGTAAAACAAGTCTCTGAGAAAGTTGAAGAAAATTGTGGAAGGGAAGTAAAATAAGAAAGAAAAATTATTGAATGAGAAGATATTACTGCGAATGTGGAAACTTTTATTAACAATCATGCTGATTTTTGGTAACAAAAGATATTGTAAATGTTATGTTATAACAAGTTTGTTATTGAAATATAGGCATTTTTCTGTGTTTATTTATTTTTGTAAATATTTTTTTAATTTTTAAATTACAGTTGACATACAATATTATATCAATTTCAAGTGTACAACATAGTGATTATACATTTATATAACTTATGAAGTGATCACCCTGATAAATTAAGAATCCATCTGACACCATATATAGTTATTACAATATTATTGACTACATTCCTTACTATACCGTACATTCCCATGACTATTTTATAACTACCAATTTGTACTTCTTAATCCCTTCACCTCTTTCACCCATAACCTCCCATCTAACACCCATCAAAATGTTCTCTGTAACTATGAGTCTGTTTCTGTTTTGTTTGTTTATTTTGTTCTTTAGGTTTCCCATATAAGTGAAATTCTATGGCATTCGTCTTTCTCTGTCTGACTTATTCCATTCAGCACAATACCCTCTAGGTCCATCCATATTGTAAATGTCAAGATTTAATTCTTTGTTTTGAATGAGTAACATTCCATTGTATATGTGTACCACCTCTTCTTTATCCATTCATCCACTGAGGGACACCCAGATTGCCTTCATATCTTGGGTATTGGAAATAATACTGCAATGAACATATGGATGCACATGTCCCTTTGAAGTAGTGTTTTGTGTTTCTTTCGATAAATACTCAGAAGTCAAATTACTGGGTCCTTCTTTGTCTCTTGTTATAGCCTATGTTTTAAAGCCTATTTTGTCTGATGTATGTGTAAGTATAGCTACCCCAACTTTTTTTTGTTTATTTGTTACCATTTTTATGAAATATCTATTTTGATTCCTTTACTTTCAGTCTGTGTGTGTCTTTCTACCTGAAGTGAGCCTCTATTAGGTAGCATATGTAAACGACTTGTTTTCTTATCCATTTAGCCATCCTGTGTATTTTTTCTTTATTATTTATTTATTTATATTATTAGTTTCAGGTGTACAAAACAATGTAATAGATGTTTCACCCCTCACAAAGTGACAATCCTCCTCCCCCAATCTATTGTCCCTCTGACATTGTATATATCTATTACAATTCCATTGACTCTATTTCCTATGCTGTACTCCATATCCCATGAATATATATATATATATATATATATATATATATATATATATATATAATTATAGTTGGAATACCATATTATTCAGCTTCAGCTTCATGTGTACAGTGCAGTGGTCAAGGATGTACACTATCCATGAAGTGGTCTCCCTGATAAGACACGTGCCCATCTGATACCCTACAAAATCTTTAAAACATTATTGATTATATTCCCCAAACTGACTTTCATATACTCGTGGCAATATTATAGTGACCAATTTATGCTGACTAATTCCTTCCCCTTCTCCCTCATTCCCACCCCACATCTAGCATACCATGTTTTTCCTCTATATCTCTGAGACTATTTCTGTTTACTTTGCTAATTTATTCAGTTCCTTAAATTCCACGTATAAGTGAGATTATATGGTATTTGTCTTTCTCCAAGTGACTTATTTCACTTAGCATAATGTTCTCTAGGTCCATCCATATAATTACAAATGGTAAAATTTCATCCTTCTTTATAGCAGAGTAATACTCCATTGTATAAATGTACCACAGTTTCTTAGTTCAGTTGTCTACCGATGGGCATTTCAGTTGTTTCCAAGTCTTGGCTATTGCAAATAGCGCGGCAATAAACATAGGGGTGCATGTATTTTTTTGAATTAGCATCATGAATTTCTCTGGATAGTTACCTAAAAGTTGAATTGCTGGGTCATAAGATAGTTCCATTTTCAGTTTTTGAGATACCTCCATATTGATTTCCATAGTGGCTGCACCAATCTACAATCCCACCAACAGTGCACCAGGGCTCCCTTTTCTCCACAGCCTTATCAGCACTTGTTGTTTGCTGATTTATTGATGATAGTCATTCTGACAGGAGTGACGTGGTATCTCATTGTGGCTTTCATTTGCATTTCTCTAGTGATTAGTGAGGCTGAGAAATTTTTCATATGTCTGTTGGCCATCTGTATGTCCTCTTTAGATAAATGTCTCTTCCTGTCCTCTGTCCATTTTTCAATTAGGTTGTTTATTTTTTTGGTGTTGAGTTGAATGATTGTTTTATAAATTTTGGATATTAACCCCTTATCAGATGTATCATCAACAAATATCTTTTCCACTTTAGTAGGTTGCCTTTTTGTTTTATTGATGGTTTCCTTTGCTGTGAAAACACTTTCAAGTTTGATGTAATCCTATATGTTTATTTTTTTCTTTTACTTCCCTTGTCCAAAGGGATATATCAGCAAAAATATTACTCAGAGTAATGTCTGCAAATTTACTCCCTACATTTTCTTCTAGGAGTTTTATGGTTTCAGGTCTTACATTTAAGTCTTTAATTCATTTTGAATTTGTTCTTGTATATTAACCACCTGACAGGTTTTGATTTAATCCATTACATTTAAAGTAATTGTTGATGTATATGTATTTATTGACATTTTATTAGTCATATATCTTATTTCTTCTCCTCTTCCTCCTCCTCCTTCTTCTAGAAGTCACTTTAACATTTCTTGTAATACTGATTTGGTGGTGATGAATTCCTTTTTCTTGTCTGGGAAGCTTTTTGTCTCTCCTTTAATTTTAAATGATAGCTTTGATGGTTAGCGTAATCTTGGTTCTAGGCCCTTGATTTTCATCACTTTGAATATTTCGTGCCCAGTCTCTTCTGGCCTGCAAACTTTCTGTTGAGAAATCAGCTGTCTTACGGGAGCTCCCTTGTAGGTAACTAACTGCTTTTCCCTTGCTGCTTTTAAGATTCTTTCTTTGTTTTTAACCTTTGGCATTTTAATTATGATGTGTCTTGGTGTGGGCCTCTTTGGGTTCACCTTGTTTGGGACTCTGCGCTTCCTGGGCTTGTATGTCAATCTGTTTTGCCAGGTTAGGAAAATTTTCAGTTATTGTTTCTTCAAATAGGTTTTTAATTCCTTGTTCTCTCTCTTATCCTTTTGGTACCCCTATGATGCGAATTTTGATACACTTGATGTTGTCCCAGAGGCCCCTTAACCTATCCTCATTTATAAAAAAATTTTGTTTCTTTCTGCTGTTCCGATTGGGTGTTTTCAGCAACCTTATGTTCTAAATCACTGGTTCAATCTTCTGTTTCATCTAATCTGCAGTTGGTTCCGTCTAATGTATTCTTCATTTCAGGTTATTGTATTCTTTGTTTGTGACTGTTTCTTTTTTATGTTTTTTTATCTCCACATTTATATTTTCTATCTCTTTGTTGAAGTCCTCCCTGAGATAATCGAGCATCCTTGTAACCAGTGCTTGGAACTCTGCATCTGGTAGATTGCTTGTCTCCATTTAGTTCTTTTTCTGGAGCTTTGTTTTATTTTTGTGATTGTTGTTGTTTTGGGGGGCAGGATATGTTTCTTTGTCTCCCTATTTTGGCTGCCTCCCTGTGCTTGTTTCTATGCAGGGCTGCTATGCCTCCTGGTTTTAGTGGAGAGGCTTTACATAGTAGGTGTCCATCCTGAGGGACCCAGTCATGCTGTCTCCCTGGTCACCAGAGTCTGGTGCTCCAGGTGTATCCCTTATGTGGATTGTGAGTACCCTCCTATTTTAATTGAGCCTTGGTTGCTATTTGCATGTTAATGGGAGGCACTGACCCTCAGGCTGACTGGTTGTGAGCATTGTCTTTGACTGACGTGGAAGAGCTGGTGCAAAGACTGAGCCTACAGAGCAGGGTTCACTTCAGCAGGTCTCTGGTGCCTGCCCAGTCTTCCCATTGAGTGTGTCATCCTTGGAGGCTGCAAGGTGATGTTCTGGCTAGGTCCAAAGCTGACCACCAGGCATGCCAGCCCCTGTGCCTCCTGGGAGTGGCCTCATCACAGGCCAAGTTTAGCTACAGCTTATGCCCTGCCTGGGGCCATATGGTATGAACCACAAACAATCCGCAGGTGGCCATTGTCCACACTGGGCTCAGAGGTGCTTCAAGAGGCCAATTTGCAAATCAAGGCCTACCATCATAGTGCTGAGCTTAGGGCTGCTCAACCAGAGGTGTGATACATTGAAGCCAGATGCTACTTGTTCGGGTTTTGTGAATCTTTTAGAGATTTTATGAAAGTCTTCAGCATGAGGTAAGACAGATTCTTTATATAGAAAAAACACTGTAAATGGCTTGATTGTACCCAAAAATTGGGTGGGGCAGGTTCTCAGGGAATCACTAAGGCAGGGCTGACAAAAGGTGATAGTCAGTTTGATGGAGACTCAGATATGCTGTCTGCCTGTGTCTGCATGCAGGGAGTGGGAGGGCTCAACAGAGAAACAATGGCTTCTACCAGCTCCTCCCTCAGGGAGAGAGCTGCTCCTCCAACCCTCACCTTGAAATTAGACAGTTCAGTTCCTTCCTGTATCTCCTTGATGCCTTTTAAGCTGCTGTCCCAGTGCTGGAGCTCAGAGCTGGTGAGTCTGTTAACAAGTAAGTCTGTGTCTGGGTTCTTTAAAAGGAGCACTTTTAGGACTGCGGCTGCCCTCCGTCTCACTCAGCAACAATTTCTGCTGGTTTTCACAGCCAGAAGTTATGGGAACTTCTCTCCCCAGCCCTGGAACCCTGGGCTGGGTAGCCTGGTGTAGGACTGGAACCCCTTGCTCCTCTGGGGAGGACCTCTGCATCTGAATATCCCTCCCAATTTTTCCCTCCCAACACAACGTGTTTGACCCACCAGCCTGTTCCACATCTCTGCCCCTTCTTCCAGTCTTGAAGTAGCTTCCTCTGTATGTCCTTAGTTGTAGGGCTTTGCTTCAACTAGACTTCAGGCGATTCTCAGTGATGGTTGTTCTGTAGCTTAGTTGTGATTGACGTGGTCCTGAAAGAAGTTGAGTACAGTGTTTACCTACTTTGCCATCTTGACTGGAAAATCTCCCTCCTCATTTTTAACAGCTTTATGTGGATATGGAGACCAGCCTGTTCTGTGTCTCCACCCCTCCTACCAGTCTTGGTGTGGCTTCTGTATTTCCTATGTTACAGGACTTCTGTTCAGTTAGATTTCAGGTGTTTCTCAATAATGGTTCTATAGTTTAGTTGTGATTTTGATGTTGTCATGAGAAGATGCAAGCAGAGCATTTACATATTCCCAAAACTTGACTGGAAATCCTTACTGTGTCTATTTATTTTTTAGGACACAGAGCATTGATTTTTGATTGATATGTAGTGGATTATTGAAAAAATAAAATAAAGCAGCTTATGCTTCTGATTATTGTTTTCACATAAGTAGCTTTAATGTCAGGATCAAATTTTTGACCTTAATGGAAGTTGCCTGTGTATGAGATAACACAGAAAGATTAAAAGTGAATAGATATGAGAAGACACATCAGGCAAAATAAAGTTACTGTAGCTATTTTAATATTAGATTAAATAGACTTTAAGACATTTCTAGGGATTGAGAGAATCACTACATAATAAAACAGTGTTCAATTTATCAAGAGGATATGGCAATATTAAATGTCTATGCATCTAATAAAAACCCTTCAAAATCTATGAGGTAAATTGATAGAGCTATAGGAATAAATTGATAAATCCACCTTCATAGTGGGCGATTTCTACATACATTTGTTCTAATCAATAGGTCAGGTGGCAGCAAGTATATGACATATTCAATAATACAATTATAGCTGGCCCTCCATGTCCACAGATTTTATATCTGTGGACTCAAACAACCATGGATTGAAAACATTTGAAATAAATTACATTTTGGGTGAGGTGTACTACATAGTATGTAGTTAGGCAGACAATGGTTGCATCCATAATAAACCTGTATAGACTTATTTTCTTGTCCTTATTCCATAAACAAAACTGTATAACACATACACACACACACACACACACACACACACACACACACACACACACACGAGGTCTGACAAGTTTGCAAACTTGTTGCAATGATGTTGCTAGCCTTTTTTTGATATCAGAGGGATTATTCATTATGAATTTGTACCAACTGGACAAACAGTTAACCAAGTGTACTATTTAGAATTGCTGAAAAGGCTGCGTGAAAAAGTTAGATGACCTGAAATTTTCGCCAACTATTCATGGCTCTTGCATCATGACAATGCACCAGCTCACACGCCACTGTCTGTGAGGGAATTTTTAGCCAGTAAACAAATAACTGTATTGGAACACCCTCCCTACTCACCTGATCTGGACCCAATAACTTCTTTCTTTATGTTAAGATAAAGGAAATACTGAAAGGAAGACATTTTGATGCCATTCGGGCATCAAGGGTAATATGACACCAGCTCTGATGGCATTCCAGAAAAACAGTTCCAAAATTACTTTGAAGGGTGGGCTAGACACTGGAATCAGTGATAACTTCCCAAGGAGACTACTTTGAAGGTGACCATAGTGATATTCAGCAATGAGGTGTGTAGCGCTTTTTCTAGGATGAGTTAACGAACTTAATTGTCTGACCTTGTGTGTGTGTGTGTGTGTGTGTGTTTGTGTAGTATTAGGTATTATAAGTGATCTAGAGATGATTTAACCATATACATAGGAGGATGTATATGGTTATATGCAGATACTGAACCATTTTATACAAGGGAAGTGAACATCTGCAGATTTTGCTATGGGTAGGGGTTCCTGGATCCAATCCTCATAGATACAGAGGGATGACTAATGAGTTCTGAATATTATACTTTGTGACCTTCTACTTTTTGTCAAAGGGTTAGTCTGCCCATTTTTGAATCTCAGGTATGGAGATTTGAACATCTTCTTATTTGATTGTGAAGTTCCTCTTTCTCTTGTGTTTTAGTCTTTTCTCCCTGTTGCTTCCATCCAGTGGTCTTAATTCTACTCCATTGTATCATGTAGGAAAAAAAATACTGTTTCATGAACATAACATGGACCAATTTGTTGTGAGTTAATTTTTTTACACAGTATGAAGTGAAAGTCTAAGTTCATTTTTTTTTTTTTTTTTTTTTGCATACCTAGTTGTCCCAGCATAATGTGTTGAACAGACTATAATTTCCCCAATGAATTTCTTTGGTGCCATTGTCAAAATCAATTTTCTATGAACATAAGGTTTATTTCTGAAATCTGAATTCTGTTCCATTGATCTATATTTCTATCCTCATGTCAGTACCACACTGTCTTGATAACTGTAGCTTTATAGTAAATTTTGAATTCTGGAACTGTGAATACTCTGACTTAGTTGTTTTTTTGAAGATATTGCTCGAGATTTTCTACAAATTTTGCACTTCCATATCAATTTTATAATCTGCTTGTCAATTTCTGCAAAAACAAACAAACAAACAATAATGGAATTGGGGGTGGTTTGCTACAGAGCAATTGATAACCAAACAATACCACATATTCAGAATTTGTCATGTATAATGGCTAAGTCTTCCTCCCATAAGTTGCTTCCAAGACACATATCTCTTATCCCACACAGTGTGTTTCTTTCTCTCTCTCTCTTTTATTTTTTGACCCATGTGAGGTACTTTGCCTTTTAAAAAATATATTACATTTAAAAAAAATTAGTTTCAGGTGTACAAAATAATGTAATAGACATTTACACCCCTCACAAAGTGGTAACACCTATCCCCCAATCTACTACCCGTCTGACATCATATAGCTGTTACAATTCCATTGACTTTATTCCCTATGCTGTACTCCATATCCCGTGACCATATATATATTAAATTATAGTTGACATAATCTATTACATTTTATATGATTAAGCTTTGTTCATAACTTCAGCCTGTCATTAGTTCTCTCACCCAGTGTTTCTTAGCTTTGAGTCATTTACAAATTCAATAACTATACTTTTGTGTGACTTTAGTAAGCACTGAATAACAATGGCTGAGCAGACCAAGAGACAGGCCAGGGCCCTGCTGTAAGCCATAAAATTGAGTCCCCAGGTGATGCCCTTGGGCTTGACTCCCTAACCTAATACTTTAGAAAACTGAGAAAATCAGGGAGAGTAAAATTTTACCTGTGGGGGTAAAGCTGAGGTTTTCTAAGGAACTTTTTTGTCTTTGCAAGTGCAGAAGATTATCATTCCTTTTGATGAAGAATTCGGGATCCGATCCTTTCAGCCTTACCTCATAAAAGATGACTTAGAGTGAGATCTCCAAGTAAAGGAGCACATCTTTCTTGTAAATGTGAAGGACAGCAGAGACACAGAATGTGCTTTGTCAGTGAAAGCCGGGAGGGAAAAATCAAGATCACAATAGAAGAAAGGCCTCACTCCACAGAGGTAGAAAAACTGCCTGAGGAGACTCAGGCAGTCTTTTTGTAGTTGAAATTGTATTAAGGGAAAAAGAGATTCAAGAGAGAAAAACTGACCCACTAATAAACGAGAGGAGAAAATTAATGCTGACTCTACATTGCCTGGGACTCTGAACGCACTTGGCAAATCAGTTCCTGGCAAGAAAAACAAAGCAATGTGGACAATTAGAAATAATGAAGACCTTGCAAAATTAACAACTGATGGAAATGGGGTGATGTTTGAGAAAGTGAGATATAGAAAATCTGAATGTATGTGAAACAAAGAGAGAATCCCAGAGATTATTGTCTCTGAGAATGAGGTTTATCAAATCTGACTCACAGAATTTATTCTAAGAAATGTAACCTAAAGAGCGGTAATGGGACAGGAGAGAGGAGACCTGGGTTTCTTACTGGTGGTTACAATTTTAGGCAAGACATTTCACCATATTGGCAGCCACACCTGTGAGAAATGAGATACAGTGTTTATTTGACCAGTATCCTTTTCTCCTTCCTGTGGTAACAACACTCACCAACTCCTCACTTGGAGTACTGCCCCTTCCCCATTCCGTATGCTTTAAATGGAGCTGCCAATCAGTGTGTTCAACCTTGGTGAATGTAGGGATAAACTCATAACCCAGACTAGGTCAAACTACAACAAATAATCTGTTTTAAACTAAGGAGATGTTGAGGGGACAAATATGGTCAGAGTGGAACCATCTAGGTGCCACACGAGAGAAATGCCACAAGTCACTGTGCTGGTTCTTGGACTTCCCAAGCTTGGTTTAGTCAGGATGCCAGCCAGCATCCTTCCAGCAAATACTTTTGTTCTCTGAAACTTCAGTTAAAAACAAGTCCATCTGGCTGTTTTAACTATGAAGGTTATCAGATATCAGGAAAGAGGACTTCCCAGTGATATAAAGAGAACGGTTTAGGCAGAAACAGAACCACTTTCTTTTTGATGCTGTAATGCAGCAGCACCTTCGACCAGCATTTGTGTGTCTGTCAAGTTCTCCAGGTCCCTGTGTAGGTATTGAACTGGTGGTAGAACCTGAGCGATATGCTTTACTTCTCTGAACCTTAGCTTCCTCATTTATAGTCCCAGCTCTCTGGATGTCCTCCAGGGATATTTTTAGCGTAAATAAAATGTTACAAAGTGCTTTGATGATTTGAGGAAAACAATTAAAAATTAATCCAAGATAGTATGAAAGTCAGGACTTACCCTCTTTAGCCAGCGTAGGAATCTCAAAATATCTGAGTGATTCATATGAGAATGGAGATTCTCTGTATTTCTTATTCTGTCACATTCTTCTCTATTGATTTGCCAATCTGGGCTGGAGAGGAAGGAAAACCCACAAAGACAAAAACACTCTGAAGCTAATTAATTATTTTGCCAGTTTGATAGGGAAGTGGGGAAAAAAAAACTTTTTAAAACCAAATAACAATAATTTTAAAAGGGACTCAACCAACACATTTCCATAAAGGGAATACATTGGACCTGGTAGGAGGCAGAAAGCTTGCTAGGATGCTAAAACCTCTCCAAATTTGCATATTTTTAATAGCGACTGGTAAAAGCAAATACTTCAACACAAATAATTATAATATTTTAATTATGTTCCTTCAGGGCTCTTATATTAAAAAAAATAAACACACGTAAGACAAAGTCAGTGTTACTAAGTGGAAAAGATTCTGCCAGTCCAATTTTATTTCTTGAACTACATGAGGAAAGAAAAGTAGAAATGTGGTTTGCTTATCTCCTTGAATTACAGGACTGCTAGCTGTACAGGCCTGATGCTCTGCATCCTGTTGAGAGAAGATAGTCACAGCTCCTCTTCTATTCTTTAATATTTTTGTTGCCCACTTGCCTATTGACTCTCTCATAGTCCGTGGCACATAGTAGGGGGTTTACTAGGCACTTATGAATGGGAATCATTTGCCATCTCATTAGCAGCAGCATCTTATAGATTTCACTGATCACAGAATACCACAGATGGAAGGAGTGCAGAGAATTCAATGATACCTACAGACTGGAAAGTAAAAAAATCTGTAAAACACTCATGCTTTCCCAAGGCGTCAAGCCTCATCTCTTACTACAAGCTAGCCAGGAGCCACAGTAGTGGGAAAGCTACCACCAACATCATTCAGCAGTGACTAGAGAGTTTTCCTCAAGGAGCCACTCTGAATAAAAAGCCCTTCCTCTTTGCTCTTCCAGAGCTAGCCACCCACAGATTCTGAGGCATCTTATCTTGTATTCTGGGTCGAGCTATCAACCTTTGGGTGATGGAATTATGCTGCTGGAAGAGACTTTAGATAGCTGTGCTTAATCTTATTTTTCTGGAGGTCCAAAGAGGTTTACAAATTGCCTAAGCTAATGAATGAACCCTTTAAGGTCACAATTTTGTAGAAAGGACTTGGAAAACTGTGGCTCTAGAAGTGGCTTTGAAGTAGCTCCGAAATCTTGGGCAAATAAAGCAAGCCAAATGGGTTCCCAGCCTCTGGGTTCCCCCTTCACCGCTGAGCTAGGTCAGTTTGGGGCCATTTGCAGGCCCAGGTGAATCCCCAGAACCCACATTTAACCCTGCTCTCAGGTGGGCAAGATTTCAGGCCTTGCTAATCAAATACACGTGGTCTGGCCTGGATCCACCTGGATTCTTGTCTGGACTTTGCATTACCTCCATTTCCAGGAGCAAGATCTTTTCTGGAGTTTCTCTCCTGCCTTTGTCTCCTTCTCTAAAACTCCTGTTCTTGGGATAACAAAAACCTGGATTGGAGTTGCAACCCTGCTCCTTGCCATGTGTGAGTCAAGCCGGATAGCCTCTCTGAGTCTGTTTCTTCCTTTGCAAAATGAGGATGCTACTACTAATTCATAGTGATATTGTTATTGGTATTTAGGGTTAAATGATACACTAAAAGGTCTGGAATTGCCGTAGAAAAGTGCTCAATGAACTGTGGAAATAATTGTTGTTTATTACTTGCTTGGCGCTTCTTAGGAGTGTGGCTCTACATCCTCTTACCATTCTCCTCTCTGGAACTGGAGCACTGTTCTAGCCTCCAATCTGACAGCAGGGTCTTGATCTCATTGGACAAACTTCCAGTAACCGTAACCCTAATCCTATACCTAACCCTAACATCCAGCTTCTCTGGGCTCCCCAGTATAGCCAGCTCTGATTCCCAATCACTGGCTTCCACTCATCTTCAATTACCCTGCCCTCTGTCTTAGATTCTTCCCTGTGACTGCTTGCCTGAACTTGGCCTGATATAGCCATTTCTCCTGGGCACCTCTCCAGGTGCTGACTCCTTCCCAGAAGGCAGACCCAGTATCAGGCCCCAGGGCCTCCCACCTGCCCAGTTCTGAGTGTATGGCTTTGACTTGTCAAGATTCTCCAGGGAAGACACCAGAAAAATTTCCTAACCTGAGTCACTATATTGTATGCCTACCCTCTTCCATGTCTAGTCCTCCTCCCTTCCATCCTCCCAAGACTCAAAAAGGAGAAACATCTGTCTGCAGCCCCCAACTCAGGACTGCTACTGAACTAAAAAAAGAAAAAAAAGAAAAGAAAAAAACGCTGTGAAAATTTAGTGTGGTAAGAATAGAAAGAAGTAGAGCCCATCAAAGATCACTGAGGCCTGCTGCCTGATTTCCTGGTAGTGTGAGCATGAAAATTCATGAGACAGAGGCACAGAGAAGAAAACAAGTGGGGTTGAGGTGGGGTGGAGGAGAAGGAAGAAGAGATTAAGAAAAAAAATGAGAGAAGAAAAGAACATTGCTCAAAAAATTTTCAATTTACTCTTTTATTCTTAAATTCATGAAAAGTTACTGAACTTCACTTCTCTCCCTTTACGAATGCAATTCTTGTATTTATGTATAGGTTTATACTACAGCATTTTTCATTTGTTCATCTGTTCCATATGCAGTTTATGTTTTGGTTGTTTTCAAATATATATGTTTTATCTCCCCAACTAGATGCTGAGTACCGTCCTTTGTGTGAAGTGTTCAACAAATACTTGGCAAATAGTAGATGTCTGAATTCCCAGCTCTCCCTACCCCACCAGCTTTATTCTGACACCTTGCTCCACTAGCAACTCCCCTTATTTGCCTTACTGTTCAAAGACAATATGTTTCCTGACGCTTTCCTCTTGCTCCATCATCGACTAAAGTCCTATAGTATTTTAAAGAGCGTTTTGTATCCGTTGAATTCTTTTTAATTCTACTTCCACCATTTTATTATGTTGGTGCAAAAGTAATTGCAGTTTTTGCAATTATTTTTAACCTTTTAAACTGCAATTACTTTTGCATCAACCTAAGTTCTGACTTTCATCACTTCATAGCTGGATCATTGAAATTGTCTCTTTACAGTTCTCTTTTCTGCTATTCTTTCTACCCTTTGCCCATTGAATCTCCCTGAAAAGGAGTTTATTGCTATATAGCATTCCTTCACTTAGAAACAGTCTCTTGTTGATTATAAATAAATCCAGTCTCTGTCACTGGTCTGGTAATACAGGACCAAGTTATCCCCGATGTCTGTGGCATTGTGCTTTCCACTTTTTCCAATGTATAGCCCATCTTTTCTAGTGATGTGTGGGCTCACTCTCTGCAAAGCACACAATGCTATTCTCAATCAGCGTTGGCTTATGCCACCTACCTTGCCAGGGAATTCAGTGCCTTTCCTTTCACCTACCCACATTCAGGGCTCATGGTGCTTGACACATAAATTATTAATACATATTAGTTCTATTTCCCTCTGCTGAGGGAAATGTTTCCTACACAGGATCATCTGATAAAACAAGAGAGGAACAGAGAAACCACAAGTTTTAGCCTTCCAGTTTTACTTACAACTGCGATAATGGGCTTCCATGGGCCTTACACCTTGGTTGCACTGTATAAAGCCTGCCAGGGAACAGTCTGTGTAAGTGTAGATTTCTGATTTAGGCTATAGATCAACCACCTAGATGAGCTTATGACCTTTTCATTACTTTCCTTGCCCACTTGCTCACACGGCCAGCATTAAACACATAGTCGGCTCCTCACACATGCTTGCCAGGTTGAATAGATGGAGACTTGTTGTGGCAGATTGAAGGAGGAGTGTGATGAGCTGGTGTAGATATCACCAAAGGGAGGTAGGTACCTTCAGGGGGTTGGGAGATGCCTCTGCTGTGTAGCCAGAGCTGACTTGCCATCTGTTTTGCATCTCCCTGCTGTTTCTTCCTCCTGCCTTCGTCCTGTCCTGCCTGCCACTCTGCTCCAGCCCCCATGCCAGAGGCCCCGGTCAGCCAAGTGCCATTTTCAGGAGCCTGTGGACCCTGATAGGGGGAAATGGCCAGATAGGATGGTGTGGATATATGTGTGTGTAGAAGGGGGCATAAGGAGTGTGGGAGTATGGAAAAATGACAGTAAGTGAGAAAATGGAAGGTAGGAAGGAAACGAGGCAGAGAGGGTGAGAAAGGCAGGAGGAAGAAAGGGGGAACTGAAAGAAAAATGGAGACAGAAAGAGGGGGTTGGTAGAGAAGGTTGGGGAGGTGGAGAAAATGTGTGTGTGTGTGTATGAGACAGAGAGAGTGAGAGCAATTCAATTGTATGAGCCAGAATCTGCATTCTGTAATTGGAATTATAGGGCCAAAGAGCAAAAGGCTAAAACCAGGACACAACAGGAGCTGAATGAACAACAGACTGAAAATAAGTTTGAAATTGCCAGGAGCAGTGGAAGAAGTATCCAATGCGTAGTTATTTCTCGAATCAGAGATGTTATCCTCTCCAGGAGCACTGGGCTTTGTATTGTTTGAATCCACACTGGACACTTTGCCCTTCTTCTGGGATAGGAGATGGAGAGAGACTGGGTGTATGCCGTGCCTGCCATTTTGGAATGGGGGTGAAGGGATGTATGGAGTCTTGTCAGACAGGTGTTTTATGACAAAGGGCCCCACCTCTCAATAACTGTTGTTCCCAAATTCTCCTCTAAACCCTGGCCCTAAAGTTGCTTTCTATGCAAATCTTGTTCTCAGAGGAATCCTGAGAGATGGAATCTTGGTCTTTCTACTCCTCCCTCTGGAGTCCCCTATCCTCTAGGGATGGGGCAGCTAGTTGGACAGTCAGAACAGCACCTCACTTACTTGCTCATGAAGCTTCCAGGACCCCGGAGACTACTAATGTAAGTTTCTAAAGCTAGACTGGAGCCTGGTACCAGTGGAGTTGATATCATGAGAACTGCTTCTCTCCCTTGGAGCTTTGAAATTGCCCTGTTTCTCAAAAGAGCTCTGTTCCCAGGAAAGTCACTATTAATCCAAGTAAGGTTGTAAAGGAGAGAGATTTATGATTGCACTTTGGAGAGAGCTAAAGATTCACTTAACGTGCCCTTTTCTGGGTTTGGAGAAGGGAGATTGTCATGCACATTTGTGTCCCTGGAAAAGGTAGATGTGAAGAAATACAATAGTTAACAAGATCAAACTGAAATCCCAAGGGTGACATGGTGGGATAAGCACATTGAGGTTCAAAGACACATTTAGCCACCATGGTGTCTGATGACCTGGTCAGGCCTCTTCTCTTGAACGTTTGGTAGCTTCCTGAGTTCATTAGTGGGCTCACTCCTGCCCCTTCCTGTCAGCTCTGGAAACATTTGAATAATGAATTCTGTTTAAGACTGAAAACCTCGAAGTTCCATCTGTAACAAGACTCGAAATAATTACAGCTGATGATTGCCTGGTACACTCAGCCAGAAAAAACAGAACAGCTTTTGGCCGCCAGCAATTACAAGCAGCACCAGCTTCAGCACAGACAGAACTTTTAAATGAATACATGAATACATTGCTGAAGATCAGAAGGCAAGAGAGACTATTAGAGCTGCGGATAGGGGGGTGGGGGAAATGAGTTGGCAAAAGCTGAGTTACTTCAACCAGAGAGAGAGAGAGAGAGAGAGAGAGAGAGAGAGAGAGAGAGAGAGAGAGAGAGAGAGAGAGAGGTCTTCCTCAATTCTTTGCACATCCTAATTTATAATTATGAAGTAGCAAAAAGAGTTGACATACAGTGGCATCCTAGGTGTACTATGTTTTAGGGGTTTCTCCAGTTTGAACTCTTATCATGGGAGACAGTGATGAAGTAGCTTGCTTGTCATGAATGTGGTTTGGAGTTATAAAACACGGTGCTTTTCTTCCTGCATGATATAGGGGAGATAATATAAGCTTTGGAATCAGAGAAAATTGGGCTCAAATGCCAGTTTTGCTACAATTGTTATCTTGCTTAGCTACTGAACTACTCTGAGCCTCCCGTTTTCTCATCTGTGAATACCTTCTTCAGAGTTTTCTCGAGGGAATTAAATAGGATAAAAATAGAGTAAATATACGGTAAGTATTTGATCTTCATCGATGGGCTCTCCTTCCATCTGTCCATTAGCTGAACTATCTGACCTTACTCTTTGATTTAGAAGAACCAAAATTCTCTAAGAACAAAATTGGCTAGTCATTTCATTAAGGGATTTAAAAAATGAAACTGCAAAATATTCTGAGCTACAATGGAGAGGACTGGGCAATTTAACTCTTACCTGCTACTTCTTTGACTTCTCATTTAGGAGAAGTTTACTTTGATTTCCCTGCCTGAGTCACACACCTGCCTTTGATGGCTAATTCCAACCTGGATTAGAAGTGGAAGCCTAAAACTCTTGAGACTTTAAAAACTTGTCAATGAGCCATCAAAGTTCTGGTAATCAGACCACCATAGTCAAGATTTTCAACCTTGTTTAGGGACTGTAAGATTTTGTTGCACACTGGCTTTTTGCCAGCCTCTCTTTCTCAACCCTCCTACTCCCTTCTGTGAGATCAGGCAGGTTTAAAGGCTGCTTCCTGTCCTCATACACTGGAGCCATCTGAGTGGGAGTTCACAGACCAGACTTTGTGCAAACTCTCTGATGCTCTCCAGGGAATCATCTCAGCAAACCCAGTGGAGCCGTTTCTCTTATATAAAGCAGGGTACCGACTTGCTCCCCTCTCTCAATCCATCATTTTTCCTTATTTATTACTCTCATTTACAAGTGTCTGCATGGGGCTCTGCTGTTTTTCATACATTCTTCCCCTTCACCTCAAACAGGAGGCATCTTCAAGGGGCCCTGGGTTCTGTGCCATCCTCCTGATGTCACCTGAGTGGTCAGAGATAGGAAAGTCAGAGCATCTCTCAAATCTGATCAGTTGTTTTGACTTTGCCCACAGAGACCCTCTGGGTTTTAAGGTTAAGCATGTCTCAGCCTTCTGGTGCTGTATAGCTTCTGGCCCTTTCTCTGCCTGTGGTTTATCTCATTGCTCCTTGGTGCTTGCCCCTGGTAGGTAGAGGGTAGGGAGACAATGGAAGAGAAAACGATGCTAGAGAAAGCAGATACCATAATTTAAAATGAAGTATATGGAGACAGCATATACTAGTGAGAGAGCAGTGATTATGGGATCAAGTGTCTGGGTTAGAATTTGGGATGCCTGAACTTTGGCAGGTCTTAGACTCTATTTGTTAAGCTGGGTTGCTATGAGGCTTGGACTTTATGAGTCAAAGTATGTGGAAATTATAGCCTAGAGCGGGCACTCAATAAATGACACACCTGCATCAGATTAAATCATCCAGATTTTCCTGCTGCCCCTGGGGGCCTCATATTTATCTGTGCTTTTGAGAATTTAAGAGAAAGGAACACACAATGTTTGTGGGCAGAAGGCCTTTCATGGACTTACAAGGGCACATACTCTTTGTAACACAAGCACACTCTCCTGGAATTACTTATTATTGAGAGCCCTCTCTCAGAGTTGCACTGGGAGTAGTGACGTGCTCACCTGATCATTGAGGTTCCTGTGAAACCCCACCTCCTCTCTGAAGCTTTCAAAGAGCTCCTTGGACAAGGCCAGTCTTGGGCTCTTTGAAGTGCTGTTAAGAGTAAAGGTACTGTCCTGAGTGCTAAAAGCCACGTTTATGTCATTAGCTAACTGGGGTCTGGCCAATTTAAACCCATTTTTAGATCAAGTTTGAGCATAAATACACAAGTGGATAGTAATTATAATACTTTGTGATGCTAAATAATTTGTTTAATATCTCTAATCCTCTGGTTTTTGTTTTGAAGAACTTTTACTGTTGAAAACAAATCAGCTTGACTCCATTAGAATTTATCCTTTTAAAATTTACTGCCTGTATCTACAGATAAAATTTACTATCTGTATCTATCTGTCTATCTATCATCTATCTATCTATCTATCTATCTATCTATCTATCTATCTATCTATCTATCTATCTATCATCTATCTATCATCTATCTATCTATCTATCTAACTACCTATCTATCTATCATCAACATATCTATTCTTTAGATGAATTTGATGTTCTTTAAGGGCTGGAACTGTGTCAAAAATATTACACAAACATTTGTTGATTATCAAATAATCATTGAGATGGCTCTGGAGCTGCAAAAATTAATGATACATGATATCTACACTCTACAAACTCAGGAGAGAGAGAAAGAGGAAGAGAGACTTCTAAATAAAAAAAATTGACTTCTATTTTTTCTTGTTCTTATGACAGTATCTCCCATATGGTATGTGAATTATTTCTCAGTAAACACTTATAAATTGAATGATAAATAACCCTAATTCCCTCGTGGCAGTAAGGAATGTTGCGAATTTTAAGTGGAATTAGCAACTGGTTAAACTTGCTGGTGTGAACTTGACTCTTCCCCCAAAGTTCATTAAAATGGCAATAAAGGATTAAAAAATATATCAATAAATACAAAGAGATTAAGAAAAGAGACAATAGCATATGAGAGATGACAACAAATATTAGGGGCTAGAAAGCAGATGAAAAAAAGGCAAGCTAAAACTTAAGCTTCTGTGTGTGCTGTGTGTGTGTGGTATGTATGTGTCTGTGTCATGAAGCAAATAAAAAGCAAACTGAAAAGCTTTGAGCCTTGGATTTCGATGCCCTATGTGCCTCTGTGGCTGAAAAGAGAATGTTGGACTGCTAAAAAGTAGTGGACCCCAGATTATCTCCCCAAGCCTGCATAGCCATGTGACTGCTCTAACCCTTCCCCAGCAGATACCAGGAGGTTTCCGTAGAGGAGGAAGAGGTGATACATGTTCTACAATAAAGCAGGACTAAGTGGAACATCTGCATACTAAACAATAAGACTTCCAGCTTTCTTCTCTTATTGTCCTCCCCAAACCAGGCAACCAATCCTCATAGCAGGAGATAGGATAATTCCTTTTTGAGAAAACTGATTGTCATTGAATACAAGATTTTCAGATATCGAGCATAGCTTAATCAAAGTCAAGCTCACTTGAGCTACATGTCCATCACTGGTTGGTGAGGGATTCTGTTCCACATTGTCTGCATCCTGGGACTCAGTGGAGCAGCTGTTATCAGGCGCTTTGGCCATCAGCATGGCAGAAGAAAATAGAGTTTGCACTGATTTCTACAGTTCCCCATAGAAGTGTCACGTATCATTCCCACTCACTTTTCATTGGCCAGAGCAAGTCATACGGCCATGTCTAACTCTAAAGTTGGTAAGGGAGTGAAATTTTCCATATGCCTGGAAGGAGAAGAACTGAAATATTTGTGAAGTTTGGATATCAGTCTTACCATCTGGTCCTCCGACATTCTATGTATTCTCCTCCCACAAGCAAACTACACTTATCTCTCCTTGAGGTAGCTCGCTCTACTGTCTCATCTAGTAATGTCATCAAATCCAACCTCTGGAACAGCGGTCCATGCAACCAGGTTTTTCATCGAAGGATAATGCTCAGGAGTCTCTATTTCAGGTCCATAAGTGGCTCCTAGCCATCTGGTGACCAGGGAATCACACACACACACACACACACAGAGACACACACACTCACAGCCAAATAACAAAATAAGTTATTTGCCTCCCTTCCACCCTTGTAATATATATTCATGGAAGGGCACAGAACAACTCCAATAAATGGTCTTATTCAGGAAGGGGAAGGAAGGGAGCCATGCAATGGATAGTGGTCACTCCCACTGGGCAGTCATGTTTAGGGTCCCGTGGTCTAAGAGAGGAAAATGTTCCTTGATTGTGCTTTGATTCCTTTTCCTGCACTTGTTTCCTTGCCCACTATTTTCTGTGGTTCCTTGCTCTGCCCTTTTCAATGTTCTTTCTTTTTTATTTTCCTCCCTTGCCTCTTTTGAGGTGGATATTGGGGAATATGCCTTCCTTTGGAACTAAGCAGGCTCTTCATTTTACTTTCTGTCCACTGATAGTGGGAGCTCAGGGGTCATTTTAAGTTTTGAAGAGCCACAGTCCAGGCTGATAGTACTTTTGACAATGTAAAGCTCTCAGAAATGTAGTTAGCTTATTACTTGTTTTATTATAGTCAGCTCCATGTGCAAGTAGCCACACATACAGTCCTTTTATAGAAAACTTCTTAAATCTGCTATACTTATTTCTTCTCTTGCTCTCATGCCTTTTTTTCCTCTCAATTTAATTGCAGGTACCTTGGAAAAATCTGATCAGGCTTTGGTGGGAGAGCCAAACCTGTAGCTTCTTCCCTAAGTCATTTTTTCATTTGAAATGATTTTCTGAGACTTGCATGTGACTTGCCGGGTCTGTATGTACCGTGTTGCATTCTTTTTTCCTTTTTCTTTTCCTTTTCCCGAATAAATCCTTTTTGGTGATGGAAAAAAAAAAAAAAAAAAGACAAAAAAAAAAAAGAAAGGATTTTCTGGATGCCATATCTTTTTTCCCTCCCTCCCCCATTTTTCTCTCTTTCTTTCTTCCTTTCTTCCCTTCCTTCCTTCCTTCCTTCCTTCCTTCCTTCCTTCCTTCCTTCCTTCCTTCCTTCCTTCCTTCCTTCCTTCCTTCCTTCCTTTTAAAAACAAACATCCTAGTCCACTCAGGAGTTTCAGCATTTGATGTGGTTGCCATACTTTTTATAGCTCTTACTTTAAGGTTAATTTATAGTCATTCTTTAAATTTTTCTTTTTCTCATAGGTCTTCTCAGTTTTTTCTATTACAACTTGGGTAGGAGAAGCAGCTCCCTCTTCCAATTGTGAAAATCCCCAAATTATTGACTCTGTGCCTTTGTATTTTTACTTGGATACTCGCACAATCTTTTCTAAACTCATCACTATCTTTTGTGTTTAGCTTTATACCAAATGCAACTCACATCAGCAAATGCACCTCCTAACAGTTTGTTTCCTAGAGCTACAAGTTCATTAAATTGGTGTATTAGGTTCTTCAGAGAAACCAAATCAATAGAATGTATCTCTATATCTCTATCTCTATATCTGTCTCTATCTCTCTCTCTAGTATATATATAATATGTATACACTTTATATATATAATATATAAGCTATAATTATATATATAGTATACTATATATACACTTTATAATATATATACACTTTATAAAGAGAGTCTGAAGTATTGAGAACCAGGACAGCCAATCGATGTAAGTTCTAGTCCAAATCTTAGTCTGAAGGCAAAAGACCTATATCACAGCTCTAATACAGTTAGGCAGAGAAAAAGAATTCTTTCTTATTCAAGCTTTTTTTCTATTCAGGCCCTCAACAGATTGGATGAGGCCTATCCACATTGGGGAATGCAATCTGCTTCACTCAGTCTACAGATTCAAATGTTAATTTCATCTAGAAACGTCCTCACAGACACACCCATATTTGTTTAACTAAATATCTGGGCATGCCATGACCCAGTCAAGTTGGCACATAAAATTAATCGTCACAGTTATTTTCTGTTTCTCAAAGTATCTAAATGTTTTACCAAATATTTACCCATTGTCTAACATAGATCACCGTTGCTCTAACTTCTGAGAAGCTTGCTTGTTGCCCACTGCTGGACCACTAAGCTGATGCCACATATTTAGTATTTGATATGACAATTGCCCACTCTATACATCAATTTCTGTATCTTCGGGATAGTATAGGTTAAGCTATAGTAACAAACAATTCTAGAATCTTAGTGGCTTATATTAAGGAGTTTAATTCTCACTCACATTAACTGTTCTTGTGGATTGTTCAGGGGTTCTGCTCTGAGTCATTCTCACTTCAAGACAGAAGCTGATGTAGCCACCATCTGGAGGTTTGTTGTTTGCCACGGCAGAGGGAAGGAGAACACACATGCCATTGGTCAAAGTAAGTCACATGGCCACAACTAACTTCAGAAGCCACAAGTCTTACCACGTGCCTAGAAAGAAAAGAACCAAAGTATCTGTGCATAGCCCAAATGATCACCACACAAGTCCAACTCATGTACACAAAATCTTTAATCTCTAATTCTCTTAAATATGAATGGAGAGCCAAGAATCACCAGATATTTGACAAAAGCCTCTAGTATGAAAAACCAACACCAATGCAAAAGTAAAACAACAACAACAAAACAACAAAAACAACCTAGGAGTAAAGAGACAAAGCAGGGATCAGAAGAAAACATTTTAAAAGTCCTCCAATTGATCTTAGAATAACAATGCTACATCCCTGAAAGAAGAATAGGATGCTACGAGAAGGAATAAGTAAAAGAAAGGAACTGCCCTTAATGACTGAATGTATGATGAAAGGAATTTTAAGAGTCAATGGAGGAATTTTAAGATAATGTTAAAGCAGAACAAAACATTCAGTAGGTCAGCTATAAAACAGGAAAATAATGTGGATCCATCCAGAAAGTCCATCCTTCAATTAAAAGAAGTTACACAAAAAGAAGATATTTTTCAAAGAAATATTTCCAGGAATATCCCAGAACTGAAGGCAATTATATTCCATATTGAAAGGATTAAACAAGTGTTCAATACATTGAATGCAGAAACTTATACCCCAATTGGACTTATCTGGGGATCCCTTCACAAATTATATAAATGCCTAACCATCACTCTGTATACCTGAAACTAATGTGAAATAATATTGAATGTCGGCTATAATTATATATATATATATATATATATATATATATATATATATATATATATAGTCACGGGGTGTAAAATACAGCATAGGCAATATAGTCAATGGGATTGTAATAGCCATGTACGGTGTCAGACTTGGTGGGATTATCACTTTGTGAGGGGTGTAAATTCTAATCATTATGTTGTTTTGTACACCTGCAACTAATAATAATAATATATATTAAAAAACCAACAACTCCTACCTGCAAAGCCTGTCATTGTCAATGTTCAGAATATTAGTGACAGGACAAGCTCCTAAAAATCTTCCTGGGAAGAGGGGCAGTTGTGGTGGCTAGGATGACAAACCAAATGTTAGGGATCAGAATGATGCTAGGCTTGTCAACAGCAACTTGGAAGCTAGAGTAATATCCAAAGAGGAAGACCTGGGGTCCAGAAAAATGTAGGATGGAAGTGAAAGATATTCCCAGGAAAGAAGTAGAAGTACAGCTGTGTGGCCGGAAAACAAGCAGTCCCACTGGGAGCATAGGAATGGATGCCTCCAGGATTGAGAGTGGTAGCTTCTGAAGAGTGGGAATTGACAATGAGGAGCCGTGAGGCAGAGACTTGCCTATTTATGTCATAGACCTCTTTGTCTTTTTAAATGATGTGTGTGTGTGTTTTTTTGTTAAAACTCCAAATTCAAAATTGTCTTAGTGTAGCAGTGCTTTATAATTTGAAAAAAACCATGACCTTGATTTCTGATTCTGATCACCAACTCATTGTGTGACTTTGATCAAGTCATTCAACCTTTTCAATAAAATTTTTTTTATTTCTTCATTGACAGAATAAGGAAGGAGGCTTACATGACTTCTCAGGTTCTCGCTGGCCCTCATGTTCTTGCATTCTCAAGGAAACAAGTGTCGCAGTCACCTTAAAAAGAATGGCCTTGGGTTGCTCCAGATTTGCCCTCCTCTATGAGGTAAATGTGTTCTTGCATATATCTGACTCAATCTCCTTTCAAAGAAAAGACCAGGCCCAAGGATGAGGGTCCAAATACCAGATTGGGCTGTATGGGAAGGTGGCTAGTGCATACGGTTTATTTAGACACTTTTAGTTCTGTATCCTGGGGACCCCTCTGAGGCTCCCTGCTGTGTAATGGGGCTGGCTAGAAGCTGATCTGGCAGCTCGTTAACACTCAATTAAAGTTCTTCTCTACAGTATGGCATTAACTTTTTAAAAATTTATACATGCAGTTGAAGGAATTAAAGTGCATCTGTGGTTTTCAAAGCAGCTCATGTGAGGGAGGCTGTAAAATTGTTCTCATCTGCCCAGTATTCAGTTTTCAAATTTATATGTGCAATTCAGTTGGAAATTAAAGTGCAGTTTTAAGGTGGGTGTGTGTCTAACATAGCACCACATTAACCATTTTAAATTTATAAATGTAATTAAAATGGGATTACTTTGGAATTAAAGAATATAGGAAGGAGAAGATATATGTTCTTTTTGGGGGATATGCTGCTTTTTCTCCTTCCTATAATCTGAATTTTTGATGAGTGGGTTGTCACCAAAGTTTTAATTCCTATAGAAAAGTGAGCTAAGATTTTCCATGCCAGAATGTGAAAATATCCTCATCACATTTGACACCACCCTTCCTTGCCTCTCTTTGTCATGTTGAAAACCCGAGGGGTCTGCTTCCTGCAGGATTTGGGAGGGTGTACACATTGTACAGTTGCCATTTTAAGACTCATTCGCCCTGAGAATGTTAATTCGCCTTAGTGATGGTATGGTGGAGATCGAGAGAGTACATTTCCAGTTCCTGGAGTTATGCATGAACTGGGTTTCTAGAATTATAGGAATGAATATTATGTATACACCTCCATTAGCAGGCTCCAGGCCAGTAGCCTCTTGACTTCATCCCGAGGTTGAACATGTTGCTTTTTCAGATGGGGCGGCCCACATACAGAAGGCACTTTCTGGCTCATCAGGAGTATGCAGAGATTGAGGCAGATGCTATGAGAAGCCTGGGCAGTATCCCATCCTTCTATGGAGCCAAGCCACATATTCTAGAACATTCGAGAATTACTTTGATATTTGTCTTTGCTGACTCCCATGACATTGTCAGAAAATTCTTTAAATACTTTTCCTTTTCTGATTTAAACTGGTTTCATGAAGACCACTGGCTCTTCTAATTGTATAGTTAGGATATGTCTGAATTATCTGGAGAATGGCCATGGTTCTGGGAAGTTTCCCAGTGGAAGATTCAGCCTGCTTGTTCTCTGAGATGATGAGACACGGGGAATGCACATCTGCATGGGCTCTGCTCCATCTTCTGTGTCTGTCATGCCTCCTTCAAGGCAGGGGCTGGTCTATGTTCTTCTTTTGCCCCTTCCCTTTCCCTGATCGCCACTCAGCTCTCCCCACTGTCCCTCTCAGAGCAGTGCTTAGTGCAGGGGGAGGATAATGAGCGGCTTTGATAGGCAACTCCCCACACAGTTCTGAATCCTCCAGATATTCTTGGCTTTCTTAGGCCAGGCACAGGTTGTCCTGTCTTCTTATCCACTTCACTGTGCTGAGCAAGGGGTGGGGGGATGGGCGCCACCTCATTGTGTCTGTAATCTAAGCCCCTTTATCATTCATCCTTGTCATTTTCAGAAGTCTTTGAATCAAGACCCCTTTCTTCTTTTCTCCCCTAATACATTTGCATGCTCATCGAGGCGAAAAATTACATGATTTCAAGATTGCACTGAGTCCTGTTTCAGACCCTGGGCTTACTTAGCAGGGCCATCACTTTGCAATTAGGCTGGGACTCACAGTCCTTATTTAATACTCCTGCTGCTCCAACGTGAGGACTTGCTGCTGCTTCACAGCCCCCAGTGTGTCTCGGTCCCATCTAGAATCGTCTACATGGCTTCTATGCCCCACCGAGGGCAGCTCCAAGGAAAATCAAAATGACTGAAGGAATAAATCAGTGGACTAATTCATTAAAAAATTCTGTTCAGAAAGTGCAGAAGAAAAGGTTAAGCTTTAATCTTTGGTAATAAAGTTAGTGTTACTGTTAAAAAAAGACAAAGCAAACAAGAGGAAATCATTGACTGCTTCACCCGGTGTTGCATGTTGCCAAAGATTTGCAAAAACATCCAAGAACACATTAAAAAACAAACAAACAAACAAAAAAACAGCTTGAAATTGAGGAAGTCAGGGTGAAGAGAAAAAGATAAATGAGAAAATAATAAGGCCCCTGCCGCCACCCCCCTTTTTTTGAAAAAGGAAAAATGTGTTATAATGGCTGGCTAAAAGAAATACAAACAGCAATCCCCACTAACACATAGGGAAGGGCAGCTCGGCGGTTACCCCAGAGTGCACGGCAGGCCCTCTGTCAACCTGGAGCAGCAGATTGACCGTTTTTGGATGCCTAACATTTCCTTCAGCTACTAGGAAACCTAACGTCGAGTTTGCAGCTGACCTCCTGCACTTGGGTGACTTCATTTCATATGCATTTCTGTCAATTAATCTTTATTCAGCTTCGTTATTTTCTTATCTATCTTTTCTCTTCACCTCCAGCTCCTGAATTATTTGAAAGTTCCTGCAAATCTGTGGTGATGAGGCACAAAGTAAATCAGTCAATGAGTTAGAAATTATTATGGGGTTTACTCAGAGGATACGACAAGCCACTTATTATAAATTTTACTGAATTAACCTAACTGAAGGGAAGGCCAGAACAAATTGATTTAGGGGACTTTATTTGTGAATAACTTTACCAATTTTCGATTCATTTCATGAGAATTAACTGCGCACCTACTTAGTGCATGAGCTTGGTTTGGGGAGATACTGAAAATAACAACCTAGACAGTGCTTGTCTCCTCAGAATCTTACCTTTTGAGTGAAGGAAGTGAGGGAAATGAGCTTTCTGGATGCTGGAAATCAAGATGGAAACATGTAGACACTGAGTCTACTCTCTCTACTCCAATGGGTAAGTGGTCCTGCCAAAAATGAGCCATCTGAAGGATCAGGAGAACTTGATTTTGTAAACTGTTCCTTGAACTGCAAATGCCTCTTGAATGGCAAGACACTCTAAGTCAGGGGTGTCCAAACTTTTCTCAACGGTTTTCACCAAGGGCCATATGCACTAAAATATACAAACAGCCGGGTCACTCACACGAGGTGAAGTACGTATTGCTTCACCTGGTTTATTTAAGTAAACTAAATATATTTTTGGAATTTGCTGAGGGTCAATTAACAAAGGATCATGGGCCGCAGGTGGCCCGCGGGCCGCAGTTTGGACAGCCCTGCTCTAAGTGTAAGAGACCAGGAAAGCAGCAAGCACCGAGCTGTTCAGCTCTGGAGAGGTCTTACGTGGAGTATGTCACTGAGAGTTCTGCCTCTGGGTGGTCATTCCTGTTCTGAGAATATGGAACTTGGAGCTTAATCTGACTACTGTTAATGTGTGTTCGCTCCCTGAAAATCCATGGGACACCAGAGACACTCTACAGGGAAACAGACAATAAACATATCAGTAAATAAGATAATTTAGAGTGATATGTGATGTAAAGGAAATGAAACAGGGTAGAATGACAGAGGATAATAGGGTGGTCAGAGATAGTTTTTATAAGACAGTGTTCTGGGCAGGAAAAAACAGTCAGTGCCAAGGCTCCGTGACACAAATCACCCTGGGGAGCTTTAGGAATTGAGAGAACTAAAGCGAGATGGCGAGGAGAAGCAAGGTGGTTGGTGATACTGGATAGGTTCCCAGGGGCAAGATCATGAAGAGCTTTAGAGGCCATGTAAGGAGCTATTCCAAGCGCAATAGCAAAGCTACTAGAGGATTTTAAGTAGGAGAAGGATGTGATCTGATTTATGTTTTGAGAGTTCTCTCTTTTTTGGAGAATGAGTTAGCAAGGGAGGGTAAGAATATAGCAGAGCGACCGCTTCAGGCAATCTCTGTTGTCCAGGAGAGAGATCAGGGTGGTGTGGTGGTTGACAGGTTTCTGTTCAAGTCCTGGCCAGCTGGGGTGTCTCCTCACAATCACTGTTATTCGTCCCACGCCCTAGACCTCTACATTTTATTTTGTACGAGTCCCCTAAAGCCCACAGTATACATTTTAACAGGTAACTTAATGGTTTCCATTCTGTCAATTTTTTCCTAAGCCAGATCATCTTAATTAGATTGTGAATGTGCCTAGGGCAGATGATTATGCTCACAGCTGGAAATGCCTGTTTAAGTTGCACGTCAACGGGAAAGGTGTGGTTGGTGTGGGAATAAGTGTACGTGTGTGTGTGCGTGTGTGTGTATCAGACCTAAGGACTCAGTTTCTTTTATTCCTGTGATTGGAATGTTAAACACTGGTAATGAACATCATGGAAACACTCAGACATTCTGGGAAAGTCTTTTTACTTACTGGGCCTCAATTTCCATATCTGTAAAATGACCACATTGGATCTGAAAAGCCCCTTCCAGATCTCTGCTTTTGCACTTGTACATGCACAGTGGCTAACAATTCTCCTTGACCCATAGAATTAGGACGTCATTCCCATATCTAATTTCTAGCATTTATTTGCCCAGAATACCTCTCTCCATCAATTTTTTCTCTTTCACCCAATTAACAGAAAGATAGGCTTTAGCTTAGACCAAATAATCAGTAATAACAAGTGAGATTTTACTGTGACATTGTAGGAAATAACTGGCTGAAGAGTAGAAGCCGAATCTCTGATGAGGCTGGAGTCCAAATCAGGGACAGATTCATTGCTGTTCTCTCTAGGCTGAAGCAACTTGAGGGCAGTGTCCTTGTTTTTGTATCTGGTACCAGGTCTAGTGCCCCTGCAGGCACTTAACACCTGTTTATCGTTTTCATGGAGGCTGACAAATAATGAAAGCCCTCCTACTACCCAACATGGCAAGGTAATTGCCGCTTGGGCTGGAATCCATTCAAACCACAATACTGCAGCTGAGACAAGAGCTCTGCCTTATCTTGAAGCCTTCCAGCTTTGGGAAGCTGCAGGCCAATGTCATTTGCTGGTGCTTTTTAACTCAGCAGCAGTTTTTCAGCAAACACATCAAACTCTTAATGGAGTTTTTGAAAGTAAATCTCCTGCTTGAAGTGAGAAGGAAAGAAAGAAGCCGTTATTTCATTTTTCTTCTGTAAGACAAATCCCTTATAATTTGGGGGAGGAGGAGATAAGTGCGATGAGGGTGGGCAAAATGATTCCTTAAAGCAGATAGGAGTCCCACTGGAGAGTGAGCCTCATGCAGTCACTGGTCTGCCTGGGAGCAGTGTGGATAAAATATTAAGTGCCAGGGTAGCAGCAATGTGGTTGCTGCAGACATAATCAGATGAGTAGTTAAAGGTCTGGCATTCTTTAGGGAAACAAATGATTGATTGCTCTGCAAAAATAAATAACTTGGCTCTTTAGATCTATGTAGCAACTTTAAATATTTAATAAATCTGTATGTGTGTGAAGGATCTGTTCTCATCCTGCTCCTGGTTGCCTGTGATTTTTGGATGAATTTATCAAATGTGCCTTTTTAGGGACTTCTGCTCTAGGCCATGGATACGGGAAGCACCATTTAAAATTCTTGTCTTATCCCTTTCTTGGCACAGTGCTAATGGAGGCTGTGAAAACAAATAGCCGTTGGGGAGGCTGTGCTTGTGGAGGATAGTGGTGGGGATGGAGGCTCCCTGGAACATGGGCCTAACCTCACAGGCAGCAGATACAATGTGTCTGTAGCTGGGACGTAGCACATCAAACCCGAAACATGACATGACACAGAAAAGTAGCTGTTTCTTGCTGACAGCTGTTTGTGACTGTGAGAATTTTCAGCCCGGAAGGCCTGGGATGGAGAGGATGACAGGACAGTGCTCCTGAAACAGGCTTTGTGGTTTTCATCATGCCCCACAAGAGGTGGTGCCCCATTGGAAGGTGCTACTCAACCTTTAGTGCTAGAGGGCACAGGTGCCTGAAAGCAGTGACATGGCTATGTATCATGTATCAAGATGAGCAATTATTCTGGTGCTCAAGGAGTGCTAGATCGGGTAGGCGGTCAGATTTGCACAGGCCTTAGTTGTAGTAAGTTTGTAAGAAGAGGGAATATGATGAAAGCTGCAATGTGGATGTACCTCTAGGGCTGTCATTGCCAGGGGCCTGCTTCTAGTCACCTGGTGGCTGTGGGTAACAGCTGTCAGGTGATAACTATTGACTGGGTGATTGACGGGGGTGGAGTGGGGGTGGAGCACAGGGTGTCAGATGGACATGACCCATTTACTTAGGGAATGTGAAGATTTTTAGTCTTATTTAGAGACAATACTGAGTTTAATTGAATTAGAGATACTAAAGTCTGCTGATAGAGATTGCTAGGAAGTTGCTTGATTTGGATTCATTGAAGAGATAAGGTGCACGTTCACTAAGTCTTTTTATGCTCCTCTGTCTAAGTAATTAGACAATGGTGCTCAATAATGAATAATTTAATTTATTAAAGTCAATACATATTTATTGTTTATCATGTCAGGCATTCTGTGAAGGACATAGAGATAAGTCCTGAAAGATGTGGTCTTGACCCCCCCAGCGCAGAAGGTCTCTACCAGAACTATGATCTCATGGGCAGGATGACACCTGTGCGACTTACTGGATAGTTTGTACAAATATATTCTTTGGTAAAAAGTAAAGAGTAGAACATTTGTTCAGGCAGAATCTCTGTAGTTATCCTCAGAGCATTAGGGCAAGTGGGAAAACCAGGAAAAGACAGGTTATTAGAAACTTAAAGACCAGTAATTAAACTCAGAAACTAGCAGAAGAAGCAGGCTTTAGTGGTAGAGTCCAGAGTACTGCCTTTGTTTGTGTACATCTGGGACCAGGCACAGCAAGTGCAAACTAGCATGTGCTAAAGGGAGCAGATGGAGAGGTGGGTCCTTCTTCTTGGGTCTTGCTCAATCCTGACAATGCAACAGATGGCCCCTAACAGCCGAATGAGGCCAAATTAGGGCACACAATGGGCCAACCCCACTCCTCTGTGAGCCCTGGGTTTCCCAGTGCCTGCAGGGGGTGGGGAATGCAAGCTGTGGGGGGATGTGGTTTTCTGGGACTGATCTTCAAGTTGGATACAAATGAGGCTGGAGTGAGGGTCAGAGAGAAAGGGGAGGCTTTGAGGAGGCTCTGATGGCTCGCTTTCCTGGAGTGACAGCTGGCAGGCAGCTGTGGAGAGATATTGTGTGTGTGTTAACCGCCACAGTGACTGGGTGTTTATTGAATTGCTGTGGATTTTCTAAAAGCAAAGCAAGCATACTAAATTGCTGCAAATTACCGAGGGCTTTCCTAATGTTCGATAAAAATACTGTGAACATTTAAGGACACAGGCTCAGCAAACGGTTCTGAATGTGGTTGTAAGGAAGCTCTTTGCTTTGAGAGAAATAACACTGGCTCTTCAATACAAATAAATGGAGTTAGTAGAATGATGATCGCACCAGAGGATGAACATTACAAATTCAAGTTGGCATCCCCTTCCTTTGTCAGCATATGCTTCAATTCATTCCAAACTGTGTTTCCCTGCCTGACTTTTGCCTACCTTGCCCTTGGAGAGATGATTACTTTGGGGCCCTGCCTTGTGAGATGTAGTATACCTCAAATCTGGTTACGGTGGCTTATCTTTTGGTTCAGAGAGGAGAAGAAGTGCAGAAGGATGGTGTTGTGCAGGGTGGCCTGTGGGGTCTCTGGTCCCACTCCCCACATAAGAATGCAGGATGTGGCTAGACCAAAAATGAACACCCACGGAGCCATAGGTAGGGGAGTCATACCACTATAGTCTCGCTGGCGGCTGGGTTGGAGACACAGGAAGCAGGAACCACAGTATCTGCAACCTACCGTCCACTTCCTTGCAATCCGCCGTGCTAACTGCAGTCCACGCTTGCTAGCTCAGCCACCATCTTCTTGCTGGCCCCCATTTGCTACTAGCATAGCCACAGCAGTTATATTAGTGGCCAATGGCTCACTGGTTACAGCTGGCTGCCAACAAGCCACAGCTGATGGCCATCCAGTCACAGTTGATGGCCATTTACTACCTAAGCCAGCACCTTTCCATGTGAGGCCGAGAGCCTGGAAACTGTACTCCTAGCTCTGTCCCCACAGATGGGCTAATTTTTTAATTGTCTTCCTTAATGATCCTCAGTCCTTGTCACTTTTTTCAGTGTGTCCCTAGGTTACCCAACATTGCTAGGGGACAGGGTGTCGTGTGGGGGACCCTGCTCGCTGCACCATTTGTCATGCAGGGTGGCCGGCGGGGTCTCAGCTCCCGCTCCCCACACGAGAGCGCAGGATGTGGCTAGGCCAAAAAGGAACACCCACGGAGCCATACGTAGGGAAGTCATACCACTATGGTCTCGCTGGGTTTACACGACGTGCGACCTGCTGTCCTCTTTGCTGCCAACCAACCGACTCTCCTCCACTCTCCTTCAGTCTCCTCCTCTCTCCTCCTCTCTCCTCCGTAGCCGTGGCAGTTATATTAGTGGCCAATGGCTCAATGGTTACAGCCGACGGCCAACCAGCCACAGCTGATGGACATACAATCACAGTTGATGGCCATTTACTACCTGAGGCAGCACTTTTCCACTTGAGGCCGAGAGCCTGGAAACTGCTCTCTGGGGCTCTGTCCCCACACAGGGATGTCTTGAAGAAGGCAAGACCAGAGGTTTAGACTAGGACACATTTCCTGTTTGGCAGTCAAGTCCCTCCGTGTCCCATGCCTGGTTTCTTCAGGTTCAACCTAGTTTCTTTCTGTCCTTGGGACTTTGAAGTTTTGGCTCATTTTCCTCCCTGACTTAGGTCATGTTCACTGGACAGAAATAAACCATCATTTTCTGTCCTAAGGAAAAATGTATCACTAGATTCAGAGGTTTGTAGCTTCCAGCCTTGTACTGAGAAGTACAGGAGAGTTGGGCCTCTGTGAATTAAATTACACCCCAGTTTAAAAATCAAAGGAATAACTGTTTAGGGGCCAAATGCACTTTGGGTTAAATCAGTTCAAAGCCTCAGAAAAATTGTTAGAACTATTTGAACTGGTTCAGAAATGCAAACCTAGCCACCTAGCACAGCAGGTGGCTAGGTTTGCATTTCTGAACCTGTGTCATTTGATGTTTTATTTCCACAGGGAGGTGATGAGGAATTTCATTGTCTTCTAGCAGTTAAATTGCATTCAGGAGTCCTACACTTGCCTTGGTGGTTTGCAACAAAATTTCAAGCCACAGATGCTCTGTCTCCTGTCTGATAATAGTTATTATGGCTAACCTCCAAGCCTCAGTTTGGAATTCTTTTGGTCATGACATGATCTCATGGAAAACCAAAAAGACATATAGTTTCCAAAAGAAGTGAAGGTATCCTTTATTGGTATTCCCTGGCATGGCATGGGAGCCAGAAGTATTGAGGATTCCCTACAGCCTAGGAAATTAGGTAGGAAGGCCCAGTGCTCTGGGTTAGAATAGATGCTTCCTGAATTCAGATACTAGGTGGGCAAGTGGCAACAGAGAATACATGTGGGCCAGAGATGTGTAGGACTAGCAAATGTATAGGGCACAGTCGGAAAGAAAGAGGAAACCAGAGCCACATATTGCCTAGCCATACCTAGCACATCAGTCCAGCCATGATCGGACCAGCCATGATCGGACCATTAGGGGTGAGACAGATAGGAGAAGACAACCCAGCAATGGGATAGGAACAACAGATGTTTTTCCTCAAGAACAATTATTGAGCAGTAATCACAGGAAGAGGCAAACTCCTGTTGCAAACAGATGGACTTTATTAGCAGCCTTACAAATCGTTGCTCCAAGGCCCATCTGATGATCTTTGAGTCTTTAGCTGGGATTCACTCTCTCCTATGGGAGAAAGGCCTAATCAGCTGTCCTGGCTAAGCATACCTTTGCAGAATTGTATATGTGACCTCCATTTCTCTGAGTGTCACATTTTTTATCTATAAATTTAGGGAGCTGGGTTTCTTGATCTCTTAGGTTTCTTCCATCTCCTGAATTACCAGATTCAGTTTCTCATTATGGGGACAGAGGCAGGAGTGCAGTTTCCAGGCTCTCCCCCTCACGTGGAAAGGTGCTCACTCGGGTAGTAAATGGCCATCAACTGTGATTGGATGGCCATCAGCTGTGGCTAGTTGGCCGTCAGCTGTAACCAGTGAGCCATTGGCCACTAATATAACTGTCGTGGCTATGCTAGCAGCAAATGGGGGCTAGCAAGCAGATGGTGGCTGAGGTAGCAAGAGTGGATTGCAGTTAGCACAGCAGATTGAAGCTAGCAAGTGAGGTTGGTTGGCAGAGAGAAGCGGACGGCAGGTTGCGGATAGTGTGGCTCCTGCTTCCTATGTCTCCAACCCAGCCAGCAGAGAGAATATAGTGGTATGACTCCCCTATCTATGGCTCTGTGGGTGTTCCTCATTGGCTTCACCATATCCTGCTTTCTTATGTGGGGAGTGGGAGCTGAGACCCCGCATGATACCCTGCATGACACTCATGCTGCATGTCAAATCCTTTGGGGGAGAGCGGGTGGAAATCAAGAGAAAACAATTGTGTAATGTCCTATGCACAAAGCTCAAAGACCTGTGTCCTTGGAAAAGCCCATCCATCCGTCCATCCCTCCATCGATTCATTGGTACTTTCAATTATTTATCCATTGATTCAATAAACATCATTGAGCATTTATGGAATAGCGAAGCCCATGATATTTTAAGCTCTGTGGGGGCAAGAACTATGTTGATGCTGTATCTATCCCCAATACATAGAAAACCATAAATGCTTAAATATATGCCAGATGAATGAGACAAGTAACTATACTACCTGTTTTAGAAGAACAACAGGGCTCTGCTCACTGTAGTCCATTTCCCTAATTTCTTGGCAGTTGTACATATTTCGGTGATAAATATTTGTTAAAGAAGGAAGGAATCTCTGTGCAGCTGCAGTTGTTCATGTTTATGCATTTTGGCTTGTGAACCATCTCCTTAGGCAGCATGATGTAGCGAGGTGGGCATGATGGGTCTGGAGGCAGGGGACCTAGATTCTCTTCCTTACTCTGTTTCTAGAGAGCTATGCCAACTTGGATAAATCATGTAGTCTTTCTGGACCTCTCTTTTCTCATCTGCAAAGTGAGAAGTCTCTTTTGACTTCTTCCAGCTTTAAAGTGCTCTGTTAGAACAGGAAGAATAATAGATGAAAGCAGAGAATGCCCCTAAAAGTGATAGCTGTTATTATTATAAAGGTGGGGGCTTGTCTTCTTCATCAGAATGGGATGTATATTCTTTAAGTATTCAGTAAATGCTTTTGAATTACAATAATAAAAGAATTGGAAAGTGTTTACTTAACAGACATTTTTGTAGGCATCACTATGTGAGAGGTACTGGTATACATGCTTTGCAACTATTAATGACTTTACTCTTGATAACAACTAAATGAGGTAGCTACCAGCATTGGCCCCACTTTACATAGAAGAAAACTGGGACCCAGAGGGATAAAATCAGCCCCTCATGGTTACCCAGTGAGTAAGGGGCAGAGCCAGAATTTAAAGCCAGATGTTCAGGCACTAAAGCCTGTGATGTTAACCACCCTGCTATGCTGTAGTTTGCTTGACAACCACATTATACTCTATGATGGCTAAAACAGAATATGAACCTTGGTCCCTACCATGAGGTTCTCACAGTCTAATTGGGCACATGAAATATTTAGAGAATGAGGAAGTGGGCAATAAAGCCACAGTGGGAGGTATAGATCACTGGAGAACAGGAAAGCATATAATAGGTACCTTACTTTTATACAATATTTTATGCCTTTCTGAGTGTTTTTACATCCACCATCTCATTTATTCCCCATAACAGCTATCATTATTTATTGAGGGCTTACTGTGTGCCAGGCCCTGGGCTAAGTGGTATGCTTATATTATCCTAACCAAGCCGCACAGCAAAACTATTATACAGGCACCTTGTCTATTTTAGTGTCAAAAATCCAACTCAACTCATTCATATAAATAAAAAGTGGAGGAGTTAGGCCTGGCTTCAAGCACAGCCAGTTCCAGAGACTCAAACAGTGTCACTGGGACTTGGTCTGTCTCTTTCTCTTCCCTCCTCTATCACTCTCCTTTCCTACTGTGGCTCTGCTTCACTCTCAGATAAGTTCTTTCCTCAGGGTAGCCCCAGACAGACCTGGACTAATGTCATCCTTACTGCAAATGATCCTGGCAGAGACAGGACCTGTCCTTCTCAGTATTTCCAACAAACATCCTGGAATTGAGCTCCACGTATGAGGCCTATCACTGAACTGGTCACTGTGGCTGGAGGGATGAAATGTGTTGGTTGGTTAGACCTGGGTCCCAAGATAAGCTCTGCCTCTGCTGGAAAGAATTGACCCATCAGACCCCAAAGGAAAATACAGGTGATTTTTCCAGAATAAGGGAGATGGCTGCTGGGTAGTTACAGAAGTAAAAAAAAAAAACATACACAATAGTTATTTCCCCCTATTTCATGCTATGAATGGGGAAACAGGTTCTGAGAGGCAGAGTGCTTTGACTGGGGTCACCCATCCAGAGAGTAGCAGAGCAGGGCTTGTGTGAGGCAAGTCTGGTTCTTTTTATCCATCTTATAAATGAGAGTGGTGAGGTATAGACTGCTTGAATGTCTTCCTGATATATCTAGCTAGAGGGAGATGTTCTAGGATTCAATGCAGCAGCTGACAAGGGCAGTCCTGAGACAGACATTTCCACTGTCTTAGGGAGGTGATACAGGGTGCAAAGCGTGGGCAATTGACATTGCATCCTCCATCAAAACCTGCAACTCAAGATTTTGAACCACAGGGTCTGGTTGAAAGCCCACATGGTCCCTGAATTTGAAGTAGAGACATGAATAGTTCCTGTTCAGTGGCTTCTTTCATAATTTGATTTTCAAAATGTGGTGTGGGGTGGTGGCACTGGGGCCCAGGAACCTGGGGACTTTGGCTATGAATTAGAGGCAGCAGACTTGCTAGTGGACCACCGCCAATGTCACAACACACAGACAGCCAGAGTGTGCTGCCTCGTGGGCTGTGCACGGCTCTCTTTCTTTGTGTCTGGTCCTTGGGAAGAAGCTAATATGGTCAGGGACCAGTAATGAAGAAGGATCTCAGTGAGAAATCTGTAGGCAATGCTGTATAGTGGGAAAGCATGGATGAGAGAGTCAGACTGCCCTACCTCTACATACAGGCATACCTAAGAGATTTTCCAGGGTCATTTCCAGAACACCGCAATGAAGCAAGTTGTAATCACTTTGCTAGTGTAGGGTCTTCCCTTCATTTTGTAAAAATCGCAAAATCTGTGAACTGTAATAAAGTGAAATAAAACAAGGTATGCATGTATTTGTTCTGTCATTATCAGCTGTGTGGCCTTGGGTGTCTTAAGCTAACCGCTCTGTGGCCATTTCCTCATCTGTATAGGGTAGGGTAGGTGTTTTAAGGCAGGGGACAGGTGTCCTTAGACTGAAGCCAGGTCACAGTTAGGGAAAACGCCCCTCACCAAAGGCAGGGTTCTCCAGCAGACAACTCTCTAGTTCTAAGCAGTAGTCCTAAAGGAAGTATGGTCAGAGAGCTGACTTCTGTGTCTCCTTTCATGCCCACAGTGCATGTGCGTGTGCCTGCAAGTAGTAGGCAAAAGCTCTCCTTGGCGCCTACCTCCACGCTGAGAATGACATGCCCCCCGCCCCCAAGTCCTGCTCATGACCCCAAGCAAGGCAGAGGCTCAGCGCTTGTGTGTTCAAGTCTTCTGCCCAGTCCTTTAAGGTCTGTGAGCATAAGCTGGCCTGTAGCTCACCCCTGTTCTCCTTGCCTTTCATCCAATGACCTGAATTCAAACATGGGTGTAAGGCAGGGATCCTGACATGGTTGACCTGGTTCAAATCTCTGTGCCTCAGTTCTACGTTCCTAAGCACATCTCTTTATACATTCTAAGTCTCAATTTTCTGACCTGTTCTCATAAAGAATAAATCAGATAACATTTGCAAGTCCTTCGCTGATTATTTCGCGTAGTACTCAGAGACCCATAATGTGACTCTTGAGGAACTGAGGCCTCCATGTCTCTTCTCTCCCCCCACAGGCCCAGGAGGACCCATCTCCGTGTGTCTTTGAGGGGGCACTGACCAGGCTGCCTCTCCCAGGGCTGAATGTGGTTGGTCTCTGCACAGCTGTGCTCCATTCCAGCTCTCAAGGTCTCCCTTTTCACACGCCTCTATTCATCATCTTCTTCTTTTCAACCTATCAGTCCTGCTTTGTCTGTCATTCTTCAGTTATTCTCTCTCTATCACCTCACCTAGGGCTGTTCTGGCTGGTCCTAAGAGCTATTTGCAGCCTGCCAGATATTAAAAGACCCCATCAGAGTAAGTTCCCAGTTCCATACAAGGCAGCCCCTTACCCCCTTTGCCAGGGGATTTTGGGAGAAGAAAATATGTTACCAGGTCACATTCATCCCCAGCTGGTCCATCTTATAAGGGCTTTAGTGTCACTCAGTTCACTTTCCCCTTGACTGGCATCTCTTCTCCTCCTTCTCCCTCCTGCTTTATGCCTCTCCCTGCTTTTCCACATGCCTCCCAATCCCTCCTCCCAATCACTTTTCAAGTATCCTTAGCAGAATCCTAGGGAATCACCTCCTTTATTTTCCCCAACCACATGCTCTTCTATGCCTGTCTTCCCTAGTGTTCCCTACTATGGGGGATAGAGGAGAGGTTTCAATGGTCCCTCCATTCCATCGGCTCCAGGCCCAGGGGCCTCAATATGGGAGAAGGAAACATTGTGTGTTTTCTTTTTGTTGTTGTTGTTGTATTCCGCAAGTAAGGAGGCGGCTTCCTTTCCCACCCCAAACGCTCACTCGTACCACTGCCATTGCAAAGTGAGCAAAATGAAATTCTTCACCAGCACACCACACTGTTAACCCCACTTTAACCTTTAGGATTCAGAGGATCATGTCAGTGGCTTTGCTCCTCATGTGCTGGTCAAGCAGGCCCGGGTCCTGGCTTTCGTGTGGACATGTGGTGGTCGGAATGCGGATTCTGGGTGAGAAGACTTGGGCCTTATCCCCAGGTCCTGCTCAGGAGCCCAAGCCAGGCAGAGCCTCAGCTCCCTCATCTACAAAAGGGGAATGATACCCAGGCTCAAGGGGGCATGACATGGCATACTGTACACATGAAAATCCCTTGTAAGATACAGAGTATTATACAACAGGGAAGGTTTATGTTTACTGTGGTGAAATACATATAACATAAAGTTTACCATGTTAACCATATCAAAGAGTTCAATTAAGTGGTACTAGGTATATTTACGATACTGGGCAACAATTACCACAATCCAGTTCCAGAATATTGTCGTCACCCCAAAGTGAAACCCATACCCATTAGTAGTCGTTCCCCATTCTCCGATTCCCCAGTCCCTGGAAACTACCAATCTACCTCTGTCTCTGTGAATTTGCCAATTTTGGATATGCCAGATAAATGGAATCATACTATATATGGCCTTTTGTGTCTGGCTTCTTCACTTAGTATAATGCTGTCAAGGTTCATCCGTATTATAGCATGAATCAGTGCTTTATTCCTTTTTATGACTGAATAATATTTCACTTTGTGGCTATACAACATTTTGTTTCTAAAAATGGGAGTTTTAATTTGAAATCTCATCCAGAGACTAGTAATCATAATGGAGAAGTGCTGATTTGAAACTAGGGAACAGGGATGCTTAACTTAGAGGAAAGGAGGCTTGGGGGAAGTCATGAGAATGGCTTTCAAACATCTCAGAAACTCTCTCATGGAAGAGCCAGCCTTTCCTCTGTGCCTCATGCTGGAAGGAACAGGATCAAAGGGAGATCATTTTTTATTTACTTCTGATGGGCTTGAGAACTCCCCACAGGCTGGGCCTGGGGAGGACTGTTTTGGAGGACTTGGAGCCATTGAAAACAGTGAGCTGACAGAGGAGAGCCAATGGCACCAAGAAACAGTCAAGCCAGAACTGAGGAGCAGCCACAGAAGTCTATGGGAGGTAGGCATAAGGCCCTGGTCAGAGCTAAGGCAAGTGAGAAGGTCATGAGCGTGTGAAAAGGCTGGGACAGAGGCAGAGGAGGAAAGGGGCTTAGGATCCAGGCCAGGAACAAACCTTGGGAGCTGGTCATAAAGGCTCAATAGCTCATGAAATCTCAAGAGCACGTTCTTTCTCTTCACTTCTCTGTCACCACCCTTGTCCATCTTCTGGTCATCTCCTACAGCTTGTTTATAGGTTCTCTGGCCTGTCTTCTGTTCTGACTCTCCCCACCTCATGCCTATCCTTTGTTCTCCCTTTGATTCGCTAATTCTTAGATCAGGTTTTAGCTTAGATTTTGCTTGTCCAGAAAGCCTTTACTGACCTGCAGCCCCAAAACACGTGAAAATATCTCAGTTCTTATGTGTCCCCATAGGTCCCCGCATGCCTCCTCTGGTAGCACTAGGCTGTGAGAGCCTGTTGGCTGATTTGTGTCTCTACAGGACTAAGCATTCTGCAAAGACAGGAACTGGTATCTTGTGCATCATGGCATCTCTGAAATCAGACCAGTAGCTGGCACATGTAGGTGATCTACACATATTTGCTCAATGAATTAATAAATGACTAAATGAATGAATGGGGTTGGTGGAGATAGCAGTTCAAGTGAGGCAGGCTTGAGCTTATTTTTTCAACAAATTACAACCCTAGTGTAAAACACTCTGCGGAGAACATAGTCGCCCCCATGAGAGTAGCTCCACAGGAGAGTGGATGACCACTTATCTGGTATGTTGTAGGGGGAGGTTTGAGTCGGTTAGGGAAATGGACCAGATGATGTCCTATCCAGCTCAAATCTTCTGTGATTTGATAACTCAAAGAACTGCTCCTTTCCCTCTGCCCAGGCCATTTCTTATGGTAGTAGAAACCTGGCTAGGAACCAGGTACAAAACAGAAGCTGATCAGTATTCCTCAATCTTGCAGGTCCTGCTCTTTATAGAATTTAATCTGGTAATGCATTGCACACATGGCCTTTTCATTAGTCACCCCTTCCAACATGAAAGCCTGGAGTGGAGGCCCGGAGGTGATAGAGAAAAAGAGTGAGGAGAATCTGACGTCTTAAGTATCAAGTATGACTGTCTGTAACCAGAAGAAGGGGATTGCTGTAAGTATCATGGACAAAGCTGGGCTTGGCGGGATGGAGAGGGCTGACGAACAGAACTGTGGGCCAATAATGGATGGGACAGAGATTTCAGTATTTCCCTCTTGTAGGAAGCTGTGCAAGTTCAAAATCTATGATTCCAAATACTTTTCTCCATTAACTTCCCCCAAACTCTTTACCCTGTTCTTTCTAACGGCGGCGGCAAAACCCATTCCATTCTCTCGTTGGAATAGTGCTCTACATCTGACGAGTTCAAAATACTTTCACATCTAAAGACGATTCTCCTCTCAATTCCCTTGATGTTGATGGGGACATTATCACAGTACTCCTTTTACACAAAGAGAAACTGAGGCACTGAGAAATTTTTGCAACTTGACCAGAAGCTGGTCCCCTTCTGGCAAGCTATTCAGTCATCTTCATCTGTTGTCAAGGGACAGAGACAGAAAGATGAGAACCTGTGTAGAAGCTGGTGTGGTAGAAGAGTGGCGGGGGGGGGGGGGGCGCACTTCGATGTGGTCAAAGAGTCTTCGAATCTCCTTCCTCTTGATTGCCTGCCTCGTGCCCAGAGTCCTTTTGGTTTTGTTATTCAGGAATATTTTCACTTTGGTTTTCTTCTGCAAAGTGACTTGCCATTCTCCCATGAGCAAAATTTTACAGGGGACATTCTATCTGTGACCCTTTTATGCTGGAAACCATAGCGTGTTCAGTAAGTGATTTTCCTTTCTCTTCCATTCACTCTCTTGAGTTTTTTCCTTCATGCAATGCATGCAAAGGCCCTTTCATTTGAGGAGCTGCCCCCACCTGAGGCAGCGCCCCCAACACACACGCATTCTGCCTTCAGTCACTTTCTTTCTTTCGTCCTCCCTTGGGATCACAAAAATTGTGAGAAATGTGGTAAAAGGCAGAAATGTGTACAGACACAAGCTCATGAAAAGGAGCACACGGAATGTAGTAAATTACACACCACCTGGCAAGAGTAGGGGGCCTGAGCACAGAGAGATGGGGGAACAAAAGGCAGATGAGATAAAGCAAGAGAGAGGGCGAGAGCAAGCACGCCCATGACAGCTGAGGTTTCTGGGAACAGAGGCATAGTATGCTGGTGAAATAATTGTGCCCCCATGATGGATCCTCCACCTCATCCCAGCCAAGTTGGCCATCCTCCGCTAGCTGCTGCAGTATTTTATCTTCTGGCAGGAGCCCTCACTCACCGAGCTGGAGAGGACTTGATTAATTAGCAGAGATCTCTTTCACACCGACAGAGGGCTCAGTGGGGAAGACCGGAGCTATTTAAGGATGAAGACATACAGTGCTGGCACTGCTTTCCCCTTCTTGGCCTCCACCACACCCTCACCTGCCTGCACAGCCCACAGCCAGGTGTCTGCAGGCGCACACACTCATATGCCCTCTTTTCCCACTTGCCAATGCAAAAATTTCTTTCTTTCCTTCTTGCCTGGATCATTTCAAAAGCCCTGGAAATGAGACTTTGGAGGAAACGGCACTGTCTCTGTTGGACAACAGGGTGTGATGATTGGGGGTGCAGTTGGATTAAGTGGGCAGAGCATGGGATCTCTCCAGTCGGGTGGGGGTTTTTGGCATAAAATAACATTTCCTGTAAGGTGTCAAGTGTGAGCTAAGGGAGAGAGATTGGGGACAGGTGAGAAGGGAAAGAGCAGCCTCTTCTGTCCCCTTCTGACCTTCACCTGGCGTAGAAGCATTGCCAGCCCTTAGTTCCTCCATTGCCCTTCTTTACAGCTTTGCCCCATGGGTGGGTCTGGGGAGTTTAGGGCTTCCCCTTTTTTAGGACAAATACATCTATCTGGGGTACTTAGCAGGGGGCTCCCCACATTGCTCAGCTCATTAGGAGAGCCTTGACTTGGACTGGCACAGGTAATGAAGCATTGCGGGGTGCCTGCCAGCTCTAATAAGATAAAGTGAACTGGGGAGGGGGCGGAATTAACCTGGTAGGATTAGTTCGCTCTGCAGCAGGATGCTTGGAATTGCCTCTTATAGCCCGTGCCGGGAATCTTAAACACACTCCTCAGTCAGGAGGAGCGCAGGCTGGAGAGGAGAGTGCCTGGCAGGCTGAGAAAACATAAGCAGGGCTGCAGAGCGAGGACTGGGCCCAGGGGCTGCAGCCCAGATCTCTGCTGGGAGGAGGCCAGTTTTCTATCCAGGACACGCCTCAGAAAGCTGGGCTGAATGATAACCACATAGACCAGGAGCCTCCCTGCTTTTGTTAACCCACCCTCATCACTAATGGTCTCAGGTGGGCCAGAGTTGTTGGGGCAGAGGAGAAGGCAGCTAAGCCTCTCTGGACTGTATTGTACTTGGTGAGACAAGGGTGCGTTGGGCCTCAGACAGATGCCCAAGTTGAAACTGCAGACATTTGGCTTGCCAATTCTGATCCTAATTCAAGTGTCTCCTTGGTCACAGGAGGAGACGGAAAAAGCAGACAGAACAGAGACCTACAGAACTAAGGGCATCATCTTTCAAAATGTGGTTGTCCGCCTACTCCAGTCCAGGTACTCTGTTAGGTGCTGTGGACAGAGGTATGAATAAGACATGCCTTCTGCCCTGGAGTTGCTCATACGCTGTAAGAGAGACATGAGCAGGCAACTAGCTTTAGCACCAGTCACACGTCCAAAGGAGGACAGGAATCAATGAATTCTGCTGGGAAAGTGGTGGGATAGAGCTCAGGGAGGTCTTTACAACAGAAAAATGTATCTTGCCTTCTTAATGTCACATAGGCTGCTGCATCGAACCAGTCAGAGGATCTGAGAATACTGGGACTGAAAGGGGTCTCAGAGACACAGTGGTTTCCCAACGTTGTGGTACCTCCTGAGTTCATGTTAAAAATGCAGAGCAGCAGGCCTGTACCTGAGACTGACTGAATGCAAATTTCCCATAGTGCCTGGGAACCTGCATTTAGATACCCAACCCAGGGCATTCTGATAATTAGCCGAATTTGAGATATTCTGAAGTAGACTAATCTCTCCCTTTATAGAAGAGGCAACTTAGACTCCAGATTGGGGGTGTGCAATGACTGATTCAAGACAATTACCTGGGACGGGGTACCACCAGGCCGTGAGCTCACATTCACTTATTTCCAAATTCAGTGCTCCCTTCACTAAGGAAGCTGCGTATAACATTTCACATGGTGGGGAGGGGGTGGAGCTAAGAAGAAAACTGTGGGGACCCAATATACATAACATTCTGTGTTAGGGCAAAGTCTGTGTTAGGGACCCATGAAACATTCAGAAAACAGGGGACAGTTGGGGTTTTCAGTAAATTTTCATTACCTTGCTGGCTATGGCCAACTACCTACCTGCTTGGCTCATCCCTGGAAGGTCATGTTTTCCTACTTGGAGGCTAGTAAAATTCCAAACAAACTGGTAGGTTTCTCATACTATAAATACAGATGGCAGTATTTAGGAAGGAACAAAGCCCTACCACTGAAAGTTGACAAACGTTTATTTTCAGAGGCTATAAAAAAGCCACAGAGCAGTAAAAGTATAACTTCAGGGCATAATGGCCTTTCTGAAAGAGCATCTTTTAAATCCTGGGGTGATGCCCTTTGTGACATCTTTCTTTCACTTGTTGAGCAAGTAGCTGCCGTTGCTTTCTAGCACGTGGCTTTGGCTTGCCAGCCATCTTGTATTCAGTATGAGAAAAGAAATGTTGCCACAAAGTGTACATCCTGTTACATCCAAGCTAAGAAGGCTTCACTAGTTTCCCAAGGCAAGCTGTTCTAAATCTCAGCCTAGCTTTCAACCTTGGGCAGGCTGGCCCTGTCCCACCCAGCTGCCTCACATCCCCTGCTGTGCTTCCTGTGTGCATAGCTCTTCCACACAGAACCCTTCTTCTGATCCCACCAGGGCTCTCTGAGGTAAGGAAGTATCGCAGGTAATATTTTTATTTAACAGGTTAAGTGACTTTTGTGCTAATATTCAGTGTAAGTGGTAAATTTGAGACTCACACCCACGTATCTGGGTTTTAAATCCTCCCCTCCTACAAATGATCTGGCCAGTTATGTCACTCCAGGTTCATTCCTACTCTGAGCCTTTGCAAATATTTTCTCCTGTCTGGACCACCTTCCTTTTCTTTAATTTTCCATACTCTTGAAAATGTGGCTTGAAACTCCTTCAAGAAGACTTTCCCAATAACTCTAGCCTTCAATCCTCTCTGAACCTGAATGACACTATTTAGTGTTTAATTATCTTCCATCATATTGTTTGCTAATTGTCTAATGTGTGTCATTTTTCTCAGCATATCTAGTTTTTAAATTTCATGACGAGGTCACTTAATGATCCTTTGTTCCCAGCCCAATGCTAAGCACAGTTTAAAACTTTTCTCTGAAAAGCTGCGTGGAGAAAGCCAGTGGCATTTATCTTTCTAAGAGAATTAATGGCAATGACCCCATTTAGTGTATCTCAATGTGTTTGGTTTCTCCTCATGTTATTAGTGTAGAGACAGAAGCTCTCTGGCTCAGATAAAGCATCCAGCTGTTCAGAGCAGCTGGAAGCCAAGTAAGGGTTATTTTGGGATGAGTTATTTCCTGCTTCCTTAGCCCTTTCAAATAATATTGTCTGGGATAGTGCTGCTTGATGAAGAGGACTCCCCTAATTCCCACAAAAGTGAGATAGAGAATTTACTACAAACAAAGACCAAAGATGGGCTATGAAGAGCAGGAAGTAAGTGCATTCAGCTTTGATGGACAGATGTTTTAGGTGGTCTTGCTTGGTCCTCAATTGCCGCTTCTGTACAGTACCTATTCCTAGGGCAGTGGCTACTTTAGACAGGGTTGTCAGGGTCATCATGGAAGGTGCCCTGAGGAGAGTAAATTGAGATATGAAAGAGGAAAACACAGCCAGGCATAGAGCTGGGAAAAGGCATTTGAGGAGAAGACATGCTGGCCTGTGTGACAGCTGCTGAGAAACATGGGTGGGAATGGACAGAGGCCAAAGTGATGAGACCTGAGTGAGCAGAACAGTGTGAAGGAGGTGCCCAGGAGAGGCAGCTAAACACAGTCCAAAGAGAGGTTTTCACTGGAGTGGTGGTGGCGGAGGGTAGAGGGTGAGAGCACAGAAGGATGGATACTGGCGCTGGAGTTGGGGCATGTGTTGAAGGTGGAGTAGCCAGGTCTGTGGTAGATTGAGTCTGGAAGACAAGCGGAATGGAGGAATCAAGGATGAATTCCAAGTTTCTAGATTTGATTGAAGGATACTGGGCAATAAATCAATCAGGTGTGTGTGTGTGTGTGTGTGTGTGTGTGTGTGTGTGTGTGTGTGTTTTGGTAGCTAGGGTTGGTGTAAATGAAGAGTTCTAGTTTAGATGTATTGATGTCATATAAATGATACTGGTTATCAGCCATTATTGCTTATTGTGCACCTATTATGTGTCATGCACTATTGCAGGCACTGAGGATATAGCAGGAAACAAAAGACAAAACTGCTCTCCCTCATGGAGCCGAGTCTAGAACAACAAGAATGATGAATAAATAAAACATATAGTATGCTAGAAAGGGAGTAGTGCAGAGGAGAAGATAAGGCAGGGAAGGGGAATGCAAAGAGGGTTGAAGTTTGTTAAGATAGGATATCCAGAGAAGTCCTTATTGATGGTCAGATTTAGGCACAGTCTTAAGGAAGTTGAGCAGCCAGGGAAACAGTAAGTGCACGGGTCTGAAGGCAGGAGAATGCCCTGGTGACCCAGGAACAGTGAGGTGACCAGTGTGACTGGAGCAGAAAAAACAGGGCTGAGGAGAGGGAAAGTCACAGAGGTAAGGTGAAGGCAGACCTTGTGTGCCTTGCAGGTCAGAGCAAGGCCTTGTGATGTCAGCTGAACTGAGTTGGGAACTCAATTGAGGGTTTCAGCAGAGACCGGAAATGATCTGGGCTATTTAACGTCCCTGTGATAGTTGTGCTGAGGACAGACTCTAGAGAGTGATAAGGGCAGAGCAGGAGATAGCACCAGAGGTTTTGCCATAATCCCAGTGTGAGTGGATCAAAGGAGCTTGAACTAGAGTGACGGTAGTGGAGTCGAGAAGAGGTCAAATTCTCTGTATATGTTAAAGGAATGATGACTGCATTTGTTAGTGGATTGGCTGTGGGATAAGAAAAAAGGGAAATGTCAAAGGTGACTCCAATGTTTTTAATCTTGCCATTGAAATAATGAAGTTGCATTCACTGATATTGTGAAAAAAGTGGGAAGAACAGGTTTGGGTATATCAAAAGCACATTTATCAGTATATTGGATATCAAATGTTCGTTAGACATCCTTATGGGAATGTTTACCAGGCAGTATGTTACATGAGTTAAGTTTGGAGCAAAGTCCTGGGCTAGAGATACAAATCTGGGAAACGTTAGCACATAGATGGTATTGAAAAGCAGAGACTGGATGACCAAACCTATATACAGTGGGAGTAGATAAAGATCTAAAAATCTGAGCCCTCAGACACTCTTGAATTTAGAGGTGAGTGAGATGGAACCAAGGAAGGAAACTGAGAAGAGATTGCAAAATGTTGTTTGAAACAAGGTGGGTGTGTGGATCCAGGGAGCCATGCTCAGAAAGTGTTTGAGGAGGAAACAGTGATCAACAATGTAAAATACTAATGATAATTAAGAAAATAAGGACTGAAAATTGACATTGGCTTTAGCAACATGGATGAGACTGATGGCCTTCATAAAAGCAGTGCTGATGAAAGATGGGAGTGAAAACTTATGTAGAATGATTTCAAGACAGAAAGGGAGGAGATGCTTTTGTGACAAGAGGCATAAACAAGTTATAAAGAGGTTTGTCAAGGAAGTTTGCTCTAAGGAAAGAGAGAAATGGGGATAGTTGGAGGAGAGAATGTGGTTGAGAGATTTTTTTCAAATAGGAAAAAAATAACACTAGGTTTGTATGTTGATGGAAAAGATCCAGTAGAGTGAAAAAAACAGATGTTGCAAGAGAAAGAAGGTGAAATTGCTAGAGCATTGTCCTTGAATAGATGAAGCAGTCGGGTCAAGTGGACAAGTAGAAGGCTGACCTTAGATAGGAGCACAGTCACTCACTGTGATAGAAGAGAATGGTGCATGTACAAATGCTGGAAGGTGGATAGATGTATGGTAGGACCTTGGATTCTCTTTTCACATTCTTTTAATTTTCTCAATCAAGTAGAAACAAGGTCATTGGTTGAGAGTGAGTATTGGTGAGGAGCATTTAAGATTAAAGATGAGACTGCATGACGTAGACATCTAGCAGAGTAAGAGAGGTGCGAGTACACCATAGTTATGAATGCTGGGCAGCATCGCAGGCTCCTTGAGTTTACTGATCATGAATTAAAATAAGCCAGCATGACTGTGTGTTTTTCTTAAACTTGTTCAGTTGTGTAAGTGCAGTCCAGTCTGGCTGGACAAAACACGACGGTGCTTTAGCTGAGTGTAAGAAAGTGTAATGACAAGCAGGGAAAACAAAGGAGTACATACACACAAATTTAAAAGGTTTTAGTATATATATATATTTACTATTGATCAAAGATCACTTGGCTAAATATACAAAGAAAGTTAATAGGGAGCATCCAAAAGTAGTAATAAATTTTATAGGATAGCAACTACTACAGTTGATGCCAAAAGCTCATCAAACAGTGGGGAAACAACACTGGAGAGGTCGGGAACTGATCAGATCTCACCAGGTCTGTGGCTGGAGATCAGGGCGTGCCGTGCCCTGATGCTGCAAACTCCAAGCTGCATACAAATTCCCAATAAAGGCAGTTAAGACTAAACTATACACATTAATAACAATGTTATGCAAAAGAAGCTCACCAAACTGTGGGGAAACAACACCAGAGAGGTCGGGAACCAGCCAGACCTCACCAGGTCTACAGTTGGAAGTTAGAGCAGCTCTTGATACTGCAAGCTGCATACAAGTTCCCAATGCCAGTTCCCAATGCCATTTGTCAGATGATGACAAATGACCAATGTGTTGCCAACTGAGGTCTGTCTTATATATCTTTTTAAATGTATTTTTGAGCCAACTTTCTTGTTCCTGCTTCCCTCCCCCCACACCCCGCCTCTACGCCCCCAGAAGGGTTCGGCAGTTACTGTGATAAAAATATTGTTTATCTGGCTGAAGGGCCAGTTCATTCGGACAAACAATACCTACTGTTTTTATCTGGGACCATTGGCCCAAGGCCTTTTAAAGCCTGGCAACCTGCCTGCTACATCACTCTGATATAACTTAGTTACTTCTTCACTTTATCTGCTGATGTGGGTGTAACAGACAGAAAGCAACATCATCTCATATCTCTCCTGCCTGGGATGAGACCAGGGAGAATTTTTTAACCCTAAGCTAACCATCACCTCACATGTAGTCTCTCACATGAGGGGATAAAAGCTAACCAAAAGCTAACCATCACCTCACATGCAGTTCCTCATGTGAGGGGACAAAACAAAACAAAACAAAACAAACAAAAACTAACGACAGCCAATGAAGGTGAATTTTCTTAACATCTTCCCTACAGAAAGCAAGGGGTAGTAGAGAGAATGAGGGCAAGAGCACTGAAAGGGGAGGTGAGGCGCATAGCCTAATGATTGACATGGACTCTAAGCTGGGGTGTGGGGAAGTAAAGGGCAAGGATGGGTGTAGAATCAATGTACCAAAAATTCTGGGGGAGGAGTAGAATGATTTGTAGAGACAGGCTACTTGAATAAGTGGACTTGAAATAGAGGAAGTAGTGGTCAGAATATGAGATGTTTGAAATTATGCATGTGAAGAGACTATAGTGCTTGGTAATAAAAAGGTTGAGGGGATGAGGATTAAAGTTCTTGGGTAAGTTAGGAAAGAGGAAAAGCTCCATGAAGGTGTGGAGGTCAGGGTACTGGTAGCAGGCTTATTTGTATATTAAATCACCAAATTGAGGAAGAGAATAGTGTTGAAGAGAGGGATTATGAGGAGCTAAATTCCTCAATATAAAGGGCACTGAGATAACTACAACAAGGAAAGGAGATGGGAGGTTTAGTCAGATGACAGAGTTTCCAAACAAAGGACTTTTATAGGGGAGCATCGGGAAGAGAAGGTGCCAGCCCTAAGAAGCAGGGCAGATGTATTGCAGTAAGGTCCAGAGGCCAGAGGAGCCCTCTGAGAGAAGGGAAGAACCATGTCTCCAGGGAAGAGCTGGGTTTTAGCTGGAGACACAAGGTGGAGGAGTGTTTACAGAAGGAGGTGAAGACATGGGGGTCTTGCTAATGATTGGCCTTGAATTCTAGAGGGCAAGTGGTAGAGGGCTCGGAGAAGGGGAGGGAGGGATATACGATTGGAAAAGGCAATATATAGAACCATTGGGTGTCAAAGTTGGGGGAATGAAAGCTGCTTGTCATGGCTGGATATGATAGGGAAAAAGATGGATAAAAATACCTAAGATTTGTGTAGATATATATAGATTTTTCCAGTGATGGCTCTGGATAATAAGAGTCATGTGGTTGGATGTGTCCTTTGTCAAGATTATTCTGGCAGCCACCTGCATGTTGGATTGAGGATAGGGCGAGGTTGTAACCTAACAAAGGGGAAGGAGGGCTTAGACCAGACCAGTAGAATGGATCTCTACTCAGAGATATTGTAAAGGAAACATGGGGTGACTTGGCATGTATGAGAGCAGCAATGGGTTTTTCTTTTGGCATCTGTATATTCCAACCTTGTATTCAAGAATACTGGAGACGAGGGAGGACCTTTTGTCTGCAATTGTGCTCACTCTTTCTCTCTTGCTCTTGCTCTCTTTTTTAAAAAACAATAAACTGCACATTTAAAGCGTGGAAAAAATACCTAAGATTTAGTGAGTGTATTCCATGTACCAGCCATTTTTCTAATATTTTTACATGCATTAACTCATTTAATCCTCACAAGTTTATGAAGTAGGCACTATTATTACCTTCATTTCATTGATGAAGAAACTGAAGAAGAGAGATTAAAAAAACTCATTAGGGTCATGCAGCTTGTTGAGTAGCATTTGAGCTCAAGCAGAGAGATTCCAGAATCCATGCTATCCACCACTACTTCTGCTTTTATGCTAGTGCTCATACTGCTCCTTATCAGTTATGTGGTCTAGGGAACATTGGTTAACCTTTCTGAGTTTCACTTTTCACATCTGCAAAATAGGGCTGATAATACCAGAATTAGTGAATCTGTATCTGGTACCTGTAGTGAGGGACTCAGAAAACTAGTAGGAAAAGTGAGACATAGGCCCATGGCTATGATAAGAGGCAAGATAAGAAATGTTATTTTAATAGAGGTACAACATGGTATGGAAGCAAAGAAAGATAACTATAAATTCCTGGTGATTCAAGCAGGGAAAGGCTTTCCATTCATGAAATGTCTGATTGGAATTTAGTGGGTGGGAGGAAGGCAGCAGTGCTGATGCTGTGTTAGACCTGGCCAGAAAGCTCAGACTTTTTCTGTATAAGAGGGAGACCCACAAAAGTCATAATGCTACTGAGAACACCAATCTCCCTAAACCCATGCTTGCTACCTTTCTTTTGTCTTGCATTTATTTATTTATTTATGTATTTATTTATTATTTTTAGCAGTCTTCTAAAGAGTCAATATGGAGAGAGCAGACTGTGGATAAAAAGAGTGGAAAGGGATAATGATCAAATATCATCCATAATGATATACCCTGGAGACTGAGATAACATGAATAAATGTGCTTAGCAAACTGTAACTGGAGGTGTTTTTGCTAAAGAAATGCAGTGTGGTAGAGTGACACTGACATTGGAAGAAACATGAGTTTTCACATATGGACCAGATATATTTGGAAGAGTGAGTCTAAGCCTAGAGATTGATAATTGTAGAAAGGTGGCAGTTCTTTTTAGAGAGAGGGGAAGACAGACAGAGAGACATACTCTTCTAAGGTACTTGTTCTACTATTGAGCACTGAGTTTGCAGTGGGCTCAGATGTACCATGTTACCTGCTTGCACTGGCAGTCAGAGAAGAGGTGAGGTCCATCTGTCAGAGCAGAACAAATTACCTTTGTCATATGGCTTCTCATCTCCTTATATAGGGGGTGAAGGTCAGGGATATATGCTTTGCACAACACTGACTTTACACGTTGATACTGCTCTTTGGACCAGTAGTGTTAAAGTGGCCCAAATGGCTGAGTCAAAATGCCCTCCTTCATATAGTATGAGGAGATGGCCTCAGGGATCTCTTAGTTTCCTTGATGCTCCAACTCACTGAGATCCCATTTCTAACCTGGAGTAGGTAAATCAGGACTCTTGGCAACAAACTTCTTTGAGCATCAATGTGTAAAGATTCTGTTTATTGACCTGGTGGCAGGGCAGTTGGGACATGGACTAACCAAACCTAGAGAAGGGAACTTTAAGACATAAAAATGCTGAGCTTACTGACTGCAAATGCCCATTCCTCTATACCCTGTTCCAATGAAGTTTTCTGAGCCAATATGCCCTGGGATAGAGAAAATGGTGCCACTTCACTGTTCCATGGGCATTGAATAAGAGAAAGATAAGACAATGATTTCAGCAGGAAGTATTTGGGTAGACCAATTCCATTTGTTTCTCTCCTGCAGCTTGTAAGTGGCTATGAGAAATCCAAGAGCTTAGCAGGCTAAGCTCTTCTCCACCCACCTCGAAAGTATAGAGGTGGCTGCTGTGGCAACAGACAGGTGGGAGGAAGGAAGGCAGGGTTCAGGCTGAGTTTGCCTTGACATAACACTCCCCCAGAGCTGAAAGTTGGGAGTTTTCCAGAGGTCTTGGTTTCCCAACAGGCACATTTGCTAAGCTAGGGCATTTCAAAGCTCCTGTCTCTTTTCTCCTACTTGGAGCTCCAGCAGGTTTTCTCTCCCTCTGCATACAACATGCATACTAATTGGAACCTCTCCCTGAGAAGAAGCCTCCTTTCTGACAGATTCTTTAAGAATAGACATAGGTTTTGAAAAACCAAGATGGCATTGCCTATAATTATAAAGTAATTGGTGTAATTGAGAGCTCAGGGTCTTATGCAAATCACTCTTCTGTTTTTAACTTTACATCAAGACTATTTTTATTTAAAATAAAAAAAAACAACAACATGTGCATTTGGGTATGGTACTTGTGCATTTTGGCCTGGGCCCCTATGTATACAAAATACTAGAGTAGCTATGGTGAAAGAATTGGCCTTGGATTAAAGATCAAACCACTTTTGGTCCTTTTGTGTCTTGGAAAAATTCTCCAGACTTCTCCCAGCCTTTGGTATGTTCATCTGTAGAACAGGGATAATAAGAATAACCTCTTATTGTTGTGAGAATTAAATAATATAGATGCATGAACATTGTAAAGTATAAAGTGCTATTCACAAATATGGTTTCCCCTCTTCCCCCTTGTTGTTTCTTTTCTCTTCTTTTGGAGTTAGAGTGTGGTACAGTTAAAAGTGCTCTGAAGTAGAAGGCTGCAGTTCATGACTCAGTTTTTATATTTGTAAACTGAATAAGTAGACTTATTTTTGTTCTTGTGTACAAAGGAAATTTGGTGGGGGCCTGATGTTTGAATGATATAATTAATGGGAAAGCATTTTGAAAAGTGTCAGGTGCTACTGAACTACTTGTTTAGCCAGTGATCCAACTATCTCCTCATTTTCTCTTCACCAAGGTTTGTTTGTGAACAGTTGTGGTAACTGCTGTGATTTCACTTGATGCAGCTGAGGGTGAAATCTTCCCATATGAAACAGCCCAGCACCCCAGTTAAGAGTGATAATAGTTTCCTGTGGCTGCTGTAACAAATAACCATAAACTAAGTGGCTTAAAACAGCAGACATTTATTTTCTCACAGTTTGGGAGGCCAGAAGCCCAAAATCCAGCAGGACCATGCTCCCTCTGGGGACATTAGGGGTTCCTTGCCATCAGTTTCTTGCCTCTCTGGCTTCCTTGACTGCATTGCTCCATTCTCCACCTTTATCTTTACATGGCTGTCTCTTCCATGTGTCCCTATCCTTGTGTCTGTGTAATCCCCCCCCCGTTTGTTTCTTATAAGGACATTGGTGATGGCATTTAGGGCTCAGCCAGATAATCCAGGTTGTTTTCCTCATCTCACAATCCTTAACTTAATTACATTTGCAAAGATCTTTTTTTCTAAATAACAAACATTTACAAATTCCTGGGATTAAGACTTAATATCTTGGGGAGGCTATTATTCAGCTCACTGTAGGAGTGAAAGCTCCACAGCAATAGGCTGCCTAGGTGGGAATTGCATTTCCAGTACTTTGTAACTGTGTGGCACTGGACAAGTTTCTTCATCTCTCTGCATCTCAGTTTCTTCATTTGTAAAATGGGGGAAATGATAGCATCTACTTCATAAGGGAGTTGTGAGGGTTAAATAAATTATTATACATAAAGCACTTAGAAAACTTCTTGGTTCACACTAAACTCTCTCAAAATGTTCACTATTATTATCTCTAAATTTCTTTAATACCTGGTTACAGATTTGCCATCATAGTTTCATCCGAACTCTTTCAGAATTTGATTATATTTGGCCTGAACAAACCTTTTAGTGTAAATTGATGTTCATTTACTCAAAAATTACTTTTCATGCTTAAAGAAGTATCTTCTATAACAATACTTTAAAATTTTATGATCTGGTTTATTTTTGTTTGTACCATTTTTTTCATGATTCTGTAGAATTTCATTATGTACCCTCTTATCTTATACTTTTTTCAAGTTGAAGAAATAAAATCATTGTAGCATGACCTTGTACAAAAGAAGGAAATTATTGACTTATTATATATTACACCATATCATATCCTAGTAATTTCCAACATTTCCCTATAACTTGTTACATTGACCCTTCTCACCAACCACTGGGGTTTTGAAATAATTTTACTGGTGATGCAAATTTAATTAAGTGCTAAGGAATTCATTTTTTACAAATAAAGAAAGATATATGCTTGCCAGTCAATTTGTCATCAAGCTGATTTGACCTACTTTTATCAAAGGGAGAAAACACTTGTTATTTTGGATATTCTATATTTAAAAATTGCACATAGATCCTCAACATGGTAAAGCACATATATGAAAAACTCATAGTTAACATCATACTCAATGGTGAAAAACTGAAAAATTTTCCTTTAGGATCAGGAACAAAACAAGGATAACTGTTTCACAATTTCTATTCAACATAATATTGGAAGTTCTGGCCAGAATAATTAGACAAGAAAAAGAAATAAAAGGCAGTGTGATCCAAGACGGTGAAGTAGATAAATGCTGTGCTTGCCTCCTCCCATGACCACTTTAAGTTACAACTAAATTATGGAACAATCAACCAGGAGAATCATCTGAAGTCTAGCTGAACAGAAGTCCTGTAAAGAAGAGGTCACATCGAGACTGTTAGGAGGGGTGGAGATGCGGAACAGACTGGCCCTACATTTGTATGTGGTGGCTGAGATCAAGAGGGATATCTCTCAGTTTTGGAGGTCCCTGGACCAGAGGAGTGAGGGACTCTAGCCCCACACCAGTCTCCCCAGCCCCAAGTATCAGTGCCAGGAAGAGGAACCCCCACAACAACTGGCTGTGGAAAACAATGGGGATTCTGACTGGCCAGATGGGATGGAAGGCTGGGGGAAACCCAGATGTCCTCTTAAAGAGCCAACACACAAACTCATTTGCTTGCAGGTACTCATTTTGGGCTCTGGCGAAGGGAGAGTGACTTGGGAGGAGTCAGAGACATGTAAGGAGAGACTGAGTTGTGTGGCTGCAGGTCAAGGACTAGAGGAACAGTTGTTATTTTCCCTGTGTAGAACTCTCCTCCCATGCAACTGGCAGGTGGGTGCCATATTTCCTGTGTTGAATCTGAATCTGAATTGGCCTGGTGAGCTCCCCTCTCTTCACCCTGGTGACTCCCTGGGACCCCACCCCACCCAACTCATGCAATACCTGAGGCACTTTATTAGTGAGCTGTCAGCCCTAACCACAATGTACTCTTTCTGGGACACGTCTTGGGGTTCCCCAGGAACCAGATGGTGGTGGCTGGCCTTGGTGTGCTCTGAAAGTTTTGCTGAGTAGCTCCAGCCTCAGCAGTGGTGAACACTTGCCCCATCTTGGTGACTCATTGAGACCCCACCCCACCCAAGCCACATACAGCATGAGGCTCTATCAGTGGTTGAGCCTTACAGGGGCAGGCAGATGGCACCAGGACTGAGGGTGTCCTGGGCTTTTTGCAAAGCTACTCCAGGCCTGGTACTAGTGGCAGACATTCTCAGTTTGCAATGTGGCCTTTCTCACATGCCTCCAGGTGCAGCACAGGAAGTGACCAAATGTGGATCACTTTGTAGCTCCTACTAGGTAGTCACAGGCAGTGGCTAACCTGGGCTTGACCAGAGCCCCTCCCAAGAGGCTTGAGAACCAGTATACCTGGAGCTCAGCTTCAGACCACAGCAGAGCACCACCCAATTAGCCCCAAAGTAGCACACCCAAATGGTGGTCTCAGCCAGCAACAGAGCCACTGGGGTAAATCCCATTCCATGGGGTAAGCCTCTCACACAGCAGCCTGTAAGCTGTGGACATGGCCAAAGTCTACAGCCAGTCAGCCTGAGCGTCAATGCTACCCACTGACATGTCAACAGCAATCAAGTCTCAACTATAACAGGAAGGCACACACAACCCACACAAGGGACATATCTGGAGCAACCAACACAGAGGACCAGGGAGACTGTCGCATCGGGTCCCATAGGGCACCTACTACTTAAGGCCACCTGGCAAGACTAGGAGACATAGCAGATCTACATAATACATAGAAACAAAGAAAAGAGAGGCAGCCAAAATAGGAAAACAAAGGAATATGTCCCAAATGAACAAACAAGAGAAAACTCCAGAAAAATAACTAAATGAAATGGAGACAAGCAACCTACCAGATACAGATTTATAAGGATGCTAAAGGAACTTAGTAAGAACTTCAACAAAAAGATAGCAAACATAAAAAGGACATAGAAACCGTAAAAAGGAACCAGTCAGAAATGAAGACTACAGTAGCTAAAATGAAGAATGTATCCTCTTCAAACAAAGAATTTAAACAATCAGGGCAATTTAAGAGACTTCTGGGACAATATCAAATTGACCCAACATTCATATCATAGGGGTACCAGTAGAAGAAGAGAGAAAGCAAGGGATTGAGAATTTATTTGAAGAAATAAAGATGGAAAACTTTCCTATACTGGTGAAGGAAATAGATATAAAAGTCCAGGAATAACAGAGAGTCTGAAACAAGATGAATCTGAAAAGGCCCACACCAAGACATGTTATAATTAAAATGACAAAGGTTAAAGACAAGGAGAGAATCCTAAAAGCAGCCAGAGAAAGACAAATTGTTACTTACAATGGAGCTCCAATAAGATTGTGAGCTGATTTCTCCACAGAAACTATGCAGACAAGAAGGAATTGGCATGAAATATTCAAAATGATGAAAAATGAGGAACTACAACCAAGACTACTCTACCCAGCAAGGCTATCATTTAAAACTGGAAAAGCTAAAGGAGTTCATCACTACCAAACCAGTATTAAAAAAAATGTGATAGGTACTTCTTTAAGAAGAAGAATACAGAAGTACCTATAACATTTACTTCTGAATGAAAGAAGATAATAAATGTGAATAATAAAATGGCAATAACTATGTATCTATCTATAATCACTTGAAATGTAATTGGATTAAATACTCCAATCAAAAGATGTAGGATAAATTAATGGATAAGAAAACCAAACCCATACATAAGCTGTGTACAAGAGACCCACTTCAGATTGAAAGATACACACAGACTGAGCAAAAAGGGATGGAAAAACATTTCATGAGAAAGGAAAAGATAAAAAAGCTAGGGTAGCAATATTTATATCACACAAAATAGATTTGAAAATAAAGCTATAATAAGCGACAAAGAAAGACATTACATAATGATAAAGGGGTCAATCCAACAGGGGTGTATAATCTTTGTAAACATCTATTCACCCAACATAGGAGTACCTAAGTATATAAAGCAAATATTGACTGACATAAATCGAGAGATTGACAGTAATCTAATCATCATAGTAGGGGAGTTTAACACACCGTGGACACCAATGGACAGATCTTCTAAACAGAAAATGAACAAGGAAACAGTGGTCTAAAATGACACATTAGACCAGTTGGGTTTAATTAATATTTTTAGAATATTTTACCCTAAAGCAACAGAATATACATTCTTTTCAAGGGCACATAGAACATTTTCCAAGATAGAGAAAATGTTAGGCCACAAAACACGTCCCAATAAATTTAAGAAGATTGAAATCATATCAAGTCTATTCCCTGAACACAATGGTATGAAACTAGAAATCAATCAAAAGAAAAAAACTGAAAAAACACACAAACATACAGAAGCTAAATGACACACTACTAAGTAATGAATGGGTCAACAACAAGATCAAGGAAGAAGTCAGGATACCTTGAGACAAATGATCATTCATTTGAAAACACAATGATCCCAAATCTATGGGACACAGTGAAAGCAGTCCTAAGAGGGAAATTCATAGTAATACAGGCCTACCTCAAGAAACAAGAAAAATCTCAAATAAACAATCTAACCTTACACTTAAAGGAACTAGACTAAAACAGCAAACAAAGCCTGAAGTGACTAGAAGGAAGGAAATAATAAATATCAGAGTGAAAATAAATGAAATAGAGTATAAAAACAATACAAAAGATCAATGAAACCAAGAGCTCATTCTTCACAGATAAACAAAATTGATAAACCATTAACCAGACTCACCAAGAAAAAAAGAGAAAGGATCCAAATAATAAAATCAGAAATGAAAGAACAGAAGTGACAACTGACACCACAGAAATACAAAAGATTATAAGAAAATATTACCAACAATTATATACCAACAAATTCAACAATTTTGAAGAATGGATAAATTCCTAGAAACATACAATCTTCCAAGTCTGAACCAAAAAGAAACAGAAAATGTGAACTGACCGATTACTAACAAAAATGAATCACTAATCAAAAAACTTCAAACAAACAAAAGTCCTGGACCGGATGGCTTCATAGGGGAATTTTCTGAAACTTTCAAAGAAGAATTAACACCCATCCTTCTCGAAGTATTCCAAAAAATTCAAGAAAATGGAAAGCTCCCCAGCTCATTTTATGAGGCCACCTTTACCTTGATTCTCAAACCAGAAAAAGACATTACAAAAAATAAAACTATATGCCGATGTCCTTGATGAACATAGATGCAAAAATCCTCAACAAAATATTAACAAACTAAATTCAGCAATACATTAAAAAAATCATAAACCATGATCAAGTGGGATTTATTCCTGGGATGCAAGTTTGGTTCGATATCTGCAAATCAATTAATGTGATACACTATATAAACAAAATAAAAGATAAAAATCATATCATATCAAGTGACTTTTTAAAGAAGTGTTTCACAGAATCCAGCATCCATTTATAATAAAAACTCTCAGCAAAGTGGGAATAGAGGGAATATATCTTAACATAATAAAGGCCATATGCAACAAACCAACAGCTAACATCATACTCAACAGGGAAAAGCTAAAAAGCATTCTCTTAAGATCAACTACAAGACAAGGATGTCCATTCTCACCACTTTTATTCAACATAGTATTGGAAGTGCTAGCTATAGCAATCAGATAAGAAAAAGAAATAAAAGGCATCCAAATGGAAAGGAAGAAGTAAAACTGTCATTATTTGCAGATGACATAATACAATATATAGAAAACCCTAAAGATTCCACCAAAAAGGTGTTAGAACTTATAAATAAATTCAGTAAAGTAGCAGGGTACAAAATTAATATCCAGAAATTGGTTGTATTTTTTTTATACAATAATGAACTTTTAGGATGAGAAATTAAGAAAACAATCCCATTTACAATTGCATCAAAAAAAAATTCCTAGGAATAAATTTAACTAAGGAGGTAAAACACCTGTACCTGGAGACCTATAAGACACTGAAGAAAGAAATTGAAGATACAAATAAGCTTTCCTCAATAAGTGGAAAGCTATATCATGCTCTTGTGTAGGAAAAATTAGCATTGTTAAAATGTTCATACTACCCAAAGCAATCTATAGATTCATGCAATCCCTATTAAAATACCAATGGCATTTTTCACAGAACTAAAACAAATAATCTTAAAATTTATCTGAATCACAAAGGACCCTGAATAACTACAGCCATCTTGAGATAGAAGAATAAAATTAGAGGCACCACACTACTTGATATCAAACTACACCACACAGCTATAGTAATGAAGAGAGTATGGTACTGGCATAAAAACAGACACAAAGATCAATGGAACAGAATAGAGAGCCCAGGAATAAGCCATGCCTATATGGTCATTTAATCTATGACAAAGGAGGCAAGAACATACATTGGGTTAAAGACAGTCTATTCAGTAAATAGTGCTGGAAAAACTGGACAGATACATGTAAAAAAATGAAACTGGACCACCTTCTTACGTGATGCATAAGAATAAACTCAAAGTAGATTAAAGGCTTAAATGTAAGAGAAACCATAAAAGTCCTAGAAGGAAACATAGGCAGTAAATTCTCTGACACTCTCTTAGTGAGATATATATTTTTTGGATTCCTCTCTTAGGCAATGGAAACAAAGAAAAAAAATAAACAAATGGAACTACATCAAACTAAAAAGTTTTTTTTTTTTTTTCAAACTAAAAAGTTTTTGCACAGCAAAGAAAACTATCATCAAAACAAAAAGACAGCCTACTGAATGGGAGAATATATTCACCAGTGATACATCTGATATGGGGAATATCCAAAATTTATAAAGAACTCATACAACTCAACACCAAGAAAACAAACAATCCGATTAGAAAATGGACATAGGACATGAATAGACATTTCTGCAAAGAAGACTTTCAGATGGCCAGTAGACACATGAAAAGATGATCATTATCAGTAATCATCAGAGAAATGCAAATTAAAACCTCAATGAGATAGCATCTCAATGAGATAGCACCTTTCAGAGTGGTTATCTTTTTAAACCACAGAAATCCAAAACACTAATTTGAAAAGATATAGGCACCCCTATGTTCACTGCAGTGCTATTTACAATAGCCAAGCAAATGAAATGCCCATCAATAGACAATTGGATAAAGAAATGGTATCTATATGAGGTCTGACAATTAAGTTCATGAGATTGTTGCAATGATGTCGCTAACCTTTTTTGATATCAGAGGAATTATTCATTATGAATTTGTACCAACAGAACAGTTACCCAAGTTTACAGTTGGAAGTGCTGAAAAGTCTGCTTGAAAAAGTTAGACAACCTGAACTTTTTGCCAACAATTCATGGCTCTTGCATCATGACAATGCACCAACTCACACGCCACTGTCTGTGAGGCAGTTTTTAGCCAGTAAACAAATAACTGTATTGGAACATCCTCTCTACTCACCTGACCTGACCCCCAATGACTTCTTTCTTTACCCAAAGATAAAGGAAATATTGAAAAGAAGACATTTTGATGACATTCAGAACATCAAGGTAGTACGATGATAGCTCTGATGGCCATTCCAGAAAAAGAGTTCCAAAATTGCTTTGAAGGATGAACCAGGCACTGGAATCGGTGCATAGCTTCCCAAGGGGAGTACTTCAAAGGTGATTATTCAGCAATAAGGTATGTAGTAGCACTTTTTCTAGGATGAGTTTGCAAACTTAATTGGCTGACCTCATATATGTGATAAGTGATTAATATCCCGGTTGTAGAAGAGTACTTCTACAATCCAACAACAAAAAACCAGACAACCCAATTAAAATATGGGGAAAGGAATTAAATAGGCATTTCTCAAAAAAAGATATACAAATGACCAATAAATGTAATAAACTATGCTCGACATCACTAGTCATTAGGGAAATGCAAATTAAAACCACAATGAGATATCATTTCATGCCCTTAGGGTATGTCCCCATAAGAACTGAAAGCAGGGTCTTGAACAGATATTTGTATACCAATGTTCATAACGACATTATTCACAATCACGAAAAGATGGAAACAACCCAAGTGTTTACTGACAGATGAATGGATAAAAACAAGTGTGTCCTATATATACAATGGAATATTATTCAAAATTAAATGGGAATGAAGTATGGATTTATGCTATAACATGAACGGGCATCACAAACATTATGCCAAGTAAAAGGAAAAATAGACACAACAGACAGGTATTCGATGATTCCAGTTACATGAGGTATCTAAAACAGTGAAATTCATAGAGACAGAAAGTAGAATAGAGGCTGGGAGGAGGGAGGAATGAGGCGTTAGCATTTAATGGGTACAGATTTCCAGGATAAAATAAAGAAAAAATTGTGGAGCTGGAAAGTAGTGATGGTTGGACAACAATGTGAATGTACTTAACACCATTAAATTGCACACTTAAAATAGTTAAAATGGTAAATCTTATGTATGTTACATATTTTTTTGTCACAATAAAAAAAATAAGAACAATACCACTTATACCCTCTTTCTTTCCAGTAAGATAAAAGGCCACAGAGCAGGACCTGATGGGATGTCATGACACAGACCATTTAGGAGCTCTCCAGCCACACTGTGGTCTTTCAGTCAAGGAAATGAAGGTTTGTAAAGTCTTGGGAAGAAATCATGACCTACCAATTGAGTCATCAGGAGAAGACTATAGAACTGATGATCTGTAAGAGGGAGTAAAGTCGAGGTGGTATGTTATGATCTGTTGCAATAATGGGGAAATGCTGATGAAGATCCTGCAGAACCAAGGGCTCTTCTTGAAAGTGGTTGCATTTTGCCATGCTGAGCATTCATGAAACAATCAAGACATGATTGATATGTCTCTTACATGTACTGGGCATGGTATTAGGAGAAGATAAATTCCTTCAAGGTACTTACAGGCTTATTGGAGGGATGAGGCACAAATATCTAAATAAAGGAAACAATAAATTGTTTAAGACAATAGCCCAGCTATGGCAGGCAGTTTATGATTAACTGCCAAAGTAATTGAAGAGGCACTAATTACTCAAGGAGCTCACAGCAGAGCTTGATCATTTGAGGTTGGTTGCTATTAGGAGACACAATTGTCAGTGGTGATGTCTAAGGAGAGGCCAGGACCTAGGCTTCTACCCAGCATTACTGGGCCTTGTTGATCCAGGACCAGTTTCTAAGCTTTTTGAGCTCCTATTTTCTCACCTATAAAATGGAATAAAGTTATCCTCACGCCAAACCCCCCCGCCCATTACCATGCCCCCATGGTCGTTGTGAAGGAGAAGTGCGGTAATGTGTATAGAACACTTAGCACAACCCCAAGCACATTCAATACACACTCACTGTTAGTGCCAAGAAAGAGGCTTTGGCATTGGGTCTTGAAGGGGAACAAAAACAGGAGAAGAGGGAAAAGGAGATTCAGGAATAAACAACAGTGAGGTAGGTGGCTGGGTGCGTTCGGGAGCAGAAGTAGTGAGTGTGGCTGGGATGGAAGGCTTCTTTCTCCTACAGAAATTTCCTGCAGAGAGTTTAGACTTCTGGTGTGCCAGCCACAGGGCTTATGGAGAAAATATGAGTCTGAACAGTCTTGGAAAGATTGACTGAAATGGGAGGAAAGCCTGGCTGTGGGAATACCTTTGCTGCCTTCTCTGTCCCCCTTTGGCCAATGTTTCTGGGCTACCCCAAACTATAATCCTGAACATTTAGCCTTGAAGCCAATGTACAGACTGGCCATAGGAGTTAGCATCCCACATTGGCATGTAGTACCCCATACTTACAAAGAACTTTTCAGTCATTTGTTAGTTTATCAGAAATTTAATGAAAAGTAGATAACATAATTTCTGCCTCATAGAATGAGATGAGATTTTTGCAGGATGTTTATGGTCTTCAAATGGTGCAACAGAAGCAATAGTGTTACCTTGCAATAATGAACTTTGCATATTCAATAAATCAGGTGTTACCTATGGGGAAAGGGGAAATGACTGAAACTTAATTTTAAAAGGGGGAAAATAAACCAATATTATCCTACGTGCCTGTATGATGAATTTTATAAAATTGTGGATGTTTATATTATGATTCTCTGAAATCATTTTACTTTTCTGACTCAGGGCTATTTAGGTCATTAATCTATGTAGTAAGTGTCATAGCTGAGTACTAGTCTTATTTCAGTTTTCTTCAATGAAAATAAACTTACCTGCTCACTGAGAAAATAACTTGATGACCATTTTTCAGATTTTTTTTTTCTTTTTCCTCATGTCCCTTTCAAGATGCAATTCCATTATGGTACAAGTCTGGTCTGAGAGGGGTCAAAAGATTGTCCTCACCCTCCTGGCTTGGATCAGACATAAATAACCATGGTGCTGGTGCCACTGTGTGTACGTGGGGCGAGGAGGGCACATCTCCTGCCTTACGCCCTTTTCTGCTTCTTTCTCCCTGTTTCTTTAGCCTCCTTTCTAAACTCCTGTTCACTTTTTTTCTTCTAACAGTATGTCTTCAGCCTTTCAGAGATACTTGTGGCCACACTGTGTTGTAGCAAAACCCAGGGCTGTGGAGGTGCTCACCTTAGGCCTGGTGTTTGAATGTGTTCTTGGGCCTTCTCTCCTTTATTTCCTTCATTCCCAGATTCTCTGCTACAGCCTGGTCTCTACCAACTATAGTCAAATAAACTTTCTTTTTTCTTTTTAATTAAAGTTTACCGCCGAATAGCATTCCATTGTGTATATACACCACAACTTCTTTATCCATTCCTCTATCGAACATTTTGGTTGTTTCCATGTCTTGTCCACTGTAAATAAAGCTGCAATTAACATTGGAGCACATGTGTCTTTATGGATAAATGTTTTCAGATTTTTTGGGTAGATACCCAGGAGAGGGATTGCTGGGTCATATGGTAACTCTATTTGTAATTTTTTGAGGAACCTCCACACTGCCTTCCATAGCGGCTGCACCAGTCTGTATTCCCACCAACAGTGTATGAGCGTTCCTCAAAGAAACTTTCTAATGCCTCACTTATTCATTATTAAACAGATATTTATTAGTACCTACTATGTGTCAGATACACAGCTACTATGTATAGGGAGGCAGTATTGAGCAAAACAAAGCTTCTGTCCTCATAGAGCTTTCCTTCTAATGAGGAAACAGAGAACAAACAATAAATAAAAGGTACATTAAATGATGATGATGGTTTTAAGGAAAATTAAAATACTAAGTAATAGTATGGTTGGAAAAGTTCTTTTGGTAAGGCTGGCATTTGAATGGAGATCTGAATGAAATGAGGGAGACAGATACATAGATCCCCAGGGGACACATATTGTAGACGGAGGGAACAGGAACTACAAAGGCCTGAGGCAAGAGGCTCCATGGTGTGTTTGAAGAGCAGAAAATGGTCCCGAATGTTTGGAGGGCTTTGAGTGAGGAAATGCTAGATGATGTATTAGTTTCTGGGCAGGTTGATGATCTCTCTTTTTTGGCAAAGAGTTGAGCTAAAACATATTTCATCTTCCTTTTGATAGTTATTTCAACTGATACCTTTCCATCAGCATTACAATATTTTTCTGGATGTAGCAAGAAGAAAGAGTATAGAGTGGACATCTGTTGCTTTTGCCACTTAGTATCTATTTTCTGTTCTTTGACAACTGTATCCTGCTTTCTCTCTGTGGAACTAAATCATCCACAGAATAGCCCACGTGTTCAGGTGGGGCTTCACTCCCCACTGTTTGACCTAGTAAATGTCATAGCTGTTGGACTGTTTAACCTAGGTGTCTGCTAAATAGCACACTGCATTCCCTTGGTCATTAGATCATATGGACTGTCATGAGCCAATGAGACACAATGAAACCTTTGCTTGGATACTAGAAAAGATACATACTTTTTCTCACTAAATTAAATCCACAGAGAGGTTGTCAGAGAGTGGAGCACCATGACACATAGTAGGTACTCAATAAATATAGGAATAGAAAGAAACTGAGATAGAGAGAAACTGAGTCCTGGTGATATAATTTGAGGCCCTGCATCATGCCATGCTTGAAACAAGTAATGTACATTGAATTTTCTGTGAGCCAATACATTTCATTATTGCTTAAGCCACTTGAGTGGGGTTTACCAAAAAAAAGAAGAAAAAAAAAAGGTTTTGGCACTTGCGCAAAAGTAAGCTCTACCTAACTGATGCAGGTGATAATATGATGAAGACCACGGACTCTGAATTCAAAACTAGCTCTGTGACTTTGGGCAAGGTCCTTGCCCAAGGCATAAATGTACTCATTTGTAAAATATGAGTAATAATAGCATCTACCTTGGGGTTGTGAACATTAATTGAATATATATAACTTTGGAAGCACATAGCAAGTGCTATATAAGTGTCTCCTGCTATTAGCATTTCCCCCCACACTTTGTAAAATAAGGTTTCTGAAGCTGGGCTATATGAAGTGACTTCTTTCAGCTACACAGAAAGTAAGAGTTAGAGCTGAAATTAGACACCAGGATTTTTTAGGGGCAACAGTCAGCAGTTATTCACCCATTGTACAACGCATTTCTGAGAGCCTACTATACTCCAAGCACTTTGCTGATGCTGACACATGGAAAAAATTGAAAATTCTGTGAGAACAAGGGCTGCTATTTGAATATGTTTATTTTCCCCCAGTTCTATTACAGGGTTCTATGCCTGGTGGATGATTAATCAGAGTTGTTGACTAACCTTCCCCGACGGTACTCAGCCTCCCAGGGAGGAAAGGCATTTTTCTGAAGAGAGTTTATTTGGGGAATCAGTGATCCACATAGAGGGAAGCCCCGCTCCTGGGGCCAGAGCTCTCTCGGTTCGCCTGGCAGCACCTCTGCCCTGCAGGGGGGCCAAGCCAACAGGCTGAGGCTTGGAGCTACACTTTGGCCCAGCTTCCCCAGGCATCTGCTTCAGCAACTTGCTCTTGGTCTCATGAGAAATTCATTACCAGAAAATGAAGCTGCAGTTTCCTAGTGATATAAAATATTGATGAAAGAAACAAGGACTGAGATAAATTATCAAGTGCTACTTGCTGGTCCTGTCGCATTCAGTTCTGCGGGGTCTGTGTACATTTGTTCTTCTCTCTTCCTTCTCGATTTGTTCAGGTGGGGTTTTGTCCTCTTAATAGAAAGCATGTTGGAACATGAGTGAAGTGCTCCAACCCCAGTGTCACACCAGAGTGGGAAAAATAGATATGTCTCCTTGTTACTGTCAAAACTATGAAACCCGATCCTGCCATTTAACAACATTCTTGGCAGGTCCTTGGCACCCTCAGGATAGCGCACAAAAAACACATCTCTCCCCTGCTCAGAAACTGCTAAAGGCTTCCAATTGCTGTGGAATAAAATGTAAGCTCTTAGGATGCCATTCGAGGCTCCGATGGTGTTCTAGCCTGCCTTTGTAGCCTAGTCCTCCTGTGTGACCCAGGACCCCTACATCCAGACGACTGGATCCTCCAAAGAGCACTGGCATCTAAGCGGCTGTGCTATGTTTCTTGCCTCAAAATGCTTTCCCCCAGCTACTCTGCTTGTTGAAATCTTACCACACACTCAAGGGCCGGCTCATTCACAAGTCTTCTTTGATGTACTACACAAAATCTACACTTCAAGCAAAGCTAAAACAACAACAAAAAGTATGTGCAGTGTTGGCAAGAGCATAGAGAAATGGGTAATTTCCTTTACTGTCCAAGATAGTGTCAACGGTCTATTTACAGAGAGTGTTCATCTAGGTTTCAAAATCCTTAAGCAGGTCACAACTTTTGACCCAGCAATTCTACAGCTAAGAATTCATTCTAAGTAAACTTCCAGGAAGGCGGAAAAAATAATTTGAATATAAGGCTATTAGCCCTAATGTTCTTTAAAAGAGTGAAAAATTTGAAGGAATCTAAATGCTCGCAAATGGGGAATTTGTCAAATAAATTGAGATACATCTGTATGATAGAATGGTATTCATCCACAAAATTATGATGTAGAGAAGTGGTTGATGATTTAAAAAAATATTCACGATGATTTGTAAGGGAAAGAAATAGGATGTAAAACTGTGTAAAGTATGAGTTGAGAGAGATAAGAAGAGGGTTGGTGGGGAGGGAGGGAGAGAGAGAGAGAATGTTTGAGCCTAGAAAAACCATTGGAAAGACATGTGCCAAAATGTTGGCTTGTGAGACCATGAGTAACGTTTATACTATTTTTCTCTTACAGTCCAGTCTTCAGAATCCTCCAGATGTGAATACACTGCCTCCCATCTTCTTTATCTTAAACCAGGCCTTCCTTACTTTGTCCCATGGTAGACGAGCACTCCACACAATGGTCCTTCTTACGCATTAACTTTGTATATCTTCCCCCAGGCTTCTGCTCTTCAATTAAACTCACTCATTTGCCCTGATAGTTCCTTCCAACAGCCTTCCTTTTATTATTTTGTTATATTGGTGGCTCTCCTGCTAACCTTTTCAATCCTTAGGTCATGCTCTTCATATGTAGCGTATGGCTTCAATAAAGGTCTGACCAGTGCTGTGTTCCACAACGTTATTTTTGCATATTGTTATGTCTAACCATACGACTCATCTTTACTATTTTAATGTCTATAAGGAGTGTAGCAGGCAGTGCTTCCCAGTAGAGATTTTTAAGCCATCATCTCTGATGCATATGCATCTAAGATACTCTGGGATGTTGTGTTAGGATTCTTCAGAGAAACAGAAGCAACAGAAGATATATATACATATACATATTTAGTCATATCCAGAAAATATATATACATATATATACACACATATATATGTATATATATGTGTGTATATATATGTGTGTATATATATGTGTGTGTGTGTGTGTATATATATATATATATATATGATTTATTATAAGGAGTTGGTTCATACAATTTTTGAAGGCTAAATGTCCCAAGATTTGCAGTCAGCAAGCTGGAGACTTAAGAACTTAAGTCGAAGTTTCAGTTTCTGTCTTAAGGTCAGAAAAGACCAGGGTCCCAGCTCAGCAGTCAGGCTGGAGAAATTCCCTCCCTTCTTACTCAGACTGTTTATTCTATTCAGACCTTCTCTTAACTGGATGAGACCCTCTCATGTGAGGGAGGGCCACCTACTTTGCTCTGTCTACGATTCAAATATTAATCTCACCCAAAACATCGTCACCGTCACACCCAGAATAATGTTTGACAAAATGTCTGGGTACGATGTGCCCAGTCAAGTTGACACACAAAATTCTCTGTTGCAGAGGTTTTAAAGCCAGTTGCTGATAGATGCTCTTTTTGGCCACAGGTCATGTGCTCTTACCGATGTCATCCTTTTCTCCTGGTGTTCCCAACCCCCTGAGGTGTGCAGAACCCTGGACAAGAACAGCTGCTTTATGAGAGTTAGAATCACAGAATGTCAGAGGCGTTCCAATGAGGAAAGTGAGGTCTGCCGTCACACAGGGACTCGTCCAATGCCGTATGTCTGTTACACGTGTGGCAGAGCCAGGACTAGACCCAGAACATGAATATCACAGTGCTCTGGTGTTGGTTCTTACGGAGGGCAGGAGGCTGAGAACGAGAACCTAGTCCTCAGGAATCTTGGAAAAGGAGCTCACAGCCGTAGTAATCCCTTTGACTCTCCATGTCCCTGCCTTCTGTCTCACCCTGTTCGTTCCCAACTGCAGACTGTATTCTCTGCTGATTTCCTGTTTCCATCAATACTCTGACATTTTGACACATCTCTTTCTACAAGCACAGCTCTGGTGTTGTGTCAAGCTGTATGAAACAAAATTAATTAGTTAATGTCTGGGAAAGCTTTCTGAAAATGAGGAGCATGGGCTTTATACCACTGCAAGGAATGCTTTTTCTTGCCCTTCGTGAAGCCCAAGGCCTGTGAAACCTTTGGCATCTGGGCAGAGATGGGGACTGAGGGCCCATGGCTAGTCCTGAGGGGAGGACTGGGACTCAGCATTTTTCAGCCTTCTTTGAGTTTTGCAGTTTGGTCTATTCTCGTTCTTGTTGTTGGGTTGTTTCTTACTGATTCTTTTGTTTTCATGACATACACTTTCCTTTTGAAATTTGTGTCCAGTCTATCCATTATTTCAATATTTAGTAACTTTAAAGGTCCATCCCTTGTTCATACTGTGGTATTCTATCTCTGATTGTTAGGCCCTTGCATCTAAACAGACAGAATATATTACAAACTGAGAAAATTGAATTTGGGGCCAGGAGCACAATTAAATGTCAGTGTTCTTAATGTCCACTTGTACTAAAAAATCTGGGTAACTAGAGGTCAAAGATTTTAGGTTCCAGTTACTTAGAAAACAAGCATGTAGAGCTTTAGATTATGTGTACTCAGGCTTTTGCAGCTTTCTTTGTTGTTGTTTACTTTGAACCCTTTGTAGGTATTTTGTTTAGTATTGTTTGTAGGTATTAGTTTCACCCCAGAGTATTAAGTACATGTTCCTTCTGCATCTTCCTCCCTAGTGCCCTACCCTCCCTTAATTCTTTCCATTAGAAGCAGACACACTCCCACAACTTACAAAGCCCAGGCCTATTAAGAGCGCAGAAAGCTCTGCACAGGCCCCATATTCCCCCGTAACATATTTACCTGGGGGTCACTAGGCGGGACTGTATATAGAAAAAGCAGGATGGAACAAACTAAAGCATTTTGGAACCTCAGAGATGGCAAATCCTAGGGCACTGCTTCCTAGCTGAGGGCCTAGCCTGGCACCTGGAACACAGGTGTTTAGTAAAGGTCCATTTCCAGCAGTGTCAAAAAGACTCTTAGGGCTCATGGCAAGTTAGAGGGCAACAGAGGTTAGCCCAGGAAAGGGAGTGGCTGAGAGGAGAGAGGAGGTCAGGAAGAGGATGAGGTTCTCAGGACTGCAGCCTGCTGTTCTAACCACACAGCCATACGTTTCCCAGCTGGTGTTCTAGTCACCCGAAGGCTGCGCTCCCTTTAACCATGCTGAAGATCACGGCTGTTTCTTTACTGGACAGGAGCCTCCCTCCAGCCCTCAGTGAAGGGAAGACCGGGCATGAGCGGCCTACGTGACGGTCTCCACAGCTCTGCTCCTGGCCTGTGGTGATGATGGCAGGAGTCCTTAGAACCAGGGAGGCGAATCCCATGTAAAGTTACTCAAAGAATCTTCGCAGGGTTGGAACTGGAGAACCCGATTTAAAACCTCTGATGCTGCCTTTGAAAGAGCACAACTACTTTCAAAGGAAGGTAGTTCTATTTGAAAGATGTATTTGAACCACTGTCTTTAAAGTCCTAGGACAGTCAAAAATAGATGGTGGCCAAGCTTCTCCAGCCTGTTTCTACCCCAAGACGTTCTTAAAGGAAAAAAAAAAATCCCAAGCTGAAAACTGAGGGCTCATCCTCCGCTCCCAGGGCAGTAACCATGCTCCCTGCTCCCTTCCAGCTCCGTTCTCCACCCCATACCCCACCCCGCTGGTTCTAGACCCTGCCCAAACCCGTTGGAACTTCTAGCCTCAGAAGAATCCTGACCCTGACTCTCGACCAAGCCTAAAACTGAGCCCTGGGGATTGCTGCACAGGAATAGGACAGTGAGAGAAAGATCCCCTGGCTGGCCAGGCAAGAACTACAGGAAGGAAGAAGCAATCCAAATGATTTCCTGAGGCTGGCTGTAAAGAAACCTGGGAATGGCAGAAACGGCTGGGCTGCAGTGGGGCCAGAGGCAGCGCACGGCACTTTGAGCCTTTGCCTCCATGTATCAAGCAAGGTTGGAGGGCCAAAGTGCAGGTGGGTGCTTTGTGTGGAGCATCTTAAGTTTCACAACAGTCCCTGTGAAGTCGTACTATGATGATCCCAATTTACAGATAAGGTGAGTGAAGCTCTCCTTTTGTCTGGGCCACATACTGTTAAGTGGGGAGGCTGATCCTTGAGCCCAGGCAGCCAGGTACCCAAGGCCACTCTCTCTACTGTCCAAGGATCGGTAACTGTTTTCTGTAAAGAAGCAGATGGTAAATATTTGAGGCCATGCAGAGTGTGTCACAAGAGTCTGTGTAAGTGCTGGATTCTGCCTGTGTATGGGAAAGTGGCCCTAGACAACGCAATAGAGAGAAAGAGCTGGATTCGCTCACAGATGGCCGTGCTCCAGTTAAGGGCAACTACATGGCCTTCGGAGCCAGAGAAACCTGACATACCTTCCCACCTGCTTATTAAGTGATCCAGGCTTCAGGTGTCTCTTCTGCAAAATGGGAATAATAACCCTTCTCTGGGCACAGTTTTGAAAGGAGTTAGTGAAATCATATATGTGAAAGATTCTCCCAGTGTCTGGCATGTAATTATTTCTCAATAAATGTAGCTATTTTTCTCCCTATGGAAGGGCAGTACCAATGGAGGGGATCACTAGTGGCAGAGCCTGGGACAGGAAGTATAACTAGCACTTAGGCAGCAGTCTATATTGTGAAAAGGGCACTCATAGTACTGTCACATCTGGGGTTCATGACAGCCTCCAAAATAGACTGGCCAGACCATAAGTCTGCTGCTATTTCCCAGATGAGAGGACAGAAACGTAGAGGGTAAGAGATTGGCCCAAGTCCACGCAGCTAGAGTCTTACCCTGAATCCCACATGTTTCATAAACTCAAGTGCCAGTTCCGCAGCTTTCTCTGTGTCTCAGTTTCTCTTACATAAAACAGGGAAAAGATAGCCATTCCCTTCCTAAGGTGGGGATTACAGTGATTTAATGTTAACAACGATTACTTATTACCTTATGAAAAAGCCGATTCACTGCCATTTTTAGGGCCCTCTATTTGCTAAAGCAAGTCACAAATGTCCCTCTGAACAGTCGGCCAGCTCTGTTCCTCCCTGATCTTGTGTGTCTACCCCTTCTCTGCCCCATCTCACCCCCTGCAGTTCAGCAGCTCAAGTGTAGTGCTCCTGGCCCCTTACACAAAGCCGTGAACTATACTGATGGTAGTGGCAGTGGAAAGTGGCCATAATGCCTTCACATAGCAGACAAGGGCACTAACCAAAGTAGTCTGAGTTTTTCTGACCAGTGAACACACAGCGGGCCTAGGGCCCACCCTCAGCAAACCCACTGTGTGATGTGACACTTTGTATCTTGACTTGGGGAAACCGAGGTGGGCCTGGCCAGACTGTGATGCTTGGCCTTCAAGCAGAGCACTCTTCCTGGAGCAGTTATTCTGCCTTTATTGTTTTCGAGGAGGGTGACAGCAGTAGCAATAGAAGAGCTGAGTAAAACAGTTGGAAAATGGCTAAAATTTTTCCTAGTAAGCCAGTGGAGAAAAGTGGTTTAATTTACAAAATTGTTGGATTTGTAACAGAGCACAGCTATTTCCTGCCATTCCGTATCTGTTCTTTGTGACGCTGGTTTAGAAGTCCATTTCATGGCCTATAGTGCATCGTTCTAGGCAAGTATCTTAATTTTTTCATGCCTCAGTTTCCACAAATTTGGAACAAGAATAATGATGTTGAAGATGTTTTGAACATCAATAAAGTAATGAATGAAAAAATATTCTGTAAACTGTAGGATGTGGGTCAAATATAAGTCTTGTATGTGTATATCACCACACACACACACACACACACACACACACACACACACACACAGGTCTGACAATTAAGTTTGTGAACTTGTTGCAACAATGTTGCTAACCTTTTTTGATATCAGAGGGATTATTCATTACGAATTTGTATCAACTGGACAAACAGTTAACCAAGGTTACTATTTGGAAGTGCTGAAAAGGCTGTGTGAAAAAGTTAGACGACCTGAAATTTTCAACAGCAATTCATGGCTCTTCCATCACGACAATGCACCAGCTCAAACAGCACTGTCTGTGAGGAAGTTTTTGGCCAATAAACAAATAACTGTACTGGAACACCCTCCCTGATCTGGACCCCAGTGACTTCTTTACACAAAGATAAAGGAAATATTGAAAGAAAGACATTTAGATGACATTCAAGACATTAAGGGAATACGATGACAGCTCTGATGGCCATTCTGGAAAGAGTTCCAAAATTGCTTTGAAGGGTGGACTAGGCGCTGGCATCAGTGCATAGCTTCCCAAGGGGAGAGCTTCGAATGTGACCCTAGTGATATTCAGCAATGAGTTATATAGCACTTTTTCTAGGATGAGTTCGTGAGCTTAATTGTCAGACCTAACGAGAGAGAGAGAGAGAAAGAGAGAGAGAGAGAGAGAGAGTTTAAAATGACACTTTAGAGAAAAGCTATTACTCTTATGGAGGTGTGGCTAAACAGTGCAATGGGTGACACTAGTTCTTTCATGTGGTACACAAACCTTGGGTCTTCCATTTTTAAAATTGTTGTTGCATTCATATTTTGCTTTTTTGGAACTTTCTCATCTCATTTCCATCAGCCCTAAGCACTGAGAGCCACTACAATTCTGATCTGCTGTACAAGGCTGGCATGACAACAGCACTTTCCTCTGCTGCTGCCAGGAAGCTACTGTTGGCCATATTGTGTGTGTGTGTGTGTGCGCGTGTGTGCATGTGTATGTATTATATGTGTGCGTATGACAATTTTATTGAGGTATGATTCACACAGCATAAAATCCACCCTTTTAAAGTGTACGATTCATTGTGGTTTTTTTAGTATATTCACAACATATTGCGCAACCATCTAATTACAGAACATTTTCATTTCCCTAAAAAAACCCTCCACACTCATTAGCAGTCATACCCCATTGTCCCCTTCTCCCAACTCCTAGCAACCACTAATCTATTTTCTATCTCTGTAAATTTGCCTATTCCAAACATTTCATATGTATGGAGTCATATACTACATGACTTTTTTGTCTGGCTTCTTCCACTTAGCATAATATATTTAATGTCCATCTATGTTGTAGCATGTATCAGTATTTCATTCCTTTTTATGGCCTAATAATAATAATAATAATAATCCGTTGTATGAATATACCATATTTTGTTTATCCATTCATCACTTGATGGACATTTGTGTTGTTTTCACATTTTACAATCATGAGGAATGCCGCTATGAACACTTGTGTACAGATTTTTGTGTGGACATCTGTTTTCAATTCTCTTGGATATACACAGATCTTCGTAGGGAATTGCTGGGTCATTTGGTAACTCTGTTTACCTTTTGAAAGACTGGCAAATTGTTTTCCAAAGTAGCTATACCAGTCTACGCTGGCATCAACAATATATGAGTGTTCCAATTTCTTCACACCCTCACCAACACTTGTTGTTATCTGACTTTTTGATTCTAACCATCCTAGTGGGTGTAAAGTTTAGCTTCGATTTTTCTAATGACAAAGCATATTTTAATGGGCTTATTAGGCATTTCTATATCTTCTTTGGAGAAATGTCATCAAATTCCTTGCCCATTTTTTAATTGAGTTATTTGTCTTTTTATGTAACAGTTCCCTATAGTATATTTTATATATAAGTCCCATGTCAAATATGATTTGCAAATATCTCCCATTTTGTGGATTTTCTTTTAAATTATTTGATAGGATCATTTGAAGCACAGCAATTTAAAATTTTGGTTAACTTCAATTTATTTTTTCTTTTTTGCTTGTGCTTTTGGTGTCATATCTAAGACTCCATTAGCTAATCCAAGATCACTATGTTTTCTTCTAAGAGTTTTATAATTTCAGCTCTTACATTTTGGACTTTGATCCACTTTGTGTTAATTTTTGTAGATGGTGTAGGGTAAGGATCCAATTTCATTCCTTTGCATGTGGGCACCTTTGTTAAAAATAATAGTGTTCCCCAGATGAACTGTGCTGTCAGCCTCGTCAAAAAAATCTATGGGTTTATTTCTGGGCACTTCATTATGTCCCATTGATCTATATGTCTATCCTTATGCCAGTACCATACAGTCTTTATTACTATAACTTTTGTAGTAACTTTTGTGAACAAGAAGTGTGAGTCCTCCCACTTGGTGGTTCTTTTTCAAAATTGTTTTGGCTGTTTTCGGTCCCTTGAATTCCCATACAAATTTTAGGAACAGTGTATCAATTTTGCAAAAAGGGCCACTGATATTTTTGAATCTATAAATCAATTTGGGAAGTATTGCCATTTTATCAATATTAAATTTTCCTGTCCATGAAAATGGAATGTGTTTCTATTTATTTAGATATTTCAAAAATGTTTTCAAGTTCTCAGTGTACAAATCCTGTACTTGTTTTGCTAAATTTCTTCCTAATTATGTTATTCTTGCTGATGTTATTGTAAATGGAAGTTTTCTTAATTTCACTTTTGGATTGTTCATTGTTAATGTATAAAAATACAATTTTTTGTATATTGATTTCATATCCTGCAACTTTGTTGAACTTGTGTATTAACTGTAGTAGTTTTTTAGTAGATTTTTTAGAACATTTTTTTGTACACAAGTTTATGTTATCTGTTAATGGAGATAGTTTTACTTTTTCCTTTCTGATCTGGATGCCTTTTTAATGTTTTTCTTGTCCAATTGCCCTGGTTGGAAACTCTAGTACAGTTTTGAAAAGCAGTAAATAGAGGGACATCTTTGTCTTGTTCCTAATTTTAAGGGGAAAGTGCTGTCTTTCACATTAAGTATGATATTAGCTGTGGGTTTTTCATAAATAACTTTACCAGGTTCAGGAAATTATCCTCTATTCATATTTTGTTGAGTGTTTTTATCATTAAAAGTTGTTAAATTTTGCCAAATGTTTTTTTCTGTATTTATTTTAATACATTTTTAAAACTTTAATATATTATGCCACTTTAATATATTAAAATTTTAGTATATTATCCTTCCTAGGATAAATCTCAGTTATGGTGTATAGTCCTTTTTATATGTTACTGGATTCAGTTTGCTAGCATTTTCTTGAGGATTTTTTGCATCTCTGTAAGGATACTAGTTTGCAGTTTTATTATCTTGAGAACACTTTGGTTTTTGTATCAGGATGATAAAAGCTTTATAGAATAAGTTAGGAAGTATCTCTCCTCTTCAATTTTTTTGAAGAGTTTATGAAGGACTGATACTAATTCTGCTAAACATTTGGTAGAATTGACCAGTAAATATTTCTTTTCAGGAAGTTTTTGATTATTAATTCAATCTTTTTTACATGTTATAGGTCTATTCAGATTATGTATGTCTTTTAAAGTCATTATTGGTAGTGTGCACTTCTAGGAATTCATCTATTTCATGGGGATTATATAATTTGGTTTATACACAGTTATTCATAAAATCTTCATTATAATCCCTTTTATTTCTGTAAATTTGGTAGTGATGTCCTCTTTCATTCCTGATTTTAGTAATTTGAATCTTCTCTCTCTTTTGCTAAAAGTTGTCAATTTTGTTTATCTTTTAAAATAATTAAAATTTTCTTTTGTTAATGTTCTTTACTGTTTTTCCATTCTCTATTTCATAGATTTATACTTTAGTCTTCATTATTTCCTTCATTTTCTATACTTTGAGACTCATTTATTCCTTTTTTTTCTGGTTTCTAAAGGTAGAAGATTTGGTTATTGGTTTGAGATCGCTCTTCTTTTCAAATACACATTTATAGCTACAATTTTCCATCTAAGCCCTGCTTTTGTCACATCCCTTAGATTTGGGAATGTTGTGGCTTCATTTTAATTCATCTCAAAGTATTTTCCAATTTCCCTTGTGATTTCTATTTTGGGTCATTTGTTATTTAGGTTGTGTTGTTTAATTTAAACATACTTATGTATTGCCCAATTTTCCTTCTGAAATTTCTAATTTCATTTCATTGTGATCTGAGAACATACTTCGCATGATTCCAATTCTTTAAAAACTTTTTTTTTTTGGTTTTGTTTTATGACCTACCATATTGTCTATCCTGGAGAATGCTCCGTGTGTGAGAAGCATTCTATATTGAGAAGAATCTATATTCTGCTGTTATTGGGTGGAATACTCGATAGATGTTTGTCAGCCTAGTTGATTTATAGTGTTCAAACCTTTTATTTCTTCCTTGATGTTTTGCCTACTTGTTCTATACAATATTGAAAATGAAGTATTCAAAGCCCCAACTTTCATTGTTGAAATGTCTGTTTCTCCCTTCAATTTTATCAATTTTTGTTTCATGTATTTTGTGGCTCTGTGAGTAGGTGCACCACTATATTGTTTTATGTTGCATTTTAAAATATCCCTTCTTGGGCCCATAAGTTTCCGTATATCATAATACACTTTCCTTAGTTTACTTTCTTTGGACTTAGTGCAGTCAGGTTGCACCTGAGCATTCATCCAAAGCTTTGTGACTTGTTTTATTCTAGAACTTGCTTGTAATTGATTCAGTCTTTCCATTAAGTGGGACTTACAGATTACGCTGGATAAGAGGTCATAGAATTTTGAAAATTTAAAAGACTTTTGATATTATTTAGTTTACTCCTCTTGTCTTCTCTCTCTCTCTCTCTTTCATATGAAGAAGGTAGAGCCCAGAGAAGTAAGTGATCTATCCCAGGTCACACAGCAAATTAATGGCAGGGTCAGGGCTAGAACTCAAATTATATGATTCTTTGTTCACTGCTTTTTTTTAACTGAGCCACCCACATCTGCATATTGTTATTCAATGTTTTCTTTGTGCTTGCCTACAGGTTTGAGCTTAGCTGGAGACCTATCTGGAAATCTTATTTTAAAATGTCTATGTCTATATCCATGCATGTGAATATATATTTATATCTATATCTATATATATGTATATGTATATATATGTATATGTATGTATATATATATACATACACATATATATTTAAAATGTCTATGTCTACATCAATGCATGTGAATAAATATGTATGTATGTACACACACACACACACACACATATTTACATGCATTCTCTGTCTATTTCTCAGTTAGGGTTTCTTATTCAGTCTGTCTGGGATGGGACCATAAATCTGCATTTTGGGAAATCTCCCCCAGGTGATGACGATGCACAGCTAGGTTTGAACACACTGTGTACTTCCATAGATTCACAACCCTTACTTGGTCTTGTGGTTTTATAACACACACACTCTTAATAAAATTTTTCTTAAAAAGTAACTCTTCTTTATAATCTTTTAAATCAGTTTGTCATTAGTTTTACTTATACCTAATTATCACAATTCCTCAGAGTCTTCTCTGCTCCCTCTTTCATGTAGCAAGTGAAACACTGAAGGCAATGAGTATTTCCCAATCCATCTAGGCAGAAGCCAGAAGAGGAGACTGACTGGTGATATTGGGAGGTGGAACTGAGAGGATCTTAACTCTCCTCATGCCTTATCATATATGTGACTTTTCCTTTTTGTGCTCAAAGCAGGAAACTCAGGTTTATGGAATTATATAAAGGCTGGGAGACTATTGCCATCCCTTTGTTGGCAGACCTTATAAATCAGGGCTGATAGACCTCAGGTCTATGGCAGCTGGAAATGTGAGTGTCTATGAACTTACTAAAATGCTAGTTCAAATTTTGTATGCACATACTTGCATTATTCTGAGTAGGGGCCTTATAATTTTTTACTAGGTTCTCTGAAGTCTCCAGACACTTAATAGTGAAGGGCTGTTGCTAAAACTGGCTATTTGCCAGCAGAATCATTTCAGATGAAAGGTTATCACTTCCAATGTGTATCGTACTGCCTTGGGTTTAGTCACTCAGTACCATGAGACTTGCCGTAAAGTATGGATAATTGAGGAAGAGTAGAACTCCCAGTAAGAAGGTATGCTTTTCTTCAGCAGATAGTTCCTTTCTCTATTAAAAGAGACAGAGAATAGACAAGTTGAGCAGGATGCAATAAGAAAGAAATGTGAACATTAAGGAACATTTGTAGTATTTATAAATTATCAATGGCTATTTAAAGTCTTTGGTATCTTCAATGTGGGGAGTAAATGTGAATGACAAGTTTTTATGTCAGGCTTGCTGTAATCCAAAAAGTAAGATGCTAATCCAGAAAGATGACTTGTGGCAGGAGATCAGCAAGTTTTTTCTTTAAAGAGGTAGACAGTAAAGATTTTAGGTTTTGTAAGCCATATAGAGTTGCAACTACTCTACTTTGCTGTTATAGCATAAAAGGAGCTGTGGACATTATGTAAATAGGTCGATATGGCTATGTTCCAGTAAATCTTTATTTATGGACAATAAAATTGAAATTTTATATACTTTGCACATGTCACAAAATATTTTTCTTCCTTTGATTTCTTTTCAACCATTTAAAAATGTAAAAGCCATTCTTAACCTGTGGGCCATTAAAAAACAAATAAACAAACAAACAAATAAAAAGAAGGCAGCGATCTGTATTTGGCATGTGGGCTATGGTTTGTTGAGCCCTGAATTGGGTAATCTAGAAGCTTTGGATCCTAGAACCCAAGCTAAATAAACATCATTCTCCAGTATTTTACTTTAGCTTTGGCTAATAGAACCCAGAGGTCAGTTAGGCAGCAATTGTAATAATTGAGTTTTAATGTCAGAAGGTACTTGTAACCTGATTAAATCTTGTTCTATATTATATCTTCCCTTAATTATGCCTAGTCATTGTGTGGTATTTTTCAGGTCACAAAGGGCTTGCACATGATTATCTCATTTAATTTTGTTTAAAAATAAGTTAAAATTTTATTTTACTCACATAAGTTAAACATGAAAAGATTCATATTGTTAAAAAAAATCAGACAGAAAATGGGAAAGTCTCCAGTGGTCCCCTTTTCAAATCCACTGTTCTCACTGACCAACAAACCAATCAACCAATCTACCAACAAACAACAACAAAAAAACCCAAACCAAAACAAAAAATTATTTTTGAGTTTGGTGTGTATTCTTCCAAATTCGAAGAATCCACACCAAACTCTTGCATATTTATATAGTATTTGTATATATAGTTGTGTTTTGAGGGTTTTTCTTTTTGTTCACTTACATGATAACATGTACATATTCTACAACTTGCTATTTGTTAGTTTACAATAAATATATCATAAAGAATATTCCATGTAAAATCCCTATTTCATTTTAACTCGTGCAGACTAGTCCATAGTTTGTATGTAATCATGGCTTGTTGATTTTTTCTTTATCAGTGATCATTTAAGTTGTTACTAATTTTTCCCTGTTACAAACAGTGCTGCAGTGAACATTAACACACATACAGTCAATATCTGGGTAAAGGGTTATCCATATACTAAATTGTAATAGATGCTATCTAACTACCCTCCAGAAAGAAGGAACAGTTTACACTTCTACCCAATAGTATACAGATATTCATATTCCCTATAACTTTGTTTTTTATTTTTATTTTTGCCAGTCAGATGAGCACAAAATGGCATCTCCTTGATTTGCATCTTTTCACATACTTATTTGATGTATGTATATTCCCATCTACAACTTTGTTAATGTGTTTGGTTGCACAGGCATCTGTTTGTAGCTGTATTGATCATCTTTCTTTTCTGGTCATTTCTTTTTGTACCTAGTGTAGAAAAACTAGACTTTTGACCATAAAATTAAGGATTTATGATCAATGAAGGAAACTACAGATAACTTTAACAGACGGGTAAATGATTGATAGCAGATAATTGTAAAATAAAAGTACTGAAAATAGATTAATATATAATACACACAAGAAATTCTTACAAGTCAACCAGAAAAAAATATTGAGAAATCTAATAGAAAAACGAGCAAAGGATATGAATAGCAATTCTCAGAAATGCGAACCCAAATAGCTAACAATCTGAATAAAGAGATACTCAGTCTACTGAGTTAGAGAAATGCAAATGAAAACAACAATGAGCTACAAAGTTATACCTATTGGATTAGTAAAAATTAAAAAGTTAAGTAATACTGAATGTTGTCAAAGATGTAAGGAAATGGAAAAATTCATGCATTGCCTGTAGGACTAGTCTATTAGTCTGCTGCAGCCATTCTGGTAATTGTCTAGGAGTTGATGGTCCCACTCCTTGGCGTGGACACTAGAGAAACTCATGCATTAGTTGATAAAAGTTAATGTTCTAGAACACTCATTGTAGCCTTCTTTATATCAGAGAGCTAAAGGCAACTGAAGTGTTCATCTTTAGATGAATGGATAACCCAGATGTGATAGGTGTTAAGGAGTTACACATAACAACGCAGAGTGGAGAGCAGAATGTAAGACAGAACAAGATCTATAGCTCAGTACTATTTGTACACATTTATACCATTAACGTAAACAAATGTAATGTAAGTTTATTACAGTGGGTGCCTATGATGAATGGAGGATTGCAGTGGTGATCTGGAATAAAAGCAGGGAAAACTTAATAAGAAGAAAAGTTGTATAGATCAATGATAATAATAGCCCATCACTAGCGAGTTTGATAAACTTAATTTTCGGCCTCTCGGTTCCAAAGGGAGGAGGGGGTCTTACTTATTGCATGTTTACAAACATATCCAATAATCGTTTCTAACATAATTTGTTTTCTAGATTTAGCTTTTTGTATCTATTGGAATTTGTTTTTCTATATGTTTTCAATTAGAAGTGTAACTTAAATACCTTCTCATTGACAGTGGTTTTAATACTGTTAAAGAATCCATGCCTTCCTCACTAACTTGATATGCAACTTTTATTATATATTAAATTCTCATATGGATATAGGTTTCACTAATTTATTTGGCTATTTTTGTGGACTTTTCATACTATTTTAATTTCTATAACTTTATAAAATATTTGCATGTCTTGTCCAGCAAATATCCACTTATTGTACTTCATTTTCAATATTTTCTCAACCATTTTTACACTTTTATAATCCAGGTTAATTTTTTAATCCAAATATAAATTTCATAAAAATTTTATAAGGATTTTTCAAGTGGCTGAATTTATTGAGTTTAGGCACTAATTCAGAGAGAGTATTTATGACAATGAATCTTCCTTCCTGTCCAGAAACATGCCTCTCCACTTAACCAGGTCTCTGTTTTCTTCAGTGATACTGTATAGTTTGGTTCATTTAGGTGTGGCACATTTCATATTAGGTTTCCTCATAATTATTTCATGGAACTTTTCCTATTATTAATATGGCTGCTACTATTAAAATTTTCTAATATAATATTACTGGAGATCCAAATGCTTTTGACATTGATCTTATCTTAGTGAGCTGTTGTCAATTGATTTTAATAGTTTTAATTTTTTTCTTGTGCACTTTATAGGCAGACAATTATATACATGTAACTGACAGTTTTCTTCTCTCCAGTAGTTTTTCTTATTGCACTACCATTACAATACTGTTTAGCAACTTTAAAAGTGCTAAAGTGCTGAAAGCTTTACTTTAATAACAACTGTTCTGATTACCACCTTTTATTACTAGATTGATTTTTATTTTCTGGTAATTATCTCTTATTGAGTTAAGTATAAGGAAGTTTCCTTCTAGTCCTATTTTCAAATAGGTTTTCTTTTTATAAATTCAGGAATGGGTATCAAGTTTTTTTGTCAGTTTTTCTTTGCCTCTATTGTAGTGATAGTGATCATGTGTATTTTCTCTTTTAATTGGTTTAATTTTCCTAGAAACTCAACGAGGTAAGTTTTAATATCCCCATTTTACAGAGAAGGAAACTAAACAGCATAGAAGATAAGAAAGTTGCTTAAGGTTGAGCAAGTAGTGTGGAGCAATGTACAATTAAAAACTGGATTTTCTACATGCTGTTATGTTGTTTGCAATGTTATAGTAGCTATAGCCACTTAAATTTGTGAAATAAAGATGGGGATTAAAAACTTATAAACTTACCTATTGTTGATTCTACTTCAGAGGATTATACTAGGAAAATAAGGTGTGTGCAAAATTTATGAACAAGGATGTTTATCACATCACAGAGTACAAATATAGGAAAAAATAAGAAGTGAGTTGTCATCCATAACATAGCCATTAAATGACATATTATGCTTTTATTAAAGTATTTTTGAAAACTATTAGTGACAGAGAAATGCTCATGATAACACAATATGTGAATAAAAGCAGAAAGCATATGGCATTCTTGAAAATCTCCAGAAAGAATACTGGTGAGAGGAATGAAAAGAAGGAGCTTATTGAAGTACCAGTACTAGGAAAGTTCCTCTTTGGAAGAATTTTGGAAATAAATCAATCTTACTTGCCCAGGCCTCCCTAGAGAGACATTTGCTCAAATATGTAGTTGTCAAGTTTATTTGCAGGCCGCAGAATGAACACTTTCCATTCCTGTCATGAAATTCTTGGTGTGTGCTCTGCCTGAGTCTGGTCAACACTTGCACCATGTTAGTGAAAATTCTGAATCATCAACTTCTTTCTCTTAGTCTCTATGTCTGTAGCTATCTTTCTTTCTCTGTCTTTCTGTCTCTTCCTCTCTCTGGAATCCTCTGCCTCTGCCAAATACTCGTGCGCTCCCATCAGCCTGCAGCTGTCAAAATGTCACTACTGGCTTTGTCCAAAAAGCCCACCACCCTTCATTTTTATGACCCTGTAGACAAGGCAAATGAGGCAGCTCAGTGAGTACCCCCTTCATCTGGAAATGAGTTAGTGGCCCATTAACTTAATGAAGAGTTATTCTGGCTTCCCATAAGTAAGGAATTGGGTGCATTCAAGAATATTGAGAAGATGTTTTGGACTCAGGATACAGCCATGGCCAATAGGAAACTGTGGTCTAGTGTACTCTCTGCCCACACTGTAACTTTCTGGGTGATGCCTTTCAGCTGTTTTATTTTTTCCCTTTTCTGAGCAATTTGTCACTTGATCTGAATTTAAATAGCCTTGATTTGTCTGGGGGAAGAAAATAGGTGGGGGGCGGTACAAGTAGCAAATGCTTCTCACAGCTGATATGACAGCCTGAATGACATTCACTTTCCAGCTTGGCTCTTTTTATACCTCTAATTCTTTCCTTCTAAGGCATGGATCAACTCCAACGAACAAGGCTTGAACATGAAGGCTCTCAAGCCCTTTCAGAGTTCTTCAATGTAGCTAAAGTTTTGCTATGTGCCAGGTTCTTAGCTAGGTACTTTTCAAGGATTATGCCATTTAATCCACAAAATAATCCAGTTTTTTAGGTTGATCAATTTTTTATATACATATGTATTTTTTATTTTTCAATTGCAGTACAATTTTATATTAGTTTTATACAATATTATATTAGTTTAATATTATATTAAACTACAATATTACAATATTATATTACAATATTATATATAATACAATATTATATTAGTTTCAGATGTATAACATAGTAATTAGCCATTTATAAAACTTATGAAGTGATCACTCTGATAAATCTAGTACACATCTAACACCATACATATGAGTAGTTATTACAACATTATTGGCTATATTCCTTATGCTATACTTTACATCCCCATTGACTATTTTGTAACTACCAATTTGTACTTCTTAATGCCTTCACCTTTTCACCCTGCTCCCCAATCCCCCTCTCATCTGGCATCCATCAAAATGTTCTCTGTATCCGTGAGTTTGTTTCTGTTTTGTTTTTCAGATAAATACCCAGAAGCAGAATTACTGGGTCCTTCTTTGTCTTTTGTTATAGCCTATGTTTTAAAGTCTATTTTGTCTGGTATAAGTATTGCTACTATGGTTTTGTTTGTTTGTTTGTTTGTTTGTTTCCATTTTCATAAAATATCTTTTCCCATCCCTTTACTCTAAGTCTATGTGTCTTTCGATCTGAAGTAAGTCTCTTGCAGGCAGTGTATGTAAAGGTCTTATTTTCTTATCCATTCAGCCACACTCTCTTTTGCTTATTTCCATTTCCATTTAAAATAATTTTTGATAGATATGTAGTTGTTACCATTTTATTATTCATAGTTTTTATTTCTCTTCTTCTTGTTCTCCTCCGCCGCCTCTTCCTCCTCCTCTTCCTCCTTCTTTTTCGTCCTCTTTTTCTTCAAGAAGTTCCTTTAGCATTTCTAATACTGGTAATACTGGTTTGGTAGTGTTGAACTTCTTTAACTTTTTCTTATCTTGGAAACTTTTTATCTGTCTTTTGATTCTAAATGATAGCTTTGCTGGGTAGAGTAATTTTGGTCGTAGGTTCTTGCTTTTCATCACCTTAAATAATTCATGCCAATCCCTTAGCTGCAAAGTTGCTGTTTAGAAATCAGCTGACAGTCTTATGGGAGCTCCCTGGTTACTAACTGGTTACTGACTGCTTTTCTCTTGCTGTAATGTTCTCCCTTGTCTTTAACCTTTGGCATTTTACTTATGCTGTGCCTTGGTGTGGGCCTCTTTGGGTTCATCTTGTTTGGGACTCTGCACTTTTGGGGCTTTTATGTCTCTTTCCTTTGCCAGGTTAGGGACGTTTTCCATTACTATTTCACAAATAGATTTTCAATTCCTTGCTCTATCTCTTCTTCCTCTGGTATCCCTATGATGCACATGCTGGTTTGCTTGACGTGCCAGATGCCCTTTATTTGAATTTTTTTTTCTTTTTGCTATTTCTATTGGTTGTTTTCTGTTACCTTATCTTCCAAATCACTATTTGGATACTTTGCTTTATCTAAACTACTATTGATTCTCTCTAATGTATTCTTCATTTCAGTTATTTTATTTTCCATATCTGACTAGTTCTTTCATATGTTTTCTATCTCCATCTTGATGCTTACCATCTCCTTGTTGAAATTCTCACTGAGGTCATTGAACATCCTTATAATCAGTGTTTTGAACTCTGTGTCTGGTAAATTGCTTGTCTCCATTTCATTTAGTTCTTTTTCTGGTGTTTTGTTCTGTTCTTTCATTTGGGACATGTTTCTTTGTCTCCCCATTCTGGCTGCCTCCCTGTGTTTGTTTCTATGTAGTAGGTAGAGTTTCTATGTCTCCCAATCTTTGTAGAGTGGACTTATGTAGTAGGTGTTCTATGGGGCCCAGTGGTGCAATCTCCCTGGTCACCTAAGCTGGGTGCTCCAGGTGTGTCCCTTGTATGGGTTGTATGTGACCACCTTCTGTGTAGTTAAGACTTGATTGCTGTTGGCACTTCAATAGGAGGGATTGACCCTTAGGTTGATTTTTTTGAAGACTGGTTTTGACTACAGTGGGGGAACTGTTGTGCAGGGGCTGACCATATGGAGCAGGATTTGTTTTAGCAGGACTCTGATGCCTCCCTAGTCTGTCCTTTGGATGTGTTGTTTGTGGAGGTGGTTGAATGGTGCTTTGGTGTGGTCTGAAGCTGGCCATAGATTGTGTTGGTTCTGGGGCTTCTTTGGAGGTGCTCTGGTGCAGGCCAAGGTCAGCCACAGCCTGTGCCCTGCCTGGGGCCACTTGGTATTAGCTCTAAAGTGATCTGCAGGTGGTTGCCCACTTGTGCTGGGCTTGGAGGTGCCTAGGACAGGCTAAGATGTGAACCAAGGCTGGCTGCCACTCGTGGTGGGTATGGGTCTGCTTCGAAAAAGGTACGGGACATGTTAAGGCCAGCTGCTGTTTGTTTTGGGTTTGTGAACCTTTGACAGTTTTCAGGAAAGTCTGCAGCCAAGACAGGCCATTTGTATGGAAAATCCACTGGGAATGGCTTAGGTGGGCCTGCAAGTGGGGTAGGGTGGGGTCTCAGGAAATCACTAGGTTGGTGTGAAAAGTGTTAGCTGGGTTGATAAAGACTGAGATATGGCCCCAGCCTATGCCAGCTGGCTTGGGTGAGGGCTCATCAAAGTGACAATAGTTTCTGCCAGCACTTCTACTTGGGAGAAAGCTGTCCCTCCAGCCCTTGATTGGAAGCCAGGCAATTTAGTTCTTTTATATATATATATATATATATATATATATATATATATATATATATATATATATATATGTCCCTGGTGCTTTTCTAGCTGCTGACCCAGGGCTGCAGCTCACAGCAAGTGAGTCTGTCAGGAAGTAAATCTGTGCATGGACTATTTAAGAGGAAGGCTCAGACTCCAGCAGTCCTCTGTCTCACTCAGCCACAATCTCAGCTGGTTTTCACAACCAAAGTTATGGAGTCTTCTATTCCTGGCACTGGAACCATGAACTGGGGAGTGTGGTGTGGGGCTGGGACCTCTCATTCTTCAGATGGTACTTCTGCAGCAGAGATAGCCCTCCTGATTTTTAACTGCCTCACATTGTTGTGGGGCCTGCCCATTACGCATCTCCACCCCTCCCACCAGTCTCAAAGTGGCTTCTTCTATATGTCCTTAGTTACAAAACTTCTTTTCAGCTAGACTTTAGGCAATTCTCAATGATGGTTCTGTAGTTTAGTTGTAATTTTGATATGGTCATGGGAGGAAACAAGCACTGCATTTACGTATTCTGCCATCTTGACCAATAATTTACTTTGTTGAAAGCTATTACTATCTCCATTTTAGAAATGAGAAAACTGAGACTTAGAAAGTACAAGACACTTTGCCATGATTTCTCAGTCAGTGTGGAGCTGAACATGATGACAATAGAGATGACATTTAATGAATACTTTCTATCTGCTAAGCATATAATTACCTATATTAGCTCATTTATCCTTACAACAATCTGTGAAATAGGTAGTATCATTATTTTAGAGCTGAGGAAACTGAGGCTAGGTAACTTGCCCAAAGCTGCTTAGTAAGTGGCAGAAGTGAAGTTTGTACTTAAATTGTTCTGAATCTAAAACTATTAACCATCACACTCAACTTCAGCAAACATTTTTTTAGTGCATTTGCTTAGCAGGCACCATGTTGGGTTCTTGGAATTCCAAATCAAATAAGTCCATGCCATCAAAGAATACATAGTTTAGGGAGAAGCAGACACAAAACAGATAAGTTGAATATAAGATAGCAAGCACAAAAGATGGGTACTGAAATCATAAAATACCTTCTTGAGTGAAGATATTTGATTTATATCTTAAAAGGTGAATTGGAACTAGTTGAATACACGGTTGTGAGGTGATGAAACAGTGTTATAGAGGGACACCAAAGCAAGCAAGATGGCAAAGGCAACAATAGTGTGGAAGCATTAAAGAACAATGCTGTGGAGCCAACGGAAAAGGCTTGAAGTTCAGTGTGGCTGACAGGTGTGGGGATTTTTGGTTGGTGAAGCTGATTGGTTGGTGAAGCTGATTTGGTTGGTGAAGCATACTAATTACAGAAGACATGATATGATGTGAGAAGGAGTTTGGAATTTATCTTGAAGATAGCCAGCTATTAATAGGATTTTCCAATTTGGAGAGTGCTATGATCAGAATGGAGGGAAGAGAGACTTGAGGACTAGCTAGGAGGATTCTGCAACTACTAGACTAAAGAAGACAAAGGGCAAAGAACAGATTCTTCACTGATTATAATTTTCCCCACCCTGTTTTTGGTCCAGGAAGCAGAGCCTCCCTTGTGTTGTATAGATGTGTTGACAAGCCAGAACCCTCCCTTGTCCACATCTGGGTTCTGAGAGCCAGGACCAGGTGCTTTCCAAATGGACAGCTTGCTCTTTTAAGCGTGTGGCTTGGGCAGTGATGGAGAGGCAGTAGATGAGGCAAAGATGCAGTAGCCTTCTGTAGGTCTTTCTTTGTTGACAAATTTTAAATTTGCAATTTTATAGTTTAGTTACAATGAGGTTAGTTTATAAAATTCATGAGCTGTTGGGGAGACTTGAAAATCCCTATGGATCAATGCACACAGTGGCAGCCGCTACCAGCCTTAGGAAGCACAGCTGCTCTGAGTTCTCCATGGTGCTACTGATTGGAGACTAATTTCTCTTAGGACAGATTGGCATTGTAAACCCCAAACCAATAAAATTTTTAATTCTAGCTTCCTTAATTATGTTGGGAAGGGAGTTCCTGGGAATGGTGGAATGATTAATGGAGCAAAATGGTGGTGGCAGTGAGATAGAGAGGGTTGGAGAAAAAAAGATACAATTCACTTTCAGGAGTTTTGAAACACTTACCTGGAAGGGATGTTTTCAGACTAGCTATTTGTGACTGCATTTTTGGGGTAAGAAAAGTTAAAAACACATGGTATGATTTCTTATAAAAATAAATCAATTTTTATTTTTTAAATTTATTTTTTAATTACAGTTGACAATATTATATTAGTTTCAGGTGTACAACATAGTGATTAGACATTTATATACCTTATGAAGTGATCACCCCAATAAGTCTAGTACCCACCTGATACCATACATAGTTATTAAAATATTATTGCCTATATTCCCTGTGCTGTATTTTCCATCCCTGTGACTATTTTTATAACTGACAGTTTGTACTTCTGAATCCCTTCACCATTTTTGCCCATTTCTCTAACCCCCATCCCACCTGGCAATCATCAATTTTTTTCTCTGTATCTATGAGTTTTTTTCTGTTTGTTTTTTCACTTGTCTTATTTTTCAGATTTCACATATAAGTAAAATCATATGGTACCTGTCTTTCTCTATCTGACTTATTTTACTTAGTATAATATCCTCTAGGTCCATCCATAAAAATATTTTGATTTTAACCATATTTCTAGAAGACAAGGAGATCCTGGAAATGTCATTTGTATTACTCTGAGCCACTTATTCATCTGATATTTGAGAACCATGGACTGAATAATCTGCAAGGTATCCCTAAAGACAGCCTTATGAATGAGGATAGTCTAGAGTGTGAACTGTGTGAAAGATGAAAATGGGATGGTGGGCATTTCTGGCAAAGGAAAGTGTTCCTCAATATCAGACCTGGCCCTGAGAACTAGACAACTTAGCTATTGGTGTAAAAACTGCCATTTAAAAATAGGTTTTTATTTTTAATAAGCCATATATGTGTATGGAACAAAATTGAAAAGTGACCATAAAAACCATGTAGAGCGCAAAGTAAATCTTCATCCTTCCCTCATCTACCAGGTCTTGTTCCTCTCCACAGAGGCAGAAGCTGTTATTAGTTTCATGTGTTCCCTTCCAGAGACAGTCTATGCATTTACTGTGTGTGTGAGTGTGTGTGTGTGTGTGTGTGTGTGTGTGTGTGTGTGTGTGTGTGTGTTTAAACACAATACAGGGTACTATATATGTTATTTCTAACTTCAGTTTTCAGTGGTGCCATTTTGAAACACCATGGATCACAGAGCCTGTTCTTTGATTCAGTTTGTTTTCAGAATATTTGTAATGTTTCCTTGCACCTTGGAATGTTTATGAGTTCTGAGATTGAAATGGTATTAGCAAATTCTGACCATCAGCTTTAATTTTTCTGGGTTGGTGTCTTCCTTCCTAGCAATCAACACTGATTGTTTGACTTTATAGCTGAGAAATTTTCACTTGATGAACTGAAAAAGACCACAAAGAGGAAAGTAAGCAAAGGTGGCTATGCAAATAGTTACTAGTTAATCTAACAGGTAAATAGTTCAAGGTCCAGAGGAAAAGTGGTATGGTCCAGGAAATATTACATCAGCACACTGGCTGGAGAGAGCCACATGACAAGAGCAGTTTATGAATACCAAGAGATTAAGTAAACAGTGTTTATTAATCTCATTCAATATATTGAGGTGGCGTGGCTAAATTCATAGGCAATTGTCCACTTTCCAGATTGCCTCTTCCACCTTGACAATCACAAATCCTTGGGAATGAACAGCTTGATGGATTGATGACAGCCAGCCTTTAACCCTAAGCTTCCTGTGGGGGTTTTGATGGGAATAAGAAGGCCAATTCAGCCTCATCCATACGTGCCATGCATTCAGGAAGAAGGTATTTTGACATGTGTATTTCCTCTAGGATCTCTTTTCTCAGCAAAACACTCCAATTTTAGAGAAGTAATTACCAGAATTACATAGGCTATAGAATATTAATTTGCATTCCTTGCAAGTGGAAATGTTGCTTCTCATGCTGTTTCTCTCTCGGTAGTTGACATATTTCTATAATTTGATAGTTGTTTCCTATTTGTAGTGAACATATTTTCTCTATCCACCCTGATAACTTTCTGTTTTCTAGGATGGGAAGGCCTCCCAAATTTTCAGTATTTTAAGCGAGCCTTTTGGTTTTCAAATATCTTCTCATAAGTCAAGTTGCAAATTCCCATTTATTTCCTAGGTGTTTGCAATCACTATTATTAATTCTCATTAGCTCTCTGGGCTGCTAGCCACATCTGTTCATTCACTCCACAGGAATTGGCCTGCCATGTACTGGCATGAAGAGCAGCTATATGGAAAGTGTAGCTGCCCCTTGTTTGCTCCGAGGACCCGGGGAAGCTACATGGCTAAACATATAAAATGAAAGGTCCTTACAAGTCATTGAATCATTTTTCCAGATTAGATTTCCAAATGTCCCAACAGAAACAGCAGCTCATTAAAACTGCAGCTGTAAAATCCACCAACACCACACCTAGAAAAGTGATTACAGAGTAAGCTTGATTAATTAGGTGTGAAAATTTAGGACCAAGGTAGTAATAAATGATGGAATTCACCCAGCAGCCTCCTACCCTTCTACCATGTTTTGCTGAGTGGCCAATTTTCCACTTGTCTGTTTTACGGTGGGTGATTACATTCCAGAGCCAGTAACATTTACATCTAAATCATAGAGCCAACAGACCACCATACATGAGCTACAGACAGTTCCAACTTTGACTTTATCTTTTTCTTTGTGTGGTTTTTACACATTGCCAAATATTTCTGAGTCTCATTTTCTTCCATTTATACAGGATGAATTTATGTTTCTACCTACATCCCAAGCTTTTGAATAGAAGAAATTTTATTAAAAAACAAACAATGTACACTACATAATCTTGTATATGTCTTTGAGTTCTTTGGGTCTAAGAGGTACTATCATATGTAAATATTACGTTCATTGTCTAACATAGTTTGGAAATCTGATGATCTGGTCTATCCAACTGATCTTTTGAATGGAGTACAATAGCATTTGTGAAAGTGCCTAGCCTAAGGCTTAGTACATTTAAAGTATTCAATAACCACTTGATGAATCACCATCTTCTGAATAGAGAGGGTAGATTACCAGTTCCAAAGAATGACAATAGAAAACAATATACTTATCGGGACAGAACTACAATGGTGAGCACAACATAATCCTTCTTTGATGATTGAGAAAGTAGCACTGTGCCATGCTTTAGAGTCATAAATATTAATCATAGTTGTGAATATAGTACTGATAACATTCCATTTCTTCTAAGCCCCAAGCTTTCAGTGGTTTCTAATTGGCTGTAAAATGAAGTCAAATTTCCTTGGCCTGTAATGATTCTGTACCCAATTCCAAAGTGTGTGTGTGGGGGTAGGGAGGGGGGTGGCTGGTTTCCCCACAGCACCAAGCAGTGCTCCAACACCAACTGGATGTCCTACAGTTCAACTCAATTTGACACTATCTACCTAGAGATAGTGTCAGATCCCACAAGTTGAGGTCTCAGTCCCACAAGACTGCCCTCTACTTCGGATGCCTATCACAAGTTCAGGTTCTACTTGTGCTTTTGACTGAATGGCTATAAATCAGAGCTGCCCACAACCCTTTCCTTGGGTTCCAATAATTTGGAATGGTTCACAGCACTCAGGAAAACAGTTTGCACACTAGATGACTGGTATACTAGTAAGGATATTAAATGATACAAATCAACAGCCAAATGCAAAAATACATAGGGTGAGGTCCAGAACAAAGGAGCTTGTGCTGTCATGGAGTTTGGGCTTGGCATGGTGGTATGTGAAATTGTTCTGGTTCACCAACCTGAAAGTGCACCAAACCCTGTTCTTTTTGGTTTTTATAAAGGTTTCATTACAGAGGCATAATTTTTTAAATCATTAGTCATTGTCGATTGATTCAACCTGCAGCCCCTTGCACCTCCCTGGAAACCAGGGGGTGGGACTGAAATCTCCAACTTTCTATTCATGGTTTGTCCTCTGGCGAACAGTCCCCATCTATAGGTGCTTTCCAAAAGTCACCTCATTAACAACAGACAAAATCCAAGGGGTTTAAGAGCTCGGTGCCAGAAATGGGTACAAAGACCAAATAAATACAATATTGCAGCCTGATATTTCAGGGCATCCAGTGTTACCTCTCACTATATTTTTTGCGTCTGAACCAGCCAAATTATATTGCTCCTTGGATACATCCCAGAATTTCTCACTTTATCACTCATTAAATACTTTGCTGAGCATTTACTCTATCTCAGGCACTGAGCCAGATCTTTGGGGATATAAACTTCAGGGGAAAAAATGTATGTCCTTCACCTCCAGTATCTCTTTGTCTAGTAAAGACAGACATATAAACTGACATTTATAATCCAGTGTAATAAATACAGTGAAAATACTCTACCCCATTATCTAGCTTCAGAGATGCATGGCTTCCTTAAATTCCAGTGTTCTTTACATTGACTTCACATCTGCCATGCACTCAAGCTGCCTACAGCCAGAATCATGTGTTTACCTAGAACAACTCCATCTCCACAATTGACCTTTGACCACATCACTTCCTGAGTATAATTTCCCTTTGCTGTGATCTTCACTCCTTTACTCTTGTTTCATTGAAACTGCCAGTCTTTTATTTCCACTATTTTTTTTCTGCTAATCTGTTTTTCTTCCCACTTTATACTCCCTCTCTGTCAACACTGTACCCCATTTGAATTTCAATGGCTCTCTGGACAATATCCTAGACTTCTGTTACTCCAACACACTAATCCTAAATCAATCCTGTCTACCTTCTTTGCTTCTATCCTTATCTTATTGTGTAATGCTGAAACTTTTTGGCCAGGCAAGCACCTCTATAAAAAAATCATGTTCTTTCCATTCATTTGGGCCACTGGTGCTGCCCAGTAATCCTTTATTAGCTGTCAATCCTTTATTAGCTATCCTCATTAGCTGTCAAGTGCCTATTTCAGAACATCTCTTCTCTTCCACAATGGACAGATCATAAAGGGCCTTGAATTTCACATTAAGGAACTGTGATCTATTCCCAAGAAATGTATTGCTGACAAAGAGTTTAAGGTGCGTGTGTGTTTGTGTGTGTGTGTGTGTGTGTGTGTGTGTGTGTGTGTGTGTGTGACGAGCTAGATTCTTTTTGGTAGATGTTTAGAGGTGGGTTTGAGGGGATAAGACTGGAGTTGGGGAGGCTATTAATGTATTCTAGGCAAGGCTGATAAATGCTGAGCTAGGATATTGGTAGGAATGATAGGAAGGAGGGGCCAAGTTTGAGAAATACATAGTGAGTAAAATCAGCAAACTCCAATGAGGCAGAAAATACAAGAGAAGGTGACATTTTAGGAAAAAAAACTAATGATTTTCATTTTCAATATGTTGAGTTTTAGTTGCTGATGATGTATTGATGTGGAGCTTTGATATATGAATCTGAAGCTCAGGGGATGAGGCCAAGTCTGGAAGTATAGATTTAGGAGTCATTGGCATATAGATGGTAATTAAAATCATGAGAATGGCTGTGGTTCCCCAGGGATCATGTGGTGTGAGAAAAAAGTGGGTGGAGGACAGAACCTTGTAAAATGGCAGCCTTTACAAAGCAGATGGAAGAAGATGAGTCCATGAAGGGGCCAGAGAAGGAACCATCTAAGGTACAAGGACAGCCAAGAATGTGCTGTCATGGAAGCCTCAAGAAAGAGTGATTAATTATATCACATGTAGCAAATACAGTAAGATTGAGATTTTAAAACACATTTGACATTTAAGAGTTCCTAAGTGGAATTTTCTGAGAATATTTATGTTGAAGGTGGGAGCAGAAGCCAGATTACAGAGGATTAGGGAAAGGAAAAAGGGTATTCAGTGAGTGTAGATTTCCCTGGAAAATTACAGAGAAGAAGGGAAAGAGGAAGACCAAGTGGTTACTACCTAGAAAGTTACTAGTTAGTCTAAATGGTTATGGTATACCTGATGCTGTTTTGTTTCCTAGAAAGCCCTGCCTCCATAACTGCTCCACATTCTTTTCCTTAGTTCAAGGAATACTTAAATTAGTAGTTTTTCCATGGAAATCTCTGAAGATATTTCCATGGAGAAGTATTATCTCCCTGTCTGAACTCCCACAACACCAAATATCTGGTCCTGTTATGGCATTTATTTATGTTGTATTTTTTAAACCCCATATGGTGGTTATTTGTATATTAATTTCTTTATTAGATTGTAAGTACCTCAAGTGTACATTATAGTTGTCCAATATTTAGTTTTCTATATCCTATATACCTATATTTTAGACCGCAGAATTTTGAATGGAATGCTGTAAGGCCAGTGGGAAGTCAATAAATAATTATTAAAGGAAATACATATGAGTATATATGAACATCAATCACAATTACATAGAAATATTTTGGAACTTTGGTTGACATGAGTTTTGTTAATCAATTAACAGAAGGTGATCTGAAGGTAATTTTTTTATCCTGATTGTTAACAAGTTCTTTAGATTTGGGCTTCTGCTACACATAGTCCATGCAAAAGTTGAAGCTGAATTTCTCACAAAGCTGAGAATTCCCATTACTTCATGGCATGACAACTTTAAATTGCTGAGAGGAAAAGTCAACAGAAAAGGCTGAAATTTGGTTTTCAGATATTTGATAATAAACAATACTTAGACAAAACCACTCCTAAAGTATTGGTTCAAGTGAGTCCTAGGATTTATAGAAATATAAGCACACTTTTTTGTTTTTGTGTCATTTTAAAGGGTAATCACTGCCAAGACCTGGTTTTTTTAATATTTGTATTTATATGAAGAATTACATAAGCTTGGATATTCTCATAGAACTGCTTTAGAAATCAACATGGAGGCATTCTTTTTTTCCTGGAAAGCAAATGTAGTGAGAGGACATGGAAAGACAGGGTGGCAATTCCTATGTCTTCCCACAAATCTTAGCATTAGGGTAACACTTAAATTGTTTCCTTTTGAAAAAGAGAGAATTTTATGCTCCTGAAATCTGAGCCAAACACTTACCCATATAACGTATTTAGTGCCAATCAAATGGAAACCAAATTATTTTGACAATGTACTGTAGGGCACAAGAGGGCACAGTTAGTAAAACTGTAACAGGAAGGATAAAGTTGGTTAGTGTTTAGAACTATGTGGTAATCTTCTGTAAGTCTAAAAGTTTTCTTTGTTAAAATTTATTTTTCAATTACAAATGACATACAATATTATATTAGTTTCAGGTGTACATATAGTGATAAAACTTCTTAAAATAAAGTTTATTTTTTAAGAAGTAAATAAATAAATAAATAAATAAATAAATAAATAAATAAATAAATAAATGAGAGATAATTTTAGAGAGTCTGGGCACTTAAGAATTTATGTGCATTTATTTCCTTCTCAAAGTCAATCTTATGTTAGAGCTCTTTTACCCCAAGCAAGAAGAAATAATGATTTGGATTGTGTTTCTGGGTGGGCAGAGGAAGCTTTCTTGGAGAGAGCTGCTTGTGTAAGGGTTCTCTATTGGCAGTCACCCATTTGGGCTTTTACTGGTATTATGGCAAAGTCTCCTCACCTCTGAGTGTTTTCTTTTTCTATTTTTTATTATTAGTTTCAGGTGTACAAAACAATGTAATAGTTAGACATTTATACCCCTCAAAAAGTGATAACCCCCCACCTCAAGTCTACTACCCCTGTGACATCATATATAGCTGTTACAGTTTCACTGACTCTATTCTTTATGCTGTACTCCACATCCTGTGACTGACTATCTATCTATCTATCTATCTATCTATCTATCTATCTATCTATCTATCTATCTATCTATATCTATCTATCAAGTTATAGTTGACATTCATTATTATTCAGCTTCAGCTTCAGGTGTACACTGCAGTGGTCAGGCACCTATACTGTCTGTGAAGTGGTCTCCCTAATAAGACAAGTGTCCATCAAACATGCTACAAAATGTTTACAGCGTTATTGATTATATTCCCCAAACTGTCTTTTGTATCCCTGGTGGTCAAGTGGTTAGGATTCGGTGCTCTTACCTCTGAGTATTTTCAAATGAAAGACTAGCATAGCAGCAAGGTGGTTTCATGGGACTGAAACCTGTGCAGTTGCACAAAACCAGGCTTTTGGGAGTTCTTTGTGGTTGCTGTAATGCTCTGCTTTCACTGACTTAAATTCTTATTAATTTTGAACAAAGGAACTTACATTTTTATTTTGCCCCACAAATTATGCAGCCTATCTTAAATATCAACATTGGTCAATGCCCAAGTGGACGCTGAGCTACATTTTTTTGTATGACTAGAACACTCACCTAGGATCTGTTGCAGGTTAGAGTTTTGGGTCTCCAGGAACAGTGAATGGGAGAGTGGAAATGGCTAAACGCTCACTTGTTATTACTTGGGAAACAGCTCAGAGTATTTGTGGGCCAGCAGAATCATCTTCCTATGTGATAAAGTGAACATTTTGTGTGCTTAATGAGACCACTGGAGTGTCTTTTCCAATTACCTTTTTGGGGAGAAAGAATGGAACATGTTGGCATGAATGAATAGTAACTGAGTACTCATTTAAAAGGTCAAGTATATTTGCTGTCTCCACTTGGTATGCTTGTCTCATTGTTCTAACTCCTGGTGCCTTAATCAGGTACTAGTTTCAAAGTCTTGTATGGTGCACGTAGGATTTGATGGGGCTAGTACATTGAGCATCTATTTGGGTTAATGTATCTTTTATTAAGTTTTCTTTTCAAAAGATTTATGCAGAGCAACAGAGAATGAAGTTTCTATTGGAATGCCATTGGGGGATGTGAAGAATCATAAAAGACGTTTTAAGATTGTGAATTCAAACAAGTAAGTCAGAGCTTGCCTGAGGAGTGATTTTCTTGAAACGGTTGTGACAAAATCTCATACAGATGCAAAGAAGATGTCTGGAAGCTTATAGCCATTCTTCACTTTGGATGACTTCTGAAGACTGCAAATACTTGTGGAGAAGTTACAAGATGCCAATAGTGACATGAATATATCATGGAAGCATAATTTGAGTGTAGACAAGGATGGAAGAGCAGAGCTCCTTGATTAAGTTAACATGTATTGATATTTCTCCTGTTGTTTTGACTTCCTAAGCTGTTTAAATTAGCCTTGTCACAACAAAATACAAAAGAAGTTGCTATAACATTTTTAAAAAATACAGCCACTGAAGGATAGTGTGGTTTTTGTTGTTGTTGTTGTTGGTGGTGGTGGTGGTGGTGGTGGTGTGTGTGTGTGTGTGAAGTGTGTGCTTGTCCTCCAGTGTTGACTGTCAGGAAGGCAGAAATGTTAAAATTGTGGCAAAAATAATTATGTTAAATTGTTGAGCATAAATTATCAGGAAAAATACATTTTGATTGTAAGCATAAATCAGTTTTATGCATCACAAAATTGCCACCATTAGAGTGTGCTGAGGTGACTTATGTCTGGCAGTGGTGAACACAATGATCGTTTGAAAATAGAAACTCAGGTGTCTGAAGACTCCATAAAAACATGGACTCATTGATTCATGGGGAAAAAACCACGAGTAAGGAGGGGTTTGTGCATGTGAAGAAATGCACATTTCACACTCTTTAACCTGAGATTAGCGAGTATTCACATCTCTCAAATCCAGCATGTGATTTAGCCTCTTCATTTAAGGTATCCTATAAATACCTACATTTCTAAGTCAGAACCAAATTTAGCTGTAAATTTCCAGCTTATTCTTGCCCCATTAAATTCACCTCATCATAATTTTAAAAGGCTTTTGTTTTAGGAGACAGACAATATACTATTACCTAGCCATCTCTAAACAGAAAGAACCAATCATATCTATAACCAGAATATCTATAAACAAGAATGTTAGTCTTTGCATTTTACGTTTGGATTTGGGGGCAGGGGAGTTGGGGAGGAGAGGTATTCACATTTGAGAATAGATGTTTCTAACCTGGGTATTTTATTTATTTATTTATTTATTTATTTATTTATTTATTTATTTATTTATTTATTTATTGGAGTGACAATTGTTGGTAAAGTTACATAGATTTCAGGTGTATAATTCTGTATCACATCATCTATAAATTACATTGTGTGTTCACCACCCAGCGTCAGTTCTCCTTCCGTCACCACATATGTGATCCCCTTTACCCTCATCTCCCACACCGACCCCCCTCACCTTCTGGTAACCACTAAACTATTGTCTGTGTCTATGAGTTTTTGTTTCTCATTTGTTTGTCTTGTTCTTTTGTTGTTTTTGGTTCATATACCACATATCAGTGAAATCATATGGTTCTCTGCTTTTTCTGTCTGACTTATTCCACTTAGCATTGTAATCTCAAGATCCATCCATGTTGTCACAAATGGTCCTATTTCATCTTTTCTTACCTCCAAATAGTATTCCATTGTGTATATATACCACTTCTTTATCCATTCATCTATCGAAGGACATTTTGGTTGTTTCCATGTCTTGGCCACCGTAAATAAAGCTGCAATGGACATTGGAGCACACGTGTCTTTATGAATAAATGTTTTCAGATGTTTTGGGTAGATACCCAGGAGAGGGATTGCTGGGTCATATGATAATTCTATTTATAATTTTTTGAGAAACCTCCACACTGCCTTCCATAGTGGCTGTACCAGTCTACATTCCCACCAACAGTGTATGAGTAACCTGGATATTTTTAATACTCAAAACATAATAGAGCTTCTCATAGGAAGCTCTAGTCAGAGAAGCTAGAATGCTGTCTTCCTTGCCCAGACTGTAACCCGGTGTTTCCCTTTTCTCTGTGGATAGGCAGCATCTGTCTGAGCATCATGCTGAGTCTGATGGAAAGCAGCAGCCTGCAGAGACCTGCCTTCCCTCTCTTGTCCTGTAGTGGAAATTTCCTGGGGATAACAGAAATACTTGATCATTTTGGTTAGGAGAGTCTGCCAGTTGGACTGCAAGGAGGAAAAGAAGCAAAGACCAAGGTAATGACAGTGAAGGAATATCACCTATTATACTTAGCTGCGCCCAAAAGGACTTCAAAATAGCACTAGCTGATAAAGGCGATGAAGTGAAGCTGGCCACTAATTGCTATTAGAGATGCTGGTACTTTCTTACTGAAGATGGCAACATATCCTAGGTCACAGAGGATGGAGCCTGATGCTGAGAACAGAGTTGGGGCCAGACTGCTGGGGTCTGAATCCTGGCTCTTGTTCTTACTGTCTGTGTGACCTTTTGCAAAGCATTTGACCACTTCCTGTGTCAATTTTCCCATTAGTAAAATGGGGAAATTAACAGTACTCACCTCAAATGTCTGCTAGGTGAAATAATATGTAAGAAATAGTTAGAAGAGGATGTGGCATGTTGGAAAAACAGTATGTGTTTTAGTTGTTATTTATCTATATCTGGACAGTGCAGAAGGTGTCAATCACTTCTCATACAGGTTTTCTAGAAATAGTTATCATCATAACTCTACATCTAAATTCATTTCTACCCTTTGATTTGGAAAGGAGAGTTTCAGTATTCATTTCACAATTTTTTTAACTGCTTTTATTTTCTCATCCACAAGAGGGGTAGATATTTTTTGTCAAATTTCTGGAAATTTTACATCTCTCCACAATGAATGGGAACGTTGGGATGTCCCCAAAAAGAAGCACCATATGAGTCTCTGGGAAATACTCAATATTGACAGTTAAACTGATCCCAAAGCAGTTTGAATTAAAGCAAATGTTTTAAAATAAATAAATAAATGCAAACAATAAATCAAAGATGAAATAATTGGAAAATCCTAAACTGTCATTTGCAAATAATATGATCATATGCAAAAAAACTCCAACAGAATTAAACCATTATAACTAAAAACAAAGTTCAGCAAAGTTTTTAGACACAAGATTAACTTTAAAAAAAAATCCATTTCTGAATACTAATAGTAACCAACTAGAATATTTTTAAAATCTAAGATTCCTCCTACAATAGCCTAAAACAGAAGCAAAATACATAATAATTAGCAAATAATACACTAGATATTTATGGAAAAAATAAAAAAACCTTTTAATGGATATAGAAATACAATCCAAATATATGGTGAATCATTTCATACTCTTAATATGAAAAATTTTTATAATAAATATGTCAATATTCCCAAATTAATCTATACATTAAATACTTTTCCAATTAAAGTACTTGCTGGATTAAAAAAAGAACTCAACAAATGTATTTTAAAATTTATATGAAATGAAAAAGTTCCATGTATAGCTATGTTAACTTTAAAAGAAAAGTGTTGCTCTCTTATGTATTAAGATGTGCCATAAAGTCACAGTAATTAAAGCATGTGGGCACACCTATAAGAACAGATAAGTAGAACAATGGAGAAAAATAGAGATCTCAGAGATAGACCCAAATTTATTTAATATAATTTATAGGTGGTGCTAAAAAACAATCATCAGAAAGAGACTGTCTCTTTAACTGATGTGACTGGGAAAACTAACCTACTAAATGGAGAAAAATAAAACTGGATTCCTAGCTGAAATCATACACAAAGGTGGACTGCAGATTAATTAAAAACCTGTATATAAAAGGTAAAGCTTTAAAGTCAATAGAAAGTAAGATTTAAAGCTTTGTGACCCAGGGCTGGGGCATACTTTTTAAAACACCAAAAGTAAAGAAAGTGCATAAAAGTACATAATGGTAAAATTTGATTACAGTAAGATTAAGGATGGATATTGGCTCAACAAAGGATATCATAGATAAAGTTGACAGTAACCAATTGAGAGATGATATATATGATGACAAACTGACTAAAGATTAATACCTAGAAACACTTGCAATTCAGCAAGACCATACAAGAACTCCAACAGAAAAATGGGATAAGAGCAGGAAATTTGCATAGAATGACACCAAAATGAGAAAAAAACAGGCATACAAAGAGATGCCAAAAATCATCTGAAATTAAAGAAATGAAAACTAATATTTCCATTTAAATGTCAATAATTAAGAAGCCGAGGGGGTTCCGGTCAATATGGTGGAATAGGTAAACACTGTACTTGCTTCTTCATAAGACCACATTAAAATTACAACTAAATTCTAGAATAATCAACCTGGAGAACCATCTGAAGACTAGATGAACAGAAGTCCTATAACTAAAGATACAGAGAAGAAGCTACTTCAAAACTAGTAGGAGAGATAGAGACACATAATGGGTTGGTTCCACACCCATGAGTGTCACTTGAGAATCAGGAAAGATATCTAAGTTGTGGAATCCCTCCTGAGGAGTGAGGGGTCTCAGCCATATACTGGGCTTCCCAGCCTGGAGCACCAATGCTAGGAAGAAGAGCTCTCACAATATCTGACTGTGAAAATGAGTGGGGATTCCCTTCATTTGGGTGAGATATAAGGCTGTGGGAAACACAGGCATCCTCTTGAAGGGCCTGTGCACAGACTCTCTCACTCCCAGGCACTCACCCTAGGCTCTGGTGCAGGGACAGCAACTCAGGAGGTGCCGGAGAATTACAGAGAGAAACTGAGTTGTGTAGCTTCAAAGTGAGGGCTGGAGGGACAGCCACCATTGTGCTTGTGTTGAGCCCTCCCCCAATACAGACTGTGGGCAGAAGCCATGTTTCCTGTTTTGAGGCCTCACCCAACATGGCCAAATCTGAATCTTCATTGACCTGGTGAATGCTGCTCCCTCCAGCCTGGTGACTCTTCGGGAACCCAACCCAACAAACATGTGCACCTCCTGAGCCTCTTTTGGCAACTTAGCATTGGCCTGCGCTACAGTTTTTCTTGGACAACTCTTGGGGGTTCACGGACCCTTGACAGGTGGTAGCTGGCCTCAGTGTGCTCTGTGCCTTTTGCTGAGTTCCCCAGATCTGGTACTGGTGGCAGCCAGCTTTGGTTCAAAGCATGGTCTCTATTACATGTGTCCTGGTCCAGCACAGGTAACAAAGAACCATGGATGGCTTAGGAGCTCCTACCAGGTGGCCCTGGGCCCATCACCAGCAGCAGCTGACCTAGGTTTGCACTGGATCCCATCCCAAGAGGCCAGCTTCAGACCACATCAGAGTACCACCCAATTAGCCCCACAAACAGCACACCCAAAGTGTGGTCTTCAAGGCACCAGAGCCTGCTAGGGTGAATCCCATTCAATTGGGTCAGCCCTGGTACAACTGCTTATATGCTATGATTATGGCTAATCCTTACAGCCAGTTAGCCTGAGGGTCAATCCCACCCACTGATGTGCCAATAGCAATGAAGTCTCAATTAAAACAGGAGGGCACACACAAACCACACAAGGGACACTCCTGGAGCACTGGTTCAGGTGATCACTGAGAAAGTGCCACTGGACCCCACACCTCATCTACTACATAAGGGTCCCTGCCAAGTCTGGGAGACATAATAGATTTACCTAATACATAGAAACAAGCTCAGAGAGGCAGTCAAAATGAGGAGACAAAGGAACATGTCCCAAATGAAAGAACAGGAGAAAACTCCAGAAAAGAACTAAATGAAGTGGAGGCAAGTAATCTACCCGATACAGAATTCAAAACACTGGTTAAAAGGATACTCAAAAACTTAGTGATAATTTCAACAAAGAGATAGCAAGCATAAAAAAGGTCATAGAAATCATGAAAAATAACCAGTCAGAAATGAATAATACAATAATTGAAATGAAGAATACACTAGAGGGAATCAACAGCAAATTAGATAAAGCAGAGGATCAAATTAACAATTTGGAAGATATAGTAATGGAAAACACCCAATTGAAACAGCAAAAAGAAAAAAAAAAGAATTAAAAAAATGCGTATAGTTTAAGGTACCTTTGGGATGACACCAAGTGTTACAACATTTGCATTATAGGTGTACCAGAAGGTGAAGAGAGAGAGAGCAAGGGATTGAGAGACTATTTTTTAAAATAAGGATGCAAAACTTCCCTAAAATGGTGAACAAAATAGACAAACAAGCCCAGAAAGTTCAGTGTCCCAAACAAGATGAGCCCAAAGAGGCCGACACCAAGATACACAATAAGTAAAATGACAAAAGTTAAAGTCAGAAAGATAATCTTAAAAGCAGCAAGAGAAAAGCAGTCAGTTACTGCAATGGAATTACAATAAAACCAGCAGCTGATTTCTCTACAGAAACTTTGTAGATCACAAAAGCTTACCACAAAATTTTCAAAGTGATGAAAAGCAAGGACCTGTAACCAAGCAAAGCTATCATTTAAAATTGAAGGAGAGAGAGATGTCGTAGGAATGGTGGCAGCGAGGTGGTCTTCTTGAGTTCTCCTCTGGAACTTACCACAAATTTAACATCTATAACTCATCAAAGGACTCTCCTTTCATCACACAGAACAGCTAAGAGACTCTACAGAAATTACTTGAAGGTGGGCAAACTGGGTGAGCAGGGGAAGAAAGAAGGGAGCAGAGTGGAGATGCAGCCTGCATACATGGCTGTGGAGATGCAGGGGGACCTAGGATGGAACATAGATCACAAGAGCCAGGAGGTGGGCTCTTTCCCTGCATCCCACAACTGATTTCTCCTGCTGAGAGAGCAGCATATCCTGTGTTTGAGGCAGGAACCTCAGCTGAGACCTCCAGCTGGGCCCTACGTTGGACAAAGGAAGTAAACACCATACCTGGGCCCCTGCCTCCACTTTCCCAATTTTACCCCTGCCCTTCCAGAGGCTCAAGCTGGCCCCTGAATTGAGGAGTAGTGTCAGATTACAGAGGAGAAGTAGCACTCAGGATCTGGGAAGACCCAGTTTGCAGCTGCTGTGACCCAGGAAGATGCTGGAAAGAGTGTGACACTGCAGGGCTGGGAAAGAGAAGACTCCTCCATCTCCAGCCCCCACCTTTTCTGGCCTAGGGCAGGGCAATTACAATGGCAAAGACACACCCAGGGGTTAGCAGCAGGTGGCTGAGGCAGCTCTGGGCTTTCAGCAGCTCATAAATCTCGCGCCCTCCACACACACACACACACACACACACACACACACACACACACACACGGAAGAAGTGCCCTAAGTTTCAGGAGACCTGGGAACAGGGCTGGCTGTGTTATTCTCAGTATGCTTATGTGCAGGCAACTGCACCGACTTTGTAAAAACTACCATCCAGACCCTAATGCCCCACTCATCTAGAACTGCAGTGCCAGGGTCACTCTGGGCACCAGGTGGCTGGCTCTGCCTGCACAAGATGCAGAGAATTATTTGGTACAGCAGAGGACAACCTGGAGATTACTTGGTGGACTTAAGCCAAGGCTGGCACTGCTTTTTTTGCTTTGTTTTGTTTTTGTATTTTTGATATTTTTGCCTGTGTTGAGTGTGGTTTTTTTGGTTGTTTCTACATGTGAGTGTATTTGTTTTTTTCTTTGTTGTTGTGGTTGTGCTGGGTGATTAGCTTTGTTCTGAAATTGCCCTACACCAGGGCCTAGCCCAAAAGACAAAAGATTCAACACACCCAGAGGCCAACTCCAGACCAAACCAGAGTATTACCAGGTTTGACTTATAAGTGACACGCCAAGAGGGAATTCTCTACAGGCACAAGAGGTCATAGGGGCCAAGCCTCATTTCAGCGGTCAACCCTCACACAGCAGAATATCCTGATGTGAGCAGAGCCATGTCTCACAACTAGTCAACCTAGGAGTCAATTCCACCTACTGCCAAGCCAAAAGCAATTAAAGCTCAACTTTACCAGGACAATATACACAGCACAAGGGTCACCTTTGGAGTACATGTACAGGAGAATAGAGAAGTGGTGCAAGTCAAATATAAAGGACACATACTAAATAAGATAACCCACCAAAAACCAAGAACATTATGGGATCTACCTAATACATCAAAGCAAACACAGAGAGTCAGCCAGAATGGGGAAACAAAGAAACATGTCCCAAATAAAAGAACAGAAGAAACCTCCAGAATTGGAACAAAATGAAATAGAGGTAATCAACCTATCAGAGACAGAGTTCAGAACACTGATGATAAGAATGTTTAAGGAGCTTAGTGATGAAATAAAGAAGGATAGAGAAATCATAAAGATCAACCAGTTAGAACTAAAGAATACAATAACTAAAATAAAGAACACACTTGAAGGAATTACCAGCAGGTTAGATGAGGCAGAGAATCGTATCAGTGACTTAGAAGACAAGTTAGCAGAGATCATCCAAGCAGACCAACAAAAAGAAAAAAAGAATAAAAAACAATGAAAATGGTTTAAGAGACGTCTGGGATAACATCAAGTGCAACAACATGCGCATCATAGGAATACCAGAAGGTGAAAAGATAGAGCAAGGGATTGAGAACATATTTGAAGTAATAATGACCGAAAACTTCCCTAACTTGGTGAAGAAAACCGATATACAAGCCCAGGAAGTGCAGATAGTTCCAACCAGGATGAACCCAAACAGGTCTACACCAAGACACATTATAGTTAAAATGGCAAAGGTTAAAGACAAAGAGAGAATCCTAAAAGCAGCAAGAGAAAGACAGCAGGTTATATACAAGGAAACTCCTGTAAGATTATCAAATTACTTTTCTACAGAAACTTTGTAGGCCAGAGGAAGTGGCAGGAGCTACTCAAAGAGATGAAAAACAAAGGCCTACACCTAGATTGCTTTATCCAGCCAGGCTATTGTTTAAAATTGAAGGATAGATAAAGAGCTTCCCAGGAAAGAATAAGCTAAAGGAATTCATTACCACCAAGCCAGCATTGCAGGGAATATTAAAAGGACTTCTGTAAGCAGAAGAAAGATGAAAACAATCTAACTACAAATAACACATTGGAAATAACTCTGTAGCTACCAATAATCACTTTAAATGTAAATGGATTAAATGCTCCAATCAAAAGACATGGTGTGGCTGAGTGGATAAGAAAGCAACACCCTTGCACATGCTTTATACAAGAGACTCACCTCAGATCAAAAGACACTCAGAGGCTGAAAGTGAAGGGTTGGAGTAAGATATTCATACAAATGGAAATGAGAAAAATTCTGGAGTAGCAGTACTTATATCTGACAAAATAGACTTTAAAATGAAGAATATATTAAAAGACAAAGATGGGCACTATATAATAATAAAGGGATTGATCCGACAAGAAGACATAACCATAGTAAACATCTATGCACCCAACATAGGAGCACCTAAATACATAAAACAGATATCGACTGACATAAAGACAGAGATCAACAGTAACACTATCATAGTAGGAGACTTCAACACATCTCTGACAACATGGGACAGGTCTTCCAGACAGAAAATCAATATGGAAACAGTGGCCATAAATGACACATTGGATCAGTTGGATTTAATGGATATTTTCAGAGCATTTCACCCCAAAGCTGCAGAATACACGTTCTTCTCAAGCACACATGGAACATTTTCCAAGGTAGACCACATGTTAGGCCACAAAACAAGTCTTCATAAATTTAAGAAAATTGAAATAATACCAATTCTCTTCTCTGACCACCGTGCTTTGAAATTAGAAATCAACTACAGGAAAAAAACTGGAAGACACAAAAATACATGGAGGCTGAATAACATGTTATTAAATAATGAATTGGTCAACCAGGAGATCAAGGAAGAAATCAAAAGATATCTTGAGACAAACAAAAATGATAACTGAAGACCCCAAATCTATGGGATGCAGCAAAAGCAGTCCTAAGAGGGAAATTCATAGCAATGCAGGGCTATCTAAAGAAACAAGTAAAATCACAAATCAACAGTTTGTCCTTACACTTAAGGGATCTGGAAAAAGAACAGCAAAATAAGTCCAAAGGGAACACAAGGAAGGAGATAATAAAGATCAGAGCAGAAATAAATGAAATAGAGACCAAAACAAACAAACAAAAAAATACAAAAGATCAATGAATCCAAGAGCTGGTTTTTAGAGAAGATAAATGAAATCGACAAAACTTTAGCCAGACTCATCAAATAAAAAAGAGAGAGAGGACCCAAATTAATAAAATCAGAAATGAAAGAGAAGTGACAACAGGCACCACAGAAATACAAAAAATTTTAAGAAATTACTATGAGCAACTGTATGCCAATAAATTAGACAATCTGGAAGAAACAGACAATTTTCTAGAAGCATGCAACTTTCCAAGGCTAACTCAAGAAGAAACGGAGAACCTGAATAGATTACCACCAGGTAATTGAAGCAGTAATTAGCAAGCTCCCAAAAAACAAAATCCCTGGATCAGATGGCTTTACAGGTAAATTTTACAAAACATTCAAAAAAGAATTATCACCTATTTTCCTCAAACTATTCCAAAAAATCCAGGAGAAGGGAAGGCTCACAAACACTTCTTATGAGGCCACTATCCCAAAATCAGACAAAGACATTACGAAACAAAACAAACAAACAAACAAACAAAAAAGAAAACTACAGGCCGATATCCCTAATGAATCCAGATGCAAAAATCCTCAACAAAATATTAGAGAACAGATTTCAGCAATACATTAAAAAGATTATACACCATGATCAAGTGGGATTCATTCCTGGTATGCAAGGGTGGCTCAGCATCTGCAAATCAATTAATGTGATACACCACATTAACAAAATGAAAAATAAATATGATCATATCAATAGATGCAGAAAAAACATTTGACACAATCCAGCAGACATATATGATAAAAACTCTTAAGAAAGTGGGAATAGAGGGACCATATCTCAACATAATAAAGGCCATATATGATAAACCCACAGCTAACATCATAGTCAATGGAGCAAAGCTAAAGCAATTCCCCTTAAGATCAGGAACAAGGCAAGGTTTCCCACTTTATCCACTTCTATTCAACATAGTTCTGAAAGTTCTAGGCACAGAAATCAGACAAGAAAAAGAAATAAAAGGCATCCAAATTGATAAGGAGGAAGTAAAATTGTCATTATATGCCAATGACATGATACTAGATAGAAAGAACTCCAAGACTCCACCACAAAACTATTAGAACTAATAAATGAATATGGTAAAGTAGCAGGATACAAAATTAATATTCAGAAATCAGTTGCATTTGTATATACCAATAATAAACTAGCAGAAGGAGAAATTAAGAAAACAGTCCAATTTACAATTGCTTCAAAGACTACAAAATACCTGGGAGTAAATTTAACCAAAGGAGTAAAAGATCTGTACTCAGAAAATTGTAAGACACTGAAGAGAGAAATTAAAGAAGATACAAATAGATGGAAACACATACCATGCTCATGGAGAGGAAGAATTAATGTCGTTAAAATGTCCATACTGCCTAAGGCAATATACAGATTCAATACAATTCCTATCAAACTACCAAGGACATTTTTCACAGAAATAGAACATATAATCCTAAAATTTGCATGGAACCATAAAAGACCCCAGATAGCCTCGGCAATCTTGAGAAATAAGAACAAAGTGAGAGGTATCATGATACTAGATATCAAATTATACTACAGGACTACAGTAATCAAAACAACATGGTACTGGCATAAAAACAGACACATAGATCAATGGAACAGAATAGAGAGCCCAGAGATAAATTCATGCCTATATGGTCATTTAATCTACAACAATGGAAGCAAGAATTTACATTGGGGTAAAGACAGTCTATTTAATAAATGGTGCTGGGAAACCTGAACAGACATGCAAACAAATGAAGCTGGATCACCTCCTTACACCATATACAAGAATAAATTCAAAATGGATTGAAGACTTAATTATAAGATCTGAAACCATAAAACTCCTAGAAGAAAATATAGGAAAAAAGTTTACAGACATTACCTGGAGTAAGATTTTTACTGATATATCCCCTCGGGCAAGTGAAGTAAGAAAAAAGTAAATATGTGGAATTACATTAGACTAAAATGGTTTTTCACAGCAAAGGAAACTGTCAATAAAACAAAAAGGGATCCTACTGAATGGGAGAAGATATTTGCCAATGATATATCCGATAAGGGGTTAATATCCCAAATTTATAAAAAACTCACTCAACTCAACTCCAAAAAAACAAAAACCCAATTAAAAAATGGGCAGAGGACATGAAGAGACATTTTTCTAACAAGGACATACAGATGGCAAACAGACATGTGAAAATATGCTCAACCTCAGTAATCGTTAGGGAAATGCAAATAAAAACCACAATGAAATACCACCCCACACCAGTCAAAATGGTCATCATCAATAAATCAACAAACAACAAGTGCTGGTGAGGATGTGGAGAAAAGGGATCCCTCATGCACTGCTGGTTGGATTTCAGATTGGTGCAGCCACTATGGAAATCAGTATGGAGCTATCTCAAAAAACTGAAAATGGAACTACCTTATGACCCAGCAATTCCACTCCTAGGTATCTATCTGGAGAAATCCAAAACTCTAATTCGAAAAAATTTATGCACCCCTCTGTTTATTGCAGCACTATACACAATAGCCAAGACATGGAAACAACCGAAATGCCCAACGATAGACGACTGGATTGAGAAACTGTGGTACATTTGTACAATGGAGTATTACGTAGCCATAAAGAAGAATGAAATCTTACCATTTGCAACAACATGGAAGGACCTAGAGAACATTATGCTAAGTGAAATAAGTCAGACAGAGAAAGACAAATACCATATGCTCTCACTTATATGTGGAATCTAAAGAAAAGAATAAATAAATGAACTAATCAGAAACAGTCTCTGAGCCATAGAGGAAAAACTGAGGGTTGCCAGATGGGATAATGGGAAAGGTGAGGGGATTAGAAAGCACAGTTGGTAACCACAAGATTGTCACGGCGATACAAAAGTCAATTTGAGGAATAATGTTGTAAAGATTTTGTAGGGTATCTGATGGACACTTGTCTTATTAGGGAGACCACTTCAGGGATGATGTAGATGCCTGATCACTGCACTGTACATCTGAAGCTGAAGCAGAACAATAATGAATGTCAACAAGAAGTGGAGTACAGCATTAGGAATAGAGACAGTGGAAATGTAACAGCTGTATGTGATGTCAGAGGGGTAGTAGATGGGGGCAGGGTGGTTATCACTTTTTGAGGGATATAAATAATAAATGTCTAACTATGACATTGTTTTGTACACCTGAAAGTAATAATAAAAATATAAATAAAAAATAAAACAGCAACAAGTAAAAAAATAAAATAAAGTAAAATAAAACACAATAATAATTGAAGGAAAGATAAAGAGTTACCCAGACAAGAAAAAGCTAAAGGAGTTCATTATCACCAAACTGTTATTACAAGAAATGTTAAAGGGACTTCTTTAAGAAGAAATAGGAGGGTAAAAAAGAACACAAATATAAATAATAAAATGACAATAACTATGTACCTATCAATAATCACTTTAAATGTAAATGGATTAAATGCTCCAATCAAAAGACATAGGTTAGCTGACAGAATAGAAGAAAAGAACCGTATATCTGCTGTCTACAAGCGACCCATTGCAGATCAAAAGACACACACAGGGTGAAAGTAAAGGAATAGAAAAAGATATTCATAGACACAGACAACAGTTTAGTGGTTACTAGAGAGTAAGCAGGGAGGAGGATGGTAGAAGACGGTAAAGGGGGTCAAATATATGGTGATGGAAGAACTGAGTTTGGTTGGTCAGCACATAATGTGATATATAGATGATTTCTTATAGAATTGTACGCTTGAAACCTATGTAATTTTACTAACTATTGTCACTCTTATAAATGTAATTTAAAAAAGAAAGAAAACTATATTTCATGAAAATGGAAATGAAAAAATAGCTGGGGTAACAATGCTTATATCAGACAAAGTAGACTTTAAACAAAAGGCTATAATAAGAGACAAAGAAGTACATTTCATAATAACAGGATCAATCCAACAAGAGAATAAACATTTATGTTCTTAACATAGGTCTATCTACCTATATAAAGCAAATATTGATGAACATGTAGGAATAGATTAACTGTAATACATTCATAGTAGGAGATCTTAACACCAGACTGACATCAATGGATATATCATCCAGATAGAAAATCAAGAAGGAAACTGAGGTTTTAAATGATATATTAGATCAGATGGATTGATATTTTAGAGCATTTCACCCCAAAGCAGCAGTGCATACGTTCTTTTCAAATGCACCTAGAACATTTTCGAAGGTAGACCACATATTAGGCCACAAAACAATTCTCAATAAATTTATGGAGTTTGAAATCATATCAGCTATGTTCTCCAACCACAATGTTATTAAAGTAAAAATCAATTATGAGAAAAAAAAACCCTGAAAAATACACAAACAAATGGAGACTAAATAACTCTCTCCTAAACAATGAATGAGTTAACATAACAATGAGATCATGGAAGAAATCAAAAGATATCTTGAGGCAAATGAAAATGAAAACTGATAACCCCAAATGAATGGAACACAGTGAAAGCAGTTCTAAGAGGGAAATTCATAGCAATACAGGCCAAAGTCAAAAAATAAGAATAATCTCAAACAGTCCAACTATATACCTAAAAGAACTAGAAAGGCAAAAATAGCAAATAAAGCCAAAAGTGAGGAGAAAAATGGAAGTAATAAACATCAGAGCAGAAATAACTGAAATAGAATCTGAAAAAAATCAATAAAAGATTAATGAAACCAAGAAATAGTTCTTTGAAAAGACCAGGTTTATCAATCAAAATTGATAAACCTCTAACCAGACTCATTAAGTAAAAAAAGAAAGATCACCTAGATAAATAAAATCAGAAATGAAAGAGGAGAAGGGACAACTGACATCACAGAAATATGAAACATTATAAGAAAATACTATGAAACAGTTATATGCCAAAAAATTGGACAATCTGGAAGGAATGGATAAATTCTTAGAACATACATTATTCCAAGACAGAATCAGGAAGAAACAGAAAATATGAACAGAGTTATTATTACTAATGAAATTGAATCAGTAATCAAAAAACACCCTAGAAAAAAAGTGCTGGACAATATGGGTCCCAGGCGAATTTTACCAAACATTCAAAGAAGAATTAACACCTGTCCTTCTCAAACTGTTCCACAAAATTCAAGAGGAGGGTGATTACATCACAGAAATAGCAGCATAAGGAGTACTTCTTGAAATCTCTCCTGTAGTTACAACAAATTGAACAGCTATAATTCAATAAAAGATAATTTAAGGAACACAGAAGCACGTCTGAAAGATCTTTACATTCAATCACCTGAATGTGGGCAAATCAAGTGAGCAGGGAATGAGGGAACAGGGAAGTGCAGAGATGCAGACCAGGGGCTGCACGATGCAGTCAGGAGCTCATTGCAGTCTTGGGAGAAGAAAGAATCCAGGCTGAAGGCACACTCTCTGTGGCCCACAGTCCTGCCTGAGGAATCAGCATATATTGAAGTTGAACCGAGCATTCGGGAAAGAGACCTTGCAAATGAGAACTGTGGTTTAAGCCATTACTGCCAGGCAGAAAACAGAAAACATAGACATGGAGCCTGGTCGACTCACCCCCACCGTCCCAGGGATCGTCCCACACCAACGCTCTCAGTGTTAAAAAGTGGGCACCGGAAGAAAAGGTAGCAGTATCAGATTAAAGAACAGAATATCCACAGCCCTAGAAATTGGGGTGACAATCCCTTAGATGAAGATGCACAGTGTGACTGACTAATTCCAGCAATAGCGAAAGAGCTATAGGGGTGAGACAGCTGTGGGCTGGTAGTTGCCATCGCTCAGATCTACAAATGCACCAGCCACCATTCATAGCCCACACCACCACCACCTTTCTGGACAGATCCCCGCAGGGGCAACCAAAGCCACTGAGGCACGCAGGCTCTGTATTGGGCTGCCAGGGCAGCATTGAGATTTCAAAAGCTCAGGATTCTATTGTGCTCCACATCTTCCCACGGAGGCAGTGCCCTGAGATCCAGGCAACCTGATCACAGAGGAGAAGTCCACCTTCCATTGTGTGAGAAGCCAGAACAGCACAAGAGAAAATAAAAGTGCTGCAGGAGAGAAAATAAAACATTCCAGGAACACCTAGTGGAAAGCAAAAGAAAGACCTCTTCATATCAACTTGCTGCAGAATCCACTCCTGTAGCTGCCCAGTAAGAGAAACAATAATTCATTAATTGCCACGAATAACCAAGGTAACAAAGCACCGTGGAAAGAAAATGAGAACTCTCCAGAAAATGAACTTAAAGACATGGAAATATGTGATTTAAATGACAGAGAATTAAAGATTACAGTTCTGAAAAAAACTAATGAGATGCAAGTTTAGGCAGTTTAATGAGCTCAGAAACACAATCAAAGAACAAAATGAATATTTCACCAAAGAAACTGAAATTTAAAAAAGAACCAAATAGAAATTCTGGAGATGAAGAACTCTATAAAAGAAATGAAGATGAAACAGCCAACTTAGGTAATAGAGCTGACCAGATGGAGGAAAGAATTAGTGATATCAAAGATAGAAATCTGGAAATGACATAAATGGAAGAAGAGAGAGACTAGAAAGTTAAAAGAAATGAAAGAACTCTACAAGAACTTTCTAACTTCATCAGAAGGAGCAACATAAGAGCAATGGGTATACCAGAAGAAGAGAGGGAGAAGAGAAGAGTCTATTCAAAGAAATAGATGATAAGAACGTCCCAAACCTGTGGAAAGAACTGGATCCTTGAATCCAAGAAGCAAATAGAATGCCTAATTACTTTAATTCCAACAGACCTTCTCCAAGGCACATTGTATTGAAGCTGTCAAAAATTAATGACAAAGAAAGAATTGTCAAGGCAGCCAGGGGAAAGAAAGCAGTATTCTATAAGAGAAAGCCCATTAGACTATCATCAGACTTTTCAGCAGAAACTCTACAAGCCAGGAGGGAGTGGAATCAAATATTCAAACTATTGAAAGAGAGAAATTATCAGCCAAGAGTAATATATCCAGCAAAGTATACTTTAGATATGAAGGAGGAATAAAGACATTTCCAGACATACAGAAGCTGAAGGAATTTTCTAACACACTACCTGCATTACAGAAAATACTGAAGGAGGCTATTCAACCTGAAACAAAAAAATCAAAAGAATACAAAACCATGAGCAATATTACAAACAGACAGAAGCAGTAATTGGCAACCCCTATACAAAATAGGGCACTATACACTTAAACATAACATAAAAGGTAAAGAAGATAAAATCATTTTTTTAAAAAAAGAAAAAGATAAGAAAAAGACAACTTGCTATTGAAACTCAGAAATTAACTCACAGCATAAGTAGGGATAACTTGTGACAACAAAAACATAAAGGGGGAGAGAATAAAGTTCTGAACCTGAAAAGAGAAATGGAGATAAGAAGCATGCTGAAGAAAAAGGACTACTGTATATATGAAACTTTCTATTACATAAACTTACTGGTAACCACTCAAAAAAAAAAAAAAATCCAGAACTGAGATATATAACATACAAAAGGAAGAAACAGTGGGAAAAATCATAGAATACCACCGCACTAAAATAACAAACAGCAACAAAAAGGCAAAGAAACAATGGTGACACCAAGATACCAGAAAATAAAAGACAAAATGAATACAGGAAATCCTCATATTATCAATAATCACCATAAATGCAAATGACCTGAACTCACCAATAAAAAGGCACAGAATAGCAGACTGGATCAAAAAACAAAACCCAACCATATAGTGCCTCCAAGAGATGCATCTTAGCTACAAGGACAAATATGGACTCAAAGTGAAAGAGTAGAAATTGATACTCCAAGCAAATGGTGTCCAAGGAAAAACGGGTGTAGTCATACTTATATCAGAAGAAACAGACTTCGGGATGAAAAATGTAACAAGACAAACATGAACATTTCATAATGATAAAGGGGACAATACAACAAGAAGACATAACACTCATTGATATATATATATATATATATATATATATATATATATATATATATATATATATATATATATATATATTTATGCCCAATCAGGTAGGACCAAAATATGCAAAGCCTACGAAGAGAACTACAGGGAGAAATTGACCAAAGCATAATTACAGTAGGGAACCTAAACACATCATTGACAATTATGCATAGATAATCCAAACAGAAAATAAATAAATAAATATCAGCCCTAAATGACGCATTAGATGAAATGGACATAATTGACATTATAGAGCACTTCATCCTAGAATACCAGACTATACAACGTTTTCTTGTGTACATGGAACATTCTCAAGGATATGTTTGGACTTAAACTAGCCTCAACAAATTTAAGAAGATTGAAATCATACCACACATATTCTTGGATCACATATCCAGTTGAAATTGGATATCAACTGCAAAAAGAAAGCAGGAAAAACCATAAAAACGTGAAGATTAAACAACATACTTTTAAAGAATGACTGGGTCAAAGAAGAAATAAGAGGAGGGATCAAAAGATACATAGAAACAAATGAGAATGAAAATACATCCTACGAAAATTATTGGGATGCAGCAAAAGCAGTAATAAGAGGGAAATTTATATCATTACAGGCCTATCTAAAGAACGAAGAACAATCCCAGATAAACAACTAACATTATAACTTAAAGAACTAGAAAAAGAATAAATGAAATCCAAAGTCAGCAGAAGGTAGGAGATAATAAAAATCAGACCAGAACTAAAGGAAATAGAGAACAAAAAGCCAATACAAAAAATTAATGCAACAAAGAGCTGGTTCTTTGTAAAGATTAATAAATTTGACAAACTCTTGGCGAGACTCACTAAGATAAAAAGAGAAAAGACACAAATAAACAAAACCGGAAATAAAAGAAGAGAATATACCATGGGTACCTCAGAAATACAAAGGATCATCCAAGAATACTATGAAGGATTATATGCCAACAAATTCAATAACCTAGAAGAAATAGACATATTCTTAGAAACGTATAGCCTTCCTAAACTGAATCATGAAGAACTGGAAAATCTAAATAGACCAATCAACAGTAAGGAAATTTAATTAGTCATCCAAAAAGCTTCCCAAAAGCAAAAGTCCAGGATCAGATGGCTTCACTAGTGAATTCTACCAAACATTCAAGGAGGATCTAAGACCTGTCCTCCTCCAAAACTTGAAGGATGTAACACCTGTGCTATTCCAAAAAATTGAGGAAGAGACAATACTTTCTAACTCATTTTATGAGGTCAACATTACTCAGATATCAACATTTGGGGAGGATAACAAAAAAAAAAAAAAAAAAAAAAAAGAAAGAAAGAAAAGAAAGAAAATTACAGACCAATATCTCTGATGAATACAGATGCAAAAATCCTAAACAAAATTCTAGCAAAGCAAATACAACATTGCATTAAAAAGATTATACATCACGATATAGTGTGGTTCACCCCGGGGGCACAAGTATGGTTCAACATACGCAAATTGATCAATGTGATACACCACATAAACAAAATAAAGGACAAAAATTATGATTTTTCAATAGATGCAGAAAAAGCATAAGATACCACATCCATTTATGATTTAAAAACTTAATAAAATGGGTATAGAAAGAAAATACCTTAACATAATAAAGGCCATATATGACAAACCCTCAGCTAATCTCATAATTAATGGTGAAAAACTCAAGCCCGTTGCTCTACGTTCAGGAACACAACAGGGCTGTCCCCTATCACCTCTGCTTTTCAACATAGTGTTGGAAGTCCTTGTCAGAGCAATCAGGCAAGCGAAAGAAATAAAAGGCATCCAAATTGGGAATGAAGATGTTAAATTGTCACTCTTTGCAGATGACATGATTCTTTATATAAAAAACTAACAACTCCACCAAAAAGCTATTAGAAACAATAGCCAAATACAGTAAAGTTGTTGGCTACAAAATCAACATACAAAAATCCACTGCATTCCTATGTACTAACAATGAAAAAAGAAATAATGAAAAAAACCCGCATTTTGCAATTACAACAAAAAATAAAATACCGAGGAATAAACTTAACAAAGGAAGTTAAAGACCTATACATTGAAAACTATAAGACATTTTTAAAAGAAATTGAACAAGACACAAACAAATGGAAAGACATTCCATGTTCATGGAATGAAAGAATCAACATAGTTAAAATGACCATATTACCCAAGGCAATATACAGATTTAATGCAATCTCCATCAAAATCCCAATGGCATTTTTTAAAGAAATAAAACAAAAAATCTTCAGATTTCGATGGAATCACATAAGACCCCGAATAGCCAAAGCAATCCCGAGAAAAAAGAATAATGCTGGAGGTATCACACTCCCTAACTTCAGCTTGTACTACAGAGCAACAATAATCAAGACAGCATAGTATTTGCAGAAAAACAGACATAATGACTAATGGGATAGAATTGAAAACCCAGAAATAAACCCCATAAATATGGACAATTTTCAACAAAGGAGCCAAAAATATACAATGGAGAAAAGAAAGCCTCTTCAATAACTGGTGCTGGGAGCATTGGATAGCCACGTGCAAAAGAATGAAACTAAACTGCTATCTGTCACCATATACCAAAATTAATTCAAAATGGATCAAAGACCTAAGCATAATACCTGAAACAATAAACTGCATAGAAGAAAGAGTAGGTACTAAACTTATGGACTTTCGGTTCAAAGAGGATTTTATGAATTTGACCTCGAAGGCAAGGAAATTAAAAGCTAAATATAAATGAATGGGACTGTGTCAAACTAAAAATCTTCTGCAGAGCAAAAGAAACCATCAACAAAACAAAGAGGCAAAACCAAATGGGAGGAGATGTTTGCAAACAACGCCTCCAATAAGGTGTTAATATCCAAAATACATAAACAACTCACACAAGCAAACAAGAAAAAGACAAACACTCCAATTAAATAATGGGCAGTAGACATGAACAGAAACTTCTCCCAAGAAGACATACAAATGGCCAACAGATATATGAAAAACTGCTCAACTTCACCTGCTATTAGGGAAATGCAAATCAAAACCACAATGAGATATTACCTCACACCAGTTAGAATGGCTGTCATCAACAAGACAAATAGTAACAAGTGTTGGAGAGGCTGTGGAGAAAAAGGAACCTTTATACACTGTTGGTGGGAATATAGATTGGTGCAGCCACTATGGAAGGCAGTGTGGGGGTTCCTCAAAAAATTAAGAAGAGAATTACCATATAACCCAGCAATCCCTCTGCTGGGTAACTACCCAAAAAATCTGAAAACCTTTATCTGTAAAGATATATGTACTCTGATATTCATTGCAGCATGATTTTTGGTGCTTAAGACATGGAAACAACCAAAGTGTCCTTCGATAGATGAATGGATAAAGAAGATGTGGTACACAATGAAATACTACCCTGCCATAAGAAAAGATGAAATACTGCCATTTTCAACAATATGAATGTGCCTTGAGATTATTATGCTAAGTGAAATAAGTCAGACAAAAAAAGCTTAGAACAATATGATTTCACTCATATGTGGGTCATAATACTGAAAGCAACAAAGGAACAAGACAAACAAATAAACAAAAGCTGATGGACACAGACAACAGTTTAGTGGTTACTAGAAAGTAAGGAGGGAGGGGGATGGTAGAAGAGGGTAAAAAAGGTCAAACATATGGTGATGGAAGGAGAACTGACTCTGAGTGGTGAACACACACTGTGATTTATAGATGATGTATTATAGAATTGTACACTTGAAACCTATATAATTTTACTAACCATTGTCACACCAATAAATTTAATAAAAATAAAAATAATTCAAGAGGAGGGAAGGCTCTCATGCTCATTTTATGAGACCACCATTACACTGTTTCCAAACCCAGACAAAGATATTACAAAAAAAAAAGAAAAAAAAAAGAGGAAATTATGGGCTTTTATCTCTAATGAACATAGATGCAAAAACCCTCAACAAAATATTAGCAAACCGAATTCAGCAATGCATTAAAAGTTCATACACCATGATCAAGTGGGAATTATTCCTGGGAAGCAAGTTTGGTTCAATATCTACAAATCAATTCATGTGATATACCACATAAACAAAATAAAAAAGAAAGGTCATATGGTCATATCAATAGATGCAGAAAAAGTGTTTGACAAAATCCAGCAACCATTTATGGGAAAAACTCTCAGTAAACTGGGTATAGAAGAAACATACTTAAACGTAAGGCCACATATGACACACCTACAGCTAACATCATATCCAATGGTGAAAAGCTAAAAATGTTTTCCTTAATGTCAGGAACAAGACAAGGATGTCCACTTTACCACTTTTATTCAACATAGTAATGGAAGTCCTAGTCACAGCAGTCAGACAAGAAAAAGAAATAAAAGTCATCCAAATTGGAAAGGAACAAGTAAAACTGTTATTATTTGCAGAGGGCATGATGCTTTATACAGAAAACCAACAAAAAAAGTATTTCCATCAAAAAAAGTATTAGAACTGATAAATAAATTCAGTAAAGTAGCAGGATACAAAATTAATATTCAGAAATTGGTTGCATTTTTATATACCAATAATGAACTATCAGAAAGAGAAATGAAGAAAAGAATCCCATTTACAACTGCATCAAAAAAATAAACAAAAACAAAAACAAAACCCCAACAACCTAGAAATAAATTTAACCAAGGAGCTAAATGACCTGTACTCAGAGAATTGTGAGACATTGAAGACAGAAATTAAAGAAGAAACAAATAAATGAAAGGGTATACCATGCTAATGAATAGGAAAAATTAACATTGTTAAAATGTCCATATTACCCAAAACAATTTATAAATTCAATTCAATCCCTATCACAATACCAATCGCATTTTCACAGAACTTAAACAAATAATTCTAAAATATATAAGGTACCACAAGAGACCTTGAATAGCCAAAGCAATCTTGAGAAAGAAGAACAAAGTTGGAGGTATCATACTACCTGATATCAAACTATGCTACAAGCCTGTAGCAATACAAACAGCATGGTACTGGCATAAAAACAGACACAAAGATCAATGGAACAGAATGGAGAGACCAGTCATAAACCTATGTGGTCATTTAGTCTATAACAAAGAGGCAATAATATACAATGGGCTAAAGATAGTCTCTATGGTGTTGGGAAAACTGGACAGATACATCCAAACAAATAATGAGATGGACCACCTTCTTACAACATATACAAGAATAAATTCAAATGGATTAAAGACTTAAATGAAAGACCGAAAACCATAAAACCCCTAGAAGAAAACATAGGGAGTAATCTCTCTGACATTGCTGTTAGTAATATTTTTTTTCTGATCTATCTCCTCAGGCAAGAGAAACAAAAGAAAAAAAGTAACCAAATGGCACTACAAATGGTACTGGAAAGTTTGGGCAAAGGAAACCATCAACAGAATGAAAAGACAGCTTATTGAATGGGAAAAGATACTCTTCAATGATATATCCGATAAGGTGTTAATAATTTATAAAAATGTATAAAAAATGCATACAACTCAACACCAAAAAAACCCCCAAACAATCCAATTAATTGGGCAGTGGACCTGAACAGACATTTTTTCCAAAGAGGGCATACTGATGGCCAACAGACATTTGAAAATATGCTCAACATTACTAATCGTCAGAGAAATGCAAATTAAAACCACAATGAGATATCATCTCACACCTGTCAAAATGGCTATCATCAATAAATCAACAAACAAGTGTTGACAAGGATGTGGAGAAAAGGGAACGCTTATGCACTGTTGGTGGGATTACAAATTGATGCAGCCACTATGGAAAACAGTACGGAGTTTCCTCAAAAAATTAAGAATAGAACTACATTATGAACGAGCAATTCCACTCCTGGGTGTTTATTTGAAGAAATCCGAAACACTGATTTGAAAGGATATACGTATTCACTCCTATGTTCACTGCAGCATTATTTACAATAATCAAAATATGGAGACAACCTAAGTGCCCAGGAATAGATGATTAGATAAAGTAAAGGTGGTACATATATACAATGTACTATTACTTAGCCATAAGAAATTAATAAAATCTTACCATCTGTGACAACATGGATGGCCCTGGAGTGTATTATGCTAAGTGAAATAAGTCAGACAGAGAAAGACAAATACCATATGATCTCACTTGTATGTGGAATCTAAAGATAAAAAACAAAACAAAAAAAAATAGAAACAGACTTAGATACAGAGAACAAATTGATGGTTGCCAGGTGGGAGAGGGGTTGAGGAGTGGGATGCAAAAGGTGAAGCAATTAAGAAGAACAAACTGGTAGTTACAAAATAGTTATAGGATGCAAAGCACAGCATAGGGAATATAGTTAATAATATTGTAATAGCAATGTATAGTGCCAGGTGGGTACTGGACCAATTAGGGGATCAATTTATAAATTATGTGAATGTCTGACCTGAAAATAGTATAAAATAATGTTGGCTATCAACTGTAATTGAAAAAAAAATAATTGTAAGGACCTGAGTGGTATGACAGTGGGGATGTGGTGATATAGGAACACTTGTAGTGGGGATATAGACTGAGTCTTTCATTTTGAAGAGCAATATGGCAGTACTTGCTTAAATTAAATATGCATATACCCTGAGGTCAAGTAGTATCCTTCTGGGTATATATCCCAAAAAAGTTTTCCATGCCAATTTGGGCACATATACAAAGATGTTCATTGCAGCACTAGTGGAGAGAGGGAAACAAACTGAATGTATGTCACCAAAGGAATGGATAAACAAAGCATGGTGGAATCATATTGTGAATTACAAGGACACATCTGGATATAACAAAACAGCTCTACCCAGCAGAGCATGGCTAAATCTTAAAATTATAGTAGTCAGTGAAAAAAAAACAAATGAGTTCCACAGGACAATACAATATATGTAAAGTAAAATACATGTATACACATCAAATAACATACATATACATATATATATAGGAAGGGTTGTGTATGTGTGTACATAAATCTCTCTCTCTCTCTCTCTCTCTCTCTCTCTCTCTCTCTCCTCTGTGCGTCTCAAAGATGATGAATTGGTTGCCTGTGGGAGAGAGGAAAATAGGAGTGAAGATGAACAAAAAAATGGGACTGTGTATGACCCAGTCGTGTAGTGTGCCCATAAGTAGCATTTATGATTAGCTCAATTCTCTGCACCTGAGTTTAACACTTGTGTGTTTATGTGCACTTATGCACACATGGGCTGGGAATAAATAATCAAGGAGTTTGGGATCAGCTTCTTCCACATCCTCACCAAACCTCCATTAAAGACCATCCAGCAAGAGTGCCACACATGCAACATCCTCTGTGTTACAGAATGATTGCTTCTGTAAGCAGGGACTTTGATTTCTCTTGTACTGTGGTTGATGCAATTTTATTTTGGCATAGAGCCATTTTCTACAAGTGGAATATATCAAGGCATTCCTCTCACCAGAGCAATTTGGAAATTTCATTTAGCTTCATTATGATAAAACTTTACCCAACCTGAGAGCATGATGAGTAACTTCTGTTGCATTTTCTGTATTCATATACCTAAAGTAAAGGTGAGTTGTTCTTCAAGTTTATGCAGATGCTAGAATACTAAGGTGAAAACTAGGGGGAAAACCAGCTCATATGCTTCAGATGCTTAACAACAACAGCAGGGCTTCAAAAACTATTTCCAGATTTTCAAAAGATCTTTAACTCCATCAAGGGGTAAATCAATTTGCAGGTGCTATTGACACCTATTTAAGTGGAAGGATGGAACATCTTGACTGGGGAAAGCAAATTAAAAGAGACAGTCAATTAATCCATTATGCATGTATCATTTAATCTATTTTCACAGACTTTTTAGGTTTTTATTATACTTTCTGGAACTTAATTTTTAGAAGTCACTTTTTTAAAAAAATCAAATTTTACCTATCAAAACCCCTTAACTTGGAAGGGATTAAGATATACAAATTGCCAGAGATTAAAAACAGTCACAGGGATGTAAAGTACAGCATAGAGAATATAGTCAATAATTTTGTAATAACTATGTATGGGTACTAGATTTATTGGAGTGATAACTTCATAAATTATGTAAACTACTGTAGTATTGCATGTTAACTGTAATTGAAAAAAAACTTTTTAAAGGAAAGAAATCCTTACTTTACCAAAAAAGGAAGACAAAAACCAGAAATGAAATAAATCACTCTCTAGTCTGAGATGCATTAAAATTTTCTGGGATCTAGAATATTCTATGTGAATTCAGAAATGGTGTGTGTATTTATTGTATCCTCTATGTGCCTAGTAATAATGAGTATTAAATAATTATGTGCATTAAAAGAAAAGGTTAATTGAGCTCAAAAGGTTAATTGATTTCCATATTAGCAGAGTTTTTCTCAAAAGTGTTTCCCATGCAAGTGATTCATATTTCTTATTTTCACGGTCTTCATCATTGATTCATTCTTTCTCAAATCCATTCCTTCACTCATTTAATAGTGAATGCCAATTCCAGCCCAGGGACTGTTGGAGCCTTTGGTGTCACCCTCACTAGCCTGCTTGTCCATAACAGGGTCCGTGTCCTAATGCATTTCTATAATACCAGTGCCAGCAGAGTCCATAGCAGTAGGACACACATGAAGGCCTGGTTGGAAGGACACATCTCTAGTTCCATGTGGGACCCTGTTCATTTTCCTTCTCAAGATTTTTTAGGGAGGTCCTATTTCCCACTCTCTATCTCTGTCATCTGTTCTTGACTCAGTATTTAACAACATAGGTGCTGGTATGATATGTTTTATTCTTTGTGAGAAAATTTAATTCCTTTCACTGTTTCTCAGCATCAGAACAAAGAAAGTGCATAGCAGTGTTTGCTTTGTGCCAGGCACTGTTCTAAGAATGTTGCCTGCATTTAGTCATCTAGGCCTTATCACACCCCTCTGAGGAGGTGGAGAAACACCCAGCTCACAGCTCTCAGATGCTAAAACAATGAATCAAAACCTACTTTCAGATTTTCAGAAAATCTTTAACTTCATCAAAGGATAAATCAATTTGCGAGTAATGTTGACAGTTACTATCACAGCAATTATTATTACCATTTACAGATAAGAAAACTGAAGCCCAGAGAGTTTAAGTACTGTGCTCAAGACTGCAAGTAGACAAGCTAGCAAGTAGAAAAGACATAAGCCGCACCATCAGACATGGCTCAAATAGCTTTTCCAAATCAGTCTGCCTTCACTAAGACTTGACCTGAAAGATAGGGGGGTATTCTGCTCAAGCAAGAGCTAGTCTTCTAAGGAAAAACAACTCTGTTCTCACCTTTGGTCTCTCTCCATATGGTTTGAGACAATGTCACTGAAGGTCCCAATAAGGATCTATTGCTGCAGCAAATGAATGAACCAAAATAGTGCCCTGAAAGCAGGTGTCCTATATTTGGTGGCAATGAGAGAGGAAGGGTGTAGGCTGGGAAGAGGGATAAGTTTGGGCATGGACGATAGACCGCAGAGATAAAGAGAATGAAGACGGGAGTGTAGGTGGCCATTAATGAAAGGTCACAAGGGAAGTTTAGGGCTAATCTGAATAATTTGGCTAATGAATGTGTCACAGAGCAAGCTGTCCTAGCAGGGAAGAAGTGCTCTTGCCCCTTTATTTTTACTTGTCTGTCTTAATGGAAATCCTTCACTCCCATGCTTATCCTGGTCAAGGGGATTTTATAGAGGGAAAACACTTCATTTCAGAATCTTCTATAGGTGGGTTGAATCTGTTTTAAAATCTACCTTGCAGTATTGGCAATAGCTTATTTTATTTGGGTGGAGTGGAGAAATAAAGAATTCTTTCTTATTTTCCTTTATTTCCATTTTCTTAAGCAGAAGTTTTCTTGTATGTAGAATAGCTCTCATATACTAACATTTTGATGAAATTAGAGGCATGCATATTAATGCCACTTGTTTTTCCAAGTTTCCCTGAGAATGGTCTTGAAGTACATGTTGTAGTTTCTGTCAAACTCATATGTCAGACAGGGGTTGCTTGAGAGCTGAATTTATTATCTGAATGGCCTCTCACTCCCCTGTCCCTGCAGCATGTGCCCTGCAGTATGGCTTAGAGTTTGCTAAATCATAGATGGTACAACTCTGTCAGGACTCCTGCCTGTGCCTTTGGCTCGTGAAGAATGTGCCATATGTCCCCTATATATAGAAATGCACATATCCATACTAGGCTATGTAGCTGCAGATAGACACACCGACACCTCCACACGTGGGTCTGTGCAAATTTTTTTCTTCACTCCTTCCTTCAACCCAATGATTTCCTCATGATCTGTTACCCATCTAAGACAGATTGCTTTTCATGGTTCAGCAGTCCTAGCACAGACATTCATTTTAATCAATAGAGCAGTCAAAAGAAAGAATAGATTTACTTGTTTTTCTCTTTTTTTATATTTAATTGAAAAGTTTCAAGTGATTACCAACTTGTGTAGATCTCAAAGTTTAGGAAGCAGTAGTAAATAAGCAATGAAGTAAGTGCAAAACCATCAACTGGCAGGATTCAGGTCTGCAGAAAGGCCTGACTTGAGTGAAGTGATGCTGTTTCTGTGCAATAACCCAGTTCGCCTCTTGTATCTCCATCACCACCAACACACACCTAAGACTCAGGAATATCTCTATCAATCCCTCTCCTTCACCCTCACTGCCAACACCTGAGTTCTAATCTTATTCTCTCTCCCTGTGCTCCTGCACATCTGGTCAATCCTTCCTTTAAACTGCTCCTTAAATTATCTTTCTAAAGAAAAATGTAACCTTGCCACTTTCTTGCTCAAAGATCATGCATATCTAACTCTCCATTGCTATGTGGTCTTGAGCTTGTTACTTAAACACTCTGGGCTTTAGTTTTCTTACTTATAAAGTGGGAAGAAAAGGCAGAGTTCTTCACCGTCTGCCTGTAACTTCCTCTCCACCTTCTGCTGAATTAAGTAGTCTCTGAACACACCATGACTTTTCACATAACACAATCTCTCTCTGGAAAACTTGTAACCTTCCTTCAAGACTCAGGCCAAATGTCCCCTCCACTGTAAAACCATCACTCTTTACGGATGAAGCATCTCCCCATTCTGGGTACCATCTGCAGGTTCGTTGGCCATTGCCTGGTAACATCACTGACTATTGGTAACATCAATGCTCTCCGTAACCAGGTTGTAGGCTCCATAAGGACAGAAGCGTGCCTCATCTTTCTATCCACTATCACCTAGTAGCACAATGCCCAGCACAGAGTTTACTAAACAGTGTGAATGAGCTAGCATTTGATCTGGAAAGAGTATGGTTTACATAACAATATCTGTAAATTGATCTTTTTGTCAAAGTCTAACTCTACTAGGAAAATTAGAAGAAAGATTTCTATTCAAAGTTATTCTATGAGTTGATGTTAGATCTAAATCTAAAGTCCTCCTAGGGCTCCTAGATCATTACAGGCAAGTTATTAAGAGAGAAAACAATTTTAGGGTCAATCTTGACTGGTTTTGAAACACTTCTGTCTGTTCTTTGATGCACTTAAAATGTGTAGATTATTGTATGTATAGATCGTTTCCTTTCCCAGTGTTTTCGCATACAGCCTATTCTTGTATTTTTCTAACAGAACTATAATTTTATGAGATATATATTATCACCCTCATGGTAGATTAACTGAGGCTTTCAAAGAGTATCACTTGGGAAAGTCTTAAGAACTTAGACCAATTACATCAGAATGCTGGGGGGGTGGGGGTGGGCGGGGAATCCAGACATCAGTTTTTCCAAAGCTCCCCATGCAACTCCAATTTGCTGCCAAGTTGAGAACACTGGCCTTGTAGCTCTAGAAAATTTAGACTGTACACCCATAGTGACTTTGAGGTGGTGGAAGCAAGGCTAGAACCTGAGTCTCTGACTTGTGCTAGGACTCTGAACTGTCTGTTCAATGACCCCACACTTCGTACAGGTATCAAGTTCCATGCTAAGTGGCTGCTTCCCCTGGTGTGACTGGGGAAGGTCTTCTGATAGCTTTTTCCTCACCTGTAGACATGGGATGCTAATATTCTTCCTTTAAAAACCTTCTCTGAGAATCCAGTTAGATGTGATTCTATAGGTGGGGTTATCTTAAATCTAGAGGGCAATGGATATGAGAAAATTAAGAAATAATAATTTCTGTTATGAAAATAGATCCCTTAGGTTACCTGGGCTTTTTATGGAAGACTTGGTGAGGTGCTTGTAGGTTTGAGGTTTATGTATTCTCCACAGCAACATTTGGGCCTGGGAAGTTTCAGCATTGAGTAATAATCACCTTGGACAGGGTGCTATAGACTGAAACAATCCATGTCATTTTAGTATGTTGTTCTAGTCAGCTTTCTGCCTCAAAGTGTATGGTAATTTGCCTACCCCCTGAAAAGAGACCAAATGCAGACTGAGTATTCTGCAGGCAAAATCATACTTAGAGTGTCTCAGGTTATCAGAGTAAGAGGTAGTTGTCTGATTATAAAGTGGAAAGATATTATTCAGACATGGATATATCTGTAATCAGTAATGATGAAAAGGAGGTGTACAGGAAGTGAATGGTAATTAAAGAGGATTAGGGACTTTTTTGCTCGGGTGTATTGAATCTCTCATAAGTCTAGAGAAGGACCATTGCCTTTTCAAGGTGCCAATGGCATTGCAGTTCTCAAATGGCTTGGGAATATGGATGCATACACTCTAATTTTGGAAGGAATCAAATGATAATATTCGTGAAAGGATCTAATAAAACACATTTGGTCAAGAAAACACATTTGGTCTAGTCAAGAAAAATATAGGACAAAAATATGATCTTCACCAGTGGTTGCAGAGGATAATTAGGACAAAACCTGCTTATCCATCTGCAGGGGACTTATTCTGAGAAGTCTGAGAACTGAAAGGATTTTGGGATGAAGAATTTTACTTCCAAAGGAAAGAAGACAAGTAGTTTTATCTGGTGTGGGACCATCATATCTGGAGCATGGAGACCTGATACTATTCTCATCTGTCAGTTGATTGACTTGTAATGTCACCTTTTTGTAGTTAGGCTTATATAACTCTTAGCTGCTGAACAGACATATATTGATAATCAAGTAAGTAAATGTTATCTGATTTTTTTGAATGCTGATACTTAAAAATTAGCACATAAATATGATTGATAGCTTCTGAAAGATCTCAGCTTTCCTGCCCTCAGATTGGTGATTATGATGTCTTCACAAAATAAGCCTCTGAGAGTTTTTAGGGGTTGTGAGAGAGAACATGGCTACTGTCAGAACAACGGATATGTAGTGGCCTAGAAAGCTGCCTTAAATGCTCAAGCAATTGTGAGACCTCTTGCTTTTGTGATGGTGTATGAACCTGACCTCATGAACTAAGGATATGTACAGACCCTCCCTCTAATTATGATCACTTCCTTTTCACTGGGAGCAAAGCAGAGATAACCTTGTTTCATATGCAAATTGCAGGAAATGTTCCACCTGTCCCTGTGGTTTCTCTTGACTTAGAAAATCATTCATAGTCCTGCTGCTGTCTTTGGGTGGGGGTGGAGGGGCATTCACAAGCTTTCCTTGTCCCTTTAAATGGATGTTTAATAAGCTTGGAAATGGCATTGCTTCCAAGAAAGACAACATTGGAGAATTAGAGCCCATTTCCTTGGATAAATATGAAACTTTAAAATAGTCCAAGAAGACCCCTGCAATCCCTGCTAAATGAGACTTGATTTCTCTTTAAGCTGTTTTTAATAGCTGGAATTACAGAACACGGCTGTTTACCAGCTAATATGTTCATGAGCAGGCAGCTTGCTTTGTGCTCACGGTGATACCATTTATACCTGTATTCAAGAAGCAAACCCTGAAATCTGCAGGTCTCTTGGCACATTGAAGCTGAGCTTACAACTCGTGGAGTTGTTCTTGTCTCTCCCTCTTTCTAGTCCCTGCCACATCTGTGTCCCTCTCTCTGCCTCTTTCCCTTGTTTCTGAATATGTTTAATTTGTATTATTACTATTGTTTTTTTCTTTGGACAAAGGAATTTTACCCCAATTCTATCTCTAGTTCATTGCGTTTTTGGAACTGGGAAATGGAAGAAATAAAAGAGCCTTAGACAATTGAGTCCTTATAATTAAGAGAAATACAGACCCCAGGCTGACTAAACTTTGCTTGCCTCTAGGAAACCATGTCTTCCTTTCTATATTTTGTTCTGTGACATGACCCAGATGACAAACATACAAATGTCTGTGAGAAAGTGGCAGCTGGGGAGTTTGGGTCGAATGTGAAGAGACAATCTGCCTTTAAACCTGTGTTTGCTACCCAAAAATATTAATGACAATTAGTTACAGTGATTAATATGAATAGTAATTCATACTACTTTTGAGCAATAACAATATGCCAGATCTGAATTTTATGTGCATCTTGTCAGTACTCTCAAATGCTGTTAGATATGGATGCAATTATTCCCATTTTGGGGATGAGGAACCTGAATAATTTTGCCACCCTGAGCCTTAAGGCAGAGCTGGTAAATGACTGAGCAAGATTTGAATGGAGCTCTATCTGACTCCAATGAGATACTCCTGAGACTCTAGCAACAAATATTGATAGGCGCTAACTGTGCTGGGTACCCTCCTGAGCACTCTGCATCTATTAAAATATTCAACCTTCACAACTGCACTGTGCAGGAGGGAGTGGCATTATTTTCCATTTTACAGCTGAAGTTACTGAGGCACAAAAAGTTATGTGCCTTGCTTAAGTCACATAGCTCAGCTGGGAAGTGGGGGTGCTGGGGCCATGAACCCAGGCTGTCTGCTCCCAGAGTCTGGCTATGCCTTACCTCCACATTTCCTAAGTCCTGGAGAAAGTATTTGCAGCCATTTGAATCCACTTAACAAACATATGTTAAGCACAAACAAGATTTCAGTCTCTCTCATACTTAACTATGGGTAGAGAAACAACTAGAAGCACCACCTTGGGGTTTGGTGGTGGGGGAGTGACAGGAGGGGGAGTCCCCTTTCCTAAACATATTTAAGGTTTGATTTTGAAATTCCTGTCTTTAAATAAAAGATTCCAAGAGTGAGGCATCCTTTTAAGTGGCTGACCTCCACACTACCCAAGATGGGTTTTCCTGGGCCCTTCTGAGCATGGCCTGGGTCCCTGTGCTAGCAGGAGGCTACATGTGAATAGAGTGGCTGAGTAAGGAAAAGAGCCCCCCAAACCAGCAAATGAATCTCTCCCCATCTATCCGTCTATCCATCCATCCATCCATCCATCCATCCATCCATCCATCCATCCACCCATCCATCCTACCTTCCTTCCAACCTTGCTCCCTTCATCTCTCCATCAATCCAACAAAATGAATTGACTACTTTGTGCCTATGTTAGAGGTAGGTGGTCGATACAAAGGATCAACAGAATCAATGGCTTGCTTAGGAGAGTGGGTTAAAAAAGACTTCATAGAATACACGATCTTCTGGAATCTTCTAGAAAGGGGCAATAGCAATAAAGGTTCATTAATATTTAGAAATTCTCTGGAACCATCTCTCTGAGCCATGGAGTGGTGGTGTCTTTTCTTTTGATTCCACTTAATTTGACCTCACTCATTACATCTGTCAAGTCATTCTCACACTTCCCTTTACTCATCTTGTCAAATTCTTGTTCCCCATTCACAGTGTGTTGTGGGAAAGTGAGAAATAACAGACACTGCAAACAGTGTGAAAGCAGATTACTAAATCATTTTAAAGTATTAAAATTGATATTGGTTTTTATGCAATATTTTATCATTTATAATTTATTAAGCATGTTATTTGTCACCTGGTTAAGGAAGAATAACAAATGTTTCATTGGGAGATCTGATTTCTCAGTGCCTTTAACCAACATGGAATGGAGGTGACAGAGTCATCCCCCTTGCAGAGAGTGGTAGGATGCCAGCCTGGAAGTGAGCTTGCAGTTGACATTGTGATTTCTTAGTCTGTTGGTAGATTTTGAAGATAGTCCAAAGCCCTCTGCACACCCAGGATAGCCAGTCATGAAAAGTGCACATGCTTTCCCTCCCCCATGTGTCTCCCTTCAAGGGGGGGCAAAATAGGGGACAGGCAAATCACATTCCCACCATCACAGGCTCTCCCATGCTGGCCATCATTCACCAGATATTTATTAACTGCCTATTATGACAGGCACTGTTGAAAGCAATTGGGATACGTCAGAAAACAAAACCAGCTGATCCTTGCTCTTATGAAACTTACCTGCTAACTGGAGGAGACAGATAACAAAAAAATAAATACACAAATGTGATAGTAGGTTACTAGGTGATAAGTGCTATAGAGTAAAATGGGGAACAAAAGAGAAAGGCAGAGTATATGGAGTGAGCTAATAACCCTTGTCTGCAGACCACAGTGTTATTGGCAATAGAGTGAGTTCCTGGCATTTTCCTAACTGGAATGGCATTTGGATCCCAAAGGACTGAGTGTACAGTCCCCATTCACCAGGTCTGTAAGGTTCTTCTAGGGCAGGAAAAAATAATGAAGGAAAGGCTTTTTGGGGCTGCACTGTCCGATTCCAAGAGGAGGCTTCCATTTTCCTACACCACCCCATCTATTCTGTAGCATGCTACAGAAGACTGTGCTAACTCCTGAGACCCTCCTGTCCCTTGTCCTTCTAGGAGGAAGGGGCAAGCCTAAGTTGGAGAGGCCATGTAGACCACACCTGGCAGTGGAGATGCAGAAGTGCCCCTTTCCCTTTCCAGAGGTTGTCATGGAAAACCAGAGAACTGGAATGTGGCATCTGTTGGCTGTTGGAGTCTGGGAAGTTAAGGAGTGAAACTGCTTAGCAGTATAGATAGCAGATGTCTTCATCCGGACAACTGTGATAATTCAGTTGTTTCCTCTTCAAGTCCGTGCTGACCACTCTCTCGGTGTCTGGATTTGGGTTATTTCTGGGTGGAAATATAAAACCAGGGGCTTCATTCCTGGAAGTCATGGGTGAGCTCCTGGAGAGAGTGAACATGTGTATGTCCCTCTGATTCTGCTTGGCACAGAGCTCTAGTCTGAAGTATCTCCTTGGTTTCATCTACTGTGTTTCCCCAAAAATAAGACCTCGCGGGACAATCAGCTCTAATGCGTCTTTTGAAGCAAAAATTAATATAAGACTCAGTATTATATTGTATTATATTGTATTATATTGTATTATATTATATTATATTATATTATATTATATTATATTATATTATATTATATTAAAGACCCGGTCTTATATTATATTAAAATAAGACCGGGTCTTATATTAATTTTTGCTTCAAAAGACGCATTACAGCTGATTGTCCCGCGAGGTCTTATTTTCGGGGAAACAGCGTAAGAGGCAGGTTGTGCTTCCAGTTACTGGTCACAGGGCATCCCAGCAATGGAGGAGTTAGGGCGCATTGGACAGCACCTGGAAAACCCCATCTTTGGAAGCCACCAGTGTCACTTAAAGCAGAACTTTGGGGACATGGGTTTGTTAACAATCAGTGAATGAAAGAAAAAAGGGGTTCATAGTTAGCATGACAGAAAACCACAGAATCATGGAGTTGATTATATTTAGCACAGTCTTAGGGAATGTCTGGCTTCGCTGGTGGAAGTGTGTCAGTTCCACAAATGGCGCTTACCAAGTGTGCTGTAGTGGGGGCAAGAGTTGCGAATCATTGGCTTAGGAGGAGGAGGAGGTATCAAGGGCTACCATTGTTAGAGGCAGTTCCGTGTTTCTCAAATGTGTCTTATCATAAGACTCTTTTGGGGAACTTGATAACAATACTGATTCTTGGGCTTCAACACCTGAAACAATCAATCAGAATCTTTAGGGGAGGAGCCTGGGAATTCTGTCTTTAGCCAGCCCCACACCTAATTCTTTTAAGGTGGAGCACGTGGTTCTCAACAGAGCTGCACATTAGAATTTACCAAGGAGTTTTTAATTATTGCTGATGCTCGGGCCTCACCCCAGAGAATCGACTGTAATTCCTCTGGGTGGGAGCTGAAAGAAAGTTGCTCGTGTTTCGAAGCTCAGCAGGTGATTCTCATGGTGCAGTTAGGGGTGAGGCTTCTGTATAGAAGAGCTGGGTTGGGATCCCTTCCTCGCTCACTGTGCACCCTTGGGTGGGCGACTTCTACGTGCCATACCTCAGGATCTCACGGTATGGATGGGTGTTGTCCCTACCCTGACCCCTCACAGGTCCTCTGGAAGATTGAATGAGACAATAAATGTGAGCACCCTCTTCCTGTGCGGAGTGAGCTGTCAGCAATGTAACTCCCTCTGGGCCTGTGTCTGGACCTGATCAGCCATCCTGTCTTCTTCCATGGCCTGTGCTTGTCTGGATGAGAAATGCAAAGGGCATGGGGAGCTTAGGTTACACAGTGGCGGAGCCAGGTTCCGTCTGCTGCGGTGAGTTCCGGGTGCCTCTGGTAATGAGCAGGGAAGGCTCTGGGCAGGAAACCTGCTTTAGTGCCGCCCTGTCCAACCCCACATTATTCTGACTTATTACATTCTAATAAATTGAACGATTCCACATCATTATTTCATATTTGAGGAGATTTATAGATTGTCTTGGTGGCTGAAGAGACAGTGATTAAAGAAGCAGTGTGCTAATGAATAAGGCTCTGCACAAAGCCGTTTTAATTAATGCACAGCCCAGGGGATGTAAACCACTTGCTGATAACAAACCTGCCCATTGAAGAGTTGAACTGACAACTTCCCACAGAATAAGGGATGACAAGTGACATGGGGGCATTATTAAAGTGGCAATTAGGGTTACTAAACTGAGTCTCCCTCCCTGTTACCAGACTCAGAATAGCAGAGCTGCCCAACACATATTTAGTTTTATCTGCAAAAGAGTTGCTATTCTCCCCGTTCCCCTGCCGTCCCATTCTCCTCCATCCTCCTCCATCCCAGTGGCTCTGGAATTTACTATCACACTTGAACTTTCTGAAGGTTTTGTTTGATCCATATTTATGGAGTGAAAGATGCCTATCATCCTTCACAAAGCTCTTGTGATATAAAACAGTTCTTTTCACCCTAAACTTCTTCTGGGGCTCTGGAGATTTAGTTAAGTCTGATGTTTTTTTGAAAGGCTTAGAAACATTTATTTTTGCTTTTCCTATTTTTTCTTTCTTTTTTTGTGGAGCAATATCTGTTGGAAACTTGCTTTGGAGAGTTCCATTTCACCAGATCCTCAACTGCTAAGTGACCTGACTTCCCTGTTTGGAGGAGCATGAGAGGTGGCTGGAAACAGTTAGGGTCTGAGGAGCAAGCCCCAAATCTCTCCATCCTTGTCACACTGCCATGCACCCCAGGATTTCTCAGTAAATGCTGTTTCCTGACAAATTAAGTCCAAAGGATACGAGTAACACAATAACCTTTCTCTGTTCTGTTAATGGCTTCCTGCCAGGATTTGATGTTTGGAGACGTGAAACTTCGTGATAAGATGGCTTTTCAGTGAGTTGATAGCAGTGATGCTTTCTGCCACAAGACAGAGCCTTATTATTAGTATGACCAACACTAATAATAGTGATTCTAATAACAAAAGGAGTACAGCCATATTAAGAGATAAAAATCCCAGCCAACAGAATGATTTGAGGAAAAAGAATGATAATGAAATGAGCTTTATTGAATTAACTATTCCATTTAGCAGACACATCAGCAGAACCAATGCAAGGAAGAATGTAATCAAGAGTGTGACTGGTGACAGAGCTGAACTAGACATAGAGATTGGGGAACAGCTAAGTAAATTTCGTTGTAATCTTGATGGCTCGGCTGTTACACATCTCAAGGAAGTTGTACAGTCTGGAAGAGATTTCCGTATGCTTGCCATGTAACCTGGACAGTTTTATTTCAGCAGGAAGTTATTATTGCTCCTGGCTTCTACCTGCAAGGACTACCAAGGGAAAGATCATCCCACAAGACAAGGGGCCCAGTCCTCCAGCGACTGAAGTCTTTGTAGTGTTTGGAGAGCAGACCTTCCAGTCAGGAGGGGCAAAGCCATGTTCCAGCTGGGTAGGTCTGACATGCGGAAGCAAGTAGCTGATTTCATTTCTCTTCCTTTTCCCTTGAATAGATGTTCCCTTGGTGCATAGTGGCCTCAACTTGCTGTCTGTTCCCTGTGGTGCACAGCTAGGGTCTTGGTGGCTTTTTTGTTGCTCCAAATTAACCCAGGGTCTATGATGTTACTGTGCACCTACCATATCTTGCTCTCTAAATTTTCTCTTCTTCCTGTGATGAATCATCTTAGGTGTGCTGTATCTGCCTTGCTAAGGTTGTCTCCACTCTTCATATGCTTTCCTCTCCGATAGAAGACAGCTGCAACATTTACATAAAAACTATGTTTTAAGAAATTCCAAGAAAAGACCAGGGTGGGTCGGGGAATTAATATTTTAGTGCAATATATTATGAGCATTAATCTCAGACATAATAATCATATTGATTGCAAGCATTGAATTTTTAAACAATAGTACATTTTCTCTTAAATGTGCAGGCACTATCCCCATATTATTTAATTGACTTTTTATATTACCTCCTTGATATCTGGAGAAACTGACGTACCTCGGAGGTATGCGAATGAAGCAGGCATAGTAGTACAGTGGAGGCAAAACAATGTGAGACTCCAAGTAGGAACTCGCCCACTAGGAAGATCTGGCTTGACAAATTCTGCATTATTTATCTCTGATTTTTGGTAAGCAACTCTGAACACTTTGCTGGGAATTTTATGACCAGGACAGGGAGGAGCCTGAGCCTGAGCCTGAGCCTGAGATATCGGGAAGGGTGATGATAAGCAACATTTTGTGATTTTCAGTGTACTTCTCCTATTTTCCACTTTCTCCCAGCCCCATACTGTTGGCCAACTATCAGGTGCTTTTTAGAATTAAATTGAGAAGGAGAGTGCATTTAGGAAATAGAACAAAATTCACTTCTAAGCTTCACTTTTTTTTTTTTTTTTTAAAGATTTTATTGGGGAAGGGGAACAGGACTTTATTGGGAAAAGTGTGTACTTCCAGGCCTGTTTTCCAAGTCAAGCTGTTGTCCTTTCAATCTTAGTTGTGGAGGGTGCCGTTCAGCTTCAAGTTGTTGTCTTTTCAGTCTTAGTTGTGTCGGGCGCAGCTCAGCTCCTGGTCCAGTTGCCGTTGCTAGTTGCAGGGGGCACAGCCCACCATCCCTTGCGGGAGTTGAACCGGCAATCTTATGGTTGAGAGGATGCACTCCAACCAACTGAGACATCCGCGAGCTCAGCGGCAGCTCAGCTCAAGGTGCCGTGTTCAATCTTAGTTGCAGGGGGTGGAGCCCACCATCCCTTGAGGGAGTCGAGGAATCGAACTGTCAACCTTGTGGTTGAGAGCCCACTGGCCCATGTGGGAATCGAACCGGCAGCCTTCGGAGTCAGGAGCATGGAGCTCTAACTGCCTGAGCCACCGGGCGGGCCCCTAAGCTTCACTTTTAATGGTGGAGAATACCATGTATACACATCTGTAAATACGGAAGACTAAGCAACACATAAGATAGGGATTTTTAACCAGCAGAACATGTAACATTAACATTCGACTTTATGTTAAAACCAAGAGAAAATTATTTCTTAACCCACGTCTTATCTCCAGGAAACTTACTCTGGTTCAAATATAACGAAGGGCCTAGCTGGAAAAAAAGATGCTAAAAAATAGAAATCCTGTTTGAGGACTGAATAGGGATGCCTAGTTTTCTCATTTGTCCAAACAGCATTGCCTCCTGAGACCTGCTGGAAACAGGAAAAAAGAAGGGTGAAATTATTTTCTCAGTACCACAGCTGCTTCATTGACACCAACTTGGGAAGAGCAAATTCTTGGTAATTGAGATTTTCAAAGGGGATATAGAAATTATTTCTCTGCCCTTAAATTCACATATGCTGCTCAGAATTCAGTAATTTTGGTCATTTCCAACTGCCTTCTACGTCCTTGCGTTCGATTTTGAGCTTGAACTGATTTATCCTTCCTCTTCCATTCTTACCCATTTGATTATTACCAAAGGCACCACCTTCACTGGAGAAGGTCATTGTGTTAAAATGCTTTCTAGCCCTTTCTCCTATTTCTTGTACTGTTGAGCTGATCAGAATAATTGAATCAATATAGCATTTGCTGGAAAAGATACGGGATCCAATGTTTAGAAAGGGCTGTCAAAGGTCAACCAAAAAGGTGTGGCAAACCCACAGGCCTGAGGAGGCAGACCCTTCACCTAAATCAGTGAGATAATACCCACCAATTAGTGCTAAATGGCTCTGACTAGGACCAAGCATAACACCTGCCCAATTTGAATTACATTGTACAGTGTGTTTATGGGCAAAACCAACTGGCTCCAAAACACTCAGAGACATAACTTGTTCCAAGGGCAGCTAATTCGTGATACTTAGTGGCCATGTGCTTCTAAGTACATGCTCCTCCAAGTTGCAGAGGCAACCTGGCTTCCTGGTCAAGGAGGAGAGGGGGTGGCACATTTTCATGGTGACTCTCACATTAACTGAAAATGTCTTATCCCTTCTCAACAAACTTTATCTCCTATCACTACCTACTCCTTTTCTGCTGTTCTCCTCCCTAAAATCTTCTCTTCTTCCTCTATTTTCTTTTTTTTCTGTGTTTTTTTATTTTTTTTATAGGCATGATTAGACAGAGATAACAGAGCCATTTATAAGACATGGTAAAAATAAGGAGAAAGAGATCCAGTGGTCTTTCTTTTAGACAATCTCAGATGGCAAATACTTAGAGAAGGTGATCTTACAAACTTTTTGCCAATGCTTGCGAAGGTTAATAAATTGTATTTGAGAAATTATTGTTTGCTATCTAAATCATTTTTGTTTCATTTTAAACAGTTCTCTTAATTTTTCTTATCTGGATTTAGAAAGCAGTTAATTATTTCTATTACTGTAAGCAGTCCTGATACATTTAATAACATATTCAACTTTCAACTATATAGATTTCATTTCCTAGGTGTCATGAGTTAAGTTCCTGGGGAAACAGGGATGTGACAGCCAGTGTTTTATTTGGGAGTGCTCTTTGGCACAGCACCTTTAAGGGAGTGAGAGAAGCAGGGCTGGGTGATGGGAGAAGTTGACCTGCTCAATAGTCACAATAATGGCCTCAGATGATCCCATGGGATATTCTAGAAGCTGGGATGGCCCTTCAGATTTGTCTCCGATTGAAGAAGAAGCCATGCCTTTGCATTGCCACATCAGCCCCTCAGCAGAGCAGCTCCCTTTGGCTGGAGGAAATTCTTAGGGGGGTGGGTCGGATGGAGGGTACATTCTGGGGAGGGAGCTCTTCTTTCTTGGTAGAGGTGGGGATGAAGGATCTGGTCTGTGCACCAGGAAGATAGATGGGTAAGATTCCCATCCAATTTCTCTCTGGTCCAAGTATTACTTTGTTTGTAAACTATCATGTGTGGTAAGATTAACTTCTGGCTTTAAGAGTTGGGAACACTGAAACACCAGTATGGCTATTATTTATGCTGAAACATCATGCTTTCTTTCTTTACACTCTCCCTTTTCATGCTTTTTGCAAGTTTTGTGTACAATTCTGTGACAATAGGCATGGTTCTCTCCCCATAAAAGCTCCACTGGCTTCCTGATAGCATATTTTGTAGCTGTATATAAGTGATACATAAAGCCTGTTCCAGGGGGGAGGAAAAGATATGCTACTGTATTTTGGAGCATACATAGAACATTTCCTAAAGGGCTACTCCAGAGGAAGCAGTTTAAAGATTTTGTTAGCTGCGCTGAAGATTTTAGCAGATATGTGACTCCTATGCCACCCACGTCCTAATTAGAACAGTTCAGATGAGACTGGATTCTGAATCCTTACTTCCATTCACATTAGATATCAGTTTTCACCTGTGTCCCTTGTCAACTGGTGTCACACAGGTATGTCTAGGGTGAGTTGGCATGGCAGGGAGGGTTGGAGATATACCACATATTGAGGATTCCATGTGTAAAGAAAACAAAATACAAAAAATGGTGCCTGTGGTCTACAGTGTTGATGATGTTTACTGGGTGATGGATGAATATGGCAAACGAGGCAGCGTGACCTGATCAGGGTGAAATGGCTGAGCAGGAGAACAGCGAGTGAATCAATCATGAGACCTGCTTCACCAGCTGGCTGAGTTCATCAGTCTTACAGCCTCTCTCAACAGGCTTATAAATTACCCCTGATGGAGGAATGGCGTGTTGGGCCAGGTTTCGGTGACTTCTCCAGTGGAGATCAATAGGCTGCGGTGAATAGAAACAACACAACTTCAGTGAGATAGTTGGGGATGCACTCCAACTTTATTTCATCAGCTATACTTGCTTTAATAATACCATATATGTTTTGCCCAAGTTTAGAGCCTCCATCCAAAAAAAAAAAAAAAAAAAAAAAAAAGTGGACTTCATTTAACATCTGTATGCAGAGTACAACAGTGCTTAGGGACATAGCTTCCTTAAATGTGAATGCTGCCCTCACTTATTAGCTATGTGACTTGGATAATTTACTTAATTAACTTTGTGCCTGAGACTCCTCACTTTAAAAAAATGGCAATAATAATAATAAATACTATTCTTCCATCATAAACTTCTTCATAGGATTGACTTAGTTAATATTTATAAATCAGTATCTAATACTATTAGCAGTCACTGTTATGGGCTTAGCTCTTATTGCCTGGTCAACCTCAACCCCATTTAGTTTCAGAAGATGAGCTTGTGTATTCCTTCACTGATAAAACAACATCCTGTACATCACCCGAAACTATACACACTCACATCAATTCTCACATATTTTCTTTTCATCTGAGAGGAGGAAGTGTGACTTCTGTTATTCACGTTCAGCCTCTCTACCTGTGACTGTCACTCTGGTCCCTTCCATGTTTTTCTGGGTCTGGCTTCACATCCTACATTTCCATTTACTGTTCTCTTCAAGTTTTTTTTTTTTTTCTTTCTTTATAATGGTCCCAGATCCTTACTCTCCATATATCTAAGTCTCTCCAATTCAAAAACAATAAATACATTAAACAAGTTTCTTTTGATCTTGAATTTTATTCTAGTTGCTTTTGTACTTTTCTCTCTCATTTTTATCTAAACATTTCAAAAGAGTATTCTAAACTTTATATCTCTACTTCTTCATATTTTAGTCATTTATTTACCAATAGCATCTTAATTATGCTATTAAAATACTAAAGGTATGCCGGTCTATTGAAAGTATTCTAGTAAAGCCACCAATGACCTTCTTATCGCCAAATCCAATGAACATTTTTCCATCCTTACCTTACAATGGATCTTTTTTTAGCTATTGTTGCTACTGCTCATTCCTTCCTTGAAATCCTCTTAACTTTCATGAGATCAAAATTTTCTGATTCCTTAAAAATTGCTTTGGATGTAGTATTTTTAGTATTGTTCTCATTGTCCGATTTTAATGATTTCAAAAGTTAACAAACATATAGATACTGATACGCTTAACATTCAAACAACATCTTAGAGTGTTCTTGTTTTTATGGATCCTTATATAGGGAAAAATGGCCTTTTGTTTCCTTAAAATAATGTCTCATTTACCTCAAGATATTTGATCTAGTCTCTTTTGTTTTTTCCTTAGATAAATCACCCACATTCATTTACCTTTTTTTCCCTGAGGTTTCACTCTCTGCCCTTTTAATCATTTTCATTGCTCTGTCTTGAACCCTCTCCAATTTCTCTGTACCTTTTGAAAATTAGAATCCCTAAACTGAGCACAAAATTCTAATAAGGGCCACATCTATGCCAAATATAGCTCATAACACTCTTTCTTGTCACTTGAGTGACAGACAACACTGTTAAGACTTCTCAGTAGCTTAACCGTTTTAAAAGGCATACGCCTACATTGCAGACCCCAAGCTCAAACTTCAGAGATGTGATCGTCACACACTTATGGAAGCAACTTAATGCTGTTATTGATCCTTTCAGGAGAATGTGGACATGTGCTCAGAATTTCTAGAGGATGTAGAAGAGCATGGTGTTTGAACTTACAGGAATATATATATATATATATATATATATATATATATATATATACATATACATATACATATACACACATACATATATATGTGTACATATATGTATATATACATATGTGTGTGTGTATATATATACATATGTGTATATATACATATATATATACACATAAGGTGTATATATAATCTGTGACAATACAATCTCTTCCAAGCCCCGGTGGTATGTGAAAGACCATATTTATATATATATATCTCCATTCTCCTACCATTTAGACCTCAGCCATTTTAGGGTCATCTTAATACAGTTACAATGACTCTTGTTATTTAGCTTGCATGACTACTTCAAATTTTCTTCTTCTACAGAGAGAAGTCATTTATCTTTCTTAGTTGAAGTGCAGAAGGTTCCACGGGGACTAGTGAGAAGTAGAATCTGGAGCAGGAAGCAAATTAGTGCTGATAAGTGGTCTGATTGGTGTCCTGGAAAGTTTGAAATATTAGAGGCTCATTACATAGAAAGTACTGTGATTCAGCGAGCTATGGAACAAATGATGTAGAGAAGGAAATTAATTTGGGAGTGGGAGGGTGGAAGATCTTGCTTCAGAAATTTTTATCAGGGTTAGAAGTTTAGGAACATTGTACTGAAGACAGAAAATGATGATTTTTGAGGAAGAAAGTGGATTGGGCAGCCCAGATAGAGGTGCATATTTCAAGTGTGTTCCTCATCCAGCCATTCCTATGAGTGGCAGCTAAGCAGGTGGTAGTTCTTGTAGCCAGACACCTGTGCAATGGGCAGTGGAGGCACATAGGCACTCAGCTGGCATTTGGAGACTCAGTAAGTTGCTAGGAGAATCACTCATTACTAGATCCCAGGAGCAGAAGCAGGAGATGGGTAAACCATGCTGCTAATTGCTATCCTTCCCAACTGGCTCATGGCAGAAACCAATGCCTTTCTTCTTCCTCTCCACTTGCCTACTTGAGGCCAAACTCATGCTGAACTGGTAAAACATTCTCTGCAGTTTGGAATGATGGAGAATGGATTGTTTTGGCTGGAACTAAATGAGGATAGGTGTTGCCACCTGCTATAAGTGGTTTCCGTCCAGTTGGCTCTAGAGCCACCATTCTTGGTCTTTTTGCAGTTTGGTGGGGTTGGTGGGGAGGGAAGAGGTGGTAGATGAGGGAGGAAATCTGGAAGTACTCAGATATGTCAGTAAATCATAATGGGCTTTTACAAGTTGGCAAACCCCTTTCATATATTGCAGCAGATGCACTGGCATTGAGAGATGGTTATGGAAGGACACATTTGAATTATTGATGTTCCAGGATCCCTGTGGTGGTCTCTTTCTACTGCAGATGCCTGAGATCTTTCTGTGCTTCATCAAAGTGACAGAAAGAGCTTATCTCTTTAAAAGGCTGTAGTTTCTTAAAGCTAAGAGTTTTGATCAGGGACCCTCTAAGAGTTCAGCCTTCCTTTGGCTATCTACCTTGTGGACAGAGCCTCAGCCTACTGATTCTGGGTCTTCATGAGGTTCAACCACAGCAAGCCAAGCAGGCGAGCTTTCTCTGGAGAAGAAAGATTGAGATAGGTTGTGAAAACCTGTCTTCATTAGTTATCGAAGGTGACAATACAATCTCTTCCAAGCCCCGGTAGTATGTGAAAGACCATATTTCCCAATGGTGACCCAATATTTGAATATGTTGTGATCAGTATTGGAAGAGTTTTCTTTTGGGAGCTTCTGTGCCTGAGAGCAGCTTGTTGGAGACCAGCTCTCCGAGTCTTTCTCTTTTTATCAGCTGGTGAAAGGGATGCCTTGTTTGTAAATATCAGGCAGGAGAAGCAGGTACAAGTGCCATGACTACCCCTGGAGGGAGAGAAATGTTGGAGTGGACAGAACTGACTGTGCACACGTGATGATTCTACAGACTAAGCTCAGAGACTTCCTCAGCCTCCAAGTTCTGTGCCTGGCTCTGCAGGATTGCTGAGGTATTGTCCTTGCTGGAGGTACTGGTGATACCATCTTTTCTGTTGTTTTTGACTGCCTTTTTGCCATCGAACCTATAATATGGGGCCATAGAGCAAGGAGAATGAGGCAGCCATGCCCATCCCTGAGGAATGTGGTCATATTTGTTGAATGTCTATCATGGGCCAGACACTAAGGCAGGCCTTTTGCATAAATCGTCTTTGATCCTCACTACATTCCTATATAGTGGGTATTATATCTGTAGTAACTCAGGATGGGAGGGAGGGACACTGCTAGATAAGTGGGAGACAATATCCCTAGGGAGTAGGGATTATTACTGTAGGGTTAGGAGGTCAGGGGATAACAATGCTGTTCCCAAAATGGTGACTTGAACAAGACAGAACCAGATTGTATGGTACGTGGTCTTTGGGCTTTAGAGGAAGATGCCTTGTAGCTGGAGCAGGAATCCAGGCAGATTTTGTTTCCCTGGCTAATGGGACATTTGTTCACAGTGTCTCCCCTCTCATAGGACCAGGCAACAAAGAAGTCTGCACGGTCTACATGATGGAAACAATGCAAAACAAAGCCCAGAGCAGTGCAGTGCTATTAATTCAAATTAATGACCCTCACCTACAGATGAAGCTGGTGCCTGACAGATTGCTGGCTCTTGGAGGGTAGCAGATGAGAACAAACGAGAGGCTCTATCCATCTGGCGAGGTGATCAATGCCCTCCTCCCTGTCCTGGCTCTTCACATCCACCCGTTACAGGTTCCCTGTCTTCGGCAAATTCTCCCTTGCTGCTTTCTTACTAGCCCAGAAGGCTTGCAGGTTTAAGAGTTGTCCCAAGGGTTGGCCTCCAAAAGCGAGGCCCATTGAAAGCCCCAGATGCAAAGTCACCCAGATGGCAGTACTGGGAATTCAGAGACTTGTCTGAAATGGAAGTGATTTCTAGGCAGCACTCAGGGGTGCATGATTGCCATTTAGGCACATTTCTGTCTTGATCTGTTGGCTATTATTTATCTCTGCCGAAATGAAGATGTGTTTGATTATAAAGGCCTCTTTTATACACTCATTCAGTCACTGTAGATACAGAGATGAATAAGACATTGCTCTTGAGATATAACTTGATGTTCACAAAACACTTTAGAAGTAGGTAAGTCTAACTTTAAAGCTGGGAGCTCAGGGAAGTTAAGCAATTATCCAAAAGTCACTCAGCAAGTAAATGATAAAGATAGGATTAGAATCCAAGTCCTTCAAAGTTTTATTTTTTAATTTTACTGCAATGACTATCCTATGTTTTTTCCCTTTTGTCTTCTACAGCATAAAGATAGAATATTAAAATAACTGTTTTAGAAGAATCACAGAGTTAGAGCTGAAATAGTCTTTGAAAATCCCCTGATCTAACTTTTGACTTTAAAGAGAAGTGGAGACCCAGGGCAATAAACGAATGCCCTGCCCCATATGATGCAGTGAGTTGTGAGATATCAGGATGTCCAGACACCCATGGCCCATTCTCTTTCACCTTGTAAGCACATTCAGTTGGGAAAAGGTTGAGGTGTGTGTATTTTCACACATGCAGCTTCATTCATGGACACAGTTGTACAGACCCCAAAGGCAACTTGTTCTGTTTATATTACACATTTTTTTTTTGCCCTTATCTTGTCAGTAAGAGCTGTATTAGATCTTAAAATAGCTTGCCTGCAAACCTGGATCTTTGTCTCTTGTTCCTTTTGGAAAAACAAAATGAAACAAAAACAAACAAAAAAACTCTTTTAAGAGTGAATGGAAACCCAAACTACCCCTGCCCCACTCTTGACCGAGCCCATTAGGATTATTTTTTTGAGATAAATCCTACATCTGATTTCTAGATTACAGCCTTGATGATGAGAGGCATTGCTATTTAAATAACGTTTTTTGTTTTTCTTGTTGTTTGTTTGTGTTTTTTTGTGTTTTTTGTTTTTCCTGCAAAGAAGGAATCTCATTCTGTACAAGCTTTTCCATACATCTAACTGCAAACACAAAAACCCCAGGAAAGTTACTGGATCTTGGATTTGTCCCATGTTTGCTAATTGCCAGAGACCTTTCTATTTAAACAAGAGCTTCTTTCATTGCAGCCTTTGCACAAACACAGCTTTGGAGAGAGTTTATATTTTTAGGGGAAAGAAAATAGCTCTGCATTTTACCAGCTCTGCTAGTGCCACACTAGCAACTGTAGATGATGTAGAAACCTAGGTGCCAGGCACAGTATTTCTTGATTTGGAAATTGCAATGAAATGCTTCTCTTTGTTATGTCATTTCTTCATGCATTCATTTAGTAAATCCATAGAATGCCTTTTATGTGCCAGGCAATTTGCTAATTGCTGGGAATAAAGAAGAAGTAATACTGAATTTGCAGATAACATGACACTATATAGAGAGAACCGCAATGACTCTACCAAAAATTTTCAGAATTGATAAATAAATTTAGTAAACTAACAGGATACAAAAAATAATATTTAGAAATCAGTTGCATATTTATGCACCAATAATGAAGTATCTGAAAGAGAATTTATGAGAACAATCCCATTTACAGTTGCATCAAAAAAAAAAAAATGCCTAGGAATAAAGTTAACCAAAGAGGTAAAAGACCTCAGAAATACAAAGGAGTATAAGAAAATATTACAATTATATGCTAACAAATTGGACAATCTGGAAGAAATGGATAAATTCCTAGAGACATACAATTTTCCAAGATTGGATCATGAAGAAACAGAAAATCTGAAACACCTATTACTATTAATGATATTTAATCAGTAATCAACAAGCTCCCACAAACAAAAGTCTTGGACCAGATGGCTTCACAGGTGAAGTTTACCAAACATTCAAAGAATTGATGCTAATAAACAATGAATGAATTAACAATGAGATCAAATAAGAAATCAAAAGATACCTTGAGACAAATGAAAATGAAAAGACAATGACCCCAAATCTATGATACACAACAAAAGCTGTCCAAGAAGGGAAACTCATAGCAATACAGGGCTCCTTTAAGAAACAATAAAAATATCAAATAAACAATCTAACTTTACAATTAAGAGAACTGGAAAAACCAAAATAAACAACAACAACAACAATGAAAAACCGCAGACAAAGCCCAAAGTAAGTGTAAGGAAGGAAATAATGAAGATCGGAGTGAAAATAGAGGCTAAACAAAACTCCCAAAAACAAACAAACAAAATATCAATGAAAGCAAGAACTGGTTCTTTGAAAAGATAAACAAAATTGATAAACCTTTAACCAGACTCATCAAGAAAAAAAGGGAAAGGACCCAAATAAATAAAATCAGAAATGAAAGAGAAGGGGCATTGAAGAGAGCAATAAAAGAAGATACAAATAAATGGAAGTATATACCATGCTCATAGATAGGAAGAATTACTATAGTTAAAATGTCCATACTAACCAAAGCAATCTGCAGATTCAATGCAACTCCTATCAAAATGCCAAGGCATTTTTCATGGAACTAGAACAAATAATCTTAAAATTTATATGGAACCGCAAAAGACCCCTAGTAGCCATAGCCATCTTGAGAAAGAAGAACAAAATTGGAGACATCACGCTATCTGATATCAAACTATACTTCAAGTCTACAGCAATCAAAACATCATGGTACTGGCATAAGAACAGACACATAGACCAATGGAATAGAATAGAGAGGCCAGTAGTGAACCCACATCTTTATGGTCATTTAATCTATGACAAAGGAAGCAAGAATATACACAGGGGTAAAGACGGTCTATTCAATATATGGTGCTGGGAAAACTGGACAGATACTTGCAGAAAAATGAAATGGGATACCTTCTTCCATCATATACAAAAATAAACTCAAAGTGGTAAAGACTTAAATGTAAAACCCCAAACAATAAAATTCCTGGAAGGAAACATCAGCAGTAAACTCTCTGCCATTGTTCTTAGTGATTTTTTTTTTTAGAGCTGTCTCCTTGGGCAAGGAAAACAAAAGAAAAAAATAAACAGTGAGACTACCTCAAACTAAAAAGTTTTTTGCACAGCAAAGGAAACCATCAAGAAAAGAAAAAGACAGGGGTGGATGGGTGGCTCAGTCAGTGAGAGCATGCACTCGGGGCTACGGGGCTGCCAGTTCGATTCCCACATGGGCCAGCGAGCTGCATCTTCCGCAACTAGAATGAAGTCAGTGAGCTGCCGCTCAGCTCCCAGGAGGCCAGATGGCTCAGTTGGTTGGAGTGAGGGCTCTCAACCACAAGGTTGCCGGTTGGACTCCTCCACTCCTGCAAGGGATGATGGGCTGTGCCCCCTGCAACTAATAACGGCAACTGGACCTGGAGCTGAGCTGTGCCATCCACAATTAGGATGGAAAGGACAACTTGACTTGGAAAACTCCCAGAAGTACACACTGTTCCCCAATAAAGTCCTATTCCCCATTCCCCTTCCACAATAAAATCTTGGGGGAAAAAAAGAAAGAAAAGAAAAGAAAAAGACAACCTACTGAATGGGAGAAGATATTCACCAATGATATATCTGTTAAGAAGTTAATGTACAAAATTTATAAAGAACTCATGCAACTCAAAATAATAATAATAAAAAAAAACCTAATTAGCAAATGGGCAGAGGATCTGAATAGACATTTCTCCAAAGAGGACATACAGATAACCAAAAGACATATGAAAAGATACTGAACGTCACTAATCATAGAGAAATGTAAATTAAAATCACAATGAGATATCACCTCACGTATGTCAAAATGGCTATCACCTATAAATTAATAAAGAACAAGTGTTGGTAAGAATACAGAGAAAAGGCATTGTTGGTGGGATTGCAAATTGGTGCAGACACTATGGAAAACAGTATGGAGAATCCTCAAAACATTAAAAATAGAACTAACTTTTGACCCAGCAATTCCACTCCTATGTATTTATCCAAAGAAATTCAATACACTAATTCGAAAAGATATATGAACCCCTATGTTCACTGCAGAGCTATTTACAATAGCCAAAATATAGTAACAACTAACATGTCCAATAATAGATAATTGGATAGAGAAGAAGTGGTACATATACATAATGGAATATTACTTGGCCATAAAAAAGAATAAAATCTTAACATTTGCGACAACACGGTTGGAGCTAGAGAGTATTATGTTACGTAAAATAAATCAGACAGAGAAAGAAAAATACCCTATGATCTCACTCACGTGTGGGATGTAAAGAACAAAATAAATGAACAAACAAAACAGAAACCGACTCACAGAAACAGAGAACAAATTGATGGTTACTAGATGGGAGCGGTTTGGGAGCTGGGTAAGAAAGGTGAAGGGATTAAGTAGTACAAATTGGTAGTTACAAAATAGTCACAGGAATGTAAAGTACAATGTGAGACTATAGTCAATAATATTGTAAAACCTATGTATAGTGTCAGGTGGTACCAGACTTATCATGGGGATCACTTCATAAATTATATAAATGTCTAACCATTATACTATACATCTGGAATTAATATAAAATAATATTGAATGTCAACTATAATTAAAATATTGTTACAGGGATGTGAAGTACAGCATAAGGAATATAGTCAATAATATTGTAATAATGATATACAGTGTCAGATGGGTAACTTATTGGGATTATCACTTTGTGAGGTTATATACATGTCTATTATGTTACTTTGTATACCTGAAAGTAATAAAAAATACAAAAAAAATTAAAAAAATAGAGTTAAATTAAAAAACAAAAAAGATGGTTTGTATGCAAGAGAATATGAGAATAAGAAAGAATGATATCCAGGTCACTTGAATGGTGAACTCAGGAGGAGTAAGAATTTTGGAAATGAAGAGGACAAATTCTTTCTTGGATCTGTTGAATCTGAAGAGACTGGGCATCATGCAAGTGAAGATGAGCAGGAAAGAGTTGGCTATATTGACCTGGAGCTGGGAAGAGAAATCTAAAGATTGAGACTTGGAAAATATGAACATTTAAAACTGTAAGAGCAGGTGAGATATTCCAGGGAGAGTATGTTTGGTGGAGAGATTAAAGAGAACTTGGGTATTTATTTAATAGATGAGCAGATGAAGCTCACTAAAACGTAGCCACTAGAGATCAAAGGTAGGGAATACGGTCATAGAAGTCAGGAGAGGATAGAATTTTAAAGATGGAATTGCCAATAGTATCTCTTGCTGCACAAAGATTACAAAAGGTAGATGAAAAATATCCATTGAATTTAAAAACAGTGGAGACCAGAGGTAATCTTTAGGAGGTGAGGATATTGATATGAGGATATGTGAAGCAAAGAATAGAAATGAGTCAGTAGCTAGAAGGGTATGTGAGTCTGAGGGAACTGACTGTCCCCACATCACATAGTGTAGATTCTGCATTTGTGACATCTAGTCGTGAGTAAGAGGATGATAGTAAAAACCATGTCATGCATGAACTGGTCAAGCAATAGGATGATTGATTTCAGAAAGAAGTTAGTCCAAGTAGGTCAAGAGAAAAAGCCAAAGTTGGAAGTAATCATTGAAAATAATTTCCTGATTCATAGATGAGGAAGAGTTTCTGATTATGAAATCTATTTTTTATGGTGTTATGATTAAGAGTATAGGCTCTAGAATCAAATCACCTTGTTTCAAATTCAGTTCTGTCACTTATTAGCTGTGTGAGCTTGGTAGAGTTACTTAACATTTCTGTGCTTCAGGTTTCTTGTTTGTAAAATGGATATAGTTATAGAATCTCCCTTGTAGGATTGCTGTAATAGTGACAAATATATACATTTAAAACATGTTCTATAGTTATTGAACACAATTGTCATTCAATAAATATTAGCTATGTTATCCTTACAATATTTTGCGTCTATAGAGTACAAAACATATGTATTGTTTAAAGCTTCAGCACACATTATTAACATTATAAAACACAGAAAGGGTACAAATCATGGAAATAGTGCTGTATTACATCTGTGTAGTTCTTTCTCAGTTTAAACCAACTCATGGAAAAACTAGAGCCCAGGATTTAAGTGACTCATCTATGGTGATATAGCTCATAAGTAGAGCCAGAACTCACACAGGTCTTCTGATTTCATGTTCTGTGTTTCTCCTATTATTGATTATCATAGAACATTAGATTTAAAGAGGATTTTTAGTATAGTAGTTGAATGAGGGCAGACTTTGGAGCCAAAACTTTTAGTTTGATTGAATGCAGCCTGGTCAGCTCCCTCCCTCCTTCTTTTCTCCCTCTATTCTTTTTGTATTTATTTAGAATCTTTTTATATATTATTCACACTCCTGAAAGTCAGCAATTGTTGTCCTTAAGAAGTTCATAATCTTGATGCTTTTTTTTTTATCATATAGTCTATTTTTATATTACTATAACTACCAAAATGTTATTTTTGTTATAATTTGCCCAATCAATATTTTGGTTAATATATTTTTTACTTTTAGTTTCACAGTATCAGCATCTTGTAAAATATATCTTAATTATTTTGCATTTTCTTGTGCAGTACCTGGCACATTGCAAGCACTTCTTTTTTTCCTTTTATTGCACTTTCTTGCCGCTCCTTCTCCTCTCCTCCCTCCTTTACTATCCTCCTGTCTTGTTTCTTGGACTCATTTCCTTAGGGTGATGACCCTCAAACTTGGTACTCATTAGAATCTCTTGAAGAACTTGTTAAGGAGAGCCCTAGGATTTACCCAGAGATTCTGACCTAGGTGGGAAAAAAGACCAATTGTTTATAAATATCTTCATTGATTCTGTTGCTGGTGGACCTTCCCTTAAAAAAATAGTGTTTCCTTGGAGTTTAGGTTAAATCCTTGGAGTTTAGGTTGAGAGAATTGCAGTTGCCAAATGGAGACATTTTTCACATGAGGAAAAGGATATAAAACCACAACATTGGTGATGTTTCTGGCCCTTCAAGTCCCAGATGAGCCTGGGGTTTGAATTGACTCCAAAGTTTAGATTTCCTACTTTTATTATTAAACATAGAAAATAACTGATCCAAGAAAAGGACATCAAAGCGAAGGTGGGGTAGGATGGCTTCTGTTGGAAGAGGTGGAAATTCATTTGTCTCCGAAGGAGGGAAGTGGAACACTCTTTTCTAGCTTTTTTTCAAATAAACAACTTAAATAATTTTGGATAAAGACTATTTTGATGTGTACTGTCAATCTATTTTTTCTTGTATTCAAGAAAAATCTGTTTATTGAAACAAACTTTATAGTATGTGATAGATTTATGACCATAAGTGAAATCTAAATCTCTTTTCAAGGAAATCATAGTTTAGTGGAGGGCATTGGGCAAGCAATGTGAAGTGGAAGAGACAGGAATAAAGAAGGGAAAACAAAAAATTACAAAGGTGAGCAGTTTACAGTCGTTTTTACAATTCTTTGGAAGGCTTCAGAGAGAAGTTAATTTAAGCTGGTTCCTGATGACTAAGCAGAAGTTTACCAAAAATGGAGGAATATATTTGCAGCAGATAAAACAGCTTGTTTTACAGTCATATTAGTATAAAATAACATAATTATACCTTATCATGGAAGTGAGTGAATCATTTTAGAAACTTAAAACTAATTGCCTTAAATCATTATTCCTTAAATTGCCTGTCTGATCTCTTTGTCTTTCAAGTTCATGTGACATTTGTAGTGAACTATCTATTTCTCCAACTAGCGTCAGTTGCTCATCTTCTCCTTACTGAGGGCTCTATGTTTTGTTTGCCACATTGCATTTTCTCTCTAGCTCCTCACTAACTATTGATGACCTCCTCATTGTGTCATTCAATTGGTATTTCTCGAGCCTATTATTTTATTTGACCGCTGTAGACAGCATCTACCTTTCTCTTCGTCTCCCTTTGTCCTCTTCTTGTTCTGCACAAACAGCTAGGTCATCTCCAACATTCACTTATTATTTTCTCAGAGAGTAAAGTTAGTAACTTCTCTCAAGGGTGTCAGTCTCTGAGGAAGGTAAAGAGAAGTTGCTGAGGGCAAGGACCTAATAGAAAACTGGACTGACAGGGTGAGACTTCAGGTGATGATAATGATGGTAATGATACCATCAAAATTAAGATTTGAGGAAGCCCTTGAAAATGTAGTGGGATGTGCTAAGGGGGACTTGCAGCATACTGAACAGCAGGTTTGCAAATAGTGCTGTAGTTGCTTATCCAGAAGCTCAGAGTTTCAAGAAAATTGGCGCTCAGAATCTTGGATAAATCTCCTGCTAAGTCAGCAAATGATTCTCTCAGACAGTGTGGGACTTAATAGAAATTTCCCATTGCCTCCTTATTTTACTTACTTTTTGTTTCAATTTCCTTCCATTTTCACAGGTCATATATGTATATTTTATCCTTCCCAATAAACACATGAAACGGAAAAACAGCCAGCCTATCTTTGGGGACCACAGAAGGTCAGACAGAAAAAGATGGTAGGGTCTGGCAAAATCCTCCTATCTGAAGCTACTTCCCAATATTGCTGATCTGTCTAATTTCCTTTCTAAAGAGGATAAGCCATGCTTCAGGCAGCAGGCAGGAAGCTGGTTTTTCTAGGTTGAGTGAGTGCAATGAGACAAAGAAAGAGAACAGAAGATGCTTTATAGCTCCTGCTCCTGCCTTCAGAAAGGACTTCAATTGAATCACACCAGCAAGGTCTGAATTCTTTTTTTATTCAAATAACAGAAAAAGGTGGGTTTCTGTAATATATTTGTGAAAGAACATTTTATTGCTAAATAACTTTTGCATTAAGAAATTCATTATCAAACATACATGAGAAACCACCTTGAGACTGGTAAAAAGGACTGAGATGCATGTGGTCTGGCCCAACACCCCTGAGTGACCATTAAAAATCTGGAGAGATATCTCAGCTGAGGAGTGAGGGGTCCTAGCCCCACACCATGTTCCTCAGCCCAGGGTTCCAGTGCCAGGGAGAGAAGTCCCCATAACTTCTGCCTATGAAAACCAGTGGTGATTGTGGCTGAGTGAGATGAAGGGTGGCTGGAGTCTCTGGTGTTTATCTTAAAGGGTTTGCACATGGACTTACTCCGTGATGGACCATTCGTTGAGCTCCAGGACTGGTGCCAAGGACATACAGGAGAAACTGAATTGTCTGGCTTCAGGGAGAGTGCTGAGGAGCAGCTTTCTCCTGAACAGTAAAGCTGACAGAAGTTACTGTTTCTGTTGATCCCTATCTGATCCTGGCATACAGACACAAGTGGGTGCCACATCTGAGTCTCCATAACCCTGGATAACACTGTTTGTTTGCCCCACCCTGGTGATTCTGACCACCTAACCCAAATTTCAGGCACATCCAAGCCACTTCCAGTGGCTTTCCCATACAAATGGCCTGCCTTGGTGCATGCTGAAGACTTTCTCAAAAATCTCTCAGAGGTTCACAAAACCCAAACAAGTGGCATCTGGCTTCGGAAAGTTCCATAACTGGCTGAGCAGTCCTAAGCCCAACACTAGGAATAGCTGGCCTTGGTTCGCCACTTGGCTTCTCGAGGCACCTCCAAGAACAGCATGGGCAGTGGCATCTGCAGGTTGTCCTGTGGATGATGCCAGGGGGCCCCAGGCAGGGCACAAGCTGTGGCTAAACTTGGCCTTCAGCAGGACCCTTCCAGGAGACCCTAGGGCTGGCACACATGGTGGCAAGCTTCACGTGCAGCTGGAGCATCACTGTGACAACTTCAAGGATGATACATCAAAAGGGCAGACAGGGAAGGCACCAGAGCCCTGCCAAAGTGAGTCCTGCTCTGTAGGGTAAGACCTTGTACCACAGCTCCTCCACTATAGTCACAGCAGTCCTCACAACCAATTAGCCCGAGGGTCAGTCCCTCCTACTGATGTGCAAACAGCAACCAAGGTTCAACAACAACAGAAGGGCACACATGACCCACACAAGGGACACACTTGGAGCATCCAGCTCTGGTGACCAGGGAGTCTGTGCCACTGAGACCCACAGGACACCTACTACATAAAACCACTCCACTAAGACTGGGAGACATAGCAGCCCTATCTAATACATAGAAGCAAATAAAGGGAGGCAGCAAAGCAGGGAGATAAACATGTCCCAAATGAAAGAACAAAACAAAGCTCCAGAAAAAGAACTAAACAAAATGGAGATGAACAATCTATTAGATGCAGAATTCAAAACACTGTTTATAAAGACATCAATGATCTCAGGGACAACTTCAACAAAGAGATAGGAAATATAAAAATGAAGGCAGAAAACATAAAAAAGAACCAGTCAGAAATAAAAAAGAATATAATAACTGAAATAAAGAATACATTAGAGGGAATCAACAGTAGACTCAATGAACAAATGATTGAATAAGTGATTTAGAAGATAAGGTAGCAGGAAACACCCATTCAGAACAGCAAAAAGAAAAAGAATCCAAAAAATGAGGACAGTTTAAGGAGCCTCTGGGGCAACATTGAGTGTACCAATATTCGCATGATAGGGGTACCAGAAGGAGAAGAGAGAGAGCTAGGAATTGGAAATATATTTGAAGAAATAATGATGGAAAACTCCCTAACTTGGTGATGGATATTCAAGCCCAAAAAGTGCAGAGAGTCCCAAACAAGGTGAATCCAAAGAGGCCTACAACAAGACACATCATAATTAAAATGCCAAAGTTAAAAGCAAAGAATCTTTTGCAAAGCAGCAAAAGAAAAGCAGTTAATTACCTACAAGAGAGCTCCCATAAGACCGTCAGCTGATTTCTCAACAGAAACTTTACAGGGCAGAAGGGACTGGCACGAAATATTCAAAGTAATAAAAAGCAAGTACCTACAACCAAGATTACTCTACAAGCAAGACTATCATTTATAACTGAAGGACAGATAAAAAGCTTCCCAGACAAGAAAAAGCTAAAGGAGTTCATCATCACCAAACCAGTATTACAACGAATGTTAGAGGGTGTTCTTTAAGACAAAAAAAGAAAAAAAGATAAAAAATATGAATAATAGAACAATAATATATAACTACATATATACTCAGCAATTACTTTAAATGTAATAGATTAAATGCTCCAACCAAACAACATAGGGTGGCTGAATGTATAAGAAAACAAGACCCTTACATATACTGCCTACAAGTGATTCACATCAGATTGAAAGACACACACAGACTGAAAACAAAGGAATGGAAAAAGATATTTTATGATAATGGAAATGAAAAAAAAAAAAAAAAAAAGCTGTGCTAGCAATACTTATCCTAGACCAAACAGACTTTAAGACAAAGGCTATATAACAAGAGACAAAGAAGGACCTAGTAATCCCACTTCTGGGTACTTATCTAAAGAAAGCTAAAATACTACTTTGAGGGGACATGTGCACCCACATGTTCATTGCAGCATTATTTACAACAGCCAAGATATGAAGGCAACTCAGGTATTCATGAATGGGTGAATGGATAAAGAGGTGTACATATATACAATGGAATATTACTCATCCATAAAAAAGAATGATATCTTGCTATCTGCCTCAACATAAATGGACCTAGAGGGTATTGTGCTGAGTGTAGTAAGTCAGACAGAAAAGACAAATGTAATATTATTTCACTTAAAAGTGGAACTAAAGCTCAAAACAAACAAACAAACAAACAAAACAAAAACAAACTCATAGATATAGAGAACATTTTGATGGTTGCCAGATGGGAAGGGGATATGGGATGGGTGAAAAATGGGAAGGGATTAAAAAGTGCAAATTGGTTGTTACATAGTAGTCATGGAGATGTAGAGTACAGCATAAGGAATATAATAATGATATTGAAATAACTATGTATTGTGTCGGATGGGTACTAGATTTATCCAATTGATAGATGGAAAGGGAGTTGGGGGCAGGGTTAACAAGGAAAGGGATTAAGAAACACAAATTGGTAGTTACAAATTAGTTATGGGGATTTAAAATAAAGCATAGGGAATATAGTCATTAATATGGCAATAACTATGTACAGGTGAGCACTAGACTAGTCAGGGGGATCATTTCTTAAATGATATAAATGTCTAACCACTAGGCTTTACAACTGAACTTAATATGAAGTAATACTGAATGTCATCTGTAACTAAAAAATTTAAAAAAAGTGGGGGAAGATGAAGGAGAATAAGAGGTTCAAATTTCCAGGTATAAAACAACTAAGTGCTGAGGATTTAATATACAGCATAGGAAATATAGCCAATAATATTGTGATAGTGTGGTATGGTGTCAGATGGTTGCTGGACTTATTATGGCGAATACTTCTTTAGGCATATAAACGTTGACTAACTATGGTGTATACCTGAAACTAATATAATACTGTATGTTAGCTATATGTTAATAAAAATCTTAAAAAATATTTTACATATGGTGACGTGTCAAAAATCATTATCAAAATTAATAAATATTTACTGAATGTTAGTTTCATTTATTGAGTACTTATTATACACCAGCAAATCCTCTCAATATTTTCCATGCAGGATCCTGTTAAAACCAAATAATTGCTTGAAATACTACTAGGTTTAGTGTACCTATAAGAAAATAAGGCTTAGAGAAATTGCTCATTCCAGGTTACATGGTCAGTAAGTGACAAAGCCCTGATTTCTCTGTCTCTAAGTTGCATGCTTCTGATTGCTACTCTCTATTGCATGTAGCACAAGGCAAAAAGGCATGCCTAAAAGTGTAAGACAAAGGCCATATTTTCAATGCACACATTTTGTATGGAATCTAAATTCTTCATACTTTATTTAATCTTAACCCTTTAATCTTAGAAAAGAGGAAAAATTATTTGCATAATTTAATCTTTAATAAAGACAGTAACTAAGTCACTTCTTAAGACATTTTTGATGCTTAAAGAATCATTCTATAATCCATCTTTTGGTGATTTGTCAATTATTGTTTTTCTCTGTTTTTCTAAGCTCCTGCTGCTATCTTTTATGTGGTGTAACTCTAAAGAGTCTTTTGTACAGAGAACCAGTATTACGTCCCATGGAAGAAATGAGTCCACCATCCTTATAGATCAATCCTGGTGTCATACTGGCCTTTTTGCTCTCTGCCCTTTCACCCAAGCCCTCAACCCTGAATCTAAAAGCCAATAACTGTGATCTCTAAAATATTATTAATGAGAACTCAGAATTGCAAGTTCATGGTAATTTGTTAGGTTTGGCCTGTAACATCCATCATCTTGCCTTACAACACTGAGATTTCCTCCTTCCCTGTTTCAAATAGTTCAACAGAGCTTTCAAACAAGGGCTCTGCCATCCTCTAACAAAGTTGACACACATGGCATAAAGGCTCATCCTTTATCCCCTCTCTTGAGTTTGAATCTAAGCTAAGGAAAAAAAAAGTTAAAAATGCTGTGTTCATTCATTTGACCAGCCTGTTTCTGTCACGTGACTACTCCTACTTTCTTGCTTCTTAAATATCTGGAGCTGCCTTGGGTTTTGCACATTTTCTACCTGAGTATTCAATATCCTATCCTAGAATTCTCCTTTGCTTAAGTTGGCTAGGTGTGGATTCCCTTACTTGCAACCACATTAGCTTAACTGATTTTCTTCTTAGTTACTACACACTGCTCATTCATTTACTCAGTAAACAATTATTAAATGTCTACTATGTTTCAGGTACTGTGATCAGGACTGCCACTGTATTGTATCCATCGCAGACAACATCCCTGCTCTCAAAAGACTTATTACAGTCCAGTATGAAATGAAGGAGAGAAACAGACAGTTAAACAAATTGTTACATCAAGGATCCAAGTGTACTTTATGAATGTGTAAGTCCAAAAATTTCAATCAGAGAAGGCTTCTTGGAAGAAGTGAAAAGTATGCTCAAAGTGGAAAGATACATAAACGTTTGCCAGGTAAAGACATGGAGAAAGAAAGAGCTCAGCTAAGGGAATGAAGAAGATCTGTGGGGGCCTTAAGGGAAGAGAGAATGGGTGCGTTTGGAGAACCAAAGGAACTTAGCCTGGGGAGAGATAGAACACAGTAGGGGTAAGGGTGAATTAGGTTGAAGTTAAAAGCAAGAAAAAGACAATGAAGGATTGTGTAGGTCCTGTTAAAGAATTTCTACTTAATTGGAGTCAATGGTGAAACACTGAAGAATTTTGAACAACAAAGTGACATTTGTATCTTTGAGTTTTAGAATGACATTTCTGACTATAGTATAGAAAATGTCTTGTAGGGGGCAGGTTGGCTGTAAGAGAGGCCTACTGCAGAAATCTGGGAAAGAAATGACAAAGGCAAAAGCCAGAGTTGGATTACCAGGGATGGAGAAAATCTGACTACAGAAGTAGTTAGATCTAGAATACAGAGGCCATGGTGGTTGTTGGACAGGGGATTCAAGGCCAAGAGAATGAAAGCAGAAGATGACGAAGAGTATGTGTTGTGAACAACCAGGAGGAAAGTAGGGCCATGCTCTGAGACTAGGAACACAGGGAGACGACTAGATTCAGGCAAAATTATGAGTTTGCTCTCTCGTGGTACACAAAATTGGCCTATGCCCTCTGTATGCTCATAATCTAAAAGTATTGGAGAGTATCAACAAAAAAGCAAAGTGTGTGCGTGTGTGTGTGTGTGTGTGTGTGTGTGTGTGATGAAAGTTAATATCTTTGTTCTGTTTGAAGATGTTGAATGGAAAGAATTCAGAGAATAAATGACGTGCTTGAGAAGAAAGCCGGGGAGATGCTTTGGCTGATGATCCTACACAAAATGTGAAGTAATGAGCGTCCTGGGTGAAGCTGTGCTGTCTGGAGTCTGTGTCTTTTGCGGAAAATTTTTCTGGGCCACAGCAGAGCTGGTTATGCATTCTGTTAGCAGCAAGAGCCCATGGTGTGTGTACCTCAGGGCTGTTTGTTTCACTGGGGGCTGGGTGTGTGAGAGTATTTATATTGGGGCTATTTCAGCCCAGGCTGGCAGATAATTAATGAGTTTGATTTTGAGCTGGTGAGTTGGAGCTGACACAATGCCGGCAGGTGCCTTTGTCTCAATCCCTTCCATCCATCTTTATCGGATTTGCCAGACTCTCCTTCACTCTCTTTTCTTTCTTTACATTGAAGGCAGCTGGGAATGGATTTGCAGAAAGATCCTCCTAGGACAATTATAACAGTGGGAATGTCCTTTGTGTGTATGTACCTTTTCTAATGATTGTTGTCCACCCCACAACACATCCTCTACTTTCATAATTTATGACTTCAGTAAACAAGTACAACTACATTCTAAAGAAAGTTACCAGACATTTCCCAGGATGATTTAGTCAGTAACGAACGTAAATGGACAGTTTCTCTCTCTCATCTTTATCTTTCTTCATGTATGTGACAAAGGAGAATGAGAGATTTTAGTCATTGTATCATATGAGACTCATATGAAACCTGGTTTTGTAGCTACTTTCTTGTTTTCTCCTCTTTCTGAAAAACATCAATGTAACCTCTAGACTCAACCCTACTGTTGTCTTCTGGTAATGTCTTCTCAACCCCTCTCCCACTGTGCTCCTAATTTTCTGCTCCAGAACCAGTAAATGGTACAACCCAGTTGTTCAAGTCAGAAATCCGGAGTCAACTTTGACTTTTTGCTATTCTTCATTTCCTACATTTAATCAATTATCGGATTCTGTCAACTACATTCACTTAATACCACTTACTATTTTTGCATCTCTGCTCCAAAAACATTATTTCAGATCAATGTCATTTTGGGTCAAAAATTTAATTGTAGAATTAGAAACTTAAAAATTCAGGCAATTGCTATGTAGTTCATGTATATTATTATTTTTTTCATCTGAATTATTCCAGCAACCCCCCTAATGAAAAGCCTTGCCTACAGTTTTGTCCTATTTGCACTTCTTTAATCCATGTTTAGAGCATCTAAACAAAAGCCTAATCATTTTATTTCCCTGTTTAAAAATTTTCATTGGGTTCTAAGTATGCTCAAGACTGAACAAACTACATAGAATCTAATGGATAAAGTTTGCGTACAGTCAGAGCCCTCTTTCACTTGAAAATATCTTACTTACTCCCCTTTCCTTTGAAAGTTTGTGCTTCATCATAAATATGTCAGACTTGAACCATATACCTTCTATTGCCTAAGATGTCTTTTGGCCCATCCTCATTCCTCCCTCACCTTCACTTGGCTAAATTCTATTCACTGTTCATTTCAACTTATATGTCATGTCCATTGGAATTCTTTTTCTGCCTCCTTTTAGCCTGGGAATATGACCTGTGCTTATTCACATCCCCATTTATGACAATGTATTGGAGTTACCTCTTTGCAGATTGTTTTTGCATTGGATAGTAAGCACTTTTGGGGCAGCAACTGCATCTCATTCATGATTACTTTTCCCAATGCCTATTCTGGTACATTAGGTGCTTAGTTAGTGGAAGGCCACAGGCAACATTATTTATTATTTCCTTGGGATTTTCTTCCGGCACCTTATTTATATATTTGTGATAGCATGAGCAACGTTGCTTTATAGTGTTCTGTTATGTGCCTATGTTCCCCAAAAGGTGGTGTGTCCCTCATTGTCTGGGACTGTATTGTATCCATCTCTGCATGCCACATGGAACTTAATACAGTTCTGGTCCATGGTAGACACCTACTACATACTGGTTCTTGCTAGGCACTGGAGGTACTGTGATGATTAAATCCTTAAGCTACCAATCTTTACAGAATTTATGTCCCTGTTGTTAATTAGCTGAAGATACAGCATCCTCATCTGTAAAATAAATAATCCTTAAAGCTTAAGTCCCCTTCCAGTACCAACAATCTAGAATACGAACTCTCAGCCTAGTTCACATCCTGCTCATGCTGAGATGGAATGAAAGATGTTGGAGTGTCTTGCTTTTTCTTAATGCCTACTCTGTGTTGCAGCCTCTGCTCAATTCACATAGCTGAGACTGGTTTGTGGGTGTGGGGCAAGAAGTTGGGTTCTATTGCTCATATGCAGTCCCTCTTACAATCCCTAAATCCAGGCAGCCTCAGATGTTAGATCTGACAATCTTTTGAAGGTTTCTATGGAATGCCTACTTTCAGCACCACTTTGTGCTAAGAGCCAGAGGTGAGATGGAATGGAAATTTTTGTTATTGCCAACGGTCTGGTAACAGTTTTAGTAAGTTTTAGAAAGAAGCTGAGACTCTTAATTCTTTTGCTTTTCCTAGCATGGATGCTGAATTTGGGAAGACAAGCACAGTCTTTCTTAATTCTGCTAAGAGGGGTGATATGGAGAAGAACGTCTGGGAGTTTCTTGGCAGGAGATGGTCATATACAGCTTTTCCAGATCTTGATGAACATCTCTGGAGATTAAGATGCTTTCCATCCTGAACAGACACCCAGAAACTGTCCCCCTTCCATTTGCTATTGATACTAAGAGCACCCAGAAGTATAATTAAGCTACACCCTGCAACTCCCCTTTTTTAGAGATTAATAGTGCATCCTTGCCACTGGGAGTTCTCTTTGTGTCTTTTATTCTGCATAGCAACTCATGCCTGTGTTAACTGCTCAAAGTGACCTCCTGGACTCCCTGAAATAGATCTCACAGAAGCCTGGCTGGGAAGCCAAATCCTGCAAATCCATTTAAGGAAAGAAAAGCCTTTTAACTTAATTTCTTCCTCAGAATTATTTATGTCCCTGATCAAAAAAGTGCTCTTTTACCCTTGCAGTGTCTTCTAAATGATGTCAGATGTTACAGATGTCACCCAGTGGCAGGATTCTCAAGTTGCAGGATTCTCAAGCTGCTTAATGCTTTGGAAATGATGTAAAGCTGAAAGCTGAGTGAAGTGCAGTGGTGGGGAAAGCTTATTTCCAGGGTCCAGCATCCCCGACCCATCTGAATTAGGGAGACCTGTGAGTTATGGTAGCTAAGCAGGATTCAGAATGGATGGCTCCCTCAATTGTTAAAGGCAGACCTAGGAAGCTCCATTTACCAAAGTGCCCTCCAGTGGCCTCTTTCCTAGCAGGCATTAAATGTATGTAATGGAAAAGCCTTGGGAGATTTTCTCTCTTTTCTGATTTGGGCTATTTAGGGGACTTTGTGCTGAGGTGTGTAATCTCAACGATTATGGGTCAGATTTAGTGCCTCTTCCCTGCTATCTTATTGCCTGAGGTTTCCCCAGCCTAGTCTGACTGCTGGAGAGTGAAGAAAAATTGTGCCCCAAACATTAAGATGGTCTCATCTATAAAATGGGGATGATTAGAACTTTTCTTCAATGAGTTTTTAATAAGATAAGTATCTCAGTAAATTTAGGTTGCTATAACAGAATACCATAGATTAGGTGGTTTAAAAACAACAGGAATTTATTTCTTATATTTCTGGAGGCTGGAAAGTCAAAGATCAAGGTGTCAGCAGATTCAACATCTGGTGAGGGCCCACTTCTGGATTCGTAGACACCTATCCTCTCACTATGTCTGCACCTGGTAGAAGGGGTGAAGGCGCTCTCTGGGGTCTTTTTTTTTTAAATAAGGGCCCTAATCCCACTCATGGCCTAATTACCTCCCAAAGACCCCACCTCTAAACACCATCACACTGGGGGTCAGATTTCAACATATGAATTTTGAAAGGGACACAAATATTAGTTCGTAACAATAAGTCAAGGTACTTTATAAGATGTACTTTCCTCACATGTAAAACGTAAGACAGTTTGTTACCTCAGAATTTTCACATTTTGTTTATTTCTATCATAGCATTTATCATATTTAAATTTATCTTTTTTTTGTTGTTTTTTATTATATGCCTTCCTCTTCCAACACCAATAAATATATATGATCTTCAGCCAGGCAATTCTGGATTTCCAGATTCTGACTTTGATAGATTAGATTATAGCTGATCGGTGTTCTTTCTGAAAATAACTAAAAATGTAGAGTAAAAAAAACATCTATTTGAAGATATCAGAAATATACTGAAGTATCCAAAATATCCAAAAAAGGGAAACCTCAGGGATGTGATTCACCATTCTGCAGCTCTTTTTTCCCTGGACGTATTTGCTGATTCTGGACTTAAATCAAGGGGTTGAAAATTCAGGTAAAGGTCTCAGGAAGAGGACCACTGCTAAGATGTGCAGAAATAAGCAGAGCATTTGGCAGTCTTCTGGGTTTGGTGACACAAAAGTTAGAGATTTGAGGGGCCCAGACCGGAGGGAAAGGATGAAGAATTGAGCCTAAAACTTGGCAAGTTTTTGCTGAACACTTGCCAAAACCTTGGATTTCAGGAAACCATGGAACCATAGCAGAAAGCCTTATAAAACAGAACACAGGCTTTCATTATCCTATAATATAAAGTAGGCAAGGGTTATAATTCAGGACACATCCATGTAAATAGTACCTGGTGAAAACCCCAGGGAGAGGTATATAGAGCCTAAGCAAAACTATAATCCCTCCTTAAAGAGATGTGTTTAGGTTCTGGCTTCACATTCAGCATAGTAGAGGAAAGGGTAAACCCTGTCAGGAAGAATATAACACCATTTAGAGCTGTTACAGTTTTATTATTTTTGGTGTCATACTGTCAGTAAAATATTGTCAGGAATGCCAAGAAACGGAACTGAAAACCAAGAGGGAGACAAAAAACAAACAAACAAACAAACAAAAAATAGCTAATTCAAATATTCAAAGCCCCTCTAGAACTTTATCAGGCAAGAACTTAAAAACAAAACAAAACTGTAATTAAAATATTCAAGAAAATAGAGGAAAAGAAGGAACAAAAATAAATTTCAACAGAGCACTTGGAATTTAGTTTAAAAATCAAATGGTGTGGTGATAGTTACTCAAATGTACATGTGAAAAAATTTCACAGAAACACACAATCTGAATAATTTATTTACTTTATTACTAGTTAATAGCATTGTACCAACATCATTATCTGGTTTTGATCATGTATTTGGTAATATAAGATATAATTATCAGGTATATGGGAACTCTGTAGTGTTCTTGCAACTTTTTGTGAATCTTAAACTATTTTAAAATAAAAAAAACTACGTTATAAAATAACTTAAAAAATTCAAATGTAAATTCTAGACCTAAACATTACAATCACTGAAATTAAGAATTCAATGAATAAGTTTAACATTAGATTTAACATAGTAGAAGAGAAGATATAGGTCAATAGAAAATATTGACTAAAACCACAGAGGAAAAAAGATGAAAATACAAAAAAGAGATTAATGAATATATTGGACGCAGTGAATCTAAAATAATATAATTGTAGTTTCACAAGTAGACGAGAAGTAGAATGGGTTAGAAACATATATGAATATTTAGTAATTTTTCCAAACTGATGAAAGGTAGCACGCCACAAATTCAAGAATCTCTACGAACCCAAAGCAGGATAAATATAAAGAAACTTAGGTTCATCATTACTAAAACCACAGAGAATTAAAGACAAAATGAAAAATATCAAAATCTAAGAAAAAAATACACATTACCTTTAAAAGAGCAACAAGAAGACTAACAAATGACTTTTGAATAGAAACCATGGGAGGCAGAAAACAATAGAACATCTTTAGTATGCTGAAATAAGAGGTCCCTAAATAACCCTGTCAACTTAAAATGATATATTTTAAAAATTATTCTTTACAAATTAAATAAAGATATTAGCAAACAAACAAAATCTGAGTGAATTTGTTACCAGTAAAGATGAACTGAAAGAATGACTAAAAAGATTTCTTCATACAGAAGAGAAATATCCCCAGATATAAGCAAGCAAATACAAAAATAAATAAAGAAAAATAACAGAAAGTGTTAATATGTGGATAAATATAAATAAGTAGTACCTGTACAAAACAATAAAAATCATGTCTTGAGGGTTTAAAATAAATGTAGAATTAAAAGGCATATTAATTAAAAATACAAAATTTGGGAGAGGAGTTATTTTAAAAATCTACTCAGGTTCTAGTATTGAAGAGAAATGATAGAGATAAAAATTTCTATTAGAATGTTAGTAGTTAAAAAGGTATGCTGTAATCTCTAGGATTACTTCCAAAAGAAGTATAACTAATAGGCTAACAGAGGGGGGAGGTGAAATAATACAATTTTATTAAGCAAATAATCAAATATTAATAAAACAGGCAAGAAAGGAGAGAAAAGGAACATAGATCAGTCAAATAGAAATAAATAGCAATCTAGTAGGTAGTAATTTCCATTTTTTGCTAATTACATTTAATGTCAATGGGCTAAGTATTCCAAGTAAAACATTAAATTTTCAGATTGACTATGTGCTACTAAAAGAGATATACCTCAGATATAAGATCACAGAAAGTTTGAAAATAAAATAATGTAAAAACATGAAATATATAAACAGAAGAATCAAATAATTCTTGGCTCAGATTACACACTCAATAAATTCTTGTTGAATGAATATATTATTGTTATTAGAACACTGGTGGTAGTGAATAATCCCAAATATTTTATATGACTTCATAAAAAAGTGTAGTTGATTTAAAAATTAGTGTTTACTGTGTTGGTGGTCAGAAATGAACACCCCTAAGATAAAAACCTTAATATTGATATTTGGTAAAGTTCATAATGAAAAGAAGTCTTTTTGACTTTCATAGGATTGCTTTTTCTACTTATTTGACTGGTAAAGTTGTCCATTTATTTACTTACTATCATTTCTGGTCCATTGTGTATTTCTGTTTGATTACAAGCTTTAAAAGGCAGGGGCTAGGTCTAAACCAAATTCCAAGGACTTTCTACTGCTAGTCTAGGACTAATGTCTACAAGTTGTAATGAGGCTGGTAGATGCATAGAAAGTAAGAATAGATGAGGAACCTCAGAAGGAGTGACGGCACAGATGGTAACCTGGAAGAAAAAATGTTTCTTGGTTTCTGCAAATATATAAAACTCAACTAAAACTACTTGTGCCAGGCAAAAATTTCATAGCAGTTTAAAAATACACATCTAAATTTGATGACTTGCTAGGTGGATTTACCTTTGAAATTGATTTCTATAAAGGCAGAAAATGATTCTTGTTATCATTACATAGTAATTTATCCAGTGAAATTCATCCAGTAATTTATCCAAAAATTTCATCTGATAATTTATCCTTTTCACAGAAGTTGTTTCTTGTTTTTTTTTCCCTCATTTCTGATCCAGTCCCATCCTTATTTATTGCAAATAACTATAGGAATGATGGGAGATGCTTTGGTAGAGGTCAAGGATAATGAACTGAAAGTGTTAGGTATTAGGATTGAGAGTCTAATGTTCAAGGAAGTGAAATTTCATGTCTCTCTTCCACCCTCTTTTTTTCTCCCATCTTCCCCTACTTTCCTTCTCTCCACCCCTTTCTCTCTTTTATTTTTTTCAATATTAAAACAACCTAATTACTGTCTTTTTTATCAAGAGCTCTTTGCATCTTTTAAGGTAAATGCTGTGTAGACCAATTGTAGTTGATTGTTAAGCAATTATCCATAATGGCTGTAGTGATGAGTAGTAGGTCATCTGTGGGTTGAGCCAGGATGTAATTCACTGTGCTGTTACTTCATGGATTAATTATTTGCAATTGGCCCTGACATGAACTTGTTTCTAAAATAGTGTAGAGTCAATAACGAACAAAAGAACAAGGATTACTATGTAAGCTATCCTAAAATCACATATTGAAAAAAATGTCTTCAGTCATTTTAAAATTTGGTGGTTGGTTCTATTTCATGATTTGAGGAAAACCATAAACAAGTGCATCTCAAACTTTAATGGAAATATCCTACAGATTACCTGAAGACTTTACTAAAATGCAGATTCTGTATGTCTGAGTGTGGATTGAGACATTTCTAATGTCTCAATTTCTAATAAATTTCTAATAAATTTTTAATAAATTTTCTAATAAATTTTCAGGTAATGAAGGCGCTACTGGTCTTCAGATCACAATTTAAACAGAAAGGCTTTAGACCAGTGATTTCCAACCTTGGCTGCACTTAGAATCAAATGGAGAATATATCCATGACTGAAACTCACCCATCAGAAATTAAATCAGAACCTCTGAGGGCCTTGATATCTTTTAAAGTTCTTCCCATGATACATACAGGATTTAGAAAAGCAAATATAGATCCTCTCTCCAGAAGAGTTGATACATGTGATATTTTTGCAAGCAATCCCTGGGAACCAATCCTAGGAACTGATGTATAAAAATAAAAATTTAAGAACCTATTCTTCAAAAGAAAAATCTCTTAAGGAAATGTCACAGGGCACCCATCTAATATATTCCTGTTATGGACTAAATTGTTTCCTTCTAAATTCGATACATTGAAGGTTTAACCCTCAATATGACTGTAGTTGGAGAGAGAACCTTTAAGGAGGCAATTAATGTAAAATAAGGTCATAAGGGTAGGTCTCTAATCCCATAGAACTGGTGTCCTATAAGAAGAGGAAGAGACACCAGGTCATGCACATGAATAGAGAAAAGGCCATGTGAAGGCACTCTAAAATGGTAGCTCTCTGCAAGCCAGGTAAAGAAACCTTAGAAGAAACAAAACCTGCTGGAACATGGATTTTGGAATTCCAACCTCCAGAATTGTGAGAAAATAAATTTCTGTTCTTTAAGCCACGTGCCTTCTTTAGTAAAGCTAGTCTGTGGTATTTTGTTATAGTACCACTAGCAAACCAAGACAGATTTTGGTAACTAGAAGTAGGGTACTGCTGTAACAAATGACTAAAAATGTATTTTTAGGCTTTGAAACTGGGTGATATATAGAGAATGGAAAAGTTTTGAGGCACTTGTTAGAAAAAGCCAAGATTTTCTTAAAGAGATTTTTTTCTTAAAGAGATTTAATGCCCATATAAGATTATGGGCATTAAAAGTGATGCTGGTGAGGTCTCAGATGGAAATGAGAAACATGTTATCGGAAATTGGAGGAAAAGTAAGCCTTATTATAAAGTAGCAATGACCTTGAGCCAAATTGTTTTCTGGTGCTTTGGTGAGAAGTAGAAATTGTAATTGTTAACCTTGGGCACTTAGCTAAGGAGATTTCCAAGCAAAGGGTTGCAAACTAATATAATCCGATGGGCATTTCCCCTCCATTTTCTCCACCAATGTCTGTATCCATTTATTTATTTATTTATTTATTTATTTATTTATTTATTTATTTATTTATTTATTTAATATTTATTGAGTATCTATTATTGAATTAGGCATTCTGTCAGCAACCTGAGTATAGAAACTCAAAGATGCTATCTGTAAGTGGTATGCAAATAGTGACTTCCTTGACATGTTTTAGAATTACTCCTGTGGACAGAACAGAGACCCAAACTTTACCTCAGTTATACTTGTGTATCTTACTTACATTGGCTAAAGTCAAGGCAAATCTGTAGGTTTTTTTTTTTTTTTTTTTTTTTGCCTGGCCATCAACTGGGTAGATAAGGATAGGAAGTTAAAGATGGGACTCAATGAAAACTATTTCCTCAAGTTCTTCATCTAACTTCAGAATTTGATTGGTGTGGTGTAGTGGTTCCCAAACTCTGTGCTAAGGCAACTTCGGACGCCACAGCAAACACATAGGGGCACCATGATTTATTTTAAATTTATGAGGCAAATACACGGACATCTATCAGACATTGCAAAAACTGCTTGTTCAAGATAGTTCACAGTTTCAACAGCATGTTACATTCAGTTTGGTGATTTAATATTTTTGCAAGTCTTGGTTTTTGGTGGTTTATCTGATTTAAAAAGACAACTATTGCACAAAAATCAAGTGGAACATGAAATGCAAGTGGTAGTATGCAATTGATTTCTAATCTTATTCAAGGCTTGAGAATTTGTGTAGTGCCCAACAAGTGCATATGCACCATTAGTAAATAATAATACTCATTTGAGAATGAAACAAAAATATGTTTTCAGTTTATGTATTTTTTCAGACAGCTACTAAAGTATTAGGAAATAAAAACTTATCAATTTGTTTTATGTAACTAGTTAATAAATGAGCCATTAGGTTTTTTTTTCCCCTTGTTTTGTTTTGTATTGTTTGTTTTGGCTTGGGATATTGTAGCAACAAGAACAACAACAACAACAAAACAACAAAAAAACTACTGAGCCATTAAGGGTGCTGTGGACACAGAAAGTGTGGCAACATCTGGTGTGGTTAGTTTGTCTGGACCTTTTAGAATAATCACACTAAGGAAATCCAGTGCCATTCACAAAGTCCAACTACCCTGATGCTTCCATGACATGAGGAAGCCCAGTACAGCCACGTGGAAAAGCTGCATGGAGGGAGAGAGATACCCAACAAATTCCTATTGATTCCAGTCCTCTGTGCTAAGTACAAGAGTGAAGGAACTTTTGGATGACTTCAACTTCAACTATCATCTGACTACAACCATATGAAAAGTTCACCACGTGACAACTACTCAGATGAACTTATCAGCTTTCAGAATGAGATATAAAACATACATAGTTGTTTTAAGTCACTAAATTTTGGGATAATTTTTGTATATGATTTATTCTTTTCAAGGAGTTTGAGCTTCACAGAAAAAATGAGGGTAAAGTACAGATGTTTCCCATATACCTCCTACCCCCACATTCATAGCCTCCCCCGTTATCAACATCCTACACCAGAGAGGTACATTTGTTATAATTGATGAATGGACATCTGACCTGAAGTCCACAGTTTACATTATAGTTAGTCTTGGCATTGTACATTATATGTGTTTGGACAAATGTATAATGGATAAATATTTGGATAAATGTACAGTAACATGTATCATTATGGTGTCATTCATCTTTATAGTAGCATTTCACTGCACAAAACATCCTTGTGCTCTGCCTGTTCATCTCTTCGTCTCCCCAAACCCCTGAGAATCACTGATCTTTTTACTGTCTCCATAGTTTTGCCTTTTTTAGAATATCATACAGTTGGGATCGCATAGTATGTAGCTTTTTCAGATTGGCTTCTTTCACTTAGTAATACTCATTTAAGACTCCTCTATGTCGTTTCATGTCTTGATAGTTCATTTCTTTTTAGCACTGTGTCATGCAGGGACTCATGCGGGGGTCTCAGCTCCTGCTCCCCACATAAGCATACAGGATATGGTGAGGCCAAAAAGGAACACCCATGGAGCCATAGATAGGGGAATCATACAACTATATTCTCGCTGGCGGCTGGGAGAGACACACGAAGTATGATCCACACGATCTGCAACCCGTTGTCCGCTTTTCTGCCTGCCAACCAGCCAACCAACCAACACAGTCATGGCAGTTACATCAGCAGCCAATTGGCCAACCACCACCCGAGCCAGCACCCCCCATGAGAGGCTGAGAGCCTGGAAACTGCTCTCTGAGATTCTGTCCCCACACACTGAATAACATTCCATTGTTTGGTAGTAGCAGTTTATCTATTCACCTACTGAAGGACATCTTGGTTTCTTCCAAGTTTTGGCCACTATGAGTAAAATTGCTATAAACATTTGTGTGTGGGTTTTTGTGTGGGCACATATTCTCAACTCTTATGGGTAAAAACCAAGGAGCATGATTGCTGGATCTTATGGCATAGTAGTATAGTTTTGTAAGAAACTACCAAACAGTCTTCCAAAGTGGCTGTACCATTTTACATTCCCACCAGCAATGAATGAGAGTTCCTGCTGTTCCATACCCTTGTCAACATTTGGTGTTGTCAGTTTTTCAGACTTTGGCCATTCTAATAGATGTACACTAGTATCTCACAGTTTTGTTTGTTTGTTTGTTTGTTTGTTTTTTAATTTGCATTTCTCTGATGACACCATGTGGAACATCCTTTCATGTGCTTATTTGTCATTTGTATATCTTCTTTGGTGAGGTGTCTGTTAAGGTCTTTAGCATATTTTTAAATCAGGTTGTTTGTTATTTTTATTGTTGGGTTTTAAGAGTTCTTTGTGTATTTCTTATAATAGTATTTTATTAGATATGTCTTTTGTAAATATTTTCTCTGAGTCTGTGGCTAATCTTCTCAGTCTCTTGACATTATCTTTTGCAAAGCAGAAAAATTTAATTTTAATGAAGTTCAGCTTATCAAGTATTTCTTTCAAAGATCATGAATTTGGTGCGGTATCTAAAAAGTCATAGCTATATTCAAGATCATTTAGACTTTCCCCTATGTTATCTTCTAGGAGTTTTATAATTTTTTGCTTCTTTTACATTTACGTCTATCATCCATTTTGATTTAGTTTTTGTGAAGGGTGTAGGGTCTATGTCTAGATTCATTTTTTTGCATGAAGGTGTCCAGTTATTCCAGCACAATTTATTGAAAGACAATTTTTACTCCATTATACTGCCTTTGCTCCTTTGTCAAAGATTAATTGACTGTATTTTTATGGGTCTGTTCTGGGATTTCTATTCTGTTCCATTGACTTATTTGTTCTTTCACCAATACCATACTGTCTTAATTACTGTAGTTTTATAGTAAGTCACAAAATCAGGTAAGTTTGGGGTACTTTTTAAAGCAGAAGTTGATAACTGGAACAGAATTTTGTACATCAAAGTGAGATGCTGCTATAACATACATCTAAAACATGTGGCATTTGCTTTTCGACCAGGCATTGAGTGGAAGTTGGAATATCCACAAAGATTCTGTTAGTGAATTCTGGAAACGCCTCAAAGAGACTGTTGGTGAATGCTTGAAAGACAGAGTAGAAAATGTTGCTGGAGGTTAAAGAAAAAGAAACACTTGTTTTATATATATCTATATGTGTATATATACATATATACATATGTATATATATACATATGTATATATGTATACATATATGTATATATATGTATGTGTGTGTGTATATATATATATATATATATATATATATATACACACATGGTGGAAATTTTGATTGCACTGTCACCTGTGATAATATGGAAAATAGAAGGAGTACCAAATGAAATCATAGATCTGGCCAGAGAGATTTGAAGGTAGAAAGTAAAAGGTGTCAACTGGCTTCTTTCAGCTGCCTATTATAAGATATGACTGGAGATGAACTAAAGAAGGAACCATTTAGTCTCAAGCAGAATTGAAAAGAAATGTAAATGAACCCTGGCTTAGTATATTCAAAAATAAAATTATTTTTAATCCCCAATCTCTCCCAGCAAATGCTTCTCAAACTGGAAGTGCCCTCAAGGAAGAGATAAAATCTAGGGCATTATGAATAAATTATGGTTTTAGAGTAAAAGTCTCAAAGCTAAAAGACCTTTGTTGAGACCTCATAAAGAGTTAAGGGCATATTTAGTAGGGCTTCTAAGAATACTAAATCTGTGTCTCTTAGACTTTATTTGCTGGAAAAGAATTTTCAAAGTAGACAAAAGTCATCTAAGAACCTTAAGAACACTATCCCACAGTATTGTGACTGTGAGAACAATCGAGCAAAGGGACAAGGGGAAGGGCTGACTGTCTCAGAAAGTAAAAAGGACAATGGTTTTTGTGTAAATTAATGGATTATAATTTGATATACAGGAAGACTATACATCTTTTAAAGGAATTATGTCAGCTTGGACTGAAAGGATTAAAGACAATGTAGAATGAGGAGATTTCCCAGTTTGAAACAAGGGCCATTTCTTATGGAAAAAAAGAAATTCAGAAGTTGAATGAAGAGCCCAGAAGAAAGAATGGATAATTATTTTCTGGGAGCAGGACTAAGCCCCAACCAAGAGACTAGCAATATGTGCACCATTAAATTCCAAAGTTGCTGTAAAACAGTGACTATTGTGTAGCACTTATTTTTCCTCTTTTGAAACAGTAAGGTATATTGGAGTTCTCCAATACATTTATCGCCACTATATATAGGGAGTGGGTGGGTGTGGAGATGGCTATTTAATAGGGTTTTTGATCAAAAGAAAAGATACTCAAGGAGTTGTTCTGAAGGTTTATTTGCACTTGAACCTAACTTAGATGATAAGATCCTGAATTTTGAGCTGTTTCTGCAATGGGATAAAACTTTATTGGTCTTGGGAGAGAGGGAGTGTATTTTGCATGAAGGAGGAGCCAGAGGGTGATCTGTGAGAGCTTGCCTCTGGGATGGCCACCATCGTTTCCTTCCTTTCCTGTATGCATTACCCTCATTGAGGTGTAATTTGTTTCCCTTGAGTTTATGCTGGCCTTAGTAACTTGCTTAACCAATAGAATATGGTGGAAGTTACGTCCTGGGGCTCTTGAGGTTAGATCATAAGAAGACTTGCAGCTTTTCCTCAAATATTTTAGAGTACTTGCCCTTGGAATGAATGGAAGAATTCAGTTATACACAATATGTTTGAGTTCCCTAAGACTCACAGGCTGTAAAGAAGAAAAACTGGCCACATAGAGAGGCTACACAAACAGACAGAGAAATGCTCAACCAACTCCCAGCACCTCCAGCCATCTCAGCCCAGGCAAGATGTGAGTGAAGAGGTCTTCAGACGACTCCAGACAACAAATGACTGCAACCTTAAGATGGATCCCAAGTGAGAACTACCAAACCGAGCCCATCAAATCCTCAAACAAGAGAGATGATAATGCATTGTTCTTTTAAGGCTCTAAATTTTGTGGTGCTTTCTTATAGAGCAGCAGATAGCTGGAGCTATTGGTAGCATTTCAGTTTTCATATGGGCATGTTTATAAGTGCTCCACTTTTATAAAAATCTGTAGCAGTTGAGTCCACATTGAATTGCTTAGATGTGTAGTCATAAACTTAGAATCACTGGATGTTTGATTTGCCTATCTTAAAGAGGCAGTGGAAAAAAACCAGGTTTCCAATCCTAGTTCTACTACTAAGTAGCTGTGTCTTTGTGCAAGTCAATAGTTAAATACACTGGACCTCAATTTCCTCATCTGTAAAATGAGAGTAACATTTTTCCCTTTCTACCCCACACAATTATGATAAAGGTTGAAGTAGACACTGAATACGAAAATCCCTAAGAAACTATATAACATGGCATTAATCAAATATAAGGGCTTCTGCAGTGAGTCTATTTGTAGGGGAAAAAAAATTTGATCTTGGTGGGATATTAAATTTGAATGGGAAAAGTGTTCAGTCAGTGGAAGCTATGGTGCAAGTTCTGAAAAATCTGTCCCAGAGTTAAATATACAAATCTTGGGATTCTAGTGTGGTATAGCTAGAATATCAACAGGGAAGAATTTAAAACATATGATTAAAGATGGTATTTATTTTCTATTTCTATGTAACAAATTACCCCAAAACTTAATGGCATAAAATATATCTTTATTCCCTCACACAGTCAGGAATTCAGGAATGACTTAGCTGGGTATTTCTTCCTTGAAGTTTCTACAGGAGATTGCAACCAAGCTTAGGCTGAAGTTGCAGTCATCATCTGAAGGTTCAATCAAAGCTGGAGATCCAATTCCAAGATGGCTAGTCACATAAACTGTTCATAGGAAGCCTCCGTTCCTTACCACATGGACCTCCCCATAGTGTTGATTCATTAGTGTGCTCTCAATGTGTCAGCTGGATTCCTCCAGAGTGAGTGACATAAGAGAGAACAAAGTAAAAAGCCTCACAGCTCTTATGACGAAGCCTCAGAAGTTACATGCTGTCATGTCTGTGACATCCTATCGGTTTACATAGGTCAGCCCTATTCCTTTTGGAAGGGAGAGGACTACACAAGGTTGTGACGACTACACAGGAGTCATTTTGGAAGCAGGCCACCACACAAGTATAGAGTGTAAAAGGGAACAGAAAAATTGTGAGGAGGTGAGGAAGAGAGAAAGAAAATGTAGCACCATTGTGATGTCATGAAATCAGAGGGGAAAATGAACACATGGTGAAGAAATCAGTAGGCAAAGTGGAATCAAAAGAAAGATGGTGAAGTAGCGAATTTGCCATTTTCCATGTATTTTGTGCCTTTTAGCATTACAGTTTCATGAAGTCTCTTATTCTCATGAATCACTCAGCAGAAAGACATAAATTCTGGGAATTGGTTTCACCTGCTATGAACCAGCATCCTGATACTACTATAGGGATTCTAGAAGCTTAGAGTAGGAGTTGCAAAGGGACTTCTACACCTGGCAAGTGGTAGGACTTGTATGGTACGTGGTCTTTTCTAATACCAAAGCCCGTATTCATTCCACCATATTATCATCTTGTATTCCAGGACCAAGGGGAACCCTTGTATCCTTGCTTTTTGTGCCTTCATCTCTATGAGCTTACTTGCTCACTCTCAGGGTCTGGAATTCTCTGGCTTAGTGTTGAAAGCCAACTCTTGGTCATGTTTGCCACCCGCCATCACCTTGTGGCTTATTTCTACCTCGTCGGCTCCCCGTCTTCTTTCATATCTCAGTCGCACACGTCTTCATTCATCCATTCCTCTGTTGTTATTTGTCTCTGTTAACAGGGTGATTTATCCCCATAAAGCATTTTGAGAGACAAGGATTAAAGAATGCTTTTCCTGAGTCATGGGGTGTTAAAGACACAGAAGGAAATTGGATGCAGAGAAACCTCTTTATCTGACCTACGTAAAAGTTGGATGACATGATAGGAAAGGTGAATTTTAAACCTCCTTTCCATGGGGAACAAGAGCTTAGATAGAAACAAACTCAGAGGAACAGGCAGGTAAGACACATTTCTACATTTTTAGTGCTAAGTTGAGATTGTGATTGGCATTCATCTGACTTGCACCCTATCAAAGAATTATATCCATTTTGTAGAAATGGGAAAAAGAAGTAGGTAAGGGAAATTTTGGACTGTCAATGGATCTAGAACATCAGCAATCATTGCTCTGTGTATAAGAAACTATTTCTTCTAACTTGCTTCTTTGTAACCCTCCAAAAGTTCCTGTTCCAACATATACACACACATATATATATATGCAGACTCACACATAAAAACTTATTTCTGGGCAGTTTGTTTCAGTTTCTTGTCCTCCTTCATCCTTTAACTCTCTGCACTTCCATTGTTTAACAGGCTCTGACCTCCTGCTGAAGAAAGGCAATGTAGGGCTTGACATACTGAGAAGTTGGTTGATTTCATGTTTGAAGTGGCATCTGGAAGAAATAAAGAAACTTTAGATATGAGTTGCTGTAAGGGCTTTATTGGGGTGTCAGCCTTTCATGTGTTTCTTTATGGCAGCTTTAAATGGGTTGACATGCCACAAACTGTCCCATATGTTGTCTTAGGGGTGGGGAACCGCTGAAAGGTAAAGCAAACCCATCCTGGACACAAGCCAGCATTCATTTTTCTAAATTCCTAACCCTCTGGGATGTTCAGGTCAGATTGCTTCTTCTTTACTCTATACAGCAGGGTTGAGTGGGCCCCCAAAGCCGTTAAGTTCTATAAATGTTAGAAAGCAGACCATCTGGGTTCCTACGATTCCTACTGAAATGGAATGAGTGTCAGAATATCATTTGAGAAACCATCGATATGGGTTGCCAAGGGCTCTCCGTTCCTGGAGATTTTTAGGACTCATGCAGATCCCTTAAATATTTTGTGAACTTTTGTGATATAGAATTCTGTGTGAAGGCAGAAGATTGGATTGGTCAGTTTGGTTAGTACCATGTTGGTAGCCTGCCAATCCAGGAATTCCTTATTTTGTGCCCTTCCGCACCCCACTTCCCCCTTTCCCTGTGCTTGGTGAGTTATTATAAGGCAGTGGCAGTGTAGGAATCAGACAGCCCAGGCCTGACCCACCTGCTTGGCATTTTGACAGAAATGGGAATTATACCCTTTGCCACTTGAGGACTGTTGAGTGTTTGAGTGTGATTTAACAGCAGGCTGGCTTTCATAGCATTTTAATTGGAAGTAGGAAGTCTGATAGGAAGGACTCTTGGGGAAAGGGTTAATTTCTAATGCTGCACACTGCAAAGAGAGCACGCACCAGACACAGACCCTGTGATTCCCATCCCCTTCAGCCTTTATATGTACAGTTCTTTATGCTGAGATGTTTCTCAACACAGCACAGCATTGCTGGCTGGATAATGACCCAGGAGGGAGCAGGTGGAATAATTCCTTGACCCCAGGTGTCAATTGGGTACTACACCTATATGCAAAGCTATACGTGAGAGTGAGACTCAGGGCCATTTTGGAGGCTTGGATCCTACCCTCTAATCTGAGTGTAATCAACTGTATTTGGACTCTGCAAAGATCTTGAAGCCTTGAACTTGAAGTACTTGGAGTCCCTGGACTGCATATCAAATCCCTGGAAGGCATGTTCATCTTGTTGAGAATCTGACAAGCAGAGGAGGCAGCCAAGTAGACTGGATCATCCACTCAGCACCAAGTATTAAAAGAGAGACCACTGGATTTTATCCAGCTACCTGTAGGTACGGTGTTTGCCAAAAAAAGGGCCTCTTGCTGACAAAACTTGATTTTTCTGTATCCCAGGAATGAGGCCCATCTGTTATGTTGTATTTCAAAAGCTCAGGGCCCTCCCTTTTTGTACTACAAAGGTTGCAACAGTCAGACATTCTGATGAAAGAAAACGAGTGTAAAACGGCCAGTCCTTGCCTCAAGAAAATGCTCAAGTTCATGTTGGAACATGTCAAAGGCAGGCACTTAAGGACGTACTTTTCCTCCCTACAACAACAGGCCCCTGGTCAAGGAGCAGCAGGTTGGCAGTTGCTGAGTTAATTTTCTCTTTGTCACTGAAGCCACTGGAATTTGCACTTGGGCCTATTCTGTCTGATTGGAGGATGGCCCTCATTTTATTCCTTGAAGTGCTCTGTCTTGTGTAAGGGCCAACTTTGATATCCAACATCATAAGGTTCTCTTCCATGTGGCAGATGAAATGGAGGTTTTTCCCTCCTTTCTTTAAGGCACAGTGAGGGGGCAGGATTTGTTCTTCATAGATATTTCCAGCTACCTCAGGTACGGTTTTGTATAAACCCATGAAGGGGTATGTGGAGAAATGTACTTGTATAGTCACAAATGCCTCCTCTCTAGAGGCTGAATGGTGCGGTGGCCAATTGCATGGACTCTGACACAGACTGCCTGGTTTTGAATACTGATTCTTCCATTTATTAACTCTGTGCAATTGTTATCTCCCTGTGTGTCAATTTCCTCATCTGTGAAATGGGGTTGCTAATAATACAACCCTCATAGCATTGCAGAGATTAAGTGAGTCAATATGTATAAAGTTTTTAGACAGTGCGTGGCACAAATAAGTCCTATGTGTTAGCTTTTATTTTATCGTTACCACTTTGCTTATTCCGCACACATGAACTTCAATACAGAAACAGTTGGCATCTCCCAAACCAGGACAGGTTCTCTAGAGGAATTTCCCATAAACTGGGAGTTTGTGCTTTTGACCGATTCTCTTCTGGGTAAGGGTTCCTTGGTGTAGGGACTTCTAGGGCAAATTTACATTAGCTCTCCTCTTCAGCTACCCTCCAAACTCGCAATGCCATCCTCCCTGTTACCTGGCTCCTCCCCTAATGTGAGGGAGTGAGCAAGTAAAGAAAGTCTGACAAGTTCTTCTGCCCTATTATAAAGTTTAAATTTATATACAGATTTCTTAGAGATACGTTCCTCTATTTAGAGACAATTCAGGATGTAAATCCAATGTGATATTTATAAGCAATGAATACTTGTCCATCAGTGTAAATCTAAACGTCACTTCATTATATACACTTGTATCTTAGTAGGAGATCCAATATGCTTGTTATTTTCATACTTGAAAGTCTTTATAAAATTGATAATGATCATAAAACACCTCAAAAGTGATACACATGTAACTTAGAGTTGATATATTTACACTTGGGGAGGTTTGTAAGTTGAAACTTCCTTCTGGATAAATTAATAACCTATATTAATATGTAAGTGAAGCTTGGCTGTATATAAGCAGGCTCATTTTTGCTGACCAGCAGAATTAGAAACATCATGGTGTAGGAGAGGCGCAGGGGTTGGTATGAGAGGTTAGGTCCCCAGGTGTCATTGTCCCTGCACCAAGGTCCTTGTCTGAGGGGGTGAGGAAGAGCTACATCCAGCCTGTTCTCCACTTGGCAAACTATGTGATCCAGCTCAGCACCGTAAGCCACAGCAAATGGCGCCTGCCCAGAAGGAGCACTCATTTCTAACTGTTATGTTTTCGTAATTTGCAGTAAATGCTAAAACTGGGCCTCAGCGAGTATGAGTTTAAGTCCCAGCAAATTAGTTAACACTGTGAACTTGGGAAAGTCAATCTTTTGAAAGGTACATCATTATCTATAGCGTCTGTTATAGGGACGTTGTGAGAAATAAGAAAAGATATATATCAAATAAGATATGCTATTAATCCCCAAATTTACATCTCCATATTCATGCTGGGCACAGTGGTAGGTGCTAGGAGCACAGTAGTGAACAAGACAGAGCCCCTCTGGTGGCCTCCAGGATACGTTCACTCAATGGCCTGTGGTTATCTCAGGTTCATCGTGTCCAAAACTGGAACTAACATCTTTCTTCCCAAACTTGTCCCTATTCCTGTGTTCCCTATCTCACAAACTGGCATCACATCCACCAATTGCCCAATTCAGAAACTGGGGAGTTATGTTAGATGCTTTCTTATTCACCCCATATTTAATCATGAAGATCTGATACTTCTTTCTCCTTAATAGTTTATTCTATACAACTGTTACTGTGTTGGTTCAATTTCTCATCTCTTCTTGCAGATATGAGGATAATAAAGAGGGCAATAATGGTGACATTGATTTATTTATGCAATTAACATTTACTGAGCATCTATTATGTGCCAAATCAACGTTTTTAGTAAAAACAAAATAGTACTCGACGTCATCAGTCATTTGGAAAATGCAAAGTAAAACCACAAAGAGATAAAACTATGTACTATTGCTTTGCCTAAAAACAACAAACTGCTAATTCCAAGCGCTCAGAAGGAAGTGGAACATCTGGAATCCTCACACATTTTTGGTGGAAATGCAAACTACTGTAGTCACTTTGGAAGAGTTTGGTAGTTTTATTATAAAATTAAACATGCATTTACCATGCAACCTGGCAATCCGACTCCTAGGTATTGTCCAAGTTAGAAAGAAAGCCATGTTCACATAAAAACTGTATATGAGTATGAATATTTATAGCCACTTTATCCATAATGTCCCCCAAATTGGAAACAACCCAGATGTCCTTCAGCCAAGGAATGAATAAGTAAACTGTATCGTGCTACTCAGCAATAAAAAGGAAGGATCTATTGATACACGTAACAATGTGGAGGAATCTCAAAGAAGTCAGGCTCAAAAAGGTTATGACTGTATAATTACATTTATATGACACCTGGAAAAGGCAAAACTATAGGGACAGAAAACAGATGAGTGGTCTCCAGGGGCTGGAAGAGGGGAGGGGTTCATTAGAAAGGGACATGGAGGATAAATCCAGGTCTGTTTGATTGTCACACTAACTTCACCTGTAGTTTCACCACTGATCTCGCTCCTGCTTTCAGCCCACCTGGAATCTCACCTCCTTCAGGCTGTTAGTACAACCTTTCTAAATACAAACCTGAGTTTAGGACTCCAGTGTTGAAAAATCTCAATGGCTGGCTATTGCTTTCAATATTCAAATACCTCAGTAGATACTATTCAATGCCTTAGCTTTTAGGACACAAGCCTTCCCCTGCCTCCACACCTGTCCTGCTGGCTTCTCTGATTTCGTTTTCCATCACGTTTCCACAGACACTCTTTTCTTTATCCCTTCCTAACTACTTGAAATTTATGCTATTTAGCATCTCTGAGACACCCTACATAGTCTTCCCTTTCTTTGGATCTTTCTGCTTTCTTTGCCTAAAGACCTTCTGCTCTTCCTTCAAAAGCCAGTGGGAACATCACCTACTTTAGCAAGTCATTTGGTCTTCATATCTTCATCACACTGACATGTTGGCTGTTTTGGAGTCTGCCTGCCTAGATGGCGAATTCTTAAAGGCAGAGACCATGTCTCAGTACTACTAACTTCTGGAGCAGTCCCGGACACAACACAGCACAGATTATATATATATATATATATATATATATATATATATATATATATATATATATAACAGAATTGCTTTCTAATTATAAATTGCAATTATTACCTGCGAGTTAGGCTTCTATTATCTCGGCATGAAGACACATACATGGGATACATCTGTTCTAATTTATTTAAATGTGCTCTGGTCTTTTCTCATATCATGTGACCAATGGCTTATGAATAAGAGCTTAGGGAGGAGAGTGAGTGCAGGTGCAAGATGTTGAGCTCATATATAGGTGTTTTCCCAGGGATCACCCAGTTCTGGTTCAAGCTATAGAAATTTTGCATGGAAAAGATGAATGCTAGTGACAAAAATATACACAAAGTCCTTGCTTTTTGGAATATGTGACTGGTTAAAGAATGCTTCACCTGGTGTGAAGTATGTGGTGTAAACCTAAATGTCTATGGGTGTGGTGGTTTGCCTGGAAAATAATTAATGGAGGTGGTCAGTCATCTGCATCTTGACGTGGGCCAGCTGGCGTCTGTGAGGACTGCTTTGTGGTTAATGAGATGAGGTCTGTAGCACTGGGACATCCAGCTTCAGCAACAGTTGTAACTATTAGGTGGACTTTGGCTCTGCAAGTATTTAGGAGGCCTGGAGGGACACAGCAGTGATTCTAAGCTGTTCTTTGTAATTCTCTTAACTGCCCTTGGCTGACCTAGTTATTAAGAAATCCTAATTCCCCAGTCTTGTTAGCTAAATAATCACTCTTGCTTCACATGTAAACGTATATATATGTGCTTTCATCTTAGTCTCGTGGTCCTAAATTTTATTTAACAAAAGTGGATCTTCAAACTTGGAGGGTGTTTTGATATTCTCAGAGTCAACATCCATTATTAATATTAGAAGGTACAATCTCTGAGAGCATGCATCTCTGTGGGGTGGAAGGAGGAAGAGCAGGGGAAGGAGCCCAAGGAGAGCTAGGAGGGCAGAGGGCTCAGTTCCAAGCTTGCTTGTATATAAGTAACTTCTGTCTGTCCTGCCCTTCCTGGAGGGAATTGTGCAGAAGTGATGTGCTCCTGATCATGCATGGAGCTCTTGAGATGAGCTCTCCTGACTGCCATGTTGAAAATGTCAGTCCCAGATGGTCTGGTGGTTACGTTTGCTCAAAACACTTGGGAGCCTCTGCCAACTTCTCTACGGAATGGAGAAGATAATTTTTTAAAAATGCTGATTAACAGAGCAGAATGTACTTGAGCTGGTAACAGATTTTTCCCCCCTCCTCTCTCCGTCCACTTGCTGCAAAACAACCTATGGTGATTCAAAGCTTGAGAAAGAAGCACATGGCTTTACTGAACGACAGTGCTTCAGAGAAAGGTGAAAAATGTGATGGCTAAAGAGAGAGAAATTACACCCAAGGGTTATAAGTATCTGATGCCTCCTCCCATTTACTTCCCCCAACACCACAAGGCTCTGAGAGGTCAGCACCTGGCTTGCCAGCCATGATTCCGATGCCTGTCCTGTGGCACAAAACCCGGCAAGTCTACCAGGACCCTCTTTATGAATCGTCTTCTGTCCTACCATGCCCTCTCCTGGGATATGAAACTCATAGGTGCCCAGTGACTTCTTCTGAAATGAACTAAAATCCCAGGAGTCAATGGTGTGATAAGATGGGGAATGGAGAACTGAAAGCACTTTTGTTCTTGGTTTTAATCCTCCTCTTAGTTCCCTGACAAACTAGAGGAGGCTCGATCCAGTATTCCAGCCCATCCTGATATAAGGCAACTAGTTGGTCCAGGTTTGCCTGAGGAGATCAGAAGCCTGAATGCTAAGTGGGTAATTGACTACAGGTTATTTTCTGTGATTATGTTTGAGCACTAGTGTTTCTGATGGTTCCTGGTGTCTGAGTTCCAGCCCCTGTTCTGAGATGTTGCTGACTATAGACTCCTAAGAAGCAGGAGCTGTGGAGCTCTGCACATCTCTGGTCCTCACTGCACACAGTGATGGGGTGTTGTGCTTCAGGCTTGGGCTTGCTCAAGTGATTATAGACTCATCTTCCATTCTCAAAGGCCCAGGACGGTCTGCCCTCATACGCTTTCTTGCTTTGATAGGGGTCTTGCCTCCCTACCATGATGTTGCTCATGTACAATGGTAGCTGTTTTGTGGCACGCTCTGCTGGTCTCCTCTTCCCTATGACATTGAGTGTTCAGGTGTATGTCAGTGTTTATTATGAACACTGGCCCCTATCCCCTCAGAAGGGAGGAAGCTATTTTGTTCATCATGCTGAGGTTTCCGATTCTAACCTTGCTCCTTGGGTGGCCCCTCCCACTCTGCTGCATCGTCTCCTTGCTGGTGTGCTCAGGTGGCCTCCCCGTGTGTGCTTAGTGCACAGAGTCACTGTTTCCCTATTGATCTGTCATTTGCCAACATTGTGAGAGAACTGTAAGTGGACCTAGCACTTTAGGAGCTATGTGATATTTAAACAGCTAGATGATTCTTTCCCAAATCCCCACTCTGACCTGCACGTAGCAGGGGATGGTTGATGTTGCAGTAGCTCTTACAGGGCATTGAGTTAGTAAGTAATGACAGAGGTGAACTCAATAGAAACTTCAAGGCCCCAATTTATCCCAGTCCCAGGACCTCCTCAATAATCTTTTACTTTTACATAGACTCTTAGTTCACACTAGCTAATTAGCATTCATTTACATTTTGCTTCCTTGAGACTTCTTTCAGCATTATGGCTAGAACTATCACGCACGCAAGAAACATATTTACAGGTACATTCTTTCAGTTTTTAAAAACTCAATTGTGGAATCCCTAGCAATATCTTTTTATCTTCTTTCTAACCTATCTATTAATAGCAAATTTTGTTCAAAGGCGCATGAATTAAAAGCAGGCGTTATCTTTTCCTTTAAGAAACATTCAAACATCCAAAAATTTCACTCCTAGATATATTCCAAAGAGAAATAAAAACATATGTCCGTACAAAAACTTGTATAAGAATGTTCATGAAAGCATTATTCATCATAATAGCCAAAAAGTGGAAACAATCCCAACATTCATGAGCTGATGAACGGATAAATAAAATGTGCTATACCCATACAAAGGAATATTATTTGGCCATAAAAATGAATAAAGTACTGAAACATATTGTAAAATACATGAGCTTTGAAAATACTATGCTAAGTGAAAGAAGCCACACACGCGCACAAAACAGATAATGTATGATTCTATTTATATGAAATATCCAGAATGTGCAAACCTATAGAGATACACTAGTGATTGCCAGGGGCCAGGGGAATGGAGGGATTGGGGATAGATGGGAGTGACCGCTAATTAGTGTGCTTTCTTTTGAGGGTAATGAACATATCCTATCATTGATTATGGTGATGGTTGCACAACTCTGTGAACACTAAAAACTATTGAACTGTATATTTTAAATGGGTGAATTTTATGGTATGTAGATTATATCTCAATTAAAAATAAATGTTCCAACAGAAATCAGCACAAACTTCTGCTACCTAAAACCCAGAATAAGTTCTGCAGGGTTATTTCTCCCTGAAGACCCCACACAAGAATTCTTGTCTTTCCAAGGGCTATAGTCAGCAAGATGGCCAAACGGATGCTCTTCATCTCCCAGCCATTTAGAGCAAAGCACAAGTGTCAGGCCTAACCAGAAATGAACTGAAAGCCCTGAAGCTAGAGCAAATATATCTCCTGACATTTATCACTTCTTATATAACAAGTTGAAGGATTTCTATCTCCAGGTTTTACTGTACGAAAATAGCATTAATGCTGCAATATTCTTTCCTCTGGGTTGCCTGCACTCTATTTCTTTGATGAGTTGAGAAGAGAAATGAAGATGGCATATTATAAAGATGTGGAGAAGAGGTTGTTTTTGCCAGAAACATGGGAATCATCTCTGACACCTCCCTCTCTCTCTTGCCCTCCACAATCTAATCCATTGCCAGTTCTATGATCACCACCTGAATATCTCTACTCCTCATCTCCACTACTGCCACTCCAGTCTGAGCTGCTATCCTCCTCCTTCTTCATCAGAAACATCATCATCATCTTTTTTCTGAATTACCATAATAACCCCCTTAACTGGTCCTCTTGTGTCATACCCAATTTCACTCCCCACCTCATCTGCCACCTCCTCTAAATCTATATTTCAAACTGGTCAGAGAGAACATTTAAAATGCAAACCTGACCTTGAAATTCTCTTTTAAGAACATCTCTTCCAAACTCTTCTAGATAAAGTCCAGAATCTCCCCAACAGTTCACTCTTCTCTAGCTATATTGGTCTGTTTCAGATCCTTGAACTAACCCATAAAGCTCCATCCATGTGCGAGACTTATGTGCATGTTGTTCCTTCTTCCACACTCTTCCCCCATCCTCTCCTTGTAATGATTTTCTACTTGTCCCAAGTTTCAACCTAAAAGGCATTTTCTCAGCAAAGCCCATACTCTTCCCCTCCCAGTGTCTCATTATATGTTATCCTTTCCCTAGCCCTTTCTCTTCATAGCTTTGGCACACTGGTTGCAGTTAAAATGACTTATTCATATAACTATTTGTGTAATGCTTGTCTCTATAATTAGAATACACACTTCTAGAGAAGAGGAATGTGTCAGGATTATTCCCCAATGTACCCCTCAGTGCCTGACCCAGGTCTGGCCAAATAGTTTATCCTCAGTCGCCATTAGAAAATGAAGGCAAAACAGAAATCAAGGAGGAAGGGAGGAAAGTAAGGAAGGGGGATGAATGAAAAGCTTAGCAGGAAGCTAAATCAGCGGTGTAGCTTCTCATCTGATGAAGCCTCCTGGCCATTGAAACTTGCTGAGCTGATGTCTGACCACGCTTAGCGAGCTCGGTAGAGCAGAGGCAGAGGAGTCTGTGTGAGTGGAGATTCTGGGTGGGGCTGGGTGGAGGAGCACTTGCAGAGACTTATGTCATACCCAGCGTCCTCTGGCAATGTCAAAGCTCATGGAAAGGCGCTGCAAGGGCAGCAGGCAGGGGAGGGGGAAGGGAGTTTCAGATGACCCTGTCAATGGTAAGACATCCTCTGAACCTAATAAGCTAGGGATGAGGTCTTCATCACCTCCAGGAGGAAGCTACCATTTGTGGCTGTTCTCTGCAGTGGAAAGAACCATCTGTTCTCCTGTAGACATCTGCTTTGGGGCCATTATTGGTGATGGAGCCTGGCGTTCTTGGGAATCATGCATTTATTTTATACCCACCTGCTGTGGCAGAAGAACCAGTGTTTTTACCCTAAGAACGGTCATTTTCTATGCCTCCAGCCCACATGGACACAAATCTACCCTGCCCTTATGCATCCTCCGAGGCAGAAATCATAGGTCTGCCCAAGAGGTAGCAATTGTTATGTGTCTGGAGTCAGACAGACAGAGACGCAAACTCTAGAATTGTGCTCACTAACTGTACTCATATGACCTGGGCACAGCTATTACATGGAATCCATCAGGACTTGGATTCCACATTTGCAAATTGGGCACAATAATAATATCTACCTCCTAAGGTTATCATAAGAATACAATGAAATATTCCATGTCAAGCCCGTAGTACTTGGAGGAATAATTCAATAAATATTAGATATTTTAATAGAAACTTCTTCGAGTCCCTCACTACCCTTCATGCAAAGACTTGTTTTATTGATAATTTGTGAACTGAAATTCTTACAGCTCTGCTTTATGCCAATTTTCTCCTGCTGTGCTCCAGGTGAGTGTGAGAAGCAGATGGTCATCATCCCTTGATGGTTCCTTCGGGGACAGGTATTCACAAGGTCAAGGACTTGGAGCTTGTCACTGCATGAGACCAATTGGCCTATCCCTTAAGCCTCAGGTTGCATTACTAACTCTAGCTAGTGTTTGGAAAATGCAGATGATGGCCATAAAGAAATCTGGATTTGGAAATAGAACCTCGGTTTTACTACTCACTAGAACTGGAACCCTGGCCAAGCTGCTTAATTTATCTGTATTTCACTTTCCTCATTTATAAAATCAACATCCTGATATCAACCCTTTCCTCTTTGGGTTGTTGAGAGGATTAAATAAAATCACAAGTATATGAAGGCTTAGAATAGAGTGTGAAGCATAGCAGTCATATTAAGCAGATTCTTAAATTTGGATCTGATTGTGATTGGTCAATATCGATCCATCTCCAAGTCAGGAAAACACATTTCAAACTGTGTCTCCTTCTGACTGGAACTTCAGCAACACTGCTCTCCGTGTGGACAAGACATATTTTTTTTCCATTTATTTGTCTCTCATCTTACCTCAACCTGTTTTACTTCCATTAGTATCTTTTTAGAGGTCCTCTTTCCTAACCAAAAAAATGATAATTTAAACTTGTTTCCAGTCTATACTATCTCTCTTATATGATTTCTTTAATTCCTAGCTTCCTATTCATTCCGTGTTCCTACTTTAATGATCTTTCTAAAATGCAGATCTGGGTATGCCTCTACCCAGTTTAAAATTTTTCTTTGTCTCACTGTCACTTTTCAAATAATGGCTCTTTCAGCCCCATCTCTTGCCACTGCCTCCTAGGTACCCTCCACCCAAGTGACCCAAGTGACTCAAAACTATTTGCAGTTTTTAGAACTTGCTAACCTCTTTTACACCTTCATTACTTTCCTTTGTGTTATTTCCTGTTGGAATGACTTCCAACATAATTCCAGAACTTAACTTACCTTTCAAAACTCAGCTCTAAGTGAAAAGACAAGCCTCAAACTAGGAGGACATATTTGCAAATCATGTATCTGGTAAAGGACTTGTATCCAGATTATACAAAGGACTCTCAAAGCTCAATAAAAAGAAAACAAAAAATAGAGAAGTGGACACAAGATTCAAATGGACCCTTGACCAAAGAAGATTTATAGATATCAAAAAATACATGAAAAGATGGTTACCATTGTTAGTCAACAGGGAAATGCAAATTAATACCACATGAGATGTCACTACACATCTATGACAATGGCTAAAATTAAAAAGACTGGATTTTCTAGTCAAGATGGCTGAGTAGGTAAATGCTGTGCTTGCCTCCTCTTATAACCACATCAAAATTACAACCAAACTACAGAAAAACCATCACTAGAATCACCTGAAATCTAGCTGAACTGAAGTCCTACAGCTAAGGACATACAGAAGAAGCCACCTTGAGACTGGTAGGAGGGGCAGAGACATGGAACAGGCTGGTCCCACACTCGAGTATGGCAGTTAAAAATCAGGAGGGCTATCTCCAAGAGGTCCCCTTGGAGGAATGAGGGGTCCCAACCCAGGCTCCCCAACCCAGGGTTTCAGTGCTGGGAAGCGAAGTCCCCACAACTTCTGGCTATGAAAATCAGCAGAGATTGTAGCTGAGTGAGATGGAGGGAGGCTGGAGTCCCAGATGTTCCTCTTAAAAGGCCCTCATATAGACTTACTTGCTGATGGACTCACTCACTCTGAGCTCTACCACTGGGGCAGCAGATCAAAAGGTGCCAGGGACAGAATTGTCTGGCTTGAGGGCAAGGGCTAGAAGGGCAACTTCTCCCAGACTGAAGTACTGGCAGAATTTATTGTTTGTTTGTTGAGCCCACTACCCTCTGGGTGTGCAGATGCAGGTGGCCACCTTATCTGAGTCTGCATCAACCTGGATAACATAATTTGACCCAACCTGGTATTCCTTGAGACCTTACGTCACCCAACTTGTGGATACACCCAAGTTGCTTTCAGTGGCTTTTCCATATAAATGGCCTGTCTTGGTTTATGCTTCAGACATTCCTAAAATCTTTCAAAGGTTCACAAAATCCAAAGAAGTAGCATCTGACCTTGGCATATCCTGTGCCACTTGCTGAGCAGCCCCAAGTTCAGAGCTAGTGGCAGGCAGCTTCAGTTAATGGCTGGGCCTCTCGAGGCTCCTCCAAGACCAGTGTGGGTGGTGGCCATCTCCAGATTGCTTTATGGCTCATGCCAGGTTGCTCTGGGAAGGGCACAGTCTGCTTTTAAACTTGGCCTGTGGCAGGGCCCCTTTCCAGGCGGCCCCAGGGCCAGCATGCCTGGTGGTTGGCTTCAAACTAAGCCAGAGCACCACTGGGCTACCTCCAAGAATTACACACCTAAAGGACAGACTGGGCAGGCACCAGAGCCCTGCTAAAGCAAATCCTGCTCCATAGGGTCAGACCGTGCACCATGGCTCCTCCACAGTCAAGGCCAGTCTTCAAAACCAATCAGCCTGAGTCCCTCCCATTGATATAGTTGATCCAAGGCTCAACTACAACAGGCGGGCATACACAACACACACAAGGGACACACCTGGAGTACCTGGCTCATGTGACCAGGAAGACTGTACCACTGGGCCCCACTGGACACCTACTACATAAGGCCACTCTACTAAGACTGGAGACATAGCAGCCCTTCCTAATACATAGAGACAGACAAAGGGAGGCAGCAATGGTGGGAAGACAGAGAAACATGTCCCAAATGAAAGAACAGAACAAAGCTCCAGAAAAAGAACTAAACAAAATGGAATTGAACGATCTACTAGGCACAGAGTTCAAAACACTGGTTATGGGGATGGTCAGCGATCTCAGTGAAAACTCCAACAAACAGATAGGAAACATAAAAATAGAAATACATAAAAAAATAGGAAAACATAAACATAAAGAGGAAATGGTTGGAGATGAAGGGTGCAGTGATTGAGATGGAGAGTACATTGGAGGGAATGAGCAGTGAATTGGATGGGCCAAGGATCAAATCAGCAATTTAGAAGATAAAGTAGCAGAAATCACCCAATCAGAACAGCAAAAAGAAACAGGAATCCAAAAAATGAGTATGGTTTGGGGGCCCTTGGGACAGCATCAGGTGTGCCAATGTTTGCATCGTGGGGTACCAGAGGGAGAAGAAAGAGAGCAAGGAATTTAGAACATATTTGAAGAAATGATGTTGGAGGACTTCTCTAACCTGGCAAAGGAAAGAGACATACAAGCCCAGGAAGTGCAGAGAGTCCCAAACAAGATGAACCCAAACAGGCCACACTAAGACACATCATTAAAATGACAAAGTTTAAAGACAAAGAGAGAATCTTAAAAGCAACAAGAGAAAAGCTGTCAGTTACCTACAAAGGAGCTCCCATAAGACTGTCAGCTGATTTCTTAACAGAAACTTGCAGGCCAGATTGGCACAAAATATTCAAAGTGCTGAAAACAAGGACCTACATTCAAGATTACATTACCCAACAAGGCTATCGTTTAAAATTGAAGGACAGATAAAGAGCTTCCCGGACCAGAAAAAACTAAAGGAGTTCATCAACACCAAAGCAGCATTACATGAAATGTTAGAGGGACTTCTTTAAGAAGAAGAAGGGGGAAAAAGCTAAAAAATTATGAATAATAAAATGGCAATAGGTACATATCTATCAACAATTACTTTCAGTGTAAATGAAATAAATGCTCCAATCAAAAGATATGGGGTGGCTAAATGAACAAGAAAACAAGACCTATACATATGCTGCCTACGAGAGACTCACAGATCAAAAGACACACAGAGACTGAAAGTAAAGGCATGGAAAAAGATATTTCATGAAAATGGAAACAATAAAAACAACAAATACCTGGGATAGCAATAGACTTTACCAGATCAAATAGACTTGAAAAAAAGGCTGTAACAAAAGACAAAGAAAGACCCAGTAATTCCGCTTCTGGGTATTTTTCCAAAGAAATCTTAAATGCTACTTCTAAAGTACATGCACATCCATATGTTCATTGCAGCATTACTTACAATAGCCAAGATATAGAGACAACCTGGGTGTCCATCAATGGATAAATGGATAAAGAAGAGATGGTACATACAAAGAATGGTATATTACTCAGCCATAAAAAAGAAGGAAATCTTGCCATCTATAACAATATGGAGGGACCTAGAGGATATTGTGCTGAGAGGAGTAAGTCATGACAGAGAGAGAAATGTCACATGATTTCACTTATCTATAGAATCTAACGAACAAAATAAGTACACAAACAAAACGGAAACAGACTCATAGATACAGAGAACATTTTGATGGCTGCCAGATTAGAGTGGGATTGGGGGGGCGGTGAAAAAGTGGAAGGGATTAAAAAGTACAAATTGGTAGTTACAAAACAGTCACAGGGATGTAAAGTTAGCATAGAGAATATAGTCAATAATATTGTAATAACTATGTGTGATGTCAGATGGGTACTAGATTTACCAGAGTGATCATTTTGTAAAGTATATACGTATCTAATCACTTGTGGTACACCTGAAACTAATATAATATTGTATGTCAACTATAACTGAAAAATTTTTAAAAAATATTAAAGTTAAAAAAAAATTAAGTTAAAAGGAATGACCACACCGAGTGTTGATGAGGATGTAGAACAACTCGAGCTCTCATGCAGTACTAATGGGAATATAAAATGGTAAGTCCACTTTAAAAAGGAGCTGGGCAGTTTCTTTTTAAAAATTGAATGTCTGCCTACCAGCCATTCCACTCCTAGGCATTTACTCAGGAGAAATGAAGGCATATATTCACACAAAGACTTATGCACGAATATTCATGCAGCTTTGTTTGTAGTCATCCAAAACTGGAAGCAACACCAAATGTCCATCTTCAGGTGAATGAATAAACAAACTCTGGTTGAGTCCTACCTACAATGAAATAGTAGTGATTCCTGCTAGCGATAAACAGGAATGAACTCTTCATACATGCTACAAGAGATTCTCAAAATAATTGAGATGCTGATGAGTGGAGGAAAACATAAAAGAGTGTCTCATACGATTCCATTTATATAAAATTCTAGGAAATTTGAAATTATGTATAGTGACAGAAAACAGATCACAGTTTTCAGGGGAGATGAGAGGGAAAGGGAGAGCGAGAGATTACAAAGGGACAGGAGGAAACTTTGAGGTAATGCCTATGTTCATTATTTTGATTGTGGTGTGGTTTCATGGGTATACACTTATGACAAAAAGTATCAAAATTTGTACTTTAAGTATGCTCTGTTTATGTCAAGTATATCTCAACAAAGCTGTTCATTTTTTAATTAAAAATAACAACAGAAGAAACAAGAAAAACTTAGCTCTAGTGTCCCCTGTTTGAGGACCCCTCCCTGGCCACCCCCTTCAAAGCAGAGGTATGTTTTCTTAGCACTCTGTGTTAACATCTCCTGTAGCACTTGCTGTATTGGACTGGAGTTTCTAAGGCACTATCTGTCTCTCTCACTAGATTGTAAGTGACTTAAAGACAGGGGCACAGACATTTATGTCAATGAAATTTGATTGAGGTCTTCAGTGCCCGAGAGGTGAATTCAAATAATCATTTGACTTCTTTGAAGCTATAACCTAAGATGCTTTAAAATGTGGAAGCCATATCTCTTTAAGTATTTCTTAAGCAAAGTATTCTTCTTCAGTGAAATTTTTAAAAGTAAATTTATATGTATTTATACGAATGTAAGAGATTTTTTAAACAGTGGCTGTAAATTCAAAGAAAGTTCTAGTCTTCTGAAGGACAATAAATTCATGTTGGAGAAAAGTGAAGGTTCTGCAGGTGGGGATGGCTGAGGAGAGGAAGTTCAGGCCTGAAAGCCATTTGAGATACTTTATTCATAAAAGAAGCAAACTCTGACCAAGTGGCACCTTTAAAATGATCCATGGAGGGATTTTTCATTTTGGAAAGCAGGTTTATTAGTGAAATTATTACAAGTATTAATATCTGGAATGTTCTTTTCTTGTTAATGATGCCATAATCGGTTGCACTGGGATAATATAACTGCACTGAGCGCATAAGTTACTCAAACTGCCTACCTCCATAATGACTTACGGGTTTGGGCCCTCATTAGTTCTGTGTTTGCCCTGGCTGCTCTGAAAGCCAGACTTAGAGTCTTGTGTAAGTTTGGGAGAGCCTGAAGTTTAACGTCCTAAATGGCTGTAGAGTGAAACAGTCATTGCTTTTTACGAAACCCAATAAACCTGCCTTTTAGAGAGAGGTTAAGCAACAGTACCCTCAACAAAGGGGATGCAAGCTTGACACTTGCCAATATTGAAACCGCTGTTGGCTCACAGTTCCACATGTGAGGAGAGGGTAGCTTTCAAAGAAGTCTTCTCACTGTCATAGACCGTTCTTTCCGCCTGGCAAGTGAGGGTATGAACAAGTCTTGCAAATCTTATTTAAAAGTTGCAGCACGTAATGCCTGAGTACCCTAGACTTGTCACTATGCCAATACAAACGTTTTATTTCTGGCTCTTATATGCAGGGGGTTCCATGCCACCCTGTATACACTACAGAATGCAAATATATGCACATTGCTGTGCGTCCTGAAATGATGCCACTCACAGAATCAGTCCACACAGTCAAGACTGTGGAATGAATGTGTTGTGCAAAGGCTCAAACTTGGTGCCAGGAGATAGACACAGAGTATGCCCTTAAGAAGCAGTTTTCATGTTATCACTCTGAATATCACCTCAATCTTGTGTTGTTTTGTGGGAAGCTGATGGAATGAGGATAATGGGCTGGAAGATCACCCTGTATTTGGTGGCTTGGGGCCAATGCATATATATCCTTTTCCTTCTGCACATGCTCATCAGGAAAAGCTTCCTTTCTGGAATTTTTAAGTAACATATACGTTTCCAGCGGTCCTGCCAAAGACCCCAAATAGTCAACTGTACAACTTTCCAGTTGCTTGTGGGCAATACAGTTCATCTGAGACGGCGAGGAAAGCAGAGATAAAACTGGTGGGGCAGCGGGTGGCCTTTGGAATATCAGGACACTGGAAATATGGATAAATGGGTCTTCACTTGTTAGAGAGGCAGCATAGAAAGGTGGGGAAAGCAGAAGCAGTGGTGTCAGATTGACCTGGGTTATAATTGCAACTTAGCCACACAATAGCTGTGTGTCCACAGGCAAATTTCTCACCTTGGTTTCCTTGCTCATTTGATGGAGACAATGTTACCCTCATAACCTTGTTCTCAATATTCATCAGATAACACAGGAAAACATGAGGGTGGGAACTGGCACGTGGTAGATGCCAAATACGTATTGGTTTTCCTCCCCTCTTCTTATCTTTTTCCTGCACGGCCACCCAGAAAGGGACTGTGGGGACTCCTCATTTTCCTTTACTGCAGCAGTGGCAGCAAAAACTCAGAGGTGCTGATCTCATCCGCCCTCTTTCTACTTTGCACAGCAGGTTGTGAATATTGGAGTGTGGGAGTAGGCTATGACATGAGCAGGTCCTCCACCCTTATGGTTCCATCAGAGGGACATCATCTCTTCCCCAGACAATACTGGACACTAGATGAGGAGAGCAGAGGCACAAGTAAGAAAGCCTGTTTTAATTGTAGTTCAACTAAAGTACTAGAAGGGGAGATGTGGATGTACTCCTCACCCCCGCCCCCACACACCAGCCTTTGGAAGCTCTTGTGCTCATTATTACCCAGTGAACATGCACGCCACCATCGGCCCCATCTTTCATTCTTTGCTACGTAGAATTTCTATTTCAGTGGTGGGCAGACCACCTAGTATATTGGGGAGACAACTGAAAGAGGGGTGGGAAGAGCTGATTTGAAAATTTTAATGATGCCATTATTATTAAACTTCTACCTGGTGTCAGGGTTTGTGGTAGATGCAAAGAAAACAGAAATAATACATGGTCCCTGCCCAGAGGGAGGTAAGATTCAGGAAAGACACTGGCAAGTATGCTCATGACCATGGTGTGGTGGGACGTGATGGTGAAGGGGGCTCTGACGTAGCCAGAGGCTGGAGGCGTCAGGGACCCAGAGGAGGTTACCCTTGAACATAGTCTAAAAGGTAAACAGGAGCTATAGTCCAGTGGGAAGAGAAAATGTTGCTTAGATAAAACTTAATATCTATGTGACCTTGGGCAAGTCATTTGCTCACTATGTGTGACAGTCATCTCAAGTGACAAAGTAGGATGTTGCCTTAACCTCAGTAGGCTTTCTTGGGCCTAATACTTTATGATTTTATGTTTGATGTTTATTCTTTCATGTTTGTTCTAGAAAGTAGCTTGCCCTTTTCTCCAACTAGAGCATCACCCAACTAGAACGATTCCAGCCCGTACTGGCACCTCGACCCTCAGAGCAGAGGAGGGAATCTCAGTGACTCATTGTGGCTTGTGACCCTCATCATGAGTGTCAGAAGCCTAGACTTCATGACCTCCAAGATACAGCCCCTTGTGTAGGGAGGTTTATCATCAAGGGCTGTCTACAGTTCCTAGTCCAACCATAGTATAGCAGCCAGGGAAAAGGGAGGTGTCTGAAGAGTGTTTGGGAAGACAGAAGATTAGGACCTGGGAGTTAGGAAATATGAAGAGAAGAGAATATCTGAGTGGAGTTGGCCAACTGGGAACTTATCCCAGAAATCTCACTGCAGGCCTTTCAGATAAAGTATCTAACAGCCTTTAGCAGCAACTTTTACTCAAGAAACACAAGACTGTGTTTCACATCTTATTGCAGGCACCCGACTCTGATAAACCTGTGGGAACAATTACCCCCCAATGCAGATAGGCTGTCAGCCTCCTGTGGGTGGGACTTCCAACTTTCAGGATTGCTCCCTTGCCTGACAGCAGGGAGTGGAGGAGAGGGGGACTTTGTTTCCCTCTCTTTTCTTCCCTGGTGGCTCCAGGGCCTTGAAACCTGCCACTAAAGTGACACGATAATAGAGGTCATGGCTGGAGTAACTGGCAGAGGGATCAGGAGTCTAGGATAACCCCCTCCACCCCGCCACCGCAGAGCCAGTCAAGCATGGTTATGCAGGGCTTGGAGCCAGAAAGACCAGCATATTGTAATCTAGACTCCACCACTTACTAAGTGTGATCTTGGGCATATTACTTATCTCTCTGAGCCTTGATTTCTTCCTACGACTAAAATGGAGATATGAATAACAGTGTCCTCACTGAGCATTTTGGAGGATGGACTAAGGTAAATGGTAAGTGCATAGCATAGTGTCTGACAAAGAGTCCTGATGAACCACAAATGTCACATCATCATTACTGTCGTCCTCGTTGCCTTCACCACTGTCACCAGCATCATTTTCTGCCAGAGACGAGGAAGAGTTAGACTACAGGTGGAGGGAATAGTAAAACAAGGACAGGATGGGAAGTAATATATAAAGGACCTTACCGGCTGCATCTTTCCTCTCAGAGAACCCCCTACTCAAGTCTGCTGAAATGGGCAATTCCTGAGAAATCCTTCTGCCCCTAGAATTTAACGGCAGCACTTTTGAGTCCTTCTTTAGTGTTTGGAATCATCTTTGGAGTGGTAATGAGAAATAAGGTAAGCAGTGCAGTTTCTCCAAAATTGATGGACGCCAACATATGAAGTCTCCATTCAAAATAGGAACCACATCCAGCACCCACTATTATTTGTGTAATTTGCAGAATCACCTGACTTCCCATTAACTGCATTTATTTTCAGAGTTGGGGACCTAGCTGTGGAATATTTTTTACCAAGTTTCTTCTCTTTTTCCTCCTCCAGTCCCCCTTTTCACTCTGATTTTTTCCTCTGGAATTCTTTACTGCTACTCTGAATGGCACTTTATATAAAAATAGACATTTGGATATTATAGCTTATTATGTTTGGAATTCCAAGTAACAACAAAAGAGATGTTTGGACCTCACTGTAGTGACCTTAATGCTCAAAATAGGGGTGATCTAAGCTTGCTTCTCTCACCCACAGGCAACTCAGATTATAATAGGCCAGTCTTAGAGGAACGTTAGTGGCTTCTGAGGTCTCACTAAGACCTGGCAAATCTCCTACCTTAGGGAGGGAAAATGCTTTCTGTGGTCAGGGACAACAGAAGTTCTGCTTATAAATAGATTATTTCTCAAAATAAGGAGAAAGCAATCCCTTCAGGGAAAGAGTACATTCTTTCCCTTCTTTCTCTTTCTTGTCTTTCTTTCGTTCTTTCTTTCTTTCTTTCTTTCTTTCTTTCTTCTTTCTTTCTTCTTTTCTTTCTTTCTTTCTTCTTTCCTTTCCTTTCTTGACTTCCTTCCTTCCTTCCTTCTGCTTCCTTCCTTCCTCTTCCTCTTCTTCCTTCACTCTTCTCTCTCTCTCTCTCTCTCTCTCTTCTTCTGTCTCTGTCTCTGTATCTGTCTCTGTCTCTGTCTCTGCTCTCTCCTCCTCTCTCCTCTCCTCTCTCTCGCTCTCTCGTCTCTCTCTCCTCTCACACACACAACACACACACGCACACACTCAGTATCTAGTAACTAATCTGATCAACAAAGTCAGGCTAATGGGTGGGTAGGTGTATACAGTGTAAAATACGCTGAACACAGGGATGTGTCACATCCCGGGTGGGATGAAGCAGAGTGGAACGAGATTTCATCACTCTATTCAGAACACCTAGCAATTTAAAATTTAGGAATTGTTTATTTTTGGAATTTTTCCACTTAAAATTTTCAGACCAAAATTGACTGCAAGTAACTGAAACTGCAGATAAAGGGGATTGTTGCACTGTTCAAATGAATGATTGAATCTAGCAGTCTCACTTTTCTTGCTTGAGAACGCTAGTTCTTTCTGTAAAGTGGCATGGGCTGTGGCTGCTGAGAGATGGAATACCCTATATGATCCTTTATTTTCCCTTGACATTAGCCCCAAAACCAGCCCACAGCCTTTTGGGTTAAAATTAAGAATAACAGCCTCTGTGAAGTTCTGTTCAGCAGGTCTCCACCCTTCTTGTCCATAATCTCACTATAGACTCAAGGAAATCCAAGCTGAGGGAGGCTTCCGCTACAGCATGGAAAGGCTCTCATTACTGGAGGACTCAAGTGACCATGAGCTGCCTGCAGGGGTCCTGCCCAAAGCCTCTAGGTTCAGAACAGAGTGAAGGTGGGCAAAAGAAAGGAAGGGGAGGAGGGTGGCCAACACAGTTAACTAACTTGTTGACACCTTGTTGACACCATTTCCTGTCTCTGAACGTTATTCACCCTAAAGACAAAAGAACTGAGATCTGGAATAATCTCACTTGATGGAAGTCCTGAGAAAACTAGTGCCTATATATCCAGGTGGAAGTTACTTTCTTGAACTCAATGTCCTAATGTCCTGTATCTTTTTTTGGAGAAGAGCAGTCATTTTCCACCTGGGATGTTTATATAAATCATTGGGAGAGCTCTGTAAAAATGCAGATTCCTAAATCTTATCAAAGTCTACCTACTCAGGATTTCTGGGATGGGGCCTGGGAATCTGTTTTAGAATTCTCCGTGGATTCTAATCACACTTCGGACTATTAAAGCTACTTTTACTGAATGCTTGCTAATGCTATGTTCCTGTGTGGGTACCTTTCTTCCATTAACTCTTTAAATACTTATAGTCGCCTTATGATCTTGGTACAATTATCAGTCTGATTTTAGATTGGAGCAGATATTTTACCTAAAAATTGGTGCTCTTTTGTCCAAGGGGGCTTCCTCTTAACCATTTCCTCTAATGTAGTAAAAACAAAACAAAACAAAAAAGCATGGGATTTAAAACCAGAAAAACCCAATTCCATTTCTGGTTAAGATCTTTCCCATATCATCTTGAGGCTAATTTTCTTCCTCAACTGAAAATATATGTGAATAGTGCTTGTGGATTGCAGTGCACTATCCAAATGGCATGTTTGTCTGTGGTCATCATTGCTCTTTGGTTTGAATGAGTGGGTTATATATTTCCCCAGGCAGATCTCTGTACATGGAGGACTGTGGCTATGGCTGGTCCATTGCCTTTACCTCTCACCTGCTAACATGTTCCCTCGATTCTTGGTCCAGGAGCTTTGTTCCACTGAGGAAATGACTCTGCAGAGATCATAGTTTCACTTGAGGTTCACACAACATGGAATTAGAATAAGAGTAACCCATGGAGATAATGAATTGATGGAAGGAAGGGAAGCTCTTTAGAGAAAAGTCTGTTTGGAGGGGATATGCACCAAGTAGAATCTTTCCACATACAGAAAAATGTCGCACCTCTCCCTGAATTCTTTTGGACATTGCTATTCCCTCAGCCTGGACGAATCCCTCCCTTTCCTATTTCTCCCCTAAACCCCTTTTTACCTGGATAACTCCAGTAATCATGTTAGTCTCAAGTTAAATGCAACTTTCTTCTGGTAGCCTTCCCTGAGCCTCAAACTGTTCCTCTCAGGTCACACAGGAGGTCTGACAATTAAGTTTGTGAACTCATCCCAGAAAAAGTGCTACATACCTCTTTGCTGAATATCACTAAGATCACCTTTGAAGTACTCCCCCTGGGAAGCTCTGCACTGATGCCAGCACCTAGTCCACCCTTCAAAGCAATTTTGGAACTCCTTTTCTGGAATGGCCATCAGAGCTGTCATCATATTACACTTGATGTCCTGAAGGTCATCAAAATATCTTCCTTTCAATATTTCCTTCATCTTTAGGTAAAGAAGAAAGAAGTCATGGGGGGGCCAGATCAGGTGAGTAAAGAGGGTGTTCCAATACAGTTACTTGTTTACTGGCTAAAAACTCCCTCATAGACAGTGCCGTGTGAGCTGGTGCATTGTCGAAAAGTTCAGGTTGTTTTCATCTAACTTTTCCACACAGCCTTTTCAGCACTTCCAAATAGTAAACTTGGTTAACTGTTTGTCCAGTTGGTACAAATTCATAATGAATAATCCCTCTGATATCAAAAATGTTTAGCACCATCATTTTGACTTTTGATTTGAACTGATGGAACGTTTTTGGCTGTGGAGAATGGGCTGACTTCCATTGTGCACTTTGATGTTTTGTTTCAGGATCATATTGGTACATCCATGTTTCATCACCAGTGATAACACGGCCCAAAACATTGTCTTGCCCCTCAAAAAGATCTTGGCAAACTTCGATTCTCCTTTGCTTGTGTTCATCGGTGAGCTCCTTTGGGACCATTTTGCACACACCTTTCTCAGGCCAAGAATTTCAGTTAAGATTTTCTTGTTTCTCTATTGATATTTACGTGGTCTGCTATGCTTCGCACAGTCAGCTGATGATTTTGACACATAATTTGACGATTATTTTTTTTTTTCAATTCTGCTCGTTACTAGCCACCCTGACCTCTCTTCATGAGGGATACATTCTCTCCCCTAAGAAAAATGTTTAATCCATTTGTACACTGCCATTTTCTTCATGGCATTATCCCCATAAACTTGGACTAACATGTCCCTGATTTCACTTCCACTCTTGCCAAGTTTAACAAGAATTTTAATGTTTGGTCTTTGCTCTAATTCAAGCTCAGACATTTTCGTTATGGTACACAAAAGCACGCAACTACAATAACGAACATCACTCAGCAAAGCACCGCCAGACACGTAGACATGAACACAGCTGTGAAACCACTGATACACCAAGGTTATGAAACCTCACCGAGCTATTTGTACATTGCGGCCAATGTAAGCGCATGGTGGCAAGTTCGCGAACGTAATTGTCAGACCTTGTTGTTGCCCTGCTATACTGACCTGTCCACACTCACTCTCTGTAATGCCTAGTGCGACCTAAACTAGCACAGTGTTTGGAACATAGAAGACACTCAAATATTTGTTAAATGGACATAAAGCATCCTCATTTTTATTTCTCATCCAGAAGATGTTCTTAACTTAATTGAAATATATTTGACATACAACATTGAGTTATTTAAAGTGTACATGTTTTTTTTTGATACATTTATATACTGTGATATGAAAGCCATTGTAGCAATAGTTAGCATCTCTGCCACATCACATAAGTATCCTTTCTTTTTTGTGGTTGAGATAATTAAGATCTAGTCCTCACAGCAAGTCTGATGATTATAACACAGCATTGTCTATATTTACTATACTGTGCATTAGATTTTTAGGGCTTATTTACTACTAGTTTGCATGTTTTGTACCTTCACATGTCCTTATCTTTCATAATCTTGTAGCCAATTGACTATTGGATAGATATCTCCAATTTGAATGAGGGCCCTTCCAACTCAGCATGTTCCAAACTGATCTCATCACTTTTGCTCACTCCCTACTGAGCATCACCATGTTCCCAGGTAACACAGCTAAAATGTGTTCAGCTCCGACCCAAATCCAATATGTTCTATCATATTAACATCTCTTTTATGCATCTTGCATCTCCACCTCACTGCCACTTGTGTATAGCAGACCCATGTTCTTTCTTTCCAGAACTGTCAGGGTGGCCTCTCTGCATCCATTTTTGTCCTGGTCATGCATCCTCTACGAACATATCAGGGTGTTTTTGTCTTAAGAATGTGAATCTGGCCATGGTGTTATCCTTAAAGTGTCAGTAATTCCTTACAGATGACAGACAGGACAAGATCCTGTCCCTTAGTGAGACCCACATAATCTGCTTCCATGAGCTGGCCTTGAGCAAGTCTTATCTCTTGCTGCTCCCCTCTTGGCATCCTAAATTCCAGACATATTCAATATTTGCAATTTTCAAGGTATTCCATGTCACCCATGCCTGATCTTCAGCATGTCCAGCATCCCCATTGACCTGCTCACCTGGGGAATGCCCTCTAGCCTTTCCAGACTCTGCTCCAACACTGTATTCTGGTTGATAAAGCTTTTCCTTGGCACCTTCCCCACAAACCATGCATGATAGACACCTCTTCCATTTAGTCCACTCTGTCCTGTAAAGACTTTGTCACAGACATTTAATACTTCCTTATCCTTATTTGCTTCCTTCTACCAGATAGCAAACTCCATATGATCAGGGACAGCCTCTAACATTTTTTGTTTCACTTTTAGTGTTCAGCAAACAACTTGACACTTAGTAAATACTCAATAAATTTTGGCACAGTTTGTTGGATTCCACATGAGTGCTAGAGAATGTAAAAGTCAACCCAAATTAGCCACATACAAATGGTGACTGTACAGAGTCCAGAGAAAGTAGGAAGAAAGAATCTTGCACTTACGTGAGGGACCCTATGGTGGGCATGAGAGTGCCCCTCTCAGATGTCCTACTTGGGGAGGGAAACTAATTGACTGACTGTCCCCGCTGCTGTGCTCTGAAAACCGATCACCACTTTTGTGCCTGGGCCACGTGTTCCATGGCTGCTCTAGCCAGTGTGTGAGTGTAGCAGTGAGTGTTCCTGGGAAAGGCAAGACTCCTTAGATGTGTGACTTTGGCTCTGGGATGCTCTATGTACCTTATCAAAACTTTCTTAGAAATGCAGTCTATGATCTTCCTTCTTTCCTTCCATTTTCCTTCTTTTCCTCCTTCACAGATACCTGAATTGATCAAAGTCGACAAGTATCTTCTCTCCGACTCTTATTTCTTTTCCCATTTACCTTCACAGCTGTTCCTTAGTAAATTTTGTATATCCAATCCCATCTTTGTGGCTACTTCTTGGGGGAACCCAAACAAACTAAGTTTTATTATGTTGGTGTATAAGTAATTGCAGTTTTTGCAATTATTTTTAACCTTTTAAATGCAATTACTTTTGCACCAACCTAATATATTACCCAGCCCCCATAAATTCCCACTACAATGGGCATGCTGACACTTCAGGTCTCTGAATATCACTGTCAACTTAGACCCTGTGTCCACTAGTCTTCTAATGTCCAGCTGTATCTCTTTTCCCAGGAACCATCACTGTACACACCTACCATACCATTGCAGTGACCTAGCCAACACTTCATTCAGGGGGTTCTGTCTGAAAATTGACTGAGGTGTGAAAACTAAACAAGGAATTGCGACTGTTTTGGTGTGACCACACTTGGCATCCTGCTCCTCCATCATTCCTGTCTTTTTTTTGTTCTGTTTCAGTGTTAGGCAGTGCACTGTTGGCTGTCCATATGTTTTACACCCTGGCACACTGTAATCTATTAATATTAACCATCTCCATAACTCCCTGTAACTCAAGATCTCTTGGCTGGTCCTCCAGTCTTTCCAGACATATAAAGATTGTGGCCTCCTGGCTTTCCGTCAGTTAAGTGCCACCACCTGGCCTCTATTACTCTGGGCCCCATTATCCTCATGGAAATTAACCATCCCGGTTTTGTGAGTATCTCTCCTACTATTGACCTTGACTTACAGAGGTGAGCCACCACTGAACGTGTCTGTGATGCTGACTGCTCCTCTCACCAGGGGCATCCTTATGGCCGTAGTGGGTGGTTGTCCTCAGGGCCCTCTTGTGGTACATAAATCTCTAGTGGGTCTTTTGGCCTCACATAATACACCTATTCCAGCATGACCACGTCTCTCGGCTTCTTTATTTTTCAGGATAGCTGTAGCATTCCCACTTACTGAGACACTGAGACAAGGCCATCTCTTTTCCAGGCTTCTAGGAACCAGTCAAGTAGCGAATTTCTTTTATTCCAGGTCCTTGCCAGGGTTTTAAGTCCCATGTCCTGAGAAAGTGCCCCAAGCCAATGAATTCTTGCTTCTATCTTACATATTCTCGCTGACAAATGACTCTGACCAGAAAACTCCTCCTTGGCCTTGCTGAAACTCAGCACTTCACTGCAGTCTACGATCTTTTTTCCATTCCTTTCCTCTCTCCTTCACAGGGTCCGACCTGCAAGACAGCTCCTCATTTTCCATCATGGGCATCCCCTTAATAAATTACTTTTACAGCTAATGCCATATTGGCATCTGGTTTTATGGAGGACTCAGACTAAACAGGGTTTAGACATATGTTGCCTTATTTAATTGCTCAGTAATATTTTTGAGGTCGCCACTTTTAATCCTATCCTAAAATGGAAGTAAGGGCATGAACAGACATCCAATGGTTTGCTCAAAGTCACACACACAGGAAGGAGAAATCAGAATTCAGTCCTTGATGTCAAATCAGGCAATTTTTGCTACAGTGGGATTTGTCAGACTGAGTTCCTGGAGAGGAACATTAGGAAGATAATTTGGGAGGAGCAGGGTTATATTTCAATTGATGGGGAAGAAGAAGCAATGAACAGAGACAGGAGCAAGCAAGTTTTATGTCTCTGTATATGAGATAAATTAAGTTCGCTAACTCATTCCAGAAAAAGTACTACATACCTCATTGCTGAATATCACTAAGATCACCTTCGAAGTACTCCCCTTGGGAAGCTATGCACCGATACCAATGCCTAGTCCACCCTTCAAAGCAATTTTGGATCTCTTTCTGGAATGGCCATCAGAGCTGTCATCATATCACCCTTGATGTCCTGAATGTCATCAAAATGTCTTCCTTTCAATATTTCCTTTATCCTCAGGTAAAGAAAGAAGTCATTGGAGGCCAGATCAGGTGAGTAGGGAGGGTGTTCCAATACAGTTATTTGTTTACTAGCTAAAAACTCCCTCACAGACAGTGCCATGTGAGCTGGTTCATTGTCGTGATGCATGGGCCATGAATTGTTGGCGAAAAGTTCAGGTTGCTTAGCTTTTCCACGCAGGATTTTCAGCACTTCCAAATAGTAAACTTGGTTAAATGCTTGTCCAGTTGGTACAAATTAATAATGAATAATCCCTCTGATATCAAAAAGTTTAGCAACATCATTGCAACAAGTTCGCGAACTTAATTGTCAGAACCCATATGTATCTGTTTCTTGTCCATGGTGACAACTGTGTGTAGATTGTTGTGCACACTCACATATCTGTGTCAAGATTACCTATCATGTACACTCAGGATCTGCATAGTCCACATGCAAAGCAGGCACACCGAAAACTGAGAAAAGTTCACATTTAATGACCTTCTCCAAAATTTTGCAATTTATAAAATCCAGAAAAAAAGCTATTTTAATTTTAATACACATTCAGTTTTTCTTTTATGGTTTAGTGTTACATTTGTGATTGATTTTGTACCAAAGAGCCACCCTGATCTTTCCAGTGCTCAGCGCCCTCACAAGTCTCAGCCCTGTCCTGATGGGAAAGCAAGAGAAGGAGGGTGGCTTTTTGTTTTCCCTTGGGGCAAAGTCCTCTTACACAAAACTATTAAGCCCCAGAGAGGACGGATATGGATCTGGGGAGACTCAGGAGGTACTCTTGTCCTCAGTAGAGTGATGATTCTTCTCTTCTTCCCCTGCCCTCCTCCCTCTCCTACTGGCTGGGGCTGCCTCCCTGGAGGATTCTAGGTGGAAGCAGAGATCACTGAGCAGTGAAAGTGAAAATAATGAGTCCCCTTGTCTGTGACTGTTTCTGTCACATCTGAGAGAGGCCCTACAATCTCCGAAGAGGGAAGACGTGCTGAGCGAGCAACAGAGCCTGCCCTTGCCTCTGCTCTGCGCATGCAGTCACGGCCTCATACTGCCAGACCCCAGCCGCCTTGGCTGTGTGTGCAGGGAGTTGGGAAGCTGGCAGTTTACCATGCACGCGAGAGTGGGAGCCGGGGTGGGCAAGGGGAGAGGTGTCTTCACTCCATATGCAAGTCCTTTAATGAGAAAGTGTGCATCTGCTGTGCAGCCCCCACCGCGAGGCCTGCTGCCAGCTCTCCTTGTGGGTGGCTGTAGGAAGCCTGGCCTAAACACAAACGAATTCTCTAGGCATCCCTGAGCACATCAGAGGCACTAGGAAAAATTCCAGCAGGGGGGCTGCCTCCGCAGAATGGGGTCTCATCGGGTTAATACTTGCTCTCTCAGGGCTTGGGTGTGGGCCCTGGATTCCAGGTCTGACCAGCTCTTGAGGGAATTTTCCCCACTGCTTGCCCACTGTAGCATTGTTAACTCTCCCACAGCCAGTCTCTTTCCCTTTGTTCTACCAAGAGCATGGGTTTGGATCTTGAACCAACATGCACTCTGGACCCTACAACCCTCACCCTCCCATGTTGTCACCACTATGTCCCTTCATAACCACAATTTCTGAATCACTAGCCTATACCTCCACTAGCCTATACTCCATACCAGCCAATAGTTAGTTATTCCATGCTTACCCCCTTTGATGGGGTTCCTCTCTTGCAAAATCTGTACTCATTGCCTTACAAGTCCTCAGTCTACTCCTTGGTCCATTATTTTCTTGCCCCCCGTTCAGAGTGATCCGCTCCCTCTTTCCTGTACTTATCTCTCCCATAGGTCACATGGCCTCCAAGGGTCTGCACCTCTTTTGCTGTGAATTTCCCCAGGTCTTGGGTCTTGGCTGGGTTCCTCCATGACCCCTCCCCTGAGGGTGCTATTTCTAAGGCCTAGTTCTCTACCCTTCTTTTACTGTCTTTCTTCTCCTTTTCCATCTCCATCTCTTCCTCCTCCTCCTCCTCCTCCTCCTCCTCTTCCTCCTCCTCCTTCTTTTTTCATGAAGCATTTTAGATGATATCAAGAACATCTGTTCAAAGAGCATCTATGATTTTTTCAAAATTTAAAAATATAGAAAAGTACAAAGAATAACATAACTCACTTACATATCTTCACCATCCAAAACCAATAACTGTTAGCATTTTTTCTTCTTTGCGTATAGTATTCCTGTTTCCTTCTGATGAAATAAAACATTTTAGAGAAAGTAAACTTCCCTTCAATGAATATCCCCTTTTCCAGTCCTCTCCAGTAGCTCCCAGAAGCAAGCATTGCAGTTCATGTCCATGGCTTTTAGTACATAGATACCTTTAGGTGATTCAAAGGCATCGTACTGCGTCCAGTGCGGCTCGTCACAGGCTATTGAACATATTTGCATTTCATTTGTTTTAATTGCTGTATGATACTTGATCATTACCTATATTAAATACATTGAGTTATTACGTGATGCCGTCCCTTATCTATAGACATTTATATTCCTTCCAAGGTTTTGCTAATAAAAATAAATGCATAAGTCAACATCCTTGGACATGTTTTCTTGTACACATTTGCAGGAGTTTCTCTAAGGTATATTACTCAGAGGTAGGATTGCTAGTTATAAAGTAGGCATATTTTTAATTTTATAAAATATGCTGTTTTTTTCTCCAAAGTAGATGTACCAATTTACATTCCCACTCACAGTTTATGAGTGTCATTTCATCCAAATCCTTGACAACACTTGATATTGTCATACTTTAAAAATTTTGACAATCTGTGAGTGACAAATTATATCTCATTGTTACTTAATTTGTATTTCTCTACTATTAATAAGAAAGACCTAACAATTACATAGCACTTATTCTGTGCCAGACACTATTCTAAGCAGTTTATGTATATATTAACTTATATTAACACATTTATATATATTAACTTATTTAATCTTCTACCTTTCAGATACCTTCTATTGTTGTCATTCTCATAAAATGAAGTTTAATCCATTACTCAAGCTTTCCCAGCTAGAAAGGTAGGGCAAAGGCATTCAGACTTGGCCCATCGTCTGCACATATCACCATCACTTCATCGTGGGTCCCAAATTCTGCTGAGGCTGAGTGCTCCTTCTTGTGTTTATGGGCCATTTGCATTTTTTTCTCCTATCAAGTTCCCTATTTATATCCTTAGCTATTTTTAATTAGGTAATTGCTGTTATTTTTCTTTTTCTTTTTTTCTTTGAGAAATTATTTAGATGGCTTAGATATTAATTCTTTGCCTGTTATATATGATGCAGTAACTTTTTCCATGATGGCACTGGTCTTTTAACCTTATTTATGTCCTCTGCTAGTTTTTTTGTTTTTGCTATCCCCTTTTATACGCTTCTTTAAAAATAAAACAAAACGAAAACAAAAAGCCTGTTTCCTTCTTGAACCAGTTCTTCCGTATTTTCACTGTTGCCCATGTCCTGGTGACTTTCTCCAATTGATGTCTGCATTTCAGCTTCTCATGCAAGTTTAAGACCTTTAATTGGTTCACCAATTGCTACAAAGACATTGTCACCTGTAGATCCCTCTGTCACCTTAAACTTCAGGCATCTTACATGATCCCGTTTTCTTAAATATATTATCTTTTTAGTCTTTTCTATTTTTGTAAATAGAACTCCGTTTTAAAATAATGTAGACTGTAATTCTGGTCTTTTTTTTTTTTTTTTTTTGCTTTCCTTCTCCTTTGTTTTCTATATTGAATCAAGAAACAAATTACACATGGTCCTTCAACATATAATCACTGTTCCAACAGCCACTATCACTCAGACCTATACTGCTGTAGGAAATTCCAAATTGCTGTCCAAAATCTTCAAAATCCTTGAATGATCCCCCATTTCCCCTGATACATTCTTTTTAGCTCTCCCCATAACCTGATTCCATCACTCACTTGCCTCTTTCCGCCTTTCTGAAAAATCCCTCTGTCCCAGTCAGCTGAAGCCACCTCTCCCTGATGTGGGAAACTGCTCATTCCTAGTTCTAGCTCGTGCTGCCGCCTCTGCCTGGAGTTTTTTCTCCCTCTCCTCTGCTTCCTAAGCGCTGCTGCCCATCTGTGTCCAGCTGCCTCACCACTTCCTCACTGAGGTCTTCTCCAGCCCTGCTCATTTTCTCCATTTCGATTATCTCCCAGCACATATCCTCTGGACCGCTCATGTAGCACTTAGTCACATGTTGCCTTTAATAGTTATTCAATGGATTCATTAAGCTCCATTGTTGGATGCCATAGGTAGAGGACTGTGTCTTAAATTTCTTTTGTATAATCTGCAGCACCTAGCACTGTGTGATACACACATAGGGTGTTAGTACTTTTCTGTATATGAAATGTTTAGCACACAGGAACCTTTTACTCACAATTATGTTGGCACACCTCCTTGCAAATAAATTCATTCTGTAGTCTCAGCTCTCTAATTTGGTAGAAACAGAGTTTCCAAGGCTATGTGTGGGTGGACCCACCTAAGTCCTCCTTCTGAATGCATAGTTTATCATTGTGCTTTCATGCTATCAAACACTGAGAAACAAAGGCTGTTCTTTCTTGTTACCTCAGTATGCACTAGGACCACTTTGACCCTCACCCTTGCTGACCTTCACCAAATGCTAGGCTCATACACATGTGTTAGACATGTCAATGGAGGAGAGCAGAAGAGGAGCCAAGAAAGACAGATGAAGCAGCAGAGCCGTCTTATAAACTATAATGGTAAAGCAATAGTAACACCTATTTACATAGTTAAAAAAAAAAAAACACAAAAAAACCTGGTAGGCCTTTAGTTAATATTTGCTGAATGAGTGAGATTCTTAGCAATCGATCTGTGTAGAATACTTTATTTTGATCAATCTGTGTAGAAAAACAAAAACCAAAGAAACCACGGAGATTAGAATCTCCGTCTCTTTCCAAACTCTAAAAGTAGATCTTGTAGATGGTTTCTAGATTTCTGAAGCAGTTTAAGGCTTTTCCCCGCCTGCCCTCCATCTGTTCAGGAGCCCGGGTGCTCTGCTGCATCCCACCCCTCAGAAGGCAACAGGCAGTCTTGTTTCTCACCATCTCACCCAGGCTATCTGCCGTGTCCTGGCATCCTCAGTCTCTATCTCTCCGTTTCATCTTGAAGTCTTCCTCTTTGCCCGGCATCCTTGGATTCAGTCTTTTCATGCCTCACAGACACAGTCATACCTTTGTGTCTCTTTTGAATACCTTTAAGCTGCTTGCAGTCAGCTAACTTCCTCATGGGCCAGGCCTGATATAGTATTCCAGAACTTGATTGTCCAGCATGGGAGTTCAGACCAAGATGGAGATTTATTAGTTCATTTTTCATTTTACCCTGAAACATGATCATACATATGTGCTCCTTCAAACCTTGACACTGGAATGTTGAGGTCTCCAAACAAGAAACAAGATGCAGAAGAAACCTGTCCTCACCCTGGAGCCTCTGGGTACTCCTTTTCTGTCCTGGCGAATTCACCTACTTCCTTCCCCTCCTGTGACTCCAGTGACTGGACACTACATGGGCATGGGTTTGGTTCTTTCTAAGCTCTGTTTTCTTTCATATAAATGATTATCAAGCCCTTTTGAGCCTGGAGAGCCCCTCAGCAGCTGAGCCAGCACTTCCTTGGGGGAAGTAAGAAAGGTCCAGTGACATGAGTGTGGGAACCATGGAAGAGCCATTGATCTGGCAGTTTCTGCAGGAGATGCAGAACTGTGAGGCTGATCCCCTTTGCCTGGGCTACAAAAGAAAGGAGGGGCACTAGGTTCAGGAGTGGAACATACTCCCTTCTGTCTTTTTGCCTTACTTCCTTCCTTGGGGAAAAAAAAGGACAGTGAAAGTGAAAAACAAAAAAACTTTTTAAGCATCTTTTTGTGCATGTTGTGACCCAGAGAATCATGCATTCCAGTCACCCTGAGAGATAGTCACTTTGTTTGTATACAATAAAATGTAGAGAGAGTGTAATCAAATAATCAAATGCAAATAAGCAGCCAGGCATATGCAGGGAATATAGTCAAGATGGGTTCGGCGTGGGGACCAGGATCCCTATAAGAGTAGAGATCCAGAGGAGAGAAGTGGGGATTCATCCATACATGGGTGCCAGTGCTCAAGGGAAAGCCATGCCCCCTTGGTTAGCATCTAACCCCCAGATCAAAGGTGGGTCAGAATCCAGCTTGGTTCTGGGCTATTACTTGATTATAGAACCTAAATAAAGCCAGCTCACCTGATAAATCGCTCCTTCTTCCTGGAACTGTATTGTTTGCCTGTCCTGTCTAGTCAGCACTGTGATTTCCACAGAGTAGATACTAAATAAATATTTAATGTTTAATGAATGAACAAATGAATAGAAACATGGGGAACTTTTGTTGCTTGCCTATTAAGACAAGTAAAGGGGGGGGGGGGGGGGTAATTTTAATACTGGCTACCTAGCTTGCTCAACTGGGAAATCGTCAAATTCCAGAAGGGTTCTTCCAAGGTGGTATTACATTTTTAGAGGAAGAATTAGCTGGAATGGTGAATTAAGTTTAGATTTAATAGCCTTAAGTTGGAAGTTTTCTTCTCATCCCCTAATCCTTCTGAGAAATAAGGGACACAAAAGGACATTGTGAGTCGCTGCTAACTCACTAATGGACCCATGGTATCTACCTGGCTAAGACTATTTTTCCTTTCCTCTCTGGCAGTTAACTCAGGTCTGGTCAACAGTAAATGAGTGAGAATAATTTATGCCACTTTCAGACCAATTCATTAAAAAAAACAACAAAAAAACAAAGCCCCTACTCAGTCCTCCATGTTTCTTCCTCATCTGGCTTGACATAGATGAGTATGGTGGCTTTGGGGGACATGAATTGGGAAACAAAGAGCCACAAGCTAATAGGAGTCTGGGTCTCTGACTCAGCACTTGAAGAAGAGCTTCAGACTGACCTGCAATACACATGTGTTTACTACTTTATGTGAATGAGAAATAAACTCAACTGAGATTTAGAAGTTTGCCATAGCATGTCAGAAATAATCCAGGGATATAATTGTGCTATGTTATGAAGAAGAAGCCCCTCTCCTACTATTATTCAGTGTAAATAAAACCAAATTGCTCTCTGAGTGCTTCAGGCCTAAATGACTTAATTATTGAAATTTTAAAGATTGATTACTCAAAATATTTTTGTTTTTTTCTCCCCTCCATATAATGTCTAAAAAAAGTGCTAAGAGCAGAAGAGAGGAAACATAAGGATGAATGAGATGTTGACCTTATTTTTATGAAGCTCTCGATGATTTTGATGCTCTGACATTAGTTTGCTGACCTGACTTGGACTCAAATATCTTGTGTTCCTGACTTTGGTTTGAAAAATGAATTCAGAACTCTTATTTACTTAGTCTGTTCCCATTTAAATAATTTACTTCTAGTTGCCAATCTATATTGTTTTCAATCATACTCTAGTATCTGACATATATTCGTAAACTTAGTTAAGTCGATTTTGGTGCTCCTAACACTGAGTTTGAGCTTGATTCAAAATAGGCCAGCCATAATGATTAACCTGGAGAGGTCAGTTCTCCTTTCTTGGTGAAACTTAGATTTGGGTTGGTTCCCTAAGTAATGATGTGAAAAATTGACTGAAGAGAGATCAAACAGTAAAGCAAGTCATAGTAAAAGTGCACTTTGTGCCCCATGCACTGCTTCCACGGCTTGATCAATTCTGAATCATTTAGGATGAAAGTCTCTGATAGGTTACAGTAACGACAGTTTATCCATTGCTAATGGGTTCCAGGTGCCTCCTCTATGCCTCATTTACGTGCTTTACTGTTCCAAAGCCATAGTTCCCAGGAGGAACCCCAATAGAGGAATCAGCTGCATTCCGAGGTCTGGATGGGACTGAAATGTTTACACTTGAGTAACGTAGCTGGAACACATGCACACAGGCACTCACAGGCAGATCAATAAATAAGAACAGGCTTGGAGAAAGATAGCTTAAGCTGTTAAGCACCTACATTAAGTACCTACTGTGCGCAATCAGTGGGTTACGTGTGTTTGGGTACAGTACATGGAGAGGGAAAGCAAAGAAGAGCCAGGCACTGTCCCTGTCTAGAAGGACCTCAGCGTCTAATGTGAAAGAAGGATACACAGATGCTTATACAAGAAGATGGTAAATTCAGCAATAGAGACATGAATAGGGTCTACTAAGGAGGAGAGACAGGGGAGACTTTCTGGCGGTGACACAGATAAGTGGTAAGATAAGAATGAGTTTGCCAACCAAAGCTTGACTAGCGTGGAGGTATCATAAAGCTTTTAGACACATAGGCTAGCTTCAGCAAAGACATTAAATGTAGTATATATACTAAATTATTTACATATATATTAATATATACATATATATTAATATGCTGCATATTTATATCAGTATGGTCAATATTTTGGGACATGTGGGTTATCTTGTTTCTTAAAAACTATATCCTTATAAAGCAATTTATTAAATAATTAAGTGATTTTATTATGCGTTTTTATGATTTTCCATATTGATAGCTTTGAATAGGGGATGAAAAACCAATCCTTCGCCGGTTGACATAGCCCATTTGAGTTCAGATAACATGTTCACCATAATAACTATCACATATTGAATATCTTTTACGTATCAGGATCTTCACATTTGTCACAACAATTTAATGAATTACATATTATTATTGCCATTTTACGTGTTAAGGTCTAAGGCTCAGAAACATTAAGCACTACAAGTGGCCATGCAGCTTAGAGATCAAGAAAAAGAATGAAGAGTCTAAAAGAATAGATGTGGTCTTTTGATGGGGAAAGAAACCTTTGAAACAAATGGCTTGATTCAACTGGAGATGCCTTAGGGAGAAATTATCAGTTCTAATCTCTGTGTAAACATGGTAACTGTATCTTCTGATGGTTGTTACTAATTATGAGTTTTCAGCTATGGAATGCGTTTAAGAGGATATACCCAGTTTTTCTACAAATTTTTATACTAAACAAAAGTGGAATCTATGGTTTTCTGCTGGAGAATGTGTCACATAGGTAATTGCTAGGTAATTCTGGAAGGTAAAATGAAGATGATTCATGAGCAAAGTCACTCACTTTGTATAAGTGGTGCCCTGTGCAACATACATCACTTGCAAACCTCATATGTTAGTTCTATAATGGCACACATCCTAATGGAGAAAGGACTATCGATACATACAACTATGTGTGTGAATCTTCAGATAATTACGCAGAATACAAAAAGAAAGTCAATCTCAAGAGATTATATCTGTACAGTTACATTTATATAACACTTTTTAATGAAAACATTTTAGAAATGTAGACTAGATTAGTTGTTGCTAGAGATTACAGAATGAAGAGAGGGAGCTGGGTGTGGTTATAAAAGGACAATTTGAGGGATCCTTGTGGTGGTAGAACTGTTTTGTTCTGTATCTTGAATATGGTAGTGGATGCTCAAACCTACACATGTAATAAGATTGGATAGAACTAAATACACACACAAATGAATACAAGTGTAACTAGGGAAAGCTGAGTAAGACTGATGGATTGTAGCAATGTCAATATCCTGGCTGTGATGTTGTACAATAGTTCTGTAAGGTGTTAACATTGCAGAAAATAAGTAAACAGTACTGTATTATTTCTTACAACTGCATGCAAATCTACCATTATCTCAATTAAAACTTCAATTAAGAAATATAATCTGATTTAATAGTGTACCACACATCACTTCATATACTATTTACTCATTTCATAAATGTAATAATTATATAGTGGTACAATCCCATTTTACCCAGCCACCAAGTTTGTGCTATTATTTTAATAACTTTTACTTCTTCATACATTATAAATCCTACCCTATGATGTTATATTTGTTTTCAATATAGGTAGTCTTTTCTTTGAACAGTTTTGATATACACAAATTTATCACATTTATTTAATTAATATCAGTCTTCAAGCAACATGATGTATATTTCCGTTACCAGTGTTATTAATTGTGAGTAATTGTATAAAATACAAACTTTACTGCTGGCTTTTCAGTTTACAAATTACAACATAAATAACAGATGTACATCATGATCACTAACCAATTATATTACTTCTTGCAAAGTTTATCCATGATTATGTCACTCTCCATCTGTTACTTAGTTTGTGCACAGACAGTAAAGCATGGAGGTGTGTCACCTTGTAGTCTCCCAGTGACAAACCCACATAACATAGTATACAAAAATGGATAATCAAATGATGGAGTTCGTCAACAAAGATAAAGGTGCAGCAAAGAATTGAAAAGCGATAACGTTGGAAGTCAAATTTGATTAGAACTTCAGCAGAGTTATTGAAAAAATAGTTGACCATGGGAATGTTGACACTACCACCATTTGAGAGACTCTAGATATTTAGCCAGAGGACTTAGTGAAGGCAGAATTATCAATATAAATGAGGAAAGTTGTAATAAAAAAGGATGACAATGTCAGAAGAAGTAATGCCACCAAAAAAAAAAAAAAATCACATTGAAAAACTTGGATATAAGTCATAACATTGAAAGCACAAAGGCTTAATCAGTTAGAAACTTAATTAGTTAAAAACTGATTCAAACTTTAAAAAGTTAAATTTTTTACAATGCATAGAAAAGATGCTTATCCTGTATCATAAGTTACATGAAGAGAAGAAGGCAAGCATTCTTCAAACCACTCTTCATAAATTCTTTTTACAAAGGAAATACGTTAATTTTCAATGTTTCTAATGTTTTAAATTACAGTATACACTAAATCAATGTTAATTTTAATATTTTCACTTTTCTATACATTGATGCAATCAACAGTAAAAGAGAGTTAATACTTTGGCAGAGAATTTTAAAGGTCACGATACTATCATAATATTCCCATTGATTATTAGTATCACTTTGCATGGCTTCAATGTACTCATTTTAATGATCCCCCACCAACATGAAAAGTGAGGACTACCAGTAGTCAGGTAGAATTTTTTGGAAAGAATGGAAAGGAAAAAAATCCCCACAGTATCTTATGTTTACTTACTTATTCATTATTACTGCTATTCTTGCCTTCCTATAGAACTGAGGATCTATCTGGTATCATTCTTCAACACTTCTTGAATCCTCTGGTGACAAGTTTTTTCAGCTTTAGTTTGTTTAAACATGTCTGGCTTTTGAGAATAGTACTGCAACTAACATGGGGGTGAATAAATTTTTTCAAATTAGCATTTTGGATTTCTCTGGATAGATACTTAACAGTGGAATTTCTGGGTCATAAGGTAGTTCCATTTCCAGTTTTTTGAGATACCTCCATACTGATTTCTATAGCGGCTTCACCAATCTGCAATCCCACCAACAGTGCACAAGGGTTCCCTTTTCTCCACATCCCTACCAGCACTTGTTATTGGTTGATTTATTGATGATAGCCATTCTGACTGTAGTGAAATGGTATCTCATTGAGGTTTTTACTTGCATTTCTCTAATGATTAATGAGGTTCATCATTTTTTCATATGCCTGTTGGCCATCTGTATGTCCTCTTTAGAAAAATGTCTTTTTATATCTTCTTTTAATTGGGTTGTTTGTTTTTTTGATGTTGCGTTGAATGAGATTTTTATAAATTTTGGTATTAACCCCTTATCAGATGTATCATTGACAAATATCTCCCATTCAGTAGGTTGCTTTCTTGTTTTATTGATGGTTTTCTTTTCTGTGAAAAAACTTTTTAGTTTGATGTAATCCCATATGTTTATTTTTTCTCTTACTTCCCTTGCCATAGGGGATATGTCAGTAAAAATATTACTAAGGGTAATATCTGCAAATTTACTTCCTATATTTTCTTCTAGGAGTTTTATGGTTTCAGATCTTACATTTAAGTCTTTAATCCATTTTGAATTTATTCTTGTATATGGCATAAGGTGGTGGTCCAGCTTCATTTTTTTGCATGTGTCTGTCTAGATTTCCAAGACATGGAAACAACCGAAATGATTGGATTAAGAAACTGTGGTAGATTTATACTATGGAGTATCACTCGGACAAAAAGAATAATGAATTCTTACCATTTGCAATGATATGGATGCACCTTTAGAACATTATGCTGAGTGAAATAAGTTAGATGGAGAAAGACAAATACCATATGATTTCACTTACATGAACAATCTAAAGAACTGAATAAATGAGTAAACTAAACAGAAATAGTCTTAGAGATATAGAGAAAAAACTGATGGTTGTTAGTTGGGAAGGGGGTAGGGATGAGGGAGAAGGTGAGGGGATTAGAAAGCACAAATTGGTAACCACAAGATTACCATGAGGATACGAAAGACAGTTTGGGGAATATAATAAAAAATGTAGTAAAGATTTTGTAGGGTATCCGATGGACACTTGTCTTATTAGGGAGACCACCTCAGGGATGGTGTAGATGCCTGAACACAGCAGTGTACAACTGAAGCTGAAGCTGAATAATAATGAATATTAACTATAATTATATATATATAATTATATATATAAATATATATATAATATATATTATTTTATATTATAATAAATATATGTATTATTTATATATATAAATATATACATAAATATATATAATACTATATATAATAATAAATATATATATTATTATATATATAAATATATATTATATATATATTATATATATATATATATATATATTCACAAGATGTGGAGTACAACATAGGGAATAGAGTCAATGGAACTGTAACAGCTATATATGATTTCAGAGGGGTAGTAGATTGGGGAGGGGGTTTATCACTTTGTGAGGGGCATAAATGTCTATTACATTGTTTTGTACACCTGAAACTAATAATAATAAAAAAGACTGAAAAAACAGAAAACATCTCTGTTTTTACCCTCATTTTTGAAGGGTATTTTCACTGGATATAGAGTTCTAGGTTGAGAGATGATTTTCTTTCAGCACTTTAAAGATGTTGTTCCATTGTTTTGTGACTTCAATTGTTTTTAAATTGGAAATAAATCTAATAATCCATATGGGCGTTTACTTATATGTAATATTCACCACCACCACCATCACAAGCTGTTTCAAGATCTCTTTCTCTTTAGTTTTCACTAGTTTGGCTATGTTGTGCCTAGCTATGATTTCCCTTGAATCCTGCTTGGATTTGCTAAACTTGTTTGATTTGAAAGTTGATACTTTCTATCAAATCTGGTAAATGTGTAGCTATTACATTTTTCCAAATGTATTTTCTGCGCATTCTTTCATTTCCTCTGTACACCTAGTATATGTATGTTAGACTATTTGAATTTGTCCCATGGATCCCAGAGGCTCTGTTCATTTCTCTTCAGTCATTTTTTTCCCTCTCTTTTTAAAACTGGATACTTTTCATTGACACCATCTCAAGTTTACTGGCTCTGCTATTATTACTTCCAATCTTCTGTTAAGCCCATCGAGTAATTTAAAAGTTTTTAGTTATTGTACTTTTTCCTTATAGAATTGTCTTTTGGTTCTTTTTTTGGATATTATTTATAATTTTTCATTTCTTTGCTGAGAGAGGTCTGTTTTCTCATGAAGAATATATTTTTTTTTTGAATTTTTAAATTCTTTGAACATATTTATAAAGGCTGCTTTCAATCTTTGCTAAAATATCTGCATCATTTGAGGGTGTTTCTACTACCTAGTTTTTTTCTTTAGTATTGGTCATATTTTCCTATTTCTTAGTATATCTAACAGTTTTTGTAGTTTAGTAGATATTGTTGATGGCACATTACAAAGACTGGATTCTGTAATTTTTCTCTGAAAAATGATCATTTTTATTTTAGAAAGCAGTTCAATTATTGACTAATGGACTTGAACTTACACAGACTTGAGTTTCTGTTTTCTAGGGATGATCTGTGGAAACTCCAAGGTGTTTTCAAAGTTACTCTAACTTAACAATACTTTCTTTCCCCTGAGGGCTTCCTTTTAGACTTTGTTAAAATGCCTCACTATAGGACTTGGTCCTTAATCACAAAGAACAGCCACTCTGGCGTCTCAGCTGGATTTCTGGGGAATTAACAAAATGTTAATAAGGTCTCACCACTCAAGTGAGGCAAGACTTCCAATGCTTATCAGAACTGCTTTAACTTTAATATCACGCTTCTGTTCTTAGCCTGTAGCATTTACTCTCTGGAAAGCTTGATCTAGTCTCACTTAGGGCACATGCAACTCAGACTTTGGCTGTGGACTTTTAGGGAAACTTTACGTAGACTCATGGCAACTATCTGACCACAGATGTGTTAATTCCTCCTCTCTGGTTCTCTGCCTTAAGGATCTCCAATTACTCTAAAGTTTGAACTCTGCATCTTTAGTTCAGTAGGGCTACTGTATTATGATTGGACTCCAACTTATGCTAATGCCAAGAAATTATCCACAGGCATATCTAAGATAGTCATGGGGATCACCTCATGAATTTTTCTTCTCTCAAAGATCGGGGTCTGGGACTGCCTGTTATCCAATGCCTGACAACAATTGCTAATATATTTCATTCAGCTTTTATGAATATTCAAGGTGGTTGTGCTAGTCCATTACCAATTAATATGTTTTATTCAGAATGGCACTCTCACATTCCATTTTCAATTGATCAATGCCTGAAGGCCAGAGGCCAAGTGCATGGAAAACTAATTTGGCATAAAATTCATCCCTGGAATATCATCTACGTGAGAGTTGCTGATGCCTTGTCATTCATTTTCTACTGAGTCTCAGTTTTCTCTATCGATGTGATGTTAAGGCCGAGAACATCTTTTTTTGTGATATTTATGAATATATATGAAGTTCATCCTAATGTTGAGTGAAACCAGAAATAAATCCTAGTTTCCATATTCTATATGGTCACCACATGGTTAGTTTCATGAGAATATTAGCATGACAGACGAATGAAATAAACAAAAACAAACAAAACCGTAGTTCTTTGGTTTTAAGATGCATATTACCCCTCCCATTTTAATGGTTCTGAAATGTTAATGCATCTTAAAACAGAAGTTTAAATTTTTGCCACCATAAAAAAACTGAAACACAATTGATAATTTGTCGTAAAGCCAATGGAATTTGTTATCAAGAAAATATATTTTTTATATGGTGATGGAAGGAGAACTGACTCTGGGTGGTGAACATACAATGTGATATATAGATTATGTATTACAGAATTATGCACTTGAAACCTATGTAATTTTACTAACCATTGTCACCCCAATACATTTTAATTTAAAAAAGAATATATTTTTAGGCATCTAGTAATTTGAACTCTACTAGTTGTTATTTCATTTGGCTCCAAATTTCCAAATACATTTTCCATGTAGTATCAGTAGAAATTTCCTCTTTTCTTCATAGACCATAAAACAATAAAAAATTGATTTTTTTTTTTTTTTTTTTTAGCAGCAGTGGATTTAAGAAAAACATCAGGAGAAATACCCTGACTTCAACATGGCTCTTAGATGTTGAAATGCATCTGTAGATAAAAATCTGAGGAAAAAAAATACTTTCTTAACTTTTATTACATATAGGACAAAACATGGTGATGAAGATGGTGATGAAAAATGATGATGGATTAAAAGGGCCCTTACTTGGGAATAGGAAAATTGACCTGAAAACCCTTGAAGGACTTATTTTGAACTCCAGAATTCCATTCTCAAAGCCATGATTTTAATTTCCCCTGTCACTAGGTTTCTCCTGACCAACACAGATTAGCTCAAATTGTAACAGTTTATTATGGAAAATTGATTATGAGCATATTTTTCACCTACCATGGAGCTAGCAACATTTCCCATCACATCATTTCTTGTTTAAGGAAATAAATGCTTCTCCTATCTTGACATGTTTATCATTGCATGCCTGAGCTAAATAACTCTATGGGCTCAGTTTAACTCCTAAAACTGGTGGATTATTATCATGTCCTCCGGAAATGATTCATGCCACACATGTGCGGCTGTGTGCCAAAAAGAAAACCTTTTCTGAAGTCTTTATCTGCATAGTTTACTGGCAATTGAATGTTGAATTCAAAAGACCACTTGCATACATGATAGCATGTCTACATGTGCTAAAACTATATAGATATTCATATGTATATGAATAAGAATATATGTATATTCATATATATTAAGTCATACATACATAATATGCAGTATGTCATGTGTAATATATGTGTGTGTTCATTGAGTTTGCGTTTTTATGTAGGTAAGGTTAGCGATGATTGCATCAATTCGACCTCTTAGCTGAGATCAAAGATGTCCTATTTCTCATATGCTTATCTCTAATTTTTCTCTGTGTCAGGTTCAAAATTTAGTAACTCCTCTCTCCTTCCATCTGTGTCTTCTAATCTAAACCTGTAAGGCATCTTAGCAGCTAACAGGATAGATAAGCAGCATTCTATCTGTAATTGGCAAAGTTAGGACACTCCATTTTCATTAAGTCTTTAAAACTGCCCAAACTACCCTGCTGGCACAGAAACTCAGGACAAAACAGTATCAGAGAGGATTTCATCTCAAATTCCAGCTTTGTTGTTCATCTCTTTCAGGGAGGGCCTAGACTAACAATTCAAAGCTGGAGCAACCAACTGGAAAATGTTGTGGTTGGAACTAGAATTTAACCGTTCCACAAATGTTCCTTGGTCCTCAGCCCCTCCCCCCTTGAGGATGATCTTTCTTCCTGTCTACAAGAATTATACCCATACCTTGGTCCAGTTGATATATTGAATGATTGATGATATTTCCAGGCTGGCATGAATATGGGCTGAGTGAACTGGGGACTATCTACATACCAAATGACCCTTCTGAACATGTTTTAAGCTCTATTTCTTTTAAAAATACTACCAGACTCCAAGAAAGATAAGATTCTCGATGCTTTAAAAAATAGAAGGGGTAGTTATGGCATATGAAAAATTGGTTGGATAAAGAAGGAGGCTACATAGGAGGCCTGTGAGGCCAGCTACAACCCACAGTTCTAATGTCCTGTTGCTTAGATTCTAAGTCCTATGTGTTATTTCTTTCAGTCCCAGAGACATTTAAATCCCCATGGTTTCTAGCTGCTTATATGCAGTGTGTTCTCTTAATTCCCCTGGCAGACATTTTCTCACACCTTTGGAGGTTAAAAGGAAGGAGGGGAAAAACTCTCCAAACATAAACCCCAAACTAAAAAACGTAAGTAGAAAATGATGAAGCTGGGAGCCCAGTTACCATGGCAACTTGAGTTTGCCAAGTTCCCCTCTCAGAGAGCTGGACCTTTACTTGAATTGGTTGCTTCTCGGATGGACCTTAACCACTAGGTGCATTCAACAGCCAAGTACATTGAAAGGGAAAACTGGATTTGGCATGGTCCAGTCTCCTGGGCACGTCATCTACATGAGAGCTACTGATTCATTTGTTTGAATTCATCTCCAACCTACATCCTCTCTCAAGGGAAGGTAGAGAAAGCCAGAGCTTCTTGGCTATAGTAGCTGAGAAGACACTTAGGAAAAAGGTAGGAAATTATCTGGTCTCTACAAGGAAAAGACTCTATAGGGTCCTGTTAAAGCATTTTTGTGCTGCTGATCGTCTTCTCAGAAAATATTTCTGGCATTTTTTTCCAGGGACAAGGAAACACTAGTTCTGGGAATAGAAGTAGGAGCAAACCTGACCCTGCCCATAAGATTTTTATGGTCTTATTGAAAAGCCATAGCACATATAAGGTAGCAAATGATAAGTACAAGCAATATGATTTTCAGAGCTAGAAGACATTGAAGGCAGGTGACTGAGGCGATCAGAGAAGATATCAGAGGAGATGGAAGGAAAACAATGAAGAGCCCAGAAGGGCTTTCTAGTCATATTATGAATGCAGGCTAGAGCTGCTAAGGCCTGGGTGGGTGTTGGAGAGTTTGTGTAGGGCATAATGGATATAAATTAGGGACATCAGTTGGGGTTCAATTCTGAATGGTCTTTAAAGTAGGACTAAAGGATTAATGAAGCACCACTGAAGATTTGTTGTTGTTGGTGTTGTTAGCAAAGATTGATGAAAATAAGCTTTTAAGAATTTAACTTAGATGGTAAACTGTTATAAGGAAAGCTATTAGAAAGAGAAGAACCAAGGGATCTTATACTATATTCTATTAGTGTGATTTTATTTATTCTTTCTTGAAAATTGATTAATTCTGGATGCTTCACAGAGAATATAGAACAAGTTTTGAGCCAAGGTTTTCTTAGCTTTTTCTTTATCTTTTATGAAGCAAACTGGAGTCCATCAGATTATGTTTTTGGTTTGCACGTTTCAAGGTCCACCATCTATCTGTCAAAAACTAATTTCTACACTCTCGTAGACATTATTTATGTCAGAAAATGGAAGTGTGTTTTTTTTTTTCTAGCAGGAAATTACATCTTTAACTCCATTAAGCCATTCCTCCTCACTAGCCATGCCCAGAGGCCTATTTCTCACTAAGGGATAGACCCCTGTGCTCTCCCTTTGTGAAATAACTTTGGAAATAAGGACGGCAGGATCCCACTTTCATTATTCAAGATAAGCAATACTGAGTTCTCTCCTCACAAGCCTGTTGCAGATTTTATGCAAAAGAAACATGTTATCATTATTTTATTCTATTACTACTAGTGAGAATATTACATTTCCATTCTATGAGATATTTTTTATTTTCCAAGTATTTCTAAATAAACAATAAAACTCTCTAAATATCTACCAACTGTGGTAAACACCAGTATGAATTAATAGAACATCTGAATTCTAAACTACATTTTTTTAAAAGAAATGCCATTAGCAGGAAAAATCTGATTCAAGCAGTAGTTATTGGAGGATGCTACCTGCTGGTGCCAAGCACCAGCCCCTCTCATATTTTCAGAGAAGTGTTGATACAAGGCCACCCAAATAAATAATAGTTTTCATCTCAACTGATAAAATTGGCAGACACAGCCAGAGCCCATTCCAGTGCATGGGCTGACACGTGAGAAACTGCCACTGTACAACATCAAGTCTCCTAGTGATACCGTCCAGCTTTTCTTTTCCTTCACCAGTTATCCTATAGCTGGCATTCTGTGTAATGTGAACACGTCAGATATCATAATAGGCGAAAAAACAGATATTAGTGGGGTAAAGTATCAGAACAGGGCAGGGGAGGCATTTCATTTTTAGCAAGGAATCAGTACTGGTACCTCACATTTATCTCAAACTAAAAAAACATTGCTTTCAAACGTATATGGCTATGACTCAACTAATAAGGATTCTTGGGGTAAGGAAGGTAGTAAAAATAATAATAATTTTTAGGGCCACTATTTCAGTTAATCACCATAAGAACCCAATGAAGTAGCTATTATCCCAATATTACAGATGAGAAACTAATGCTCAAAGATTTCAGGTAATTTTCTGAGACCACAGAGTGGGTGGGAATTGGGATAAGGATTCAAATGCGTATCTGACTGTACACCATGTGGGCTTGCCTATTTAGTGAACATATCCCTAAAGAAGAATTCGTAATTAACATATAATAAGCACTTAAATTAATGCCTCTGCAGAGCCTGGTGAGGCATATTGGGCATAGTATGCTCTCATCGGAAGTAAAACACCTTCCTAGTGATCCCGTATACAGGGGATTGCAAATTAAAAAGTCTACAGCATCCAGACAGGAAATATAAATATGTGAACTGGGCTGGGTGAAAGATCATGGGACGCTGTAAGGCTTGGGGAAACTGGAGCATCCTGCCATACTAAAAATGGCAAAATTGATGCTTTTACAAATGCTGTGTAGTTAAATAAAAAATTTTAGTTTATTTTTCAGTACCTTAACTTTTCAAATGATGAATGTACAAAATTATCCCATGTATTTTTTTCCCTCATACTCATACATGTTAAAAAGACCAGAGCCTTGTGAAAGTATGAATTAATTGGGACCAAATCAGAGAAGACGTGTGTTTTTGTTTGTTTTAATTTAGCCCCAGAACAATGAAACTAGATATATTAGGAAAGTGTTATAAGACCTAGTGTCGTGTTGGCTGACTTAAAATTGAGACATATTATGCCAAGCGACACAGCTAGTTAGTCATGACATTTATACCAATGCTCGGAATGGTTGGGGTCCAGATTGCAATGGGATTTCTCAAATCTGACATAGTAACAGCATTGAGACACATGTCTGATTGCATAGAAGCTGGTTAAGTTTTGGCAGCTAAGGCACACTAGGCCATACACAGGAAGGCAGAATAAGTGTGTATAATTTTCTGAATAATGAAAATACTTCTTAAAGTGTGCTAACATAAATACTTACAGATGTAAGGAGGTGCATGCATTTTTATGAAATCAGAAAGACATTATTCTACTGGGAATATTAAAATGGGGCAGTCACTATGGAATACAGTCTGGTGGTTCTTCCAGAGTTACCATAAGACCCAGCAATTCCACTCCTAGGTATATAGCCCAAAGGATTACAAAATGTGTTCAAATAAAAACTTATACATGAAAGTTCATAGCAGCTCTATCCATAATAGCAAAAAGGTGGAGACAACCCAAATGTCCATCAACAGGTAAATGAATAAACACAATGTGGTATTTACATACGATTTATATTGTGGATGGAATATTATTTGGCTACAAAAAGCATGAAGTACTGATACAAGGTGCAACATGAACAAACCTTGAAAAACAGTATGCTAAGTAAAAGCAGTCACAAAAGGCCACATATTATATGATTCCATTCATATAGTGTTCAGAATAGACAAATCTATAGACAAAACAGATTACTGGTTGTGTAAGGCTGAGGTGATGAGGGAATAGGAAGGTGATAACTAAAAGACATGGGGCTCTTCTTTGTAGTGATGAAAATGTTCTGTAATTGATTGTAGCGATGATTGCACAAACTGAGGCTATACTAAAAACCAATAATTGTGTACTTTAATAAGTGAATTGTATGATAAGTGAATTATATCTCAATAAAGACGTTTCTTTCTTTTTTTTTTTTTAAAAGAACATTAATGTGATGTGGGCCTCCATGCAATCCATTCTGTCTCAGGAAGTTCTGCGTTCCTTGTTTCAGGCATGTGTGGTACTTTTCATCATCACGATTATGATAATCAACAAAGGTGCTTAGGTGGTACCTTTAGTTCACAGATGTCAAACAGTTTGCAAACACTAGCTATGCCTGTCCTGCTGGCAAATGAGTAAACACTGTTTCTCGGAAACATTCCAAGAAATTCACTCTGGTAATCCCTGCGTTTCTGCAACTGATAAAACCTTTTTTTCCTGCTAGTTGGCTCTAGAGCATTTTTAAGGATGGAGGAAGGGTTTTCATACTTACTGAATGTCTGCTATCTCTTTCCCATTGTTGTAGGCCATTCTTTGGACACTATATCTCATTTAACTCTCACATCAACTCAGGAAGCAAGAATTATGCCCATGTTTTATGTAAGGAAAATGAGATCCAAGGAAGTTGAGCAATAGAAATCAACTGTTGACTAGTCTAAGCAACAAAGAAATTTATTATAAGGATATCTGACAGCACACGGAGTCAATAGGAAGGTTGGAGCACAAGGCAGGAACTAACAGGGATGAGGAAGGCAGGAACAGGAGATCATACCACTGGCACCACATCCCCAGTACCCTACATACTCTCATACAGGTATTGCCAACCTTGTTTGCTGGGTCAGTTCCCTAGATCTTAATTAAATCGCCACCCGTGATTAACCACTGACTGTCTCTACAGTTTGTCTCACTCCTTTAAGTGTCAAAGTTCTAAGCCCAAGCCTCCAATTTGCCAAGCTTATGTCTCACCCCTCCACTGTATGGCCAAGGTGCAGAGAGAGGGAATACCACTCCAATTTACCTTTTGTAGGAGATGGAGGGCCTCTTCTGCATCCCCAAATTAGGTGAAGTCCAGGTGCTGGGTAGCCACAATGACACAGAAGATGTTGATCAGAAGTCTTCTGATTCCAAGTCTACTGTTCTTCCTGTTGCACAACTTGAGCTCAAACTTTAGGTTGTTCCATTTCAGTGCACTTACTAGGCATTGGGCAGCTGTGCCAGGTGCTGCCAATATGGAGAAAAGAGCCACACTCTAAGCCTTATGCAAGTTTAGGCCAGTGGGAGAGATGGTGAAGGAAAGGCGCAATGAACATATAATGTGCCATATGAAGGTGTCTCCACTGAGCTGTGGGAGCATCTGCGAGGGGATCATATCCCAGACCTGAGGGAGTCAGGGAAGGCTTCCTGAAAGGGGTGTAGGCCAGTTTGTTGACTGGCTTAGGTACAAATCTTAGCTTTCAACTAACTCTTTTCCCTGTAGATTATGTGGTTTCCTCTTTCCTATTAAGTATTCACTGAAAGCAAAATAACCATCCTAACCACCTGTCATTTAAATCAGTTAAATGAAAGTAGATTTATTACTCTTAATGAAAACGATTCCTACTATAGTGAGAATACTGTACAGGTCAGCAGAGAAGTGCTTCTGCTCTCAGAGGCTTCACTAAATTGCCAGTGCCTCACCATGTGCTGACATTCAGTCATTTATTCATTCATTCATTCTTTCATTCAGCAGATACGCATTTGGCATCTACTATGTGCCAAACCCAGTTCCAAGCACTAGAATAAAACACAGTGAATAAAACAAAATATCTGCTTATATCCTAAGGGGGAAGGCAGAAAATAGATAAACAAATGTATACTATTATATCAAGTACTAATAAATACTATGATGAAAACTAAAACAGGGTAAAAGACTAGAGATTAACAAAGTTGGAATGGCTGCTATTTTAGATAGACAAGTCAGGGGAGAAGTAGTCACTGTTCTTGAGCTGAGAATAGAAAATATTTTTTGTAGCTCAGCAAAGGGAGAGAGGCCAGAGTTGGTGCTCTGGAAGGAGGTGGGGGGGAGGGGTGATATATCTGTCCATTTCTTTGTGTCAGATTGAAAGTTTCTGAAAAAGTGGAAGCCTTTCTTTACAAATGACCTTTGGCTACTTACACATTAATTACTCCATGGAATGTCAAGTAGTCCAACTTGACAGGAGTGTAGAAAACAAAGTAGGTGAGAAGCGAGAGGAAATGTTGAAGAGCCAGAGAAAGCCAGACAATGGAGGACCTTGTGCACCATGGCAAAGACGTCGGATTTTCACTCTTGATGCCTGGTACATGCTAAGCATAACCGTTTGTTGGACCTAGTCAACTATTGGGCCATGGCAGACACTTGGTAACTTTCAGTGGAAGGATGAAGATGTGATCAGATTGTGTTTTAAGAAAGTTTAATCTAGTGTCAAGATGGAGTGGGGGCAAGACTGGAGTCAGGAATGCTGGCCAGCCTGCTATTCTAGAAATCCAGAAGAGTAGTTCTGAGGACTGAGCAGGAACAGTCAAGTGAGACTGAGAGGAGGGCAGACTGGTGTTTTCTCTGTGATATTAGTATGAAGTGCACCCTGGGTACAGAGAAAATTAGACCAACAGTATCACCAAGTTTATACCGTTTTTTGAAAATTCTTAGGGGAAAATGTATTTTACGAGGCTGGAGGTAAGGATTTTCTTGATGTAGAGTTCATGGAGTCCTAAAATATATCAGTATACTCAATAACAGGTTTTCTTTTTTTTTTAATAGATTTAATTTGGTTAGGTTCCCCTCCCACACACACACCTCATGGCGGGATCTAAAGCTCAAGGATTTTTGGTTCTCAGTTTGCCTTCTTATTTCTTGTTGGATTCTAATAAGAGTTCCATGGGGGGACACAGACTTTGTAAGTACCTTCCCTTCCATTATTGCGTCTCTGAGCTTCCTTCATCTTTAAGGCAGTATCATCCAGCATCCCAGGAAATCACTCTATAAATAGTGTTCTGTCCCCTTAGAGTCAGAGGTATTTCATTTAAAGCTTTGTTTTGATATTTCATTGGAGCCACAGTTGAAGCATGATGGGCAATGATTTGCTGGTGTCTGATGGTCCAGCTCATGCTAGAAAGGCAGCTGTCACTGATCTGTGTGTCTACCCATCACCCAAGGCCCAGGTTTGGTGCTCGAGGTGGGCATCCTACTCCCTTTCCCAGTTATGATTAGGGGTCATGCAGGGGGAAGGGGAGTCTGTTTTCATTTCTGGGCTGGCTAAGAGATGTATTGTATTACAATTGGGATCTTACAGAATCAGGAGACTCTAAGACTGGAATCTTTGACTGAGAATGAAAACTCTTTCAGACTCCGTCTAACTCAAAGTTTCTGACTTTGGTAAGTCTTTACTTCTTTCCTTTGTTTTTATAGATTATGGTTCACTATGTGCCAAACATTGTTATAGACCCTGGTGTGCAAAGGAAAATTAAATTGACTTCTGCCCTAATATTGCTCACAGTATGTTGGTAAAGAATGATAAATAAACAGATGACTAAAATACAGTAAAATGAGAGCTGTGGTAAAGATTTATCTTTTCACTTTTAGAAGGTTTTTTAAAAAATCAGAAAGCCTTATAAATTTCACTTTAATTTCCTGTTAGAGTCTGCTGATATATCTTAATGCTTCACCAACCCTACATCAAGATTAAAAAAAAAAGTTTACCTCAATCTCCTAGCCTATATTTCTCCATAAGAGTCAATTGCCTAGTTCAGGAGTCACAAACATAAGTGCCTGCAAGGGCCAGGGAGGTGACATGAATGAGTGGAGGGGTTTTGTGGGAGGGGTGTAGACTGTGGTAAATTGAGGAGTGCTTCCTTTCCAACAGGGGCAGCTGCTACTCAGAGCAGGCAGATTGTTGCTGGGCAGAAATACACAGCCAATGATGCCAGCTCTTATATTTTTCAAAAAAAAAAATAAGTTTTATATGAAATTTTTCATTTTTAAATGTTAGAAACTAACTCAAAAAAAAAAAAAAAAAAGATGCAGTGCCAATGAAATTCTTCCTGGGCTGATATTCTAGAGTAAGAGCAGTTAGAAAGAGAAGAGCTTATATGAACTCCTAAAGATGGGTGTGAAGACCACGGCAGAAATGCCTGGCATTATCCAATAGCTCTCCTTACCGAATAATGCTTTTATTTTGGAGATACAAAAAGGGAAACTCAAATACTTGTCATTTGCTTTCTTCTCTTTGTTATTGCAAAGCACTTTGCAGTATTTTGAAGAACATTGCTCAATGAAACAACAGTTTTCTCTGAAGATGAAAGAAATCACAGAGCACACCCACTGGAGACTTGACTAAGTCTCACCATTTTCCTGCACCCCAAGACCCAAACTAAGGGAGCCATTATACTCGAGATTGTCCTTTGTAGAAGCAAGAAGAAGGACTGAAGGCTAAGGAGCACTTTCTGGACAGGGATCCCTTCCAACAGCAGGTCCACTCAAACTTGGTCCTTTTACTTCGAGGATTCTGCCTCCCTCCTGCCCCCATTCTCTCTACTCTATAGCACTGCTGGAAGGAGCACCTGGGATGCAGGAGCTGCCTCAGGACTGTGCCCCTTCTGTGCCCATTCTCTGGCTCTGGGCATCACTGAACATGTCTGTGTTGGGTAAGTACAGCCCAAGGCAGGGAGACACACTTCTTGATCTTGGACTATTTGAAATATAGCTAATATAACCTTCCTTGGAAGATGAGTAGGGCATGAGGCACTGTGAACAGAGGAGCCTCCTTAGGGCGTGGGGTGTGGTGTGAAGAGGCAAGCTTCTGACCCGGAGGGCCCTGCTCCTTTGGCAGGCTGCATCCTCCAGACTGTCAATGGGTGCCAGCTGCCCTTTTGCTTTCCACCAGCCATAGCTATAAATACAGTCACATTTCCCACATACTGTATTTATGTTTCAGAAAATGTCTGCGTTGCATACGTAATGGAGGAGATATAATTATAATATTTCAAAACTGGCCAAATTTTGTGAAATATAAAATAACAGATGGCACCACACAATATTGGTGTGGTGTTCTTCATTTAAATCATAACTCGGGCCTGAAAATGTTCCCATTTCGTACAGGGTGGTGATGAGAGTGTATGTGCCGGAGTTAGGAGGTGGCGTGGTTCCCCTTCTTTGTCCTCACGAAGCTTTTCTTTTCAGGGAAAAGAAGAGTTATAAAGCTATACATTCCCAGCGGCCTCAGTTTGGTCTGGTCAATTTACCAATTTGCTGCCACTTGGGGTTTCTGTTAGCTGGAGAATAGGAAGTGTGACTTCTAAACTCAAGCTATGGCTTAGACATTGATAACCCATCAGATAGTAGACCAAAGTTATCATGGGTGGTAGTGACCCCTCACAGCTGTCCTTTCTCATATAAGCACCAGGAAGCTGTTGCCAAAGTTTAAACCTTCAGATTCTATTTCCCATCTTCAGCTGCAGGTTACATTAGATGTTCCTGTCCTATTATGTGTTGTGCAGCAGGGAGAATTAGCAGCTGGTACCTGCTTGGTTTTGACACCATTGTTTGTTCCCACCTTCACCCAAAGCCAACAAAATCTGAGATCTCACTGATTCTCAAAAGGCCTGTGGGACAGTGGAGTTTAAGTGTGAAATAGAGTAAACTCTTAAGGACATGGGATTGCCTAGAAGGAATGTCAGATTAAGAGATAATCACACCAGCTCTGCTGCCCAAATCTCCTCATACCAAACCAAATGGCTCATTGATTTGGATAGATTAGGATTCATACAGATGCTTATATACAATCCAGATTCTCTACCTGATTACATTTGCCTTTTCCCCCATTTTAGCTGTTCTTCCCATCTCCCTAAAGAAACTGTAACATTTAGCAATTAGGTTGCAGTCTCCTACAACGTTCATGAACAATACAGAATAAGGAGCCTTAAATGCCTGTTGCTGGCCCTCCCAGCCTGTTATGTGAAGTCTTGCATAACTCAATCTGTATTGAATAAAAGGGTGACAGAATCAGTCCCCACCTGGGCTTCCATAATGACTATGAGAGTTTCCTCTGTGTGTCTGATCATTATTTCCCTGTTCCATTCCTTCTTTGGAATGAGACACCAAAAACATGCTGGAGAAGTTAGAAGTGTTTATGCTGTCTTCAAATCAATAGCATATTGAAACTCAAAAAGCAAAAGTATTTCATCTTCCTTCTCTCTTTTCAGAGAATAAATTCACAAATGAGGTCTGAATTAACCTTGAACTGTCTTCTTTCTATAGATTTAGACATACCATTTTCTTCTTGAATTTTCTTCTCTATCAGTCCCTCTAATCAAAGTTGGAAAAATGAGCTATCCTGTTGTGTTATGATAACATACAAGGAAAACAGATATCCCTCTATTAGTGCCAGTGTCAGAATGTGTACATTATGATGAAGTGGAGAAGACAGGAAAGGATTATATGGCCCAGTGGAGCTCTAGGAAAGGAGTGGGTTGACTTCTGTTTGAGACAAGCTGGTAGAGTCCTCAGTTGTGGTCTATGACTTGTCTGTATTTACCTGGGGAAGCACCAAGTTACCACAAAGAGTGAAAATAATCAGTGGATTCTGCTCTTACCATTCTGAAGGAAATTAATTTCTATAGCTCCTGCCCATCACAGATACTTGGGAGTCTGTATGGCAGGAAATCATTAATCTTTGACCTGGTATGGTCATTCTCAGGAGTGTTACGCGAGAGAAAGACTGAACCTGTTCCTATGGCCAGTGGGTAGAACAACATTTAATGGGTGGAGAAAACAGACATCAGCTCAACATAAAGAAGAACATTACAATAATTTGAGTAGTCCAAGACTGAAAACACTACCTTAAGAAGTAGTACATTCCCCCTCAATGGAGGAATCCAAATTAAGTCTGGATGGCCACTGGGTGGTGATATGGTAGAAGGGATTCTAGAGCCTTGCTTCTCAAAGTGTGGTCCCAGAATGAGAAGCATCATTATTTCCTGGAAGCTTGTTATAAATGCAGGCTCTCAGGCCCTACCTAAGACTTACTGAATCAGAATTTGTATTTTGGCAAGACCCCTGAGGGATCTGTATGTACAATAGAATCTGAGAAGCACAGTTGTATGGCATTTCTTCTGATGTTCAGGTATGTATGAACATTACATACATAATGTATGAGGTATTTGTATGAGGTATTTGTATACCTCTAATTGTATGAGGTATATATGTTTTACCATGAAATATCACTTGTTTTGGCACTCAGCACCCACTCAGTTAGAGAATGCATGTATAAGGAGGATTTGACTCCCAAAGACTCACTTAGATACGTTTGTTTAAAAATTATTATTAATTTCAGGTGTACAAAACAATGTAATATTTAGATATTTACACCCCTCACTAAATGATAGCTCCCCACACACAGAAGTACTATCCCTCTCACATTGTATGTAGCTGCTATGGATGGACTTAGGAAATATGCTAAGTGAAGTAGTCAGGTGGAGAAAGACAAATACCATATGACCTCACTTGTATGTGGAATCTAAAGAACAGAATAAATGAACAAACAAAACGGAAATAGACTCAGAGATATAAGGAAAAAAACCTACTAGATATATTTTCAAAATACATGAATTAAAATTTTCTTCCTCATCTTCTGCCCTCTACTCCATCCTAATCCGATAAGTGTGCTGAAATTTACACCACAAGTTATTCCTTTGAGTTCAAACATTGAAGGACCCCATGAAAATGATAACATCTTAACTAGATGGGGGTAATGTTTTAAGTCATTATTACCAATTAAGCTCTTAATGTTAATTAGCACATCAATTTGCTATCAGAGAGCAGGTCTTACCGTCTTTGTATCCCTACTACTTAGCATGTTGACTGAAAAATATCAATATCTAATTAATTTTCTGTAATAGCTCTCTCCACCAAAGGATTTGGAATGGTATCACCAGGCCCAGTAAATATATGCTGAACTGGAATGGTTCAGACTCTGTGGGAATAAGTCCAGGGTCAGGTGGTTGAAAGGATTTTCCCCTGTGGAATTTCTTAGGATAAGGGATCCCAGGGAGATGTGGACAATCACATCTGGAGGGCTGGAGAGGAGAGAGGAAGAGAGAGAGAGAAAGAGACAGAGAGTGAGAGAGAGAGAGAGAGAGAGAGAGAGAGAGAGAGAGAGAGAGAGAGAATTGAGACTTCTTCCACAAAGTATAGAAGCTTAGTAAGCCACAAAGAACATACTCTTCTGCTGCATTCCTGATCCCTGCCTTCCTCATAATTAGGGTTTCCAGGCGGGAATTCCCACCTGTTCTCAGGAATTTTTTTTTGCTTTCCCAGTCCTGAACCCCAAGAAAAGTTGGTCAGGAAATCGGGAAAATCGGCTCCTTGAACCCAGGTGGTTGGTAGTTGAGCCATCACTTTATGGAAACGATTCATCGTGGAGAACAGAAAACAGTTTGTATCTCAGGATTCGGGAACGGGAAAGTGAAAAAAGTTCCCAATAACAGGCGGGAATTCCCGCCCGGAAACCCTACTCATAATGGGCTCTAGAACTTGGACTGTGTGCCAAGGTTTACAAGTTTAATGTGATATTGTGATGTGGCTAAAGTCATGGGCTCTAAAGCCAAAATATTTGTGTTTAAAATCTTGGCTATGTCTCTTAGTAGTTGAGTAACAGCCTTGGGCAAGTTACTCAACCTCTTTAATCCTCAGTGTCTTCATCTGTAAAATAAGGAAAATAGTAGGACTAGCCTATAGTGTTCTTGTAATGATGAAATGATATAACGCCCTGTGCTTCGCACAGTGCCTAGCACATATTAAGTGCTAAACATATAATCTCGTCTTTGCTATTGTTGCTATTATTTTCTGTGGCATGTTTCCCAAGCTATCCAAACTTGCATTTGAATATAATCATACGCTTGGTAGCCTCAGAATTTCACAGGCCATATTATAACTTCTTAGTACCACCTAAAAATTTCTGATTCTGCATTTCCCTCTGCTTGGCTTGTGTGCCTCTTGCTACAGACGTGACCATTCCTCTTTTGTAGGTGGAACTAGTTTCTTGGGCAATCTTCATTTGTATGGGGGTATGAAAGATCCACATTCCCTTATAAGAAAGGGTATAAAAAAGGCTAGGGTGTTTCATTTAGTTACCATTGCCATATTAAATATGCTCTCCAGGAAGTCTTCAGGCATGAGAACAAAACACTAAAGTTAGAACTAAGTGGAGTAAGTTATGACCAAGCTTTTTACACATTCTGCAAGCAGAACTCTTCCCACATTTCCTGTGTAATGGAAAAGTGGTGGGGTCCAGAAAGAAAAATAACGCCTCCGCCCCTGCCCCTTTTTCTCCGGAAGGCTAACTTGTTTAGTAAGGAGACATAAAAGTATATAGAATATCATTTCACTTTTTCATACCCTTCTGCAGGACAACTTTGAAGGAGAGGATTATACATCTTTCATCTCTTCCTAAGAAAGAAAAGCCTTGGGGTCAAGTAATTAGGATGCAGAGTCGCAGGCTGAGTGCCTCAAAAGCATTTACCAGTTTTCCCACACATTTCTTCTTCTGTTCCAGGATCTTATCCAGGGTACCATGTGACATTTAGTCAGCATGTCCACTTAGTCTCCTCTGGTCTCTGTCCAACACAGAAATCAAATTTTGTCAACAGATATCACCACAGGCATGGGGGAGGATGCTGCCTGTTTCTCAGTTATTTTACAATCACTTATTGAGTTCCTATTATGTGAGACAAATAAAAAAAGTAATGAAATCCCTGCTCTAGAGGAGTTTACCAGCTGGGGGTGGTTACAGATAGGTAAAGAAATAATTACTGTACCTTGTGATATGTACTATGACGGGAAGTACACCAGGTGCTGTAATATCCCTGAAAAGAAGACATGACTCTTGATAATCCTTGCCAGGAAAACACAACGACCCAATTCATATTTTCTGGTAGAGAGCTCATTGGGATGGACCTCGTGGTCAAATGAATCAATTAAATTGGGATGTTCGTTTATATAAGAGATTGTGTTTCAACACAGTTCTGAAAGAAAAAAATGCTTGTGAGCATTGTTTGTTCCTATGAATCAATGATTCTAAAACGAGAGTCTGAGGTGGGGGGTGGGGGGAATTATATACACAGAGCCAAGCTTTTCCCAACCAGCTGTGAAATGCAGGCGTGGGGTTCCCTTGGGACAGAGATCTACATTGGGGTCTGGAGAGATAAATTACCGCTCTATCTTTCTCCGCCTTTTCATAATGAAATTTCTTGAAAAGTTGCCTTTATGTGCTTTCTCCTTTCTTCACTTTCCACTCATCCCCCAACCCACAGCAGTTTGGCTTCTGCCCTCTTTTTTTCTACAACAGAATGTTTGCCAAGGCAATTAATGACCTTCCTGGCTGTAATCTAACATAAAAATGTTAATAATTATTTTATTCAAACTCGCGATAACCTTCTGCGTTGTTGATCACTCCCTCCTTCTTCAGACACCTTTTCTTTTGAATTGTGTTCCATGTGTGTGTCCTAACCTGCTTCTCCTGACCCCTTGTCCTTTGCTAGTCTTTCTTTAGCCAGGACATTAAAAAGGGACATTAAGACTCAGTTCTAGGTCTTCTTATCCCTGTATATTTTCCCTGAGATTGTCTCAGCAATGGCTTCAATTACTGTTGGGGTTAAAATGCACAATTGATCATTTTTCTCCCACACTAAGATCTGAACCAACTGAGAAATACAGAGTCAAGCAGGCACCAAAGTATCCATTTTGTTATGAGTATAGCTGAATTGCAGAATGCAGTCTTGATTCAAGTCCAAAATGAGCTTCTCACTTAATGCCCTTCTTTCTCCCAGTTGGTTTTATTCACTCAGCCACAGGCAGAATAATTTGTCAACTGTAGCTGTAGGCCTCCCGCTACAGAGACAAGACCTGCCAGGGGGCTTACCATATAGAGGAGGAAGAAACAGAAAGGAGAACACATGTAAACTGCAGATAGTCCTTTTAAGGGAAAAATGGGAGAGAGAGAGAGAGAGAGAGAGAGAGAGAGAGAGAGAGAGAGAGAGAGAGAGAGAGAGAGAGAGAGAGAGACTGAGAGAGAGAGAGAGAGAATATGAATCTATATGCACAGAGACTGGTAATGCATTAAGCGTCCCAGCAAAGAAACAGGGTCACAGAAGTGTTAGACCTTTGTCATCTCTCTAATCAGATAAATCAATCTTATTCCTGAAAGGGTGTGGAGGACAGTGAGAGGTAAAAAAAAAAAAAAAAAAAAAAAAAAAAAAAGACAGCAGCTTCTCCAATACTTTTCCTGAAGAGTCTGAAGTTTCTATTACATGAACCTGAAGAAACCCAGAGAGAGGGAAAGATGACTCCACTAATCACCACCTACACTAATATAATTCACAAATCTTTATTCTTAGTCAAAAACTCTCCTCGGAGCTGCAGGTTTGTATATTTAAAAACTTAATTGTCATCTCTACTTGGATGTCTCAAATGCAATTGAAGTTCAACAGGCCCCCAGGTAATTATATTAGTAACCAAACATTGAGTTCTTACTGTGTGCCAGGCACTGTGCTAATAGCTTTATGTGATTATCTCATTTAATTTTCACATCAACTCTATGAGATAGGTGGAGATCATTAACAAAATTAAGCTTAGCGAGTTTTAGTCACACTACCTGAGGGCAGTGGCTAAAGGATTAGAACCCAGGTAGCCTGATTCTAGAACTATTAGCTGTCCTATTATACTGCTTTCCCACTTAAGCCCATTGCTCTCTTAGACCAGGTCTGAATCCAGTGAATGAATCCTTTCTCAATCATTGACATTATGTCCATCCAGAAACATAATCAGGAACCAAGGTATCAGCACTTTATGCCCATCTGCACCAGATTCTGTGGGTTGTAGCTCCTAATAGTCTCTACAGTCCATTCGGGCACCCACATCCCTCACCCTAATCTAGTTGTGTAGACAAATCTCCTCTCATTCCTGCCTGGACTACTGAAGTGCACTTCTAACTGGCCACATTCATGTTGCATACAGTGATCATGGGCCTACCCTTCCCCCAACTTAGAAATCTTCCATAGCTCCCTATCACTCCTGGGACGAAGACTGTCATGCCGGGTGTCATGCAGGGTCTCAGCTCCCGCTCCCCACATAAGAACGCAGGATATGGTGAAGCCAAAAAGGAACACCCACGGAGCCATAGATAGGGGAGTCACTATATTCTTGCTGGTGGCTGGGTCGGAGACACAGGAAGCAGGAGCCACACTATCCACAACCTGCCATCCACTTCTCTCTGCCAACCAACCTCACTTGCTAGCTGCAATCCGCTGTGCTAACTGCAATCTGTGCTTGCTAGCTCAGCCACCCTCTTCTTGCTAGCCCCCACTTGCTGTTAGCGTAGCCACAGCAGTTATATTAGTGGCCAATGGCTCACTGGTTACAGCTGACGGCCAACAAGCCACAGCTGATGGCCATCCAATCACAGTTGATGGCCATTTACTACCCGAGTGAGCACCTTTCCATGTGAGGGCGAGAGCCTGGAAACTGCACTCCTGCCTCTGTCCCCACAAAGACAAATCTGCTTTGCCCTCTCCTCCTTCAGCCCCACTGATTTCCTATGCTCTGGTGACCTTTAGTACCTCAAATGTGCATGGTCATTTTCCACATGTGCTGTTTCCTGTGCTTGGGACACCCCCTCTGTGCCCTAACCTAATTAACTTCTCCTCCTTCAGGTCTCAGATGCAATAACTCCTCCCCAAGGCAGCCTTCCCTGACCAGTCACACCTCCCATTTCTCCTCTCGTAACGTGATGCACCTCCATTTCAAGGCAATCATCACAATTATAATTGATATCTAGGTATGATTAGTTAACAAAAAGCAATGCCTCCTTCTAGATTTTAAGGTTAGAAGGCCAGAGGTCCTGTCTGGTGTTGCTTGCCATTGTATTTCAAGTGCCTGGTATAGGGTCTAACACAAGACAGTCGCTCAGTAAATGCTAATTGGAATCACTTATGGCGATGGTAATAGCTAACATCAATTGGGCACTTTCTATATGCCAAGCACTGTTTTCAGTGCCGAACACATTTTGTTATTCATTTCCCACAGTGGTATAAGGAGATAATTACTTTGCTTATCTCCATTTTATAGATGAAGAAACTGAAGATGGGAGAGGCTGGGCACTCTGCTTGGAGATACTAAATGTCAGAGCCAGAGCCTGAACCCAGGTCTGTTTGATATTTTATATGAGGATGAGCTGCCTTTGCAACATTGATTGCTGGTCCATCATTTTAAGAGCTTGAAAGAAGAAATCAAACCATTAGTTATTCAGGAAATGGCTTAGCTATCTATTACATATATACTTTAAGTATAATTTCACTTGACTGAGACAAAAGTTATTTGTGACTGTGTTAAATGTAAGTTTCTATATTTCTGATTTTTAAATGACTTTAACAGAACATTGAGGAAAAACCAGATCACACAGAAGCAAGTATGAAGTGCCTGGGATATGCTGGGAGAACTCTGGGATAAGAGCACGGGGGCTCAGGCAGACAGGTAAGAGTGAGGCTGAAAATGACAAATCAAGACATCAAGGAGGGAGGAATCTGAGGTTCAGTCACGAGAGCTGGAAGAACACTCACCTGGTGGTTTTATTCAAACCCATACTCTGGGGGAGGAACGTCTTAGCAGCATGACAGGTCTGAGAAAGAGTTTGATGAAGAGTTCTGGAAGTGAGATCCCAGGAAGCAATATACTCAAGGTCACTGTGGGGTGTGGAGGAGTACTTTCTTCCTGGAATGTGAGCCAGGAAATTTCCAACTGGGAATCTGTAGGATCAGCCCGAGATTGAGACTTGATAGAAATCAATAAGCCAGGTTGTTGCAGGACCAGTAATGACTACAGCTGACCTTTATTGAGTTCTGAAACCCTGGGCTGAGGGCTTTACAGATTTTCTCTCACTTAAACTCCTCATAGCCATGCTGCCAGATGAACATTCTTATCTTAATTCATCAGTTAAGGAAAGCGAGATTCAGAGAGGGGAAGGAGTTTGTCTAAGGTCACACGGCTAGATTTCAACCAGGCCTGTCTGACCCCAAGGTCTCTTTACTTTCTCCATTTGCCTCTCTGAGTAAGGGTTATGGCCTAGCTGCAAAAGTGATTTTGTACGAAGCCTAGAATGTTCATGCATGCATGCGTGCATTTATGCATTCAGTCCATGCACATCTACCAAATACTTCCTGAAGACTGATGCTACGGTACACACACCAGTACTGAGAAGGCCCTAGCCCCAGAGACTCAAGAAGCAAAAGTGGTGATCACGGAACCAAACACAGGTTTCCTGTTTCCTGGTGTTCTAATTGGTGACATTACAGGCTGTGATATGGTACTTTTTCCCAGAAAATTGGCACAAACCAAGGAGCCTGCCCAGGTCAAGGAACCCACCTGTGGTCTCTTCTCACCCTCAGACAATCAGAAAATCTGAGAGGCTGCACTTGCCATCACCAGGTGATATTTCCACATCTGCACTACATGGAAACTCTCAAGGACTCTTGACTCAAATTAGTTCCTTGCCCACCAGGCACTCCCTGGCCTCTACTGGGAGGAGGGGAGTGATCTCCCAGCATGACTGCTCGCTTCTAAACCCTTGTTCTCCCGAAGCCAAAATCAATACCCAGTCTTGTTGGCTTTCATTCTGTGGAACCAAATGTTTCACTACCCTCCAACTCCTTCCCTCTCTCATTTTTTTCATCCTTGGGCATAACAGGGAATTTTCTTTATACCATCATTCAAATTTGAGCATCCCTTTGACAAAATTTCTACTTAAGAAATGAGATGAAGCATCATGGAAAATAAGCTAAGGTTGTTTTTGTTTTTGTTTTTGTTTTGGTGGTGGTAGTGGTTGTATTTTCGACAGGTTTCTCTCCTGAATATACCTTGAAGAATTTTATTCTTTCATTTTTGCATCTGTATCCTGAAAAATGATCTTGGTGTCAATAAGGAGACCCCTCCTAGGGACTTCTTCCTTCCCCTGGCTATTATCAAAGCCCAGCTGACCTGCACCAAATGGGTAATGGAAGCTGTTCTTTTCATTTTTCTCTGGTCCCTCTGTTTGCATGTGCCTATGAAGGTCACACGTGACTTTTCACCTCCCCTGTCTCATTTTCCAAGTTTCCTGGCACATGGGCATCCTTTTAGCGAGGATAGCAACTTATAACAGAGATATAATGAAAGCTTCATGACCAGCATACTGAGATATCCAGATGGGTAATGTTGAGCCCTTGCAAAATAAGCTGTTCACTATTTATCTTTCTTGGGGGGTAAGTTTGATAATTTCTAAGCCTTTGCTGGTATGTTTTCTTGGGTCAGGATAAAGGAGTTCTCTGTTTTCTAGCTTATAATAATAACATAAAGGGAGAGAGAGAGAGAGAGAGAGAGAGAGAGAGAGAGAGAGAGAGAGAAAGAGAGAGAGAGAGAGAGAGAGAATCGACCCCACAGGAGAGGCCAAGGCCCACAAGCTCAGGACGGTCATACGGTGGAATAAGGTGGACCTGGTGGGGCCTGCAGCGAATGGAGAATGCTTCCCTTTCTAAACATGGAGCCAGAGCTTCAACTGACTTTTTCAAGAGTAACTAAAAATCTGGATGAGCAAATGTTTAATTATTGGCAAAATATTCCATTAAAAAACACTGTTGGACATAGACAATGTGTCTGAAGGTTAGATCTGGCCCTCAGGCTGCCAGTTTACAACCCTGGCATAAGCTATTATGAAGGAACGCAGTTGGAAGCATTGGATCTGGATACTGGGCCTTCTTCCATGGGAGATGGTTAGTGGGGGTACTAAGACTCTTAGGGAAAGTGCCAGTGGGAGGAATGTTTCCTCTTTGCTGTCAGAGATTAGAGTCCTGGCATCACAAGGCCCTGCGCTCTGAGGTAGTGGCCAAAAAATTTGGCTAGGAGATGTGGGGCCAAGTGGGACCTGTAGAACAGCTGGACCCTTTGCTGACTGCCCTGTGCGGCTCTGTATCCCTCAGCTCCAAACTCTGGCACTGGTGGTTCTTGGCACAAGGCTCTACTAACCGAGTCCCACCTCAAAACACTGTCATGTTGGTGGCCTGGATCTCTTTTGTGAGGAAGTTGGAACCTCCTAGGGCTGAAGTGTTATGGCAGACGGCTCCTAAACGGATTGTTAGTGAGTTCCTACTTGACCCTGAGGTGTGAAGGGTAGCTTCTTGGGGACATGGAGACACTCTGTAGAGACCATTTTGTGTGTGTGTGAATTTAGCTGCAACAACTGACCCTCTGACCTCCTGTTTTCGTATTTTGCCACAACATTAATGAAGCTATTTTCTCTAGCCATACATCTCTAATAAGAATCCATGAATTTAAGGTGACTTGGGAAATATTAATATCAGGCAACAAGAGATTCATCCTTTCGGAGATTAGCCTTTCGGAGGCTAAGGGTCATTGAGATTTGTTGACTTAATCATACTCCTTGCTCCAGGGTTGCTAGGGCCAAAGGCCCAATTTTCCTGGTAAATTCAAAACTTTTGTTGGTGGTGGAAGTAATGAGAGACCCACGTAGTTATGTTGAAGATAGCAAAAGGAGCACGAGTCCATTGGAAACTGTGCTCTAAGCGCTACCTGAACAAAGTCCATGTGACCTCCTCCTCAGGGTCTGAGCTCTCATTTTATATCAGCTTCTATGTTCCAGGCATGATGAAGATTTGGGGAGAATTGTTCATTCCAGGAAGTACCAGCATGCCCCCGGCAAAAAAAGCAGGAAAGCTTTATTCACAACTTCCCCTCATGAGGATGTAGGTCAACGATATAGGCTTCTGAGCAGGGAATCTTTAAGTTAGCGTCCTAACTTGTGAGTCTGTAATTTGACTGAACTTTGGAGGCCTCAGTGGCTCTTATATCCTTCAAGGAAATATTGAAAGCAGAAGCAAGTGTGTCAAACACAGGTACCTAGTGAAGCTTGAAGAATCTAATTTTGCAGGAGGATATCGTCATATAAGTGCTGCAGTTCTGCTGTAAGTCAACCCTCTGCTGAGGAGGCAAATCAGATTCATTTCAATCTTGAGCTATCCACAATTTTCAGCCCAAATAAATGGTGCTTGAGTGTGTTTTTTCCCTATCATCCCTACGCGGTCTAGTGTTTCCATTTTAAAAGGTGTGCATGTGGACTGAACCAAAGCAGGGATTATTTAAAATACTGTGCCTGCTGATTTCATTTAAATGGTCCCAATATCTTTGGATAATAGTAAATGCATTCTTAGTAAAATGCACAGATGTGGCCAGGCCTATAGAATTTAATATCAGTTACAACAACAATAATATGGGACATTTGTATGAGTGGTGATTGTTTCCCAAGGGTTTTCCCATTTGTTCCTTGATGAGCTCCCTCCTTTCCCTAGGAAATATAGAGTAGGACGTCAGGGTCATGCCGCCTTCTATAGCGAGTTAATCTTCTGTTTGGACCCAGCTATTTGTTGTGCTCAATGTGCTCAGCAATGGTTGCTAATCAAAAGCTTAGTGAATGTTGTCTAAAAATAAACTGACATGGCCCGTGATTGGATATTGGAGGCTGGCTTTATTTTCCACATAGAAAGACACATATTGGGTTGAAATAATACCTCTTAGTTTCCTCAGCCACTTTACCACACAGAGGATGAGCTCCCAGCCCCCAGAGACACCAGGGGCATGCACCGTGTGTCCTGCATCTCGGTGCAGCTTTCGGATGGATTCTGGGTATAGTCTTTTAAAGAACATGTGCATTCCCCGTGCACTGCATGTTGGTCGCTGGGAAGAGATGAATGTGGAATTAAGTGCGTCATTGTCAGAAAATGTCAGAAACTACATTGTAACCTAGGTATATAATTCCTAGTCGTATGCTCTTTAATTACTTGAGATTTATTTTTAAATTGTTAAGAGCAGCAAGCATAACCCTGCAGTCAATGTCATGTAGTCTCTGAGGCCAGCCTTTGCTAACAAGTCCTCACAGCCCTCCTGAGATTCCATCCTGCAAGAAAACTTCTTTGGGTCTGGAGCCTCACACAAAGGGTCAGTGTCAGCAGTGTCTGAGCACATGCGTGGAGGAGGGGCAAAGACTGAGACATCCTCTCTGTGCTGGACGCCTTAGAGCAGAGCTAGTGGGCCTGGGCTGGGTGGAGCCACAGCAGCAGCTGGTGTGATGGGAGAGGCCAGAGGGGTTGGGAGGCAAGAGACAGTTAAAATTCTCTGTCATTGACTGAACATGTCCCCGTGGTCGCCATGAAGTCAGGGAATGTGTGACTGTGTGGTTTTCTTTTTCTTCACCCCCCTTTCTCTTTTTCTGCCACCAAATGCAAATCAGTAGATGTGTATTCACAGCTTAACAAGATGTCAAGGAGAGAAGAGTAGCCTTTTCATCCAGAGGAGAGCACGAGGAGTAGCCCCTCTCTGTACAGGGAGGAAAGGAGGACAGGAAATAGGAGGGGGAAAGAAAGAGGGTAGAGAGAGAAAGGGGGGTACCAAGTCTGTTGAGAAGACTATGGACAGACTCTGGGCAGGAACCTGAAGATGGATGTTTGGCCATACCTGTTTACTTATACAGGGTGTGGGTATCCTTTCATCATCCGGCACTTTACCTCAGAAAAAGGGTAATGACTTTTTTCCCACTAGTTAGAATACTTTGACTCTTTCTTGAAATCTGTTTAGGAAAAATGATGTATACATAGGTGAAAATCAATACCGGTTTCTTCAATACTTAGCTAAAATTCGGTCAGGTGTATATAGAAGACTTTGTGATGATGTAAGATTAGGTAATATATTGTCTTGAGCAAATATAGCTAGTTTCTGAGCTGTATATGAACTAGGGTGATGCTTATGTAATTAGTAACAACAAAAAGAACAACAATAATAATTGAAAAGAACATTCATTGACTGTTAGGAAAGGCCTAAGTGTTAGGAAATGTGTGTTCTAATCCTGGCTTCTTCCTTGACTTGTTGATCTTTTGGGACATAGATTTTAATCGCAATTCTTATTTATCTCTCTATCTGGAAAGTGAGGCTAATTAATCCATCCTCTGTGGCATTTCATATGGGAATGAAGCAAATACATGAGTTTATAAATGTCCAGGTCTTCGATGAGCACAGCAGCAGCAGTAGCTCATGTTTCAGATTACTCTAGTTTGCATAGGACTTCAGCTTTATATTGAACACAGCCTGATATTCCAGGTGTTTGAGAATTGTGTTTGTAATCTTTTCTGCTTTAAGTGCATAAACTAGTTAGTGTGCAGATAATCATGGAGGGCTGACCTCTAGTGACTTCTCAAATCCCACAAAAATGATAGCAAATGGTTAAAAAGGTATAAATCCCAAGGGCCAAAAAATTGGAAAAGAAAATAAAAGTGGGTGGGAAGTGGATTTTTCTTGAAAAAAGAAAAAAAAGCAAAACAACGCCAACTGATTTAGTAAAGAAAACTGAGATGTAAGGGTCTGCAGAGGGATCTGATAGAACTACGCAGGTTTACCCTACTGAACCCAGGATGGCTCAGCAATGACAGGTACAGGGTATTTTAGAATGCAGAAATGAGAAGAAGCTGAAAACAGAGGATTGGTTGAAAGTCTGTATTAGACATTCCCCCACCCCTAGATTTCTTTGCTTCTCCCACTTTAGCAGGAATGGGAAGTTTGTTTGTTTGTTTGTTTGTTTGTTTGTTTAGAAGGAATTGAAGAAGAGAGCCTGCAGGCTGAGCCACAGGAGGGAGAGTTAAGCCACTCCCACTGGCCTTCTTCAGAATGTGGGGAGCAAGGATTTTACCCTCCCACTGGGATAACAGAGGACTCCACTGGAGAAATTTGAGTGGCTCAAAAGAAAAAGACCTACAATTACTGATATTTGGGGGAAATGGTCCCAAGACCAGCTCCTGGCCTGGTAATGTTCAAAAGATCCACCAGTAGATAAACTTCATTTATAAACACAGAGATTCCAGTCAGTCTTTTTTGCTTTACTCTTAGGTACAAAAGGACGACCAAAGATCACCAGCCAGTTGAGAAAGCTTTCCTACATAAAAGACAAAGATGAAAACAAATGAGCAGAATAGAAGGACCCTGAGGAAATGTAGACTGTACTTCCAGCTGAAGCTGGAAACTTCAGAAAGCTTGAATATCCTCAAAGAGATATGAGAAGATATTGTAACCATGGAACAAGAATAGGGCACTATAAAAAAAAAAAAATCAGACCACAAGGAAGACAGAAATTAATGATGTGTAGAAGAATTAAGAAAAACCAGTAGGAGTATTGGAAATTAAAATCAAGGACATCTTGATGAAAAAGCAAGGAGAATATTAGGGAACTCATTCAGAAGACTAACATCCATTTAATAGGAATTTCATAGGAATTAGTAACAACAAAAAGAACAACAATAATAATTGAAAAGAACATTCATTGACTGTTAGGAAAGCCCTAAGTGTTAGGATACGTGTGTGCTAATCCTGGCTTCTTCCTTGACTTGTTGATCTTTTGGGACAAAAATGAATAATATGGAGGAGGGAACATTTTCAAAGACATAATACCAATTTTTTTTTTTTTAATTCCCAGAGTTGAAGATCATGAATTTTCTATATGTCAGGAGTATACTGAGTACCTGACAAAATGATAAAAAAGAGATCCACATTAATAACAACTTAGTGAAACTTTGGGAAGCCATGGATAAAGAGAATACTCTAAAGGTTTACTAAGAGAAAATAGAGCCATTTCACATACAATGAAAATACAAACTGACATTCATCAGACTTTTCAACAACAATACTTATGCTTAGATGAAAATAGAGAAATAGCTTCAAAATTTGGAGAGGTATTAATTTCAACATAGAATTCTATTTGCAGCTGAATTAACTAGACACAAAATGAGTGAGATTAGAAGAAAGCCATTTTTGAATGTGCAAGCCCGCCCCCCCCCAAAAAAAAGGACCACCTGTGTGTACTTTCTCAGGAAACTATTAAAATATATGTTGTATTAAAACAAGGAACACCTATAGAGAAGAAAACCTAGATTCAGAAAACAAGAGAGAGACACAGGTCATTGCATGCTCTTAGTAAAGCAAGTCCCAGATGACAGTCCACACCCAGGGGGATGGAAGGCTCTAGAACAGGGGTGTCCAAACTGCGGCCCGCGGGCCAACTGCGGCCCGCAATCCATTTTTTATTGGCTTGCAGCAAATTCCAAAAATATATTTAGTTTACTTAAATAAACCAGGTGAGGCAATACGTACTTCACCTCGAGTGAGTGGCCCGGCTGTTTGTGTGTTTTACCGCATATGGCCCTTGGTGAAAAACGTTGAAAAAGGTTTGGACACCCCTGCTCTAGAAAAGAAAGCCTTTAAAACATGATGTCTATGCGTTACTGTATTTATTTAACTATATTGAGAAGAATTTTAGAATTCTACAGAGAGTTTGGGGAGATTTAATGACAGGTCCAAAGAAAATTAAGCAAATGAAATAAAAAACCAAATTTAAATAATAAAAAAACAAAATTATCTCTAGGAAAAGCAAAATATTGCAAAAGAGAGACAATAATTAGCCAGAACAATGTCAAAATAAATATTGATGTAATTAAAACCTGTGACATTTATATGGTTAATGGAAGGAGGAGAGGTGTAGGGCTTGGTGGTGAACAGGGCTAAATCTTCATCTTCTGTAGTAGGATGTCAATAGATAATTTTAAATATTGTTAAATCAAGAAACAGCAGAATAAGCACATCTTTAAAAGAAATAAGGGAGCAAATATTGGATGAAACAGCTAAAAGAGAAGGAAGCGTCTACATCTGAGGAGTGGGATTTGGCATGTTTTCCTCATAAGCCTTTAGTACTAGTGACTTGAAAAACCAAGTCGCATTTTATTTTGATTAAAGCTTTTTAAATGAAAAAAAAAAGTGTGATGTGGGCAGCCCTATAATAAATCTTTATAATGGCTTCATTTAAGTTTTATTTCCATCAAAGTGTGGAAAGAATTAAGTTTTTAGAATCTGACAGCTCTGAGTGCGAATCTCTCCTGTGTCAGTTCTCTGTGGGGCCTTGGGGAAGTCCTAGGTGACATGTCTGTAAAAAGTGTCATAGGTTGACTTTGTGGGAGATGTTGGTGTGAAAGCAGACATCATGCATACTAGCCAACTAGCAGGGAAACTGACACATGGTATGTTTCAAATATGGTATTTATTGTTAAAACTATCATGAGTATGACTGAGATATTTTGTGTACACGTTAAAATTTGGGGAAGTATCAGGAATAGATTAAGGCCTGGGAGCAACAGTAAGACAGCCATTGTGAGTCCCTGAGTCTTCAGAAGAAGGGTTTACTTTTCCAGTCACAAGCCAGTCTCTTAATAAATTCTTGCTCTTTGGAACTAAATTCACCTTTGCGGTTTAAAATGTATGTCTTCCAGAATCTCGAACTTGCTCTCAGGGAATCACTTATACTTAGGAGGCTCCAGTTCATTTGGAATATTTAGAGCTTTTATCATCTGTCCCTTTTTATTCTTTACAGGAAGAAAACCCAGTGTTACAATATCTGAAATTGCATACTTCCTTGTCCTTAGTCAGGCTCCAAGTACACTGATCCATTATCTTAACGCCATTTATCCAGCTGATTACTGCATAAAGTTGGTGAATGTGAATTGCACTAAAGAGCCTTAGCGTCTAGGCAAGTCAAGTACCTGCCTGGGGCTTCTGCACAGGCTGAGGTTTCTGCCAGGAACGATCTCAGCTCCTCTTCTGGCTAGCTCCTACTCCCATCCCAGCTTAGAGGTCATTTCTCAGGGCAGTTGCCTCATACCCTTCTTCTCCCCTCCTCCGTTAAGTGTGTTATGTTTATTTTGTGCTCTCCTATCAACCTTTAGTTTTTCTACAATCACTTATCACAAGGGTAGTCAATGATATAATTAACTGTGTAATATTTGTCTCCCTTACTACTGTGTGAATTTTATGTGGCTGAGGACAGTTTGTTATCTTGCTTTACATTACCCTCTCCTGTATATCATGCATAGTAGGTATTTACCCAGTCCATAGTAGGCACATAATGAATATTTATTCCATGAATGAAAGAAGAAAGGGATGAATGAATTTGTGAAGTCCCAAAAGGCAATTTCTTCATTAATGTGGTCTTTTGTATGAGAAAAAAATAAAAATTAAATGTGAATCACAGGGAGTCCTTGTACTCTTTACCGAAGGTCATACAACTAATAGGGAAAGAGACAGTCCTGGGACCCAGGTTTATCTCTCGTGGGTGAAGAACCCAGCCCTGACCCAGCATTCCTCATTTCCCATTTAGCTCTAAGAAGCCAGTCACTTCGTTTGAACAGGGTTGCCTAACAACTATCCCTGGTCCAGAGGAAAGAAGCATAGGAAGAAGTAAGTGTCACACTCAGCTTCATCTCACAATTGCCTGGTTTCGGTTGGTTTGTTGCCCTACCTTATTGCTATCTAAATACAGTTTTGATGATTTTGTTTGCTTTAGAGGAAGAATAAAAAAGATTCATAGAAGGTATAAAATTGCATATTATTTACCCCAGAGAAGAGAACAGTGCCCCTAGTAAATATACATTGAAGCATTTTTATTTGTATTTGTTTTTCTAAGGTGTTTAAATAGACCCAGCAGACCGTAATATCTCTTTTCAGAGTTGGTGCCATCTATTGATTAAATATGTATTTATACATGTCTTCTTCTACTTAAAAAAAAGCACACATATATTTTAATCATATAATAGACTTAGAAAAATTTGTCAGTAAAAATACATATTTATGTGTTTCCTTAATAAAAATTTTATTAAGCATACAAATTTTAAAAATTAAAATATTTCTTGATATACACTGATGTTTATTAAATGTGAATTTAATTAAAGGTGCAAGGTGTGTGTGTGGTAAGTGGTGTGGTGGTGGTGGTGGTGGTGTGTGTGTGTATGTCTGTGTGTGTTATTAGGAAATAATTTGGTTGAATCAGTGAGATGTTCTTAAAACGAAAATATAACTGACAGGTAACAGAGAAAGAACATAAACTTTGGAATAAGAAAGACCTAGATTTCTTACTAGCTTTGGAGAAGGAATTTGGGAATTTCCACAACCTTGTCTAATTTCTTCATCTGTGGAGAGAAAATAGCAATAAGGTACAGTGAGAAAGAAGAGATAACACATGTGAAGTTCCTCGTCTTGTGTCTGGTCCAATAAAGGTTGATAAAGTTTAATTCCTGTCCACCTATTAGCACACCAGAGGTAGTGTATATCCTCTTTCCCAAGAGTGGGGTTAGTGGCTGTGACACGTGCAGCTCTGCGCCTGCAGAGCCCATCATGGCACTTACCACACAGTTGGTGCTCAGGGAGTGCCTGTTGCAGGGCATAAAAATGCATTGGTGCAGGAGGCTACGCATGCTTCTCCTCTCCCCTTTGTGGGTAAAGCCCTGGTGATGAAGGCAGGCCTGGCTTCAAACCCTGGCTTCTTGCCTGGACAACTCTGCAATGCTGGGGAATTTATTTAAACGCTTTGAATACTATGTAGATAATAATGCCTACTTCACTGGCTTGTTGAGAAGATAAATAGGGGATTTATAAGGCCAGCATCAGAGAAGCTGGCACACAGATGTTCAATAAAATGATAAAATATTATCAATTATTTTTAGGGAGGCATTCAGTTTGGAAAGAGAAAATCCTGGGTTTGAATTTTGGCTATATTACGAACAAGCTGTGTGACCTTGGATAAATTACCTAACCTCTCTGAATCTCAGTTTCCTCATCTTTCAAAAAGGTACAATTACACTTTGTTGGAGGACAAGGTTAGGGATAAAATGTGATGACATTTTAAAAACTCTTGCTCCACAGAGGGTGTAGAAATGATGTCTGTTGTTTGTATGATGCCATCAGTCACCAAGTTCTACTAATTCTTCTGTTTTATACCCAGCCCCCTGCTTTTCCTCTTCCACTGCTACCACCTAGTTCCAGAATGTATGAAATCTGGGCAAGGCCAATTCACAAGTCCACCTGCCTCAATTCATCACACGCACTTTACCCAAATTAATTTCTACAAATTAAGCCCCCTTATGCAAAACATTCTGCTCAGAAAGGAATTAACTTTTTCCAGCAGCAATAAGAAATTTCTAAATGTCATTGGTTTAGAATTCAAGTCCTTTTTCATACTGTCTTGTATCTACTCTCCCAAATCCTCTCTCAGTTTTTTCCTAACAGGTTTCGGTCTGTGTCTGCCTAGTTTCTCCATCTTAGAATATCTATTTAATTTCTGCGGCCAATTTGATCCCTCTTACTCACTTTAAGCCAGTTCTGTTCTCTAGCAGATTCAGCCACTAGTAATAATTCTTATGAACTTCTATGGATTCACAGATCAATTTGCTTGTTTGTAACTATTGGTTCTATAGAATTTGACTTTATAACTTAGTATGTATATGTCCTATTATCTTTTATGTATAATCAAAAATATATTAATTTTGGGATGGTGTCTTTTGTATGTCTTTTTTAGACAAGAGCAAAGTATATTCTTTATATTGTCAGCCTTTAAAAAGGGACTTTATATTAAATAGGTACTTCATAATTGCCAGGTGAGATACTATCATCATATATTTTCTACTTGACTCATAAGGTTTTCAAACTTGGTTCTAAGGAGGGGGAGTAATTGTTTACTTTTTAAAATCAAACAGGTTTCATTTTGTAGAAAAGGAGGAGCTCTGTTAGACTGAAATAACTTGCTGACAATTGGTTATAGGCACAGATGCTTAATAGAAACTGTGGATTTTGCTGTAGGACAGACCTGGGTTTGAATCCTAACTCTTATTAGCTGTGTGGCCTTTATCAAGTTGCTAAACATCTCTGAACTTCAGTTTCAGCCTATTAAAATCCTGGGGGCGGGTAATAACGCCTACATTGCAGGACTATGGTGTGGACTAGCTAAAATAATACATGTCAATACCTGTCCCATAGCAGGCACTTGGGAAAACACTAGCAATTGCATCAGAGGAGGAGGTAAGAAGGATCTCACACGCAGATATCACGGACCTCAAGCCGTGGACACACATTGAGCTGGGAAGGAATGCAAGCCACTGTGAGGTCTATGGAGGCTATCCTGGGACAGAAGTAGTGTTTTAATATAGTATCCCAGTCCCTTCTGTAACACCTAGTGCTGTTCTTATCACAGAGCCTCAAAGTTCAACTTGTACTTCAGGGGTGGCATTTACTCACCAAGCAAAGTGTACCATTCACCAGCATACTTTCACAAGGGCTGCAGACCTTTTGAGAGCAGGTGTGGAGCAGGAGAAAGTTCTGAGGTATGTCACACACAGAAATATTGTCCATATAAACTGCTGTTTCAAAGGAAGAAACAGACTGGACTGTGATAAGGAAAAGAAAAAACAGAAGGCAGAAAACCCCAGGTAGGTATCCTTCCATGGCCTTCTCATCTTGAAGATTTCCGGGGACTTCAGTAAGTTTCCACCTCCTTGAGATCTAATGTGACTATATCCCTGCCTATGCTGTAATCCTAGCAATGGTTTGGGCTTCTATAGCATCTTGTCTTTGTAGAGTTTCAGAAGGCTTTAATTCAGAATTGGAGAGCTGGCCAATTCTGTTGCATCCTTGGTGAGAAAACCCTAATGCACCCATCTTCCTTCTGGAAAAACTGAATTGCCTCCAAGCTCTCTGAATGACAAGATCAGGGAGATTTCAATGCCTGAGTGTCTCTGTGGGCTGAGCTCCTGCTGCCTCCCCTCTTGGACCAAGAAGAAGGAATAATGATAAGGAATTTTCATGGAATTTGGTCACATTTGCTTTCTTGTGCCCTAAGCCCTGCTTAGGTAAGGTCTGTACCAACAGTTCCAGCTCCCTCCCCACTGCCCAGCGAGGCGCTCGCGTGTGCCCACAGGAGCCTCAGGCCAGTATAGGTACACAGGTACCAGTGCACCAGTTCTCTGGCTAAGGGGTGCGGAGGGGACAAGCTTTAACTCCCCTTGGAGTGGAGTCTCCCAAATAAGAAAGTCTCCGGGTGACGCTCAGGAGAGTGGAGCCAATACGTGCTTTGGAGGAGGTCTGCTTTGAGCCCTTTGCAGATTGATGCTGATGATTCTTACCAGTTGTGTGTATGTGCAAGAAAAAAAATCAGAGACGTTGCCTGCCTGCTCCCATCTCTCGCGCGCTCTCTCTTGCTCCCTCTCTCTTTTTTGCTCTCTCCCTCCCTTTGCAAACATTGGATTTAAACCTGCTCAGAATTCAGCACAGAGGAAGGCAGCAGCCGTAGCAGCAGCAGAAGCGGTAGCAAGCCCAGCAGCTGAGACACCGCAGCCTCACCATGTACCATCCTGCTTGCTGGATCGTCTTCTCCGCGACAACCGCCCTGCTCTTCATCCCAGGTACTGGAGAAGGGGGTTCTCTATTCCTCGGGCGATTTTGAGATGATAGAGCAGAAGAGGGGAAGAAGGAGAGCCCAGAGGGGAGAAAGGGAGTGTGAGCTGCATGTGAGGGGAAGAGGTAGGCTTGCTGTGTGCACGCGCACACACATCCGCTCATTCACTCACTCACACGCACGCAGATGCTTGCAGCACGGGATTTGCTCTCTGTTCCCGGCAATGCGATCTGGTGAGCTGGGTTCGAGATCTGCACCATGCTGTGAGGCTCTGATGTTTCTGTGAAAGGGACCGACTGGCATTAACTAGTTGCGGCCCAGGGATAGGAGAAGAGGGGTGTCAGCGCCCAGTCATAAATCCTTCTCCCGGCTTACGTTGGGACCGGCAGGATAGATGGGGCATCCTTATTTCTCTCGTGATGTCTCTCAGTTCCAGTCTCTATCTCTGCATCTCCCCGAATCTCTGTTTTTTTTCCCGTCTCTCTTCCTGTCTCTTTTCTTTCTCTCTCTCCCTCCTTTCTCTCTCTCTCTCTCTACCTCTCTCTCTCCTCTCTCTGTCTCTCCTCTTCCCTCTGTTTCTTCAGAACCCTCTCTTCCCTACTCTCACTCCTGCTCCTTCTTCTCCCCTTCCTTCTCCTTTGCTCCTAAATTTCTTGTTTTAACACAGTCCTTCTTCCACCTCCCATCCTTTCCTTATCCTTCCACCAAATGGGCAGATTACCCCTTTGAAATTCAGAATCCTCTCAGTTGCTACTTCTCACATAGGAAACATGAATTTTCCTTGACAGCATTTGGAATGTTCAATCAGAAGGAAGTCTGGGAGTCTGGATTTACCTGATTCTCCTCAGCACCTTCCCTACCTTCTCTAATGATTTAAATGTGATCTTACCTATCATAGCAGTTACTTGTTTCGGGAAAACAAATCTGCAGTGACACAGGTAAGATGCAGCAATCCTACCAGAATAAGCTTAGCCGAAGTGTTGCAAAACCCACCACGATTTAATAGATTTGATAATTGCACGCTTGTGTTCTCAAGCCGACAACTGAATGCCTGCAGGCATCCTTCAAACAATGCTGAAGGGACCGTGTTAAGCTTGCCAAGGTTTCAGGCAGCAGCAAAGGGTCTGTGGGGTTTCCACACTAAAGCCCAGCCCAGTACGAATTTCCTTTTTCTTTTTCTTTTTTTCCCCAAACTGAGATACATGAATTTGGTTTAACATTAGCTTAAACCTAAAGTGTCATACATATAAACACATACATAAATACTAAAATTCTTATACCTTACGTATCCTGATAACAGGTGAAACCCAGAATTTTACATTGTTATACTCCAAATCACTTGGTTTTAGGTTTTTAAGAACAGAAAACCGTAAGTATTTCTAAGCTACCAAGGTAAAATCAGACAAATGGAAGTTTACTGGGGTGAGAGAGAAGATATCCATTGTATAATGTTTTGTAATGCTTTTTAATTTTTTGTACGTTTTCTAGCAGAGATGGGCTCTGCATAACCATGTTCCCAGCTGTTTGTTTTAGGCTGAGAAGTTCAGAGTGGGAATGCTGCTGTTGTTCTTCCTCCAGATTCCAGCTTGGGAGGCGGTTTCTGCCTGACTGCTCAGTGGGGAAGGCAGGCCAGTCAGGGAACACTCAGTATCTGCTCCATCCTGTAGAGGGAGCCAGGTAGGCACTTTGGGTCCACAGTGTGAGAAGACAAACTTTCCTCCGTGTGCAAGTCTCCAGCCTGTGTGTCAGCTCCTGGGACTTCCTAGCACCCAGTCTCCCCCCTATCACTGTTCTGGGCCCAGGTGAGCAGAGCAGCAGAGATCAGGATCCCCACCCCAAGGCATGCTGGCTGTGTGTTTGTTCACCCAAGAGCAGGAATCAGAAAATTACACTTCAAAAGTGGAAGGGAGTAAGACCCAGGCAGCTGAAGCTGCATTGCAGTGCAAACTGAAGGAAACCAAGAATCAGGTTGCTACCTCCCTCTAGAATTCCCATGGCACCCGAAAACACATCTCCACGTCATTGGTGGGGAACACTGACCTTGCCTGTGAGAGAAGCATCCACACCTAAAGCCAACTGGGCTGCAGAGAAAGACCTCAACCTCTGAGCCAGTCAGCTCTCACCGTATGAAAGCATAGTGGGTGACAGAGAGAAGGCAGGGCACTGGTATGACCCAGTGTTACTCCTGCTCTGAGAGCTGCTCTTGAAGCTCATTGGGTCAGGACCCTGGCCTCAGAGGTCTTGAACAGGGAGGAAGAAAAGTTGGCCTTGAGAGGTGTACCTGGACAGAAGGAAAATGGCACTTCATGAAGGGTTCTTATGTGAAAGGGAAACTGACTGAATGCATAAGTTCTGATTAGCTGCAAGGGCTTACTTGTGACTTCTCCTTCCTCACTTATTTTACTTCCTGTATTATGTTTTTAGACTTTTTTTTCCCTTTGTTTCAAATGATGGTTTTTCTCCCATCATGGTTAATACCAGTTTGTTAGCTATTTACTTTTCCTGCATCTAAAGACAGAAGCTAATATAATAATGAAACCCTGACCTGGTTAGGCCTCGATGCCATTTTATTCTGCAGTTTTCTATTTCTTGGTAAAACACGTTTTCATCCGGAATAATTTTAAGGTTAATATTGTTGTCGCCTGGTGCCTTCCACGGGGAGACCGATGGTCATAAATTGCTTTTCTAGACAGAATCTTTGGGATGGAAACGACAGTAACAACTGGAAATTAATGAGCCCACGCCCAAGATGGGGAGAGGGCCCCAGCTGACAATTTAATTGTCATGCTGGGGCTTAAGATGCTCCTGAAACCCTAAGCACTAAGAGGGAGGGTGCATTTGTTGTGGGAGGACAGATGGGTCTGTGCTAGAGGCCTTTTTGACCTGGGGTCAGGGGCTTTGTGGGAAGATGAGTAGATGGTGAAACAAACCTGGAGAAGCAAGAAGTGAAGGCTGCTGGACATTTGCATCAGAATCACCTGGGAGCGGGGGCAGATTAAAATGCAGAGTCTCCAGCCCCATTGCAGACATACATTTTTACCAAGCATCCTGGGTCCTTTTGGTGCACTCTACACCCACTTTGTCTGCACTTTCATATGCCGTCCATGACCTACAGAATGCAAGTTTCTTCTGCCTGCCTCTTTTCCTTTAGCTCTGAGAAATGGCAGGGTAGTGGCATGGGGTGAGGTGAGGGGGTGTTACTATCTTAAGTGGCCAAGGCTCAGGTCCTGAGGCACAGCACAGCCCTACAAGAGCCTGGGGGCCAGCTCACTGATTGGAGGACGGATCTCCAACCTGGAGAGCGTCTTTTCTCTAGTTAGGTCATTACCATTTTTCCTCAGCTCCTTCTGCTGTGTCTTCTTCTGTCATATGACTCTAACCAGGCAGTTAGCCACGAAGCATCCCCATCTACCTGGACTGGACTAAGTTATGTCCTGTGCACAGATCTGTGACCCTGAATTCACAACCACAGCTAAATCTCCTATTTCTTACTCTAGCTCTGCACTATTATGGGCAGAAAGCCATAGACAATTCTGTGACCTGTAGGATTCTTTCTTCCCCAGCACAAACCTGACCACAACTTCTTTCAGGAATGTGTCCTGGGCCATGGGCTCTTTGGGGTGGATGCTTGGCTTTAGGGTGACAGCTCCAAAGCCAAGTTTCCACTAATTCCTTTCCCCACCACCAGCACAGTGTTGAGGAACCTGCTAAGATTGCCTGGTTTGCATGAGGGATTAAGTAGGAGAATCATTTGCCAGTGGGAAAATCCTAGCCCTAGCCTAGACTTCCTGTAAAAGAGATACCAACAAGGCCTAAGAGTTCAGTTATGATCAAGACCTCATCATCCCTTTCATGCTTCTCCCCACCCCTCCCAGCTATCTTGTGGCCCTCATCCCTAAAAATGATAGACATGGTCATAAGGTCAGAACACTTCCCCTCAGCACTCTGCATTGGTCCAGTGACAATAGCAGGCTCTGAGAAGAAAAGGTGTCAGCTGCCTCATAAAGACTGATTACTCAGTAGCCTGGAGCTGGGCAGCATTGCTGAACCTGAGATCAGAGTTCCCAAACAGACTGCGGTTCTTGGTTCTCACGTTGCTTCAGTCCTGTCTGCTTCTGTGCTTTCTCTCGTTCTTAGCACCCTCTGCCATGGCCTGTAGCCTGGGAGATTACAGGAGACTCCTTAAACAGCTGGCACTTGCCTGAGTTTGTTGTTTAGCAGCTCTGGCCCTAGGCCTCTCGTATCAACCACTGGGAACACCTCAAACCTGTGTCAGAGCTTCCTGGGGCAGAGTGCACTCGCATGAGGTGGGACTCCACCCAAGCCTCTGAGAGTGCTGACAACAGAGAACTGAGACTCCACATAGGAGCTCTTTGCGGTTTGTTTCGTTGGCTCCAGGTAGTCTCTGCATCTCAGTCCACTGCTCTGTAAGATGGGTTCCAGTGATGTATGATTCTTGTTTCCAATTGGACAGAGTAGCCAAAAGCATAGGTTAGATGATAACGAGATGAACATTTCTGAATTTTTAACATAAAAAAACTCATCCTGGTCTCCTAGTAATAGGGGAAAAAGAGAAGGCTGTTGCACATAGGAAGGAAAAGGGCATTCCTTAGCGTTGGAGGAGAATGAAGGCAAAGCAGGACCATCCCAACTCATATGTCTTTGTCACAGTGATGAAAACTAGCTGAATACCCATTCATTTACTCAACAAGACTTTATATAGGTTCTGATTAAACAAAATATCTTAAGTAAGATACTCTCCTGCTTCAATCCAATAAAATAGGAAATTATTCAGTGTTTTCCTCTTTTTGGACCCCCAATGAGATATGCATGCTGACTTTGAGCTTCCTGGGCCTTGGTTTCTCTGTGTGGAAAAGAATGGCAGTCTCTCAAAACATTGCTTTGTAATATTTTTAATGGGGTGCTGTGTATATGGACTTGTGCATCAGCCTTGGACAGTTGGTACTGTAAGAGCCCTGTCACCCTCAGCCTATGGGCTATGGTTTTCTTGTCCCTTGCTGACTGGAAAGGAGCCCATGGATTGCTGTCATTGCCTACAGCTGCTGAGGCTGGGGAGAAAAGAGAGATAGGAAGTAAAGCTTAGCTATTTCTATCAGTGAATTCAAGTGTCAGCCCACAGATGGCCCGTGGCTGCTGACAAGCCAGGCTGTCAGCAGAAGTGGATATTAGCACCTCTGGATGCTGTGTGGCACCTTCCAGACATGAGGGGCTGGGCAAACACTCGGAGGAAAGAGACAGGCTGGCATCACCTTGGGGAAGCTCTGCTTGACTCTCCTACTCCTTCTGACCTTGCTGAAGACTCCAAGCTCCAGGCCCTGCAGACATTTGTCCCTCTAACCTTTTTACACTGTTGGTAGGAGACTAAGACCTAGATTTTGAGGCCTTGGTTGTCTCCGCCTTTCCCTGAAGGGTGAGGAGGTGGTTACTCAGTGGGGCATGGATATAGTTCCATTTACTAGATTTCTATGTCATTCAATGCTATGCCCTGAGAAGGTGGTATTTGTAAGGCTCAGGGCAGGATTGAAGGTAACTGAGAATAGAGCAGAAATAAATTCTATAGCCAGAGATAAACTTGAAGATTAATGTGCTTAACTATTACCTTCCTGTCAGTGTGTGAATACATACTCCCCCCTCTCTCTACCCTCCCCCACTCATGTCAATAGACACAAGCACACATGCTTCCACGTCAGAATTTACTTACCCACAGAATCACATCCCCAACTTCCAAAGGAAAGCAAACCACTTTCTTGTGACTTCCATCTCTACCCTTCCCAAACTCCCTGCTGTAGCTTCCAAGCCTTGCTGTTCTCCCTGTGGACTCCTAGGGCAGCAGGCTTATACTGCCTGTTCCACACACAGCCATGACCATGCATTGTGAATGCTTCCCCTTGTGACACAGTCTCTACCCCCCTGCATATCCTCTTACTGGCCGGGAGCTGGAGGTAGGCTTTGAACTCGATTCCCATCACTCCGTCCCACCCAGACCTCTTGGTGCTAAGAGGCTGGGGACCCCCTTTCAGTCACTAGACTAACTTAATTAAATGTTTTCAAAATGCTTTGAGACACCCCTGGGCAATGTGCTGGGTGAGTGCAAAGCATTATCATGAGGATGCAGGCGCATTCCCATTAATGACTAGAGATACTGTGCTGAGAGAGAGACCTCTGGAATGGCCAAGATAAATCAGTACAGGCCGTTGATTAGAATGCTGCTGGCATGTTTGTGGGAAATGATAACTAAAGTCACATGGCACACCAAAATCCTACATGGAGAAAAGGAGCATATTTGGCATTTCAAGAGACAGTCTCTGAAATTTCCTGAATAGACAGTCTTGAACCTTATTACCTAGAAATAGGGAATTTCAGTAGGGAAATGCTATTTCGTGACTCTTGGGAGTTTACTTAGTGGTTATGCTAAGAACACCGATGGTCTCTTGCTTTATGGTTTACCTGGAAGGTTATCTTTGGTCTCATTTGTTCCTTATCAAGGAATTGTAAGATAAACAGGGTACATGTCGCCAAATTCTGATGTTATCTGATCTAATCTGATTTTTTTTTATTTGTTTAAAACCCTTTGCAGACTTCTGTTTGCCTTTAGAACAGAGTCCAAAGTACTCAACACGGTCCACATTTAACCTCGTTTCTCACCTCTCTCTCCATCCAGGTTCCTGCGTTAGTCCCTCTGAACTCTCTCAGTTCCTCAAGGGCTTCTTCTGTGAGGCTCCCTGAGCTTGGAAAGTTCTGAATCTCTTATCATATTGTCTCTGGCTAAACATCTCTTCCATCCTTCAGCGTTCAGCTTAAATTTTTCTTTCCCAGGAGAGCATTCATGATATTCTAAAGTAGGTTAGGCCTCCCTCTTTATTATACAAGTCCAAAATACCAGGTTTTTCCTTTCTAACACTGAGTCCATATATTTTAAAGTAATTCTTTGTTTTATGTCCCTGTTTCCTCCTTAGACCATAATCCATAAAGGTAGGGAACACATGTATTGTGTTTTCCAAAATTCTCAGGTCCTAGCACAATGGCAGATATAGAACAAGTACTCAAAAAGTATTTGTTGAATGAATGAGTAGATGAATAAATGGACAAATGAATAACCATTAAGGTGACATAAATACTAAGTATCAGCTTATCGATTCTATCACTCTGTTCCATCCCACTGAATCCTCAGAGGCATCTGGGACCCTACGTCTCAGCCTGCTCATCGGCTTCCCCATCTGCAGAGTGAGGACAGAGAGGCTTGGGGTTGGGGATGTGCTTTGCTAACGGGAGATGAAAATGTGCAAATAATGCTTATAATGATTACTCATTCCAGTGTTCATGCTTGTCAATAAACACTAGCTCCGAGCTACCGACCAAACACATGCAGCAGCTCAGAGCTGGAGCTGCCTGCTTTCAGATTTCACATCACATGTTGCGACAGACATGCCTGTGAGTGAGATTCATTCCATAAACACAGATGTGGGCCCTGATGTGGGCTACTGGCTTAATACAAACCAAAATTACTCAGCACATTTCATCAGGGTGTTTGTTGAAGTGGTCCCAACTATTTGAAATGTAGAGTCATGCCCATGGTGCCAGCACGTACAAACTGTACCAATACAAGGAGGAATTGTGTTGTTCACCAGAAGTAAAATGTTGGGATAGGGTAATGCTAATAATATAAGAATGAGTCATCCTTCAGCAATTGATACTAAAACGGATTGATGTCCATATTAAAAACATAAAAAGAGGCTCAGCAAATCAGAAGAAACAGAAAAGGGACTTTCTTATTTCTTGTACCTAGTCACTTTTCATAGTCTAGTCTGTTTCAGAGTTGCATTTTCATGCCTGTGGGGTTCTGAACAGCACGGACCTTGCCGTATTCATCTCTGAGTGCTTTAAATGCCAACCACATTCACTTATTTGACATGTTAATTATTGACTGATTGCTATGTGATAAGCCCTATGCTAGGCACTAGGAATGTAATGCCTAAACAAAAACATGTATGGTCCCTGCTCTCATGAAGTTTACAGTCTAGTAGGACAGACATATGTGCCTCAAGTAAATACCAATATGATTGTAAAATCACAACTAAGATAACGTTATGTAATGGGAGGTGTTTGCTGCTGTGATTGCCTATAAGGAAGGCTTGATCTTGCCAGGACAGCTAGCAAAGCCTTTTCTTGAAAGTGAAAACTGAGCTGAGATCAGAAGGATGGGATTTATCCAAGCCCATGGGGGAAGGCAAGGGGAAGGCAGAGTGAATAGGACATGCAGAGGCAATGTAGCAGAAAGGATCAGAGAACATTCTCCTATTTTGCTGGAGCATGGAGGAAGGGAGTGTGGTATGAGATGAAACTGGAGGGCTGGGAAGAAGCCAGAAGATGCAAACAGCCCTTGAAGCTCATGTTATCATTTTGGTCTTTATTCTAGAAGTAATGGAACACCATGATGTGATTCATGTTGTGGGATGAGGATCATGAGTTTAATTTTTATATCTTGCTCTTGTTGCAGTTTGTAGAGTGGATTACAGGTGAGCAAACCCGGAAGTGATAGGTCAGTTGAGAGGCCATGACAGCAGTTGGATGGGCAACGACTGGTGGTGATTCAAACAGAGAGGCATGGGTGACTCGAGAGCCTTTATAAGAATGTCATAGGTGCACCATATGTGTCTGAGGAATCTGATTCTGAAAGTAAACCCACAGTTAGCACTGACAGCCAGTTGAGGAGCATTAAGAAGAGTATCTGTCCTCAAACTCCTGCTTGCAAACCGTCTTGTTCAGGTTAAGTGTAAACTTGCTCTGAAACAGGGAATAGATTGTTTCTAGAAATTCCAGCATGTCTGGAAGTCTAATAATCTCAGCTCCTTAGCTGGTATCCTCCCAGGGTCTAATATAGAAGCTTAAGATGGCATCACTCAACTTCCCAATCCATCAAAAAACATTACAAAAAGCTTTAGTTGTGTTATCTGCTGAGTGCTACCCATGACTGTTTCCTCCTGAAAGAAAACAAGCATTTTAGAGAAGTTTGGATTGGGTTCTAGAGTGATTTGTGGGTATCAAGATGGGACTAATATTATCATGATAACATAAAAGCATGCATGACCTCCCCTCAAGGTCCACTGCCTGTATAAATTAAAAACATCGAGGTCCCTGGAACTGAAAGAGACTGTGAAGAGCGTCTAATTCATTCTTTTCATTCTATAGATGACGACATGGAGGCAAAGAGAGTCCAAGAATCTTACCCAGGGTCACATAGTCAGAGGGGCAACTTTTGAACAGAGTTTTCAGTAAGGTGTGTTCATAGCCTGCCTGGTGTCATTTCAGCATGATAGTGATGGGCTGAGCTGAACTTTGCCTCCTGGTCTAATACCCTATTGAAAAACAGATTTTTAACCTTGGCCACTACTCTGTTCCCTGAAGTTCTCTTATCTTAATGGACAAAGAGCATCCGGGAACAGGGGAACTTCATGGTATCTTTTACCCAAGGATTACGGTGACTGGTCAAGAAACAAAAGAGAAGAACCGTCTTTTTCAGAGGCATTCTCATACTTTGACTGACCTTTGTATTTGAACTGGGAGACTTCTAGAAATCAACTGTTTCTGATATGCAGAAGGATACGCTCAGGGTATCAAATTCCAGATATCAAATACCTGACTTGTTTGGTGTACACACTGTGAAAGGGACCTGCCTTTATCATCACTATACCATCAAAATATCGATTTTAATCTTATCTGTTTGGGCTTGGCTGTGCACTAAGCCAAAAGAAAATCCGTACCGAGAAAGCCATAGTCTCTATATTAACAATTCATGGTTAGATGGTGACTTACAACGTGCACAGCACGTTTATGTACATCATAACTATCCTGTATATTAGTGAGCAAAAGGGCCAAAAGAGTTCTTCTTACTTCCTCACTCCTACCACCACCTCACTGCCTTCACGATTGACAACATGGTCATAGGCACAATCAAAATCAAACCAGCTGTAATCGAATTCAGAATGAAAAGGAAGAGTTCAGATTTAGACATGCCAGATATGATCAAGTGTAAATGCAATGATGTGTATAAGATAGTAGGATTGCTGACACATGACAGTGGTGGGGCCAAGTACGTATGGACATTTCTGTTCCTAAGAAGACAGACCTAAGGAAGCTCTTGGCTTCTCTAAATAAGCCAACCTGGTTCTTCTGAACAGCCCTGTGCCAAGGGATTTCCCATACTCCTCAAAGGGAGGAGAATGTTGGAAGAGAGAATGTGGCAGATGGAAATAGCCCATCAGCCTACAGGCTCCAAGAGACGCTGGAGTTTCCTGAGAGTCCCCTGGCTTTATTCCATGGGGATAAAGAGAAGAGAAGAGAGTGCCCAGTCTTACTTGGCACTGGGGTGGAGGCTTTTTTGGGGAGGCCCAGACGGGAAGGATGATGGAAACTACTAACAAGAGTCTGCCTCTTTTTCTGATGGGCCCTACCCTCCTTCTGTTTGGGGCAAAATCCTGGGAGTTTAAGCGCCCTGCATTGTAACTGCCACCGTTTAGCCCCCACGATGTTCATGAAGATTGGACCACTTCTTTATTATGGCCTAGATGACTGTTTCTTTCCTTCTCTCATGTAAATTATTTATTTTTTAAGTAGGCAATTAGCTCTTCTGCCATCATTGCAGGACAGTAGAGAAGCATTAATCTAGTAAGCCAAAGAAATGGCCTCTGGCTTTACCTCTGCATTTAGGAACTGGATGGCATTGGGCAAGCAACTCAACCTCTCAAATACACTTAATCCTCTCTGTAAAACAGTTTTAAAAGAACTGTTTTACCTATTTCCCAGGACAGCCATAAAGGTGATAAGAGAGGCACAGTAGATATGGCTCCTCTGAAATGGCCTACAGCTCCAGGTTTTCAAGTCTTGTTGTATCACGTAGGTGGACCACTTCTGTCTGGGTATTTCTCTCTTCTTTTCCTGTGTCAACCACCTCACTCTCTATTTTTCTTGTTGCTCTGACTATCATGGGTTATGGTTATAATTAGCAATGGAGCATATAACAAAATCCTTGTGACCTTTGTCTTGGAGTAGGCCTATTTCAGGGAACTTTTGCATTTACTTCCCCAGGCTTACTACCATGTTAGGTTGGCTTCTCTTTGTTCCATGGAGAGTGTTGGTAAGTGGTTCATGTTCCCCCAACTAAGCTACTCTGGCCTGGACAAGAAAGTGGACTCTGATTTGGGTTGAGATGAAAGAGACCCAGATGGTGTCTAGAAGAGCTCCAGTATAGAACCAAAAGTGAGGTGAAAGTGCTTTCATCTCTGTGAGTGCCAGGCCTAGGCTGATGATGCCTGCCCCCTAAGCTTCCTGTCACTACTAAAAGCAGAATTTCGGGGAGCAATGTATAGGTGGAGAAGATAAATTGGTGCAAAGAGGGGTCCTCGTTGGCTCTCTTGAACATATACTGAACATATACTGATTCCTTCCCATATGGGCTGATTAGTGAGTCCTTAGAGATTATATTCGTCTTTGCCTAGGCCCAAGAGAAAACTTTACAGTACCTGAGGTCCCTATAAATCTATGCAGTCTATGTTGGGCTGAATCCAGAATGAGATCCGTTGATTCAGGACATGCTTGGGTGGTAGAAAGGGGGTAATTTGCAGAATCATTCACCTGTTTTGTATCCTGCCCTAATCCAACATTCTCAGCTTTTTAGTGGACTCAGAAAAAGACCCAGCCTGAATGGAGATAATAAGCTGGCCCATAGTTCTTAAAAGTTCCCTTGAGACCAAGAACCTCCTAAGTATACTGCACTTGGTAAGAGCCTTTCTGTATGTGTCACTGGGCTGTATTCTGAGTAGTTAAAACCTGTGGGCCTTCACTATAAGCTGGGTCTCTGGAGTAGAGTAGAATTTGCTTATATCTCAACCGTATGCTGAGTCTTTGTCTTGTCTGGAGTGGTGTGGGACACTGCTGTCGCTCCCCTTTGGGATTAGAACACTCATTTTTCATCAGATTTTAATATCCATAAAGGTCACTGGGACTAGCTTTAGATGGGCAGACTCTCAGAGATGTAGGGCTCTACCATCTAGCTTTGGTTTTGAACGGCTCAGCTCCCACTCCTAGCTGCAGGTCTCATTCATATGCATCAGAAATCCTATTGATGTGGTGAAGTTCCACTGAAACAGTGGGTGCTTCTTTGGAAGCCCCTGGGCCACCAGGAAAGAGCCTACAGGGACATAGACTTAGTCAGTCATCCAGTGAGTGGAGCTGATAATGCACCAGGGAGAAGGAAGTCTGAGCTCTGGGGATATTCCAGCCTCAGAGCAGATCACCTCCCCAGTGTTGACGTGCTATATAGAGGATTGCAAGGATCATCAGTCACTGGGGCAAAAACCTCTGTGGGCAGATTTCTGCCCAAGTCACCAGAGGGCAGGCCATGCAACTCAGAAACCCCAACAATCCTGAGGAGCAAGCACAGAGCGTCCTGACTGGTATTAACAACTGCCTGCCTTCCAACCTGCCCCTGTTTACCACCCACCCTTGATAACCACACATTTTTACTCCCTACCGCTCCTCTTGGTGAACCATTTTTGCTAATAAGTTAGCCACCCCTCCTCTTGGTTAATTATTTTTAGTTTTATGCAGAGCCATGCAGGTTCGTTTGTAGTTAAATGTGTGGGAGTCTACCACTCATTCCCTGAAAACAGTAATTGTTTTTGCCTTTGAATGTTGTCTCTTTGAAGCAGAAATAGGATTCCACCGTAGAGTGCTAGAGAAAAGTATTGCTTCCCAGACCCTGTGATCTTCCAATCACAAGATCTGAGAAATGGAAGGAAATTTAAGAATTCTTTAGTCTTCCTTGCCAGGTTGGTAGATGGGCTCAGCCAGGAAGACATTCTTGATTGTTTCTCCCTACACACACACAACCACAGGTGCCCCTTTAAAATCTACTATAGTTATTCATTTACTCAGTTTGGCTAGGAAAATCCTCCAATCCCGAATCTCCCCAAATACCTTACTCTTGCCTGAGATGTTCCCCTATTCAGTTCTATCTCCTGGTTGTTCCATTGCTATTTGGACCCTTATACCGATAGCTTTGCTCAGAAGTTTGCCCAGCTCTAATTTGTTTTCTTCCCCCAAAGATGAGGCCTCTCAGATCACTTCCTGCAACTTCATCTCCAGCTGCCTATAGTTTTCTGTTTGTGTTGTCCAGATTCTCGTAAGTTCTGTGGCAGTTAAGTGGATGGGAGCCTATCTTCTACTCCCTGACACCAGCTGCCCTTTATCAACCAAAGTGGTTCTATCTTCGCTTCTTTTATACCATCACTTTTCACTATTAAACATAAAAAAAAAAAAATCAAGACACACCATACCAGTGGTCTCCAAACTTTTTTTTTCTTTTAAAGCATATACACACAATGTATTTATTTATGTAGAAATGATATGTCGCTGCACACATATGATGACAGAAAGGATATAATATAAAAAAATAAGAATAGGAATTCTAATATTTCTTTCATTCACATCATTACACTCAGAGCATCCCTGGGGACAAGCACCACTTTGAAGACAAGCACACTAAGTCTAGTTCTCCTTGGAACTAGAGTCAAAACAGAAAAGTCAAATTACCCTTGGCAAAATGCTTCCAATGGCTCAGTTCTGCCTGCCTCTTGCTGGGATTTAGCACGGGATGTGTTCTTGGCCACAAATCTCTCTGGGTATTGATACAATACAGTTGCTATGGCAGACCCCATCTTGGAGCAGTTTCAACAATACTATCTTTGTGGTAAAAATGGGTAACATGTCAGTGGATACAGACCAACATCAAAAATATTCTTTTGTGTATTATAAAACAATTGAAGGGAAATGGAAAACAGTCTTTGAAGGAAGAAAAAGCTAAGGACAGAAATAATCCATTTCAAGTGCTCCTGCTTCTTCATCATCTAAGTCCTCATCCTCTGCCCCAGCTCTTCTCTGGAGACCTCCTACTATCGGGGCACTGAGGGCCAAGCTTTCCCAATTTAGCTTGGAAAATATCCTTTCCCCTGAGAAAAATCCCAGGTGAGATAGGGTTCAAATTTTTCAAGAGATATTATTAGACCATACCAATGGAGATACACAGAAAAGAATAAAAATAGGAAAAGTTGGAAATGAATATATTTTCATAAGCATAGTTTTATTTATTTTTTAAATGGGTGAACATATATATATATTTATTTATTTTAGATTTTTTAATTAAAACACAGCTAACATACAATATTATATTAATTTCAAGTGTACAGCATAGTTATTCAACAGTATCCATATAGCTCTATACAGTGTTATTACTACATTATTGATTATAGTCCCTATGCTAAAGAAGCGGTCACTTTGATAAATCCAGCAACTGTTTGACACTACCGTGCTATCCCAATATTATTGATATTCCCTCACTCCTTTTTAAATTTTCAATTAGAGTTGACATTCAATATTATTTTATACTAGTTTCAAGTGTATAGCATAGTGATTAGACATTTACATAATTTAGGAAGTGGTCCCTCTAACTAGTATCACCTGGCATACTAGAACACATTGTTCTTACTGTATTATTGATTATATTCTCTATACTTTACATCCCCATGGCTGTTTTGTAGCTACCAATTTGTATTTCTTAATACCTTCACCTTTTTCACACTGTCCCCAACCACATTCCTATCTATCACTCTGATAGATCTAACACCTATCTGGCACTATACATAGTTATTACAATATCATTTACTATATTCTTTATGCTATACCCTACATCCTCATGACGACTGTGTAACAACCAATTTGTACTTCTTAATCCCTTCCCCTTTTCACTCATCCCTAACCACCTCCCATCTTAAAGAAGTCCCTCTAAGATTCCTTGTAATACTGGTTTGGTGATGATGAACTCCTTTAGCTTTCTCTTGTCTGGGAAGCTCTTTATCTGTCCTTCAATTCTAAATGATAGCTTTGCTAAGTAAATTAATCTTGGTTGTACGTCCTTGCTTTTCATCACTTTGAATATTTCCTGCCAATCCCTTCTGTCCTGAAAAGTTTCTGTTGAGAAATCAGCTGACATTCTTATGGGGGCTCCCTTTTAGGTAACTAACAGATTTTCTCTTTCTGCTTTTAAGATTCTCTTTGTCTTTAAACTTTGGCATTTTAATTATGGTGTGTCTTGGTGTTGGCCTCTTTGGGTTCATCTTGTTTGGGATTCTCCGCACTTCCTGGGCTTGTATATCTATTTCCTTTGCCATGTTAGGGAAGTTTTCTGTCATTATTTCTTCAAATAGGTTTTCAATTCCTTGCTCTCTCTCTTCTTCTTGTGGTATTCCTATAATGCGAATGTTGGTATGTTTGATGTCCCAGAGGCCCCTTACACTCTCCTCAGTTTTTTGGATTCTTTTTTCTTTTTGCTGTTCTGGTTGGGTGTTTTATGCTACCTTATTTTCTACATCGCTGATTCGATCCTCTGCTTCATCTAATCTATTGATTCCTGTACTGTATTTTTCATTTCCATTATTGTATTCTTTATTTCTGACTGGTTCTTTTTTATGTTTCCTATCTCCATTTTTATATTTCCTATCTCTTTGTTAAAGTTCTCCCTGGGATCAGTGAGCATCCTTATAACTAGTGTTTGATAGATTTCTGGTCTCCATTTTGTTTAGTTCTTTTTCTGGAACTTTATTCTGTTCTGTTATTTGAGACATGTTTCTTTGTATCCCCATTTTGACTGCCTCCCTGTGTTTGTTTCTATGTATTAGGTAGGGCTGCTATGCTTCTGGTCTTAGTAGAGTGGCCTTATGTAGTAGGTATGCTGTGGGGCTCAGTGGTGCAGTCTTTCTCCTCACCTGAGCCATGCACTCCAGGGGTGTCCCTTGTGTGGGTTATGTGCCCTCCTCTTGAGTTGAGCCTTGGTTGATAATTGCACATCAATGGGAGGGACTGACTCTTGGGCTCACTTCTTGTGAGGACTGGCCTTGACTACAGTGGAAGGGTTGTTGTGCAGGGGCTGATCCTACACAGCAGGATCTGTCTTAGCAGGACTCTGGTGCATGCCCAATTTGTCCCTTGGGTGTGTAATACTTGGAAGTGGCTAGGTGGTGCTCCAGCTCATTTTGAAGCTGACCACTGGGGGTGCCAGCCCCAGGACCATCTTGGAGGGGATCCACAATAGATCAAGTTCAGCCACAGCCCATGCCCCACCTAGGGCCACCCAGCAGGAGCTACAAAGAAATCCGAAGATGACTGCCACCTGTGCCATGCTTGGAGGTGCCTTGAGAGGCCAAGCCACAAACCAAGGCTGGCTGCCACTAGTGCTGAGCTTAGGGCTGCTCAGGCAAAGGTACAGGATAAGCTCAAGCCAGATGCTGCTTGTCTGGGTTCCGTGAACCTTTGAGGGACCCTAGGAAAGTCTGCAGCTTGAGCTAAAGCAGGTGGTTTGTACAAAAAAGCCACAGGAAGCAGCTTGGGTGTGCCCGAAAGTTGGGTGGGGTGGGGTCTCAAATTGCCAGGGTGTGGTGAATGACTGGCGTAGACTCAGATATGGTGGCTGCCTGTGTCTGCATGCAGGGGAGGGAGAGGACTCAGCAAAGAAACAATGGCCTCCACCAGCTCCCCCATCCAGGAGAAAGCCGCCTCTCCAGCCCTCAACCCAAGCTAGACAACTATATGTGCCCTCCTCTTGAGTTGAGCCTTGGTTGATAATTGCACATCAATGGGAGGGACTGACCCTTGGGCTCACTTCTTGTGAGGACTGGCCTTGACTACAGTGGAAGGGTTGTTGTGCAGGGGCAAAGACAGTAGACAACTATTCCCTACTATATGTCCCTGCTGCCTTTCCAGCTGCTGCCCCAGCACTGGAGCTCAGAGCGAGTGATTCCATTGGTGGGTAAGTCCACTCATGGTCCCTTTAAAAGGGGCACTTGTGAGTGCAGCAGCACTCAGTCTCAGTAACAATCTCCGCTGATTTTCACAACCAGAAATTATGGGGACTTCTCTCCCAGGCACTGGAACATTGGGCTGGGGTGGGACTGGGACTTCTCGCTCCTCTGGGGGGTAGGGGGAACCTCCACATTCGAAATATCCCTCCTGATCTTTAATGGTCACATGCGGGTATGGAACCAGCCAGTTCCATGTCTCTGCCCCTCCTACCAGTCTTGAGGTGTCTTCTTTTGCACATCTTAAGTTGTAGAACTTTGATTCAGCAAGATTTTAGGCAATTCTCAATGATGGTTGTTTTGTAGTTTAGTTGTAATTTTGATGTGGTCATGAGAGAAGGTAAGCATAGCGTTTACCTACTGTGCCATCTTGGTATCTCTCCTGAGCATAATTTTTATTCTGAAGTGAATAAAAATCTTGTCCCAGCATTGGTGGCAACCATGAAAATGTGTCTTTTAGATCTTTGGCTGCAAGAAATGCAATTTACCAATCACCCTTGCCTCTGCTTTCTGAAGTCTATTGCTGGGTTGGCTTTCAGGCCACATTTCTCACAGTCTGCTCTCAGTCAATGACTTAGTGAGGCAAAGGTACTACGTCAGGTCTGATCTTGGGAGACATGGTCTCCTGTGATGGACAGCTTTGCCTTGTGGCTTCCCAAAGGCCTTGCCAAACATTCCTTAGAACTGTGCTGCATTCTCTGCTTCCAGCCTACCTTCCGGCCTGCTTTCCTCTCACCCTCACTAGGTATCACAATAACACTGTAGTCTGCTGGGCTTCCCAGACTTTCCAGTTTCTCCCCCATTTTCTCTCACAAATGTTTCCCCTAATAAATGTCTTACGTATTTAGTGCTGTCTTGATGTCTGGTTCTTAGAGGACTCATAATAACCCAGGGTTGCTGGGCTGACAGTAGGCATGGAAGCCAATGTTTTACTCAATATTTTAACCCTTTCTAGTTTGATGCTATAGCACCTACTCGGCAAAGTTGAACTAGGACATTTAGCAGCTCTGTGTGACCTGTTCAATTTTTAAAACCAGAAGAAACTTGATTTTTTTAAACTCTCTTAGGCTGCATCCAGGAGCCCTGGCCATTTGAAACACTACTCTGACTCTTGAGTAAATAAGACATTTTAAAAACATCCTACAAAATTTCTTGACTGGGCTTCTAGGTTTTTTGGACTGATCACCATGGTGTTCCTTTTCTCTTTGGCATGATCTAAGTCCATTTGGAAATCTAATCCATACCTTACATTTATTTCTCATTTTCCTGGTTATCTGGAGCATATTCATGATGTAGCTCATAAAGTTGGTTCTATCCTTCAGTGATGCTTCAGTTTTTAATTGTTATAGTTCTGTATTATCTTCTTGAACTCGATTTTCCTAATGTCCTTATGATGTGTTTTCTTAATGTTGGTACTATTGACTGTTTAGACAGGATATTTCTTTGTTGTTGAATTGTCCAGTACATTGTAGGATCTTTAGCAGTATCCCTGGCCTCTACCCATCAGATGCCAATAGCACAACTCAAGTTGTGACAACCAAAAATGACTTTGGACGTAGACAAATGTTCCCTGGGGGACAAAATTGCTCTGGGTTGCGAATCACCATTCTATGGTTTTAAGTGGTCAGTATGGTATCCTAGCAACCCCTCCAACTTATGTCAGTTGTCTTTCTCTCAGCTAATGAAAGATGGCCTTCTCATCATTTTTCATAGGCCTGCACTTCTGATTTGTACTGGTTTCAAATCTGTAAGCAGCTTCTAGTTCTTAGTTTATTTGTCTCACTGAAAATTTGGTTCATCTAGAACCTGTAAATCAGGTCACTGTCTTCATCTTTGCTGGGTGCTCTTTGATGAATACTTTATGGGAATGACTAACAAGAGGAACGTATTTGATAATAATACTGTTAGCTATAATCATATAATCACAGGGTTGTTCTCTGGCACGGTATGTCTGGAATAAAATAGATATGAAAAGTCTTAAGCCATGACTACATTATTAAGTTAGCTGGACTGACTCTTTCATTGAGCATGTGATTGTTATTAACTAAACTGTTCTACCAACTTTTCTTTAGGGACGACTTAGATTTTAGTCTATTAGCTTGAGGGTAGTCAGGAGTGAGAGTGACAGTCCAGATCAGATTCCTATAGACAAATATCTAAAACTAAGCTAAAATACAATCTCTGAAAATTAGTGAGTTGTACATAATTGTTTAGACCTACCTACAATTATGGCAGCAGAGTTTGGAAAAGTACAATTAAAAGAACGGAGCCAATTTGAAAAGAATTGTGTCTCCTACAATAAAGAAGTGACAATTGTCCTAAATATTAGAAAAGACTTTTCACTAAAGTTTTTGGGTTTCTTCTTAATGAAAAGGAGGGATCTTTGGTATGACGTTCTGAATATCCTGTATCTAACCACAATAATTTTGGTAATAGGGAATGTCAAGAGCTCTGGATGAGGAGATAGGGACCAGACACAAGCCAGGTGGAACAGAGTTGGCAGGAACAACATAAGAATATTTGATTTATTCCCTTTTGGGAATTACTTGCAGGCCAAATCATCAAGCCCATATTCAAGAGGTCAATGTCTTAGGGCTCCAAACCTAGGAGCAGCCGAAATGCTTCCCTTGTAAGTAACTACTGTAGAAGGCATATCTGACAATTATTTGACCTCTTCTGTATTAGCTTCTCATTTGCATGCAAGCCTCTATGACCCTTATTGCGAACACTGACAATGCTGGAACTCTGAGGTCTTGCAGATGCCAGATGATGTGATCTCTTACCATAGTTCTGGGATATCTTTCTTATGGTCTTGACCATTTTTGAGGCATCTCTTCACCTTGCAGAATGTGTTCTCCAGTTCTCTGATTACTGTAGAATCCTTCACAGCCCTAAAGGGGCTGGGTCTGTACGGACTGACACTTTGAGTTTCTGAATCATATTTTTTCCTATATTCAGCTGACCTTGTTGGCCTAAATTCTCTGCTGCTGTAACAACAATAATTTTAGACATTGAACTATTAATTTCTGTGATCTAGCTCACTGATTAGAATCTTTTCATGAACCATTATAAATGCCAAATTCAGTTTAGGCAAAAGCTACTTCATTGTGAAACTCTACATACAATGATTAATTCTACAAGGTCATTTGTGCAAGAGACATCAGTTGAGCACTTTCTCTCTAACCAGCACCAGTGACTCAGGATAGTGAGATGACTAAGCCAAGGTCAGTGTCCTTGAGTACTTCAATCAGGGAAGAGTTTGTCCTGTTAACACACAAATAAGTCACAATATGGTATCTCTGCAATCATTTGCATAGACAGTCTTATGAAAGCATACAGAAGGAAGAAAGTAGCACTTTAGGTTTCATCAGGGAGGCTTCCCAGAGCAAGGAACATTTGAGTCAGTTTCTTTTGCAGGGTTGAAGATCATCTCATGGAGAAGCCAACCAAGAATTGCATTAACCACTTGCACTGATGACTGGGAATTGTCTGGGAAATAAGAGATGGCAGTAAAGTGGTGAGAAAGAGGTTGGGTGATAATTTAAGACATTCTCCAAATTGCACTTTTGAGAAAATGGCAGGACTTTGTAATCCAAACAGCAATGTTTTTACCATGTTGTGAATATGGTTTGTGTAATTTAAATGTTTGAAAAATGACTGATGATGCTGGTGAAACCTGAACTTTTAATAACCCCACAAGTTTCTAAATGTCTACATTATGAGTGAAGTCAAAGGTATGAGAAACTTTGGGGTTTTGTTTGTTTGTTTGTTTGTTGCCTTTTAAAACATTTTGTATTGGAGCTTCACACATTATCAAGAAGTATGGTACATTTTCCCTAGATTCTTCTATTTTTTTTTCCCTTCAAGATAGACTTGCAACCTCTAGGTTTGTGAATTCCAGAAAGCAAGACAAATAATATTAACATCTTTTTTTATACCTTGAAGAGTTTGTTTTAATTGTTTTAATGCTCAAATTTCAGGATAAAGGTACATTTAGTTGCTTACTGAGTTCTTGAAAATGGTTGACATGGCTCTTGCTCTTTAACTTTATTCATTCAACAAATCTGTTGTATCTAGCATGGATCAAGCACTGTTCTAGCACTTCAGGGTTTATCATCAAATAAAACATAACATACTAAAATTTCTGCCCTTAGGAAGCTTGTATACTAGTAGGGGAAATCAGATAATGAACAATAAACATGATACATTGGTACATTTTATAGTATGTCAGAAAATTGGAAGTAATCTGGAAAAAATAAAAAAGTACAGGAGAGCGTGGAGACTAACTGGGAATTCTGGGGATGAGAGTTGTGATTTTAAACAGGCCAGTCTGGGTGGGCCTTTTTGAGAAAGGCATAACTGAGCAGAGACTTGAGAAGGTGAGGGAGTTTGCTCTGAGGATATCAGAGAGGAGGAGCATTCCAGGCAGAAGGACTGGCTAATGCAAAGACATGGTGATATGAGTGTAATCTACCTGGTTTATTCAAGGAATACCAAAGAGCCAAGTGTGACTTAAGGGCAGTCAGCACCTGGGAAGTATTAGTAGGAGGTGTGACCAGAGAGGTAATGAACCCAATTAAGTGAGACTTAAACGAGTTTTTGTAAGGAATTTGGCTTTTACTCTGAATTAGATGAGGAGCTTTTCAGATTTTTTCCAAAATTTAATTTTTTCTTCAGATTTTTCAGAGGAATAACATGACCCCACTTTGTTTAAAAGGATCATTCTGGCTGCTGAAGGGTGCAAACAGGGAGACCAATTCAACGGGTATTGTCATAATCCATCCAAAAGATGATGGATAGCGAAAGAAATGATAGAAGAACTTCATGGCTATCGTTGAAGCCAGAGCTACCAGGATGACAGATCAATTTTGGTGAGAGAGAATGGGTTCAAGAAGGACTTCACATTTTTTGACCTTAACATTTAGAAGGATAAAGTTGACATTAACTGCTGTGGGAATTTCTGAGTGGAACAGGGTTTGGGGGAGGAGGGACCAGGAGTTTATTTTGAAGATTTTGAACTTGATACGTCTATCAGGCATGTAGAGTAGGCAGCTGAATATGTAATGAGAATGAAGAGTTCACCTATGGTAACATGTGGGTAGGCTGGTCCATGGATCAAGGCAATAACCGACAGTTAAGTGACATGCAGGCCTGTTTATACACAAAGTTCCTGATCACATATCATCCCATATCACTGTAGTATACAACTAAGGGAACCCAGATGGCATTATTAAAGTATAGGTCCCATACATAATGCTCTCTTAAATATTTAATGCAGGACATGAAGAGAAGTCCAAGACTGGGGGAAGCTAAGTCTATGCCCATAAGTGGTTAGCATCGTAAGGGACCTTAAGATCATTTAAGCCAAACAGCTTGATTTACAAATGAGGAGCCTCGTGTCTCATGTCTCAAAAGTTAACTGATCTAACCAGGTTCACACAGCAACTTGTAAGACAATCAGGTATAGAAATGAGGTCTAATTAGTCCCTGTTCAATGCACTTTTCTTCTCTACCATCTTCCCTCTCATTTATATTTTACTATAGATCATATGAAAGAAATAATATTATGAAAATATGAAAGCCTTTTTTCTTAGCCTGGGATAGCAAGACTTTGAATCACAAACATAAACAAGGGGTCTTCCAGAGCATTGCTCCTTGGTTACTCAAACCTGCCTCTCATAGATGTATACTTCCTGATCAGTGAGCAGCTTAAAGCAGATGCATACTTGCATTTTTAGGGGTATGAAATTATAAGCAAACTGTCAGCAGAATTCTCTATTTAAGAAATTCTTCTGTAGTTTGGCTAATATTTCTGCTTTGGAGAGCGAGAGTGGGTATGAGGTAGATCCCAACATCCTTCAAGATGAGTCACCCAAGAGGTGGGGCCTCACACAGAAAAGGCATTCAATAGATGTTTATTGAATACGTATCTTAATGGATGACTTCACCTAGTAGAAATATCTTATGTAAGTGTGTTAGCTGGAGAGAATCTATGGTGTTGCTGACTTCCCACGTGCCCTTGCATACCTTCTTGACTTCTCTGTGGCTTAATGTTTTCTGCCTAGAAATAAGATTGGAACTGCTGGCTTATATTAATGGGAGAAAGTTAATTGAGAGTAGTCATAGAAAACATTAGAGAATTTCAAGACAATCTCAATATAAATATTGAAAGGCTTTCTCACCACTGCCAAAAGTACAGAGAGAGGCCTTGGATAAGTCAGGAAAGATGTGTTGGAAAGCATAGTTCCCTCCTGTTTGTCCTGTCTTCCTGACTGGGTGACGGTGGGGTGATGGCAAGCTAGAGTTGGGAAGCCCAGCATGCCTTCGCCCCTCACTTTAGTAGCTCTCAGCTCTTTTCTTGCTGTTGGGTACGTGCCCACTGGCATCCGGCATGGAGAAACGAGGTTGCTGACACAGGGAGATGAGATCTGTGGTGGAAAGCCACGGGACAGATGACATTTGACAGATATCTCCACAGTTACTTCCCTTCTTCCCACTCCTCCATGTGATCAGGAGGCTGGAGCCAATTCCTTACTAAGCCAGACAGATCATCAGCCCTAGCCTGCCCACCCTCCCAGCTAATTCCTGTAAGTTGAACTTGCAGTGTGGAGGCAGGTGAGCCAAGGTCAGGTCTGCTGAGCTTGCAGGTATCTCTTTCCCAGGGTGGGGGCCCTTTTAAAAACTGCCTCACCCACTCCACGTGGAAAACTGTTCGCAGACATCACTCTGGATCATTATGCAGAAAATGGACATAAAGGCTCAGAGAAAGATGATACCAGTTTCAAAAGGCTCTTGTCTTTATCTTTGCTACTCAGAGTGCTCTTCCTAGACCAGTAGTGTAGAAATGAAGAATCTTGGACCCACCTCTAGCCTAGCTCTCTGATTTCAAAAGAAGGCCTAACTTAAATACATTCTCTTTCAAGAAAACTTTTTTGGCCATGTTTCCTAATAAGAACCTCTTTCCCTCTTACCTCCTAGAGAAATGGTTGTCAACCTTGGCTGCATATCAGAACCACCGGTGGGGAGCTTTAAAGCAACCCAGATACCTACCCAGGTCCTACTCCCTGAGATTCTGATGTAATTGTTCAGCATAGGACATTAGATACTAGTATTTTTTTGAAAGCTCCCTGAGTGATTCTAATATCTAGTGCTGGGAAACACTGTCATAGAGCATGCATTATCAGCCCTGACTCATTTGAGATTTTAATGATTTATTCTCTCGACAAACATGTCTAAAATTGGCTTTACCTTCCCTTTATAATCTGAGAACAAACTACTTGGGCACAGGAATTCCAGCCTCCTGTTTCCCAAGAGTGAGCACACATAGCACCACGGAAGCAGCAGTGAGGATCAGGACCCCTAAACTCTATTCTTTTATGGCATTGCTTGGCTGTGTGATCCTGGGTAGGTCACTGGACTTTTTTCTCAACCTCAAATTCCTTCTCTACAAAAGAAGATTGCACTAGATAATCCCTTAAGGTTCCTGCCAGCTCTGATGTTTTGTAATTCTAATGAGCATTCAGAAAATGGGGATTGATTGTAGCAAGCCCACTGCCTTGAAGCCTGGGGTTTGACCCATTTTAGCATTTTGTCACCATCCTCCTGCACCACAGGAGTAAGGTGCTGGCATTTTTCACCTCTGAAGATGTGTCTTCTCAGCTGGATGTCAGGCCTTTCATGAGGTCATTTTTACCAAGCCTTTTCGTCCTGCATAGTGTTGTTCAGTCTGCACTGTAGCAAAGAATGGATTGGGCCCTCAGAGTGGGCTAGTATGGCAGTACATAAATCTTTGTCTTGATTCCCACCCTAAGGAGCAAAGGGGAAAGTAGGCACCTTTTTTAAATCAACAAGTTGTAAAAGGGAAGTGGGAGAAGGATTCATGGTTCAGGGACACAAAAACAAGAAGTCAGATGCCTGTTGAGTTTTCAGGGAAGGAAATGGGCTAAAGGAGACTCTGTGGAAACTACAGATTCAAATAGAGAAACATGACCCAGTCCAGCAGAAGGCAGCCATTCCCCAAGTCCTGCATAGACATCAGTTTTGGAGGCACGTGTAAAGTACATTCTCTTATCTCCAACCCCAGAGCAAAGCACATTGGCAGTAGCATTTGCACACACTGATTAAACAGTAACTATTCTGCTTGGAGATTCCAGGATAAAGTTTTGCTGCTTGCATGGTTAGACAATGCCATGTCATTAGTTGTCTCTTGCAGCATCTGCTGTCTCTGATTTCATCAGAGATGGCTAACCCTACCTCAGGTGTCTTCTGCTAGCCAGTGTTCCCTTCCCATTCCCGTTTGCCCTACACAGTGCTACCAGGACTTTTATCCTAGGCTCATCTGAAATTATATATATGTACCAGGGGTGCCAAATAAAACGTTTACAAGTGGACACTTTGGTCAACGTTGCTCAAGCAGTAGTTCACCATAATCAGAAGTGTCTGGACACTGATGGTAACCACTTTGAGCACCTCTTGTAAGTGCAAAAGTCAAATGTGACTTGTATTCATCTTTTGTTATCGGTATATATTGAGTATTACAATTTTAATAGTTTTTTTCCTTTCTTAAAATGTGTATTTTTTTTGGCACCCTCTGTGTGTATATATATATATATATATATATATATATATATATATATATATATATATATATTCCTCTGTGCATTTCCTGAGGGATCATGATGACAAAGCAGGTAGAGGAACAGAGAGACATAGATACAAAGACCATCTCCTGCCACAGATTGTGCTGGGAACTTTGGGGATTAGTGAGCTCATGTCAGCAAAGCCCTCTGAGCCCCCTTGCTCATTACTACTGAGCGTTTTGGAGTCTCTTCTTATGTGCCAAGCTATTTGCAGATATTTGGGAATTAACCCTCTCACAGCTCTAGTGGAATTCTTTGTTTCATTCTTTAAAACTGAAACAAAGTAATTCAAGAATTTGGGCAGAACTTAGAGTTAAGACATGTGGCTTTTAGTCCCTCTTTACTATGGACTATGGGAAATTGGACAAGATTTTTTTATTTTCTGGGAATTTCAGTTTTTTCAGATATTAGAAGGGGAGGATAATATCTGCCTTCATCACACCGCAGAATTTGTGTCTGTGTCCAGGATGCTATTGATGGACATAGAAAATAGGAAGAAACATTATGCTAACATAAGGTATTATTATCTTATCATTATGCTTCCATTGAGGTTGGTTCAGATTTAAGAAAGCCTTAAATCTGACTGAGTCCTAATCAGAACCCTTGTCTCTGTATCCCAAACCAGGGCTTTATAGAAGATCTGTCTTGTGTCCATGACTCACACTCTCGACAAAACTAGGAGTAGACCATGCAGGGATATCCTTGTCCTTGGTCAGACACAATTATCTCCCTGCCCAAAGAGGCTTCCTGCACCCCTTCTCTCCAGAGACTATCTTCAAGACAGTATCCATCTCAAAAGACTGCTATATATATAGTTTTTGTTTTTAATTCCCTTCCCCCCTCCCATTTGGCAACCATCAGTTTGTTATCTGTATCTATGAGTCTGTTTCTGCTTTGTTTGTTCATTCATTTTGTTTTTCAGATTCCACATATAAGTGAGATCATACAGTATTTGTCTCTATTTGTCTGACTTATTTCACTTAGCATAGTATCTTCTAGGTTCATTCATGTTATCACAAATAGCAAGATTTCATTCTTTTTATTGCTGAATAATATCCCATTGTATACATATACCACATCTTTATCCATTCATCTATTGATAGACATCTAGGTTGCTTCCATATCTTGACTTTTACTAGTAATGCTGCAATAAACATAGGGATGCACATATCTTTTCAGATTAGTGTTTTTGTTTTCTTTGGATAAATACCCAGAAGTGGAATTGCTGGATCTTATGGCAGATCTACTTTTTATTTTTTTGAGGAACCTCCATATTGTTTTTCCATAGAGGCTGCACCAATTTACAATCCTACCAATAGTGTATGAGGGTTCCCTTTTCTCCACATCCTCACCAATACTTCTTATTTGTTAATTTATTGATGAGAGTCATTCTGACAAGTGTGAGGTGATACCACATTGTGGTTTTAATTTGCATTTCCCTGGTGATTAGTGACACTGAGCATCTTTTCATACTCCTGTTGGCCATCTGTATGTCCTCTTGGAGAAATGTCTATTCAGGTCCTCTGCCCATTTTGTAATTGGATTGTTTGAAGGACTTTTTGGTGTTCAATTGTATGAGTTCCTTAAGTATTTTGTTTATTAACGCCTGATCAGATACATCATTTGTGAATATTTCTTCACATTCAATTGGTTGTCTTTTCATTTTGTTGCAAATCTTTTATAGTTTGTTTATTTTGCTTTTTGTTTCCCTCGCCGAACGAAATATATCTAAAAGACATTGCTAAAAGTGATGTTACAGATGTCAGTTGGTTATTCAAATCCTCTACTCTTATTGCCTTACTGTGGACTTCTCCTTCATGTCCATTAATAATTGCTTCATATATTTAGTTGCTCCTATGCTGGGTGCATAGATATTTACGATGTTGTATCCTCTTCTTGGATTGACCCTTTATAATTACGTAATGTCCTTCTTTGTCTTTTTCTTTTTTCCTTTTTTTTTTAAAAGTCCATTTTGTAGGTACTGCTACTCTAGCTTTCTATTTCTGTTTGCATGGAATATCATTTTCAAACCCTGCACTTTCAGTCTGCATGTACTTTGATTTGAAGTGAGTCTCTTAAAAGAAGCTTATAGATGGGACATGTGTTGTAATCCATTCAGTCACCCTATGTCTTTTTATTGGAACATCTAATCCATTTATATTTAAAGTAATTATTGATAAGTATGTAATTATTTTCATTTTGTTTATTGTTTTTTGGTTGTTTTTCTAGTTCTCCTCTGTTCCTGTCTTCTCTTGCAGTTTGCTGTTTTTCTGTAATGTTTTGTTTAGGTTCCATTCTCTTTGTTCTTTGTATATCTTTTGTAGGTTTTTGGCTTTGTGGTTATCATGAGGTTTATGTATATCATTTTTTGTTTTCTAAGATCTAAGGATCTCATAGATCATTTAATATAAGGCATTCATTTTACAAATGAGAAAACAGACCCAGAGAGGGCCACAATGAGGTTAATTACAGAAATGGGACAGAACTGGGGTTCCTGTCTGTAAGTCCCCTTTTTCTATCTGGTACAATACAGTGCCTTCCAAGAAAGTGAGGTTGACTTTTCTGGCTCATTCTTGAATTTTTGCTTGCTCTGAGGTATAGGAAGATAGCCACGAATCAAATCCATACCCTGCATTTCACATGCCAGCCTCCCCTGACAGGCAGTGCTGAGTTCTGCTGGATTTTTCCCCATCCTCTGATTCCTCAGTCAATCAATTAGTTGCGTATATGCCTTGGTTTGGGCTGCTATAAGAAAATACCGTAGACTAGGTGGCATATAAACAACAGAAATGTATTTCTCCCAGTTCTGGAGGCTGGAGATCAGCGTGCCAGTATGCTTGGGTTTTGGGAGGCCCTTCTTCTGGATTGGAGACTGTCATTTTCTCGATGTATACTCACGTGGCAGAAGGGCACAAGAGAGCTCTCTGGGGTCTTTTTTTTTTCCATTTACTTTATTAGTTTCAGGTGTACAGAGCAACTTAATAGGCATTTATACCCCCCACAAAGTGATAACCCCCCCATCTACTAATCTACTACCTCTCTGTCATCGTACGTAGTTGTTATAATACCATTGACTATAATCCCTATGCTGTACTTACATCCCATGACTATATACAATACTATATATATACTATGATATACATATCATAGTATATATATACACACCGTGTTTTCCCAAAAATAAGACCTAGCCAGACAATCAGCTCTAATGCGTCTTTTGGATCAAAAATTAATATAAGACCCAGTATTATATTATATTATATTATATCATATTATATTATACTATAAGACCTGGTCTTATATTATAGTAAAATAAGACCGGGTCTAATATTAATATTTGCTCCAAAAGATGCATTAGATTTGCTTGTCCGGCTAGGTCTTATTTTCTTATTTTTCAGGGAAACATGATATATATATATACCAATTATATATATATATAATTATAGTTGGCATTCAATACTATTCTACTTCAGCCTCTGGTGTATAGCACAGTGGTCAGGCACTGCACAGTCTATGAAATGATCCCCCTGATAAGTCCAGTACCCATCTGGTACCCTACATAATCTTTATAACATGGATATGATTCTTTATCTGTAGCAGTCTATTTAAACTGAAAGGCATTTGAATGTATCTTATAAGGGCTACATTTTTACTCCCCCTCCATGCTTTTCTGTTATTGATGTCATATTTTAGATCTTTTTTTGTTGTGTTTCTCCCACATGCTTCTTGTAGTTTGAGTTGCATTTTATACCTTTTTCTTTTGAACTTCATAGATTTTAAATGTCTGATTTGCTCTATTTACTGAATATTTGGCTTTCCCTATGAGGTTTTTCCCTTTCTCATATTTTCTTATTTATGGTTATGACCTTTCTTTTTCTAGTTAAAGGAGACCCTTTAACATTTCTTGTAAAGCCGGTTTAATGGTGATGAACTCTTTTAGTTTTTGCTTGAAACTCTTTATCTCTTCTTCAATTCTGAATGATAACCTTATTGGGTAAATTATTCTAGGTTGTTGGTTCCTTTCTTTCAGCACTACAAAGATGTCCACTCCCTTCTGGCCTGTAAAGATGCTGATAAGGGTTTCCTTTGTATGGAACTCCTTTTTCTCTTGTTTCCTTCAAGATTGTCTCTTTATCTAACTTTTGCAATTTTAATTACAATGTCTTGGTGTGGTTCTCTTTGCAGTTTGGAACTCTCTGTGCTTCTTGGACCTGGATGTCTATTTCTTTTTCCAGTTAGGAAAGTTTTTAGCCATTATTTCTTTAAATAAAATTTCTGTTTCTTTCTTTCTTCTCCCTCTGGGATCCTTATAATGTAAATGTTTGAGCACTTGCTGTTATCCCTGGGGTTCCTTAAACTATCTTTACCTTTTTTCTTTTTTCTTTATGCTGTTCTGATTGGTTGATTTCCACTAGTGTGACTACCAGGTCTCTCTGATCTGTTCTTCTCTGTTAGCTAATCTGTTGATTCCTTCATTTCAGTTATTGTATTCTTCAAGTCTGTTTATTTCTTATAATTTCTCTTATTGAAATTCTCCCTAAGTTCCTCTATTCTACTCTCAAGTTTGATGAGCATTCTTATGACCATTTCTTTGAATTCTTTATCAAGCAAATTACTTATTTTCATTTTCTTAGAATTTTTTTCTGGACTTTTTTTGAGAGAGATTCTTCTGTCTTTTCATTATGTTTGACTTTCTATGTTTGTTTATATGAGTTAGAGAAAATAACTGTCTCTTCTGGTCTTGGGAAAGTAGCCTTATGTAGAAGTGGACTCTGTGTAGCCTGTGTGTACTGGGTAGGTTTGGCAGGCTGGTGAGAGCTGAGTGGCTGCCTAAAGTATCTGGGTCACTGGCCTACCGAGCTGGAGCAGGTCCAGGTGGGGAGGCCAGATGCATGTAGTAATGCCTTGTTGATCCTGCTTGTTCCTTTTGTTAGTCCAAAATGGGCTCAGGAGACCTTGCTGGTAGGCCAGAGCACTTGGATAGAGCTCACGCCCACCTTACAGAGGTGGAGGAGGACATAAACAATTTCGCTCACCAAATCTTCACCTCAGAGCATTCTTGCAGTCCCCAGAGAACTCCCATAGCTCTCTAGTCTTCTCTATACAGCAGGGGTGTCCAAACTTTTTTCAACATTTTTCACCAAGGGCCATATGCAGTAAAATACACAAACAGCCGGGCCACTCACTCGAGGTGAAGTACGTATTGCCTCATCTGGTTTATTTAAGTAAACTAAATATATTTTTGGAATTTGCTGCAGGCCAATTAAAAATGGATTGCAGGCCGTAGTTGGCCCATGGGCCGCAGTTTGGACACCCCTGCTATAGACTCTCTTTCTTGTTTGTTGTAGCGAAAGGGGTCCCACGTAGCGTTAAATTCTGTGTAGGCTCTATGTAACCAGGGGGTTTTGGGGAGCTGCTTGGAGTCAAGCAGGGATTTATAGAGCCTAGGGCACTAGCCTGCTGGGCCTGGAGCAGCTCTCTGCAAGGAAGAGAGGTGGGTGTGGTAATGCCCTGTATTTCCTGCTTGCTCCCTTTGTTAGGAGGCAAAAGGTTCCTGGCAATGGAGGTACGAACAGGCTGCCATGACCTTGCAGGTAGGCCAAATACCCCAAATAGAGCACTCACCTAGCTCCTCTGGCCGGGAAGGGCTCCCTGGGCTTCCTGGCCTTCACTATTTGGTCTCTTGTTTGTTGTCAGAAGCTATTCATTCAGCACTTTGTTGTCAGGATTAATTGCTACCTTTATAAATGTATATTTGATTTTGCTCACGCTCTGTCTCCGCAGAGATTGATGATTTCAGCCTCCTCCTATAACGCAGTCATCTTGAACTTCTAAAAGAACTTTTCTTCATTCCTTGCTAGCTAGAAGTGAAACTTTTAACAGACACGTGAAAGAGTTGACTCTCCTATTCTCCTAGAGAAGGAATTCAGGGGTTTGGTGAGGTCAAGTGCCATCTCTAAGGTCACAGGGCAGTGGGAGAGCTTGCAGTAGCTTCAGTGCCAAAGCTCTGTCGTGGCCATCAGAAGCCTATCACTACATTGCTGCGCCTGTTACATTCATCTTCCTTGTCTCCTTAGGGGGTGTCTCAACCTTTCTTAGTCTGTCACATGTAAGGTCCCTGTTGGCCATTTTTGCTTTTGTATTTTAATGGTTTGGACTAATTTCCACTTTATTTTTGTATTTATTTTAACACAATCACTTATAATGAGGCTAATGACATTTTGTCTCCATGGTGGTGCATTTTAATTTGGTCTCGGAAATGTCAAAGCGATCAGGCAATTTGGTATCTCGGAAACACAAAACGTGGCAGGGACAATAGATTCCTCTCTCCATCATTTCATCTCCCTTGTTATCTGCTAGCTCCTGGGGCCACCCTGTCCCATTTGGCCGCTTCTCAATGCTGGCATGGATGGAGATCAGCAGTAAAACATTGCCAAGACAAAAGGCGAGGGCTCCAGCAGACAGAATCTTTTCTAGCAAGGGCAGTTAACACAATTAATCAGATCGCAGCATTCGCGCTAAGTTTGTTACGATAGAAGCCAGGCATTATTTTCCTTGTGGCATTTTTGTATCAATCCTTGTCCTGCCACCTATTCCAGTGTTTTCTTTTGAGCCTGCCTGCAGTCATGATTCTCAGTTTTCCGATTCTTTCCTTTAAGACATAGTTGGCAAATGTGTTTTGTGAAGTAAATAGTTGAGGCTTTACCTCTCCCCCTCCCCTGCCCCCCTTTAGGGCCCCATAAGGTCTCTATTTCTAGTCTTCTGTTTACAACCCATTAAAAATGTAAATACCATTCTTAGTTTGCAATCTGTCTGAATTGTTAGGCAATCATGGATTTGGGGGTATTTAGGGAAAGTGTCTAGAAGTATTTGGATTGAAAAGTTTAATCTAGTTTCTTTTCAGTTTGGAAGTCACTAAAGTGTTTATCTTATATGACAGAGACCCAGATAGTTGGCTTTGCCAGGGTTAGGTGGTAGGTAAATTCTCTGATGGTGTAAGTATATAGTTTGTCTCCTCCGAGATTGATGATTTCGGCTTTGTTTTAAATGTAGGATATAGGGCTTGATGGATTCTGCTCAGGAAGCCTGAGTGGTCCTATGTTTGTCTGACAAACCAAGGCAGTGTTAGATTTGAATTTGGAGCTCTCTGACTCTTGTCTTGCCTCTCTTCCTCCTCCGGCCCTCCCAGCCCCGCGCTTCCTTGCAGGCAGTCTCCTCTCCACCCTGCTTTGTCCTTGGAGGGAAGGAGATGGATCGTCTTTATAGACGGGGCCAGGGCCTGCTTTCTCAGCTCTGAGAGCAACCACATTTGTCTTCTCTTCAGCACCGAGGCGTTTCTTGGAAGCTAATCTTTGAGATGGAAATCAGAACAGTGAAAGGGAGAGAATCTTGGCCTGTGGAAATCTTCAGGTCAAATCACGGAAAACCCCAGCATAACCCAAATAGAGCCTGTGTCCCAGGAATGGCCTCATGCAGGCTTCTATTTAGAAGCCACTTTGTCAATTTCTTTGCCAGCTTTTCCATGTAGTAAGGATACTTTATCTCTATAAAGCAGCAATAAGTGAATAGTGTAATATATTTCACTTTTAATAAGGTGTTGCCGATTGCACACACTCTGTAGAGTAATTAGTGTCAAAAGCAGCTAAGCAATGGCAGGAACTGTATCTGGATGTTTACAGACTGAAGGATTTACAGCTGGGTTTGGGGGAGCTGTGGTCACAAGGTAGAGGGCAGGGGGAGGAGATGTTGACCTGCTGAGTTTAAATCCCCCTACACAGCATGTTTCTGAAACTGCTCAAAGGCAGGTCTTTGCATTGTATTATGATGCTCATCCTGGGACTGGAAGATAGTGACAGTCCTCACAGAGTTCGAAACACAGGTTTAGGAACCATATAGATCGGAGTTTCAGACTCAACTTTGCCACCTCCGGATGACTCCTAGGCAGACACATTTCTCTGAAACTGATTTCCCATCTATAAAAACGAGATGAGGAAATCAGCAGAGTGTTTAGAATATGGAGCCCTCAAATCAGGTTATGTCTTTTCAAATTGTTATTCCTGCCCCATCCATGCTAACACGGATGAAAGCCTTTTCAGAAATCAAGTGTAGACTAGATTATCCAACTTGCCCCGGTTTGCCCAGAATTGTTCTAATTTTAAAACTCAAAGCTCTGAACTCTGCAAATCCTCAGTGCCAGGCAGACTGGGATGGCTGGTCACCCTCAGTTAGTTTAGTCAAGAAAGATTTCTCTTCTCACAGATGATGGGATCAAGTGCTGCTGCAAATACAAATTAGGAATTCTGGCCAAACATTTCACTGGACTTAAAACATAGGCAGGCACAGACATCTATGAAGGAGAATGATGGAGATCTTTGGTAGGCTGGGGGGACAATTTGTCCAGGAATAAAGTTGCTGAGAATCTTGACTAAAAGTCGGATGATCTGGCTTAAAGTTTCTTAGATTCATTTCTTCTCTGAAGATGATATTACTTTGATTGACCCTTGGAAGGGAGAAGAGGCATTTGTGTTTCCTTTTTCCTATTTGCTTATATATTTTGAGGGTGTGTTTATTTATGCCACACTATGTGGATTCTTGCCACACTACGGAGCCACTTCTCTGAATCATGCACAGAGCACCCCTCAACCTAACTCAAGGGTGAGTTTGGGTCATGCCCTCAGCACTGTTCCAGGTCGGACAGGGGAGTGGCCCTTTCTCCCCACTCAGGGAGCTTGTCTTCTAGTTTGGAAGAGAGACCGCAGGGAGCATTTCTCTGGCCTACGCAAATGGCTAACCACCCTGTGGGGACAGAGCCCCAGAGAGCAGTTTCCTCACATAGGAAAGTTCTCGCTCGGGTAGTAGATGGCCATCAGCTGTTACCGGTTAGCCATTAGCCACTGATATAACTGCCACGGCTAAGCTAACAAAGCGTGGTGTAGCGGTGTGGCGTCCTGGCCAGGCCTGGCCTAGCGTGGCGAACTGTGGATTACAGATTGCAGAGAGGCGGATATCAGCTAGCCAGTGAGGTTGGTTGGCAGAGACAAGTGGACGGCGGTTTGCGGATAGTGTGGCTCCTGCCTCCTGTGTCTCCAACTCAGCCGCCAGTGAGACTATAGTGGTATGACTCCCCTATCTACGGCTCCGTGGGTGTTCCTTTTTGGCCTCACCATATCTTGCGTTCCTATGTGGGGAGCGGAACCAGAGAACCTGCATGAAACCCTGCATGACACCCTATACCCTATATTTGCAGGGCAGGAGCTAGATAGGGGGTTGAAGGCTAAACCTTTACTCTATGGCATAATTTCCTTCATGTTACAGATTAGGAAACAGACTGAGAGAAAAGTTACAGCGAATCCCATCATCTGTTGAGTCAGCATTCATACCTAGGTCTTGAGTCCGGAGCGGTCAAAGTTCCTTCCCACTTTTTCCTTTTTTTTTTTTCCCATTAAAGTTTATTGGGGTGACAATTGTTAGTAAAGTTACATAGATTTCAGGTGTACAATTCTGTATCACATCATCTATAAATCCCATTGTGTGTTCACCACCCAGAGTCAGTTCTCTTTCCATCACCATATATTAGACCCCGTTTACCCTCTTCTAGAGCCCCCTGCCCCTCTTACCCTCTGGTAACCCCTAAACTATTATCGGTGTCTATGAGTTTTTGTTCTTCTGCCCAAAGTAGAGTTATCCTCCACGGCCTAATACAGGCTTTGAGCATGGAGGCGGGTGGAAGGGGTGGGTGCGTCATCTAAGGAGGAGCTGGGAAGGCATGGCTTGGTTGGTGGAGAGAAGAAATAGCAGCTGGTTCTTAGGCTGGTGGCTATGAAAATGGCTGAGAAGAGTGTGGAAGGTATACTGACTGCACAAAGTGAAGGCAGGGATGAGAGAGCGAGTCGGTCGGCAGATAGAATATCAGATTAGAATGGAGGGTATGAAGGACAGATGTGAAGAAGCTGGGCTGGTGAGGAAAGGCAGCTCGCGTCACAGAGGCTTGGAATGCCAGGCAGAGGGAGTTAGCGGACCGCAGTGAAGCTTATTCACACGCTTCTGGGAGCATCTTAGTCTCTTCCTGGCTTGGATGGTTTGAAGCTCTGCTCCTGTGCCCTGTGAAGTAACTTCCCCTTGCAGTAACTAGGGAGATACAGAGTAATTCTCGGCAAGTGTTCCTTATCTTGCCAGTGGGGGTGGTGGGAGTTTAGTCTCATTGGATTTAGATTCAGAATTAATTCCCTGTGAAAATGTCTTTTTCTTACATAGCAAGACTGGCTTTAAGGAAGTCAGAACACCTTATTAAAAACATGTCAAGTATTTGCTGCGTACCTACTTCATTTAAGTTGTATAGGGGATAGTATACCAACATAAAAATATCATGTAATTAATTACTTTTGACCACAATAGCATAAACTAGCTCTAAATTGCATAAGTGTTACTATATCCCCACATATGTTTGGACTTCACACTGCATTGCACACTGGGTAGCTCTCTTAGGAAATCTGCAAGGAAGGTCCAAGGCCTCCCCTAAGTGAGCACAGAGTTCGCATTCACCACAGACAACATATCAAAACTAGATTGGTGAATCTGGTGCTCTTCTTTCTCCGTGTTCTGCTCAGGGGTGAGAATTCAGCTTCTAGTGTTTTGTCCAATATAATGTGTAGTAGACCTTGGTGCTGGAGTCCTCACAGGCTTCTGTTGGTTTGTCTTTTCCTGCTGAGAATGTCCCAGGCCCAGGTGCTTCTGCCCACACACCTTTGTACAACAGGGCCTCAATGTGGGTCCCATCTATTCGTTCTGGGAGGCACATGCTGTGTGCTCATCCTTTGCAGGCCTTCTAATTACCTGAGAGGTGTCTCCCTCCCTGTTCAGACTTCTCCTCTCTTCTCTCCAGCCTTCTTTCTCAGTTCGCTTAAGTCCCCATCTCTGGGTTTGTTCTCAAAATTTGAAGGTTTCTATTTTCACACCTCAGTAATTGGTGCTATCCGTTGAAAGTAACTCTGGAACTCTAGCCTGCTGGGGTCAGGAAGAGCTGAATTGAATTAAAGGCAGTAGAAATTGGCTAGAAGCAGGAGGAGGACTTGAGCGGTATAAATTCACTTCTCCAGGTGGCCATCAGCCTCTGAGCAGGAGTCAGCCTTGGGAGCTGGCTGGTGGGCACCTGGCTTTGTTCCCCTCCCTTGATGGGCATCCTGCAGGGGAGGTGGTGGAGGGTATGAGACTCCCTGCCTGACCCCACCCCCTCCTCAGCTCAGGGAGTGAAACTGGGGACCCAGGAAATACATGCCAGAGAAAGCATTATGTCAGTGAAATGACATTGGAGAGATTAAGTATGCAAAACACCCCCTGTTTTAATAACATAATGGCTGGGAGAGAAGCTGGCAGAAGCCAGAAGCCTCAGCAGCTAATCCTTCCACAATTTACACCAGGGTGGCAGACACAGTCCCATCAGCCTGGGTCAGGCGAGGCAGGTCCCCCAATCCATGCTCACAGATGCTGTGTGCTGGTGCCAACACTAAGGGAAACAGTGGTGTTTGCTATTTCTCCTTTGATGTTAAAAATTGAATTAATTCTTAGATTTAGAGAAAACATTGTTATTTTTTGCTGGTGCTGTTGATCATTTATTTTTGATCTCCTGGAAGATTTTTCAATTAGTAAAAAAAAAATCTTCTGCTTCCAGGCAACAGGTGTGTGGCCCTTCTTCAAGGCTGTGAGACATTTATTCTCACCCAGATCTATCAGTGTGTCTGCCTCGAGGATAGGGACAAAATTTGCATGTGATTCACAAAGAATCTAAAAAATGATCTTCCCTTGGGGCTGAGGAGAGTTCAATGAACTTGAGCTGCGTGGCTAAAGGGGTTACCATTCCATTTCTAACAAACAAAAGGGAGGAAGAGGATCATTAAAGTATGCACACATAAATTTTTTTCTAATTAGGAATGTATCACATATTAATGGTAGAACATTTAGACAGCAGGAGAAAATATGAAAAAAAATATTTTTCTTTAATCGAAATGCTGATAGAGATTTCATGGAAGAAACTTGCTTCAGTGCTGCTCCTACTTTTGCTGCCTGTCCCCTTCCTGCCCCTGCACATGGTCGTGGTGGTTCCAGAGACTTTTCCCCTCACTCTCCACTTTCCATAAAGGCTGGTTTTGTTCCAGTTCAGCAAAACGCGTTGGTGTCTGGAGGGAGCTGAATTATTTTTGAATGTGTCTTCAATAGAGACAGCATTTGTGACTGTCCTTCCTTTAGTGACTGCAGTCACTAAATAAATGGTCAGAGGTCTGAGATAAAATGCTGATCCTCTTACTTCCTGGCTTGGGATTTGTAAATGTGAACAAGTAACAGAACCTCCCTGTGTCTCAGTTTCCTCCCCTGTAAAAATGGCAATAACAGTACTACTACCACATGGAGTTCTTGTGAAACAAATACATGATTCCATGTTAGAGAAAGTTAGGTTCCATAACTCAATCCATGGACGTCATTCTTACATTTAAAATTGCCTTGAGGTCATTCCTCCATCCTGCTATTTCTTATATGTATAATTTCCAACATCTCTTTTTTTTTTCATTTTTCCTTTGGATCCTTGCTAGTTACTGTTCATAGTCTTCACATCAAGTAGAACATAAAATTAGATGCATGACTCTATTGGGTCTGATTCTAATAGGGCTTGAACCCATAATCCTACATCTGTCTGGCATGTGAGATTCACTTAACCTGGTCTTTGAACAACTGTTAAGCCTTAGTCAGGTTTGTGTAAATGGGTGGGGAGAAGGACTCACTGTGTTTTCAAAGTCAAGTTGTCTTAGGTCCGGGGAGGCCCAGATCATGCCAAGGAGGGGAACTGTGCCGTTTTTGTGTTTTTGTTCTTGGTAGTGCTCTGGTTCTCATTTTCACTCTTTATCTGGTTCTTCTTGGTCTCTCTATGCTTTTCACTGCCAAAGTCTCTGTCTCCGTTCCCGTCTCTGGCTCTAGCCCTTCCTCACTTGGCTCCAGTGTTGTCTCTACTTCAGCACAGGGAGAATTTTGGTTCTTCTTACAGGCTTTGGGATGGAGTCAAACAGAGAATACAGGGTGGCTGGGGGAGTTGCTCTGAGGAGAGACCCAAGCCCCTCACCTCTGAACCGGACCCCCCCAGAGCTCCTGTGCCCATTCAGAGGTGTTTGGAATGTAGCCTGGCTGCCATGGTTTGCCTGCTGCCTGCTGCCTGCTGCCTGCCCTGCGTTCTCCCCTCCCCTCTCCCACAGTGCAGAGATGTTGCGCGGCACTGGCCCCTGCCTAGCCTGGCCCGAAATTTACACAAGTGCAGTTGATGTTCTCTTTTAAATTGACAAAAGCAGAAGACGGAGGCTGGGACGCCCTCTGACCCGGGAATCCTGGTCCATGAAAATTACAGGCGGTGTGCAGTATGCTGTCTCTTGATGTACTCGCAGTGGGGAGATGCTGGTTAATTTCTCAAGACTCAGAGGTGACCCAGGTTTAATAAAGAGGATTAATGGATTTGAGCTAAAGGTCCTGGCTGTTTCAAGCAGATAGCCTCTTCCTTCTAAGACACTTTGCAGGCTCTTGTTCAGTTTCTTCTCTTTGGGGAAATAGTTCAAGCGGCCTATTTAAAGGGCTTCTTGATGCTAACTGGACTAAGGTGGCCATGTGTCCTTCATGCATACTCAAATCCAAATGCATAAGCATATTACCTGTTGAGAAAAACAACAACAAAAAGACACTCTCATTCTGCTGGTGGGAGCTGCCACCTTTATGAAAAGCATTTTGGCAACAAGAATTAAAACCCTTAAAATATTATGTATATCCTTTCATACAGCAATTCTATTTTCCTGATTTTTATCTTATGGAATAATGAAGGATGTCTGCAAAGATATCCACCAAAGAGTTATTTATTTAAAAAAGAAAGAAGGAATGGGGACAAAGAGACGTGTAGCAATAGGGACTTACTTATTTTACTATATTATACGACACTAAATTTATGCAGCACAGTAATTGTAATGATCACTAAGAAAAGATGTTATAGAGGTGTTTTTATTGATTTCAAATATGTTCATGGGTTCTAAACACTAAGTGTAAATTTATTTTTTTTAAAGTATGCATGTGAAGAATATACACCAAAATGACTGAATGATAACCTTCAGAGCATTTTGATTTTGGTGATTTTATTTACCCTCACTTTCTAATTATTTCCACAACTCTATGTCATTGTATAATAATGGCAGTGAGAGACCCTTGGGGGATCTACCCCTGGGCAGGGCTTCTTCCTGTCCTTTTAACTTTCTTCTCACAGAAAAATACAAATCATAAGTTCCTGACAGGTGGCAGTGACCTTCTAGATGTCAAAGCCATGAGCTGCTCAAAGTGACACTTGTCATAATTGGTCCCATGTGGTGCTTCCGAGAGTCTCTAGGAAGGAAGAGCCTTTGGCCTGAGACACAGACGCTGAAACTGATGGGACAGGGTGGCCCTTACAGGGAGCACAATCTCAATCAAGCAGCTTTACTTGTCCCTGTTGTGGTGCCTGGTTGCCTCCTATGGTGCATTTTCAAGTGTGCTTTTCCAACCCTTTTTAAATGACTCGGGATGGGTGCTGCCTCCAGTCCGCAAGGAGTCTATTCTGAGTCTAATAGACCATTCTGCCATCTCCTAGGCCTCACCGTTAGGACATTCTCCCTCAAGTTTCCATTAGCCACTAAGTGCTTATTCATTTTCCCCTTAATATTTATTCTAAATTTTTAGTGGGCCCTGAATTTAGACTATGTTGACAGTAATTGCCTGCTTAGCTCTTCTCTCTCTCTGATATTAACATCAGGATTTCTTTTGATTTTCCCATTTGATAGTTTGGCATCGTTGTCTCCAACTTAATTCTTTTGAAACCTGGGGTATGTTTTAGTCGCTAATGACTTATCTCTAGCCATGTGATCCTGCCTTAGTTTGCCATTAAAAACCAAACAAACAAAACTCTTCTGAGCAGCTTTTTACCAATAAGTTTAGCCTCAAATATTTATGATGTTCGTTCAAGTTATTTCTCCCTTTGTTGTTATATGCTAGCTGCTATCAAGGGTAGAAAAAAGGGTGAAAAGCTGATTTGGAATGAGAATTTGTATCCTATGAGACTAAGTACTAAAAGGAATTTTTTTTTTTTTAAAAAAAAGCAGATGTTCAGTACTCAACACACATTTGTAAAATGGAACCTCTCCCAGAGGAACCTCTCTCGCAGTGGGGAAGTGGCCACCCGCTGTGCCCTCTGCAGCAGCCCTCTGCATCCCCACTGCTCCCCATTTCCCTTCTACAGATTCCACAAAATTGGCCAGGCTAGGTTTTTGCTTAGACCAGGACAGAGCATTCATGAAATCCACCTGATACAAAACCCAGTACATCCAGAAATGACATGGGTTCCCAAGTATTTCTGTGGATTAAATCCTGCACATGATTCTAGTGTATTGTTTCAAGTGTACTTTCGTCATCTCTTGCCCTACCAATCCCAGGCCATTCGGAACTTTAATCCACATATAAATCTTTCTATGAGCTCCCAGATAGAAAGGTGCTATGAGTGACAAGTACAATAGTCATGCCATTTCTGGGTTGTCCCTGATTTGGGCTCCTGATCCTTTTATTTTCAGGCCCCATTTTTTCCTCAGGGCATGTATGTTCTATGAATTGAATTGCAAATGTTCAAAGCTTCCCCCCTTATTAAAATACATCACCCATTTCTTTTTATTTTTTTAATTTATGGGGGTGACAATTGTTAGTAAAATTACATAGATTTCAGGTATACAATTCTGTATTGCATCATCTATAAATCCCATTGTGTGTTCACCACCCAGAGTCAGTTCTCCTTCCATCACCATATATTTGATCCCCCTGACCCTTATATCCCAACCCCTACACCCCTTACCCTCTGGTAACCATTAAACTATTGTCTGTGTCTATGTGTTTTTGTTTCTCATTTGTTTGTCTTGTTCTTTTGTTGTTTTTGGTTTATATACCACATATCAGTGAAATCATATGGTTCTCTGCTTTTCTGTCTGACTTATTTCGCTTAGCATTATACTCTCAAGTTCCATCCATGTTGTCCCAAAAGTTCCTATATCATCTTTTCTTACTGCCGAATAGTATTCCACTGTGTATATATACCACAGCTTCTTTATCCATTCATCTATCGAAGGACATTTTGGTTGTTTCCATGTCTTGGCCACTGTAAACAAAGCTGCAATGAACATTGGAGAACATGTGTCTTTATGGATAAATGTTTTCAGATTTTTTGGATAGATACCCAGCAGAGGGATTGCTGGGTCATATGGTAATTCCACTCGTAATTTTTTGAGGAACCTCTACATTGCCTTCCATAACAGCTGCACCAGTCTGCATTCCCACCAACAGTATATGAGGGTTCCATTGTCTCCACAGCCTCTCCAACACTTGTTACTATTTGTCTTGTTGATGATAGCCATTCTGACTGGGGTGAGGTGATATCTCATTGTGGTTTTTATTTGCACTTCTCTGATGATTAGTGATGTTAAGCATTTTTTCGTATGTCTATTTGCCATTTGTATGTCCTCTTTGCAGAAATGTCTCTTCAGGTCCTCTGCCCATTTTTCAATTGGGTTGTTTGTTTTTTTGTTGTTGAGTTTCATGAGTTCCTTGTATATTTTGGATATTAGCCCTTTATCGGAGGCAATGTTTGCAAAAATCTTCTCCCATTCAGTTGGTTGCGTCTTTAATTTGTCTATGGTTTCCTTTGTTGTGCAGAAGCTTTTATGTTTCATATCGTCCCATTCGTTTGTTTTAGCTTTTACTTCCCTTGCCTTTGGAGTCAAATTCATAAAATGCTCTTTGAACCCAAGATCCATAAGTTTAGTACCTATGTTTTCTTCTATGCAGTTTATTGTGTCAGGTCTTATGCTTCAGTCTTTGATCAAATTTGAATTAATTTTGGTACATAGTGACAGATAGCCGTCCAGTTTCATTCTTTTGCACGTGGCTTTCCAATTCTGCCAGCACCAGTTATGCAAGAGGCTGTCTTTTCTCCATTGTATCTTTTTTGCTTCTTTGTCAAAAATTATCTGTCCACATTTATGTGGTTTTACTGCTGGGTTCTCAATTCTGTTCCATTGGTCTATGTGGCTGTTTTTCTGCCAATACCATACTGTTTTGATTATTGTAGCCCTGTAGTACAAGCTAAAGTCGGGGAGTGTGATACCTCCAACATTGTTCTTTTTTCTTAAGATTGCTTTGGCTATTTGGGGTCTTTTGTGGTGCCAAACTAATCTGGTAATTTTTTTGTTCTTTTTCTTTAAAAAGTGCCATTGGGATTTTGATAGGAATTGCATTAAAACTGTATATTGCTTTGGGTAATATGGTCATTTTAACTATGTTGGTTCTTGAGCACGGAATGTCTTTCCATTTCTTTATGTCTTCTTCAATTTCTTTTAAAAATGTCTTATAGTTTTCAGCATATAGGTCTTTCACATCCTTGGTTAAGTTTATTCCTAGGTATTTTATTCTTTTTGCTGCAATTGCAAAAGGAATTGTTTTTTGTATTTTTTTTTCTGAGATTTCATTGTTAGTATGTAGGAATGCAATGGGCTTTTGTACGTTGATTTTGTAGCCAGCAACTTTACTGTACTCGTTGATTGTTTCTAATAGCTTATTGGTGGAGTCTTTAGGGTTTTCTATATGTAGCATCATGTTATCTGCAAAGAGTGACAATTGAACTTCTTCATTCCCAATTTGGATGCCTTTTGTTTCTTTCTCTTGCCTGATTGCTCTGGCAAGGACTTCCAACACTATGTTGAAAAGCAGAGGTGGTAGGGGACAGCCCTGTCATGTTCCTGAACATAGAGCAAAGGGCTTTAGTTTTTCACCATTAATTATGAGATTAGCTGAGGGTTTGTCATATATGGCCTTTATTATGTTAAGGTATTTTCCTTCTATACCTATTTTCTTAAGTGTTTTAATCATAAATGGAAGTTGTATCTTGTCAGATGCTTTTTCTGCATCAATTGATATAATCATATGATTTTTGTCCTTTATTTTGTTTATGTGATGTATCACATTGATGTATTTGCGGATGTTGAACCATTCTTGTGCCCCGGGGATGAACCCCACTTGGTTGTGATGAATAATCTTTTGAATGCATTGTTGTATTCGATTTGCTAGAATTTTGTTTAGGATTTTTGCATCTGTATTCATCAGAGATATTGGTCTGTAGTTTTCTTTTTTTGTGTTGTCTTTACCAGGTTTTGGTATCAGGGTAATGTTGGCCTCATAAAATGAGTTAGGGAGTACTGTCTCTTCTTCAATTTTTTTGGAAGAGTTTGAGCAATTTGGTATTAGATCCTCTTTGAAGGTTTGGTAGAATTCACTAGTGAAGCCATCTGGTCCCAGACTTTTGCTTTTGGGAAGGTTTTGGTTGACTGATTCAATTTCGTTACTGGTGATCGGTCTGTTTAGATTTTTCATTTCTTCATGGTTCAGCCTAAGAAGGCTATCTGTTACTAAGAAGTTGTCCATTTCTTCTAGGTTATTGAATTTGGTGGCATATAGTCCTTCATAGTATTCTTGGATGATCCATTGTATTTTTGTGGCATCCCCACGTGATAACTTGCCCTCTTTCAACTCTGATTTTGTTTATTCGTGTCTTTTCTCTTTTTATCTTAGTAGTCTAGCCAAGGGTTTGTCAATTTTGTTAATCTTTTCAAAGAACCAGCTCTTTGTCACATTAATTTTTTCTATTGTCTTTTTGTTCTCTATTTCATTTAGTTCTGCTCTGATTTTTGTTATTTCCTTTCTTCTGCTAACCTTGGGTTTCACTTGTTCTTCTTTTTCTAGTTCTTTAAGGTGTAACATGAGGTTATTTGTTTGGGATTTTTCTTGTTTCTTGAGATAGGCCTGTAATGATATAAATTTCCCTCTTAAAACTGTTTCTGCTGCATCCCAAAAGTTTTGGTAGGATGTATTTTCATTGTCATTTGTTGCTACGTATCTTTTGATCTCTCCTCTAATTTCTTCTTTGACCCGGTCATTCTTTAAAAGTATGTTGTTTAATCTCCACGTATTTGTGTTTTTTCTTGCTTTCTTTTTGCAGTTGATATCCAATTTCAAAGCCTTGTGATCAGAGAATATGCTTGGTATCATTTCAATCTTCTTAAATTTGCTGAGGCTGATTTTATGTCCCAATATATGGTCTATCCTTGAGAATGTTCTATGTATACTAGAAAAAAAATGTATAGTCTGATGTTTTAGGATGAAGTGCTCTCTATATGTCAATTATGTCCATTTCATCTAATGTGTCATATAGGGCTGCTATTTCATTATTTATTTTCTTTTTGGATGATCTATCCATAGCTGTCAATGATGTATTTAAGTCCCCTAGTATAATTGTGTTTTGGTCAATTTCTCCCTTTAGTTCTGTTAGTAGTTGCTTGGTATAATTTGGTGATCCCTGATTGGGGGCATAAATATTGATGACTGTTACGTCTTCTTGTTGTATAGTCCCCTTTACCATTATGAAATGTCCATCTTTGTCTCTTGTTACCTTTTTCACGCTGAAGTCTGTTTCATCTGATATCAGTATGGCTACACCTGAATTTCTCTGGGTACCATTTGCTTGGAGTGTCAATTTCCACCCTTTCACTTTGAATCTATGCTTGTCCTTGTAGCTGAGATGTGCCTCTGGGAGACAGCATATTGTTGGGTTTAGTTTTTTGATCCAGTCTGCTACTCTGTGCCTTTTTATTGGTGAGTTCAGTCCATTTACATTTAGGATGATTATTGATATGTGAGGATTTCCTGTCATTCTATCTTTGGTTTTCTGGTAAGGCTGTGTCTCCATTGTTTCTTTGCCTTTTTGTTGTTGTTTAGTATTTCTGTGTAGTGGTATTCTATGATGTTTCCCTCTGTTTCTTCTTTTATAGCAGTATGTATTTTAGTTCTGGATTTTTTTTTGAGTGGTTACCCTTAAGGTTATGTAAAAGAAAGTTTGATATTTAGAGTATTCCATTTTCTTCAGCATGCTTACTTTCTCCATTCCCATATTCTGGTTCAGGCCTTATTCTCCCCCTTTTTATGTTTCGGTTGCCACAAATTGTCCCTGTTGATGGTGGTCGAATAGCCTCCTTTAGTATTTCTTGTAGTGCAGGTCGTGTATTAGAAAATTTCCTCAGCTTCTGTATGTCTGGGAAGGTCTTTATTCCTCCTTCATATCTAAAGGATATCTTTGCTGGATATATTATTCTTGGCTCATAATTTCTCTCTTTCAACAGTTTGAATATTTGATTCCACTCTCGCTTGGCTTGTAGAGTTTCTGCTGAAAAATCTGATGATAATCTAATGGACTTTCCTTTGTAGGTTACCGTCTTCTTTTCCCTGGCTGCTTTGAGGATTCTTTCTTTATCGTTGATTTTAGACACCTTCAATATAATTTGCCTTGGAGAAGGCCTGTTGGGATTGAGGTAATATGGGGTTTTATTTGCTTCTTGGATTTGAGGATCCAGTTCTATGTCCACAAGTTTGGGAAGTTCTCATCGACAATTTGTTTGAATATATTTTCTGTTCCCTTCTCTCTTTCTTCTCCTTCTGGTATGCCCATTTTTCTTATATTGCTCTTTCTGATGGAGTCAGAAACTTCTTATAGAGTTCTTTCATTTCTTTTAAGTCTCTTTCTTCTTCCATCCATGTAATTTCCGGTTTCTTCTTCAGTGTCACTTATTCTTTCCTCCATCTGGTCAACTGTACTACCTAAGCTGGCTATTTCATTCTTCATTTCTTCTTTTGAATTCTTAATCTCTAGAAATTCTATTTGGTTCTTTTTTTAAATTTCAATCTCTTTGGTAAAATGCTCATGTTGTTCTTTGATTGTTTCTGCGTTCATTAAACTGCCTTTCTGTGTTTTCTTGCATCCCGTTGAGTTTTTTCAGAACTGCATTCTTGAATTCTCTGTCGTTTAAGTCACATATTTCCATATCTTTAAGTTCCTTTTCTGGAAACTTTTCACTTTCTTTCTGAGCTGTCTTGTTGCCTTAGTTATTCATGGCAATTACTGATTTATTATTTCTCTTCCTAGACATCTACAGGAGTGGCTTCTGCAACAGGTTGATAGGAAGAGGTCTTTCTTTTGTTTTCCAGTATGTGTTGGTGGAATGTTTTATTTTCTGTGACTGCAGCCTTTTTTTTTTCTCTCACCTGGTAGTGCTATGTTTTCTCTGCACTATTCCAGCTTCTCACATAATTGGGGAATTCCCTGGGAGATGGGCTTCTCTTCTGTTAACAGTTCACCTGGATCACAGGGCGCAATGTCCCATGTGGGTATGTGGAGAGCTTTTGAAGTTTCAAAGCTCTTCCTGCACCAGATTCAGAGCCTGTATGTTTTAGCAGTTCTGTTTACTCCTGCAGGTATCAGACCAGATAGGTGGGGCCAGGGGCAGGGTGAGTTGTGAGAGGTGGCCCAGAGCAATGGCGGCGACCACCACCACAGCCGGTCCTGCTTCCACAGCTCCCTCCCCTTTGCTGGAACTAGTTGGGCTGAGAATCTGTGTCTGTGGTCCACAGTTCTCAGAACAGCAAATATTCTGTTCTTTTGATCTGCACACTGCTACTGTTCAGCTTTTAGCACCAGGCAGGTGGGGGCGGGTCGAGCTCTGGGAGGGTAAGGAGGGGGCTGCTAGTCTGAGTGCCTAAGGCTTCCATTCTCTGCTCGGCAGTGAGGGCTTAAAGCACCATTTTCAGACTTGTTCCCTCAGTCTTTTCTCCAAGGTCTCTGCCGTGAGTGTTGGGTTCAGCTGTGTTATATGCTGTCCCCTCAGCCCTGTGGGCCATAAACGAAGCCCCAGCAATCCGAGTTCTTCCCTCTCCCACAGCTGCAGTAGTTCCCGGATGCAGTGATCTCGGAGCAGTGACCTAGGTCTGCGTCCTGTGCCTACGCAGCTCCATCTCTGCACTTCTCCCTCCCTCCTCCCCCGCTCGCGCAATTCGCCCACCTTTAGCTGAATTCAGTAGTGGGCCTCTTCGTCTTGCCTGTCTGCTGTGCAGGGAATCCTATGTGGAGTTATAGTTGTTCGATTAGTTGTGAATTCCAGGGGAGATTTACAGAGGCTCACCTCACGCCGTCATTTTGATCGCACCCTGCCACCCATTTCTTGTTCTACCGGTGTAACTCCCTCTCCATGGCACTGTGACCAAACAATGGTTCCCGTTTGTGGAAGGGGATCCATGAGAAGATTTCTTAGCTCAGTGACCTTCATAACCTGCCTTGGTCACATTCTGTCTCTAGGTGTTCTGGGATTCCTCACACAGGTTATATGCACTTTTTGTCTATGTTTCCTCTCTCCCAGTTCTCTCTAATGTCCTTAATGAAAATGGAGAGTAAGGATTTCTGGGACAAGGATATATAGACTTGAAAGGGGAATTTTTGTTTATGAGCAGGAACTAAGTATGGCCAGATAGGTCGTAGATACTTTCCCAGCCTGTTCTCGTACCAAGAGTGAAATTGATCAAATAAGATGTTTCTCTCTCCTCACTGAGAGTGTAGTGATGCCTTCCAGGGATGACTGGAAAGAGACCCTTTTCAAGCGTTTCCAAGAGTGATCCTAAGGGTAAGGTCGTAGAGTGACGAGGAAGGGGCAGACACCAGCGAACTCCACACAGGTGGTAAGTTAACCATGGACCAGCCTAGCATCTAGACTGCCTTCTATACCTGCATGTCTCCCTTCCACCTCCACTCTTGTAGTCACCGTTCTGAACATTATCATTACAGCCCACCTTTTTACCACATCTAATGGCCTTTGCTCAACTTTCTTACAGAATTTTTCACTACCGACTCTTCAATCACTCATTTGTTTAGTCAGTGAATAAACATTTACTGAACACCTACTCGCTCTGCGTCAGGACTTGAACACAGAGCAAATAGGGGATTCAGCAATTTAATTCTTGTCTTCATGGAGCGTACATCCTAGTGAGAAGAGACAGAGAATAAAAAAATAAATACATCATAAGGTATGCTATAAGGGGGTAAGAACTATGGAAAAAAATTAAGTTGACAGGGTAGGGTAAATAAAGATACTATTTTAACAAAGAGTTAAAGGGGTCGAGACAGTAAGCCATGAAGATATCTGGGAAGTAGCCTGTTTGTTGTGTAGAGGAAAATGTTTGGAATATTTGAAGGCAGCCTGGATGACTGAAAATAAGCAAGACCAGGAGAAAGACTGCAGAGATAGTGTTTGTTCTGGTTGAGGTGAGAAACAATTGAGATGGATAGCCACTGGAATCTTTTCCACAGAGAAGTGACACAGGCTGATCCAGGATTCCGTGTTGAGAAGAGATAGCAAATCCCGAAGCACTTTCATCTTGGAATTTTCTCTTCTAATGGTTTCAGCATCTGTTCTCTTGAGTCTCATTTTACTTGACTGACCCTGCCTTCCATCTGAACCCCCAACCCTATTTCACTGATTCCTTTCTAAATGTTTTTCTTACAGAATGAGATGCAGAAGATGAAAGATTAGGAATACAAAATATTCAAATTTATCAGCATATAAACACAAAGGACTAACAACATGAGTAAAATACTGAATTATAAAAAAAGCAAAACAGGTCTTTTGGCATTTTCCACTATTCATATGTAGGTCTGGATGGAAATCCCAAGATTGTGGGTACCTGCTGAGTGTTGTAACCTCATATCACATCATTTCCACTCTCACCCTTAGAACTTTTGTCTTGTATAGGTCCTTGGCACACTGTAGTGCTGGCAACAAACAGCTTTCTGAAGAAGAAAAAAATAAGCCCTTATTCCTAACTGCCAAAACTTGGAAGTGACCAAGATGTCCTTTATTAGGTGACTGGATAAACAAACTGTAGTACATTGAGACAATGGACTATGTTATTCAGCACTAAAAAGAATGAGCTATCAAGCCATGAAAAGACATGGAGGAAACTTAAATGCATATTACTAAGTGAAAGAAGCTAATTTGAGAACGTCACATATTGTATGATTCCAATTATATAACATTCTGTAGAAGACAAAACTATGGAGACCGTTAAAAGATCAATGGTTGCTAGAGGCTCGGGGGAGGGATAGCCAAGCATAGAGGATTTTTAGTACAGTGAAAATACTCTATATGACACTATAATGATGATACATATCATTATATGTTTGTCCAAAGTCATAGAATGTGAAACAAACCCTAATGTAAGCTATGGACTTTGGGTGAATATGATGTATCACTGTAGGTTTAATTGTAAAAAATGTACCATTCTGATGAGGAATATTGATAATGGCGGAGGCTGTGCCTACATGGGGCTAGGGATACATGGGAAATCTCTATCTTCCTCTCAATTTTGTTGTGAAACTAAAACTACTGTAAAAAAAAAATAAGTCTTTTTTAAAAAGCAAACCCTGGTTTGTAGAATTTGCTGATCCCAAGGAATAAAGACTATAATTATGTCTGACTTCAAGCAACCAGTGTACGAGGTTCAGGTACCTACATGCCCACTAATATGGAATACTGCTTTAGCTATCTGCTAATTTCCCATATATATGTGGTTGTTTCTAGACTTTCACATTGACACCATCAATCTGTCTGTTGCTGTGAGTGAACCATACTACTTACAAAACCATAACTTAGCTCCATAAATGTTTCTCCAGACTAATTTTTTTACTGATTAGTCAAGCATCAACCTCACTGGGATTTTGATTGAGATTACTTTAAATTTGCACACAACACACACCTGGCATCTTTACAATATTGAAACTTGCCAATAAGACCACACATTCCTTTAATAAATGTTTACTTAGAATCCATATGTGCCAGGAACTATCCTTGGCTCTGAGATAGATAAGATCGCAAAAGTTCTTGCTCTTACAAAACTTACATTCTGGGGTATGAAGTGGGGGAAGACCCATGGTGATCAGGTGAACAAAAAAAAGATAAAAAGACCATTCAGATGGTATAAATGCTACGGAGAGAAAGTCATCAGATTGATAAAATGGAACATGATTAAGAAGGAGTCTATTTTGGATTGTATATTCAGGGAATCTTCTGTGAGGGAGTGACATTTTAGCTGAGACTTGATCATAAGGAATCAACTAAAAAAAATCTGAAAGGAGAGTATTTTAGAAGCAACTGTCAGTTAAACAGCCCTAAGGTGGGAACTATCTTGTAAATGTCAAAAGATTACCAAAAAAAAAAGAAAAAAAAGACTAGCATGGTGCAAGATAAGATATTTTCTCATTGATCAGAGACATACAGATAAATCACATAGCGTCTTATAGACCACGGCAAAAGATTTTGGATAGTTTTCCTAAAACAATACAAAGTCTTTGGAGAGTTTTGAATAAAGGGGAATAGTTTGATTCACAATTTAGCAGGCCCATTCAAGTTTCTGCAACAAAAGTAGATTATGTGTATGTTGGAAGAAGAAAGCGAGAAGAGAGGAGACTGTTTAGAAAATAGTTGCATAACCAGGGTGAAAGATGATGGGGCTCTGGATTATGGCGGTAACCGTAGAGTTCAGAGATGTGAATGGATCTAGCATATAGTTTTGAAGAAGAGCAGAGTCTTCTGATGTACTGTCTGAGTGCAGTGAGAGAGAGTGAAGAACAAGGATTGGCTCCAAATACTTCAGGTTTGAGAGACTGAATGGGAAGATTGGAGAGAGGCAGAGCACGTGGGTCCGTCTAATTTTCCTAGATTGGGTTTACTCTAAAATATCATCCCAGTAGAATTTTCAGGAAGGAAGTTGAAGTTATGAGTCCTGGGTTCTGGGGAGAGTTCTGCTAGTTACAAATATATGAGAAACATCTGCCTATCTTTGTCTGTTAAAGCCATTGGTAAGGGGCTGATAAAAGAAACTTAGAGCTTGAAGGAAGGGAGAGTCAGTAAAGGAGTCAGGTTGAGATAGGAAGAAAAACCTACTAATGCGGTTCTGAGAAGACAAAAAGTGTTTCAAGAAGATGTGGTTATTGTACAGAATGTTGTTGATAGTCAAGATTGATAAGGGCAGAGAATAGGTGCTTCAGACCCTTGGAGTTGGTAACTGGTGACCTTAACCAGAGTAATTACAATAAAATGGGACATAAGGAAATTGAAATGTAGTCAATGTTTGTTATTTACAGTAGTTATGTTTTGCAAAATCACCACAAACACTGTATTAGTGATTACAAAACCATATCTCCTAGGGGAAATACAGGATTACATTCCTGTGAGTGTCTGGATAGAACAGTTTCATCAACAAATCAATACATAAACTTATGTGTTTCTGTTTAAAGACACCTTATTTAATATAGATATTGTTGATTCACTAACATTGAACTTATGGCCAACAGCACTATAACTCATACCTGAACAAAGCTTATCTGACACATATTTTCTACATAAGGCACATCATAACTTTCTTGTTCTTAGCAACACTAGAAAGCACCTCAGCACTTCTCTTGGGAGCTATTTGAACAGGAAAATCACCAACAAAAAAAGCACTGAAATGGGAAAAATGTGGCACTAAGTAGACCAAAAAAAGGACTCTTGTTTAGAACATGTGAACTGAAGCAAGGCATCAAGAACATCATTTTGTTCAACCTCAACTAGCACTACTCATTTTTTTCTCCTGTACATATGTCCACCAATGACTGCAAAAGTGCCACGGGTATTGATTTTGGGTTACAAAAATAGCAAATAAGCAGATTTGCATATACAAAATCTGAATAATGCAGATTGACTGTAGTGATTTTAGGCAACTCTTTAGAGATGTATTCCTGCAAAATTTGGAATGGTCACGGAGGTCTTATTTTATTCTGCTTTTAATAATATGGGTGACACTACAGTGTGTTTTTAAGATGAGAGGACTGGTCCAGTACAGAGAGAAACTTGATGATGCAGAAGGGAGGAGAACCAATGACCAAGCAAAGTCTCCAATTAGATGGGAAGAGGTGAAATCCAAATCATCAATGCAAGAGGAGGCTCTGATCAAAGCAGTAACAGTTCATCATGGGTGGCTTCCCTATCATTCAGGGCTATTTTTTTTAGATGTCCTCTTATAATTTTTATAGTTTTATTGATACAGTTCTTATGTATATCTTATTAAATTAATTCCTAGACATGTTATAATAAAAATTTTGATGTTTTCAATGAGTGTTCCTTATAATGGTACTTTATAACTGCTTATTGCTAATATAAAGGAAATCTATTGATATTTGTATATTTCTTTTATACCTAGTTGCTTTATTATATTCTTAGCAAGTTTTAATAATTTTAAATGAGTTTTTTGCATTTCTAGGAAGACAATTATATTGTTGTTAGATAATAATAAAAGTATCTTTACCCCCTCACTCCCAGTGTTTCAGAACTTAAAATCTCTGGATGGATACTTCTTTCTTTTTCATAATTTCATACAATTGCCTTCTGTGTTTCAAAATTTAATATGAGATTTGCTGCTGGTTTTTGCTATAAAATTTTATGAGCATAAAGAACAAATTTTTTTTTTTTAATTTTCCCTAAAGTTTTTATTCTTTTTTTCCCCCATTATGAATGGTTGTTAATTTTAACAAAAACTCATTTGGCATCTAACAATATTATTACATGATTTTTCCCTCTATATTTTAAAGTGATGACTTATTGTTTATATATCTTCCATAGTTGAAATCTTGTATGCCTGTTATGAACCCTACTTGGATTTAAAGTGCTGCTAGATTTTGTTTTATTGTTTTACATCATATTAGTTAGTAAAATTGATCTAAAATTATTTTGTTTGTTTTCTCTAGCTGGTTTTTGTATCACTTTATTAAATGAGTTGAGAAAGTTTCTAATTGTTTTTACCTGTGGTTTTCACTACTGCTCCTGTGTCCCTAGTCCCTCTTGCTTTCTTTTCTTGGTTCCATTTTTTTTTCTTTTTTTCTTTTTTGGCAGTGTATCCACTGCCTAACTATGGATCTGGCTATCACTTCTAAGTGTACATTTACCAGTCCCTCTTCTCCATCTTAGTTCTCTGATTTGCCAGCTCATATTTTCAACAGCTGGTTGAATTTTTTTTTCTTTTAATTAGAATCTTAGGTGTAGAAGATTGGGTCTTTTTTCATGGGACATTATCATCATCTAGTCAGTCTATTTTACTTGCGAACCTCTGAGTAGAAGGCCTTCAATGTCTCAGACTGCTTTCTTTGTGTTCTTCCCACCCCTTGAAATTGTTAATACCTTACAGTTGTTTTATTTTGTTGAAAGGTTATGAACGCCATCCTGTACATTATTTCATTTAGCCTCACTCCCTTTCCTGTTTCTTACCTCATTCTGTTGAAATTTCAAATTTTTCTTAAGGCTTAACTCAGATATACCTCTAATATAGCTCTCACTGTATGTAGTCCTAGCTTATTTTTCACGCTGAGATGGAATTTTAAACAGTGGGTTTTGTCAGGGACTTAAGGGACAGGATCTTTTATGGATTTCTGCTACAAAATAACTCCCTTCCTGTTCACCAACTAAAATTGTAGGTACCGTTCCATTAGTTTTTATAATTCTGGGAAGAAAGTTTGGGGTATAATGAAACAGACTTGGATTCTAATACTAGATCTGCTCCTAGAGAGCTGTGTGGCCATCAGTCAGTAACTTCCCTTTACTGGACCTCACCGTTCTCTATTGCAAAATTAAGTGATTAGATTCTTATTCTCTAAGGACTCGCTAAGGTCTAATACTATATTTGATTAGTGTGAACCTTTTTGAGACAGAGGCAGCCTTGTGCATTTTTGTAGATAGAAGCTGTCCAATGAATATCTCTTGAATTGAATCCTGGCCTCAAATGTGTGCTATACTTTCACATCCATATACACTTAATGTCAATAAAGCTGTTTGGTATCAGTGGACTATATTATCTTACTAATAACCTCAATTCTCCTTGTCACTTATGTATGTGTAGGCCTTGCTAGAGACCCACGTGTGCCTGCTCCCCCTCCAGTGTGAGCATAACACATTCTTGATAATCTCAGGAAGATAAGTTGCTAAGACTTTTTGTTCATATCTTCAGACAATGCAGTTCATTTAGATCAAAATTATTCAATCATTTCATTCATATTGTACCAGGTACAGGTCGAGTCCTACAGTAGATACCATCAAGTTTAAAAGGACAAATATAGCATGATCCTCTGCAAGTAGTTTGTAATCCGTTTAGGAAAATCAGATATGGGTGACACTGAAATAGATGTGTAATAACAATACAGGATAGTAAGTTAGTATAAAATTATTTCAGAGGTAGCAGATAGTATTTTGAGAAAAAGTGGTCAGCAAGAGCTTCATGGGTAATATGGGGTTTAATTTAGACCTTGGGAGAAATGTTAGGATTTTATAGTCAGTGAGGGAGCAGTATACAACCTGGGGACAAACCAAGGGCAGGTAAGACTAACCAGTCAGGAGGCAGCAGGTCACCGAAGGCACCTTAGGCACAACACCAATCAGGTAAGGCTAGGACTGAGTACATGGTGACCTGGAGCTGAGAAAAAGCAGAAGGCACAAGGCAGTGGTTCTGAGTGAGTATTCTGGAGGCTGATGTCAGAGTTCAAAACCTGGGTGGGTCTACTGCTCCTGGGTATGTGGACAAGAACAAGTTAGCTATCCATATGGTCTTCTCATCTGTAAAATAAAGATAGTGATAATAGAAACATTTTCTCAGGATATGAGAGGCATAAGAAAACTAACACAAATAAAGAGATTACCATGAATTACTGCCTGGCTCAGATTCATCACTAAACAAGATAGTCTAGCCAACGATATAAGTGAGCAAGACTGAGATCAAGCCATCAGACTGAGGAAAGGGAAGGGTGGATGTTCTCGGATACGTGCCTTAAAAAGGAAAACAATTGGGGAGCTAAAAGTTGTTGAAAGGTTATGATATAGTAAAATAAGTAAAATATAGTAAAATAGTAAAATATAGTAAAATAAGACCAGGTCCTGGAGCACTGGTGTATCTTGCATCAGGAATTATAGAGCAAGCATACAGAAATCACTTAAGTCAGGAAGAGCCCTCTTTTGACACTTCCCCTCATTTCTTGATTATGAAGTGACAGGAATCCTGTGCTGGCTCCTTGGGTGGTGCCTAGAAGGCAAGATTCAGAGTTCAAAGCTCTTCCAAGTCCAGGCCAGGCCATAGCACTCTGAATAAGAGGGCTGGCAGTGATGACTTCGAACAGGGATGTGGCATTATGGTGGTGAAGTATAAAGAATATAAATGATTCATGGGTGACATTTATTGATGGCCATGTGGTGCAGAGCTAGTTCCCAGCACATCTCTCACTGGGAATGTGAGAATTGGTTGGGGCCCAAATGGGAGAATACCACATTCAGCAGCTTGAGCTGTGGTAGGGTCAATCCTGCTACACTTTACTTGAGTAACTGTAGGATATATTTACCCTCTTTCCCCGAAAATAAGACCTAGCTAGACAATCAGCTCTTATGCGTCTTTTGGAGCAAAAATTAATATAAGACCTGGTATTATATTCATGTTATGTTACATTACGTTACATTACATTGCATTATATTAAAGACCTGGTCTTATAGTAAAATAAGACCACATCTTACATTAATTTTTGCTCCAAAAGATGCATTAGAGCTGATTGTCCTGCTAGGTCTTATTTTCGGGGAAACATGGTAGTTCACTGCATCATTATCTCTGAACTTTCTGTGACTCACTTCAGGGCGTGTTGTGCACGGACATCTCTGTATATACCAAGGTCTGCACAGTCGGGCTTTAGGCTGGGGCTGCATTTCTGATAATAATGATAATACATTATCAGTGGGATTTCCAGGTTGTTAAGTAACCTTCTGCAACCTGCTCTGGGCATGTCCAGGCTAAGGTAAGGAGTGAGCCCAGCCACGAACACTCATTATGTTTGTTATGGTGAGTTGACTAACCCCAGTGCTCTAAAGGGAACTGACGTTTTGTGCAGTGGCCCTGAATAGTCACTGTGCATCCCAATCATCTGAGGGATGCTTGTTGGCAGTGTGACACCTGTATGTGGTCCAAGTTTTTAATTCAGTGGGTCTAGGGTCGAGCTCAGGCGTGTGTACCTGTTACATTCACCCCCAGCTGGTTCAGCTGCAGGTAGTCATGGGGCATTTAAGGAAGACTAATTTACTGAACACTTGCTGGGGCCAAACACTGTGCAAAACTCTAAATATGTTTAGAGTGTATTTAATTCTTATGCATCTTTAAGGTGAGCTCTGCTGTTATATCTCTATTTTACAGATTGAAAAAAAAGGCAACAAAATTGCCCTGAGGCTTAGGTAGCTTAAACAATTTGGCCAAGATAACAATGCTAAAAGATAATGGCCTGGGATCACTTTGTGAGGGTAGGATTTTTTTTTTCCATTTAATTTGATCCCCTCAGGTGCCATAGCCCCAGGCAGAGTATATTAGATAACAGGTGGCAGAGTAAAAATATGAAAAATAGATACAGTATAAACTCTCAAGGAATTCAAAGTCTCATATTGGAGACCAGGCAGAAGAAAATGTTAAATAAAGAAACGTAATGGAAATATCAAAATGTGTATTAAATGGAAACAGAGGCAGGATTTTATTTGTTTGTCTATAGATTAGTCTCAATGGTCTTTGAATGAGGTAGATCCTGTTCTCCAATTATACGTCTAATTTTTTTTTTTTTTTTTTTTTGTCTTCTGGAAGAAAGATGGTTTGAAAGAAATCAATCAATTTACAATATACAATGATCCCCTAAGCATTACAAGCAGCATGATTGGGGGTGTGAAACTAAGGCTGCTATAGGCTGTTCCTTCTCCACATGACATTGGAGACCAATGGCAGGGTCTGCCCACTGAAAACACAGACACACTATATTCTCCCAAATTCAGGCTGGAAGACCCTTGGTCAGATCACTGCGGTCTCTGATTCAGTCAAAATTGTTCCTCACTAACATAGACCCTGAAGCTTCTCTATGAAGGAAGAAGGGATGGGTCTCTGGAAGGAAAAACAGGGGAACAATATGTCAGTCAAGCAATATGTTGAATGCAGGGAGAGGCAAGGAGGAGACCACATCTGATGGTTGTTTCCTCTATCTTCTTGCTCTTCCTGACTTCTCAAAGACCAGTGTGCTCTTTGGGTGAATTGTGGCTTCTGGAATTTTACCCTGACCCCATCCTATCCTACACAGATTTGCCCCTTTTCCAATAAAGGCAAACCAAATTAAATCTATAATTATCATTACTAATTCCACTTAATTAGTCACAAGCCAGCAGCCAAATTGGCTTTCTCATAATTATCTGATAAGCAGTAAGCACACCTCATAGATTATAATTAACACTACTTAATTAAAATTTAATATACATACACCTTTTCCTCAAAATATATCTAATTGGGTTCATAACAGCACCAGGTAAAAATTCTCCTTTGGTTACCCCTCCGTAGGATTTCAAATGCCCACTTTTATTTTCAGACCCCCAGAGAACTGAGGGTGAGTTGCAGCTACTTTTGCTAATTTTTTCTTTCAGAAAGATATACATTTTCTCCACAGGGGACCTGAGGGAAGTCTTTTCTCTTTTCTCTCTCTTGAAGTGTCTTCCCCAGACTAAGAAATGCCTGGTCCACAATGGCCACACTACTGATTCATGCTTCATATTGGGGAAATTTCAGCTTCCAACTTATATTTCTCTACATTTGCCTTACCATGGACTGTGTCAGAAAGGTCTTGTTCACCTCTAAACTGGAAAAAAAAAAAAAAAAAAAAAAAAAAGATTCCTATCAAACTTCCACCAAAACTCCTAACAAAATCTTTGAAAATGAGTGGGATCCAAAGCTTTTTTGAAGTTCTAAATGGCTGTGCTATGTATTTTTTCACCCACTTCTCTCTCTGGCTATGCTGAGGATCGCAGGTGTCTGATGTTACATTCCTGTGGCGGTGCTAGCTGGGATTAGAAGGCAGAGTATTTAACATCTTGAAAGTGAAAAGACTATTTGTGAGATGGTTTAGCCACCCATTCCTCAGAGACTGAGGTCAGAGTACAGGTAAAAGAGGACCAAAGACAGTTGCTATTTCATGTCCAATATAAGCCAGTGCTATTCCAACCAGAATGCAAAAAGCTCTTGCCACCCTTCATCTGCTGAAGGCAGCAGAGGGAAAAGAGAAGGAAGTGGGGAAGAACAACTAAGAGAAAAGGGCAAAACTCTGTCAGGTGTAAGCAACCCTTTCACTGGCAAAGTGGCAATGATATGCTTATGAATGACTTGTCATTTGTAAACCATAATGCTGTATTTTCCTGAGGGCCCTCTTTTGTAGAATTCAGAGCTTTCTGCTAATTGATCTTATTTATCTCACTTTCCTTAGTGCCTAGTCTAGTGCCAGGAAATGGAAGGCAATCAATAAATGCTTTCTGAATTGATACCTAGGTGGTAGTTGGTTTTATGCTCACATTTCGGAATATCAAACAACACCTAGGGGAGTCAGCTGAGGTGTGGCCATTTTAGGACCAGAAACAACCATCCCTTCAGGTAATTCTCACTGCTTACTCTTCTCTATGACACTCATGTTATTAATCATTACCAGCGCAAAGTCTGCCCTACCTACTGGATTATATGTTTCATGAAGGTAAGACCTGGGATAACTTTGTTCACTGCTTTATTCCTTACTATCTCCTTAGTGTCTAACATGATAAGTGTCCAACATAGTCCTGTTAATGAATAATGAATTAATGTCCTATGACTTCTTTCCTACTGAAAAAAAAAAGCAAATTCACTACCAGTTATTGTTTCATGGGGAAAGTAATTGAAACCTGAACTGTGAGATTGATCACATTTTTGTTGCTACAAAATTTCTCCTATGAAGTCCATTTTGGGTCAAGAAAACAGATCAAATACTATCCAACAACAATCAGAGGGGAACAGTCTACTTATAATTTGTCTTGGTATGTCTTCTACCAACTTCTTTCTTTGTACCCCAATCAAACTATTTGGCCAGGGGGTTAATTATCAGCAATTTAAATCGGCTTTGGCAAAATAGTTAGATGTTGCACAGTCCACCTCTTCCTAGCCCACCAAGGGTGTAGCTACAAATGCCTTGGAGTATGTTCCTGTATGTTGAAAATTACCTTAATGGGTTTTTGGCCCAAATGACATTTTCCTCCTTCGATCTTGGATTCCTGTTTACTTTGCCAGGTCAGTTGGGTGGTGACAGCTGTGTAAATACAGGGAGACCTCTGTCCTCGCCCTAGTTTTGCTGGTGGCCCTTAGAAGCTTTTGAAACCTTTTTGTCTTTCATCCTCTTTTCATCCTCACTTGCAGGGATCCTCTGAGTGAACACAGCTTGCTACTCACCACCAATTGCCCCTTGGAGGGCTGCATTGCCATGTTGCCTTTCTCGTTCTTTCCCCCACCCAGCAAGGGCTTTTTAAAAAGTTCAGCATCTTGACTGAAAGCATTTTTATTCTGCAGGAATGATCTCAGGGGAGACACTCCGTTTATCCTGTTCCTTTTACTGGAGCTATCTTGGCCACCTAATCCCCCATCCATGCTGGGCTTTCTGTAATACACTGAGTTTGAATAAATTATATTTTCAAAGGTTAAGACTGGATTTCAGCAGTCAGCTCTCCTGCTGATGTCTCTGTTATTTTCTGAACCTGAGAAAAAGAGAGAGAGTTGGTGGGTTTATGAAGAGAATAGATCTCTTCTGCAGTGCCATCACTGGGAAGGTGCTGTTTTTTCTTTTGCAAAAACTTAAATCCTTTCTTCTCCTCCATGTTACTGGAAACGGACAGAGTAGACTCTTTCTGTCGGGTGCATCTCATTTCGAGAGTCCATGAGCTTGGGCTGGCTGCTGTGAGTTTGTCTCTCTGTCTGTATTATTTAATGCTGGAGGGAAGAAATGGATGGGAAAAAATAATGGATAATGATAGAAAGAGGAGAAAATTGAAGAAAGAGAAAGATAAATAAGCAACTGTTTCTCCTGTGGTCTGAGCAGCTCTCTGTTGCATTTGTACTTTGCATCCTATTTGGCTTGAAATATTTACATTCTGTTGAATGTGGTACTAAGTGGCAAAAAGGAAAAAAAAAGCACATGTACACATACCACAAAACAAAAGAAAGCACTTCTGAAGCATCCAGTTGTGTAGCAATGATATTATTAAATAACTACAATGTCTGCCAACATAGTCCTGGAGCAGTATCAAGGTAACGAAAAGCAGCCAGAGCACAGCTTGTTTCAGGGTTGACAGTGAAGGTGGCATGTCCCAGACATCATCAGAAACTTTGTTGGTAGCCTCGGTAGATACCTGTGCAACTTGGCAGGCTATGGTTCCTAGGCTGGAGCATTCTCTCCCCTGTGCTTGCGAGTCCTTCCACAATTCCTCAGTATGCTTTCTGTTTGACACCGTCTCTTAAGGAAGCAGGTGCTTACTGTGCACGCTCAAAGGCCAGTGTCCCAGCACTTCTGAGACCCCTTACCTTCCTATCCTCTGCTCTCTCTCACCCTACTTTCCTACCATCTGTCCTTTCTTATAGAGAATGAGTCTGAAATGTGTAGGTTCAGGCCAAATCTCAGATGGCAGCCAAAGTGAACTGGCTCCCAGGGTGCTTACAACTATTGGCTTTTTTATTTTGATGCCCTGAAAGGAATTCATGGTTTTGCGGATCCATGACTGCTCATGGAGTAGTTATGCACAGATAGAAAAATCTTTCAACTCTGGAGTTCTCAAAAGTAGTGCTGTGCAATTAAGGTTAAAAACTAAACATTAAGACCCTGTCCTCTCACTACCCATCCCCACTTTTTCTGTCTTCGAATACGATTAATTCAGTCTCTCAAATATTTCTGAAAATCCTCCACTTCATTGTTTATCCACTACCAGTATCCTAATTCATCTCCTCATCATCCTTGCCTGGTTCAGATCAGCATAGTCCTAACCCATGTGCCCGTCACCACTTGGAAGTGGTTCACCTACAATGCAGAGCCTATTGTGTCTCCCTCCTGTCATCTTTCAAAGACTCCCAGCTGCCTTCAGGAAAAACTCTAAACTCCAGAGCACTGAGATCTGGCCCCTACCCACCTTCATATTTTCATACATCACTAATCTCCCCACCCACCTACCATCACTATAAATAAGTAGATTGGATACTTTTGTAGTTTTCCCCATATGTTAATATGCTTCTCCCTTCCCTTGGATTGTCCCTCTGTGATTCTGCTGACCCTTCACTTCTTCAGGACTCTGCCTCTCCAGGGACACCATTACCTTGCCCCCTCCCGCTCACTCCAGTCTTTTTTTGAGATGCTTTTTCTGTACTTCTGTAGCACCCTATAATTTTACCTGTCTTTAAACTTACTACAGTGCAGCACACTTGTCTATTTCTTATTTTCCTTTATATTAGACTATAATCTCTTTGAGGATAGCCATGCTTACTTAGAACATTTACAGATAAACAATTATTGATTCAGAAAGATTTCTGAATTCATAAGCGAATGACATCTTTAGTTGTTTACTTTAGAAATATGTGGAGATCTGATTAAAAATCAAGAAATGAATGACAGCCTGTGATTTTACAATCTATGCTGAGTCTGAATATGTTCTCGTCTGGGCACTGCTCTTTTCCAGGAGACTGTGATATCCTTGGCTTGAACCATGTACCATTCTAGCTAAGGCAGGGACCGGCAAACTAAATGCTCTCAAGAATATGAAATTAATATTTGCATAAAGAATCTATGTGTTTATTTAGAATGACAAGATATAAAGTAATTCATTTATCAAACAAAAATAGGTAAAATAACAAGAGAAAGTAGAACAGAGAAAACAGAATATAAATAAAAAAGGTAGGCAGTCTTCGATGTACAAAAGAGCTATCTCTTTTCTTAACTACTAGTCAATAACAGCTTTGCCTTAACTATTTCTAGCTCATCCCATTCTCAACTATTTTAATTCATTCCAATTACAAAGATCACATTATTATTAAATTATTCTAAAATATTATGCTAAGCATAGTGGACATTTGCTTTGTAAATTTCCACAGCACTCTTCCCTCTTCTTCAGGTTGTCAGTATCTAGATATCTTGGGAAGCCAGTCCTCGCAGCAGCTCAGTCTGTGTAGTCTGAATGCACTGGCTACAAGTCTAGCTCCAGAGACGGGCCGGGTATCCAATGGGGCCAATTGAAGCATTGATTCCTTTTCTGTAATGACTCATTCAGAAATAAGCCGGGGACCCTTGCTCTAAACCCCTCAGACACACTTCACTAAGCAAGAAATGCAACCCAAGCAAGCACTGAAAGGCTCCCCAATGTGAAGTCCAATCCCCCAAAATGTGATGTCCTCAGAAATACCTTCTTCTAATTAGATTAAAACTGGTATTATATTAACTAGTGGCATATATGTATACATTTTTATTCATTTGCCTTGAGTACTTGTAAAACTAACTATTAGCCACTAAAAGGACGCCTGGCACCATGGGTTAATTGTTGGTTGATTTCAAGACTGGGACATGGAAAGTTCAAGGTGATCCTGAAATATCTTGTGCCAGATGGCAAGGAAGTGCTCAAAAACTGATGGGAATGTGTAAAAAGTACTGAGGAGGCAACTTGAAGAGAGTCACAATGCTCAAAATTTGGTAAAATTTGAGAATCAAAAAGAAGAATAATAGCAATGGATTAGAATAATATGTTTAATAAAACAAAGAATTTCTGGGTCTATACTATTACTACATAAAATAGAAATGGGCTTTTCTCATAGTACAATGACAGCTAATAGATATAGAAAGAACGATAGAATTATATGGTAAATATTTTATAATCACCAAAGGATTTTAGGCAAGTATATTATCAGTGGGTGATAAAACTATTATTGGGTGAATGTTATTGGAAGAGAATATTCACATAGTCTCAAAGTATCACCCCCCGCTCCAACACACACACACACACACACACACAGATTACATATTCATTACAAATAAAAGCATGCGACACTTTGCAGTGGAAATATCTGGAAGGCACCTCTTTGCCAACTGAACATATTAGCATCATCATGGGACAAACTACATTTTATGTCTCCTGATTTGATATAATAAGAAGTCACAACATCACCTTTGTAGTATTCTTGGTTACAAAATGTTTAACCTGAATCTAATAATGAGAAAACAATGATATAAATCTAAAATGTGGGAAAATCTACAAAACAAGTGGTCTGAACTCTTTAAAATGTCAATATTGTGAAAGATTTTTTAAAAAAAGGGCAGGCGATTGTTTATTTTAGACTTTTAGAGGTTATAGAAATATATCAACTAAGTACAATGCCTGTTCTTTCATTGGATTCTGGGTCACATGAAGGAAAAAAGATAAGTAAGACATTATTGGGGAGATTAAAAAATTAAATATGAGCTGTAGATTAGAAAATATTCTTGTAGCAATGTTAACTTTCTTGAGAATTATCGTGGTGCTCTTAGACACTTGCTGTAGTATTTGGGAGTAAAATTTAATCATGATTGCAATGTAATGGTTTTGGGGGTCAGAGAGGGAGGATGGGGGCCTGAAGAACGCAAGCATATGTGACAAAGTGTTAACAATTGGTGAATCTGAGTGAAAATTAAGTAAATCTTCACTGTAATATTCTTTCCATAAATTTGTAGGTTTGGAATTTTTCAAAATAAAAAGTTGAGGAAAAAAAAATAGGCCTGGACCCAAACCAGTCCTATGAGACTTAATTCTTCCTTTTGTGTGGAAGAGTCAGGAAGGTTATACACAGATACCTCCAAATGAATCTCTTTTCTCCTTGATTACCGTCTAATTTTGTTTTTCCTTGACAAAATACAAAGTATCCTCGTTCACCAACCAAACCCCATTTCCTTGTCTTCCTCTACATACATGACTCAGCAATTCAACTTCTAAAGGGGTTCAAATAATTTAAAACTACAGACAACTCTAAAGTCAGCAAGCCTAATTAGAATCAGAATTTTAAAATAAGAAGGAATCAATATTTTCACAGAGACTTTCATACTGCTGAAGATATCTAACATCCTTTTTTTAAACAGACACAATGGGCTTTGTTTTTCATGGAGGACATCTCCTAGTGCTCAGCACTCCATATCTGGGTTTATTTAAAATTTGAGACCGGGTTAGGTTCCTGTGTTGTTCTCTGCTACACAGAGGCCCCACCTGGGCCTCTCCTGCCTGGGGTGAGAGTTTATCAATTAAGAAGAAGCCAAAGTCAAGATCCAGATGAGGTCTAGATAAGACTCACCCTCTTGCCTGAGGATACCCCAGCCTCTGTGACCTCCGGGAATGGGCCAGAGGGAGAGACAGTCCCAGGAACTGAGAAAGCACAACCTTTATGGTTCTGTGGCCCTTGGTTAGCTCTGGACCATTTGGATGTAGGAAAGTGGGGTGAGGGCTGAAGGCGGGCAGATAATGTTCCTGGCCCAGGCTCGTGGGATCCGGTCAGTGTTTCCACACCCAGGAGAGGATATTGCCAATCACAACAGGGTCTGTTTACATATATTTTCAGTTAATCTTGGACTTTCATTAACCAGACATTGGAGGATTTGTCCTCATGGATGAAAAAAAAAAAAAAAAACACGAAAGAGTTCCTTGCAGTAGGAAGACAAAATATAAATGCCACAGGCTATTTCTGGATGGATTGGGGCTATTTGGGTCTCTGCTGGCGGTCTCAGCATTAATATTCAGCAAGATTCCCACTGAGTCAGGGTGAGGCAGCGAGGAGTACACTCCCTACCTTCCCAAAAAAGCACGAGGCAGAGCGGCATGGTAAGGCTGTGACTCCAGGCCTAATAGAGAGGTTTGGCCGACATGTGGCATGTTATTATGTCAGGAAGAGGAATATGGTTCATGATAGAGAGCTGATTCTTCATCTTAGCTCAGGTGGCAATGACTGTCCAAAATATTGCTCCCTAAATCCTGTCAGGGTTGTCTTATGTCGGACTTGGGCCAAGTAAGTAGTGTTGCTTTCTCCAAAAAACCACGGCCCATAGCATCCTATTTCTTTGTAATCATGAGGAGATAATGCAGAGAAATGTTTTTCTATTAAAAAGGCCACATCATGCCATTCAAAATTTCATCAAACAAAGGCTTGGCCTGGCTTCTGGCATTTGCAGAGGATTTGAGGATTAGTGTTAAGTGTTTTCTGCAAAAAAGAAGAGCAACTAAAAGACCTTCATCTCTGAAAGAAAGTGTGTTAAAAGGGTTCAGTTGTCTTTTTTTGCCAGTAGTAGAAAATCAAACTTAACTTTATATTCTCACTTCCATTTCCAATCTAAAAACCATATGCTTGGTCTGCGGCTGGAGCCTTCTGTTCACAACATCTCCCAAATCTAACTACCTTTCACACCTATATCTATATTCCTAGTATAATTTATTTGATCTTGACCACCTTCAAGTGCACCCATGACCTCTTTCCATTTTACTACTCTGACTCTATTTCCCAAATCTTTCTAGCATAAACTTTCTGTTTCAGCTCTGTCGTATATAAAATACGTTGTATTCTTTTCCTCATTCCATTGCATTTTTCTCTCTCTTTAAAATCACATTTCAAAATTCAAAAAGCAGAGAGAGATATGAAATATCTGTGAAATGTCCTTCCATCTCTGTGCTCCAGCCAATTACTTCCCCAGTCCCAAGGCGATCAACGTCATCAGTTCTTAAAGCATCCTTCCAAAAAACTCTCCTGTGCAAATATTCTCTCTCTCTCTCTTTCTCTCTCTCTCTCTCTCTCTCTCTCTCTCTCTCTCTCTCTCTGTCTCTCTCTCTCACACACACACACATACACAAGCATATAATACACCTTATTCTGTGTCTTAGACTTTACCTAATAATATTTCTTAAAAAACATTCCGTATTGGTATATAAAGAGCTTCTTTACTCTTTTTTATATATCCCTTTGATTGCTTCTCTCTTTTCTTCTGTGTCTCTGAAATCTTTCTTTCAAATTCTGATTTCAATGCTACTTCTTTGGGGAAGTCTTTCTCTAGTCACTCCAACCTCCAATGATCTCTCCAAATGCTGAGCTATAGATTTTGTTTGTTTGTTTTCTGACTACTCATTCTCTACTTGTTAGCTGTCTTTAATGTGCTTGGGTCATAGCTTCCCAGATAGACTGAAATGTCCTTAGGAACAGGGGCCATGCATGTCTTATCCTGCTTTGTAACTCCTGCAACATGATAACATTTAACAGAGGGCCTTGTTCATAGCATGGATGTAGTTAGTTTGTTGATATGATGGACAGTTGAAGGAACAGAATTTGCCAACTCTCTGCCTTGTCAGAGAATCTGTGTCAGGGACCAGGTTTGTTTTGCATTGATCCTGGATGATCTTTCCAGCCAAAACAGCCTCTTCGAGCATCTCTGTGAATGCAAATGTGAGTTTGTGCTGAGCAAGGCGTAAAGGGCAGCATTTCCATGCTCATTTTCCTTCAACAGTTAGTTGCCGTTTCCATTTTTTCCTTCAAAAGCCAGCCAATGGGTAGGGTCTGCCAAAGCACAGAGTGCAGAGCAGAAAGATGGGCGCTTTTGGTCAGACGCACTCAGCGTCAAGCCTGCATCAAGATGACTGGCAGACTCATGACACTCTGTTTGGTCTCCAGAAATCCTATGGTCAGGGCTACAGAGACTAGGGCAAGGAGGGATGTCACACTTTGCCAGCTTACTCACCTGCCCTGATGTCAAGTGGCATCTGCCTGACTGTCTGGGACCAGCTGTGTGCGCCTGCACTGACCACAGGGGTGGGGGAAGTGATGTTGCTTTTCCTACTCTGGTCAGCTCCTCCCTGGGGAATTTCTCCACTGTGAGATTGTCCCCAGATTAAGTAAATAATTTTACATTAGTCTAATTAGTTCTAATAGTCTCATTAGTTCAGTCTTAGAGCTCATTCTCAAGGGAGTGATGGTTAAAAGCTGTGAAGCATGTTTCTTTTGTGAGAAAATCATGTTGTTTTCTTTCAAGCTGGGAATCCAAATTTGGCTTCTGGGACTTAAAAAATATCTCAAGTTTCTTGGAGTTCTGTGAGTCTCAGTCCAGATGCATAGAGTTAACATTCTCTGATGAAGGCTGTCTTGTTTTTGCTCTGCAATTAAAGCACCAATATAGTAAATAAATCAGTTCACAACCTCAAATTGCTTATTATAATGTAATTTAGGAAGACTAAATGTGAACAAATAAAAACATGACTAATATAAGGCAATGCTGTCTAGATGTCACAGACAGTATTTTTTATTATTATTTAGAGGTGAGAGATTATTGTGGACTGAGATAGATCAGGAAAAGTTTCACTGAGGTGTTGGATCTGAAAAACCCCTTAAGAATGAGTAGGATTTTATGAAAGAAGAGAAAAGGAGGGAGAAGCAGAAAGAATACACGTGCAGGGCAAGATTCATGGAAGCCTGAGGTTTTATCATACGACTCTAGGGGACAGTTTAGCTATAAGGTGACCTTTGTTTTGGGGGTCAGATTGAGGAGAGTAAAGGTCAAATTTAGAGTTGTGTGTTCTCTCTGAAAACAATTAAGAATTCCTGAAGGGTTTGTTGTGAACAGGTAAAACATTTGAAGCAATTCTTAAGGAAAAGCAAATGGTGACAATAGATAGAATGAATTGAAGTGGGCTGATGCTGGAGTAGAGTGAAGCAGAAAAGAAATGAGTTGAGAAGCATTTGCATTAGTTATTTCAGAGGATTTGTCAACAATCTAGGGGAGGCATTGAGATACATAATCTGTGAGAGAAATAGCACTTGTTTAGTCATCCATACCTTAGCGTGAATGAGCTGATCAGAGTCTTTCCTGGGAGAGGAAACGCACAGCCAACGCCTGTCCCTGGAGTGTGGGCCTGCTGCTCCTGGGGCCCACTCTGCCTCTTGTGCCACAGGAGGGTGTTTATAGGTAATGATGCACATCCCTGATAATCAACAATTACTGTTCCCTAATGTCCTCTGCCCTCACCCTGAGAGCAGGGTTGTTGAACATATTATACAGATTACACACACCCTCACTTCCACGTAAAAGGAGGGGGTACAAATGATGTCAAAGGATAGAGAAAGGAGCTAGGGGAAAATGAACACAGCATTTGTGAAGTGTTCTCATGAGTACTTGTCAAGAAGGCTTTTTCTTCTGTGTATCTCAGTGGAACCCGTTATCTCTTGGGACCAGGGTGCCTGAAAGAGCTCTAGGCCAAAATGATTTTGTATTTTAATCCCATTTGCTTTGGACATTTTCCCCAGGGCGGCACTGTCACTTTTAAGCCTGGTTCTGGGAGCCCACTAGGGGCAGTCAGCCCTCTTTGAATGGACTTGAAGCCCTGCAGCCAATGTTGCCACCGGCAAAATCCTAGAAGGTTTGGGAAGCTCTGCCTATGCTTCATAACTCTGATGGCAGATGCCCCAGGAATGTCTGAGTGTGCTGGGAACGGTGGGAGAATGGCCACTGCTGCTTTAGACAGCCTTCCTTACAGCACTCAGCCTCCGCTGTCTGCATGCAGGATCTTTCTTTCTCCTGTAGGAAAAGAGTCATATTGGCAGGCTGGGAACCTTGCAGATTCAGCCTCTGGGAGATGCTCAACATGGACAGTGCTGTGCTTTGGTTCTCCCGTGGGAGTGTAGAGGGGGTGGCTGCAAGGATCGCGTGAAGTCTTCCTTACACATTGCTATCAGTGAAAGGCAGGGGAAGACCCCTTGAAGTTTCTCATTCGTTTTAAAACGTTTGCTTTCTTCCAAACTACATCACCAAAATTTGCAGCCAGCTGTTATCACCATAAGGTGTCATTTATTGAAAGCATTGACTGTTTGCTAGGTGCCAGGCATCTTCCATGAGACACTGTTTACCATCTCTACTGTAGAGATGAGAGAATTGTAGCACTGCCAGGTCAGATTGCCAAGTTCAGAGGTAATAGATGGCCTAGGGGGAAGTGATTGTACATCGGTTATTATACAAACAATCTATTATTATATAAACAAAGCTTCCACTCTGTCCTCTTCACCACACTGCTTCCCAAAGTTCAGACACCACATTAATTTACTCCATTGAATTTGCTGTTGTGTCCTTTCAGCTTGGAAAGTGAGGGGAAGCACTGAATAACTAGCCAGTGAATAATTGGGTTGGTAGTGTAACCATGGATTGGCAGTGTAGCAGGAAAAGGCTGGGAAGTCAGATAACTGGGCTAACCCATCCATCCTGCCATTTAAGACATAAGGTACTAACTAGGCAGAGTACTTACTGTTTCCTCAGTTTGGTAACATGAGAACTACCCCTTGACTCCCAGGTGTGTTGTAATTATTGGTTAAATAAACTGTCTAAAGCACCTGCCATGGGGGCAAGAGGGAGTACTCAATAATTCTTAGTTCCATCTCTGGTCTTTTTCTTTGATTTTTGGAGGATTTTCTTTCCTTCATTAAAAATATTATTAATCCAGTGCTTGAGCCATTGTAAGTGTTCAACATATAACTGTCAAAATAATGAATAATTATAAATATACAGAAATATGTAATTTCATTAAACTTGTTTGAGAAATTGTGTGTGTGTGATGTTCAGAGATCTGAGAATGTAGACCGGGGTAAGGGAAGTGATTTGTAAAATTAGGTATGAACATCTTAAAGAGTGCCTAGCAAATTCATGATAGCTCCCATGCATATCAAAAATTTTATCATATTTTGAAAAGGAAGAATAAGGATAAAATCTATGTGCAGAGCAGGGATCCTGTGTGCATTTTGCACAACATTGGGCCTGGCCTGGCAGTGGCAGGAAGCCACTGGAGCACATGTGCACTGGAAATGGCCTTTTGGTGTCCCCAATCCTCTTAGACTTCATCAGGAACAGCAGTGGGTTAATTCACAGGTTACAGATGTTTTGCTGCATAACAGATACAAAAAGCAACAGCTTCCTCAAATAAGTTTTTTTGGGGGAAGGGGAAAATGACAGTAGTTGACTAAAAAAAAACCAACAAAAAAGCAAACAACAAAAAACAAACAAACAAACCCACCAAACTAAGTATAAAAGAAAAACAGGTACAAAACAACAACAACAAAAATAACCTCTAATGGAGAATATGCCAGAGTGTCTGAAGCAGTGGGTTTCTGTTTTCTTCCATAGGCGATAAAAGGTGAAGTGCTCCTTTGGAAGTCATGATACCATCTGCCTTATCTGTTACACGTCAGCTAGGATACCTCATCTTTTTCTCCCTTTCTCTCATCCCCACCTTCTTTCCACTCAAGTTGGTTAATTTGAACTATTAGGGCATTACAAGGGAAATTTATCTAAGTTTACTATTATGTATAAAAAATGTTTTTGTACATTTTTTGAAATGAGAAAAAAATGTGGCTAGTATTTGTACTACAAGGATAAATTAAAATTCCTTGGGCTGATATTGAATGTACTCATAGTTTAATTGTAAACTATCTTGTTGGGTTTTTTTCCCCCACTCTTTCCCAGAATGACCTTTTGCTTCAACAAAACCAGTTTTCTTATCTCCTTATCTTATGCCTCCACTAACCTCCCTTTATGAATCCTACCCAATTCTAAGGTTTTGGTTTAAGTTGTACTTCTTCTAGAAGAGATCAAAATAATCACGTTAATCTCACCTTCCTTGAACAAAAACTTAGCCTGAACCCATTACTTAGCCTGGATGGCTTTCTGACTTCTCTTTTATTTTAATCTTAGATTACATTATTGTTAAAGCTTTCAAGTATTTATCTTGTCTTCTGGCATATTTCTTTCTTAGAACTCTGTCTTCTGCTGCGTCTCTCCAGGACACAAAGCAGAATACTTTACCTGCTGAAAAGTTTATGTTATGTACTTCTGATTTCCCTACAGTGGTGCCATTGTTGAGAGGTGAAGGGAGAAGGGCAAGGTTGCCTGACTTTTTTTCTGAGACGCAATGATTGAAACAAATAATATGTAAAGTTATGGTGCAGACATCCCGCATTTGGAGTCAAATCTACTGATCAGATTAACTTCAACAATCATTTTATTTTCCAAGACACTTTTGTCAATAAATAATTGACTAAGACTTGTTTTTAACCTCTGGAAACATTTATAGTTGAACTCAGGAAATAAACATGCATATTCATAATGAAAAAGAAAGACAAAAAAGTGACTATGACAATATAATAACGGCCTTATGTTGGGTTCAAATACATACTTTTCATGGTTTATCTCCTTAATCTCTCCAGTATCCCTATGAGGTAGATGATATTATCTCCATTTTATAGTTGAGGAAACTGAAGCTCTGAGAGGCTATGCAACCTCTCTCAAGGTCAGGCAATAAATGGAGGAACTAGGATTTGAGTTTTCATTTGACTCCAGAGCCCAGACGCTGAACTACCAACTTTACTCCTCAGATATTCCATTATAAAACTTAATATGTTATAAAATATGTATGCTTATTGACTTAGGAAAATGTGAACTCCAAAAAAAAAGCAGGAAGCTTACTGTTAAAACCCCAGGTCCTGGAATAGTTCCCAACAGAGCTGGTGTTCAGACACTCAGATGGTGTTTATTGGACACATGAGCTTAAAAATCTTCTATACGTATAATGGGAAGAACAGTTCCCAAAGATGCCCCACTTCTAATACCCAGATGTGTGAATAAGTTAGCTTACATGACAGAAGCAAACTTGTAAATGTGATTAAGTTAAGGATCTTGAGATGAGGAGATTATCCTGGATTACTTGAGTGGGCACAATGTGACTAAAACTCCTTATGAGAGGGAAACAGCAGGGTCCAAGTCAGTAGTAGGAGATATGAGGGCAGAAATGAGAAGTTACAGTGATGTAAAGAAAGGGCCATGAGCCTAGGAATGTAGACATCCTCTAGAAACTGGAAAAGGCAAGGGAACAGATTATTTTTTGTAGCTTCCAGAAGGAATTAAGTTCTACTGACACCTAGATTTTAGATGCCTGCACTGAACTCTAAAATAGTAAATTTGTGTTGTTTAAGCCTCACATTTGTGGTAATTTGTTATAGAAGCCATAGGAAACTAATAGACATATCATGCTCATTCTGGTCTTTATTCTGCAGCTCACTGTCAAAGCAGCAGTCCATACAACTGCAGTGCCTGTGAAGAGTGAGTAGGGCTGACTCCATCAGTCTGAGATTAAGACTTGCCTTATCCTCACATCCTTCCTCTCATTCAACCAAATGCTGAGTCCTCTTAAATGTCTTTCTGATCCCCTAATCTCCATTCCCATACCGCCATTTTAGTTTATGCCACTTTAATCTCTCATTTAGATTTCTGAAAACATCTTAACAGACCTCTCTGTTCCCAGTCTTCATGGTAAAATCTGTTTTCTGCTTGTATCACTGTCAGTTACAATGGCCTTTTCTCAGTTTCACACAGATGTTCTGCTGTCTTGCACTTGGACCTTTCTTTCCATGTGCTGTCCTTCCTGACGTAAATGTGTTGACTCATCCTGCTCCATTTGCAAAGATTCTAACTCTTCCCCTATACTTCAGGCTTCAGCTTAAATATCTCTTTTAAACAGAAGCCTTTTCAAAATCCCTCTCCATCAAATCAGGGCTCCTTGTCATGTGGTTCCATAGCACCCCATGTTTCTCCTTTCACATGTATCATATTTCCTTATAATTGATTACTACTTGTTTATTATGTCTTGTTAGGTGGTAAGCTCTATGTTGCTTACCATTGTATTCCACAGATTAGAACACTGCCTGATAATCACTGAATATTTGTTAAAAGAAAGAATAAATAAATGCATGGATGAATGGATGTGGAAATAAATGTGGACTACTTCAAGACAATAATTAGAAACAGGAAGGTTGAGGCTTTTGGTAGATGCCTTTGTGTAGTTTGGATGTTGGATTTTACTTCATTCTAGGAATAATAGAGAACAGTTTCAGGTGTTTACAAAGGTGAAGTTGAGTGCAGAATGAATTGGAGTTGGAAATTCCTCTTCGCAGAAAATCTAGCTGGGGAGCCACATCATGTGATGATGGGAATCTGCCCCATGGTGTTGAAAACAGGAATGGGGCCCACAGGATAGATATGATCTCAGGGGAAGAAAGAATTCATAGAACTTAAAGACATGTACAAAGTGTGATCAAGCAATATGGTGAATGCTGCTGCTGACTGCCATCCAATGGAAAGGCAGGGATCTTCAATATGGGAAGTGGCGTGTCTAACCCTAGTAACAGTGTGTGACAAGTTTCAACTTGTTTGGTGCAGTCAGTCAGGTGTAAGCTATGGTTGAGAGAAGTTGTGTTTTAAAGTGTGCCATAAATCATGGATCATGAAGAATACATTAACATGAAATGGGCAAATGGTTTCATCCTCCATCATGACAACGCTCAGTGTCACACATCGCTTCTGGGATGGCAACTTTGGTCAAATAAAAACATTACAGTGTATCCTCATCCACCTTATTCACTGGATCTGACACCAGTGTATTTTCTGGCTCTTCCCCAAAGTAAAAATAACTATGAAAGGTAAACATATTGAATTGATTCAGGACATGGAGTCAGCCATGACAGCATAACTAAAGACACTCATTAAAGAGGATTTCCACAACTTCAGAAAGTGGGAAGAACGATGGGATAAGTGTGTTTGAAGTGAAGAGGACTATTTTTTGTGTGTGTGGGGGGATTAATGGCAATGTGTTTTTTACTATAATAATTTTTTTAACTTAAAATTCACCATATATTTTGATCATACCTCAAAGAATGTAGAGGTGCAAAGGAATACATGGCCCAGTTCAACTGCCAACTACCACCCTATGTTGTGGAAGCCTTCTTTCGGTTGCCTGATTGCTCTGGCGAGGACTTCCAACACTATGTTAAAAAGCAGAGGTGACAGGGGACAGCCCTGTCGTATTCCTGAACGTAGGCTTCAGTTTTTCTCTGTTAATTATGAGATTAGCTGAGGGTTTGTCATATATGGCCTTTATTATGTTAAGCTATTTTCCTTCCATACCTATTTTCTTAAGTGTTTTAATCATAAATGGATGTTGTATCTTGTCAAATGCTTTTTCTGCATCAATTGATACAATCATACGATTTTTGTCCTTTATTTTGTTTATGTGATGTATCATATTGATGTATTTGCGGATGTTGAACCATCCTTGTGCCCCAGGGATGAATCCCACTTGGTCGTGATGAATAATCTTTTTAATGCATTGTTGTATTTGATTTGCTAGAATTTTGTTTAGGATTTTTTCTTCTGTATTCATCAGAGATATTGCTCTGTAGTTTTTTTTGTGTGTGTTATCCTTACCAGGTTTTGGTATTAGGGTAATGTTGGGCATAAAATGAGCTGGGGAGTACTCTCTTCAATTTTTTGGAAGAGTTTGAGCAGGACTGATATTAGATCCTCTTTGAAGGTTTGGTAGAATTCCCTAGTGAAGCCATCTGGTCCCAGACTTTTGCTTTTGGGAAGATTTTGGATGACTGATTCAATTTCGTTACTAGTGATTGGTCTATTTAGATTTTCCAGTTCTTCATGGTTCAGCCTAGGAAGGCTATATGTTTCTAAAAACTTGTCCATTTCTTCTAGGTTATTGAATTTGGTGGCATATAGTCCTTCGTAGTATTCTTGGATGATCCTTTGTGTTTCTGTGATGTCCGTGATAACTTCCCCTCTTTCATTTCTGATTTTGTTTATTAGTGTCTTTTCTCTTTTTATCTTAGTGAGTCTAGCCAAGGGTTTGTCAATTTTGTTAATCTTTTCAAAGAACCAGCTCTTTGTCACATTAATTTTTTCTATTGTCTTTTTGTTCTCTGTTTCATTTAGTTCTGCTCTGATTTTTATTATTTCCTTTCTTCTGCTGACCTTGGGTTTCATTTGTTCTTCTTTTTCTAGTTCTTTAAGGTGTAACGTGAGGTTACTTATTTGGGATTTTTCTTTTTTCTTGAGATAGGCCTGTAATGATATAAATTTCCCTCTTAAAACTGCTTTCACTGCATCCCCAAAATTTTGGTAGAATGTATTTTCATTGTCATTTGTTTCTATGTATCTTTTGATCTCTCCTCTAATTTCTTTTTTTACCCGGTAGTTTTTTAAAAATATGTTGTTTTAAACGTAAGTATAATCTCCATGTATTTGTGGTTTTTAGCTCTGGGTTTCTCGTAAATATTCTTATGTTGAAATAGTTTCTTTCTAGTTTGTTGAGTATCTTTCTCATGAAAAATTTGTTAAATGATTTTTATGCATCAGTAGATATAATTGTGTGTCCCTCCCTTTATTATATTAATTGTGGTATATTATATTGATTGATTTTTCATATATTGACCCATTCTTGTATTCTGGGAATCAATCTTACTATATTATGGTATAACAGGATGGTTAATATGCTGTTGGTATGTAGTTGTCTTTCCTTGTAGTGTCTTTGCCTGGCTTTGGTATCAAGGTAATGCTGCCTTATTGACTGACTTTGGAAGCATTCCCTCCTCTTCAATTTTCTGGAAGAGTTTGAAGAAGATAGGTGTTAATTCTTCTTTAAATTTTTGGAAAAATTATCGGTGATGTCATCTGGTTCTGGGCTTTTCTTCATTGGGAGTTTTTTGATTACTTAGTCAATCTCCATGTTGTTATAGGTCTATTCAGATTTTCTATTTCGTGAGAATTGATAGGTTTTCTAATTCTAGGAATTTGTTCATTTCATCTAGGCTAGTCAATTGGCATATAACTAATTTTTTGTAGTGCTCTCTTATAATCCTCTCTTATAAGTTGTATATTTACTTATACTTTGTTATATCACTTTCTTATATTTTTTGGTTACTAATTTTCTGGGAATAACTGTAAAATTGGTAGTAATGTCCCCTCTTTTAGTTTTGATTTTAATTATTTGAATCTTTTTTCTTTTTTCATAGTCAGTTTAGCTAAAGTTTTGTCAGTTTTTGCTGCTTTTTTAGAAAAACCAACTCTTGATTTCACTAATCTTTATAGTTTTTCTATTTTCTCTTTAATATTTATTTTATCTTTCCTTCTGCTAACTTTGGAATTAATTTGTTCTTCGTTTTCTAGTTTCTTAAGGTCTAAAGTTAGGCTGTTGATTTGAGACTTTTCTTCTTTTTTACACTACAAATTTCCCTCTTAACACTGCTTTCATGGCATCTGACAAGTTTTGTGTTGCGTTTTCTTTTTAATTTGTCTCAAGATATTTTAAATTTTTCATTGTAATTTCTTCTTTGGTGATTTTAGAATATATTGTTTAATTTCCATTTATTTGTGTATTTTCTAGTTTTATTTTTATTACTAATTTCTAGTCTTATTATATTGTGACTGGAAAAGATACTTTGTATGATTTCAATTTTTAAAAAATTTATTAAGACTTGATTTGTGGCCTAACATGGTTTAATAACATGGTTTATCATGGAGAATGTTCCGTGAGCACTTCAAAAATGAATTGTTTCCTCTGGGTGGTGAACACACAAGGAAATATGTAGATGATTATAAAAATGCACACTTGAAACCTATATAATTTTACTAACCAATGTCACCCCAGTTAATTTAATTAAAAAATAAATTGTTTTCTGCTGTTGCTGGGTTGAGAGTTCTGTATATGTGTGGTAGGTACAAATAGTCTATAGTGTTTTTGAAGTCTGCATTGATCTTCTGTCTGTCTTTTCTATTTATTTTTGAAAGTAGGGTATTGAAATGTCCTCCTCTTATTGGAGAGGTACTTCTCTCTTCAATTCTGTCAATAGTTGCTACATATATTTTGGAACTCTGATGTCTGGTGCATATAAGTTTATAATTGTCGTATGTTTTATTATTTTATGGTGGTAAAAATACATGAGACCTACCCTCTTAAAGATGTAGTTTTATCTCCCTGGTGTTTTGACCCTTTTATTATTATATAATGTCCTTATTTGTCTTCTGTAATAATTTTTTACTTAAAGTCAATTTTGTCTGATTTTAGCATAGTCACCCCTACTCTTTTTTGGTTAGTATTTGCATGAAATATCTTTCTCTGTCCTTTTACTTTCAACATATGCATGTTATTACATCTTAAATGAGTCTTTTGTAGACAACATATACTTGAATACTTTTTTTAAATCTATTTGTCAAGCCATGTGTTTTGATTGGGGAGTTTAATTCACTTACATACATTTAAAATATGTATTCAGAACACTTACTTTTGCCATGTAAATTTTGTGTGTATGATTTAGAAATTTTTTGTGCCTCATGTCTTTCATTATTGTTTCCCATAATATTTTTTTGTACAGTGGCATATTTTGATTCCCTTCTCTTTTCATATTATGTATATTCTCTACATTTTTTTATTTGGTTGTTACCATAGGGATTACATATAGCATCCTGGAGTCATAATTATTCTTAAATTGGCATCAGCTTAAATTCAATCTCATACAGAAAATCTATTTTTTTTATAGTTTCTACCATTCCCATTTGATATTAACAAATAATATCTTTTTATGTTGTATATACATTGACATAGATGTATACAAGGTATGACAATTAATTTCACAAACTTGTAACAACGTTGCTAAACTTTTTTGATATCAGAGGGGTTTTTCATTATGAATTTGTACCAGCTGGTCAGTTAACAAAGTTTATTATTTGGAAGTGCTGAAAAAGCTGTGTGAAAAGGTTAGATGACCTGAACTTTTCATTAACAATTCATGGCTCTTGAATCACGGCAATGCACCAGCTGACATGGCACGGTCTTTAAGGGACTTTTTAGCCAGTAAACAAGTAACTGTATTGGAACACCCTCCATACTCACCTGATCTGGGCCCCAATGACTTTTTTCTTTGCCCAAACATAAAGGAACTATTGAAAGGAAGACATTTTGATGACATTCAGGACATCAAAGGTAATATGATGACAGCTCTGATGGCCATTCCAGAAACAGTTCCAAAATTGCTTTGCAGGGTAGACTAGGTGCTGGCATCGGTGCATAGCTTCCCAAGGGGAGTACTTTGAAGGTGACCATATCGATATTCAGCAATGGGGTATATAGAATTTTTTCTAGGAAGAGTTCAGGAATGTAATTCTCTGACCTCATAGCTTTTTTATGCTTTTGCCTTTTAAATCTTATATAATAATTAAAAGTAGAATTATAAGCCAAAATTACAATAATATTGTTTTCAAAATTTTGTCCATGTATTTACCTTTACTGGAGATCATAATATTTTCATATGGTTTTGAGTTACTCTCTTTAGTGTTTTTACTTCAACTTGAAGGACTCCCTTTAGCATTTCTTCTGGGGAAAGTGTAGTGGTAATGAACTCCCTCTGCTGTTGTTTACCTGATGGTGTCTTAATTTCTTTCTCATGTTTGAAGTATTTTTTCTGGATATAGAATTTTCAAGTGATAGTTTTATTTACTTATTTTTCTTTCAGCTTATTAAATATATCATCCCACTTTCTCTGGCCCGTGAGGTTCATGTTGAGAAATCTACTGATAATCTATTGTGGATCATTTTTACATCATAGTTTACTGTATCTTGCTCTTTACAAGTCTCTTGCTCTTTACAAGTCTCTCTCTGTATCTTGCTCTTTACAAGTCTCTCTGTCATTGTCTTTCAAGAGTTTCATTATAATCTGTCTTGGTATGGATCTGTTTGGAATTCTCCTGCTTATATTTCTTCTTTTATTTGTATATCTATGTGTTTCATCACGTTTGGGAAATTTTCAGCCATTATTTCTTCAGATAGTCTCTCTGTCCCTTTCTCTCTCTATTGTCCTTTTAGCACACCCATAATATGTGTATTGATCAATTTAATAGTGTCTCATAAGCCTCTTAGGTTATGTTCACTTTTCTTCATTTGTGTCCCTTTTTTGCTCTTCAGTATCAATAATTTCAAATGGCTGGTTTTCAAGTCTGATGTTGAACCTTACTAATACATTTTTCAATTTAGTTATTCCATTTTTAGTATCCAGATGTTCAGTATTTTTTTTTGCTATGATTTCTGTTCGTTGATATTCTTATTTTGCTCATATGTTATTTTTCTAGTTTTCTTTCATATATTTGGTTCATATTTTTCTTTAGATACTTGAGTGTATGCAAGACCATTGTTTTAAAGTATTTATCTAGTAAGGTTGGTACTTATTATTATTTTGGGACAGTTTTTAGAGATTATTCTGTTCCTTCTATAAGGCCATGTTTTCCTGTGTCTTTGTATGCCTTGCAATATTTACTTGAAAACTGAGCATTTGAAAGCACAGCTACCTTCTTACTCTTTGAAGATTGGCATAGAAGATTGTCACTAATTAGTGGGCTTCTGAGCATTGGGATTGGCCTGGGGTCAAGAATTAAGGTCTTCTGATGTTTTTTCTGAGCGTGTTTGAGGTGTTCATCTGTTGGTGTGTTTGTTTTCAGATTTCCCTCAAATCAATAGCTACTTAATTGTCTTTAATTTCTCAGATAGTATCACTCCATCTTCTTCTGGGTCCTTAGATGTTCTATCATATTCCTCTCTGTTTACTCTCTTCGCCCAGGTGGTTGCAGGTCTGTAGCACCCTGTCATTTTTACCTATTGCAGTGCCTGCCTTTACCTTCCATGGCTTCCACTGCCTGAAATCCAAATGATGTCACCATTTTCCATTGAGCTCCAAGTCAGACTGGGTAGAAACCAGTCCCTTGGACAGCTCACAGACAGGGTAGAACAATGTAAAAATGTTCTACTCTGCTCCTTCCAGATACAGTAAGGAAACCAGGAATTGGGCCACTTCTTCCCAACTATACCACTCCATGGAGGGGGTCAGGCAAAGTAAAAAAGTAAAAGTAAAAGTACCATACAATTTCTCACCATTTGAATGTGGCTTTTTCTTGATTGGATATTCACTTGGTTGCTGTAGATCTTTAACTAGTTTCCAGAGCTTGTATAAAGTTATTTTAGTCTGTTATTTTTTTTTTATTACTTTTCGGTAGGGGAATGAGGGTATGAAGCTTCCTCATTTGTCATCTTGCTGGCATTACTCCTATAAGGCACTTTTGCATAGTACCTGGCATATGGAAAGCATTGTTATTAATTGTTATTTTTATTATTTTTTCTAATTAAGTGCACATCCCCAACTGTGTCTGGGGGCAATTAAAAGGGGAAGCAACACTGAGAGCAAACTGGAGAATTATTTTAAGCAATTGTGAGAAAAGAAATGGTTTGTGAAATCCTGCCAAAAGTCTTGTTGGAGTTTGATTTTTCTAAGTGAGAACATTCACTAGATGTGAAGGAAACACCCAAATTGAATCTAATGTATAACCCAGAAATAGAATATGTAGGGATCACAAGGCTGATGTTGGAGATTCTGGAAACTAGATAGCCTCACAAAAAAAAGCTGGGTTTAAATAAATAGAATAATTCATACTACCGTCCTTTGCCATTTCCTGTTCTAACAAAAGTGACCCCATATTCAGGGTGATCTGGTAGCAATATGAGACGTATTTTAATATCTACATTGACAAGAATATTTTATTCCAAACTTTCAAGAATCAGTTAGACTTTCTTTAGAATCAATTAACTTTCTTTATATCTTTGTGAGAAAACAATATTTTTCAGCTTAGAGAAGGAGGCAAAACAAACTTTTGTTTTTGATTAATGAACTTGATTTAGGACTGTGTTTTTTTAAGTCACCTAACAACATACTGTTAGTTAGTAATGCAGCCTTCCTAGGGTGAAAATAAATAATCCCAGTGGGGGGAAAAAGTAGATCTCATAGTTGTTTACTCCCTCTCTAAACAAGTGATGAGAAAGTTTGAAAGTTTTAAAGGTCATTCATTCTTTTTATCCAACTCTGGACCACTCTGTCTCTTTTTATAATATTAAAGAAGGAGACATTGATAACTGAAAAGTGACATCTTTTCAACAAGAATTGTTTTTCTCTGTCTGGTCAAGATAAATGAATGTTTGACCTATTTTTAAAATTCTCCAAAGAGATCATGATATATTGTCTCTAAATAAAAATCTCTTCCACCACATTTATATTCAGGCTACTAATGTCTTGAGTTCTTTCATATTATACTTTATTTTTCTTTTATTCTATCCTCTGGAATTAAATTAATAATAATTTATCAACATCTTATTTAAGATAATTTTAATATATTGGAAAATAGTTGAATTCTATCCCAGGCTTCTATTCCCCCAGCTACATAATTCCAAAACTCTTTAAGCTATTTCAGCATACAGTTAATGCTCAATAAATATTGATCATACTTTCAAATATTATAAGCACTTTTGACTGTGAGAGAACTTAACAGTGTGCCTGTGTTGGACTATATATATTTTTTTGTTACTGAGCTAAAATTATGAATCCCTTTAGGACTGAAATCATTCATGCTTTTAAAAATCTCTCACAAACAACAGCACAGAACAAGGAACATGCTGGTCTATAATATCCTGCCTTTGATGGGCCTAATGGATTAACACTACCTTTTCAGTAATTCATATCTGAGATATGATATCAGTGAATATGTTCAAAATGACTTTTTAGAACCCAGAATTCAGAACCCTGAGGTAATTATGATAAAAACAAAATGGAACTTGATTTCTTAAGTTCTGCAACTTTTATTACCCTGGTAACTAGTAAGCCTTAATTCAGTTCTTCTTATGTCAATTCCTAAGATCCTAAGGAGAATTGCCAACTTTCAGGATTTCTGCTTTGGGAATGTAGATGGCCTCTAACGTTTCTTCCAAATATAAGATTATGTGATTCTGTGAAACCACAGTAGACATAAATTCTCTTTTCCTCCCACTAGAATCCTGTGTTGACGGATTTCCTTTCATCTACATCCAAATATCTCATTAATATCATCACTTTAGACAAACTGTGTAGTTGAATTCACATGTAGGCTCTGTCCCCAAACATTCATATTTATTTTGGCTTTCTTTCATCTCCATCTGTACAATATATTTCAGTGTTACTTGTGGACACATAGGTCTCTTGTCTATGGCAAAGCTTATGCCATGTGAGGATACAGTCATCAAAAGAACATTTTGAGGATTCAGGGTGAGTGGTGCCCTGGACGTAAGTGAGAAGTTGTGGCTGAGCTGTGTTTGGAAAGCTGGTATACCCAACACCAGCCCACAGATTCCCCGAGGAGAGTCAGGTCTGTCAGCATAGCACAGTGGAATGAAAAACAGTGAAGTTTTAAAGTACACATCCATTTTTAAGCAATCTATGTATTTGGCTTGTCTTCATTTTTGGCACGGGTTTGTCAGAGGATAAAAAGCAAACTTCTAGGGAAATTAAATAAACAATTATTCTCTATAAAAGTGAAAGGCAAAGCAATAAATTACAAATACTTTTTTTTTTCCTGTCAGAGTTTAACATTCCAGTATCCAATCAAAAGTTTGCAAATGCCTTTTTTAGGCTTACAGTATATTAAATGAATGATTTTTTAAAATGCACATACTTACAACAGAAACTCGTTCTGATTAAATTTTCAATTCAGTCACTACCCACTTTATTTTTGATGAGATTCATAGGAGAGACATTTAAAATTTTTTCGATGCTCAAACATTGCCTGAACTTGGCATAATATGAATTGTTTTGCTTTCCAAATGCAATTCTACTAAATGTAGATCAAGAGAGAAGTAATGCTTATGGGTACTCTCAACTAGAGTATCTAGTCCAGTGGTCCTCTAAGCTCTTTTCATGGGTCACATTATAAGGTTTTTAAATGGAGTAAACTGGGATCTGAGACTGGAACCATATTATATTAACCCACAGAGAAATAACTGAAGATTATATGCTGATATGTGTTTAGTTAAGATTTTCTGGTTTCTTTTAGTTCAGGTATTAGTGATAAGTGGAAGACCTGTATGTTGGTCTTAACTTTTACTAACTAGTATTTGGGACTGTAAGAAAATCATGATTGTTAGCAAAAGGTTTGGAGATAATTTAGATCTAACTTCACATTTAATAGAGGAACAAAATAAAGTACATTGAGGTTAAATGTCCCACTTAAAGTCATATAGAAATTCTTGTAGTTAAGGTCAGATTTCTTCACTCAGAGTGCAATACTCTTTCTTCTTTACCAGACTATCTGCTACCATAGTATTTAAGCCCCAAGATAATATAAAGCCCCAAGGCCAACTATACCTGCTCTTTTTTATCAAGAAGAAAATAGATGTGAAATTATTTCATAGATATAAAGTAAATTATTAAAATGCTACCATTATTTGTGCAATTCTATATTTTTATATTTCTCTACTAAGATTTCCTGTTTATTGATACATTTTCCTTTTTATTCTTGAGCATAGTTATAATAACTTCTCCTAAAATCCTTGTCTACTAATGCCATCATCTGGGCTGTCTTGGGTTTGGTCTTCACTGATTACCTTTTTTTTCTTGTTTATGGATCACATTTCCCTGTTTCTTTGTAGTATAATCATCTTGGTCATATCCTGGACATTGTAACTGGTAAAAAAACAAAAACAAAAACAAATAAACAGAAACACCCCTGCATTTTATTATGCTCCTCTGAAACTATTGATTTTTTGTTTTAGTTGGTAGTCCAACTAACTTGGCAAGTAAACTTGGCAAGATTTGAACTCCAAACTCTATCTCTCTTGTGGTGGACACCAGTAGAAATTATTTTTCAATTCTTTTAGCCTTAGGTGGGTGGCTTGTCATTGTCTCTGCACATGAGAAGTTCAGGGATCAGCCAGATATTTAAATAAAATTTTTAAATTAAGAATTTAGGACTCCCCCTCTGTGAATGTCTCTTTTCTGGGATTTCTTCCCTTAACTTGTAATAGCTGAAGTCACTTCAAACTTTGTCATCTGGTTCCACAAGACAGTAAGATGGCAGGTATTCTTTTAAATTTTAGTAACTCCACTTAGTGCTGACTGGGACCACCTTCAGGCAAAATTCCATATAATTGGAAATTAACCCAGTGTCATTCCATTCCCTTCTTTGAAGTGTAAACTCCCTCAACTTTTCCCTAATTTTGATTGTTTGCCAGTGCCTTCAAGTAAATTTCATTTACTTGAAATTTAATTGTTTGTTTGTATGCATGTGTGCACTCATGCAAAGTCTAAATTTTATAGATGTTATCTTTTTCAAGATTAATCTATTACCACATATTTCTCCATTACCAAAAAATAAAAGTAGATTTTTTTATCTTCTTAACATTTTTTAGGACTTTTATTAAAATATTGCTAACATGCAATATTATATTAGTCTCAGGTGTATGTACACATAGTTACTATTTATATACCTTTATATACATTTATATACCTAAAGAAATGATCACCATGATAAGTCCAGCAATTATCTGGCACTGTACCACACTATCACAATATTAATGACTATACCCCCTATGCTGTACATTACAACCCCATGACCTATTTGCTTTATACCTGGAAATTTGAACCTCTTATTCCCCTTCAGCTTTCCTCCCCCTTTTTAATTTTTCAATTACTGTTGACATTCAGTAATATTTTATATTAAGTTCAGGTGTACAGCATAGTGGTTAGACATTTATATAATTTAAGTGGTGATCCCCTGGAGCAGTCTGTATCCACCTGGCACTATACATAGTTATTACCATGTTGTTGACTATATTCCTTATGCTTTACTTTACCCCATTAGTATTTTGTAACTACCAGTTTGTACTCTTAATCCCTTCACCTTTTCCACCCTTCCCCTTTAGCCCCTTCCCATCTGTCACCCCAATAAATCTAGTATCCATCTGAAAACATACATAGTTATTACCATATTATTTTTTAATTGAATTTATTGGGGTCACAATGGTTAGTAAAATTACATGGGTTTCAAGTGTACAGTTCTATAATACATCATCTGTATATCACATTGTGTGTTCACCACCCAGAGTCCGTTTTCCTATCACCATATATTTGATCCCCTTTACCCTCTTCTGCCTTCCCTCCTCCCCCCTTACCCTCCAGTAACCACTAAACTGCTGTCTGTGTCTATGGGTTTTATGTTTCTTTATTTTTTTGTCTTGTTCCTTTGTTGCTTTCAGTTTTATATCCCACATGTAAGTGAAGTCATATGGTTCTCGACTTTTTCTATCTGACTTATTTCACTTAGAATAATAATCTCAAGATCCATCCATGTTGTTGTAAATGGTGCTATTTCATCCTACGGAGGAATAGTATTCCATTGGGTATATATACAACAACGTCTTTATCGAGTCATCTATCGAAGGGCACTTTGGTTGTTTCCATGTCTTGGCCATCATAAATAATGCTGCAATAAACATCAGAGTACATATATCTTTACAGATAAATGTTTTCACACTTTTGGGGTAGATACCCAGGAGAGGGAGTGCTGGGTCACATGGTAATTCTATTCTTAATTTTTTGAGGAACTCCCACACTGTTTTCCATAGTAGCTGTACAAATTTACATCCCCACAAACAGTGTATAAGGGTTCCTTTTTCTCCACAGCCTCTCCAATACGTGTTATTATTTGTTTTGTTGCTTATAGCCATTCTAACATGTGTGAGGTGATATCTCATTATGGTTTTGGTTAACATTTCTCTAATAGCTAGTGAAGTTGAGCATTTTTTGTATATCTATTGGCCATTTGTATATCTTCTTGGGAGAAGTTTCTGTTCATGTCCTCTGCCCATTTTTTATTTGGAATTTTTTTTTTGTAGGAAAAAATGTTTTTTTTTGTACATGGGAAGAAACAGTATAAATTCAAAACTTACAGATAAGGGTTAGCTCTATAACCCGTCTTTTTAAAAAGTTTATATGATTATCCAGTCAAAACCAACAAGGTTATCTCCCTTGAAATATTATCTCTATGGATTTCCAAGTAGACCACAGGGCTGTCTTAGAATGTCCTTAGAAAACTCTGTCACTGATCAGGTACCAGTAAAACCCCCACAGTACTTTCTTTCAAATGGAAGCGGGAAAGGCAGGGATAGAAAAAACTATTCAAACTTCGTCTTCTTTCCTTGTGGCTTGTGGTCTCCTCCTCCTCCTCCTCCTGTGCCTCTTCAGAAGCCTCCTCTCCCTCCAAAGCCTCCCCAGTCTCTGCCACCAAATCCACTTTGGCCTCTGTGGCTACCACCTCAGCCCCCAAAGCCACCTCTGCCTCTGCTGTGACATCCAATGCCACCTTCACCTTTAGGGTTGGCCTAGTCCAAAGTAACTTTGTTTCCATCAATTTCACCATCTTCTGTGGCCTCCTTGGCAACTTTGGCATCTTCCTCACAGGCCCCTGTTTAACTGCAGCCTGTGCTCTGCCTGGAGCCACATGGCATGTGCCACAAAGCAGTCTGCAGCTAGCTGCCCCCCAAATGGGCTTGGAGGTGCCTCAAGATGCCAAGCTGCCAGTTGAAACTGGCTGTCACTAGTGCCAAGCTTAGGGTTGTTCAAGCAGAGATACAGGACATGCCAATGTCAGGTGCTGCTTGTTTGGGCTTTGTGAACCTTTGAGAGATTTTAGGAAAGTCTTCAGCAGGAGCCAAGATAGGTCATTTGTATGGAAAAGCTACTGGAAGTGGCTTGGGTGTGTCTTCAAGTTGGGTGGGGTGAAGTCTTAGGGACTCACCAGGGTGGGGCAAGTGAATGGTGTTAGCCAGGTTGATGGAGACTTATATATGGTGGCTGCCTGTGTCTGCATGCTAGGGGTGGGGTGGAGTGGAGGACCTCAACAAACAATGGCTCTTGCCAGCTCCTCTGTCTGGGAGAAAACTACCCCTCCAACCCTTGCTCAGAAGTCAGACAATTCAGTTCCTCCCTGTATGTCTCTGGCACCTTTCGAGCTGCTGCCCCAGTGCTGGAGCTCAGAGCTAGTCCTTCAGTGAGTAAGTTTGGGCCCTTTACAAGGATTGCCTGGGTCCCCAGCCACTCTCCTTCTCACTCAGTCACAATCTCTGCTGGTTTTCACAGCCAGAGTTATGGCGACTTCTCTCCTTGGCACTGGAACGCTAAGCTGGGGAGCCAGGCATGCTGCTGGGACCCCCTCACTCCTCTGGGATGAGATATCCTTCCCAATTTTTAATGGTAACACATAGGTGTGGGATCAGCCTGTTCTCCATGCCTGCCACTCCTACCAATCTTGAGGTGGCTTCGTCTGTATATTTTTAGCTTAAGGACTTCAGTTTACCTAGATTTCAGGCAATTCTCAATGATGGTTGTTCTGTAGTTGTTATTTTGATGTGGTCATGAGAGGAGATAAGCACAGCATTTACCTATTGCACCATCTTGACCAGCTTAGAAGTCAATTTTTTTTATTTTTAATGAATGTCTGTCAGGGATAAGTTTTATAAATTAATTTTGTGTTGTATTATACTCTTCTTCCTGTTACATACAAAATACACACTTCTATAAAAATGGTTGACAATTTTATATAACACATTTTGTTGTATAGATTAAATTTACATATATGTGGTATATTTAATGTTTTCATTAAATATAGAGAACACATATTTACATAACATATTTTAAGATTATATACTATACACTTAATGCTTTATTTTGTTACCTGGGCTGATATATCAGACCTCTGATCTACATGCTTCTTTGTCATTATATCTGGAACTTCACTGTATCACACTGAGTCACCTAGGCCAAAAATTTTAGCTTCAATCTAACTACTACCTCTCTTCTTTGCCTGCACCGTCTCTATCTCTGCTTGAAACTGTGGTCTCTTTTTCTTTTTAGCTCTGGAAGTTATAAATTACACAGGAATTGCTGCCTACCCACGCTAATCTTCAAAGTTATCAGAGAGAAAGAAGCAATCTCCTTTTTTATAATTTCCATTTTATTTCCCTTCTTTTTTTCTAGATAGTCCCTTTTTTTTTTTTTTTCAGAGAATTGTTGCAATTCCCACAGGGTATTCCAAGTTTCTTTCTGCCCAGTCTCCATATTATATGCCAGAATTAAATTTGAAAGATTGGTTATAGTCTTTTTGCTCAGTGAGGCAGTTTCAAAGTGAGAACATTTGAAAAGAAAATGGATTTGTACTGGCATTTCTTCTTTTGTTGTTGGGCAGATCAACAGCTTTCTGAACCACTGTAGCTTCTAGTTGCTATCTTTTAAGAATACCTTGTGGAATTGTTAGGGTGTTTTGACTGCAAGTAATAGTAAACCTGAATTCAATGGCTTAATCAATAAGAATTTTATTATCTTTCATAACAAGAAGTCCAGAATTAGGAAACTGCGAAGTCGGTTAGTTCAGCATCTCAATGATATGAAGACTTTTTATTAGCTTTCCTGCACTTCTCCTGGCTTTCCTCTTATGGTCGCAGATGATTGCCCCACCTCTTAGTATCTTGTCTCCATGTATCAACTTCCGGAGACAGGAAAGTATAAGAGTTATGCCTGTACTTTTTAAATCAATAAGAACACTTTTCTCCAGATCACTCAATAGTTAGCCATTTTAGTCTCCCTGCCTAGAAGTGAGTCATGTGCTTTCTGCTCGACAATTAGTGGCAATGGAGAATGGGATTATCATCACTGGCCTAGACTATCTATAGTGGGTTGAATAATGCCCCTTCCACCTCCTGAAAAATTTCATGTCTGCCTTGAATCTCAGAATGTGACTCTATTTAGAAAAGGGTCTTTACAGATGTAATTAGTTAAGAATATTGATATGAAATCATCCTAGATTTAAGATGAGCCTTAAATATGTAAGTGTCCTTATAGCAAAGGGAGGAGAGTACACAGAGAAGAAGGTCATGTGAAGATGGAGGTAGAGATTAGAAAGATGTACCCACAAGCCAGGAATACCAGGGAATCAGAAACTGGAGAAGGCAAGAAACAACTCTTCTAAAGCCTTTGGAGAGAACATGGCCATGTCAACACCTTGATTTCAAACTTCTGGCCTCCAGAGCTGTGAGAGAATAAATTTCTGGTTTAAATCACCCAGTTTATGGTACCTTGTCATAACAGCCTAAAGAAACGAATACACCAGAGGTTGGGAAACTAAGGCCCATAGGCCAAATCCTGCCTGTTAACTATTGATACAAATAAAGTTTTATTACAATTTAGCCTCACCCATTCATTTATGTATTGCCTATGGATGCTTTTCTGCTAAAATAATAGAGTTGAATAGTTATTACTGAGAGCTTATAGCCAGCAAAGACCTAAATATTTACTATCTGGATTCATGCAGAAAATTCTTCTATAACATTGCTTGTCGATGCCTGAACAAAATGTGGTTCTGTTAGAAAAGAGGGCAAGGACAGTGATTTATGGATAGGCAACCAAAAACGTCTGCATACTTTGATTAGTTCATGTGCATGTGACCACAAAACATTGATTGTATATGAGGATAAGCTAATATGTGTTAACTGCCCACACTTGTAGCTTTAATCTAAGAAATTTATCAAATCTGTAGGCTCCCAGGTGCCTTTTGGTATTAATACAATTGTCAGTAGTACTATATTTTATGTAATAATATATTACAAATTTGGCAGTATCAATAAATCATAATATTCATAGTGATCATCTTGATTTTATGAATTGTGTATACAAAGTATAGGTTACAAACATTTTTATATTCCTGGATTTCTAAATGATGATATTGAACATGTCAGGTTAAAAACACTGGAAATATCTACAATATTCAAGAAAGGGTAGCACTTGTGCACACTTATACATATAGCTCATGGACCAGAATGTGGAGTCTAGAAAAATTATCATTATATTAGGACCTACTGATTTTTTGACAAAGGTGTCAAGGTAACTTAATGAGCAAAGAATATTCTTTTTAACAGATGGTGTTGAGATGATTGCATATACACATGCAAAATTAGTAATTTTGACCTTTGTATCACACTATACACAAATATTAGTTAATAATGGATTATAGACCCAAATGTGAGAGTTAAAACTATAAACCTAGAATAAAACATAGTAGAAAATTTTCATGATCTTGGGTTAGGCAAAGAGTTTTTAGATATGATGAAAAAACATCATTTTTAAAAAAGATTTTATGGGGGAAGGGGAACAGGACTTTATTAGGGAAGAGTGTTAACTTCCAGGACTTTTTCCAAGTCAAGTTGTTGTCCTTTCAATCTTAGTTGTGGAGGGCACAGCTCAACTCCAGGTCCAGTTGCCATTGTTAGTTGCAAGGGATGCAGCCCACCATCCCTTGCGGAATGGCAACCTTGTGGTTGAGAGGATGCGCTCCAACCAAATGAGCCATCCAGGAGCTCAGCCGCAGCTCAGCTCAAGGTGCCATGTTCAATCTTAGTTGCAGGGGGCGGAGCCCACCATCCCTTGGATGGGGAGTCAAGGAGTCGAACCAGCAACCTTGTGGTTGAGAGTCCGCACTCCAACCAACTGAGCCATCTGGCCACCCGGGAGTTGAGTGGCAACTTCTTGACTTCATTCCAGTTACGGAGGGCGCAGCTCACTGGCCCATGTGGGAATCCAACCAGCAGTCCTGTTTCCCAGAGCCCACGCTCTAGCCAACTGAGCCACCCATCCGCCCCCAAAAACATAATTTATAAATGAATATGTAGACATTTTCAAAACTTAAAACTTTCAAGTTTCTAAAGGCACAATTAAATAAATGAAAAGATAAGCCACAGTTAGGGAGACGATATTTTTTAATCATGTGTCCAACAAAAAACTTGTATATAGAGTATAAAAAGAACAGAATTCAATAAGAAGATGAATAGCTCACTTTAAAAATAGATGAATTATCTAAATAGAGAGTTCTCAAAGAAAAAAAATTGGATGGCTAAGAAGCACATACAAAGATCCTTAACATTGCTCCTCATTAGAAAAAAATGCAAATTTAAACCACAAGGAGATACCATTTCAATTAAAAAAAAAAAGACTACCATAACAAGTATTGGCAAGGATGTGGAGAGATTGGAACTCGTTCATTGCTGGTGGAGATGTGAACTGGTATGGCTACTTTGAAAAAGAATTTGACAATTAAATAAAATCTTCAACATAAACTAACCATATGACCCACCAATTCTACTTCCAGGTATCTACCAAAAAGAAATGGAAATATATATTTATAAAGACTTGTACACAAAAGCCCATAGACGCATTATTCATATCAGACAATTGGAAACAATGAACATGTCCATCAATGATGAATGCATAAAGAAAATTTGGTATTTCATACAGTGTACTATCTAACAATAAAATGAAACAAACTACAGAAACATGCTTAAATGTGAATGAACCTTGAAAAATATGCTATATAAAAAAAATCAGACACAAGTTACAAAATATTGCATGATCCCATTTTTATGAAATGTCCAGAAAATGCAAATCTATAGACAAAAAGTAGATTAGGATTGCCTGTGTCTGGGGGTGAAAAATGGGGGGGTAACAGCAGTTGAGAATATGAGCTGTTTTGGGGTGTTGGAAAGGTATTAAAACTGACTGATTATAGTTGTACAGCTATAAATTCACTAAAAAAATCATTAAATTAGATTTAAAGTTAGTTTTATGGTATGTAAGTTATACCTTAATGAATTGTTTAAAATATATATAGCAATGGATTTTTAAAAAAATCTGCAAATGTCTAACCGTTGTCCAACAGAAAACATAGATACAAACTAAAAAGTATATAGACTATATCCATCGCATGTCAAATAGAAAATTTACTGCAAAAAGGGTGAAGGGAGGTTGGGGATTTTTGTTCTTATTTAAGAGATGTTTAAACCTCATAAGCATGTGTAGCTCAGAGTAGAATACCTGAGTTTCCTAGCCTCCTACTGACCGAGTAAGCAGAGTAAAAAGGTCAGAATCCTATTAGCTGAATGAGCAGAACATACTTTTAGAGCTTTTCTCTATTTCTTTTATCTCTACACCATCCTGTGAGGTAGGAGAGATATTACGAAGATAAAGTCATATCTGACTTTTTAAACAGTCTTGGGAGGTCTATCTTACAGTTCTTACTTATCCCATCTTTACATCCTCCCTAATCAACCTTATATCTAGCACCAACATTACATTTAACTTCTGCTTCCTTTCTCATGTTTCCTTTTCTCTCTCAGAGAAAGAACGGTAAGGCTGTAATCCTTGAGCCAATCTTTGCTTATAATCTTCTCTAGTATTCTTAGAAAGCCAGTTCTAGGGCACCATTTTATAACCAGGAAAGAAATCACACTTTGTGAAATTATTATTTTGGAAGTTTTCCTCCTTTTCTCAAATTGAATCTAACTTAAATTAAATTTGACCACATTTTGCAGACTATAAATGATGATAGAACTTACTTGCAAGGGACAACAATGATTACATTTTTAAAAACGATTTAGTAAGTGCTAGAGAATCTAGTAAACACTTTGCTGGGATTATTTCATTTACTCCTCATTCCAGTTGTATGAAGTAGGTGCTATTTGTGTCTTAGATTACATTTTTCTAATAAGTGGCAGAGTACAGAATTAAGTCTGCTGAGTTCTAAGTACTTATTCCTAACCCTTACACAAAACTGCCTTCTTGTCATTTGACTTACACATGTGTTGAGATAAGGAAATGAGCACCATGATCTGTTAGTGTCCCTGATTCTGTGTTTTAGTCCACTTAAACTGCCATAACACATATTATACACAGTGTGCCTTAAACAACAAACATTTATTTCTCACAGTTCTGAAGGCTGGAAAGTCAAGGCCAAGGATTCCGCAGATTCAGTGTCTGATGAGGTCCTGTTCCTGGTTTGCAGATTGCCACATTCTTGCTGTATTTTTACATGGGAGAGAGGGAGAGAGAGAGAATCTTTCTCATGTCTGTTCTTCTAAGAGCCCTAGTCCCATTACAGGGGCTCCACCCTCAAAAAAACCTCATCTAAACCTAATTACCACCCAAAGGCCCTACCTTAGAATACATTGTGAACTGGGGCTTCAACATATGAATTTTGGGGGAATACAAACATTTAGGCTGTAGCACTTTGTAATTTTATAGATGAGTATGGTAATCTCTTTCTACCATCAAAAGACAACCAAGGGCACAGTTGTGTAAGAAAAAACAAACAAGCAAAAAAAGTTTGAAATAAGCAAAAGGATAACTACTTCTCTAAGGGTGTGATTCTTTTTTTTTTTTGACTTACTACTGATTATTGATTAAGATCTTTTATCACTCTGTAAGAGTAAATATTAACTTTTACAAACTGATAACAAGGCAAATATTCTTGTCCAAAGCAAGAAGAGGTAACGTCAGGAAATATATTTTATTGCTCGGTAGGACTGTAACCAGTTTTGTATCGAATTTATCAGTCCTATTCTGGCATTTTTTCAGAAACTATATGTAACTAACTTGAGTCTCTCAAATCCTCTTTGAACTAGCTTTACCATTCTTTTTGTTCAATCATTAATGAGTTAAATAAATCTTTGACATTTGCTCACCTAATATTTGTATAAGAGGCATGTTTAACTTTTTGAAAAAATTATACTCTGATAGTTTTAAACTTGTTGAGCTCAGGAAAGTTAATTATTTTTCTATGTCATTACTTACTCTTTCTAAAAACATGTTAAATATTGCACTGTTTATTCTCCACTCATCTTCTCTGCTGGTATGTGCTTGGAGACGGCTGGAGGTAGGCAGCAACCTGCTTTCTCTTCTCCACTCTGCTGCCTCTACTTGAAGTATGTGGAAGCATTTAGAAGAGGTTTGGTGTCTCCCTTGTTCCCAGAGGTCCTCACTGCAAACAGAAAGGAAAGCTGGTGTCTAGGTACTGTAATCTTCTGTTCTTCTGAATCTCAGTCTTGTTGCACTGTAACAACATGTTAACAAGACACCCAAATCTCCCTTTCTAAATACAGGGTGCCTGCTATGGATGTTCACACTGACTTTTGTGGGCAGCTCAACAACTAGGACAGAGGTTCCGCAACCTTGAACTCCCGCTTCTGACAAAAGAAGTGCTGCACAAACAGTGCTTAACCCACTTCAGAGCTCAATGATCTTGAGTCAAAGTATTGCTGCCTGGAGGAAATAATAGGTGTTAACTGCAGCAATGAAAGGGCAATGTAACCTGGTTACTAATGGACAATGGGACCTATTATTTTCACCCAGGATGAAGTGTTGTGACTCTGATTGACTGTAATGAGCAATGCTGTGCATATTTTAACAAGAGAAAGAGAATAGGAACCTAAAGTTATTTTTGCCACAGCTACCTCTGCATTTGTCTGCGGAATTAACTCAAGATCAATCTTGTGTTAAGGATACAGCTTCATGCAGGTAAAATGAGAGGGTATCTGAAAACTACAGGCTGAATTGCCAACAGATCTTACTGAAGTTGTTTGGGATGATGTAAACACCCAGCATTGAATCCTACTCTTTCCTAAAATAGGAGGATGTGAAGTTAGTATAAAAGGTGAATTTGGGTTCTTAAAAAAAAAAAAAAAAGTTAACCCTGAATCTCTAGAGTAATTGATCATATCTACATTCCAGATGTTGTATATCCTTGCCATGATTTTGAATTGGGGTGATGCATGCAACCATGGCAATAATATGCTGCCCATAGATTTAGTGTCAGTGTTTTCTTTGGATTCAGTTTCAATTTCATCACTTTCATTATTTACTTTCCTTTGTATAATTGTTGTTTTCATTACAAGAACATCTTCTCATTGTAAAAGACTCAAGGAATAGCTATTGATGTTAACTATAATGTTAAAGTTTATCATCTTCCTCTCCATGCTTTCCAACCCAATACACTTCTGTTCCCTTCTCCAGCCAAAACCATTGGTAATAGTGAGAACAGCTTGTTTTGTATCTTTTAAATCTCTTTTCTAGGCAATCACACACACATTCACACATGCAAACCAACTTTTCTTTCCTCTCTTTCTCCCTCCCTCCCTTCCTTCCTTTTTAAAAATATAAATGTTTCTGCAATTTGCTTTTTTTCAGGGAATAGTAGGCAAATAAGGTTTGCCATCATTCCATATCAGTTCATATAAACCTACTTCATTTTTATCAGGGATGAATTTTATTTTATTGTTCAGAGATATTACCCAAATTCTTTCATCAGAAGCATATTCACCGACATGTATATTTATTCTGAGTTTCCACTCTTACCATTAATATTGCCATAACATTATTTTCAAACATCTTCTGCATATGTCAACTGTTTCGTAATGGTAGCTTCTTGGGAGTAGAATTTTTGGGTCAAACAGTATGCTTTAAATGCTTTTAAAGAGTTTGCCATATTGCCCTTCAAAAAGACTTTATTAATTTATATCTCCACCAAGAATGTTTGAGAATATTTTCCTCATCCCAACACAGGATAGTATTAATATTTTTAAAAGAATTACACCAATTTGATTAATAATAATAATAATAAATAATAAGTAGTAGTAATTGTTTTGGCAGCCTGACCGACTTGACTCAAATCCAAACCACTCCACAACTAACTGTGTGCTGTGGGCCAGTTCTTTCAGTTCTCCGTGTTTCTCTTTTTTCTTCACAGTGGGAAAGATACCCACCAAAGCCGGGTATAAAAGTCTTAGATAATTAGCGCAGGTCAGACCTTAAAATAGTGGAAAGCCATCAACTAATGGTAGGTTATATTTATTATTAATAATACTATTTTATTGATTCTGGTAGGGCTATATATATTTCTATATATTTATTGGCCACTGCAAAATCCTATTAGAAATACTTTTTGACATAATTGTGACTTGGTAGATTCTATATTTTTTCTTAGAAACGTGGAATTGCTTTTTTTAATACGCACATACATATGATATTAAATATTAAACTTTAATCTGATCATATGGTGAAAATATTTTTCAGAAATATTCATATGTCCTCTAGTGTTGCATATACTGTTTAGTAAAGTTATACTTTACACATTTTTTCTTTCGCCAAATCTGTCTGCCTTTTTCACTATGACTTATACTGACTTATACTCAGGGATAACTCCCTAACAGGCATTTTAAAAAATAAATAAATAAATAAATAAATATTTTTATTTAGCTCTTTAATCCTTTTGAAATTCTGAAATTTATTGTTTGCATATAGTGTGAGATAGAAGATCTAGTTTAATTTTTTTTAGAAGTTTTATGTGAATAGTACAACTTTTCTGTACTAACTTGAAACGACATTATTATACCTTATAAAATACATGTGTTTATATCCATGGATCTCTTTCTTATTTCTCAAATTCTGTTCCCTTTTTATATTAATAATGCAATTTTTTTATTACAATAGTATTTTAAATATGATCAGGATTTCTTATTTTTAAATTACTTTTTATTAAAGTATAGTACACATGAAGCTAATATAATATTTATAATATTATATTAGCTTCTTGTGTACAAAATAGTGATTCTACATTTATATACTTTATATACTTATGATGTGATCACCATGACATGTCTAGTAATCATTTGTCGCTGTACAAAGTTGTTATATTATCGAATATATTCCTTGTGCTGTACATTGCATCCTCGTGACCTACTTATTTTATAACTGAAAGCTTGTATCTCTTATTACCCTTGAATTTTTTGAATTAATAGCTTCATTTTCTTTGGATAAATGCCCAGAAGTGGAATTACTGGGTCATAGTCTAGTTCTATTTTTAATTTTTTGAAGAACCTCCATAATGTTTTAAATAGTGGCTGCACCATATTATTCTCCCACCAACAGTACAGAAGGGTTCTCATTTTTCAAATCCTCACAAGTTTGCTATTTGTTGATTTATTGATAATAGTGTCCATTCTGACAAGTGTGAGATAATATCTCATTGTACTTTCTTTTTTAAGATTTTTGTTAAAAATATAGTTAACATATAATATTGTATTAGTTGCAAAGGTACAGCATAGTTATTCACCATTTATATACCTAAAGCAGTGATCACCATGACAAGCCCAGCAACAATTTGACACCAAAATATGCTATCACAATATTATTGGCTACATTCCCTATGCAGTACATTACAACCTTGTGACTTATTTGTTTTATACCTGCAAATTTGAACCTCTTATTCTCCTTCAACTTTGCCCCTCTTCTTAATTTTTCAATTATAGTTGACATTCAATATTATTTCATCTTAATTTCAGGTGTACAGCATAGTAGTTAGACATTTATATCATTTAGGAAGTGATCCACCTGACAAGTCTATTACCCACCTGGCACTATACATAGTTATTATCATAAAATTGACTATATTCACAATGCTTTGCTTTTTACACCCATGACTATTTTGTAACTACCAATTTGTACTTCTTTATTCCCTCAGCTTTTTCACCCTGCCCCCCAACTCCGTCCCATCTATCACCCCAAGAAATGTAGTACCCATTTGACACCATACATAGTATTTACAATATTATTGATTATATTCCTTTGCTATACCCTACATCCCCATAAGTACTCTATAAAAACAAATTTGTACTTCCCTTCCCCTTTTTTCATCCATACTCACAAGCCTATACCCCCCTCTGGCAACCATCAAAACGTTTTCTGTATCTGTATGTTTCTGTTTTGTTTGTTTACTTTGTTCTTTAGAGTCCACATATAAGCAAAATCACATTGCATCTGTCTTTCTGTCTGACACTCTATTCAGCACAACAACCTCAGGTCCACCCAGGATGCCACAGATGGCAAAACCCATTCCCTTCCATAGCCAAGTAATATTCCATTGTATATATGTACCACCTCCTCTTTATCCATTCATCCATAGACAGACACCAGGCCACCTCTGCATCTTGGCCATTGTAAACAATGCTGCAATGGACATATGGATGCACAGGACCCCTTGAAGTAGCATTTTGGGTTTCTTTAGATAAGTACTCAGAAGTGGGATTACTGGGTTTTTCTTTGTCTCTTGTTTAGCCTTTGTTTTAAAGTCTATTTTGCCAGCTGTGAATATTGCTTCCCCAGCTTTTTTGTTTGTTTGTTTATTTCCAATTTCATGAAATATCTTTTTTCATCCCTTTATTTTCAGTCTTTGTCTTTCAATCTGAAATAATTTTCTTGTAGGCAGTATATGTAAAGGTTTTGTTTTTCTTATCCAATCAGCCCTCAGCCCTCTTATGTCTTGATTGGAGCATTTAATCAATTTACATCAAAAGTAATTGTTGACAGATATGTAGCTATTGCTATTTTACTATTCATAATTTTGATCCTTTTTTTTTTTTTTTTTTTTTTTGTCTTAAAGAAGTCCCTCTAACATTCTTTCTAATGCTGACTTGGTGGTGATGAACTCCTTTAGCTTTTTCTTCTGGGAAGCTCTTATCTGTCCTTTGATTTTAAGTGATAGTCTTGCTGGGTAGAGTAGCCTTGGTTGTAGGTCCTTGCTTTTACTCACCTTGAATATTTCTTGCCAATCCCTTCTGGCCTGCAAAATTGTTGATGAGAAATCAGCTGACAATCTAATGGGAGCTTTCTTATAAGTAACAGGCTGCCTTTCTCTTGCTACTTTTAGAATTCTCTTTTTGTCTTTAACCTTTGTCATTTTAATTATAATGTGTCTTCTGTGGGCCTGTTTAGGTTCATCTTGTTTAAGACTCTCTGCACTTCCTGGATTTGTATGTCTATTTCCTTTGCTGAGTTAGGAAAGTTTTCAGTCATTATTTTTTCAAATAGGTTCTCAATCCCTTGCTATTTCTTTTCTTCTTCTGGTACCCCTATGATGCAAATGTTGTTATGCTTGATGTCCCAGAGGTCTCTTAAACTATCCTCATTTTTTGGATTCGTTTTTCTTTTTGCTGTTCTAATTGGATGTTTTCTCCTGCCTTGCCTTCCAAATCATTGTTTTGATTCACTGCTTCATCTACTCTGCTGATGATTTCCTTCTTGTGCATTCTTCATTTCAGTTTTTGTAGTCTTCATTTCTGACTGGTTCTTTTTTGTGGTTTCTGTGTCCTTTTTTATGCTTGCTATCTCATTGTTGAAGTTCTCACTAAGTTCCTAGAGCATCCCTATAACCACTGTTTTGAACTCAGTATCTGACAGGTTACTTACCTCCATTTCATTGAGTTGTTTTTCTGGAGTTTTCTCCTGTTCTCTCGTTTGGGATGTATTTTTCTGTTTCCACATTTTGGCTTTCTCTGTGTGTTTATTTCTATGTATTAGGTAGATCTGTTATGTCTCCCAGTCTTGTCTGAATGGCCTTATGTAGTAGGTGGCCTGTGAAGCCCTGGCACAATCTTCCTAGTCACATCACTGAGCTTTGATTACCATTGGCACATCAGTGGGTTGGAGTGACACTGAGGCAGACTGGCTGTACCTTGCAGGCTGCTGGGCTGGTGCCTTATCCACCAGAGTGGGATTTGCTCCAGTGGTCTCTGGTGCCTGTTGTGACACCCTCTGGGTGTGCCTCTTGTGGATCTAATTGTGTAGTACTCTGCTGACGTCTGAATCCTACCTCCAAGTATGTTGGTTCTCGGACCTCTTGGGAGGAACTCCACTGACTGTGACTGGCTGGGGACTACCTGGGAGGAGCTACAAAGCTATCTGTGGTTGTTTGCTATGTGTGCTAAGCCTGGAGGCACATGGGAGAGTCCACACTGAGAGCTGAGGATATCTGCCACCAGTACTGGGCCTGGGATAGCTCTACAAAAAGCCAGGACACCCCGAGGCCTGCTGCCACATGCCAGCTCTCTTAAGGCTCAGCTGCTGATAAAGCTTCATGAGGTACACCGGTTGGGTGAGGCAGGATCTCAGGGAGTCAATACAGTGGGAAGAGTTGTGTTAATTTGGATTTTGGTTGTGCCACTGCTTGGCCTAGAGCTACTCAGCAAATGTCTCAGAGTACACTGAGACCAATTGCCATCTACCTGGGGCCCATGCAATGTGATAGTTTTCCAAGAAAGAATGCACTGCAGGCAGGGCTGGCTGTTTGTGAGAAAGTACTTCCAGTTTGGGAGGAGTTGGTTAGGATGGGGTCCCAGGCAAGCTTACCAGACCAATTGAGATTCAGAGTTGGCCATGAATGTTGAGGGAGGGCTCAACACAAAAAAGATTGTGCCTTCCTGCCATCTGCACAAGAGTAGAACCCCACACTGGGAGAATGGCAACTGTCCTTCAGCCCTTGCTCTGGAGCGACACACCTCAGTCTTCCCTACCATATTCCTCTGATGCCCCCTGAGTCACTGTCCCTCCACGAGACACCAGGGTGAGTGCCTGTGAATAGTGAGTCTGTATGCAAGCTCTTTAAGAGGACATTTCAGTTTTCTGCAACCTTCTGTACCACCCAGACAGTCGGAATCCCCACTGTTTTTCACAGCCAGATGTTGTGGGGGCTTCTCTTTCTGACACCAGTATTCTGGTCTGGGGAGGCTGGTGAGGGCTCGCTTCTTGGGAGGGAACCTCCGCAGCTGAGATATCCTTCCTGATTCTCAACTGACACATGGAGCTTAGTGTCCAGCCCGTTTCACATCTCCCCCCTTCCTAAGGTCTCGACAGGCTTTAGCTATAAAACTTCTGTTCAGCTACTTTAGATGGTTCTCCAGGTTGAATTTTCGGTAATTTAGTTGTAATTTTAATGTGTTCACAGAAGGAAGCAGGCAGTGTTTATCTATTCCACCATTTTGGATCTCTCTTGTTGTGGTTTTGATTTGCATTTCCTTGATAATTAATTACGTGAGCATCTTTTCACATGTCTGTAAGTCAACTGTATGTCTTCTTTGGAAAATTGTCTCTTCAAAGTGTCTGTCCATTTTTTAAAAATCAGATTGTTTCTTTTTTAATATTGAGTTGTATGAGTTCTCTATATATTTTGAATATTAATCTCTTACTGGATGTGTCATTTGAAAATATCTCCTCCCATTCAGTAGGTTGTCTTTTCATATTGTTGGTGGTTTCCTTCACTGTAAAATTAACTTTTTAATTTGATGTAGTTCCATTTTTTGATTTTTCTTTGGTTGCCCTTAGCTGGAGAAACATATCCAAAAAAATATTGTTAAGACCAATGTCAAAGAGTTTACTGCCTATGTTTTCTTCTAGGCATTTTATGGTTTCAGGTCTTACATTTAAGTCTTTAATCTATTTTGAATTTATTTTTTTATGTGGCGGTCTACTTTCATTTTTTTTTTCTTTGCATGTATCTACCTGTTTTCCCAGCATCATTTACTGAAAAAAGCTATTATTTCTCCATTGTATAGCCTTGCCTCTGTCATTGAATATTTGACCATATACGTGTGTGTTAAGTTTTAGCCTTCCTACTTTGTTCCATTGAACTGTGTGCCTGTTTTTGTGCCAGTACCACACTGTTTTGATTACTATAGCTTTGCATTATAATTCAAATGAGGGAACATAATACCTCCAATTGTGTTCTTCTGTCTCAACGTTGCTTTGGTAATTTACGGTCTTTTGTGGTTCCATATAAATTTTAGGATTCTTTATTCTGTGAAAAAGCCATTGGTATTTTCAGAAGTATTATGTTAAATCTGTAGATTATTTTCGATATTATGGACATTTTAACAATATTAATCCTTTAATCCATAAGCATGGTATATCTTTCTATTTATTTTTATGCTATTCAACTTCTTTCATGAATATCTTATAGTTTTGTTTGTTCAAGTGTGCCACTTCCTTGTTTAAATTTATTCCTAGGCAAAAACAAACAAACAAACAAACAAAAAGCTAACTAAATATATATATATATATGTATGTGTATATATATATATATATGTATATATATAATATGTATACATTATATATATACGTGTATGTGTATATGTATATATTTCTATGTATTTTATTCTTTTTTGATGCAATTGTAGTGGGCTTGTTTTCGTAATTTCTCTTTCTGATAGCTCATTATGAGTGTATAGGTATGAAGCAGATTTCTAAATATTAATTTTGTATCCTGCAACTTTACTGAATTTATTCTAGTTCTAGGTTTTGGGTGGTGTCTTTATGGTTTTCTATATATATAGTAGTATACCATCTGCAAGTTTTACTTGCAGTTTTTACTGCAGTTTTACTTCTTCTTTTCCAATTTGGATGCATTTTATTTTTTTCTGGTCTGATTGCTCTGGCTGGGACTTCCATTACTATGTTGAAAAAAAGTGGTAAGAGTGGGCATCCTTGTCTTATTCCTAGTCTTAGAAAGAATGCTTACTGCTTTTCATCATTGAGTATGTTATTAGCTTTGTCATATATAGCCTTTAGGATGTTAAGGTGTGTTCTCTTTATACCCACTTTGTTGAGATGTTTTATCTTGAATGAACATTACATTTTGTCAAATGCTTTTTCTTCATCTATGGAGATTATATAAATTTTACCCTTTGTTTTGTTAATGTGGTATAGTATGTTGATTAATTTCAGGATATTGAATTATTCTTGCATTCTTGGAATAAAGCCACACTTGATCATATTGTATAATCCTTTTAACTATGAATTCAGTTGCTGATATTTCATTGAGAATTTTGTCATCGATATTCATTTAAGATTTTGGCCTATATTTTTCTTTTTTGGTTATGTCTTTATCTTGTTTTTGCATCAGAGTAATGTTGGCTTCATAGAATGAGCCTGAAAGTGTTCCTTACTCTTCAACTTTTTTTGCAATGGTTTGAGAAAATAGGTATTGATTCTTCTTTAAATGTTTGGTAGAATTTACCTGTGAAGCCATCTGATCCTGAACTTTTATTTGTTGGGAGATTTTTGATTACAGATTCAATTTTGTTACAAGTAATCAGTGTGTTCAGATTTTCCGTTTTCTCCTGGTTCAGTCTTGGGAGTTTGTATGTTCCTGGAAAGTTATCCATTACTTCTAAGTTGTACAATTTGTTAGTGAATACTAATTGTTCTTAGTATTCTTTTATGATTCTTTGTATTTCTGTGGTGTCAGTTGTAACTTCTCTTTAATTTCTGATTTTATTTATTTGGGTCCCCTCTCATGTTTTTTTGATGAGATTGACTAAAGAATTACCAATTTTGTTTATATTTTCAAACAACCATCTCTTAATTTTATTGATTTTTTTCATTGTTTTCTTTAGTCTCTATTTTGTTTATTTCCAATCTGAACTTTTTTTATTCCCTTCCTTCTACTAACTTGGGTTTTATTTGTTCTTCTTTCCTAGTTCCTTTAGATGTAAAGTTATATTATTTATTTGAGAATTTTGTTTGTTAGTTTGTTTTGTTTTGTTTCATTAGGTTAGCCTGTACTGCTATGAATTCCCCTCTTACAACTGCTTTTAATGCATTCCAAGATTTTGGAAATTTGTGTTTCCATCTTTATTTGTGCCAAGATTTTAAAAATTTCATCTCTAATTTCTTCTGTGACTCGTTGGTTATTTAGTAGCATGTTGTGTATTCTCCACATATTTGTGTTTTTTCCAGTTTTCTTTTTGTTATTGATTTCTAGTTCCATAACACTGTAGTTGGAAAAGATACTTGTCATGATTTCAATGTCTTGAATTTATTGATATGTGTACTTGTTTTGTGGCCTAACATTTGATTTGCCTTGGAGAATGTTCCATGTGAACTTGAAAAGAATGTGTATTCTGCAGTTTGGGGATGAAATGTTCTGTAAACATCTAGTAAGTCCGTTTTCTTTTTGTAATGTCTCATTTAAGGCTACTGTTTCTAATGTTTCCTTACTGATTTTCCGTCTTAATCATCTTTTCATTGATGTAAGTTGGGTGTTAAAAAAATCCCCTAATATTATTATACTGTCAATTTCTCTCTATGTCTGTTAATATTTGCTTAATATATTTAGGTTCTTCTATGTTGGGTGCATAATTATTTACGAATGTTGTATCCTGTTTTTGGGTTGACCCCTTTATCATCATGTAATGCCCTTTTTTTGCCTCTTTTAGCAATCTTTGTTCAAGTCTATTTTGTCTGATATGGGTATTATTACGCCCATTTTCTTTTCATTTCTATTTACATGAGATATCTTTTTCAATTTCTTCACTTTCAATCTGTGTTTTTCTTTTGATTTCAAGTGAGTTTCTTGTGAACAGTATATAGATGAGTCTTTTTTTTTTTAAATACATTCAGTCACCTTATATCTTTTTATTGGAACTTTTAGTCCATTTATATAAAAAGTAATTATAGATAGGTATTATCATTTTGCTAACTGTTTTTTGGTTGTTACTTAGTTCCTTTCCTCTTTTGGTTTGTTTCTCCATGGTTTGATGATTTTCTTTAGTGCTTTGTTTGGGTTCATTTCTCTTTATTTTTTGAATATTTTCTGTAGTTTCTTTTGTTTGTTTGTTTTTGGTTACCATGAGGTTCATATATGTTGACCTATGAGTTTATTTTAAGCTAGTAGTCATTTAAGTTTGAAGGCATTCTAAAAATGCAACATTTTTACTTCCCTCTCTGCACTGTATGTTTTGACATTATATTTTAGATGATTTTATTTTGTGTATCCCCTAACTGCTTTTTGTATTTATATTTGATTTTGTTGCTTTTGTCTTTCTATATTCATGCTAGCTTTTTAAGTGGCTGAAATACTGCCTTTATGGTATATTTGCCTTTAAACATAGGATTTTTTATATAGAGAGAGAGCTTCACTTTCAGTCTGTGTTTGTCTTTCAATCTCAAGTGAGTTTCTTGTGAACAGCATGTAGATGGGTCATTTACTGGGGGTGTCAAAAAATGTATTCATCTTTTGTTATAGGTATGTATTGAGTATTACAATTTTAATACAGTTTTTTCCTTTCTTAAAATGTGTATACATTTTTTTGGCACCTGCTGTATATATAATTTCTGGTGATTGTCTTTTTCACTTAAAGGAGACTCTATATCATTTTTGGTAAAGTCACTTTAGTGATGATAAATTCTTTTAGTTTTGGCTTGTCTGGGAAACTTTTTGTCTCTCCATCAATTCTGAATGATTAACTTTTCAGGTAGAGAATTCTGGGTTGTAGTTTCCTTCCTTTCAGCACTTTAAATATATCCTGCCACTGGCTTCTCGCTTCTAAAGTTTCTGCTGAGAAATCAGCTCATAGCCTATGGGGTATCCCTCGTAGGTGACTAGTTGTTTTCCTCTTGATGCCTTTAAGATTCTCTCTTTATCTTTAATTTTGCCATTTCAGTTACAATATGTCTTGATGTAGGTCTTGTTGGGTTCATCTTGTTTAGAACTGTCTGTGATTCCTGGACCTGGATTTCTATTTTCTTTCCCAGGATAGGAAAGTTTTCAGTCATTATTTCCTCAAATAATCTTTCTGCCCCCTTCTCTCTCTTTTTTCATTCTGGGAGCCTTATAATGCAAATGTTAGTGCACAAGATGTTGTCTCAGAGGTCCCTTAAACTATCTTCATTTTTTTAAGTCTTATTTTTTCCTCTTTTTAGGTGTTCTGATTAGGTGATTTTCACCATTCTGTCTTCAAGGTTGCTAATCTGTTTTGAATTATCTAATCTGCTGTTGATTCCCTCTTGTGTGTGTGTGTGTGTGTGTGTGTGTGTGTGTGTGTGTGTGTGTGTATTTCATTTCAGTTATTGTATTCTTCAACTGTGATTGGTTCTTATTATATTTTCTAACTCTTTGTTGAAGTTGTCATCGAGTTCTTCTATGTTTGATAAGTATCCTTATATTCATTACTTTGAATTCTTTATCAGGCAAATTACTTATCTCCATTTCATTAGGGAATTTTTCTGTTTTTCTCTCGTCCCTTTCTATTTTCTCTTGGTCCTTTATTTGGAATGTATTACTTTCTTTCCTTATTTTGTTTCACTTTATGTATGTTTCTATGAATTAGATAAAACAGCTATCTCTCTCGATATTAAAGGAATGGACATATATAGGAGTGACCTCTGTGTAGACTGCATGTGCTGGGTGGTTTTGGCAGGCAGGCTGGAGCTGAAGTGGGTGTGTGTGCTACCTGGGGTGCTTTGGATGACTGGCTAGCTGGGGCTGCAGTGGGTGTTCACCAAAGTACCCTAGGGCACAGTGTGGAGGCTGGCTAGAGTGCTTGGAGTGAGCTCCCACCTGGAGGGAAATAAACGATAACATTCTCCAGCACCTTCAAACCCCAAAAGTTTCCCATCTATTTGGCAGGTACATTGAGGTTAGTAAATTTATTATTTTTTTTTCATGTATAATCAAGGTACTCTTAAAAACACTGTTTTATCACTGTGACTCAGAGCAGGGAAGTCTGCCGGCATGGGTGCCTCAGCAATATCCCTCCTTATTACAGGTTGCTCAAACCAGGTAGGGTTCTTGTGGTTACCATGTCTCCATTCCTTCTACCTTGTCTACGTGTTCCCTATCTCATTTGTTATACAAAAGCTTTGAATCATCCCAAAGTTATTCTTCAGGTGGAATCACTCTATATGTAGTTTTATATTCCATGTATCCATGGGGAGAGGTGAGTTCAGCGTATTCCTGGACTCCTCTCCAGGATTTTTTTTTTTTTTATTGTGTTTTCTAGTTTATGATACATGCTGTCACGTAAGATAATTATTGATTTTTATATATGCAATTATGTGTCTTTATGGGAATTTCTTACTCTAATAGTTTGTGTTATTTTAATAGTTTGTTGTAGAGTTGGTGGATTCTTTTAGGGATAGAAAATTATAATGTAGAAAATTGTGACATGTTTGTAAATGCCTTTACACTCTATATACCATTTTCATATTTACTTTGACTATTGTTCATTGACTAAGCCTGAAGTGTAATGTTGAAAACTATTTTTTTTTCTTTTATCTAACTCTAATAGGAATGCTGTTAGTGAGTCATCTTACACATTGCTGTATAAGAAATGGCTTCTTACAGAATCGTTTCTAATATTGAAGACATTTCCATCTATTTGTAGTTTGCCAAAGGTTTTAGTTTACTCAGGCATGATTGTTACATTTTATCAAATGCTTGTCAACCTTTATTTAAATGCCCCTATTGGGTATCTCTTTTAATATATTATCATGTCTAATTATATTAACAGCTTTCCTGATGTTGAATCATTTTGGTATCCCTGAGTTATGATATAGTGATATAGTATTTTATTAATTCATAGATGGATTTGATTTGTTCATGTATTATTTAGGAGACTTAGAAACATGGAATTGTTCCTTTGATTTTTTTCTTTGTAGTTTTTGCTTAGTTTTGGTATCAGAGTTTGGTCTTATAGGAATATCCCATTCTCTGAAACCATTGTAATATTTCTTCTAAACTCATCTAGGTATGGTATGGTATGTTTTTCTTTAATTTGTTTGTGTTATTTTTGTTTGTTTCAAGGTAGCTCTTTTAATTTAGAAAAAAATGGGAAACTTTTGAGGAAGTCATGAAATTTTTGTATTATTATTTGTTTATTCAGTTTTTCCAGTTTTTCTTGAGTGACTGGAATAAGTCATCTTTTCCTAGAATATATTTTTTCTTGCCCTCTTTCCACCCTCAATATCTTCTTTCCTTTCCTCTCTCTGTTCCTCTCTTTTTATTCTACTTGATCTATCAATTGTTGAAAGGGGTATGGCTAAAACTCTTTCTGTTTGTGAATGTTTCAATTTCTCCTTATATTTGCGTAAGATTTTGCTGTACACACACACACACACACACACACACACATTTAGCTTTCTAGCGAGAGACATAAAAGTTTATGATTATGTCATTTTCTGATTGGATTAGATATTTTATTAATTTTAGATATCCACTTTATCCCATTTAATGCTTTCTATTTTAATTATCCCACTTTCTGATATTAATTTTGCTATGCTACATTATAATAACTTTATTACCATTTGCCTAGTATATATTATGCATCATTTAAATAATCATTCCACCTTTTAATTTCAGACTAGACTACTCTTACAGTCTACATGCAGCTGAATTTTTTTTTTTTTTTTTTTTTTTAGAGAGAGTTTAAAATATACTTTTTGGTGATTTCTGATATACTTTATTTTAATGTTTTGTTTCTTTCTGTCTTGCCCTTTATTGAATGGATTTTATATACACTTTGTCCCATTAAATTTCTTCCCTGTTAATTTGAAATTTATATATCTATTTCTATTCTTCTAGTGATTATGCTTATATACTTAAACATTTTAACAATTCTGTCATCAGCCATAGTATCTATATCTTCCACGTATATGAGAATAAAATTTTTAGTATTTTTACACTTCCCACTACCCTCACTGGCAGACTTCACTGTTGAGAACATCTGGGATTTTAGTTCCAGATGGTTACTTTATACATTTTTAAAACATTACATATCAACAGTTATTTAAACTTAACTATGACTTTTAGTATTTTCTTTGATCCCTATTCTTTTTGTATCCTTTTTCTTGGTTTTGTCATTTCTTTTATTGGAATATCCTTTTCTAAGCTTTCTTTTTTTTTTTTTTTTCCAGAAGTATTTGTGGGTGGCAAAATTCTCAAGTCTTTGCAGATCCAAAAGTTTTTATTGTATCCACATACTTGAATGCACGTTTAAGCGTTTGAGTCTGGGTTCAAAATAACAGCATTGGTGCATTTTCTTCAAGCTTCCAAATGTTGCTAGTGAGAAATAACATACAAATTTAATCCCCATATCTATGTGAGTAATCCGTTATTTTCTCTTTGGAACTTATAGGATTTTTCTTTATGTGTTATGTTCTGACATTTTACCATGATGTTTAAAGTCGTAGACCTTTTAATACTCATCCTTTTGGTACAAGGTAGATCTTTTCAATCTGAATAGCAATGTGTTTATTTAAATCTAAGAAAACACCTTCAATTATTTATTTATTTATTTATTTATTTATTTATTTATTTTTTGTTTTAATTTTCTTTTCCAGAACTCTTTTCCATATGTCTTAAATTTTCCTTTATGCTGTCTTTTTCCCCCTCTTATTTATGATATTTTCTAGGTGAAACACTTAGCTTGATTTTCTAGCTTTTTAATTATTTACCTACATGTATTATGATGTGGGTTTTGTATTTATTTTACTTTTTTGTCCCAAAATTTAGTTGTTTCTGTTTACAGATTTAGTATATTCTAAATTAACTTTCAGGACATTAATATAATTTATTTATATTTATAAATAAATTTGTTTATAATTATATTTGTTCTATTAAGTACATATATCCTTATTTTTTTTTGAAATGTGTGTTGGTTTCTGAGTCCTGATTTTGTGTGCTTCTTGCTTCATTTGAAGCTTTTCCTCCTCTTTTGGCTGACACTATGTTTTCTTGAATGTGTTCTGGTTCATGTGACTGTGGGAGAAGGCTAATGTTGTGCTGTTTGGTGTGATGTGTCAGGTAGGGTTTGAATTTGGGTATAAATATATCCCATCCTGGGAGATGGGTCTTAATTTTTTAGTGCCTTTTTGGCTCATTCTCTATACAAACTGATTTTCAGTGGTATAATTACCAAGGAGCCCAACTAACTTGGTCAGATGGACATGTAAGACAGTTGTAGAGGGGCCAACAACCTTAATGATTCTAAGCACATATCTCAAACCACTCTCTGCACATTCTTTTCCTATATGCTATACTATGCACTCAGAACTCTTTGATTTTTTTTTTTTTCATTCCACAAATCTTCTCTTCAACAGTCATATATTTTGGGCTCTTGTTTTACCTGGTTTCACTTTTTCCATAATTCTGATTATCTCTGCTTTATATTTAGAGAATCATCAAAATTTCTGGTCCACTGGTACAACTCTTATTTTTCAGTATTCTTATGAGTTTTCTCTTTTTTCTTTCTTGTTATTTCATAGGATTTTGAGTGGGTTAAAGGGTAATCACACGTGGCTCTGGTGTATCTTCTTGATCAAAACTTAAGTTTATTTGTTTGAGATGGTCTTCCTCTAAGGACTAGGGGCTTAGATTTTCTAACTCTTTCAAGGTAGAGGCTCTTTCATTTATCCATTCATTGATATTCACTCAGTTCCAATTACATGACTGACATTAGATAGGAATATGGGAATGTGATAATGCGTGAGATTTAGATTCTTTCACTCTGTAATCAGGCCTACTTGTTGTATACTTCAAGAAATGCCCCATAATGTAAAAAGAGGCATGGATAAAAAGATGATAGCGTGACTAAATCTTCCATTATGAAGATGTGGGGAGCTATTTCATAGACAGGGTGACTTTTGAGTTGTTTCTTCAAGGATAACTAGAAGTTTGCAGTCAGAGAATGTGGGAGGGTGTCAGCAGTGGAGAGTGTGAAGGCATACGAGGCAAGAGTGAATAGCTGAGCAATGTGGCAGAGGTACTGAAGTACATGGTATATTGTACAAATACTAAGTGGTCTGTTTTCAGTATCATGGTATTTGAAATAAGAGGAAGGGAAAAGCCACTTGGTTGAGGTGTGATAGGTCTCTGAAGGAAAGGTATACCAGGCACTAATTGTCTCCCATGCAATTTCTCTATGGATTCACCTACAATTTTCCAAGTGCACATGATATTGAGTCATTTACACTGTGACGCCAATACTTTTTGCTTCCCCAGAAAGGATGTAAATGGGTGGTCAGAGAGAGGGTGTAGCAAGTGGCTTCTGCTCTTCATCTTAGTATAGCTTCTACAGACGTTATTGTCATGACTTCTGTTTATGGCAGATGGTACAGACTCCATCATTCTGCATATCTATCTAACAACAGTATACGACGTGGCTGATATGTAACATACTATTTATTATCTGGGCCCTGGTCATTAAGCAACATTGTCAGTTAACAGTAAATAAATGTTGATTCACTGTCAGAGAAATATAATATCAGATAAATTAGATAGGTGTGCTAAAATCTTGAACAATCACTAGACATAGATAAAAAGAAATGAAGCCATTAGTATGTATAAATGAACCAAAATAGAAAAGCATTTCAACATACTGTTGGGTAATAATAATGGAAAGGGTTTAGAACTATTTAATTACTCAAGGGTTTTCACATAAAGTATTATACTTGCTCCTCAGAACGGTATGAATTAGGTTCTATTATTATCCTCACTTGACACCTGAAGAAACTGACAGTTTTAGTAACACATTCAAGGTCGTGCAGCTAGTAAATGGTGGAAGTAGGCCATAAGCTCATTTTTCCAATTTTATGTTCTTTTGTTTTCACAAATATTCCTTGCTACCAGACATGTTATGTCCTGGCACTCACACACATGAATGTGGGTACTTTTAATAAGAAATGGTAGATTACCATCTATCACATGAGACAGATAAATGAGATGGATCACATTTGCAAGCTTGATGGTTCAGAACCCTCCAGATCCTGAGAAAACTTATCTTCAAGGGAAAGGTGAATAGAGTGAAACTGTTAATTCACTCAATAGGGGAATTTTGACTTTATAATTCACGTCTAGACTTTCAGACTAGGGGAATTCTATCAAAGGCTTTGGGAAAAAAAAGGGACAAAAGACAAAAGATAGCCAACAAGTGCCCACTCACTACCTCACTATATTCCATCTTCTTTTGTGCCAAGTCAGAAATAAACTAAAAGATGGTTCCAAAACTTATCCCTTTTAGCATTCATTTAATTTCACTAACTGCTGCTAGGATTTCCTTACTTGTTTTCTTTATTTTTTCTTTTGAAAATGACAATATAAGCAATGGACTGTTTTGTTATTGTTCCTTTTGCAATAGATATGTTACTTTTTATCTTAATTTTAAGAAGTAAACCTTTTATTGCTAGTTCTAAAATTTTAGCACGCAATTCTTAATTCTGTATTTTGTGACTGCACTTTGTATATGAGTATATGTTTAAATGTGCTCGAATAAGTAAGTGTGAGAGAATGTGCATGTGTATTTTGGAAAATGTTACTTATAGCTAGCTCTTAATTAGAATTTTTAAAAAGAACTATGCAGGTTCAGTACTTTGTTTTCAAATGTGAGCAGCTGAAATGTGCTCCCTCTTATACCTGTGGGAACAAAACTATGCAATATGCATAACGGCTCTCCTACCCCCACCCCATGTTGAGGTGGGCACAAAAGTGGAAGTAGTTAATCCTCTTAACAGGGTGAATTGGAAATTGAGCTTTGCCAACAAAGTCAGAGATAATTTCCTATCTTCATTATTTATGGAAATCAGTTACTTTATTTTAATTATCCACTGTTTGAATCGTCCACATAAAATGCCTTCTTTTCTTTAAACTGAAAATAATTACCAGTAGCATTATTCATTGGAAATTAGAATCCATGTTTTTGATCTCCAGAAAGCCCATTAATATTGAATGAGGATGTTATTTATTTGTTACAACTACACAAATGGAAACTGAAGAAAGACTCTACATTCCTCACTTCTCTCCTATTATATTATTTAAATACACTCACCTCAGGAGAAATACAAGAATGTGGAAAAACAACATAATGATGAGAACAACTTTTTTTCCCTTCCCTGTTTCCCTTCTTTCAACAAATATTGGTGAGGGGTTAGTTTGATAAACACACTGTTAGGCCAACTGACAGAGAGGTATTAAATGCCTTCTAGAACATAATAAACATTCATAAATCCTTTACATTGGCAAAAGATACACCCTGAGACCTCTAAGAATCTGCATATTCATAAACTTTACTATAGCATATAGTTTTCCACATAAAATTCTATAAAATATAACTGAAAAAATTCCAGTGACCCCTTTGGACCCTTAATAATTCTATAAATAAAGGACTAAAGTAATTTATAAAGCAATTAAAAGAAATTTTGCCATTAACGTAAACTCTATATTATGTTCTCTCACTTGAGCAATTTTTACATTATCCAGAGCACTTGCTAAAATAGTTTCAAGAATTGATTTTCCCAGTTTCCATACAGAGCCTGTGCTAGAATCATTCATGTCTGAGCAACTGCAGAATCCGATCTTTGCTTTTAACATTCCTTTAAAAAAATCTATTTCCTGGTCAAAGCCCTAACCTGTCTGGACCTCCTCATTTTCTCATCATATTAATACCAAAAGTAATAGCCAATTTTCTTATTAAGAACTTTTTTCCTCTTAAAAGAACCAAAGAGGAACCTAACCACCTTTTAGCATGTACATGGAGACAAACATAGATTAACTTAGAGATGGATGCCCAGGGCCAACCCAGCTACTCTCGGAGCTACTGGAATCACTTCTAACACCAGCCTTGGAGTATGGATTCAAAGATTTTTAAATGCATAGTGATTTGGAAAGAAAGTTCAAAGAGCCCAAAAAAATGAAAAAAATATTACTTCAAAAGGAGAAATTATAACAAAGCCAGTTTTGCTATGGGATATTTTCTGATCACCCCTTTCTAGAGCTTAAATTTGGAGGACTGTGTGTGGACAGTAGATAAAAACTGGGATCTGGGCAAAGTGGGAGTTGGGATTCAGATTTTATTATGGAACCGTGGACTCTGAAGGCAAGACACCCAAATGGGAAAAATCTGTCTTGCAAGTGGAGAGGATGGGAATACTTGCCTGTATTGAAAATACCTTTGTTTGGGAAGAGAAAGACAAGCTTCTTTGATAATCCTTAACCACAAGATCACCCTTACATGAGTTTAAGTGTCATTCCAATTCCTGTGTGACTCTTAAAAGATAGAATTCTAAATTTAACCCAGGTTGGTAAGACTCCAAATAAGTAAATGTAAATTTTCATTGAAGAAATGCATTTTAAATCCAGTCATCAATAGCATTTCCATAAATTTTCAAGAAGTTTAGCTCATCATATACATCAGGAAACGAGCCCTATGAATAAAAGTTAGTACTCATAATAAAGTGTAGAACATAACTGAAAAAACTGCAAATGTTTCAATATTTCAAATACAGAATATAAAATATATATGTGTAATTATGCTTAAAAATATGAAGGAACAAAAGAACATAAAAATTTACCAGTGATATTTTTCAGATAACCAAATAGAATTTTGAAATATAAAAAACTTGATAATTGAAAGTAAAGTTTCAATAGGTAGGTAAAAAGTAGATTAATTTCAACTGTGGGAAGAACTAGTGACCTAAAAGAAAACACCAAACAAACAAACAAACAAACAAACAAAAAACACCAAAGCAAAGAATAGAGTTTCCCAGCCTTCCTAAGATTATGGCATACTTAGTGTCTCAAGATGTATTTTTAAAGTATCTCTACCATGTCTTCCCAAAAATAAGACCTAGCCAGACCATCAACTCTAATGGGTCTTTTGGAGCAAAATTAACGTAAGACCTAGTATTATACTATATTATACCAGGTATTATATTATATTTTGTAAGACCCAGTCTTATATTAATTTTTGCTCCAAAAGACGCATTAGAGCTGATGGTCCAGCTAATGTCTTATTTTCGGGGAAACACAGTATATCAAAAGAAGTACCTAAAATTTCTTTTATTAAGCAATGAAGCCCAAATAACTGAATAGTAGTATTTAGCATAGAATCCCATAGACATTGCTGTTTCCCTCAAAACTTTAAAATTCCAGTGTTCCTGTGAGTTCACATTGCTTCCCCAGCACTCTGAGAAGCATAAAATAAAACAAAGTAACAAAAATATTGGAAGAATTAAAGACAAGTTAAAGGACTTCAAGGACAGGTCTAACATATGTCTAATTGGAGTTTCAGAAGTCAAAAAGGTAAAAGACAGTGAATTTTCCATAATTAAGACAAAGTCCTCAGATTTAGGAAGCACAACAGATCACAAGCAAGATAAATAAAATAAAAACTTATCTAGACACATTGTGCCCAAACTCCAAAATACAAAGTAAATAAATAAATAAATAAATAAATAAATAAATAAATAAATAAATAAAGACTGACAGCTCACTTAAATACAGGCTGACAGCTCACTTCTCATAGGTAGCAATGAATCCTCTTACAAAGAGATAACCACAAATTCTTTCAACTTTTCCTCTGTGTGTGTGTGTGTGTGTGTGTGTGTGTGTGTGTGTGATTTTCAAATTAAATTTCATACAATACCTAATTTTGCATCCTCCTTTTTAAGTTATTGCAACTTTAAGTTATTACAAATGAGTATTTATTTACTTAACATAATTTGATTTTAATAAATAAATGATTAACCTGTGCTAGGCACTGTAGTAAGCATTTCATTAATATTTGTTTACTTAATATTAATAACAACTCGATGAGGTAGTTATTTTTCCCCATTTTGCAATTGAAGAAACAGCAGTCCGAAGAGGTTAAATAACTTCCTCAAGGAGACTTACAGAGTTAGGATTTGAAACTAGACAATCTGGCTCCAGAGTTTGTGTTCTTAACCCGTACACCATGTTACATTAAATTTTTGACTGCTGTGTTAAACAATTCTGGAAAACATGAGTTTTAATATCTGTATAATATGGGTCTGACAATTAAGTTTGCAAACTTGTTACAACAATGTTGCTAATCTTTTTTGATATCAGAGGGATTATTCATTCTGAATTTGTACCAATTGGACAGACTGTTAACTAAGTTTAATATTAGGAAGTGCTAAAAATGCTGTGTGAAAAAGTTAGATGACCTGAACTTTTCACCAACATTTCATGGCTCTTGCATCAGGACAATGCACCAGCTCACACGGCATTGTCTGTGAGGGGGTTTTTAGTCAGTAAACAAGTGACTGTTCGAAACACCCTCCCTACTCACCTGATCTAGCCCCCAATGACTTCTTTCTTTATCCAACGATAAAGGAAATATTGAAAGGAAGACATTTTAATGACATTCAGGACATCAAGGGTAATATGATGAGAGCGCTGATGGTCATTCCAGAAAAAGAGTTCCAAAATTGCTTTGAAGGGTGGACTAGGCACTGGCATCCATACATAGCTTCCAAAGGGGAGTATTTCGAAGGTGACTATAGTGATATTCAACAATGAGGTATGTAGAACTTTTTCTAGGATGAGTTTGCGAACTTAATTGTCCGAACTTCATACATCATTGTTTGAATAGACAATAATAAATTAAGAAATTTCTTATATATAAATACAGTTTTTTTAATTTTAAGCATTATAAATAATATTTGCTCATTGTCCTTTTGCATACATTTTTGTCTGACTAATTAGATTCTTGAGATTAATATTTAAAAGTAAAACTGGTGTTCAAAACTCATGAACTTCCTAAAGGTGCTTATAGAACCCATCTGCTTTTTGGTAAGATGTTATCTTTAACACTGTGACTATACCCTCAGTAGAACCTTGCTAATATTGAGTATAAAAACTATTCTAGAGTTTAATAACTTCTGATAATATTTTAAGAAGGTTAAAAAATTTATCTAATATTACCACGATTTCTTGATTAACAAATTACTTTGAATGTTTTTACTTGTAATATAAACCAGTTGTATTTCTTCTTGTCTGTGATCTTTCCTGAGTTTTCTCTGGTATTTCAGTTTCTTTAAAGGCATCGATCTACATGTTTTCATAACATATAGTAAGACCAGTGATATGGTATGCTATATTTGTGTCACGCTTTTCTCAAGTAATTTAACTTTTTATTTATTTTACGTTTTTCTGACATATTTGCAATCAAACAATTTGTGTGTATATTTATATGTATGTGTTGGTATGTATCTTCTTTGTTGTTGTGCTTAGATTATCCATCCATTCTCACGCCAAAGTTAGATAATTATTCACCCATATTATCTTATAATATTTTATTGGTTTTAATTTTACTTTATAAATAATAAAATATTACTTTAATATGTTATTATTTTACATTTAATTTAATAAACCATCTGGATTATTCTGCTGTATGTACTAATGTGAAAGTCCATTTTAAATCTATTTTCCAAATGGTTTACCCTGCTGGTAGCTGCAGATTCCTCCCTATTTTTTTCTTCCTTTTTAAAGCAAAATTCTTATAAAGAGTTGACCCCGCAGAGAGACTTCATTTTATCTTCTTTTATTTCTTTTTAAGCCCATTGTAGTCAGCCTTTAGATTCCACATTTCCACCCAGGCACGTGTTATCAGAGTCACCAATGAGATCCACATTATTAAATCCTCTGGTCAAATTTTAGCCTTCATACAGTTTTGCCTATCAGCAACATTTGTACAGTTGACCACTGACTCTTCTTCTGGCAACATATTTGTCACCCTAACCTCCTACCTCAGTGGTAATCCCTTCACTATCACTTTTGCTTGTTCCTCCTCATGGTCTTGACTCTTAATGCTGACAAGCCCTAAGTCTCAGTTCATGGACTTGTCTCTCTATGCTCACTCCCATCATGATTTCATCCAGACTTGTGGTCTAATATGAAATCTGTATATTCTGACTCCCGAATTTATATCTGTAGCCTGAATCTCTCTTGTGACTCTAGTGTATATACAACAGCTTTCTCAACATTTCTACCTGAGTGTAAATTCCTGATCTTCTCTCCCAATACTGCCGTGAGGTCATCCCAACCTAGCTAATGGAAATGTCTTTCCAGCACTCAGGACAGACACTTTGGAGTCACCTTTGACCTCTCTCTTCTCTCAAACCTCACTTTCACTTTTTGAGTAAACCCTGTTGATTCTATGTTCTTTGAGATGGTCCTTACCATCTTCACTGCTATTTTGTTTATCATATCATGGCTGAATTATTGCAATAAACTTCAACTGACCAACACGTTTGTATCTTTGCATCTTTACAATCTGTTTTTAACAAAGCATCTAGAGTGATTGTTTAAAAATGAAAATCAAATCATGCCATGCCACTGCCCTGTAACTTCCAACAGTTTGCCATCTCATTTGGAGTAAAAGTTAAAATGTTTATAATGACCTAAAAGACCCTATATGGTACCTAGTACCTCTCTAGCTCCATTTCCTACTACTTCCACGCCTTGTTAATTCCAGGAGTGATGTCATGGCTCTTCCTTGGACACATCAGTCTTGCTTCTACCTCAGAGGCTTTGCAGTTGCTGTTCCCTTGTGGGAGGCTCTTCCCCACAATATATTAGTGTGTCACTCCTCACACCTTCATCTTCTTCAAATCTTTGCTCAATTTACCTTTTTGGTGAGCCCTTCTTCATTATTCTGTTTAAAATTTCAATCTTCATTCACACCGCCATTCCCCTTCCATATCCACTATGTTACCCTTATTAACTAATACATTGGTGTGTATATATATGTATATATACATATATATATACATATATACATATATATGTATATATATATACACACATATATACATATATATATATACATAGTATATGTATATTTGGTCTGACAAGTAGGTTCGTGAATTTGTTGCAACGATATTGCTAAAGTTTTTTGATATCAGAGGGATTATTCATTATGAATTTGGACCAACTGGACAAACAATTAACCAAGTTTACTATTTGGAAGTAAAGGCTGAAAAGGCTGCATAAAAAGTTAGACGACCTGAATTTTTCGCCAACAATTCATGGCTTTTGCATCATGACAATACACCAGCTCACATGGCACTGTCTGTGAGAGAGTTTTTAGACAGTAAACAAGTAACTGTATTGGAACACCCTCCCTACTCACATGATCTGGTCCCCAATAACTTCTTTCTTTACCCAAAGTTAAAGGGAACATTGAAAGGTAGACATTTTGGTGTCATTCAGGACATTAAGGGTAATACAATGACAGCTCTGATGACCATTCCAGAAAAAGAGTTCCAAAATTGCTTTGAAGTGTGGACTAGGCGCTGGTGTTGGTGTATAGCTTCCCAAGGGGAGTACTTTGAAGGTGACAATAGTGATATTCAGCAATGAGGTATGTAGCACTTTTTCTAGGATGAGTTCGCGAACTTAATTGTCAGACCTCACAGGCACTTGTGCGTGTGTGTGTGTGTGTGTGTGTGTGTGTGTATGTGTTTTAGTCTAGTTCTAAGCAAATTTCATTTCTTTCACTGATTTTTCTGTCTGTTATTGAACCATCAGCAACTGATTTAATCGTCAAACATATTTCACATCTGGTGAAGCAAGTCTTTTTTATTATTATTCTTTTACTAATTCTCTTGGTTATTCTTAGCTTTTATCCCAGCTTAACTTAAAATGTATTTTATCATGTTCTAAAAAAAGAAAAATAAAGTTTTTTATTGAAATTTCATAATACATGCACATTTATTTGGAAAGAATTAATAATTTTTTCATTATTTATTGTCCCTTTTCCGGAATGCTCCTTCATTTATTCATGTCTATTTTATTTTTGTTATAAAACTTTTATAGCTCTATATTTTTGTATTTTTTACATATGTCCTGTTTAAGTTATTTCTATTTGTTTTAGTCTGTATTTTTCCCCACTGCTTCTGTTGTTGCTACATTTTTTCATTATATATTTTCAAAAGGTTATTTCCCGATAGATGTTTTTTTCAAATTTGTATCCAACAACTTTGTTCAACTATCTTATTAGTTGCAATAAATTTCCCATTTATTCTCTTGGGTTTTCTAAGTAGTCATGATAATTCTGTGTCTTCTCTTCCTTATATTTTGTCTCATGCTGTAATGCATTGGCTAGACTTCCACAAGGGTTGAATAATCACAGTAATAATGCCTGTTTGTTCTTTTGTCCTCCTTATTCACTCTTAAGTCTGATGGTGCCTATGTTTAAGATGGATATGTTTCATCATGTAAGAAAGTATCTTACATTCATGTTTTACTAAAAGATCTTTTGAGAATAAGGAAGAATTGAAAAGTTTGACTTGTGTTTTTTGTTTACATCAATTCAGCTAATATTACCTATTGATTTGATTAACAGATTTCTCAATATTAAACCACAGAAAAGGTTGTCAGAATGGCTTTTTAAAACATACTGTTGAATTTTTTTTAAGATTTTATTGGGGAAGGGGAACAGGACTTTATTGGGGAACAGTGTGTACTTCCAGGACTTTTTTCCAAGTCCAGTTGTTGTCCTTTCATTCTTAGTTGTGGAGGGTGCTGATCAGCTTCAAGTTGTTGTCCTTTCAGTCTTAGTTGTGGAGGGCGCAGCTCAGCTCCAGGTCCAGTTGCCAGTTGCTAGTTGCAGGGGGCGCAGCCCACCATCCCTTGCGGGAGTCCAACCGGCAACCTTTTGGTTGAGAGGACTCACTCTAACCAACTGAGCCATCTGGGAGCTCAGTAGCAGCTCAGTTCAAGGTGCCGTGTTCAATTTTAGTTGCAGGGGGTGCTGCCCACCATCCCTTGCAGGACTAAGGAATTGAACTGGCAACCTTGTGGTTGAGAGCCCACTGGCCCATGTGGGATTCGAACCGGCAGCCTTTGGAGTTAGGAGCATGGAGCTCTAACCGCCTGAGCCACCAGACCGGCCCAAAACATACTGTTGAATTTAATTATTAATATTTAAATAAAAATTCTGCATCTATATTTATACGTATCTCTGTCAATAGTTTTCTTTTCCTTTTTTTTTTTAATTGGGGAATATTGGGAACAGTATGTTTCTCCAGGGACCATCAGCTCCAAGTCCTTGTCCTTCAATCTAGCTGTGGAGGGCGCAGCTCAGCTCCAAGTCCAGTCACCATTTTCAATCTAAATTTCACGGGTCGCAGCCCACCATCCCATGGTGGGGAATTGAACCGGCAACCTTGTTGTTAAGAACTCATGCTCTAACCAACTGAGTCATCCGGCCACCCTGATAGTTTTCATTTTGGTGCTATCTTTTGTCAGTTCTTCGAATCCATGTTATGGTATTTTTATGAAATAAATTGGGAGGCAATTTATCTAGTTTCATACATAGGATAGAAAGCAGGCTGCGTTTGTGTGTGAGCTTGCGTGTGTATGTGTGTGTGTCCAAATATACATACATAGATATTTTTATGGAGAGAATTTGCTTCTATGAAATTTGACAGAATTTACTATTAAAAACTACTTGATCTCAAAGCCCTAAAATTCTTTTGATAGCTCACTGATTATTATCATGCTTATTGATGTATTCCAGTGTTTTACTCTCTTTAAAAGGAATCCTTATAGCTTTTTGCTTTTCCAGTAAATAGCCTATTTTAACTCAATTGTCAAATTATAACTGTGGAACTGTATCTACTATTTTATTATAGTTAAAAAATATTTCTAAATCTGTTGTTGGAGCACATTCTCGTTTCTAGTTCTGCTTATTTTTATTTTCTCCATTTATCTTAGCTTTTCAAGAGGCTTGTCTAATTAATGTTAAATTTTACTAATAGTAAAGTATTTAAAATTTGTATCTTTTCAATTTGAAAATTTTGACTTCAGCTTTTTTATTTCCAAAAAACTCTCTTCCATTTTGAGTTTGTGCCTTTGATCTTGTGTTCATTTTAGCGAGTGATTGTTAATTTCCTACTGATCAAGTTTTTTGTTCTTTTGTTAAATTGTTCTTATTTTCTCTTCTTATTGTACTGTAGTCAGAGAATAAGGTCTATGTAATTTCTGTTACTGAGAATTTATTGGTGCTCTTTTTGTGAACCAGTAGATTAAGTTTGTAATTGTCCATGGTCACTTGAAAATAAGGTGCTTCCCTAGTTGTAGTGAAGAAAATTTTATTAATCAACTTTTAAATTATATAATATTCTCTATATCTTTTAATTTTGGGGAATCAATTTTATGACTTAATGTGTTACACTATCTTGCTATAGTACTTCTGCTAATTTTGCCTCACACTGCTAACAGTTTATCTGTTTCTCTTTATTTATTGGTTCTTGTATTTTTTTTGCATAAACATCCATGAATTACCTCTTTATTTGGAAATGTATTTATTTTCACTGAACTATTTGGCCTATATGAAGTTTCCTCACATGTTGAGTTCTCCTTTAATTGCTGTTAATAGTTTGTATTCTGCTTTCTGCTTATGGTTTGGGGGACATGTGAAAATTAGCCACCAGCATTGACTGATTCTGGGACCCTTCCCCTTTCTAAGCATGTAAGTGACAGACCAGGGAGCATCCATATCAAAGAGGGAAAGACACTGTTGGCAGTCCTGCACCCTCACTGTTTGTTTCTTTTCTGATAATAGCATTTTCTGAACATGTTTGTGGTAGGAACACTTTGGCTGCCTCTCATGGTTTTCAGGTTGTAGGCCTGGGAGTCCTTGGAGCAGTGTGAGAGAGCTTAGCTTCCAGTTTCCTCTCACATCCTTCAGATTGCGCCTTCATTATTTTATCATGTATGCATCATCAACCTTCTAGTATGTGGAAGTTGCTCCCAGATTACAGCAATAAATGGGATTTCTACCTCTCTGCTTTAAGGAATTTGTTTTCTTTTTCTTCTTCCCTTTCTCTCTCATATCTTAACAGGAATTTTTTCGTTTGTTTGTTTTGTTAATGATTTAAATTTATTTATTAGGGAAAACTGACAACGTCATGTAGTATTGTTATTCAAGTACATGGTCGTTTTTTTATTATTAAAGTTTATTGGGGTGACAATTGTTAGCAAAGTTACACAGATTTCAGGTGTACAATTCTGTATTACATCATCTATATTGTGTTCATCACCCAGAGTCAGTTCTCTTTCCATCACCATATAATTTGATACCGTTTACCCTCATCTACCACCCTCTCCCTCTTACCCTCTGGTAACCATTAAACTATTGTCTTTAACAGGAATTTTTATGGACAATTGATAGAGACAACATCAGGAGCTGCTAGTCTAGTAAAAAAAAAAAGTTACTGGAATGTTTCTACTGATATGTGGTATGATCAGTCAGAACTGTATTTTAAGAGCTTTCATCTAATCAGAGTGTAACAGAATGCTCAAGTAGGAGACAATTGCAGCAGTTCAAAAAAGTCATAACTCTGGTGGTGGGAATGGAGACAGAAGGATGTGGACAGATATATTAGGAAGAGAGAATCTATAATATGGAAAATAAATGAATTTATATGTGTAAGACTGTGAACTGAAAATTGGGTGGGAAAATGAATTTGTATGTGTAAGATTGTGAACTGAAAATTGTGTGGGAGGATTTCAAATCAATGCTGAACTTTGTAGCACAAATTAATGAAAATATTTGGCATGTTGCCAGAGAAAGAACAGCTTTTGAAAGAAAAATAACTATAGTTATGTAGCAATAAGTTTTTTTAATTTATAAAGAAGTGCATAGGGAAGAAGCAAAATGCAATGTTGTAGAAAAAATAGATAACAACATCAAAATATATTGGAAGTGGATAAATCAAGGGGATGGGTATATAAATGTTTATTATTCACTCTACTCTGTAGATAAAATTTTCATAATAAAAAGCATAAATTAAAAAGGAAAAAATGACTCAGCTTGAGACATACTGTCTCGAGGTGCTAATAGAACCTCCACTCAGGTGATAATGTGTGGGGGAGGGGAGACACAGGAAATGGAGGACTATACCTCCAGTGATCAAACAGGGAAGTTTCATTATAAGTATAGAATTTATAGTCGAAGTTATTACATGCTAAGGTAGAGTTTATAAAACTACTTTCTAAATGTATAATATTTGGCAATTTGAGCAATAGTGCTTGATTCACATAGCTTTTGTGAGGATGCCATTATAAAATGAAGCTGAAGCTCTGGTACATTGCCTGCATCATAGAGGCACTCAACAAGTGATACCATTTTTTACGACTACAGAAAGGATTGGACTGCTACTCCCAAAGGGACCATCAAAATAACTTGTGAGTCAAACAAAGGCGACTATTCCTTAACTGTAGTAGGAGAGATTCCGTGTTGCCCCGAAAATAAGATCTAACTAGAAAATAAGCCCTAGCATGATTTTTCAGGATGACATCCCCTGAACATAAGCCCTAATGCATCTTTTGGAGCAAAAATTAATATACGACCCAATCTTATTTTCGGGGAAACATGGTTGTTACCTTTTTAGTAGTGTCCCTGGAAAGGATGGACAAAGGTGGGATATTTATGTGACTTGGAGGGCACATCTGGTTTAATAAGGTAGATGTTTCTATGAGGGGGCCAGAATGAGACTGGACCAAGGTTGCAGCATAGTTTATATAGTGATTATTTTATAATAAAAATTGGTGGACTTGGAGGTGTGGATTTTGAAGCAAACCTCAGAGAGAACACAAATGGATGACGCCAGCTAAGCAATGTATTTTTCATCTGATGAATGCAAGTAGAGTAGTCTATTATTGAGATCAATGAATTTTCAATAAACAGTAAAATTATTTGCAACTTCATCTTTTAAGTCAAAAATTTTCAGGAATACTAAAATTATGTTAATGGAGAGCATCAAATGGTAAAGTCATGTTCTGTCAACAGTAAGTTGAGGATATGGACAGTTTCAGTTCATAGCAGATATTATGATATGGAGTATTTATATTTGATTGTAGTATTTGTGACATACTGCTACCTTCACAGCAAATATATAAATTGTTTGGTAAAGTTTAATGGCACTTGGCATTCATTTGGCCATAAATATCAAAGGCTTTAAAATTATCTTTGAACAAGTAGTTTTTCTCTTAGGTATTAGTCATTCAGAATCATTAAAGACATGATCAAATTATGTGAACAAAGATGTTTACTACAGCACTTTTGGAATAGAAAATATAAAGTAAACAAAGAGATCTTAAATGTGCAAACAGAAAATAAATTATGATTTAGCCATAGGATTGGACACTGTATATAACTAGGACAAATCATGTTTTTCAGTAATAGTTGATGATATGGAAAAACTCTCCAAAGTGAATAAAATCAGTGTCTACAACTATATAAAATTATATATGACTGAATGAAAATATACCTACATTTTACAAGTGGTTATCAGAAGGTCATGAGATGGCAGATTAATTTAATTTTCGTCTTTGTACTTTTCTGTATTTTTTTACAAATCTTTAAAACAAACATTTTTGTTATCAGAAAACAACCACTATTTAAATAATGATAATAAAATGATTAAATGGGGTGCTGTAGGTGCTTTACAAAGAGAAAAGGAGCTTGTTTTTCTTTGTTCCTACAGCAAATGAGGCATGAAAGTCAATGTGAAAACTCTAGAAAAGAAGAATTAGTTGGGAGTTTAAACTGGTTCTACTAGTGGATTGTAACCTGTGTTAATAGCATATTATAATATAGAATTGGCATATTATAATATAGGAAATACCTCTTGCCGTAAGAGTGCCCTTCAGCTACATAGCTACTGAATAGAGTGCCCTTCAGCTACAAATAGCACTGAAATTTCACAAAGCACTCAGTAAATGTACTTAGTACTCCTTGCTTCCTCATCCTTTTCAGATTTTTTTTTTTTTTTTTTTTTTTTTTTTTTTTACCAAATAGTCAAATTCCTTAATGACTCCTTAGTAATTCTTTTCTCCACACTGGAAATTTCTATAACCCTTATTGCCAGGAGGGTAATAGGGTCCAGAAATTTAAAATGATTTGCCTACAGATACAATGTAAGTTGAATGCTCTGGCTCAGCTGCCACATACGGAAAGAATTTTGGAGTTGCTGTCCACTATAATTTATATGCAGCTGCAACACAAATGGCCAACAGATGCCGAATGTTAGCTGGAAGTCCATCAGAGCTGCATTTTTTCTACCTAAATTCCAATTGCTGAAATGAAGGAGAGAAATAATAAGGTAGAAAAACTCCAGAATGAGGCAATTAAAATGATCAAGAGGATAACTGAATATTGAAGAAAAGATAAAATGTTTCAGAATGAAAAGATAAATGCTAAGATGAATGTTTATAACATTATGAAAGGCAAATATAAACCAGTTTTTCAATTCTGCATACACACTTGAGGGTATAATTTGAGATCTAAAATAGGTAAGAGGAAGAGTAGGGTTTCTTTGGATGGAGTAATGGAGAAGGGAGTAAAAAAAGAAGGCATTTTGGGCACAATATTTCATTATATAACAAGCAGTCAGAGCATTTTGTTTTAATCCCAGCTCTGCCACCAGCTATTAACATGATCTCCACTTTTTAGGTCTCAGACTTCTTATGTGAAGAATCAGGAATAGAATTAGTTGGGCTTGATAATACTTTCTGATTTAAAAAGAGTTTCTATTATTTTGTAATACAAAAAATTGTAAATAATTCATATTTCCTGTGATAATGATATTATGGTTAAAAGTGTCTTGTAGATATTCATAATAAAACATTTACATATTGAATTAAGAATAACCTATGTAATAGTATTTTGTAAACAAAAGACCTTTATTTTTTTGTATTTCCTTTCTTTAATTAAAAGTATAGTAAGCATACAATATTAAATTAGTTTCAGGTGTACACCAAGTTATGTAACATTTATATACCTAAAGAAGTGATCACCATGATAAGATCAGCAACAACTGGACACCGTACCGTGCTAGCACAATATTATTGACTATATTTCCTGTGCTATACATTACATCCCCATTACTTATTTGTTTTACACCTGCAAGTTTGAACTTCTTATTCCCTTCCCCTCCCCCCTTTTTTAATTTTTAAATTACAGTTGACATTCAATATTATTTTATATTAATTCCAGGTGTACAGGATAGTGGTTAGACATTTACATAATTTAAGAAATGATCCCCTGACTAGTCTACTACCCACCTGGCACTGTACATAGTTATTACCATATTATTGAGTATATTCCTTATGCTTTACTTTACATCCCCATTAGTATTTTATAACTACCAATTTGTACTTCTTAACCCTTCCCCTTTTCACCTACGCCCAAACCCCTCCCATCTGGCAACAATCAAAATGTTCTCTGTATCAATGAGTTTGTTTTTGTTTTGGTCGCTTATTTATTTTGTTCTTTAGATTCCACACATAGGTGAAATCGCACTGTGTCTTTCCTTGTCTGACATACTGCGCTCAGCACAGTACCCTCCAGGTCTAACCATGATGATGCAGATGGCAAGAACAAATTACCGTCCATGGCTGAGCAATATTCCATTGTATATATATATACCACCTACTCTTTATCCATTCATTCATCAATGGACATCCAGGCTGTCGACACTTCTTGGCCATTGTAAACAATGCTGCAAAGAACAATGGATGCAGGTGTCCCTTGAAATTGTGTTTTGGATTTCTTTGAATTAATACCCAGAAGTGGGATTACTGGGTCCTTCTTTGTCTCTTGTGATAGCCTTTGTTTTAGAGTCTGTTTTGTCTGTTATAACTATCGCTACACCAGCTATTTTTTTTAAATTTCTATTTTCATGAAATATCTTTTTCCATCCTTTTACTTTCTGTTTGTATGTGTCTTTCGATCTGAAGTGAGTCTCTTATAACCAACATATATAAGTGTTTTTTTTTTCTTATCCATTCAGCCCTCCTATGTCTTTTGATTGGAGCATTTAATCCATTTACATTGAAAGTAATTGTTGATAAATATGTAGCTATTGCCATTTTGTTGTTCATATTTTCAATTTAAAATTATCTTTTTTTTTGTATTTAAAGAGGTCTCTCTAAGATTCCTTGTAATACTGGTTTGTTGGTGATGAACTCCATTAGCTTTTTCTTATCTGGGAAGTTTTTTATCTGTCCTTCAATTCTAAATGATAGCCTTGCTGGGTAGAATAATCTTTCTTATATGTTCTTGGTTTCCATCACTTTGAACATTTCATGCCAATCCCTTTTGTCCTATAAAGTTTCTGTTGAGAAATCAGCTGACAATCTAATGGGAGCTTTCTTATAAATAACCGGTTGCCTTTCTCTTACTGTTTTTAGGATTCTTTCTTTGTCTTTAAGCTTTGCCATTTTAATTATGATGTGTCTTGGTGTACGTCTCTTTGGGTTCATCTGGTTTCAGACTCTCTGCCCTTCCTGAGTTTGTATGTCTATTTCCTTTACCAGGTTAGGGAAGTTTTCAGTCACTATTTCTTCAAGTAGGTTCTCACTCTCCTGTTTTCTCTCTTCCCTTCTGGTACCCGTATGATGCAAATGTGTTACACTTGATGTTGTCTCACAGGTCTCTTAACTCTCCTCATGCCTTTTTTTTAATTCTTTTTTTCTTTTTTCTTTTCTGATTGGGTGTTTTCTGCTACCCTGTATTCCAGATCACTGATTTGATCCTGTGCTTCATCTAGTCTGCTGGTGATTCCTTCTGGTGCATTCTTCATTTCAGTAATTGTATTGTTCATTTCTGATTGATTATTTATGGTTTCTCTGTATTTTTATGCTTGTTATCTCTTTGTTGAAGGTCTCACTAAATTCCTTGAGCATCTTTATAACCATTGTTTTGAACTCTGTATCTGGTAGGTTGTTTGCCTCCTCTTCATTAAGTTCTTTTTCTGGAGTATCTCCTGTTCTTTCATTTGGGACATATTTCTTTGTTTACTCATTTTTGGCTGCTTCTCTGTCTTTGTTTCTATGCATTAGGTAAATCAGCTACATCTGCCAGTGTTGGCCAGGTGCCCTGCAGAGCTCAGTGGCACAGTCTCCCTGGTCACTGGCACTGGGTGCTTCAGGAGAGTCCCTTGTGTGGGTTGTGTGTGCTCTCCTGTTATAGGTGAGCCTTGATTGCTATTGGCACATTAGTGCATGGGATTGATCCTCAGGCTGACTGGCTATGGGGTTTCTCCACATGCACAGCTATAGGCTTCTGTGTGGGGGGCTTACCCCACTAAGCTGGATTCACCCCAGTGGGCTCTGGAGCCTGTTGAGACCACCTTTTGGGTGTGCCACTTGTGGAGCTAATTGAGTAGTGCTCTGCTGTGATCTGAAGCCAACCTCTAAGTATGTTGGTTCAGTGGCCTCTAGGGAAGGGCTCCAGTGCAGGTCCAGGCAATCCACACTCTGTGACCAGCCAGGGACCACCTGCTAGGAGTTACAAGGCAATCTGCAGTTGCTCACTCCATGTGCTGCACCTGGAGATGTTTGGGAGAGGCCACACTGCAGGCCCAGAATGTCTGTCACTCATACCAGGCCTGAGGTAACTCCACATAAAGCCAGACACCCAAAAGCCTGCTGCCACCTGCCAGCTCCCATAATGTTCTACTGCTGATAAAGCCTCATGGAGTTCGTGAGTTGGGTGAGGTAGGATGCCAGGGATCACCAGGGTAAAGGGAGCAGAGCTCTCCAGACCAATTCAGATTCAAATTTGGTCATGTGCAAAAGGGGAGGGTTAAATACAGGAAAGATGAGGCATGCCTGCATGGGAGAAAAATTCTATACAAGGAAAATGGTGACTGTCCCTCCAGTCCTTGCCTGGAAGCCACGAAACTCAGTCTCTCCCCATATATCTCCAGTGCACCCTGAGTCACTGTCCCTCTGCTGGACCCTAGAGTGAGTGCCTGCAAGCTAATGAGTCTGTGTGTGGGCCCTTTAATAAGATGTCTGGGTTTTCTGTAGCCTTCTGTCGCACCCAGACAGTTGGAATCCCCATTGATTTTCACAGCGAGATGTTGTTGGGGGTCCTCTTCCCAGCACCAGTACTTCAGGCTGGGGAGTCCAGTGTGGGGCTAGGGTCTCTCATTCCTCCCAGGGGACCAAGATATCCCTCCTGAGAGTTGCCACTTGGGAGTTTGGCCTGGCCTGTTCTGTGTCTCTGCCCCTCCTACAAATCTTGATGTGGCTTCTGCGTTATGTTCTTAGTCATAAAACTTCTGTTCAGCTAGACTTCAGGTGGTTCTCAGACCACCTGATTATTATATTATATTATATTATATTATAGGTTGATTATTCTATAATTTAGTTGTAATTTTAATGTGTTCATCGGAGCAGATAAGCATAGCATTTATCTACTCACCCATCTTAGATTTCTTCCTCAATAATTCATTATTAATTTGCTATTCTCAAAATATTATAGAGACTGGAAATATAAGAAGTTTTGGGAAATTTTTCTGTGTATGTTTGAGGTTGCTGTTAACATAATAATCATTAAAAAAAACAAAACACAGTGGTTCCTAATGAGAAACTGAAATAACATGACTAAGGCTTTCTCTACTAAGATCAGCCCCCAAACAATGATAGCTAAATGAAGCACAGGTTTGAATTCATGCTTATATGCATAATATCTTTGGTCTGAGAAAAAGTGAAAACTAGTATAGCTTTGGAAGGGTACAATGGCAAAACAATTATGGAATTCTGCTCTTATTTCTCTTACCGTATTTCTTTGTACCTAACAGATATTCCCACAAGACACTTGGAACAAATCAGGTCCCTGGCACAGGGGTCAAGAAGTATAAATTCACTGAAGAATGATAGCCTTTTACTTGTAGGGAGCTACAATAATCTCCACCCCACCCCCCAAGGTTATGAATTACAATCTAAGCAATATCTACCCTTAATGATGCTTCTTCCTGGGGCCAAAGAATAAGGTCCTGAATTAAGAATTAGCTTTTGCTGTGTTGAGTAATTGGCTATTTTTCTGATTCCTAGTCTCTACGTCCTCTTGTCCCCAGAGCCATTGAGGCTGAGGCTAGAATATGGTGATATTTGCCTGGCAGTGCAGTCAGTACCCCAACAGAAAATGAGGTTGCAAGATACTTGAGAGGCATGACTATTTCAAAATAAATAGAAAATAACAAATTATAGTTTCCATCAGAGGCAAAAATACTAGGACAACTGAACTAAATAATTAAAATTAGGTAAACAAAAAACATAAGAGGTTATCAATTTGAATTAAGAACAAGAAAACATAAAAAGAACCAAGAAGAATAAATATAAAAATATAATAGTTAAATTAAATTAAAAAAAACAGTAGATTGATAAACAGCAGAATGAATACAGCTGCAAAATCAGTTAAGTCTTTGGAAGACCATATTGAGCAAATCTTCAATATGAAAAAGGAAAGACAAGTAATGGAATTTTTGAAAGAAAAACTAAAACATATGGAGGATGGAGATATCTATAGTACTATTTGGAAAATAGAGATATCAGAAAGAGAGGATATTTTATAATGGAGATGAGAAGATATTTGCAATAAATTTCTTAAATTTAAAAAGAAGATTATAGATGGAAAGGGTTCAAGGAATGTCAATGGAAGGAAAAGTCCACTCCTACAAACATAATTAAATTTAAGAATATTAAAGTCAGAGAAAACTTTAAATGCTTACAGAGAAAAAAGGATCAGAATCAAATTAACAACAGATTCTTCAACAGCAACACTGGATCCAAAAGACATTTACAACTTAAAGGTTTATATACAGCCAAATTTTCACTCAAATATGAGGGTAGGCTAAAAAATATTCTTACTATTATAAGAGCTCAGAAACTTTGTGAGAATCTCACAATTAAGTGGATTAAAATAGATTTTATAAAATATGCAAAAAAAAAAAAAAGGCAAGACCAATCTAGGAGTTTTCAGTCAAAAGCTATATAAAATAAAGATGATTAAATACCTTGGTAAGGTTTTCTATTGTATTTTAAAATAGAAAGGTTAAATAGAAAAGGTGTCAAAAGTCTAGATCTGTACTAATTCAATAACCACTAGCTATTTGAAGTGTAGCTATACTGAATTAAAATTGCTATCAGTATAAATTACACACTGAATTTCAAAAATGTACTATGAAAAAGCAAAATATCTCATTAATATTTTTATATTAACTGTATGTTTAAATGATGTTTTGAATATATTGTGATAAATAAAAATATGTAATTAAAATTAATTTCAAAGGTTTATTTTTAATTTCTCTCATGTGTCCATTAGAAAATTAAAAATTTCAGGTGTATTGCACTTGTACCTTAAATTATATCTTAAGTGGACTACACTGATACAGATAATGTCAACATCATATATGAGTCAGTGAAAAGGGGAACTAAAATTCTAGTTTTATCAGGTCTAGTCTTACTGCTCTCAAAATAAAAAAAGAAGCAAGGGTGAAAAACAGAAAAAGTAAAAAAAAAAAAATCAACAAGTAAATTAGGATGACAGAAACATAATCAAGAATTACAATAAATATAGATAAACTAAGTTCATATTTGAAGACCAACATTGGTCTATTGAATTAAAAAATACAGATATAGGAGATACACTCAAAGCATGAAGACAAGAAAAAGTTAAAAATAAAAATATGGAAATAGTGATATTAGGCACATACTAACCAAATAAAGCTGGCATGTCTATATTAATATCAGATAAAATTGACTTTAGTAGAGATGGAATGGACATTATACAATGATAAATGATTCAATGTACTCAGACAATACAGCAATTTTAAGCATATATACGTCTACTAGAATAAATGAAGAAAACACTGATAGAACTACAGGGAAAATCCACCACCAGAGTGGGAGATACCAACACCTATCTTTTGATAATTGATGGTTCAAACATCCAAATAAATCAATACAATAAGAAGTCTGACATAGTGGTCTCATATAGTGTTCCACACTCCATAAATAGAAAAGGCAAGATTTTCTCAAACACAGATGGAATAAAAAAACAACAACAAAAAAAAACACGTACATTTGATCATAAAAAAGCCTCAACAAATCTCAACAAGGGATATCACACAGACAATAATCTTTCACTACCACATCACTAATTTAGAAATTAATAACAAAAAGGTAAATTTCAAAATCCCTGCACAGGCAGAAATTAAAAGCATACTACTGATAAACATCATGGACTATAAAAGGAATTATGAGAACTTAAAAATAAAATGTAGAACTGAATAATATATATGCTTCATGTCAAAACCTGTAGAATTAGCAAAAGCGGTTCTTCAAAAAAAAAAAGTATAGTATTAAATATTTATAATAGAAAGGAGAAAAGTCTGAAAAATAATGAGCAAATTTTATACCTTAGTAATTAGAAAATAGAGTAATAAATAAACCTAAGAAAGGAGAAAGATAATAAATATAAGGGTAGAAATAAATGTAATAGAAAAAATATGTTATAATTGATATCAACACAGTCAAAAGATATTCTTTGGTGTAAAAAGAAAATAGAGTTCTGGCAAAATTAATCAAGAAATAAACAGAAAAGATATAGCTATATACTATGATTAATGAAGAGGGCATAACTATAAATAGTTGAGATTTAAAAGATGAGAGAATCTTAAGCATATGCCAAACTACTTGAAAACTTAGACAAAATGGACAAATTCCTTAAAAAAAAAAAAAAACTTAGTAGAAATCATTAAAAAAGGATACATTAATAGCCTTATAACAGTAATGAAATTAAGGAATAGGTTAAGAATCTTTCCAGAAATAAAATAGTACGCCTATATAGTTTTCTAGACAAGTTCTACCAAGAATTTGTAATAGAAATCATCCCAATTTTATATAAGCTTTTCTAGAAATAAAAAAATAAATAAAATATTCTCCAAATCATTTTAAAATGTCAGCATTACTCTGTTACTAAAATTTGACAAAAAAGAAAGAAAATCTAGAAAGGAAAACTGCAGATTCATTTTACTTTTGAATATAGAAGCAAAATTCCTAAACAATATTGTTAGCACAGTGTATTTAAAAATCATATGATCCCATAATCAAATGGGATTTATCTTACATATTCAAGAATCATTTATTATTAGAAAATCCATAATGTAATTTACTACATTAACAGATTAAAAGGCAAAAATCTACATGAACATCTTAATAAATATACAAAAAGTGTTTAATACAATTCAATATTTTTTGTTAATTAAGAAAAAACACTATGAGGATAATAAGAATATTTCAAAACTTACACAAACCTGATAAAGAGTGCATTAGTAAGTTCTCCAGATAAACAGTACAATAAAATGAGTATACTCGTGTATGGAAAAGACATTTATTTTAAAGAATTGGCTCATGAGATTATGGAGGATGAAAAATCCAAAATCTGCAGGGTGAGCTGGGAGTCTGGAGTATCAGAAAGAGCTGGTGTTGCAGACAAGTCTGAAATCACCCTGCTGGAGAATTCTCTCTTGCTCAGCGGAGGCTGGTCTTCTTTTATTCAGGTCTTCAACTAATTGGATGAGGCCTACCCACCCTTTGGAGATTAACCTGCTTTACTCAAAGTCCACTGATTAAAATGTTACTTTCATTTAAAACAGTCTCACAGTAACATCCAGAATAATGTTTGACTGTATATCTGTAGTCCCTTTGACACAGGCAAGATGAACCAAAGAATTAATGATTACAAATAGTATCTAAAATATAAAACAAACAAATTATATATAAAAAAAATAAACCCAGAACAAATATCATACTAAATGAAAAAGTTTGAAAGCATTTGGCTTAAACTTTAGATGAGATCAAGAAGTTATTAACACATATATTGTATTATATGTTATATGAAATTGTATTGATAGTCTTTGTCAGTACAATGAAACAAGAATAAATAAATTAGAGACATGAAAATTAAAGATGAGGAAATAAAAGTATCATTACTTGCAGACGATATAATCATTTACATAGAAAAACCAAAATAATCAGTAGGCAAATTATTATAAATGTGGATAGAAGAGATTAGAAAAGTAACTGAATATAAATATAAAGTACAAAGTCAGTTGCCCTTTTACACATCAGTTGCCAAAAATTGAAAACATAATTGAAAAGAAGATACCATTTGCAAAATTATCAGAGAATACCAACTACATACAAAATATTCTATCAAAAGATGCACAGGATCTCTATGGCAAAAATTATAAGCTTTGTTTAGAAATATTAAAGGGGGCCTCAATAATAGGAAAAACACACCATGTTTATGGATAAAGGCAATATTATATAGATACAAACTCTGCTCAAACTCATCTAGAGATTCAATATAATTTAATTAAAGTGTTAGAAGGGTATTTAATGGGTCTTGATAAGATTTTTCTAAAAATCTGTATGTTTGAATAAAGGACGTAACTCAAATAGATGAACTATAATAATGAGAGACTCGCTCTACTACATATAAGGATTTTTTAGAAAAGAATAATAATTAAAACAGTATTAGAGCTGGCATACTAATAGTCAGATTGACAAATGAAATGGAATAGAAAGTCCAGGAAGAGCCCCATGCATATATGGAGCTTTGATATAAGATAGCGGTGTCATGTCAAATCAGTTCAAAAATTGTAAACTACAGAAAAACGTAAAATTATATCCCTACGTCACATGAGAACTCAATTTCAGAAGGAGTAAGTACTTAAATATAGAAAACATAAAACTCTGAAATCATTCATAGAAAATATGGGTGAATACGTTTTGGACCATAGACTAATACTGTTGTTTTTTAAAGACATACGGAACATTTCCATGAAACATTTTAAAGTTGACTTACTAGTTCTACTCCATAGGTGTATTCCCAAGCAAGACTCATGCATGTGCACAATAAAGAAAATATTCAAAAAGTGTTCAGAATAGCACTGTTCACAGCGGCAAAGCCTGAAAAGAACTCAGATGCCCATCATCAGGAGAATGACTAATCTATGGTTTATTCATACAATGGAATATTATACAACAGTCACAGCAAATGCAACATATAACATGGATGAATTTGAACAATACAATATCAAGTGAAAAAAATCAATTCCAAATTATATAGTATGATTTATCCTATAATCATATGTAATAATGAAAGTGATGAACCAATTAATATGAAATTCAGGATGTGGTTTCCTTGGAGAATGGGTAGTAAGGGGATGGGGACTATATCACGTTGTTACACATAGATTATTGTAAAAGTCCTATCCTATTTTTTGTTTTGGGTTCTGGATTCATGTGCACTTACTATATTATTAAAAATAAATGCCTTTGTGTTTGTAGTCAATCGTGGCAAGTTAGTCCTGCTTTGTTCTGCTCCAGTCACTTCTGCTATAGACATAGTATATTTTCTGTTAGCAAGAGCTGTATTTTGTATTAGTGATCTCTTGCTGCATAACAAACTACCTGCAAAATTTGAGGCTTAAACCAATAATAATTATGATTTCTCACAGTTTCTGTGGTTAAAAGTTTAGCCAGGTTACAGCAAGGATGGCTGTGTCTGCTGTATGGTGGTGGGGACAAAGCTGTGAGACTCAAAATCAATTGATATGCAGAGCATTAAGGACGGTTGTTATTGCTGAAATCTGTTAGCTAGGATGCTTATCTGAGTTACTCTTTACTACACAAAAAGGAAGGCAAGTTTCAATAAATAAATAATGGCTTCATTTAGATCTAAGAGAAACAAAATAAGAGTGAATTCTTGGGCCCTAGCATGCAATGACTATGGAGTTTAAAAATCCCAGTTCTCAAATTATCTTTCTATCTAATGTAAAGTAGCTGAGCTAATAATTCCAACTCTATAGTTTGCGACAGTATGTACAAAGCCTGAGGAGAAAAAGGCAAAGTGTGTAGATAGTTATAAAAATGGTAATTTTAGTTTTATTTCTGAGCCCCCACAAGAACAACTGGTGGGAAATAGACACAATCAAGCCCTTGCATTTTCTTCTTTTGGTCTGAGGAGACACCTGGTTCTTCAACTGATGCTTGTGATCTTTTCCTACATAGCTTTAAATTCACTCCCTTGGGCTGGCCACATTCTGTAAATGATGTTTCTCCACACAGGCTCAGCAAAGGTGGTTGACCTTGTACAATGGGACTTTGATGTCACTTCTTGGAGCATGTTGCTCTTTTTCTTGAAAATCAGGGCTGTTGTTACATCTTTTCCCAACAGTTCATCCTTTATCAGAGTCTTGAGAAAACTCAGACTTGGGTTGGAGAACATTTGTGTAACATTGCTATATTGACCCAAAGTATGGTTAATCAGATAAGCTTTCAAGACAAAATCAAGACACCACAATTCTCTCCTACCTTAGTTGGATTCTAGGCGCATGCAGTTCTTTTTCTACCCATGCACTCACACTCTCCTGGTGCAAAGGTTCATTTTCAAGACCAATTATCAGCCACTGTGAAATTTTTTTTTTTTTTTTTTTTTTTTTTTTTTTTTTTTAACTGTTTTGCTTCTAGTCTCATGAGACACTTGTATAAATAGAATTTGTTGTGGCTACCAGGGCATAAAAATATTATCCTGGTGTTAAATGTCCCTTTGTTCCTTTTGGTTTTCAACTAATACCATATTGAAGAATATTGAATTTCAACTTGAATATTGAATTGAATTACTTTATAAACCTATTTGCCGAGTCCTGGGCATGTCCCTGAACAATTCATGATCTGCCTAGACTTACTCGTATTCTTTTTCAATTTGCTGATTAGAACCAAAACTTTATCAGGCTCCTACACCCTTAATCCCAGGATTATTACCAAAGATAATGATAAATGATAATGTTTCAGTGTTAATGAAGGAGTAAATAGTATGTTAATGACGTTTGCAGATGGATATAAATTAGGAGAAGTTGTTAACATCAGTGAGGCTAAAAAGAAAATACTAAAGGCTCTGAAGAAGTAGAAACATACAAGAGGAAAAAACAAAAATGAAAACAAACTGAGATTTAACTGATATAATGCATATTGTTGTAGTGAACAAAATGCTGATTAAAAATAACCAACTATTGTCCTGGAGACCTAAAGAGAGAAAGGACCAGCAAAGGCTACCTAAAGGGGGTTTTATCTGTGGCTTGAATTGATTCCAAGGACTTCATTCCAAGGGTTTCCAAAAGTATATTTAGGTCAATGACCAGTGTTATGCTGGTAAACATTTAACAAGTGGATCTCTGACCAAAAAAAAGAAAAGGGTGTTGGTGTGTGCATGCACACATAATTATTATAAAACTTACTGACATAAAGGATGTATAGCACACTATTTACAAATAATGAAAATATAGTACTCTTTATTATAAATTCAGTATAGACAATTGTTTCTCATAGAATACTCTCCTGATAAGCCTATATACATATCCCATCTATGATGAACAGGGATAGTCACAACATGGATGTTGGTTGATATTTTCATTTACGTTGAATAAGATGAAAGTAAAGCAACAGATATGTATGTCAGAATTTCTTTTGTTTGTCAGTTATTTAAGCAACTTCTTTGTTGAATCAGATAGTAGTCTTCAAATACTCAAATAATATTTCCTTAATTTTTTGTGCAATTCACAATGTAATGGTTGCAGACATGATAGACTTTTAAGTTTAATCTGTTATTCACATTTTTTCCCACCACTCTCTTAAGTCCAGACGATCAACAAAGCAATTAATCAACCCTTGATTTTTAGTGTTTGCTGATTTTCATGGTATAAATACTCTCACCATGGGCAATTTCAAGCTACCAACTTGATGTCACTGAACATGGACTTGGGAAGAGATGCACAGTAACAAACCATTATATAGTGTTTTCACCATATAGACACAAATAACATTAAGAACATAGATAATAGATTTTAAAAGTAGTAGAATAGCTAGAAAATGATGGTTTTTGTGTTTTCATTGCCTTTTAGAATATAATTTAGTTGAAAGTTTATATAATTTCATTTTTAATAATGGCTGTTTTAATAGTTGGCTCATAAAAATTTCTGAAAAATTAACAAATGGCTCTCACAAGTTGGTATGAACCAGTGTTAACATATCACTCTCAGTGACTTTACTCCTGAGACTCAAGTATAATTTCTAGTTTATGCTGGACACTATAGGATTCATAAACTCAGCATGTTCAGAACCAAACTCATCTGCTCTCTGCCAGTGATGACTATTACATCCATCCAACTCACAAGCTAGAAACATGGAAGGCCTTTAAAACTTCATCTACCTTTAAAAACCACCAATCGATCACCAGTTCCTAGGTATGTTTTTATTTTTCTGAAATAGCTCTTGAATTTTTATCTTTATTTCCTATTGAATTCAGAACCTCATCATCTAGTCTAGATGTTACTAGGCTAGCCCTACCTTCATAAACCTGCCATGTCATTCTAGAACAGTGTTGGCCTTGTCGTAGGCCTGCTTAAAAAACTAGGTAGAGAGAGATCACTATAATTATTAGGTGAAAGCCTTATTACCATGTTATGGCAAGCACTCGAGAATATTTCTTCAGTCTTTCCTGTTCATCTCCTGCCACTTTCCACCTAACTCCATGTTCCAACCACTCACTCCATACCTCTGATAGCATATTTCATAGGCAGTGCTCTTGGCTCAACCAGTTCTCTGCCTAGTATGTTTTTTCCACTCTTCCCCATCAGAACAAATTGTATTTGTCTCTCAAGGAGTGACTCAAATGTAAAGCTTTGCCTTTTTGCAGAAGAGTTACTTATCTCTTCCTCTGGTCCCCTGTTACCATTTGTTTGTATTTTCTTTAACTACCTTATATATCACACCTTACACTAGATGTAACTAGTGTGTTGTGAATATTAATTTGGTGGTCTCTCTCCGAATTTCCTGGTGGCAAGGACATGAATTTTAGACTCCATGTCCCCGTGACTTGCTAGCTCTGTGATCTTGGACAAACTATACAACCTCTCCACATTTCAGTTTTTTCACTTATTTTTATTTTATAAAATAAAAATAATGGTGCTACATTTTAGAGTTGCAGAGAAGACTAAATTGGATGTTGGTGGTAAAGCATCAGGTCCATTTTAAGTACCAATACATGTTAGTCTCTTTCCTGCCAACCCCATTTTTTTATACTAAGTATTAATTATTTGTTCTCATGTACTTCTTTCTTGTAATATTGTGAATTTCTTGGGTGCTGAGACCATCCTTATTTTATTTTTCTGTGCTTCTGGAAGACCAAGTGTACATTGTGCATACTCAGTGGCTGTTTGTGGGATGAATAAAGAGGAGGCATATCTTAGATTTCCCTTCTGTGTCTAGGTTTAGTAGGGACAAATTAAAAATCTGAGAGCAAGATGAACCCACAAAATGAATCAAATACCTGATTAATAAGTGAGCATCTACTATGGGCAGAATATGAAATAAACCTAAGACGTAGTTATTGTTCGAAGTGAGTTTATGGTGATAAGTTGGGATACAAGATGTCCCTACGTAAAACTTTAGAAGATATGATGAAAATAGTTGATAGGATCCTCCGTGTGCAAAATTCTTCACTATGAACAGAATGTCTCATAGAATATGAGGCAGGAAATTCGCTGTGGGCAAGCACATCGCTACAGTGGAAGAGGTGGGGCCTTGAGTGCTAGATTAGGTAAAGTGAGTGAATCTTAAATAACTATTGATAATTCTTGAGCAGCATCACGGCATAAAGAAAATTCTTTAAACAAATTAACGTGTCCAAGTTCTGCACAAGAGTCTGAAGGAATTAGCCATTTGGGAGGAATTTTCATAAAATAATAAACAACCCTGAATGTTATGAGTGGAATTGTGTGCCACCAAATTCGTATGTTGAAATCTTAGCCCGCCAGTATTTTAGAATGTGACTATATTTGGAGACAGGACCTTTAAAGAGGTAATTAAGGTAAACTGAGGTTATGTGGGTGGGCCCTAATCCAATATGACTGGTATCTTTATAAGAAGAAAGGATTAGGACACAGAGACAGAGACTAAGGGAAGACGGTGTGAAGATAGATTAAAGGTGGCCAACCTTGTCGACACATTGATCTTGGACTTACAGCCCCCAGAACTATGAGAAAATAAACTTCTATTGCTGTTGTGGTATTTGTTATGGCAGCTCAAACAGCAAGGTTGACAGCAGTAGGAGTGAAATGGGGACGTGAATCTTAGGTTCACTAAAGAGGAGCAATGAGAAGGACCCATGAAGCATTGGGATTTGGGGGCAGCATTTAGGATTTAGGCTATAGCAAACCCAATGGGTGCTGTGGCCCTCACAGGCCTTTTGTTCCTTTCAGTTAGTTCAGTTTACTTCCTGATACCCTCCAGCATTCTGCTTTACCCTCTCGCACCATTCTTTTTGTTTTGCTTTCTTTCAGAAGTCTGTCAAGCTTTTTCAGTTCTCCAGTCACCCTCCTTGTAGGATAACTGTTTCCTGGTCTTCTTACCCTTGGTATTGACTTCCCCACCGGTTCTAGTCTGTGGGTCTGTCTGTCTCCTGATTAGTCAGTGAACTCCTGATGGATGGGGTCATAGTTAAGTGTATTTATAGATCTAGAGCCAAACTCAATATTTGACATGCAGCAAGTGCTTAATACATACTTTCTGGCTAAGACTATACCTGGGACATGCCTCACTTTCCAGAAAAAAACTTAATCTACCTGATACTAATTGTGCCTTTACATATGCTCTTAATGTTCTATATGCTTTTTAATGGAAAGCCATTTTTAACATATATGGTTGATTTATTTCTTCCTACTGTTGTTCCTTTCTGCTTTTCCTCCTTCCCCGTTGTCCCCACCAGATAATTCAGTCTGTGAAGTCACTGATGGTAGAGTGTGTTGTTTATCTCTGCCCTATTGTCCCCTGCCATCTATCTAAATCAAGCATTCTGCCCCAGGGTTGGCTGCTGTTGGCGCAGTGAGACAAATGTAAAATGAATTTCCAAGGACTGGACTTTGAGAGCTTTCCTCAGTGTATCTTGTTTATGGAGTTTAGGAGACATAACTCAATTTGAAATTGTAGTCCCATTAAAGGGTGGATGATCATTTAGTGAATATTTACTGAGAACCTGTTATAGGAGCTGGAGGTTGGGGATGTGGGGGAAGCAGCGTGTTCTTGAGGAGCTCTGGTCAAGGAGACCCAGGCAATAGAGTGGCAGGTGCTAAAACAACAGTGTTTAAAATAGTTGATCAGGCTCCTGACTCACACTGAAATTGTTAGAAGAGGCTGCCCAGAGAGGTGAGGTCTGAACAGGACAGTTTTGAGCAACAAGCCAGTTTGTCAAGTTTGGTTTGACTGGAGAGAAGGTTAAAGATGGAATAGGTAACAAGCATGGATAGATAATAAAGAAACTATCTCTGACAAGAAATTTAAGCCAATAAGAAATTTTAAAGGGATTGGGGGACAATTATATTCAGAATGAAAATTTTGAGACCTCTATCTAGTAGCTGTGTGTAGTGAATCAATTACAGAAAGACTAGAAGCAGGAGATTAGTTTTTCTTTTATCTTGAACATCAAGGAGAGCTTTGTTAATATTTGCATGGCAGTCACATGAGTGGTATATTAGTTTTCTACTGCTGCAAATTACCCCAAATTTAGTGGCTTAAAACAACACACATTTACTGTCTTAACAGTTCTGTAGGTCAGAAGTCTGGCGTAAGTTTCACTGTGCTAAAATAAAGGTATAGACAGGCTGTGTCCTTTCTGGAGGCTTTAGGAGAGAATCACCTTTTTTGTTCATTCAAACATCGGCCAGATTAGCATTCAAGCATTGGCCATGTAGATTGAACACTGAGGCCTATTTCTTGCTAGCTGTTAGTCAGCGACCACCATTGGCTCCTAGAGGTCTCTCCTGGTTTTGCACATGGACCTCTATATCTCAAAGCAGCAAAGGACCGTCAAATTCTTCTCACCGTGCCATCTCTCTAACTCAACCAGCAAAGGTTCTCAAAAATTTCTCAGCAAAGGTTCTCACAAATTTTAAGGATTTATGTGATTATATTGAACCTACCTGAATAATCCAGGATAATCTCCTCATCTCAAAATCCTTAACTCAATCACATCAGCAGAGTCCCTTTTGACATGTAAGGCAACGTATTCACTGATTCCAGGTACCCTGTTTCCTCAAAAATAAGACCTATCTGGACAATCAGCTCTAATGCATCTTTTGGAGCAAAAATTAATATAAGACCCGGTATTATATTATATTATATTATATTATATTATATTATATTATATTACAGACCCGGTCTAATAATATAGTAAAATAAGACCCATTCTTATATTAATATTTGCTCCAAAAGATGCATTAGAGCTGATTGTCCAGCTAAGTCTTATTTTCAGGGAAACACGGTATTAAGTGTGGATATTTTTGAGGGACCATTGTTCTGCCTGCCACAGGTAGTGGCCTTCTGTCTTCCTCCTGGTCGACTCTTGTTGCCTCTAATACAATTTTGGCTTTTGGTACATACATCTTGATTGCTTTCTAAATTCTTGCCACTTAAAGTGTGATTAGAGATTTGGAATTTGTATCCCACTACAAACCTAGGGAATAACTATCTGCATTTCAGCAAGATTTCTAGATTATGCGTGTGGCTTTCAAAGTTTGAGAGGCACTGCTTTAAATAACTCCTATGTTTTTATCTCCCTTTATACTTAGGACATTTAAATTGTTGTTGTCTTGTTGAATTGAGTTATTGAGAGGGGATTTGATCAAGCAAATCCCCTGTGTTGGGCACTAAACTTTATTTTTGACTTCTGATCGCTCCCAACAACTGATATCACTCCATGGACCTGTATGTATAGACCTGCATTTATAGAATCACAAAAGTCTCCAAGGTCAGGGTGTCATTGCCATTGAGTGGTAGACGGTGCATATCCTGGAGTGGAAAGGAAGAAAGGAAAGTGCTTTTAAATGGCACAGTCTGTTCAAATCACTATGCTGATGAGGACGGGAGGAGCTACAAACTAGAAATTTATGAATCCAAGCTGCTAGCTGGGATTCATGGGGAGTTATCAAAGCCTGGAGAATCAGCTTCATCTGAAAGTATCTGGGATTAGATTCATTCCTAAATACACAGGGCCAGATTGACTTGTTAAGGGCTTTATGTAAAGCAAACTTTATTTTAAAGCAGTGATTCTTGGTTTATTTCTGTCACTACCACACTTGAGGACCCAGACACATGTCTGTAACTAACAATAGCCCACTAGGTCTCAGTCTGGCATGTGGATGAAAGAAAGAATGACTAAATGCAAGGTGACGGTTGTGATGCTGGGATTTCCCCTCTATACAGCTATGCATTCTCTCCCCCACCTCCCCTTCTGCCAACCACAGGATGGCATATTAACATTTCTGAGAACCTGGACTTAATTCAAAAAGCTCTCAAAGTGAATTTGATAAATCTCTTCGAAGGTCATACTTGCCAAGAATTTTTTTTTTAATTGATGTTTTAGGATGAGAGGTCCCACTGTAAGTCAGGGAGGCTTTCCTAGGCCTGACGCTCTTGTCATGATGATAATTCAGAATGCTAACGCCCTCATTCCAGCATCCATGGCCTACAGCAAGGAGTAGAGTGTGTTATCTATTGTAGGTTCTGTGTAAGAGATTGTTGAAAGAAAAACACATGAATGAGTGTGAACTATTTCTGCTCTCTTGAGTGAATGTGAAGTATGTCTGCTATCTTGAAGTCGCCATGCTTCTAAGCACACACATGTATTTAAGTAGCCTCAGGCATAGAGGAAAGAATGAAAGCACTTCCCTTGCTCATCCATCTCTGGCTTGGGAGGAAGCACCTCCATGGACCACAGACTTGCTCCAGCTTACTCTTCCTCAGTCTCTCTGCCTTCCTCAGCATGTCCTTGGGCTGCCCATTGGACTGGATGAAAGGAATTTTAGTAGCTTTCCTTTCACACCCTGACAGGCACAATCACTTTCGTAGGTTTTAATTAAAGTGTTTCATTAAGAACAGTTCAAGTAGCAGAAAGTTAGCTCTCATCCTGGCTAAGTCCCCAGGTCTGGAGTTGAAGAAGGAGAAACAGAGTGAGAGAAGTGCAGGAGACATCTTTATAGTTTTCCGCCAGCTAAAGAATATGCTATGATGAAGTGAGGAGAGGCATTTAGTTTTCTTTTCATTTGAGGCTGCCTTTGAACCAAATTAGGAAGAAGTGAATTCTTCCATATTCATCTGTTGCTACTATTTATAACTTCTTACCTGTGTGGAGAGGTCTCTAGGTTTCCTGCAGGTCTCGAGAGCCCCTCCATTTTATCAGTTCTGTACAACAGTCCATATTGTTTAAATTTCCCTGGTGATCACTGCCCTCCCCATTCCTACCACCCTACTCAAAATTCACACTTCCTGTGTCCTGTCCTCTCAGACTCCTGCCTGTGGTGAATGTCAATGGTTTGGCTGAGTTCACTAGCCTGAGAGTTGGTTCTTCTAAGTCAGTCTTTGATCTTAATGAAAAACAAGTCTTAAAAAAAAAAAAAAAAATTACAGATTCTCCAAGATAAAGGAAAGGCTTTTAAGCCTTAAGTCGTGACATTTTTTCCCCTGTATTATTATATGATTTTATTTCCATGTTCTTATTTGATTCGTTGGCACCATTTGTGATATGGCAACCAAATAATCAGGGGATGGATTGTATAGAGCATTAATTATGAACACAAAATGGACTCTAATAATTTTTATAGTTATGTCAGTCATAAAGTGATAGTTATGCCTGAGCATCATGTGAAAGGCATAACCAGTTAATGCCCTAACTAGATAACTCCAGATGCAGGGTGGAGTGTGAACATCTGGCTGCTAAGCAGTGACATATTTAATCAAAAATAACCTTTTCAGTGGCCTCTTCATTCCTGCGCTTTCACTGAAGAGGAAGGTCCTGACAACTCCGCAATTTAGTAGACTGGTCTTGGGTTTGTCCTGGAGGGATGTCCCCCTGTGAGAGTGTGAAAGAAAGCAGTGAGAGAGGATGGATGCTTCCTCTCAGGATTGCTAGAGGGACTGAATCCCAAGTAGGGAGGAAAAGAGAGGGGGGCAGGATAGGTGAAATGGCCAGGACTGACACAGTGTTGAGAAGAAAGAGGAGACTAGAAGAAAAATAGTTGTATAAGGCAAAGGGGTAGTGCTTGGCAATGACTAAGTCACCAACCCTTAGATTGCATAGTTAGGGTCTGGCTATGAATGGTGTTTGTCACAGGACAAGACCCAATCTCTTGATCAGGATGCATTTGAGGCCCTAAGTTGTGACAGAAAAATTAGTGTGTTTTTTTTTTACAGAAACAGAATTATCTAATTTTAAAAGTTTTATTTGACATATGGGCTCATGCAATTACTTTGAGAGAGGAGAGAAGAAAAAAAGGGGAGGGAAGAAGAGAACAACACTCATACTGGCTTCTCTGAAACATTTTCAAACTTCCCAAGGCAAGCGAGCGCTACAGTGCACGTGCAGTGTTTTCTACATATTACTGTTATGGCCCTTAAACTGATACACTACTAGAAAGGTACTGACAGGAAGGTAGAAGCATTATACAGAATTTACTAAACAAACGTCTTTATTATTGTTGCTGTCTTTCTGTCTTATATATATAAATGAATATTATATGTGACTAAAACAGATTCGTTACAATTATCCAGATTAGCATAGTTTCTGAAATAACAAGCTAAGTAAACTGATAACTTGAGTGTAGACAGGGTTCCTTGTCTTTTAAGATGTAGAGACTATACCATTCTAGGTTTCAACATGTTTTCTTTAAGTTTAAACTTAATCTTTCAGACTCCTAGGTAAATCACCTTTAGAATTCATGGGAAAGAAATTTAAAAGTAAAATTTGATGCTATATGAATGTAAGATAGGATGGTGGAAATAGCCTCAGGCTAGAAGAGATCTTGGTTCTAATCTGGCCCAGTTTTACTGTTTGAACTTGGTCAACTATCTCTGCCTCTGTTTTCATGTCTGTAAAATATGAAATTGGCTTAGATGAACTATCAAGATCTGTTTCAACATTAAGATATTGTGAAGGTAGAAGAACCTTAAATGAATCCTGAAACAAGGCAGAAGTGCCTTTTGGCTAACTCATTTGGCTGACTGCACATAGAGGCAGTAGATGAAAATCCTGGGGATGGTAGGTTGGCCCCAGGTGATGCAGGACTTTGTATAGATGAACTTATTCTGGAACAATGAGGAAGGGAAACACTTTAAGATAAGGGAATGCAGTGATTAGAGTTTTGAAAGGTTAAGGGAACATGGTAATCAGAGTTTTGAAAGACTACCCACATAGCAGTTCATGGGGTGAAATAAAGAAGGGAGAAACTGAGTAGTAAAAACAAAACAAACAAACACACAAAACACAAAAAACCTTTTGGCACTCTTCAAATTATGTCAAATTTACTAGTTTTTGAATGTTGTGTCTCATATACAGCAGTCAATCAACAAAGACTGCTCAGACTCTCTACCACTACCAGGCACACTCTCCCTGCTACTTGACCTCCATCTCATTTACCTCCTTCCCTTTCCAAAATCAAGGCTGAAGCAATCACCAAGTACAAACAGTAAACAAAACTGGGAAAATATTTTGGGGGTATGAAAACCGAGAAGGCTGTGAATGTACTGTTTTCTTTCCTTGTTGTATAAGCTGAGCTGTTAGTAATGAGACAACTTCTCATTTTTAGGAACTATGTCTCAAATAAAACCTCAAAAAACATAGGGTCTCACTATATATGAATCAATATCATGATGTCAAAGATGAAGATGAAGGTGCTGCTAGATGCTATCCACGTCCATTTCTAAAGGGCTCTATGGCCTGAGTGGCTGACCTGCACGAGCCACATCAACATTCTCTCTTACCTTCTGGTTTTCAATCAGTTTGGACAACCAAGAGCAGTGGCAAGAGTAAGGTCTGGGTATTGATTCTCCTGATCTCTCCCTCTGGGCTCACTGTGAGATGGCCGTGTCCTTCAATTAAGGATCACAGATCCGCTTAGGTGTGTCTTTCCAATAGTTCTTTGTCTCTATGTCACCGTTTCAGTGACTGTTTCTTTTCAGGTCTAGGGGTGGCAGTAGTGTTTTGGAGTTACTTGTTCTAGGGAACTGTATTTATTAGACATCAGGGTTTTCTTACAACCTGCCCTTGCTTTTGGGGCTAGTGCCTTCATTATATTCTCCTCACACTAGCCCATTTGAATGTGCTATGTGTTTCCTCCTGGGACCCTGAATGCTACAGTGGCAAAAGGATAGACCTGGAGGGGGTGGTCAATAAGTAGCTGCTTTGATTAAACTTAAGGTGTTTCTGATTGTCAGTATGTAAAGAAAAGCTACTTCTCCTTCCCTAATTTTCGTCTTACATAAGCATTGAGGATGTTCGTTTAGAAAGAGTACAAGAAGGTTCCAGTGAATGTGGAGATATACCCTTGTTATTGTCCACCACCAGCAATACAAAAGCATAGAAAAATCTGGGGACTGGGAGATTTTGAGCTGTACGCTGTGCTCCTTTGGCTGCGCAAAGGAGCTTTTTCTCATTGATAAATTGGGATAATAATACTTTTCCCTCTGTTAGGTTTGTTGTGAGAATAGCATGAAATAATATCTGTGAGCACTCTAAGTTGTTGAAAAGCCACCAGGGTGCTTCTAAGACTGAAGGGTGACGGGGCCAGAATGAAGGAACTGTGTGAGATGAAAGTAAGGGGGCATTTCATCTAAAGTGAAAGCCAACTGGGCTTGGTGAGATGCATTCTATCTCAAGGGTTCCCTTCCCATCACCTTGGCCACTGCCTTCCTCTTTGGTCCTGGGTCCCTCATCTTAGGGGATGCATTCTAGTACTCTGCTGTCATGACTGAGGAAGATCTCAGAGGAAAGCTCAAAGAAGAATGATTGCGGTTCTTTCATCAAACCATTTTTCAACAGCTATTTCTTAAAAATAGTGGTCAGGGCTAAGGAGGGGGTATAAATCTTGCTCCAAAAACTCAGTATGGAATAAATATCATACGAGTATATGCTTTACAAAAATGAATCACACTAAATCTCAGTTTGACTCTGTATCCTCCTGAAACTCATCCCCTCCCCATTCACCCTTCTACTCCACAGTTGTCCAAAGGTCTGTGAAGTCTCATGCAGAGCAACAGCTCTCTAGTGTGTACTTCCCATTTGGTACCACTGAGGCACCCTTTATGCAAGGACCATTATCCTCTATGGTCCTTGAAGTTCAGCAACTCTGTTGCTTCTATGCTAAGCTTGGGAAACTAGTATTTGCATAAGCTCCAGCACCCCCTTGGCTTATCTGTCCTCCATCTAATACATCTCTGATACTCATCTAATTCAATAGGGTCTTGTGAGGGGTTTCCTTCCAGCCATAGGTCTAACTACTTGGGAAATTCAAAGACATCTGTTCTCTCATTGGCTCGTGAAGATCTCCCACCTCCTTTCCTGCTTCCATTTCTCTCTTTTCCAAGGCAACCCCCACTCTCTCTCCTTGATGCTTCTTGAGCTTAGGCCTTCAAAAAGGAAGTACAAGAGATTGTTCTTGGAACTTTTGGGTCAATACATAAACTTCTTCCTGAGGCCAGGAGTCAAAAGCTCCACTGCCTTCTTGAAATACAGGTAAGGAAAAATATAGAGAGAATAAATCTCATATAGTATTGCAAAACATCCTGCCACAATGGTTTCCTGAATGCAGCTTGTCTTAAACTAAGGAAAATCAAAATGCCAGTATGCCTGGGGAACGAATGATTAAATATTGCGATAAATTTTGGGGGTCATGCCTGGTTTTGATGCCTCTCTTTCAGTATAGGTCATTGGGATGGATGTTCCTGTAGTTTCTAAGAGTTAAATGCAACTCTATTAAATTACTTGTTTACAGGCCCAGGAAAGTCCTTCCCTTGAAGGAGAAGACGAATCAGAATATATAACATATCACTAAGTGAAGCTTCCTGCTTTAAGGGTTTATTTAAAATGTATTTCTTCTTTAAAGCCCATTTGGAGACTTGCTACTGCTTGCTTTGTATCCCAGCAACATCAAAAGAACCAGTGGGAATAACATGCTTTTTTCCCCCTTAACGTGTGCTTTCACTCAAGGAAAAAAAAAAGGCAACAAAAACCCTGCAACTTCTAAATCAGTTCCCAAAATAGACCCAGAAAGAAAGAGAAACCAAAGCATACTTTGCAGCCCTTCTCAAGGGAGCAGTTATAACCTAGACAAAAAGACACAGTGAGTGCATGGCTCCTAGAAACAGGACCTAGTGCAGAGACAGTCTCCTCTCCTGTCTCCCATCAACCACAGACGCTCACCATAGAAAAAGACATGCTTGCTCAAAAATTCAGTTTACCAGGGCCCTAAGGAGATGGAAGTATTAGAACTGTTAGAAGAATTATGGACAATTTAGTCAGGTCACCTGGAGGCTGGCCTGGAATCCAGATGTGGCTCGACACCCATTTACTTATACGTCACACACCGAGGCACTGAGAGCCCACTAGGTGAAGGCACTGGGCTAGGTACTGGTGATAGAACGAGAAATATTTCTCAGTAGTTGAATAAATGCTCTCGTCTCATCTTTTGTTATTTCCCTCTATGTTGTAGGGCATGCCCAGTCGTATTAGACTATTTCAGTTTTCTGAGCTTTATTGCTCTCATTTTTGTCTTTGAGGCGTTACATATGTTATCCACTTAACATGATATATTCTTCTCTCCTTACTGACCTTCCAGTGCATGTTTCCTGTTGCCTGGCCCAATTCTGTGGGCAGATATATATCCTACTTTTGTGTTGTTATGGCACACAATTCTTCGTTTCGTGGGGCTTAATCATGTGGTATTGAGTTCTCTCTTTGTCTCTCCCCCGTGGGACTGTAAGGTAAGATCCATAAGAGCAGGCACTTTATTAGCTTTTCCCTTCTGCATTCAACAGTGCCCAGCATGGTGCCCAGTGCAGCCTCATAGGCATTCAACAATTACTCGATTATGGTTTGAAAAGAAGTTAACTCTAGAAATTAAATTTCTTATTCTGAGCAGGCTAAGGACACAATAAGACCTACTGCTAGCAATGGTGCCTTAGACAACAATCGAAATCTCAATTTTATCAGTTATAAATTAGGGAAAGTAATATCTTCCAGGGTTGGTAGAAAAATCTAAGGGTGAAAAAATACATATAAGATACCTAGTATCTGGCCCATAAAAGGGACTCAATGTTAGTATGTATTATGATACTAAATTTTGTTCTTGATTTTGTTTGAATTTACTCCCACTGGGACAGTAGGTGATTTTTAGTTTCCATTTATGGAATAAATGTTTTCACTGACAATATCAGCTTCTTACCATCTCACCTCAAAGATTTTTCTAAGTTCTCTTCTGATTACCATTATCTCCTCTATCAAGTTTTCTAAACTTATTACTTCACCACAAAATAGCCCTGGAGTGAGAACTGGCAGTGGTACTTCTGTGATAGAAGTTAAGAGCTCAGGCTTTGGAATCACACTGCCTGGAATTGAGTTCTGGCAAGTAATACTTCTCTGTGCCTCAGTTTCCTCATCTGTGAAGTAGATATTATGATGTATTGATTGGTTCTGGGAAGAAACCTCATATCTAGAGAATTACTACTTTCTTTGTTTGACAACCCACATCTGTCCTTCTCAAAGCTGCCTGTTGTTTGCTCAGGAAATTATGAGTGACTGCTTCTCTATTTGGGTGTTCCAGGGGCACCCAGGAGGCCTGGCAGCTAAATTTGGTGAAAAACCAAGGCATCAACAGAGGGTGAACAATGATTGGTAGAGCTATAATAGAGGTTATTTGATCATCAGAAAGATGATTGAACTAAAGTTTCCAATCCTCAGACTCTGATTATATTCTTAGATAGCAAATTGCTAGGCACATAGCAAGTGCACGGCTCCCTAGAAATAGGTCCCAGAATGATTTTATAAGTGGGAGAGATCTTAGAGTTTATTTAGTTTAGTGGTTCCTACCTGAGGGTAATTTAGAATTACCAGAGGCCTCAGTCTCTTGAGATCCTAGTTCAGGAGGACTGGGACAGAATAAAGCTCATAAATTTTATAAAAAGTGCCCCAGGCAATTCTGTTGGACACCCTTTGATCTAGTCCAGTTTTCTCCTCTCTGAGGAAAGCTTCCAACCTGTAACACTTCTTTTCCCTAGGGAGCAATTATAACCTAAACAAAACGAAGCTGAAAATGGTAAACTTCCAGAGTCTGTCTGGGCACAGACACCTGTCCACATTTGTATTAGATGACAACCCATCTTTTGCAATGGGGAGTTCACCAAATTGCGAATTCTTGGGTATAATGATAAAATGAACTGAATGTGGATCGCAGCACTGTACTATGCACTGAGAATTGTGAGGAAGCATCCTTCTCACAACTCCTCACAACTTCTCACAACTATTGCATACTGGGATACATTTCCAAAATAAAGCTCTCTCAAACACAAAATGTGCATCTACTGGAATGCCATTTTCTGGGCAGCAAATTCATATGTTAGCATAAAATCTTTACTTTATATCATGAAATACAATTATATTTTAAGATTAATGACCCTCGTTAACCCCTATAATCCTGATTCTTTAGATTAATATTGGGCATGAATTCAAACTCTATTTTCTGATCCTAATTCCAGATGTTGATTTCTTGAATACTAATAGAAATCTTACATCCTAGAATTTATCCTGTAGCTTACTCAATTTTAGACTCATCATATAAGACAGGTTTATATTATCTTGAAGTGGTCAGGTGGATGGGTTTAACTTCAGACCCAAAGGTGAGAAATAAATTGCTTAGAAATCCAAAAATGAATGAAGGTCAGCAACACTAACCACAATGTGGATTCCATACCATTTCAAAATTGAGTAGAAGGTTTTGGAAATTGTGACTGGAAAACCAGGCTTTCCCAAGTTGTCTTCCATCGGGTGATCATTGATGTATTTATTTCTTTGATTAATGAACTTTGCAAATTAACCTCCATGCTATTCTATAATTGTGATTAACGTTTCAAAAAATCACTTAAGCATATGTTTCTGCCAGTCCTGAGCCTATTCCAGTCGGATGGCCAGCTCACTGTGCTGATTTCACAAAGATATGCCAGTCTCCTGACCTCTGAATTTACAATAAATTATTGCATGCAGCACCCAAATTACTCCCAGTCTCTATGTGTCCGCTTTATCTCTCTGCACACACAAGTCTGGCTTTTAATTAAAGGCCCTCCAAATTAAATGAAAACAAATTCAATTATTATATCTCATTGGAAAGCTCATAGCATATCCTGACAGCATTTATCCAATGGGCAACCCAGGGAGAGCTCTGCTCCCACAACTTAAATTAATGCACCCGGTAAATTATTTTTCTTATCGTTGCTTGAACAGGTTTTTTGCCATTGGGTTAGCCCTAGCTGTGTTCTTTGCTGCCTCTGAAGAAACTATAGTTTAGTACTATTTCTCTTTTCTTAATTTCTACCAGTTCTTATTCACTCTTTCTGCATGGAAAGAGAATGGTCTCGTGTTCTGCTCCTTCTGAGAAGATAATTACCCTCAAATCTCTGCAGGTTTGGGGGTTCAGCTCAGATTTAGATCCTTACCCCAAAATTTAGATCCTTACCCAAAGCTATTAAGGATAAACAGGGGACTATGTGTATGTTCCTGGCTCTCCAAGCTGCCTGAAATTTAGAGAAATGTGCACTGAATTGATTTATCATAACAATAATCGTAATAATATGTGTTTGTTGAGGACTATAATGTGCCAGGCAGTACAAACAGCACACAATTAGACGTAGTCCCTACCCAGTGGACCTATTATATAAATGGGAAGCAAGGCAAGACGCAAAGGGAACAATAGAAATGAGCTGAAGAGAGAGTTGAGAAGGAAGGAAATGTTATTTCTTTTGATTAGTGAAGGTCAAGTCTCTATCTTGCCTGGGCTACATTGCTTAGGCTGTACTTTCTGCAAGCTTTCTTTTCAGTATGAAAGTCTTTAGCTAAGTGGCAGGTTGGCACTAGGATTATAGGGTTTGTAAGAAAAGAACATTTTAGGTTCAGAGGCAGAAAATTTGATCTTTCTGCCCCTGTAGGAATTAACATAATCTGAGCTAGGAAAGGCTGAGGAATTGTCTTAGATATGGGTACAAAACAGACGCCTTTGGCCCTGCTAGTAGCCCGTGGCAGCATATGGGCAGCAGCATCAGTCTGCTTCTATAAGCATGAGGGTCAGACCACACAAAGTAGACACAAGTGAGGAGAGAAGCTGCAAAGAGAGTTCGGTGGATTTGTATGAAGACAAGAAATTCCCGTCTTTCAGCTGAGGGTATCTTTTTCCTTACGTTGACTGGATTTGTCTCAGACCCCATGTTGTGGAGAAGGAAGACCCAAATGCAGACGGGAACAGAAAGAAAACATGAAGATAATAAAGAGTCCTCAATTCACTTACAACCCAGTCAGCAGGGAGAAGTGAAGCAGAAGAAAGAAGTGTGAGCAGGAGGGAGGGCTCTGTGGCTTTCAGACAGCCTGCCTGGCATTATCCATGTGACAGCATCGCTCCAGTTCCTTGAAACACAGCTCGCACTCTTCCAATGAAACAAGTTTGCCTGGCTAACTCTGTTGAGTATCTGAAACTCTAGCAGAGGAACCCATATTCCTGAGTTTAGTGCCACAGGCATCACTAATCTTGCCTGGGGGTGGCGGTGGGGGGGTAAGGAACAGCTAGGGGAGCCAAGTCTTTGTGGGACAAAAGAGTTCAAGGTTTATCATCTCTTTTAATCCATGGTTGAACAAACATCCTTAATAAGTACTTTTCCTGAGTGTCCTGTGTGCAGGAAACACTGTAAAACCTGTTTGGGGTGAATGCAAGAGAAATGGAAGAGCATCTCAAGGTATTTGTAATCTGATTGGGGAATAGAAAACACACATGCATAAAGAAACTTTAAGATGTCACATTCGATTTTTCTGTGATGATTCCCATAATTTCTTCATCTTAACACCTTGTATGCTATTAGTCGCTTATATCTTATTATTCTGTTCTAGACTAAGCTTTGTCAGAGCAGGGTCTATACCTTTGAGTTTTTGTTTGCTTTTTGTCTTGCTTTTTTTGGGGGTGCGGGGGTTGTTCTAATATTTTGTATCTCCAAAAATTAGTACTGTCTCTGACATTTGGCAATATTTGTTGGCCTTTGAATTGAAGCAAGTAAAAACCTAATTCAAATGTTCCCAGTCAGAGCAATGTCAGCCTCCTCTTGTCTCCTGTCACATTAGTTTATGCTTCTCTTATTACTATTGCTGAGTCAGCCTCATCTCCTCTATAGCCTGTAAGAGGCAGTGTAGAATAGTGGTTAAGAGGATGAACATTAAAACCAGGTTTTATGACCTTCGGTGAGTTACTTCATTTCTTGAGTCTTCTTGAGAAGAATGACAGTGATACTTATTTCATAGAATTGCAATGAGGATTATGTGAGTAACACATGAAGTGGAGCAATGCTGTCACATGGTGAGAGTTACGTAAGTGTTAGCTTTCTTATTATTACAATCCTGAAGGGATTATAGACTGAGTAAGCTTTACCTTCTGTGTATTCATCCAACACGGCACTAGTAGAATGCTTGGGAGGAAGGCAATTTTGGCCAATGAATATTTATTGAAGTTGATGGAATCAGCCATGGAATCATTAATGAGAGTGCGAAATTGGATAGTTTTCATGGAAGTAGGTATACCAGTCTCAATCTATGTATCATCTATTTGAAATTAAATTCAGGGTGCATATTAGTCCAATTCAACTCGTAATTGGTGTGATGATAGTACATATAAAATTACCTTTAAAATATAATAATTAAAGGAAAGGAGGTTGTAACAAAAGGATCATCTATGGGGACCTATCCTTGGTTCATTGCATCCATTCTGCCTACTGCAGATTCTGCTTCCTTCCCATGACCCTAGGAGCTCTTAAGTGATAATTGATAACTACAAGTTCAAAAAAATTATTAAAACAAACAAATGAATCAAGGTATGATATATGTATAGGATTATGTTGGTCTTGAACAGAGTTTCATTCATGAACATTTATCAGACAGCTTAGTGTGTGCCTGTCACTGTGCTAGAAATGGGCTATAATAGAGAATAAGACAGAATGAGAACAAAGCTGACGAACGTTTTATGAAGTCTTTATTATATGCCAGGCAGCATACTATCTTATTTGATTCTTTCAATAACTGTCTGAGTTAGATAAGTCCATTTCATAGATGATAAAACATGCTTAGTGAGATTTAGACACTTACCCAAAGTCACCCAGTAAATGATAGAGACCCAGTTTTGTACCTTGGCAGTCTGGATCCAGAGCTCTTCAATTATTGCACAAAAATTAGGCACCATTTACCCTCATAAAGTTTAGAGTATAGCAGTAAAGAAGGCAAACAAAGATTGTTCAAGTCATACATAGATAAGAACATGGATAAGAAAACTTGCAGCAGAGAACCTAACTGATGATTTTCCTGGATTCAAGCTATATACCAGCTTGGGCAGAGGGGAGAAAAGGGAGCCATCCCTGTGTCTGATGAATCATTATAACTCTTACCTGGTTGGCCTTGGGTGTCCAGCCGCTGAGAGGGGTTTCTGTGGTTTAGAGTTTCTGCAGATGCTTGCAGCGCAGAAACCACAAGGCCAGCTTTCTCAGCAGTTTTCATTTATGAGCCAAAAGAGGAGCAGGAGCCCACCTGTGTGGGACCAGCATCTCCAGGTTTATCTCAAGTTCTGCCTGCTTTCTCTCTCTGGGTGTTACTGACTTATCAGGCCCAGGAGATGTGATGCTGACCTAACTCCACGCAAGGCCTAATTTTATGCTAAATGAGAAAATAGCTCTTGACCTTGCAAAGAGATGGTGCTCCAGGATGAGAAACTAGGTGTGCTGTTACATGGTGTAGATATTTTCCTTTTGTATATTTCAGCTCTCGGGTTGCTGAAATTCTTATCGTGTACTGTTTCAGGAATCTTTTCAATCTTCACGGACTCTATACATTTAAGTGGTCTGTGGCCCAGCTGATTTAGAGATTGACAATCAGCACTGCCTCTGTTATAAAATTTGCTTGGTTACGGCACTGAGAACTCACGGCTATAAGTATTGTCTCCAGCCCCAGTGGACTTCCCAGAGGTTGCCCTTGAAAATTTCACACTCAACTATTTCCCACTCCCTGAAGGTTTAAAAGAGGACAAATCCAAAAGAGAATGGATATTTGTGATAGGGAATCGGTTGTAAGGAGATCATGAGTGGGAGAGTCAGCCTGAGGGAAACCAGCATCTTTCCAGCTGCCCTTGAGTCTTTTATTTTTCTTTAATTTTGTTTAGTTTATTGTTGTTTGGAGTGACTCCTCCAAACCTCAGTCATTTTAAAACTAATCACTTCAAAAGCCAGCTTGCATAAAGAGGATTAAACAACATCAGCATAATATTTAAAAATAAAGAACATGGTACAGGACCCACCTCTGTCTGCCTCTTAGTGACTCTGTGATCCTGAGTGAAAATGTGAAAATGTTTTGCAAATTGTAAAATATTATATAAAGCTGAGTTATTTTTACAGAAAATACATATGAATTTTCTGCCCTTTTGAATTATTCATTTTCTATCTCTTTCTAGTGTTCTGAACAATCAGGTATTTGATTTTTATCTTCTTTGGAACTCTATATACTTTCACGTGAATTATTTCATTTTATTTTCATGCCACATCTGTTTTACCTACAAAGAACAGAGTGTGATTGAGTTGTCTAATATTTAAAATAAGTTGGGCTCTGACTTCTATGCCTCTTGGTATTTATTTTTAAGTTATCTTTCTGATGTGAACTGGGAAAATTGTTAGACTGGATAGTTGGATTATGACTTATCAGAGCAAATAGACTTTTGAAATAAGCTTTCCTCCAGATTCTGAATGTTGATAAATAGGAAAACAGTTGGGTGCTAAAAAAAAAAAAAAAAAAAAAAAAAAAAAAAAAAAAAAAAAAAAAAGCCACTGTGTCCTGATGAGGCAAAAAAGGGGTTAATAAAAGTGACCCTAAAGGGGGACTGCCCAGGCCTGCAACTCCTTCCCAGAGACCGCCCAGGCTTATCCCCTACAAATCATTCTAATATGTGTAAACCCCTCTAGAAAGGGGAGATAAGACCCAAGTGATTTTAACTGGTTCTTCGCACATGCGCAAATTGCCAAAATCTGTCCTTTAGTTGAACTCTAGCCTAATTATAATGCAATTAGAATGGAATGAACTTAAGTCTTGCTCTCCCCCACCCCTCACCCCCATGGGTTTTTCTGTATGCATTCTGGGTAAGACATGGGCAGGAAGAAACTAGTTATATAACCAACACATGTCAATCAAATGACCTCAGTCTATACGTCACATCTCCTGCTGTAAGGAAATTTACCTACCATTTCCTGTATGAGAAAAAGCAAACCTAAAGTTAGGGGCAGTCGTCTGCCCCGGCAACGTCTGTGCTGGCGTCTTTCTTCTTGAATAAACTTACTTCCTTGCTCTCCTCATTTCAGGCGGAGTCTGTGAATTCTTTTCACCTTTTGCAAACGACCAGGGGTAAATTCCAATGACACAACATGTCCCACTGATGATTTTTCTCAGAATGGGTCACATTTTCAGAGGATAGAACTTAGCTTTGTTTTCAGGCAGACTTCTCGGAACTTACTGGTTAGGGGCCCAACTTGAGTTCTGGTGAAGCTGAAACCAGGTATCGTGAGCTGGAACATTTGCCTTGAGCACGTCACTTGCTTTACAATATTGCCCATCTACTTCAAAGAGCTGTTTTATTTTTAATTAAAAACATTTTTATTGTGGTAAAATGCACATAACACAAAGTTTACTGTTTTAATCATTTTTATGTGTACATTTCAGTGGAATTAAGTATATTCCCACTGTTGTGCATCCATCACAACAACCATCCATCTCCAGAACTGCATAAGGCTGTTTTTAGAGTAAAACAAAACCATTTCTGTAAAAGCCCTCAGTAGAGCATAGCACACCGAAAGAATGCAAAATATTGTTCTGACTCTTTTTGCCCAATAGTTTAGCAGAAGGGGCAAAAATGAACTTAAAAGGGGTTGCTTAACTTATAACTGGTTCAAGGAAGCTGAATGAACTATCTCCTTGGAAGGTTAAAAATAAATCGGATTGCCCTCATGGTCACGATTGTGTGGACACAATTTACTGCCAATGGAAAGAGGTAGACTACTTGTACATCTGAAGCCATGTCCAACCTGGATTTTCTAGAAATTTGCAACAATCATTTCTTCACTTGAACCTACATTAGAAGACATCATTTCCTCCTGGCTGGGCATTTGGAACTTATGGGTCAGAAAAGCTGAAGCAGAAATGCGAAGAAGAATCCCATTATGCCTAATGAATAAGTTTAGAAATATTTTTTTTGGGGGGAAGCCCTATAAAGTACAGAGTTTTGATGTTCTTATAGATAATGGGTGGCCTTCTAATTCTATGCAAACCATTTTTTTTTTCATCTTAGCTTCATAGAAAGATTTTTCCAGCTTACTAAATACAATATGGAGCAAACCTGTGCATTCATTAGTAAATAAATGCATAAAAGCATTTTAGTCACTCAAATATATACACACACACACCTGTATATATATGTATACATATATACTTTCCTAATCTGGTTAAGTTTAGGAAATTGGAATATTGGATTAAAGGGAAGACAAATCTAGAAATGATAGGCTGCTTAAGGTGGTAGAAATCCAGTGGCATGGGTCTCTGTCTGAAAATGCTCTGCTTGGATTATACTGGGGACTGATATTCTCTTGTGAAATTAAATTTGTGGAGAATAGAGCTAATTTGTATCTACTTGTGTTCTTTACTCATCTAGTGAAGTGGAGTGGAGGGATGTTGTGTACATTTTTGTTGTTCACTAGACACCCACTGTCCCCAGGATTCATAATGCATTGTGTGATGGCTGTGAGGTTGGTCTGCAAATGCTCTGTGAGAGAAGCAGGAGAATGAACATGACAACGGGCATTAAGAGCTTACTGTAAACCCATCACTTTGCTACACACGTTAGCTGTTTTTGTTTTGTTTTGTTTTTTGTTTTGTTTTGTTTTGTTTTTGCCATTTAATTGTTCAGTGAAGTTTAAAGAGGTTAAGTAAACTGCCTAAGGTCATACAACTGATAAGGGGAAGAGCTGGGCTCAAACCCAGACCCATCTTACTCTTAAACCCAAGCGAAATCAGATGCCATCAATGGAGATAGCAACTGAAAAACTTCACAAGTTTAAAGAACAAGGCACATTTCCTTTTGTTCGATTCTCTTTTATGATATAGTCTCTCTCCTAAACGTCTTTCTGCTAAGAGGAGGGATAAAAAACCAGATCTGAAGTTATTTCAGATGTAAAAAAGGAAGGAAAGAATTATGTAATAATTGCCAACTTCCCAGCTTAAGAAAGAATACCAACACAATTTCAATTCCAGGTGTATCCCTGTCCCGAGGGAGATGCATTTAATGAATCAGGTGTTTCTTTGCTTGGGAAGGGTTGTGCTTTGGCAGTAATAAGTCCTTCAGTATAAAGAAGTCTTGCAGAATGCACTTATGTGTACCCTCTGGGAATTTTCAGAACAGTGATTCCCAACCCACACGGAAAAATAGAAACTGAGGTTCAGTGAAGTGTGGGGCCACAGCAGGGAGATGAGAAAGAATTGGTAGGTGTTCGCATTTCACTTGGTTGAAATGGGTAGAGGGTGCCTGGATTGAGAAATATTAGGTAAGTGTCTAAGGAAATGTTTATACCGTTTCCAGTCTCTGGTATGTCTTAGAATGTAATAACAAAGATGTTTGGGTTGTTTAAAACTTGTTTTGCATCTTTTTTGTTTGCATCTTTTTAGATTGTTTTATTTAAAAGATGTTTATAGTCTTGTCCTTCCCCTTAAATAGAGAGAAGGAACATGTGTGTCTTAAGGTGCCAAATTAATAAATAGTCCTTATATTTTCTTTTGGAGGAGCAGAGAAGAAGCGTCTTATTCATTCAACAAATATTAACTGAGTCATTACTGTGGGCAAACATGTGACAAGTACAGAGTGTCCACAAGATAGAGACTCACTGCCTGTGAGGAGTATGCAAGCAAGCGATTCGTTGAGAAATCACTCTGCTTTGAGCCAGGCAAGAAATAGTTCACATGGACCTGACAAAGGAACTACTTTCTGAAAGAGCCATAGTGGACAGAACCTGGACTCCTGAGAGACTCCATCAAAGCTGAGGATCAGAAACAAAGTTTAAAAATATCAGTTGAGTAAATCTTACTTGCCATGAGGGAGATCTAAGTTTTGTGCTGATCAGTGTGATTTTATTAGGGGTCTGTGTTTCTTAGGCTGGGTCCCCCAGGTCAGCAGGCCAGCCTCCCTTTGTTTCAGTGGAAGCAGGTGGGGCCTTATCACAAACAGGTTTCTGTAAGAGTTTGTGCTTTGCAACAAAATGGTAAGAGTATAGGGTTGGATCCATCATGGCCTCTACAAAAACATTTCGGTAAACATGCCATACTAATGCTCTGTAAATGACATTGTCTTCCTTGAAGAAATGCCTTCTCTACCCCACGATTTAATGTAATGCCCTCTATCTTTATGTAGGATCAATATGAATCTGGCAATTGACCAGCATTTTTCTATCTCCTATAAAAATTGGGTTGAAGGTATTTTTCCACTGTGTCACTCAAAGTTCTTTTTATTAATCCTGTCTACTGCAACTCCACACTATCTCTCACAGTAAATTTCTGCTTAAGTTTGGTTCCAAGGAAAATGTAGCCTTGACTGATGAATTTGTATGCTTTCTGTTTTTAGAGAACAAACGACATAAGCCAATGTCCTTTCCATTTACCTGAGCTGGCACAAACTCGGAGTCAAATGCATTACTCAAGTGTTATCTGCTAAACTCAGATACCTGGAGCACCCCTCCTTTTACTCCCTCCAGATGAAATCTGTTTTGACTTACACATCTTGCTTTACTTAGCAGGGCTTTCTGAAGTCCACTCAGTAGACAAGGCACAAATCTAACAGTCATGATTTTTTTTTTTTTTTTTTGGTATATTTACCTGTATGTGTATCAGTCTGTTTATCTCTCTATTGGTACTTCTTGAATGATTGAGCATCAGGGTAACATCTTACTGGTACTTGAGAACAACAAACATTATAGATAAATGAAACATTTTTTGAATACTGATGACTCCATATCTTTAGACTAAGTATTTAAGGGGAGCTCCCTTAATACTTAAATACTCCCCTTAAATACTTAGTCTAAAGATATGAAGGAAGAGACAGTGACTTTGCACTGGACAATATCAGCCCAGCTGGGGAGGACCACCTCCACTTCCATCTCCTCTCCACTCACACTCAGTTTTCAGACCCAGCTGTCTGAAAAATAAGTACTAATTATAGCAAATTTTCTATAAAACTCCAGTCCTCTTCTTTAAATACATAGTCATAAAGCCCTACTCTGTGCACACTACTGTGGGGTGAACATGAGAAACAACACTCAGTTCTTGATCTCAATATGTGGTAGTCCAAATAGGCATTAAAACAATCCCATAAAATTCTATACTATGGCAGAATATAAGTTCCCCAGTAGAAGTAAGAACAGAGCTCAATAATGACTCAAAATAACAAAGGATCATTTTTGTTGTTGTTGTTTGAAGTCAGGAAAGGCTTTATAGAGGAGATAACATTAGGCAGAAGGACAAATTAGGTTCCGCAAATAAAGATGTAAATAAAAGCTAGTGCTGAGTGTGTTCAAGGATGGTAGAAATGTTATTTGTCTAGTATTTATTTCTAGGGGAGAAGAGTAAGAGAAATGAAAGGTAAGTCAGGAAGATATTACCACATCCCTTGAAAAATTTGTATTTAATGTTTTCATCAAAGGGGAACTATTGAAGGTTTTTGAGCAGGAGTGATATCAGAAGACTTGTGCTTCAGGGAAAAAATAATGAGTTGAGCATTAGGGTAGAAAAATGCCAGCAATTGAGAGCCCAGGTAAAAATTTATTATAATAACATAGAGAACAAATCATACTCTTAATCAGGGTTTGTTAATGACGATGAGAAGAGATAGGAATGAATGATACAAATGAGGGGATAACATAATTTGGCAACTGATAATATATGAAGTAATTTACAAGCACAAGCTGCAACCGAAGGTGACCCTGAGTTTGTGAGACTTGGTGACTGGAAGCCTAATGATGTCATCCATAGGAGTGATGGAAGGTCTAGTAATAGAAGTGGATTGAGAGAGCTTAGGTGAAGGGCAGAGGGAAGCCAATGGGACATGTTGCAGATGAAGAACCAGTGAGAGTTCTCATGAGGACACAGTACAGTGGGGAGACATGCTAAGCTGTGTGGGAAGAGGTGGGGGCATGGGAGAGAAAGGACTATTTCCTCAGCATTGGGTCACGCCAGCAGGGGTGAAGTGGAAGAGGTGGCAATCCTTCTCAGGTAAGTAATTAAAAGTTCTTCAAGGCTTCTGGGCCAGGTGTCAGGGGAGAGGGCCTGACAAAGCTGTAGTCATTCATTTTCTGGGTTAACCAGCAGGAGACAATCCTCCAGAGCTTGTGCTATTCTTGGAATCAGCCCAATATTGTACTCAGAAGTACACACAGCCTGAAGAGGATGAATGAGATTGGTGATCAACTTGCTTGAGACTGTCTCCCAACGACCCCAAGAGTGGTACTGGTGACTATAACAACAGCAGCGGAAATCCATTCAGCTTCTTACCTACCATGTGCCAACCGTCATACCACGCACATTATCTTATTGAACAATTTATTTTCTTTTTTCTTTTTTTATATTTTGAAACCAGAAAATTTATTGCACGGCTAATCGTTGAAATCTTTAAGAGGAACTGGTTGCTACAATAGCAGCCCTCTTGGGTTTAGGTCTTATTCCTTCACGGAATCCATGCCTAAATCTGTCGTATACAATTTTTAGGTGCCTCATTTGACCAGTTCTGGTGGTATTTCGTCTTTTTAGCCTTAACACTCTAGTTATACTTTCTCTTCTGCTTGACAGAGTAGCCACATTTGCCACAGGTAGACTTTTGAAGGTGGTAGACCTTAGAGCCACAGTGGCGACATGACGTTATGTGTCTTATTGCAATGCCTCCCTTCATCATCGCGTTTGTGTGGCCAAGACCAAAGAGCTCATTGAACAGTTTCAACAGCTTGTGAGACAGATACTGTAATTATCATTATTCTATAAATGAGAAAAATGAGGCTTAAGTGGATTGCTCAAGGCCATACAGTGACCAATGCTAGTAAGCAATAGCTGAGCATTCTCTGAGGTAGAGACAGTACAGTTGATCCTCATTATTTGTGGTACTTATGTTCTATCAAGTCATCTCAAACACTGAATTATTGGATACTGAAGCACTGCTCTTAAGGGAAATAAAGAATTAGGTTCCTGTAAGTTTCTGGTCACATTTTTGTCAGCCAAACAATACATAACTTTTTTGTGTGTGTAGTTCTGTTTAAAGAAACCATATTTAATATATATTGTTCATTCAATAACATGGAGCTCCCAACCAACAGCATTATAACTTATGCCTAAACAAAACTCATTTAACACACGTATTTTCTTCGTAAAGCACATCACCACTGTCCTGCACTTGGGAAAACACTAGATAGCTCTTCAGCACTATACTTGGGGGGTGGGGGGCACTTTAAAAAGTGATACCACCAACAAAAAGCACAAAAATGCAAAAAAACACAGCACTGAATAGACCTTGAAAGGAACCTTTGTTTACAGTATGAGAACTGAAACAAGAAGGCAGAATTTTACCTTGTTCCACATCAGCTGGGAACATACACATTGGTGACTTAAATTTTTTTGCCACCCTGGCCATGTCTGTGAAAGCATCACAAGTAGTGATTTTGGGGTTACAAATGAATTTTGACAAGTAGGCAAATTCACAAATATGGAATCTGTGAATAATGAGGATCTACTGTATCACAGACTATGGGCACATTTCTTGCAATTCATGCACTTTTGAGAGAAGCCTAGGGAGAAGTGACCATAATATATTCTGCTTGCTCTTGTGTTTTTCCCCTTCAACACTACAGTCAGCATTTCTCTGCCTCTCCAGTGCAAAGAGCAGTCTCCTTGGCAGCAAGTTGCAAGCCCTGAAGTGAGCAGCAGAGGGTGAGATCCTGGTCCTCAGCAAAGATGTCAGACTGAAAGACATCCTGAAAGCCCACATGTGAAGGGCTGGGTGACTTAGCAGATCACTTAGCTACACGACCAGTGGATCCTGGCACCCTCCAGCCACCCTCCTGTAAACTCTGGGTTTTTATTTACCTTTCCTGTCCTCTCTTTTGGGCTTGACAGCAGTGAGAGTTAGAGCAGTTGTTCTAATGCTAAAATTCATGTTCATATGACTGCTTATGATTTTTTGTACATTACAAAATATGACAGGTTAAGGTGAAGATTCTAGAATCAGAGAGAGATACTAGTTCACTTCTGCTTCTGACTCTTTTTTTTTGTATAGATATGGAAAGATGTATTTACATCACAGAAGATAAATTAGGGTTAATGCATGTCACATACAAAGGGTTCTTACAAATTCGAAGAGAAACACAAATTACAATATTGAAAAGTAAGCGAAGGATGTGAATTAGGTCACAGAAGAGCAATGCAAATGACCATTAAACATGTGGACAAAGTGTTAAAAATCACAAGTAGAGAGGAAAGTTCCAGTTAAAACAACGATAACACTGAACACCCATCATATGGGTAACATTTTACTTATTTATTTAATTTTTAAAAAGATTTTTATTAGAAATGTAGCTAACATACAACATTATATTAATTTCATGTGTACACCAGAGTTGCTCAACATTTATATACCTAAAGAAGTGATCACTCTGATAAGTCCAGCAAACATCTGACACTGTACTATGCCTTTACAATATTATTGACTGTATTTCCCACGTTGTACATTGCATCCCCAGGACTTATTTGTTTTATTCCTGGAAATTAGAATGTCTTATTCCCCTTCACATTCCCCTCCCCACCTTCTTATAGTTGGCATTCAGTATTATTTTATATTAATTTCAGGTGTACAGCATAGTGGTTAGGCATTTATATAATTTAAGAAATGGTCCCCCTAAGTAGTCTTGTATCCACCTGGCCCTATACATAGTTATTACCATATTATTGAGTATGTTCCTTATGCTTTACTTTACATCCCTATAACTATTTTGTAACTACCAGTTTGTATTTCTTATGTCTTAACCTTTTGCACCCTGTCTGCTGACCCTCATCCCAACTTTCACCCCAATAAATCTTGTAACCATTTGAAACCATACATAGTTATTATAATATTATATTATTGACTATATTCCTTATGCTATATCCTACATCCCCATGACTGCTTTGTAACAACCAATTTGTAGTTCTTAATCCCTTCCCCTTTTCCACACACCCGCAAACCCCCTCCCATCTGGCAACCACCAAATTGTTCCCTATAGCGATGAGTTTGTTCCTATTTTGTTTGTTAATTTTGTTCTTTAGATTTCACATACAAGCAAAATCACACTGCATCTGTCTTTCTCTGTTGACACTCTACTCAGCACAGTACCCTCCATGTCCGTCCAGGCCACCACAGATGGCAAGAACCCTTCCCTGGCTGAGCAATATTGCATTGTATATATGTACCACCTCCTCTTCATCCACTTCTCTATTGATGGATGCCCAGACTGCCTCCACCTCTTGGGCATTGTAAACAATGCTGCAATGCACAAATGGGTGCACAGATCTCCTTGAAAGAACGTTTTGGGTTTCTTCAGATAAATAACCAGAAGTGGGATTACTGGGTCCTTCTTTGTCTCTTGTTATAGCCTTTTTTTAAAAGTCTACTTGTATTTTGTCTGGTATAAATATTGCTACCCTAGCTTTTTTGTTTGTTTTTTCATTTCTACTGTCATGAAATAACTGTTCCATGCCTTTGCTTTCTGTCTGTGAGTCTTTCAATCTGGAGTCTCTTGTAGGGAGCATATGTAAGGGTTTTGCTTTCTTATCCATTCAGTCCTCCTAAGTCTTTTGATTTGGGGCATTTAATCCATTTACATTGAAAGTAATCGTTGATAGATATGTAGCTATTGCCATTTTATTATTCATAATTTTGATCTCTTTTTTTAAAATAAATTTCCCTTTTTTAAAAAAATATTTTATTGGGAAAGGGGAACAGGACTTTATTGGGGAACGGTGTGTATTTCCAGGAATTTTTTTAAATGGGAAAGAGTAGTGAGTTTTTCCCAGGACTCATCAGCTCCATCCAAGTCAAGATTTTGTCCTTTCAATCTTAGTTGTGGAGGGTGCAGCTCAGCTCCAGGTCCAGTTGCCATTATTAGTTGCAGGGGACGCAGCCTATCATCCCTTGTGGGAGTCGAACCAGCAACCTTGTGGTTGAGAGCACTCGCTCCAACCAACTGAGCCATCTAGCCACCCAGAAGCTCAGTGGCAGCTCATTGACTTCATTCTAGTTGCGGAGGGCACAGCTCGCTGGCCCATGTGGGAATTGAACCGGCAGCCCTGTTGCCCAGACCTCACGCTCTAACCAACTGAGCCACCCATCTGCCCCTTTAATCTTTTTTTTTTTCCCCCTGTCTTAAAGAACTCCCTCTAACATTCCTTGCAATAGTGGTTTGGTGGTCATGAACTCTTACCTTTTTCTTCTCTGGGAAGCTCTTTATCTGTCCTTTAATTTTCAATGATAGTCTTGCTGGGTAGAGTAATCTTGGTTGCAGTTCCTTGCTTTTCATCATATTGAATATTTTGTGCCAACATCTTCTGGCCTATAAAGTTTCTGTTGAGAAATCAGCTGACAATCTTATGGGGGCTCCCACTCTCTTCTTGCTTTCAGGATTCTAGCTTTGTTTTTATCCTTTGCCATTTTAATTGTAATGTTTCTTGGTGTGGGCCTGTTTGGGTTAAACTTGTTTGGGGCTCTCTGCACTTCCTGGACTTGTATGTCTATTTTCTTTACCAGATTAGGAAAGTTTTCAGTCATTATTTCTTCAAACAAGTTCTCAATCTCTTGCTTTCTCTCTTCTCCTGGTATCCCTATGATGTGAATGTTGTTATGCTTCATGTTATCTCAGAGGTCTCTTAAACTATCCTCATTTTTTTGGATTCTTTTTTCTTTTTGCTGTTTCAATTGGGTGTTTTCTGCTACCTTGCCTTCTAAATTGCTGATGCAATCCACTGCTTTATCTACTTTGCTGGTGATTCCTTCTAGTGCATTCTTCATTTTAATTATTATATTCTATTTTCTGACTGGTTCTTATTTATGATTTCTATGTCCTTTTTTATTCTTGCTACCTCTTTATTGAAGTTCTCACTAAGGTCTTTGAGCATCTTTATAGCTATTATTTGAAGTCTGTATCTGATAAGTTTTTTGCTTCCATTTCATTTAGTTCATTTTCTGGAGTTTTCTCCTGTTCTTTCCTTTGGGACACATTTCTTTGTTTCCTCATTTTGGCTGCCTCTCTGTGTTTGTCTCTATGTATTATGTAGATCTCCTATGTCTCTTAGTCTTGGCCTTATGTATAGTAGGTGCCCTGTGAGGCCCTGGCAGTCTCCCTGGTCACCTGCACTGGGTGCTCCAGAAACATCATTTGTGTGGGCTGTGTGTGCCCTCCTGTTATAGTTGAGCCTTGATTACTATTGGTACATGAGTGGACAGCATTGGCTCTCAGGCTGACAGGCTATTGTGTTCTGCCACATCCACAGCTTATGGACTACTGTTCGAAGTCTCACCCCATTGGGCTCTGGTGCCTGTTGAGACCATCCTTTTGGTGTGCCACTTGTGGGGCAATTAGGTGGTGCTCTGCTGTGGTCTGAAGCCAACCTCCAAATATATTGGTTCAGTGGCCTCTCGGGAGGGACTACAGTACAGGCCTAAGTCACCTACTGCCTGTGACTGGATAAGGAGTCGCTGATAGGAGCTACAAAGTGATCCATGGTTGGTCCCTGCCTGTTCTGAACCTGGAGGTGCGTGGAGTAGGCCACGCTATGAACTGAGGACAGCCATCATCAGTACTGGACCTGGGGTATATCTGCAAAAAGCCAGCACACCCCAAGACCTGTTGAGACCTGCTGGCTCCCTTAGGGTTTAGCCTCATGTGGTACGTGAGTTGGGTGTTGTAGTCTCAGACAGACACTACAGTGAGAAGCGTTGTGGTCACCAGGTAAACAGACTTGGTTTGGAACTACTCAGCAGAAGTCCCAGAGCACGCCGAGGCCAGTCACTGTCTACTTGAGGCCCGCAGACCTCAATGGTTTTCCAAGAAAGATTGCAATGCTGGCAGGGCTATCTGCTTGTAAGAAGATACCTCCAGCATTGGAGGAGTTGGGTGGGGTGGGATCCCAGTAAGTCAGCAGGGTGGAGCAGCGGAGCTCATTAGGCCAAACAGATTCAGATTTTGCTGCAAATATAGGGCATGGGCTCAACACAGGAAAGATGGCACCTGCCTGCCAGTTGCACAGCTGCATAGGAGGAGGACTCTACACACTGTTGACTGTCGTCTAGCCTTTGCCCTGAATCTGCCCTCCGTATGCCTCCAATGCCCCCAAAGTCATTGTCCCTCCGCCAGAGCCCAAGGTGAGTCCCTGTGAGCATATGAGTCTGTGCACAGGCTGTTTAAGAGGATGTTTGGGTTTCTTGCAGCTTTCCATCCCACCTGGATGGTTGGAATCCCCACTGTTTTTCACAGCCAGATGTTGTGGAGGCTCCTCTTCCTGGCATCAGTACTCCCGGCTGAGGAGTTTAGTGGAGCTGGGGTCCATTGTTCCTTGGGTAAACCTCTGTGGCTGAGGTATCCCTCCTGATTCTTACCAACCACACACAGTTGTGGGGCCCATTCTGCATCTCAACCCCTCCTACCAGTCTCAACATGGCTTCTTTGTTATATTCTTAGTTATAAACTTCTGTTCAGCCAGACTTCAGATGGTTCTCTAGGTTGATTCTTCTATAATTTAGTTGTAATTTTAATGTGTTCATGAATGGAATCAGGCACAGTGCTTATCTACTCCTCCATCTTGGGTCTCCAGCAGACTCTGGTTTGCTTCTGACTCTTAACCCACTATGTAATCTCATATAAATACCTTAATCTACTTAATTTTCAGTTTCTCATCTGTGAAATGAAGATAATAGCTATATCTAATTCTTAGATTTGTTGTGAAGATTAAAGGCATTAATTCATGTAAAGTGAGTAGCATGGTGTCTACAAGTATGGTAAACAGACAGTAAACATTAGCTTTTCAAATTTTATATGTAATTCAAAAAATTAGCTTCTGATGTTTTCCTTATACAATATAATGGTTAAGAATGGGCTTTGGTGTCAGAGTACCTCAATTCTACTCCTATCTTCTCCCTTCTCTATCTGGATAACTTTGGGGAACTAACAGAACTTCTTTAAATCTCAGCTTCCTAATTTGTTAAATAAGGAGAAATAGTCTAGCTTTCAGATTGTTTTGAATGTTAAATGGTATAGTGCATTTAAGAGAACTTTAGCACTGGGTCCAACATGGTAAATTCTTGCTATTACTGTAATTAGGAATGTTATTATAGTCTCATGACTACATTTCTGAGAGTGTGTCACAATGCATTCTGTAGATTCAGGACTTAATTTTTGCCTTCATTAGCACACTTTTTCCCAACAAAGTGCATCACTGGAAGTACCTTGATTTTTGATGGGAGGATTGCTGTGTCATCCTGCAGAGTGCTCTGAGTAGATGAGGGCTGATAGTTCAGCACGGAAAGTATGGTAAAGCTGGAGGAGGGGGTGGTGGAGAGATGGCCCAAGTTCTGCTGAAAAATGGCCTTTTGCTTCCATATACTTCCAGTTCTCATGTGTCTGGGGCTCATGGAGGAGTTCCACTACTGACAAGGATTCATATTTATATACCATGTGCCTGCACTGATTAATAAAGCACTCAGAGCTGCTGGGAGACCAACCACAAGACAAGAGATCCCAAAGGGACAGGCAGGTCTCTTCATGGGCTTGGAGAAGAAATGTGAGAGAGCCAGTGGACTACTTGGCATCCAGAAATGTGTCTCCACTAGCACATCACACTATGGGGATGATTCATCCAGGCTGCCTGTCCACTGCTGCTTAGCAGGATAGCCACGTGCATACCATGTGTTTGTATTAAGCCATCTATTGCAAAATCATTGACATTCATTCTGTAACTGACCTTTCTTTTCCCCTCTTTCTTCCCTAGACTACTCCTTCCGTGAGTCCTGTAGGTGGGTAAATCTTCCTTTGCTACATACCCATGCTGGGGAAATTGGCTGGCTCTGCTAAGTGTGATTGGAGCCGTTTGTTTTTAAGCTGCACATAAGCACTGGATGAGATTTATAGCACTTTCCTTCTTGCCGAATCGACCCACTGGGAACCATTAAAGTTTTATTGCTCTCTGCAGTTGCCTGGCCAGAGTGGAATTGAGGGGCCCTGCAGTAGGAAAAGCTTTTTCTTCCATTGGCTTATTCACAGGGAGTATTGGGTGGGAGGGAATAGACGTGATGCTTCTTTTGTTGTCTCCTCATTTTGGTCCCAATCCTTTTCCAAACTGCATTAAACTTTTGGGAAGACTCCCCATACAATTCGCACTGCATGCTAAGTCTCCCCACTCTATCACAACCTCCCCAAGACCCCACCTCTCCCAAGAAGTCTTGTATTGATCAAATGAAGGCCAAGAGTTTCCCTGAAACTCCCCTTATCTCTCTTGACTGGACTAGCTCTTTTTCATTTCAGTTGTCTTTGTACTGGATTGTGATACCTATTTTCCTTCAGACTTGCAGTTGCCTTGTATTGTTAGATCAATGTACAAATTCTCTGGCCATAAGTCCTAAAGTTGTAGAATCCTAAATCTGTAAAAAGTATTAAAATTTTTTTCAGGTCAACTTAAGCAGTGAATTAATTTACTCAGATTCACATAGTGTTTGAAGTATTCTTATGCCTATGCCCAAGGAAGGGTCTTGGCATGGGATGTTCTTATGCTAGGTTAAAAAAGGGGTAGGGGGGAGTATTCCAGTGATGACTTCAACTGTTTCCCACTCTCTCATTGGGCCATTAGCTGAAATATGTAGACATGGCTTGGTTTCCATCCAATGAAAACATTATTATTCACTGTCAATCATTAGTAGTTATTGCATATTTATCAGGTGCTAGGAACACTGGAAAGCCTTAAGACAACAGACACATGGGCCCTGCATCAAAGGCATCTTAAATAATGTCCTCTGAATAGTACCTAGAATGGGAGGATGACCTAGGTTTTGTGTTCATTTCTTCTATGAGGGCCAAGCTTCAGCAAAATCAATCTTCAATATAGCAAGATACAACATATAACGATAACAATAATGACCATTTTTGAGCATCTATTTTATTCACTATTATATAGTGCACTAAATACATAAATAATTTCACTTTTATTCTGATACAAGTCTCCCAAGATAGGTTTTAGCTGCATGCTATCTATAAGGAAACCAGAGCTGAAGGAAGATACATTGACTGGCCCAAGGTGGTACAACCTACAGGTCTTCAAGCTGGACTGGGAAGCCAGACTGAGGCCCCAAAAGATCCGTACACTCTCTGTCTCCCATCTCATTGCGAAACTCTCAGCCTCATCAATACCTCAGTGTGATGTCAAATGCTGTTCTCTCTTCCTTACATGTTTGCATTTTAAGAATGAACATTTTACATGGGATATAAGATTTTAACAAAGAGAGTAGGAATTTTGACATGAGCATCTTGTACAAGGTCACTCATTCAGAGGTGTGCTCCATCAACTGTCATCCCAGTACTCACTGGCAGCAAGGATTTTCCATGTTTACTGAGGAGTGACAGCAATAGCACAAAGTGATTGAGAGCCAAGTGCTGAGGTCAGAGTTGCAGGGTCTGAATCTTGCCCCTGCCATTTATTGTGAGCTAGGTGATCTTAACCGTCTGTGGGCCTCAGTTTCCTCATCTGTACCATGGGGATGATAAAAGAACCTACTGTGCATGCTTAATATGAGGGTTTCATGAAAACCAATATATATAAAAAACTCATGACTATTCCTGGCCCATAATAAATTCTCAATACAATTTCATTTTTAATATTTCTCTCCTCAAGTATCTAAAGTCATTCCCACTTATTGTCCCATTTAGCCTCATAATCTGGGATAAAAACCATCATTAGCCTATCACTTAATTAAGGAGGCATCCTTAGACAGGAAGACCCATGTTCACAGGCACTGGAATTCACTGAAAAGAACCCAAGGCGGAGCAGAGAATTTCAAATTCTTGTAATAAATTTCTCTATATAAGAAACCCATTTTCATTAATACAGATGAAGTATGGTCAACATTCCTGGTTGAGTTGCCCTCCTGATGTTGATACTCAACTGAAATGTAACATTTGGTTACCAATTCTCTTGAAGGAGACACTTGCTTTTCCTAGTCCCCTCTGGTCCCTCAGTACTATTGCTACAATGTAAGCGACCCAGAGGTCTTGTTTATCTTCATTGTGCTGTTTATCCTATCCCAAAGGCCAAAAACAAGAGTGAAGGATAAAGTCTCTCCCGATACGTCTCAAACTTTTATGGTTTCCAGATTTATTTATGAGGATTTCAAACTGGCTAAATGAAAGAAGTAGGGGAAACTATGTGTGCTAAACAAACCTCTCTCTTTTTAGCCATTGTTACAATATAATAATTTTATTTACAAATATAATTATTACAGTTATAGTAATAATTTTTGGGGGCATTTGCTAGATGCCAGTCATAATGTGAGGCAGGTTGATTCATGGTGTGAAGCTTTGTTCAAATTACTCTTGAGGCACACGTTCTGAATTAACCAACCCCCATATTTAGTTTTATTCATAGCATAATTTCACTATATGATATTATGTCGTGTATTTGTATTATAGTCTAACTTGTTTATTAGACTCTCAAGCCCATGCAGACAGGGATTTTGTCTGTCTTGTTCACCCTGTTCTATCTAGAGAAATGCTTGGTATATAGTAAGTGCTGCATAAATATTTATTGAGTAAACACAAACACTGAATGAAAGAATTAATAAACTAAGCAATAGTTTAGAGAGGTTGATTAACTTCCCAAGTTCATAGGTCTGGTATGTTGTCAGGTAACTTCTCATGAGAGTACTCTGGCTGAAGCTTTACTTTTGGGGTACAAAGAGGCTATCTCACTCAGTCCTCTTATTAAAGAGATGGAGAAAGGCAGGCCCGCACCTGCAATAAGAAGTCAGGACTAGGACGCAGGTTACCCCATGCCCAACTTACTATTGTTTGCCTCTCATCTTTAAGGTCTCTTCATAAAGTGGCAGAATGCTGATCCCATTAAAAGTGGCATTGCTTCTTCATCACAGTGGGGCCCATTACCAGTTATTTGTTGGTTCCTGAGTAGAGGATGAGTACAGAATGGTGAGGCAGCCCTATTCCCCCACGTCAGGGCCAGGTTGAGCCCTGAGCCTGGAGCCTGCCTCAAATTTAAGCCAAGATTACTTCCTTCTGAGGAGACATTTCAGAAAATTCTGACCATGTGTTTGAAGAACATTTGTATAGAATATGGTGCAGAGAGCTCAGATTGAGGCCAACCTGAATTGAAGGAAGCTGCCTTCCTGAACCTCAGTTTCCACATCTGAGATATGATGGACAAGTGGGACCATCTGTGGCCTCCAAGAATTTTATCCGATCTGAGGGACCCTCCAGTGTGCACTTGTTCTGCTCTTGTTACTGTCTGTGTGCTACTTGCTAGTACTGACCTGGTCCTTCTCTTGTCCAACGGCCCCGGTGTGGAGTGAAGCATGGTCCTTCTGCAAAGGGCCACTGGGCTGAGAGAGAGTAAAGGGGAAAGAAATGGTGCCTATTAACCAGTCACTGTTCAAATTTGCTTTGCTTTGCTCTTTCCTTGACCCAGTGAATTTAAAAAGGACATCTCAGAGGGAGAACAGAAGGAGGGGGACTTGAAGCAATATTTTTATCCTGCCAATTATGAAGAGGTTGTGATCATGGGAAACACTCAATGAAGTGTAGAGGGACTCCTGTGTTTATTCTTGGAGTACAGAGACCCACCAGGATAAGGGAAGAGGGGACAGAGCCCTTCTGAGAGAGAAAGAGAAAAAATAGTTCCTTGAAACAGGGAACTGGCCAGTATGTCTTCTAATTAGTTATCTTCCCCTTCTTGTTTATGGTGCACTAGGCTATTAAATGCACCATAAGCAAACCACTCTTGAAGGAGGAAATAGATTTATTTGTTTTAGTTACCACTCCAACAAAAGTCTATTTCTTCCGCTAATTAAGATTTCATTCACTAATTTAAATGTTATGCTAATTAAAGTACAATTTTGAAAATGTAAAAGGAGTTTAAAAAAATAAAAAACTAAAGTGGGTTGGCCTTTCGGAATTCGATGAAATTTATTGCGTTGTAACAATGGTAAGCCGAGTAATTATTTCATTTTCTTCACGTTCTGCACTCAGGCTTCTGCTTATTCATACCCATCCTGACACTTACACTCATTAACACACACTTCTCCTCTCCCTTTCTAATGGGAGTTTTCTTGTGATGGTTTAAGATGAGTTGTGAGTTAGATCCTTAAAGTAATGTTTAGAATTTCTTCAGCTGGGCCACACACAGTGTTGCAAGCTGCTGCTTGATTTGATACTTAGAGAGAGAAAAAAGAAAACATCTGGATTTCTGCTTTGTAACCAATTCCTCGAGCCAAGTTGCTATTAGTCTAGTTTTTTCTCCATCCTCTCTAGAAGCGTGGGTATTTTACGGATGCCAGATATTATAATTTTACAGACACCAGAGATTAAAATACTTATAAGAAAGAGGAGGACTTTTCTTGGCGAAGTTTGAGCCTAGTGCTTCTGGTATGAGCTCAGGGAAGGGACTCCGGTGACCTCTTTGGATGTTCATGATAAGGGCGAAGCTAGTTACCTTCTTCCAAACCTGAGGCTGCTCATCAGTCAAGTGCAGATTGTTGGGAGGATTTAAAGTACTCGAGTTTAGGAAAGCACCTAATATGGTGACGGGAACACAGCACACTGCCTTACTGACCTCTTTCTTCCTCTACTAATACTGAGGCTGCAGCACCAGACTGGAGAACGGGACTATGCAGTTTCTTTCTCAGCTTGGACTTTGGTCTTCTAGGTGGTCAAGGGAGAGAATACTTAGCTTCTGCCTCCCATTAAGGCAAAACATATGTAGCCAAATGCATTAGCCTTTTATTGCTACATGACAAATTATCCCAAACTTAGTAGATGGACATAGAAAACACTTATTATCTCACAGTTTCTGTGGGTCAGGAATCTGAAAGAGGCTTCTCTGTGTGTTTCTGGCTCAGAGCCCTTCAAGAGACCTAGCAACTACCATGCGAGCCACAGCTGCAGTCGTTTAAGGCCTGACTAGGTCTGACGATCCAAGTCCAAACTCACTTATGGGCTGTGGGAAGCTTCAGTTACTTCCTCATCACACAGGCTCTCCAGAAGTCAGCAGGCGTCCCAGAGGGAAAAGAGTGACATCACATCTCCTGTTATGACCAGCCTCTGCTTCACACACTCTTATTTCCTCCTTCTACTCATTACCTGTCATTTAGTCCTGCCCACACGCAATAAGCAAGGAAGGGATTACACAAGATGTGAACACCAGGAGGCAGACCACATGGCCATTTTGGAGGCTGGCCTGCCTTTTTGAGTTACTTCCCTTCTGATGCAGCGTTTTGCTTTGTCTCGCACTCTTCTTGTCAGAGATTAGCTCTTCAGACCTTTCCGTGACTATAGTTAATGTCCAGCCACCTACCTACTGTCCATCCTGGGCAGCCTGGGATGGAAATTTTTACAGACTTGCTCAGACCTAGCTGTCCTGGGAAATGTCAAATTTCTACTACAGAGGGACTTTGAAAAGGGCTGTGGGTAGAATGAGGAGTTGTCTCCTGAATATCCATATGTGAACTCCAGGCTGGGAATCTGATGGTGCTCACTGCCTTCCAGCTGTGGGGTACTTTGGAGAGGTAGTTAGAACTCTGCATTTCCTTTTGGGGTAAACTACAAGAGCTAAGATTGGTAGTAAGGGAAGCTAAGGGATAGGACTTAATTTGCATCTCACTTTGATTTTTAATGTCAGAAAAAAAAAATCACCACAAATTTATCTTTCTTTTCTCATCTGGTGGGGTTGGCCCCTTCTTTCTATTAGTGTATTAGTGTCTTTCTTTGCCAACTGTTGAATGAGATGTTAACATGATAAACCAAAGGCCCAAGCCTAAGCTAACTTGACAATTCCTGCTTTCCTTTGGTTTTGGTTTGGAAGAGAAAGCAAAGGGATGGGGGGCCAAGCAGAAGTGGAGGGTGGGAAATGGGGAAGTCAGTGCTGGGTAGCTGGCTTCCTCAGCAGAATTGCCTTTGGGGGGGTGCATTAATCCTTGGGGCTTTTGGAAAAATTCTATGGAGAGACTCCCCAGAAATTAGATTCACTATTGCTACTTCATCACATGGCCGGAGCAGTCTGGCTTTAAACTGGCAGACCACAGGCATATTTATTTGCCTGTCTTTACCACTAAAGACACCAAGGACTTATTATGGTGATGGAAAGAGAACTGACTCTGGGTGGTGAAAACACAATGTGAGATATAGATAATGTATTACAGAATTGTATAACTGAAATCTATGTAACTTTGCTAACAATTGTCACCCCAATAAACTTTAATTAAAAAAAAAAAAAGGACACTAAGGAAAGTCAGGTGGGTGGGAAAGTGACTTTCAGAGCAGGTCAGCAAGTGAGCAGGGACGGTCACGATACTCTTCTGGGGCACCATCCTCATCCCTTCTGGGCCTGGGAGAGCTAGCCGTTTACCCCGGTTCTGTCCATACGTGCTTCCCTTCTCTCACTGTGAGTGTTGACATTGTTTGTCCTGGGAGTGCAGTGCAGGTGTAGACTTACTCTCTACTCACTGTTGTGTGAGCTAAGAGACTTAAGATAATAGAGTCTGGGGCAAAGAATTGGACCCATAAGCTTATTTATGTCTCAACAATGAATAGCTAATTCTGACCCTATTAAAGTTTACAGATCACCTTCTAAGAACCTCAATTGCTGTTTAGTATTCTGAGTCTAGCTCCCGAAGAAATGCTCCAGAAAAATCTCTGAAGATGGACATTATTCACATGTCACATGATCTCACGATAGAGATTGTGGTATGTTCAGGGAGCAAATGTTTCCTAAACGTTCACTAATATGCTGGGCAAAGTGTTCGATACTGGGGAATGAGTGGAAATCAGTAATCAGATATGATCACTGCCCTCAAACAGTTCACATCGAGAGGGGAGTTAGTGTCTCAGGTAGGAGAGCAATGGATTACAGATAGCCCTACTGGGTTCTTATCTTCGCTCCGACACTTGCCAGTTGTGTGACCTTGGGCAAGTTTCCCCACTTTTTAAAATAAGATAAACAATGTGATCAGATTCGTGTTTTAGAAGAGCATCTTTGCAGCAATTCGAGTGAGGCAGTTGAGGAGGAATGGAATCATGACAATCAACTAACGAGCTCTGGCAGTGGTCTGGATGGAAGGTGTCTGAAGTCGGGGCTGAGATGATGAATGAATGTAGATGAGGCATGAATTCAAGAAGCAGCAATGAGAAGACTTGTTACCTGTTTGGATATGCAGGAAGGAGGAGGAGGAATGGAGATAGTTTAGGTTTAACTCTTGAGTGACTGGGTGGATGTTGGTATTATTAACTAACATGGGAAAAGCAGGAGAAAGGATGGGAAGATGGGAAAGAGAAGAAATTTATAGTTTGCATTTTGGATAAGTTGTACTAAGGGCTTCTTAGTATCTGTGGTATGACTCTGTGACCTGGGTTCCATGCTCCAAATTCAAGGAGGTCACCTAGAATAGCTGAGGGTCAGAAAAAATATCTAGGAGCAGGATTCTGGTGGCAGTTTTAAAAACTCCTTTCATGAACAGTGAAATAAATCTGGAGACATGCCCTCCTTGCCACTCTGAGACCTCTCCTTTGTCAGGCTGGATAGAGTGGGGTGACAGAACATTGATCGGTATGAGACAGATGGGAGGAAAAGCCCTTATTGCCCGCTGAATCAATGCTCCCTTAAAGACTGCAACAAACAGGATTAAAGGTTGAAAGACATTTATTGAGGGATGAATCTGAGTGTATGTTTTATTAGTCAGCCACGGTCCCGGGTTTATAGAAATGCCCAGCCTACACACTGCCAAGAGCAATAAATCATGGCTTTCTTCTTTGGCTGGCTGCCTGGGCAGTGATGTGCGGGTGTGTAACCCCAGGCCAGAAAAATGGAAGAACGTGTTGTCTTCAGTCCATCTGGGGTGGGGGAAGAGCTGGAAGAAGGGTAGAGAGAGGATGATTGGTCAATGCCTGGTCTCCGTCTTCAGTCAATCACAAATGAGATCAAATGTGCTTACTATGTGGGTAGATGCTCCAGGCTCTCTCAGAATTAGGATGTTCCCCACCCCTCCTGCCAAAATGATTTGCCTAACCTTTTGCTTGACTGGTTCAGAAGCTATTAAATGTACAGCATCCGCACAGCTGGCCATTAATCGGTGGCCAGATCTTGATTAACGAACATTATGCTAATGTTGGGTCGGAGGGCAGATTATGTGTAAAGGGCCAAAACAGCGAGCCAAGTCAAAATCAAGAACACCACCGCACATCCCTCCACCTCCCCAAATCAGTTGGCAACTGGAGACAGGTGGAGAAAAGGCATATTGATGAGATGGTACGGCACACATAGCCTGGCACTTGCCCTGGCTCACATTGTCTGCAGGGATTGTCTCTCCAAGGAGGAACAGTATCCACCCTGGAAAGATGGTCTCTAGCTCTGAGCTTGCTTTATGCAGATGTAGACAGCTATGGCTTGTAGGCCTGACACTTTCCAGACTACCGTGTCTTCGAGGACTCTAAAACTTCTACAGATGAGTGATAAAATGCCGTGTTTTGAACATGTTCACATAAAGTGTTGGTGTCCCAAAACTAAAATGAACTTGGACAAACAAATGCTAAATCAGCCACTCCTTGGAAATCTTACTTCATTTGGCAGGCAGGATGCTGCTCAAGTGAAGTCCTCCATTTGCTTGCCTGAGTATTCTGTAGTCTCTGCTTCCTCCTTCTGTCTTCTACCTTGAACTGAGAAATCCCTTGAAGTTCTTTCTTCTTCCTCTTTTCTTTGTGCTTCATGCTTTCTCCTCTTTATAACGTCAGTTATCAGTGATGCCTCCCCAAGTTAAGTGTCTAGGCATAATCTTTCTTCTCAGCTCCAGGTCACACCTTCGTGTGCAAATTCTATGAAATCCCTAGGTCACTATGCACCAAGCTGAATTTTTCTTTCTTGATTGTACTGGTTGCTACACATGTTTACTTGCTCCCCTGATCCAGAAACAAAAGCTTCAGTTTGTACTTGCTCCTCTCTCTTCTTATACCACACCTTCCTCTGGTGTTTCTATCCTCTCAGTGTCTGCCATTTACCGAGGCCAGTCTCCCAGCCTCATTTACAGAGTCGCAAAGTCTTCCAGCCTCTACCTCCTTATCCAGTGACTATGCCCTTCCTATCTTGGCTGATGCATTTCTAAACCACCCCAGTCAAGACAGCCCTTTGCTCTGAGCCTGCCAGCACTTCCCTATTGCAGGCTCCTCAACATCCTTCGTGGCTCTTCAGACTCTGCATTCAGCTGATATTTAACCCCATTCTCCCTGCTTCTCCCTGTTTTTCTCTTCCTTTTGCATGCAGGGTTGATTGCATTTCTGGAAGAGGTAGTTCACATCCATACTCCATGTCCTATTAGAGTATTGTTGTCTTGGTGTGAGTCTGCAGGGCCTTAGGTTTCTGTCCTCAGCCCTGTCCTGAGAAACAATTTTGTAGATGAGTCAAATGAGGATACATATCATGATACAGAAGCTGTACCTACAAGGTTAGGAAGGACAGGAAGCTGGGGAGAGAATAACATGTTGCATGGCAAAATCAGAATCCATGGTGAATTTAACAGGGATAAATATATAGTCAGGTTTTGGGGTTAAAAAGCAATATTTAGAAAGATACAGGGTAAAAGAGGTATGGTTTAGTTAAGGCACCAACTAAAAAAAAAAAAAAAACCACAAAACCTACTTACAGTAAGTATAATTTAAGAGAGCAGTATGAAGTTATCAAAAAACGGCAATGATTTCAAGCAATATCGAACTGATCTACCAGAAAGATAGTTAGTCTTCATTAATTCTATTTTAGGCATGCTACATCTGGAATACGATATTATATTCAGAGTACCATACTTTATGAGGAAATTAGATATAAAGGCATGTTTAATGGATATTAATTGGAAACACTTTTTTAAAAACACAATATGTGTGAATTATTGAATTAATTATTTGCCTCAAAATCCCTTCCAAAACTGAAATTGCACAAATGACCCTCCACCAACCCCCCTGAGACCCTTTGAAATTTTCTTTATTCTTTTGGATCAAAATGAAATGTCACCTCTTTAAGCCCTCCCCATTACATTTCATGTGAATTCACTGCATACTCTTTGATGATCCCATTGAATTTCACCCGATCTTCTACTTATATTCTGACTACTCATTTATATTACGGTCCTCTGCCACCAGATTTTAATCATGACAACATCAGGGGCAGAACTGTGCTGTGCTCATCTTTGTATTTCATAGACTAATACATAATTAGTAAATGTTGAACAAACTCAGATACAGAGACAGGATTGTCCTTTAAATCAGAATTACCCAAACTGTGTTCTAGCTGTGTGCTGAAAGTTCTAAGAGAAGCCTAGTCTGCCATCCAAGTACTAACCAGGCTCAACCCTGCTTAGCTTCCAAAATCAAATGACAACTTGGGTGCGTTCATTCTCAAAACCATTAGTACATAGTCTACAAAGAGTTCTATGGTTAATTGAGTTGGGGAGAGGTTGTGTTAAATAAGGTGAAGCTGGTTTCCTTACTAGAGGACATTTTCAAGACTTCAATATGTTAAGGTACACTGTGAATCACCAAAAGATGGCTATTGTTTGCAGGATCTATGGATATTATATGTAAGAACATTTGACTATAAAACACAGCTTTTATGCATCACTATTTGACATCTCGTGGAACATAGTCTGAAAAATGCTGAACTAAGTTTACCTATAGACAAATGGCACATAACCTGTCCAAGAAGTATCAGAAATTAAAGTGAACAGGCTAAGAACCTGACAAAATGGCATACAAGGCAAAGGAAGGACATACTAGACAGACACATTCTAGTAGGCAAAAAATACATATACAGAAAAGTTACAGAAAAGTTAGCTATGATAATAGCTAAAAAAGATTGAGACACTCTGAATATAGAATCACAAAATTTCCTGATAAGGAGAAAAATAAGTGAAGGTGCCAAGGAAACTAGGATGAAGGACACAGAGGATGGCAGTGGAAACAGAAATACGGGATAGCACATAACAGGAAAGTAGAAGAGCAATGCATTGACATGTGAGATTTGGAAAATCATTATCCATAGGTTTTGATGTAGTCCTCTGTTTTTGGTTCTGCCTTTATCAAAGACTTAACTGGCAAAGTAAAAGGCATGGTTTTCAAATTTGCATACAGCAAAAATCTGGATAGTCAACATGTTCGAAAAGGAAGTCAGGATTAAAAGGATTTCAACTGCTGAGGGTAATTGATCAAGACAATTACAAAATGAAAATAAGCAGAAGTAAAGATGAATATTTCAAATTAATTTAAAATCTGCTGGGTTATGAGACCTGACATCATTGCATGTGGAGAGGAGAAAATTACAGGAGTATTGGCAACATAATATGAGAAAAAGGTAGAATTTGCCCTGCCCATCACCAATAAGATAAGTAAAAATATTAAATTTAATACAAGTACAATGTTGTAGTAAGGAGGTAGTAATTTTATGGTCCTCATTAAAGGCCATACAAAATATGGAGTATTTTGTTCTCTTCTGGGCATGATTGCAGAGTTACATTGACACTAATTTTTGATTCAAGAGAAATGGCTTAGGAAAGTGAAGGAAAAGAAAACCACGTGTCTGAAGAAAAATGATTAGAAGGACTGGAGATAATTTGGAAAAGAAAAGACTTAGGGAAGATATAATCCAAACATCTGAAGCATCAGAAGAAACACTGGATAAACTGGATGGCTGTCGTGCGGGGCAGCCTTCAAGGTCTCCGATCCCGCTCCCCACACAAGAACGCAGGATATGGTGAGGCCAAAAAGGAACACCCACGGAGCCATAGGTAGGGGAGTCATACTACTATACTCTCGCTGGCAGCTGGGTTGGAGACACAGGAACCAAGAGCCACACAATTCTCAACCTTCACTGCGCCACTTGCAGGCTCAGCCACACCTTCTTGCTAGCTCCCCTTTTCTGCTTGCCTAGCCAGGGCAGTTATATTAGTGCCCAATGGCTCACTGGTTACAGCTGATGGCCAACTAGCCACAGCTGATGGCCATTTGATCACAGTCGACGGCCATTTACTACCTGAGCTAGCACCTTTCTATGTGAGGCCAAGAGCCTGGAAACTGCTTTTTGGGGCTCTGTCCCCACAATGGCTTCCAGTGTCAGAATAAGGAGTAAATGCCTAGCTAGGATTCTAGGGAGACAGATTTCAGCTCAATGTGGTATATCAAACTTTTTAATAACTGGTGCTGTTCAGCAAAGAACTAATTCACCCGGAAGGTCCTGAATGATGAATGAACTGCCTGTCATTAAAAGGAAGTAGTAACACGTTTGCAGAACTTAGCATAGTTCCTGATGCAGAAGAAGCACATGCTTGGTGGTCATTCTTCCCTCTCTCTCAGTATTAATCTGTGTCCAGTCAGGAAATAGAAACCACACTAGGTATTTCAGAGAGAATTTAATAAAGATAATTAGTTATACAGGTGTTGGGGGACTAAAGGAGCCAAAAGAAATCACGGAGTGCCATAGAGATAACTCTAGGACCTAGCTCCCACTCATGGAGATCCAGACACAGGGAAGGAGAAAGTCTTAGGATGTAGGAGCTCAGAGGACAGACCTTGTGGCATTAGTGCTCAAGTTTCTGAAAATGGGCATCTCTGAGAAAACATGATGAGGCTAGTTCTGGGATTTCCAAAAAGACGCTAGAGGTTCCAGCCAGCTGCAGCTGCTGGGACCTTCTGCCACATTAGGTTCCACCAAGACAGGAACAGGAAAAGGGAGGAGTGCAGCATCCTTCTCCATGCCTTGCCTTTCAGTTTCAATTTGGTGTCTTCAATGGGCAGAACTCAATAGCTGACTGACAAAATATCTGGAAAACATACCGTTTTCCCCCTGAAAATAAGACCAAGCCGGACTATCAGTTCTAACGTGTCTTTTGGAGGAAAAATTAATATAAGACCTGGTCTTATTTTAGTATAAGACTGCGTATAATATAATATAATAATTATAATATAATATAATGTAATAAATACAATACAATACAATATACTATAATACCGGGTCTTTATAATATAAGACCAGGTCTTATATGAACTTTGGCTCCAAAAGACTCATTAGAGCTGATTATCTAGCTAGGTCTTATTTTAGGGGGAACATGGTAATTCTCAGCATTTCAGGCTCAGAACAACAGGGTGAAATCTGGAAGGGCAAAGTTGGAGCCAAGAGACAAAATCAGCACAGTTGACCTTCGGGCTACTTCCACACACACCTTTCTATGAATATGTGAATGCCTTACAACAAGGATAGCCACTCATGCTTTCCTTCTTCATTCACTGCCAGTGTCATGAGACCTTTGCCCTCTGGCAGCACCTCAGCCTGGTGGGATGACTCAAATCTTCATTCCTGAACAGTGTGTCCTGGTGTTTACTAACTTGCTTTACTATTGGACGAGGAAACACTCCAGCAGCCATCCCCCTTACATCATTTCTCTTTTATCTTTTTCTTCCTTTACACCTGCCCTTCCTCCTTCTTTTCCTATTGCCCTACAAAACACCCGGAGGACTGTTGTGGAGAGGATTCTTCTATTGGGAAGGGGTTAGACCAAAATATTTTTCATACTTCTTCAATGCAAAATGTTCAAACTTATAAATATAAGCAGATTGTTGTTATTATATTAATGTTTTGCACTAGCTAGTTTTGTTGCATTAGTTTCTTTGTGCTCTTGGATATTTTATATTTGGATTTACTGATTTACATGTATATCTATTCCCAGTTACTTTTTATCAAGTAGTTTATATTTAATGGAAAAAATTTAAAATGCAGAGGTAAACAAAAAGAAATAGCTCATACTATAATCTTAGCTCCAAAGTATCATTATTGTTCAAGTGTTGGTAAACAGCCTTCTAGTCATTTTTCTATATTCATAAATTATATATCGAAATAGATATTGGTATCATTCACTACTGTATCATTCTCTTTGGTAAATTTTTTTATGTATCTGGGCATCTTTCTTTTTACAAATCATCCATATACCATTTTTAATGTCTGTACAGTACTGCAGCATATGGCTATATAATAATTTATTTAACCAATCCTGTATCACTGGGGTTTGGTTACTTAGAATTTGTAGCTATCATAAATATTTGTGAATATTCTCAATTATCATCATAGAATAAATTTTTCATTGCCTTCCTTCTTTCTAGTTAATGCACTAATAACTTTTTAATTGCCAAAATATTTACATATATTTTTATTACAAAGGCACATTAAAACAACAATTGCCATTTTTTTCTTTGAAATTGTCTTTTGTTTATTTGTTTCACGTGTACTAAATAATGTAATAGTTAGACATTTCACCCCTCACAAAGTGATAACCCTCCTCCCCCAATCTATTGCGCCATCTGACATCATATATGTCTATTATAATTCCATTGACTCTATTCCTTATGCTCTATTCCATATCCCATGACTATATATATTAAATTAGAATTGACATACAAAATTATTCAGCTTCAGCAGTCAAGCATCTACACTATCCACGAAGTGGTCTCCCTTATAAGACATGTGCTCATCTGGCTCCCTATAAAATCTTTACAACATTATTGATTATATTTCCCAAACTGTCTTTCGTATCCCTGTGGCAATATTGTAGTTATCAATTTATGCCGTCTAATCCCTTCCTCTTCTCCCTTATCCCCACCCCGCTCCCATCTAGCAACCATCAGTGTTTCCTCTATATTTCTGAGACTACTTTTGTTCACTTTGCTCATTTATTCAGTTCTTTAGATTCCAAATATAAGTGAGATCATATGGTATTTGTCTTTCTCCAAATGATGTATTTCACTTAGCATAATGTTCTCTAGGTCCATACATATCAGTGCAAATGGTAAGATTTCATTCTTCTTTATAGCCGAGTAATACTCCATTGTATAAATGTACCACAGTTTCTTAATCCAGTCTTCTTAATCCAGTCTTCTACCGATGGGCATTTTGGTTGTTTTCAAGTCTTGGCTATTGTAAATAGCGCTGCACAATTGCTATTTTTAAGTCTTGGCATAAACCTAGTCTTTTCCTGAATCTGACTCTTAAACCTGCACCCCAATCTGAATGCCTTTCTCTTCTGATTTTGCAATGTGAAATAGATACAAGTTGTCTTTTTCCTTTTCCTTAACAAACTCTCCCTATACTTAGCAAAGTTTCAGTGAACAAACCTGATAATATCCTTTTCCCTCCCTCACCCATATCCTTGAAACAAAATTTCATTTTCAGAATTGAAAGTCCCTGGAGATTGGGAATAATAAGGGATTAGCACTTTTCTCTTAAGATTCTTGAGGCAGGCACTTTATTTAATAATCACTGCGTGTCCAGCATTGTGCTGGTTGCTTTGGGAACACAGAGATGTATCTATCCTAAGAGAGCTGACACCTGCATAGGCAGAAAACTAGGCAAGAAACTATCAAAAAATGTTTTAGATGTAATAGAAGTAAAAGCCACAGCACAGCTCAGAAAAAGATGAGGTGCACTTACAGAAGCTACTCAGGAGATCCCAGGTTCAGCCCCGTTAACCAGGCCACACAAGGTGGTCGCAACAGAGCATGGTCCCAGGCCCTGAACACTGCCCTTTGGAGATCAGAATTTTAAGTTCAGTTCTCAGGTCATCTCTAAAAATAGCTCTAGAATTAGGAAAGTTACATACTTGTGTGGCAAGCATACAAGTATACAAGCGAATTGTTAGGTGTCATGGACAAGTTCATCTAACAGATCATGAGAATTCAGAGGAAGCCTCTACAGAGGCAACGGTGTGAAGGCTGGGCAGACTTGGGATATTTAAAGATGGAGAGGGGAACAGTGTGTGCAAAGGGGCAGGAATGAGAGAACATGAATGTCTAAACAGGCTAATATGGTGTTAACTGACAGTTTAAAATTATTTGAAAATATTTTACTTTTGTAACAACTTTTAGTCAGATTATATTTTATCATTCCATTTTACAGATGAGGAAATTGAGTCTTAAACATGAAGTGCCTTGCTTCAATGCCATTTCCAACTGATGACCCAGTTCACACGTGGTACATGGGTGCCACGAAAATGGGCAGTGACAGACAGAGCCTAAAAAGGGAGACTGAGGCCAAATAAAGGTGGTTCTTTGATGTCAAGATTGGCAGTTTATATGGAAAATTCACTAAATAAAAAATGCAAAATGAATTAAAAGTTTTGTTCAAACTGTGCTTTAGGAAAATTAATCTAGCAACAAACAAACAGAAACATAGTCTGTAGGAAGGTCAGATCGATAGCAGGGGAATCTGTTAAGAAGTTACTTAATAGTGAGTGCCCAAGGCAAAAATACTCTAAGGAGGAAATTCCACCAGTTCAGAGTTGCATGCATAGATACAACACACAGCACGCCCCATCCCCAGTTCTTAAATGTCTTCATTGAGATGTAATTGACCCAAAATAAACTACACACATTTAAACTGTACAATTTGATGAGTTTTGACGTACATATATAATCACCATAACCAATACACTGAACATATCCATCCCCCCAGTGTTTCCTCCTGCCCTTGGTAACCCCACCTTTCTAGCCTTTCCTATGCCCTCACCTACATGCAACCATTAATGCACTTTCTCTTACTGTAGATTAGATTGCTTTTTCCAGAATTTTATTTAAATGAAATCGTACATTATGCATTCTTCTTTGTCTAGTTTATTATTTTTTTTTTTTGCTGAGCATAATTATTTTGAAGTTCATTCATGTTATTGTGTGCATTCCTTTGTATTCTATTATATTGATGTACCACTATTGGTTTATCCAGTCCAGTCTGTTGATGGACTATAGAGTTGCTTCCGTTTTGGATATTACAAATAAAGTTGCTATGAACATCTGTGTACAAATCTTTTTATACACATATGCTTTCATTTCTCTTGGGTAAATAGCTAGGAGCAGAATGGCTGCATCTTATAGTAGACATGTGTTTAAATTCTTAAGTAACTTGCACAATATTATTATATTAGTGAAAAATCAGAAGTAATTTAATTTAGATTGTTCAATATAATATGATATATGCATATGATGGACAACTTCAGAGCTGTTTAAAAATAAATGATTATGGATTTATATTTGACAGAAATGTGACCATAAGACAAAAAGCAGGTTATAGATTTTTATATACACAGTCACCAAAACATGAATAAGCATTTGTATTATATTTTATTTTTAAGATTTTTATTAAAAATACAGCTAACATACAATATTATATTAGTTTCAGGGGTACACCATAGTTATTCAAAATTTATATACCTAAAGAAGTGATCATCATGATAAATCTAGTAACCATCTGACACAGTACTACGCTATCACAATATTATCGACTGTATTCCCTATGCTGTACATTACATCCACATGAGTTATTTGTTTAATACCTGGAAATTTGAACTTAATATTCCGCTTCACCTTTTCCCCCATTTTATTCTTTCAATTATGGTTGACATTCAATATTATTTTATATGAATTCCAAGTGTACAACATAGTGGTTAGACATTTATATATTTTAAAAAGTGATCCCCCTGATTGGTCCAGTACCCACCTGGCACTAAAATAGTTATTACCATATCATTGACTATATTGCCTATGCTTTACTTTACATCCCATTGACTACTTTGTAACTACCAGTTTGTGCTTCTTAATCCCTTCACCTTTTTCACTTTGTTCCCCAACCTCTTCCCATCTATCACCCCAACAAATCTAGTACACACCTGAAACCATACATAGTTATTACAATGTTACTGACTGTACTCCTTATGTTATACCCTACATCCCCATAACTATTTTGTAACAACCAATTTGTACTTCTTAATCCTGTCCCCTGTATTCACCAACATGCCCAACCCCCTTCCCATCTGGCAACCATTAAGATGTTTTCTGTATCTGAGAGTACGTTTCTGTTTTGTTCGTAAATTTTGTTTTTTAGATTCCACATATAAGCGAAATCACCTTGCATCTGTATTTCTTTGTTTAACACTTCATTCAGAACACTCTCCAGGTCCATCCATGCTGCTACAGTTGGCAAAAACCCATTCCCTTCCATGGCCGATCAATATTCCATTGTATATATGTACCACCTCCTATTTATCCATTCTTCCATCTGTGGACACCCAGGCTGATTCCACATCTTGGCCATTGTAAGCAATGCTGCAATGAACATATGGATGCACATGTCCCCTCTAAGTAGCATTTTAAGTTTCTTTGGATAAATACCCTGAAGTGAGATTACTGAGTTTCTCTTCTTACAGCTTTTGTTTTAATGTCTATTTTGGCTGGTATAAGTGTTGCTACCACAGCTTTTGTTATTTTTTTTCCATTTTCATGAAATATCTTTTTCCAGCTCTTTACTTTCTGTCTGTGTGTCTGTCAATCTAAAGTGCTTTTCTTGTCGGCAGCACATGTAAGGATTTTGTTTTTTTATCCACTCAGCCCTCCTAAATAGTTTGATTGGAGCGTTTAACCCATTTATATTGAAAGTAATTGTTGATAGATATGTAGCTATTGCCATTTTATTATTCATAATCTTTTTTTTTTTTTTTTTTTTTTATGTCTTAAAGAAGTCCCTCCAACATTCCTTGTAATACTGGTTTGGTGGGCATGAACTCCTTTAGTTTTTCTTGTCTGGGAAGCTCTTTATCTGTCCTTCAATTTTAAATGATAGCTTTTCTGGGAAAAGTAATCTTGGTTGTAGGTCTTTGCTTTCCATCACGTTGAATATTTAGTACCAATTCCTTCTGGCCTGCAAAGTTTCTGTTGGGAAATCAGTTGACAGTCTTATGGGAGCTCCCTTATAAGTTACCAGTTGCCTTTCTTTTGCTGCTTTTAAGATTCTCTCTTTGTCTATAACATTTGCCATTTTAATTATAATGTGTTTTGGTGAGGGACTGTTTGGGACTCTGTACTTCCTGGACTTGTATGTCTATTTTCTTCACCAGGTTAGAAAAGTTTTCAGTCATTGTATCTTCAAATATGTTCTCAATCCCTTGCTTTCTCTCTCTTTTTTTCTGATACTCCTATGATGCAAATATTGTTAAGCTTCATTGTGTCCCAGAGGTCTCTTAAACTATCCTCATTTTTTTAGATCCTTTTTTTCTTTTTGCTATTCTGATAGCGTATTTTCTGCCACCTTGTCTTCCAAATCACTGATTCAATCCTCTACTTCACCCAGTCTGCTGGTGATTCCTTGTAGTGTATTCTTCAGTACCATTATTGTATTCTTTACTTCTGACTGGTTCTTTTTAATTTAATTTGATTTTATTATTAGTTTCAGGTGTACAGAACAACATAATGATTAGATGTGTACACCCCTCACAAAGTAATAACTTCAACAAGTCTATTACCCCTCTGATATTGTACATAGCCATTGCAATACCATTGACTATACTCCTTACACTGTACTTTACATCCCATGACTAAATATATATATATACACACACATACATATACATATTTATATATCAATTTATTTATATATACATTATATTTATATATATAATATATAATATATATATTATATTAATAATATATGTTATGTATAATATATAATATTTATATATATAGAGAGAGAGACAAAAGTATACACATTTTACCAAAGGACTGTATTAAATTTGTAATATTATATACCGATAATAAAAGATGAATACAAGTCATATGTATATATGTTTTTGGCACCTCTGGTATATATATATGTTCATATAAATATGTATATATATAAATATATATTTAATATTCAATATTATTTTATATTAATTTCAGGTGTACAGAGCAGGGGTTAGGCATTTATATAATCTATGATGTGATTCCCCAGGATAAATCCAGTACCCATCTCACACCCCACATAGTTTTTACAACATTATTAGTCATATTATTCAGACTGTATTTTATACCCCCATGGCTATTTTGTGACTACAAATTTTTACTGTCTAATTCCTTCATCTTCTCACCCATCCCCTAAACCCACTCTTGTCGCATCCAGTGCAACATGGGCAGTGAGAGAACGAGAAGGGGCAGTGAACGATTAAGAAAGAAACAAAAATCAAGAAAGTTTTGAAACAGGGGCCAAGGGTCTCACAGCCTCAAAGCACTGAGAGTCCTGAATTGGGCCACTTTGTGGCTTTTATTGATGCACATACAAGGAAGTAGCATTGTTTTCTCCACGGTCTGTGAGTCTCATACACCATACCAGAAAACTGGTTCAAACCGATCACCCTTGCCTGCCAAAAGTCCCATGATATATTAGTAATTGTTGTTTGTACCTCCCCAGGGGACAAAACATTTATGATGAAACTTGATGAGATGGAGAACTGATCTTATTACATCAAGAATCACTTCCCAAGCAGGTTGTGGGGAAGGAATACAGCCACATAGACAGACGCTCTCCTTAGACGGGGGAAGGTAGGGGTCTACGCCCACCTCTATCAACCCCTGAGTTCTTCTGGTGGTTCCCACGCAACTTTGCCTGTCTTAGGTGGTTCCTCTGTTGAGGAATCTTACCCATCATTGGCTAGCCAGCCATCTGTTGGGGGCCAAACAGAGAGAAATGAGGTGTAAGCACAAAGGTGAAGCAAAGTCCCTGAAAGGAACAGTCTCACAGACTTCTTTCTTTTTAGGGTTAGGCACGAGGGGACAGACAGGCAGGCAGCTGCATGACAACACCCTCTCAGCTAGCAGACATCACTTTTTTCTTTGTATTTATAAGTCTATTTTTGTTTTGTTTGCTCGTTTATTCTAGTCTTTAGATTCCACATATAAGTGAGATCATATGGTATTTGTATTTCTCAGTCTGACTTGTTTCACTGAGCATAATATCCTCTAGATCCATCCATGTTGTCGTAAATGGTAAGATATCATTTTTTTATGGCAAAGTGATACTGCATGGTATAAATGTACCACAATTTCTTTATCCAATTGTCTATTGATGGACATTTCAGTTGTTTCCATATCTTGACTATTGTGAATAGCACTACAATAAACATAGGGGTGCATATATTTTTTTCAAATTAGTGTTTTGGATTTCTTTGGATAAATACCTGTGAGTGGAATTGCTGGGTCATAAAGAAGTTCTATTTTTAATTTTAGAGGAAACCTCCATACTGTTTTCCATAGTGGCTGCACCAATTTGCAATCCCACCAACAGTGCATGAGGGTTCCCCTTTCTCTACACCTTCGCCGGCATTTTTTGTTTGTTGATTTAAAGGTGATGGCCATTCCAACAGGAGTGAGGTGGGATCTCATTCTGGTTTTTATTTGCATTTGTCTGATGATTAATGACATTGAGCATCTTTTCATATGTCTATTGGCCATCAGTATGTCCTCTTTGGAGAAATGTCTATTCATGTCTTCTCTACATTTTCTAACTGGATTGTTTGTTTTTTTGGTGTTGAGTTGTATGTGTTTTCTATAAATTTTGAAATTAGCCCCTTATCAGATGTGTCATTAGGAAATATCTTCTCCTATTAAGTAGGATGTCTTTTTGCTTTGTTGATGGTTTCCTCCACTGTGAAAAAACTTTTTAGTTTGATGTCTCCCATTTGTTTATGTTTTTCTTTTGTTTTCCTTGTCCGAAGAGATATATCGTTAAAAATATTACTAAGGGTAATGTCTGAGATTTCAGTTCCTATATTTTCTTCTGGAAGTTTTATGGATTTGGGTCTTACATTTCAGTCTTTAGTCGATTTTGAGTTTAATTTTGTGTATGGTGTAAGAAGTTTGTCCAGTCTGACTTGCTGTCTTTTATGGATTTGATGTCCATTTTAATGCCTCCTGTCTCTTTGCTGAAGTTCTCACTAAGTTTTTCCAGCATTGTTATAACCATTGTTTTGAACTCTGTCTCTTATATGTTGCTTGCCTCCATTTTGTTTAGTTGTTTTTCTGGAATTTTATCCTGTTCTTTCATTTGGGACACATTTCTTTGCTTCCTCATTTTAGCTGCTTCTCTCTGTTTCCATATATTAGGTAGATCTGCTATGTCTCCCAGTCTTTGCTGGGAGGCCTTATTTAGTAGGTGCCCTATGGGGCCCTGGCACATTCTCCCTGGTCACCTGTTCCAGGAGCTCCTGGAGTGTCCTCTGTGTGGGTTACATGTACCCTCCTGTTATAGTTGAGCCTTAATTACTATTACCATGTCAGTGAGTGGCTGATTGGCTATGAGGTTTGGCCACGTCCACAGTTTATGGGCTGCTGTGCGGGGGTGGGTTACCTCTTTGAGTGGGATTCACCCCAGTGGGCTCTGGTGCTTGCTGAGACCACCCTTTGTGTATGCCACTTGTGGGGCAATTGGGTGGTGCTCTGCTGTGATCTGAAACCAGCCTGTAAATATGTTGTTGCTGGGGCCTCTTGGGAGGGTCTCCAGTGCAGGTCCAGGTTACCTACTGCCTGTCACAGCCAGGGGCTACCTGGTAGGAGCTACGAAGTGATCTGCAGTTGCTTGCTGCCTGTGCTAAACATGGCGGCTTGTGGGATAGGCCAGTGAACCAAGGACATCTGCCACCAGTACTGGGCCTAGGGTCATTCCACAAAAAGCCAAGACACCCCAAGGCCTGCTGTCACTTGCCAGCTCCCTTAAGGTACAGCCACTGATAGAGCCTTGTGCAGTATGCAAGTTGGGTGAGGCTGGGTTCCAACGAGTCATTATAGTAGAAGCAGCTGTGGTCACCAGGTTAATATAAATTCTGGTTTGGTACCAGTGCTGAGCCTGGAAATACTCAACAAAAGTCTCAGAGCACATCAAGGCCCGTCCCCACCCACCTGGTGCCTGCTGGACTCTGATGGTTTTTTAGGAAAGAGTGCAATGCAGGTGGGGATGGCTCCTCGAGGAGAAAATGCCTCTGGTGTTGGGGGATTTGGTTTGGGTGAGGTCCCAGTGGAGCTCACCAGAGCAATCAGATTCAGATTTGGCCAAGTGGGGGAGGGTTCAACACAGGAAAGATAGCTCCCACCTGCTGGCTGCATGGGAGGGGAGAATCCCTCAGAGAGAAAATGACAACTGTCTTCCATCCCTCTTCTCAAAGCCACACACCTCAGTCTGTTGTCCATATGCCTCTGACACCCCCCATGTCATCATTTCTCCTCCAGAGCCCACGGTGATTGCCTACAAGTGAGTGAGTCTGTGCGTGGGATATTTAAGGGGGCATCTGGGTTTCCTGCAGCCTTCCATCTCACCTGGATGGTTGGAATCCCCAGTGTTTTTTACAGCCAGAAGTTGTGGGGTCTCCTATTCCCGGCACCACTACTCCAGGCTGGGGAGCCTCACTCCTGTGGGGGGAACCTCTGCATCTGCGATATCCCTCCTGATTCTCAACTGCCACATGAATGTTTGGGTCCCATTCCGCATCTCTGCCCCTCCTACCAGTCTTGATGTGGCTTTTTCTTTATATTTTTAGTATAGGACTTCTGTTTATTTAGACTTCAGATGGTTCTCCAGGTTGATTGCTTTATACTTTAGTTGTAATTTTAATGTGTTTATGGAAGGATGTAGGCACAGTGTTTATATACTTCACCATCTTGGATGTCTCCTCTATTTTATTTTTGATGAGATGTTTGGGTGTGCTTTTATGTATACTTGAACTTGTTTTCATAATGAGCAAAAATGTTTTTATAATTTCCCTCTCAAAATGAATAAGAATATTCTAATATTAGAAATACGAAAGATAGCTTAGATTGGTTCAGCTAATCAAGTCGTCATAGGTAGTAGAGTCAGTTTGTGGAGTATAGTTTCCCACTCCACAAGATGTATTATTTTAGTAGTTCTTTCAACTTTTTATTATGAACTACTCTGTATACTTTTCAATGAAAGGGAAGAATATTTTATTTTTTTGGTATTCAGGAAAAGAAAATGAATTAGTGTTAATAATAGCTTGAATATTTTCAACTCAAATGCCTAAGTAACAACTTATGTATAACTCATGCAGATCTATGCAAACAGTTATTTAAATTGAAAGAGGAAGGATGGAATACTCAACAATGGCAATGTTTACTGGACTGCTAATGTATCAGGCAGGCTGTTTGGTATAAGGCCACTGGAATGAGGAATGAAGGACATTTAGCTTTGAGAGGACCCAGCTAGTCTTGGGAGGGTGATATTGGGAATTTCAAGGTTAATCTAATATAATGATGATCATTTATGAAATGCTTTATAGTTTCCCAAACACATCCATATACATTAGCTTGCTTAGTCCTGTGAAACCCTGTGAGGAGGCAGAAGAGGGATTTTATTTAATACTCATTTGATAAATGAGAAGAGTCATGTCCATAGAAGTTAAGTAAATTAACAAACATTAGTATAGCTCCTTAAAGATTTACCAAAAGCTTTCATATGCATTTTCTCATTTAGTCATCACCACAACCTCAGGAGGAAAGAAGTAAAGATATGATTTTCTTCCTCTCTACCCACTTTTCAGATTAAAAAAATTGAGCTTAATTAGACTGAATAACTTGAAGACCCAGATGATGAACTGATTGATGTAAGATTTAAACTCTAGACATGGTTCTAAAGCCAATGTTCTTTAATTTACTCCACAATCATGACATACCTGGAATCACATGCTAGTGATTACTGAAGCCAGTGCTTACCTTCAGTCTTCTGACTGATTTTAATGTTTCTTACCTGATACCACAGGGTTAGATAAGTATTAACGTATGTGTATTTTACCTTTCATTATTATTCTATTTAATATAGTAGAAAGCTGAAGAAGTTGATAGTCGTGTGTGTGTGTGTGTGTGTGTGTGTGTGTCTGTGAAATGGTATAGAATTTGGGATTCTTTCTAACCCATGAATTTGGAGTGCATGTCATGTAGTTGTGGAATGATGTATTGTTTCATTATAACTCACAACTTCATGTACTTTGTGACAATATCTATGTCATGATGAAATATGGTGTATTTGGTTAGAAAAGTGCAGATATGCCAACTGGCCCTGTGATTTGATTAAATTATGTACTGCTAATACTCTTATTTTGCTGAAAAGATTTCCTCTCCTATGGCATGTCTCAATAAGGCTAATAACTTGGCCTCTTCCTTCTTTTGAAAATTCCTTTTGGGGAGCTTCTCCACATTTGAGGATGATGTTCATTGTAATATTGCCTACTAAGAGTGAAATGATTGGCTTAACATTACATTTTTAGGAATACTTTTTCCATTTGTATTTAATCTTAATTATTTTTTGTAAGGACAAGAATTATCTATGCTGCCATGATGCTACATTTAAGTTAGTGCACAACAAATCATTACTTTTGTTACAAGCTAAGTCAGAGATAATATTCCCCCTGCCCCCCTTTTTTTTAACTGAAAGAAGGCAAATTCATACCTTTGGAGTTGATTTTGTCTTTTCAATCACTTGAGACTTGGTTGCACCAGATCTGATTGTTCTGAAGGTTTTCAGATGGGATTTCCTGGCCTTCTGCCCATGATCAAGAATGTCTTTGATTTTAAGCATCACCCTCCTTTTCAAAATCTAAAAGGGATTATTCCAGAAGTTTTAAATTTATTAATTATATAGCTATGTTTATCTGACATAGAGAAGTCAAGTGAAGAATCAGATATGTCCAGGACAACATCTTGATCCTTTGAATCTAGTCCTTTACTGTGCCAAGCTGAATATGCTGAAGAGTAAGAGCATCATTCTGCAGGCATGGCTCATATTCAAAGTGGGTACCTCATTACTGTTTCTGTATCTGCACGTTGAGTTTTCCTAATGAATATCCAAAGAGTTCTAGATTTCTAAAAATTATAGACATTATCTGACTCTATCTTACGTCCCTCTTCCTATTGTGCTTACTTGAATACCTTTCAGAGATAAAAATAGGGGATGGTGAAGGATTGGGTAGTCTTAGTTTGCCCATTGTTTCCTTTTTTTCCCATTAATGCCCATTTTTATTAGTGTTCATTCTTCATTCATCAGAGATTGTCAGTAGCCTTGATATGGTTGAAAACAACACTAATAATAGAGATGACATTAAATAACAAGGAGCTACTGGTGTAGATTGACAAAAAATGAATGGGTTCAATTTTCAGATCTCCATTTCTCAGGCCCCACTTACTTTTCACCTTTTAAGCCAGAGAACAACAGCTTGGCTTCATAAAATAAAATCTATTGATAGCACCCTACTGATCTCATGTCCCTAAGACACAGTGTAAGCACGACTGCCAAGGCAAGAACCTAGCATCTGGATGCAGCATCATAGGAAAGTTGGGAAGAAATAATTTGTTTTGTTAGAAATGGCCCATTTCTTTTGGAACAAGTGGGTAAAGAAGAGAAAAAGTCAGCAAGAATCTTTGTGGCACTGTCCTAAGATGAGTAGATGTATTACCCTTGAGGGTCTGTCTCAAAATGTTTAATCTGATTGGGAAACTCCAAGGATGTTTTCCATTTCTATTCTATTGCAGACTTGGGAAGACAAGGCCACACTATGGACCAAAGTGGCTATGCAACAGATCTTTTCACACTATTGTAATGCTGGCTTATCCTGATGCCCTACCCCGTTCCCTGTTGCCATCCCTCAACACACTGAAACGCCAAATACAAAGTCTCTGTTCACCATCCCCCTCCTTTTATCCCTCCCTCCCTCTCTCCCTGTCTCCCCCCTTTTCTGTTTCCTTCTTTCACATTAGACTACTAACAACCAAATGGAGTGAAAGTGTGAAGATTTTTAATGTTGATTCCCTACATGTAGTAACATCACAGAAATTACCGCAACCAGCCCTGGAAGGGTGACTTCCTCCAAGGACTGCCTAGGTTCTTTGCATCAATTCTCACCTAATTTTGGAGAGGACATGAGGAAGAGAGAATGCAATTTCCCATCTTTGTAGTTAGACAAGTTTCAGATGGTGCTGAGACTCATTCTTAGTCAGGAAACAGGTTCAGTTTACACACAAATATCCCCACTTTTGTGCTCAGATTCTGGGCTGATTGATGTCTTACAGGCAAGTGGCTAATGGGGTGCTAAATCAAGAAGCAGAGGATGGCTCCCCCAAAAAGAACAACAAGTTCTCTATAGGTATTTGTGAGGGTGGTGGTAGGAGGGCAAGTGTGTACAAGTTGAATAAAAAGGAAAAGAAAATAGTCTTTGGGTTCTGCAAAATTTCTCAAGTAGAAACAGATGGAATTTGTGTCTTAATTGAGCTATTATTAGATGCTAAATTTGAACCGCTCTTAACAGTGCCACCTTCCCCCTAAAGTACTGATTTACTGAAAAGTCCTGATTATGTTCCTGTGGTTTTGGCAAAGGTAAAATGAATGAACAAAGATGTCAAATTTTAATTCTCTGTTTTTTGGGTTTTTTTAATGTCAGCTGCTAAAAGAGAAACAATCTTCAAAGAGTCAAAAGTGGTTGACAGTGGGATTGTGTTTCCTTTTCATTTAGAGTAGAGTCAGTGAATTTCTGTATCTTGAAGAACCATCTTCACCCTCAGCTTCCCTTGAGCAGATGGTGGTGTGTGTGTGTGTGGAGGGGGGGAGTGGAGAGTAAAGTCAGAGAAAAGAGTAACATACATGCTGTGTCTCCAGATAACTGAAGAGCTCTATTCCAGTATTAAAAAGTGCATTTCAAAGTGTGCATGATGGAAAGACATGAGGGGAGTTAATGAAGACTCAATTTGTGACGTTGGGATCCTCTACTCCTTTGTGCCTATAGTTGGCACTTCCTGTGTTAGGTATTGAAGTGTGGTAGGTGGAATCTTGGATGGGATCATAGCTTTATTCTCATCTCTTATTTTTTCCATTTATTTATTTATGTATTGAATTTTTTTTTTAACATCTGTTTTTCAATCACAGTTGACATACAATACTGTATTACTTTCAGGTGTAATAACACAGTGACTAGACATTTACTTTATTCAAGAAGTGATCACCCCAATAAATTCAGTACCCATCTGTCACCATAAATAGCTGTCACAATATTCTCCGTGTTATACTCTGCACCCCCATGACTATTTTTTAACTACCACTACCTACCTCTTAATCCCCTCCCCCTCTTCACCCATCTTTCCCAATCCCTCCTCAATCCAGCAACCATCAAAATGCTGTCTGTATCTATGAGCTTGTTTCTGTTTTGTTTGTTCATCTGGATTCCACATATAAGTAAAATCATATGATATTTGTCTTTCTCAGTCTGACTTACTCCACTCAATCTAATACCTTCTAAGTCCATTCATGTTGTTGCAAATGGAAAGATTTCATTTTTATTTTTTAATGACTGGGTAATAGTCCATTGTATATATTATGTACCATCTTTTTTTATCCATTTGTCCATTGATGGACACTCAGATTGTCTCCATATTTTGACTATTATAACTAATGCTGCAATGAACATATGGATGCACATGTTCCTTCAAAGTAGTTTAGGGTATCTTTGGATAAATACCCAGAACTGGAATTACTGGGTCCTTCTTTGTCTCTTTTGTAGCCTTTGTTTTAAAGTCTATTTGGTCTGGTATAAGTATTGCTATTTCAGCTTTTCATTGTTGTTTCAATTTTCATGAAATATCTTTTTCCATCTCTTTACTTTCAGTCTTTTTGTGCCTTTTGATTGGAAGTGAGTCTCTTATAGGCAGCATATTTATGGGTCTTGTTTTCTTATCCATTAAGCCACCCTATGTTTTTTGATTGAAGAATTTAATTCATTTATACTGAAAAATAATTGTTGATAGATATGTAGTTATTGCCATTTTATTATTCACATTTTTTTACCTTTTTTTCTCTTCTTAAAGAAGTTCCTTTAACATTTCTTGTAATACTGGTTTGGTGTTGATGAACTATTTTTAGCTTTTTCTTGTCTGGAAATCTATATGTCCTTCACTTCCAAATGATAGCCTTGCTGGGTGGAGTAATCTTGGTTGCAGGTCCTTTCTTTTCATCATTGTGAATATTTTATGCCATCACTACCAGCCTGCAAATTTTCTGTTGAGAAATTAGCAGACAGTTTTATGGGAGCTCCCTCATAAGCAACTAACTGCTTTTCTCTTGCTGTTTTATAATTCTTTCTTTGTCTTTAACTTTTGGCATTTTAATTATGATATGTTTTGGTGTAGGCCTGTCTCGGTTCATCTGGTTTGGGACTCTCTGCACTTCTTTGGCTTTTATGTCTATTTTGTTCACCAGGTTAAGTAAGTTTCCCATCATTATTTCTTCAAGTAGGTTTTTAATCCCTTTCTCTTTCTGTTCTCCTTCTGGTAACCCTATGATGCAATGTTGGTACACTTGGTTTTGTCCCAGAGGACTCTTAAATTATCCTCATTTTTTAAATTCTTTTTCCTTTTTGATGTTCTGATTGGGTGTTTTCTACTACCTAATCTTCCAAGTTGCTGATTCAGTCTTCTGCTTCATTTAATCTACTGTTGATTCTCTCTAATATAGTCTTCATTACAGTTATTGTATTCTTTATTTCTGACTGGCCCATTTTTTATGTTTTCTATATTAACTTTTATGTGTGCTACATCTTTGATGTTCACTGAGATCACTGAACATCTCTACTACCAGTGTCTTCAACTCCGCATGTGGTAGATTGCTTGTGTCCACTTTGTTTAGTTCTTTTTCTGGAGCTTAGTTCTGTTCCTTAATTTTGGACATGTTTCTTTGTCTCCTCATTTTGGCTGCCTCCCTGTGTTTGTTTCTATGTGGTAGGTAGACCTGCTCTGTCTCCCTGTCTTAGTAGAGTAGCCTGATGTAGTAGGTGTCCTGTGGGGCCCAGTGGCACACTCTCCCTGGTCCCCTGCTCTGGGTGCTTCAGGAGTATCCCTTGTGCAAGTTGTGTGTGTCCTCCTGTGGTATTTGAGCCTTGGTTGCTATTTGTACATCAATGGGAAGGATTGAGCCTCAGGTTGATTGCCTGTGAAGACTGGCATGACTACAGTAGAGGAGCTGTGTGCAGAGGCTGACCCTATGGAGTAGAATTTACTTAAACAAGACTCTGGTGTCGGCCCAGTCTGCCCTTTCGGTTTATCTTTTGTGGAGGTGATTGGGTGTGTTGTTGTGTGGACAGAAGCTGGCCAGTGAATGTTTTGTTCTAGGACCTTTTGGGAGGAGCTTTGTTGCAGTCCAAGATCAGGTGCTACCTATACCCTTCCCCGAGGCCTTTTAGTATGAGATACAAAGTGATCTGCAGATGGCTGCCATGTGTGCTGGGCTTGGAGGGGTCCAGCAGGGAGAGGCTAAGCTGAGAAATCCTCAGGGCTGCTTAGTAACAAGTATGGGGCATGTCAAGGCCAGCTGCTGCTTGTTTGGGGTTTGTGAACCTTTGGGAGATTTTAGGAAAGTCCACAACCTGAAGACAAGACAGGCCATTTGCCACTGAGAGTGGATTGGGTGGGTCCCCAAGTTGGGTGGGATAGGGTCTCAGGGAAACACCAGCGTGGGGTGAATGTTATTAACCAGGTTGCCTGGCTTCCCCTGAAGGGAGGAGGTCTGGAGGAACAGATTTCTCCAAGACAGAAGTGCTGGCAGAAGCCATTGTATCTTTGCCTCCTCCCTTCAGGGGCAGCCAGGCAATTCAGTTCCTCCCTGTACGATTCTGTTGTCTTTTGAGCTGCCCTAGTGCTAGAGCTCAGAGTGATGAGTGCATCAATGAGTAAGTCTGTGTGTGGGCCCTTTAAGAAGAAAGCCTGGGATTCCAGCAGCCCTTCATCTCACTCAGCCACAATTTGCACTGGTTTTCACAGCCAGAATTTATGGGGACTTCTCTTTCTGGCAGTGGAACCCTGGGCAGGGGAGTCTGGTGTAAGCCTGGGACTCCTTGCCCCTCAGGGGAAATCTCCACAGCAGAGATATCCTTCCTGATTTTTAACCACCACACATGGGTGTGGGACCAGCCTTTTCCCTTTCTCTGTCCCTCCTATCAGTCTCAATGTGGCTTTTCTACATATCTTTTGTTACAGGACTTCTATTCAACTAGACTTCAGGTGATTCTCAATGACGGTTGTTCTGTAGTTTAGTTGTAATTTTGATGTGGTTGTGGAAGGAAGCATGTGCAGCGTTTACCTGCTCTGCCACCTTGACTGAAATCCCTCTACTCATCTCTAAAATGAGTAGCTCTTACATGGGAATGGTGAGAGGACGACACAATCTTAATATTAAATTGCTTTGAACACAACATTACAAATATGACAGCAAGATTTTTCACTGTTGATGCTAAGGAGTAGGAATCTGTGTCTTTCTTGGAGGAGGTATTTTATTTCACACTTGAACTGGGAGTTGTACTATTCTAGAGAAATTTCTGCAACATTCAACCCCAATGTCTCCCTGGCTTCTTCTCCCTATCATGCAGATATAGTTCTGGAGATTAAGGGAGGAGAAAGAGAACTGCTATTTTCCTTCCTGACTTCAAGCCTCAGCTCAGTATAATTTTGGCCTTCATCTTGACACTTTCTATCATATTCTTCAGATACGTTGAGCTCTGTTCTTCCCTATAGGGAAGGGATGAAAAGTTCAGCTTTAGCTCAGGCCATGCTGCCCTTCTTTTTTCTGATCTCCTGAACAGAATTGCCGATACTCAGAGCTGATGGCACTTAGTCATGCAGGCCCATGCTCATGACCTGTTCACCTCTTATGCCTTCAATAAATAGTAGCAGGGCTGGGCTCACAGCATCTCCAGACTCTCTCAGCAAGATTTGTATTTCTGGCCTGATTTACACTTTTTTTAATCTTCCTGCCAATAATTTCTGAAGCATTTGTTGAGAAGTGAAGAGGGGGGGAAGGTGGTAACATATTTCTCTGGCTGTTAGTCTATGTGTTTCTGAGATCAACCCACTATAAATTAAAGGTGAAATGGAAGAAAGAGAAATTATGGGGTATGTAAGGCACTGTTGGTGACCTACAAAATCTAACCCCCTTTTTTAGGACCCCTAATAGGACCACTTGTTAGGGGCAGCTGGTGCCCCGTCCCAACGATTGACCATGTTCCCTGATTTCCCAGCCTCATCTGCAACACTTTATGGTCACGTGACCTAGTTCTGGGTAATGGGATATAAGTGGAAGCTGTTTTCCAAGAAAGTTTTTCCATAATTAATAAAAAGCTCAGTTACCACTGACATTACCCTTTTCCCTTCTTGCCTTGAATGTTAGTAACCATCTTAAGAGTATGAGGTTGGCTAACATGAACACAAAGCTTCTATGCTGAGAGTAGAAAGCTGGGAGGTAGAACCTGGACCCTACATGGCTTCTCTGAGTATCTCAACACTAGTAACTCTCTCTTCCCAGGCTTCACATTTTATGAAAAGAAGAATTTTGTTCAACCCACTGTACATGAGATTGTTATTATCAGTCAGAAGCACACCTAGTGAATTCTGTTGGTACAACTGACTGTGATTCTTTAACAGGCTACTGAGGCTTGTGCAAGTCCAGCTGAGATTGCATCTGGACTTATCTAGCTGATGCACAGAAGTGGCTCTTATGGGCTGAAAGTGCATGTGAGTGTGTGTGTGTGTGTGTGTGTGTGTACATATAGGAGATACAGAGGGAGAGGGAGAGAGAGAGAGATTGGAAATGGTGGAAAGTAACACGATGAAGAAGAAGGAGGAGGAGAAAGATTCAAATCCTGGAAATATCTACCAAAATCAAGTATTTGGAAAAGAGAAAGCTTAAGAGTAGGAGTCCCAATAATAATCAATTCTATTTGCCATACTTAAGTCTTACAAGGCTCCTATCCTTCCCTACTACCACCCCAGCTTTCTGACAGCCATTTTCACCTTTCAGGAGACCTAATTCACTTAAAAAAATATATTAATTCCACAAAAACTCACAGATTCCTTACTCAGCTCCAGGCATTAGTCTAAGAATTGAGAGAATAGTGATTTTTTTTTTTAAAGGGCTAGAACTCACATTTTTGTGAGTGCCTATTGGTTTAACAATAATTAACACACAGAATTCTATTTAATGTTTAAGATAATATTGTAAAATAAGTTGTTTTTTAAAACACTATTTTACAGATGGGAAAACTGAGGCTTAGTTTGAGGTTAACTAATTCACCCAAACCTACTTTTATTTGTAAATAATAGTACCTCATAAATGCCATGTTATTTATATGGCTATTACATTTTATTTCAGTCATTTAAAGGTGTGTATCTCTCTCTCTCTCTCTCACACACACACACACACACACACACGATCACACAGCTGTTGGAGCCAGAATTTGCAAGCCCATCTAAGTTCAGAATCTGCTTGTTGTCTGCTAACTGAGCTATTAATGTCTGTATTTCAGATGAGCTCAGTCTCATGGAGTGAAGACAACAGGAAATATACTAATGAAGAGAGAGTATAGCTTTGGAATCAAAGGGACCAGAGCTAGATTCCAAACTCCACTGTTACTATCTTAGCCTCAGCTTCTTTACTTGGGAAGTAGAAATAGCATCTCCTTCACTGGCTAGAATTTAGTAAATGCCCAGTGTGATAGCTCATAGTGTATATGTGTGTGTGTGTGTGTGTGTGTGTGTGTGTTGTGTGTGTGTGTGTGTGTGAAACAGACCTTTAAATGACTGAAATAAAATGTGATAGCCATAGTATTTGCATTTATGAGGTACTATTATTTACATATAAAAGTAGGTATTGAATTACTGAAGGAAATCAATAACAACATCACAGGAAAGGGCACATTTGAGCTGGGACTGAAAGGATGATAAGCCCTCACTAGTCAGAGAAACAGGAGGAATGGGAAGAAGGCACCCTCTGGGCAGAGAGTTTGCAGACACTGGAGATATGATACAGCATCAGGTGTTAGAGTCAAGGGACACAGCAAGAACTTGGTGTGGCCCCAGGAATGGGTAGAGGGAAAGCTGACATTAGAAATGTAAGCTAGAGTTTTGCCTGTGAAGGTTCTTGCGTATCATCCAATCCAAGAGAAGCAGTGAGCCTGGATGTCAACTCTTCCTTAGGGGAAAACAACCCATTGTTTGGCTCAGAACACAGCTTCCAGGGACTGGCAGCCTGGCAGGTAGTATGATCAGAACCTATGAGGTTGTCACTCAATATTGTAAGTGTGCTTTCTTTCTCCTCCCCGTCCTTCCACCCTGCCACCTCTCTCTTCACAGCTCATCTGTTTGAAGTGCTGCTTTTCCAAGCAAGTGGGAGATTGTACCTGAGTGAGGAACACTGTGCCTCGTGTTTCCCTATCACAATAGCGTCTCTTCAAAAGGAAATGGCTCTAATGGGTGTCTCTTATACATAACAGCCAAAGGCATTGCTTTCAAGTCGTATAAAAAAAGCAGAAAGATGAGCCAGTGATCTCTGTTAGGGCAGGGGGAAAACCTATCTTCTCGTATAAGGAGAATTTATCCTAAACCAGGTAAGCCTGGGCACATTTGGCAACATTTAATGAAAGAATTCACCGATATGTCATAATCCTGCCCCAACCCTTGGCCTTCATGCTGTTTTGGGGATGTCTATTTTCCATTATTATATTTTGTTCAGCCCAGGATGCCTCCTAAAGTATGTGTAAGAAGAGCTATCTTGCTCTTCCCATGAGAAGCAAAGTAGAACCCCATGCTCATTGACATGATGGATTTCCAGTGGCTCTTGTGTCCCCTTCTGTCCTCTTTCAGCCATAGAGAAATGCATAAATTTCAACTTTACACACAAGCCACTTGACCAGCTTAATTTCTCCCGAGTGGTCCTCTGTGAGGAGCGCTATTCCCACTCTTGGGATGCCTAGTTAGCTTAGGGCAGTGTCCTTCTCAGAATCTTACCTGAGTAATTAAGTTGCCACATAATCATTTAGTTCCATATAAATATGAAAGTGCATACCTGCTTTGTCTCCATCCTCTGCTGAGCAAATTTAGAGCACAAAGCTATTGCTATGGCATTGCCTTACTCTTTCTCCTTTTTAGAAAAAAAATGGCTGTCATGTGGAGAACCCTAGACAGGTGGGAAGTAAGCGGAAAAATTAGGGGGTGGGAAGAAGTGCTTATTATTTCACTTTGGGTCTTCGTTTTACTGTTGTTGGGTCCCATGAGAGTTAACTGTGTTCTTGTTATCCTTCCATCTTGTCTACTTCATTTCTCATTTCTGGATTCCTGGCCTAAGGCAAGGTTAACATGTGTGACTAATATCATATCTACCCAAGATGTTTCTCACCTCATTCCCTTCAGACAGCCCCTTCTTTTCAGTCTCTGCTACATTTCTCTCCTGTTACATTTATCTCCATCAGCGAGAGATGGAATCTTTCCTTGTGATTGTGGCAGCTTGACAAGCTTCTGTTTTTCTGAGTGGATGATCCTGTTTGCAACATCAAGGGAATGGTTCACATCCCCAGAAGACCCAAGCCCACGAGTCTGAACCTCCCTTGGCACGTCTGTATAAGCTCCCGGTCCTGCCTGACGGCAGGCAGCCTCCGAGGGGAGAGAGGCAGGGAGGAAACACAGCACAGAAGGAGAAAGCACATTCCAGTGGGGAGGAGACTGGGGGCTGTTTCTTCCAGCCATGTGCCTATTTGCAGCGCAGTCTCATTCCGAAGCAGCTAATTGGCTTACTGAGCCGAGCACATTTCGTGTTCATTCTCCACACTGCATGCCCTTTCTCTCCACAAGTGAAAATCTTTTTCAAAATCCCAAGTAACTCTGCCTTCTTCCAGAAAGCCTGTTACATTGGCTCTACCTATGAGGGAGATAGCTGTGGAACAGAGGGAGGAAAAGGCACTTAGTAGTACTTAGATGATCCTAGTTCAAGACTCAGTTCCCCTGACAATGCCTTGTTTAATTCCTAAAACCGCCATAGTAATACATCGCCCTGTTTAGGTTGCACACGAAAGTGCCTTTGTACACTGCTCAGAGGAATGCTGTGCTGGCAGCACCCTACCCCTTCGCAACACTGCTGCTTTGTGAGGGCCTTTTGAGTTATTTTATGGGGCTAAGTGTTTCCCTCGAGAGTCAAGGCCGAGCCTCCTACTGCTTTGCCATCTCGATCCATGTTGAACATGCTGTTCTGATGCTGAATTCATTTCAACAACTTTGAGAGATTTGCAGGAGCAATAAAATGTACCTGGTAGCCTTCTATTGAAAAGCAATTATGTCCGACCTCTGTGCAGCATGCTGTGGAACTCCAACGTTGAACAAGACATGGTGACAACCCTCTAGGTGTTGAGTTGGGTGAGAGAGCTGGATGTGCCTGTGAATGACATCTCCTTAAGAGAACGGAATGTGCACTCTGAACCAGAAGCACAAGGGAGCACAGAGCGGCATGTTGGACTTGCTTGGTCTAATCTTTGTCTGAGATCCCTTGCCATTAACTGCACATGTGCATTCTTTTTCATAGATCATATCCATGTATATATTGACTCATATAGCCTTAAGCCTCTTGCATATCAGTTCTTTCTCTTCTAGTCACAAACAGTGGGAGGGCAGGGGACTTCTTCTGGGCTACTTCATACCTGTGTCCCTAAGTCCTCAGTGCCTCACTCAGGGTCCTGCCTATGCCCAGCATGGTGACTCTGGCCTCAGGACACCCAACAGGCTCTCTCTTCCTCCTGCTTTGTATAGAAGCTGGGCCATATCACCCTTGGTTCCTTTGAGCCAATAAGCCAAAGCCACCTCCATTATTGGTCTTCACCCAGAAAGGGCTTCTCTTTTGAATATCTATCATTCAAGGGGCATCATGCCCTGTCTGGCTCAGGAAACTCCCAAGCATTTTCAGACTGAGATAAGACCATCTGTCTATGGCAGCTCATGGAAACTGACAGCTTGGTGAGCCAAATTTTTGGAGGCTGTAGGCTCTAGCCCCTATGATAAGCAGAGGCCATAAAAATAACCCTGAGGCTAGTAATCCAAAGCAGCAGTGTGAATGGAATTCAACCAACCAGGACAGAGAAGAAAAGGCAATAAAGGGGCAGCCCTGCAGTCATAGGTGTAGGATTTTAAGGTCATCATTGTTTGAGCACCTTCTATGTCACAGATACTGTGGCAAATCATTTGACCTTCATGATAGACTTTAGGGTAGAAATATTATGATTCCCATTTTGCAGAGAAGGAAATGGGAATACAGAGATGTTTGGTTTCTTGGCCAAGCTAGATAAGAGCTGGAGTTGATATTTGAACCTAGGTACGTCGGACTTGAACATCCGTGTATCTAAATACGATCCTATACAGTGAGGGGGTAAAACAAATGTAATGAATGATGGGAACGAAAACACATTGGTAAGACAGACATTGTTAATCAGAATTAAGAATCGTGACTTGTCTCTCTTCTTCCCTCCCTGCCTCTCTCTTCCTTATTTCTTTTCTCCTTGTAGCTCTACCAACATTTTAAAAGCCTTCTATCTTAGTGTTCTCAATATTTACTGTAAAAATCATGTGCTCCCGGGTAGAGAGGCTCACTTCTTCACCTCATAGCATCAAACAGCCTCACCCTTCTCTCTCTATGCTCAACACTAAAACTGTCTTCATTCCTAAGCCCTTCATTTGTGTGTTTTTTGTAAAGCCTTTGCATGCATTACAGGGAGAGGAACTCATGGAACCTCGCAAGCCCTTCTTCACTGCGACTTCTGTTATAATTATGTACGAGGTCTGGCAATTAAGTTTGTGAACTTGTTGCAACGATGTTGCTAACTTTTTTTCATCTAAGAAGGATTATTCATTATAAATTTGTATCAAATGGACAAACAATTAACCAAATTTACTTGGAAGTGCTGAAAAGGCTCCGTGAAAAAATTAGATGAAAATAACCTGAACTTTTCACTAACAATTCATGGCTCTTGCATCAGGACAATGTACCAGCTCACACGACACTGTCTGTGAGGGAGATTTTAGCCAGTAAACTAATAACTGTATTGGAACACCCTTCCTACTTACCTTATCTGGCCCCCAATGACTTCTTTCTTTACCCCAAAATACTAAAAGAAATATTGAAAGGAAGCCATTTTGATGACATTTAGGACATCAAGGGTAATACGATGACAGCTCTGATGGCCATTCAGGAAAATTCGTTCCAAAATTGCTTTGAAAGGTGAACTAGGCACTGGTGTCAGTGCATAGCTTCCCAAGGTGAGTACTTCGAAGGTACTGTAGTGATATTCAGCAATGAGATATGTAGCACTTTTTCTAGGATGAGTCCCTGAACGTAATTATCTGAACTTGTAGGTATAATTATATTAGACCCCAGTTTTACATAGTGGAAAGTGAAGAGGTTATTGATTTGGCTGTATATAGAATCTCAGCTCAGCCACTTACTTACCATGTACTTTTAAGAAATATATTTACCTTCTTTGAAATTCAGTTTCCTGATATTGATAATGCATCTTGCTGGTTATTTAAACAAGAAAATAGATGTTAAGTTTATAGCATAGTACCTTGCCCCTTACGGGTGTTTAGTAAATGTGAATTCCCATCTCTTCTCCTCTAATTGGACTTTAAGCTTCTTGGGATCAGTTTTCATGATGTTTATCTTTGCATTTTTCATAATACAAGCGCCCACCTTTATATGTTGGGCTCACATAATTTTATGGAACAAATATATACAAAAAATGAATAAATAAATAGGAAATGAGCAAATGGAAAGGTTTCCATGGAAGAAGCCTCTGAGATCTTGCCCTGGTATTCATTCTCAAAGTTTCATTTATATTGGCCTGTAATTATTAAGCAACTACTCTGATAGATACTGAGGGCAACAAGATGAATTAGATATGTTAAACACAAAGAAGGAGCTTGCAGTTACATGAAGGAGACATTATTTATAAACAGCTATCTACAATACAAATGTATGAAAGAGCATGGGTGTCTGAGAGGCCTGGGCCTCTTTTTTGCTGCTTGAGTTACTGGCAGTGCAGTCTCTGAGACTTAATGTATTTGAAACTTTGTATTCTCCATGATAAGATGAAGGTGGGGACTTGAATAACTCTCCCTCATGGGATGTTTGCAAGTATTAAGTGAGAAGTGTCTGACCCATAGTAGGTGCTCAGTAAACAGTAGCTGATGATTAACCAGACACAGTCATCAATACCATGCTGTGGGGGCTTAACTAACTTATGAGCAAATATCAGTAGTTACTTGGAATCCTAACAAATGTGAACAATTATGAAAGAGAATGTAAAGGTGTTCCTGACAGTGGGACTATTATGCATTAGTTCAACAGTCACAGATATAGACACCAAGTCCATCTTGAGAAGAAAATAAAGAGATGAGAAAGTGAGGGTGGGGCATAAAAGTCTAGGTCACAAAGGGATGTAAATGTCAAGCAAAAGCATTTGGAATTTATTTTATAGAAAATAGCAAGCAAATAAAAGAAATTAATATAGAAGAAATGTCATCAGAACTATGTTTGGGGACAGCAAGTTAAGGTTCCTTTTCAAATTCCTTCGATGGCTTTCCAGAATAAATCAGAATCACTCCAGTGTTCTTGGCATGGCCTACCAGGCCTCCCCTCTCCATATCATCCACCATATCCTATCACTCCCTGGTCTCCCAGCCTCCTGCACCACAGCCACTCTGGTCTCCTTACTGTTTGGAAGCCCATCAAGCACCAGTCTCAGGGCCTTCATCCCTGCTGTTCCCTCCATGTAGGGTGCTGTCCAAGCAGGTTTATGATCGCACATTCTCCCTTTCATTCCGGTCTCTACTCAAAAGCTAACAAACAGTGAAGGATTTTCCTGACCACTTGGCTAAGTACCACTGCCCATCTTCGGAGCTCTTATATATACTTGCATCTTATTTGGTTTTTGCTTCGTTCAACTAGACTATCAGTTTTATGAGTGCAGACGGTGTCTTTTTATTTTTCCCCAGTACCCAGAACCGGCCCCAGCACAGAAATGTACTCAGTCGATATTTGTTGAATGAATGAATGAATCATCTAAATAATGATGAATAAATACGGGGCTCACCCAGTGGCACAGATGAGAGATGATAAGGCCTTAAACCAAAGCAATGATGGGAATAAAGAGCAGCAAATATTTTGGTTACTCAGACATCAAATTTGTGCTGTTGAATATGTAGTGAAAGCCCCATAGTGAGTGCTGAGAATGTAAGGGAGATGGGATCACTGGCTTTGCAAAACTTACAGTTCACTAGGCAAGACAAAACCAATGAAACAGGTGATCACAAGAGATACAATAAAAGACTCAGAGAATTTAGGGTGCAGTGGAGTACAGGGGTAGATCAACACGAGCAGTATTTTCATCAACTCATTCATCCTTCAATCATTCAATTCATCAACTGGGAAATGAAGGAAAAGGAAAAGGAAAATCCATTTGGGCTATGAAGATGACAGTGCTGTTATCTGAGATGAGAATGATCCAAGGAACAGCTAGGGGAAGAGGAAAATGGACCTAGCATTCAAGAGTCTACAGTGTGCAGTGGGCTACATAAGAGGAAGAAAAAGTAAGTGGGTGCAGTTTTATTTTAATAATTTAAAAAATTTCTCAATTACAGTTGATATGCAACATTATATTAGCTTCAGGTGTACAACATAGTCATTATTTATATAACTTATGAAGTGATCACCCCAAGAAAGCTAGTACCCATATGACACCATACATATTTATTACAATATTGTTTACTATATTCACTGTGCTGTACTTTACATCTCTGGGACTCTTTCTATAACTGGCAATTTGCACATCCTAATCCCTTCCCCTTTTTTCACTCTTTCTTGCCAACTCCCCTCCCATCTGGCAACCATCAAGATGTTCTCTATATCTATGAGTTTCAGTTTTATTTATTCATTTAGTTTGTTTTTTAGATTCCACATACTAGTGAAATCATATGGTATTTGTCTTTATTTTTTTTTCAGACTTATTTCGCTTAGTATAATATCCTCTAGGTTCATCCATGTTGTTGCAGATGGCAAGATTTCATTCTTTTTTAGGGCTGAGTAATATTTCATTGTATATATGTACCACCTCTTCTTTATTCATTTGTCTATCTCTGGACACTTAAGTTGTTGCCATATCTTAGCTATTGTAAATAATGCTGCAAAGAACATAAGGTTGCATATGTCTTTTTGAATTAGTATTTTGGTTTTCTTTAGATAAATACACAGAATGCTGGGTCCTTTTTTGTCTCTTGTTATAGACTTTATTTTAAAGTATATTTTGTCTGATCCAAGTATTACTGCCATAGCTTTTTTTTCCGTTTGCATGAAATCTTTTTTCATCCCTTCACTTTCAGTCTCTGTGTGTCTTTCAATCTGAAGTAACTTAAAAAAAAAATATTGGGGTGACAATGGTTAGTAAAATTACATAGGTTTCAAGTGTAAAATTCTGTAGTACATCATCCATATATCATATTGTATGTTCACCACCCAGAGTCAGTTCTCTTTCCATCACCATATATTTGACCCCCTTTACCGTCTTCTACTATCACCTCTCTCCCCTTACCCTCTGGTAATGACTAAACTATTGTCTGTGTCTATGACTTTTAGTTTCTTTGTTTGTCTTCTTCCTTTGTTGCTTTCAGTTTTATATCCCACATATCAGTGAAGTCATACGGTTCTTGACTTTTGGGAGAAGATATTTGAATTTGCAAACAACGCCTCTGATAAGGGGTTAATATCCAAAATATATAAGGAATTCAGCAACAAAAAGACAAATAATCCAATTTAAAAATGGGCAGAGGACCTGAAGAGACATTTCTCCAAAGAGAACATACAAATGGCCAATAGACATATGATAAAATCATCAGAGAAATGCAAATAAAAACCACAATGAGATATCACCTCACACCTCTTAGAATGGTTGTTATTAACAAGACAAATAGTAACAAGTGTTGGAGAGGCTGTGGAGAAAAAAGAACTCTCATACACTGTTGGTAGGAATGATGATTGGTGCAGCCGCTATGGAAGGCAGTGTGGAAGTTCCTCAAAAAGTTAAGAATAGAATTACCGTATGACCCAGAAATCCCTCTCCTGGGCATATACCCAAAAAATCTGAAAACATTTATCCATAAAGATATATGTGCTCCAATGTTCATTGCAGCTTTATTTATGGTAGCCAAGACATGGAAACAACCAAAGTGTCCTTTGATAGATGACTGGATAAAGAAGATGTTGTATATATACACAATGGAATACTATTCTGCCATAAGAAAAGATGAAATAGTGCCATTTGCAACAACAACATGGATAGATCTTGAGATTATTATGCTAAGCAAAATAAGTCAGACCGAAAAAGTCGAGGACCATATGAAGTGAGTATCTTGTAGGCAGCATATGTAAGAATCTTGTTTCCTTATCCATTTGGCCACCATATGTCTTGATTGGAGCTTTTAATCCATTTACATTGAAAGTAATTATTGATAGATATGTAGTTATTGCCATGTCATTATTCACATTTCTGATATTATTTTTTTTCCCTTCTTCTAAAAGAAGTTCCTTTAACATTTCCTATAATCCTCGTTTGGTGATGATGAGCAACTTACCTTTTTCTTGTCTGGGAAACTCTATATCTGTGCTTTTATTCTAAATGATGGTTTTGCTGGGTCAAGTAATCTTGGTTATAGGTCCTTGCTTTATATTACTTTGACTATTTTGAGCCAGTCCCTTCTGGACTGCAAAGTTTCTGTTGAGAAATCAGCTGACAGTTTTAAGGGGGCTTCCTAGTAGGCAACTGACTGCTTTGTTCTTGCTGCTTTTAAAATTCTTTCTTTGTCTTTAACTTTTGGTATTTTAATTATGATGTGGCATTTTAATTATGTCTTGGTGTGGGCCTCCCTGTGTTCATCTGGTTTGGAACTCTGCACTTCCTGGCCTTGCATGTCTATTTCCTTCACCAAGTTAGGTAAGTTTCCCATCATTATTTCTTCAAGTGGGCTTTTAATTTCTTGCTCTCTCCATTCTCCTTTTGGTACACCTATGATGCAAATGTTGGTACACTTGATGTTGTACCAGAGGCTCCTTAAACTGTCCTCATATTTTTGGATTTTTGGAATCTTTTTTCTTTTTGATATTTTGATTGGGTGTTTTCTGCTACCTTATCTTCCATGTTGTTTATTCGATCCTCTGCTTCATCTAATCTACTGTTGATTCCCTCTAATGTATTCTTCACTTCAGTTATGGTATTCTTCATTTCTGACTGTCCTACTGTTTTTTGTTTTGTTTTTTTTTTATTGTTCCTATTTCCATTTTTATGTTTCATATCCCTTTGTTAAAATTCTCACTGAGGTCATCTATTTTTCCCCTGAGTTTATTCAGCCTCCTAATAACCAGTGTTTTGAACTCTGCATCTGGTAGATTGCTTGTCTCCATTTTGTTTAGCTCTTTTAGTGGAATTTCGTCCTGTTCTTGCATTTGGGACATGTTTCTTTGTCTCCTCATTTTGGTTGACTTCTGTGTTTGTTTCTGTGTATTAGGTATAGCTATTATATTTCCCAGGATTAATACGGTGGTCTTATATAGTAGATGGCCTGTGTGGCCCGGTGGCACACTCTTCTTGGTCACCCAAATTTGGTGCTCCAGATGTGTCTCTTGTATGGGTTGTGTATTCCCTCCTGTTGTAGTAGAGCCTTGATTGGTGTTGGCACATCAATGGGAGGGATTGACCCTCAGGCTGATTGGATGTCAGTAATGGCCATTATTAGAGTGGAGGTGCTGTTGTGCAGGGGATGACCCCAAGGGGCAGGATTTGCTTTAGCAAGGCTCTGGTGCTTGTTGAGTGTGTCCTTTGGTTCTGCTGTTTGTAGAGGTGGTTGGCTGGTTCTCTGATATGGCGCTCTTTACCAGGGCCAGTGAGGTGGGCCAATGGGTGTGTTGGTTCTGGGGCCTGTTAGGAGAGGTTCTGTTGCAGACCAAGGTCAGCTGCTGCCTATGCTCCACCTGAGGCCTTTTGGTATGAGCTATAAAGTGATCTGCAGATGGTTGTCACTTGTGCTGGGCTTGGAGTTGCCTGGGGGAGGCTAAACTGTGAACTCAGGCAGACGGCTACTAGTGTCAGGCGTGGGGCCACTTAACAATAGGTATGGGGCATGCCTAGGCCAGTTGCTTCTTGTTTGGGGTATGTGAACCTTTGAGAGATTTTAAGAAAGTCCCCAGCAGAAGCTAAGATAGGCAGTTTGTATGAAAAAATTGCCTGAATTAGCTTGGGTGGGCCTGTAAGTTGGGTGGGGCATGGTCTCAGGGAATCACCAGCATGAGGTAAATGGTGTCAGCCAGGTTGATGAAGACTCATACTTGATGCCCGTCTGTGCCTGCAGGCTGAGGGGGGGAGGGCTTAATAAAGGAAAAATGGAGTACAATAGCCCTCCAGCTGCCATTTAGCCCTTGCCCTGCTGCCAGACAACTGAGTTCCTCCCCATATGTTTCTGGCACTTTTTGTGCTGCTGCTCAGTGCTGGAGCTCAGAGCAAGTGGGTCTATCAGTAAGTAAGTCTGTACATAGGCCCTTTAAGAGGAACACCTGGGACCTCAGCAGACATCTGTCTCACTCAGCCACAATCTCTGCTGGTTTTCACAGCCAAAAGTTATGGAAACTTCTCTTCCTGGCACTGGAACCGTGGCATGGTGTCGTGCAGGGCGTCAGGCGGGAGACCCTGCTCGCTGCGCAATTTGTCGTGCGGGGTGGCCTGTGGGGTCTCTGCTCCCACTCCCCACATAAGAACGCAGGCCATGGTGAGGCCAAACAGGAACAACCACAGAGCCATAGGTAGGGAAGTCATACCACGACGGTCTCACTGGAGGCTGGGTTCACACGACGTGTGACCTGCTGTCTGCTTTGCTGCCAACCGACCGACTCTCCTCGACTCTCCTTCACTCTCCTCGACTCTCCTCGACTCTCCATCACTCTCCATCACTCTCCTCCACTCTCCTCAACTTCCCTCCGTAGCCGCAGCAGTTATATTAGTGGCCAATGGTTCACTGGTTACAACTGACGGCCAACCAGCAACAGCTGATGGCCATCCAATCACAGTTGATGGCCATTCACTACCTGAGCCAGCACCTTTCCACGTGAGGCCGAGAGCCTGGAAACTGCACTCCTGGCTCTGTCCCCACACATGGGGAACCTGGTGTGGGGCTGGAAACCCTCATTTTTCAGGGGAAAACTCCACAGCCAAGATATCCCTCCCATTTCTTAACTAGACACCATGAGTGTGGTGCCTGCTCATTCAGCATATCTGCTCATCCTACCAGTGTTGACGTGGCTTATTCTGTTTGTACTTAGTTATAGAACTTCCTTTAGCTTGTCTTCCGGCAGTTGTCAATGATGGTCATTTTGTAATTTAGCTGTAATTTCAATGTGTTTATGGGAGGAGGCAATCACAGTGTTTACCTTTGCTGTCATCTTGACCAGAAGTCACCTGGGTACAGATTTCTTTTCCCAGAGGTTGACAGTGAAGGGATGGACAGTGAAAAGGAAGCAGTTTAGAGAGATTATACTTTTGATTTTGATTGCTTGTTATTTGGGGGCATTTTAACATGTTTGTAATTTGGCAGGAAAGGAGTAATTGAAAAAAAGATTCCAAAAAGTCACAAGATTGATGGAAGTTAATCATGAAGGAGACTGGGAGGTGTGGGATTTATGTTTATTAATGCTTATTAATGCAGAATGTTTATTTTTTTCAAAAGGAGGAAGAAAATTCTTTCTCAGAATCAACACAGAAGGTGATTTAAATAATCCACATTTTGATTTGGATTAGAGTTATGATCCCTCTTACATTCTTCTCAGTCTTCTTCTTGTCAACAAATAATAGATGAAATTTGAGAAAGTTAAATTTGAAAATAAATTAGGAGATGGTACTATGCAGATTGGACTGCAGATCCAGTGGTGTCCTTAAGACCGCCGGTGAGGAGCTGCCGTGAGCTGACACAACAGGAAAGGCTCTCCCAGCTACCACACACCCTTCTTTAAAAAGATGTGGTTTATCATCCACTTACTTATGTCAGACATCTACCATGGACTTTCCACATATTACTTCTGTTAATTCTCATCACAACCCTGTGGAGACAAATGTTATTATTTACATTCTGTAGATTGGCAAAGAAGTCTGAGAGATGTTAAGTAGCTTTACCAGAGTTAGGCAGCTACAGAGGAGAACCAGGTTTGAATCCAGATCAAAGCCCATGTCAGTGCATTTTACTTATTAGGTTACACTCTCGTTTTTCCTAGCAATGACCTTTTCTGGAGTAGTAGTTACTTATGGGCTCTGAGTCTGAGCTAGTTCTAGGAGCACTGCAAGGAATGACCATGTAGTTATAGCCTTTTCTTAGAGCAAACTATCTAATGTCAATTCAAGTATATATCCTGAGTTTCTCAACAAATCTCTGTATAGCTGCAGGGTGTCCTTTGCCTTCAGTGGGATTAGCTAGTGGTCTAAGTTTGATAGAACCAGCTCCTAAAATTACAAGGAAGTTCATTGGTTCTTTCTATGGGAAGGTATTTTGCTAATGCCTGGCCAGCTGACTGTATGGGCATTTAATTAAAAAAAAATCTGAACATGACCTGCATGGAGACCTTGAAGTTCCAGAATTAATATATGTCCTGTTCCTGCCACACCTGTGACACTGTGAATTTGTAACCAAAGGAAACCTGGACAGATTCCATGCCAGTTGTGACTTTAATTAAAGCTATTTGGAGGGGCTGAAGGCCAATTTAAAGGTGATTGCCAGATGGGTTTTCTCAAGTCTAAAAGTGCTAGTTTGACAATTAATGATAGTGCAAGGCTTAATTGGCTCAAGTTAAACAAGCAAAAAGCAATAGAGAAGGAACGTAAGCTGATGGGACCTTCTGTCCACATGGTGACAAGTTACCTGAAATCCCACTGATATCTCCTTTCTCACTTGATCAGAAGAACAGAGAGGTAAGGCGAAACCTGGGTTTGGACAAGTGATAATGTAGAGTCTTTTCAGTCTATTTCTTTTGTTTAAATATGTGATGAAAGCCTATTGCAACAGAAGTTTTTATTAAGATTTGCAAAATCAGTGGCTCAGAGTTTAAGCTGTGGAACATAACCACAAAATACAAAATACCCTTCACCTATAATCAGATGTTAGTTCTATGCCCCAATCCCAGCATTTGAAGGTGGCCAATTATATTTCTTCATAAAATGAACTTAATTATGTTGTTAGAGACAGAGACAGCTCCCTGAAGAATTGTGGTATAACATATTTTATTATTAAAATACTGCTGAGAGGAGAAATTCCAACTTGCTCCCAATCATTTCTGTCATTACTAATTGCCTGTATTTTGCATAGTTCTATAACTGAACTCCCTCTCCCATACTACCGCCACCTTTTGGAAGACTTCAGAAATGTTCTCTGCTTGCTGGAAAAATCAACTAGGTTCTACTGAATGCCCATTCTACTTAAATCTCTCTGACCCTTCTTCTAATACTGAGAGAAAAAGAAAACTGATTAGCATGGCTGTGTGGACAGAGCAAGGAGCGCAGTTTCCAGGCTCTCGGCCTCACATGGAAAGGTGCTGGCTCAGGTAGTAAATGGCCATCAACTATGATTGAATGGCCATCAGCTGTGGCTAGTTGTCCGTCAGCTGTAACCATTGAGCCATTGGCCACTAATATAACTGCCGTGGGTGCGCTGGAGAGGGGAGTCGAGGAGAGAGTCGATCAGTTGGCAGAAAAGCAGACATCAGGTCGCATGTCGTGTGAATCCAGCCTCCAGTGAGACTATAGTCGTATGACTCCCCTACCTATGGCTCCGTGGGTGTTCCTTTTTGGCCTAGGCACATCCTGCGTTCTTATGTGGGGAGCGGGAGCAGAGACCACGCAGGACACCCCGCATGACAATGGCCATTGGGAACATAGGTTACATCTGTACAATCAAGGATTCTGTAAATTGTAGAACTCACTCACTAAAACTGCATATTTCTGTAATCCTTAGGAACTTGTACTGAATTTGACTGAAGCCTATTTTAAATGACCGAAAAGGTAGCCACTTAAGATCCTTTTATCAGCTGCCATCATCTTTTCAGGAGGCAGACTGAACCACTTTAAATATTTCTTAGACTGCTAGTGCCTAGAGTAACTATTGAAATCATTTCGTGTGGCAGAAAGAGCATTGGACTGAGAGTCACAAGGGCTGCTGTTCCAGAAACAGCTGTGCCACTTACTTAAGTAGGGGTCCTTAGGCTAAATACTTCCCCAGGATCTCAGCTCTTCATCTGGCTGCTAGCTTTGCTCTAAATGGCCTAAAACTTTCCTGCCAGATCTCTATTTCCTGTAACTCTAGTTCATGATCACAAATTTAGTTCATGAATGACTTGCATTTAGAATCCTGGATTTCTGACTCCTAACCCAGTGCTCGTTGAATTCTACTAGATAGACTTGAATTATGGTTCTGTACATGCTGTTAAAATCAGTTAACTCCATTCATGTTACTGTGGAATGGAGAAACAGGAAATGCTAGAAGGATGAGCTTCAACAGAGACCTAATTTTTTTCGGTCAATTAGAAAATGGACTGAGGCTTCCAAATCTATTCCATGTGGGCAGCTGCTATTAGACCTAATTTAAAAAGTCATTGGCATTGACTTCAAATTTGTACAACTCCTCTCAGTCAGATAACTCAAAGACCTTATGTTAAGCACTTATTACTTTTGTTAGGTAGGGTAAACCTTATGACCTTCCCCTTATAGGTAAATGGAATCAAGAGACTGGAAAGACATTTGTGCAATTTGGTAGCTAGTAATTTTTTTCTCAACTCCACCCCATCCTTGTCCTTCTCTACCGTGTTTCTCCAAAAATAAGACCTAACCAGAAAATAAGCCCTAGCATGATTTTTCAGGATGACATCCCCTGAACATAAGCCCTAATGCATCTTTTGGAGCACAACTTAATATAACGCCCAGTCTTATTTTCGGGGAAACACGGTAACTCACTTGGCATTGCTTTTAGTTCTCTTCAAGAATGCCTAGAACTTTACCTATATTTTTTAACAACTTAATTTGAGAAGTTATCTTTCTACAATTCCATATTCTGCATGCATGTCATGCCATTTTTATTGCTAAGCCATTTGCAAAGCCAACTTCTTAGTATTGAGTACCTTTCCTTTTATAAATATGCATGTTGTGTCACTCTGCAACCACTGATCCTGGATTTAGAAGAGTATGTTGAACTCTAATAGCATTTCACTACTTACTATGCAGATTTCCTCCATAGCTTTCAAAATATCCAATACACAGAAAAATATTGTAACTAGGTAATGACAATTATTACTACTCCGAGTTATCAAATGGCAAAATAAAGATACTTTGGAAAGTTTACCGAAGTTAATATAATGTTAGACAAGACCTGGGATTCTGGAGTTAGACTGCATGGATTGGAATCCAGTAGAAAGAGAATTCAGTTCTGCTGCTTGCCAGCCAAGTAAGCTACAGACCATCTTTGTGCCTCTCTATTGCGTTTGTAAAATGGGGATAATAATACCTTCCTCATAGTGTTTTTGTAAGAATAACACTTTATAGTAAGCATTCTGTATGTGCTAGTTTTTGTTCTTTATCATCATCACCGCTGCCACTGCCACCTCATTATCGTCACCATCATCACTGCCAGCATGACCAGCTCCACCATCACCGCCACCCTTACCACCACTATCACTATCATCATCCTCTAGTCAGTGAATGGCAGCAACACAAACAGGACATATAGAGCTGCTTCCATTTTGAAACAATGGTCTATGAGTCATACAGACCTAAATCTTGGACACTAGAAAGAGAGAGACTGTGAAAACAGGTTTGGGGATGCAGTAGAGAGAGACTTTGCTTATATTCTGTGGGGGAGAAAAGAGAAAATATGCCTCCATAACCTACAGCAAATGGACAGAAAAGTGAGAAAAGGTATTGTTTTTGTTTGTTTGTTTGGGGGGCTATCGGAGGGGGTGGAAGATATCATCTAAGTTACTATGTCCACTGGAGAGGTAAACTTCTTATAGCCTGAGCCCTGCTTAGGCTCTTTCCTGGAAAGTTGAAAGAATAGCAGGCATAACACCTCTAATTTTGTTTTATCTACATCATGCAAAAGTTTGCATCCCTGTGATGCCCTGGGACAAAGTCAGTGTAGAAAGAATCTGGCTGAGTGGCAGAGTGGCTGGAAGCAGAGATCAGGCTCCTGCTTGCCAAGTGGGGATCTTACCAGTTAGACGATGGTGGCAGAGCAGATGACAGTGAGCTCAATGATTTCCTTGGAGAGAAGGGACCAGAGGATTTGTACAGACTGATTTTTTCCCCGTCATCTGTTTTTGCAGCCCCCATCAGCATGGAGACTAAGCTCTTAAAATATGCAATCAAGCCAGATGCTCCCTTCCATCCCTAATGAGAACTGGCCAAAATACGGGTTTACAATAAAAAGGCAGAATCTTTTGGATAGTGATGACTCTGAGGCAGATTCTAGGGAAAGGATGAAGCCTCAATCTTTAGAAATGTTTTAACATAGGAATCGATATTTAGACATACAGACCATAAATTAGACAAAAATTGAGTACCATTTGTAACTTAGAGACTGTGACAATGATTATTCAATTAACCTTTATGGTAACTATAGGGATTATTATTCTCATTTAATAGATAAGGAAACTGAAACCTATACTTTCTAAAAATCAAACAGTTTGACATGAACCTAGGTTTACTGATTCCAAGTCTGTTGCTTCCGTGATACCTGTCTAAGCTGTTGGAAATGTTACTTTTGGGGGATAGAAATAGAAATTAGCTTTTCTCAGTTCACCAGCTTTCGCTCCTCTAGTGTCCGGGGAAACTTCATTCATCTATTCACTTATACATTTATTAATTTATTCATTCAATAATTTCTGATCATCTGCTATTCTATGAGCACATTAAGGATAAGGATATAACAATAGAGACAAAGTTATTACCCTCACAGAGATCCCACATTTCTACTGATGTAAAAGATATAACCAATATGCAAAATACATAAATAGATCTCTTCTGTGAAATAGACAGTGGTAGAAATAATCACTGGTTTGAAGTTCCTCAGCTCAGGCACTCATAAAAGTCTCAGTGAAGGCTACTCTGAGAAGAAGACAACTATGGATTTCATAATCTAGATGAAGAACATTCTTGATAAGAGAGCAGTACAAAAGGCAGGGATAGCAAATAGCATTGTGTGTTTTGGAAGAACAGAAAGAAAACCTGTGAAGTGCAAACACAGTGACAATGGGAAAGTTTCAGGAGATGGAGTCCCAAAATTGACAGGAACTATATCATCTAAGGCCTTATAGACATTGTAAGAGATTTGAAGTTTATCTTAAATTCACTAGTGAGTCCTTGAAGGTTTCAACCACTGGAGTAAAGTGGTCTGATTTGAATGTTAAAATTACCCCAGTAAATGGGGAATGGATTTCAGGGCAAAAAGAGGGAGACAAATTAAAGGCTATTTCAATAATCCAGATGGGAGATTGTTGCATAAACTAGGGTGATAGCAATGGAAATAGAAGGAAATAGAAGGAAATGATGATTTAAGACATTCTAGAACAAAGAAGGCTGACCAATGGATTGAATATAGGATAAGAGGAAAAGAGAAAAATTAAAGGTGATTCTGAGTTTTAGGATCAAGAAATTACTATTTTCTGAGATGAAAGCATCTCAAGGAAGGGAATACATGTGTCACAAGAGGGTAGCATGGTAAATTCCATTTTGTGTTTGTATGTTAAGTTTGAGGAGCTTGTTGGATTTAAGTGGACATTTAGCTATATGAATTTTATTGTCTGGAAAATGGACTGGATTAAGGATATAGGTTTGGGAATAACCAGGATATAGATGGCATTCACAACCATGAGATTGCATGAGGCCATCCTAGGAAAGGGTGTAAAGACAGGTGATTTGAGGAATAAAATTTGAACGCTGGGATACTCCTTTTAGAGGTCAGAAAGAGAAGAAGAGAAAACAATCCCCAAGAAGAAGAAACTACCTAGTAGATAAAAAGTAAATAAACAAATGCACAGGAGACTGGTATCACAGAAGCTCGAAGAGGAAAGTATTTCTTTTAAATGCTGCTGAGAGAGAAATGCAATGGGACAATGGGAAAAGTGAAATAACGTTTGGTAATTTGGTAAAATGGAGTAGTTGATGACCTTGATAACAGCTGTTTTGTTGGAATGGATGGATTTGAAAGCTCAATTGTAGTGGGCTGAGAAGGAAATGGGAGGTGAGAAAGGGGAGAGATGAAGAATATAGACAACACTTTTCTCAATCCAGTCCTGATTACACTTAGTCCCATACCACAAAAGCTAGATATTGACAAAACTTTGAAAGGCCATTTGCTGTTCCTAAAATAACCATGACAAATGGGGGAAAGTCAATTTTGAGGTATCTCTTTGTGACTCGTTCCATTTTTAAACAACTTTCACTATCAGAAAGTTATTCCATGTATTGACCTGAGAGATTTTATCCATTTTAATTTTATAGGGAAAAAAACATACTAATTACATTAATATACCATTCCTTACTGATATGTTTTCATAACTCTTTCACTTTTCTTCATTGGTATACTCCCAGATCTTCATGACTTATACTTTATGTCACCTCCCATGCTGGTTTCAGATTATGCTGTGTGTGTTCATTTGCATATTGGACTTTTTTCACATGTGATTTCCGAGAACGAAAAAATACTGCTATCAAATGTGTGTCTGGTACATAGTAGGTGCTTACTAAATGTTTATTTAATAACTGCTTTTTGGTAATTATTTTTTAATCTACATTCATTTTCCTGGTTCTACTTAAGTTAGAATAGTGGTACTCTAGGCCACACTCTGTATGTGAAATATGCAATATTTCATACAAAAACAGTAGCTTGGGGAGGAGAATATGATTTTCTCCCCATGCCCACACAAAATTTCTTAGCTCTTATTCTGGTAGGGTAATACTACTTTGCTATTATTTGTTCTACCTTCAAATTGTGCATCTCTACTTCTAGAAAGAAGATAGATGCTAATTTCTTGACAAATGTCTTGCTTTCTCACATTCTACCAATGTTTTCAACGTGGGGGGAGGGAATCTGGATGATTTTCCATTAAAAGTGTGCTATAAAAATTGTCAATTTCCTGAAATAAATGGTTGAAAAACCATCATTTTTCCCCCCACCGTGTGTTACCCTAAACTATAGACCTGTCACCAAGCAGTGTTCTAGCGTGTGGGTACAGAGAAACCGTGGGAAGATCCGAATGGCACTTAAATTACACTCTTCCTTTGATTTTGAAGACATTTTATGCCATTTAGTAGAATTCCAATGTAGTTGGTTCCCTAGAGGAGGGGGCTGTCCGTTTTAGAAGTGTCATTGCTGCAGTGACTGAGAAAAAGATATTAAGCCATCAAAACAGCAGGGTTGGCTTTTCTATCCAGATCATCATAGAATTAGAAAGATAGCAAGATTCCGTGAGATCCTCTGCACTCTTGCAATGATGTTAACTGCTTCACATCTGCTCCAGCACCACACAGACCACCCAGCCCACATTTGTCTAGTCGACAGCTTGAGTACCACAAATGTTTTAGTGAAAAGTTGCTTCTTAAAAGAAGGTCAGTGTATAGCGAAGACCTGGATTTTTCTGCAGGAACACCATTTTATCTCTCTGACAGCTTCTAGAGAAAGTGTGCTCTATGCATAAGTCAATATATATATATATATATTTTTTCTGACTGCTTAGCATGTTCCACTCTTTCCATCTGGGATCTGAAAGCACAGTTGTGTTCTTCCTGTCTCACACCTCACCTTCAGAAAGAAAATCCTCCACAGGGAATGTGGCCACAGACTGCGCAAATCTGTAGCAAAGAAAGGCACTATGTTTGTGGTTGCCCAGACATCTTAAATAGATTTTATGAAGATCATGGAAATATGGACAAGTACCCCTTTATAAGAAGGGATTACTGGTATATTTATGGCTGTTACCACTGTCTACTTATAATACTGGATATTTTCATACAGGGTAGATCTATCTAGAGTCTACCCTGTGATGAGTTCTGTTTACCTACACTTCTAAATACCGTTCACAGTTTTTGAAGCTGAATTGCCTGGTTCAGGTAACTTCCGCTGAAGGAGTTCTTTCTTCAGAACTAAAATAAGATTTGAGAATTAACACAATACTGCATAAGGACTAGCCCTTAAGAAGTTATGGTTTTCCTCAAAATTGAAGACAGCTAAGTAAACAGTTAACTATCATATATTTATAAGACAATTTTCAGAAATAATGGTGTTAATTTCTAATCTGTACTCAAGAAGGAACTGTAAAATGTTTATTAAGTTTTGGCTAAGAAGATGCTCTCTGTTTCGTCCTTCTGTTACCCTTTTCTTAAAAATTTATTGGGGTGACAATTGTTAGTAAAGTTACATAGATTTCAGATGTACAATTCTGTAATACATCTACATATATCACATTGTGTGTTCACCACCCAGAGTCAGTTCTCTTTTCATCACCATATACTGTATCCCCTTTACTCTCATCTACCACCCCCTACCCCCCTTACCCTCTGGTAACCACTAAACTATTGTCTGTGTCTATGAGTTTTTCTTCATTTGTTTGTCTTGTTCTTCGTTGTTTTCAGTTTTATATACCATATATCAGTGAAATCCTATGGTTCTCGACTTTTTCTGTCTGACTTATTTCACTTAGCATTATAATCTCAAGATTCATCCATGTTGTTGCAAATGGTGCTATTTCGTCTTATGGCAGAATAGTATTCCATTGTGTATATATACCACAACTTCTTTATCCATTCATCTATCAAAGGACACTTTTGTTGTTTCCATATCTTGGCCACCATAAATAAAGCTGCAATGAACATTGGTGCACATATGTCTTCATGGATAAATGTTTTCAGATTTTTTTGATAGATACCCAGGAGAGGGATTGCTGGGTCATATGGTAATTTTATTCTTAATTTTTTGAGGAACCTCCACACTGCCTTCTATAGTGGCTGCACCAATCTGCATTCCCACCAACAGTATATGAAGGTTCCTTTTTCTCCACAGCCTCTCCAACACTTGTTACTATTTGTCTTGTTGATGATAGCCATTCTGACTGGGGTGAGGTGATCTCTCATTGTGGTTTTTATTTGCATTTCTCTGATGATTTGTGATGTTGAGTATTTTTTCATATGTCTATTGGCCATTTGTATGTCCTCTTTGGAGAAATGTCTCTTCAGGTCCTCTGCCCATTTTTTATTTGGATGGTTTGTTTTTTTGTTGTTGAGTTGTGTGAGTTCTTTATATATTTTAGATATTAATCCTTCTCAGAGGCATTGTTTGCAAAAATCTTCTCCCATTTAGTTGGTTGCCTCTTTATTTTGTCAACAGTGTCTTTTGCTGTGCAGAAGGTTTTTTAGTTTGATATAGTCCCATTCATTTATTTTAGTTTTTACTACCCTTGCCTTTGGAGTCACATTCATAAAATGCTCTTGGAACCCAAGGTCCATAAGTTTAGTACCAATGTTTTCTTCTGTGCAGTTTATTGTTTCAGGTCTTATGTTTAGGTCTTTGATCCATTTTTTAGTTAATTTTGGTACACGATGACAGCAGTCTAGTTTTGTTCTTTTGCACATGGCTTTCCAATTCTCCCAGCACCATTTATTGAAGAAGCTGTCTTTTCAACATTGTATGTTTTTGACTTCTGTTACCACTTTTATCCTCTTATAAAGGTAAGAGCTTAGATTTAGTGAGTGGTTACCATATACAGGTACTGCTTAAAAGCTTAATATATACTAAGTATGAAATGGATACAGTTAATGCTCTTTTAGGTGTTGGGAAGTCAGACTTAGAGAAGCCAGGCCACTTGCCAAAGTGTCTGAGTTACTGAGGCACATGGCTTGGGATGTAAACCTGAGTGCTTTGCCTTCGAAGTCTACTTGTTGAAATTTCTCTGCTCCCCTGTATCTCAGCTCTTGGTGCTGATTCTCTCCCACTAAATTGTGAATTCTTCGAATGTCAAGGCCATGTCTTCTTTATCTTTGCATCCAGTTCATTATAAGTGGTTACTAATTATGGTTTAAATATGGGTTGACTCCATCACACATGGTCTACTTCCCCTTACCACGGTTTGACTTATCATGCCCTTCTATGAGGGTTTTTACACTAACTGAAATGAATTCATGATTTCATTACCTGGAAGCACACACAGATCAGATTTTAAAACAGAATTTTTTATTCAATTATTATTCCTATTAATGCTGCATCAACCCATGAAATCTTAGAACTCGATAATAAAGTTCTAAGGCCTCTCCAAAATTGGGTGCTCATCTTTTTGTGAATGACTTCACTCAGTAGCAGCAGTGAGGGGCTGGGAATGTAGACAACTCTCTGGCAGATTGAGCACCTCCAGAATAAACCCTTCTAAATGTTTCTCTATGGTTACGTCATGGAATATGTTATCAAACATCTCCCTTCATTTATGAAAGCAGTCTCCTATCCAACAGTTACTCAGCACCTGCTCTATGCAAAGCATTGTGCTGGGTACTGTGGAGGATTCAAAGCGGAACTAGGTATAGTCCTTGCCTGTAAGCAGCTCATAGCTGAGATATGCTAGATGAGATTTAACTGGCATCTTGGCTCTGGTAAATCAATGGCTCTCATTTTCAGTATATCTTATTCATCACAATCATGGAACATTTTATGAACGGTCACTGAGCACACACATTTCAGTAACAGACTTTAGTCAAAGTGACTAATCAAAGAAGACAAATTCTATGGCTCTTTCTGCCCTAAGTCCTTTCTCCCTCCCAGAGGAAAAAAAAATGTTTTTGTCAAGTGAGCAAAAGGGCACATGTACAACTGGCTATTGAGTCAAATGTGATAGGGTAACGGTTATTTGTGTATCATGAAGCTCTTTTTTTTTTTTTTTTTTTTTTTTTTTTTTTTTTTTTTTTGGCTTTTAACATGGATTGCCCCATCCTCCACAGTGGGTTTTTTTTTTTCTTTCTTTTTTTTAGGGTTTACTCTTTCTGCCTTTCATTTCAGCTCACCATTGTCTTTTATGGGCACCAACACATACTGGGACTATAATAATTCAGGTGATTGAGGATCATTCTTTCTTGTCTTACCTTGGATTTCTCCCCAAATGCATTAACTATTGAAGTAAATGACATTCATCTCCAGCTCCATCAGGCAAAGAGGAATTTGGACAGCAGGAGCTTTCCTTTCCAGATCAAGATAATCTCTCTGCTTATTTGGAAATGAAATTAATAGCTTGTAGCTGTGTCCAAATGCAGAGAGGCTCTTCATCTGCTAGAAGCTCCTGGTTTCCATCTTTAGCTTTAATTTCAGAGGCCAACGTACTTACTGCCTCAGTAGATAATGAGTCACATATATGGAATAGGACAAAATTTTCATAAGAGTATTTGCATATCTTCATATTGTTTTGCTGCTTTTTGATCCAAGCCTACTTTGGGTTTCCAGTGACCGTGACCTCAATTTGGAATTGTGTTGGTCCTGTGATCTTCAGAGGCTGTGTCCAAGGAAATGTTACCAGTTTTAATGACCTCCAAAAAGCTATCTTTATAATTCTTGCATGTCAGAGCAAAGTAAGTGCAGTTCTCAAGAGAATTATTGCAGTTGCCCTCCAGGGAGAGGGAATACTGACAGCAGTTATGGAGAGCTACAGCAACAGCACACCACTCTCTGGCCGTGGGTGCTTTCTATGTGGCTTAAAACAAAGCTAAAGCACAAATCAACAACTAAGTGCTGGAAAACAAACAAAAGAAATGGTATAAGAAAGTAGTTCTCTGGTAACAACAACACAAGTAAATAAACAAAAACGCAAATTTTATGATGAATCTAATGCAGAACTTTAAGTTTATCCTCTCCCTCACCTCCAAATACTATGCCTACCACCATCATTTTAAGATAAGGTGAAGCCATTCCTTCTAGAGGACTACCAGAAGTCAGGGAATATGGTCTTCTGTAGGACGTATTATAATAAATTATAGAAGATCTGTACCGTAAAGACCACAGCTAGCTTCTAGTTCAGAACTTAGATTTTATAAATGAGTTTCTAAGGAGGTTAAGTGAATTTACCAGAGCTCATATAGGTAGTAACTGCCAAAACACAGCCTGAAACCTGGTTTTCTGATGCACAATTCATTGTTCTTTCTACTGACACCATTTTGTTTTTAATTGTCTTTAAAGCGTACTTGCAAATGGATATGGCTAAAGTACCTACCTAATCCATTCTGGCCATTCTAAAAGCTGACATAATCCTTCATATTTTCAGTGAATTATTCAGTAGAGTGCATTTCAAAAATTGCATTTGCATTTCTATTCTTCTGCAGTCCTCTAGTACCATTCACATCTCTAAATATCGGCCTCTGTTCTCTCTTCTGCTTTTGGAAGCAAGAAGTACCCAGCAAAATAGCAGGAACTGCCTCTCACATGCTGAGGCTTATTTTTCAGTGGGGATTTGGCTGACTCTTGAGCATCCTTCTTGGCATTCAGACATGCTGAGGGGTGGAGGAGGAGTCAACCTCTGCCAGACCTATCAACTCCCTTTAGGGACTCTGACTTTTTGCCCATGACAATGGTAATGTTGACAACTGTCCATTAGAGCCAGGGGGATCTAAATCACAGTGTAGTTCTCTGTCAGGGTCTACACCCAATTATCCAAGGTCTTACCACTTAGGTCTTCATTCTTATGGAAATAACTAAATTTTATTCATCCGGGTGAGTTTAAATAACTTCAACTTTGAGACAAGAACTACTTTAAAGTAGATAAAATTCTAGATTATTCTAGTAAAATCTCCTGACTTCTTATTGTTATACCAGTGTCCGGAGCTAAAGTAAATAATAGTCTTAGTTTAGTTTACATTGGTTTGACCCGATCCAAAGTGTCTGTGTTCACCGTAGTCACCATGCTTTATGAGATATGTGGATAATTGAAGAGAAATAAACAGAAGAGTCCAGGATGATGCTAGAATGTGAAATATCATCAGAGTAATCATTGAGGGCTTGACTGGGTTTTAGCCTAGAGGACATAATTAGAAGAACCATGAAAACTTTCTTATGTATTTGAAGAATTGATTAACTTTGCTGCATATGGCACCAGAGGAACAAATCTGAAAGTACAAAAAAGAGAGCACATTTTGGTTCAATGCAACAAAGAACTCCGTGGTAGGGAAATGAGACAAACAGTGAATTCTCTAACGGTGAGGTTAAGCAAGGGGAAACCAATTGTGAACCCAGACGTGACGTTGTGGCGGGGGATCCGGCATTTAATGAAAGATTGGGCTGGGGATTCTAGAGCAGTGTGTTCATGGACCATTACTACTCTGAGCCTATTTACTACTGAGAATGGATGACAAGATAAATTTGTTTGGGGGATAAACATGCTGTATTAATTCCTGGAGGTACATGATTAATAATAAAAGCAGTAAGTAAATTTGTTTAAATAGCTTAATCTAGGTTTTTGGAAATAATTTGGCTACTGTGACTCTTTGAAGTAATTTCTACTTATACTCCTTGAACAGTAGGAGATACTTTCCTATAAGTTCTTTTCCTACCCTGAGATTTTATGTATCGAGAAATCCCAAATTCATTTTTTTAAATTAAAGGTTATTGGGGTGACCATTGTTGGTAAAGTTGTATAGGTTTCAGGTGTACAATTCTGTAAGACATCATCTATATATCATGTTGTGTAAGAAATCCCAAATTCTTTAAGACAGATAGGCCTTTGGTGTTATAGCAGCACTTCTAGGCATATGCTGTTTCCAGGAATGAGAATGCTACTCCAGGGCTCTGCAACTGATATAGGGCCGGCTTGTTTATGTTATTGGAGATAAATGTGATTATCTAGATTGATTTTAAGAGGGATAATGGAAGCCATGCAGATTGCGATGGCGAGGAAGAACATAAGGTTGTAAGAACTGCTCTGTTTGAGGGACTCTCTGTATGGACTGTCACTGGGCAAGGCCATGCACTTGTTATTAGTGTGTCTCTGAGAGCTGCCATGAGGTTTCACAGTTTCCAGAGAGGCAATCAAAGAGCACACAGCACAAGTCACCAGGTGCTGAGGTTTCTGGCCAGGCTTTCATGTGACTCTCATAAATGAAGGTAACATCATCTTGTGGTTTTTCTCTTTGCTAGATCTTCCATATTTTCATTAAAGTGAAAGACATGAAATCTACCCTTTTTATAGTGAATTCTGATAAGCATAGGTCTGCCATTCCATACAATCAGAGATGGAAGGGGGTTTTCAAAAAGAGAAAAGTAGGAAGATCAGGTTCTTGAGTTGTTCCGGTCTAAGGTGATCCGTAGCATGCTACATTTGAGGGAAGAAGGTGAGTTTTTTCAATTTGAGCAGCACATTTTCTAAATGTGGGAAATGTACATAGTTATATTATGAGATGAGAGGGAAAGAAGGTCTTGACTACGAGAATGAACTGGAATTTGTCCTACTGTGTCAGAAAAGGGTAATGAAGAGAAAGGTTCTACAGAATAGGTGAATGAGATCAGTTTAAGAAAGAGTGGTGAGCCAAGACTATACCACTAAGGAATACACCCCTTCTCAAAGGCAGAAAAATTGGCTCTGGGGATTAAGCTCAGAGAGATGTCAGTGAGTTCATTTTTTTTCAATAGTGACTCAGCAGGAGAAATAGAACCTGGACTGCCAGATGTTGTCCTTTACTCCAGCCCTGAACCTGGGCTGCCATTGTGTAAGTGTGACTAAACAGAGTTTGGGAGAGAGCATGCTGGTTACCCCAAGGATCCTGACTAATAGAGAGGGCATTCATCATCCACTGCTCAAGTGGGTGGAATTTCAGAGTCTGCAGTTCACCTTTCAAATGTGTTTCCTTACGGGGTTTAATCTTTTATCTGAAGGCTATTAGGGATTTCATCACATGCTGCTTTAGCAATTAGTTCAGAATAAACTGAGAAAACTGCAGGGACTTTGCTGAGGAGACTTTAGCCTTTGCATTTATAGCACTTTTTAAAAAGTAAAAATAATGACTGTGTTTAAATTGTACAGAGATATTTATAAAAGTGATGAATTTTCAAGCTGTTCTGAGGAGATGTAGTACAGGAGGAGGAAAAAATGCTACCAACCACCCTGCATCAACCCGTCTGTATTCCATTTGTAAAGTTATTGAGTTTTATTTTAAACATGCATAAGTTTTGCTAAATCCATTACAATGCTAGGTAGAGAGCTAAAAACAAATTAATTGAATCTTTAAATGTTAGTAAAATTTAATTCCACTACTCATCATTTTGAAGTAAATATCCTGCTAGTTCACAGTAGAGGACCTGCTCTAGCTCTAGGGGAGAAAAATCCTTCTGCTCCCAGGACAAGAAAACCCCCTCAGAGAGCCCAACCCTGTGGCACTCTCTCCAATTTCTGGCAGGAAGAAGCTGCAGTGTGAGGCTTGGCTCTCTTTCAGTAGGCCATGTGGCCTGACAAGGGTAATTGATTTCCATTACTTTAATTAACAAAATTTAATTTTTTATCTAATGAGGACACTTGGTTGTGACACAGGTAATAGCAAGATGCAAGTCCTGGGAAGAGGTATGGGGGCAACACAGAAGACCCCTGAGCCAAGTCATTAGGGACAGGTGACTACACCAGTTAGCGTGTTACTCCTCCTTCTCTTAGGACTTTTTCCAACCCTCTTTGGAGAAGAACCCTCTTGGAATTTGTTATTCCTTTGTAATGCTAACTTTCCGAAATCCATCATTTCTTCCTCATGAGTGCCCAAGACTAACAAGTTTCAGTGAAAGCTCTAGGAGACCTAAGGTGTCACTCCAGCCCCCTCCAAGCTCCTGCAACCAGAGCTCCATGTCTGGCTCCCTCTTGATTACAAATAGTTTTCTCCCAAGCCAGTATGGTCCTGAGCCAGGGCAAGCTCTACTGAGCACTGACCAGGAGGCTCAACCTGAGGTCCCTGTCTTGCAAATGCAGGGCAGGGCCGCCTAGTTACCCTCTACCTCTAAACTGCCACTCCTTGTCCCTCCCTCTTCATAGCTCCCCAAGCCATACATCCCCCAGCTCCTCCTGCCTGATGACTTGCAGCCAGCCTTGTTTATGTGTTTGGCATCAGTAGGCGACAAGGAGATTTGCTCCTCATCGGTTTGATCAATCTTTCTGCTGTTGAAGTCTCTCAATGAGTTGAAAGTGATTTTCCCTGCTGTATGTACAGGTAGGAGTAGATCACTTTCAATTTCTAGTACAGCGACAGCAGCATTCTATCAAGTGGTTGCATTGCATAAGCATGTGCACGAGGCACAGCGTTTCAAGTACACGTGGAGTGATGGTGATGCCTGACTGTGTGATCTAACTTAGCCTTATTTGCGGGTGTGCTTCATGTCAAAAGCACAGCTATTTCTAGTGCATTAGTTTTCCTCTTCCCTCGGGGGTTCTCTGAAATACAGAAGGCCTCTAGGGATGGTTAAAAGGAGAACTGCAAAACTGCCATGATTAGTTCGGATGCCTTAGAAAGCTAATGCGAAACCAAGAGGTATCATACGAAAGCCTCAAAGCAGTCTTCTGCCTTCCCTAGAAACATGATTTTACTCTTCTTAAATATAGTTCAGACAACTTCTTATGCGTTCCCCTCTGTGGGACCCAATAAAGAGCACTACTTCTTCAGGCTTGATGGTATTAAGTCCTTCCAATTCAAAGGAATGAGTCTGTAAAAGCATCTTTTAAGGGAGGCTAATTCCTCTTCCTCCTGCAAAATCAAAGGACATAATCTGGGCTTGTCTAAAAGCAGGTGGCCAGATCTCCTTTCTATGTAATACTTCATGGAGTGTTGTGTTTTCACCCTCACTCCATGAGTCGAGGGGAAATAGCATTGCCAATGGTCACCTGAAAGTCAGTTGGAGGATAGGACTTCCTGCACCACCTGTTCACATTAAGGGGATTTAAGTAGACTTAGAAACCGATAGTAATCAGTTACTTATCTTATCTAGATATCTCGTTTTACATATGAGAAGACTGAGACACACAGAGATGAAGTCATTGTTTGAGGTCCCATATTTTGTTAATTTTAAATTAGAATCAATTCAGGACGACTTTTTATTTATATATTAGAATTTACTCATGGGTTTATTTAATGTTTTTTGGCTTGACTATTTATTGAGCACCCATGATATGCCAGGTAGGCAGAGTTTTAGGTCCTGGGAATGGAGAAATGTTTTAAATAGACAGTTTCTACTCTCACGGAGCTTACATTCTATGAGTGTGTATGAGGGCACATAAATAGGTAAATAAATACATACATGGTGTCAGCATTATCAGTCCTATGACAAAAATAGAGTGAGAGGGATAGAAAGTAATGAGAGTGCCATTTTATAGGAAGTGTTAAGGAAATATCTCTTTAATACTATGTTCAGGAAAGACATGAAGTAAGTGAGGGAGCAGTTATGTAGCCCTCTGGGAGGGGGCCATTTTAGACAGGGGATAACTGTTGCAAACATTCTAATTTCATGATTTTTTTTTAAAACTTTCATCACAGAAACAGGTGTTTAGAATGTACATATTTTCTTACATACACATTTAATCACCTCCACACACACAAACTCTTAATTAGTGACCTAGGGTGGTTACACAGGGATCAGCTATTAAAACAAACAAACAAACAAAAACAAGCAAAAGGGTGGGTGGAGACAGGATTACAGGCTATCAACAGAACCTAAGGTGGAGCTGATTCCAGGATTCACCATGTAGCAATCAATTCTTAGTCTACTCTAGGATGCATAGGCTGGTAAGGGGACTGAGAAGTGCATTTCTAATAGCTGGAATGGGCCAGCATCTCACTGTGTGCATCTGGATAACCTGAAGAGTAGAATGACACTTCTTGAGGCCTGAAAGTTGGTTCCGTTTCTGCTTCTCATATATCCAGAGACCAGTGCTAGCAGTTATGGGAGGATGATGTCCTATTGTAATTTACAGAGTTCTCACTGGCACATAAACAAAGACAGCATTTGTAAGTACACCTGGGTATTTCTCAGAATTAGAAAAGAAAACTTTTTTTTTTTTTTTCCTAGATGCAAATAGAGCACCAAAGACTCTAGGGAGCAGAGGTACATGTGGTTGACTCAGCCATGTGTGGCATTAAAGCATGCAGGTATGGCCAGCCTGCTCATTTTCCCTTACAGAGTTTTTGTAAGACTTGGAGTTAGAATGTTCTCAGGAGCCCCATCCTGTGCTGATCTAATTCAGTTGGGCTTTTGTTGTGTTCCTCATATTGGTAAGATTCAACAAGGGCTACAAAATAATATGACAGTCTCCTTTTTCTGTAATGGCTCCTAGTCTCTTATAACAGGACAAGGCATAGACATACGCAACAGGGCCAGACACACATAGGGGCTGTGATGATGTTCCACGGGGTCCAAGGAGATGAGGGTGGGCTTGGACAGTCTAGAGAACGTTGCAATACAGGCTGGACGTAAGCCAATCTTTGAGGAATGGGTAAGAATCAAACAAGGAGATAACCAGAGCAGCCAGATAGAAGAGGGGGAAATCTGAGCATGATTTGTTCTATAAGACAATGGAGAGGCTGACTTGAATGGAATGGCGGCTCTCTTTGGCCCAGAAGGCTATGGGTAAGAAGGTTGGATGGTTCGGGAAAACCAGTGGGCAAGCTTCTATGCCAGCTAGAGTTTAATGATGAAGAGCATGGGCTATGGGATCAACGGCCTGGGTTCAAATCCTGCCTTGAATGCTCCAAAACTGACAATCAGTTTATTTTTTATTTTTTTGAGTTTTAGAATTCCATTTTTGAAGTGAAAAAGGTGAGCACACAATGTGATATATAGATGATTATTATAGAATTGTACACTTGAAAGCTATGTAATTTTACTAACCATTGTCACCTCAATAAATTTAATTTAAAAAAAGGTGATGATACCTAATTTAGAAGGTTGCCATGGATATTAAATAAATTAATATATATAAAGTTATAAGAAAATCTCTAGCACACAGTAAATACTCGATAATCATTATATTAGTACTAAAATCGTATTTTACTTATATTGAGGATGCGAGGGCATCAGAGACAGTTGAGGAGAACTATACCTTAATAGAGGTGATGAAGAGGAAAGTCCTATTATCGAAAGAGCAATCTGATGTGGGAAAGTGGCCGTATGAAAGGTAGATGTCACCAGTGGAGAAATGAGGGAAACATTACAGCTGGGCGTGCTCAGGCCTCGCAGCTGGGCAGGGGCTACAAGCTTAGGGAGGAGGGAGGAAATCTCAGATTTAATTGAGAAAGGAATTGGCAACCCCTCTCTTGAGAAAAGTCACCTCCTTGAACATCTATTGCCAACTTTCAGACTCATATTGAGAGAGTCAGGGGGAGACTGACGGGGAGATGACTGGGGATACATACGTGTTCCTCATACTGCTGGCCAGCCCAGTTCCTGATGCGCAGACAAAGCCTTTTCCAGCAGGAAAACTTCTTTCCAGAGCTATTTCTATCAACCCAAAAATTACAGGGATGGTTGGGGATGAAGGCGATTCTAGTTTTCCCTTCTAGAGGCCAGAATGAGGTATCTTTTAGAGCTTCTCTTCATTGTTCTGAACCATCTTACTGGCTTCAGGCCTAATCAAAGTGGCAAATGTCACTTCAACTCTTTTCTCCTGACGTCCTGCCCAGAACAGTCCTGCAGCTTGCTGGCCGGCCCGAGGTGCTGGCAGAAAGGAGGTTTCACCATTGGCCCTCGTTATAGAAAAACGTTGATTCAGAGTTCAGAAATTGGAAGAACAGGAGAGCCCACACACTGGCCAACACCTTCCTCAACCCCAATTCTCTCTCATCTTTAGCAATATAACCCAGGCAATCATGACACCGACCCTGCCCCACTGAATACAGCATCACCCAGCTGGGTTAGTCAGCAGAGCCCAGGGTGACTGGATAGGGGCTTTCTTAGCAAGAGAGCTGGTGGCTGGTAAGTGCCTGCTGTGCTGTTTTCAATATCACCTCTGAGATGAATTAAGTATCTGAAGACCTGAAAAATTGCAGCACTCACAGGCTGTCATCTAAACAATTGCATTCAGTGGAAGAAAACAAACTCCCTGTCCACTGGCAGTCATCTTTTGATTCTGTAGAAACAGTAGCTAAAGTGATGGAAAGGGAAGAAAGCAAACAGGACCTCTTCCCCATAACTGATGAGCTAGCTATTTGGGAACCCGCACAATCCTTATTCTTTTGCTAACTCACAGACCTGGTAAAGGAGCTAGGGAGACAGAAATGCTTCAGGCATCTGAGTGTGTGGAAATGGTTAGTGGGGAAGAGTGTGGGACTCTGCATTTTCAGAAGAAATCCTTGATATTTTTATCATCTTATATTGATTTAACATCCTCCACTCTTTAGTCAAGCTCAGTGTCTGCAACATTCTAAAGCAACGTTTGGGGTTTCTGTATACCAGGGTTTGCTCGGGGTTGATATCCAGGGCAGGTGTCCTTCCTTTGAGTTCTATTTGGAGGCCTCTTTTACATGGAATTTTTGATGAACAACTGCTGTACAAGTGGCCTGGTGAGGTATGGAGTTAGAATTGACCGAAATGAGAGCTGGATTCCTTTCCTCAGAAATCAACTGACTGTAGGTTACGTAAGCCTTCTTCCCACGCAGATAAAGGCACTCAAATGGTTGCTGATTTCCCCAAATAGCTTAGGAATCCATAGTATGTCAAGCTTAGGACAACTAAACTTTCCATTCTTGTTGTCACTGTATCCCTCAAGGTGGACCCCACAAGTCTCCTGCACGAATCCACATTTCTGGTGCATTGTAAGACCAGACAGCTTTGCATAGATGTTTATCAGGAACAGCACTGGGGTAGTATTCAGAAACTAAGGGAGTCTTGGTAGCTCTAAGACTTGCAGAGAGGCCTGCACAGGTGACAGGTGTACAGAAAAGCTTACTAACTGGTGGCTGACTCCTTGGCACCCCTTGCCTTGAGAAAAGTAAAGGAATTACTGGCACTTTATGTCTTGCTTATCATAGCTAAACAGGATAGTCTTACCACAACTATTTCTACTCTCATAAAATGTCTCTCCTGAGGCATGAGGTGTGTGAGTGTGTGTGTGTGTGTGTGTTTGTGTGTTTCTCCTTTGCCTCTCAGATGCTTTGCCCCATGTTAGCTAATTTTTCATTATACACTTATTTGGTGTTCTGTTGCCCTTGCAAGTTTAACAACCTTAAAAATTGGATGCTTCTCACTGATTCTATAATGATGTAGCAATTTGTCTCCAGATACAAATCCAGGTGTAGCTATGCTAACTTGAAGCCTGGCCTTCAGCATCTGGAAAATGTTAAATATCTCTGGGTGTTAGGAAATCCTCGGATGTCACAGAAAGGGGAAAAATTCTCCATTCCTTTTAATGACATAAGGAGTTGTGAGGAAATGAGGAAGGAGATATGCTAAGAGCAAGGGCATTCACAAAAATTAGAACTTCTGACAGCAACAGCAACACACCTTTCCTGTATCTCCTTCCTCTCCCTACAAGTGAAATGTTAAATTGAGTCTGGGAAACAAATTGTTTTCTTTTAGGTGACTACTTAATGAATTTTTACTATGTTTCAGGCACTGGGTTTTTTCTATTTCTGTTATCTCATTTAAATTACCCAATCCTGTGAAAGAGATTCTATATCACCTCTCATCTTAAAAGCAGTGATACCACATCTTAGAAACATCAAGTAGCTTTCTGGGACCATACAGTTATTTGGTGTACAAAGTTTAGCCTATATTTGCCCGATCCCATCTCCTATGCTCTTAGCCTCTAGATCCAACTATTTGTGTTTGTCTTTCTTTTTTTTCCCGTTAGGAAGAATGAAAAATTCTGTGATACTTAAGAAGGCTAAAGTGCTTTTCCAAAGCCCCCTTGGCTCTTGGCCTCTGGATCTCATACCCGGTGGGGTTCCCTCCCTGTCATCCTCATTCCCGTGATCAGGGCTGCTCTGAGGCAGGCCCTGCACTGACTGAGCTCTCCATAGTGGCCGTTGCTTCTTATCTAACCTTTGGTCCATATGAGAGGCCTCCCCTCTGTTCTGAAGTCCATTTCTATAACAATGTTCATTTCATTCCCTAAGCCGATCCCCTACTTTCCTCCTGGGATAGGAATGTTGGCCTGCTCTTACTGGCTCCCCTTCAGCATTTGCAATTTGTGCCTGCCTGGATCCCACTACTTTCAAGTAGAACCTTTAGATGGAGACTGTTTTCTTTCAGGATCCCCATAATTGTCGTCTTCCCTTGATAGGACACCCTAAACCTCTGTTGAGCAAGTTTAGCTGCCAACTGCCTGCTTGGACATCAGCTGGACATTATGTTAATTCTTGGGGGCTGCTCTTGCCATCAGCACAAACCTCATGTTATTCTGTACAGTTGGGTAAGTTTTGCTGCAGCCTGGCCCAGGGAATTGTCCAAGGTACTCTGTCTTAAGGAGGTTCAGAAAAGAGAATGAAGATGATGCTGAAATTTAAAGAATGCTTTTCAATGGCTGAATTAACTACTTTTTTGATTAAAAGTCAACTTGTCCTCTAGTCCAGAGGACTTCATTGAAAACTAAATGTTAGGGAGGCTGTGGGCCCTTGACCTCCTTTAATGTACGTTCTACCAAGGCTGGCAGAGTTTGTGTGCACCAGCAGCAGCCTTTCAGGCAGAGGCTCTGACTTCATTGGGAGGCCTCCAGAAGGTGAGGCAGCCCAGGTTGAATGTTGCAAAGTAAAGTCTGCCTGTTCTTGCTCTGTGGGTGACGTCCTGACTACTTGTTAGGTATGAAGTGCTGACATAAAATACAAAAACACGCACTGGATTGGGAGTCAGATAATCTAGGTACCTAGTCCACTCTGACTCTCTGTCTGTCTCTGTCAGCTTCGTAGTCTGAGCATCTTTTTTTACAAAATGAAGAGTGATAATGGTTATCTTGCCCTTCATGAATGATGACTGTAAGAATTAAGTCATTGTTTCTCAGCGGGGGGTGACTTTGCTGCCAGGTGACATTCCACAATGTCTAGAGACATATTTGGTTGTCACACTGTACTCAGGAGTTGCTACTGGCATCGACAGGTAGCGGTCAGGAAGTATGCCAAACCCAAATAGGAGACAGCCTCCCACAACGAAGAAGTACCTAGCCTAACGTGTCAAGAGTTCAAGTTAAATGAATTTATTTAATTCTGTTTTAGATGTCAGAGTCTAGCAACAAAGACACTACACACTACTCTCATGGAGGATGAAAGAGCAGAGAGCCCCATAATCCATAGACCTTGCTCCTGCTGCTACCCCTCAGGCTCCACCCAAAGGCCACGCCTAACTGGCTGAAGAGTGGCCTCCACAAACCCTCTCCCAGAGACATGGAGGCCACAGGTTAATTCTTTCCAAAGCACTAAGTGTCTATACAGGGGGCACTTTTCATTTACTAGAATGCGTGACTGCAGAACACCCCTGGTCTCTGACCTCAATATCATTGGATTAGGCAAAGCTACTTTAGCAAGTGGTTAAGAGGTTAAATTGAGTACCCTTTGGAATGCCTGAGCCCTGGTTCTGCCACTTATGAACTATCTGAACATGGACAACTTTTCTGATTAGTTTGAGCCTCAGATTTTTGACATGTAAATTAGAAGACAATTTTTTTTCATGGTTTAGGACATAAGAGCTGAATTGTAGTGGTTGTAGTTGTTGCTGTTGTTATTGTTATAATTGGTATTATTATTATTATTGGTAATGTTAATATCATTGTTTTTGTCACCACACTTTGAACTGAAATTTTTTTACCTGTTAAAAGGGAGATCCTATATTCCATTAATTTTCAAACTTTAATACTGAATAGAGTCAATTGAAGATCGTTTTTTAAAATATCAATGCTTAGGCCCCACCCCATGCCCATTCGATTTATTTTTCTGAAGGCCAATTCCAGGCATAGGTTGTTTTTGTTTTTCTAAATCTCTCCATGTAATTTTAATAAGTAACCAGGATTGAAAAGTGTTTTATGCAATATCCCTGGCTTCACCTTGCTGAGGACCCAGATGGTATTGAATATTCTCATAAACACACGGAGGTGGTAGGGTAGGGAAGGGTAGAGTGGTGAGTCTATTCCAAGCTTGTGGAGCCATTCTATATCATTGTCTCTAGTAGACAATCTAGGATTGCTGTCTCCTTCCTCAGCAAACTGATAGAAGGACCCTTTGTAGGTACAGCTCCTCTCAGCCCCTCTCCTTATTATTAGAGAAAAGTATGAGCAGACCAGAGTTAGAGAAACAGCCCTTATCATTTCTCATTTGTAAGCTTAAGTCTATCTTTGTTGTTGATTATTACCATGATTTACTAACAAGACATTTCATCTGTACATGACTTTATAGATTAAATTACTAAATGCGTATCAATTTATTTAATGTCTAGGTGGTTGAAGTCAGATGTTCCAGTAGATTAAAAGTACCCTCTAGAGAGACTTAGAGCTTTGGAAAGAATTAACTTATGGCCTCCAAGTCTCCATGGCAGAGGGTGTGTGGAAGCCATTCTTCAGCTGTTTTGGAATGGCCTTTGGGTGGAACCTGAGGGTGCAGGAAGACCAGTTCTACTAATTATGTAGCTGGCTATCAGCACTTACCTCCTCGCAGGCTCCATAAGAGCAAGGCTCATTCTGTTTTTTTCTGAACCTTAATATCTGAAAATAGTCTGGTGAAACTCTTTGAATAGGAAAAAATAAAAAATAATAACACTACGACCATAGGAAAAAATCAAGGAAACAAGGAAACAAAGGGAAGATTTTATATACCAGGGGTGCCAAAAAATGTATACAAGTGGACACTTTGGTCACCGTAGCTCAAGCAGTAGTTCACCATAATCAGAAGTGTCTGGGGAGATCAGATGGCTCAGTTGGTTAGAGTGTGAGCTCTCAACAATAGGGTTTCCGGTTCATTTCCCACATAGGCCAGTGAGCTGCGCCCTCCACAACTAGATTGGAGGCAACAAGCTGCCACTGAGCTTCCGGAGGGGCGTCCAGATGGCTCAGTTGGTTAGAGTGTGAGCTCTCAACAACAAGGTTGCCGTCCAATTCCCACATGAAATGGTGGGCTGCACCCCCTGCAACTAAAGACTGAAAATAGTGACTGGACTTGGAGCTGAGCTGTGCCCTCCACAACTAGATTGAAGGACAACGACTTGGAGCTGATGGGCCCTGGAGAAACACACACTATTCCCCAATATTCCCAAATAAAATAATAAAATAAAATAAAATAAAATAAAATAAAATAAAATAAAATAAAATAAAATGTATCTGGACACTTATGGTAACCACTTTTAGCATCTCTTATAATTGCAGATGTCAAACATAACTTGTGTTTGTCTTTTGTTATCGGTATATATTATTACAATTTTAATGGTGTTTTCCTTTCTTAAAATGTGTATACATTTCTAGATTATGTATATATTTATCTATATACACACATATATGTATATATAATATATACACACATACACATACATATACACATATATATATAGTAGAAAGAGGGGATTCTTTACAACTGCTAAAATTGCAAAAATGAATAAAATAGAATTTTAAAATAACAGAACTCATCACAATAGAGATAAAAGGTTAAGAGTTAGAAAATCATATATAATGTATGAGATTTATAAGTAAAAGATAAAAAGGCTTTAGAAGCCAATGAAGTACAAGAGTTAAAAGATTAAGAGAAAGTTCGGCTGGATGGCTCAGTTGATTAGAACGTGAGCTCTCAACAACAAGGTTGCCGGTTCAATTCCCGCATGGGATGGTGGGCTGCGCCCCCTGCAACTAAAGATTGAAAATGGGAACTGGACTTGGAGCTGAGCTGCGCCCTCCACAACTAGATTGAAGGACAATGACTTGGAGCTGATGGGCCCTGGAGAAACACACTGTTCCCCAATATTCCCCGATAAAAAAATAAAAAAAAATTAGAAAAAAGATTAAGAGAAAGGGCTATCTATAACATAAAGAGAAAAACAAAGATGTACATGGAATTAAGAAGAGGAAATAACTAAGGAAAATTAAATTAAAAAAATGAGAGAAACTATTGTAGTATTTTTTTAAAAACAAGTCTTTGTTTTTTGTTTTGTTTCTGGTTTTTATTTTTAAGGAAATAAGCTGGTAGTACTTGAAAATTAGAAAGAATGAGAAGGAAAAAACCAAACTCCAGTTAGAAGCAGACATGCGGCGAAGGCTGTAACGAGGCTTTGGGTGGCCCTGGTCCTCCTGCGGCGTCCCTGTGGAAATGGCAGCATTCCTCCTGGTGGAGGCCGGGATGGGAAGCAGTGGCCCTGGTCTCCTGCGTCCATATCTGCAGTGGCAGGCTTGATGTCAGTTATCCTTAACAGCCCTACTGGTAGGATCTGAGATGTGGGGACCCTGAGCAGGTGGGCCAAGGCAAAGCCTGCAGCCCACTCTTTCCTGTGGCATTTATGGGCTCACCTAGGTACAAATAGGTAAATGGAATGACAGGAGTTCTGATCCCACAGCATCAGTTCTCACTGTGTCAGCTCCACTCATCTGTCTTGCTTATTGTTGAACCTTCTGTAAGAATAAGGCAACATAAAGGCTCCTGAGTTACCAGATTTCCTTTCTCTTTCTCTTTTATTACTGGATTCTCACTTTATCTGCACTAATTGCTATTAAAATCAGGTAGAGAGAAATCCTTTATAATCATTTAGATTTGGGTTCAAATCCCAGCGTTGTCCACTACTAGTGGTGTAACTTTTAAACAATCTTATTAACTTCTTTGAACTTCAGTTGCCTCATTTAAAAAAGAGGGAGAATAACAAACAAAATCTACCTCTTAATTAAACCAATGAAATATGTTCTAGACTGTGAGCTACTCAAGGCCGTGATCTATTTCTTATTTGCCTTTGAATCCTCAATACTTGGTAAACTGCCCAGTACATGTTAAGTGTTCAATGTTTGTCTAACAATAATAATGATAAAAGCCGATATTTTTAGTAAAGCACTACAGTAGATCCTTGAATAACATGGTTTGTTCAACGTTTTTTCTTTAGAACGTTGATGAGATGCCATAGGAACTTAAATCTTGTTTATATCAATTAATGGTAAAATTGGTTTCCTTACATGTTTTGCTTAAAGTTGCAGAACCTGTCAACCACATTAAGTGAGGACTTACTGGACTATATGTTCGGAATTATGCTATGCATTTTACTCTGATTATATCAATTAATCTTTCTAACATACACACACAAACACATGCACACAGGGTTTGCAATATCATTAATTCCTTTTACAGATTAAGCTTAGAAATTAAGTAATTTGCCCAAGGTCACCTAGCTACTTTTGAGTTTTTAACCATCATTTGATGGGTGTCTAGGTTTAGCAAGCACGAGAGTTAAGACAGGTTAAATGGGAACTGAAGGGTGGCTAGAACAGCCAGTACATGCTTACCTAGACATGTCCTTTGGGGCTTTGTCCCCAATATCTCTACATGGCCCCCCAACACTTGTGGTTGCAGTGTGAGCCGCATGCTGGTTTGATCAGGATCCAGGTGCACATCATTCCCCGTCTTAAGTAAACTTGACTTTATTTGGCCTCAAAGTGGGAGCAATGCCCATGGGTCTTGGACACTCTACTGTCGCCCTATTCTACTGGCTGGTATAGAACGGCCATTCTCTGTCTGCCTATGAAGGGCAGTGGAGCTCTACTGCTGCTCAGAGACTTATGAAATTCAGGTCTATAGAATTCCCTACATCTACTTGGCCCTAAAAGAGAAATTAGGTGATATGCTGATTGAGAGAGTTATGAAATGAGCATAAGCTAGCAAGATGGTAGGGTAGCTGTGTGCAGGGGTAGAGCCTGAGAAGTCCTGTCTTAGGAAAGCCAACGCTAACCCTACAGTAGTGTTCTTGGCTCTCAAGAGTCTGACCCTAGAGAATTACTTTGATCTGTCACCACTCCAGATGGAAATATAAGGCCATTTTATCCCTGCACTTAGCATAAATTGGAGCATAACCACTAATTCCAGAATCTGGGCAAAAAAAAGTCCTGCAAAATATACCAAATGGACCCTTCTAGTACATATTGGGGACTTAGTAAAGTAAAACACTATCTTCCCTCTTGCCAACACACACACACACACACACACACACACACACACACACACACACCTTCTCGTGTTCTGTTTCCTACACAAAGGTGTGGTATAATCAGAATAAACTATCTTGATTGTTTTCAGAGGGTAAAAATGACTTAGTTATGAAGTGACTAGAAAATAAAGCAGTGAGAAAAACAGGTTCAGGGTTGTACTCAGTTTTGCTGAGGAAAACAGGAAAAGATGAGCAAGAAATGAGGCTTAATTTTAATGAAGGGAAATTTGCTCCTAAGTAAAGAGATTGCAGGAAGTGGGAGTGCATGGGCTTCAAAGAGAAGTAAAGCCTTGCATTCTATTGTGACGGACAAGATTTTGTTTTCAAGAAACAGCCTAAGCACACAAAAGACTGAAAAACAGAAAATGCTGGATATAGAGTAAAAAACAGACCACTGTAATGCAGGCAAGAAGGGACTCACTTTCTTCCCTGTAGAGCTCTATGGAGGTTGATTAAGGATATGCCTTTCTCACTCTGTAATTTTGATTTTTCTTCCATATGAGCACTTTGAACATGCAAAAGATGCTGCTCATCTTGGCAAGGATCGATCTCTCTTCCATAGAATAACTTGATCAGATATCCCAATCATAGGTCATGAGTTCCTGGGACATCTAAAAACCTCACTACCATTCATTATTTATTACCTACTAATTGAATTTCAATTTTATATGTAAATGCATATATATTCTAATATATTAAAAGTAGGAATATAAAAATATATACACATACATATATATACTGGGGGTGCCAAAATAATATATGCACATGACTTGTATTCATCTTTTGTTATTTGTATCTATTATTGCAATTTTAATACAGTTTTTTTCCTTTCTTAAAATGTGTATACATTTTCTTGGCACCCTCTGTATATGATCTCACTATTTTTTTGGTTCTTTCTGCATTGTGATAGGTGTTAAATTTACTTCAATGGGATGGAGTTTTGTTGGAGTAAAAAGACAAAAGGTAAATTGTCTTCACTTTCTAGTTCAGGTTAACAAGATAACAAGAATTATAGTACGGTAAGTCCTCACTTAAAGTTGTTCATAGCTTCTTGGAAACCGTGACTTATATCTGGTCACAAATCATCACCAAACTTTTAAATAAAGATTCAAAACACTTCTAATATCAATTAAATATAAGCTATACTCCCATTTAAGAAAGATTAATAAAAACAAGTAAGATCGGTTTTTTCTAACCCACTTATTCCAGTTCAGGGTCGCTGACAGCCTCTCCTGGCAGCTGAGGGTGAAAGGCAGGACCCATTCTGGACAGGATGTCTTTCCAATGCAGGTACGCTCATAACCACACCCACGCTCAGACTGGGACCCTTAGACACTCCAGGTCACCTCACCTGCATATCTCTGGGATATGGGAGGAAGCCAAGTACTTGTAGACATGGGCTCAATGTGCAAACTCCACACAGACAGTAGCTCCAAACAGGGATCATTTTTTTGTTTTCTTATCAGTGTTATAACAAAAATGACATTGAACAAAACCATGTTATTTGAGGACCTGCTGTAATTACATTTTTAGGTGTTTAAGTAGAACTGGCTTTTTGAAAATTAGGTGAGGTTGGGAATAATTGCTCTCCCAACCCCGCCCTCCAAAAAATAATGCAACCTAGTAATCTAATCCTTGGATGGGTGAACATAGAGGGCAAAAAAAGGAGGCTTTGGTATATATTTATGCCAAATCAGAACTTCTAGTATTTTGTATCAAAACACAGTGCATCTGAAGAAATATAGAATGGAAACTTATGAGGATTTTAATACTAGAGCCTCAACTACCGTGTTTCTCCTAAAATAAGACCTAACCGGAAAGTAAGCCCCAGCATAATTTTTCAGGATGACATCCCCTGAACATAAGCTCTAATGCGTGTTTTGGAGCAAAAATTAATATGAGATCTGGTCTTATTTTCTGGGAAACACGGTAGGAAGGGAGTCTGGAGACCCCTGGTTCTACCCTCTTAGCACTCTACCTCTTGGGCTGAAAGCCTTCACTATACTCCAGGACTGTCCCCAGATCTCTTGGAAGACAGTCCTCATGCAGAGCACATATCCAAAGTTTTCAGTATCGGGAATGTAGAATATACTATTGATTTAGAAAAAAAAAATCTAGAATATGTATAGGTATAAATTGAGAGTATATATAATGCTATGTGCAGAATATATATAGAATTACATCTATAGTAGTATTTACTTTTCTATATATAGCTATAATACATTAGATACAATGCTATCTATATTGAACATTATATACACACACATACATAAATATACATATTTCTAAATATATATAGATCTAAACTACAATTTCTTTGTGGGCAAGAAAGAGTTAGCATTTAATGCCCTGTCGAAGAATAAAGTAATGCCAGCTTCATTCTTGTGTGGGTCTGGTTGGTGATGATTTAACACTGGAGATCTTAGAGGAATGAGGCTGGCAGCAGTGGCTGTGCTCCCAGTAGCTTAAATACCTGCAGAAGGCAAGCTGGGGTGCAGTCTGATTGTGAAGGCTTCTGAACACTTCCTTCTAAAAATAATTTTTTTCTTCCCTTCCTAAGCAATAGTGTTTTGTTCAGGCCCAGAATTCCTCATTTTCTTAGAAGTTCTAGATAACTGTACACAGCAAAGTTTTTCTTCATCTTGATTCCAGCCCTGAATTCTTAGATAATTAATTTTTTCACTTTGGCTGAGCAGAGGCATTATGGCAGTAATTACAGTGGTAGCGTGCCTCCCCTAACTTCTTAACTTCTTTCTTTTTTTTTTTTTTTTTTTTGTTTCTTAATTCTCCCAGAAATGACTCATACCTTGGATTTGAGCAATATGGAGGCAATCTCTTCAGACTACGGAACAGGCAAGGATCAGACAACATTTGTAGTAAAAAAAAAAAAAAAAAAAAGAAAAAGAAAAAGAAAGAAAAAATACCTTCCTCAAATATTCAGGGAGAGCCACAAAATGCTGAAGTAAATCCTTATCAGGAATTTTAATGAGCAAAATAAAATATGAAATCTATGTGATTAAAATCAAATCTTCTCCCTTCTGCTTGGTTAGAGCAGGCTGCCAAAATGAAGGCACAAGGAAGGCGCTAGGAGGCCTATTGTATTTAATCACTGCCAGGGACTTTTCTCAGTTCAAAGCTCTCTCCCAGGCCCCCACAGGGGTGGTGAAGAACTTGAGAGATGAAATAAGCTCCCTTCTGAGTGATTTAGAATTCTGGACAACAAATAATAAACATTTTAACTGGATTGGAGAGATCCATGCCAGTTTGGCTTAAAATCTGTGTCTCTATTGGGCTGGGTGGACATAAGTGAAGTTTGGGGGATGCTGGATGGTTGAATCACTGTCTACCGTTCTAGGACCACCCCTCAGTGTCCACTCAGTTCTTTTGGTTTTGTCTCCTCCTTTAATTTCACCCACAGTCTCTGTATGTATCTCAAACCTACAAGCTTGGGAGTTGGATAGGAGAGGTATCCATCTAAATAATCTGGGAATATTGGGATATAATATTCATCTCTCATGCTTAGTGGCCTAGTTGGTGCCTCAGCCCATTTGGAGAAAAGGTGAATTTGGTCAGCTCATCTCTTGAACTCTGGGTGCAATATGAATAGCAGCATTAGCATTACCCAAAAGGGTTCTCTTCAACCCCGGAGCACTTTCCTTATTAGTGGTTGCAACAATAACTTTTCTTGGGGTGCCTTTTGGGTTCATGTAAACTTGAGACCCCTATTTACACAGTATCTGCCTTTCCAGTGTAAACCATGTTATCTTTCCATTTACGTTCAGATTTGTTTTATTTCAAGTAGTGATTTTTATCACCTTTGTCCTTTGTGAGGAGCAAGGGTGTTTTGCTTAAGCATTCAAATTGAGTAGAACAGGAGTGGGCCATGGAGACCCTCCAGAAAATCAATCTTCTGCTTCTCAGATGAGGAGGTGATAATTGATATTTTGCCACCAGACACCCCTGTGTAGACTGTGAAGCTGGTGTAGCTCTGGCATATGCATTTCCCCAGCTGCTCTGTTGTGAGTAGGAGTGAAACAGGAGACTGGGCAGGCTTGGACCACAAGAATTGCTGTCTCTGTATACCTGGGGTATACAATGTACCATTGGGATAGTTCTCGTCCTGGCTATTTCATCCAACTCATGCTGTGTGCCCTAATATTAGACATATTAGCAACATTATTAATATTTAATTCAGTGTTTATTAGTATTAATTCAATCTGTATATACCAAGTCTTGTGCAAGTAGTTGTTGAAAAATACACCATTCATAATTGCTCAATTGTTTCAACAAATATTTGAATTGCTCAATTGCTCAATTGTTACAACAAGTATTATGTGGTCTGATATTGTGCCCATCTCCAAAAATAAAGCAGCAAGCAGGTGAGGAAACGACAGCTTGGACTAAAATGGTGGCAGTGAAGTAAAGAAAATACAGACATGCTGAGAAATGTTTTGGAGATAAAGTCAGGAGCACTGCTTAGTGGGTTAAATGAGGAAAGTGAGTGATGAAGGATTACTCCTATGCTGTTGGTTTTAGTGACTAGGTCAAAGGTGGTACCTATTGACATACCCAATAAGTCTTGGGAAAGACTGAGGACTCTTCTTAGGTGTCTAAATAAATGACATTTCAAAAAAAATCTGACCATTGATGTGGTAGCTTAACCAGTGCATATCAGAACTCAGTGGTACAGTTTACATTAAAAAAAAAAAAAAAAGACAATTGCATGGGACCAACCCTAGTCTTCTTGAATCAGATTATTTGGATGGTGAGACCAAAGGATCTGTGTTTGCAAAAGATCCTCAGATGATTTTTTGCATATCTCTGATTGAAAAAAAATACTGCAGAAAAGCATCATGATCAACATATGTGGGTATTATGTGTTTGCGTATGGATGTGCATATATATCTGCATAATCCAACTATGATTTATTTATTTATTTAATAGATGTTGCAGTTCTTTTTTAAATTGTTTATTTTTTTTCAATTACAGTTGACAGTCAATATTATTTTATATTAGTTTCAGGTATACAGCATAGTAGTTAGACATTTAGATAATTTATTTAGTGATCAGCCCGATTAGTCTAGTACCCACAGAGTCGCAACATTATTGACTACATTCTCTATGCTGCACTTTACATCTCTGTGACTATTTTGTAACTACCAATTTGTGTTTCTTAATTCCTTCACCTTCTTCACCCAAACCCTCAAAGCCCCCCTCATCTAGCAACCATTAGTTTGCCCTCTATATCTGAGTCTTTTTCTGTTTTGTTTGTTGATTTATTTTGGTTTTCAGATTCCACATATAAGTGAAATCATATGTTACTTGTCTTTGTCAGTTTGACTTATTTCACTTAGCATAACACCCTCTTGGTCCATCCATGTTGTTGCAAATGGTAAAATTTTATTTTTTATGGCCAAGTAATATTCCATACATTGTATACATGTATCACTTCTTCTTTATCTTATCATTTATTGACAGGCACTTGGGTTGCTTCTGTATCTTGATTATTGTAAATAATGTTACAATGAACATAAGGGTACATATATCTTTTCAAATTTAGTGCTTTGGATTTCTTTGTATAAATACCCATAGATGGAATTGCTGGGTATTAAGGTAGTTCTATTTTTAATTATTTGAGGAACCTCCAAACCATTTTCCATAGTGGCTGCACCAATTTACAATCCCACCAACAGTGCACAAGGGTTCCCTTTTCTTCACATCCTCGCCAACACTTGCTATTTGTTGATTTATTGATGATGGCCATTCTGACAGGAGTGAGGTGGTATCTCACTGTAGTTTTTTGCATCTGTCTGATTAGTGACGCTGAGCATCTTTTCATGTCTACTGGCCATGTGTATGTCCTCTTGGGAGAAATGTCTATTCAAGTCCTCCGTCCATTTTTTAACTGAATTGTTTGTTTTTGTGTGTATGAGTTGTATTTGTTTTCTATAAATTTTGAATATTAACCCCTTATCAGATGTGTCATTAGAAAATATCTTCTCCTATTTAGTAGGATGTCTTCTTGTTTTGTTAATGGTTTCCTTCGCTGTGAAAAAACTTTTTAGTTTGATGTAGTTCCCTTTGTTTATTTTTCTTCTGTTTTCCTTGCCCAAGGAGATAGATTCATAAAAATATTACTAAGAGCAATGTCAGAGAGTTTACTGCCTATGTTTTCTTCTAGGAGTTTTATGTTTTGGGGTCTTACATTTAAGTTTTTAATCCATTTTGAGTTTATTCTTGTTATGGTGTAAGAAAGTGGATCAGTTTCATTTTTTTTGCATTGTGCTATGTTTTTAATCTCACAACCGAGTTCTCCAAATACTTGTCTTTAATTAATCTCTGCCCAATTCCCATCAGTCAATGGCTGTTTAGAGAATTTTAGAGAACGAAAACTGATTTTAATATAGGTTTGAACAGAGCATAAATAAATGGATAAATATACTGAGTGAGAAAGACCATGTGATACATCCTATATCCATCAGCCATCTTTAAATAATTTTGATATATCGTCTCTTTATGTCTTAGTGTTTTAAACTAGCAGCTGCCTTTTATATGAATAAATAATTGAAAATTGATGGCATGTGTTCATATAAAATTAACTTTGAATATTTTTTCTGCCAAAGCTTTCTCATTGTTGCTACAGCTTTTAAGACTATATGGCTTCTAAATGCCATCCTGCTTTAGTTTTTCACTCAACTGCAGTGATCAGCTACACACCTAATTACATGTTTGAAATAGTCATGCAGGTATTTTGCACAATAGCCCCCACCCTGAAACTAGGGGCTCAAATTTGAGTTTATAATAACGGTCTGGCACTTGGTACATATGTCTATTAATATTTATTTCAACTCAATTAGAGTCAATAGCTAATCTACATTAACATAAGGTAATAAGACAAATGGATATTTACTGCACAGGAAATTAGAGGCAGTGTTGAGAAGCCTGATTTTATGCTTTTGACATAACCAAAACTGCAATATAATACTCCTGTCCAGAATGGCCCATACTGTGAAAATGTCTTTTCAATCCCCTGAAAGGCCAAAGCTCAACAAACTATAAACAGAGGAAATATTTAGGAAACACACACACACAAGAGGGGATCTGCTCTCCCAGCCTCATATGTGCTGACAGTCTGATACAATCTGTCTTTTGAATACACCACCCAAACCAACTACGAATAAAATCAATTTAAGCAAAATTGATGATCTTTTGTGGAGCTGCTCAAAATCTAAGTGGAAGTGAAATCTTTGAAGCTGCCTTTCCTCAGTAAATGCAGCACTCACTGAGCTTTTCTGATGGCTTGTGGAATCTTCCATGCCTGGTACCATTGCACCTTCATTGCAGGAGTCGACAGAAAATGAATAAATTATGGGTTTTTTTTTATACAAAATATTTTCTCCTTCCCAGGGCTGAGCCAGCCTGGTACAGCTGTTTCCATATTCTATGTATCTTGGCAGATTAATGGACCCCACAAAATAGTTTCCTTTGCAGACTTTACATGCAGCAGAAATACCAGGAGAAAGAAGAGATGGTACAGGACCAGAGACAGCATCCAATTCTAAACAGTGGGGTGACCAATGCCATTTATTTACACATTGGCAAAGTTAGCTGATTATTTCCCAGAAGAGTATATTTGTTAAGAGTTTTTACTTAAAATTATTAAATAAAAATTTCATAAACAAGCAAAAATATATTTATAGGATATTAGCATTCTGGAATTGGTGAAATTACGTAAGTTTTTTTTTTTTTAATTTATGAAGGAGGAAGATGATGGCAAGAACTAACATTTATTAGGTGCTTATTATGTGCTAGGCACAGATACTTGCTTCATCCAAATTATTTAATTACCGTAAGAAACTGAGTTAGATGGGGTTATTATTCCTATTTTATGTGTAAGGAATAGATACTTAGAGAATGTCTCAAAAAATCTCACATAGAATGAGTGGCAAAACTAGGACTCTAAGCTGGTTCCATCAACCTGACTCCAGGTCCAGGGGATCAAGAAAGACAGCTATCATTAAAAAGAAAGTGGAGGAAAGGGTGGGGTGGGGAGGGGCAGGAGATGAAGAGGAGGAAACGGAGGAAGAGGGGGGAGAGCTAACAAAGGAAATTGTCCAAATTCTCTTTTCAAGTAGATTGTCTGTATTGATTAAATTAACCACATAATTGGTCAAGTTGTTAAAAAATTACCAAGTGTGTCATTCAATGAGTTTTGGTACATATCAGGGGAAAGTAAAATTTGTATAGTGTTAGGCATATCTAAAATAATTAGTTGAAATGTGCACATGGGTAGTGAGGAATTTATCACTTCCCCAAGCTCTGTGACGGGGTCAGAAGATTTCCCACCACTGGCATTCATTCAATGTCAAGGACAAAGCTGATTCAAAACCAATTTCTCCACTGCATTTCCTGGAAAGCCTTGACTACAAAAGAATGTGGTTCCACATTCTAAAAAACATCTTGGACATTTCAGAAAATGCAGTTTTTCTCTGAACCACTCAGTGAAAACATTTGGTGGAAAACTTTTGTTAGCACAGAGAAGTCATAAGTCCCTTTTGTCCCAGTTCTTCCTGCAGGACTGTCCCTACCTACAAGTGGCCAACTGTGGGAGCTGAGCTCTCCTAAGTTTGGGAACCCTTGTGAGAGAGCTGGCATCTCTGTGTCTTTGGGTGCACCTTTATTTTGAACTCGCTGGATAATGGTATTAACACTCAGGCAGGCTCGGTCTTAGAGCAATGGAAAATGTGGCAGAGAAGAGTCGAGAGTTAAAGCAAAACAGAGTTCTTTTTTTTTTTTTCTCTAGGTGATTAGAGGATCCAGAAAATAAGTGTTGGAGTGATGCTGGTTACTGCTGATGTTTTAATTCATGGGTAATCTTCCCTTTTGGGAGATCACAGCGGGGTTGCCACTAAGTGCAATAAATTCCAAGTGGTTTTGAGCAAAAGAATTTGAGCAAAGAATTTTCACCCTGTCAGGAGCCTCTTACTGTGGAAGCCTCTTACGGTTGTAAGGAAGGGGTAGGAACAGCACGGTGGCCTCTGAGCTGTGCTGTGTGTGGCCAATTCTGATGTGGCGCTGGTGAGAAAGGAGACTCTGATTTTCCATTCACAGGCCTCTCTCAGGGGTGCACAACGAGACCGGGCTGCTTGAATGTCTTGACTTGTCAACATGATGTGCCATGAATTTTAAGGAGAAGGCACCAAATAGGACAGACTCTGATTACTGTTCTAGGTTAAAATGATCAGGTTTGAAGGAAAAAAGTCTCAGCATCGTAGACAGGGGAAATCACTGAAGCTGTGAGCAAAGCAAGTTTGAATATCTACATCCGATATAGCATTGCTGTCTAGTCTTGTGAGCATTTAGACTTCTGAAACAGAGCTGGTGTAACAAATGTGGTTGTGTTCATGACTGCCCTAGATGAGACAGAGTGTCCCAGCAGACAGGATGTGGGTATGTTCTGGTGTGCAACCATTTGGTTCTCATTAAAGAGTTAGAGGGAAACACCTCATAGAAAGTGTGGAACTGATGACCACCACGACGTGTCTCCCTGAATTTTTGTCCATTGAGAAATAACCCTACCTATCTGTGTTTCAGTTTCCTCGTCTGTAAATGATGATATTAAATCTACTTTATAGGGTAGTTCTGAAGCCTAAATGGACATGAAGTGCTTAGATGTAAGCCTGACAATAGACATGCAATAAACATCAGTAGTTGCTATTTTAACAAGAAGTTATAGAACTGTCTGCTATTATAAGCTTATAATTTTAGGCTAACAACTTAGCAATGACACACTTACGCATAGCACACAGAAGCTTAAGAAACAGAGTATGGTATTCTGCTACAAGCTACTAATATGGATATAAAATAAAGAAGACAATGCAGGTACAATCACTTACCATCCTGATTGTTGCCCACCTCTCTCATCCAGTTTTAAATTTATATGTGGACCGTGGTCGGGGAGAGAGTAGGCAGAGACATACATATCAGCATACACTCAGTAAATACTCCATAAATATGTGACAGATGTTATCACTATGATACTCATTTCTAGATCCACTGCCACTACTACAGTTACTAATTTTGCTAATAATAATAACCGCAACTGAAACTGGACAATGCCCTGGAATAAAAAGCTTTTTGTCTCTTAGTAAGGAGATCCAAAGAAAAGAAAATGCAAATATAATTTCTTGCTTTGAGTCAAGGTTGACAAACAAGGTTTGCACAACTAGTACATCAAAACAGGTCAAAATTTATGCATTTTGTAGTTCAGGAGAGGGGTGAATGTAGGACATTTCATTCATTTTATAATATACAAGTTTTCAAATTTTAGAACATTTCTGAATTTGTGATGTTTTCGATAGCATGTTGTAAGTTAATTGGAAGTATTTCTTTTTCTCTTATAGGATCGTAAACCAATGGTGTATTTATAAACAACGATGTTTTAGATTCAATTAAATATACTAGTTGAACCGAATTGGGAAAAATAACCATTGAACATTGAAAAACTGTTTACGTGACGCTTGGTGATGAAATAATAATGTCTTTTTTTTTTAAAGTAAAGTTTATTGGGGTGACAATTGTTAGTAAAATTACATAGACAGAATTGTTCAGGTGTACAATTCTGTAATACATCATCTATATATCGCATTGTGTGTTCACCACCCAGAGTCAGTTCTCTTTCCAAATCATAATTTCTTTAAGCTTCATGTTTTACTAGTACTGAGTATACTCACATGTGTAACACATATGCATACATTTATACTATATTATATATCCACACATATTAATGTAAACAAAAATAAAAAGCTAGCTATTTAAGATCAATGGTTAAATATCGTAAAATACAGCTTCTAATTCCTATTCTATTATCCCTGATCAAAACAAAAAGAGCTGATGCCCGTATTCTTTCTGTGACTGTGTATTGTTCATGCTTGAGGTCTTGACTGTTGGTACGTTTAGGAATACCCTTGTTGCCACTCAGTATCTCTTCCCTCTCTCTTTTCTCTTTGCTCAGCCTCCTCCATCTTCTTGCCCCTATCCACGACATATGACCCTGCCACAAACTTTGCCTGAAATGCTTTTCCCTAGACAATCAAGTTTTCACTCTCTCCCTATATTTTCCATCACCCCTGATTCCTGGCTTAATTTTCCCACTTAACCATTTATTGCTTTCTGGAACACTATTACTTTGCTCATTTGTATCCCCTATTAGATTGGGGCTCAAACAAAAGCAAGAAATTTTGAATATTTTGTTCTTGCTATATCCTTGAAACCTGGGACAGTATGCACCACATAGTAGAAATTCAATAAATATTTGTTGAATTAGTTCACTTATGATGGAGATATTGATTCTGTGGCTATTTATAACACAGAGAAAGGCAAGGAGAAATATGAAATGGTTTTAAATTTCTGCTCTAGGAAAGGCCTCAGATGTGAATTTCACCTTGGGGGTGATTTTGCAAAGAAAGAGGTTTCGTAGTTCAGTGTTGGTAGGGGTTTGCCCAAGCATCAATCGACATATATGCCAGTGTATCCACTCCATAAATGAAGCGTCCTTTCAGTGGTCCAGACTATTTTGTAAGCAAATGAGTTTAGCAGCACTGAAGTTAATATAATATCACAAGAGTAATATGTCCAATGCTGACTGGGCCAGTTGACTTTTATTGCCATTAGATTCCACTTTAGAAACTGCACAGGCATTAAGTTTCATATTTTAAAAGTGAAAAAGTAGATGTATGGCTTTTCTGGAACTGTTTGAAACCTTCATTTTTTAAGGTTAAAAAAAATGCTAAGTGAAATAGTGCTAGAAAGAGGAGACAGGCATCTAATTTATTTTTAATGAACTTGCAAGTTTCTCCGTTTTACCTTATTCAGCTGGTTTTTACTTGGTCTAGTTTTTAATTTTACAGACTACCCAATACTCACGGTGTCTCTTCACACACACACACACACACACACACACACACACACACGCACAGCCACACATATATACATGCTGAGGTGTGGTTTTCAAGGTCCTATCATGTTTAGCAAATATTTCAGATGAAACGATATGTTCATCTGTTACACTGATTGCCAAGATTATAGCATGACAACAAACATTATTTGAGGAATAGTAGCTAAAATTACAGCACAGTCTGCTGTTTGCAGTGATGAATGGATGCACATTAATTTCTGTGGCAATGTCCATTACTTGGGTGCTGAAAACTCTTGGGGCATTAGTGTCATAGCTGCCAGTCCGGAGGGCTCTGGGTTAGAGACAGAAGAGCCAGTGGGCTGCTGGAAAAGTCACACACCCACAGTGGCCCTTGACTAGGAAGGCTGTGACAATTTGAGTGCCTGGGGAGATGGAGGTATCAGGTAAAATGGTAGCAGCATGAAGACTTTTTTTTTTTTTTTTTTTTTTTTTTGGTTATTGTGAAAGGCAGCATGGAAAGCAGTAGCACAGAAAGGCTTTTGCTCCAGGTATATAGTGCTATTCACTGCTTAATGAATAGTATGTGGAAGCCAGCCCACATTTCTAGAACAAAAAAATCAATTGAGGTTTCAAGGTGTTCTTATAAGCACATGTAGAGAAAAAATATTACAGTTTTGAATTGTCTAATTTTGGCCCAAGGCGTGTGTATTTGGGGGCGAGTGGAGGGCTGTTTAGAGGTTGTTTATTGAATCCAAATAATTTTTTGAAAAATATGAATAAAAGTTTCTTATGATGACTGAAATCATATTCTGGTAGCAAATAAGCAATGGACTTACTCAAACTGAAGTCAGTTTTCTATCACTGTTCTAACACAATACCACAAATTCAGTGGCTAAAACACCACCAATTTGTTGTCTTCAGTTCTGTAAGTCAAAAATCTGAGTTGGGTCTCACTTGGCTAAAATTAGGGAGTTGGCAGGCTGCATTCCTTTGTGGAGTTCCAGAAGAGAATCCATATCCTTGACTTTTCCAACTTCTAGAGGCCACCTGCATTCCTTGGCTAGTGGTCCTTTTCCTCCATTTTCAAAGCACATCATAGCATCTCTCTGATCCTATCTCAGTTTCACATTGCTTTCTCTGACCACAGCCTAGAAAGGTCCTCAGCTTTTAAGGATCCATGTAAGTGAATTGGACCTAATGGATAATTCAGGGTAATATTTCTGTATTTCCATCCTTAATCGCATCTATAAATCCTTTTGCATGTAAAGAAACACATACACAGGTTCTGGGAATTAAGATGTAGACATGTTCGGGGACATATTCTGCCCACTAAAATTATATAAGAAAGACCCTATGTGGTGTTAAGTGAAATCTGCCTCCATTATTTTTAGAGTTTATTCATTCATGAAGTGTTAACATAACTCAGTGATTAAAGGCACAGACCTTGGAGTCAGGCAGATGTAGGTTCAAAACATAACTGCCTCATTCATTCATTCATTCATTCATTCATTCAACATCTAGTTACTGAATGTCTAAGCTTTTTTCTGGGCACTTGGGATATAGCAGTGAATAAGACAAATTGGCTCCCCCAGGAGACATTTATATTTTAGTAGGGGAGGCAGATAGCATATAAATAAAGACATCTATCATGTAATGTCAGATAGTGACATATACTATAAAGATAAATGGTAGTACAGGTTTATGTTGTCCATGTATAGAAATTACTCAGTGGCTATAGCCATGTGTCCATTCATTCATTCATTACTTAATTCATTTATGTCATTATCGAACTTACCATTGGGACACTTATTGTGTATAAGGCATTATGAAAGAGTTTTAGTACACATCTTACCCTTTTATCATCAACACAGACCTGGGAAATAGTGTTTTCTGGCTTTGTTGGTGAGTAAATTAAGGCTCTAAAGTTAAATCACTTTTTATGTGAATTTTTATCATGCGGTAGAACAATAAAACATTCAGAGTTTTACAATGTCATCAGTTGAAGTTTTGTTTGTTTTAAGTTTCTTTATTTTCTACCTAAGCAAGTAGTGACCCCCTTGTAAATTGTAAATGGGAGAGGAAAGTCTGGGCTGGGATTTGAAATGCTTTATTTTCCTCCAAACCTGAGATAATATGATTTCTTTGAACTTCCCCTAATTTTCTTTTTGATCATTATGTGACTATTCTATCTTTGATCAATCATTTAAATCTGTGTTTACACAAGCTGAGCAAAGGGAAGAGTTAGACAATTACCCATGTCTTGGAACTAATTTAAACAGCCTATTCAGGGATCCAGCTCATCCTCTATTATTTCATTTTCTCTGCTCAGATACAGCTGCTGAGTACACACAGACTGGGTGAAATGAGGGAGAGGAGATAGATTAGAGAATCTTTGAAAACAAGTGTCTTTTAGTGAGGTGTTTTGTTGTTGTTGATGTCATTGGTGGCGGTGGTGGGTGTGCTTGGGGTGGGGAGTATTGCCATTCATCGTTAATTAAATGCACCTCATTAGCTACGCACATTTATTACTTGAACATCGTTGCCATAAAATATTGGAAGTAATTTGGATATAAATGCATCCTCAGTCTCTACAGAGGAAAGATATTTAGCATATAAATATCCTTCTTTAAGATATCTCTTCCTATAATCTGATGATTATAATATAATATGATATGATATGATTGATGTAATATAATATAATATAATATAATATAATATAATATATACTCTTGAACTTTCTGTCTTTATCACCCTGGACAGAGGTCACATTGCCAGTTCAGGTCCTGAGCACCGGGACAGACTTTTTAGACTTTTATATATATATATATATATAAATTTTATATATATATATGTAAATTTTATATATATATATACATACATATAAATTTTATTGGGGACTATTGGGGAACAGTGTGTTTCTCCAGGGCCCATCAGCTCCAAGTCATTGTCCTTCAATCTAGTTGTGGAGGGCGCAGCTCAGCTCCAAGTCCAGTCGCCGTTTTCAGTCTTAGTTTCAGGGAGCGCAGCCCACCATCCCATGCAGGAATTGAACCGGCAACCTTGCTGTTGAGAGCTCGTGCTCTAACCAACTGAGCCGTCCGGCTGCCCCTATATACATTTTTTTTTTTAAACCACCACGTCTTGTCTTTCTACTTAGAGCTTATTTCATCTCCTACAGCGAGGTTTGGACCAAACACCCCATCCCCTGTCCTTGAGCTTTCATCTGAACACCAGCTGGAACTTTTGCTTTTAGAATCCTAACACTCCATCACTAACAATGCAGTGTTCTGGCGTAACATCTCTAGAAAGTCTGGGCCAAATTCTCAATGCTTCCAACACACTGAAGGAAAAGCAGCATATTATATTAAAAAAAAGAAACAAACTGAGCTCTGCCTCTTTTGTTCTGGTTTTGCATCATTCCCCCTCCCAGTTAATCACACTTCCTTCCCGATGTCTACCCCTGGAAGAGCTTCAAGGAAACTTCCAGTAAGTGCAAAGATTATAAATTAATACTCTGCAGCAATGCTTGAAAATGATTTTTTTCTCTTGAAGTGTTAGCATGAGAATATAAAACTGAAAGGGGGGAGGGAATGACTAACCCAACAGTAACAGAACAGCATTCTCAGCACAATACAAGTATTCTACTAAATGACACCCAGAAGGCGTTGAAGCTTTGTAATACCTTTTATATTGCTACCTGCCATCTGGTCGGCTATTGGTAAGCCTAAAATACTCAGGTAAACTCTATTTTCCCAAATAATGCAATGTTGTGGGGATTCCAACAGCCACTTGTCTTTTTAATTATCATTACATTTTACTGTTTTCCAGAATAAAACACACTAGGTTAGCAGGCTATTTGCATAGCACACAGAGAGTCAAAGGTACTGAACAGCACGAAGCGTGATCTTCGCACTGAGCACATTTGTGGATGTGAGTGAGGTGTTGTTTTCTATTTGAGCTTGGAGTTCAGGCTGAGGATTCTCATTTGACATGGACTGACTCATTCTACCTGAATCCAATCTGGAAACAGTCTTATCAGGGAAGAATGACTCTTGAAGAATGTTAGGAAGGAAATGAACTCTTCTTTGATCTAGAGGAGGCTGGATGGCGGAGTATAGGACCCCAAGCAAAACAATTTCTACATTTTTTAAAAAGTTCTAAGGCTGTTTATTGATTGTTTTACCATTTCCTTAGAAGTATTGAGGGGAATAAGAGATCAGACATAACCTGATATTATACCATGATGTAAAATTTGCCTTCTGCTATCAGTCTTATCAATTACCCAAAAGTTTAAACTAGGGGAAAATTCCTTTTAAATAAAGCCTGCGATGCAGTGATGATGAACTCACAGAAAGAAATATGTTTAAAGAGAGATATAAATGTCTATGTAATCCTGGTGTCCAAGGAAAAAATTCATTTCTTCCTCCATTCATGTATGTGAACATATATTAAATACATATTTGTGGGCCCATATTATTTGCCAGGCACATAATTAAGTGGTGAGGACACAGAAATGAATAAGACATAGCCCCTATTTCACCAAAATTTTTAAAATAAGGTTAATGTGAACAAGAGTTAAATTTGAGTTTCATCCTCCTTTCTTTTCACCATTCATGTTCTTTCTCTATGAGTCTATTCATTCTCATGCCTCTAGCAAACTTCCGGATGCTGAATACTTCAGAATTTATATTTCCAATTTATCTCTTTCTCTTAGACTCTAGACACATTCATCAAACTGCCTAATTTGCGTGTCCATCTGGATGTCCCGGAAGCACCTCAAACTCAGCATATTCCAAAATGAAATCCTCATTGCCCTCCCAAGCCTTCATTCCCACCTGATTTCCCCATATTGGTAAATGCCACTCATCTTTGAGCCAGTCCTCCCTCTGACACTCTACATCTCGTTTATCACTGGTCTTGTAAACTCTGCTGACCTTCTTCTATTCTCCAGTTCTGCTGTCTACAATTTTGCTTAACTTTGCTTTTTGAATTACATTTAGACTTACAGAAAAGTTACAAAACTGGTGCAGATGATCTCAAATACCCTTCACCCATTTTCCCCTTATGTCAACGTCCTGCAAAATCATAGGGTCATTATCAAAACCAGGACATTTACCTTGGTACAGTCCTATTAACTAATACACAAAACATATTCAGATTCCACCAGTTTTTCCATGAACATCATTTTTTTCTGTTCCAGGATACTATACTGCATTTAGCTGTCAGGTCATTCTTAGTACCTTCCAATCTGTGATAGTTTCTCAGTCTTTCCTTGTCTTTTGTAACCTTGGCACTTTCAAAGAGGTCTTTTTTTTATTATTTTGTACAATATCCCACAAATTAGGTTTTTACTGATGCTTTCTCATGATTAGCATGAGAATATGAATTACTGGGAAAGATACCACAGAAGATATGTGCTGCTCACAGTCCATGATGTCAGCAGGTACATGATATTGACATGTATAACACACTAATGATGTTATCCCTGGTGATGTTAAGGTAGTATCTGCCAGAAGTCTCCATTGTAAAGTTAATTTTTTTCCTTTGTAAATATTTCAGGGGAGAAACATATTCTGTTTCTGCTTTAAAATTTCCCCATTAAATTTTAGCATCAGTTGGTGGTTCTAGTGGAAGCAATTATTACTGTAAGCTTCTAATGCTCATTTTCTGTGTCCCTCATTTTTTTTCTACATTTTTAATTGGAATTCTTCTGCAAGAAAAAGTGATCTTCTCCTCCATTTATGTCTGTATTTAGCTATTTATTTACATCAATATAGACTCATGGCTATTTATTTTAATCTTTGTTATTGATTTCATTTCTAACGTGCTCCAATTTCAGTCCCTGGGGGTTCTTTCAAGTTGGTACCTGTAACCTTTCAACATGGACACATCCACCTGTCTCTTTTTAAGCACTTTCTTGTGCAAGAAAATGCTACAGAGTCATCTTATATTTTTCCTTCCCTCTCTCTGGAATCTACCAGTTCTCTAAAGAGCTCTGGTTATTTTTATTGGAGAATGGTATTTAGAAACCAAGGTCTCAGTGCTAAGTGTGCTCATTGCTGCTGTGGGGTGACTGCATCTAGACCCTCTCAGTGGATGGATGGGGCTAAGAAATATAGGAATGTGTACTAACTCATACATAAGCAGTTCTCTCTCTCTCTCTCTCTCTCTCTCTCTCTCTCTCTCTCTCTCTCCCTCTCTCTCTCCACCTCTCTCTTTCATATATATTATATATGTGTAAATATATTTTAAATTATATTTAAAAATCCCATGAGTCCGTATTAACACCTCTGACTCTAATCAGCACCAAAGAGTTAATCTAGTCTCCCTCTTCCCTTATTTGAAAGCTTTTTCTCCAATAGTGAGAAACCTAGCTCTCTCTAGGTTTATTTGCTTATTTGTTTAACCCTAGTATGCAAATAAAATTGTTTCAGAATCTCTTATCCATTCCCCTATGAGAAAAAAAATACCAACAAGAGTACAATGGTTGTGTATAGTTCTTTTGTTTTTGTTCATACAGTAAGCTGCCGCCTAAATTAAGCCTTCCTTATTTCTCTGTGGCTAGACCACTGAAAGTGGAATTCTGAGTGATTTTTTTCCACTTCTGATCCATTCTTCACATTGATTCACCTAAAATTAAAATGAGATTATATTACTCTACTGCTTAAAATTCTCCAATATCTTCCTTTAGCCCATAAGATAAAGGCTCAAGTTTTTGGTATTTCATATAAAGTCTTTGCCGATATGGCTTTTATCTCATCATTTGGTTATTATTTCTCTAGCTTCTCCTACTAAACCTGATTCAGAACTCCATATATGTTCACTGACTGAAAACAAAAAATATAAAGTCTTTGATTAATAAAATTGCTCTGAAAGCAATAAGTCCGTGGTATTTTGCCTGGGAGGTAAAATAGAAAAGGGAACTTGGAAACAGATAAGAGAAATAAGATTGGTTGAACATCTACTGTAGGGCCAGCACTTTATGAAGTCCATCTCCTTCAGCTCCCCTAGTTCCTCTGAACCTGGCACATTTAATGGTGCAGTATTGGAATCAAAACAGACCTGAGTTCAGTCCTAGTTTGTCTTTTGCTAACTACATCAGAAACCAAAACACCAGCTATTGATCTTGCAACATGTTCTTTCCCTCAGATGGGGTTAAGATGGAGGGTCAGAAAAAGTGACATTTGACCTGAGTCAGGGAGGATAACAAAGCATTCACCATAGGCATGTAGGCTCAGGCAAGGGCAAGCAGATTACCTAAAAACAAACTGCCTATTTCAGTCTTTTCCCTGGTTATTCTTTTATATATGCTTTGTGTACATACACTGTGTGGAAAGAGACCTTACAATATAATATAGCAAAAAGGATATGGAAATGAAACTTGGAAGTTTCATTCTAGTCTTGGCTATATAATCTCAATCATGCCCTTTCATCTCCTTGAATCACAGATTGTTCTGATCTAAAAACCAAGAAGCTGAATTTGTTGATCCCTCACAGGACTTTCTTCTCTTTGCTTTTTGGATATTGTTCATTTTCCCTATCGTTAATTACCACTGTTCATCCTATTTTTGCTGCTTCTGACACTCATGTATTTTTACTTTCAAAATGGATTTATAAATTCTGCGAGATGCTGTGCCTATGAAATACAAAGATGGAGGAGGTGAAGAATGGTGGCATGAGGTAAAGGAGAGCAGAGCTGTGGCCACTAGATGATCATGACCAACTGCCTCCAGCTTCAAGTCTGTATCATTACCAAGTTATTGACTGTTTTTAAAGATAGCCCAACTTATCCACTGTGTGGGTGATGAAGGGTTAGCCACTAACCACAGAAATACTGCCCTGAAGTTGACCAGACAATTTTCAATTATAGGACAGCCTATTACGTGGCCAGTTGTATGTGGCCCTATTAAAGATAATACAAGAAAAATATAATCAAATTGTGACACAGAAAATTTATGCTAGCCATCAGGAGAAACTGATATTAATGCAAATCATGAACCTGCATCAAATTTTAGAATGTTCTTCCCTTCATCCCTTTCATCATTTAACTGACCTGCTAGGAGGTAAGATGGTCTAGATCACACTCTTAAGTCCTCTTATCATATTTTATGATATCAGATTTTTCTACAGTTATGTAACATTTGCATTTTTGCATTGTATGCTAACAAAACTATTGTAAAACTTTCACAGAAAATGGGGACTACAGCTTCCATGTATATACTACTGCCTCTGCTAAGCGGTTCTGTATATTCAAAACTCATATTTTATAGCAGTTCATGACAGGAAATATTCCCTTGTAAATTGAAGTCACAGTCAACTTTGGACGAACTGAATCAAATTATCATTCAAACTTAAGCACCATCATTATTTCCTAAAAACAATTATGTTTAGTTCTGAAATTGTCATTGTTTTTGATATTTTACATTGCTTCTATTTCATTTAGGTCTATGAACCTTTCAAATTACTTTGTTGTGGTATTTATAGCTTTCCTAGTGTACTCATATACAAATATCTGTAATACTTGTATTACAGATTTGTAAAATACCCTGCAAAAAGACATGCAGACATGATTTCAGGACCCAGGGCAGATGCCTATGGGTCATTCTATTGCCATATGCTGGTTAAGCCTGTGAATGGTTACAGCATTGTACTGCCAGTTCCCTTACGTCACAATATTTTAGAGAGTAGAAAAATACTTCTAATGGTGATATATTTTAAAGAAGCTTTTCAACTCTAAAAGGCTCTTCAGGCAATGCACTAATGCTCTTTCAGTTGAAATGAAGATGTGAAGATCCTTGTTATTTAAGACTTCTAAATAAGCCATATTTACCAATGTCAAATTACTGGTGAGTTGTTTGACCCTGTATTTATTTCTAATTTCCACAAGCTGTTGGTAAGAGCTGCTGTAAATCAGGTTGCCATTGATCTTGGCACTCGTTCATGTAATTCTAAGATGAACTGCTTATGATCAACAGAAAAAGACTGCTGCTTCGAAGAGAATACCTGTAGAAGGAGTTCGCAGGCTGCCCTGGAAGCATACATGGGTATTAATTATTCAGGGAATAGGAGAGGCAGATACCTGTATATATGTGGGATGGAGGAAGACCATGAGGTAAATCTGTACATCAGGAAACCCAGTGTGCAGACTAGTGAAATTTTACCTTAGAGGGAACATTAGGGAAAATGATAAGCATGGCTATAATAAACAATCACTTAAAGCTATTGACTTAGTTAAAAATAACTGCCTGTTCATGTGCAAGGCACTGAAATGATTCTCACAGTCAGACCTCCTATAACTTATGATATTTTTATTTGAGTTCTCTGCTTTTTAGCAGAAGGGAAGTCTCTTCTACCTCCCACAGACAGGGCTTTGCCTATTTCCACATGCAATGAAATTATTTCTGAGCCAGTCATCCTTTTCCAAAGTTAGTATCCTCATGTTGTTGTGGTCATCATAAGAGGGGAATGTGGGGGAAGCCCATAGGGCTGGAGAACAATATAATAATTATTTATTGAGTCACCATAAGACAGTCACTCTGATTTTTGCTTCATGTCTCTTATTTAATCCTCACAATATCTCTGAGATACGTATTAAGAAAAAGAGGACTCTTCTCTTTCGGTGGCAATAGGAGAAAAAGAATGATTGTTATAAAGAAGAACAGAGTTAGGAATCAAACTCTGCTTATTATTCTCTGTATAAAAAGCTACAGAAAGGAGGGTTGTTTACTTGATCTGAGCTACAGAGTCTTGAGGTGCTGTCTGTTTGGCAATTTATAGCCCATATCTTGATGTAGGTGGGTCTCCGTACATGTAAGACAGAGTTCAGGAAATTTGGTTATAAATCAGGTCGCCATTGATCTTGGCTCCCATTCATGTAATTCTAAATTGTCATAAATGAATCGCTTTTTCCTGTCATTTACCATCACATAACTTGAGATTTGTTTTTGTTAGGAAAAAAATTCTCAAAGGTATTTTTGGTGTGGAAGGATTTAGGTGGTGGTGAAGGTATATGCTTCAGGAAATTAGATGTCCACTTTCCATCACAACATTAGTAGCCTTTAATCAAGTCTACCATTAGGTTCAGGATTTTAGGCCACCATTCCTGATCTCAGCCCAAATGCTTGGAGAATCCCTTTTTTTCAAAAAATTCATTTATACAATGGAGTATTACTCATCCATAAAAAAGAATGAAATCTTACCGTTTTCAACGATATGGATGGACCTAGAGAACATTATGCTAAGTGAAATAAGTCAGATGGAGAAAGACAAATACCATATGATCTCACTTATATGTGGAATCTAAAGAATAGAATAAATGAACAAACTAATCAAAAACAGTCCCAGAGAAATAGAGGAAAAATTGAGGGTTGCTAGATGGGAGGGGGGTGGGGATGAGGGAGAAGGTGAGGGGATTAGAAAGCACAAAAGGCAACCACAAGATGGCCACGGGGATACGAAAGACAGTTTGGGGAATATAATAAGTAACATTGTAAAGATGGTGTAGGGTATCCGATGGACACTTGTCTTAATAGGGAGACCATTTCATGGACGGTGTAGATGCCTGACCACTGCAGTGTACACCTGAAGCTGAATAATAATGAATGACAACTATAATTTAATATATACACAGTCACGTGTTTTCACACTTTTGCTTTCAAGAAAGGCTTGGCATTTAGTGGCTAAGCGAATTGTTCTGGAATACAAGTGCAAGTTGTGGAGCTAGAGTTCCATATTCTTTCTGGGCAATGTTTCTGCATCTGGAGGGTAGAAACATACCAGTTCCCAGTTCATGGCCTGTTGTAAAATGCTTAGCACAGTGTCTGTGGTTTGCTGAGTTTATTCCATTAAATTTGTTGCTTGTCAGATCCTTGGTATTCTTCCAAGGAAAGGGGCAAGAAGTTGAGTTCCATAAATATCATTTATTATTATTCAGGTACTTTGCTTCCATCTACTTGTTATATTAATAATTTAAGGGATTAGAGAAAATATAAGCTTTATTTCACAACAGACATTTGCTGCACTTATGAATCTATATGTGTTATATCTTTGGGCTGCAGATTCATACTTCACTGTGTATTCAACCATCTAGCACACTGTTCTCCTCATGTAAACATCTCAACTTTCAAAGAGCTTTGCAAAATAGAAATTATAGTATTCAAATTTATTGAATATATCAGTTAAAGATTTTACACATAAAACTGACTGAAAAAGAGTCATTTTCACACTAAGTTGTTCTGGTAGTTATTAAAGTTTAAATCTACAACCAAAAACATAGGATGATAGCAATAAAGGTTTTAGTCTCCAATTGTTCCTTTTGATTACATGGATAGCACAAAGAAACTTGCTTGGTGATTCTATTCTGTAACTTTTCTTCTATTCAACAGTGACCACTTCCTATTTTTGTTTCTGTATACTTTCTACAGTTCTCCTGTTCCCTATGTTTCAGCTGCTCTCTCACCAACAAATTTATGCTAAATTTTAAATGACATCAATAACAGGTCAAGGTCAATGGTAGAGCCCAAACGGTAGCATATTTTCTAAAAGTCTCATTCAACACCATACGGGATTCAAATATCCATTGTGATGCAAGTTATCAAGAAGATCCAGGTGTTTGTTGTTTTCTTGCTAGACCTTCTACCTCTATTATATAGTGAAACACTAAAGAACCAACAGGCCAACTGCAATAAATAGCAGTCTCAGCAATGAGCAATCATGAAACCATCCAGTTTATCATTTGCATTCTGTTATGCAGTAGGTAGTTGTAGGTGGAGACATTGTGATAAGGTATATTTGTGTTAGAGTTTTCTCTTGTGATGCCATATGTATGATTGCCCCCTGGTAACGAAATTGGTTCTACATGCTTAAATACTTTCCAAATGCCGCGTTCCCCTTATGCCAATTTCCATTTCTGTTTCTTAGTTGTCTTTCCTGTGCACCGGAGGGCCTCACATTTTCCCTCTTTTGTTCCAACATCGTTATCCAAAAACAGACGTCAATGTATTTACATCTAGGTTGCATTTTCTCTTTCTCTCTCTCTCTCTCTCTCTCTCTCTCTCTCTCTCTCTCTCTCTCTCTCCCTCCTTCCCTCCCTCCCTCCATCTCTCCTTCTCCATTTCCCTCTTTCCTTCCTTCCTTTCTTCCTTCCTTCCTTCTTTCTTTTCCTTGCAAATATTTATTTGTGAATTCTTTTTTTTTAATTAAAGTTTATTGAGGTGACAATTGTTAGTAAAGTTACATAGATTTCAGGTGTACAATTCTGTATTACATCATCTATAAATCCCATTATGTGTTCACCACCCAGAGTCAGTTCTCCTTTCATCACCATATATTTGATCCCCTTTACCCTCATCTACCTCCCCCTTCCCCCCTTACTCTCTGGTAACCACTAAACTATTGTCTGTGTCTATGAGTTTTTGTTTCTCATTTGTTTGTCTTGTTCTTTTGTTGTTTTTGGTTTATATACCACATATCAGTGAAATCATATGGTTCTCTGCTTTGTCTGTCTGACTTATTTCGCTTAGCATTATACTCTCAAGATCCATCCATGTTGTCACAAACAGTCCTATTTCATCTTTTCTTACCACTGAATAATATTCCATTGTGTATATATACCACAACTTCTTTACCCATTAATCTATCGAATGACACTTTGGTTGTTTCCATGTCTTGGCCACCGTAAATAAAGCTGCAATGAACATTGGTGCACACGTGTCTTTATGTATAAATGTTTTCAGATTTTTGGGGGAGATACCCAGGAGACGGATTGCTGGGTCGTACGGTAATTCTGTTTGTAATTTTTTGAGGAACCTCCACACTGCCTTCCATAGCGGCTGCACCAGTCTGCATTCCCACCAACAGTGTATGAGTGTTCCTTTTTCTCTACAGCATCTCTGACACTTGCTACTATTTGTCTTGTTGATGATAGCCATTCTGACTGGAGTGAGGTGATATCTCATTGTGGTTTTTATTTGCATTTCACTGATGATTACTGATGGTCAGCATTTTTTCATATGTCTATTTGCCATTTGTATGTCCTCTTTGGAAAAATGTCTCTTCAGGTCGTCTGCCCATTTTTCAATTGTGTTGTTTGTTTTTTTGCTGTTGAGTTGCATGAGTTCCTTGTATATTTTGAATATTAGCCCCTTATCGGAGGCACTGTTTGCAAAAATATTCTCCCATTCAGTTGGTTGTCTCTTTATTTTGTTGATGGTTTCTTTTGCTGTGCAGAAGCTTTTAAATTTGATATAGTCCCATTCATTTATATTAGCTTTTACTTCCCTTGCCTTTGGAGTCAAATTCATGAAATGCTCTTTGAACCCAAGGTCCATAAGTTTAGTACCTATGTTTTCTTCTATGCATTTTATTGTTTCAGGTCTTATGCTTAAGTCTTTGATCCATTTTGAATTAATTTTCGTACATGGTGACAGATAGCAGTCAAGTTTCATTCTTTTGCACGTGGCTTTCCAATTCTCCCAGCACCGTTTATTGAAGACACTGTCTTTTCTCCATTGTATGTTTTTGGCTTCTTTGTCAAAAATTATCTGTCCATATTTATGTGGTTTTATTTCAGAGTTCTCAATTCTATTCCATTGGTCTACGTGTCTGTTTTTCTGCCAATACCCTGCTGTTTTGATTATTGTTGCCCTATAGTACAAGCTAAAGTCAGGGAGTGTGATACCTCCAGCAATGTTCTTTTTTCTTAAGATTGCTTTGGCTATTTGGAGTCTTTTGTGGTTCCAAACAAATCTGATGATTTTTTGTTCTATTTCTTTAAAAAATGCCATTGGGATTTTGATGGGGATTGCATTAAATCTGTATATTGCTTTGGGTAATATGGCCATTTTCACTATGTTGATTCTTCTAATCCATGAGCACGGAATGTCTTTCCATTTCTTGGTGTCTTCTTTAATTTCTTTTAAAAATGTCTTATAGTTTTCAGCATAAAGTTCTTTCACATCCTTGGTTAAGTTTATTCCTAGGTATTTTATTCTTTTTGCTACAATTGCACAAGGAATTGTTTTTTGTATTTCTTTTTCTGAGATTTCATTGTTAGTATATAGGAATGCAATGGACTTTTGTACATTGATTTTGTAGCCAGCAACTTTACTGTATTCGTTGATTGTTTCTAATAGCTCTTTGGTGGAGTCTTTAGGGTTTTCTATATATTGCATCATGTCATCTGCAAAGAGTGACAATTTAACTTCTTCATTTCCAATTTGGATGCCTTTTATTTCTTTCTCTTGCCTGATTGCCATGGCGAGGACTTCCAACACTATGTTGAAAAGCAGAGGTGACAGGGGACAGCCCTGTCGTGTTCCTGAACGTAAAGCAAAGGGCTTCAGTTTTTCACCATTAATTATGAGATTAGCTGAGCGCTTGTCATATATGGTGTTACTATGTTAAGGTATTTTCCTTCTATACCTATTTTATTAAGTGTTTTAATCATAAATGGATGTTGTATATTGTCAAATGCTTTTTCTGTATCAATTGATATAATCATATGATTTTTGTCCTTTATTTGTTTATGTGATGTATCACATTGATGGATTTGCGTATGTTGAACCATCCTTGTCCCCGTGGGATGAACCCCACTTGGTCGTGATGAATAATCTTTTTAATGCATTGTTGCATTCGATTTGCTCGAATTTTGTTTAGGATTTTTGCATCTGTATTCATCAGAGATATTGGTCTGTAGTTTTCTTTTTTTGTGTTGTCCTTACCAGGTTTTGGTATCAGGGTAATGTTGGCCTCATAAAATGAGTTAGGGAGTACTGTCTCTTCTTCAATTTTTTGGAAGGGTTTGAGCAGGATTGGTATTAGATCCTCTTTGAAGGTTTGGTAGAATTCACTAGTGAAGCCATCTGGTCCAGGAGTTTTGCTTTTGGGAAGGTTTTGGATGACTGATTCAATTTCGTTACTGGAATCGGTCTGTTTAGATTTTCCAGGTCTTCATGGTTCAGCCTAGGAAGGCTATATGTTTCTAAGAACTTGTCCATTTCTTCTAGGCTATTGAATTTGGTGGCATATAGTCCTTCATAGTATTCTTGGATGATCCTTTCTATTTCTGTGGCATCCATTATAACTTCCCCTCTTTCATTTCTGATTTTGTTTATTAGTGTCTTCTCTCTTTTTATCTTAGTGAGTCTAGCCAAGGGTTTGTCAATTTTGTTAATCTTTTCAAAGAACCATCTCTTTGTCACATTAATTTTTTCTATTGTCTTTTTGTTCTATATTTTATTTAGCTGTGCTTTGGTTTTTATTATTTCCTTTCTTCTGCTGACCTTGGATTTCATTTGTTCTTCTTTTTCTAGTTCTTTGAAGTGTAACATTAGGTTATTTATTTGGGATTTTTCTTGTTTCTTGAGATAGGCCTGTAATGATATGAAATTCCCTCTTAAAACTGCTTTTGCTGCATCCCAAAAATTTTGGTAGGTTATATTTTCATTGTCGTTTGTTTCTATGTATCCTTTGATCTCTCCTCTAATTTCTTCTAATCCATGTATTTGTGGGTTTTCCTGCTTTCTTTTTGCAGTTGATATCCAATTTCAAAGACTTGTGATCAGAGAACATGCTTGGTATGATTTCAATCTTCTTAAGTTTGCTGAGGCTAGTTTTATGTCCCAATATATGGTCTATCTTTGAGAATGTTCCATGTATATTAGAAAAAAAATGTATAGTCTGATGTTTTAGGATGAAGTGCTCTATAAATGTCAATTATGTCCATTTCATCTAATGTGTCATTTTGGGCTGCTATTTCATTATTTATTTTCTATTTGGATGATCTATCCATAGCTGTGAATGATGTATTTAGGTCCCCTATTATAATTGTGTTTTGGTCAATTTCTCCCTTTAGTTCTGGTAGTAATTGCTTTGTATATTTTGGTGCTCCCTGATCGGGGGCATAAACATTTATGACTGTTATGTCTTCTTGTTGTATAGTCCCCTTTACCATTATGAAATGTCCATCTTTGTCTCTAGTTACCTTTTTCACCCTCAAGCCTCTTTTATCTGATATCAGTATAGCTACACCTGATTTTTTCTGGATACCATTTGCTTGGAGTGTTAATTTCCACCCTTTCACTTTGAGTCTATGCTTGTCCTTGTAGCTGAGATGTGTCTCTTGGAGACAGCATATGGTTGGGTTTAGTTTTTTGATCCAATCTGCTACTCTGTTCCTTTTTATTGGTGAGTGCAGTCCATTTACACTTAGGGTGATTATTGATATGTGAGGATTTCCTGTCATTCTACCTTTAGTTTTCTGGTAAGGCTATGTCTCCATTGTTTCTTTGCCTTTTAGTTGTTGTCTGTTATTTCTGTGTGGTGGTATTCTGTGATGTTTTCCTCTGTTTCTTCTTTTATTACAGTATATATTTCAGTTCTGGTTTTTTTTTTTTTTTTTTGAGTAGTTACCCTTAAGTTTATGTGAAAGAAAGTTTGATATTTAGAGTATTCCATTTTCTTCAGCACATTTACTTTCTCCATTCCCATATTCCGGTTCAGGCCTTTACTCTCCCCCTTTTTATGTTTTGGTTGCCACAAATTGTCCCTGTTGATGGTGGTCGAATAGCCTCCTTTAGTATTTTTTGTAGTGCAGGTCATGTATTAGAAAATTCCCTCAGCTTCTGTATGTCTGGAAAGGTCTTTATTCCTCCTTCATATCTAAAGGATATCTTTGCTGGATATATTATTCTTGGCTCATAATTTCTCTCTTTCAATAGTTTGAGTATTTGGTTCCACTCCCTCCTGGCTTGTAGAGTTTCTGCTGAAAAATCTGATGATAATCTAATGATCTTTCCTTTGTAGGTTGCCATCTTCTTTTCCATGGCTGCCTAAAGGATTCTTTCTTTGTTGTTGATTTTTGAAAGCTTCAATACAATGGGCGTTGGGGTTGAGGTAATTAGGTGTTCTATTTGTTTCTTGGATTCGAGGATCCAGTTCTTTCCACAAGTTTGGGAAGTTCTCATTGACTGTTTGTTTGAATATACTCTCTGTTCCCTCTAACTTTCTTCCCCTTCTGGTATGTCCATTATTGTTATATTGCTCTTTCTGATGGAATCAGAAAGTTCTTGTAGAGCTCTTTCATTTCTTTTAAGTCTCAAGTCTTTCTCTTCTATCTGTGTCATTTCCAGATTTCTATCCTCAATGTCACAAACTCTTTCCTCCATCTGGTCAACTCTACTACCTAAGCTGGCTATTTCATTCTTCATTTCTTCTATTGAGTTCTTAATCTGCAGAAATTCCATTTGGTTCTCTTTTAAAATTTCAATCTCTTTGGTAAAATGTTCATGTTGTTTTTTGATTGTGTTTCTGAGTTTATTAAAGTGCCTGTCTGTGTTTTTTCTTCCATCTCATTGAGTTTTTTCAGAACTGCAATTTTGAATTCTCTGTCATTTAAGTCACATATTTCCATATCCTTAAGTTCATTTTCTGGAGACTTTTCACTTTCTTTCTGAGCTTTCTGTTCCCTTGGTTATTCGTGGTAATGAATAATTTATTATTTCTCTTCCTAGACATCTACAGGAGTGGGTTTTGCAACAGGTTGATAGGAAGAGGTCTTTCTATTGTTTTCCAATACGTGTTGGTAGAATGTTTTATGTTCTCTCTGACTGCAGCCTTTTTTTTTTCTCTCTCAGCCTTATGTTTTCTCTGCACTATTCCACTTCTCACACAATGGGGGGATTCCCTGGAAGGCGGGGTTCTCCTCTGTTAACAGTTTGCCTGGGTCATAGAGCACTGCACCCATATGGGGATGCGGAGAGCTTTTGAAGTTCCAAAGCTCTTCCTGCACCAGATTCAGAGGCTGTGTGTTTCAGCAATTCTGTTTACTCCTGCACGGGTATGCCCAGATAGGTGGGGACAGGAGTGGGGTGGGTTTCGAGAGGTGGCCCAGAGCAATGGCGGTGACCATCACTACAGCTGGTCCTGCTTCCAGAGCTGCCTCCCCTTTGCCAGAACTAGTTGGGCTGAGAATCTGTGTCTGTGGACCACAGTTCTCAGAACTGCAAATATTCTGTTCTTTTGATCTGACACTGCTACTGTTCCACTTCTAGCACTGGGCAGGTGGGGACGGGGGAAGCTCTGGGAGGTTAGGGAGGGGGCTGCTAGTCTCAGTGCCTACGGCTTCCATTCTCTGTGGCAGTGAGGGCTTAAACCACCGTTTTCAGCCTTCTTCCCTTAGTCTTTGCTCCGAGGTCTCTGCCATGAGTGTTGGGTTCAGCCATGTTATATGCTGTCTCCTCAGCCCTGTGGGCCATAAACGGAGGCCTAGCAGTTTGAATTCTTCCCTCTCCTGTAGCTGCGGTAGTTCCAGGATGCAGCGAGCTCGGAGCACTGAGCTAGGTCTACATCCTGCACCCGCACAGCCTCGTCTCCACATTTCTCCCTTCCCTCCTCCCCTGATCGCGCAATTTGCTCACCTTTAGGTTATTTCTGTAGTGTGCCTCTTAGTCTTGCCTGTCTCCTGTGCAGGGAATCCTTTGTGGAGGTATAGTTGTTCAATTTGTTGTAAATTCCAGGGGAGATTTCCAGAGGCTCACCTCATGCCGCCATTTATGACGTCACCATCCCAATGTTTAGGTATGTTGAACAGTAATTAATGTCCAAACACTTCTCTCATGAGAGTATTATTCAATGAAAAAGTTGAAAATTCTAGTACAGTGGCAAATTATCTGATCATTTTTAAGCTGCTTATAGTTCAGTAGTATTAGAGAAAGGAAGAGCTTTGGATGATCTTTCCTAATTAAATTTATTTAAATGAATTTTCATTGCTCTACATCTGTGTGTAACATCACATCTTTTTAACTTGTGAGAATCTCATCTAATCAGCTCAGTTCACAAGAATTTACATTCCGAGGATAGGTTGAAATTTTCATATCAGTCCAGGAATAAAGAGTAAGGAATTCTATGTTCCATGGGATTTCAGAAATATTATAACACATATTTTAAACCAAATTTCGCAGTTTATATTGATAAGGCAAAGGTGACATGATGTTTCTTTCACGTGACATTTGCATATTCCTGTCATGTACTGTTCACCTGGATTAGCCTTGCACATTTCTCGCATCCTACCCTTTTTAATACCAATGTGAATCCTATACTGTTTTCAAACTCCTGCTCAAATCATGTTTCTTTATGAAGCTGTTCAAATCATCTTAGCTCACAATGGACTGTCCCTTCTCTTAATATTTCTGACAGTTATAGTCAAGATCATGTAATTTAGCACAATAAAGACTTGCATTGTTCTTTGATTGGCGAAAACTTTCCATGTCTTTCTAAGCCTTACATGTCCCACACGAAATTGTGTATGTTGAATAGATCCTCTGCTGTTTGTTTTTTTCCAGTGCCTAGTACATAGTGATTTACATTCATGCGTATTTGTTACTTAATTCATATAACCTCAGTCTATGGACCCTGTGGAGATTATTGACTGAAATTATACTAACTTATTTTTTTTCAAAATGCATCCTCATGCTAATTCATATATATTCAGTGCCAAGATTCAATTGCTTTTTGATAAATTGTTTCCCCACCACTCCCCACATAAACATGTACAAACAAGCAGATACTTCTTTTAAAATAATCCATGTACACCATCCAAATTGTTTATCAAGAGATCGTTTTATTTTTTATTTTTTAAATTTAAGTATAGATACTATCCAATATCAGTTATATTAGTTTCATATATACAATATGATGATTTGATATTTTTGTACCTTACAATGTGTTCACCCCACAATCATCTGTCACCATGCAAACTTATCAAAATATTATTGGCTATATTCCCCTTCACATTTTTCACCCATTCCTCACCCCTTTCAACTTCCCTCTTCCAATTTCATCAACTAAGTTTATATAGATATTTTCTCTGAAATAAAGATTTAAAATCACATTTACCTAGACATATGGAATGTGCTTCCTCATACCCACCAAAAGCTCTACAAATTATCAATTTTGAAACTCTGGTCTGGAATTAAGATCTTTATTCAATTTAGAAAAAAACCTCAGGTCAATATTTTTTAGGTTAGACCAAAGTGAAAACCTCATCTTTAAACAACAAATGTCTGTGAACATATTCTCTATTTTAGCCAACCGAAGTAGTTCCTTATTTCCAAAATTTGTAGAAAAGTTTGTGAGCCAATTTTTTCTAAAGTAACAGAGAGTTTTTCTTTTTTACTTCAAAAATTATATATTGGTTGCTAACTACAGGAACAGCATTGTGTTAATTGTACCCTGAATGATGCAACAAACACTAAAATACCACTCATATCTAGGGTGACTATTAATTTATCACCAAACTAGAACAGTTTTGAGTGTGAAAAGAAAACTATTAATATTATAATCATACTAGAATGATAGGAATAAACTGAGACTATCCAGGGAAATTCTGGTTGTATGGTCACCCTACCCATCTGTGTTAATTTCTATGGTTGTTAACAAATAACCATAAAGCTGGAGGCTTGAAACAACAGACATTTATTTCTGTTGCTCCAGAGGTTAGTGATCCAAGGTAAGTAATACTGGGCTAAGATCTATGTGTTGGCCGGGCTGTGCTTTCCAGAGATGACAACGAAGGGTCTGTTTCTTGCCTCTTTCAACTTTTGGGGTCTGCCAGCATTCCTGGGTTTGTGACTGTATCACTCCAATCTCTGCCATTATGGTTGCACAATTTCCTCTCCTTTCATCTTTATACAACCTCCTTTTGCTTTCCTCTTATTTGGACACTTGGGAGGGCATTAGCGCCCACCAAGATAATTGCTCTATCTCAAAATCCTTAACTTAGCCACATCTGCAAAGACCCTTTTTCCTTATAGTAACATGAAATTTACAAATTCCAGGGATTAAAACCTGATACCTTTGGAAGCCATTATTCTGCCTACTACACTATCCCTGCTTTTAAAGTTTTTATGGTATCACTAGGAGTAAAAGTACACACCTGAAACTAATATAATATTGTATGTCAGCTATATTTTAATAAAAATCTTTAAAACTAAATTAGAAAGTATATACTTAAGAAATTAGAAACCACATCAGTAAGTATGCACAACTCAGTACTTCATGAGTAGCATGGACAAAACTGTTGTGTAGACGAAACAGAAATCACCTGAACTTGGGACAGTTTACCCTTAAAGAATTGACAGAATTTGGAAATATGTGGGAGAATGAATTCCAGACAGATACACCTTGAACAAAGGTTTGGGAGAGGGATGAGCAGAGATGTTTGGGAGATATAAAAGAGTCCATTCTGCTCTAAAAACACAGTTTATAACAGGAGCCATGAGGATAACTTTGAAAATTAGGCTGACATTGGAATGTTGGTTTTTCCTTATGCCAAGTTCTCCACATTCTCCTACTTTATTTATTCTAAAACTCTTTCACTTCAGTCTATCAGTCACTTCATTCTCTTTAAATCTCCATGGTTCACCTTTTTCCCTTTGATAATTTGTGTAACTTCACTTCTGTATCCTTACTGGGTCTCACTTATTTTCCTGTCCCGCCAGGATGGTCTCTATACCTCAGCACTACTGTTCTTACCACTTTGCTTTGCAAATCTTTTGTACTAGACTTTGAGTTCTTTGAAAGAAAGGGCCATCACGTGTGTGTAATTTATAAGAAGAACTCAGTGAGTACTTTTTGAGTGAATGGATGTATAGATTTATACTTAGGACACTGAGATCCCATTGAATGTCTTTCGTAATTGTCATAGCAGTGGTGATGGTATTTGCTTTTTGTCAGGTAGTGATCCCTTCTCTTTTTATCAAAAACAAGTTTGGAACTCCTTAGGCACCATCAGTGTGAGCCTAATAATTTTACCGCTTAATCTACTTAGGAGCAAATACTGAAATCATCGTTATGAGAAGCTATATACAGTATGTTCTTTCTAAGGATATTCAGAAATGGTATATATGATTTTCTCTTGTGAATTTCCAATATGTTTTATCTCACTTTCTCCTTCAAATTAACCCGCATTCATAATCTATCCATTTCCTGTCATTCTGCGTTCAGGCAGTTGGGAAATAAGTGATTGGCTACTTGCTCTTTATGGCCCACAAATGATGTTGGTTTCTGGTTGCTTGCTGTAATTAAACGTGACTTAAGTAGCAGGAATTAAGTATCTGTCCATTAATAAGCTAGGTGATGTTCATAAGCTGCTTTGCCACAATCAAGCTCCCAGATCCAACCCCGATAGCTTTCCATTAAAGCAGGGGATTAACTATTGGTGTAGCACGGTGGAAGGGACTAGAAGAACAGCTCCTTGGGTCTCTACAACAAATTTCTTCTGAATCAAACCTCTGATTAATAGCTCCAGAGTTGCTTCTTTGTTTTGCATAATTAAGTTTCATGAAGTGTTACAATTAACAGCCTTGCCATCTCCCAGGTGGAAACAGCCACCATTTATTTGGCCAGCAGCATCAGACGGTGCTGGGTGGTGAATAATAGACATTTGTGAGGGGATTTGGTGCATTCTAGGTCATAAATTGAATAAAGCTGCAGTTACCTTCCAATAAAAAGCAACAAACATGATGATCCCGTGACACCACCCCAAAATCTCCTTTTATATGTTTCTGCTGATGTGAACCTAAGAACTCCTTTCCTTATGCAAATAATAGCTGTAGCACTGAGAAACTTCTAGATATGCATGAAAGTCGACAGCTTCCTCTTTCTAATATTTCATGACTTTTCTGAACCTCCAAAGCATAGCTTGTTTTATGGCTGATTTGTTATCACATGAGTAGTCAGACATGTGATGCAGATGTCCATTAAGCTTCAGACTCTTGGAACTACCTGGGAAGAGAGCCAAGATGTCATTGGAAGTGCTGGGATACAACAAAATGCCAAGTACTTTGTTGGTGGTTAGCTGGCCAGGAATTAACCATTTATCAATGCCAAGGGATTATAACATGACCAGAAAATATTTCTTTTAGAGATGTTTTTCTTTCGGTAAAATTACATTTCTCTAACACAGTTACTCTCTTGACCAATATTATTTAGATCTTAAGGAAGGCAAATGAATCAACAGTAGCCATCATAGGGATGAAATCCTCTGTTCTAGTCAAGTTTCATTTGGATCAATAGGCTTATAGAAATGATTAATAGCAATTACTTTTATGGAGATTACTACACGTCAGGTACTTTTCTATGTTCTTTACTTGTACAGAAATACTTAATGAAGAACTTACTGCAGAGTATTTGGTTAGCTTTATTTATTTTTGCCTTTCTTACTTCATTATTCCTTTTACTATCTCCCTCTTCTGCAATTTGCTCATTTCTCTTGCTCTCCTTCTCTATATTTCTTCATAGATACCTTTATACATGTCTGAGATTTGATCAAGAGCGAACAATGGGAAAACATGAAAACTGAATTCAAATCCTGGAACTGTCATTCTCCATTTTGGGGCAAACTGGTTAATTAAATTGTGCCTCAGGTTATTTATTTTTTAAAAGAGGAAGGAAAAGAGAAAGAAGGAAGAAGAAGAGGAGAGCGATGGGGGAGAGGGAGAGGAGAAAGAGGGGCAGGTAGTGGGGAGGAGAGGAAATGATATTAATACCTGTCCTATCTACAATAAAATGTTGCCATGAGAATCAAAAGAGACAGTGTTTATGAAAGCCCTCTGTAAATTGTATAGAACTCTACAAATTCCACTTGGTTTTGCTAACCTCCAAATAAATATTTTCAGGAATTTTACTAGGATTTAGAGCCAGACACATTTGAAAGAAAAAGAAAAAAAAAAATAGCCCATGCTCTAGACAAATTGAGTGCCTTGTTATGCATTTACGAGGAGGAAAATGCTGCCATTCTATGCTAAAAACCCATTTGTCTTGCAAATTTCTATAATGAACAGATTTTGGAATAAATACCATGTAATCTGGGATGACAGTTCTCTCATTTCTTTTTTATAAGTCCAATCTTCTCAGCATCTGAATCATATAGCTACAGAACCTCCATAATCATTAAGGCAGCTGGGTCATATGCAGTTTCCCCCTTTTATTCGGCACATAACAGAGTCCCCAACTAATCTCTTGTTATAAGGCCCACGTTCTGGTCCCTAAATGCACCCGCGTAAGAATGCCAGATCAGGAAAGAAAACAAACAGTAAGCTGCAAGGCCTTTGCAACAATATGCCATTTCCCCCACTGACCTTTACCTGTATATATTTAAAACTCGAATTTTGCTTGGAGCTTGTGGAGCACTTGAATTGCATTAAATATTCTTTTGATTTAAATAGATCATCTCTTTGGAACATAATGTGGCTTTCATCAAATTTAACTCTTCAATCCTTTTTCCCTTTTGTCTTTCTCTAGGTAAGTGATATTTGATTATTGATTTGGACTTCTTCAAGGGAGAGTTCTGAGACCTACCCTATTCTAAGTTCCTTTGGAATGAAGTCTTCAGCCAGTTACTATTCATCCTGCCCAAGTCGTTCTATTTCATCTCTTGGCTCCTGCAGCACAACGGGGCACATGGAGGTATGGCTGTTCACTGTCAATGGGTTTGCATCTGTCAGTAGAAAAAACAGTGCGAGTGTTGGATCAGTATCAATGATACAATTAAGAGAAATTACTAGGAACTGAATGCCAAAAGAAGGTCATTTTACCTCTCCATGTCAACTCATTGTATGGGTTCTCATGAATTCTATGTTAATCTATTTACTAAAAATGAACTTAATAAAATATCTAAGTGAATTATAATAATTTTATGAGAACTTCACAAACATTTTTTGCCTTCTTTTTAAATTAGAAAACAGGTTTAAATATATTTTGTTTATATACCAATTGGGTACATGAGTAGGTCTGAAAAAAGTCAATTAGTACCTTGCTCCCAGATGATGGAGTTCAGCATGCTTGAACATATAGTTGAAAACATTTTATAAAAATTAGGAAAATAAAAGTACAGAGGGGCAACGGATAATGTAATTCTGAGTACTAAAATTATACATGTTCCTTGTGTCTGTAACTTTTGGTACATTGAGTCACTGTACCATAAAATTTACTGCAGAACTGTTCTATCAACTTGAGGATCAGAGTACTTAATGGAATTGTCAAGAGGACCATCAAATTTATGAATCTCACCCCTATAGCACCTAATTCAGATGGTTGTGAAGGTCAAATGTGAGCTAGATGATGATGACTAAATCTGAACCAGAAGCAAACTATGATGATCTAATAAATAGTTAACTGCAGACCTCAGTCTATATAACATGCAGATATGATTACAGTGTATTTTGAGTACTTCTACTAGAAATCCCCTTTGTCTGCTAAATTGGTGAAAACTTTAATCAGGTGCTGATTCACATAGAAATATTTTAAAACATGAATGGTATTTTATTTAACTCATTATTAAGGAGGAAACCAGGTACATGTTATATATGTTTCAAAGGAGAAGTCAAAGAAGTGCAAATGTATGTAGAATAATGGAATATTAAAATCAGTTTGCAGATGGACATGAAACTGGCTTTTTCCAAAGAAGGGAGGGAAGTCGACTGAACCTGTATCAGACAGAATTTATTTCCATGTTTATAGACAGAAGTATTTTTGCATTGCTGTCAATTATCTATAATTTTCAGAGTTGTAAAATAGCTCAAAGGCAATGAAAGGCTAGAATGAGATAACCCAGTAGATGTGCTCTAAACGATGCACTGTGTTTCATTAGAAACACCTGGTAATCTTTTTTTTTTTTCTTATTTTTAATTCCCTTAACACTGAAGAGTGTAGATTTTAAAATAGGAAGTCATAATCTACCAATATATTCAGATTCTAATTATCTATGTTCCTATTTATTAAAGTTCACTTTTGTGTCAAGTCTGGAAATTCAGGTGGCAGAGTCATCCTTTGATTTTGGAAACAAGCCTACTTTAGCTTTCTGGGACTTCCCTGGAATGCTTAGTTTCACAACTGATATAAAGAAGTTTTCAGTATTTCCCTGAAAAAGTGTAGGTTCTTAAGAACTATTTGTTCAATGAATGAATTCTTTAAAACTATGCATTAGCTAGATGTTCTTTATTCTTTGGTTGTTTATAAGTAATATTGTCAAAGTATCTCTCCAGTGGAAGAATTTGGATTTGAAAGTTTCTATTTGCCATATCTTTGCCCTTGAAACACATTTTGTCCACTTTAATTTGTCTTCCTAAATGGAAGAACTCATATCTGGTACATGTTAGTGGGAATATGATGTGGCCATAGCATATTGTCTTAGCTCTTTGATAGCTTTTTCCAAATGTGGATGTGTCTTATTCACCAACTTGGGGCCACCCCTTCCCCAAATAAGTCAGGACCAGAGGATAAAGAGGTGGCTCAAGCTGAAGGGGAAGAAAAGGCAGGCATCACCCAGGTGTGGTAAGGGACCTCCTTGGTGTAGCATTATGATTTTGGCCCCCCCCCCGTCACATGCATCGAGGGAGTCTGGAGGTCTGCTCTTGTCTGTGGGTGTGATTGCCTCCCAACCGATGTGTTAGAATTATTTCTATGTGTTCCCATTTGCCTCTGCAGAGCTCTGTTTCATGCTGTTGTCACTGATGAAAATCCCGCTCGGTGGTCTAAACCTATGGGACCACATAGACCCACATGATAACTTTTTCAAAAGAGGTAGTGCTTCTTTCCACCACTTCCCAGAAAATCATCTCATTTTCACTGTTAGCATCTTTCACTGAGATTTTCCTAAGTCCTCTCACATAGAATATCCAGCTGTGCTACTGAGAGAAGTTTGAAAGTGAAAGATCTGTTCCAATATTTTTCTTCCTCATAAACCATCTGGATTTTTTTTTTCTTTCTGAAATTTTTTTTTTAGGGTATAAGGAGGAAGCTCCCAAAGAGAGAAGACTCCTCAGTAAAGGCTTATCACTGACTTGATCAAACTCTAATAGGCAACTGCGTGTCACTGGATTTGCTGTGTAGATTTCTATTAGAGTGCTCAAGATCACTGTCATGAAATTTATCTCAACCTTGAGCTTTTTCTCTTCAAGGTCAATTGGAATCAGAAGATTTAGTTGACTTGACTAAGATGATAAATATGGCCATTGGTGTGATTGAGCTCAGAACTCAGGATCTGTTTGGTCTTTTTTATTTCTTTGTTTGATTCTTCAGGACACATGTGATGTGAAGTATAAGATCCTAAACATTTAGTTATTCATTGTTTAGTAGCTATTTTTTGCTGCCAAGTGCATGAAGGGGCCCCAGATCTCTAAGAATTACCCATAGGACATAACCTAAGGATGAGTACCCATCAGAGGGAATACTAGTCACTTTTCCTAAGGGTTCATGAAGTTCTGAGATAACCAACTTCCTGGCTTTAAGTTCTTAAAAAACAACAACAAAAGAAATGCATTTTGTGAATAAACAAAATATGACCACAGATGCTATTTTTTTCCTCTCCTCCTATCACCCACCTAGTCACAGAGGCTGTCTCTGTCTAGGATGATGGGAAAGAAACTGAGGTTGAAAGCGGTATGTGTGTGTGTGTGTTGGGGGGGGCAAAGGAGAAAGAGCACAGAGCATTGTGCTTCTCCTTTGTGCATGTTTGCTGGGCCTTCTCAGTATCCTTCCTTCCCCACCCATGAATTTTACCCAGGTTTAAAAACAACTGAGATTTCATACTAGACGACATCTCCTATATTGAGATGCAGAATTACCAGGTGACTTGGCTTATTAAGCCATGCTTACCTGTGTTCTCAGACTTCTTTATGGAGCAAAGACTCATGGGAGTGTATGTCTGAGCTTGCTAGCTGCAGACTCCCTACCCCAGCTTCTCTTCTTTTCTTTCTTCTTCTGTCCTCTCAGTATCACATCATATTCCTCCTCGCTTAGCCCACAGTCCGCAGAAGAACATCCCCATTTGCAAATTTTAGTTGCAGATTGATTTCTAGAATCATGATGAGAAGCCACAAGCAATGTGCTGTGTGGTGGGGAGTGTAATTTAGCTTCCTTATATAACCCTCTGCAGCTCATTCACCGAATGTCACTTTTCCTCGAGTCCACTTATTATCTCACTCGAGCAGATGCAATAAGGTGGAAATACCGGGTATTTGGAATGCAGTTTATTAAGACATGTTTTGGAGCCAGTTGGAGGGACACTGGCTCAGAAAGTTAATCATAGTAGCCACCAATGTATTGACCTGCTTCCTCTTCTCTGCCTTGGGGAATTGAAGCAAGCACTGGGTTGCCAGCATTCTAATTCAGGTTATGATTATGCTTATGATTCTCATTTTCCTTCTGGTATATGTATCAAACTGTATCTTTTTTATTTATTGGTAAAACAACAAAATAATATTGAAGGTATCACAGTATAGTCACTGGGTTATGTGTGGAGTGAAAAGAAAGGGATTCCTGGAGAGAGGGAAGGGGCAATTTTGAACTTCTAGAAATTTTCTGAGTGTTGGGGGAAAAAATAAACAAAAAACTAAGCCACAGTGAAAAAGTAATATTGCATCTATATCACAATGAACTTTTTTGGGAGCTGGAAATGGCATTATTACTCTTGGAAAAAAGAGCTCTCTCCTTTTCCCCCTCCCTTTTGATTTAGACTTCTGTGAGCCAAAGTGTTCTAGTGTTTTAATGGTCTGTTTTAAAGATGGAAAGGCCCCTTATATGTCAGAACACAAGCCTGTCCCAGCCAGCACGAGGCTTTGTTTGATTATGAAGCTTGTTTGGGATAGATGATATTTTTATAGCTTCTGCTTTGCTTCACCAACGGCCATATTGATGTAGCGCTCCAGGACAGGCCTAATAAATAGTTTATAAAACTGTGAGGCCATTCTCTTGGGTAATCTACCACTGTGCCTTCACAGACTACAAACTCACACATCTAGAGAGAACTGGCTTCTCACACACAGCTGGCCACAGGCCATGAGTGGGAGGTTTCAGGATGTGTGTGTGTGTGTGTGTGTGTGTGTGTGTGTGTGTGTGTGTGTGTATACATTCAAAAGAACCACCTGAACTTTCCTGTGAACATTTTAGAAGAGCAGTGGAGAGTGAAATGTTGAGATCTGGTGTTTCATTAATGTTGCTCAATCTGTGCTCAGACGCTGTGGCTGCTGGGAAAGCTGGGGCTCAGAAGAGCTGTGGAAAACCCTCCCAAAGTGGTTTAAGCTTCTGTGATCTCACCATTTGCCATGAAATAAAGAGGGCCTGGAAAATGGTGGAAAGACGGTGAATTTGACCTGAGGGCACCTCAGTGCAGAGATGGTGAAATATGATAAAGAGCACAGCCAGCTTACACAGCAGGTGGGCGCTGCAATCCTTTTAGGTGCCATTTCAGAAAGGACAGTTTCCCCTTCTGGGGAAGGACAGCGGCTGTGCCCATTAGGGATGCCCTACAGCATCACCCTGACAGCCAGGTGAACAGGGTAGGGTGGAAATCACCAAGGCACTTCATGTATGCATGCTATGAGAGAAGGGGTGGGGCTCTGAGATCTGGACTGAATATGGCTTCCCTGACATTAGTAAGCTTCTGTACGGACATTACTGTACTAACTGCTCTAAATGTTATCATTTAGCTCATTTAATGATCATATGTTGTCATAATTTTATAGATACAGAAGTGGCTTTGGAGAGGTTTATAGAACAAACAAAACCACAAAAGAACAACAATGAAACTGGAAAACTTGCCTAATGATCATTGTACTAGTAAGTGGCAGAGCCAAATTTGCACCTGGATTTTTTGTCTGATTACACAGCCTTGCACATTGAACTATATGTGAGACAAGTAATGTCTGTGTTATATGGAAGCTAAGTAGGCAACTATTTATGAGATGTGATTTTTAAAAAATATTGGGGAAATGCCCCTGCCCAGAAATCCCAAATACTTGAGCATTTCAGGCTGATGGTCTGAAAACATACCTCTAGTCTAAAGATGTGAGACATTAAAATTCAAGTGACACTCAACAATGTAAGCTGCTACTTGTTCTTAAAATGCCAGTCCTCTGGCCTCACCAACAAAGGGCTGACTATAGTCACAATAATAGTCCAGAGAAGTCTTTCTCAAGCAGTGCCCACTCAGTGGGAATGGAAGCTTTTCTAAAAGCTCTTCCAGATAGTCTGGTGACCCAAGGCATGTTGCAGTAAGCTTTTTGACTTCTTGTGATTGTCCCTTGTTTCCTGTTCTCCTTCTGTTTGGTGTGGTCACATCTCCTGACACCCCCAATCCTAAACCAACCACAGGTACCCACCCAGGGGTGTCTGTGCTAGTGTCTGCAGCTGCCTGACAAAGCTAGGCAAGCCTGCTGTGGAAGGTGGCCCTATATGTACCCAGGGACTGTGTTTGCTTCCTGCTTCACATTTAATGTCATCTCCCATCACACAACCACCCGTCATCCCCTGTGACTGCTGAGATGCTAGCCTTTCTCTCTGATGGTTCACATAGAACAGAGGAAACTAGCTCTTTTAATTTTTATTTGTTATTTATTGCAATCAAATCACTGTAGGATTCAGGCTCAGGCCAGGGGGTGATCTGAGTCACAGGCACCATTCTCTGTTAAGGGTCATCTCTCTAATCCAACATTCTCCCACTTTCGTTGAACTCAGCTGCGTAACTCGCACCATACTTCATTAGAGGCCTGACCCTCTAGGTCTTGAGAGCGGCCAAGATAAGCCTGAAAGCCTAGGTCAAAGCAGTGCAGCCACGAAGGTAGAACTTCCAGATGCTGCAGTTGCCAGGTTTTCCTGAGTGCTGCTTGTGTGGAAGGCCCCATTCTGGGTACAGCTTTTGTGACTGTGAAATGAGTGGAGATACTGATAGCAGATTGTCTGAGTGGGTTAAGAAGGGAAGGCTCTGGAGTACTGGGAAAGAGGCTCTGTATGTTTGGCTGTAATCACATATTCTTCGCAGGTGCCTCACACACCTCCACAGCAGTTGGGTGGCTGGTCAGTATGGTGAACAGAGGGAGGGGGTGGTAACCGCAAGAACTGTGAAGACCCAGCATTCTTCACAGTTGTCTTTTGAAGGGGAAAATTATTAGCAGCCTTCTGTGGACCCTAGAATTTTGGAATGACTAAGAAACAGGAAACAAGAATATAAACTCTTGTTCAGGCTGACACATTAATTGTGTGATCTCAGTCAGGTCAGTTTAGCATAACTATCTCAAGCTCCCTGTCTTTCACTGTGACCAAAGAAAAGCAATACTGACGCTGCTTTCCTGGACTGAACTCATGATAAAAATATGTAAATAAATATTATTATTTAAAATTGAATTAAATTGCTATCAAAATATAAAGCAGAAAAAACCTACAACCATAAGTATTTGTCTCATTTCTCGTGAAAGTTTTCTAAATCGGTGTTTATCATCCAAAACAAAAACAAAACAAACAAACTACCAGTATCAACCTAATCAACTATTTGTCAAACCCTCATTTCAACAAAAGCAAACAGCATCATCTATAATGAGCTCGGTCCTCATTTTTACTTATCCAAATTACTGCTATGTTGTCCTAGACCATTTATAGTGCCTTCAATGCATTTACTATGTCTGTGATCATGTTCTTTTTAAGAGTTCAGCAAAGGCAGTGTGAGCCATCGTGGGACCAGCATTGTGTTAGTTGTGGGATGGTATTTGGTGAGTCCTCTAAATTCAGGGTCACCAAAAGCTTTTTGATCTTACCTTTCATCATCCCCCTCAAAATTCCCAAGAAAAATAGCCTAAGGGGCGAGGTAAGGCAAATGTACACTCTTAATTTCCATGGGTCTTTGGCCTAAACACCAATGCAGTCAGTCTCCTATGAGCTAGCCTGATGGTCTATAGCAGAGGTCTAAACTCTGACTATTCGTGAGAATCCCCTGGGAGATTTGATAAATCAAAAACAAACAAACAAAAACAGTGGTTCTTGGGACTCTTTTTGAGAGGACTCTGATTTCATTGGTCTAGTAGGGTAGAGCATACTAGACATCAGTATGTTCTAAAAGTTCCCAGATAATTTCACTATGCTATCAAGGTGGAGAACCATGGAATTAGGGGGATCCTTTTGCATGGGCTGTAGTCTGGTTACACACCAAACAGTCTTTATTTCCTACCTCTCCCAGGCCTACAGCTGAGTCTGTACTCCCCCTCTTTTTCCGTAGTTCAGTCTGCCCCCTCCCCTTTTGAGCCCTTAAGAGGAAATAACTACTTAGGTAAAATAAATACCAATGACTTGTAGTATTTGTCCCATGCCCAGGATCTGGTTCAGACCACTTGACCTTGGGATGTGCCGTGGTAGGAGACTTCCTAGCCAGACTATTTCCAGATCAGTGGAACCTCTCCAGTCTCTAGGAAGTAAGAGTCCATAGAGGGACAGAGAGTAAGAAGTTAAGCTAGGGGCTCTTCTTTCTGTGCCAACCTTAGCGTGTGGAAAAATGGAGTTTAAAGAGAGAAGAATGCCTCACACTGCTTTACATCTTTAACCCCTTGAAAGAAGTCATTGGGGGCCAGATCAGGTGAGTAGGGAGGGTGTTCCAATACAGTTATTTGTTTACTGGCTAAAACCTCTCTCACAGACAGTGCCGTGTAAGTTGGTGCATTGTTGTGATGCAAGAGCCATGAATTGTTGGTGAAATGCTCAGGTCGTCTAACTGTTTCACGCAGCCTTTTCAGCACTTCCAAATAGTAACCTCGGTTAACTGTTTGTCCATTTGGTACAATTTCGTAATGAATAATCCCTCTGATATCAAAAAACATTAGCAACATCATTGCTACAAGTTTGCGGACGTAATTGTCTGACCTCGTATGAGGTTCATATTACATTTCCATTGGGTAGCTCTGGTCTACAGTATGAAGTGAAGGGTCAGATATTACTCTTCACATTATTTCTGTTTGCAACTTTTCTTCTTCCATCTATTCTCATCCCTCAACCTCCTCCTCCCAGAAAAGGTTTGGAGATAAAAAGATGAATAAGACATTGCCCTTACCCTTTAGTTCTCATGGAGACATATTTTACTTTTTGTAAATCCTGTAAACTTCCTCTGCAGAATGCCTACAGTAGAACCAAAAAAATATTGTTTGATTCCTTCAAAGAATTATTATTTATCCAGAATTACCCAGCGTAGTTCTATGTAGCTCTTTTAAAATTAAAATTGTCCTTTCTTTCATGGAGTTTAGAGCACCTCATGTTCATTTCATTTATAAATGCTTTTATATCCTCAATACCCTCAAAGTTAGTGAAAGGGTAGATAGTCAGGCTCCAATTTGATCAATGGGCAAGGGAATCATAACAAGAAAAAATAACAACAAAGCCAGGATCAGGCATAGATCTTCACATTAAAACATACTTCCTCATTGAGTCTGTGGACAAAATATCCAATACTCAAAAACTAATAGCAGAAAAATCAAATGAAATTGAGGTGGTCTTGAGTATCATACCTGGTCCTAAGTATTTTTTCAGCTGTTATGCTTTTTCAAGTGTATTTGGGGAAATGGATTTAGAAAACAGGTGGGAGGGGAGCAGAAGGAGCTTTTCTCTTCAAGAAGCTGAATCTACTCGCTCTTTTCCATTGTCTCCCTCTCACGGAAGCTTACCCTTCCCAATCTCTCTCATTCCTTTCTCTCTCCTCAAGCCTAAGTTCCTATGGAGCTTTGTAATTCATTTATTTGGCTGGTATATGTTTTGTGTGCCTTATATATTATTTTGAGTTGTCAATTCTCCTTTGAGCTTCTCCATACATGACTCCTCAGTGAGTTAGTCAACTCCTATAGGGTAGGACCATATGGTATACTATATGCTTCTTTGTAGAGAAGACTTACATGAGTGCAGGGCCTTAGAGAAAGTGAAAATATAACCTGACCATGCACTTAAATTCATTAAGAGAGGTTTTAGAAAATAGCAAAATTTCATATACTTTTCTTAAAGTATAAAATCATTCGCCAGCTATAGGGTTCTTTCTTAATGTTTATAAATTGTTTAAAAATAATTAGGCAAATAAGCTATGCAAAGTGATATTATAAATGGATCAGATTTGAGTGCGAACAGCACTTTTTCCTCTAGCTGGCTCTCTTTAGCAGCCGAAGACTGTTCCTTCGATATGACCATTCCTCTCCATTCTCACTGTCATTGTCCCTTCCTTAATTCTGGCACTATTCCCAATGAAGCATTATAATAGATTACAGCAACTAAAACATACCTGTGTGACAAGGATCCTGTATATAATACTCTCTCAAGCTTTTTCCGCAGGCTGGCCTTCATTCAAATTTATCCTCCAAACTACCAGCTGAATGATATTTCTAAAGTCATTCCAAGGTTGAAAAAGACTTAAATGGATCCTCATTATCTGTGTGAGGGAATGCCCGGATAACTTACATTGACATACGTGATCCTTCATGCCTTTGCTTATGTCTCTCCTCCCCACGTACCCTCTTCTCAGCCATAAATATCTCAATCGGACAAACACTCTTGCTTGACCCGCCTCTTCATGTCAAACATACTGTTCCGTTTCCTGGATCCCCATCTGGAACTGTCCTTATTTCATTTCGTTGTGAACTTTCTCATTACTCTAGGGAGAATTAATTACCCCACTCCTTGTGTTGCACTTTATTTATGTATCTACTAGCATTGTAGATACATATCTGAATTGTAAAAAAAAGTTGTTCTCCCCTCACTCCCACAGACTGCAAGCTCTCCGCAAGCAGGAACCTTGTCTTCTAGCTTTCCTTTGGTGAGTGCCTGCTATGTGGCAGGCAGTTTACTTGTAGTTGTCTCATTTAAACCTTTGGACTGTTTTACTGGGCCATATTATTCTCCTTATTTTAGTTTGATGAAACTGAAGCTCTGAGATTTTTATCATTTGGCAAAATCACAACTAAAACCACGATTTGAATCCAGGTGAGTTCTGTTCTAAAGCCTATGGCTGTTCCCTGAATGCGTTACCTTTCCTGATTCAAATTTATTGTGTCTTCTATGCCCACACAATTCCTAGTAGAGAATTGGTAGCAAACAAAACATATTTAAATGAATGGGGCGAGATTTCCAATGTCCCAGTCGCCCTTGAACGAAAAGAGGTCTGGCTTCCTTCTTGTCTTAGCTTTGCTCTCCACCTTCCTCTTTTCCTCTTTTTCACCAATTTCCGTTTTGCTAATCACAGGGGCTCATTTTGTGGTCAGTTGTTTGTTGTTTTGTTTGCACTGAAAACATTATAACTGTTCTCCCCAGTGATATTTCCCAAGCACCCCTTTTGCTTTCTGACATTTTCAGTGTCTGTTGCCAAGACCTGCTGTGATCCTTGTGACACATAGCTGTGTGTGTGAGCTTGAGACAGCCAGAAGGGCCTCTGACAAGACACGCCATCACTAAGCCCTTCAGGAAGCAGGGCATAATGAGTTTGCCATTTGAAAGACCTGATCACAGGTTCCGTTTGGGTTCCTCCTCCCTCTTTTGCCTCCCCTCACCATTTGATGTAGATTGGCACAGGCCAGGTTTTTCTCAGTGTAAGAACATAAAGACATGAATATTCTCAGAATAGGAAAAGGCCACACAGCTCAATATATTGACCTCTTTTGTTAATATTTCCAGTGATTCTCTGTTTTGGTAAAAGAGCTTTGCTGATTAAAGATGGCAGTAAGCGAAGGAGAGAGAAGTGTTTCTGAATTCAGCTTTTAGATGTTAGAGGTAGAAAGGGTCTGTGAGAGTCTCAGGCCCAAGTTCTCACTTTAGAGATAAAAAAAAAGAAGTCTGCAAAGCTGGCAAATTTTTCCAAGGCACACAGGTATTTAGAGCTGAGCCCAGATCGGAAAATGGACTTCTCAAGGTATGGGGCAGCATTCGCAGTACTATCCCAAACCGCTGAGCACAGCAAAACCAACCTCATACAAGATGAACTTATTCTCCCAACGTGTATTTTAGAGTTTATCGGGTGGAGTTTGCCTTGAGGTCTGGAACTCAGCACTCTCCTTTGACCTATGCTAAAGGGCAAAGCTAAATGGTCCCTATAATAGTGGGAATGCTGACCGTGATGAGGACCGCATGGAATGCATCTGTGGCTGGTCTTTCCATGTGGGGCATCCTATATTCCAAGCTTCCTGAAAGGTGCCTCTAAAGGTAGGCGTGAGCCCAGTAAGGGACAGAGTCTGCAGGACAGATCATCCCACAGTGGACATTTTCTTGTCGGATAATTGCTCCAGTAGAAACTCTTTAGCTATGAGGCTGGTATAATCAATAGATCAGAACAATGCCCGAGCTGTTTAGGACTTGAGTGGAATTTCCCAGGGGCAGCACCTGACCACGACTCCCTCCTCACTCTTGGTGAAAACCTACTTTCTCACTGGTTGCCATTCTGATTACCAGCTGATCCCAAGTTTCAAGAAGTCCTTATTCTCTTGAAATATTTACCACGCTCAGCACTGTATCCCTGGCAGATAGAATGAATAACAAATGATCCAAGAGGTCTCATTGTTTTCATGCAGCTAGGGTAACAACTTACACCAACAAACCAGTCTCCCATGTGCTCCACAATCCTTATGGCACCCCTCCCTACTTCCTGAAATACTATGTGTCACCTGCTAAATGTGTGGTACAAAGAATGCAATTATTCAGCTATGGAAACTCAAATAACCAGTGGTTAACAGAGTAGCTGTTAACTGTTGTTCTATATATATGCATACACGCTAGGGGATCTGATTGTGTCTTGAATGAAATGGAAGGGAGGAACAAAGCAAACTTTTTTAGTGAAGTGCTCCTCCAAATCCATCTGGTAATTGATATTTTAGCCAAGGTTAACAGAAGGTCTGTTAGTTCATTGAAGCCACTTTCTCCTTTCCCATCGGTAAAGACTATTCAGACCGGTTCCCGCTCAACATTTTTTTCTACCGCAACATCAGATGATGTTTATTTTCTTAAGTCACTGCCATGGATAATTCTAAGATTATGCAAAGTTCCAAACAGTCTATTTCTAAAGAGAGAAAAGGGCAGGCTGGTAAAAGACAAAATTTGTTTGCAAGGCTTAATTAAGTAAATAGAAAGATACAATGAAAAATACAGTGGCTTCATATACAAATGTAGGAGGGTGTAATTCTTTTGTCTGATGAGCATGAGCTCATTGAAAACAGAGCCCATATCTGTCTTTACCCTGCACTCCCAATGCCCATGTACAATTCAATCGTTAAGGTTCAATTAATATTTATACCCTATCAGCACCCGCTTCTCATTCTTGTCGCTTCCTGTTAGGCCTGCTCTTTTAATTTTATCTGGATTGAGGGATAACAAGAGAGCTGGAGGAGAGAGGTGTAGATAAGGCCCACAGGAGTGTTTCCTCCAAAATGAGCAATTAACTCATTGTGCACCAGTATTTACACAAATACCTTTAGCTTCTCTACTAAGTGTTGAGATAAAATTACATGTGAAAAAAAAAAAAAAGCCTAGATTTCTTTTTTGTGAATTCTTTATGACCAGGGTTGTTTTTCATTTATTTGCTTGAGAAAGAAAAATAATTGAAATGGGGGAAATTTTCATTTCTCTGCCTGCTGTGGAAAGACATTTTTCAATAATAATGGACATTCTCCGAAGTGGTGTATGGCCGGGCTGGCAGAGGCAGCAGCAGAAAGCCGCAGCAGTTGAAACAGAAATGGGGGTGAAGGAGAGAAAGAGAGGGGGGCTTCTGTTTGAAAACTGCTCCAGGAGTCCTCCTTCGTTCTGGGCAACAGCAGATGGAGGGAAGAACTCTGGCAGTGAAAAACAAAGTAGTGTTTGCTAGGACCAGAACCTGATTCTCCTTCAGCTCCTTAGCCAGACAACTGCTTATCAGGAGCCCTCAGACTGGAAGACAGGAAATTAATGCTGGATTGTAGGGCCCTTTGTGCTAAGCTGCCCATGGTTGCTTAGGAAAGCTCATAGGAGCTGAGCTCTGACCACATCTCTGTGCTTGCAGAGAGCAGCGCCAGACATTTTGTAGCAAGAATTTAGATCTGAATAAGAAGTGACCTGTTTTGAGTGGGTCAGAGAACTGGAAATTTTTTAGCCATAACACGATGCCTACTTTAGACATGGAAGTATTGGTGACATATAAAATTTTCCATGTGAATGAATTTAAGGAGAGAGACTGTTGTTTACTTATTTATTGTACAGTGACTGCGGGCTCAGGTTTGGAAGTGCTGGGGTCCTTGCTTCAATTCCTATCAACCCTGGTCTGCCAGTGGCAAAGTGAGAGAAGACACCTTGATTCTGTGAAATCGCCTAGGATTAGGCACCAGCACTGTAATTCAGTGGGTGAACACATACGCTTTGGACTGGAACGGACCTGGTTTTAATCCCCGATCTGCTGTTGACTAGGCAAATGGAAGGGGGTAGATTACTTAAAAGCTGTAAGCCTCCATTTTCTCATTTGTAAAATGAAGGTAATATGAACTTAATGTTATTGTCTAAGTATTGTATTTGGGATTTTTGAGTTCACATACTTCTGTTTTCCTCACACTGAATTTGGAATAAATCCAGTAAATGATAATTTTTTTTTTAAGAAACATAAAATTTAGATTTATTACTATTAATGTTAAATTAGAAAACATAGCTTGGATCTACAGCTAAAATTGGGCTTCCTAATATTCTCAAAAGGAAGCTCACATGTGCAGAACCACAGCCTCCTATCTCAATCCTTGCCTCTCTTGACCCTTCACACACACACACACACACACACACACACACACACACACACACGTATTTCCATCAAGAAAGAGAAATTCCCTCATGGGAATATAACATAAGGGGATATGAGTCCGAGCTGACAAAGAGAAAGGTGGGTAAAATAGCTACTAACCTCCCCATATTTATAGTATTATTTTATTGATATTGTTTTTCACCTTTGTGTATCTCTAAACGATTGGATTCATTAAACACTTTTTCAAGGGGAAAAAAAACACAATAAAAACAACAAAAACCTAGCTTTTGCATATTTCCTTCACTTCCTGCTCTCTTTGTGCTGGTTTTCACAGGGACCTAAAGGCAGAAATTGATATGCATGTTTCAGTCTCTTTGGTGATGGCATATGGGTGCTTTCCATGCCAAGAGATCCAAGACTGATATTTAAGCAGGCTTAAAAGAACTAGTCATGGTGGAAACTGGATATACACTACCATGGAACAATAGATAGTAAGCTGGGATATTGTGGACTTACTCTCAGAGTTCAAGGCCGATAGCATCACACTTACAGAACCACACAATTAAAATGGTTGCTGTGCTATTGTCAGGATACGTGCTTGAATTCCCTCTCTACTATGTACTAGTTAAGTGAACTTAGTCATTTCATCTCTCTTAACCTTATTTTCCCACCTATAAAATGGGGACATAATATGTACATTATATGGTTCTTGATAGGATCAAATAAAGTAATTATATTGAAGGTCTTGACTGTAGCACTTGACTGAAGTGCTCAGATGCAAATATGCTGAATCTGGAAGGAAAACATAAGCAAGGAATGATCCAATTTGCTCCCCACCTTCCTACCTCTCAACCTTGCCCATCCCCACTCCCTGCCTCTGGCCCTACATAACTTGAAAGAGAAGGATTTGAGGGCAATATGAAACAGGTGATTTTCTAAGCTCATATGGTTAGATAGCAACATTTATGTTGCAGTACCTTTCCTGCATGGTATTATAACTTTATCTAGAAGTGACCCAAATGCCTAAATTCATGCAAAAATTAATGATTATATAAAATATTTGTTTTCTCCTTTTATATCAGAAAAAATGACATGTTCTATTTGCTATAAAATGTATGGCAGTTAACTTCTTTTGCTGATCAATCAGCGCATTTTATTTCTTCCCGGAAAACAAACTATAATGAAAACAAGAACTTTTGAACTTTTTACATCTGTGCAGGCCTTGTTAGGGCGTTAGTAGTAATGGATTAAATTTAATAGCTGGACTTGACAAGTATTTGAAGGAGAGAAGTCAGTCAAGGACAGGGAGGAGTCAAAGATGAACAGGTACTAAATTTTTTAATCTGTGTGGCTTGTCCGTTAGAGGGAGGGGGAGTTCTAGAGTATGTTGCAGTAAACAAGATTAAGGATGTCAGGAAGTAGAATTTGTGGCTCAAGTAAAGGAGTAGGTAAATTTAAAATATTTTTTGGACATCAATAAATTATAGATAGATAGATAGATATAAATAATTAGAAATACATCTGAAACTTGAAAAAAATTTGGAAGTATTCAGCACAAAGGAAACAAGTGAAAATATGAAAATGGGTGAAGTCATTCAAAGATCTTGAATAGTAGCTAAAATTACTGAAGAGGATGGAGGTGGATAAGAGAGAGACCTGTTAGAGAAGATAAAAAAAAAAAAGAAGAAGAAATATTCGGGTGGTCAAAAGTCCTCGGTATCATGGGAGAAGAGCATTTGAAACAAACAAAAAAAGTGATTATCAACAGGGTCATATACTGATGATATTGAGAGAAATGGGGAATAATGCTCTAGATTTGATAATTAGGAAATCCTCATGGATTTAGAATATTTCCACATGCTAGTATGCTAGGGATTAAGAAGTGGATGGTCATGGGGGTAAAGACATTAATACTTTTTTAAGAAGTCAGAGGTAAAGCATGAAGTAAGAGGGAGTTCTTGTTTATTTTCATATATATGTGTATACGGAAGGCGCCAAAAAAATGTGTACACAGTTTAAGAAAGGAAAATTGTATTAAAATTGTAATACTCAATATATACTGATAACAAAAGATGAATACAAGTCTCGTTTGACTTTGGCAATTACAAGAGCTGCTCAAAGTGGTTACCATCAGCGTCCACACATTTCTGATAACAGCGAATTACTGCTTGAACAACGCTGACAAAAGTGTCCACGTGTATACATTTTTTTGACATCCCGTATATGTATGTATGTATGTATGTATGTATGTATGTATGTATGTATGTGTGTGTATGTATGTATGTGTGTGTGTGCATATATATATATATATATACAACAACTTAGACTAGAGCATGTTTACAGGTAGAAATAAAGAAGAGAAGAAGAGATAGAAGTTCTAAAAGTAGGAAAGGACCTGAAAAATCTAAAAGGATAGGCCCAGAGCAAGGAAGAAAAGAAGGAGGGACACAGAAGGCAGATATGAAAAGAGCTCACCTCAAATGGATTTACTCTTAGTAGTAAGAAGTGGGGTGATCTCTGAAAGGAAAGTATAGAAGAAGGTGAGGTTTGCAGCAGCTGTGCAGGGATCACAGTAGGAAGTTCCTGAGAACAGTAAAGGGAACTCAAGCAGTGAGGGCTCAGCTGAAGCTGGAACAGAGTGAACATCGCCACCGGTTTGTTCTTTTCTTATTTCACTCTTCTTCTCTTTTTATTTATATAGCATGGTAGACTTGCCAAGATCAGAATTCGTTTTTCAGTACTTTACTTTGCAATCTATAAGGAGCCACCTATACGTTATTAATAAGTATGCTCCTTCCTGATTATACTGACATTCTGGGTGAGTTTTCTAACATAATCATTGTCATTCATAAAACATTTACTATAACAGAGACATATGTTCTTGAAACCATGATTTATAGTTTTTGAAAATCTGTTTCTGATTTTTGAAGTCATTTCTTATACTGAATTTTAGGATTAATCTTATCTTTGAGACTTGGGCCACTCTTTATTCTTTAACCACTCCTATTCTTTTTTGTTTTCTATTTGATCACCCTTTCGTGGGGATGTGAACAAATACCTCAGGAATTAAAAATATGCCTGAGGAATAAAATAAATAGTTTGAGTAGTTTAATGACATGGATCTCTCAAGAAAAGACATGGTAATAGAGTGAACAATTATTCACACAATTCCCTTCTTCTTTCTATCAACAAATATGTATTAAACACTCATGTGCGGGACACTTTACTTAGTGCAAGGAATACTTGGTGAATAAAAAGCTCTTCAGCTCCCAACACTTGTAGTGTCCTGCAGAGAGAGAGGGAATAGTTTCAGTTGTGGTATATTAATCTCAAATTCTCCTGGTGGGGGCTGGAGCTCATATCATGTTTGTGAAGGCAAAGGAAGATAGGTAGTAATATCATTCAAGGTCAGTGGTTTCGAAATGATGATCCATGAACTGATCCTGGTCTGTGATGAAGTCCCTAGCCTGTGGAGGAAGAGAAAAATAAGGAGATCAAAGTCAGTGGAAAGTTGCCAACATCCTGTCATGTCAACAGCTGTTTTTCAATTGTATGCTCCCTCTCTTTGTGAAATGGAGATACCCTCTTTATTTTCAGAAATTAACGATAAGACAAAATAGACATTTCACGTGGCAAAATAAAGGTTTCCCAACTAATACCTCTCTTTTTTTCTTTTAAATTTTACTGGTCTATGAAACCCAAACTCTGGGAAGTTCCATTCAAAATGATCCAGTTATGCAAGAAATACATGATTTTTAAGAAAAATAAAAGTATTTCTCAGTTGGCAAAATCCAGGTTGGCTGTTGACAATTGATCTAATTTTCCTTTATTTATCCAGCCTCCTACTTCCCTTTGCCTGGACAGAGTGTAGGTTCTGCCAAGCTCACTCACTACAGAGTTGAAGGGTGTCTTGTTGGTAAATCAATTTAATTGCTAATTGTGGCCAGACCAGAAATGTTCTTGAGGCATCTAAAATCGTAGCTGCCTCTCTGACCCTAAGGGCAGGAGACATATGTTTAAAAGACAAAATCTAAGTTAAGTGTCCCTAGGCAAATTACAATAAATGACACCCAGGGTTTCTGAGAAAGGGAAGGTCTCAAGCTATCCGGCTGAATCGCATTTTCCCTTTATCTCTGTGCCTCTTTGTGTTTTGTAGTATTTAAAATGTAAATTCTAAGGGAAAACTAAAAGTTCGGGTTAAACTTGACTAATTAATTCTTTTAAGAAGCTTTATGACTTGATGTGGATTGACGATGTGGGGGCCACTGTCAGCTGGACTCCAAGCTTCTGGAAGCTGGGGGTTAATCATATTAATCGTGTCCCCTTCCACACCTAGCATTTCAGTGCTGGATTAGTTTCCTAGGGCTGCTGTTACAAAGTGCCTGCCACAAACTTGGTGGTTTAAAATCACAGAAACTTGTCTCACATTTCTGGAAGCCGGAAGTCCAAAATCAAGATAATGGCAGGACCCTGCTGCCTCTGAATCCTGGGGTGGGGTTGGAGCAGGGGTGGGTGGGTAGGGGGTGGGGAAAGTAGGGTGCTTGCTGCTTCCCAGCTTCTAGTTTTTTACCTAAAATCTTTGGTGTTCCTTGGCTTGCAGATGCAGCACTTCAGTCACTGCCTGTATTGTGACATGGCCTTCTTCCTGCATGTGACTGTCTCTGTGTCTCTTATTCTAAAGGCATTAGGCATACTGGATTAAGAATCCACCATACTCCAGTATGACCTCATCCTAACTTGTAATTATTGTCACAAACCTATAACCAAATGCCGTATGCTGAAGTACTGGGGGTTAGGATATCAGCATATCTTTTTGGGGGACACAATTCAACCCATAAAAAGTACTCAGTAATGAACATATGAATAAATGATATTTTGAACTACCACCAGTTAGGATTTTGGTTGTGAAATGGTAGAGAGTAAACAGAGGCGTGTACTTTCCTGAATGCTGAACGTAGATGTGTGTGTATGTATAATATATTTTTGTATATTTGTATATCACATATGTGTAACAGTTAAGATTATATTAATTTTTTTAGTGTGTGCTTTTGAAAGATACAACACATGAACTTTGAAGTAGTAATAATAAATGTGCACATACTGCATATCTTGCCCATGGCCTTATAATTTCTCACACTCATGAAAGTTTTCCTTATGGAAAGATTCCATTTACATACGGAGGGAAGTCAGCTTGGAATTGGACCATTTCCTCCTAAAACAATCAAGTGTTCCTGAGGCTGAGAAGGCCTCCAGATAGGTAATTGGTTCTTTTCTAGGAAACAGAGCTCATTCTTCCTGCAGATGGCAAAAGACCATCTCTCTTTGGCTTGTTTAACAGTTCCCTTGAGGAACTAGTTAAAGCCCAAGAAGAATTTTTACTGATTAATTAAAAAAAAAAAAAAAAGTCTGCAAAAAAAAAAAAATCTTCTGTCTTTTGAACTCCAATTCTGCAGGAGAGAGAACATCAAGTCCTTACATTATTACAGTCGTGACCTTTCATGGAGAGGCTTAATGAGACAGTAGAAACATGTTGAGAGGCGTATGTGTATGGGGGATGTTCTCTGCTCCTCAGGATGCTGCTGGACTGGACAGTAGGGTTGGGTGTGTGGTTGGGGATGCTGATCCTTGATCCCCCCGAGCCTTGTGAACTCACTCTTTGGTGTGCACGCTTGCTGACACATAGTAAATGTCCCAGGGCTCAGAAGCTTATTACTCTTTCTTGTTTACTGTTAGGTCACTTGCTTCCCTTTCACCCCTCGCCACTCTCCTTGCTTCCTTAGGTACCTGAGAGAAGGTGCTGATTTGTGTCTGTTCTTTGATGTCAGCTAGAATAAAATAAATAGAATGGTGCTGCATATGAGCAAGCGTTTAATTTCCTTGCGTAGTGATGATATCCACTGCCAGTCGTCTACTCTTTCTCTTGCTTTGCCGAGCTTTCTTGTAACCCCCTGGCAACCTTCTGAGAGTAAATGCAGAATTCTTGAATATTCTAATACCAGCAAGAAATCACTATCTCAGCAGTAGACGGAGTGTTCTAGACCCTCATATTATTAAGAGCAAAGAGAAATTTTGATTTAAAGGAAGGCCCTTAATATTCCAACAAGGAGGGAAAGTGATACCATTTCTTCTGCTCCCTGCTGACTCACCACTTTATAGAAACTTGGCTTTTCCATGTCCTGATCATTCCTTTGTACTTGGATATTTTGTCAAAGACTTTCACAAAAAAATGTTCTTTAGCAAGAAATGCACTGAAGCTGTGGAAGGGAACAAGTTGGTGTGTATTTGTGAGTTTGGTAAAATAAGAAAGATGTGTTCTCAGCATGTGATCGTTCTTGCTCCGACCAAGCTCACCTACCACCCCTTCCATCCACTCCTACCCTTCACCTCCCTTTCTGTTGACTCATGCTGTGCAGCAAAGCATCGCCTTATGGGCTGACCGGGGATGGCCATGCCTTCCATATGACCACATGGAGATGCTGGCTCAGAAACACAAATACAATCCCGTGCCAAAGAATACTGTTTAAAAGTAGTGTTCTGTATAAGGAAAATCTACATCCTGATATATACTTCATAAATTTAATGCTTTGTCGGTCTGGTTGTAACACATTTTATTTAGTCAATAATCCTATACAACATTGTCTGATAATACATAATTGCAATTTACATGATGTTATGGGCTATTAGATTTTTTTTCTTGTTTTTTTACTAGCAAATTACTTTCTTTTTTCAGTTTAAATATCCTACAACTGCTTATAGACCAGTTCAATGTGGCATTTATCGCTAATCCTAAATATTCCAACAAGCAGTGTAAGAGCTAAGAGCAGGAGCCTGTATGAAGAGTCTAATCTATAGACTGGCTACTGTTGCGATGCAGGTGGTGCCAAGATCTGAAGCAACTGCCTCCCCTCAGGAATGATCCCTGAGCTCAGAGAGCTTGTACCTACATGAATACCTACAACGGTGAGCAAAGAAGGGCACATGTGTGGGTGTCCAACCCAAACGTGTTGCATTATTTTACTAGGTTTGTCTTTCTTGGTTTGCCCGAACAACTTGAGTGCAGGGACTGTATGTTTTCATCTTCATAACCTTTACAATTAGCATACTGCTTGGTGTATAATGAGTCCTCACCTAATTTTATAGAATGAATCAGTGCATCCAAGAATGAATGAGGAAGTCTTTCTTGATTCAGTACAGCCTATCAGTGCATAATCAACTCAGGTATAAGGTGCAATTCTGGTGGCAGTTTTATATTTGTACTAGTTTCTGGAGCATTGCCAGAGAGTGGTAATATTGTATAGGGGTAAGAATATCAATTGTAGAGATTATAGTTTCTAAGCTTCAGTTTCTTCCTCTGTAAAATAGAAGGAACAATGCTAATCTTTAATACCTCAGTGAAATAATGCATGTAAAGTAATTACATTGCATCTCGCAGGCAGTAAGAACTGCTCAAGTACAAGCTAACTGGTGTCATAATTATTATTAATGGCTATGATGATATCCTTTCTTCTTACCACTTCATCTTACTAAAACTTTTGATCTCTGATTTGTTTAGGGCCTGTTTACCTTCATGTTTTTGGTTTAGATTCAGGCAACATCTATCAACGTCAGGCAAAAATCCAGGTTATGACAACTGAAGAAACTGCTTTTTGTGTGTGTGTGTGATCTTTTAAAACTTTGAAAATGGCTAGAGAGGACTACTATTTATTAGATGCTTACTTTACGCTAGGCTCCGGGATAATGAGCTACTTTAGATATCTTTTCCTCTTTAATCTCTATAAAAATATCTGAGGTAGGTGATAGCATCCCTTATTCTATAGATAAGGAAATTTAGGCCCAGAAATCATACAACTCATTTCAAGTCTTACATTAAGAATGTCAAGTTGGCGCATCTACATCAAGAGGCAATTCAGAATTAAATACACAGATCTTAACTAGGAAACAGCAGACATGACTCTCAGTGTTGAACTAAGAATAAAGTTTCTGGTAAACTTCCTGGGCCTCCCATGATTTCTCTGTAAAGTTGGTAGCACAATAGAGATGGTATCAAGTGGGCTTGGATGTCCTTTATAACATTTCACACTAATGACTTCTGACTTGGAATGGCTCATACCTGTGGCAAGAAGATTAGATAAATATGAACTATTTGATTGGAGGGAAATTTTCTCTTTTCTTTTCCTGGCCATCTGAGACTATCTGAGGCCTGGCACTGTTCAAATATAAACCACTAAAACCAGCTGTTTATAGCATTTTTAATCTCTCAGCCAGTGAAACTCCATTTTGAATTAAACAGAAGTCGCTATGGGAATGCACATGTCTGGAAGAATAAACAAATATCCGGATATCTATTTTAAATGGAAGCCAAAATTATGTCATCGGTACTTAGTATTTCTCTCCTAAAATGCTCTCTAAAATAGGTTTCCAAGAATCAGAGAAACATAATTTCAGACCTGGAGGAGACCTGAGAGATGATTTGTCTAGCCCTCTCAGTTTCCAGATGAGCAAAGAGGTTCTTTTCTTTTCCCCACCTGTGTAATACGTTTAAATTCCCTAATGGCATAATTTCCCATCTGGCTAATGCTCATGGTGTGAGGCCACATGAAGAAAACAATGAGAATATCATATATTCCATAGTACCTATGTTGAACAGGTCTGAAAGAATAGATTTGCTCTTCATTTTCTTTCAATTAATAAATCAGTCTATCAATCTAACAACAATAAATAAATCCTCAAATTACATACACACAAAAACTAAGTAACAAGTAATCTGTTATTGGTATCTTTGCTATGATTCTTAGCACTTCTACACTGAAAGGACCATGGACTAAGATATGAGAATTAGATTCAAATGTCTGCATCCAGGAGCTCCCAAGTATCATCTTTTATTTAAGCTTTCCTGTATTTTTAAGTTATACTTCATAGTTACCTAGCTATGAAAATAAAATGGATAAAGTCAGCCCTCTTGAAGGTATTTTCCTTTTATTCTTTTCTTTCATTATCATGAAGAAATTTCCTGCAGGAGGGCTAAGGTGTGCCCAAACCTTTGCACAATAACCTCTTCTTTGGTAAATGATAGAATATTCTTCTCGCTCTTACAAAAAAAAAGTAATCTTATCAACAATGCTTCCCTAGTTAGAAAGATGGTTTGCTGCTACAGTACAGATTAATAACATTGTCCATTTCTGACATGGAATTCAACCCCCGAATGTTCCTTTGTTTAGCCTGTTAATGTTAGTTTTTGCCATTGCCGGAAATGGGTAGCAGGTGGGTTTCAGTGAAATTCACAGTGTTCTTCATTCTCTCTCTCTTTTTTTTTTTTTTCCCCATCATTAAAAAGTAGTAAAGAGCATCTATTCCATAACACTGTGAAAATCTTTACTGGCTGTTGGGAAATGGAATGTCAGCACATCAGTGAGCAAGAAAGCCATGGAATCCCCCAACCAGCTGTTCTATCTTCCTCTGGGAGGAAATACCTAGTTGCTTTCAGATTCTTGGAGAAAAGTGCCTCCTCTCTCTTAGGAGTCATATATAACTGTTCTTTGCAAAATGTGTGTTTCCCAGTTATTCTTCTTTAACCCGCCAAGGAATTTTCAATTAGGGACTTGATCAACTCTCATGTTTGGTGGTATCCCTAAAAATGCCATGTACATGGAATGTTTACTGCTCAGGGAAGTCGTTCTTCCCAGATAAGTGAACATTGCTCTCAGACCTAGAGAGGGTTCCCAAACTAAAGAACCCAGGGATATTCATTAGGTCCCAAACTTGCATCTGAGCCTATCTCTATGAAGAGGCAGGGTATTGTTTTCAGGGCCACCAGCTGTCCTGGAGCACATCCTGAGAGATAACATTTACAGATACCACACTGTATACGGTGCCCTCTAGATTGTGCAAATATACAATATTAGTTGGCTCTGTATTTTGCATTGGGTGCAAGCCATTGTGACCACAATTTCCTACTATGAAACCAAACCATCATGGTGGTCAAAATCTGCCTTTAGAGAAATGCTGCATTACTTAGCACTTTCATTTCATTCCATATTAAAGAGAGATTTTCTGCCTGTATCATACGTAAAGCTCTTCTATCTCTATTCATGCTAAGTTATTATATTCAGAACCTACAAATTCTTTTATAAAAATGGTGAATTTAACCTGCTCGATACTAATCATAGTTTTAGAAACACAGTTTTTAATACATGCATTACCTAAAAATTGGTTAATCTATTATTTTGTAACTTTTCCTGTCAATCTATAATTAAATCATATGCAAACACACTGATTTTGCATCGTTATGATAAAGGTGTATTCTTATACCTCTGAGGACTGTGGCTCCCTTGAATCCATTATTTAATTGCTAGACATTTTACTATCAGCTCGTATGGTATTATCTAAATTAATTGTGAACTTTAATATACTTGGGTCTAAAAAGGAAATCAGCTGTCTCCTCCATAAAGAATGTTCAGAAGCTGAATAAACCAATTTTATGTTAACAACCGAATGTCCTCTTATAGTTAGGAGCAAGGTCTGAATGTTTAGGGAAATGCCCCTTTCAGTTTATAAGAGCTTCTAAATTGTGACACTATTCTATCAGTAGAGTGGGGAGAGAATTATTTTATTCAACTATTTGGTGATTTTTATTTCTAAATTAATTTGAAGACTACAAAGTCAGTGGGATATAAACAGTTCCCTTATATCTGATCTGAATATCCAGGGCTCTCCACTCTGGGCTAAAGATGTTGTGGGAAATACTTGGCTGGTGCTAGAAAAGAGAGACAGGAGGGGATGCAATCAAAGGAAGTGCCAGAGTCATTTATTATCATATCAATGGGTGAAAAAGCTGCAGATCATACATAAGGAAATATTAGGTTGGTGCAAAAGTAATTGCAGTTTTTGCAATTATTTTTAACATTTTAAGCCAATTACTTTTGCACCAACCTAATATATACATTGGACGGACCAGACAGGGAGATAAAAGTTAAAAGGCAGAAAACAATCCATTTCTACCATGGATCAGGGCAAAAAAATATCTGACAAAAATCTCATTATAATCAATACAAAAAATAAATGATAGAGATTTCTATCTGTTGAGCGTCTGGTATGGCGCAGGTTCCAAATTAAGAATTTTGTATACATACCTCATTTAATCTTTACATTATGTTTTCAAAGAGGATTTGATTGTATTCATTTTATAGATGAGAAAACTGAGGCTTAGAGTGGTTAGAAAATGTTCTCAGGAGCACACAATTAGGAAGTGGCAGAAATAGGAAATGGAATACTTTATACCATTAATGAAAATTATTGAGGCTCAAGTCTGTAATATAACATTAATCTGTACAACTCTATAGCAATGCTAAGCGTAGGGCTCAGGGAAACTGTAACTTGGTCCAACTCACACTGCTAGTAAATTACAGAGCTGGGATAGGAGCCAAGGTCATTTTAATTCCAAAACTTATGCTCTTTCTAACGCATCTCATTCCACCACCTACAAAGTCCTTTCTGTTATACTAAATAGCCTCTATAGGGAAACAAACAATTACTTATCTGCCCAAGGTGCAGAATCACAGTTCTGACTTTAAGATAGACAACATAGTAGATGTATCTTGAAGGTCTTTATCTATCCAAAGATTGATGAGCAAGTTTCAGGTGAAATTTAAAAGGAGGCTCTCCATTTAGACATCTCGCCTGCTCTGAAACTTGGGGAACCTTTCCAGCATGAAAGCCTCTATTGGAATAAGATTCTAATTTAAAATAATAGCATATGCTATGACAATAACTGTAATATTCTGGGTTGGAATGTTAAAGCTCACTAGTTCTATTCTTTCTTTATCCTTAACATTTTCTCATCCCCTTGGACTGTGTATGAGGTTGGACAATTAAGTTTGCAAACTCATCCTAGAAAAAGTGCTACATACCTCATTGCTAAGTATCACTACAGTCACCTTTGAAGTACTCCCCTTGGGAAGCTATGCACTGATGCCAGCACCTAGTCCACCCTTCAAAGCAATTTTGGAACTCTTTTTCTGGAATGGCCATCAAAGTTGTCATATTACCCTTGATGTCCTAAATGTTATCAAAATGTCTTCCTTTCAATATTTTCTTTATCTTCGGGCAAAGAAAGAAGTCATTGGGGGCCAGATCAGGTGAGCAGGGAGGGTGTTCCAATACAGTTATTTATTTACTGGCTAAAAACTCCCTCACAGACAGTGCTGTATGAGCTGGTGCATTGTCCTGATGCAAGAGCCATGAATTGTTAGCGAAAAGTTCAGGTCGTCTAACATTTTCACAGTCTTTTCAGCATTTCCAAATAATAAACTTGGTTAACTGTTTGTCCAGTTGGTACAAATTCATAATGAATAATCCCTCTGATATCAAAAAAGGTTAGCAACATCGTTGCAACATGTTCATGAACTTAATTGTCAGAGCTTGAACGTCTGTCTTATCCACTCAATTGAAAGCTTCCTTAAGACAAGGAGTGTGTCTCTAGTGAGGGATTCATTACAGTATTTACTGAGATCCTGATATACGCCAGGTATTGTTCTGAGTGCTGAGGATGAACTGTTGAGTCAAACAGACATGGCTTCCTGCTTGCACATTTTAGTAGGAGATACCAACAGGCAGTGACAACATGGTGCAATGAAGGTTGTGATCAGAAAGAACAGTATATTGTGGGAGCACATACCGTGTTTCCCCGAAAATAAGACTGAGTCTTATATTAATTTTTGCTGCAAAAGACGCATTAGGGCTTATGTTCAGGGGATATCATCCTGAAAAATAATACTAGGGCTTATTTTTTGGTTAAGTCTTATTTTCAGGGAAACACCGTATAATCCAGATTTAAAGGTCGGGGAGATTCTTGAGGGATTATTTAGGAGAAGCCCAAAAGGATAGGCTAAAGCCAGTCACGAAATTTGGGGTCATGTGTGTTGGTGAGTGCTCACAGCTGAGGAAATAGTGTTTGAAGGAATGGAAATGAGCAAAACAATGTGGTATTCAAATAATTGAAAGCTCAGTACCCATGGATCTCCGAGTGCTTGGGGTCAGGGAGTGGATTGAATGAAGGGAGCATTGTGCATCAGATTGGTACCCTCCCCGAGTCCTGTGGGGTTTCTGTAAAGTAATGAGTCATATATTTGTTTGTATGTTTGTTTTGTTGGCTTATTTGTTTTTAAAGTCTTGGGATCAGTTGCTCCAACTTGGGATTTGATGTTTACTTTCTTGGCTTTTCTTTTTTTCTAGTGGTGTCATCAAATTGATAGTTTGATCCTTGGCCAGTTTGCCTCATTTTGCTTCTCTCCCTACCTATTTTGTAAGTGGAGGTCTATTAATACTTTATTCACAGTAAACTTGTTGGGACTAATTATCTGATGCCTGCAAAGCCGTGTGAGATTATTGGCTGAGAGACATGTCATGAAGTCTCATTGTTTCTCAAAAGCCCTGATTACTTCCGGCACATTTTTCCCTTTCTGTTTTTGTGGGACTGCAGCAGCAATTTATCCTACTGTTTATTTTCCCAGAGTGTATTACTCACAAATCATCTGACACCTGGGAGGGAGGAGCACTGGCAACAGTTCTGGTATTCAGCCCAATTTCTTCAGGCAGATCTTCACCCACAGATGGGAGGAGGGACGCTGATCTAATCCCACCATGAAAGAAACACAACCCCACGTTTGAATCCTTGTACAAGAACAGAATCAACTTCCCTACTCCCCATCCCTGGCTTGCCTATCTTGTTGCGAAGTAATCAAATCTTGCATTCTCTTGCTCTCTGGGATATTACATCCTTCAATGCTTGTCAGAGACAATTAATGGTGTTCTTTTTCTCCTACTTGTTTTCAGAGGAGAAATTAATGGTAAATATCTAGACCTCTCTCCTGATGTTGTATTTTCTAGAAAGATAGAAAACGGAATGGCAGCATCAAAGATAGAAAATGCCTGTGTCGCACTTTCAAGACACATTTCACTCAAGGATGAAGGATGGGAAATGTCAATGCAAATGGCAGAGAAATCAGATGCTTGAGGAACTGGGCTGAGAAGGAAGAGAGCCTCTTTTCCTCCACTTGAGTTCCATCCTCTCTGCTGCTCTCTGTCAGCTGGCCACAGAATTGCCCTGTGTTTTGTGTTCCTCATCTCTCCCAGAAAGTCCTCTTGAGTCATATCATCAACTGTCACGCTCCATGCCGATAGTGAGATTTTTACAGTGGGTGGATCACAAGGAAAGACCTGCACTCAAACCTCAGATCTCTGAATGGCTCTTTATAGGACCCCGGAGAGCTGAAAATCTCTGAGTTTTCCTTCACTTCAGTGTGAAATGAAGATAAGAGCACTAAACCTATAAAGGTGATAGAAGAATTCTAACCTATAATTAACTAACCTATAATTCAAGTGTCTATTACATGCAGCAAATATTATAATCATACCCCCTCAAAGTACTTAGTTTGTAATGCGTTATTTATAATTAATTATATCATATATCAATGATAGTTGTATAACCGTGCACGTTTTTATAAAGCGCTATTGCATGCATCTTTTTCTGTTGATTTACAAAGAGCCCTGTGATCTAGGTAAAGAAGGTATTATTATCATCTTGATTTTAAAGTTGAGGAATCAGAGGTTTGCACTTCTTTCTAAGTGCCCTTGTACTCTTGCCATATGCACTTTAGTTTGTGTTTAACTCTAGCATTTTAGTTTACTCATGGTGCCCAGGAGGTTGGGAATGCAGTGGCAATGTGAGAATTCCCTGGTTAGATCAGACAAGGACCAAAAGAAAGGCCTCCCATTTCAGATGTCCACATGTCTGTATGAGGTACACGGAGACAGATGGAAGTTCTCAGGTTAGATTCACTTATAAGACAAAGCAAAGCCTTTTGAACACTTCCCTCTTGAGAATTCACTGAGGATGGCTTTCGTTATGTTTGTCAGCTTCATCAAGTCCAGGAGATGAAAACATGCTTTTGTTCTTGAAATGACAGTATCCTGTACTGCATGTAATAATTCGCAGTATGGTATTTCTATAATTTGGAAGGAGTCGTTTTTCCTAGTATCGGTGCTTACTTTAGGAGTTCTTTTCCTTCAGGTATTAATTTGCCTTGGTCTTTACCTTTAGTCTTATTCCTCTTGTTTCTCTAACTTTCCATTTCCCCTACCTTCCATTCTCAACAACTCAAATGGTAGATTTTTATTTTTATTTTTCAGTATCAAAATATTAATTTTCAGTGGAATTTTTTATTGTCATCTTCTAGAGTCTAGGCAGGAAACTACGATAAAAAACAATATGTCTTCTCTGTTCTATTTTAAACATGATATTGGGAGTCTTGAGGACATCCTGTGTAGTGGAATTGTTGCTGTGTTCTCCCAAGATGAATCATGTAAAACTTCGATACAATGACTCCAATGCAGCTTGGAAAGCACCAACTATAAAATATATGTCAGCTTCTTGGTATCTGTGTGAGAAATAAAAGGAAATATATATTATTATGTACTTCTGGTTTCTCGTTTATCTTCCTGGGTAGATCTTTCCCTGGGACCTCAAGAACGTCTAAACTGGAGTGTCAGTTGCTTTATATAAATAAATTATTTAATTTAATCCTGCAAAAATCTCTGTCAAGTAGGTGATGTTATCTTCTATGATCTACTTTTTAAAGGAAAAGAAAATGAGGCTCAAAGAAATTAAGTAATGTGTATGGGGTCAACTATGTGTTAAGTTTCTCAGCTAAGATCCAACAACGTCTCCTTCATTTCAGACTCCAAGCTTTTTCTACCATAGGACCATTTCTCTGATTGAATTATTGGTCTTGGGGTAACTTTAAATAGATAATCCCCGAATTTATCCCTAAAAGTCTCAGGGTATCCACCCAGTTCTTTCTCAAGGCATTTCTCATAGACCTCATTCATCGAAGAATGGTCAATTGGTGTAGGATAGCTGCAAGTCACTTTCTGATGCTAGACTTTGTCCTTTGAGGCAAATCCTCCTACAATCCTACAGTGCTCTCCTCAGAGACTGCATAGTTAGTGTCCCTTGGCTGGACTGACCCTCTGCTACTCTGCAGGCAGGATATCCTGATATAATACTCCACCGGAAGGACAAAAGGAGCATTTTGTTTCCCTAGACAATGAGAATACAACAGTGAACAAAACCCATGAGAGCCCACCCATCCCAAAGGTCGTCATTAGGGAATCAAGACTAGTTCCTAGAGACTTCCAAATAGGTAGACTGCTATGGCCCATGTTATGGCCTCCATGATCCTTTGCTGGGATGGCAGCTTGAGCATAGTGAAGAGACCACAGTTTTGTTTATTATCCAGCCACTGAAATGTTTCAAGCATTGGCATGATGACTTAACATAAAAGACTGAAGAGATAGGACAGGATTAGGCCTCCCAGACCCTACACAAGGGAGAACTATAGGAAAAGGCACATATCTAATGGTCCAGAGAGAACACTTTAGGAATGGGAAAGGATGCTTCTTTCTTATTTAAAGGGCCAAAACGTGGTCAGATTTGGGTGTTAGCTAGTCCCAGGCCTGGGTCCCACACCTTAAGGCTTTCTGCATATTTAGCAATAGCTCTAATCTGAAGTTGTCAAGTGACTTGTTTGAGCATGAACCCAAAGCAAGTTAGATGGATGAAAGACCTGAGTTCATAAGTCAAGTGGAGCTGGGCAGCCAGGTCAGGTGTGGTCGGGCTCCAGTAGTGTAAGAATAAGAAATTAGTGTTGCAGGAAGTCCTCTGAGTTCCATCTTTTTTGTTTTTTTGCTTCTTAGTCTATTTTGGAAAAGACTATGTACTGAAGCATCGAGGAATAAAACAAATCTTTCCACTTGTAGATTAGGTTAGCTTGGGGGAGCTGAGTATCTCCAATCCAGATGTGGTCTTGGCAACTGAAATCTGGGCTGCAGCCATAGGCTCAGGCCAAATTTTCAGTTATCATTGACTCCTCACTCACTCTCTAAAAACACCCTCCGCCCCATCCAGCAAATCCAAATGATTCTACTTTGAAAACCTTTCCAGAATATGATCCCTTCTCACTGCCCATATTGTTATCACTCTGGACCAAGTCTCCTCTGCCTGGGTTATGGCAATAGCCCTGCCTAGTCCCCAGTCTCAGCCCTGTCTCCCACTCTAGTGGGTCTCAATACAGCAGCCAGAGAGAGCTCTTCCCATACAAACCCGGCCATCTCATTCCTGTGCCCACACTCTAAGGTTTCCCATTTCATTCAGAGTAAAAGCCAAGATCTTTAAACTGCCTCTAGGACCCTACTTGACCTACCTCCCCATGACCTTTCTGACTTTGCATCTTTCACCTTCATACACATGGCGCCAGCTCTACTGACCTCCCTGTTTTTTTATGAGATTGCCAAATGTGCCTCCATTTCCAGGCCTTTGCAAATGCTCTTCACTCTCTTGGAACTCTGCCACAGATAGCTACAGGCTCAGTGCTGTATTTTCTTGGGGTCTCTGCTGATGCACCTACATAAAATCATACCCTTCACCCCTCATCCCATTTTCCTTGCTTTATCATTGTCCAGTATAGTATATATTCTAATTTATTTCTTTATTTGCTTATTGTCTGTTGTCTTTTTTATTAAAATATGAACTCTATGAATGTGGGAGCTTTGTTATATTCACTACTGTATTTCTAGATCTGAGAAGGTGCTTAATAAATAACAAATGGATTGATGAATAAATTAAATAATAAATGAATTAATAATTAATTGATTAATATTCATTCAATGAATAAATACAAAATTCCTAGGACATAAAGAGCTGATTTGGCTTCTTCATCTCATCTCATGACTGACTGCTCTTATATTTTGGTTTTCTCTCAGGCAAGATACATTTTGTTTAATAATTAATATTCTATTTATTTTATATGTAATTCTCATGTGTTTTTGTTTTTAACTATAATTTTCCTTTTACTTTCCTCCTCTCACTTTTGCATCAAAGATTGAGGGGAATTAGCTTGTTCCTACCCAATAGATTGAGACGCTGTGCTTAGATGGAAATACATTGGGTTTTCACTACATTAAATGTTCCCACACCTCAGATTTGAAGAAGAGCTGTACCTTGAATGGTAGAATATTACAGGAAGAAATACAGTACTCTGGAAGGCAAGCTGGTAGTGAGGAAAAGCATTGACTTTATAACCTCACTACTGAGGTTCAAATTCCAGCTTGGCCAGTTACAAACGGTGTGACCTGGAGCCAATTACTAAACCTGTCTGTGATTCATTTTCCAGATCTGAAAACTAGACAAGGTAATGATGGTACTAATTATGTAATCCTATAAATTTTTATTGAAAATTAAATGTGTTGATACTTGAAAAGTGTTAGAAGAATATCTAGAACTAGACATAGCATAAAAACAAAACAAACCAGAAAAACAAGGCACTTCCTTTACCTGTCTCTGGTGCCATGAACAAGTCATTTGCCATCACTGAACCTCGATTTCCCTATCTATAAAGTGGAAGGGGATAGGAGAGATCAAATTATTTCTGATTGTGATTTTATCTTTTCTGATATTTGAAATCTAAGATGAGTTTATTTCAGAGCTAGGAAGACAGATTTTGTACTTCTGTTTTAATTTAATTTTTGCATTAATTCTGCCCAGACCTTGAGGTTTCAAATAGATTAACCATATTTCAAATGCAAAGCCTGCCAGGGTGTTCTGTTTCCCTTGCAGGTTTTTTCCTGAAATGCAGAGCCAATGCCCAATAAGTGTACTTAGAAGCCCCTGAGAAGTGGAAGCTGGGCAGGTGGGTGCCAGGGTCGCACAGCATCAGGGCTTTGACTGTTTGAAATCCTGGCAATCCCACGTGCACCAGAACAACGAATGTGAATGGGAGTGGGCTAAGGGTGAGCGGGTGATATGTACTTCAGAAGGACTTTGCAGAAGTCCCCAGTTTTCCTGCTCAGTAAATCCCCAGAATGGTGACTGGCAACCCTAACCTTTGAGTGGTAAAATTGAAGAACTGAACCCAAGGTTTCATGCTCACTGGGCTCCTGTTACTTCCTCAAGAAAATCTCCTGCAGAAACGGAATCATTGTAACATCTGGTGGGACTTCTTGTTCAAATGACAATGAATGAATTGTCTACTCCCTACTAGGGTTTCCAGGCGGAAATTTCCGCCCATTCTCAGGAATTTCCTTTACTTTCCCATTCCCAAATCCCGAGAAAAGTTGGTTGGGAAAATCGGCTCCTTGAACCCAGTAATACCCACAATGGAAAATAAATATACTACTCACAGTGTATCTCTTAGACATTTTTCCTATTTATTGCTGGAGTTTCTGGGAGGGAATTCCCGCCCGGAAACCCTACTCCCTCCTGTGTTGGAAAAGAACTATGGTGACCCATATGCCCACATGCATGAACCTAACTTCCTGCCCTCACTCACCAGAGCCCACTAATTCTCAGAGTGTTGAAAAACGCCTTTCTATAAAGTTCTCCCCATACAGCCAGTCTTTCCTACTCAGATAATTTGTTTATTCATTCCCTCCATGTCCCATTCACAGAAATAAAAGGATCTTTGTCACATATGTGGCCTTCCAGAGCTGGATATTGTTCAAAGGAGAGGGACAGGGGCTGGCAGACTGTGTCAGGCTCTCCTCATCTTTACCATTGGTGTCAACGACCCAGCCTCTGAGAACTAAGACATGAGGACCTTGGGGAGATTCCCCAGGAAACTTCTTGTCTGTGGTTATCATGCCAGCAGAGGGACCATGGGCCAATGCTGAACCACCTGAAATGCTCAGCAGCTGACTACTGTAGAGTTTCTTAAGTCACTCCCAGGTAAAATCCTAGAGCAAATCTAAAAGCCAATGAGTTTTCCAAAGATCAGTGGGTTTAATAGTCCTGACTTTGTATTTTCCAGAAGTTGTCCTAAAGGTGTTCAATTAGATTTATTTCTCTGAAGAAAGAAACGAAGGAAAAAGTGAGGTAGGGAGAGAAGGAAGGTGATAAAAGGAAAGGATAAAGCACCAGGCATAGAATAGATGTTCAGTGAATGGTTATTGGATGCGTGAATGCACAGATGGCATGAGCCAAAACAAGATAGTTTCTGATGCAAGAATGGGACCAGTTTAGACTGCTTTGGGCAACAAAGTAGGAGAAATGAGCCCTATGTTGTAACAAATGGAAGAAAGGACACTGAGCATTAGACACCTGGGTTCTAATCTCTGCCTGCTGCCGCCTAATGGGATGTGACCTCTGGAAATCTCACTAACTGTAACAAAATTCTGGTTTCTCATCTGTCATATTAGGGAGTCAAACGAGAGAATATCTTGAATCCTGCTAATTCTAAGAGCTGTTTGTATATTCATCCACTCCACAAACATTTGTTGAGTGTGTGCTTCTTCTAGACCCTACGATTAGGAAAGGGAAGACGTTAAGGGGTTGACGGATCTCCCAGCCTCATGGGCAGGGTTTTGTGGCTTAGGGTGTGAGGGCTCTAACAAGCATAAGCTCCAGGGTCCACAGGAGCAGAGTGGATTGAATATCGACAGATGGATCCCACACACACCTGGCACAGGTAACAGGAACAAAACAACTGATTATAATGCACACCCTTTGTGTCATTAGAGAGATATATTCCCATGAAACCATGGCTTTGTTTCACAGCGTGGTAAAACAGGAATCATCGCATCTTCTTGGAGTATAACCCTTTAATTTAGGAACTTTCACTTCTTCCTAAACACTTAGATCCCTATTCAGGACTTATATTTTCAGACACATTTTTGAAATTGTAGATAATTGAGATAGAAATACAACTTATGAACCCAGAATTCTGAATGCTGCTTTCATACCTGGTTTTGTCCACTTTAGTTATCAAAATCTGGACTTAAAAAGTTAAGTAGGACAGTGGTGTTCAAGAGCCAGCTCACATTAGTGTAGTAGGAGTTGATTGTTAAATATTCAGGAACTTTGCCAGGCGGTTTAAATCATTGGGAACTTCAGATTGGCCCTGGTTGGAGTATTCACCTCACAGAAATCAGCAAACAGTACAAATCAGAGTTCTCTTTCTCTCTTTCTCTTTCTTTCTTTTTTTCAGAGAGCTGGTTTGACAACGTATAACTGGGTAGAACTCACCTGTGCAGCTATTAGTTAATAGAGCTTACCCAGAGCAATTTTTTACAACAAATGTAAGGAGAAGAACTGAAGCAATGCTTGATAATAATATAGAGTTACTATTATAGAGCTTAAATTAAATCTATGCATATAAAGTCAACTAATAGTTGTCAAGGGAGCCAAGAATACTCAATGGAGAAAAGACAGTCTCTTCAATAATTGGTGCTGAGAAAATTGGATATTCTCATGTAAAAGAATGAAACTCTCTCTTACAACCACACCGAAAAATTAGCTCAAAATGGATTAAAGACTTATATGTAGACCAGAAAGACTAAAATTCCTAGTAGAAAACATAGGAAAAAAGCTCCTTGTTATGGGTCTTGGCAAATGTTTTTTTGGATATAACACCTGAAACACAAGCAACAAAATAAAAAACAGACGAGTGGAACATCAAACTAAAAAGCTTCTGCACGGCAAAAGAAATGATTGACAAAATAAAGACAATCTATAGAATGGGAAAAAAAATATTTTTAAACCATCTATCTGATAAGAAGTTAATATCCAAAATATCTAAAAAACTCATACAACTAAATAGTAAAAAACAGTAATAATACAATTTAAAAATGGGCAGGGGACTTAAATAGACATCTTTTTTGGAAAATATCCCTCATTTGCCAAACTTCAGTCATTCCCATCTTTTTTGGAAAGATGTCTATTTAAGTCCATCTTTTTTTGGAAGATGTCCATTTAAGTCCCTTGCCCCTTTTGGCCAACAGGTACACAAAAAGGTGCTCAATATTATTAATCATAAGGGAAATGCAAATCAAAACCACAATGAAATATCACCTCATACATGTGAGACTGGCTATCATTAAAAAGAGAAGAAATAACAAGTGTTGACGAGGCTGTGGAGAAAAAGGAACCCTCATGCACAATTGGTGGGAATGTAAACTGGTGCAGCCACTATGGAAAATAGTGTGGAGTTTCCTTAAGAAATTAAAAAGAGAATTACCACATGATCCAGCAATTCCCCTTCTGGGAATATATCTGAAGGAAGTGAAAACACTATGTGAAGAGATTTCTGTACACCCACATTCATCACAATGTTATTTACAATAGCCAAGACATGGAAGCGACTATCAATGGATGAATGGATAAAGAAGTTGTGAGATGTACACACACACAATGGAATATTATTCAGCCATAAAAAGAAAAACAGTCCTGCTGTTTGCAATGACGTGGATGGAATTGGAAGGCATTATGCTAAATGAAATAAACCAGACCAATACTGTTTAATCTCATATGTGAAATAAAAAAAAACAAACAAACTCAAAGTAAAAGAAAAAGATAATAGATTTGTGATTACCAGAGAAGGGGAGCAAAGGAAGGGTGAACTGGACGAAAGGTATAAATTTCCAGTTATAAGATAAACAAGTACCAAGGATGTAATGTACAACATGATGGGTAGTCAACACCGGTGTATGATATATTTGAAAATTGTTAAGAGAGTAGATCCTAAGAATTCTCACCATAAAAAAATTATTTTTCTTTTCTTTTTTTCTATATGAGATGATGGATGTTAGTTAAACTTATTGTGGTAATCATTTTACAATATGTATAAATTTAATCATTATGCTGTATAGTTTAAACTTATACAGTGATGTATGTCAATTATATCTCAATAAAACTGGAAAAAAATGTAAGCTAAAACATGCAGAATACCCCTCATTTGCCAAACTTCAGTCATTCCCAAGCTTTGTATTTTTTGCCATATTTGTGTATAACTTATATCAATATATTTATTTTCTAATTTAAAGATATCTATGCTTTTATTTCAATTTATTTTATTTTTTTAATTATTCTTTTTTTAAATAATTTTTTTAGGGAATATTGGGGAACAGTGTGTTTCCCCAGGGCCCATCAGCTTCAAGTCATTGTCCTTCAGTCTAGTTGTGGGCTCAGCTCAGCTCCAAGTCCAGTCACCGTTTTCAATCGTTAGTTGCAGGGGGTGCAGCCCACCATCCCATGTGGGAATTGAACCAACAACCTTGTTGAGAATTCATGCTCTAACCAACTGAGCCATCCGGCCGCCCCTCAGGAAGCTCAGTGGCAGCTCGTTGTCTTCAATCTAGTTGTGGAGGGCGCAGCTCACTGGCCCATGAGGAAATTGAACCCGCAATCCTGCAACCTTGTTGTTCAGAACTCGCGCTCTAATCAGCTGAGCCATCGGCCACCCTATTTCAATTTATTTTACAGGAATTTCTATTACTGTTGTAAATGGAAAAAAAAAAAAACACAAAAAAACTAACTCTTGATGTAATAAATTGTAATATATAAATAACGTTAATATAATCTCATTCATATACCACCTAAAATTATCCCACATACTATATACGATGAGCAATAAAAGTTACAAAATTAGTTCTTAGGATAGTCTTCAGTGTCTTTTCTCTAAGAAATAATGATCACAAAGGTTATGGTACATTTTCGAGAAGGAGGCATCGCTATATCATATCACTGTACCACATATTATGTACACATAATTGCATATACAAGTACATGAGTTACATATAGTAACTCATTTAAGCATTGTAAAAAAAAATCCTATGAGGAAGGTATTATCATATTCCAATGTTACAGAGAAGGAAACTGAAGCATAGAGAGTTAAAATACCTTATCCAAAGTTAATGGCAAAGCCAGGATGAAGCCCAGTCATCTGAGATCTTCACCACTACACAGCTATCATCGGCAGCTCCTGCTAAAATTAAAGTAGTAGGATTGCTCCAGTAATCCTGAACCTTGGAAGACCTTGAAAGCTAACCAATATAAATAAAAGCCATATAATTAAGAGTATATATTTGTGATTAAGTTATTACAGTTTTGGTAGCAAAAAAATTGTGAATGTCCATGAGTAGGTAGAATAAATTAGACTATATTTACACCATGAAATTTATGCAGTCTCCTAAAAGAATAAATCCAATTAGGCAAGATGATTTGGAGGGATTTCCATGGGGTATTGATGGAAAAGAACAGGAAGATGTAGACAAAAAATGTGCAGTCATCCCGTTTTATAAAATACACACTAAAAGTATCCTTTGACTTGCCAGCCATAGGCGGTATCAGTCTTGAAAGTGCTTCCCCTCTACTAGTGTGAAGTGGCAGTTGTGTAATTTGTATTTCCCCACTATTGCTAAGTATGAACACTAGTTCATATCAACATGCCATTTGTAGGTATTCTGTGAATACTCCTTTGCTAATTTTCAATACTCTTTTGCAAATTTTCATTTGTTTATTAATCACCTCTTTTCAATTTACAAGTGTCCTTTTGTGATCTTAAACAATTTTTTTTTTTTTACAAATCTATTTGTCTTTTGACTGTTACAAAGTTTCAGATTTTCAGATTTTTATGTAGTCAAATATGTGTATCTTCTTTTTGAAAACTTCTGGGTTTTTTGTTTGTTTGTTTGTTTTTCAGTCTCAGGTCAAAAGTAGGAGAAAGAAAAACCAAATTGACCCCAAAATAATCTTGGCTGAAAGGAGCCTCTTCTTCCTAACAAGACTCAGCTCCTAAAATAATTTCCCATTTGTGCCAAGCCCCGATTCTCCCTATATAACACCGTTAAACTCCTCTCCCAGACCACAGGGGCTGAAGACATTACCATGTAAGTGTTTTGTGCCCCAGCTGTGTTCTTTACACTTCCATTCCTGTCTACTAACCAGCCTATGTCATCACTGGATAAGCTTCTGAACAGAATGTGAGAAAAGAAGGTGGCAGAGTTGAGTTATATTAGCATACTGAAGGCACAGCAACTCCTTGTATTTTATTATCCTACTTAGATGGGTATTAGGTTATATTTAAAGCTTAAATCTTCATTATATCCTATTACTATTGTGGATTTTAATAAATCCAACGTGACTTTGAATCAAGGTAGATTCTTAATTTGGCTTTCTGCCTATTATTTTGTCTGTTTGCTGGATTCTTCCTTTTTTTGAATTCAATGTTGAATTTAATGGGCTTGTCAAACATATAGTTAATTTAACATTTCTCATAAAGATACCTTGGGGCCTCAGGGAGAAGTAGAAAGCTAACTGGTTCTCCGGCTTCCCTCTGCTTATGCCCATCTCTAGTACACTCTGTGTAAATTTGCCTCCCACCAGCTGTCCCTAGGCACCTAAATACCCTAGCTTGAAGGTGTCAGTTCACCTCTGACTCCACTCCAATACAACCTTGGCATTAAATACAGTCTAAGGAGACATCTGCTCCAGCTGTCTCCTCTCCCTATCTTCTCTGTTCATGTTCTCTAGGTCTATCCTGATCTTTTTTGGCTCGGCCTATCATAATATCAACACTAAGCCTATTCTCTATTCCATCTCTATTGCCAAAGTTGTCTTTCTAGAAAACACATCTTTTGCCATTTTCCTTGGAAGAATCTCCAGGGCTTTAGGATAAAATCCAAATTCCTCTGTATGGCACCCAAATGCCTTTGTTGTCTGACCCCCAAATTGATTCTGTTTTTTTAAAAATATTTGTAGTGGGGAATATTGAAAACAGTGTGTTTCTCCAGGGCCCATCCGCTCCAAGTCGTTGTCCTTCAATCTAGTTGTGCAGAGTGCAGCTCAGCTCCAAGTCCAGTTGCCATTTTTAATCTTTAGTTGCAGGGGGCACAGCCAACCATCCCATGCAAGAATTGAACTGCCAACGTTGTAGTTGAGAGCTCGCACTCTAACCAACTGAGCCATCTGGCTGCCCCCTCATTGATTATTTTACCAACAACTTGAAATACTCAGGTGTGATGGGTGTTGGTCAAGGTGTGAAATGGAGCAAACTCATGCCCTGCTCTTCACCTGCCAAGATTTCTTAATAGGGCAGCACTTGACCTTTCTTTTCTGCTGCCTGGAGTGTCCTTTCTACTTTCTCTGAGAGGCTAAATTCTAGTTGTTATTCAAATCCCAATGCAAGTGTCACCTTCTCTCTGAGGAGGTAATCTTTCTTAACATCCTAGTGAAAATTAACCCCCGCTTCTCTGAAGCCCCTTGGTAATTTGCAATACCCTAGTTCTAGCATTTGCATTGTATCTTAGTGAATTCAGATCTTGCTGTCCCTTGAACGTCTTTGAAGTTAGAGCTAACATCATAGTCATCTTTGTAACTTTTGCCTCTAGTTGTTCCTCAGTTTAGGTTTGTGGGAAGAGGGAAGGAGGGAAAGGAAAGAGGGAGGCTGGTCAGGAAGTGGTGGGGCAGAAAATATATTGTAACTTTTAACAAGTACCTCCGTGGGTTACACTTAGCTTCTTTGCTTCTTGCTTTCTTTTATTTACATTTTTATTTATTTAAAATGGTATGATAAGCAGTTTAAAAATTACTGAGGAACTTAGCTTATAAGTTTTGCTTATCATAAGTATTTAAAAAGTGACTTACACTGTATCAAATACATAGTAGACATCCCAAAAGATCACTTATCATTTTCATATTAATTTCATTTTATTCTTATTAATTCTCGTTCTGATTTTAATGCATGCTAAATATTAGAGAATAAGGACTCTCATGGAATGGAAAATTAACATACATTGTCTGTTTCTTTTGCTGTACTTCATTAAGAAATCTACCACAGCCCTCCTACCTGCTCCCCTGCTCAAAAAACAGAAAGACAGGGAATAAAGAAAAGACTGAGATATTGGCAAGCTTAAACTAGGCACACAGAGAAATAGGCAGAAGCCAGACTGGAGGTTTTATGGAGCAAAGCCCACCAGCTAATATTAATGAGATTCCTAGATTAAGATAGCCAGGACTGAAAACATTTGGGGTGATATTGAGAAGCATCCGAACTAAGAGAGTTAATCAGAAATGGTGCCTCCAGAGGTTTGCCCATCTCCCATTAAGCATTATAGCACCTGATCAGGTGTTTGGTTGGTGATGAGTGACAGCTTAATTTACAAGAAGGCTGAGCAACAGCAAATTTGAAAATAAACCAAATATACACTTCATAAGGAAAGGGAAATGTGATTCTGAACTCCATTGCATAGTTCCCCTGAAGCTTCACCAACCCCATAATTAGATGATACCTAAACTGGATGAAACATTAATATTAAATATTATGAGAATTTTACTGGAGATTGTGCCATACCTCCTATTTATATATCTGGTCTAATTTGTCTCTCTTATTTTAATAGAGAATATGTGTGTGTGTGTATGTACTTTAGAAATTTCCATTGGGAATTAATTCTGATGTCTTAATAGATTAACCTTGCTGATACCTAAAATAATTTATTTTTAAAAATGAAACTCCTAGTACTGCAAAGATTTTAATGGGTAGGCTTTCTTGGTATTAGTCTAGAAATGTTCTGTCCTGAGACTACAGGTTTCTTAAAGGCCCACTCCCTGCAGATTCTGGTAGACAACTTACCAGCATAACAGCTGAGAAATCAGACCAGTGCAGATGAACCTTTAACACCACAGGTTTGAACTGCACCAGTCCACTTACATGCAATTCTTTTTCAACAAATGTGCAGTTGATCCTTTGTATCCCCAGGTTTAGCATCCCTGGTTTCAACCAATCCTCTGATGCAGAGGGCCGACTGTATGCATTGTTCTAAACCATTTTATATAAGGGAGCTGAGCATCTGTGGATTTTGGTATCCTCATGAGGTCTTGGAATTAATCCTCTTTGGATACCGAGGGACTATAATTATGTTTGGGGCAGTCAAAGTTATTTGTGGGTTTTCAACTGCTTGGGGTCAGCACCCCTAACTCCTGTGTTATTCAAGAATCAACTGTACATTTGAATAGAATCTCTCTCAGAAAAAGGGTGGGACTCACATCTACCTGAGCATTTTGCACAGGCTGAAATAACAGTCTTTTAATATAATAACCTTTGCACACCTTTCCAGCCCACCTCCCTTGGATAACCCAGTGGTGTTTTGCTATTAGGAAGACAGAAAATCATCAGCCCCCATGGTGAAGATGGTTCAAAGGATCAAGAACTTAGTGCATTGAGATTCTCTGAGATATAACATCAGCAAACTCTTTAATATTGACTTTTCTGAGAAATTATGATTCCAGTGACCACATTGTCTTCTTTACACAAACCTTCTAAGGAAACTCTGCCAGGGTTTCCAAAAATACAAAACTAGGTCTGGTTCTTGTGGGTACCTGACGGGTGGAGGGTGAAGCAGCATGATCAAAGCTGGGAGCTCTTAACATTTATCTGTCCCTTCCTGTCTGACAGAGAGGGAATATGGTTCTTTTTATCTCATCTGGATTTCCTGGTGTTTTCTAATAGATTCAGAAAGGCTACGCTCCTCTATATACTTCTAATAAGTGCCAGGAAAGAATGGATGGCTAGAATTTCACGTCATCTAATGTTGAGAGTATACACACAATTGACTCTTTTTCAGTACCTATAGATACTTGTCTGTTCGGGACTCTAAGGCTTCAGCTCTATCCCAGGTTTTGCCTTACAGCTCTTTTTTTCTGTTCTTTAAAATGGTGCAAGTTCAAATTCAGAGTGTCTTAAACAATTCCTACCAAGAGTCTTCTGTTGTAGCCCACTATAGAGACATGTTTTGTTGAACACCCTTGTGGGTTCCTTCCTTTTGGTGAGAAGTTTCTTTTCCCAATCACCTTTAGCAATAAACATTTGAATATAGAATTCCCCATAAAAACCTGAAAGGGTCACTAGAGTGCCCATGGGTCCTTTATTCCAAGGACAAAGGCTTCTTTTCCCCAAAGGCACTCTACGGCCCTTCAGCTCTGGTAGGTGTGTTGCAGGAAGCTGGCCCTCCTGCTCCACACGGGCTTGTGGTACAGCAGAGATGACAAGTAAAAAGGTAGTAACTTCTGGACTGGCCATCATTTTGAATTCTAGAGGTCCATTGCTAATGATAGTCATAGCAATTAAATTAAAGAGCTGTCAACTGTAGTTGTTTCTTTGCTCTTTAAAAAATGTTTTCTCTCCTTTCAGGTGCCATTTTTATGAGCTTGAAAAAAGTTCTAATTAAGGAAATCTCTCCCAATTTGGTCTTTAGTAAACACTGTGTATTTTTCAGTCTAATAGAGCTAAGATTAGGATGATTTTTTTCCCTTACTTTCTTAATTTACTGCTACAATGAACTCTGTTAAAAATTGCGTTTTCCAAAAGAATTTTGGTTTGATATCCTTGTTATTTTCTTTCTTTTTTCTTTCCTTCCTTACTTCCCTCCTTTCCTTTATTCTTTCTTACTTCCATTGACTGAAAATTTATTTCACCCAAACCCTGGATTGATAGCTTGGCTGATACAGAATTATAGGTTATTGTCTAAGACATTGAAAACTTCACTCTTTCGTAAACCTCTTCTTTTTAAAATGAATTATAACAGCAATACAGAGGAAGAAGGCATAAATTATAAGTGTAAAGCATAAATAATATTTTAAAAGATAAGCATAACCATATCACCTCAGAGTAGCTTGAGGTTACATGGATATGTTTACTTTATTACATTTTTTAGCTATATATATATATATATATATATATATATATATATATATATATATTACATTTTTGAGCAATATATATGTGTGTGTATACACACACATATATATATAATGTGCTATGTGAAGATACTATTTAAGCTGAGTTCGATGCCTTGGTTGATTCTATCATTGCCTCTGACCAGGGCAGTTGGGTCCCTAGGGGTTGTTTAATGGTATCTCCCAAGCTCAGTATTGGAAACCTGAATTGTGTTGCTTCTTCTTGGTTAAGTTTTGATCTAGCTTCTCCCCATAGTCCATTTTTAATTAATCACACTCCTGACAAGGGTTGCTCAGACTGTTGGACTGCCTTCTGGCATTGCTATGTGGAAAAATTAATAAGCACAGTCATAAAGTGCTTTGACATTCTAAAGTGCCATAGAACTGCTTAATGATGATAGAATTACCGTGGAGCTGTCTGGTTCCAGTCACATCTTCGGAGGGAGTCTAGGTGGAATTGACAGCTCTGGTAGGTGAAGTTTAAAATATACGAACTGTCAAAAAAATCAGATATGGGTGATGACACTGTCAGCTTTCACTCCATTACCTTTGTCTGGGTTGCCTCGCCCTGTTGCAAAATATCTTTTCTGGGGCCGGGAGTGAATCAAAGTTTTGTCTGCTCAAGGGTCAGGTGAGGATGGGCCAGGGCTATTGCTGTCATGGTTTTGACTGCATAGACTCCAGGTGGTTCCGCGAAAGAAACTAGAAGGAATAATTGATTTTTATGTGTCCAAACAACTCTAATGTCGGTTGATGAGATCCTGCCATTTTCTAAGACACATTCACATCCAGGTAGATGACACATGTAACACTTTAATACTTTATCCTGACTGCTGAACACCTATATCTTCACTACTAATCCATTCTCTTGGCCACACCCTGGACTTTGAAATTACTTGAAATGTGTGTAATTCCTTGAATTCCACTTTCTGATACCACCATTCCCTCTTTCTGTGGCCCTTGATGTTCTATCAAATGTAAATTTCTAGTGCTCTGGTTACTCTTTTCTGTCAGCTTCCTCTTGGCTTCACTTCATCCATCTTAGAACACACCCAACTTACCGGCAGCCTTGTTCTTGGCCATAAATGCCTTGACCAACCTCATCGCTGAGCTCCCACATCATCAAGTCTCTTTTACACCCAGGATTCTCAGCGCTGTGAAAGGGGAATTATTTAATTGCATAGACTGGTACTTTTATAAAGTTATAGCTTAGGCTAAAATAATTCAGCATTTCTTTACATTTCTCTACATTGACTATTTTGATTCCTTATCTATCACGCCCTTCAATGTTCCCACATATCTTTTTTCATCTCTATAGATGGCCTTGCCCCAAGTTCACAGATGAAATACTCAGGTATAAATTCTCCCAAATTCTGTACCTACCCCCCACTTACAAATTTATCTGCATTCTTATCCACCTTGTTTCGTTCCTTTCCACCTCAGCCAAAGAGTTGTCCCTCGTTCAGCTTACAGGTAACCCCTTTTTCACGTGAACCTCACTCCATTAATGACCCAGACGTCTGTTTTATTTTTAAAATAATCTCTGTAGTCTTTTTCTTCAAAAAAATAATACGCTCAAGTCTCTCCCATCTTTGCAAAACTCTACTCCCTCAACTATACATCCATTGCTACTGGACTATCTCTCCCTTTCTTCACAACCGTACTCAATAAAATAGTTATCTAAGCTCACTATTCTGTTTCCTCACATCCCAGGCTCTATTCAAGCCACAGCAATTTATCTTCTTTATGCCCCTGTCTACTTATAATCCTTCCACTAAAATCAGAATGGGCATCCAATGCTCAATCTAGCACTTATCTGACTTAACTACCTCTGGTATTGATGTTATCGGCTATTCTCTTTTCCCTTCAAAACTCCAAAGTCGCCTTCATAATGTTTGCAAAAAATTATATATTTATGTGATTACTTGATAAATATTCATCTGCCCAATTATACTGTGTATTCAATAGAGGGAGAAATCGTGTCTTCTTGCTAAACATTTTAACCCTAGAGTACATACTAGACACACAATTTATATTTAATTGAATGAATGAATGACTGAAGGCTTTCATGAAAAATGAAAAAGCACCATTCTTTCTCCTAGTGTTTCTCTTACTTTTCTGGGCTCTCATTTTCAGTTTCTTGCCTTGTTCACCCTTTATGTGTTGCTAGTTTTCAGGGCATTATTTAGCCTCTCTTTTCTTATTTTTAACAGTAGGCTTATACAATCTGTTCAATGGCTGTGGTTTCAAGTACTAACTCTCTCCCAGTCTTTAGACTTACATAACCAACTTTCTGTTAGATATTTTCTTTTGAGTTTCCATAGATATCTTAAATTCATTTCTACAAAAGCTGGTGTTATCGTCTCCCTTGATTTTCACTGTAGTCTTATCTTATGGCTATTGGCGTAATGTGCAATGCCAAATCCCAAAAGGCTTGGCAGTCGCTTTCAGTTACTCCCTGTTCCTGTCCTCTGTGTCACTGCTGCTACCACTACACCCTGGCAATTCTGCCCACATAACAGGTTTTTAATTGGTCCTCTCCTCACTACCCCCAGTGGTACAATCATAATTTCTTCCTTGGAAAATAGTTTTCTAAATGATCTCCCTGTCTCCAAACTTGCTATTGCCAATCTATTTTCTATAATGTCATCAAGTGTTTTATTTTTTTCCTGTAACAAAATTATAATTACATAATCCTTTGCTTTGAAACCTTAAAACACAGACACACGCACGCACACACACACACTGAATGGATTCTGAGTACTTTCTGTAAAAAATATGAAACATTTCATGGTGTTCAAGTGCAGCATACCCTGAACCCCCTTATCTCTGCACTCTGTCCTCACCCTGCCCTGGACTGCTACCTACAGGCCCTTGGGCATTCTCACGCTTCCCTTCTTTGCACAGGCTGTTTCCTTAGCTTAAAGTGTGCCCACTACAACCCCCCACCCAACTTCCCTCCTAAAAAAAATGGACTTGCTTCCTAATTTGCTTCACGCGTCATCAACTCAGGAACGACTTTTCTGAACTACCTTATATTAAGTGCCCTCCTTTGCACTTCCATAGATCCCTGCTTCTACTTTTATTTCAGTGATTATCACATGTTTCTCTGTTTATTTCTCTGCCCTTCGGCTAGAGTATGAATTGAAAGGCTACATGTCCCCAATGCTTAATGTACATAATATTCATCATGTCCTATGAACTTAACGAATATAAAATAAGTTAATTTTGAACTTTTCATACCAGTGTCCGTTAAGCCTCTTCATTTTGGAAAAAAATACCTGCAGTTGTTTGGGGTAAAAGAATGAATGCATAGTCTACTGCTGTTGAGTTGTGGAAAGGGTGTGCTGAAAATTCCAACACACAAGCCTCAGGAAGGTCTTAACCCAGGCACTCCAGGATTCTTATTCTTTCATGGGATGTACAAGCTGCATTCGATACTCGTGTGATGTTATTCTACATCAGTGGCTAAATTGTAACTCCCAGATGGCTTCTCTTACCATTAGGAAAGCTTTGACTGCCTTCTCCAAGGGCCAGTTTGTGTGTTCTTAGGGAACAGAGACCTGTTTTAATACTGACCTAAGACAATCTGCTGTGCCTAAAAGTACCTCAAAGCTAACGATAAAAAATTTTGAATTATTCAAATGTTTGCACATCACCATCTTTGATCTTTCCTAGTCGTGAAGACAGTTTAGAATTGGCTGAGCTTAAAGCTACACAATGTTTTATGCAGCCACAGACTTGAAGAACTAGCGGAGGTCTATCCTCAAGAACTGGCCATAGCTCTTCAGTAAGACACCTTTTATGTAATGGTAGATTCACTTTAGGATCAGCCAAGTAAAATCATGAAGAAGACCGGCATTCAGGGAAGTTCCCCAAATCCTCCTGAATTACTAAAAATACAGAGTTCCCAGTTAATGGGATCCTGATTGCTGGTTTCCCGCCAGGCTACATGGTCTCGGTGGCACTCCTCTCCTTTTGACCCAGAACTTATCTGTTCTAGGCCCCATGCATAGAAACACACCCTTTGCTGCCTTATTAATTTAACTCATTAGCCCTGATAATGTTAGTGGTTAACAACACTAATAACTAACATTTATGGAGAGTTTGGCAAATACTCTGAGCATTGCATGGATGATCTCATTCAGTCCTTTCAGGCATGTCCGTGCATTGTCATTTATGTTTTCTCAAATGAAGAAATTGAGATAGAAAAGATTAAGAAACTTGGCTATGGACATTCTACTATAAATGGCAATGCTGGAAATGCAAGCCATGCAGTCTGATTCCAAAGCCTATCCGTGTCCGCCCCCATGCTATCTATAGTGGGCTAGCAGATGCTGTGCATGGCCCACCTATGTCCTCCAAATTCTGACTCCCAGCACCTGGGTGTCTCTGCCTAAAGGTGGAAGCCACCCTCTCAGCACTGGAGCCTACTCTATTTCCACGAGGCAGGTCAGAGGGGATGAGAGTTGATGTGCCCCCAACTGCCCTCCACTTATGACTATAGGAGTTGGTGCGTACTTGCCATTGTAGCTCTGTCTTGCCTCTAGTGAGACAACCGAGGTAGGTATTTTATACTGGGTCCAGAAGTTCCGCAAATGGGAATGAGTCCCATTGGCTGGCAGCAATGGCCTTTCTTTCCTTGTCTCAAAGCCCTGCTCCCTGACAGGTGTTTTCCTTTACTTCCCAAACAAATGACTTGTCCTTATATCCTCATTTCAGTGTCTGCTTCTGGGAGAATCCAGACTAAAGCCAATGACTTTCTATGTTGCCACTCCCAGGTTCCCTGAAAGGACTTTCATTGCCCTAAAGAGAAGAAAGCAGAGACTTATAGGGAGCCTTTGCATACTGCAGGAGTGTCTGGCTTCTCTGTCTACATGTAGGCCTGGCTCTGCCTTTCTTTGCCTCTGGATAGTCTTTGCTTTTCTTCCTTTCTCAGAGCAGGTGTCTAGTCCCTCTGTAGGGCCTTCTCACCTTGCTGTGAACACATTTGCAATAAGCCACTGCACCTCGCTCCATTGCACCTGGAAGGATAAATGGTTCTCACCTCTTGTCCCCTGGATCAAGTCATTTGGCAGCTGTTATTGCAACAAAAATAACTGCCAATGAAAGTGGCAAATCAGCTCTGCTCTGTTCAGTGCAGCTCACCTGGAAGCCCAGCCCACACATTTCCAAGAAAGACTCTCCATCCCCACAGCAAACACCCTCTTCAATTTGCCTCATTTAGCATGCTTACTGAGCACCCTCTGGGGTTTGGTACTGTGCTAGACACTCTTTCAGCCTTGTAACCAGTGTTGGAAAACAGTTACTCTCAAGAACTTCGTGTTTGCTCTGAGCGCTGGACTCCTGAAGCCTCACTAGATTCCAGAGGTTCACAAGAAAGTCCATTCTCCATGCAATTGCCTGCAGCAAACACATGACAAGCTCTCCATTCCCATAGCACAGAAGTCTAGGGAAAGATAAAGACAACAACAACAAAAAGCAAAGGCAGTGGAGTGAAATTTGTTTTGATTGTACTGCCAGAGTTTGTTTGACTTTGAAAAATGTATTCTTATTGCTTTTGAGTCTGGAACTTGAGAACGAGTTCAAATGTTCATCGTCACTTTAAGAATGGGTAAGAAAATTAAACAAATAAAAACCAAAAAAATTAAAACAGTCACAAAAATATGCAGCATTCCTTCCCCAAAATTAATACATCAGCCTCTCAACTATACTCAGCTGTTTTTTATTGTATACACAGAGCAGTTATGAACAAATTGCAGTAAGAATACTGTTAACGGGCCAAGTTATGTTCCCTCCAAAAGTCTTATGTTGCCTAGACCCCAGTACCTACCTCAGAATGTGACTGTATTCAATATAGAGTCTTTAAAGAGGTGACAAAAGTAAAATGAGATCTTGAGGGTGGCCCGCATCCCAGCTGACCGATGTCCTTATAAAAGGCAGGAGAAACACCAGGGACACACACAGAGGAAAGGCCATGTGAGGACACCAGAGAAGGTGGCCATTTGCAAGGCAAAGGGAGAGACCTCGGGAGAAACCAAACCTGCTGACACCTGTATTTTGGAATTCTGGCCTCTGGAACTGTGAGAAAATAAATCCCTGTTGTTTAAGCCACCCAGTCTGTGGTATTTTGTTATGGCAGCCTAGCAAACGAATACAAATACCTGGATTAGAATCACAGCTGTGTCATTTAATTCATTCTTTGATCTTTAGAATATCACTTTGTCTCTCAGAAGCTCAGTTTTCCTATCTAGTAATAATGTCATTCTCTAAACCCTGTTGAAATGGCATATTTACAAAATGCGCCTGAAGGTACCCAGTACACAGGGTTTTCACATGGCTGCTTAATATATATTTGGTGATTTATTTTCTGAGTATGGGAGGAGGAGACAGGATGCAATTTTTTTTTTAAAGTTAGCTGCCATATAAGTCTCAAACATTTATGAGGGCTAATTAAAAATATATGACTCTAAGTGTGAAAGTGGTGATAAATACTCGTACATCTTACAAGATTGCAAGAAAGGATGCTACTGGATAATGTTTTCCAGGGTACCAGAGAAAAACCTTCTGAAGATGAACCTAAGCTAGACCCTGGAGGGGAGGTTGGGATTAAAAGAGGAGGGAACAGACTGAGGAGTTCGTTCATAAAAACACATAAATTGGTGGCAGTAAGGAATTCTGAAGCTCAGAGAAAGGCTATGTTGGTCCCACAGAAGATAAAAGTATGCTCCTGAGGGCCAGTAAAGAGTGCCAAGCTCTTCTCCTTGGATTTTGGGAAAAGTGTGCCCTGGAAGCGATTCTTAGAGTATTTGAGAAGGAAGTTGTACTACATTATCTGTGACCTTTTTCAACTCTGATATTCCCTAATGTGGTTAAAAAGCATGCGAGGGCTAGTTTGGTATGTTGAAATGTTTAGACTTTGTCCACTGTGTAGTTGAGATCAAATAAAGATTTCTTTTTATTATGATACAATATGCAATGATAAAACATGCTTAAAAATGATTAATCTGACAAAACACTGGAAGCATCTGTGAAGGAGACTAGTTAAGAACACGGTAGAAGGAAGAGCTTAGCTTTTTTTTTTTTTTAGAGGTTTTTATTAAAGTATAGCTAACATACAATATTATATTAGTTTCAGGCGTACATTATAGTTATTCAACTGTACCAACCTGACATGATACATAGTTATTACCATATCATTGATTATATTCCCTATGCTAAGGAAGTGATCACCAGGATAAGTCCAGCAACCATCTGACACTGTACCATGCTATCACAATATTATTGACTATATTACCTATGCTATATATTACATCCACAAGACTTATTTGTTTTATATCTGGAAATTTGAACCTCTTATTCTTCTTTATCTTCCTCCCTTTTTAAATTTTTCAATTAGAGTTGACTTTCAATATTATTTTATATTTGTTTCAGGTGTACAGCATAGTGGTTAAACACATATAATTTAAGAAGTGATCCCCTGACTAGTACCCACCTGGCACTATACATAGTTATTACCATATTATTGATTATATTCCCTATACTTTACATCCCCATGACTATTTTGTAACTACCAATTTGTATTTGTTAATCCCTTCACCTTTGTCAGCCTGCCCCCAACCACCTCCATGCTATTATCCCAATAGATCTAGTACCCATCTGACATCATACATAATTATTACAATATTATTGACTATATTCCTTATGTTATACTCCACATCCCCATAACTACTGTGTAACCACCAATTTTTACTTCTTAATCCCTTCCCTTTTTCACCAATGCCCAACACCCTCCCACCTAGAAACCATCAAAATATTCTCTGTATCTATAGTTTGTTTCATTTCATTTGTTTGTTTATTTTGTTCTTTAGATTCCAGTTATAAGTGAAATCATATGACATTTGTCTTTCACTGGTTGACTTACTACACTCAGCACAATACCCTCTAGGTCCACCCATGTTATTGCAGATGGCAAGATTTCATTTTTTTTTATGGCTGAATAATATTCCATTGTATATATGTACCACCTCTTCTTTATCCATTCATCCATTCAGTGACATGCAGGTTGCTTTCATATCTTGGCTACTGTAAATAATACTGCAATGAACATATGGATGAGCACGTCCCATCGAAGTAGTATTTTGGGTTTGTTCAGATAAATACCCAGAAGTGGGATTATTAGGTCCTTCTTTTTCTCTTGCTATATGAAGTCTATTTGTCTGGAATAAGTATTGCTATCTCACTTTTGTTTGTTTGTTTGTTTGCTTCCATTTTTATGAAATATCTTTTTCCATTCCTTTACTTTCAGTCTGTGTGTGTCTTTCAATCTGAAGTGAGTCTCCTGTAGGCAGCATATGTAAGGGTCTTGTTTCTTATCCATTCAGCCCTCCTATCTTTTGATTGGAGCATTTAATCCATTACATTAAATGTAACTATTGATATGTATGTAGTTATTGCCATTTTATTATTCATATATATTTTTATATTTTAATATATATATATTTTTTGGTCCTAAAGAAGTCCCTCTAAGATTCCTTGTAATACTGGTTTGGTGGTGATGAACTCCATTAGCTTTTTCTTGTCTGGGAAGCTCTGTATCTGTCCTTCAATTCTAAATGATAGCTTTGCTGTGTAGAGTAATCTTGGCTGTGTATTTCCTTGGTTTTCATTATTTTGAATATTTTGTGCCAATCCCTCTGGCCTGCAAAATTTCTTTTGAGAAATCAGCTGAGAGTCTTGTGGGAACTCCTTGTAACTAACTGCTTTTCTCTTGCTGCTTTTAATATTCTTTGTCTTTAACTTTTGGCATTTTAATTATGATGGGTCTTGATGTTGTCATCTTTGGGTTCATCTTGTTTGGGACTCTCTGCACTCCCCAAGCTTATATATCTATTTCCTTTGCCAGTTTAGGGAAGTTTTCAGTCATTATTTCTTCAAATAGATTTTCAATTTCTTGCTCTTTCTCTTCTCCTTTCAGTACCCCTATAATGCAAATGGTAGTATGCTTGATGTTGTCCCAGAGTCCCCTTAACCTCTTCTATTGTTTTGGATTCTTTTTTCTTTTTGCTGTACTGATTGGGTGTTTTCTGTTATGTTATGTTCTAAGTCACTGATTCAGTCTTCTTCTTCACCTAATCTAACTGTTGATTCCTGTAATATATTCTTCATTTCCATTATTCTTTATTTCTGATTGGTTCTTTCTTATATTTTCTGTCTCCAGTTTTATGTTTCCTATCTCTTTGTTGATGTTCTCCTTGTATCATTGAGCATCCTTATAACCAGTGTTTGGAACTCTGTGACTATAGATTCTGTTCTTTTGTTTGGGATATGTTTCCTTGTATCCCTATTTTGGCTGTCTCCCTGTGTTTGTGTCTATGTATCAGGTAGGGCTGCTTTGTCTCTGGTCTTAAGAGAGTGGCCTTATGTAGTAGACATGCTGTGGGTCTCAGTGGTACAGCCTTCCTGGTCACCTGAGCTGCGCAATCCAGGTATGTCCCTTGTGTGAGTTGTGTGTGTCCTCCTTTTATAGTTGAGCCTCCATTGCTATTTGCACATCAATGAGAGGGATTGACCCTTGGGCTCATTGGTGGTGAAGACTGGCCTTGACTACAGTGGAGGAGATGTTGTGCAGGGGCTGACCCTACAGAGCAAGATCTGCCTCAGTCCTGGTGACTGCCCAATCCATCCCTTGGTTGCATAGTCCTTGGAGGCAGCTGGGTGACATTCCAGCTCATTTCAAAGCTGGCCACTGGATGCACAAGTTAAGTTCAGCCACAGCTTGTGCTCCATCTAGGGCTAACCAGCAGGAGCCATAATTGAATACCCAGATGGCTGCCATTTGTGCTATGCACGGAAGTGACTGGAGTGGCCAAGCCCAAACCAAGGCTGGCTGCTGCTAGTGCCGGACATAGGGCTGTTCAGCCAGAGGTATGGGAAATACTCAAGTCAGATGCTGCTTCTCTGGGTTCCTTGAACCTTTGAGAAACCCTAGGAAAGTCTGCAGCATGAGCCAAGGCAGACGGTTTGTATGAAAAAGCCCCGGGAAGGGGCTTTGGTGTGCCTGAAAGTTGGGTGGGGCATGGCCTTGAATCACCAGGGTGTGGCAGATGAACAGTCTTAACCAGCTTGATGGAGACTCAGATATGGCGGCCTCCTGTGTCTGCATGCTGAGAAGGGGGAGGGCTCAACAAAGAAACAATGGCCTCTGCCAGTTTCTCCATCTAGGAGAACTCTGCCCCACTAGCCTTCATCCCACAGCCAGACAACTCAGTTCCGCACCATATATGTCCCTGCTCCCTCTCCAGCAGCTGCCCCAGCACTGGAACTAAGAGCCAGTGATTACATTGGTAAGTCTGTGTGCAGTCCCTTTAAGAGGAGCACCTGGGAGTGCATCCACCCCCTGCCTCCGTTCACCATAATCTTCACTGGTTTTCACGACCAGAAATTATGAGGACTTCTCCCCCTGACACTGGAACGCTGGGCTGGGGAGGGGCTAGGACCTCTCACTCCTCTGTGAGGGACCACTGCAGCTGAGATATCCTCCCGATTTTTAATAGTCACATGTGGGTTTGGGGCCAGCCCATTCTGCGTCTGTGCCCCTCTTACCATTCTCGAGGTGGCTTTTCCTGCATGTCTTTAGTTGTAGGGCTTCGGTTCAGCAAGAATTCAGGCCATTCTTAATGATGGTTATTTTGTATTATTAGGTTGGTGCAAAAGTAATTGCGGTTTTTGCAATTATTTTTAACCTTTCAAACCGCAATTACTTTTGCACCAACCTACTAGTTTAGTTATAATTTTGTTGTGGTGTCCTGAGAGAAGGTAAGCAAAGTGTTTACCTACTGTGTCATCTTGACTGGAACTCAGAAGAGCTTAGTTTTTATCTCTGGCTCTACCATTTACTAGTTGTGTGAACTTAGGAATATGATTCTATTTATTTATTTTTATGCAGTCATCCATTTATTAGAGAACAATTTAGTGTATATTTTCTATCTTCCAGGCACACTTTGAGCAATGTGAGAATAATGGTAAATAGTTATTAATTTCATATATCTAACAACCTAGTGTTAATGACATAGAAAGCAGTGAATGATACAGGAGTTACAGGAGGCACAAAACTAGTCTTTGGGGTTCAGGGAAGTCTTCCTTGGGAAATAATGTCAAGGCTTCCTAGAGTACAAGATGTCATATGTGTACCTAAGCATGAGCTCCCAATTCTCCATCTGTTGAAAGTAAAAGAAGGGAGTGTATTTTACTGCCTTCATCAGTTTCCTATAAGTACAAGTGAGATGCATGTACGGGAAATATTTGAAAGCTCTAAATGCTGAATAAATGACGGGTATTATGCTTTAACAGAGCTTAATGACTGACTGGATATGGAGGAATGGTAAAGAGATGATAAGAGCAGGCTTTAGTGTTCAACCTGGAGAAATGGAAGGAAAAAAAAGATTTGGGATACCTTCAAGTTCTTTGAAATTCAGTCTAATGGTTTGGGAGTGGCACTTGCTGGGTGGGGAGAGCAATGTTGGAGATGTTAACTTTTGAGGTGATCTGTGAATATATGATGGAAGCAATTGAAAATATAGGCATGAAAGGTAGGTAGGGCTTAGCTAGAGAAAGGAATCATCAGTATAAAGGTGAAGTCTTAGAGCAACGTTAGTGTTTAGATAAATATATGCAAATGAGCTTTCCTTATCTCATTTTTAAAAAGAATATTAAAATGCTGAAGTTTTGTATCTCCAATTCCAGTTCTGGTTGCTGTCTGTTTTGGTCTTTGATGGGGGTAATTCTAAGCTGCAGAATCAAGGTCAGGTGGGAAATAGAGACCATAACGCTGTAGCCCGGTTTAGTGAGCCAGGAGATGAAGATTTGGAATCCACTAGTTGAAGAATTATGGGTGAGAAGAAGAAAGCAATTGATTGAGCCTTGGTGGGCAGGAATTAAAAATAGTTGAGGGATGATGAATAAAACATTATGGATAGACATCCTTAGCGAGACAGAGGTGCAAACCAGTCTGGGTTTTGCATCCCCCCCCCCCGCCCCCCACAGTCAAATGGTGCAGGTATTCAGTTCTCTCTAGACAAGACTCATTTATAGGAAGGAAGCACACAAGACAAAGGCTTTGGAGGAAAAGGCAGGGCTCCTCAGGAGGCCTTGCAGTGTGCACATTCTGATCCTTTAGTTGGAGCCATTTCCAATTATTTAATGTTTGAGTCTAATCATTTCCTTGATTTAGCAAATCAAAGATATTTTTTCCCCTCAAGGACAAAATACCTCCATTTTATTTTCTTCTCTATAATTAAGTAATTTCTTAATTAGTAATGTTCAACTTATTCAATCTGAAATGACACATTTTATTCCTTTTTATAAAAGCTTGCATACACACACCCAGCCCCCGCCTGTGGTGGAGTACTTGTCACTCCTGTGCTCTTTTGTGTTCCTGAGCTCTTTTTGTCTCCCCCTTCTCTCTTTCTCACTTGGTGAGAGAGATTAGGCATCTCCAGCAGTTCTTCCTGAGGAGTGGGGAATCCAGCTGTGTCCTCTCACACTGTCTAACTTCCTGGTGGCTTTAATTAGCATAAAGGAATTTCTCCTCAGAGGGAATGTCACACTGTGGCTTTGTACCCGGTGGGCAACCCTAGTTTTGGTCTTTCACACTTGGCAGGCAGGAGGTGGGGCATCTTCAGGAGAAGCCTTCCTGGCCGGCCTTGGCTGTGACATTCCTCAGGGCCCTAAAGTACTTTGCACCTGAGGCTGGGGCTTAGGCCAGGCTGCAGGGAGCACAGTGCCTAGCATGCCTCGTTTCTATTTTTGCAGGCTTTTTTCCTCTGCTTGATTAAGCACAGCATCAGATGTCACTTCCCTTGTGTCATCCTGCTTTAGAATGCAGAAAATGGTAGGGGCCCAAGGGAAGGCTGGCCTGGATTGGACTGAGCACTGCATTTAAGCTCTGTGACCGTTCCTCTTTCAAGGCTGTCGCATCTGCCCCCATGGCTGACAATTAAAGACAGACACCTTGTTCATGGAACAGCTCCAGTCAACCAGCCAGGACTCACTGAATGATTGGTATGCGCTCAGCTCTATGAAACCCCTACAGGGAAATCAGAGAGAGCACTAAGGAAGGCATTGTTTAGTGTAAGTTTTCAGGCCCCTCTTGCAGAATGCCCCTTCCATATGTGTATATGCGTGTGTGTGTGTGTGTGTGTGTGTGTGTGTGTGTTAATTCTACCTGAGACTTGGGCTGGCCCCAAGGAGTGTAGTTCTTTCCTGACCACAGGCCACTACCCAGCCTGGTAGCAAGGAATATCCAGCACCCCAATGAGTCACAATTAATGTTAAAGTAACAGAACAATAATGTCTGCCTGTGATAGGGAGTTTGAAATCTCCAGATGAAAGGCCCACAGAAGTACAGTGAGCTATTATTAGCATTTATGTAGTGCATTTCATCTTCAAAGCACTTGCAAATATTAACTAATGAACACAGAATACTGTTTTTCCCCCTCCAAGACTTGGAGGAATAGCCCCTGATTAGTACCCACTTACATGGAAACATTGCTCCATGACATGGAGGCAGGGGCACTCTTTCTGTCAGTAGCCATCTTCAGTCTTTTTAGGGTGGGCTGCTCTGACCCACCATAGAAAGAAACCCCAAGCCTACACTTTCCCAGTGGGTAGATAGAAAATTGGAGCACCTGCGAGATCAATGCTGTCCAAAGAAGTATCATGTGAGCCACATATGTGATTCCAAATTTCATAGAGCCACATTTAAGAAAAAGCAAATAGGTGAAATTAGTTTTAATAATTTATTTAACTTAATTTATTTGAGACATTATAATTTCAAGAAGTAATCAACAATTTACTAGTGAAATATTTTGCTTTTTGTTTGTGCTAAGTCTTTGAAATCACCATATATTTTAAATGGGCAGGACACGTCCATATGCACTAGCCACAATTCGTGTACCTAATCACCACGTGGGTAATGGCTACTATTTTAGAACAGCACTGATCTAGACAGTTTTTGAGAAGGAAAGCCTGGTGGTGTCATCCAGGGCTGTCACTCACATGGTAGAACAGCGCCATGGTCAAGTGTGGTCCATAGTCTGACAGACCTAAAATCGAGTCCTGAGTCAAAAACTTACTAGCTGTGTGACACTGGACCTGTTATTTAATCTTTTTGATCTTCAGTTTCCTAATCTAGAACATATGAATACTTCTAGGTCCATCCCAGTTTTTATGGAGGGTTAAATGAGATTATTTTTGTAAAGCAAATGCCAAGCATGCAATAATAAAGCAATAGAGAGTAACTACTATCATGAATAGGGTGAGCTCCTATATAAGGGTCTTGGTTCTGTCCATTCTTTACTAGCGTCCTAGTTCTGGCTCTGCATGTGGTTGGATTTAGACAGCGGGGTTGATAGATGCATTGCCTCAGCCTCAACCCATGTATGATCTGTGTTCGCCATATGGTTATATGCACACTGTTCTGTATGGCCAGGGCAATGAACCCTTGCAGGGTCACCTGGTTTGAAGAGAGGAAGGATGAAAGGGATCTGGAATCTGAAGGTTATCTCTGCAAGTGCCTTGGCCCCTTTAATTTCTTTCCATTGTCTATTCTCTAAAAACAATTACCAGTTCCTCCATAACTCTTAGCTACCTTTAGCTTCACCTTCCTCCTTCAGTCCCCCAAACATGTCAGAATGTCTTGCATCTCCATGCCTTTGTTCACCCCATTCCCTCTACCTAGAACATTGTTCTTCCACCTCAATGCACAGATCCAGTGTTAACTTTAATCTTGGCACTTGTAACATCTCGTTGCCTTTAATCATTCATGGCACAACAGCTGAAGCACACTAGCTCCTCAGCAAATACTTGCTGAATTTTTGCTACCATAAGTCACAGAGCAGGCAGTAGTGATAAGGGAAATAGCTGCCAGGGGCATGTGCCCCAAACCCACCCTCAGTGGGCACCATGTCCCAGGTGCTGGGACACTCTCATCCTGAAGCTCAATGTTCCCAAATGTTATTTACACCAACAATGGCTTCACTTTAAATCATTTTATAACAAGAAGCAACAATGGAAATATAAGCTGTTCTATGTGATATTTAAATATGTATATATAGAGAGACATCGTTTTGGCAAGAAGCTTCCCTCCAGACATACTATAGAGCATTTCTTAAAGCTTGTCAACTCAAGAAGTAGACTTCTTGTAATCCTACATATTGTAATACAGAAGGGGCCTTAGTACAACTTTTGTCCAACTCTCCCTTTTCACCAATAAGATTGGCAATCAACTACTTTCAGTCTGAGCTGGTAACTGATCCTAGATCTGACTCCTGACTCACCACCCATTCATAGAAGCTCTCTGAACCAAGGCACCAAAAATGACCGTGGCCAGAAAATCCAGTCGTCAATGAGGGAGGAAGTTCTTCCTGGGTTCCTCACTGGTGTCGTTATTTGCTTAGGACCAGAAGGAGTGCCACTGCAGGGGGCCGTAGAACCAGGGTGCAGTTTCATGGCAACATGATCTCTTCCAGCATTTACAGGCAGCTGCGTGCTACGTGTTCTGACGTTTGCTAGCTTGGGTGCTCATGCTGACACAAGCATTCCTTGTTCTGTTTGAGTTGAATATGTTTGAATCCTTCCTAGTGGCTTTTCCTTTCCCCCTTTTTCTATTTTATTTCCCCTCTTGCATTTTATTTCTCTGCCTTTCTTCTCATTTCCCTCCCCCTATGTAAATATCCAGTGTTAAGGTGACATGAATAATCAACTGCCTCTGAGGAGAGGGAGTGAAAAAAAATAGGAATTAATTTTCATGAGACAAATTGGCCTCAGTTGGTCTCCTATTGAGTGTTCCTTTCCTCCAGGAATTTCCTTTGGGGGACTCTTCAGAGGCAAACACAAAAGCAGAAAATGCAACTGACCAAGTGTGCAGAGCTATTGGTAGGGGAAGATAGTGTGTGGTTGGGTGGGGAAAGGAATTCTTTGTGACCCCTGAGGTGGCCAGCCAAAGCTGCGGAGCCCCTCAAGCATGAAATTTGATTACCCTTATCTTGGTACACAGCTCCTGATAACTGCTGTCGGTCATTCAATTACCCAGCAACCTCTACAAATGTCTACAGTGGCAGCTAATACGGCATTAGGGTGGAACAGTGTACCTCCTTCCCCGTGGGACATCTCTGAAATGGCAGCAGACGGTCTGTGTGGTGGAAACGGGCTTGGCCAGGGATGATTCGGTGCTCCTATGAGTTTCTAGTAAATGACTGAGTGCTTCTTTCTACTTTTCAAATTTTGTCAATCAGATCAGATATTTAAGAATGGCTTGGGGAGGTTCCAAGGTGATTAAGGAGTTTGGAGAATAAAACCTCCAAAGAAAGGCTAAAGAACTAGCATTATTTAAATTGAAGGGGAGAGGCTAAGGGTGATTTAATAACTATCTTCAAATGTGCAGAGAAGCTTGGGGTGGGGGGATGTCAGCTGCTCTGACTGTACCCTGAAGCCAAAATAAGAGGGGCCGTTTAATCCTCAGAGTGCAGCAGACAAATGCTGGGCTGAACATACAAGAGGTCTAGTCCCAGTCCTAGCCCTTCCGTGAAAAGTTAGGTGTGTGACCTTGGGTACCTCCCTCAGCTTCCTGGGCTTTACACTAGATGGCCTGCTTTACTCCCAGCATTTTTTTTTTTTTTTTAAATTCTATGAGCCACTAGGTTAAAATTGTGGTTAGACTGAAAGAGGACAAGTTTTCATAGGCCAGTGTGGTTCTGCCTAGAAATAGAAGAACCTGCTAAATAATAAGCCTACAAGGGATTTTTATAGCAATTTCCAGAGATTTTTGTTAGTCATAAAAGCAAGGAAATGGGGATATTTTTTGAGGAAACTGAAGAACTGGACTCTTTCAAAGAAGAGTTGCATTTGAGGAGCAATAGCAACTTCTACTATGAGGGACAAATGCCAATAATTCTAATCCTGTCCCTCCTAACAATATCCCCACTGTGTTCTTACAGCCAGGGCATCTGTCTGGGGACTTTGCCCCTCTCCAGGTAAATGTTGATGTCAGTTCAGCTCTGCAACCATTTAAATTATCCACTACAGGGCCAGAACTGGTAAGCAGGAGAGACCAGCAGGTGGGTTGTTCTGAGGCTTGTCTGAAGTGCGCATATTAATGGTCTAGGTGGGGGCACCCCCTGGGCATTCCAGTTCTTATCTGTAGGGGAGGAAGGACTTTTCCTCTACCCTCTTAAATTCTGTAACTAGGGCCTAGGGATTAAACTGACAGGAAAAAAAGTATATACATGTTATCTGACGCTAATATTTCTGGTAACATGGGGGCTTCATAGAAGTGAAACTTACCAAAGAAGTGGTTAGACTTGGGGGTTTATATCCCATTTAACAAAGAGTAATAAACTGTGGAGACATGATATGACAAAGTGAAAAGGGGTTTGGGTTGGGGACAGTAAATTGTGGGACAGTGACTGGGAAACATGGGGGAAATTAATGGAAGATCAGGGTTATTTTAGTAGGTCTGTTTATGCAGGTCCATTTCAATGCTGACTCCCAGGGCCCAGTGATGAGAGTGTTCTTCTCTTTTGCTGGTCCAGAGAGGGCACCCTTTTCAGGGAGAAGTTTTCCATCTGCTTTAGGTAGAAAGGCAGAGGGCAGAGAACCCTTCCTGCTTCTATTGTTTCGCAGGTGCCTTCAGCTTGAAATAATAAGTATGCCAAAGGGGCACATTTGGGGTGGCATGTTCTGATCCCCTTCACATCCTTCCTACAAAGGTTGGTACAGCAGTTGGGAAATGCAGCTGTATCTTCCCGTCGTCTCGACCCTTATACCCCAGGCCGAAGGAAGTTCAACACTAGTTTTGCTTCATAATTTCTCTGGATACATTTCCACATAAGTTGCTGTTGGTCTTTGTAAAAGAAGCTGAGCTGACATATGGCCCAAGATGGCATTGCCCATGGTTACCTGCAAGACCAGGTTAGGGGGCAACCCAAAGAATGGCCCTAGCACCCAGGCGTAGTGAAAGTGGATGCAGCTGTGACTTAGCAGGAATCAGCAGCACCCCATGCAATCCCAACTACAAAGGCAGTATATCCTAATTAACTGCAAATGCCTTGCTCATAAAGCTGTCAGCACAGGGCTCCAATGTCTGTACTTTTAATGATGCATTTGATTAGAAGGTGATTTTATTCACTTGATAGCAGGCAGACCTGTTTGGTGAGGCTCTCTTTCTCCTCCTCTTTCCCCACGTTTCTCTCCAGTTGGAAACATTTATCAAATTGTGATGTCCAAAACGATCCAATAAGTAAATACATAAATCTACAAAGCAATGTCACAATGTCTCCTCAACATCAGCCTCTTTGTGTGTGTGTGTGTGTGTGTGTGTGTGTGTTGTGTAATGCGATAAAGTAAAGAGTAAGTTTTTCTAAGTTCTCGATATATTGCTAGTAGACATCTGATGTGCTTAACACTGAGCTGGAATCTCTTCTTTTACAACCTGATAGTGCCTGCACTCCAAGTCCTAATAATTGACGTGACTTCATAGTGCATCATATTTTACGTCAGTTCCATGTCTTTTATTTTATTTATGTCTCACAATAAATCTGTGTGGGGACAGAGCCCCAAAAAGCAGTTTCCAGGCTCTCGCCCTCACGTGGAAATGTGCTGGCTCAGGTAGTAAATGGCCATCAACTGTGACTGGATGGCCATCAGCTGTGGGTAGTTGGCCGTCAGCTGTAACCAGTGAGCCATTGGCCACTAATATAACTGCCGTGGCTAGGCTAGCAGCAAAAATGGGGGCTAGCAAGACGATGGTGGCTGAGCCTGCAAGTGGTACAGTGAGGGTTGCGAACAGTGTGGCTCCTGCTTCCTGTGTCTCCATCCCAGCCGCCAGCGAGAGTATAGTGGGTATGACTCCCCTATCTATGGCTCTGTGGGAGTTCCTTTTTGGCCTCACCATATCCTGCGCTCTTATGTGGGGAGTGGGACCAGAGACCCCACAGGCCACCCCGCATGACATCTATGAGATAGTTATGCCTCTGATGAAGGAACAGCAACTTAGAGATTATATCACCTGTCCTAGGGACTCAGTCAATAAAGAAGGAATTCAAAACTACACCCTCGTCTATATCCTGGGCTTTTTCTACCACACCATGTGTGGGGACAGAGCCCCAAAAAGCAGTTTCCAGGCTCTCGGCCTCACATAGAAAGGTGCTGGCTCAGGTAGTAAATGGCCATCAACTGTGATTGGATGGCCATCAGCTGTGGCTAGTTGGCCGTCAGCTGTAACCAGTGAGCCATTGGCCACTAATATAACCGCCGTGGCTAGGCTAGCAGAAAACGGGGGAGCTAGCAAGAAGATGGTGGCTGAGCCTGCAAGCGGCACAGTGAGGGTTGAGAATTTTGTTGCTCCTGGTTCCTGTGTCTCCAACCCAGCCGCCAGTGAGAGTATAGTGGTATGACTCCCCTACCTATGGCTCCGTGGGTGTTCCTTTTTGGCCTCACCATATCCTGCGTTCTTGTGTGGGGAGCTGGAGCAGAGACCCCGCAGGTCGTCCTGCATGACAATATGCTTCCCTTCAAAGAGGAGTTTTTTCTTTTTTTCCTTGAATAACAAGCATGGGGTTCATGGGTCCTGATAATTTGCTCTTGCTAAAGGACATCTGGGGAACAGCTGCAGCTGGGGTGCAGTCAAGCTTCTGGATCTCCTGGGTCACGTATTTTGCTGTGGAAGTATAAGGTAATGATGTTCAAGGTAATGAAGAGTTCAGACTGCTGAGGAAATCCAGGTCCCGCATGAACTGCGCCTCGCCTGTCTCCTTCTGCCCCTCCTCCACCTCATTCTTCACGATGGTGCGGGCAAGTCTTCACATAAGATCCAGAGCCTCTTGCCTTGTTTGTCCCTTTTCGTCTATCGACTCCATTCCCCTCTCCCTACTTTTCTCCTTCTCTTACTTGAATGATAATAGCTAATGTTCATTGAGGGCTTCCTCCTTGCAGGTTCTTTACATGTATGTATCCTCTCATTTAATCTACACATAGTGCAGGTACAGCCGTACCCATGAAGGAAATTGCCGTCCAGTCAGCTTCACATCTTTCCCAAGGGCACGAGCTGGTAAGTGGGAGAGGCTGCAAGTCTGACTTCAGAGTTGAAGTCTCCAAAGCTGCTTGTGTTCATCAGTATATCGCTAGTAGATATCTGCTGTGCCTATCAGCTGAGTTAGGTGCTGTGAGGTGCCAAAAGAGAAGTAAGAGGCGATAACGGTTTTTAACTGGGGATTCCAGGAGAAGAGTACCTCTCTAAATTACAATTTAACATTTGTACATCAAGGTGCCACACATTTTCACCTAAGAATATCAAAATATGTGGCCTGAGTGTGGAGTGTTCTGTGCTGCCAACTCTAATACCGTTTTTAAATTGAAGGTCAAAAAGGTTAAACAGCTTTGATATGTTCAGTTTGGTTGGTGTTAGTGCAGGCATTTGATCCTAGGTTTTGGGGTCCAGGGGCCGATCCTTTCCACTTTACTACACCTCCTGTCTGTATTCATGAAGGGGCAAGAGGAGAATGATTTGCTGTACCAATTTCCTTGGAGATTAATTTTCATTCCCAAATGTTTCACCCCTAGCCACTCTTTAGGTGGTTGATGCTACTATGAAATCTCCATTTGCAGGTAAATCGTATCATGTGTTAGAATAGCAGAGAGAAGTGTCCATGACCTTGCCTTGCTTTGTATTATGTTGCCTTCCTTGTTATGTGCTTGTGCAGCTAGCAGGGAGGCAGGCAGCCCCTTATTATTAAATCTATTTGCAGATGTGTGGATAAGTGCCCTGCACACCCACCCTCATTATGAGTGGTGGCAGATCGTATGTATGAATCAGAGGCTCCTAGTAGCACTTGCCTTCTCTTTCCTCTTCCGTTCCTTAACTCCGATTGTCAACATTTCAGAAACAGTAACAGTAATGGCATCACATCGTCAGAGCCATGGCGCAGTGTCCTGCAACATGGAGACACACCACTTTGAAGAAGGTTACAGCTCACTGGAATGTTCTCACCCTTCAGTGAAATGGGGTCCACCTCACCCTGGGTGCACTAAAATGGGCAGTCAGGCTAAGACGGGGTCCCTGAGTGCATACCATCTACTTTTATGATGTCCTTCATCGTGTGGCAGTAATTAACCCAGTTACGGTCGCCAACCATTCTAGAAATGCAAAGTGCTGCATAAGAGCTTGTCGACAGTAATAATCTCATAAATTAAGCAGGTTTGAGTGTGGTGGGTGCCGAGAGAGAAGGTCTCTTGGGAAAGCCTCTTGCTCCAGTTATGATTCAAAGCCTGTGTTTTTGTTCCTTAGGTCAGCATCCCTCCCTCGGAGTCTACAGGGAGGTCGAGGGAAAGAGAAGAGGGGAGAGAAATGAGGTATGGCAGCTGCTGGCTCCAGCACCTTGTCTCTGCTGCCTGCATGGGAGCATGAATACCTTTTCTGTAGTCTAGATCTCAGGCGGGGTGCCCCTTAGCATTCATACATCTGCCACACATGTCCCACGACATCCATGCCACCACTACAACAAGAGGAGTGCTTCCCTTTCCACTTAATTCAAAAGGTGGTGTTTCTATACTTCTGCTAAAATGAACTCAGTTCTTCTTTCATTCAACAAATCTCTCCGAGCAGCTGACTATGCTTAGCACCACGCTAAGCCCTGGAAGGATGGTGAGCAGAATTGCATTTCCCATGCAATTGGGAGACGTTATTTTTCTAATCCTATGAATCGATCATTTTTTTCCCATTTTGGATAAAAATCTAATAGAGTCAAAGCATCATAGACACTCAAGTGAGAATAGATGCATGGAGTAGGGCTTGTGAGGTGAGGAAATTATATATTGACGCAACAAAACTCACAAAGCAATAAACATTAACTGGACTCAGTAAAGGGTATTGGGGCTTATTAAACGGACTAAGAGCTCTAGATAGGCTGGTGTGGGAGGCTTCGTGGAAGAAGTGACAACAAGGTAGAGCCTTGAAGGGTGCTGAAAACTTGTATTCAACATCTTCTAGTCTTTAGGTTCATAACTATCCTCTAATAATGAAATACATTTTAACTGAGTGCTGAGCATCCTATCCTTGCCCCAGGCAGCCTGGTAACAGCGACTTTTAACCAAAGAAAAGCAATTAAAGGCCCAGTTTACTTCCCAGGGGGTGTCCTGTGTTGTGTCTGTAATGCTTTGGGCACGTTTCTGTGCGGGCCTGCTTCAAGCCCAGCCCCTACATGGAAATTTCCTAGCTTTCTGGATTTTTTCTCATAAGAAGAAATCTGGGGATGAAGTGCAAAACCTTACTGAGAATTATGGGGTGCAATCGGGGCACTTTGGTTTTAAATTGAGACCTCAACACATAAAAAGTCTGCTGTAAATGCCCAGGTCTGGCTTCAGAAATTAAAGGCTGTCACTTAAAACTGATTTCTTCTTCCTGGGGCTGCTCTCCTGGCCCCAGCCTAAGGCAGAGGAGAAGGGATATTTTAAAGTGACAGGTTTAAACAGCCTTTGTGTGTGGTGCAATCATTTTTCATGTGAAGCCTCCTGGGCTCATGCTGAGGGGCCCTACAGGATCCAATCTCCCTCCATAAATTCAATGGAAGCCCCGTGCTGCCTCGCAGCAATAACTGGCAGGAGGGGCTGCCCGAGGCAGGATAAGGGAGCAAGACAGAGTCCTGAAGAAGGAGAGGCCGTCAGGGCACTGCGCCCTCCCGCAGCCTCCATGCACACCTAGCTGGCACTGCAGAGCACTTCTGGGCAGCTCAAGGCTGGCCCACCATAGGTGTGGAGTGGACTCTGAATGAATTTGAAAATCGTGTCAGAGATTCTATTTCCAGGAAGCAGAACACTTTGGGTCTAATCCTATTTTGTGAAGTGCTTGTGCTGTGTGATCTTCCCCAGCTCTAACCTTTCTAGACCTCAGCTTCAGATCTCCACCAGGGGGCTGCTGCAGCTTGTAGACAGGGGATGATGAGTCCTGCCCTGCTAGGCACACTTCCCACTGTGCCTGTGAGGAACAACTGAGCACTTGGTTTGAAAGTGTTTTGTAAAATGCAGTGCTGTGCCAATGAATGGTATTTATTGCACCGTCACCAAAACTGCAGATTTGGAAGTCAGCGACTGGGGTAGTAGTCACCTAATTTGCTGTTCTCACAGCATCAGCGTGAATGCCAATCTCTCCTCAGCACTCATGCAGAGCCATTACTGTAATTAATGAATGGGCTACCTCCCGTCCCGAGGGCAGAGGTCTCCTAATAAAGATGAGAGCCTCAACTCAGAAGCTGAGTAACCTCAACCCCAGCTGTCTAGGCAGAGCCCTCAGGGTTCTGGCCCTGGTCCTTGCCCTCTGCGTAGGAAATGGACACTGGGCATATCATACTCTAGGCCAGAGCCTGATCCAACTTCCCTTTGCTTATGGCTACAGGCCCGGCTCCTGCACCTCAGAAAGTCTAAGATGGAAAGATTAAGTCCAGTTCTTCTTTGTCTGGGTCCCGACTAAACTGTACCCACTGCTCCTTGTGAGGAGCAGAAAGTTGTCTGGGAGAGGCAGGCAGCCTCCTGGCTACTGTCTGGCTTTGCTCTCCAGCTATTCTTCATGCTGGTGGGCCACAAAATTTCCAGGCACAGCCACCGGGAACCCAGCCTAATGTGGGGGTGGAGGTAGGGGAAGAACTGCCTTTTTTCCTCTCCCTGGCTTTAAAAATCCTGTGATTTTCTGAGCAAGTCATAGCTTGCTGGCGAAGCTTTGCAGCCACTGATACATTTAAACTTTCAGTACTAGAGATCTTAGCAGCCTCTCCCAGGAGGAAATTACCTCCCCAATTCAAGTAAACTAGGTGCCCTCTTGAGACGTGTGGAATTCATGTCCCAGCAAAATCCTCTCTCTTTTCGAACTGTGAGATGGCAGTACTAGGCCTATTCCTGGGAATAGATGCATTTGTGAATTTCAACATCCTATTAGTGGTGATGATCTGACAAAATTATGAGAATGGAGACATTTGGGTATACAGCTGACGGATGAGTTATGTGCTAATATGTCACTAGGATATAGACAGTGTCTCCAAAAGCCTCTTCAGGAGTCAACAGTGCAGATACAACATAGATGGCTCAGATATCCCATCAGTATGGCCCAGGCTGCCTCTGAGATCACGGGGACCCTTCAGGGACATCTGTAATGATGCAGCTGACATAATGGCACAGATGGGTGTGCAGGTTCAGGTGGGGAGGACTTGTGAGGACAACGTTCATCACTCATACTCCAGTCTCCTTGATACAGGTTTGAGCAAACATAGGCAGATCAGCCAAGATACATTTATTTTCCTCAGATGTAACAATTTAAATGGAATTGATAAAATGAAATGTATTTTGGAATCACTATCTATGCCTGTGAGATTGGATCATGACAAGAATATATGAGTTATGGATGTCTAAATGTGGTTATCAAGGGACTCTCTCTTGGGGTGCCCATTGGGTGTGGGCCATGCTACTGTTTATTGCCTGACTTGGTCTCGTCAGGTCTTGACTGTTTATCCAACCCTCTCTCTCCCTTTTCTGCCAGAGCAGAGAGCTACCTAGATCTTTATTGACTTTTATGTCCTCTCAATCTCTATCCATAAGAGAAAAATTGAATTGGCCCCATTAGTTTGATTTTAGTCACAGTGGAGAAGGTAATGGATTCCAGGCTCTCTTGCCATTTAATTTAGATGTTAAAATATCATATATGATTGGCCCAGATACATCACTGCCACTGCCATAGAGAGTTGGAAGTGTACAGGAATGGGTACTGACAGCCACTGCAGGTCATCAGTGATCCCATTTGTGAAATATCTAATTAAGGGAAGATGGTAACCAAGTTGAGATGAAATTCCCTCAGAAATACAAGAAAGAGGTTAGGAAGAAAGTTTGTCATAGCTGACTTTTTCTTTTTTAACCTCAATTATCACATTTGAGTGTGTAAAAAGAAGTGAACTTTGTCCTGGCTGGAATGGAGCAAGGTGCCCCCTGTGTGCACATGTGCATGTGTGTCTGTGCGTGCGCGCACACACACACACACACACACACACACAGATTTTAAACCCATAGACTATAGTTCCATGTGGGGAAAAACCACGCCTGCCAAGTTCACTGCCAGACCCTCAGGGTCTATCCTAGTGCCGGACAGGCATGGGGTTGGGGTTGGGCTGGAGGGAGTACAGGGTGAGGTTTGGGAAGTATTTGTTGAAGGAGCCATAGCATTAGTAGAGAATTTGGGGTACACTTAATCTTTCTATTTCTCAGGTTAATTCTCCTACTCCTGAAGGACTCTGCAACCAACCAAGAGTTTCAAATCCGAGCTTTGCCATTTGCCACTTGCTGCACAACCTGGTACAAGTACCTTATCCTCTGTGCAGTTTCTTCAACTGTAAAAGTTCAGTCCTCATGACACATACTTCATAGGGCTGTTTGTGGGTTAAAAGACTTATTGCATGAAAAGTCCACTGAAGAATATTTAACATCTATTATAAACGTTCGTGTGAATTGCTATTATTATTAAATGGTATTTGCACCATACTTCTCATTAATTTGTCCTTATGCCTAATTAAGATGTGAAATTCCATCTTCTATGAATTTTCAATCTATTTTGCTGAAACTTACGGCTCTTTTTCATATACTGAACTCACAGGGCTAACACAAATCCTCTATCAAAACTACCAGGTGCCTGTGGATAAGACCCCATTCTCTATGGGCCTCAGTTTTGTTTTGTTTTGTATAATCTGGAGGCCAACCTAGAAGATCTCTAGAAAACTCTTTCAGCTCCACCGTAGTGAGTGTAGCCACAGGGGCAGCAATTACACTTACAGAACACGTTCTGTTGCTAGGTACTGTTTTAAGTGCTTTACTTGTGTTGACTCATGTAATTCATACAGTAATCCCATTGAGGAACTTAGTCTTTATATCTTCATCCTAAAGATGAGGAAACAGGCACAGAGAGGTCATGTAACTTGCCAAGGTCACCCAGTTATTAAGTGAAGGAGCCAATATTTGGATCTAGGAGAAAGTCTATGAGCCTGTAGAGCAGAACCAGTGCTTCTGTGGTTTTCTGTTACTATGGTTTTGCAAATTTTCCTAAGCTCAGGGTGAATGTAGAAATCAGAATATCTCTACTCTGTTGGCTTTATACAGTGACCCAACCTTGGCATCAAAGAATATTTTCCATCCATAAATAGCAAAGCACATGATCGACAAATAAATAAATGAAGGCATATTTGCTAGTGTGAAAATGCTCCAACACGCTGAGTTATTATTACTGTGTCATGATTATAACAAGAATAATGTACATTCATGGAACTCTTTATGTCCCCCAAGTACTTCATGGCCATCCTAATTAGGCTGCCTTTTGAAGTATTCCTGAGAGATGAGTGCAAACACTTATTTCAATGCTTCAGTGCCATGAAATTTAGAAGTACGTCTCAGTTTGGGATGGAGGGTCAGGGAAGAGATATAGGGAAAGTCAGTTAGACTGAGCCTAGAAGACTGACTGAATAAGGAACAATACCTAATGTGTTAGCAATACAATACTTGATTCCATTATACGTGGACTGTGTAAATTAAAAGGTAATTACTGGGAGGACCCCATTTGTATTTTTATTGCCCTATTTATGTTTTATGAAACCATCTGGTATCATTAATATGCTCAAAGTCAGTTTAATTTTCTTTGTAATTTTATAGCAAAAGGAAAAGCTCATTCTTCCTCAAGTGGGAGAAACCATAGGCCTGGGGGAGGAAAGTGGCCAGCATGGGGGCACCCTTAGCTGGAGTGATGACCAATGGATCAGCTCCTTGAGCTCTGTGCAGGTGGACTTCTGGCAGGCTTCTGGGGTCCTGCCAGCTTTCTGGCAGGCTTTGTCACTTGGTGGGAAGCTAGGCTTGGAGCTGAGGGATAATCTACATTTCTGGGATATGGATAACTTGTTAAGACTTGTGCAGTGACAGGTTGAAGAACAGTAGAACAAGCTCACCACCTGCCCTTTCTGGGCGCTGAGCTACAGTGAGCCTGTCCAAGGTATCATTGTCTCCAACCAGGCCCATCTGCAGAGCCTCCCAGGGCCACAAACATGGATGGAACCTACAAGCCGTCTAGTTCTTTTTCTCTTGTTCAGCTCCCCTAGAACACAGCTGAGTGGCCCCCTTGGAGGTGGCTTAGGGAGACAACACACCACCTCTGGCCACACTTGGCTCAGAGACTAATGGCATAATGCTGCTTTTCGATCTTGACCCAAAGTGAGCAGCTGCTGGAGGATTACAAAGCATTGGACCTTCTCGTTTTCATTTTAAATGTTATCTCAGCTGGGCAGTTCTTGCAAATGAGCTCTTCACCCTCCCCTTCCTTCCCAGGCCCCCACTACCACCCCCCTACACTCTACCCAAATATGCTCAGGCCAAAACCAGGGCCTACAAATGGTGCACATTAACTAAATTGCAGCTTACTGGCTATATTGGTGCTGTTCCCAGATTGAGTTCCTCTGGCTTAACACTTGAATGCTCCTGACAGGAGCTGGTGGGTCAGATGTGGCAGAGGGATAGCCTTCAAAATCGAAATGGCAAGAGTTAGCATCAGAGAGCTTCACTTTTAGGCTATTTCATGGATCCATAGTAAGGTACGGTGGGGATGCTTTTTTTTTTTTTTTTTTTAAACAATGGAAACATTTTTCTTTCTGCTACAGAAAAGCTTGTACTTAATAACTGTCTGCAATCGTACCCTGAAGGTTTCAGAAACACAAAACAAAACCTTTTATTGATTCTGCTGAAAAATAACCATTGTTACTTTCTCTAAGTGCTCCCCAGGTACAGTTTCTTCCCTATGACCCCTGTCTCCATAGTTTTCTTGACTCTACACCCCACTCTTATCCATTTTTTTCCCTCTGCTATAAGATATGAATGGCAGGGTTTTGTGGGGGAGGATCAGAGGCTTTGAATAGGAAAAAGAAACAAGAAAAACAGAACCAAAAAACTACCTGCTCAATCATTTCTACCAAATACTACAATTGGTTGGGACATAGAAAGAATATTTTATTCTTTCTTTCCTACTCCCAGTCCTATTCCTTTCAGCTCCTCCTCATCAAAGCCTTAGGACTGGTTATAAAGACTTTCCTGCACAAAGCAGGCTCACACCAGAAGCCATTTCCACACCTGAAACCATTGCATCAGGTGGTGAACAAGGATAATGGCTAAGTCACTGAACTGGCTCAGCGGGCATTGGAGAGTTGAGAAAAACTTCCTTTCAGAGTCAGGACCTGGTTTGATACTTGATGAGGACAGGAGCTGAGACACATTCTTTTTCCCACACCCCTAGTGAGGTGCCATTTCTCCTTCCTGAACTGGTTAGGGCCAGGCTGCTCACCTCTTGGCAGGATGCTGTCCTTTCCTATGATGCTTGTGGTATCAAAGAAGATGGAAGATTTGGCATTCCCCAAGTGAAATCCAAATGCCCAAAGTTCATGAGGCTAGGGCCTGGGGAGGGCTAATCAGGTGCTCTTATAATTCCAAGTACTTTGCAACCTGCCCTTTTGTCTCCTCCTGTCACTGCTCAGCCAGTGTTTGATTAATGATGGGCTACTCCATTCCTAATGCTGTCCCTCCTTTCCTCACCCCTCCACACTCCCACGCATGTCCATTTTAATTCTTCTTTTGGCATCTGGTTTATTTTGTATATAAACTGCTGATGCAAATGTCCAAAATAAATTATGCTGAATAATAGATGAAGACAGCTACATAATTTATAATGCTAGAGGCCAGACAGAGCTGCGTGGGCTGTGTTCAGGTCCATGGCCCCTCCTCAGCTGCTTACCACCACTGCCTGCCTTAATGATCAAAATCAAGACGGCCCGATGTCTGTGGATCACATGCTCTTCCTTGAGGTATGAGTCTGCCCCTAGAGTGGACCCAGACTGCCCTGCCAAGCAGCAGCCTATCAATGACATGCCGTCACAGAAATAGCGTGCCATCCCTGCCCATAAGCACCCACAACTTGGCTCTTCCAGCACCCCCATCTTCCATCTTGTGAGCCCCCAGCCCATGCTCCTACCACCGGCCACACCTCTGAAGTCCCCTTGTTTGTTTTTTCTTTTACACCTGGTCTCGGTGCTGGTTCAGATTTTCGTGTTCCCTCCCCGTCACATTTATGTGGTAATGTGGTCATTCAGGAGCCTCTGAATTCATACAGGTATCATCTTGTCTGCTCACTTCAGCCCTGCTCACCCACAACCCAGGAACCACCTTGAGTTGCTGATACTGGTGGGTCCGGAATAACTGCAGGCCACGTACGGGGTGACTCTGAAGCCTGACTGGGTGGCCCTGACCTTGGGGACCTGCAGGTTGGTAGAAAGGAAACAGGGCTGATGTTGACAAATGGGAAGGGAAAGCCAGGTCTGCTCACAGAAGAGATATTCAAAAGAGGAGAACATTAGTTATTTTTCCCAGTCTGTGGTGTCTGCTCTGATAATAAAGAATTGTGAAATGGCTGAGATCACAGTGTCAGTCTGATTGGCTAACAGAAAATGTGAGTTGTATAATTATGAGGTCAAAACTCATTAGCCAAAGTGTAAAAACAGTGTTCTGTGATAATACAGCATTCTCTGTGTAGTCATGCATGTTCAGCTTAATTCCCTTCACACCTCAGAACAACCTGGAGACAGATGTAGCACCCTCCCCACGTGTGTGCCCCAGGGCCTGGCCACTCAGAAAGGTGCTACCTTGTACCTTTGTACATGTGCAGGTCTCTGATCCGGGAGCTGTGCCCCACGGGTGTGGATACCATACTAAGAGATTTAGAGTTTCCGGAGGGCCCAGTGTGGATGAGGTACGTACTGGCACATGAATAAGTGTTACCTAATTCACACTTTAAAACAACTCTGGGAGCTAGTGTTACTCTGTGTTCTAGAAAAGAAACTGAGTCAGACTAAGCAACTTTGCTGAGATCACACAGCTGGCATGTGAAGGAGAGGGAGGATTTAGGATGCTGTAGAATGGATTAGAGAGCATGAGGCCAAGTTATCTTCTGGGATTCAGCACTGCTTATAGATATCAGCTAGCTCTGACTCGGTTGTTCTGCAGACAAGACTTCATTTTTCTCATAAGAGCTCGTCACTTAATCCACGTGCCATCATGTGTTATGACCTTGTCCATTCCAAGCTGCTAAGGGGCAGTAGATGGAGTATTACCGATCAAAGGCTCAAAAGTGGTAAATAGTCAAAGCGCTGCTGTGTCATACAGACAAGTGTGATTGGGACAGCAACTGAGTTTGAAAAAGACTTCTGAGCATTTGGGGATCTGAAAAAAGAAAGCAGATTCAGGCCATAACGATAGTTGCTGAATGACTTCAGATTCTCATTTCCTACAAAAAAAAAAACGGAAGAGCAATATAACCCTGAGATTAGTTCTGTCCACTTTCATGTCTGTGACTCACCAGGGATACATACCTGGGAGATCTTGCTCTGCTAAGCAGAGAAACCACATTGAAACAGTTTTATAAACAGACCCCAGTGGGAGTTCAGGGATTAAAAATGGAAAAGGGGATTTGTATGTGAGACTTTGCTATCTGAGACTTTTTGGGGTAAGTATTTAGTGGTAGTTGAGGTGACATATCTGAGTGATTTTAAGACCTGAAATCAGAAGAGCTTCCAGCAGAGAGAAAACATCCAGCTTTTGCTATCCTAAAGCAGGCTAACAGTGACTTGCATTTTGTGCTTGCTTCATGTCTGGGAGGCACAGGTATGTTCAAGGAGGGCCTCACTTGTTCTGACTTACTCCTTAGGACACCACGTGTCTTCACTACCTCTGTTGGAGATTCCTGTCTGATAGCTTTGAAGCCCTAGGAAAGCAAAGGATGAACTGTTTTTTCAGAAGAGTACCAGGAACCCGGGTATTTCTGTGCCCTTGTCATGCAGGGTCTCAGCTCCCAATCCCCGCACAAGAACGCAGGATATGGTGAGGCCAAAACGGAACAACAGAGCCGTAGATAGGGGAGTCATACCACTATATTCTCGATGGGGGCTTCTCGAGACACAAAAGCAAACATCTGCCAGTACCCCAACAGAGGGTCTTCCTGTACCCCAGTCTCGCTGGCGTCCAGGCAAGATGCAGGAAGTAGCATCCAGATGATCCACAATCAGCCATCCACACTTGTTAACCCCACTTGCTAGCCGCAATCCGCCATCCACTTCTCTGACACCCAACCAACCAACCATAGCGTAACCACAGCAGTTATATTAGTGGCTAATGGCTAACCAGTAACAGCTGATGGCCACCCAGCCACAGCGGATGGCCATCTGATTACAGCTGATGACCATCTAATAACCGAGCCAGCACATGAGGCTGGGAGGCTGGAAACTGCTCTCTGGGACTCTGTCCCCACAGCCCTTAATCCCTATTTTATTTTGCAATGCCCTTCTCAGGTTAATGCCACCAACACAGCTCCTGATGACTAACTCTCATGTGATTCACATACAAAAATTAGACACCCTGGGTACTGCTCCTCTCATAGGACAAATAAGCCATTTGCCCCTCTTGTCTGGCATGCTTTTCATCTGTCTAGCAAGTTCTCTCACCGGGACCTGGTGGCCTGGTGCACACTTGCCCTGTCTCTCACTGTGGAAGCCAAGGGAAGAAATTTATATGCCAAACTCCACTGCCAGCATTCAACTTTTCAGTTTGGAACAGTTTGAGCTTTGGAGGAATGGATCAGTATTATAATATGAATATAATATAAAAGCAGAAACACACAGTCTATCAAGGATATAGGGTAACACTGAATAGAAATGATGCTACTGCAACCACTTTTGCAGCCAGAATCTGATTGGCATGAGCAATTAGCAGGATTTCTCAACTCTGGCACTACTGACATTTTTACGCCATGTGATTCCTCGTTGTGGGGAGCTGTCCCATATATAGGGTTGTTAGCAGCATCTTTGCTCTCCATCCAGGAGATACCAGTAGCACCCCATGCTCCCCAATTGTTACAATGTCTCCAGACATCACCAAATATCCTACAGAAGGCAAAGCTGTCCTAGCTGCTGACCACTGAATTAAGTAATCCCAGCTTCTTCATCTGTGCTACTCAAAAACGAGGTCCTTGGACAGGCAGACGCATAACATCTGGCGGCTTGTTAGAAATGCAGTTTTCCACATCACCCCTAGACCCTCTGAATCAGAATTCCTGGCTGTGTGATCCAGGGGTTTATGTTTTAATAAGTCCTAGAGGTGATTTGTATCCACACTAAAATTTGAGAAACTGCTACATGGTGCCTCTTGCCTCATGGGGCTAGTTAATTCTTTATAATTAACTAAATTAACTAAAACTAAAAATTCATTCTCTCGATTGTTTTAGCATATTTTCAGTGCTCAACAGCCACATGTAACTGGTGGCTACCAATACTGGGTAAAACAGTTATAGAACATTTTTATCACTGCAGTAAGTTCTATTGGACTACCTATTTTCTACCACAATGTGTTGCTGTCAAAATGTGGACACTTCCAAGAACCATAAGACTGTCACTTTCTATCAGCCAAGTCTTATGGAATATGCACTGGCTACCTTATGGTATTCTGTAGCTAGATATAGAAACACACTGAGAGAAGCCACATTTCTTCTTCCCTTAAACTTGCTGATAAGATGAATATAACAGCAGTTACCTCCCCAGACCCTATCTATGGCATTAACCTAAAAATAAAAAGCCCTTTCAAAGTGAGAGGCAATAAGCATTTATTTGAGATCAATAAGAAAAGCTATTTGGGACACACTGATTCAGACAGAAGCCCAAATAGTGTTCCGATTAGGAAATAAGAGCAATAGGTATTTATGAGAACGGAAAGGGAAGCAATTACATCAATAGAAGGAAGGCACTTCTATTGGTTCAGATAACATAACATAGTGATTTTAAGTCTAATCCCCCTTTTTAAAAAAGTTTAAGTTCGGTAGTCATCAATACAGTGCTCATAATAACTGCTTTCTTGTTATCCTTGCAAATACTTCTTCAGGGGCACAAAGTTGCTTTAGGCCCAGTCTAAAGGTTATTTTGCCCTACTTTAACAATTCAAGGTTTGAGGCACAAGACATGCAAGGCTGTTCCTCTGGCATGGCAGCTCCAGCTCCATTTTAAAGTGAATCTGTTTATATTATTTTGACCATGATAACAATCAAGGCAACTGGACAGAAAAACATAAAATTTGGGGCAAAATACATAATACAGAAAAAGTCTAAATCCTACTTTAAAACAATCTTTAGAGTAGGAAAATAAAAATAATCACAAAGTCAACTATGGCTGCACAAATAGCTAAGAGATGTTAGGTGTTAGGTGCTTTGAGGGGCACCGGGCTTTATGATCTGATGATGGGGACCAGACGATTCCTGTGCCTCTACCAGGAGCCCATGTAAAACGGATGAACTCAGATGACCACCAATCCCAAAGACCTTTGAGAACTCTTGTTAGGGTTCCTACTCTATCAAAACCATCAACAGAGTTTAACAGGTCCAGAATAAAACGTACCGTGTTTCCTCAGAAATAAGACCTAGACGGACCATCAGCTCTAATGTGTCTTTTGTAGCAAAAATTAATGTAAGACCTGGTCTTATTTTAATATAATATAAGACCGGGTCTTAATATAATATAATATAGTATAATATAATACCTGGTCTTATTTTAATATAATATAAGACCCAGTAAATATAATATAGTATAATATAATATAATATAATATAATATAATATAATATAATATAATATTTGGTCTTATTTTAAATATAAGACCCAGTCATAATATAATATAATATAATATAATATAATATAATATAATATAATATAATATAATACCAGGTCTTATATTAATTTTTGCTCCAAAAGATGCATTAGAGCTGATGATCCGACTAGGTCTTATTTTCGGGGAAACATGGTAATAACCCTGATAGCACCAAACTCCCAGGCAATCCCTGGAGTGGGGTAGGCCACTGCACACGTGACACCACTTCTCCATGCCATGCCAGCTGCAGACATCCCCGGTTAATCATTCTACTCTTTTGCTTGGAGCCTGGATGTAGCCAGTACCAATCAATCCAAATTTACATGCGCATGACACCAGTTTACTGTCTTTGAACTCATTCTCTTACCTTAGTTGTTGTTTTTTTCTTTTTTTTTTGGAGAACCCAAATACGATTTTTGTGTACAACAAGATGCTATATACCATTTCTCCTTTAGAGAACTAAAGAAGTATTTCTTGGCTTCCAAAAGGCAATCACTTCATATGTACTGTCCTCATTCCTTCTCTATCAATAAGCCCTTTATTTCTGCACAAATTGTAATTCACCTAAGTTATTGGGTCTTGGTTGATACACAGACACAAGGCAACATCAGAAGTACTTCTGGATTGCTTTTTAGCTGCTGCTTCTTAACTTGATTCCAATTTGGATTATGCCAAGCCTGGGATTCTTTATGATTTCTTCTCCACTGAAAACAAAGTAAAACGTGAAAATGCACAGGGCATTCCCAGCTCAGCCAGCAGCGGTTTCAGCAAGATCTCCTTTGCAGGAATCTAGGCTTGAGTGAAATCAGTGAAGGGAAGCTATTAAATCTCTGCGGAAAGGCCAGCAGCTTCAGTGTGATTTGTGTCTGGCCTCGCTCGTCTCCCTTGGGACAGGCTGGGCTAGGGCTTCACTGAACAAGAAAATGTCAAAGGCAGTGGCCCTCTCATCCTGACCATAGTAGCCAGCTGGCCTGAGCAGCCACCACCGAAGCTGATGTTTCCTCCGGCTGCTGTCAGCTCTCAAGCTGGGTTGGGGGAGGCAACCACAGCCAACTCGTTCTTCCATTCACCTTCTTGGGTGCCATGATCCTGTGACAGTGTCCTTCCTTTCACACCCCTGGGTGCCCACAGTGTGCTTAAATTAGAAGTGCTTTAAAGCGTAGGAATAGGCACTGAACGTCTGACATTCTCATTTTTCAGGAGGCCTCAAGAGCCCACAGGCTGGTAACAAGATAATAGGCCCCTAAGTCTACCCATGGGGTGTAGAGACAATGAAAAGTAATTAAAAAATGAGGGTTCACCAACAGGTGATTTATTTGGAGGGGAGTTTCAGGAGGCAGCAAAGAGGCCTGCAGCAACAGACCGGGGTGCCAAGTGAGATCATCAATGTTGACTAGAAACCAGAGAGACAGGTGGGTTTGCTGGAAGTGGGCCACCAATGTGAAGGCGAGGGACTGTCCCTGTTCTCTGAAAGAAAATGACCAAGTTCGTATGAAGAGGAGGGATGTGTGGGGTCAATTGACCTGAGTGAGAAACAGTCTTCAACAACAATCTATAGATTTAAACCAAAGGAAGCCATAGGCTCTGCTTAGCTCTAAGACACACACACAATATTTACTTATGGCTATAGGCATAGTTATACAAGTATTGATTTGTATAATGTGTATTTATACACAGACTCCATGTGTTTATTTGTGTATAAATTACCTGTATACACATATAAATGTGTGTATATATATATGTATTTATACATAAATACATACATATACATCCATATATATATACACATATACACACACACACACACCATAATAAAAAGGTTTGAGTCTAATATATACCTATTTGTGCATATAAATGAATATATGTACAAATGATTGCATGACAATCCAATAGGCATGTCTTTGCATTCAGACATTTCCACGTTTGGATCTCAGTTCTGTCACTTAGAGAACGTGTTCCCTTGGGTGGATTATTAAAGTGAACCTGATTCCCTTTTCTGAAAGTAGGTATAATGATACATATAAATTTCATAGAGATGTAATGAGGAATAAGATAATGAATGTAATGCAGAGAGTAGGAAATAAGTGGCAGGTACAGCTATTTATGTCATTAGCATGTCTGCTGTTACAACTAGGTGAATAATGAATCTCTCCCTCTCTTGGGTGGGTAGTGGAAATCGGGGCAGAACCAGTGGCATTTCAGTTTGAGGTATTCCAAACAAATTCATCCATTGTGTACCATCCAAAGGGCTCATAAAGGTTTCTTATTTATAAAAAGAAAAGTTGCTTCTATTGCAAGAATGACTCATTTATATTTTATAACTGCGTGATTTACTGGAGAAATTCCCTTTTGGGGTTTATAAAACACAAGGGTGCAGGTGACAGTTTGTAAAACCAGTTTCAGAGAGGTAAATGTCAACAGCACACAAAGGAGAACTTCCTAAGAAAGTTGTCTCTGGAGGGAATGAGTTCCCTATTACATAAGATGCTTCAGCAGAGACAGGACGATCATATGTGGGAATGCAAATGTCAGATGTGGGTTGCACTGCTTATTTTCTGACGTCCCCTTGCAACAGGAAACCCACATACTCTGGGGCTTTTTCAGACAGTGCCTTCTGAATGCGGTGTGCTGTGATTCTGTATTACCTGTACTCCTTCGTCCCACCACTCCTCCCTGCTGCTGGCATCTATTCATCAGTTACAAGGCTTTGATGGAATCCAATAGTGAAGAGGTGAGATTACATTCTGAGGAAATGAGTAAACTGAAATGGGGCTGGGATTGAACTCAACCGGGCAGCCAGCTTCATTTAGCAGCTTGTGCCAAGTCTTATTAGGAAAATGCAGCGATCCAGAACACTGGCTCTTGCTACTCTCCTGGTGGCAGAAGGGGGCGGGGTGGTGGAGGTGGGAGAGGCTCTGCACTCCTGCACGGACTGACTGCTAGGTCAGCTTGCTTGAGCTCCGCTCCCTCCATGATCAAAGTAGACATCCTGATGCCGGCCAGCCCCTACCTGCCATGCCTATTCTCCTCCAGCTTCCTTCCAGATGAATGTCTTCCCTTGCCTCACTGTGTTCCCCAGGACATTTCTGATATTTATTTCTCTAAACCAACCTGAAGTTATGAAAACATCTCACAGTGGATGCTGGGAATAAAACACAGAATACACTGAGTATAAAGATTAGAACTAAGAGTAGTGAGGGAAATTAGGAAAATAACATATGAAGTACATTTGAAACATCTATGAAGACAATAACCTGCTGTTTGTGAGAACAGACAATGAATAAAGGTGGTAACAACACAAGCAGCAACTGTGGAGTTTCATTTTGCTAAGAGTGACTAGAGTTCATAAGATTCCAACCCCAGATATTGGCAACCTCACAATTCCAAAGGAATAGGTGTTTGTGCAATTTTTTAAAAAAAGTATTTTATTTTATTTTTAGTTTCAGGTGTACAAAACAACATAATGATTAAACATTTACACCCCTCACAAAGTGAAAACCCCACCAAGTCTACTACAGATCTGACATTGTGTATAGCGATTACAATACCATTGACTATGCTGTATTTTAAAGTACCCTATGCTGTATTTTACGTACTGTGACCATATATATATATGTATATATATATACATATATATATACACATGTGTATATATATATGTATATATATATATATAAATTCAATATTAAATCATCGAGCACACCTCTGTCACTTTACTCTTTGTTGCCTTCTATCTGTTTCTCAGTCTCTTTCTCTCTCTCTCTCTTCGTCTCGCTGTCTCTCTGTCTCTCTCTCTCACACACACACAGACACATGTGCACATGCTCAAAATATGACCTTTTTTTTACACTCCTTTGTGCTTCAGGGGATCATAAGCCTGGAAAGAAGGGCCTTTGGTGCCTTGGTTTACAGGTGCGTAAGCCTTCCCATCTGTAAATAGGTAGAAATACGTAGATATCTAACTAGGTATTTTTGTGTCTACGGCAAGTTCAAAGATATATGTTTATGCCATTCTAAAGGCAGTGTTGGCAATTTTCAGATGAAAAATGTCATAGAAGTTGGAGGTTCTGTAATTATCTATTTATATGCTCTGGCTGCCCAATGAGGAGTCCAGAGATTGCCTCATTTGCTGGCTATAGAGCTGTTCATAAGTAAATGTAATGTGACACACACCCTATATTGGTTCATAGGGATAAGAAAATTAGTTATGTCACATCTGAAAGCCACTTTGCATTCATAGGTCATAAACAGAGAGAAAAAATAACCAAAAGTTTCAGTATTCAATTTGTTTACTCTGAGCAAAATGTAACCTCTTAAGCTGATGAGAGGAGGGTGGAAGGGATGGAAAAGGCTTTTAGGAGCTCACTTTAAAAGCTCAAAAGGTGTCTGGGACAATAAATAGCTGTTAAAAGCTCAAGTTGTATAATTTAAGTGTAAATGAGTACGAGCTGTATGGATTAAATTCGCCTTAAAATGCCAGTCTGAAAAATTAAGGAAAGACTATTGGAGACAAATACACTTAGCCTTTTTTTCAAAACCCGAATGTTTGGAAAAAATAATTTCAGAGTCTCAATGAAAGCTAAATGCAGTCAGATTTAACTGTCCCTAATGATATTCCCATTAAAAGCTACAATTCAGTAATAATTATACCCACATTAAAATAAATACATGTGTTTATACACACACCACATAAAGTGTACAGATTTAGTCTAAGCTTTTAAAATCTTTTTCTATCATAAATGATGAGAATATATATATTCTCATCACACACACACACACACACACACACACACTGTGAATCTGAAAATGTGGATTAGAAAAACATTCACAATTTGATATATACTTCATGTGATCCTTTTGGGTGTTGCCTTTCATTTTTATTATCATCAAAATTGGAATATTATGTTTAATAGTATATTTTGCCCCGTTATTATTACCAAAGTCCCTCATTTTGTAAATTAATTTTTGAAGTTAGTTTTAGGTATACAAGGCAATGTAACAGTTAGACATTTACACCCCTCACAAAGTAACAACCCCTCCCCCCCAGTCTACTACCCCTCTGACACTGTATATAGCTGTTACACTACCATTGTCGATATTCCCTGCTGTACTCCACATCCTGTGGTATATGTATATATATGACACTCAATACTATTCTACTTCAGCTTCCAATGTATAGCACAGTGGTCAGGCATCTACACAGTCTATGACGTGATCCCCCTGGTAAGTCCAGTACCCATCCAGCACCCTGTATAATCTTTACAACATTATTGATTATGTTCCCCATACTGTATTTCATATCTCCGTGACTATATTGTGACTACTAATTTGTACTTTCTAATCCATTCACCTACTCCCCCATCCCCACGTCCCTCCCATCTAGCAGCCATCAATTTTTATTCCCTTTATCTCTGAGTCTATTTCTGTTTTGTTTGCTTGTTTTTTCTGTCCTTTAGATTCCACATACGAGTGAGATCATATGGTATCTGTCTTTCTCAGTCTGACTTATTTTACTTAGCATAATATCCTCTAGGCCCATCCATGTTGTTGCAAATGGTAAGATTTCATTCTTTTTCATGGCCAAGTAGTACTCCATTGGATAAATATACAGCAGTTTCTTTATCCAATCATCTATCAATGGGCATTTTGGTTGTTTCCCATATCTTGGCAATTGTGAATAGTGCTGCAATAAATATAAGGCTGCATATATTTTTTCGAATTAGTGTTTTGGATTTCTTTGGATAGATACCCAGGAGTGGAATTGCTGAGTCATAAGGTAGTTCCATTTTCAATTTTTGAGACCTCCACGCTGTTTTCCATAGTGTCTGCACCAACCTGCAATCCCACCAACAGTGCACCAGGGTTCCCTTTTCTCCACATCCTTGCCAGCACTTGTTCTTTGTTGATTTATTGATGATAGTCCTCTGACAGGAGTGAGGCGCTATCATATTGTGGTTTTTATTTGCATTTCTCTAATGATTAGTGATGTTGAGCATTTTTTCATATGTCTGTTGGCCAGCTGTATCTCCTCTTTAGAGAAATGTCTCTTCATGTCCTTTGACCATTTTTTAATTGGGTTGTTTGGTTGTTTTTTTGTTTGTTTGTTTGTTTGTTTGTTGGTCTTGAGTTGTATGAGTTTTTAAAATAAAATTTGGATATTAACCCCTTATCAGATGCATCATTGGCAAATATCTTCTCCCATTAATTAGGATGACTTTGAGTTTCATTGATGGTTTCCTTTGCTGTGAAACAACTTTTCAGTTTGATGTAATCCCACAGGTTTATTTTTTTCTTTTGCTTCCCTTGCCCAAAGGGCTACATCAGTAAAAATATTACTAAGGGGGCCGGCCCAGTGGCTCAGGAGGTTAGAGCTCCATGCTCCGAAGGCTGCTGGTTTGATTCCACATGGGCCAGTGGGCTCTCAACCACAAGGTTGCCAGTTCAATTCCTCGAGTCCCGCAAGGGATGGTGGGCAGCGCCCCCTGCAACTAAGATTGAACACAGCACCTTGAGCTGAGAAGCTGCTGAGCTCCCGGATGGCTCAGGTGGTTGGAGCGCATCTTCTCAACCACAAGGTTGCCGGTTCAACTCCCACAACAGATGGTGGGCCGCGCCCCCCGCAACTAGCAACGGCAACTGGACCTGGAGCTGAGCTGCGCTCTCCACAACTAAGACTGAAAGGACAACAACTTGAAACTGAACGGCACCCTCCACAGCTAAGATTGAAAGGACAACAAACTTGACTTCGAAAAAAGTCCTGGAAGTACACATTGTTACCCAATAAAGTCCTGTACCCCTTCCCCAATAAAAAAAAAAAAAAAAAAGAAAAAGAAAAAGAAAAAGAAAATCTTAAAAAAAAACCTTACTGCTGTTACTTGAATCCACTTTAGATTAAAAAGAGTAGGCCATTTACATCTTTAAAAAAATATTACTAAGGTTAATGTCTGCAAATTTACTTCCTATATTTTCTTCTAGGAGTTTTATGGTCTTGGGTCTTACATTTAAGTCTTTAATCCATTTTGAATTTATTCTTGTATGTGATGTAAGAAGGTGGTCCTGCTTCTTTGTTTGCATGTATCTGTCCAGTTTTCCCAGCACCATTTATTAAATAGACTGTCTTTACCCCAATGTAATTTCTTGTTTCCACTGTCATAGATTAAATGACCATATAGGCATGGATTTATTTCTGGGCTCTCTATTCTGTTCCATTGATCTACGTGTCTGTTTTTATGCCAACACCATGTTGTTTTGATTACTGTAAACTTGTACTATGATTTGATGTTAGTGTGGGGACAGAGTCTCAGAGAGCAGTTTCCAGGCTCTCGGCCTCACGTGGAAAGGTGCTGGCTCGGGTAGTAGATGGCTGTCAGCTGTGACTAGTTGGCCATCAGCTGTAACCAGTTAGCCATTGGCCACTGATATAACTTCCGTGGCTGAGCTAGCAAGTGCGGATTGCAGTTAGCAAGGGTGGGTTGGTGGGCGGAGAAGCCGACGGCAGGTTGCGGATCGTGTGGCTCCTGCTTCCTGTGTCTCCAACCCAGCCGCCAGCGAGAATATAGGGGTATGACTCCCCATCTATGGCTCCGTTGCTGTTCCTTTTTGGTCTCACCATATCCTGCATTCTTATGCGGGGAGCGGGACCAGAGTCCCTGCATGACAGTTAGGTAGTGTGATACCCCCCACTTTGCTCTTGTTTCTCAAAATTGCCATGGCTATTTGGGGTCCTTTATGGTTCCATATAAATTTTAAGATTATTTGTTCTAGTTCTGTGAAAAATGTCATTGGTAATTTGATAGGGATTGTGTTGAATCTGTATATTGCCTTAGGTAGTATGGACATGTTAACTATATTAATTCTTCCTATCCATAAGCATGGTATATATTTCCATTTATTTGTAACTTGGAAATTAATTTATGAAGAATGTCTGTGCTTTCTTCTGAGGATAGTCAGATTTGAAATAATGTTACTCTAAAATACTCAGTTTTCAACTGTAATAGTGACCTGTAGTGCAGCCTTTCTACATTAAGTATTTATTATGCAATGAGGTTACACATAAAAGAGCCTCCTTTTAATTATCCATTATTATTATTATCAGTGTTGCTCTGTTAAGGCCATACTTTTGCTTGATTTTAATATGGTTTTCTTTAAAATTGAAAAATACCCATTTCCTGTATTTGATTAGCTCTTCAACTCATATTCTGGTAGTAACCTACATCTTGTGTGTCACTTAGTTTTTGCTGCACAACAAATTGCCCTGAAAGCTTAGTGGCTTTAAACAACAAACGTTTATTATTTCTCAAGGATTCTATGGATGGACAGAGCAGTGTTTCTAGTCTGGGCTAGCCTGACGTCTGCTGTGGACTGGCGGCTCAGCTGAGCCGGATGGCCATGGGCTTGGTGTCAGCTCGGGGTAATAAGGAAACTTGGCCCTACATCTCTCCTCATTTCACAGGCGAGCAGAGGCTCATTCCTCTGAGGGTTGTCACAGCTGTTCCAAGGGCAGAAACAAGATAAGTCCCAATGAACAAGTTTTATGGAGCATGTCCCGCCCACAAGTTTGCTAATGTTTCATTGGCTCTAGCAAGTCATGTGGCCAAGCCCAGCTTCACCTTTTATTGGGAGTGGCAGCAAAGTCATATTGCAAATTTGCTTGCATACAAGGATGTGAGGAATCTGTGGTCAGTTTTGCAATATAGCACATCACATTACCACATAATATATCTTTTAACATGCCAGAGTAGAAATCAGTACAAGGAACTAAAAAAGGAATCAGACCTGACGTATTAAAGAAGACTTTGTAGAGTAGATGACCTCTGCATAAGATTTTGGAGGACAAATTGAAGCTTTCTGAGTTTTTGTAATCTGATTAGAAGAACTAGAGCCAGGAAGGACAGATACAGAGAACCAGGGAGTCAAAGGGCACAGAAAAGAGGAGTAATGAGACTCTGCTGCCCTCGTTAGAGGATGAGGCTGGGTGGTAGTGATGATCTTGAAATTGCACAGAAAGTACTGTACTGTTCTTATTACTACTAATTTTATTATTATAGTTTTTTTTTTTAATTTTAGATTTTATTTTTTCTCAGCCAAATAAAAATTAAATCTTTTTTGTCATGTACCTTTGTGTTATTTTCTAAGGAGTTTTGTTTGCAAGCCATCCTTTGCAAATTAACTGTGAACATTAAGGTTGCTTTTATTATTATTATTAGAGTTATGCTCTAGAAGACACACACAATCAAACCAAGCCCTGAATGCTCTCTAAACTATAGATTCTCAGAACCTAATTTTCCCAAGTTCCTTTTAGTTATCTATTTCTATTTATCAAAATGTTCAAATGCTCTCTTAGCCACAGCTTCATAGTAATCCCAAATTGCAGTTGGATTTTTCATTTTATTATTTAGAGCTCTGAGTGTTTCAAAAACAGGTTAAACAAGATTTCATAATCCAATCATTCACTCAAACACTATTCTAGACACATGGATAAAATAGACGCAGGACTATATGGTTATGGAGCTTCTGGACTGGCAGAAGACAGTAACAACACTAATATTTAAGAAGTAAATCGTAGAGATTGTTAGAAGATGACAAGTACTTGGGAAAAACTAAACAAATTGAACAAAGTAAGGGAAATCAAGAGTGCAGTTGGGTGGGAAGGGTGGGTTGCATTTTCAATAGAGTGTTCAGGGTAGACTTCTTGGGACAGGAGATAATTGAGCAAATATTTGAAGAAGGTGAGGGCTTAGCCAAGCATGGAGAAAGAGATTTTACGGAAGAGGAATAAGGGGCTGCAAAGTTCTTGATACATAAATGCATATGACATATTTAATGAACATCAGAGCAGTCAGTGTGGCTGGGATGAAAGAGTAATGGGGGACAGTGGTAGGTAGTCTGATCTGAGCAGTAATGGGGAAGAAAAGAGGCAGATTATACCCAGCCTTACAGACTGTTGAAATAGTTTGCTCAGATACCTGATGTGAGAGTGAGAAAGTGCAAGAAAGGTTTATGTTATTGTTGTTGTCCTTGTGGTTTGGTTGATTGGGTGGGTGGTTGTCGTTATGTTGTTGGTTGGTGATGTTGCAGATGTTTTCATGCTCAAGTTCAAAGCAGATAAAGAATCCACACTCCCTGTCTCACTATGCACTCTACCCATTTGAAAGGCTCTTTTCATTGTGATGTATATTGTAAAGGTGACAGTGGGCACAGTCAGCCTTATGTCATCCATCTGCTAGTAATCTGAGGGCCCAGAGTTCATGGCTCTGTCTGAGTACATGAAGTACTTAATAATATTTGTGATCATATTTCTTAGAGTCAGATAGTCTTGGCTTCAGCTCTATATTCTTCCACTCCCTAACTCAGTGAGTTTGCGTCAAATCTTCACACTCTTCAAGCCTTCACTTTGTTTACTCCATAGGGATTTTGTGGGACTTAAAAGAAATATTATATGGAAAACACTGTGTGATTATGATTATTTAATCCATATATTCCATTTTGCCACAAGGCTGATGGTTCCCTGTCTTGGGGAGGACTTCTGGTGCAAGATTCACAGTTTCAGCGACAGGGAACGGCCCGAGTTCCTCTGCTTCCCCCTGGGAAACTACTTTCCACTCTATTGATGCCAAGTTAGAGTGTGGAAACAAAATCCTTGAAAGGGTTCAAGGTTTTCACAGTCCCAAACACACACATATATTCACATCTCTCCTAGCTTATATGCAAAGTGCATGTGAAAAAAAATATATCTCTGTGGGCTCAAGGCTGTTTATTGACAATGTTTCATTGCAGTGTCACAGGTGTAAAGCTTTGAAGTCCATTGTTCCAGGTGTCTGAGAGAGGACTCAGATGTCAAGAATTCAATCGCTGACACAATTAATAAAACACTATGTTTGGAGAGTGGATTGTTGGATACTGGGTGCTGTGGTCTCACTTAGAAGCACTTCAAACACTAAATGACAAGCACCCTGCTTCTGGGATCCAGAAAACCACCACCAAAAGGCAGAACCTAAAAGAATCTTCACTAAACTTTCAGAACTTTCAGAAATATTTGACCCCTTCAGAGAGGCTTATCAACCAGATGACATCAGAAAGCCACGGTTACAGTGGGCAAGCCTACATTTGGAATGATTCTTCATTTCATCTCTATTAGTAGGTAGTTGTAGTTCATAGTGAGATTTCACTGTACATCTTCTTTTACATTTGTTTTTAGCTAGACCCTCTCGTCTTATTGGAATAAAGAAATTATGGCAATGATTAAAACATTGGAATAGGGACATGCTATGAGAGGGCACCAACAGGCATAAAGGCACACAAATCATTCTTTGCTGTGCACCTGCTCTATGCTAGGCACATATAATCTCATAAAAGTTGTATAATCAGGAAAGCATGTTCAGAAAAGCTAAGTAAATTTCCTAAGATTATTCATCTGTTAGGCAGTATAAATGAAATTTGAATCCTTGTCTTTTTGAGTTAGGGTCTGGGTTGATTTTCCCAAGAAAATCCTTTATTCCACTCCCACATTTGCTACCAAAGAAATAGTGATACATGTAGGAACCCCCAACTCCTGAAAAAACATTTCCTTGTTTGCTTCTACTCTGTGGAACTGGGGATGAAGAAGGAAACAAAGAGGAAATGTCCTTTTCAGCTCAGTTTCCATGGCTTTGCTAGTCAAAAAGAAATGAGGTTCAGTCAAAGCAGCACACAATGCATATGAGTTCTGACATTCAGTTCGTAAAGTTGTTGCAACGATGTTGCTAACCTTTTTTTTGCTATCAGAGGGATTATTCATTATGAATTTGTACCAACTGGACAGTTAACAAGGCTTACTATTTGGAAGTGCTGAAAAGGCTGCATGAAAAAGTTAGATGACCTGAACTTTTCGCCAACAATTCATGGCTCTTGCATCACGACAATGCACAAGTTCACACGGCACTGTCTGTGAGGGAGTTTTTAGCCAGTAAACAAATAACTGGATTGGAACATCCTCCCTACTTACCTGATCTGGCCCCCAGTGACTTCTTTCTTTACCCAACGATAAAGGAAATATTGAAAGGAGGCCATTTTGATGACATTCAGGGCAATATGACGAAAGCTCTGATGGCCAATCCAGAAAAAGAGTTCTAAGATTGCTTTGAAGGGTGGACTAGGCACTGGCATCAGTGCGTAGCTTCCCAAGGAGAGTACTTTGGAGGTGACCATAGTGATATTCAGCAATGAGGTATGTAGCACTTTTTCTAGGAGGAGTCCGTGAATTTAATTGTCTGACCTTGTATGACATTTTATAAGAAAAAGCTCAATGGAAAGTTCATCAGAGAGAGAAGACAGACCAGCAGAAGGAATGCTATCCATGGTATTTTGTTGTGCCGGTAGTGGTAGAGCTGCAAAATTCTGCAGTGGGGCAAACCTGGAAAGGGATAGCCACATCATTTTCTTTATTATTCTGTCCATTTGCCTTCATTTTTCTGATGTTTTGTCCATCAGCCGCTAACACCTAATTCTCTAAAAAATAAATACAACTTGAGCAAATTAAGTGGAGAGGTTTTGGAGAGCCCAATTACTCTGTGTCCTCTGGTTGCTTGGAAATGGACTTCATTTCCCTGTAATGAACAAAATGGTGAGTGACAGCCTGGCCAAATGAGGCGCATCCAAGCTTTGGCTTCATCTGTCAGGCACATGCAGAAAGAGAAAGACTTTGTGGATTGTCACTGCCACACACACGAATGTGTGTGTGTGTGTATGTGTGTGTGGGTGTGCGTGAGTACATGCAGACTTAAACTAAATTGAAAGACACCTGCTCCTGGAAGAGCTGCTATTTTTTTTTTCTTCCCAATTCATCACAGCAGTTGCTACCTCTTGAAAATCTAGTAGGTTTCTGAGAAAAGTCATGTTTATTATGGAAGTCATTTATTAATAATAAATAGAGGTGAAACTCAGTTAGAAACAGACATATTTTGTTTCCCCATAACTAATATGAAGGCATTAATGGATAACTTACTTCTACCTTACAGTCTAGACTCATTTTTTTTAGTTTCCTCTTTAGGTATCTTTGGTGCATTTATTCATTCATTCATTCAACAAAGACTTCATGCAAATCTACTCAGTATCATGTACTATGATAGGTTCAGGGTGGTTGCAAAGCTGGTAAGCAATACTCCTGGACAAGAATTCCTCATCTGGTGGAGAAGACAGAAACATCAAAAGCCAAATACCTGGAATGTAATGTGTTATATATTCTACTAGAACATAAACTTTGAAGAATGATACCATGTCTTTCAAATTCAAATTGATAGTTTTTGCCCTTATACATTTATTCTGATGGGTGTGCTATTTGTCAAGCTCTATCTCAGTGCCTACACACATGTGCTGCTATTTTCAAATGTAAAATGTGGCATTAGGGCAGCTGACAAGTGTATCCTATGTGTGATGTGAGCCTTTAATTCCTACACCTCTCAATACTGAAAAATTGTGCCATTGCATAATCATCCTCTCAACAAATCACTGCTGGGCATCTTTTCCACTCCAGGTGTCATGTCAGATGCTGGGATTCTAAGAGGCGTGAACACAGTTCCCACAGTCCCTACCTTCTTATAGTTTTTAATCTACCAAGGGAAATAGACATTGAACAAATAATTACTACCAATAAGTATTTAATTACAGCTGTAATTAAGTGATATGATGGAAGAGGGCAGAATGCTATAAGAATGTATAATAAGGACCTGACATAAAAGGGAAGAGAAGTAGGGTTTAAGAAAGGCTTTCTTGATAAATGAAACCTATGATATGAGGTTGTCAGGCGGAGAAGACTTAAGGTAGATTTTCAGGTAAATTTTTTATCATTTTTGTTTCCATATAAGTATGTCTTTTTCCAAGGGTGTTTGGGTTTGGTTCTTAGACATCAATGGGAGATATTAAACAGGGCTTCCCTGAGAGCAGTTAGAGCAGGTAACCATGAGGTGGCATGACTTACAGAGAATGGGGAGCCCCATACCCTGAACTGTAACCTGCTCTAGCCCATGGTATATTCCTTTGATTCTAGAGAATGTCATTGCTTCAGAGAATTTTTTTTTCATTTTTATAGCATCCTTTATTCACATGAGGATTCTTCTGGGATAGCCAGCCCTCATAAAATCTTGCAGTAAAGGAATACATGATGCGTGAAGCTTAACAGTAGAGAAAGGGTAAATAAAAGGTGAAATGTGTGTCAAATGTGTATCAAAGAGCACATTTTCCTATTCATGTTCATTAGTATAGGTGTATGGATAGCCAGCATTGGTGTTAATTTATGATGCCCTACGAACACTTATTTTAACTTTATCTTCCTAATATATTCATGCAAAAATTGAGTGATTAAGAGAGGTTATGAATTACTCTGTGCCACGTTCTTGGCTACTGCTCTTTCCATTATGGTCCAGTTGCTCCTCTACAATTATTCTGGTTGTAGCAAAACATACTGTATAGATATCTCCCTTACATTAATTCATCTACTTCCTGTATTTATACACGATCATATGACACGAAACAACACAATGCAAAGCAACACAACACTGTATAATGCAGTGCAAAACAATACAACATAGCAGTGCTTATTGAGTACCTCCAATGTACCAAGCAGCGTGCTCAGCACTTGGGATACAGTGGTGAGTAAGATGGACGGTGTCTCTTCCCCAATATAGTTTATAGTTAAGTTAGGAAGAGCAACAACTAAACGAGCCACTACAATATAGTGTGGTTGATGTTCTGAATAAAGGAAGTATAAGATGCCTTGGGAGCTCAGAGTGAGGGACACTTCACCTTGCCCAGGGTGGTTAAATGAAGTTTGAAGTGTTAATAACATGGCTTAGCAGTGCTAAGTTGACAGGCAAAGAAGGAAAGGGAATATTTTCCAAGGCAAAAGAACACCATGAGTGCAGACCCATGGCTAGCTAGAACAGAGCATATTACCAATTCCAGTATTTCTGCAGCAGCTGCGGCAGAGCTGGAAGAGGATAGTGACAAGAGGTGAAGACGTCATAAAGGATATCAGGTTCTCTCATATTAAAAGATAATTGTAGTGACAGCAATGTATCCAGAAGCCTGGGCCTGAAAATTGCATTTGACAGTCTGCCTCTTCCTCTGTGGAGATTGCCTTCTGAGAATGTACCTACTACACTACAGACCTATGGTGCCTCTTTGTCTGACAGTCAGTGGCTATCTCAGAAATAGTTTTATTTGAATGAAATATGCTTAGAATGAGGATTTGAAGAAATCTCAGAAGTCATCTAGTTCTACTGACACTACCCAAACCCTGCCATTTTACAGATGAGAAAACCAAGGTCTAGTGATAGAAAGTGAATTGCCCAAGGTCACAGAACTACAGGCAGATCTAAAGGTAGAATTAAGACTGTACAGTCCAAAGCCTCTATACTGTATTATCATTATTAGAAGTATCTAAAAATCTCTGATATTTAATTGCGAATAGTCTGACTTCAAAGCCAGAAGTTAATTTGTTCAGTATCAAAGCCATCGATTCCAATTGAGCTTTTTCATGGCTTTCCTCGGGGAGATCAGGTGAATGCACTGCAGGGGCGATATCTTGGACTGTTAGTCTGAGGCTTCACTCAGCCCCCCTGCACCTCCGTAACCTTCTAGGCCTAGGCAATATCGATAGGTCACGGCAGCTGTGCGTATGCATACATAAGAGGGAGCAGGGAGGCTGAAATATGTGTTCTACTCATTTGCAACTTTGCTGACCAGAAGAATCTTCTCAGTTAGTGCATATCTTGTTTCCATTTTGGCCCTGAGGATAACAGCTGATAAATAAGCAGACCTGTAATATAGGAAGAGAATAAAGTAAGAGAATACAGTCTTTGGTCAGCCCCAGGGATCTCTCAGGGTAATACTGGGCACGTGGTTATTGGGCTAGCTTATATGAGTGGCCTTCCAAACCCACTAGCCTTTATTTGCTTAGTGGCTTAGAATTGCAAATGTTTCCAGAAGCACAAGATGTTCCAGAAGAAGTGATAGAGAACAGCAAATTCTCTTTGCCCCCTTTCTTTCTTAACATATCCTTAGTACTGAAGAATCAGAATATAGCAGTTTCACAGCTGAGAATTGCCTTTGATCATCTAGATTTTATATTATATAACTCAGGAAACTGAGGAGCCCAGAAATTATCCAATTTCCTAAAAGTCCCGTAACTACCTTGCAGTAGATCTAGGAATGAGTGTATCTATGTCTCTAAGAAAGGACGGCAGTTATAAGTCTGCCAATTTAATTACTCTGATCTTCAAAAGTGATGGCTCCCCATCGATTGAGTAGCTATGTTGTGTTAGGCATTATGTGAAGCATCTTTTTCTTCTCTTTTAAGCCTTAAAACAACCTTATGAAGTGCAACTATTATCATCATCATCCCTGTTTTACAGAGTAAGGATTAACACTAAATGCTTACCATAGCCACTAGGCACTCTTTAAAATCCTGTATGTGCATTAACTCTTGTAGCCCTCACAACACTACTAGAAAGACCATCTCACAGACAGAAAACTGAGGCAAAACAAATGTGCATACCTTGTCTGAGATCATAAAGCTAGTGAGTATCTGGACATAGGATTTGTACTAGAGCGCTCACTTCACCACATTTCACTCTGTTCCATCTTTATGAGGCAGGATTTGAATTCAGATCTGTCAGAAGTCAGAAACCTTGTTCTTTCTTACTATGCTTTACTCTTGCTAGGTTTATAAGTACAAAATATAATTTACACCAAATAGTATCTTATGGGAATTCTTAATCAGCAAGCATAATACAAACTGATATTTCTTAATCCTAAACTAATTTAAGGTCAACATCAACTGATGAACTCCTATTTTCACACTTCTGAAAAACAACTAGAGCGAATCAAGCATTCTCTCTGGCACCTAGCCTGTCACTTCTCTGCCCTTTGGAAAACTCAGATTGCTTTTGTGCTTTAAGAAGTATCTGGGAGCGGCCGGATGGCTCAGTTAGTTAGAGTGCGAGCTCTGAATAACAGGGTTGCTGGTTCGATTCCCACATGAGCCAGTACACAACCTACACAACCAGATTGAAGACAACGACCTGCTGCTGAGCTGCTGGAGGGATGGCCGGATGGCTCAGCTCGTTAAAGCGCGAGCTCTTAACAACGAGAGAGCCAGATCAACTCCCACATGGGATACCACATGGGATGGTGGGCTGCGCCCCCTGTAACTATGATTGAAAATGGCGACTGGACTTGCAACTGAGCTGCACCCTCCACAACTAGATTGAAGGACAACGACTTGGAGCTGATGGGCCCTGGAGAAACACAACGTTCCCCAATATTCCCCAATTAAAAAAAAAAACAACTTAAAAAATGAAGCATCTGAAGTCCTGAAGAATCAGCAAATTACAGTTGACCCTTGAACAACACGGCCTTGTTATACCCACCAACTTATACACAGGTCCATTTACTCGTGAATATTTTCCAAAAAATAATGTAAATGTATTTTATCTTCCTTATTGTTTTCTTAACCACATGTTTTCTTTAGCTTACTTTATTGTATGAATACAGTGTATAATACATATACAAAAAATGTGTTAATCAACTGTTTATGTTATTGGTAAGGCTACCAGCCACAGTGGCCATTAGTGGTTAAGTTTTTGAGGAGTCAAATGTTATGTGTAGATTTTTGACTGTTTGGGGGGTGGGGGCCAGCGTTCCTAACCCCCACATTATTCAAGGGTGAACTGTATATGATTGTGTTCCCAAGCCACCCCACATCACCCCCACCAAAAATAATATATATAAGAAACTTACTATTTGGTTAGTCCTGTTGTGTGTTTGTGTATATGTGTTTGCAGATGTTTGGTAAAGGCCATCCTGTAGGGTCCAGAACATGCCACAGGGGAATGATAAAGTGTCAGACCATTGGCAGTCTGTACATCTTTCTTGGTGCTCCGATATCATAATATTCTTTATAAAGATTTGCTGTGCAGCATATGATTTGAAAGCCATATAATCCAGTCCCTTTTCATATGTAGAATGACAGAGAAGTGAGGATGGGTTCACAAAGTCAGAGAAAAACTACTTTGGTGAATATCAAAATGGAAATTTCAAATTTGGGTTTACAAGCAATTTTCATGGTAAGTCAAATGACCAGTTTGTTACTTTTCTTTTAACTGGACATTCAAATAACAATCTTGCCTTAATTCTCTCTGGTCCTTTTATTTTCAGAATATATGTTTTTGCATAGTTTAAATACTTTCTAGTTGATGATGCTAGTGCACCATTAAGACGAAAGAAATTCCTTTTCCATTGCATCTTTTAAAACTATCCTGCAATGAATAGAAATTATGTTATTTAAAAACACTTAGCATAATCTGACAGATAGCTGCAGTAACGCCTCATTAACCTGGCCTCCACAAATTCAGGATTTTATAATAATTCACAAACACGACTGGGCAGAGTTTGCAGATTATTTACCGTTCCTGATAATTCATGTCCTAGTGTCACATCTTTATGTAAAAAATTCACAACTACTTACTGACTGTATTTTGAGATACAAAAGTCCTGTGTAGAAAATCTCAGAGCTGAGCACCAATATTCTTCCCTCCTAGCCTTCCAGGACCCTCATAGCTTTCACTGGGAAGGCAGGATACTTACTCTTGGCCAAGTAGACACTCTAAGGCAGCAGCTGAGGGAGGAAAGAGCAGCAAAGGGAATTCACACCCATTAGAACCTATTAGAACAAGTTTAAGATCTATTGAGAACCCACTAATGCTCTGTGCATTTTATCCTTGCAGTACTGCAAGGTATTTTTACCCTGTTTTACATATGAAGAAACTTGAGGTCCAAAGCAATTGAGTAGTTTGTTTAGAAGGTGTATAATGGAAAGCATGGGATTTAGAGTTAGACCAGGACTGAATTTTAACTCCATTACCAGTTATCACTTGGTTTTGTGATCTTGAGCAAGTTATTTATCATTTTCTCTAGCCTCAGTTTCTGCATTTATAAAATGGTGGCATAATGGTACCTCATATGTAATAGTAGAACCTTATGATGTTTCTGTAGTAAGACATAAATAAATTCAGGTCATGTGCTCAGCACTGGCACATAGGAAGTACTGAACAATGGTAATTATTTTAAATTATTATTCAAGATTATACTGCTACAGAAGGAACTATGGTAGAAGTCCAGGAGGGATATTCCAAAGCCTATACCACTCCCTATGCATACTCGCTCCAGCATCTAATATTATCTGGTGAAACGAAGAAGTGTGCAGTGATGTTGGGTCCTGACAAAATCCCTTGGGAGGTATGATGGAGCATCTGGGCTTTCCACATGGATTACAGAGCCGTAACTCAGAGGCCTGAGCAGGTTGTTACTGGAAGAAATTTCTCTGTAAGGAGTAGTACCTTGAGAGCATCAAAAACAAGAGAATGGAGCTGCTGGACAATTGTTCCCTGTCTCAGGAACTTTGGCAAGGCAAGAGATGGCAGAGGCCCTTACACATTCTTCTGCTGTCGAGTGCTCTATACTGTTCTTTTTGTATTAGGAAGGGATATATGAAGGAATATATTGTAAAGCACTGTTATTTTGTAGAAATATGACACCATAGATTATTGTTACTGGTGGAGGGACCAAAGGGGCCACTAATTCAAGTCCTTGTTGTACAAATGATGAAAACAGGACAGAGAGAGTATAAATGATTGCCCAAGCTAATACAGCTAATTCGTGGTGGAGAGGAAAGGATGAAGTAGGGGTTCCATTGAGGACAGGCAAAATCCCAGCGATCTTTCCATTCTATGTACTAAATAAAGAAAAGATAGCTTCTATCAGATACCAATATGGCTGACCTTGTTACTGCATTCAGATCTCTGAGCAAATGTCACCTCCTCAGAGAAAACTTCTATCTAAATTCTATCTAAATTATTCCCAATTTTTTCTTATTTCATTATATTCCGTTATTTTTTATAGAAGTTACCAGTAGCTGACAGTGGATAATATATTGTATTATACATTTATTGTCTGCCTAGTCCATTGGAGTATAAAATCCATTAAGATAGGGGCTTTGTCTTGACAAGAGCTGTATTCCCAACACATGGAGCGATATCAGGAACATAGTAATTAATAAACAGTCAACAATGTTTCTTGAATGAATGAATGATATGAAATGCTGACTCAAGCATGTAATAGGTAAATACTGGGAGATAAATTTGGAGAGGCAATGAGAAGGAGGGCGGGGACTTCCATCCTTGTCCCCTGGAATAATGATTTTAGAGAGCACTGGACTTTTCTGAGCTGCAGACACAGCACAAGAATGAGGTCTTCCAAGCGACTCATCTCCTGCTACTCTGCAATCTCAGCTTTCTGGAAATCCAGAAAACCCCATCTTTCTGGGTTTTCTTTATTAAATCCCTCTCCTTTTGCCTTTCTTGTGCTCGGTTCTTGGTTTAGAACTGCACATCTTCTGAATAATGTATCTTCTGGATTATCAACATCCAGCTCACATGCTATTTACCTACTTACCTGTGATGAACTAGAATAAGATATCTGATTTATTTCAGGAAAAGCTTAGGGTACTTGGAGAGAAAATATTGATCAAAATGTTCAACAGGCTTGAATTATAAGTAAGACTTGGTCATTTATTAGATGTAAAGCATTGTACTAAGTCCTAGGAATCTAAAGTATATTAAATTGCATAAAATATCCTTCTGATATGGAACTCTAGTCTACTAGAGTTCTACATGTGTTGTTTCTATATATACTGATATAGGAGATATCCATGACATATTGTTAAGTGGAAAATATAAGTTGCAATTTAGTATACATATATTAAGAACTTGTTATTAAAACATATCTGTATGTCTATGTCGTATTTATATCTAGAGATTAGATATATACCCAGAGATGTTTTTGAGTGATTTTATATACAGAAAAATATCTCTGAAAGAACACAGCAATTTGATACAAGTGGCCACCTCTAAAAGAACGAAATTGGTGAGGGTAGAGTTTTTGCTTTATGTACTTTGGCATTTTTTTTCCAATCTTTTTATGTAAAGAGAAAAACATTTATATTTAAAAGCGAGAGATAACAGAAACAAAATGGTGGTATGGTAAGTGTTATAAAATTGCTCCCCTGTCCCTCTAAATTAGCCGTGGCCCTCCTCTTAAGGGAGACAGGCACATATAAATAATTGCACATCAGTGTGAAAACCACTGTACATGTGACTGGCATAGGACTGTATGGGATTACAAAGGAGAGAGAGGAGAGAGGGGCTTTTCTTGCTGCAGCAATGGACGATTTCTCAGAAAGACGATTTTTGAACTGGTGCTTGATAAGTACGTAGGAGTTCAGCAGGCATATAGGGCTTTCAATGCAGACGGGGCATGTGCACAGCCTGGGGGCAAAATGGAGATTGTCTGAGCAATGAAGAGTGATTCAGCATGGATGGAAGGCAGGATGTGTGCTAGGCAATAGCATCAAAGACGCTGAAAAGGTAGGCTGGGCCCAGATTGTAAAAGACTAATATTTTCAGAGAGCTTTCTGGAGTCAGTACAGAGATTGATTAACTTTATAGTTTAATTTCAGAAATATGTTTTGAGCATGTACTGGGTGTTAGATTTTTACTAAGTGTGGGGATTCAGTGATAAGAAATATAGAAAACTTGCCTTCTTGGAGACTGTACTCTAGTAGACTTAGAGATTTTTTTTTTCTTCTCAAATAAAGAGAAGCAATAACAAACTGTAGTATGATTTGTTGATAGTTAGCACTAAGAATTGGAGCTTTTAGGGGTGGCTGGATTGCTCAGTTTGTTAGAGCACAAGCTCTTAACAACAGGGTTGCCAGTTCAACTCCCACAGGGGCCATTGGGCTGCGCCCTCCATAACTAGATTGAAGGACAACGACTGATGGGTCCTGGAAAATCACACTGCTTCCCGATATTCCCCAACAAAAAATTTTTTTAAAAAAATTGGAACTTTTAGGTAAAATGCAGCTATTGCTAAAGGAGTCATGATTCAAATCTACCATTAAAAGTAGCTTGGATACCTATGTAACTTTACCAACACTTGTCACCCCAATAAACTTTAATTGAAACATAAAGAGTAGCTTGGACAATTCATACATTGTGGAATACTTGAGAAGGATAAAAATGTGTAGGTAGAGCCAAGGTTTCTTAAAATCAACATTGAAATAGCTGCGTCATTTATTCTTCTCTCAGTTGTTTGGAGAGGTACAGTTAATTTGTTTAGTTCATCTGCCTAGCTAGCTATTTTTCTCTCCTTTGTGTTATCGGATTTCCATCACTAGGTGACTGCAGACTCATGGGTATGTGTTAGAGCAATGAATGGTGAATCTTAAGTTTTTTTTAAAAAGGAATTCTTTTACAAAGTAAATATATATAACTTGTAAAACAATAATGAAAGCATAGATAATTTCCAAAGGCAATACATAGAAATTTTTCTCTTTGTTTTCCCCCAGAGCTAATTTTAAGCAACAAGCTATTCTCAGATCCTCTAAAGAACTCTGCCTAAAATTCTCTATTACTCACCTTGCCCTCCACTTCTTTCATAAGGTCAGGCTATTCTTATTTTTTTCTTGAATTTCTTTTGCCCTGGAAGACTTGTGTGTGCCTGAAACTCTGCATAAACTAGAGCCTCCTGTTCTTTCAATTAGCCTGCTTAAGCTTTCACCTTTTTTATATGCATTTTTTTTCCCTCTGAGAAAAAATCCCAGTGTTCTCTCATACATCCTGTTGCCTATATTTTGTGTATGGAGGAGTAAGTTCTTTATTTAAATGCTTTGAGTTATGTACCATCCCACATAAACTATGTTAAGATACAAAGAGATGGATTTCAGAGATTCATATACTGTCATTATTAGAATAAAACTTATAGCTCATTTGTTGATAGGCTTCCAGTCTAAAATGCATGTCTTCTCTGGCCTTCCCATCAAGTGTTCACATAGCCTCTTCTTGAACATCCCTGAATACACCTCTGCTACTTATCATTCATGCTACTCTACAAGCAATGGCTTTTATTTATTTATTTATAATTTATTTATTTATTTATTATTAGTTTCAGGTGTACAAAACAATGTAACAGTTAGCCATTTATCATTTATATTCCTCACACAGTGAGGAATATACTACCCCTCTGACATCACCTACAGCCATTACATTTCCACTGTCTCTATTCCTAATGCTGTACTCCACTTCTTGTGACCATATGTATATATATATATGTATATATATAAACTTGTAGTTGACATTCATTATTGTTCGGCTTCAGCTTCAGGTGTACAGTGCAGTGATCAGGCATCTATATCATCCCTGAGGTGGTCTCCGTAATGAGACAAGTGTCCATCGGATACCCTACAAAATCTTTACAACATTATTGATTACATTCCCCAAACTGTCTTTTGTGTCCCCATGGCCATCTTGTGGTTACTGATTGTTTTCTAATCCCCTCACCTTCCCCCTTATCCCCACCCCCCCCCCATCCAGCAACCCTCAGTTTTTCCTCTATGTCTGAGACTGTTTCTGACTAGTTCGTTCATTTATTTTTTTCTTTAGAGTCTACATAGAAGCGAGATCATATGGTATTTGTCTTTCTCTGTCTGACTTATTTCACTTACCATAATATTCTCTAGGTCCATCCATGTTGTTGTAAATGATAAGATTTCATTCTTCTTTATGGCTGTGTAATACTCCATTATATAAATGTACCACAGTTTCTTAATCCAGTCCTCTACCGATGGGCATTTCGGTTGTTTCCATGTCTTGTCTATTGTGTATAGTGTTGCAATAAACATAGGAGAGCATAAAGGTTTTGGAATTGGAGTTTTGGATTTCTCTGGATAGATACCTAGGAGTGGAATTGCTGGGTCATAAGGTAGTTCCATTTTCAGTTTTTTGAGATACCTCCATACTGTTTCTCATAGTTGCTGCTCAACCTCACTAACCATCAGAGAAATGCAAATGAAACCCACAATGAGATACCACCTCACCCCAGTCAAAATGGCTATCATCAATAAATCAACAAACAACAACTGCTGGCGAGGATGTGGAGAAAAGGGAACCCTTGAGCAATGGCTTTTAGAATGGGCCTCCTTCCACTTCAATTCCGTGGTCTCCCAGGAAACTCCACCCACTAATATTAGTTCTATTCCGGAGACCATGTAGAATAAATGTGATTTCACTTCTGCACAACTCTTCACTTATTCAAAGGTAACTATGTTGTCTCTCTTGGCATTGCTCTTCTTCATATCCATGTGGAACCTGACGGTGAGGCCCTTCTCAGTCTGTTCTCTGCCCAATCTCCTTGCTTTGTTCCTAGATATAGTCTCACCATGTAGATATAGTCTCCTCTATTACATGTTGTTCCTAGATATAGTCTCACCAGGGTAGAGTGGAGTGGAAGTCTTATTTCTTTTGCTTTTATACTTAACTTGTTTACATGCCTGCTATGTAAACTAAATCTCTGATCAAACTGATATTTTAAATGGTCATTTCACTTTTTAAACTCGGGGCTGTGAGAATACTATAAAACTCTTGGTGGTTTTTCACACATATGGCTATTAAAACATACCTCCCCATTGAGTTTTTAAGTTATCATACGAAAACCTATAACACAATGAAATAGAGTTTTCAACAGTGTCATTATATCCGTCAATATACAAATCATTGAATGAGACAAAGATCTCTTGACCTCATTTTGGAAGGATATGCAAGTGACTTTTTGTTTATTCCAGGAAAGGTGAAAAACGCCAATTTCATTCATTTTTTCTACTGGTGGCTATATGGGAGTGTGGCTACATGGGAGAAAGAGTGGATTAAAAATATTTGTCTGTCTGGGTTGATAATTCTCTTTTTGTGGTGGGCCTGGCAGCTGTGTAGTGAAGCCTCCTGGAGAAAATTTTAATGTCTGGCACTCCTCTTTTTTTCAGGCTATGCCAAGGCCTGAACTTCCCAGAAGAGAGAACTATTTTCTCCCTTACTTACCTGCTCTTTGACTAAAAGCTGATTTGGGAGCCATCCCACTCAGATTATGTTTACCCCATTGAACAAAAGGATCAGTAAAGTCGATCACACACAAGCACTTGTGAAAGAGCTGACGACTCAGACTCACTGGATCTCAAGCTCTTCTTGCTAAATCAATACCCACTGCAGCAGTGTGGCTATTGACTCAAATTCATTGCCATAAACACCGTTTGTCAGCCTTCCAGAGAGAAGAGTTCCATGACCAACCTAAAGACTGGCTCTCTCCTGCAATTAGTCATTCTCATTTAATTGCACTGAAAGGCTCATTATCTTGGCATTTCCAGACCTTGGTCACTCCTGAGAAGCAGTGAGGTGGGGAAATTAGTCCACACAAGCAGGCTTAGTATTATGGTAGCTCGTCTATTGTCACGTTTATTAGTCAGGTGCCATGTGCTGAATTTAGTACAGAACTTTTGAAATGATATGGTTTCTGTTCTTAATGAGTGACCCTATTAAAGTATAGTGATTTTTTGAAAAGAGCTGATTCTTTTCTAGATAAAGGCCAATATGTCACTCTAGACGTAAAGTTATATTTTATTTACACCTCTTAGAACCTTTCAAATTTCATAGAACAAGGGAGCATTATACCCTGATGACATCACTTAGGACGCTAATAAGGGGGAGGGGTACTCTAGGGGAGGGAAACCCTTCTGCTGAAATGCTATATTGTTTAGAAAGAGTATAAAATATTCTGTACATGATGGATTCCATCTTCCAGTGTGGGAAAAGCCACTCAATTTAATTTAAGACAACACATTTCCAGCACCATGCTGATTTGGATCAAGATGACATGCTCAAGGCAAGTCATTGCCAGTTGACTGGCTTTCTTAGCTGTGTGGTCCCTGCACCCGGTCTTTATCAGAAAGGGTGAGATGCCCTCACTTTGACTAATGTCAAATTGCATATAGAATCACGCCTATTTCCAGTAAGCCTTTGGGGGTCACTGCAGTTACAGGAAGAGATCCTTATGTCTCAGACATGTAAATAAATATCCCGTTAGTATTTCAGATGCTCATAAATTATTAGTGTCCCACCCCTCTACAACTGGGCAATGGACGATGTGTCTTAGCTCACAGACTGGTTTTTCTTTTATTTGCTCTAGCCCTAGTAGGTTCCTAGCTGTTTCTTAGTCTCCTCACTAACATTGCCCTTTTCTTCCAATACTCAATTCTGGCCTTTGAATAAAAGGGAAGGAATAATATTTGATTGTCAATAAATCTTTCAGTGGGCAGTACTATTAAGGGGGAAAGTATTTTTTACTTGAAATTCTGGTTCCAGGCAATGGCGACATTTAAGAGTTGGTGGTTAGATTATCAAGACACCCCTCTGGTGTCAAGAAGCAGTCTGCCTGGTGCTTAAGAAATTTAGAAAATAGCCTTCACCAACGAGCTTAGATTTCAGCTTGCCATCTTTGCAAAGAGTACTATGCATGAGCATCTCCCAAGAGCCTTTGGAAGGATTGTTAGGTGGAGGGGAGAAACCTAGTCATCAGAGACCCCATGGAGAAAAAATATGGAGTCAGAGTGAGAAGTTGCTGGAATGGATGCATTAAGCTCAGATTAAAATCACCAAGGTGGCTAACAAATCCACTAATAACACTTTTCAAGGCTCAGGGGCAGACTCAATTTAGGGAGTTCAAGGAATTCTACACCTGGCTTGGTGAAGTAAACCCTCAAGTCATTATGAAGAAGTAGTTAAGCCCCTTTGTTCCTCCTACATTTATTTTTCTTGATCCTATTTAGTTCTTTCTTCAATTTGCTAAGACACAGGTGTACACTGATCTCAGCAGTCCATGAATATTTGAAAATTGAACTTTCTTGCAAAGACATTTAAACTCCCAAATCACTGCCTTAAATTTGTATTGTCTGATCACTTCAGTTCAAGAAAGTCTTTAGAATTGCTTCAACTCATAGGAAGGAAAAAATGTAGAAGTAGTCTCATCTATATTTATGCTACCCCTAGGTGCCATTGATGATTTAGTATGGCAAGATACTTCATTCATGTACAAAAGTTTATTGAGCGTATGCTATTAAGACTTGGCTTGGTGCTGAAGAATATGACTGTGTACAAGACATATGTGGCCCCTGTCTTCATAGAGTTTATAATCTAATGGGAGGATAAAGACACATAAGAAGTAATTTTAATATATGAAAGTAAATGTGATTGTTGTGAGGATAAAGACCATTTTCTTGATAACTTTAAATCCCATGCTTCTTCCTCCCATACTAATTTAATCCTACACAGATACCATTAATGTGTTTTATTAACTGTGTGATTGATTACAGAACATAATTATTGATTTTTATCAATGGCACTGGATTGAGTACCATAACAAGTGCTAGAAATAGAATCCAAAAGAACTTCAATGTATTAAAGAAATGTTTGTCAAAATGAGAATGAGGTTTAGCAAGGACAAGCTGGTATTTTACAAAAAGGCACAGCTTGTACATATTTAAGAATACAACATGGATGGATCTTGAGAATATAATGCTAAGTGAAATAAGTCAGACAGAAAATGCAGAGAACCATATGATTTCACTGATATGTGGTATATAAACCAAAAACAACAAAAGAACAAGACAAACAAATGAGAAACAAAAACTCATAGACAAAGAATACCAACATATTTTCTCATGGGTGCTAGCCCTTCTTTAGCAATGAACTTTCAGTGAGCACTTATTGAACACCTACTACATACGATGCAAAATATCTGAAGAAGCTTTTACATATTAGAGAAATGGTTGTCAATGGTTAGGATGAAACTCAGTGAGGACATGGTCTGGATTTTACTGAGAGGCATAAATTATAAAATTTCAAGATATTAGTATTTTTCCCCATGGATGTCCTCCCAACTGTAGCAATAGATTCAATAAACATATATTAAGTACCCACTACAAGCAAAACTTATGTATGCTGGACTCTTAAAACCTAGGGGGAAATTGTTTAATTTTATGCAAGGAAGAATGAAATAAATGTTATAAAAATACTACAATTATGATTCCACTGGAACACAAGGTAATCAGGAATCAACATTAAATAAAGAAACTATGAAAGCCTACATGAAATAGTTGACATTTGAGCTGCACATTGATGAAGAATCTCAGCAAGTAGTGAAGTGAATTCCATATGGGAATGAGCCTGAGCAAGGTCACAAATACTAGGTAATTGTGTGGGGTGTGAGGGTCATTATGAACGTATCAGTGGAACAAGATTCTGAAGAGAAAATGTACTGGAATGTGAAGATGAAAAGCTGTGGTGGGAACACATAATCAGTACAGATTTTGAATTTTATTCCATAGGTAATATGCAATCTTTAAAGGATCCTGAGGAGACCTTTTGTGTTTTATGAACCTCCTCATGGAAGCAAAATGAAAGATCAGGTGGATGTATCTGGAAGAGTCTGGGTCTGGAAGGTAGTTATGAGATTATTTTAACTCATTATAATCTCATCATTCTGAGGAAATGTGGCCTGAAGTAAAGCGAGGGTGGTCATTATCGATAACTGAAGCAATGGACATGAGCTTCATTTAACTGGTTGAGAAAGTTAGGTTTATATAGACTGAGAAAGGTAGATAGAGACGAATTAGCATCTCTCCTCACCTGAACAAGGCAAGCTACCTCCTCAAGGAGCAAATGAAAGCAGACATTTATATCTGACGCAGATCTTGTTTCTGAATCCAGTAATTTAAAAGTGCTTGTGAAATCTTCTTCTTTTCCTAAAGTAATAACTTGTGTTATTCTGCGTATCATTTTTCTTTGTCTCTTGCTTTTCTTTCTTACTTTCTTTTTCTTTCTTTCTTTTTTTCTTTCTTTCTCTCTCTCTTTCTCTCTTTCTCTCTTTCTCTCATTTATGTTGGGCGATATATGACATCGACTATTGTTGTTATTATATTAATTCTTAAAGTTACATCTTCTTTGAATCATAAATGAATGGATTAACTTCCCTCAAGGCACAGTTTCAATTTAAAAGATCAGATCAATTTTTACAGCATATGCCAACAATAAATCCTTGGGACTTTTTTTTCCTCCCGAAGACTTTTGAATCAGGATTATTATTATCATTATTTATTATTTATTGAGTGCTGTCAGTGGGCTCAGCAGTATACAAATACAAATGGATAAACATCATTAAATTTGTTTCCAAAGGAGCAGGTGTTTATCATGAAAGAAAGTATTTGAATTACTGAAATAATGCCCATTAGTGGTTTTCATTTCCTAGGAAATATTATCTCTGTGGTCATTCAACTCCTAGGGCATTTTGAGTGGAATAAATACGGACAGTCTCTCATTTTTCACTTGTTTGCAAGTTGGGAATTACCTCCTGCTTTTTGAAAGTTATTCTTGATTTAATTGGATCAGCTTTGGGTTGATACCTTCTAAGATTTTCTCTCTCATTAGTGACTTAAACAAAGCCCAGTTCAATAGGGAAGAAACTTTCAGGTATTTCTTGGCTTTCTCTCATTGGCTAGCTAAAAAAAAGCAAGCCCATCCAGCTGCTTTCTTTTTCGCCATTTATAATGGGTGAGGAGAAGAGGGATTATAGCATAGAAAATATTGGACCAGAATTCTTCTGTTTCCACCAACTGTGAGTTAGAAAGAGACAGGTTCTATCATGTGCAACCTAGAGGAATGCTGTAGTAGCCCCCTTTATGTTGCCACCACCTCAAGGAACACCATCAACAAAAGCATTCTTCTTCATTCTTTTGCCTCAGGTTTAAGTAATATAGCTGTACCCACAGAGCCATTTTCCCTTAAGTTCTCCTATGTTCTGTGTTATCAGAAGAGAAGCACAGTCTTAAAATCAACCATTTATCCCCAATTTTTATTTCAGTCATTTGTTGTAAACTCTTTCCAAATGTCATGTTAACAAGAACTACAAAGGAATGAAGAAGAGGGAGGAGGAGGAGGAGGAGGAGGAAGAGGAGGAGGAGGAAGAGGAGGAGGAAGAAGAGGAGGAGGAAGAAGAGGAGGTGGAGGAGGAGAATCAACAATTGGGTTGATTTGAGATTACCAAACAATTATAGCAACCACAACTAATATTTGTTTTGAGTTTAGCATTTTGCAAAGTGCTCTCCTTTAGTATATCATTTGATATTCACAACAATCCTGAAAGAAAGGGATAAAGCATGTTATATTTATCATCTCACATCTGTAGAAGAGGAAAGAGATTCAGGGAGGTTAAGTGACTTGCCCACATTAAACAGCTAATATGCAGATATTGAAGCCCTGTTCCTTTTTATTACTTATGATTGAATATGACCAAGAAAGGAGCAAAGAGCAGGCAACCAGGAATAGCAACAAAGGAAATGTGAGGAATCTAGAATCTTTAGAGCATAAATGCTAACAGCAAGAGCAATGGAATTGCTGAATTAATGACTTTTAAAAGTCCTTCTAGATCTGTGAGTAAGCAGTTGGTCTGATAATCACATCTGACTTAAGTCTGTTTATCTTCCCAGAACTAGATAAAACCATCTCGTGTATATATAATGACCTACATTGGGAAATGGACCCATTTGCAGATATAGTTATCAATCTACAAATGAGTTTTTCTCCCTGTCCAAATTCAGAAAAATATTTGGGACCATCAAGACATTAGTATCAGCTCTTGATTCAGAAGATCATCAGCTCTCAGACCAAGAAGGAAATAATTCTGCCCTTTCATCTGCTTTTCTAAATGAATAAAGCCCAGTGCCTCACAAAAGACCTCATGTGCATTGTATTCCTTCAGCCAATATTTGAACACTTACTATGTGTGATGATGTTCCATTGTTATTTTTATTGAACTTATCTAAAATAAATATGACTTCGAATTTGCCCTAGGACTAAATAGTGTACAATTCAGGTGGTTCTGTATAGCTCTAAGGTTTTCTACACTTTGGATTAAAGGCAGTGGACCACTCACCCAAAGCCTTGCCCGTTTACTAAGATAACCAGTGACCATACACAGGTTTCAATATGTGATACACATATGGAATCTGTGAGATTGTAGGAGATGAGAAGTGTTATACAGAGACACTTTCATTCTTTGGTAGAAATTAGAATTTATCTCTATGTTGTAAAATATACATTTAACTTTCTAAATTGCCATTAAATCATCAGCAATAAGGAAACAGGGAGAGGACACTTAGAACTCACTAACAGAAAAGTAAATAACTCAATTTTTAAATGACCAAATATGAATAGACTTTGCTCTAAAGAAGATGTGTAAATGGCCAACAAGGACATGAAAAGATGCTCAACATCACTAATCACTAGGGAAATACAAACCAAAACCATACGAGATATTACTTCACACCCACTAAGATGGCTTTAATAAAAAATAGAGATCATAATGTGTTGGAGAGGAAGTAGATAAATTGGAACTCTCATATAAATGGGAATGTAAAATGGTGCAGCTGCTTTCACAACAGGTCTGGCAGTTTCTCAAGAGTTTAGACATAGTTACCAAAGCACAGAGCAATTCCACTCCTTATGCATATACCCAAGGGAAATGAAAACATAATTCCACACAAAAATTTATACATCAATGTACACCTGATAAATGAATCCTTGGATAAATGGAGGAGCGAATAAATAAAATGTGGTACCGTGTTTCCCTGAAAATAAGACCTTACCAGAAAATAAGCCCTAGAATGATTTTTCAGGATGGCATCCCCTGAACATAAGTCCTAATGCATTTTTTGGAGCAAACCTTAATATGAGACCCAGTCTTATTTTGGGGAAAACATGGTATACACCTGCAATGGACTATTATTCAGCAATAAAATGAAATGAGGTACTGATACATGTTACAATGTGGGTGAACTTTGAAAACATATAATAAGTGGGGGGAACTAGTTATAAAAGACCACATGTTGTATGCCACTTATATGAAATGTCCAGAATAGACATATCTAGAAAGAAAGTAGATTAACGATTACCTAGGATGGATAAGGGGAGGGGCTGGGGAGATTGGAGGATAACTATGAGAGTACAGGGTTTCTTTTTGGGGGTGATTAAAATGTTCTAAAGTTGATTGTGGTAATGGTTGTGCAACTTTGCGAATATGCTAAAATCCATTGAATCATACAGTTTAAATGGATGGATAGGTTATGTGAATTATATCTTAATAATGTTGTTACAAAAAAAAAGAAAGAAAGAAAACAACAGGAGTTCATGGACAATGGTCATTCTAAAATATCACCAAAATGTTTGACGCACATTGATTCCTTTCATCCTCCATCCGCCTTCAATCCCCTAGAATGGCTCTGGAAAAAGCAGCAATTATGTTCGTACATGCTGCCTTGCAAGATGGAAACAAGCTTGCATACAGCTTTTTTATCTCTTGTCTCCATAGGGAAATTTTAGATGTTGGGGACTCATGACAGCTTAGAGCCAATTCCCAGCTGGTCACAATGTATTTGGACTCTGGCTTTCAGGATTGGAATTCATCAGGACCTTTAGTGTTTGTGCTGTCTGTAAGATTATATCTTTATTGACCCCATCTGTCTGTGACCAATGGGAACTATGTGGAAATGATGAAACCCTTTGGAATGAAAATTCAGAATCTGGTGAAAACCAAACCAGGTCCCACTAGGGAAGGATGGAGCATCTGTGCGGAGTCTGTTCAGTACAAGACAGCAGCTACTCCTGGTTTTCCCTGTTCAATTAAAAGAATGTTCTCTTGCCCTAGCTGCAAGCAGGCCCAGGGAAAGATGTGAAGTATAATAACTGCATCTTTTCCCCAATTACTTAGAAACTGGTTCACTTGGGACTCAACCATCAATTGATTGTAGCCCTACCTGGTAAGTGTCATCTCATTTATATTAGAAAGTTGATAATATGTTATATAGTTAACTGGTGAAAGAATATAGTGGGTGGGGAAAGGGGGGGTGAAACATGGAATTGTTAAAGCAGCACAGCCTTAGGGAAGATCAGACTTGCTATGCTCGGATACTCTGAAGGACTCTTGTTTGTAAGCCAGAAGAGAAAATGACCACATGATTTTCAATATTCCAGTATTTATACCAATAGATACTGTATTTATTTATTACATAAGATCTAGCTAGCATCTGGTATATGGTAGTTCTTAATTAAAGGGCCAATTTTCAAGTCAGTGTTAAAATCTAAGGGATGAATATTGAGAGGAATATTAGGTGACCGAGGCTGCCAGTCCATATATAACACAGAGCTTTCTCTCTTATTCTTAAGCTTTCTCATCTATTAAAAAATAAGAATGTAGGCCAGATAATCTTTAAGGTCAATCACACACCTAATATTCAAAAGTGATATAAGTTTATGGAAACCCATAGCATTTTCTATTTCTTTGTCCAGGTCTTGGTCCATTCATTTATCTAGCAATAAATAATGAGCACTTACTGTACCTTGCTTGTAGTGCCAAGAACTGGGACTGCAGAAGTAAAAATGATAGACAGAGTCCCTGCCCTCATGGAGTTGACATTGCCCTCATGGAGAGGACACTAGGAAATAAGCAAGCAAACAAATATACAAACTGTTTATAGAGTCTTATGATTACACCAAAGGGAATAAACAGGGTGATGGAATTGAGGCACAGGTAAAGCTTTATTTTAGGATAGGGTGGTAAAAGAAGGCCTTTCAGCAGAGGTGACATCAGAGTCAGCATTGAAGAAAGAGAACAAGCCAGTCATTCAAAGTTTTGAGGCTTTGAGGAACATAACATGCAGGAAGAAAGCAAGTTCACAGACCCTCAGGTGGAAGAGAAGTTCAAGGAACAGAAAGAAGACATGTGGCAAGAGCCTAGTCACCAACTCAAAGAGAGATTAGAGGAAACTTGAAATGGAAGTCAGTCTATGGGTGGCCTTGGAAACCATGGTAGGAAGATTAATTTGTATTCCAGGAGAGCAGCTTTCACCGATTTAGATTTAAGAATGATCACTGTAGCTATTTTATGGAAAATTAATTTGGGAGGTGAAACTGGAAGAAGGGAAACCAACCAGGAGATGATTGCATCAGTCAAGGTGAAAGATGTTGGTAGCTTGGACAATAGTGGTGCCAGCAGCACTGGAGAGGAGAAGGCAGATTTAAAATACATATTGAAAGAAGAACAAATAGGACATGAGGGTGGATGGAAAGTGAGGGATGAGGGAAAAGAAGAAAACAAGGATGAGCCCTTGACTTGGGCAACAAGGTGAATGGCAGAGCCATTTAACCAGATGGAAAAGAACTGACATAAGCCTGTTTGTTTGAAGGGTGGTGAGTGGTGGGGGCCAAAGGGCAAGAGCTCTGTTTTGGATGTGCTAAGTTTTTGCTAGGATACAATTAGAAATATCAGTGGGAGATATGGGTAGTACCATATGCAAGCCCGTTGCTAAAATGGCTTTCTACTATTGTCAAAGCACAGAAACCAGTCCTGGATAAGGAGTGAGGGGGTATGGTAGGTATTCAGGGCCATGAACACCATGTCACATCTAAATGCAGCAGAACCTCATTAACGGATAATTTAGAGGCCTTTCTTTTATAATTTTGAAGAAGGTAAAGTACCTCTCGTTAAAAATAGAAAGTGGATAGGAATATTCTTACTACTTCCCAGTTATTAAATTTCTTTCCCAAACTCTGGATGCTCAGTATTCTGTATTTTAAAAATGTTTTCATACAAGGACATTGTACAGCAATAAACATTTCTCTTTCTATCCCCTGCATCTGTAATATCTTCCTCTTCTCTTTCACTTAGGACAAATCTCAAACTATTTTCTTAAATTCTATCTTCTATTGTCTATGGATGAAAAAATAAAGATTTTATCTCCCTCCCCCTTATTTGTCTTCCCTTTGAATTAACCTGTGGCAATAAGGATAGTCATAGACTTGTTAAGAGAAAGGCAAACTTGAACCTATTTTCCCACTGTTCCTTAGAGAGTAAATGATGAAATTATTTTATTTTGAACAGTGGCTTTCAGAGAGTGACTGGTAAAGACAAAAGTGAAGACAGACTTACCCAAAGTCTAGTGTATGACAGTACACAGACCAGAACTCAATAAATTCCTTATGATAATTGCAATGATGGTTTCTAGGAAGATAATTTTATTCCTTGTCATTCAGCTAATTCTTTTTTTGCATTCCTTTTTTTTTTCTTTTTGGTCTTTGTGAGGACTTTTATTTAACTTAAAAAAAAATTTTATTAACATATAGCTAACACATAACATTATGTCAGTTTCAGGTGTACACCATAGTTATTCAACATTTATATACCTAAAGAAGTGATCGCTATAATTCCAGCAACCATCTGACACTGTACCACGCTGTCACAATATTACTATCTTCCTCATGCTGTACATTACATCCCCATGACTTATTTGTTTTATGCCTATAAATTTGAACCTCTTATTCCCCTTCACCCTTTCCACCTTTTTAAATTTTTCAATTACAGTTGACATCAAATTATTTTATATTAATTTCAGGTGTACAGCATAGTGGTTAGACATTTGTATAATTTAAGAAATGATCCCCCTGACTAGTACCCACCTGGCACAACATATAGTTATTACCATATAATTGACTATATTCCCTATGCTTTACTTTACGTCACCATGACTATATTGTTACTACTAATTTGTACTTCTTAGTGCCTTCACCTTTTCCACACTGTCCCCCAACACCCCTCCCATCTATCACCCCAATAAATCTAGTACCCATCTGACACCATATAAAATTATTACAATATTATTGACTATATGCCTTATGCTATACCCTACATCCCCATGACTACTTACTTTGTAACAACCAATTTGTACTTCTTAATCCTGTCACCTTTTTTACCCATTCCCAATCCCCTTCCATCTGGCAACCATCAAAATGTTCTCTGTATCTATGAGTTTGTTTCTGCTTGTTTATTTTGTTCTTTAGATTCCACATGTAAGTGAAATCACATTGTAGCCGTCTTTTGCTGTCTGACATATTTCACCCAGCACAATACCCTTCAGGTCTACCCATGCCACTGCAGATGATGAGAACCCATTCCTTTCCATGGCCAAGCAATATTTCATTCTATACATGTACCACCTACTCTTTATCCATTCATCCATCGATGGACGTTCAGGCTGCCTCCACATCTTGGCCATTGTAAACAATGCTGTAATGAACATATGGATGTACATGTCCCCTGAAAGTTTTGGGTTTCATCAGATGATTACTAGAATTGGGATTATTGGGTCCTTCTTTGCCACTTGCTATAGCTTTTGTTTTATTAAAGTCTGTTTTGTCTGGTATAACTATCACTACCATGGGTTTGTTTGTTACCATTTTCATGAAATATCTTTTCCCCTTTCCTTTACTTTCAGTCTGTCTATGTCTTTTGATCTGAAATGAGTCTCTTGTAGACAGCATATGTAAGGGTTTGTTTTCTTATCCATTCAGCCCTCCTATGTCTTTTAATTGGAGCGATAGATATGTAGTTATTACCATTTTATTCATATTTTTATTATTTTATTTTATTTTAATTTAATTTTTGTCTTAAAGAAGTCCCTCTAACGTTCGTTTTAATACTGGTTTGGTGGCGATGCAATCCTTTAGCTTTCTCTTGTCTGGGAAGATCTTTTTGGTCCTTCAATTCCAAATGGTAGCTTTACTGGATAGAATAATCTTGGTTGTAGATCCTTGTTTTTCATCATTTTCAATATTTAGTGCCAGTCCTTTCTGGCCTGCAAAGTTTCTGTTGAGAAGTCAGCTGATAGTCTTATGGGAGCTCCCTTGTAGGTAACTGCTTTTCTCTTGCTACTTTTAAGATTTTGTCTTTGTCCTTAACCTTTGGCATTTTAATTATGATGGGTCTTGGTGTGGGCCTCTTTCTGTTCATTTTGTTTGGGACACTGTACTTCCTGGGCTTATATATCTATTTCCTTTGCCAGGTTATGGAAGTTTTCAGTCATTATTTCTTCAAATATATTTCCAATTTCTTGCTCTCTCTGTTCTCCTTTTGGTACCCTTATGATGTGAATTTTGGTACACTTGATGTTGTCCCAGAGGCCCCTTAACCTCTCCTCATTCTTTTGGATTCTTTTTTCTTTTTGCTGTTCTGATTGGGTATTTTCTGCTACCTTATGTTCTAAATCACTGATTCAGTCCTCTGCTTCATCTATTCTACTGTTGATCCTTTCTAAAGTATTCTTCATTTCAGTTATCGTAGTCTTTATTTCTGACTGGTTCTTTTTTATGTTTTCTATCTCCATTTTTATGTTTCCTAGCTCTTTGTTGAACTTCTGCCTTAGATCATTTTACATCTTTATAACCAGTATTTGTGACTCTGTGTCTGACAGATTGTGTGTCTCTATTTTGTTTAGTTCCTTTTCTGGAGCTTTGGTCTGTTCTTTTATTTGGGAAATGTTTCTTTGTCTCAGCATTTTGGCTGCCTTCCTGTGTTTGTTTCTATGTATAAGGTAGGGTTGCTATGTCTCCTGGTCTTAGTAGAGTGTTTTTTTGTAGTAGGTGTCCTGTGAGACCCCGTGGTGCAATCTTCATGGTCACCAGATCTGGGTGCTCCAAGTGTGTCCTTTTTGTGGGTTATGTGTGCCATCCTGTTGTAGTTGGGACTTGATTGTTGTTTACACATCAGTGGGAGGGATAAGCCTTCAGGCCAATTGGTTGTGAGGACTGGCTGTGACTACTGTGGAGGAGCTATTATGCAGTGGTTGACTGTGTAGAGCAGGGTTTGCTTTAGGAAGGTTCTGGTGCCTGCCTGTCTGCTCTTTGAGTATATTGTTCTTGAAGGTCGCTGGATAATGCTCCAGCCCTGTCTGAAGCTGGTCACTGAGCCTGCCATCCCCTGGGCCACTTGGGAGGGGACCTGCTGCAGGCCAAGTTCAGCTTCAGTCTGTGCCCTGTCCGGGGCCACCTAACATTAGCAACAAAACAATCAGAGATAGCCACCAACTGTGCTATGCTTGGAGGTGCCTTGAGAGGCCAAGACACAAACCAGGGCTGGCCGTCACTAGTGCCAAGCTTAGAGCTTCTCAGCCAGAGGCCCAGGACACACCATAGCCTGATGCTCCTTATTTGGGTTTTGTGAACATTTAAGAAATTTTAGGAATATCCACAGCATAAGCCAAGGCAGGCCATTTATATGGAAAAGCCATTGGAAGCAGCTTTTGTGTGCTCAAAAGTTGGGTGGGGCATAATCGCAGGGAATCACTAGGGCAAGGCAGATGGAAGGTGAGAGCCAGTTTGATGGAGACTCAGATATGGTATCTGCCTGTATCTTCATGTAGGAAGCGGGGGAGCTCAATAAAGAAACAATGGCTTCTGCCAGCTTCTCCGTCTGGGAGAAAGCTGCCCCTCCAGCCCTCACCTTGAGGCTGAAGAACTCATTTCCTCCCTGTATATCCTTGGTGCCTTTGGAGATGCTGCCCCAGTGCTAGAGCTCAGAGCAAGTGAGTCTGTCAGTGAATAAGTCTGTGCATGGTCCCTTTAAGGGGAGTGCCTGGGAATGCAGCTGCCCTCCGTCTAACTCAACTACAATCTCTGTTGGTTTCCACAGCCAGAAGATATGGGAACTTCTTTCCACTGAAATCCTGAGCTAGGGAGGGCCTGGGACCCCTCATTCCTCAGGAAGGGACATCCACAGCTGAGATATCCCTCTTAATTTTTAGTGGTCACACACACGTATGGGACCAGCCTATTCCACATCTCTGCTCCTCCTACCAAGGTTAAGGTGGCTTTTTCTGTATGTCCGTAGTTGTAGGACTTCCATTTAGCTAGACTTCAGGTGATTCTCAGTGATGGTTTTTCTTTCATTTAGTTGTAATTGATGTCGTCTTGAGAGTAGGAAATCACAGCACTTACCTACTCTGCCATCTTGACTGGAAAATTGTCATTTAGTTAATTCTGACCAGAAAAAAAACCTCCATTGTGTTGACTGGTGTCATTTCCTCTTGAGAACAAAAGAATAGTAAGATTTAGAGGTTAAAAGCTAAGTAAGGTATTCTTGGAAATTTAGCTGGCACAGAAAGCTTCAAATCCTGTTTACTGTTGAAACCCAGAGCTGATTTAGTGTTTTGGAGCATCATGCACCAGGAGTAAAATGACTTGGAACTGAGTCTTGCTTGATTCCATCTCTTGTCAGCTGTGTTCTGGGACAGTTCATTCATTCTACTTGTCTCCAATTTCCCTCTTTATACATGGAAAAAAATATAAAAAACAACAACAATGATAGTTCCATCTCTGTGACTTAATTCACGGGAATATTATAAAGTCATGCAAAATAAAGAATATAATTGTCCTCAGAAATTATTGTACACAATATATGCACAATATTATACCTAACACTGGGAAGGACAGGAACTTCCAAGTTTTGTTATCATAGTAGCTAGAGTAGACTATGTTGTCCAGCTGCTGATATCTCACTTTTTGATAGAGCTTAAAGTCCCAACTTCTCTTTAACTCTGTTTGCTGTTCTTGACATCTACCCATATCCCTCTCTTTGTGGAGCAGAACGGGGTGTATGTGGTTTTTGGGAAAAGCTGAGAGGGAGAAACAGTTATAGCAGGTAAAAATAAGAGACTAAGTGGATATCTAAGTTTGGTGCAGACAGCTAGCTTGTTCAGCATATGACAACTGGAACTCTCAATAGAAATCATCAGAGTTAAAACCAACAGACTGTGGAGCTGGTTCTGAAGCTTGGCTCTCCAATGTCATAACAAATCGTTACCAGATAGCGAGGAAGCAACCGTGAGAAAACCTACCCCAAGTTGAAAAATGAGGGGAGTGTATTTCAGGTGTGAACCTGAGCAGAAGTGTGTAATGTGATTTTAGGTTCAGATCAGAGTACAACGTACAATAACCACTCCTCATCTCTACTGCAACCATGCTAGCATAGGATATGGAAATGTTTCCTGACTGGCTTCCTTGCTTCTACCTCTATTCCCTATAATACGCTCTCAAGATAATTCCCCTTACAATATAGATCAGATCATGTCACTCTTCTGCTTGGAAGACTTCAGTAGTTCTCCATTCCACTCAGTAAATGTCCAGATCCTAACAAGCTTCACGTCATTTAGAATCCCCCTTCTCCTACACCATATAACCTCTCCCCACCACACACACTTCCACAACACACACAACACCACCACCACCACTGCCAGCATTACCACCACTACCACCTCTTCCAGTTCCTCTTGATTTCCTTCCCTATTCCTCCCTTGTTCACAATTCCAGCCCTACAGACTGCCTTGCTATTCTGTGGACACTCCAGGCATACTCTGGTTTCAGGGGTTTCTATGATTATTCTAGGATAGTCTTTTCTCCTAGATATTTGCATGGGTAGCTCCCTCACTTGCTTTAAATCTTTGCTGGTCACGTTCTCAATGAAACCTACACTGACAACCATATTTAAATTGTAGACTCTCCTCCAGCTCCAGTCCCCTTATTTTTCTCTATTCAAAAAATTTTCCACAACACTTAGCACCATCTATAAGGCTATATAATTGGCTTAGTATGCTATTGATTAATGTTTGCCTGTACCATCTAAAATAAAATATATGAGGGCAGGATTGCCCATTTTGTTTAGATATGTAACCCAAGCATCTAGAACACCTGGACATTGTAGACACTTAATAAATATGTGTGGAATGACTGAAACCAAAGATTCACAAAGACACTGAGTAACATGGGAGAGAGGTAAGAATAGCAAGGAGGCCTATGAAAGACAAGGCCCTCTCTTTTATCCCTCTACCTTTCCCAATCTTTAGTTTCCTATTTCCTCTTCCCCCCCTTTTCTACTCTCTCTGGCTTCTTTTATATCCTACTTCACCTCATCTGGTGTGAGCATCCATTTCAGAGGCTAGATGAGGCAAGCTGCGGGCTTGAATTTAAATCACTACTCACTCTTAGGTCACAGAAGTGATATTTACAAACAAAGAAGTATTCCAAACTGACAAAAGCAAGTGAGTTATTTTAAAATCGACACGGGAGGCCAGATATTTCTTCCCAACATGTCTATTCCTCCCTATTGTATCACATTCAGAAAACTTATCTTTTGGAATTACATACACAGCTTGAAGCCCCCACCACCACCCCATTTTTTTGTTTGTTTGTTTTTTTTTTTTTGGATATCCTCGAAGGTGACAAATCTGATTTCCTTCAGAGTGGAAACACTTTTGAGAAGCAATTCAATATTATGGAAAGCCAAGCCTGATGAATTTGCTAAGTGATCAAGCTGGATAATATCTGTTTGTATCAGAACCACAACAAATACAAAGGCTTGAGGCTAGATTTGTGGTTTTAAATCTAAACTGTCCATACTCAAAGATACACTATAAATGTCCAATACTGTGATCTTGCCATCGTTGGAATAAGTGCACACTCGTATGCTCTCTAAGCGATGACTTCGAAACACAGTACTGATGTGTGTCTTCTGAGAATTCAATTTAAAAAAATATTATTCTATCATCTACCTCCTCGTTCATTTTGTAGAATTTATAAGCCATCTGTATTAAAGTTTTGCATCTGTGGAATGAGAGTAAAGACTGTTCTTTCCATGTCATGCTGGGGAAAAGGGGGTACAGAATGGGGAGATATAAACTGATCAGATCAGAGTTCCACCAAGGAAAGGCATCATATCAACCATGAACTGGTATTTGTTTATCCTGAAATAAAGTAGTCAGAGGGGCCAGAGAACCAAAATGCATGATTTTTCTTTGTTTTTATTCCCTGACCATCCCCCATCCCTCCTTTTCTCGTTGAGTTGTCTTAGTATATTTACCCTTCTGGATTATTCTTCATGCACAATTGTTCTCTAATTCCTTTCACCCCCTCATGTCTCCACTGTGCAACCATTTCACCCTTCCTGTTAGATCCATTGTTCACAGCTGTCTACCCTCCCTGTGATTGGCTGAAGACTGCAACAGCTCTCAGAAAGGCCCTGCCGACACAGTGAAATGAAGTCAGAAAGCTGTATTAATTTAAGTGGCTTTCCTTCACATTTAGGACTGCTATTATGGTGTTGATGGTTAGTAATAAAAGACCTTTTAGTGTGGGAAATCAAATAATCTTATACAAATATAAATGGGTCCGAACAATGATTATCCTAATGTAATTGGAGAATGAATTCTGATTATGGGTGTCAGTTCTTGCCTCTCTTAAGATATCGTAGGGCTAATCTAGTGATTGATAGATTGACACTCTTTGCAAGGTGTGCAGTTTATTTTTAATATGATGCATTTCTTGCATTTGGCTTTTCTGTACCCCAGACTTTTTAAGAGTATGAGGTTTGAAAGCTTTATAGTATTGGTTTTGTAGAAGTTCCCAGAAATCTTCTGCAATAAAATATGATAGACTCAAGATTGGCGGGAAAATCAAGCTGATCACCAAGCAAAATTTTCATATGCAAGGTACGCACATCATATATGCAATGTCCCAAGAGAAGTGAAGGAAACCACATTTAGGAAGGAAAGATTTAGGATGAGACAGAAATGTCCTGTGGGAAACAATTCTCTGTTTGTCAGTAGGCAATAATTTACCTGCCTAGGAAAAGATTTCTGTTTATGCTGGAAAAGATCACTGCACTCTGTTAAATAACATATGGTTAAAAACATATTTGTTGAGATTCAATAACCCTGTAATCAATTTCTTATGTGAATGGCTGCCTACTTGATAATAAAGATCTACTGTCCTACTGAACTGAACTGAAGTTCCCTGTCTTAATTACTTTAACTAGATAGTTAATTTAATGGACTTGGGTTTTATAGATCTGCCAATGGTGATTTTTATGTGTACATAATGGAGGGCCAGGAGAGCACACTTCTGTCTAAGGGACAGACATTGCTGCCATGGGCAGTCTTGCTACTCAGACCATCATTCCTTTGCTCACCTTTTTCCTTCCTTAACTCTCTTTCCTTCAGGCACCCCCTTCACCATCTCTTCCAGGCTGTATCTCATTCACCGCCTCCTCATTCTTTAAGGCTGGGAGCCCAAAGTCCACCTCATCCAGGAAGCCTCATCTGAACCCCATAAGAAGTCAACTTCTTCTCTGAACCTGCACATGACATTTTCTGTCCCTCAGTTATAGCCATCATCATTTTTTTTTCCGCATTTTGCATTATATTCTTTGTTGTAGCTCCACAAACATCTAGTCATGTCTTATTACTATGTATGATTCAAAGAAGGCTGGACGAGTGAGCAAATAGATTAATACATGAATTTCAGACGGTCGATTCTGGTTGTTCTTGACTTGAAGCATCTGTCTTTACAACACTCTTCCTTCTGCTCCAGGATTAGGGTCACTAGCTGAGGGCCTACTTCCTCCCCATATTTGTTCAGTCTCAGATTATCTCTGCTGAGTTAGACAAACAGATTGAATTTTAGCAAACACAGACAGCAATGGGGCCTCTGATGAGAACCAGTAAATCATATCTCGGTGTGAACGAGAGTAGGCCTGAACATAATTGGAAACCGAGATATTCGTTTAGGGTGTGGATATGCAGGAAGTACTGTGCTACTCTGGGGCTCTTTGACAGTCTATTTTCTCTTCAGGGTCATGAAATGGGTAGTTCATTTTGGCACTAACTCATACACTGCCTTTTACTTTTATTTATGTATTTTGAATAATTGTCTCCAAATACATTATGCACACCTTCAAGGCCAAAACTCCAGCTTTATAATTCTTTATATCTCTTAAAATAACATGACCACAGTCTCATATAGAATACATTCTCATAAATTTAGGTAGGATTTTGCCAGTATAGTAGATCCTGAATAAATGAATGGAAGTGTCAGGTTGTGAAGTGATTTTTTTAATGAAGATGATAGTTCCCTCACAGTAGATAAAAGAAAATATTTTACCATCATGAGATTTTAATTCTGCAGCACTATCAGAGTCATATTTCTGAGATCAGAACACTGCCACCAACCAGAATGTTTTTCTTTAGGAAACTGCAGGTCTACTGACTCTCCTGTGTGGAGTAAAAGTTGTCCTAGATGGTGAGATGTGACGTTGCAGAATGAGATTAGATTTACGACACAGTTTAAAATTATTAAGAATTTTATTTCTCTACTTTATCCAGCAGTACCTATATAGCCAGTGACTATTTCCCATTTACTTTTGTCAGACTCCAAAAGGATTTAGCTCAAAACAGATTTTATTTCTTAGTTTCATGTTTACCTAGAATTCCCATGAGATTGGGATTCATAAGGTTTTCTTTTCAATAAATACTTGTAATCAGAGATATGAACCCAAAGGAAGTTAGAGTAAGGAGATTTTATTTTGAGCTGAAAAAAAGCACCATATGTCTTCTTTGCCTATCTCATATGGTGTTGACAAAATTATCACCTTTTTAAATTTCTTTTGACATATTTGGGTCCTCACCTTAGCTGTTTATGGTCTAGAACTTTAGACTAGCAAACTGATTTGGGCGTTGACTCCTTCATGGTTTTCTAGGAAGAAATAGTTTCTTCTTTTTTCTTAAGAGGACAGGGATCTATGACAGCTCCCAATATCCACCATATGCACATTGTTTTCCTTTAGCTCCCCCAAGTTCCTTGACACTCTTGTAATTCAAACCCTTATTATCCACATATTTTTACACCCACTTAATCAGGAACTTATTGTTTTTGCTTTTTTTTGTTTTCTTGAAGGTGAACTATCCTTTGGCATCTTGGCTCTGGCTTCCTCGTTATCTGACAAATGTCATTGCGATTCTTGGCAGTCCTTGGAAATTCCTAGCACCTGGCATATTTTTCTGAAGGTTTATGATATCCATTTAGAGATGGGATGAAGCAGCATTCTTTTACCATGTTTCCCCGGAAATAAGACCTAGCCAGACAATAAGCTCTAATGTGTCTTTTGGAGCAAAAATTAATATAAGATCCAATATCATATCATATCATATCATATCATATCATATCATATCATATCATATCATATCATATTCGGTCTTATATTAAAGTCAGACTGGGTCTTATATTATTTTTGCTCCAAAAGATACATTAGAGCTGATGGCCTGGCTAGGTCTTATTTTCAGGGAAACATGGTAAGTTGAGCATTCAGTTGGCTGCCTTCTTTAGCAAGAAGATTGTCTCTTCCTTTCTTTTCTACTATGTCATCCTTGGAGGGCCTGAATGGAAGTCAGCTGGCAACTGTATTAGCCTTGGATTCGTATTAATAAAAAAGAATGAGATCTGTTCAGCTTAGATAACCAAACAAATTGCATTACTGCATCTTTTCTTTAGAGTTTAAAAAGGCTAAGGTGTTTTTCTATCTCCAAAATAATAAGAAATCAAAGGAATGGCTAATTTTTTGGTTCTGCTTTAGCGTGGATTTCAGATACAGGAGAGTAGCCATTTCTCAGAAGATTGACATATTGCAAAGGAAGTCGTTTTCTCCTGTTACATGGATTTTCCTTTGTGAGAAACTGAAGAAGTACCATCAGCTGAGAGCAGTGAAATTACTTAGTAGTAGGGGTGGCATCACATTTGTCTTGAAAATCTCAAAGTGTTAAACACCTGAAGGGTGTTTAATAATAGTACTTTTCAAAGAAGGTGTATTTAGGAGCTTCTTCACTGGAAAACTTGTTTCTTTATGCCAGGCCTTATTGAAGGTAGATTGGAAGAGAAGCCAGGCTGTGGAGGAGGATATTGTAAGAGACAGCATAATGCCAGCGATGAAGGGGAGACTTGGCATCAGACACTGCTCTCCAATTACTTTCCTGAGGGATCAGTACCAAGCTGTTGCCTTTTGAAGATGAGGCTTTGAGAAAGTGGCCAGTAGAGACAGCGTGAAATATGTCTAATTTATGTAAATCCTCACCATAAATGTGAGCACATGGATTAGTAATTTGTCTGATGGCAGCTTGTTGCCAGTCATATCTTTTCTGCAGACTGAGGAACTCAAGGCACACTGACCGAGTCTGAGGGAGATCCACGTGCAGTGTCAGTAGCTGATATCCAATCTAGAACAGTTATTTCTGATGAGGAAGGATCACCCTCAAGTTTAGTTTTGTGACCCATGATTTAGGGCACAAATAAACATTGCCTCTCCAGAACAATGGTATAATTGATAAAGAAAGGTACATAGATTTTTCTCCTATATCATTTTTTCATTAAACTTTTTGTTTTGAGCTAATTATACATTCACACGAAGTTTTAAGAAATAATGCAGAGAGGTTCTGTGTACCCTTTACTCAGTTTCCTCTAGTGATAACATCTTGTAAAACTATAGTACAATATTATAATACAAGCAGGATGTTGACATACATACAATCCACTGATCTTATCCAGATTTCCCAATTTTACTCGTACACAATTGTGTGTGTGTGTGTGTGTGTACACGAGGTCAGACAATTAAGTTCATGGACTCATCCTAGAAAAAGTGCTACATGTCTCATTGCTGAATATCACTACAGTCACCTTCGAAGTACTCCCCTTGGGAAGCTATGTGCTGATGCCAGTGCCTAGTCCACCCTTCAGAGAAATTTTGGATCTCTTTCTGGAATAGCCATCAGAGCTGTCATCGTATTACCCTTGATGTCCTGAATGTCATCAAAATGCCTTCCTTTCAATATTTCCTTTATCTTCGGGTAAAGAAAGAAGTCACTGGGGGACAGATCAGGTGAGTAGGGAGGGTATTCCAACAGTTATTTGTTTACTGGCTAAAAACTCCCTCTCAGACTGTGTGAGCTGGTGCATTGTCGTGATGGAAGAGCCATGAATTCTTGGTGAAAATTTCAGGTCGTCTAAGTTTTTCATGCAGCCTTTTCAGCACTTTCAAATAGTAAACTTGGTTAACTGTTTGTCCGGTTGGTAGAAATTCATATGAATAATCCCTCTGATATCAAAAAAGTTTAGCAACATCATTGCAACAAGTTCGTGAACTTAATTGTCACAACTCATATTAGTTCTATGCAGTTTTATCACATGTGTAGGTTCCTGTATCCACCACTACTGTCAAGACACAGAAAAGTTCCAACACCATAAGGACCTCTCACATTGCTCTTTCATAACAACCACATCCAGCTCCCTCCCAGAGCCTCCCACCTCTCCCACCCTCTGGTAACCCCTAATGTGTTCTCTATTTCCATAAGTTTGTCATTTTCAGAATTATGTAAACTTTTGGGATTGGCTTTTTTTGCATAGCATGATTTCTTTGAAATTCATCCAGGATATTGTGTAACAATAGTTCATGCCTTTCTATTGCTGAGTAGTGTTCCATGGTGTGAATGTACCACAGTTTGTTTCACCATTCACCTATGGAAGGACATCTGTGTTGTTTACAGTTTGGGGCTATTATCAATAAAGCTGTTATAAACATCTGTGCACAGGTTGTGTGGGCATAATAACTTCTGGGGAAAACAAGAGGTTTTTAACTTCTGTTTTGCTTCACATATTTTTGCTTCTCTGAATACCACCTGTCCACAATCATAGCTCATGGACATAACACACACATCTTCCCAGATTATATATGGTGCATTAACAATGGCGTCTTCATGACTTTCCTGCAGTAATGAGGATGAGCAAGGTCACGCCTATGTCATAAACGGAAAACTACGGCAGGAAGTGCGTTTTGCTGAAAGACTTTTTTCTCGATCTGGTGTCCTCTCTTTGAGTCTGAACTTCTCTTTTCTAATGAGACACCTGCCCCTCCTTTCAGGATCCCTCTCATTTCCCTACCCAGCAAAGACTGCAGAGGGGAGTCCTTGTGATGACCTTGCCCGTCTTGCAGACAGTTTACATGATGCCCACATTTGTTCTGATTTTAATTAAGTTGACACTGAGCAGAGCCATGGAGCGGTGAAAGGGAGGGAAGAAGCAAGACCAGTTCACTGATTGCTGCGCATTTGTAATCAGCTTCGGAGGCTACATGCTCACCTCCACATGACAGGAACTGTTGTTTTTCACTCACACCAGCGGCCAAGAAGCATTTTACTCACTAATGGGTAGCCCAGGGGCAAGGCAGGTCTGAATGAATCTCATGAAGACCCCCCTGGTGCAGGAGGTACAATGACCCTGGCACTGGCTCCCTGGTTCATCCGACCCCTTCTCACTAAAGATGGTGAGAAGCTAAGGGAATTGTGTGTGAAGGGCCATGTTTCGTATAATTCTCTGATGGACATGGAGTGAGGTTGCTCATCACTGCTGACTCAGTCTTCTAGCCCCTTCTTATTCTCTCTGCTCTTCCTAAGCAGGGATATGGGTTATGTTTTGGTCCTCTGGTTATCTTCTACGGACTTCTGGTTACCTGAAATAAATGTTGTCTTGCTCAAGGCCCACCATGACCTTCATCTTCCATCCCTTCTCACTGCATCCATCCAGTGTTACCACTGCAGGCACCTGTTCTCCTCGGGTCAGACTACTCACAGTCACCTCCGCACATCTTGCTCTTCCTCTATCTGGAATGCCCTTTCTTCTGCTCTTCCTAGCAAACCTGTAATTTATCTTCATGGCAAAGTCCCAGTATCCCATTTCCTGACTTGCCCACACACTTTACTTCTGGTGTACGTCAGTGGTCACAGTCTCTCTATGGGTGTGAATCCCCATGGACTTGGAGATCTCTCACAATAGAACCATACTCTCCTTTGACAGTGTGGTATCCAATATTTTATAACCACCTAATACATTCCTGCTGCACGAAGGACAAAGAAGAGAAAAAGCATAGTCTAAATAGTGACTCTCTGGACTCAGGGACTCCAGCTCATCATTTTCCTTCCTTTATACAGCAGCAGGGAGGCCTCTTCTGCACAACCGCATGCGATGTTCTGGAGCATTTGCATGAAAAAGTGGCTATGTCCCACCCCATGGGGCTGAATTCACTGGCACCTGCTAATCCTCTGAAATGCCAACCAAGCCCTGGATAGTTACCATGATCAGTGAAGTAATTTCCCTCCCTAGGCATGCCCTTATGGAAGGTTACTGTGCCTTGTTCTCCTTTACTAATTGGTAAATTATTTTATTTTATTTTATTTTATTTACTTATTTATTTATTTATTTATCTTAACTTCTCATTTGTATCTTTCTGGTATCTATGTATTCCCCAAACTCATTTCCAAGTAAACACCACATAGACAAAAATTAGACATTTCCTCCAAGGTTTCTGGTTATGTGAGTGACAGAGGCGGCTTAAGTCTGATCACCAACAGGATATTAAATGAAATGGTTGTGCCTAGAGGAAAAGAGACAGAAATCGACTGGACAGCCATTTAGGAAAACGCCGTTTCTTACGTAAAAGGAATTAAGTCAGTATCCCCCCTCTTCAGAGACAGCGAGGGGAAACAATTTAAAAATCCAAAAAGAAACAGTTTTTCTTTGAAACATCTGTGTACTATACATCTGTTTATATAAGCCCTGCGCGCTTAAATTAATCTCCTTGTCTCAGAATTTGAGCAATAATTCTATCAATTATGCTTATTAAACTCCCCCAAACTATTAATTAAAGTCTCTGTGGAAAAATCTACCTTAGTTGAATAGTTTTACCTGATGTCTCTCTGAAACTCTTGGCTTTTTCACATCTGTTTTCTCGTTTTTATACTCACACTTTTGGCCACAGTACGCACTGTTCTATGTTTGTAAAATTGGGATGCACAGTTGTTGTCTGCATTCCAAAATATTGTTTCTTTCAATCTTTTTCCTTGCTTTCATGTAAGTATGCCTTACCTCCTCCATCTAGTATGTGGTCTCTGGGAGATAGAAAACATGATTCTACTATATACTTTGCACCTAACAAGTAGCTAATAAGTATACATTCATATTAAAAGAACAATTTTCTGTGTTGCAGAAGGTCCCAGAGGCTAAGTCAAGCCATTTGGGAAGGTCACTGTGACCCAGGTCACTCAGAGCAGACAGCCTGCTGATGGCGAGCAGTGGGGCCATCTTCCCACCTGAGGAAAGCACACGACACAGTAGCATTCACATTGTCTGATGTTGGCCTGAACAAAAAGCAGAAAGGCTACGCTTCCAGGAGGCAGTTTCTCACAACTGCCTGCACAGTCCAGGCAGTGATTCCCATTTTGTACCTGAAGCCAACGAGGTCCATGGACATTTCATAGCTGTAGTGTATTAGTGTCAGGAATGGTAATAGTTACTGACTTTAAAGTACTGATGAATTTGTTCACTTATGATCATTTGTCCTTGGAAAATAATACCACTTGACTGATCAAAATGAGTCCTAACATATATGTAGCAACAAAGCTATCTTAAGTCAGACTTAAACCTTGGAACTACCTCCTGGCAGCCTTCATTTATTTGGTGTGACTCAAAAGAACAGAGGCATCTTGAAAGTGGCCAGATGGCCCCAGGCGCTGTATTCCTCCTTCTCTTTCTTCTTCACAAAGTAAATGAAATTCTGCAGTAAGTGATTCTGAATGTTTAATCCCTTGCTTTGATGTCAAATTTTGGAGCCATTTCTGTGAATATGTGGTGCCAATTCCGTCGACATTCCACATTTGCAGAAGCAGCTGGAAAAATCTGTGGATGTTAGTGTAGCATCCATTATTGATTTCAATGGATAGTTCTGAGCAGTCATGTTCTCCATGAGAGTCAAGTCCTGGGAAGGTCTGGGCAGGGGCAGGGAAAGAACCAGAGTTTCATTCATTTCATTTTTTATTGCTGCCTCAATAATTAGATTCTGGAGTTTCTCTCCTTCGGAAAGCTTGGCTCTGGTGCCATCTTTCATATCCAGGAGGTAGCAGGATTTTTACTTGTTTATTTATTTGCTCATTCATTTCACTGGATTAACTAAGCATGATAAAATTCAAGCAACCTGTCTAAAATCATAAATTAACATTAGTGATTCAAGATTACTGATTTCCTCGAAGTCCTAGCAGAATTTACAGTCATTTTCATCCCCTTCGTTTGAATTATAGAATCTTAAAAAGGCCTTCTCAGTTACACAGCCTTCTTTCCCACCTCTTCTTAGCTCTCCATTAAGCATGCATCCCACCCCTGCTTGGATCAGTAACTCTCAACAGGTTCACAGAAGCACATCCGTGTTCCTTGAGCCCTTCACAGGTAGACTTCTAAATGTGAACGAAGGAGTAAACTTATTTTTACAAAACTTCAGCATAGACAAGATCATGGTGATACCTGACACTAGAAGGTGTCATGTGACCTGTTGCTGAGAGGATTGCAGTTTGCCAGGAGTAATGTACTGTTGAGCCTGAAGGTGGTGCAAAGCACAAATTTCATGCTCAGGGAACTTGACCTCAGGAAGTTGTGAAGACTGTGGAGAGCAAGTCCAGGGCAGATAGCTCTGTTCGCACTGCAGGGTGGTGCAGAAAGGTGGCCAAAGGGTTTGTGGGAGAACCGCAGAGGCTCTTGTGGAAGGGACAATTTACCTTTAAGCTACCAGTAGAGATTATGTGGTAATTACTGCTGACCTGCCTGATGCTGTTTTGAAGACTTTGTGTTAAAGTAGTGCCATGAATACAAAACAATTGAGGACTACTGTTCATGATGGAATCTCATTACCTCATAAAGCAGTCTGTTTCAGTTTTGCACAGCTTTGGTATATTGCACAGATTATATTAAAAAGTCTTGCTATACCAACCTAAAATCTATCTATAACTTCCACTAAAGAGTTTGTATTTTGTTCTTGAAGTAGAAATACATTCACCAGACTTGGTGTTGACCAAAACTGGGTATACACTGAATCATATGGGAACTCAAATTGACTCATATGGGAATCAATTTAAAGTGTGGATTCAGAGATCCCGCTCACAGAATTTTTTTTTTGAGGATGTCCCAGGAACTATATATTTTTATAAAGCTTCATAGGTATTGCTGGTGAACAGCCAGGTTTGAGAAATAGTGCTCTCCCATAATTTCCAACTGGTTGCTATCTCTTCTAGGTTAATTAAACTTTATTTTTTTTTAATATAACCTAAGGACCAGGTTCCCAATATAGAGATTTCATTCATTATACATTCTCACTTGATTTTTACAAAGATGCACAACTCTCATCTACAAAGGAAGACAGAATTTAGATTCTGAGTATATCCATTTATCATGCGTACCTGTCCTGAGTGGGTTGGTCACACCTAATACTGATCATCTAGGAACACTTTAAACCCAGACTCTCTCTTAAAAACTCTCTCTCTGTCTCTCTGTCTCTCTGTCTCTGTCTCTCTCTCTCACACACACACACACATACACACACACACACACACACACACACACACAGAGTCAGTGAATTACAGAATTTTCTTTTAGGGCTCATCATCTTTTCCTGTCCTTTCCTTTCAATTTCAAGCTTCTTAATTAAATGTGCGAACAGAGAAACTGTGTTCTTGATAGATGTTACCTGTCACGGGTTGTAGTCCATAATGGAAAACCTAGTTGTTATGTTTTTTTTTCTTCCGTTATACTTGTAAACCTACACCAAAGTAAGTAAGGAATAAACATTTTTAATAACAAGAATAAATAAGCAATAGAGGAGATAACTCGCTGGGCTTTGAGAGAACTTTATCACCACAAGCCCTAAAATAGAACACACTGCTATTGCTCAGGACTCAGTGAACTCTTAGCAGATACACATCCTTTCTCTGAGCCACATCCTTTTGAATCGAGCTGTGGTCTTTTTCTGTCTGCTCACATAGATCATGGTCCTCTCAAATATAATGTCGTCTCCTTTTTATATCTGTTGAGATTGATCCTATAATACCAAGTAAATCTTTTATAATGCTAGCACGCTCTTGACAAACAGGTCTAAATTCAACTTCCAGGATTTTGGAATTCCACTCTTCAGTCTTGGTAAGGTTCTCTTAAGTACTTTTTTTCTAGTGCATAAGAAATAGACATTCATCACAAATAATTAGAACATTGAGTTTAATGGACTAAAATAATAGAGTGATAAAAATATATGTAGGCATGCATACGTTTTTCCAAGAAAATAACAGAAGCGACCCTACACATTCAACTGGTTAACTTTCTTTTTGTCATTAAACTTCATTCCGTGATTATTTTTCCATATAAATAAATTACTATCTATAAAAGTAAATACTTACATTTATTAGATACATATAGTACAATTACTATTGTTGGGTATCTAGGTAGTTTCCAGTTCTCCACTATCATAAATGGTAATGTTCATAATTGCCTTTGCATTGTGAGAATTAAATATTTGATATATTTTTCTAACTCTGCTAAGAAAACTGTTCTGTCTTCTGTAGTTGGGGGTGAGGGTTGGTTATCTTCTTTCACTATCAAGTACAGGGAAAGGTGCTTTTGGGAAACCAAAAAGTCGTCGTTTCATCCAACTTGTAGCCCGGGTTCACTGTAAGGGCCTGTCGTCTTTCCTCAGCCCTTTAAGTTAGGGAGGAAATGGTGCTTATCTTGTGCAGCCGTCTAGAATATACTCTGGTGTTCTCTTTCCTTCTTCCATTTGTGGTGTTTGGGAGGGGCACTTCTTTGTGCCAGAAAAGGTGGAGAATGAGGGTGCAGGAAGACACAAGGGACTGAGCCTCACAGCACAGAAAATGCTGACATAAATTAATCAAACGAGGCATCTCACAGGATTGAATTAGTTCCTGATTTATGGTTGCAGTGCTGCGGCTGCGAGCCTGTGTCTTCACGCTCATCCGTTGTTGTCCCTGATTTATGTCGGAGCCTTAGTGCATTGGCTGAGTAGGGATCCTTGCAGGATGGATGGAAGGCAGAGGGCTGCTCCAATACTGGCCATCCCTGGTCCACTCTGCATTCCACCCCTCAGAGTGCAGCCCCATCTGTCAACCTCATTATTTACCTCGTAAACTCAATGTCTGCCTCTTTAAGCTCTTGTTATATTGCTATGGAAGCTGGGATAGAGACAAAGGGAAAAAAAATTGTTTTCTTTTCTTTCTTCCTTCCTTCCTTCCTTTCTTTCTTTTTTTTAAGTTACACATTCTTAGATAATTTTAAACCTGGACAGGATTAATGCTAAATTGGTCCTGATGTTTCATGCTATTACCTGTAGGGAGTTGCCTACCTTCATGTTTGCCTCAAGTTAGGGCTAATTTCTGTAATGAGAGACACCTGGGATAGGGTGATTTATAAGATCATCTGGTTTGCATGCTGATATCTTTCTCCTTAGGGGAAACTATTTACCACTGCAACATTTCTTTACAGGAAAAAGATTGTTAGGAACACCTTGCTGCTCATTCTAGAAATCCGTGGCCTAGTGGGTGTGCATTTATTCATTTTCTTTTTTCCCCAAGTTTTTACTATGTGCCATATACTGATTTCTGTATTTCTGTGTATATTCTCTCACTAAGTCCCAGTCTTCAAGGATTTTATGGTCTGCAAGGCAAGACAGACATAAAACATTATCAAATAAATAACCCTATGATCATAGATGTAATTGCTAATGATAATAATTCTAAGTGAATTCAAAGTTATGTAGAGTATTTCTAATTTTTTAAAGCAAACTTGAAAGAAGTTAACATCTTTAGAATTCATATGAAACATTCTTTTAAATATATTAAGAGTAGAGTTTTGTTTGTTTTTTAGCATAGATTTGGTTGTTAAAAGTGGCTCATGTTGCCTGGAAAGCCTTATGGAAAGGTGAAAATTCAAGTTCACTAATAATAACTTCGGTTCAGAGTTATCTAAGTAATGTTTGATTATCAAGACGTAGAACTCTTTCTTTTTGATTAGCCTTTAAGAGTTGTGATTATAATTTCCTAATCTATATTGCAGGCAAAACAGTCAACATCTTTAAAACTCCTTTTTCTAATTTCTAAGTAGTATCTACCTCATAAAGTTGTTATAAAACTGAAATGAGATAATGTATTTGATATACTTAGCATGATATCTGGCATCTAGTAGATATTTGACAAACGTCTGTTATAATTGTACTGGTTTATTTCTAGCACAAATATTTCTCCTGTGTTTCAGAATCACATATTGTTTATTGAATATCACCGATTGGATAGCCTACAGAAACTTTAAAATCAGAATATTAAAAAAGAAAATAAAAGGACTGATTGTCTTCTCACTCAAATCTGCTAATCCTACTGCTTGCCCTACATCCTAGATCAATGAATTGCCATCACCATCTGCATAGATGCCCAGGTCAGAAGCCTGGTATATTCTTCCACCCACTCCATCCCATGTATCTAGGTTCCAGCCATACCGAGCTCTTTCATTTCCTTAACCCTGCCTGCTATGCTCTTCCTCCCTTGGACCCTTTATCCACATGGTTTCCTCTGCCTGAACACTGTCCTTACTCGTTTCAACTGTTTATCTCCTATGTTTCCTTCAGGTCTGAATTAAAAATCATGTCTTCCAAGAAGCTTTCTTAACCCTCCATACCTATCTTACAGACTCCTTCTAAGTACTCAATAGTTCTTTTACTTTCCTAATGTAGTACTTAGCATATGATGTAGTAAAAAACTATTTTTTGTACTGATCCATGATCTCTACAATTCAGTACCTGTCATACTCATCATACTTTATCCCTAATGCCTTTCATAGATTGAGGAGTAGGTGCTTGGTACTGCACTGCTGAAAGAATGAGTCTATCTTTAAAGTCAATTTCAATAGAGAGGGATTTCAAAAGTAATTTAAAGGATATTTTAAATTAAAGGAGGCAATCTTCCAATTGAGTTAAAAACATCTGCATATACACGCTATTTCCATACAAGGGGCTTATGTCATGCATTCAAATAAGTACCATGATTCACATTTTACAGAAGGAACAGGCTAACGTTAAATCCAATACCATGAATTTTCAAATAATTGTAGAATAAGCCAACTGCATTTGTAGTAACTAAACTCTAACTGCCCAGCTTTACATCTTTGTCACCTCTTCTCTCCCCTGAGGTGGTACTTATGTCCTGGAAAAAGAGCCAAGTTTCTTCCAGTCCCCAACACTTTGCTATTTCTTTGACTTCTTTCAAGAATTTCAGTATTAAAGAGCACTTAAAAGTTTTGACCTCTTTTCCTGGGAGACCAGATCTTCAGAAGGATGAGCACTAAACCTTTGGGGAAAGATAAGCAGTCTTAGTCTTTGCAAAATTTTCTCTACACAACCTAGCAACAGGCGCAAGAGCAAACAGAGCTTTTAGCTTCCTGTGGGATATTGATTTTCCCTCTCTGCTACAGCATTTTCCTCATCCTCTTAGCATCCTCTGCAAAAATGAAACATGAGATTTGGAAAAACTGAAAATACTGAAAGTGACAAGTTATTCTGGCATCACGGGTACGTGAGAATGCCAGTTGAGAGGGGACGGATGTAACACACTATTGCCCTTCAGGGGTCATCAAGTGCACCTGCAGACTGCGGAGAAGATTGAGGTTAAATCATAGGTATTAGGTACCACAAGATAAAAGCCTTTTGAAAAAGTGGGCTAGAAGAGCTCCAAGAAACAATCTGATAAGGTAATGGAAGACAGAGATAATGGCTCTACAAAGCAAACAGGAAATACCTTACTGAGTTTCTCTTGTAGCAACAAAGTAGGTAACTGTAAACAGGTGGGAGATGTGAGTTTAGGTGACTGATTCTTAAGTAAAACAATGAGCTAGATGGCCAACATTGTTTCCTAAAAATCTACTTATCAATTTAGCTTATGTCAGTGGGTGACTTGCAGCTCTCCTACTGGTGAGGTCTCCATGGTCAAGGCTAATTGACTGTACCCATATTTCAGCCCATCTCCAAAGTCTCTATTGATCGAATCCTATTGTACAGAAGAAAAGATTTAAGGAACTCATACCTAATGCACAGGAACTCTGTTTTCAGTCCTGTTTGCAGCCTAACTGGCTTTAATTTAGCACCCACTTTTAATTAACAAAGAAAATTCTTATTCCAGGTATCTATTTCTCAGTTTGTCCTCCAGTTCTGAACACTGAATTGGGTTCTTACTTTTGGCAACTGAATCCCTATCTTAACAACTTCCCTAACACTTTGTTTAGTTCCCTCCTGGGTTTTATATCCCTTCTGGATTGTGCGTTTTTCCAAGTGGTTGAAATTCTTGCATTACGTGTTGTGGTCCTATTTCCCCAACCCCATTGCCGACAACTTACCTAGAGTAATCACTTGTTTGCTGTTTTATTCCTTAGATGATACTTGACCAGTACCTGGTCACTTCAGTGGGAGGATTTAATTCTGGATTTCATTCCCATCTCACCATAATTAGATGCTTCATGCCCTGTGCCTAGACATGAACTGGTATTATGCCTTGACACTAGTATTCTCTGATTTTCAAACTGATCATTTAGTCTAGTTATACAAAATATCTGTACATTATCTTCTGACCTGTATTTTAAACTGTCCACTGGACATCAATAGCTGCATTTATTATAGACAGTACTCAGTGTTTGTAAGCTTGGATGTGTCACTTTCCTTCAAAATATACTTCTCTTCCTGTATCCCTTTTGGTTAATGAAGTCACCATCTGACCTGTTAACTCAAGCCAGAAACTCGGATCAATTTTGACTCACCTTTTACCTTCAGCACCTATATCCTACATTCTCTACTTCTATCTGTCTATGCTGCCTCCATGAGTAAGCTCATAATCCTGCAGCTTTAAATATTATCCATATTTTTATGAGATTCAAAACACAATTTTTAAAAATGTGTGTGTGCGCGTGCATATGTGTGTCTACATGGTACTTGATATCTGACTTGAATATCTAACAGGCATCTCCGACTTAATGTATTCAGAACAGAACACTTGTTTTCTGACCCAAGACCAGTCTGCTCCCCCCAATCTTCCCCTATCTCAGTAAATGGCGTTACTTAAAGCCAAACTCTCATAGTTAGCTTTAATTTCTCCTTTTTTTCAATACCCTCTCTCCCACATCCAGTCCATTGGCAGTCTTCTTCATTCTTCTCCTAAGTACATGCACAATCCATCTGCTTCTTTCCACCTCCATTACCACCATCCAAACCCATCTGCCAATATGACCTGAACCATTGAAATAGCCTCCTAACTGGTATCTTTGTTTTGTTCTCGTTCACATCAACCTATTTTATTTTCATTGTAGAGTGTATTGCTCCCTGAAAAGATTTTGTTTGGTTATTTACTTGTGGGTTATCTGCCTCTTTCCACTGAAATTTAGGTGCTAAGAGAATAGGGGTTCATCATCCTGGCTGAGCACTGTATCCACAATCCCTAAACATATTAGGTACTTAATAAATATTTATTCAATTAATTGATTAATTAGTTAATCAGTCCATATATCTTTGCTTATTAAATTGTTACTTTCCCTTTTTCTGTAGATAATAGTTTAATCATGTTTATAATTTTTAGTTTAGCTTTGTTTAGAATTCTCATCATCATAGTTAAAAGTCCTAAGTTCTGTATGTTTCCCATGTATCCTTTGCAACAATTCTAATGAGGAGGGAGCAGACATTTCCTGTGTTTCCTGGTAACAGATGAAGACATTGAGCAGAGAGATGTTAAAGCTAATTGTCGAATGTCACTTAGCTGCCCAGTGACTGTACCAGGATCCCACCAAGGTGACTGTACATCCAGAGTTCTCCTTTTCAACTAGTTACTGCTTATAAGGAGGAGCTAATTATTGTTCTTTTGGAAGCAAACTGCCTGGCCTTAGCCTCCATGTTTTCGCCATGATCTGGCTCCTTCTAGATGTAGGGGGCTTTAAGGCCTGAGGTTGCCCCTGTCTTCTTCCAGTCTCAGAGCTTCATAGGCCTGGTTTCTCCCTCCCCTAGAGCTGCAAGCTAAAATATAGAACACCTGGTTCAACTTAATTTCTGATAGACAATGAACCATGTTTTTAGTGTAAGAATGTTTCATACATTTAATCTGAAACTCAAGTTTAACTGTACATCTTGTATTTTCATTTGCTAAATTGGCAGTCCCTACCCTCTACTCACTGGTATATTCGTGTTGCTTTTCTGATCCATGAGATATCTAGCTTCTTTTCAAGAGTGGCTATATTCTTTCATTCTGAAAAGAAAAAAAAAAATAGAGAGAGAGACGGTTCCAAGGAAATGTATACACATTTTAAGAAAGGGAAAAAAAAACTATTAAAATTGTAATACTCAATATATACTGATAACAAAAGATGAATACAAATCACGTTTGACTTCTGCAATTACAAGAGATGCTCAAAGTGGTTACCATTAGCATCCAGACACTTCTGATTAAAGCAAACTACTGCTTGAGCAATGTTGACCAGAGTGTCCACTTGTATCACTGTGCATGCCGTTTCAATCTCTTCACACAGTACCATGCATCTCAAACTTATCATGAATGCGTACAATTGTTAGGTGTATTGGAGGTTCTGTTGCATACTCATGTCTCCATTGTTGTTGTACTTCCACAACATTCTCGAATTTTAAATACCACTTCAAACTGGTCTTGTACTCCTCTAACGACAACCATGCTTCCACCATTTTCTTTGACTGTCTTGCCTTCTCATAGTGATTTCATTTGATTAATGCCATCTTTTGAGTGAACGTCATATTAAACACTGCTACTGTAATTCAATTCAACTTCGAAAAGTAATACATAGAAACATCTTTTCAAATGTGTATACATTTTTTTTTGACACCGCCGGTATATATTTCTCACCTCACCCTCCAGTTTTGGGTACTAAATATTGTGTGTGTGTGTGTGTGTGTGTGTGTGTGTAGTATTTATTTTTTCTGGGTTTTTAGAATAGAGCGTAGAAGTCACAGTGTGCATTCATAGTACCACTTTGATTAGAAGTGGACATCATTTTCCAAAATAGGTGTTCATTAATATTTTCTAACTCTGTCTCCTTTGTAAACAGGAACACTCATAAAATGTTCTTTGATTTTCTTCATATCCCACCAGCAAAAGTGATTTTAGTTTTAATGTTTGGTGCTAATATAAAAGTAATGTCTGCTTTTCTTTCCAAATATAAAAATTATGATGACATATTTTTTTCCTTCAAATTATATATCTCACTATTCTAACAAGACCAGTCTCAAACTTTTCCTTTAAAATGAATCTTAACTGTACGTTCTTCAAGAAACCGTCCTGGGCTCCCACAGTCTATTGCTCCCTACTCTGGGCCACAGTGCACTTTCTGATCAACCTGTCAATCTCTATTGAAATACTTTGCCTATGTATTTGTGAACCATTTGATGCTAAGATACTAATGGCAGAATTTTTGTTTGTATATTTTCACTTCTATACTCCTAGTCCTTTGCAAGTCCAATAAATACATGTGTTCAGTGACCTTACTAATAAATGATTACAAGAGTAAAGAAGAGTGACACTACAACAACAAAACTTGTGTCCAGAGCAAGAATTAGTAGGCTCTCCAAAGTTAGATTTTTGACTGAAAATTGGCAGAAATTGTCACTCAGTTTTGCTTCTCTCATCTGTGCTTGTTATATATTTTTCTTTGAGTTTTAAACTCAGGAAAGGAGAATTTGCTCTCCTTTTTCATGTAGTTTTTGTAAACTAATGTAAAAAAAATAGTTAAGAAATTGGCTTCTGGATCCAGACTATTTAGATTCAAATTCAGACTCTATCACTTTCTAACTAGAGGACTTGAGAAAATTGCTTGATCTCTCTGTGCCGAAGTTTCCTTATCAGTAAACATAAAGTAGTCATACATACTTTCTCAGTGGGTTATGATAACAAACAGATGAATTAATGTGTGTAAGGAATTTACCACAATTCCTAGAACATGATAGTAAATGTGATTTACACAATTAGGGCAAGCAGGTCTGTGTGGTCCAACTCTTTTATTTGTAGTCTTTCTCTTTACTTTTGGAAGAACTATTGGTGTCTGAAGAGCTCTGGAAAGATGTGGCCTGTGTGGTCCTGTACGGGATAGAGTGAACCAAAGTTTTCAATTCACCATAAATTTTCTGGATTATGCCACATTTTATATTTCCTTCTTTTGTTACTTAAAGTCCTCTGTCAGCTTGACCTCAGTTTTGTTCCTTAGACTTTCAGCTTTCTTTGTTCTCAAGACACCATTTTTTGTCACTCACTGTTGAACACTGTCTCCCCCCAAACACCATTTCCTTGTGCATTGGACCACATGAAAATCTTCTTGCCTGGCTCTTCCTGACCATCTAGTCAGAAAAAACAAAACAGCAGCACTATACTGCCAGAATCATCTTCCCCACTTTCTTTTTCACTCACTGACTCTTTCCATTCGCAATTTCTCTCCGTCTGACCATTTGGAAACAGTTCTGTTAATAGTTCTTTATCCAATAGCAAAGCATTCTCATTCTGGGAGGACAGACATTTCCGGCATTTCTCCTTATACCATTACTACTATTGCACAAGTCTAGGAGGCATTTTACCCGGCTGGCTCCCAGGACACTAAAAGTGACATAGAATGTTCTAGCTCTCACCCACAGTCATAAATCCCTTTCTCTATTTCTTACTGGGGCAAGCAGCATAGCTAAAATTCCAAATTTCTGTGGGAATTTGTTAACATGCTTTCCATCTAGTTTTCATATATTCTTAAAAAAAAAAAAAAAAAAAAGTGAACCTAATACCCTAAAGGGAAAACTGCTTTCTGCAGTTTCCTTGAAAAAAAGAGCAAGAGTAGAATGAATGAATGAACAGGTGTGAAGAAAAGGGATGTGTTAAAAAAAAAAAAAAGGCAAGTTTCTGGTTGAGGTGACTAGGTGGACAGTATAAATACAAAATGAGATAGAGAAATCTGGAAAAGAAGTCAGAGTATCAGGAGTTAAATAATAGATATGTTACATTTGCATTAATGGTTGCAGAAGGGACCACAATGAAACATATGAGAGTCCCCAGTGTATGGGTGATCTTTGATAACCTAAGAATGGATGCCATCATCTTGGATGTTATGCAGAAGGAGATAAGAGAACTCAAGGTGAAACCTAGGAAAACACTAACATTGAGCTAGGATTTCTTTAGGAATGGAAAAGTGTGGGCATATTTATAACCTGAGGTAAAAGGCAGAGAAAGAAAGCTGTTGAAGGTGGGATAGACCTTCAACAAGAGCCACTACAGGCAGACCTTTTGGTCCAAATTGGAAGGTCACCACTTTTAGATCTGTTTGGAATTCAACCTAGTTAAGCAAGGTTGTGTTTACCAATAATACCTGACACAGGTCTAGTGGTTTCACTTATTTATTTTGTGGTTTTCAACAATTCTATAATTTAGGTGTTGTCAACACATTATTGGAGATGAGAGAAACAAAGGCCCAGTGGGTGAGGACACAAGTGACACACCTAGTTAGTGCCAGAGCAGGCTTCCAGCCCTAACCACCCAGCTCTAAGTCCTTTCATTTTTAAATAAAACATGGTGTGCTTTTATGCCTTTTGTTTTTTGTTTTTTGCACCTATTCTTCTAAATCACTTTGTGGCTGTTCAGTCTAACTCTTTTTAACTTTTGCTTTTATGTGCTGATATTTTACTATCTTGATGAGAACCCTTGACCAATAATGAAAGGACAGGGACAACAAAACACCAGAGAGAAAAATGCAAACCTATTTGCCATTAACCACACACTTTTCTTCTAGGTAATATGCAAAGCGATGCAAAGGCAGTGATCCAAAACAATGCCAATACTCATTGGACAGAATTGCTAGAAGGTTTCAGTGCTCCCTCTAAAGAGGACAGAGCTGGTAATTGTAAATGAGTTTAATTGGTTTCATATCTGAATTATCCTGGGCTTAGTATCCAAATAGGCTTGCTTCCGGAGTTTGTCAGGTCAGTCCCCTGCACATTCTCCCTTGTCCAAAGAGAAGGAGGGCTGATGAAGAGCAGGGTATGATTTGGAGTCAGTCTTCTCAGCAAGCCGGTATATATTGCACACATATCCACATAAGTCAAATAGGATTTTTTTTTTCCACAAGTCTCCCCATCTGTACTTCTGGAGGTAATTGCTCCTTCCTCTGTATTTCCACTGCATATGCCAATGTTGTAACATTAACTATATCACACATAGAGTAGTGTTAAGAGTACAAACACTTCCTAGTTTGACCCAGGTCAGCCATTATTAGCTGTATAGGCAGCTCATTTAATGGTAGGTCATTTAATCTCTATGCCCCAGCTCCATCATTTATAAAATGGGATAACATATAGTAAGTCCTAGTGCCTAGGGATTGCTACATAAATGTTATGGCATGGTATTAACCCCTGGTTGTTTGCAAAAGGTGAAAGCATTCACAGACTCTACAACGTGGGAGAGTAAAGGAAGTTTTTATTAAAGTTAGGGCAGAGAGAAAATGCCCATGGCAGTTTCCAAAGATGAGGGCTGCGGAAGGTAGTAAAGAGAGAAACACGGGGTGGGGGGGCGGAGGGTTGCCGGGGGCAGAGTCCAGAGTCTGAGAGTAGACAGCTGCACTAACTTCAGATGAGCTTTTTTGTATATAGAAAATGGGAAGTCGGTCAGGCAGGTTTGAGGGCTGACATTCTTCCTGGAGTCTGGTCTGTTTGAAGACAATGTTATCTCTGGACTCTAGACTCAGACTTGGCCATAACAGCCTGGGACTTTAATGTGTCACCAGTAAAAACTGCAAGAAGTTGTAAATTGGATTCCTGTGTCTGGGCTCCTGAAGATTAAGAAATTGCTCTTTCCCAGGTTAGGATGTTGTTAATTAACGAGGTGTGGTAGCCTGGAGAAAAGGAACAGAGTTCTTCAGTTAATCAGTCAGAGGAGAAACAAAGAGAAAACAGCTGAATATCAGGATGGGTCAAATTGCAAACTAGCCAGGTTTAATTACAGGTGGCTAGATAGCAAGCTATGCAGTGAACCAAATTGCAAACTAGCTAGGTCTAACTGCATTATAGATTCCCTGAATTTCACCCTTACAATAAATGTTAGTTATTATCATTAATTTATTTAAAACACAGTCTATTCCAATGAACTGTGATGATCTTGTAGGCAGTGGTCATTCCTCAATTACTTTATATATATTTTTTCCCATTTGCACTATCTGAAATAGGGAAGGTGTTCAGTTACTGCTGGTTGAAAAAGAGAATGTCTGTCATCTTAAAGAGACTAATGCAATGTCTAGCACTTAATGAATTGAGTGAGTGAGTGATGCGTAAGTGAATATAAAGGTTGTGGAATAGAAGCTAATGAAGAGTGGGCATTCTATACATCTTTGAAAATGCCTCGTCTCCGTCACTGAGGCATCTACCTGCTTTTTAGAAGGGTTCCATTAAATCTTCCCGTCGCTTTGGGTTAGATAGTCAAAATGCAGTTGGTGTAGACTGGGTCAAGTGACTCTGGTGTCGGATTTCAGAGTCTGGGGACCAGTTTGGTCCACAGCTTTCAAAGAAGCATCCTGGAGAAAATGTTTAAGGTGAGCCTTGAAGGACAGACAAGTATTATAGAACATAAATGGGAGGGGAACATAAACATGCAGCTTCCATGTTCTTTTGCTTGGTGCTGTGTGGTAAAATAAACACAAGAAACAAAAACCTGAGGGCACCACCTCCCCCCTCAGGGAAAATACCATTACATTCATTAGATGGGAACATGGAGCAACATTATTTCAACCATCTTTAAAAATGAGAAATTAGAAAACATTTTAAAACTTGAGAAGTATGATGCTCTAGCTTCAGAGACAAAGAGGGAATGAGTACTTCTCCAAATCCAAGTGAGCACCAGGAGCTGTGTTTGCCCAAGTTTGGAGAAACAAGACTCTTCATGCAGGGAGAGTTTTTCAGCAGGCTCCTGGCCCCTGCATTGGATGTTGGGGCTTCTGGATGAAAGGTAGAGGCCTCTCCTGAGTCCAGTACAATTGGGTCCTTGTGGGTCAAGCAAGCAGAACACTCCAGCTGATCCTCTTGCAGAGCCTCGGGGCCACAGCCGTGGGATGGGAAAGCCATTGACCTCCAGCAACTGGAAAAAAAAATTCTTGTGGCTGAAGCTTCTGCAAGCTTTGCGGCGAGGTCTACCACATAGCTGCACGTGGCCTGCTGGACTATGGCTCAACTCATTCTGAGTGTTCCGGCTGTGACCAAATCACAAATGTTTTGTTCAGAGTATGTTCCCCCTTAATTTTTAAATGTATATGTATTTCAAGGGAAATTAAATCAATGGGTTTCCAGTTCATTTACCCTTAAATTATTAAAATGCTGTTTAAGAACATTAGGAATCCAAGGAGCTTTGCAAGCCATTCTAATAAGCATTTGAAAGACTATTTTCTTCATTTAGCAACTGTTTCATCTGGAGTAAGCGGATGTGGAGTTCCACAAGTATGCAAGTTGGGCTTGGGATTCTGAATCAATATTTTATGTACGGCAAGGGACCCTAAACGTGGTGAAATACACACTCCTCTCAATACGGAGAGGGTATTAAAATAATTCTACCAACTGTGAGTCTAGGAGAGGGTCTTTCACTTACCCACTGGAATCCTTGGGAAATAAACCAAACATGAGGCAACATTTACTGAGCACTGACTACACCTAGGCTCTGTGATGTAATGTCCCTCACCCCTACAGCACTGCCGGGAAGAAATTGTCCGCGTTATTTGAATGAGGCTTAGAAAAATAGATCTTGTTACTGGAGACCTCCAGTGGTGGCACTGGGACCTACTTTTCCAAAAGCACTTAAAATGTGCCCAGAATTTTACCAAATAATCCACTCACTATTTATTCATTCATCTGAGAAATATTTGTTACAAGACACTGTTCCAGATACTCAGTTCAAGCTTAAAAGAACCCTGCAAGATAGGCATTATGGTTTCCATTTCACAAATGGGGCAGAGGGTGTGAAGCATGGGAAACAAGGCGCAGAGGTTTAGTTACTTGTCCAAAACCACCTATCTAACCTGAAAATCCTTGGTTAGAAGCTGCCATTGCCTTTCTAAGACATGTGTCTCAGGCAAAGGGTTACTTGGTGTCACGACACTGTAGCTGTTTTGATTTGGACAACTTCTTTTTAGGATGAAGTCACTTAATAGAAAAGCTCATTCACTCATATATTTGGGTGGCTTTACGAAACTGGTAGAATACCTGTTGGGTTTTAAGTAGAAAGCTGGGGATAAGGCATTGACCCCTTATTTATAAAAGAGAAGGGGTGACCTTACCTGGTTCATTAACAGGAGAGTTTATCCCCAGTACACAGACACTGAGTGAAAGCCATATGATACATTTTGTTGTTGTTGTTGTTGTTTTTCTTTTTTTAAATGATAGGCTTTTTAAAAAAAAAAAACAAAAAAAAACACACAAACATCTGCTCCCTTTTTTTTTATTTTTTAACTTTTATATTTTTTAAGTGTGTTTTTCCAGGACCCATGAGCTCCAAGGCAAGTAGTTGTTTCAACCTAGCTGTGGAGGGCGCAGCTCACAGTGGCCCATGTGGGGATCCAACCGGGAACCTTGTTGTTAAGAGCACTGCGGTCTACCCAACCGAGCTAACCAGCCACACAGGATACGTTTTTAATGAAAGTCTGGCTGAGGTTGCTGTGACTGTAGAAGAAAGATGAAATTTGGGAAGGGGTAATTGTGCCTACTTGTTTGAACTGGAGTTATGATTTCTCTAATAAAATTACAGCAGAATTAAAAAAAAACAGGGGCACTTCTCTCTACTACTAAGAACAAAAATGGGTCAAAGAGCACTCTGAAATTAAGTTGAGTCTTCTCTCCAACACTCATGCCAAAATGTTTGGAGAAAAGAAGCCACTAGAGGGTGCTGTCCAAACAGCCTTAGAGATGGAGAGGAGGCAGTGCGCACCACGTATTGAAATCGACAGGAAGAAATTTATTTAAGAGGTATTACAATCATCTGTAACCTTCAAACAAACTATTGCTCCAGATTCACGCCTGCCTTGTAAACTTTTGCTGCTATGCATCTTCACCTCTCATAAGGATGAGCCTTTCGTTTCTTTGTGGGACTGTAGAGAGAACATTTTTCAGTCCTGAGCACTAGGTCGTGTTGTTAGCACGTGCTCCAGGATCAATAACTTTTGGGTTTACTGCATTTTCTATTTACCCAAATTTATCCTGTAGTCATCACAGTACAAACTTAACCATGGTCATAACTCAATGGTCCCAGAATATTTTATAAACTGATCTTTCAGGACCATGTACTGAGTACCTTCTGACATTTGTGCTGTGTTGGAAAGTGATGAGCCCAAATTAAAGAAAGTGTGGGCTCTGGCCAGGTTGCTTATCAGGTTGCTACAAGAGTAGCAAGACATGTAAAATAAATGGAAACACAAGAAACATGCTAAGAACCAGCATACAAATAAATATAATTAGAATTACCACGTTGATATTATCTCACATTTAGAGAGCTATTTTCAAAAAGTTTTCAGATATGTAGCTAATGTTAACATCTTATCTCCATAACGACTTCATGATTTAGGAGAGCCTTTATCATCAGCATGCCCATTTTACAGAACCGTAAACAGACGCTCAAGTTAGTAAAGTGGAGATCAGAGTAGTTACTAAATTCTGGATCTAAAATGCTTCCATTACTGGGAGATGTTACTTGGTTTTTGGTATATATATATATCAGTGAAATAGATTAATTCCTGATTTTTGGTAGGGAAACAAGGGCATATGCATTAAGCAAATTCAGTCCGTGGCAGAACAGGAAAGGTATGCCAGCCTCTGGGATATTGCTCCAGCTGACCTGAGCACTGACCCTTTCCCTTTTATAACTGTAGAGTTTCCCACATACGGATCCTGATGAGGTGAATGTTACAGCTGTTTATTTGCCATCGAATCTGTTTTGGTATAGCCGGTAGTGGGTCAGTTCCTAAATAAGCCAGCAGTGGCAGTCCCCAGATCCACAGCCTCTCTTATTGGACTGCCAGCATTGACTAATGAGGGGGAATTTGCTGGTCCCTCAGCCAAAGTAAGATGGATTGAGACAGGGAACTTTTTTTTTTTTTAAGCAAACATGAACCAGAGTTACTGTATATCAGCAGCACTCCATTTTATCTCCATATCCACAGAATCTAGCAGAGTAAGTGGAGAGCAAAGTCGGTTGTCAGCTCATCACACTTCCAGGGCTTCCTTATGGGTCTTGCCCGTCCAGCTCCTGTGGCTTTTGGGCTCTCAGGGATTTCGCCCAATTGTGTTGGCTGCAGGACCATCTGCACACCTCACAGGTTCCACTCTGTAGTGAGAATTCTCTCTTGCTTTCTTTTCTCTTTTCTTCAACTGAGGTGGTTTGCAGGCACTTTCCCTCCCCACCACCCAAATCTTGGTGAAGTGACTGAACTTGAAACTGGAAGAAGAAAGAAAAGAGGCTGATGGAATGTGGGCTCTGGCAGGAAATTGTGACCCTGACCTTCAATATTTTAGGAATAGATCAGTGTATGGACTGGTAGGATATGTATGTAGCACTGTTTTATGCAAATAGCAGAGAATTCCTCTCCCGGGGCTAAAAATAGTCATATTTGTCTGTTTCTTTTTCCCTTTATTTGGCTAGGAAAAGTACTTAGGGGCCAGCTGCTATGCTGGGTTTTGAAATGTTTTTTGAGTTTTGGTTGTACTACTTTATTCGGCTTTATTTCCTTTTGTGTTAAAACATTATGTACTATGTATGTGGTTTTTGCTGTGTCTGTATTGAAACGCCGCAATATACATGGAATTATGCTTATCAAATGTAGGAAGCACCAGAAGTATAAGATCCATGCCTTCAAGACAAGATACGTATACATACATATCTAATTAAGTTAATAAGAATCAAATCACAATACAGCATGCATATCAAACTTCTTAGTTTGATACAACTTGTGTGAAAAGCTGTTCCTGTTTTATGGTGACCCCTCAATATTAGGCAGCTTAAAGAACTTTGAAGATCCCCTATAAATTTCCCTGGGTTGTCTCACCAGTCTAAATTCTCACTCAGTCTCTTCACACTACTAACCATCAGTTGTAGTTAGTTCACATCTCCACGCCCCTGTCCACACCACCACTCAGTCTTGAGTGCCTTCTCACTCTTCCCTACCTACTTGGATTCTCATCTTCTAGGACTTAATCATACTTCATTGTGATTCCTTTCTGTCATCATTTCAATTCGAAAAGCTCTGTCCTCCTCCAAATTCCAATAACATGCATGTCATTTAACAAGTCTTACTGAATTCTTGAGCTTTTGCCTTAAAACTCACTTTTTTTATTTTCTACTATATATCTTCTCTCTGCAGTTGTCCAGGATTTCTGCCTGCAACTTTCCCTCTATCCCAAGGCCACAGAGACCGTAAGAAAACACAGTAAAATGTGTGCCCTGGCTTGCCTGAATTTTCTCCCGTGGATTCCCTTTATTTAAATTAAAAAATGACTGGAAGTGTAAGGCAGGGGCTCTGATATTTTCATTAGGCCTGCTACCTAATTTGCATTCAGCTCCATGTAGCTGGGCCGGGCTGTTTCCAGGGCAGGCCCCATGCCGTGCAGAACATGGCAGCCTGCTTGCTTAGTGAGGTGAGCCAGGTGGCACTCTAGCTCTCCATATGCTCATTGGCTTCGTCACCTACCAGTACTTCATTAGACCTCCCAGACCTTTTCCAGGAATGAATGTAATCTCTGCTTCTCATGATCTCAGCACCTCCTGCCAGAGTAGGAATAAGTCCTGTCAAAGTTACTCAGGCTTGTGGGGTTCTAAGTCAAATCTGGGAGGGGTCCCTTACCAGGCTATTGGTCCATGCAAACACTGTACCAGAACAGATAACTGGAGAAATGGGAATCAGGGAAGAAGATCTGGAGGCAAGACACAAGGTAAAACTGCCCATCAAGTTCATGGGCCAAAGCAGCAGGAAGCCTGGGTTCAAAACAAGGATCAGAATAGGATGGACACAGATGAGACAAGGCATGCTTAGCTCCAGAAGAGGTTTAGGGCTAAGGTGGCCAGTAGGCCAGTTTATAGCAGAATTATTCTAATGGGCTGAGATCTGTCTATTCTTGGGGCAGTAATTGGGGGCTGAACATTAATGCCTGGCACACAGCAAATGTTCACTTATATTCCATTTCTTCTCATCCTGCCCAAGAGCCACAAAGGCTGTGGAAACAGTTGATCACTATGGACTGATTTACTTAACACCTTCTACTAGAAGGGGCTGGGTAGGCTCAGTTCTGTTTATCACGCATTGAGAGATCTAGGGACATGGTATACTTTGTAGCTACACATTTCATGTTAAAGATTCCTAGAATTTCTTTTCAGAGTATAATTTTGAATTCCTGATGTAAATAAAACATAATAGAGTGTGTACTCCCTTCTATTGGGTTTGTCTAAAAGATAAAATCTCAATAAACCAATGTCTGCCTTCTTCAAGCCTTTACTCCTCGGCCAAAATGGGCTTTTGATAATTGGTTCTTTCACTGTAGTTTGTATCCTTTCTGTCTTGATTCTCTATTTCTAAGATAAGGCTGGAATTATAGGGTATGGAGAAGGAGGACAGGTAACATGTTTCACAAAAGACTAAAACCATACTGATGATGGCTCAGGAGCCGTGGGACACTGTGGGCTGGAATGCTGGAATGGGTCAGGATGGAACACAGTTTTGAGTTTGTGTTGTGACTGGGCTAGAAGACAGTGCTTTTGTGATAGATTCTACAATGATGGGGCCGCTCCAAATTCCAAAGGTGACAGAGCACTGACTACTATCGTAGGAGACTGCAAAAATGTTGGCAAATATTTGCCTTCCTTCTCTGGGGAAGAATGAATTATTGCTTCCCTATCGAACTCAGGAGTGACTGATCATATGCCTTGCTTTAGCCAATGCAATATAGGAAGGCATGATGTTGTCAATTCCAAGCAGAAATTTTAATTTCCCAGGCCTTTCTGTTTCCTCTATTGTAAGACTGGCAATAGACCATTCAGAGACTGTTTTACCAGTCTTGGTCCAGAGTGAATATACTGTGTAACGGAGGATATATATACTCATGAGCACGAAGCAGAGAGCTGCTTGTCCTGGAGTAAGAGGAATGGCCAGGAGCAAGCGTTGGGGGAAGACGTTAGATGTGGGGTTATTTGTTTTCACAGAGTAACTTGCCCTGTCCTGACTGATATATGCATTGTACCTTACGGACCTTTGACCTTCCGTTTTTCCACAGAAGCTAGCACACAGTGCAGAGTACACGTGGGAATGAAGCATCACATGCAGAGTGCTTGCCTGAACACAGAGAATGTATTCGTTTTGCTTTCAAGTGCCTAGATGTGTGAAGATGTTTTTTAACTATACCCTGCAGCATTAGTCTCCCTTAGCAGCAACAGGCAGATACTTCGATTTGCTTTCAGTTAGCTTAGGAGTATCATGCAGAGAGAACTTCCTAAACCATTCCAGGAACTGGGTACGAATGCAACTATTCTTATTAACAAATCTGTGTTGAACGGAACATGACAAGTGAGTGTGAAATCATGGCTGCCTGGTGCAAATCAGTGACAGGAAATGGAGTTTTGACGGCACTCCCAGCTGCCACAGGATGTGTGAAAGTCCCACCTTTCTGGACTGGAGTACGCAGGCACACCCAGGCCTGTGCTGAGTTCTTTAAGACTTACCTTCCCTTTCTAATTGGGTGTTTTCACACCTCTTGGAGCTTATTTTTTAGAAATGAATCTGAGATACTTAGGAATAGAGTATTTGTATTCTTGACACTTTTCTTATAATTATCATTTGCTGATGAGGTTTTTGTTTTTGCTTTCTCATCTAAGCCTCTCATTTATATTTTGTTCTGAAACACAAATCGTCTTTGGGTATCAGGGAGGGCCTTCATTTCAGGAAGTGGAAACTGAACTGTGAGGAAGACTTGCCCCACCTTTCTGAACTAACTATGCAGGACCCAAGAGTACGGCAACCCAGCTCCCCTTGGCAAATCCGCAGCTAAGGCCAAGCATCATGCCACTGCTTGAAAGCGCTTGTCTCTGCCTTTATCACTCCAGAGCCAAGTTCCAAATGCACACTTAAGACGAAGCTGAAATGTTTGTTTCGCCTTTCCCCTATTATTTTTCAATTTCCTGTGGCTCTGCACTTCCTGCTGGCTCTCACCGGAGACCTGAATACAGATCCTGAAGATGTTGCCTCCTACATCACCAGTGCCCTATGGGACTGGCAGAATGATTTGTTTTTGAAGATGTGCTTTTTTTCGTTTCTCATTTTCCTGGATCAGAGCAGGGAAGGAGGCAGTACTGGGTCTCAGGTTTTGGGAAAGTAAAATTAAATTAGTAAGCTAGGTGGACACACCAAAATTGGACAATTTAAGTCCCATTTTCCTTGGGTTGTTTAGACAGATGTCTGCGGTACAATTTGACTTTGCAGTTTGATCCAAAGGGGGAGTTGATTACTGGCTCTGAAATGAGCTTCCTTCATTCCCTGCGTGAGCTGGTTGAGAAAATGTGTCTAGCAGCAGCCAAAGAAAGCTTGCTAACTGAAAAGGGGGAGCTGAGAGGGGAGGAGAGAGAAAGGAGGCAGGAAGGGAAAGAGCAAGAAAAAGTGGGAAGGTGGGGGGATTTCTTATTACTGCCCAGCTAAGCCTGCTGGTGATTAACCTGGTCATAAAAGTCAGCTCTGTGAGGCATGCCTGGATTTGAAAAGAGAGCCCAAAGTGGATATAAAACAATCTCCCTTTGCTTAGAAACTGACAGCTGATGTGTCCCCTCTAGAAGCCTGTGGGAGGCAGCTGGCCTGTCAGCACTCTGGAGGGGCTTCTGCGGCAGCTGCCTGGTCCTGGTGAACTGCGAGATTCTTCCTCACAAACTTGATAGGGCAGAAGTTTTCTCTGCAGCTTTTAATTTGTAAGGTCTTGTGATGGTTTTTCATAATTATGACAGCCTGCCCGTGGTGTCTGCGGTATACCATGCACGCTCCGTCTTTTTCTTGTCCTTCAGCGAGAGCTATTTTGCTCATTAGCTTCAGTAGGAGAGAGAAATTGTCGGCTCCCTCTGAAGATTTTGCCATAGGGTGACCTGATAAGCAGAATGCAAATGTACAAATGTACCTGGAGCCCAGCATCTGATACCTCTGTGGCTGCAAGGATGCATTCTTCTAAGTAGTTTCATAGCCTGAGAGATTTTAGGGTGAAAAGGGAACAGGCTGACTGAGAGCTGATGAAAGGAATTGAGAAACATGGGGTTTCCTGGTTTTCTTTATCTGGGCTCTGGCAGGATATACATTTTTGGATGTCTGAGTCAGGTTTTTGAGCAAAATATTTATAACAACACCAAAACCAAATCTCATTTTAGTTTTGGTTTTGGTGTGTGTGTGTGTGTGTTTTAATTAGAAAATTGATTTTTCTGCTTTGGGGATTAAAATAGCCATTTATGTAAGGGATGTTACTTGGAAGACATCTTTTAAAATAAATGTTGAGGTTTTTTTTTCCCAATTCTTTGTAGGTAGCTTTGTGGTGAATTATTATATATATAGATATAGATATAGATATCTATATATACATTTTTTAAATAAATAATTCAGTAAACTTTTTATTAGTTCCTATTATGTGAAAGACACTCTACTAAGGGATGATACAGAAATGTGGTTCTTCTTCCTAGAAAGGTCTCAGCCTAATGGGATGATCCGATGAGCAGATAGAAATGCCTAAAATGCATATGGTAAGTGCTCTCATAGAAGTAGGTTCTTGGAGTACTAGGAACATGGAGAAGGGACACAGAAAGGTCTACCCGTCCTATAGACAGTGGTGGGAGAGCAGACTCTCCAGGCTGAGGTATAGTCAACTAGGGAGACAAGGGAGTTTTCATAGGATGCATGCCTTCAGGTTGCTGCTAGCATCCTGAGATGGATAGAGTGAAGGGTACACGTAAGAGGGGAGCAAAGAAATGAAGATGGACATTAGGTGGGGGTCTTATAAAAATGGAAGCTCTGTCTATCGGGCTAAGGAATTGGGATTTTATCCACAAGATCGAAAGGAGAAAAATGTGAAGGCATTCAGAATTACAAATTGCCATTTATAATAGTCACAGGATATAAAGTATAGCATAGGAAATATAGTCAATCATATTGAAATAGCCATGTACGGTGTTAGATAGGTACTAGACTTATCACGGTGATCTCTTCATACATCATGTAAATGTCTAATCACTATGTTGTACACCTGAAACTAATATAATCTTGTATGTCAACTGTAATTGAAAAACACAATCAAATGGAGGTTTTGAAAAAAATTAAGCAAGGGAGTGATGTAATCAGATTTGTATTTTTAAAAGATGATTTGAGAGCCAAGAAAATGGACTGGTGACAAATTATTACTGATGGTAGAGTATCTAATTAATAGGCATTCTGAAGTGTAAATATGAAATGATGAAGGCCTGACCTTGGGCAAATGTGGGTAGGAATAGGGAGTTTTGAGAGATACCCAACAGGAAGAAAGATCAGGATATGATGATAGTTTGGATAAGGGCCATGAGAAGGAAAGACAGGCAGATATGTTCTCCAAGATTCAGGTTTTAGAAATTGGATGGGTGAAGAGCTGTGTTCAAAAATGGGTACTGGAGTAGGAGGAACAAGCTGGGGGCAGATGTTGGGGAAATGTAGGTTTAAATTTGGATATTTAAAGATGTCTAGTAGGAATTTGAGTAAATCTAAGCTCAGGAAAGAATTCTCACCTGGATATAGATATTAGATGTATAGTTTTATATAGCAGACTTATCAACATAGTTGATGCCAAGGGTATGGGGTGGGTAGTAAACAGGGAGGTTTAGTGTGAGACATGTTGAGGGTAAAGTAAGGCAAATCGGAGAACACTAGAATGAATGCAAGAAATGTAGAGGGCCAGGAAAGACCAAAGGAAAGATGCAGACAAAGAATTGGGAGAAATTTTAGGAGATTATTTCATGCAAACCAAAGTAGAGAAGTGTGTTCAAGGATAGAGTGGTCAACATTATCACTAAAAAGAAAACAGGTAGTAAACATTTATCTTTTAAACTGCACAAACTGGAGCTCCTTGGAGGTCATCATGGTAGGAATGGAAACCAGATGACAATGAGATAGAATGAAAGGTGAGGGAGGTAAGAAAAGACAGTACTGAATGTAGACCACTATTATGAAAGGTCTTCATTGAGGGAAGGGCAAATGGAAATATAGTTCAGACTATAAAGTAAACAAAAGCAAAGATGGAGACGATCAACAGTCCTGCCTCTCATAGCAAGTTGGTCTTCACACTAAGAGCCAGGATTTCTTCATTCTCCTCCAATTCTCAACTCTGGCTTTAAGAGGCTTTTCCAGTAGGGTTTAAGAGGCAAATTTCCCCTCCAGTGCACTTTTACAATATGCCTTTTTTGTAGAAAACCTCAGTAAACTTTATTAACCAAATAATAAGATAAACAATATAAGATATGATCCATTGTTGTATCACTCTTCTGGAAAGAGAAAAAAAAAATACTGGCTCGGAGTTCTCTGAGATAAGAAAATTACAATTCAAGACATTGTAATGTTCATTTCTTCCATTCCCAGAAACCTATAATCTTTCATTTCCAAAATTTAGCATTTTACTATCCTTACTATTCCTCCTTTCTCAAATTTCACTCCTATGTCCTCTTCCCCTCCCTTTTTCTTTCTTCTTTCCATTGTCAACCTCTCAATTTTGATTCATTCTCAATTCTTACTGTCCCTTCAATTTGCTCATTTTATTTTCAATGTGCTAAAGTCATGTCCCTGGTAAATGGTTTTTCTCTTTAATTTTCAGGCAGTCTTTTAAGATATTTTAATGATAATACTTAAAAATGAAGAGGGTAAAAGACCCATTTTTCCCCCATAAATGAAGTTTTCCAAATATTTGGACAGAAAAAAATATCTACATGGAAGAATAATGATAGTTGCATAATCTGTTATGAAAAATATAAGTTTCCAGTGACATGAGAAAGTAGAGAACTTAAAACACTAAATACATTAATAAAATTTAGAGGAAAGAAAAGAATGATTAGGGGACATTTATCAGACTACTAATTTTGGTAGATGTTTTGCCAAATCTACCTGCTTATGGCAACATCTTCTTTAAAAAAAATTAAAATGAACCATATGCGGCATGAACACATTTGTAAAGATGGCAACAGCGGCATCTGTATTCTACCTGGTCTCAGTGTACTCCACAACTGCCCGCAGGGAGCTGACAGATGGAGACTCTGAAGGGGCTGGGTTGAGCATTGGACTGCCAGTCAATTCTCTCTCAACAAGATACTTCTGGGCATTATCTCTGTAGGACAACCATGATGACTACTGGGCCCTAATCAACCCCCTGCCTCTTAAGACTTGTTTCTTCTCCTCCAACCAATGAGTAGGCACTTTCATTTTCTCTGAAAAAAGCAGGAAAGACTGTCCACTGATGAAAATGTGTCTCCTTGCCTTACCTTCACATGCATCTAATTAAAGAGACTCTAATCTTAACATTAAGATGGAACCTAGATGTGTGATATTGGACATCCATGGGGACAGTCATCTCACTGTACCCTGCAAAGAAGAACTAGCATTCTTCTATTTTTGTTCCTGCTTTTAACATGGATGAAGAAGAGGGGAAAAACATGGAGGCCTAAAGAGAAAGATATCTGGGGTGGAAGCTAGAGATGCTTCCATTACACATCAGCCCTAATGCTGTTAGACCAACTCTTTGGGAAGAAGAATGGAGCCAAGCAGTCTTGGATCCTTCAAATAGTTGGGCTACTGGCAGAAGGGCAGTTCTCTAGGGAGGAAGAGTCCTCTCAAGTCAGCAGGCCTGGGTGTAGATGGCATTTTAGCACACAAACAGGGAGTGATGCCACAAGTGGTTCAGAATGTGGTCTAAGCACCAACGGACACTGATGTACTGCAGGAAGGCTAAATGCCCTGAGAACCCACAGCCCTTGCTTCAAGTGTAATTGTAAAGAACGGGTGACATTAGAGCCTAACATTTAGGCAACGAGGTTCCCTTCTCTCCCCCTGAAGATTAGTTCCCCTGTGAAGTCTTCTTCCAGCTTGTAAGCCCTCCCTGTGGCTCATGCTGGAGATAACAGACACGGCCTTTCACCTGCCCTCCTCAGAAAATAGCTTCAGGTACCTGGTGGCAGGACTGGCTCCCTCTCTCCCAGCCCCAGAAGCTCCAGGAATTTCTGGGGCTTTTCTCCAAACTACAGCAGGATGTGGGAGGCTTGACTCAGTCCTGATTCAGATGCCAAAGCAGAATTTCCCCAGCACCACCCACACAGCCCTCCCTGTGCCCCTTCTGGTCTGGCTGCAGGGCCCCACCTGGGGAAAGGTCACCCTGCGGACGCCACAGCACTCTGGAGACTGCTCCCTCACCCATCATTCCTGAGGTTCTCAGGCTGTGAAATGAATATTATATTACCTTATGAAGGGGAAAAAGATTAAATTAACAAAATAACGATAGAAAAGGATAACCTGACTTCAACCCTTTTATTATGCTTTGCACAACTAGACAGCAAATTGCGTTCTGGGGCTTCTGCTCAGACGGCTGTAAAGAATCTAACTTTTGCTTCCAAATTAGCCTGTCAAATCATATATTTATAAAGGAATGAAGGGAGGAAAATGAGGGGCCTGGGTAGTCCTACGCATCAATTAGAGAGAAATTAATTACAATTTACCTGCTTGAGCACATTAACACTCCCAGATTGCTGAAGAAATGCCTCTGTAACAGGAAAGTAGTCAAAATAGACCACTCTGCGGGGGGATTGGGAGGGAAGAGGTTACCTTGAGTCCAAAGTAGGAGTGGAGACAATTGGAGGGTTGGGGGTTGCTGGAAATGGTAAAAGATACTGGCAAGTAGATGTTCTTCCTACCAGATTATTGATGCAGAGAACTCTAATGAGTGGCATATTTTGATGAAGCAACCTCTCAAAGAATCTCCACAATCTGAAATAATGAAGTGGGCACTCACATGCAATAAACCACAAAGCTTCAAATCATGATAGAGTCTTTCTTATTGTCAAGAAGAATCACAAAATGAAAGGCAAACACTCTTTCTCTTTTGGTTTGGGGCACTGACAGGTAAGGGGATCATAGTGGGAGAAGACAAGGTAAGGAAGGAAATTAGAAGGGGTGTCTGACCTTTCTCTCAGGTAATTCCTCAATTTTGTGGAATGGCATCAGATTCTAAAGGAACTCTGAAAAGGTCAGATAGATTCAGACCCCTGAACACCAAGGTAGAAAGAGTTCATGAAAAATTTCAACTGGTTAGCAGACTACACTTTAAATCTTTGCATGTGTTTCTCTTAACCATGAGCCTTTTTTATTCATACAAGAATGATGGAAGCATCCTGGAAGGTCAGGACCTAGAAGCAAGCAGTTCCCTGGGAGCCTTGCCAAGGCATGATAAGAAAGTCCCTTCTGCCAGGGGACTCTGGAGTCTTTTTCACCTCTGGAACTTTCAACTGAGATTGGTGCTGAAATCCAGAGAACTCTATACTAGGGTTCACACTTTAGCCTCCTCCTAGCTGTTCTGTCTAGAAGCCCTAACACCTCCTGTGATGGAACAAAGGCTGGAACCCTGCAAGGTATCTATCTGCCTGGCATAAAGAATGCCTACCAGACTGAAGTGTAAATACCAGGATTTGGGTGGTTGGCAAACCCATAGGTGCTTGAAGATTCAGTTCCTCATCTGAAATATTAGGTTAATTATAACTGTATTATTCTCACTCGATTTTTTTTTAAGGATCAACATTTATCTATGGAAGCTTTTTATAAACTCTAAAGAACCATACAGATTTAAAGACTCATTGTTATAGGCTGCTCTTACTTTAAAAGATGTGTTGTTGTTTTTTTTTTTTTTTCAGACAAATACATTCTCTCCTTCTTTCCTTTCTCTTCCATCTTCTTGTACTCCAGCAGCTGAATATGGAAATAACCTTTGCCAATTGTGTGGGAGTCTCTCAAGCTCATTAGATCTTTGTTTTCCTCTTTCTAAAATTTTTTCTTTCCCCTCTGGGGTTGATGAATCGTTAACGTCTTTGAAATAGTTTCAGAAGCCACTCTCTCTGGGAGAATGTTTCTCTTGGCAGGGCATCATGTGGCTTCCTGATGCAGTTCCCAGTCCTCTCCACTGCCCCTCCAGCTCGGCACCTCCATGCACTCACCCAGCTCTGCAGCCATCCCACATGGCCTGACCACTTCTGCAATGCTTCTAATGGAAGTGCCATTTTCATTTTCACAACCAAGACCTCAGGATCCATTAGAGGTTCCTGTAGCCATGGAAGAACTGGGGAGGAAAAAAAGAAGAGGGGGAAGGCTTTATAAGGTGCCTGCACATCTTGGCAGAGACTTGCAACATGGGTGCTGAGGTAGGGTGGGGATTATATAGTGCCATAAGTAGCCTGGATCCTGAGTCAGAGAGCTGCTGAGACTGTAGGGTGAGAGCCAGTTACCAACACATCACATGGTTTCACTTTTAAAGAGAACGCTATAAAGAAATGCAGAGCACATCAAGTAACAGAACCTGAAGAGCAAGGGATTTGAAGACTACAGAAATGGGGTTCAAATTCCTGCAACTCCGGTATTTACTGCTATGGCAACTAACAACATAGGCTCTGGGGTCCTCGGTTTAAACCCCAGCTGTACCACTTAATAGCTCTGTCAAGTTGTCAACTTGGGCAAGTTACACAGGTAACCTCTGTGAGGCTGGGCTTCTTCCTCTGTAAACTGAAGAGGATGATAAACCCCTTTGGGGCTGGGAGAGGATCAAGTGAAATCACCCACACAGGATTAGCGCAGTGCCTGGCAGAGAGCAAGGGTCCAATCCACTTTAGCTGTGGTTACTGCTAGTGAGTGCTTCCATTGTATTGTTTAATATATCTGAGAAGTGATATTTCCTCATTCGGAGAGTGGGGATGAGGGAAGTAAAACTACCTGAGACTCTTTGCCCAACGCCACCATTTAAGGTTTAAATGAGATAACTAAAGGAGACTGCTCCGAGCTGGGCCTGGCCCAGAGAGGAAGGGATGCATTTATCTAGGAACGCTTGTTTCCTGAAGGGGGACTGGCTTTGGCTCCACCGGCTGATGCCCTTCTGCAGGCAGGAATGAGTTCTCTTAGAAACATGTTCTAGATGGTTCCCTTCCCCAGTGCTGGCTAGAAGTGCTACAGTCTTTTTAAGCATTACAGTTACCCATCCTCAATGGCTTTTCTCCCCAGGCATAACCACCCTCACGGCCCCCAAGATGGTTCTACTTTGATCTCCTCAGATCAGCCTCCTCTGAGTAGTCAGGTTTGGAATCCAAATTGAATGTCTGCAGTTCAGACCAAGGATTACCAAGCAGATGAGATGTGCTCACGGCAGCCTCAAAGGTCATCTGTACAGCCACATGAGATGCAGGCAGGAGTTTCAGTGAGCAAACAGCACCATCTACACCTGCAAGATGCTCTAATAACTCAATGGACAAGGTTCCACAGCTGATTATTAAACGGACAACTGGTATTTATTCCCCCATTGACAGCAGCAAATGTGGGAATGGGGACTGAGGGAATTTGGAAGGGCAACTGGCTCATCAGTAACCAACTCGGTAGTAAAGGAGAGGAAAGAGAGGAGACTTCAGTTTTATGTCTTCTTTGCAAGTAAATTAACATTGCTGTACTTGAAGTGGGAAGGACAGGAGTTGCCTGGGGCCTGTCTTTGCCATGGCTCAAAGAGGCAGGCTGAGAAGAGTAGAAAATGGAATTTGCCGGGTAAAATATAAGGGTTTTATTCTGCAATGTCAAATTGGGATTTTCTTACATCCAAAAATCAGGGTTCATCTGAGTCTCCTGTGACACCTTCTCCAAATGTTATCATTACCAATTATTAATTTATGTTGCCCCATTTGCAAGTATCATGGTGTGTAAAAAAATTAGGACAAACAAACCACAAAACCCCCTAAAGACATTCAGAGAAGAGAAGCACCATCAATTTAGATTTTAAAACTGCTAAATAGAATTGAGGTGGCTGCCAGGGTATTTTTCCCAGTTCAGAGAGCAGGTGAATTGTGGTGATCAGGGAGAGGATAATAACAGAGCTGGGGGTGGGTGAGGGACTTTTTTCTTCTCCTCTCCCCCTCTCCACCTCATCCTCACTTATTCCCAGGACTGAAGAAACCAGGCTGCGTGGTTAATCAGGATCCTAAGTCCTGAATCTTGGTGGTTGTCTCTGCCATGCCATCCCTTGAAGCCTTCTCTGTTTCCTTTCCCAGCTGTCATTTTCACACACCAGGGTGTGTGCATACTCTCAGTCAGAAGACGAGTTGTGTCCTTGACACAGTCAGTGCCCACTGCCTGCCTGACCTTGGACAAATCACTTAAACTCTGGGCCCTGGCTATGCATTTCATAGGTTTGGGACACCAGACCTGCCTCCATTTCCACTTCTAGGTTGTCATGGGGACAGAATGAGAACTGATGTGGTCTCCTTGGTCCTGTCTGTTTGAATCTTTGTCTCACCACCCTTTTCTCCTGTAGACCTGGAGGCCAGATCTACTGAGATGTGGGCAGAACTTCCAAACCAGTGCCCAGGGCTATGAAAACCAAAAACCTGCAGTAATTCTCCCTCCTTATTTGGGGTGGGAGGTTGGAGTGAAGTCACCATTTCAGTTTACTGACTGCAGCAGGCGCAAGGGACCAGAGTGAGGTGGAGTATGGGGCTTCATTCCCTGTTCCTTGCCTCTGGTTAAGCACTCTCTTCATAAAGTTATCTGCTCAATGTCACCAGGCTGAGCTCTGTCAAGGATAGAGTGAGGCAGTGGACAAACCTCGCTTCCTATTAGAGAGAGGCACTTTGGTTGGCTGAACAGGAGAGTGACTTGAAACTCCCAGCACATCTCCTGGCTGAAGGAAAGAGGGAAATGAGAATCGTGGTTCTCAACATTTTGCAGAATCTACAGAATATATTTCTAAAAGACATTTACTTTGGGGATGGACTGTGGAAAAGCTGGCAAGTTGGCACCCTGGTGTCCACAGGGTGAAATCCTCACCTTTAACACTACCTGTCCTCCCTGCCTCTCTTCCCACAGACAGCAGACAGGTAACTAGAAAGGGGGTGCAAGAGACAGGCACAAAAAAGCACATGCTGAGACTACTGCAGGACGCACAGTGAGCTGGCTGATTTTGAACTAAATGTGATCATCATTCCATTTTTGCAGATGAAGAAATAGAGGTATGAAATAGCTGAGTATGCAAAACTGATAAATAATAATGTATTAGACTCTGAATTCCTCAAAGACGGGGATTTTTATCACACACACACAGGACTTGCGTGCTATGGAGCCTGGCACTTGGTAGGCACTGATTTAAAAATAAATAAATAAAAGAAGCATGCCATGGTGACCTGGCACTATGTTAGCATCTGGGGAACCCCCAGGAAGTGTCAGGTAAACCATTTTATCACTTAAAGATGTTACTTCATTTAATCCCCACAAATCCATCCCAGGTGAGCATTAGCATCCCCATTTTACAAACACACACTTATTTGCTAATGTCCAAGTAAATGCTATTTACAATCAGAATCGGCCTTTAGTCTGCTCAAGTGAGGGCCTCTTCATCTTTTAAAGCAGGTGGGCATTTCTCATCAACCTGTCTGCTCAGAAGTGACAGGCTCGCTTCTCTCAGGTGCTGACTCTGCCAGTTATTGCTCAGCCTAGATTTACTCTCATTTAAAACTCATCCTTCAGCCTATCAAAACCTGATAACTCCTCAAGTGTCCCGTGACCTACTATTGCCCTGGTGTTCTGCCACCTGCCTCTCTCCCTTCTGAATAGTCATCAGGCTTTCTTTTCCCTCTGTGCTTTGTCAGAGGTGCCTAAGCCAGAACCTGCCTATGGAAATGGCACAGAAGTCATCCATCAGTATTATAACCTCAGACACAAAAAGATCCCTCTGACAAGCTATTTGAAGTTCAAGTGGGAGAGGAGCTGGGAGGCCCTGACACTCAAGGACTCGGTCCTGTGCCCTATTGCTGACTGAGGAAGCTCTGTTCTTTGAATATTTGATGGGGCTGCCTTGGAGACATTTATTTAAGTATGCTCCATTCATTGAGCTCCTACAGAGGAGCAACCTGCTGGGGAAGGCACTGCTGCTTCTCAGCACTCAGCAGAGGTCAGGAGGGGAAGGGCTGACAAATTGGACAGCTCTTTTTAGAAGTTTAATCTTGAATGTGATGATTTTCCTCCGCCTTGTCTATACTGAATACTGGCTCTAGTCCTGTCATGTTTCTAGGCCTGGATAGCGAGTCCTCTGGTTTTGCAGGAGACAGACAAGGGTGTGAGATAGAGCAATTGGGGGTGAAAATCTCTCCACTCTAATTGATCATGGCTTCTCCTTCCCGGAGCTCAGAGCATCTTATCCAGAGGTCAGCTCATTCAACATCCCCATGGCCTTATCAAGCAGGTCATTATTGGGTATCATTAGCCCCACTTCTCTGTCATATAGCCAGAAACCCAGAAAAGCTGAGTGATGTATCTGGCAGTACGCAGCCCGTGAATGTTCAGCCTGTAGTAAAACTCTCAGTTCAGAGAACCTTAGTCCACTGTGTTAATCATGGATCCACGCTAGCATTTTTTAATGGGAAAAATAAAATAGCCTCACAGAGCTGCCTTTATTATGAGAATTGTATATGCACATCCTTAATAACTTGTAAGGTATTTACTAATGTTATGTGGTCTTGTTCTTTTTGCAACATGTATTTGAAGTTTAGTGCAGAGGTCTCTAACTTCTTGGGGTCTAGGAAAACCAACACACTGACATTTCTAATGGTCAGAAAATTAATGTGTTGAACTCAGCACTGAATCCTTTCATTCACAGTATCTTGAACCTAGCACTTTATAAATTGCAAGGAGTTTTATGAGAAGCTGTTAAATCTAGGGAGGTTGTACCCAATGAGACTCTATCTGTGTTCTAGTTGGTAGGCTATCAGAGATGGACCATGACATGCACAGATGCTAGAGGAGACAGGGCATATCACCAGGAATCAACATTCTCCAATGAAAGGACAGCCTTCTCCTTGTAGGGTGCCAGCCAACTATTGCAGGGAAGGTCCATCAGCAAGTGTAGATCACTATTCAAGCTTAATCAGGTTTTTAAAATAGAGAAAAACTATTGTTTCCTTCTCTAATTAATCCCATGTTAAATTGCAATAACTCCTTCAAATTTTTGCCATTTATGAAAACTTCCAAATCCATTCAGACAAGGGTGCAAGACAGAGCAATTGGGGGTAAAAATCTCTCCACTCTAATTGATCATGGCTTCTCCTTCCCGGAGCTCAGAGCATCTTGTTTTCAGCTCAAGACTCTTCCCCTTACTCTACAGGAAAAAAAAAACTGAACCCATCTCGTATGTACTACCTCTCCTTGTTCCCCCTACCCCAACTTTCTTAATGGTTTCTTCCTCCTGCTTGTCACTATGGTTCCAACTCCTAGAATTTTCATCTACTTCTTTCTCTCTTTCTTCCCCACATCAATCAGCAATCACAGCCTGCCCATCTGGTTCTGACTTTCAGCTAAGACCCCTCCCAATACACTACCAAGAGCATTACATAGCTCAGAGCCTCATGGCTACGCCTCCACTTTCAAATTAGTCGTCCTACTTCCAGGCCCTTTCTTATGCAATGGATCTTGTGCATTGCCTTCAGAGTTCTCTTCTTAAAATACAGTTTTTGCCCATCTACTCCTATGCTCACCAGCTTTTAATGGCTCTTTATTGCATTCAGAACAAAGTGTAAATGTGTAAGCCTCACATTTAAAACCCTCAACAGTGTAACCCTACTGAAGTTTTCAGTCTTCTTTCCAGCAAAACCTTTTCTCCATTCTTATACCTAATTCTTTTGCTGATAAATTTAATAATTGCCTTTCTCTGATTAACCATTAAGACATTTCTTTTTGCTATAAACTCTTTGCCTAAATTCTCCATCTTCCATAATCACCCGTCAACATCATATATAACTTACAAAGCTTAAGTAAATTCCATCTCTTTTAAATGTCCTGTCATATACACCACCACCTCTCACCTTGACAAAAATGTCTTTTCCTTTTATCTCCATAGCACTCTGTAATTCTTGTGTACCACTCATCATTAATCAGTCAGTCTTAGATTAATTAGTTGTAAATATTTTTGTCTCTCCTGTTTCTTTCACAGATATTGGCAAACAAAGTTCTGATCACTCGTTTCCCCCAAAGGACAAGGCACGCATATTTTAGGAGCCCAAAACATATTTGTCAAAATGAATTCTCACCTCATCCTACCTCCATTTCTTGCTAATTCCCCAGGCTATCTGAAGACTCCATTCCCATCTGGTTCCCTGTTGTTGCTAAAGTCCAGGATTCTTCTTGCCTAGATACCCAAGAACTATTATAGCTGATTCCTGTTTCCCAGAAACTTGAATTAATTCACTACTCTGTTTTGCTAACCTTCCTTTGTGTCTCACCCAGATGTTTAAATATTGTTGGTTTTTTGCTTTTTTTCTTAATTTTTTTTTTTTTTTTTTTTTTTTAAGATTTTATTGGGGAATGGGAACAGGACTTTATTGGGGAATAGTGTGTACTTCCAGGACTTTTTTCCAAGTTAAGTTGTTGTCCTTTCAATTCTAGTTGTGGAGGGTGCCATTCAGCTTCAAGTTGTTGTACTTTCAGTCTTAGTTGTGGAGGACGCAGCTCAGCTCCAGGTCCAGTTGCCATTGCTAGTTCCAGGGGGTGCAGCCCACCATCCCTTGTAGGAGTTGAGGAATCAAACTGGCAAACTTGTGGTTGAGAGGATGAGCTCCAACCAACTGAGCGTTCCGGGAGGCAGTTCAGCTCAAGGTGCCGTGTTCAATCTTAGTTGCAGGGGGCAGAACCCACCATCCCTTGCGGGACTCGAGGAGTTGAACCAGCAACTTTGTGGTTGAGAGTCCACTGGCCCATGTGGGAATTGAACCGGCAGCCTTCGGAGTTAGGAGCATGGAGCTCCAATCGCCTGAGCCACCAGGCCAGCCCTAAATATTGTTTTTGATTTATTGCTTAAATTTGGACCCAGAGTTCCTATTGTTTTTTGCTAGAAAATGGTAGAAGCTTCCCTTATCTACCTGTTAACGAACAACATGTAAAAATCAGCTACAGTTGTTAGAATATAGATACGAAGTGTGATTGAAACATACAGTGCATGTTTAATTTTAAAAAAACATATTAAAGAAAGGATACATTGCCATCAATCCCTCTCAAAACACACCCCCTCACATCTATTCCATCACACACTTATCCCATCACGCTTGCCACTTTCTGAAGCAGTTCTGGAAGTCCTCTTTCCTGAGTGTCTTTATCTTCCTCATGACAATGCTCTGCGTCACACATCGCTTCAGGATATGGCAACTTCTGTTAAATAAAAACATTATGGTGTGTCCTCATTCACCTTATTTGTCAGACCTGGCACTGTGTGACGTCTGGCTCTTCCCCAAAGTTAAAATGATACAGGACATGGAGGTAGCCATGACAGCGAAACTAAAGACACTCACGAAAGAGGACTTCTAGACCTGCTTCAGAAAGTGGCAAGAATGATGTGATAGGTGTGTTCGGAGCGAGGGGAAGTATTTAGAGGGGGATTAATAGCAATATGTCATTTACTGTAATTTTTTAAAAAATTTAAACATTCCCAATATTTTTTTTTTTATCATACCTCACATGACAAGTTGTCTCAATCAATTTGAAATAAGATTGGATATCAGTGGATAAATATACATTTATTGGAAGTAAGACCATAGTCAAAATTGTCCATTCACTTTTTAATTCAATGAACATTTATTAAGCTTTGACTGTGTGCCAGCACTGTGTTGACTGCTGCTAGTATGTAGGAAAGCACAGCTGAGAGCTTCCGTGAGCTCACAGCTAGAAGGTAGGTCTACCAAGGTCACAGCTCTTGGTAGGTCCAGTCATATCAAATCTGTTACCATTTCCATCATTTCTGAATTTGGAGGTATTTAAGACTGATACACTAGCCACCCTAAAGAATAAAACTCATTGCTGAGAAAGGTGAAAAGGTAAACCTCTAGGAAAAAAGGATACCATGTTGCTTGATGGCATTGCCATGTTGCTCCCTTTGGGTATGAGCCAGGCTCTACTAGTGATTTATAGCAGGTAGGTGGGAGGGAGAGGAATGGCCAGGAGTGTGGTTAGATCCTTATCAATTTCTGGCATCCAGCCCAATGAAGAGAGCACAGTGAAGCAGAGATGGGCTGCTGTTTCTTCCTTTTTCTTCCAGCGACTGAAATATCCATCTTGCAAGGAAAGGAAAATCAGCCCTCCTTGCATTCCCTTCTTGAAATTCCCCTCCAAGTCCTCTCATCAGAAGAGAGAGCAGAACAGGACACAGAGAGGCAAGCAGACCCTGACTAAGTGGCATCTCTCCACTTCCAGATAAAAACAAGAATCAGACAAAACATCATGTGCTCAAGAGCCAGTGTAAGCTAGCTTCCATTTTCATGTAGCAGAGTCTCAAAAGCCCTCTGCCTTCCTCTCTCCTCCCTTTGCCTGCCTCTTAGAAAGAGTGATATGGTTGATAAGCCTTGGTTGCAGTTGGAACCACAGAGGTGGAATGCATAAGTCTGTGGAAGAAAAGAATAACAATGGTATTAAACAATAGTTTTTATACTTATGAAATGTAGTGTGGTCAAGTAGAAAGATAAGTAGACAATGTCTCCAAGAGTTCTAGCTTCTAAGTGAAGGATTTAGGACTAGCCAAGTAACCATTCCTTCACACACACACACACACACACACACACACACACACACACACGGCATTATCAGATCTCTCCCTCCTTTACCTCAGGTTTGCTCTGGGGTTCAACTAAGATAAGATAGAAAGGATGCTTTGAACAGAGTATTAGTTATCTAAATAATTCTAAGTGTTATAGTAAACCACCCACAGATCTTAGTAATACAAAAATAGTTGCCTTTTTCCTTTCACATGTCATGACACTTAGTGGGTCAGCAAGTAGCTCTGCTCCATGCAGTCATTCTGGAACTCAGACTTCCTCATGCTGTGACTCTGCCATCTTCAAACAGTGTGCTTTAACAGCATGCTGCCCATTCCAACCACAGGAAATGGGAGAGAGAGAGCACGGCCTGGACCTGGCATTGCCACACTACTCTCACTAACAGTCCATTCAGGAAAACTAATGACAGTGTTCTACCTAAATGCCAGGGAGTTATGAATGTAGTTTGTGTGAGCCCCAGAAAAAGCAATGGGTCTCGTGACCATCTTGCCAGTCCCTGGCCTAGTCACTATAGGTAATTATTCAAATATCATCCATCATTCTATCTAATAAATAGTTGGGTTGGGGTACTTTCTCCTCATGGCATCTGTCCAAGATTAGCTGCGCTCTGCAGCCAGACTAACGAAGGCCCCCATATGGAGCATCTAAATATTCAGTATACACTGTGGCTGGCTGTTCATGAGGTGAGTGGTCTCTGACCGTTTCAGAGGACAATACCAGCAACCTGGACTGCATAATGGCATTCACGTTGAAGGGTATGCAGTCTAGAAATGGGAAAAGGCCTTTGTGGTCCCTGCCTAGACTGTATCATATAGATAGCCATGGGGAAAATACCTTGGATCTTGTCCTGAAACTATCTGAATGCCCGTTTTCAGCTGCTGACTCTATACATGCTCACCCACAGACATATACTCTCCTGCTTTCTCCTTCTTTCATATCCCCTTCACATCCTTGCCTTATTATCAACCCATTAGTGTTTCAACAGAGATAGGCATCTCATTGCCTTTTATTTAACAGAAATTCTTCAGAACCTATTGTGCGCCGTGTACCGTCAGGGCTACAGATATGAGTAAGATCAAACCTCAGACCTCTATGGCCTGATAGCCTAGGATAAAAACAATAAAAACAATAAACAAAAGACAGCAAGTAGTATTGTATAAGCAATACTGACAAAAATTCAAAACGAGTTTAGAGGAATTTAAGGAAGTTACAACTGGGCTTTCAATGCAATGTTTTGAATGGGGTTTGGGCTCTAATCTGAAGCTGTGTAGACTTCCAAACACCGTGTTTCCCCAAAAATAAGACCTAGTGGATAATCAGGTCTAACGTGTCTTTTGGAGCAAAAATTAATATAAGACATGGTATTATTATATTATATCATATCATATCATATCATATCATATCATATCATATTATATTATATTATATTATGACCCGGTCTTATATTATAGTAAAATAAGACCGGGTCTTATATGAAGTTTTGCTCCAAAAGACACATTAGAGCTGATTGTCCGGCTAGGTCTTATTTTCGGGGAATCACAGCAGTGACAATGACATGGACATGGGTCTTGGGAGGAGGAAGTCAATCATTCTGACCAGAGTAGAATAAAGATAGACTACGAGAGAACAGACTGAGTAACACACTGAGGGTCAAACTACAGAGTTTCGATTGTATTTATTTAGCATTTGGGAACTTTTTGTGGTTTTTAGTGAAGTTGTATTGTCAAAACAATATGCTAAAAAAATTAGTTTTTGGTAGAGGACCTGATGGATTGGAATAAAGGCGAGACTAGAGAAAAGTAAATAATATTAATAATAACTGCTACTTATCAAGAATTTTCTTAACAGTGACTATTTATTCAACCATAGCAACCACTTTATGTGATATGTACCATTATTGTTTTATTTAATTGACCTGATAAAAGTCAGTTTGGGCTCCAATCCAGAAAGCCCATGCCCTTAAATACTAGGAACTTGGCAGAGTAATAAGGACAGCTTGAAAGTCAGGGTGGTGGTAATGAGAAAACAAGGAAAGATGAATGAGGCAGAGATTGTAAAGGAAGAATGGATCAGGTTTGTTGACAGGTAGGATTTATGGGATAAGGGGAAGGTGAAATATTTGTCCATATTTTCATCCTGGAAGGTTATAGGAGAAAATGTTGTTAAGAAAATTAGGAGGGTCAAATTTGAGAAGGAAGGAAATTTAAGCTTCAGATATATTGAGTTTCAAATGAGAGTGGATGAAGATTGTAACTACATTGATGCTTCAGTGCAATCATTTATCCTTTTCCAGGAGAGAAAGCAGATTTCGGTTCTTGGCTGGGAACACCCAGGAGGCAGTGGAAATGGGGGTTCGGTAAAAGATATGGGAGTCATCTGTGTAGAGGTGACAGTTATGAAATACAATAGTCTGTAGGTAAATGAGGGAGAAGATAGAGGATTAGGGCTTTAGAGGAATGGAGAAAAGCTAGAGTTGTCATTGTCATGGGAGGAACCAAGAACCCAAAGAGATGATGGCTGTTTTGTTCAGTAACCGTTGGATACTTGTTAGAACCAATTCTGTACATACAGAGGATCTCGGCCAAAGGGAGAGGGAGAGGGAAAGGAAGAGAGAGCAAAGAATGTGTGCATATTGTGGAGGATGGGTCTGGAAGCGAGTGTAAAAGATGCCAATAGAGAAATGTGCCAGGATGGGTAAGACTTCTGAGAAAAACCCAGCTTGGAATGCAGACAAAGCACACATCCATTCTTCCCCTCGTTCCTTTCCCTTCACATACTGCAGTCACGATGATTTCACTTCATGAGGCAATCAATCTCTCCCACATTCATACACTCTCACTCTCACTTTAAACTCATTTTTGTTCTTCTTCTTCTTGCTAAAGACTCCCAGTCACCTCAGGAAAAATCACACTTGCTCTCTCATTTTCATTTGTGAGGGAAAAATGTAAAAGACTAATTATGACTGATCCAAGTGAGAGGAGCCTCGGTGATGCACCTCCCTCAGGAAAACTCCAGCCCTACATTCATATGGAAAATTAGACAAAATAGAGGTAGTGTTGCCAGTTTCCAGGGCCTCTAGAATTTGGGAAGCTCCTATTAAAGAATATCAATCTAATCTGTCTCACTTCTTTTAATTAATCATCCGTATTTCAAAAGCATAAGAGCCCCAATACATACAAACCTACTTGTTTACATCTATATATTCAATAAATTCCTCGGTAGTGCTTTCTACAGAAGAGCATGTGTTCTGGAGGAAGACATATTGCATTTATATTCCACCTCTATCACTTCCTATTTAATACGATGCAATCTCAACTGTACAGTGGGGATAATAATAGAGCCTACCTCATTAGGTTGAGGTAAGAATTATATTAATTAACATATTTAAACACTTAGAACATTATCTGGTGCACAGTCTGCCCCATATATGTGCTAACAGCGATTATCATTGTTGTTGAGCTAAGCAAATGTGAACATGAGGTAGTTTCTGGCCTCAATGAATCCTCATAGGAGATGGATTTGTTTAGTTTGTTCTCACATTTTGCTTAATTATTAGTGTAGCAGGACCACAATGAGAGTATTTCAGTAACATTATGGTTAAAACTATTTTTTGAGCCAGTGGAGGACCCTGACAATCATTTATAGGATTATATATGGAAAAATGAATACTGTACTCTGTATAATCAAAGAACAAATACCTATAAGATGCATCATATTGAAAGTTGGGGAACACTTCATGTATTTTATATTCAGGTGTGTTCTGGCCAGAGAGGAGTCTCATGTGTGAGTGTACCTCTCCTTGTAGGTTTATTATGCATGGGAAACGACTGGCCTACCATTTGAGCATCCCTGGAGATGGTCAAGAGCCCAGGAAAGGCAACTTCATTAAATGGACATCTCCAGGAGCACTGTGTGAAAGGAGACCTGAAGGGCTCATTCTAAGCTGTGGCTTTGGAGCCATTACAACCTATAGCATCTATTAGGGGTAGGGTGAGAGAGGTTCTTCCCATCTATAGGAGGAGAGTCTTTCTTTTAGGTAGAGATAGAATTTGGTAATCCAGGAGGAGGAGGAAGAATAGTATGGAAGGTGAGTTGTGTATCCTGAAGTCACAAGCAGAGAACTGAGCAGATTGTTCTCCTTTTCAGATGAAGAAACTTGATTTTAAGAGGTTAGGAAATTTTCTTCAAATCAGAAGCAAATCCTGGCTGTCTAACCTCCACAGACAAGATCAACATATTGTTGGGGGGAGTGAACAATAGGCTTCAAGAGTCTCTCCTTTCCCCATGTGGCTATCATCATTGAACACAGGCACCTCAACTTTCCTACAAAGGACTCTTAAAAAGAACCTGTGTTTTAGCTTCTTGCTGCATGTAATTTGCTGTTTGCAAACCTCCAGACTATTTCCACTGTAACTGGAGGTCAATTTTCCTGGCATGCTTAAGAGCCCCTGATGTTGCGAGAAAGTGCATTTGCTGCTAAAGCGTGAAACTTCACCCTAAATGGGAAGGGGAGGAATATGAAACTACCACAACATTAAGGTTATTTTTCCCAGGCAGAAGATAGAATGTTAAATTGCAATCAACCTCACTGCAGACCAGGACCTTGGTCTGTGTCATGCATCCTTGACATTCAGAGTGGGCTTACTAGAGCAACATGAGATGATAGCGTAATTATCCACCAAATTCAATGTTATGAATCCCAAAGACTCATTATGGCCAGCATTATATTGACTCTTATGAACTACCCAATGAGTGAAAAACTTCTGGAACATATTACTTTAGGAATAAAAGTATTGAATCTATATTGCTCTTCTCCGTGCCTAAGTAAAATTCTAGAACAATGTAAATCTGAATTTTAAGTAGTTAAAAAATAAATGAATAAACAAATATAAGGACACCGTTTGAATATCTCAAAGAAGGTGTGATACTTTCCTAAAAGAGTGATTCATTTTTCCAGGCAGAATAGTTGATCAAGCTTGAATTCTAGAAAAGTTTTCCAAGAGAAATTCAGTTTCTGTAAAAATCTCTCTCTCCCTGTCTCTCCCCCTCTCTCACTCTCTCTCTCTTTTGAACATCTCCACAAGTACCTAAAGATTCTTGTTGTTAGATGTGCCCTAAGCCAGTGATGACAAAATCATCCTTCACATTAATGGTACTTTTGACCATTTTGGTCCTGGAAATATGCTGATTCTTTTCAGGGCATTGGTCGTAACTGTTTGCTGTTTGCCCAAAATAGTTTACCCTTTTAAAGGCATATTTCTGATGACTATTCTTTTTTGCTAAAAAATAATATTCCCTAAAACACCCCAAAAAACATATCAACCTCTGCATGAAACACACACACACACACACACACACACACACACACACACACACACACACTGCAGTAGCTTTCCTTAACTAACAAATAAAGCCCACACAAAATTCAGTAATATCCTAAATTTCCAATTTATTTTCCAGTGTAGCCTGTCCCAGTCCCAGCCCTCTCCATCCTTTATTATCTCTCCCTCGTCCCTAAGAGCTCCTACTGTTTTCAGTCCACACGCCCCTCTAACTCAAATGCCCTTCCTTCCACCTCTGCCTCTTGAAACCCTACCCAGCCCACAAGGAAACAGCTCTATTATTAGTGTTGGAAGACTCCAAGCTGCTGTCAACTCCTGGTGTGCTGCAAAGGCTTCAGTGTTGACCTGCAAGCCTGCTTTGTGGGTGCTTTATCCCAGTCTGCCTCAGCAATGCCCATAAACTCCCCGTGTTCGAGGCAGTGGGAAAAGAGCAGTGGGCTTGCCCAGGCTAGCAGCTTGTTCTGCCTTGTTTGAGGGTGGGGTGGGTTTGGCAGTAGAGGCTTGACCCTCACCGTCAAGTGCTTCATTGCCTTCCTGCCGTTGCCTTGTTTCTCTCCATGCATATCATCCCCAACTCGTACCACCCTGCAGTGCCTCACAAGAGCCGCTCTTCACACATAGAAAACTAAATGGGCTTTTGCTGTGTGAGTTACTCATTGTGTTTACTTACCTCCTCCTCTCCATCTCAGACACTACATCCCTGAGCATCTGAAAATACCAGTAATAAGTTTCTCATATTAAGTAGATAGAATTCTTAGGTCTTTTGAATAAATATGGGTGAGGAACAAACTACCGGAATGGGTCTGTGAAGGGTAATATGATGATTCTTGGTCAATATTGCTTTTTTGTCCCACCATGGAATTCTGCAGCTGTTGTATATGGCAACTTTCCAACCTGAGTAATTGCATTCTGCTTACCTCTGTTTCTCTTGTGGTTTGAAGATAACTTATTCTTCATGTCCTTTCCTAAATAAAACAAAGAAGCCTAGCCTACTTGTGGTGGTGTTATTTGCAGAGGTAAAGAGGGGTGGAGAGAGATAGCAGACTAGAAAAACAACACTGTTTAGGAGTCAGGGGGCAGAAGCCGTGCCGTGCATGCTAGCCGGCCCTTAACTCCACGGAGCCTCACTCTTTGCATCCACATTTTGGGAATCTTATCCTGTACGCTGAATTGTTGCAGGGATAATACAGGTGATTGACCACATAGAAAAATTGCCTGTGTAGGGACTAATTTAGCAGAGCATTTCATATAAATGAGGAAATCCTCCTTCCATCTGAAAACTGAGACCAGTCTGTACCAACTGTTAAGGAAAGTCCAACGCTGTGGAAGGCAAGAGAGAGTAATCCCCTGACCGCCTCTTGTTTAAAGTGTGGGCTAACACCACAGGAGGGGAGAGAGGGCACAGGAAACCAGCTGGCTACTCATTAATCATCAGGCCATTGTGCCCGTCCTAAATTCCTGAGGTACAATCAGGGATAAATAATATTTCAGCTGCTATTTATTATTATGAATGTTGTTGTGAAGGTCAGAAAACATATAGGCATGTGAGCAACTATCAAATCTGAGGCCCGTGGTTTGTTCATCAACCAGAGAGGAATACCAGCCATAGCAAGTTAGGCTAACAAGTTAGAATGATCCCTTTTAGAGTATTTCTTCCAGAAGTTTCCTTGCAGTGATTATACAGTTCTGTGCACTTCACTTCATTCTAAAATGAATGTGAGGCTGTTATTCAATAAAAACGGGCATCAGTAAATTTGGATAAAAATGTGCAGTAGGACAATATGCAAGAAATGAAGAGAAGGTGGGTCTGGAAACAGAAAAAAAATACTCCAGAAAATACAGGTAAAGGAAAGGAACTATAATTGAGCACAAAAGCTCTGCAACTCATATTGGTGTCCTCTACGCCTCTTAGCGCAGGGGACCTCCATCCCCTCCCAGCCAGAGAGACTGGGTTTAGGGAGAAGAGAAGCACCTGGCCTTAGCAGTGGGATGGATGGATGGCATCTCATCTCCCTTTGCTCTGGGCTCAGCCTTGGCCTTGGTGAGGTTCAGACAGAGTTCTCAGTGGAGTAAAGGCAGCAGAGGACCAGGGCTGGAGCACACTGTAGAGGAGGTGTCTGGAGAGGAGCTTATGCACTGAAGGAACAGAGCAGGAAAAGGAGGCTGAGGGTGAGTCCCTAGGAGTGACTCCAGCATGCCTTTCCTCCTGCCTCCACTGTTCTGAGAAACCAGAGCACAGGAGGCCAAGGCACCCCCACCCAGGACCCTCAGGGGAGAGAAGGACTGGCGCTCTTTCCTCAAAAGCCTCCTTATATTATTTTATGTGGATTTGATCTTGTAGACACTTAAACCGACCCACGCACCTTTCCCTAGTTAAGTCTGCAAGCAGGGAAGTTAAGCAGGCTTTGAGGTGCTGGCTGTGTGAGCCGGAGATGGGAGTTGGCGCACTGCAGGAGGGGGATGAAAGGCCTGGGGGAGGCTTATTAATAGTTAAGTGGACAAGGCTGATAATGGGATGTCTTTTTATTGGCCCAACAGATAAGTTATAATACACAAGCTGCAGGCAGCTCCCTTGATTTGCATTGATACAATTCAGGCTGAGGGTTTCATTATATGGCAGGGATGATACAGGAGCCTGTATTATCAAAGGCAGCTGAAAGGAGTTCGGGAGCTATCTCAGATTCTGTGTATGCGTATTCATTAATGGCTAGTACGGTGCTTTGTCCTGGTGGTACTCGATGTTTCATGGTGAATCATTAACAACTTGAACAGCTTTATACATATGTCTTATTGATGTGTAAAGTCATTGCAACCCAGGCTTTTTTTTTCTTTTTTTCTTTTTTTTCCTGCAAGAGTGAGTTCTGCTTGATGGGGTATTCTGTGGTAAGTCTAGTGACATTTTCAGTGATTCGAGGATCTTATGGATCAGAGAGGGGCTGCTGTAAAGGAAGACCACAGGCAGCCGACAGTCTGGTTTAAGAGACAGCAGGATGACGGATTTTTAAAGAAATAATATGGAGCAGGAGATGTTGTGTAACTGTCCTAGAAGGGAAACAGAAGAGGAGCCACTACATTGTCCAGGGTGCAGCAAAAAGGGGTGATTATTTCTGAGGGTGACCAGTAGCCCCTCTGGAAAGGGACAACGTGAGAACATGCTGTCCATGATGAGACAGGGGCCAGGTGGGAACCTAAATGGCAAGCTCTAAGATATGGGAAGGATTAAGAAGTGGGGGAGAGGAGACGCAAAAGGACAGAAGAAAGACAGAAATGTTTAGTAGCTGACAGTAAGAACATTTGGAGGCTAAAAACAAAGAAGCCAAGGCAGCTTTTCCTGGCTGGAGATGGGAAGAAAAAAATGGGATCAGAGTTAGAAACCGATTATCTCTGATTGCACAATCAGGACCCTGCTTCCGAACCAGGCTCCAGCCTCCCTCCCCCGCCCCCCACTACCACCACCAGGGGCCTGGGGCCACCTGAGAATGATGTCACATCTGAAGAATTGGTACATCCAATTTGACTTGAGCCTCGATTAGCATTAACATGTGGCGGCCATGCCTTCTGCGTTGTAACAAAGCAGAAAATTCCCTTTCACTTTGGGCCTACTTTGTTGGCAGAATTTCAATTTCTGAATTATTAGCCACCAGAAAACGCAAAATAAACTTTCTGATTTCCCTGACTTTTGCACTGAGCCCTCCCAGAGCTTCCTCAAAGGTGGAAATACTCCATGCTAGCCCCAAAGCCGCTGGCCCGTCTCCCCTATATCCACGTCTTTGTCACCCGAGTACCTCTGTGTCTAGTCTGTATAAGGCCAGCTTTGTCCTTCCCCGCCACCCATACATGACCCAGTGCAAAACCCATGGAGTTGCTCCATGGTTTGCTTTCTGGCTTTTTTGGGGGGGAGGGGGTGGATTTTATTGAGATGTAATTGATATAAAGGAAACCTCACCTATTTAAGTGGTACAATTTGACAAGTCATAGCAAATATACACACTCATGAAACCATCACCATCAAGATAATGACCAAAGAACATATCTTCACGAGTTTTGTCATTTCCCTTTGTAATCCCCTTCTCAATCTTAGACAAGCACTGATCTGCTTTCTATCACAGTAGATTAATTTACATTTTCAATATATTGTCTTTTGGGAAATGGAGTCACGGAGCATATAATTTTTCTGTTTTTGCTGCAGAGGGATGTCTGGCTTTTTTCACATATAATTATTTTGATATTCAGCCTAATGTATGTATCAATATGTATGCCTTTGTGTTGTCTAATAATGTTCCATTGCAGGAATAAACCACAGTCTGGTTATCATTCACTTGTTGATCAACGTTTAGGTTGTTTCCAGTTTGAGCTATTATAAATAAAATTGAGATGAACATTTATGTACAGGCCTTTATGAAAATCTACCTTCATTTCTCTTGTGTAAATACCTAGGAGAAGAATGGCTGGATCATTTAGTAGTTGTATGTTTAACTACTTAAACATACTATTTTCCAAAGTGGTTGTGTCATTTACATTCCCACCTGCAGTGTAAGAGAGTTCCAGTTCCTCCATATCCTTGCAAACACTAGGTGTAGTCAGTCTTTTAAATTTTACCCATTTAAAGAAGTGTAGAGTGGTTTCTTGCTGTGGTTTAGTTTGCATTTTCTCTAATGACTAATGACCTTTAGCATCTGTTCACATACTTATTTGTCATCAGTATGTCTTTTTTGCCTGATGTCATTTGCCATTCAAGCATTTCTTTGGATTAATGTGAGTGTGGTTTATCTTTTTCTACTTCTTTTACTTTTAATCTTTTTGTGTCTTTATTGCCAGCATATAGTTGGGTATTTACTTTTTGTCTGATCTGATAATATTTGCCTTTTATTTGAGTTATTTAGACCATTTGCATTTCATGTGAGTTTTCATATTAAGTTTAAATCTGTCATTTTGCTATTTGTTCCTCGGTTCTCTTTTCCCTCTTTTCCTGCCAACTGTTGGATCAACTGAATCCTTTTATGATTCCATTTTTTCTCCCCTGTTGGCTTATTAGATATAACTCTTTTTGTATTATTTTATTAGTTACTTTAGGGTTTATAATGTACATCTTTAACATATTTACCTTTGAATGATTTATGTTACTTTGCCACTACAGATAAAGAATAAGAACATTACAAAAGGATACTTCTACTTCTTTCCTCCTCAATTTTATACCATTGTTGCCATATATTTTACTTTACATATATTATAAACTCCATACTAAATTATAATACTATTAGTATTCTTGTTTTAACATTACTTAGCTTTTAAAAAGATTTAAATACTAAGAGAAAATTATATATATATCCATGTAGTTACCACTTCAGTGTTCTTCCTTCCTTTGTGAAGATTTATATGTCCTGCTGGCATCATTTTCCTTTTGCCCGAAGAGCTTGTTTTAAGATTTTTTTTTTTTTGTAGTGAGAACTTTGCGATGAATATTTACATTTTTTGTGTTTAAAAAGTCTTTATTCATCTTTTTGTTAATAGACTTCATTTTTTTAGAGCAGTTTTAAGTTTACATTACATTGTGAAGAAAGCTTGCAAGGTGTCCCTCTTCCCCACTCCTAACAGTTTCCCCGCTATTATCTTGCATTAGTGTGGTCCATGTATCACAATTGATGAATCGATATCGATATAGTATTATTAATTAAGGTTCATAGTTTACATTAGGGTTCACTCTTTGTGTTGTGCATTCTGTGTATTTTAACAAATGCATAGTGTTATATATCCACAATTATATTATCGTACAGAATTGTTTCACTGTCCTAAGAATTCTCTGTGCTTTGCCTGTTCATTCCTTTCATCCTCCCTTGCCCCTAACCCCTGGAATTCACAGATATTTTTACTGTCTCTAAGGTTTTGTCCTTTTATAAAGTTATATAGTTGGAATTTTTCACTTAGCAGCAAACATTTAAGGTTTCTCCATATTTTTCATATAGCTCGATAGCTCATTTGTTTTTATTGGTGAATAATATTCCATTGTATGGATGTATAGAGTTTATTCACTTACCTACGGAAGGACACCTTTTTTTATTTTTTAAAGACTTTTATTAAAATATAGCTAACATACAATATTATATAGGTTTCAGGTGTACAAAAAAGTTGTTTAATATTTGTACACCTAAGAAGTGATCACCATAAGGCCAGAAACCATCTAACACTGTACCACTCTATCACAATATTATTGACTAATTTTCCTGTGCTGTGCATTACATCCCCATGACTTATTTGTTTTATACCTGGGAATTTGGACCTCTTATTCTCCTTTACCTTTTCCCCCTTTTTAAAAGTTTTCAATTACAGTTGATATTCAATATTATTTTATATTAATTTCAGGTGTACAATATAGTGGTTAGACACGTGTATAATGTAAGACACGATCCCCTGACTAGTCTAGTACCCACCAGGCACTATATATCATTATTGCCATATTATTGACTATATCTTACATGCATTACATCCCCACTGGTAGTTACTTTGTAACTACCAATTTGTACTTCTCAATCCCTTCACCTTTTTCATCCTGTCTCTCAAACCCCTCCCATCTATCACCCCAGTAAATGCAGTACCCATCTGAACCATACCTAGTTCTTACAATATGATTGACTACGTTCCTTATGCTGTACCCTACATCCCCATGACGACTGTGTAACAAACCAATTTGTGCGTCTTAATCCCCTCCCCTTTTCTTACCCCCCTCCCAACTGGCAACATCAAAATGTTTTCTGTGTCTATGAGTCTGTTTCAGTTGTGTTTGTTTATTTTGTTCCTTAGATTCTATATATAATGAAATGTCATTGTCTCTGTCTTTCTTTGTCTGATCATCCACTCAACACAATACCCTCCAGGTCCATCCATGCTGCCACGATAGCAAGAACCCATTTTCTTCCACGGCCAAGCAATATTTCATTGTATATATGAAATTCTGTATCCATTCTTCCATTGACAGACACCCAGGCTGCTTCCACATCTCTGAACATATCAATGCACATTTCCCCTCAAAGTAGCACTTTGGGATTTCTTCAGATAAATACCCAGAAGTGGGATAAGTGGGTCCTTTCTTGTCTCTTGTTACAGCCTTTGTTTTAAAGTCTATTTTGTTTGGCATAAATATTGCTACCCCACATTTTTTGTTTGTTTGTTTTTGTTTCCATGTTCATGAAACATCGTTTCCATCCCTTTACTTTCCGTCTGTGTGTGTCTTTTCATCTGAACTGAGTCTCTTGTTGGCAGCATATGTAAGGGGTTTGTTTTCTTATTAATTCAGCCCTCTTATGTCTTTTGATTAGAGCATTTAATTCATTTACATTTAAAGTAATTGTTGATGAATATGTATCTATTAGCATTTTAATATTCATAATTTTGATCTCTTTTTTTTTCTTTTTTTTCTTTTCCATCTTAAAATGTCCCTCTGACATTCCTTGTAATATTGGTTTGGTGCTTATGAACTCCTTTAGTTTTTTTCTCTCTGGGAAGCTCTGTCCTTTGATCTTCAATGATAGTCTTGCTGAGTAGAGTACACTTGATTTTATGTAAGTCCCTGCTTTTCAGCACATTGAATATTTTATACCAATCTGTTCTGGCCTGCAGTGTTTCTGTTGAGAAATCAGCTGACGATATTATGGGAGCTCCTTTATAAGTTTCTAGTTGCCTTTCTCTTGCTGCTGTTAGAATTCTCCCTTTATACTTCCCCATTCTAATTATGATGTGTTTTGGTGTGGGCCTGTTTAGGTTCATCTTTTTGGGGACTCTTTGCACTTCCTGGACTTGTATGTCTATTTCCTTCACCAGGTTAGGGAAGTTTACAGTCATTATTTCTGCAACTACGTTCTCAATCCCTTGCTTGCTTTCTTCTCCTTCCAGTACCCCTATGATGTGAATGTTGTTATGCTTGACATTGAGAGGTTTCTTAAACTATGCTCATTTTTTGGATTCTTTTCTTTTTTTTCCTTTCTTTCTTCCTTCCTTCCTTCTTTCCTTCCTTCCTTCCTTCCTTCCTTCCTTCCTTCCTTCCTTCCTTCCTTCCTTTCTTTTTTGTTTATTTGTTTTGATTGGGTGTTTTCTGCTACCCTGCCTTCCAAATTGATCATTCAAACCTTAATCTAGTCTGCTGGTGATTACTTCTAGTACATTAATCATTTCAGTTATTGTATTCTTCACTTATGAATGTTTTTTGTGGTTTCTATATTTTTTTTATGCTTCCTATCTCTTTTTTAAAATTAAATTTATTGAGGTGACAATGGTTATTAAAATTGCATAGGTTTCAAGTGTACAATTCTGTAATACATCATCTATATATTACACTGTGTGTTTACCACACAGAGTCAGTTCTCCTTCCATCACTATATATTTGACCCCCTTTATCTTCTTCTACAATCCCCTTCCCCTCTGGTAACCATTTAACTATTGTCTGTGTCTGTGAGTCTGTTTCTTTGTCTTGTTCCTTTGTTGCTTTCAGTGTTATATCCCACATATCAATGAAGTCATATGGTTCTTGACTTTTTCTGTCTGACTTATTTCACTAAGCATAATAATCTCAACATCCATCTATGTTGTCACAAATGGCAGTATTTCATCTTTTCTTATGGCAGAGTAGTATTCCATTGCGTATGTATACCACATCTTCTGTATCCACTCATCTACTGAAGGACACATTTGTTACCTATCTCTTTGTTGTAACTTTCACTAAGTTCGTTGAACATCCTTGTAACCATTATTTTGAACTTTGTATATAGTAGGATGCTTGCTTCCATTTCATTTAGTTCTTTTCTGGAGTTTTCTCCTGTTCTTTCATTTGGTAAGCATTTCTTTCTTTCCTCATTTTGACTGCCTCTCTGTGTTTGTTTCTATGTATTAGGTAGATGTGCTTTGTTTCCCAGTCTTGGCTGGGTGGCTTTATGTAGTAGGTGCCCTGTGGGGCCCTGGCATAGCCAGCCTCCCTGGTCACCTGCACGGGGTGCTCCAAGAGTTTCCCTGTGTGTTTGGAATGTCCCCTCCTTTTATAGTTGAGCCTTGATTGCCACTGGTACATCAGTGGGTGGGATTGACCCTCAGACTGATTGGCTATAAGTTTTGGGAACATCCATAACTTAGAGGCTGCTATGCGGGGGGCTTACCCCACTGACTGGGATCCCCCCCAGAGGGCTCTGGTGCCTGTTGAGATTGCCTTTTGTATGTGCCACTTGTGGGACTAATTGGGTAATTCTCTGCTGTGGTCTAAAGCTAACCTCTAAGTATGTTAGTTCTGGGGCCTCTTGCAAGGGGCTTTGGTGCAGGTCCAGGTCACCCTCTGCCTGTGACCAGTAGGGGACTACTTAGTAGGAGCTAAAATGCCATCTGTGGTTGTTTGCTGCCTATGTTAAACCTAGAGGCACATGGAAGAGGCAACGCTGTGAACTGAGGATGGCTGACCCAGCCCCATGCCTGGTGTGGCTCTGCAAAAAGCCAAGACACCCTAAGGCCTGCTTCCACCTGCTGGCTCCCTTAAGGTTCAGCCACTGGTAAAGCTTCATGTGGTATGCAAATTGTGTGAGTCAGGGCCTCAGCAAGTCACTAGAGTGGGGAGAGTTATGGTTATCAGGTTAATGTAGATTCTGGTTCAATGACAGTGCTGAGCCTGGAACAACTTTAAAAAGTATCAGAACACACCGAGGCCAGTTGTCAACTTCCTGGGTTCTGCTGGACTGTGATAGTTTTCCAAGAAATAGTGCAATGTGGGCAGTGCTGGCTGCTCCCGGAGAAAATTCCTCCAGTGTTGGGATAGTTGGGTGGGGTGGCGTCCCAGCAGAGTCAGCAGGGTGGAGCAGTAGAATACACCAGACCAATCAGATTTAGATTAGTTTGTGGGGGCGGGTTCAACACAGGAAAGCTGGTGCCCTCACAGGGAAAATGGCAACTGTCCTCCAGCCCTTGCTCTAAGCCATACACCTCAGTCTGCTCCCTGTATGCCTCTGATACCCCCTTCCTCCCCCCCACCAATTCACCTAACCTCCACCAAAAGCTAGGGTGAGTGCTTGCAAGTGAGGAAGTATGTGTGTGAGCCCCTTAAGAGGACGTCTGTGTTTTCCGCAGCCTCCCATCCCACCCTGATGGTCAGAATCCCTGCTGTTTTTCACAGCCAGTTGTTGTGGAGGCTCCTCTTCCCTACACTAGTATTCCAAGCTGTGGAGCCCCTGGTATGGGGCTCCCTCATTCCTCTTGGGAGAATCTCAATGGCCAAGATATCCTTCCTAATTCTCAACTGCCAGACAGAGCTTTGGGGCAAGCCAGTTTCACATCTTCACCCCTCCTCCCAGTCTTGATGTGGCTTCTTCTCTATATCCTTAGTTATAAAACTTTTGTTCAGCTAGTCTTCAGATGATTCTCCAGGCTGATTGTTCTATAATTTAGTTGTAAATTGAATGCATTCATGTAAGGAAGCAGGCACAGTGTTTATCTACTCTGCCATCTTGGATCTCCAAAGGATATCTTGTTTGCTGCAGATTTTTGGCAATTATGACTAAATCTGCTATGTTCTGATCACCTTCTATTTACTTCGTTGGTGAAGGAGAGAGCCCACCCCCCACATATTCTAAATAGTATGAGACAGCTGAGTACACAACGCCTGGCACTGGACAGCTGTGATTGGCAGCAGGTTATTAGTCACATATATTCACAGTCTGGGGGAGAAAGACACTGCACACCATGCTGAAAACATAGAGGTGGCCCTTGGGAGCAGAGTGAACCATCAGAAGCTGTGGGAGGCAGGCTTTTTAGAAACAAGGGAGTAAGGTGATACTTGGGTCCCACAGAGAATGTGATTGGCCTGTTTGAATAATTTTGCAGGCTTTCAGGGAGGTGAACCTATTAGATTGAGGACCTAGTGGAGTCTGGCTGGTTTAGCTGATAAGGGGACTAGTCAGGCGAAGAGCCTTTCCCACTGAATGGGGGTGGGAGAGCATATCTGGTGAAAGTAAAGAATGTTATGATTAGAACTTTGGGGTCCTGTGAGGTTCAAAGATGTCAAGATAGCATATAAAATTTTAGGTCTTACAGTACACGTTAAGACCTTAGGCAGGTTTTTGTGTGATCATACGTATTCAACTTATTTGGGTGTATACCTAGGAGTGAAATTGCTGGATTGAATGTAAGCCTACATTTAATTTTGTTAGAAACTTCAAACTGTTCAAAGTGGCTGTAATATTTTGCCTTCTAACAAGCAATGAATAAGAGTTTCTATTGCTTTACATCCTCTTCAATGTTTGATGTTGTCAGTGTTTTTGGATTTTAGCCATTCTAATAGATATGTAGTGGTGTATCATAGTTATTTTCATTTGTGATTCCCCAATGACATATGATATTGAATATTTTTTCATAATTTTCTCCTATGTTAGCCTCTAGAAGTTTTATAGTTCTGCATTTTACCTTTAGATTTATGTTCCATTTGAGTTAAATTCTGTGAAAAAATTAGGTTTGTTTCTAGAACCTTATGTTTTTGCATGTGGATGTCCAATTCTTGTAGCACTATTTGTTGAAATGACTATTTTTTCTCCATCGAATTTGTTTTGTTTTTTCATCAAAGATCAGTAGACTAGGTTCGTGTGGGTAAATTTCTGAGCTTTCTATGCTGTTGCATTTGTCTAGTTGTCTATTCTTCTACGAATACCACTCTGTCTTAATTACTGTAGTTTTATAGTAAGGTCTTGAAGTTAAGTAGTGTCAGTACTCCAACTTTGTTCTTTTTTCAGTGGTATGTTGGCTATTTGGAGTCTTACATTTCCATTAAAAAAGAAAAATAACTTTAGAATCAGTTGATAAATAATCACGAATTAACTTGCTGGAATTTTGATTTGGATTGTGTTAAACACAGCTCACATTGGGAAGAAATGACATCTCAATACTATTGTCTCCGTATCCATGAACTTGAAATATCTCTCCATTTATTTAGGTCTTCTTTGATGCCTTTCTTCAGCATTTTGTAGTGTTCCTCGTATAGATCTTGTACATATTTTGTTAGATTTATATCTGATTATTTTTTAATGCTAAGTAAATGGAAAAAAAAACTTTTGCCAATATTTCTAAAAATATCTGTATGCCTCCTCCCTCCTCTCCTTTAGAGTCTCCATTTACATGTATATTTGGTAACTTGAAGTTGTCCCACAGCTCACCAATGTATTACACATTTTCTTTTATTCTTTTTCTATATATTTCATTTTCAGTAGCTTTTATTGCTCTCTCTTCAAGTTTCCTAATCTTTTTTTCTTTTTCCCTGTCTAAACTGCCATTATTTCTATCCAGCATTTTTGTCATCCCATATACTATAGTATTAAATCTCCAGAAGTTTGACTTGGTTTTTTTAAAAAAAATTTTTCCATGTCTCTGTCTCTGCTTAACTGTTTGAACACATAGAGTACAGTTAGAGTATAGAACACAGAAGAAAAAAAATGTCAATATCCTTTTTTGCTAATTCTATTATGTGTGTCAGTTCTAGGTTATTTTCAATTGATTTAGTTTTTCCTCCTCAATTGAGTCATTTTTTTTTTTTTTTTTTTTTTTTTTTTTGCTTCTTTACAACCCAGGTAATTATTTTATTGAATGCTAGACATTGTGAATTTTGCCTTATCATGTACTGGATATTGGTTTTCTTATAAATATTCATAAACTTTGTTCTGGGATACATTAGAATTTGACCCTTTGGGTCTTGCTTTTAAAAATTATTAGACAACTGGAGTCATGCTCACTTTAGGCTAATTATTCCCTACTACTGAACGTCTCTCTGTGTGTTCTACCCAGTGTTCTGTGAATCGTGTGGCTTTCCAGCCTGGTAGGTAGAAACAGGCACTTTTCCTGGCCCTGTGTCTTGTTACTGCTAATCTCTTGTTGCGATTCTTTCCTTAGCCTTGGGTACCTTACCTGCATTACCCGAACAGTACTCAACTCTGAACTTGAGGGAATCTTTTTGCAGATCTCTGAAATTCTCTTTCTGTGTAACTAGCTCTTTTCTCTCTAGTACTCTGTTCTGCAAACTATACCTGCTTTGGTCTCCCCAGACTCTTAACTTCGTCTTTTCATCACACAGAGTCCTCAAGGCTCCATCAGCCTATAAACTCTTTTAAGGTATAAACTGCAGGAAGTGCAGGGATTCCTTTCTCCCCCTGCCCCCACCTCTCTTGGATCACTTTCTCTTATTGCCTGTGTTCAGGGCCTTGGAAATTATTATTTCATATATCCCGTCTATTTTTGGGTTGTTTCAGGCAGGAGGGCAAAACTGGTCCCTGATACTACATTGTGACCAGAAGTGGAAGTTCTTTAATAGAATGATTCCCGGGGCCCTAAAGAGAAAGACAGGCTGAGCTACTTTCTTTTGATTGGCATTGCTTTCTCCTCTCTCCCCCTCCTACTGTCAGTGAAAACTTGTTTCCAAAAATGCACATTGTCCCAGGAGCTATGCTGATACACCTGGGAGCTGATACACCTGCGTGTTTCCTACCCTGGAGTTCACAATCAGCAGCAAAGATCCCCCGCCCATAGGAAGCCTGTTTTTAAGCCAGAGCTGTGGTAAGGTTCTTCCTCTGACTTACTCTTCTTCCTAGATACCTCCAGTGGGTGTTTTAACTGCCAAACATATCGCCATTTGAAAGCCTGAGTCATCCCCTCTACAGGAGGGAGAAGCTCATTTTGTGGAGCAGAGAGCTTAGTTTTAGGGAGGTATAGAGAAAAATTGACTTCAAAAGGAACAAAATAAACCATTCTCTGGGGATTATTTCTTCCCTTTTCCCCTCTTCTACTCTTAACATTTGAAAATGATGGAATTAGAAGGCCTGTAAGAGCACAAATAAATTTGGATTCCACCTCCATAGGAGTGTCTGATCAATCCCTCAGGTACAAGGCAGGAGGGGGAGGGGAAGGGCAATTGGCATTCCTGATTCATTTGTTTGTCCCATCAGTTTTCACCATGCCTCTACCTCCAGCAGTCACTGTGAGATGCTGGAGATAAATGATTGAGAAAACCTGGTATAAAGGAAAATATCAGGAGTCAGCGTACAAAAAAGGAGAGTTTAAGGGGTTGGTTTCTGGAAAACTTCAAAGGGAATTAGTCCTGTTGTATTAATAAGCACTGATAGTATCTGCACTGCAGAGCCAGCATGTACTGAAAATCACACTGTCTTGTAGTGTAGAACAAGCACATAGTCATCCCCTTTCTTCTCCTGGCCAACTCTGCTTGTCTCTGAGGGCTCAATTTGGAAGCCTCTCCTATCTCTTATGTCTAATCAGGTGCTTCTCTTTGATGCTTGCATAAACCCTTATATTTCCCCTCAGTAAAATACATTTTAGTGTTTTGCTATTATTTGTTTCTTCCCAAATAGATTATAAGCATTATGAGAATAGCAATTTGTCTTGTTCATAGTTGTATTCCAGCTACCAGCTACAAGTCAGTGCACATTGCAGTTATTTGGTAACTATTTATTAAATAAATAACTCATTTTTTTCCCTTCAGATGGCTCCATGAGATAGGCAGAGGACCTGTAATTATCATCATTTGACAGATGTGCAAAGGAGACTCAAAATGGTTGTATCTTAAGACTTTAGAATAATAGAAATTTAAGTTGCCTCTGACCTTGAAGAATGTTCACTGCAGGACATGGCAAGACTCCGTTGAGCTTAGAAGTACAAGATGATGGATCAACAGAGAGAAAGGAGCCACATTTAAGGACAGGTCATGGTTACCCATTTTTTCTAGTTTCACAGACACTATCATATTCTTTTGAAAGTTTGGGGATGGGAAAAGAAAAAGTGCCCATAGAGGTAGAAGTCCAGTGGAAACATGGAAGCCTCCCCAAAGCACTATACAGTCACTTTTCTACCAGAGCGCTCATTTCCAAAGGACCTTGTCTTTTCTTACCTTTTCGAGCCACTTTCTTATTTGGTGATGCTTTCACATCTTTTTCATTCCTACTCTTTTGTCCACTGTGTGTGCATGTGAGTGCCCACTCATGGCTAAGAAATCCCAGAGGGAGCTGCATTCCAGGCCCACCTCCTCCACTCCATTGACTTGCTTTGGGCAAGTTAATCAGCATCTCCCAGCCTCATTGTTCTCCTAAAACAATTGTAAAATACGGACAGGAAGAACATTGGCCATTTCGGGACAGTGGCTGCCTCTATAGGGTTGCAGGGTGAGATTCAAAGTAGGCTTCAACTCTATCTGTAGGATTTTCATTCTTAAAAAATTCTGAAGTGAAAGTGGCAAAACGTAGTACTTATTCATTTCAAATGGTGGGTGCATGAGTATTTTTTTTTGTTGCCCTCTACTTTTCTGTATCTAGTTCACCAAAAAAACAAAAACAAAACATTACGGGAGTGATGATAGGTTGATAATGTAATATCTTGCAGAGTTGGGTGAAAATTAGGGATTGGGTATGTAAGACATAAATACGTAGCTGACACAATAGGTATAAGTATGCAGCATCTGTGTGAGACAGGGGATGGGGCGAGGGGGGGAGGAGGGGTCGGAGAGAAATAGAGACTGAGTCATGGAGAGTTCAGGCAGGTAAAACTCAAGCGTAGATACTGGGAATGGCTTTGAGTCATGAACCACAGATTAACCCGGAGGAAGGGATTATTTCACTTATGAAAAATAGAAAAACCACAACATTTTTAAATGTTTATATAAAACCTTATGCAGGGGTGAGCCCTTTGACCCCCTGGGGCTGCGTACTCTCTATACACATCTCAAACATTAGGAAACGAGCACTCTCCTTACTGTGCTTCGGGCAATATATCCACGAATATAACCAGTGGTGGATCATGAGAGACCACAACCTTCCAGTTCCAAGAGGTTGATTAGATAACTCAGGACTCAGATCATTGGGCCTTTTGTTCTGATTTGCATTAATTCCCAGCCCAGAGGGGGTTGAGGCAGAGTGCACTGCCTGACACATCAGGTGTGCACAGGTATGAAATGTCTGTCATTGGGTGTCTACAGGGAAGACCGGGCTTCCTCAGGTCTCTCCTATGTTGAATAGAAGGCCAGATGAAGAGGAATTGTAAGCTTCCCTGCTGATTTTAAACAGACTGCAAGCAAAGTTATGGCTGTGCAATGAGACATGCAAGGTGGAAGGAGGAGAGTGGTGGGGAAGACATAGGTGAAGAGAGTACATTCAGGCTCCCCAATGGGGTTCCACAGAGGCGCAGGAGCCCTTCAGGACTGCAGGGGGTGGTAGGGCCCCTGTGATGGTGAAGATGACAGTTCTGTCTCAATGCCACCATACTGCCTGCTGAGCCTTGCAGTGAGGCTCTGTGATTGGAACGGCAACCTTTGCCCCCAGCAAATGTGGGGATGCTCGGCAAATGTCAGGCTTTAATGAGATTTCCCACTATGTGAGGGTCTCTTGTGAAGCCTGTGCCACACACAGCAAGTCACCAGCTGGAGGTTACATCGACCTGCCACTCTGGGAAAGGTCCACTGATCATGTGATGAAGCAGATAAACCCTAGAAAGGGGGCCAGGGACCCCTGGGCAGAGATGTTCGAGACTCCAGGCTTCCATATTAAGCTGTCCCTCAGATTCTCTGAGTGCTTTGCAGAGAGCCCAGGGATGATAAATGTTGGGGCTGAAAGAGCACTGTCATACTGCTTAAACTTCTACCGCCAGGAAATGCTGTACTTTAAGAGAATCAGAGAATAAATGCACTTTCTTAAAATGTCTTTTTTTATCCCTTGAGGATATGACTTAAGATATGGGGAGAAATGGACAAATTATCCCTCATTTTCATTCTTCCTGTACATTTCCTTCCCTCTGAGGGCTTTAAGCCTTTGGGTTATCCACCTGCAGAACAGAGATTAAGACCACTTCCTGTGCCTGACAGATAGGTAGCCATTGCTGGCATTACTGTTGAGGGACAGTGACCAAAGTGAGAACCTTCAACCTGAATGGCGTGAGGTTGCCTCAGGAGCTCTCTTTGCTTTCCTTTGACAGGAGCCACTCAGCACATTCCACTTTCTCCCTTTCAGCTTTATTCTGTGAAACCTCAGATGAGATGGCAAGGTTGATGTCAATAATATTAGTACTTAAAGTAATTACAATACTGCATTAATTAAAACCCCACAAGCCCAGAAAGCACCAGGGTGTTCACTCCAAATGAAAAACCACAGTGAGAGAACCAAGAAGGATGCCACTCAGGTCGAGGTAACCTTTTAGCATATGGTGACTCAGGGGTTGGGTGCATGGGTTTTTAAAGAACTCTCCAAGAACCCATCCATCTGGACCCCTGTGTTGCTCCTGCAAGCATGCTGAGCTGACCAGATGGCCCTTGATAAAGCAGCTTCAGAGGAGGGAGGCAGGGAATCCATCCAGAATAGCTTGTCATTCTTGGAGACGTGCTGCCCTTGGCTCAGGCATATTCCTTGTTTAAATCTTAAAAGCAAAGGTGTTTTGTGTGTGTGTGTGTGTGTGTTGTTTTTGTTTTTGTTTTTTCTTCTTTTGCATTTATCTGCTGTCATTTCCACCAGGGCAAACAATAAAAAGACTGCCCAGCAAGTACATATCTGAGTAAAACATAAACAGACCTTGATAAACAAGGATATGGTCTCTAGCATGAGAATTTCTCCACCAAAGGTCTCAGGCTGTTTAATATTCATGCTCTTTCCAAAATCTTTTAACATCTGCAAAATATAAAGGTCGTGCGAGGACAAGGATCGTCTGTCACACAAATGAGCTGGCTGATCCAAAACCATATAATCAATAAAGTATCTGGAATTCTGGAAGTCATTCCTAGTATCTTGGCATCTTCAATTCAGTGAGAGAATTTCTTATTTAATGATGTCACAGAAGAAGATTCTTCAAATAAGTGTCCTTGATGCTGCCACTGTGTACCCAGTGTCTTTAGGAATTCTACAGATTGAAATATTTTTTACAGGTCATTTCTTAGGAAGAAGTTATGGAGAAACATAATCTCTGCTTTAAGGAGCTTCTAAGAAAATTGTAGAACATCTTCACACTGTTGTAGATACACTTTGCTAGTGATTTCTAAATGAAAAGACAATTTAAATACCTTATAACAGTCAAAGCACCTAGAGAATAGAGGAATTACTTGCTGACCATTGGATAAAATGCATAGCAGTGTCAATGAGTTTTTGCCAGCTCATTATTGAGAAAGACACTAGATTTCCAATTTACTTTTGGAAGCAGGTATGTTGGAAGTTCTAGTTGGGCTCCTTTGAAGTGTGATTGAGCGATGCAGGCCAGAATTATCTAAAAAATTAACAGATGACTAGGTAAATCAGACCTGAGCCAGGCTGGAGAGAGCAGGAAAGCAGGAAGAGAGCAAGTACATGTTGACTAAAATGTCACCAGGTGATTCTGAGTGTTCTCTGCTGCTCCCCACCTCTGCTTCATGAAAAACCAGCACCAAATTATGCTAAATGCACAGGAATGTGATAAACCTAATAAATCAACAAAAAATAAGAGGCCTCCTGCCCAGAAGTATAGGATGAACTCAGTGCTAGAGAGTAAATCGGAATTCAGGACACCTGTCCTCTAGCATCGGGTTGTTACTAACCAAAAGGATGACAATGCAAGACGCATTTTACATGGAGATGAATTCATCCTACCACTCCTACAATGAATAACAAAATTGAAGTCCCACAATAATTGCCACCCAACCATCCACCTCCCCTCAAAGTCAGGTAACCAGTTAGTCACAGACCTGGAACTAGAATTCAAGATTCTCCAGCTCCATTCATACTTGCATGATTACTACCACATACGCTCTTTTCAAAAACGCATTGCAATGGACAGGACAACTCCATATAATCTGATAGGATCACCTACCTGTAGTATTACCAGAAATAACAGCTATGCTATTTCCAAAGCTTTTGCAAATGTTATATGGATAGACATGAGGATATGGGGAGCTTTGAAAATATGGATTTTCAAATAGGATTTAAACAGCAAGAAATACAACTTTAAAGTAATCATAAAGAAATGACATGAGTATTTTGTAATTTCTAAGGGTCAAAACAAAATGATTTTAAATATGATCATGTTCCTGGGAACGGAAATGTTAGCATTAGAAGTTCCTCAGGGTACTTTTCTGAGACTGTTTTATTAAATATTTGTACTCATGTAAAAGATTTTTTTAATCTGAAAAATTTTAGAACATCGTAAGGATTGTCAAAAAATGAAATGATATTCATTTGGAAAATATGCTGGAAGATTTCAAAGGCCTTAAATGGGTAACCAAGAAACAAACCTTAGTGTGATCAAGTATAAATTAATAGACTTAAGGGAATGCAATCTAATATATGTAAACTGTTTCCCCAGACTGGGTCCCATATAAAATCCCATATAAAAATGGGATTATATGAATGATAATAAATACAAGAGTCTTTAACCACTTCTTGCTGACCCTTGGCCCAGGACCACTATCACCTCCCTTCCCTCCCCCAGCTATTTCAGGGCAACCTAATGACTAATTTGTCCCTAAAGGAGTGGATGAATAAATATCACAGGTTTTGATAATTTAACAAAATGGAGAGTCTTTCTTGGAAAGTTTCTGCCAGCCAGAGAAAGTGAGCCTTGTGTGGTTACAGACTAATTGAAATGGTACAAATTTGTCCATAAAATCCATATACCAGGTGTGGGGACAGAGCCCCAGAGAGCAGTTTCTAGGCTCTGGGCCTGACTCGGGTAGTAGATGGCAATCGGCTGTGGCTAGTTGGCCGTCAGCTGTAACCATTGAGCCGTTGGCCACTAATATAACTGCCGCGGCTGCGCTGGGGAGTCGAGGAGAGTTGGTCGGTTGGCAGCAAGGCGGACAGTAGGTCACACGTCGTGTGAATCCAACCTCCAGTGAGACTATAGTGGTATGACTCCCCTACCTATGGCTCCGTGGATGTTCCTTTTTGGTCTCACCACATCCTGCGTTCTTATGTGGGGAGCGGTAGCAGAGACCCCGCAGGCCGCCCCGCATGACACTGGGGATGCCAAAAAATGGTATACAGGTGGACGCTTTGGTCAACGTTGTGCAAGCGGTAGTTCACCGTAATCAGTCTGGACACTGATGGTAACCACTTTGAACACATTTTGTAATTGCAGGTGTCACACGTGACTTGTATTCATCTTTTGTTATCAGTATATATTGAGTATTACAATTTTAATACAGTTTTGCTTTCTTAAAATATGTATACATTTTTTTGGCACCCTCTGTATAAGTGAATATAATGGGATGTTTGATGAATTATAGTAAGTAAGGGGAATTGTGGGCAGTTATCAGACTAATTGATGGTGGTTAGTATCTTTCTTGTAGCTGGAAGTTCTGTTGTTGGGGATAGACCGTCTCTCACCCCAAGGGAAAACTAGAGTGTATGTAATTATAGTAAAGTGGCCAGAGCATGAGCTTCTGAGTAAGGTCAGACTTACTGAGTGATGTTCGCAAAATTATGTAACCTTTCCGAACTTCCATTTCATCCTTGAAGAGATAGAATCTCTTCATGTTTAAAATGTATTCGGTGGGTGGCCTTGGGTGAAGTACCTGTCTGTACTTCAGTTTATCTAGTATGGAGACAATAATATCAGCTTTTTAGAATTATGAGGACCAAATTAGTTGATTCACTTAGTTGATTTGCATAGAACAATGTCTGAGGTCATGTGGTAAGTGCTCAGTAAGGATTAACTCTTGTATTTTAAGCTCCACGAGGGTATGACATTTATCCTCAGTGCCTAGAACAGCACCTGGCCCATAGTAGGTGCTTAATATTTGTTTATTAACTAAACTTGTCTTTTAAATGGAAAAAATACCTACACATATCAAGATGCAAACACTTTGTTGGGTATATTTTATGTGTATTTCATATACGAGTGACAAAAAAAATGTAACACATTTCAGGACAGGGAAAAGCTATATTAAAATTATAATACTCAATGTATGCCAATAACAAAAGATGAATACAAGTCATGTGTATACATTTTTTTGGCAACCAGGTATTTCAACAACTAAATGGCTATGCCCTGGGGAGATTAGAAGCCTTAGAAGATCACTATAGACAGGACTTGGACTTTAAGTCTGAGCCTAGAGCTCAAGAGCTTTGAAGCTTTGATCAGCGCTGGTGGAAAAGGCCAGCAGTTATGCTGTCTCTGAGTTCCAGACATCTAGATCAGATCCAAGGCTGTAAACAAACAGAAAGAGCCGGGCTGAGAGCTTTCATTTTCTAGGATTCCACATGATTTTTGACTTCCATTTACAAACCTCCGCTGGTTTTCCAGTTCTCTCCAAAAGAGTACATCCTCCAGGCCTTACCTCCAGCCTTAACCTGTCAGCCCCAGCTCACCTGCCTGCAGCCTCACCTGCCTGTTCCAACTCACCTTTCCCCACTGCTCTCTCCAACCCTCTGACCCTTGTGTGACGTGAATATGGAACTCAGCTTCCCTTGGCCTGACTCCAAGCCCTTGTATGAGCTGTTCCTTTGTCCTTCACTTCTTTGACTGGAAAAATTCTCACAATTCAGCTCAGTCACCTCTTTTCTGAGGTTTTTTTCCCTTCCCCTCCTCTGTGGGAATTTTATCTTTTGAAATTGTCCCACAAGACTCTGCCTATACCTTTAATTTGCCCTCTGCTGTTTTGAACTATATCTGTTTCTGGGTTTATATGAGTTTCTCTCTTGTATTCAAGTATGTTACTGACCTGGGTATCCCCATTGCCTCAAGCTGGGCTTGGTATCGAGAAGTGTTTGGTGAAGATTGACTGAGGGAACATCTGAGTGAAGGAATGTTTGCATCCCTAGTCCCACTGGCCAGTCAGGTATTTCTAACAGTTCCCTACAAATCAGGTGCAAAGTGCTCTTCTGAGATAATATAGCCCAAATATATCTTTGAGGAGATACAGATATAGAAATTTGGGCCCCTGGTAGCTGAGTTAAGGAACATGGAACCCCAAGGAGGGGCTGTGCCTAAGCCACCTTCCAATCTCCTGTCCAGTGTGATTCTCAGCCTGAGTTGATGCTGATAAAAGCTTGCCAAGCCATCCATGATATGTTATTTATATACAGAGTTGGCCTCTAAAAAAAGCGTTTATCTAAAGGAAGGAATTATTTAGCACCTTACATTGAATTCCAGTCCTCCTTTTGCCTTCAGGACAAACACGGCTACTCATTGCCAAACGACTGCTATTTTAATACTTGAATTAAAAATAAGACCAGCCATTTCTTCAGTGGAGGGCCTTAACCACACCATGTCCACGCCTGGATCTGTGCAGGAGGGCACTTTGCTATATTTCTGAGCACTTGGTGGTCAGTGAGCACTTGGTGGAGAGATGGAGCAAGGCCAGGAAGATGTAACTGTCAGCCAGTTTCCTGCTGCCCCCTCCTCACTTCCCTAGCAGGGAGCTATTTGCAGGGTGAGGGGGAGTCCAGTGCTCAGAAACTGTGAGTAGACTGGGGATGAAGGGTTTTTTTGGATACGGTAAAGTTGCATTTCATGTGAGAAGAGACTGTCTTGTAAGAAAGATATTCATGGAGGTGGTCTCTTGGAGATCACGTCTCCACCTTATATGCCCCTTGCTTTTCATCTCTTTATGACTTTGCTACTAAGCTCATTTCTTCATTTTCTGTTTTTGACTAAAAGGTCACATAAGGGGAAGGTCCTTTCAATCTGCTTTCCAGTTCCCTGTCCACTTTAATCAGGACTTTGGGTAAACACCATGAAAGGAAAGTGACCCATGACTCCGATAAAGTCTCTAGTTTATTTCTCTCACTATCAAGCATATTAATGCCATTGCTTTAGCCCTGGGTCTTGAACCCAAAAGGATAGACATTTCTTCAGAAGGGCCTCCTTATAGCTTTAATGATGTGAAACAGCCCAGGATATAGACATGTATATCTCAGATATTTCATACATAGTCTCCAGAAAGAACAAGGCATCTTAAATATGGAGACAGATGCCACATCATCACTTTTAGAGATATATTCAAGGTAGTTAGTATAGTCCAGAATTTTTACCTGCGTCTCAGTTAGCTAACAAGACAATTAGCTAATCAGTTAGATAATCTGACAATATGTCAGATTGTGACATATTTCTTTCTGAGGAGTGTTTTCACCTGCTGTGGAAACATTATGCTCCCATAGACTTAGGCAGAAAACAATCGCTATTTGCTATTTCATCCACCTCCAGCTCTCCAAGGATGAGGGAATTTGGACAACACAAATTCCCTACTGGAAACAACTTTTTGATATTATTTGGAGACTTGACTTGATAAAGTCCTGGAAAACTTTCCAGTGATGTTTTTACAATCCATAATTATTGCTATTATTACAATTTTTCCAGAGTTAGAACATAGTCTGCTTCTAATCTAAGCATTTTTTCTAGTTTAGTATTTCATTACAGTTGTATGTTACTTCCATTTTTATTTTCTGCAGCTGATAATAGTTACTTTTTAATTTGTAAGTGATTATCAAACCGGTCAATCTGAGCCCAATGAAGAGGTAAATTATCTAGTATGATGTGTCTACAAAGTACGTTTAAAATCAGGCTTTCACTTGAGCTACTAGCTGGTTAATCTATTTCTCATGTGAGTATAACATCAAAAAGCAGTCTGTGCTAGAAACAGGCATATGGGAAGGAAGAGAGAGAAGGGGGGAGGAGGAAAAAGAAAGAAAATTAAAATGGAAGAAATGAACAACTGCAATGGAATACTAAGCTAGAGAAATTGCTTAGAAGTAGCTATGCTCTTAACTTAGAGAGGAAAGGAAAGAGGGAGGGAGGGGAGGGAGGGAGGGAGGAGGGAGGGAGAAAGAGACAAAGAAAGAGAGAAAAGGAGAGAAAGAAAGAAAGACTGTCATCTGTGATTGGGTCCGGTTCTCTTTGGACCCTTGATAGCTTGTCATTGGTGTCCTCTCAAAGGTCTGTGGGAGTCCTGTATAACCACAGTAATGAGAAAGATTAGTGCCAGCTCTGGTTCATTGCAGGCTCTCCTTAAAAGTAACCAAAACTTAGGGAATATAGTCAATAATGTTGTAAAGATTTTGTAGAGTAATTGATGGACACTTGTCTTATTAGGGAGACCACTTCAAGGACCTTGTAGGTGCCTGACCACTGCACTGTACACCTGAAGCTGAAGCTGAATAGTAATGAATGTCAACTATAATTTAATATATATATATATATATATATATATATATATATATATATATATACACATATATATATATATTCACAGGATGTGGAGTACAGCATAAGGAATAGAGTCAGTGGAACTATAACAGCTATAAACGATGTCAGAGGGGTAGTAGATTGGGGGAAGGGGGTTATCACATTGTGAGGGGTATAAATGTCTAACTATTACATTGTTTTGTACACCTGAAACATAAAAAAAAGTAATCAAAACTAAAACTTTCAAGTTAATGAGCTATATGAGGTTGAGAAGAGCTATACAAACTACTCAAAAGCAGCCCAAACTTCTTCCTTATGCGGATGGATCCAGGGCTGAAGTAAAGGTCTAAAAAATGAGTCTAGAACAGTTTCAGTGGCCATAAAATAAAGAAATGTTCAAAAAACAATTGAAACATTTAAAATGACACAAGAACCAGCTCCCACTGGACAAACCTGGGACAATTTGAGCATAAAAAAAGGTACTTACCAGATTATAACAAAAATAATAGACTATACTCCACTTAAAAAAAAAAAAATCAATGAGTCTGTCTGGAATTACATAGATAAATGAATGAATGAATGAATAGGAAAATTCTCATTGTATGATTCCAAACAATGATGTAGAATAAAAGAAGAAATTGGAACATCACCGTTTTGCAACTTCCATAGTAATAATTGATGCAAACAATAATCACAAGTGGGTACTAAAACTAGCAGAGGAACAAGATAGGCACATAGTTTTAAAGTACCTTCCCACAAATCACTTATAAATTACAAAAGAAAAAGAATCGTAACTTGACATGATTGAAACCTGCCAGACACCACTTTAACCAAGCAAGCAGGAAGTTAACATCACAAGGGGGACGGGGGCAAACCTATTTAACATATCTTCCTAATGAGATACTCTGAGAGAAACATAGGATCTGATCACCTCTGTGTATTCCTGCCAAAAATGCATAACCTGAATCTAAAATGAGAAAACATCCAGCATACCTAAATTACGGCCCATTCTACAGGTTAACTGGTCTGCATCATCATAACCCACAAGGGTTCAAAGAAAGTTTGAGAGATGGTTCCAGATTACAGTAGACTAAAGCTACTTGAGGAATAAATGCAATGAATGCTTTTAGATTGGCTCCTGAACCAGGAAGGTAGGAAGCCACAAAAGACATTATCGAGAAAACCAATTAAATTTTTGTGTAAATTGTGAATTAGATAGAAGTACTATGTTAATGATAAAATTTCCTGATTTTGACAATTGTACTGAGATTATATAAAGAACATCCTCAATTTTAGGAAATAAACATGTAAGTATTTTAGGGGTAAATGGACATGATAGCTCAAATTTATTATCAATTATTAAAAATATAAGCAAGTAAGCTCATGAGTAGAAATGGTAAAGAGGATTAAGCAAAAATGTTAACAATTGGTGAATCTGGGTAAACGTATATGAGTGATTTTTTTCCTCTAAATTTGAAATTATATAAAAATACACTTAGAAAGTGTTTTAAATAATTCAAAACAGACCTGAAATACTACAAGAATTCAGCTAAATTTGGAGTCCCCTAGTCTCCAGTCACCTTTGAGGGCTGGGTTCATCGCTAATTTTTAGTGGGAAAAGGAGTTTTTCTCAAAATAATGCAGAGGAATGACTTTCTTCTGTCTCAAAGAGGCATGTGGATGTTTACATAACTCTGCCTTATTTTTACTGCTTTAGACCTGAGATAGATCTGTTTTCTCTTTTCAGCATGGCTGCGAAATGGAAATTCTAGGCATTGAAAGTCTATTCCAGGGGAGATCAATTTCTCAGGCCCCCCATTTGTTTCACAACCCCCTACTATTTAAGCTGGATGAGCATGTGGCAGATCAGCAGAGGGGTTAGAGAAAAAACCCAGAAGGCACTGCTGCTAGGCAAGCGAGCACATCTGCCCTCCATTCATGTAGCCTGATGTGCAATGAGATTTCGTGATCTCAGACCAAAATAATAAGTCCCCTTTGTGAATAGTATCAGAATAGCATATAACCTTGTTAGGTGGCCTAAGAGCTGGAATGTAGATTGAATAGCTGCAAACAAGCAGGTGACTGGTATACATATAGGAAAATGTCATTATCAACTTTTGATATGTTCTTTGACCTCCCATTCAATGATATTCAAATAATTTGTAACCAGCATTTAACTGGGAACCTACATTATCCAGCTTTTGAAAAGTGTCAAGTGAAAGGCACAGTGTAATGACAGTATAATAACTGGAAACAATTTCAAGTTGTATTCAGTTCTAAGAAAACGTGAAAGGGGAGGGAGTATCTTTAATGTACAACAACACATCTTAAATATTCCTTATCCCTAAACACCACTCGATCCAAAACTCCCCATCTAGACTTTGAAGCTCTTAACACCTCCTCTTTATTCATTCAACCAACAGCTATTTATTTAGCACCTACTTTACAACCAAGTACAATTATTTCCTCTGGAGATACAATGGTGAAATAGATACAATTTTTTTTTGTCCTTGTGGAATTTGTAACTTCTAAAAAGGACAGGCTTTATGGGGAGGCAGGAGGATAATCATGTATTATTATTGAAAATGAAATGACAACTATTGTAATTTTAAGTGTAGTCTGAATTAAACCTTGAAAAGATTGCTCTGGCTATGGGTTAAGACTAGACTTGGGGGCAATGGAGGTAGACAGTTGAGAGCCAATGGTTGATCCAGGATGTGAGCAATGGATGTACTGAATAACGATGAGATTCTGGATATATCTTGAAGGTAGAGCTGGTAGAGTTTGCTATGGATAGGGAATGAAATGTTAAGGGGAAAAAAATATCAGAATGACCCCAAGATTTTGGCCAGAACAACTGGAAAGATCCTATTCCCATTTATTGAAGTTGGGAAGGTGATAGGAGGAGTGTGCTGGGGGAGGCCAGGAGTCCAGCTTGCGAGGAGAGCGAGCAGTTCAAGGGCATGGTCCATGCTGGCAATGTCACTGTGGGCATAACTGGTGGAAGTCTGTTGCATAAGGTTTTTTATGAACAACAGGATGATAAAGTTTGTGGAAATTCTTCAGCAACCGTAGTTATCAGAAATTAATATTCTTTTTTGTCTTGTAGTATGCCCCATTTCTAATGAAAGCTGAGTGGTTTGTACAGACAATAATGCAAATCATGGCCTCTTCCCAAGAATGGGTCCAAATTCTTACAAAGATCACAACTTGGTCTAAAATGCTTGCACTGGTTGTTACCAATGTGGGTCTTTCAGTAAGGGACAATGCCTTTCATTTTATGCTGATGAAGAAAGAATCCAATATATGCCTGAAGCTCAAAACGAGCAGCCTTGTTCTCACTGGGGAGTCATCTTTTCCTATCTGTGGTGGGGCAACTTAAGAAATTTCTGAAAATTTCTGTAGGATTGATTTACTCTTTGGCCTTTGGTCATTACTGAAATTGCCTTCTCCTTTAACAGAATGAGACATCAGTTAGCTATTATTGCCAGTATTTGGCTTTAGCCTTGGTTCAAGTTTCTTGTTTTTTCTTGAGTTACATTTCTATACCACTCTGAAATGAGCAATGAACTAGGAGTCAGAAAATCTGGGTTTATGTCCTCGCCCTGTATTATGATTGACTGTCAGTTTTCTGGGTATGAAAAAATTTGATGTACCTAACCCTTAGTGGTTTTGAAAGAATTAAGTAATGAAACACATGCATTAAACCATTATAAAAACAAAAGTTCCATTATTTTTATCTCCTTCCTTGTTCTTCCCTCTCCTGCTCAAGTTTCAAAATCCTCACGTAAAATCATGCTCTAGGTAAATAAAAGAGAGAGTGATCAATTGATTAAATTTTAAAAAATCTTTTAATAAATTGCATTTTCTGAAAAATCTTCATTTCACAGAAAGAGTAATGCAAAGAAAAAAACAAATTAATATATCCATTGGCCATTTGTATGTCCTCTTTGGAGAAATGTCTCTTCAGGTCCTCTGCCCATTTTTTAATTGGATTGTTTGTTTTTTTGTTGTTGAGTTGTATGAGTTCCTTATGTATTTTGGATATTAGCCCCTGATTGGAGGCATTGTTGGCAAAAATCTTCTCCCAAAATAAACAGGTTGGTTGCCTGTTTATTTTGTCGATGGTTTCTTTTGCTTTTTAGTTTGATATAGCCCCATTGGTTAATTTTAGCTTTTACTTCCCTTGCCTTTGGAGTCAAACTCATAAAATGCTCTTTGAATCCAAGCTCCATAAATATAGTACCTATCTTTTCTTCTATGCAGTTTATTGTTTCGGGTCTTATGTTTGGTCTTTGATTCATTTTGAGTTAATTTTGGTACATGGTGACAGACAGTGAGTAGTCTAGTTTCATTCTTTTGCATGTGGCTTTCCAATTCTCCCAGCACCATTTATTGAAGAGGCTGTCTTTTCGCTATTGCATGTTTCTGGCTTCTTTGTCAAGAATTATCTGTCCATATTTATGTGGGTTTATTTCTGGGTTCTCAATTCTATTCCATTGGTCTGTGTGTCTTTTTTGATTATTGTTGCCCTTTAGTACAAGTTGAACTCAGGAAGTGTGATACCTCCAGCATTGTTCTTTTTTCTCAGGATTGCTTTGGCTATTTGGAGTCTTTTGTGGTTCCAAACAAATCTGATGATTTTTTGTTCTATTTCTTCAAAAAAATGCCATTGGGATTTTGATGGGGACTGCATTAAATCTGTATATTGCTTTAGGTGATATGGCCATTTTAACTATGTTGATTCTTCCAATCCATGAACATGGAATGTCTTTCCATTTCTTTGTGTCTTCTTCAATTTCTTTTAAAAATGTCTTATAGTTTTCAGCATATACGTCTTTCACATCCTTGGTTAAGTTTATTACTAGGTATTTTATTCTTTTGCTGCAATTGCAAAATGAACCTTTTTTAATTTCTTTTTTTGAAATTTCTTTGTTAGTATATAGGAATGCAATGGACTTTTGTATGTTGATTTTGTAGCCGGCAACTTTACTGTATTCATTTATTGTTTCTAATAGCTTTTTGGTGAAGTCTTTAGGATTTCCTATATATAGCATCATGTCATCTGCAAAAAGTGACAATTTAACTTCTTCATTCCCAATATTTGTATGCTGTTTATTTCTTTCTCTTGCTTGATTGCTGTGTCTAGGACTTCCAATACTATGACATATGTGAAAAAATGCTCAACATCACTAATGATCAGAGAAATGCAAACAAAAACCACAATGAGATATCACCTCACACCAGTAGAATGGTTATGATCAATAAGACAAATAATAACAAGTGTTGGAGAGGCCGTGGAGAAAAAGGAACCCTCATATACTGTTGGTGGAAATACAGATTGGTGTACCCGCTATGAAAGGTAGTGTGGAGGTTCCTCAGAAAATTAGGAATAGAATTACCATATGACCCAGCAATCCCTCTCCTGGATACCTACCCAAAAAATCTGAAAACAATTATTCATAAAGACATATGTGCTCCAATTTATTGCAGCTTTATTTACGGTGGCCAAGACATGGAAACAACGAAAATGTCCTTTGTAGATGAATGAATAAAGAAATTGTGGTATATATACTCAATACTATGGAATACTATTCTGCCATAAGAAAAGATGAAACAGTACCGTTTGCAACAACATGGATGGATCTTGAGATTACATGCTTGAGATTATAATGCTAAGCAAAATAAGAAAAAGTCGAGAACCATAGGATTTCACTGATATGTGGTATATAAAACTGAAAACAACAAAAAAACAAGACAGACAAATGAAGAAACAAAAACTCATAGATACAGACAGTAGTTTAGTGGTTACTAGAGGGTAACGGGAGAGGGGTGGTAGATGAGGGTAAAGGGGATCCAATATATGGTGATGGAAGGAGAACTGACTCTGGGTGGTGAACACACAATATGATATGTAAATGATTTATGACAGAATTGTACACCTGAAATCTATGTAACTTTACTAATAATTGTCACTCCAATAAAGCTTAATTAAAGAAAAAGAGAATGCAAAGTTTACACCCACCCAGAAAAAAGAAATAAATTAAACAAACAAACAAACAAATGGCATAATGGCAAAGCAGATCCAAAATAAGTCATGGGGAAAGCACTGGAAAAAAAATAATTTTTTATACCCATTCAGTTTAGCTCTCTGGTCAGACAATAAAACGTCCTTCTTTTCATGGTGACTAGGATCAGGCTCAGCATTATATTAGGCTTTAAACGAAGTATTTAAAAATTCATTTGGTGTAGTTTCAGTTTAGCTAGGAGATCTGGAAGATGAAAGAGACACATATATTCTGTAATAGCAGATAAATTGCAGGTGGGAATTGTAAATAGCAGGATCTGCCTAGGTCTGGCGTGGAGCAAGGGAAGACATATGTCACAGCATCTTTCCTCAGGGGCTGCTGGCTAGAGGCTGACAGTTCTCTCTCCTTGAACACTGTGTAATTAAAATCTTCCTTAGTGTCCTTTCACTGGCTTGCCCTTACTGTCCAAGATGCTTGCACTTCTGAAGTGCTAGAGACAGAACAACGTGCTTTACAGAAGGGGCTGGAGGTATTACTGAACTATATATGGCATGAGAGAAAGACGCAACTTTTCTTTATCTAGGACTTGATAAACCAGGGGACATGGATCTATAAAAAATATGGGGCGAATACGGCTTACCTCAGGTCTGCTGTTGAGACATGTTTTATTCTCAAAAAAAAAAAAAATCCAGTCTCATTTTGCCTCTGAAAAAATAAACTATCTAAAAGACAGCTCTTTTTGCTCTTGTCTAGAAAATTGAAGATTTTCTGATTTGGGGAAAAACAAGACGACTGATCCAAGCCAGTTGTATTTTTTTTTCTAAATTTTACTCACTTTTTAATGCATTTCTTGTATGTTACATAATCAGTATCACAGTAACTGATTTTTAAGATCACATTCATTTGTATGTATTACATTCAACTGGGTTTTCCAAGTGATAAGAGATACTTAGTTTCTTTTAGCAATTACAAAACAATTTTTGCCAAGAGTCAATGAACTTGAACTTCAAGAGGTATGAGCTTTATTCAGAATTGTTTAAAAGTACAAATTCTAATTAAAAAAAAAAAAACTTGGATAAAACTGTAATTTCAGGAAGGAATAAATAGCTTTGTCACCAAGCTGTCACCATATCAAAACTAGGGTAATGACAGTATATAAATGCATTATTTTAATATTACATGCAATCTTGGGAATATGTTTCCTAAGAACCAGCATAAAGGTAGATGTCCAGGACAATTTCCCCAGTCCAGTGTCTGTAGATCTATAACAAGATCTTAAGAAAAAAAAAAATAATATCCTTCACTGCTGCCCTTCAGTGACAAAGCTGATGAAAAATAAAGTCAAAGATAACTCAGGCTGACAATATAAGCATCGTCTACCCATCTTGCAGGTTATTAACCAGTGTAAATCAGAGGTGGAAATCTAATCAAATATCAATGTAATTCCCTAGGAAATGATAGGATCAATATCATCTACAAAGCATCAGCTTTTCCCTACAAACAAACAACAACAACAAAAACCCTTCTCTGGTACTAATTGCGTTTTATGTGAGCCCTGTCTGCATAGGAAAGAGAAGTCACCTAAGTTCATTATTTTCCTAGGCAGGTGGTGCTGCATGAGTTTAAAGGGAGCTCCAGATGGACAGAGATGATGAAAGAATCATCCTAGTGAGACACTTCCCTCCTGGGTGTTAAATAGTGCATTGACTGCATCATGGAGCTATTGAAACCAATAGGACTAATGAGAGAGCTGGTATCCCACAAAGCCTTGTACTAACTAACATTGGGGAAACATGCCAAGTGACGTCTTGGAGGGTGGGAACACAGGGAGCATGATCTTGGAAAGCCTCTCCCCCCAGTCATAAGCAAACACAATGGAGCAATATTTGCTCAGGGACAACTGAGTTTTCATCTAACTCACAATGAAGGGACATATGAAACTAGAATAGACAGAGAAACCAGCTACAGTGCCAGTGGGTAAATGATTTGGTTTTTATTAGTATATTGTAAATGGCACGAGAACATTCTGCTGGGGTTATAGCATATTTGTGTGTGTGTGTGTGTGTGTGTGTGTGTGTGTGTGTGTGTTTCTCACACAATTAAATATATTACCCAAAACAATATCAACATTCTCTTTTCTGTAAAGATCAGACAGACTTAGAGGAGGAAAACAATATTTCTAACCTTTGACCCAGAAACTAAATCACATTGGCTGGTCCCACTTATTTAGTTCCTTACTCTGGGGCTGTCCTAAACACTTTTGCATATTATTTCAGTTTTTCCTGCCAACAACCACATGAGTAGATATTATTATTATGATTCCCACCTCACAGACGAGGAAACTGAGGACTAAAAATGTTAAATAATTGTCCAATAGCATTGAATTAGTAAGTGGCAGGAGTCAAGATTCTATCCCAGTATGACTTAGGAGTCCATGATCTTATCCACTGCACCAGATTTCCCCCAATTATTGTCCATTGTTCCATACCATCTCTGCCCCTCATACTTAGTCTCACTGGTACCCCAGTTCATAAAGGAAATGTTACATAGCTTATTTCCCTTTTGAATCTTACTTGGTGAGAGGTTAAGAGGGAAGGAAAGTAAATCCTATATATTTTCTGAGCTGGAAGCTACTACCTTTGAAGGCAGATGTCACCATTACATTTAATAGACGAAGAGAAATCTGAGATCCAGAGTGGAGAAGTCAAGGGTTGTTCTCGGTCATGTAAAAAACCTGCACCTGAGCTGGAAGTAAAAGCCAGATCTCTTTGACTTTTAGGTTAAGGCTCTTCTCAAGACACTGCACTTTCTTTACTAATATGACAACCCAGTTTATGGTCTCAGAGTGAATGTAGGGTCACCCACGAGGGCCTGTCACCTCTGCTACATATGAAGTATGGTTAAAAAAAAGTACGGTGAATGTTTAAAAAAATGTATTACAGTAAAAGAAACATTGCCATAAATCTCCCTCAGAATACTCCCCCTCACTTCGAACACATTTATCCCATTGTTCTTGCCACTTTCTGAAGCAGTTCTGGAAGTCCTCTTTCGTGAGTGTCTTTAGTTACACTGTCCTGGCTGTCTCAATGTCATGAATTGATTCAAAACATTTACCTTTCATGGTCATTTTGACTTTGGGGAAGAGCCAGAAGTTGCACGGTGACAGATCCGGTGAATAAAGGATTGAGGACACACTGTAATGTTTTTATTTGACAGAAATTGCCATACCAGAAGCAATATGTGACATGGAGCATTGTCATGTGGAGGATGAAATAAAGACATTGTAAATGTCATTGTGTATTTAACACATATTTTTGATCTCCTATATCTTGCATAGTGCTGTCTTTGATAACAGCAATAGGAAGCTGTTCCTAATGAGCAATAGGAAGATTAATTAAATATAATTTTGTCTCAAAGGGACTTAAAATCTAGTACAGGCAATATATTTGTATTCAGTCCATAGAAGAGAGTAAATGGTGACTTACGGAGGGGCTGGCTGATGCTTAGTGCAGGCTCAGCATGGAAGAGCCTGTCATACATGTAAAGTGACTCCTTTACTAGAACACAAATGTTTCAATTTTACCCCACTGGAAAGCTCTAGTGCAAAACATTCTAACCCAGACTCTGGGCAGTAGACTACAGGGATCTTCCCTCCTTGAAGTATGATAGATTGTTGACTGCAATTTTAGTAGGAAGGATTGCATTTTCTTTATGTATTCTTAGACCAAAAATCTGATAATAGCCCACTAAGTAAATGTGTAGCCAAGTGTCTGTGTCTTTAAATTTGCAACTTAGTAATATATGGCCGCCTAAGAAGAATAACAATCTTCTAAGGACAAAGACTTCAAACAGAGTTGTATATTAATTCACCAAAAATTTACCTCTTAGCCCAACCTGAAAATACACCTTAACACTGAGCAGCAAATGTCTGCCAGCCTTTTCTCTGAAATTAAAAGAAAAACAAGTTTTTTGCAAGGCATATTTCTTTGTTACTATACTTCTGTCTTGATCTAAAGTGAACCCTATCCGGCCATAAACAAGAATAATTTGGCTGCCATGCTTTTGTGTGTTCTGAACCCTTTCCTTTAACAATCTTGATGAACATGCAGGTTGTATGCTGCATACCAATAGCCACCAGAAGCCTGGAAAAGAGGTAGTCGACCCAACCCACACCATCTGTGGTCTCAGCTAGATTTGTGGCATGTCTCCCTGAGCTGAAGCAAACCTCCCTCTGTCTCAAGTACATTGAGAATCAGAAAAAAAATATATAAAATAAAGTAAGACAAGTAGGCAAACATTAAAATGAGTTGTTACAGAACATTTGTGTGGATTCCAGTCTTCAATGTCAAGAGAGCATCATTCTGCTATAATGGCATCATTTCTTAAAAGCAGTTTGTGGCAGTCAGTCGTAAATAAGCAGCCAGTGAAAGAAAGGATAATGTGAAAATGGAAACTGAGTCACTGAGGCTCTTTATTATCATTTAGACTAAACATCTATGACTATGAAGAGAGAAACATGAACAATCACAATGAAGAAAAGAAGTCCCCACTATTGTATTGCTGTGTTGTCCTCGTCAACAGGAAATCTGGTTCCGGTAGGGTGACAGTTGTCTGGATAAATAAGTTAGGGCCAGAAATGTTTATTTATGATGAAAAGTTTTTTCCTACAGCCTGTATCAGGAGTTCCAGAAGCATTGACAAGGACAGCAATGGCTCTATACACCAGTGAGGCATTTTATCTGTTTGAAAAACAGTATTTCAGGTATGTCCAGGCAATTTTGACGGGCTCTCTTCCTCCCTTTTATCAGAGAGTAACAGTTTTAAATGCACATAGATACCTTCTAATAAAAATGTAAGCAGAAGACTTCAATTTTTGTGAGTTCTGGGTAATATTTTACTTATATGCACCAGGGTATTTGTATCTAACTCTAGAGCCACTTGTGTACTAGCAGCATTCCAAAGTGGTGACAGTTCTACCATGGGATAGGTGTCCTTTGCCATCCTCCTCTTGAGTGGAGAGAAGAAGGCTGGACTGAAGTCAGAGAGAGTTCTCAGTCTTGATCCAGGCGTGATTCACCTAGAGACCCTGCAGACTGGAACATATTACCAAGGAGTTTGTTACCTACGGAGTTTAAGGTCAGTGTTCTTGGGAGTTTTCTCTTTTGGGCGATTAGCAATGAGCCCATCTCTTCTTCCAGTATAGTGGGTGGTCTATGGTCTCTCTCATGTTGGGTGAGGTTAGGCCAAGGGAGGCATGAGGGCAAGAGTGGGAACCGATGACTGATCTGGAAACATGAGTGCTTCTGAGTACCATCATGTATTTGTATTATGTTTTATGTGGTGTATATTTACTTTTTATTTTTGTCTCCTCCTCCCCCATCCCAAGCAGCTGACTTTGACATGTGCTCCATTGTCTGGTCTAGGATATGTCATTGTGCTTACATTTGCTTGCAGTTTGCTATTTGGAGTATCATTAGTTGCTCCTCATCCTGGCTTTACCATCATCCCATTTGCCATCTGGATGGAACACATTGCTATAAGCACTGCAGCCCCATACACACAATTATGTAGCTCCTTATACGCTGGGGGTTCGTTATTTCTTTAGAAAACAAGGATGTGATGTGCATAAAGCTTTAGCTCTGATTTTATCATCTAAGGCACTTGATAGATTCTTTGAGACTATTTCTAGTTGTCATCATCATTTCCTACAGAAAGTCCATGTTATGGATCTGCATGACACTCTGCAGGCTGTGACAGAGTTTGTCAAATGGATGCAAAACTTACCTTCTGGAAACCTGCAGTTCCAAATAGATGAGATGAGCACATGTTAGTAATGATACCCAACTTCACAGTGCACAAAACATCTTTTCTTCAGTGATTTTTTTTGTCTGAAGTAAATTGGTAAAAAAAAAAAAAATATTATATTGGTGTAAGAGTATATATGTGCTATTTAGCAATTGAAGCAACTGTTAGAATGGGAATGTGGAATTAAAAACATTAAAAATAGTTCAGCAGGCCAGACCCATTGATCTAGATAAAGTAGTATGTTATTTGAAGATAGTGAAATCAAACATGTTGCTTTTTCTATAAAACTATTCCTTTTCTACTTATGACTCAGTATTCCATCATCCTGGCTAAAAAAATTCTCCAAATCCTCTCTGAGTCTTTTTTTTCCTACAAAATTAAATCTGCCATCAAGTCTTAATATTTTTATTCAGAATATGTCTTAACATTCATATTCTTTCCATATCTATTTTAGACCTATTTCTGAATTTTGACAACTATCTCTTAGGAGATCTCCTTACCTTTGGTTACTGCTCATTTCAATCCATCTGCCCACTGACACTAAACGATAACTGTGACATGCATGTATCATCAATGATTATATGTATTCTCACCTTTTTTTTTTTACATTTCCTAAACCTGGAATCCGCTTCTCTGTATCAATCAATTTAATAAATCTTATTTACACTTCATGAGCTCTTCAATGAAGCCCGTAGGACTACATTTAGTCTGAATAAAAACTTCTCTACCTTGAAAGTTGCGCTTCTAGTCAGCACCATAATTACATAATTATTATTTTTTCATTACTTCAGATATGCATTTCCCCCTTATATTTTAGCTCCAGGTTTTACATTTTATTTTTAGTTACAACCTCACCAAGCATAAAGCTGACTGAACACATGTAGTAGGTGGACAACAAACCCTTAATTGTTTTCCAAGCATATCTCTAAACCATAAATTTTAAGTATATATAAAAAAGTTTTAATGTGCCTAATTACCCATTATACATTGATAGCTTATAATTTGTTCAAAATTGTCTGGGACAATTAATATTTTGCTCTACATTACATATTGGGTTACCTGACATTAATTGTTGAATTCTGACTGACAGTGACCTTTATAGGAAAATTATACCCAAATTCCTGATTTTGATATGGGCCTTTAACATTTTTTTTCTGTAGCTTTGTTGTGAACCATGATCCATTTAATTAAAATCCACTTTTAGATACAAAATAAATCAACATTCTGAAGAAAAGCAAAATATCACATTCTTCAACCCTCTCCCTCAAGTGCTCTGAATTTCTTCTTGGAGCATTTGCTGTAGGCATTTGTAAGCCCTTTTCATTAGAAATAAAACTTAACACCAGCTGAATCAGATTCAAGATTAGTTCAAATCTTGGACATGTTTTAATTTCAATGTTTTTCTATCTTAGCAACACTATAAGTGCATGTTTTAATTGCCATATGTATCTAGGGTGTATACTTTCCAAAGCATAAGAAGACAGAATGCCAAACCACTGCCAAATGGACAAATGCCCAAGAAATTGGAAAATATTGCTAAAGAACTTGTTTTATGAAAATGCCCTTCTTTTGTCAGGATCCTATGAGGTTAGGGTAAGTTTACTGTAAGTAACTAAACATTTGGATGCTTCAGTGAACTAGACTGTGAGCTCCTTAAGGTTTGTGGCTCTCAGGCAGACCCTGCTCTCAGTCTAATGAAAAGCAAAGGGAGGAATTTATGATGACTTTTCAGTACCTTGGACAGCTCCTGCTGCCTGCCTGCCATGGAAAAGCTTCATCAACAGATTGCTAACTTCCCTCCTCTCTCCCTGAATAGCATTATGTCTTCTGGCAAGGAGCAATGTGTTGCATTCATCCACGGATCTCACCTGTGGACGTGTGAAACCGTCTAATGGGCTCCTGCTTTTTGCCCCACTGGGCTGTGACTGAGCAGGGAGACGGAGCTGCACAAGTTGCTAATTGTCTCAGTCTGTAACTCTTGAATGATGAAAAAGAGTAAAAGGGAAGGAAAACAGCTATTAAATCTCTTTCTTAAAAAAAACTTGCACTGCAAAAAGCTCATTAACATAATTAGTGTTCCATTAACTTCTAGCCAGACAAATAAACTGGAGGTAATTTCATAGCATGGGGAGAGAAAGAGAGAGAAGAAAAAAAAAAAGAATTTAAAAATTATCCGGGTGTAGGTAACACTTTCCAGTTACCTCGACTGAACATTTGGATAGACACCAGCAACTTTACTTCCTTTAATGCCAGCCTGGTATTGGAGTGTAGCCAGAACCCTGGCTGCTAGGAAGAGCTGCAGGTAATACAAAGTGAGGAGATTCATTGACTGGGACTAAATGAAATTCATTTTAACACAACAACATATGAAATCTCGCAAAGGAGCACTGTGTGATACAATACAAACTTTTAAAATGTCTACTACAAAATTATGTTCCATTGTATTAACAAAAGGCCTTATAACCTTGTAATTTTTCCCCATCACATTTTGTTTTATTCTAATCCATACCTCTCTACCTGGCACTCCTTTTTTGATCTCCACTCTCACAAAGTCTGCTGCAAATCTACAAGTTGAGTGTAAAGTTTTGTTAAAGCTATTAGTCTTTAGGTTTCCTGGTATAGAGAGGTCAATTTTTTATTATTGTTATTAACGTTTATTGGGGTGACAATTGTTAGCAAAGTTATATAGATTTTTTTTTAAAGAAGATTAAAACAATTTTTTTTTAATTGGGTAACAATATGGCTTTTCCAGTACCCATCACCTCCAAGTCTAGTCGTTGTCCTTCAATCTAGTTGTGGAGGGCGCAGCTCAGCTCCAAGTCCAGTCGCTGTTTTCAGTCTCATTACAGGGGGCACAGCCCACCATCCCATGCAGGAATCAAACTGGCAACCTTGTTGTTATAGAGAATGTATTACAGAATTGTACACCTGAAATCTATGTAACTTTACTAAGAATTGCCACCCCAATAAACTTTAATTAAAAAAAAATAATTATACCCAGTGACAAAAGACAGATTCTCTTCCAAGGAGTCAGTGAAAAAAAAAAAAAAAAGAGCACGTGCTCTAACCAACTGAGCCAACCGGCCACCCACAAGTTACATAGATTTAAGGTGTACAATTCTGTAATACATCATCTATATATCACATTGTGTGTTCACCACCCAGAGTCAGTTCTCTTTCCATCGCCATAGATTTGATCCCCCTTACCCTGATCTACCACTCCTCTCCCCTCTTGCCCTCTGGTAACCACTAAACTATTGATTATGTCTATGAGTTTTTGTTTCTCATTTGTTTGTCTTGTTCTTTTATTGTTTCCAGTTGTAGGTATATATACACTGGAATACTATTCTGCCATAAATGAAATTGTGCCATTTGTGATAACATGAATGGATCTTGAGATTATAATGCTCAGTGAAATAAGCCAGACAGAAAAAGTAGAAAGAGGTCAATTTTTTAGATGGAGTCACACCTTGGATTTTGTTCTTGACTTAATCTCAAAATATGTGGATTTTGGTGACTCAGTTTTTCCTTATATAAAAAGGTGATGCTTTCCGTTTCTTTATTTTATTTATTTTTTAAAGATTTTATTGGGTAAGGGGAACAGGATTTCATTGGTTAACAGTGTGTACTTCTAGGACTTTTTCCAAGTCAAGTTGTTGTTCTTTCAATCTTAGTTGTGGAGGGTGCAGCTCAGCTCCAGGTCCAGTTGCCAGTTGTTAGTTTCAGGGGGCGGAGCCCACAATCCCTTGAGGGAAGTCAAGGAATCAAACGGGCAAAAATAAAATCTAAAATTAAAAAATATATATAATAATAAAATTAGTGGTAATAAGAACAGTACAGTACTTTCTGTGCAATTTCAAGATCATGACTACCGCCCAGCCTCATCCTCTAACAAGGGCAGCAGAGTCTCATTATTCCTCTTTTCTGTGCCCTTTGACTCCCTGGTTCTCTGTATCTGTCCTTCCTGGCTCTAGTTCTTCTAATCAGATTACAAAAACTCAGAAAGCTTCAATTTGTCCTCCAAAACCTTATGCACAGGTTATTAAAGTCTTCTTTAATACGTCAGGTCTGATTCCTCTTTTAGTTCCTTGTACTGATTTCTACTCTGGCATGTTAAAAGATATATTATGTGGTAATGTGATGTGGTACCTTGAAAAACTGGCCACAAATTCCTCACATCCCTGTATGCAAGCAAATTTGCAATATGACTTTGCTGCCACTCCCAATAAAAGGTGAAGCTGGGCTTGGCCACGTGACTTGCTGGAGCCAATGAAACATTAGCCAACTTGTGGGCGGGACATGCTCCATAAAACTTGTTCATTGGGACTTATCTTGTTTCTGCCCTCGGAACAGCTATGACTACCCTCAGAGGAATGAGCCTCTGCTTGCCTGTGAAATGAGGAGAGATGTAGGGCCAAGTTTCCTTATTACCCCAGCTGACACCAAGCCCATGGCCATCCGGCTCAGCTGAGCCGCCAGTCCACAGCAGACGTCAGGCTAGCCCAGACTAGAAACACTGCTCTGTCCATCCATAGAATCCTTGAGAAATAATAAACGTTTGTTGTTTAAAGCCACTAAGCTTTCAGGGCAATTTGTTGTGCAGCAAAAACTAAGTGACACACAAGATGTAGGTTACTACCAGAATAAGAGTTGAAGAGCTAATCAAATACAGGAAATGGGTATTTTTCAATTTTAAAGAAAACCATATGAAAATCAAGCAAAAGTATGGCCTTAACAGAGCAACACTGATAATAATAATAATGGATAATTAAAAGGAGGCTCTTTTATGTGTAACCTCATTGCATAATAAACACTTAATGTAGAAAGGCTGCACTACAGGTCACTATTACAGTTGAAAACTGAGTATTTTAGAGTAACATTATTTCAAATCTGACTATCCTCAGAAGAAAGCACAGACATTCTTCATAAATTAATTTCCAAGTTACAAATAAATGGAAACATATACCACGCTTATAGAGAGGAAGAATTAATATAAGAAGAATTAAAACGTCCATGCTACCTAAGGCAATATACAGATTCAACACAATCCCTATCAAATTACCAATGACATTTTTCACAGAACTAGAACAAATAATCTTAAAATTTATATGGAACCATAAAAGACCCCAAATAGCCATGGCAATTTTGAGAAACAAGAGCAAAGTGGGAGGTATCACACTACCTAACTGTCATGCAGGGACTCTGGTCCCGCTCCCTGCATAAGAACGCAGGATATGGTGAGGCCAAAAAGGAACAGCAACGGAGCCATAGATGGGGAGTCATACCACTATATTCTCGCGGGCGGCTGGGTTGGAGACACAGGAAGCAGGAGCCACACGATCCGCAACCTGCCGTTGGCTTCTCCGCCCACCAACCCACCCTTGCTAACTGCAATCCGCACTTGCTAGCTCAGCCATGGAAGTTATATCAGTGGCCCATGGCTAACTGGTTACAGCTGATGGCCAACTAGTCACAGCTGACGGCCATCTACTACCCAAGCCAGCACCTTTCCATGTGAGGCCGAGAGCCTGGAAACTGCTGTCTGAGACTCTGTCCCCACACTAACATCAAATCATAGTACAAGTTTACAGTAATTAAAACAACATGGTGTTGGCATAAAAACAGACACGTAGATCAATGGAACAGAATAGAGAGCCCAGAAATAAATCCATGCCTATATGGTCATTTAATCTATGACAGTGGAAACAAGAAATTACATTGGGGTAAAGACAGTCTATTTAATAAATGGTGCTGGGAAAACTGGACAGATACATGCAAACAAAGAAACAGGACCACCTTCTTACATCACATACAAAAATAAATTCAAAATGGATTAAAGACTTAAATGTAAGACCCAAAACCATAAAACTCCTAGAAGAAAATATAGGAAGTAAATTCGCAGACATTACCCTTAGTAATATATTTTTTAAAGATGTAAATGGCCTACTCTTTTTAATCTAAAGTGGGTTCAAGTAACAGCAGTAAGTTGTTTTTTTTTTAAGATTTTTTTTTTGGGGGGAGGGATTTTATTGGGGAAGGGGAACAGGACTTTATTGGGGAACGGTGTGTACTTCCAGGCCTTTTTTTCCAAGTCAAGTTGTTGTCCTTTCAATCTTAGTTGTGGAGGGCGCCATTCAGCTTCAAGTCATTATCCTTTCAGTCTTAGTTGTGGAGGGCGCAACTCAGCTCCATGTCCAGTTGCCGTTGCTAGTTGCGGGGGGTGCAGCCCACCATCCCTTGTGGGAGTCGAACCGGCAACCTTGTAGTTGAGAAGATGCGCTCCAACCAACTGAGCCATCCGGGAGCTCATTGGCTTCTCAGCTCAAGGTGCGGTGTTCAATCTTAGTTGCAGGGGGCGCTGCCCACCATCCCTTGCGGGACTCGAGGAATTGAACTAGCAACCTTGTGGTTGAGAGCTCACTGGCCCATGTGGGAATGGAGCCGGCAGCCTTCGGCATTAGCTGGAACCGCCTGAGCTACCGGACCGGCCCCGCTTTCAATTTCTTTAAGTACTCAGTGTGAAAAATAACAGATGTGTAAAGTTTGATGAAAGTGGAAGAAGTAGTAAACTATGATTTCACAATTATCTAATATAAGCCTAAACAAATACTTAAATTAAAATGTCTGTCTCAAAATAGGAATCCCAAGTTCACCATTAGAATAAAATAGTGTTGTCGTTTAATATTAATTTTAGATGTAGCCATAATTCACATTATATCCTTAATTTTGTATCTAAGTATGAGAAGTTTATGACAACAATTAAGGCACCTTCACAGGGACACTTTCCCCAGTAACCACTGATCACTTTCTCTTCTACTCCCCAGAGGGGATGCTGGCTCTCTTGATAATTTGCTATCATACCTGGGTTTTAATCTTGCTCCATAGCCCATAGATCGTAAACCTATTGCATTTAGAGAGATTTCAGTGTTTCCAACTATGTAAACACATAGCCTTGAATAGTCAAAATCAATGTTGGCTTAGTCATAGAACATGCATTTCTCAACATAGTGCATCTTTAAGAGTCTTTTTTATGCTCCAAACAATTCTTTTAGTTTTGATTGTGTGGTTTAGCCTTTTTTATATATATATAATTCAGGGCCACTGCATCAGTAGTTACAAATTAAATCTTTTTTTTTTTTAATTCACATGCCAGATAAATATTCTCTCCTATCTAAGATCTGGGTAGTAAATTTTGAACTTGTCTCTATCTTAGGAGACTCAGAGTAAAGTCAAATCTATAAAATAGATGAACTTTCTGAATTCCCTGTTGAAGCTAGTAAGCCCTTCCTTTTACCACACAATTGTCCACTTATTTATTCCCTCCCTAAAAAATACCTACTCATTATTAGGTATTTGGAAGGCACTAATTATCAAAATACCTTGAGTTCCCCCTAATTCCTCCCTGTAACCCAATTCTGGGACGACCTCACTCTTTCTCTTTGCCTTCTTAGGTCCCATGGTCTTGTTTTGTGTGTCCTGTTTCCCGTGGCCAGAGCAGATGTGCAGTTGTAAGAGACATTTACACTAACATCATCCTAGCCTCAGCAGAGAGCCAGGGGATTTTTTGGAATGTGCAGCTAAGAAACATCTCACTCACTGGATGAGAAAATGCATACAACTCATTCTGTATTGACTAAGTGAGATACTGTCTGGCACCAGGAGAACAGCTAGATAAACACGGTGCCAATGTTGAACCTTGACACAACAATAGAATGTAGACCTCCAACATTTAATGACACAACAATTTCCCCTTGGGAATATAATGCATTCTACGACTGAATACTTTGGTATCTGTGCACATGTGATTGAGCTTTGTACTAAATGCGAGCAACCAGATGAGGAAATATTTGCCCAAACTTGCTGGTATTTGAATGCCCAGCCTCACTAAGGTAAAAATTTCAATGTTATATCCCAGTACTCTTTTTACATTCATGTTCGCATGAAATTTCCTTTCCAAGCTCAGACATCTGCTAGATACATGCTTCAAGACCCTGCTGTTGCTAACTCATTTCCAGAATCCTAAGAGAACTTTAAGGCAGTTGTTTGGATGTGTAAGCATATAGTTCATTCCAGACATTGATTCCCTAATAAGGTGTCATTTGGTATCATCTTGCTCTCTCCTGCTATTTGAATAAACAAGGAATTTTCCTCAGTTCTAGTGATTTAAGCATTCATCCATACCCTTGCATCAAGTCACAAGTAACAGAACAGAGCAGAACATTGTTTACTAACAAGATAAAAAACTCAAAAACTGCCTCCAAGCAACTTGCATTTGTAGAAGCATCAACAATGTCATGTATCACCTGCTGTAGGTCTTTGAGAAAAAGATGATGCAAGGACTAACAATGGGAATGACTTGCAAAAGGACTGGAATGGTTGCCTCAGGCTCTTTGGGGGAACTATCGTGAGTTGTAGACTTGAAAATAATATCTGAACATTTGACCATAGTTTTGTGTTTTTATTCTGGAATTTTCCGCATCTTAAACCTTGTCTGGTAAATTTGGCCTATAAGCAAACTGACTTTAGCCAAATGCATTCATTGCTGCTTGGAAGATTTGTATTAAATATTTTCCTGTGACTAGCCTTCTTGACCGAAACAAGTGCCACTCCTCCATTTAAAGAAATTTTGGTCTGAAAGCTTCAGAGGCAATGTTGCTAACAGCTATCCTCACATCACCCACTATATACATAGATAATTATAGCTACACCTATACTTGTTCAGAAACAGTTTATCCCAGATACAGGTAAGTAGAATAATGTTATCAAGATAAGGCTAATATTTAGACACACCAGGGCTCCAGATTTTTACCACTGAGATCACAACTAGCAGAATGAAGGCCACCTTGCCAATGTAACCACTGAATTCCTCCACTCATATTCTTGGCTTTGATTTAATTTTATATTTCCTGTAAGAGAAAAATTAATATTTGTTGATTCTTTTTTTTAAGTGAATTGAATAAAGTGAAGTTAATGAAGAGATGGCACTTACATTATGACTCCTTCTTACACCACTATATTCACGAACTCTAATGACTTAAGAAAATTAAGTGCGGATTCTTAACTTTGGCATAAAAGACCCTACTCCACATCAGTCTGCCACGTTCCCTGGAAATAAGCCCTTTACTTCAGGCAGTCAGTATTTTTTAAGCTCTATTTAATGTATGTATGCTACTTTCTTGCTATTGGCTTTTGAGACAGATAGAATTGGATTTGAATTCAGGCTCCATCATTTTCTGAGAATAATAACTGCCTTATAGATCATTGTGAGGAGTAAATAAAATATTGCTTAAAGTTGTGCTGGGCACATAATAGGTGATTAATAAATTATAGTCATTATAGTCACTCATTCATCAAAGATATTGGTTACAGATTACAGAATCCAAATCAATTTAGCTTAGGAAAATAGTGGGATTTATTAGAAGGACACTAGCTATCTCATTTAACGAAACTATGGGATGAGAAAGTATGCAGTTAAGCCTCAGACACAACTGGCATTGGGATCTCAAGTACTGTTACTAAAACCTCTCTCTCTCTCTCTCTCTCTCTCTCTCTCTCTCTCTCTCTCTGCCACTCCCTCTCTCACTCCTCTGTCCATTCCATTTCTCTGTTGCTAGTTCTCTTTATCTTTCATGTTTTCTTTCCTTTACTATTTCCTGTATGTTGGAAAATTTTTTTTATCTTGTATTGTAGACTAACATCCTCTACAAGGAAATAACAAGATCCTTGATGTCTCTTGAGCATTATTTTATGATTGACTCATTCTCCATGGCTCTCAGTCTAAAAGTTGCAGAGAGGGTTTCCATTTTGTCTGCCTTGTATTAAATGTGCACCACCTCCCCATACCGATTAACTGTGGACAACTGACAGAGTCGTACAATATACTCATGGACACTAAGATCATACCAGTGTTTTGGAGGTCCACCCCCAAAAGAAAAGGATTACTGTTAATGGAAAATGCCAATGATCATCCATTCTAATTGTTTTAGAATCTGAGCATATAAACAGCATAATTAATCCATGTCCTCAAATTATTCGAAGTCATGTGTTGAGAGTTAGGTAAAAAGGTGAAAATATAGAACAAATGAGAGCCAAACTATGTGGGGAATGGGAGAGGCAGGGAAGGTCATGATTCATGGGGGAAGTGGGCTGAATGCTAAAAAATATGGTGTGTGTATATATATCTGTGTACATGTGAACACACACAACTCTACGGGAAGGAAGTACTGAGGGTAAAGATATTCTAGGCAAAAAATACATTGTCTGACTCTCATGTGCAATCTCATGTACAATAACCTGGGAAAGGCTGCTGTCTTTGGAAGTTCCTATGGTTTTTACTATGGCTATTTACAGGGTCTATTTAGCCCTATGATCATAGAAGCATACACAAGAGGATGCTCCTTGAAATGCATTTTGTAAGAGGTGATGAGGATGGATGATGAGTTATAGGTGGTAGGATCCATTCAAGGGTTTCAGTTGGGAGAATTATATTATATAATCAGATTTACTTCCGAGAAAGATCATTTGGGAAGTGAGAAGGATAAGTTAGAGGGGAGCAGGCAGAGTGACCTAGGAGAATCTTAATAACTCAGGTGAAATACGAGACACTGAACAATGAAAAGGGATTCCAGAGATAGAATGAGGCAAAAATGATGAGGCCTGTTGACTTATCAGACTTCCGGAAAAAGAAAGAACATAGTGTAGCTCAGGCGTGGGATGCATAGAATAAGAAATGGAAAAAGGAAGATTTAGAAAAGAAAGATGTTGAGTTCACATTTGTAAGTGTTAACATTGAGGTGTTTGTGAAGTATGACTTCAACCCTCCCACCACTTCCCTTTGCTTCCCCCGCTGTAGACAACACTACTGTTAGTTCTTTAGACTAGCCATACTGGACATGTACATATACTGCTTCCTCTGACTGCAGTGCTCTTTTCACTATTTCTCACCAAGTGAAGTACAACTCAGTAATCATTCCCTCTGGAAATTCTTTTCTTTTTTGGGGTGAGGTACAGATTTTTTTTATTAGTCTCAGGTGTACAAGACAACATAGTGATTACACATTTATGTACCTCACAAAGTGGTAATACCAATAAGTCCATTGCCCATCTGACACTGTACATAGTTATTAGAATATTATTGACTATATTCCCTATGTTATACTTTAAATCCCCGGTGACTATTTTTTTTTTAATAGATGACATTCAATTCTTTTCTGTTTCTCCTTATCCTATGGTGTTATAGCCCCATGTACCTGTGAAGAACAGGTTATCACAGTTACAATTTAATTTTGTGAAAGAGGAAACTTAAACCAAATGCTTATTACAAGCAGCAAGAGGGACTTCATTCAAAGTTTTGAATGATTGCAATAGGAGTCAAGATTACTGAAATAGGGGAGTGAGACTGAACTCAACTCTGGACACAACAGTGACAAGTGGGGATTTGTAGCCAATGGGCACGTAAGCAAGTGATAGGAAAATTACTAAGAGGAACTTGGTTAGGTATCAAGGTTAGAAGAAGAGGAGCTATCAAAGTAGGAGGATTCTTGGGAAATTGGCTTAGCAGGGTTCTTTCCTAAGACTGGACTCAGCAGGCTAAGGACAGGGACGATGGATGAGGCCTAGTCAAGAAGAGGGCTCAGAGGAGCCTGACTAAAGTTTCGTCAAAGAAGGAGTTCTCACCAATTTATATGGGTGATTTTTTGGTAATTATTCTGTCCTTCCTTAGAATGCAAGCTCCATGAGGATAAATATCTGTGAACTTTTGCTCATCATTTTATTCCCAACACTTAGAACAGTGCCTGGGAGATGGCATACTCTCAATAAATATCTGTTTATTAAATCATGGAAAGTGATGTCAGATTTCAAGTCTCAATCAAAACTTTCTATCAGACTATTTCTTCTGCTTCAATTCTCTTCCTTAGTGTTTCTATCCAATCTTCAGCCATTTGGCTTTTTTAGAAGTTGATTGAAGTTCTTCCTTCTCAACAAAGACTTCTCTGAATGATTTAGTTCCGGTTATATCCCATTTTTCTGAACTTTAGTGAATAGTTATTGTCTGTTTCATTTATCAGGCACTCAGTCATATTTTTTCTTATTTCTTAATAAGTTCAGCTATGTGACTCCCACAACAACTAGATTATATGCCCTTAGAGCATAAGAAACTTGTTAGAAACTTTTTGTTTTGACTTTAGCAAAGAAAATGTTGCCATGGCATGGTACTAGTACTCTGTAAATATCTCCAAACAAGCAAGTAAATTCATTAATTCAGATAATTAATGTTTACCCTGAAAGGTGTTTATAATTATTAAGGAACATAGAATAAATACTTATCATCTTACTTACAAAAATAATATAGCTGATCTATCTAGGTAAGTAAAATTTCCTTCAAACAGATTACCTTGGGAGAGATAATACCACTTTTGTTAAAATATATTAATTGTTCAGAATGTACCCAGAATTCCTCTTTTGGTGTAATGGATGTCTGACATATTTCCAGATGCTATCGTACAAGTACATTGTCATATAGTACTAGCAATGATCTCAATATGCAATTGGTCCTGTTTGCTTACTATTATCAGAAAAAATGGCTCCAGATCAGCTGTTCATTTTTGGGGGCACTTGTTCTTCAAAATTTAATTGGTTTAGATCCAACAATCCTTTATAGTGGGTCAAATCATTTCATTACATCCTGATACATTTGGCAATCAGTGTATATCAGCAGGTTCCCCCAGAAACTATGTTACTTAATATTAGCTTTCCTATGGGAACTTGTGGAGACATTTTTATTATTGTGATGGATGATTGATATCACTTACTTTGAAATTTTTCTGATATTAAATTATAGTAGCTCTGCTTTATATAGTAGGACATGGAGACTTGATCACCTATTATCCCTATTTTTTTTAAGAATTGACAAGTGTACCCTTCACTCAAATGATGGTCAAAGTTTCTGGATCATTCTGGGTTGGTAATATAGACTACCTGAATTCCAGGCATCTGCCAGAAAATATCTTACTTTTGTCTATTGTTCCACTCTCATTAAAAGTTAATTGGCAGGAAAAGTTATTTATCCAGCTTATGTAATTAATCTATTACTTGAGTTAAACTAAGACAACTGCATCTTTTAGCTTGTTATCAAATGATTTTTATTGCAATCCCTTTTGGCATTATTACCTAATTCACTGTAAGCCATTGGCAAAAGAAACAGATGGAAAATGTTGTTTTCTGTTGAAGCGTATTATTAGGTAAGTGTCCACTCATTTATTGTAAGCTCCCTATTTCCAAGGTAGTGGCATGCATGTGGGCACAGCATTCCATTTGTGGGCATTTGCATCTTGCCCATTGTAAGGAAGAGGGTATTATGGCTTATAGAAATTATATAGTTAGCTAACGTAACCAAGTGAGAAGCAAAGGTAGATCTCAAGTTCAGGTATGTGCGAATTCAGACTCTGTGCTCTTAAGAGCTGTTGAAAAACCATGGAGTTTACTAACAGGCTCTGATATTGAGAAAAGCTGTGGTTCTCCTGAGGTATGGGTTCACTTTTACTTTACCAACCACTTGTCTATGGTAAGTAAGAGTGCTGTCCTGTTTTCTTATGTTGATAGCACAGAATCCAACTTGCCAACCACTGTTCACATTCATATAACTTTCTATGTAATTGTGTTTTATTTCTCACCTTTTCTTCACACACATTTTATCGTATATTTAATTAATGTTGTATAGTAGATACTTTCGCATACTGTCACAAATCCAATTTGACAATTAGAGTTTACACATTTTACTCACCTATACCCTCTCCTAGTGATCTGGTAGGATGGAAGAGCTCGCATTTTACAGATGACAACTCAGGTTCAGAGAGTGTAATCTGAATATGCAAGGTTACCCAGCAAGGATGTATGGGAAAGCGCCTGTGACATCAGAATTTTCCTGGCAAACCCCGTCCTATTCGGGCAGCATTCTAGTAGAAGGAAGCATTTTCCAAACACTGTTTTCTGGTACAATAATGCCTGAGATGTAGTAATAGATGCTCATAAAAAGTAATTTTAAAAGTGGTCGGTAGTCAAACATGTTGGCCAAATTGTGTATAACATCTCTCTTGGGGAGTCACAAAAAAATGAACATTTTAAATGCTCTGTGAAGCCTAGCAGTAAATAAACCTATTAAATAAATTTATAAAACACCAGGTTAAACGGGTGTTTTCTAGTTTATTTGGCCCGGAACATGAGTTTTTTTGTTTGTTTGTTTTTCTTTTCATGTAAAATACCTATTAATATCTTCCTGGAAATGGCTATTTTAAAAGCACAGCTTGTAAAATGTTGGTACATGGAATAAAAATGCCAAAACAGAATGATAAGCAGCAACTAAATGCTCATCTGAGCTCTGTGCTGACCAGCAAAATAACCTTCATTCAGTCACTTAACCTCTTTGGGTCATAAGTTCATCCTGTGTTAAATTAGAGGTTTGAACTAGATGCTCTTGAACGGTCCTCTCAGTGATAACATTTCTGATGTCTGACTCTCATGTGCAATCTCATTTGAGGCAGGTTCAAGTGTATACTTAGGTTTGAGGGTTAATGTAGCATCCAGAAGAGTTTTGATTCAGGAGTGAGCTCAAAATCAGTGAAGATTTAATTCATCAAGATATATTAGGGTTGCACTTCAACAGCATAAAGCAACAGAATAGCATAGGCCTATTATAGAGACAGGGAGTGGGGAGTAAGGAAGAAGGAATACAAGCAGCAGCATAGAATCCTCCTTCTTTCAAACGAAATGGCAAGCAGAGGTACTTTGGCAGAATTTTCAGCTGCAAGATGAAGATGGAGTAAAGAGGAGGATATTTGTCAGACAATAAATTGACTTTTTATTGCAAACAATAAAAAAGTTTATTGAACTTATCTGCATTCTTTTTGTATTTATAATATTCTCCAAGTTGTAGGAAGCTCCGAGAAAAAAAATAGAAGACATAAGAGAGTTGATGTCCCTTATAAAGTTAAAAAAAAATCACACTGCATTTTATGTTAGGCTTTTAAAATGGGAGAAAATAATTATACCTCAAATCGAGAACATTGTTTGATTGTAATATCTCTTTTCGAGTAGATGCTACTAATTCTAGATTTAGAAAATGAAAATGTGTTCATAGAAATCATCAGAGCAAGGCAGATGGAATAAGGCATTTGGAAAATCTTAAAGCTACACTTGAATTATCACCTTTGGTTCTACATATTTGACATATATTATTAAAAGCCTTTCTCTAGCACTGTTTTTTACCATCCTCTGAAATGTACAGAGGGGATCATTAACTGTCCTCTATTTTCTCTGAGGACTGAATAAAGAGAAGAGAGATGTTAACAGTAGCAGGAAGGAGCTGAGTTAGATATTAGAAGAACTGACATGTTAATTAAACAGCGTTATTAAAATGTAAAAAAAAGTTGAATTAAAAAAGACTAGTATTCAAATTTGAATATTTCTTCTAAAATGCTGAAACTGAAGAATTTGCTGTATTGCATAATTACAATTATTTATCTAAAGATATATTGTCTACTTTGTAAATTATAATTCAGATGAAACTTAAAAAAAAAAACACACACAATGTAACTAGCTTCCAAGAATGCCTTGATTACTGCAGATTTAATATCTACATGATCTCCTAGATTGCCTTCTATTTTTATAATTCATTCTCATATTGGGTTTATAGTAGGACCCAGAAACTCTCTTTTCCCTGCTATTTCCTTCCCAACTAGAACACCTATTTAGGTCTTTGCCCAAACCTCAACAATTATTTGAGGTATACATACAAGTAGTTCTTTCTTCTTTTTTCTTTTCTTTTTTTTAATATAGGCCATTCTTTGCTTCAAGAACTCTATTATATATTGTTCTTTCTTCTACTCAACAATACCATACACTTTGGTACTTTGTTATACCACTATGTAAATGGTATTAAATAGGTGACAGCACTGCCTTATTAGTTAATTGCTAGGGATGGTTTGTCTTGCCCAGTGTATAAAAGCTCTTTCAAATCAATTCAACAAAGAAAGTGTCTGCTCTTTGCATTGGGTGCTGAAAGGGTCATAAAGATAAAGAAAACACCATCCTTGGTCTTGAGGAGCTTAGTGTCACGTGGGGAATGGCATGTATGCACCTGATTAGAACACGGAGCGACCTGGAACATGGGTGAACAATAGAGGAAGGAAGGTACTCTATGCGGGAGGTCATGGGGGGATGCTTCATGCAGGCAGAGAAATAGTCTGACTCTGCAACACAAACCCTGGCACATAGTAGATACTCATGAAATACATTGAGTTGCACGCATTAAAGAAGAGATAAATATATTTTAACAAAGATATGGGGAAGTGAAATTTAAAAGGAGAGATAAATATTAACATTAAATAACAAGGAGTTCATTTGATTAGCTTTTACATGAAGGGAAGGTAAAGGAGCGCAATTTGGAAAAGCAGGTAGGAACAAGATATTTGAATCTTTGAATGACATAATATGTGGTCTAGTCTTTATTCTGTAGGCAACAGAGCAAAGGTTGACTCTCAGTAGAGGAACAATATGACAAGTTCTTGATGTCACTATTCTTACTTATATCACGAGTCTGATAATAAATATATATTGCATAGTAGCTGCTCACTAATGACTGAATTACTATGTGACTTCTAGTAAGATAAATTGCAATGTTTTCAATAGAAAATATGAAAGTCATATTTATATAAGATACTGTTATAAGAGGCAATCTCACACTGTATGGAAGGCTATCGAAGCCCAGTGAGGCACAGCAAGAGCTGGGACCAAAAACCAGTTCCTGCTCAGGCCCAATACCACCCCCTGCCTGCCCGAGATGCCTTAAAGTCCTTCCATGATGATGAGATATGCATCTCACATAGACTTCCAAGCAGAACCTCATCTCCTTCGATTTCATTTGAAAGGATGGAGTGCTTCCAGCTTTCAAATTTTGACACCCTCAAGAGATACCTGCATCAATATTTGCCTCTCAGGTATGAAGTGCGCTCTGTCTAAGCTGAATCTCTAAGCTGAAGCTTAAGACCATTTGATGGGAAACTAAAACTTGAATTTGAAAATTGACCTTCATCAAATTTTAATTATACATCTTAAAACATTGATGGTTAGAATGATGAGAATCAAAGGGTGTTTATTACATGCCAGGTGTGTGCAAGGCAGTGCACCAGAGTGTACAGCCGGCTTTGAGTAGAACTATCCAGGTATGAACTTAGTTCTGCCACCTACTGTTTGTTCTTAAATGAGCTATTGCCCTCCATTAATCACTTTCTTTGTCTATAAAATGAGAATAATAAAACCTACTCTCCAGGTGTCTTCTGTGGTCAGATGCAGTGTAGAATCTGGTTTTTCTTGGCAGTTAAAAATAGTCAAGACAGGTCTCCACTCTCAAAGAATTTGCCATCTAGTTAGGGATACAAGGCTGGAGCATGTAAAATGTTAACTAGTAACAAAAGATTAAAATAACAATTCCAGACAACAATAGAAAAGATGTGGCAAAGCTGTTTAAGATTAATTGCCTAATGATTTTTTTACACATTAAGACTTCAAAGAAAGGAGGAATCATTTAAGATTGGAAAGACTACCCAGTTTATCAACCCTTCCTTCAATACCCTTACATGAGGGAAATCCTTCCTGCACCCAGAATGAGCTTTCCTGGCCTCTCACAGTCCATGTGAGATTTCAACCCCATCTTAAGAGCATCTGACATTCTACCTGGTCTTCCCCTTAGTTGGGTACATTATCTCACCCTCTTTGTAAAAAGGCCATGTTTATGCTAATATCCCCCGAATACCTAGGACATGTTTGTTCCATTAATAATGCATAACCAAGTCTTTTTTAGTTGCAAGTGGCAAAAGTGCAACTGAACTCAAGCCAGCTGTTTTTAAATGTGAATTTATTGAATCAATAACTAAACAAAATCCAGGGGTGCTTTTCCTGGATCCAGGCACCACTAGATCCATGGGGCCAAGTGACTACATCATGACTCTGTCTCTCCATCCCTTTGATCTGCTCTCCTCCCTGAGGAAGGAGTGGGCTGATGTTCCCCTCAGGCAAGTTCTCTCCACAAGGGCTAACGTGCCTCAGTTCCCATCATCAGAACGGCTACGTAATAATATCGGAGAAGTGTGCCAGCCATTTCCCTGGCCTCAGAACCAGCCCCTCCCGGGACTGTATGACTGGGAGAGTGAGAACATGTGAATGACTGTCCCTTCAGAATCATGGGGAAGGGCATTCCCCAAAGGAAAAAATTCAGTACTGAAAAATTAGCGGAACCTGTCCACTTCATGGTAACTTCTAAACACGTTGGTATTTTCTGTAACAATGGAGGTAGAAGAAAAGCTATCAACAAAGGTGTGCTTTAGTGACTTTGTGTACCAACTCATCAATATGTGTGTGTAAATGTGTGTGTCTGTGTGTGTGTGTGTGTGAATGTGTGTAACAGGTGGGAAGAGCTGATGGGGAGCACCAGCATTGGTGTGCAACTATCCCCCTGACACAAGACTCATCTCAGGCTTCAAAGTTTTTCTAAAGGGGAAAAGATGTGATAAATTCACAGCGGTGTTTTCTTATTATTTTTCTAATTTCCTGCATGTTATAAAGAAATGCTAGGCTTGAATTTTCCCAGAACTACAAGAAATCTCCATGTATTTCCGGGTGTCCATGAGGCAGGGCAGTGACCTCCCATGGTCACATTGCAACAGACCCTGGGCCAAGGGGAGGAGGGTGTAGGGTGTGGGTCGCACCCACCTTGTGCTGTGCTCTGCCCTTGGCATCTGCCTCACTGGCTCGCTGGTACCTGTCTAGGACATTGCTGTCATTAAATTCCTCGGCCATGATCCTGTTTGGCTTTTGGCCAGAGCGGTTGTTTTTAAAATGGATGTTTGGTCCACGATGAGCCACACAGCTCAAGGCAGGTTCAAAAACTTCCTGAGTCAATGGGCCAGAACAAAGTGCGAAGTTTAAGGCCCAAGAGCGGGGGGCAGACGGTGGACGTGGAGCAGAAAGGCCAGCAGTCAGGTGGGGCAGCAACAGACCCCAGAAGCAGCCTGTAAAGGATATCAGTGCCCGCATGAGGGAGGGCTTACAGGAGGATCTGTCACCCAGACAGGTCCTGAAGGTGGAAGACATTCAGGACTTCCTGCTCCAGCACGCCTGGCTGGAGATGCGGTAATTGATGCTATGGCTGAGGGAATGTGTTCTATTCAGCTGCACTGATGACCTAGCACAGGAGGGGAAAGGACCTCCAGACCAGGGGGAAGGCCTGGCTGGAGGCTGCAGAGGTGTGCACCTTGAAATGCATTCGAGGTAATAGCTAGAGCTGAGGAAGAGGGGACAGCCTTCTCAGCACTATCGCATCACGGAGGCCTTTTGAGGGCGCATGTTTCTTCTGGTGGATCCTACAGAGCAAAGAACCAGCGGGCCCCTAGAACTCCCTGGTGTGCGGTCCTGTTCTGGGAGAACTTCCGGCTTTCTGGGGTTTGGAGCCATGCAGAAAACTTCTGCTAGAGTTTAGATGCAGGTCGCCCTCTAGAGGCTGTTGTGGGAACAGAAACTCTAAGCAGAGGGCGGGCTTGTCCAGTTCATTCCTGTCCAGGAAGCACTATGCTAGGCCCTGAGCTTCCCAGGATCAACAGACATAATCCTTGATTTCAAGGAACTCTCAGCAGAGGAATGAGCTCCAATGAACAACTGGCACAGCACGGTAGGAGCGAAATAGAAGGCTATGTGTGCACTCTGGAGGAAGGGTCAGAATCCCTTCTTGGGGATCCTGTGGGATGCTTCCCAGAAGACATGGCACTCCAGTCAGTATTGAAGGATGGATAGATTTTGGCAGGACAGAGAATAACATTCCATCCCAAGAGAATGACCTCTGCAAGGGCACAGAAGGGTGTGTCTAAGGCTGGTGAGAGCTGGGCTCCGCTACCTGGCAGGATGAATGTGGAGTGTAGGAGGAGACTGCCCGGGGCTTTACACACCATGGTAATGGATGTGTGAGTGTATGTGTGTGTGTGTGTGTGTGTGTGTGTGTGTGTGTGTGTGTGAATGTGTGTAGCAAGTGGGGAAAGCTGATGGGGAGCACCAGCATTGGTGTGCAACTATCCCCTGACACAAGACTCATCTCAGGCTTCAAAGTTTTTCTAAAGGGGAAAAGATGTGATAAATTCACAGCGGTGAATTTAACGGTCCAGGTTCTTCCTCTGGCCTCAATTTATCTTCCTGGGAATGCGATTCTTGACTGGTTGATAAGCACCATTGAAATATACTTCCAGGATCTCCACACTCCTCAACCTCACCTTGGGGCTAAAACAGGTGCTTAGAGAGCCCCACGGACGGAGCCCCCGGCAGGAACGCATTGTATTAGTTACTGGTCTTTTTACAGTCTACCTGGCAGATTCTATTAGAAGCTGCCTTCTGTCACCTCAGGAAGAAAGGGAAATCTACATCAACCCCACATGTAGAAGTCAAAAGATGGGCTCTGAACGTTAAACACATGACTGTATAAAAACTCTTTATTCATTCCCTCATTCACTTATGAATTTAATGAACTTTGGTTGAGCCTGTGCCTCACAACTTACACTTGTCAGGTACCGAGAATAAGAAGAAAATTAGGCTCAGTTCCTAAGTCACAGAACTTGCAGTTTATGGGGGAGTCATTCACTTAAATGAGTAACTAGGATGCAGCATCTGAAGAGATTTCTGTTAGGTTTCTACCTAATGTGATGGGATCCCCAAGGAAAAAGGAGGATTAACTCTCCAGGGAGCATCAGGGAGTTTTGGAGGAAAGCTTTCATGAAAGAAAAGTTCATCGGGTAGACTTGGTCTTTCCAAAGTGAAGCTCTGAATTCTAAATTACACACACACACACACACACACACACACACACACACACACACACACACACGGTTTGTAGCATCCTCACCCCACCCCCAACCCTCCATATGGTTTTTCCTCCACCAGTGATACCAGAAGGGTCTGTAGCCCTGAAATCATGAACACAGACTGGAAGATTCTGTAGGAGCCTCCTACAAAAGATTGCTACATTGAATATATGGACTTCATGTCTCTCTTAGTTTGCTCTGGCTGCTATAATGTTGGGTGGCTTCAACAACAGACCTTTATTTCTCCCAGTTTTGGAGGATGAGAAGTTCCATGATAAAGGTGCCAGCATGGTCAGGTCTGGGGGAAGTTTCTCTTCCTGGCTTGCAGAGGGCCGCCTTCTTACTGTGTCCTCACATGACATGAAGGGAGAGAAGGAGAGAGGACTCTATTGTCTCTTCTTGTAAGGGTGCTGCTTCCATCACGAAACCTCACCCTCCTGGCCTCATATAAACTTAATCACCTCCCCGAGAACCCATGTTGAAATGCCATCACATATGGTGGTACTTACCAAATTCATGAAAAACATTCAGTGGTTTCATCCAATTCTAAAACTTCCGATTTATATATTTTTTAATATGCTGTTGCAAATAGATCTTACCAAAAGCTAAGGGAGGTCTCTCATATGCTTCTCTCTCCAGGACACACTCTGGCCCCTCAGTAGCCTCAGTGAAAAGACATGAGTACAGTGGGTTCAGGTACTTTGGTAATTTGAGAGCAGCAAGGCACTTATTTAACGAAATACATGAATATGGAGTCCCAGACCTGTGGTGTCTTCTAAGCCAAACCCCTGGTCTCAGGCAGTATTACACCTAAAACAGTCCATGGAAGGAGGAGGGCCTGTTTTAGAAAAAGTCATTTCCATAAGAAAATTGTCACTCTTTTCTATTCTACCTTCCCTTCTGGTCCACACAGCAGCTGCCGTGGCGTTCTCCAAGGACTTGTTAGAAATGGAGGGTCTTAGGCCCCACTCCAGACCTACTGAAACAGAGCCCAAATTTTGACAAGCCCACAGGTGGGCAATTAGTGTGCACCTTAGAGTGTGAGAGACACTGCCCTACAGCCCTGTTTTTGTTGATTCAAGGTCAGCTCTAGACATCTGACTGTGTGTCTGGTTGGAATGCGGTAACTCTATGTAAGCGTCCGTCAGTGGCTCTTGGTGTGGGTTGGCGGGGTGAATAGGGACCCTACTCATAGCCTGTGATGAGTTTTCCTCTCATGTCATTCTTCTGTTCACAGTCACTGGCATCTGTGCGCTCTGACACTTCTGGTAAGATGCTCGCCCTCATGTCAAATTAATTCTGTAAAACTGTTTTGCTAACATGGTTGAAGTTCAAAAGGCATTCCCAGTGAGCTGCTTCGTTAATAGGGAAGAGTAATGCCACCCTTTGTGTCCTCTTGGAGAGCATCCCAGCATGTCTCCAACATCTTCAAGGAGCAAAGATAGACCCTGCAGCAAGCTGGGGAGGGTCAGGATGTGGGAGGTAGGTGGAACCCTGGAGGTCTCCTAATTCATTCCAAATGGAGGTGGTTACTGAACTGAGGAGATCACAGGATGATGACCTGTGCGTGGGATGAGATGGGAGCCAGGCTTGCCTGCCTAGCCCTGCTGCAGTTCTTTTTTTCTTTTTTTTTTTTAAGGGGTACAAAAAAACATAATGATTAGGCATTTACACCCCTCACAATGTGATAACCCCAACAAGTCTACTACCCATCTGACACCGTACATAGCTATTATAATACCATTGACTATATTCCCTAAGCTGTATTTTACATCGGACTATATTACATCTGATTATATTTTATATCATGACTATATATATATATATAATTATAGTTGACATTCAGTATTATTTTTTATTAGTTTCAGGTGGACAGCCCAAAGGCCAGGTATTTACAAAATCCATGAAATGATTCCCCCATAAATCCACTAGTCAGTCACCTGACACCCTACATAGTCTTTACAACAGTATTGATTATATTCCCCATACTGTATTTCATATCCCCGTGACTATTTTGTTACTACCAATTTGTACTTTCTAATCCCTTCACCTTTGTCACCCATCCCCCAAAACCCCTCCCACCTAGAAATCATCAGTTTTTTCTCTGTATCTATGAGTCTATTTTTGTTTTGTTTGCTTGTTTATTCTGGTCTTTATAGTCTACATATAAGTGAAATTATATGGTATTTGTCTTTCTCAATCTGACTTATTTTATTTAGCTTACTATCCTCTAGGTCCATCCAAGTTGTTGCACGTGATAAGATTTCATTCTTTTTTTATGGCAGAGTAATACTCCATTGTATAAACGTACCACAATTTTCTTTGCCCAATCATCTATTGATGGGTATTTCAGTTGTTTCCATATCTTGGCTATTGTGAATAGTGCTGCAGCAAACACAGGGGAGCATATATTTTTTCAAATTGGTGTTTTGGATTTCTTTTAATAAATACCCAGGAGTGGAATTGCTGGGTCATAAGCAATTTTAATTTTTTGAGTAAACTCCATACTGTTTTCCATAATGGCTGCACCAATTTGCAATCGTACCAACAGTGCACAAGAGTTCCCTTTTTTGCACATCCTCACCAGCACTTGTTGTTTGCCGATTTATTGATGATAGCCATTCTGACAAAGTGAGGTGGTATCTCGTTGTTTTTATGTGCTTTTCTCTGATGATTAGTGACACTGAGCATGCTTTCATATGTCTATTGGATATCTGTATGTTCTCTTTGGAGAAATGTTTATTCAGGTTCTCTGCCCATTTTTTAATTGTATTGTTTGGTTTTTTGGTGTTGAATTGTATGATTTTTCATAAATTTTGGATATTAACCCTTTATCAGATGTATCATTGGCAAATATCTTCTCCCATTCAGTAGGATATATTTTTGTTTTGTTGATGGTTTCCTTCGCTGTGAAAAAATGTCTTTAGTTTGATGTAGTCCCATGTGTTTATTTTTTTTCTTTTATGTCCCTTGCCCAAGGAGATATATCAGTAAAAATATTACTAAGTGTAATATCTCAGAGTTTACTTATTTTCTTCTAGGAGTTTTATGGGTTTTGGGTCTTACATTTAATTCTTTAATCCATTTTGAGTTGATTCTTGTATATGGTGTGAGAAATTAGTCCAGTTTCATTGTTTTGCATGTATCTGTCCAGTTTTCCCAGCAACATTTATTGAATAGCCTGTCTTTAGCCCAGTGTAAATTCCTGCTTCCTTTGTCATACATTAAATGACCATATAGGCATGGATTTATTTCTGGGCTCTCTATTCTGTTCCATTGATCTATGTGTCTGTTTTTATGCTAATACCATGCTGTTTTGATTACTATAGCCTTGTAGTATACTTTGATATCAGGCATCATGATACCTCCAACTTTGTTCTTTCTTAGGATTGCCGTGGCTATTCAAGGTCTTTTATAGTTCCACATAAGTTTTAGGATTATTTGTTCTAGTTCTGTGAAAAAAACATCTCATGGGAATTTTGATAGGGATTGCGTTGAATATATATATTGCTTTGGATAGTATGGATATTTTAACTATATTAATTCTTCTTAACCATGAACATGGTGTATGTTTCCGTTTATTTGTATCTTCTTTAATTTCTCTCTTCAATATCTTAGAATTTTCTGAGTATGGGTTTTTTACTTCCGTGGTTAAATTTATTCCTAAGTATTTTATTTTATGTTTGATGCTATTTAAATGGGATTGTTTCCTTAATTTCTCTTTCTGATAATTGGTTATATCAGTGTATAAAAATGGAACTGATTTCTGAATGTCAATTTTGTATCATACTACTTTACTGAATTCGTTTATTAGTTCTAATAGTTTTTGGTGGAATCTTTCGGGTTTTCTATATATAGTACCATGTCATCTGCAAATAATGACAATTTTACTTCTTCTTTTCTCATCTGGATGCCTTTTATTTCTTTTTCTTGTCTGATCTCTGTGACTAGCACTACCAGTACTATGTCAAATAAAAGCAGTGAAAGTGGGCATCCTTGTCTTTTTCCTGATCTTGAGAACGCTTTTAGCTTTTCCCCATTAAGTATGATGTTAGCTGTGGGTTTGTCATATATGGCATTTTTTTGTTGAAATATGTTCCCTCTATTCCCACTTTGCTGAGTGTTTTTATCATAAATCGATGCTGGATTTTGTCAAATGCTTTTTCTGAATCTATTGATCTGACCATATGATTTTTATTTTTCGTTTTGTTTATGTGGTGTATCATGTTAATTGATTTGCAGATATTAAACTGAGCTTGCATACCAGAAATGAATCCCAGTTGATTGTGGTGTATGATCTTTTTAATGTATTGCTGAATTTTGCTTGCTAATATTTTGTTGAGGATTTTTGCATTTATGTTCATTAGGGATATCGGCCTATAATTTTCTTTTCTTTCTTTCTTTTTCTTTTCTTTTTTTATTTTTTGTAATATTTTTATCTGGTTTTGGAATCAGGATAATGGTGGCCTAGTAAAATGAACTTGGGAGCCTTCCCTCCTCTTGGATTTTTTGGAATAGTTTGAGGAAAATAACTGTTAATTCTTTTTGAATGTTTGGTAAAATTCACCTGTGAAGCCATGTGGTCCAGGACTTTTGCTTGTTGGGAGCTTGTTGATTAGTGATTCAATTTCGTTGGTGGTAATGGTCTATTCAGATTTTTTTTTTTCCCCTAGATTCAGCTTTGGGAGATTGTATACTTCTAGGAATTTATCCATTTCTTCGAGATTGTACAATTTGTTGGCATATAATTGCTCCAAGTATTTTCTTAAAATGGTTTGTATTTTTGTGGTGTTGGTTGTCACTTCTCTTTCATTTCTGATTTGATTCATTTGGGTTCTGTCTTTTTCATGATGAATCTGGTTAAAGGTTTGTCAATTTTGTTTATCTTTTAAAAAAACAGCTCTTTGTTTCATTGATCTTTTGTATTTTTTTTTCAGTCTCTATTTCATTAATTTCTGCTCTGATCTTTATTATTTCCTTCCTTGTACTCACTTTGGGCTTCGTTTACTGTTCTTTTCCCAGTTCCTGTAGGTGTAAAGATGGACTATTGATTTGAGATTTTTCTTGTTTATTTAAGTCGGCCTACATTGCTATGAATTTCCCTCTTAGGACTGCTTTTGCAGTGTCCCATAGGTTTTGAATTGTTGTGTTTTCATTTTCATTTGCCTCAAGGTGTATTTTGATTTCTTCCTTGATCTCATTGTTGGTCCTTTCAGTATTTAACAGCATGTTATTTAGCCTGCATGTGTTTGTGTATTTTTCAGTTTTTTTCTTGTAATTGCTTTCTAGTTTCATATCACTGTAGTCAGAGAAGACCCTTGATATAATTTCAGTCGTCTTAAATTTATTAAGACTTGTTTTGTGGACTAACATGTGATCCATCTTGAAAAATGTTCCATGTGAACTTTGAAAGAATGTATATTCTACTGCTTTGGGGTAAAATGCTCTGAAACTATCTACTGTGTCATTTAAGGCCTCTGTTTCTGTGTTGATTTTCTGTCTGGAAGATCTGTCCATTGGTGTCAGTGGGATGTTAATGTCTTCTACTATGATTGTGTTACTGTTGATCTCTGCCTCCATGTTAGTCAATATTTGTTCTATATATATATTTAAGTGCTCCTATGTTGGTTGCATAGATGTTTACTAGAGTTATGTCCTCTTGTTGGATTGATCCCTTTATTATTATGCAATGTCCTTCTTTGTCTTTTATTATAGTCTTCATTTTAACGTCTATTTAGTCTGACATAAATATTGCTACACCAGATTTTTTCTCATTCCCATTTGTTTGAAGTATCTTTTTCCATCCACTTACTTTCAGTCTGTATGTGTTTCAATCTGAGATGGATCTCTTGTAGACAGCATATGCATGGGTCTTGTTTTCTTATCCATTCAGTTACCCTCTGTCTTTTGATTGGAGCATATAATTCATTTAAATTTAAAGTGATTTTTGATAGCTATATAGTTATTGCCATTTTATTATTCATATTTCTGATCATTGTTTATTTGTTTGTTTTCTCCTTTCCTCTGCTTAAGGAAGTCTTTTCAACATTTCTTGTACCATGTTTCCTCGAAAATAAGACCTAGCCAGACCATCAGCTCTAATGCGTCTTTTGGAGCAAATATTAATATAAGACCTGGTCTTCTTTTAATATAATATAAGACCAGGTCTTATAATATAATATAATATAATATAATATAATATAATATAATATAATATAATATAATATAATACAATACAATACAATACCGAGTCTTATATTAATTTTTGCTCCAAAAGATGCATTAGAGCTGATGGTCCAGCTAGGTCTTATTTTGGGGGAAATATAGTAATACTGGCTTGGTGGTAATGAATTCCCTAGCTTTTTCTTGTCTGAGAAGATCTTTATCTCTTCAATTTTAAATGATAGGCTTGCTGGGTAGGGTAGTCTTGGTTGTAGGCCCTTGTTTTTCATCGTTTGAATATTTCTTGCCACTCCCTCTGGCCTGCAAAGTTTCTGTTGAGAAATCAGCTGATAGTCTTATGAGAACTCCCTTATAAGTAACTAGTTTTCTTTCTTTTGCTGCTTTTAGGATTCTCTGTTTGTCTTTAAACTTTGCCATTTTAATGATGATGTGTTTTGGTGTGGACCTGTTTGGATTCATTTTGTTTGAGACTCTATACTTTCTGGGCTTGTATGTCTATTTCCTTAGCCAGGTTAGGGAAGTTTTCAGTCATTATTTCTTTAAATAGGTTCTTGATCCCTTGTTCCCTCTGTTCTCCTTCTGGTACTCCTATGATGTGAATGTTGTTATGCTTGATATTGTCCCTTAGGTCCCTTAAGCTGTTTTTTGTTGTTGTTCCAATTGGGTGTGTTTTGCTACCTGTCTTCTAAATTGCTGATTTGATACTCCACTTCATCTAATCTGCTATTGATTTCTTCTAGTGTATTTTTCATTTCTGTTATTGTAGTCTTCATTTATGACTGGTTCTTTTTTATTGTTTCTATGTCTTTCTTTATGCTTGCTATCTCTTTGTTGAAATTCTCACTAAGTTTCTTAAGCATTCTTATAATCAGTGTTTTAAACTCTGTTTTGGGTAGCTTGGCTGTCTCCATTTCATTTAGTTCTATTTCTGGAAGTTTCTCCTGTTCTTTTATTTGGGATATGTTTCTTTGTTTCCTCATTCTGGCTGCTGCTCTGTGTTTTCTTCTATGTATTATAGAGATCTCCTATGTCTCTCAGTCTTTGCTGAGTGACCTTGTATAGTATGTGTCCTGTGTTCCAATGGCACAGTCTCCTTGATCTCCTGTGCATGAGTTCCATGTGTGTCCCTTGAGTGTCTTGTGTGTGTTCTCCTGTTGTAGTTGAGCCTTGATTGCTTTTGATGCATCATTGGGAGGAATTATCTCCCAGGCTGACTAACTGTGAGGATTGACTTTGCCCACAGTGTATGAGCTGCTGTGTGGGGACTGACCCCTCAGAGGGAGATTTGTTCCCAGCGGCTCTTGTGCCTGTTGAGAACACCCTTTGGTTTTACCACTTGTGGGGTTAACCAGGTAGTGCTCTGGTGTGGTCTGAAGGTGGACTTTGGGTGTGTTTTTTCTGGTGTCTCTTGGAATGGGATTCCATGCAGGCTGATTTCAGCCTTGCCTATTACTGGCCTGTGGCTACCTGGTAAGAGCCTCAAATCTGTATGTGGTTGGCTGCTGCCTGAGCTGGACCTAGAAGTATGTGGGGAACTGAGGCTGGGTGCCACCAGTAGTGGGCCTCAGGCAACTTAGCAAAAGGCCCGAGGCCCCTTACACCTAGTGCCGTCTGCTGACTGCACAGCCATTGAAGAGCCTCCTTGGGTGTGTGGGCCAGACCAGTTGACCTGTTGAGAGTGCCCTGAGTGATGTAGCATTAGCTGGGCGACATGGAATTCAAGGGAATCATGAGACATGGCCAGTGGTTTTCACAAAGTTAATACAGATTCTGTTCTTATGCCAGTACCCGGGCTGTGACTGCTTTGCATAGCGCCCTGAGAAAACCACTATTTGCCTCAGGGCAGTGCCTGGCCTGTGAGCACTTTGTGAAATGCCCTTAGAACACCGCTGCCAGCCACTGCTTGCTCAGGCTCTCAAATTCCTGAGAGTTGCCCAAGAGTGGCTGCAGTGCAGGATTTGGGTCACTGTCTACCACCAAAATCTCCTCAGGTTGTCGCGGGCTGCCCACTGCTATAAAAGTCCTCTACAGCTTGTGGGGGAAAGTAAGCCATCCAGAAACCTACAGTGCCCCTGGCAATGCAGTTCTAGATGGGTGGGGCACAGTTCCAGGGAGCTAAAGGGTGTGGTTGGTGGTTTCTACATAGTCAATGCAGTCTCAGTTTCTGCACTGGTGCTGGGCCTGCGGCCACCTCACAAAAATGCCCCAGGAACACCATGGCCAACCACCACCCTTCTCAGTCCCACAGGTTCCTGAAAGCTCCCCAAGAGATGCTGAGGCATAGGTAGGTCTTGGGTTATTGCTCACCAGCAAATGTTTTCCAGGGCTGCTGAGGGCCCACAACCATGGCAAAAAGGCTTATGCAACCTATGTGGAGGGGCCAGCAGCCCAGCAGTCAAGAGTGTCCCAGGCAAGGTAGCACCAGCTGTGTGTGGGGCAGGGGGACAAAAAGTCAGGGCATCACCAAGGCGGTGCTCAGGCGCAGATTCCACCAGACCAATGCGGTCCCAGACTTGGCCCTTTGGGGACAGGCTTAACACTGAAAAGATGGTGTCCTCCTATAAGTCACACATGTGTTATGGACAACAATGGCTCTTGTGCCTCTAGCTCCCACTCCAAAGCCACATAACTGAGTCCTTCTCTGCATGTCCCTGGACCTCCTGAGCTACTGCTCCTCCACCAGAGACCAGGTGAGTGTTTGCAAGGGAGTAAATCAGTGTGCAGGCTCTGTAAGAGGGTGGCTGGAAACCTATTCCCACCAGGATGGGCAGACTGAGTCCTTGCTGATTTTCATTGCCAGATGCCGTGGGAACTCTTCCCAGCACAGGACTTCTGGGATGGGAAACCTAGTGTGGGGCTGGGACCCCTCTCTCTTCAGGGGGGACCTCTGCCACTGAGGTGTCCCTCCCAGCATTCAACCACCATCTGTGGGCTTGGGGTCAGCCCCCTTTGCAACTCCCCCCCACACCAGTCTGGATGTAGCCTCTTCTTTATATCCTTCATTATAGGGGTTCCAGTCAGCTAGTCTTCAGATGATTCTTGAGGTTTATTGTTCTATAGTTTATTTGTAATTTTGGTGTTATCTATCCTTGGATGCAGCAGGCATGGCGTTTACCTAATCCGCTCTTCCTCCTGCAGTTCTTGTAATACGTGTTATTTGCAAGTTTTCCACAGTCCGCTTTTTCTTCCACCAAGGACAAATTTACAGTACTTCAGGTAGATTTTTTACTTTCTCCCTATTCGTAAAGGGAATTTAAATTTACTTTAAAAGAAATTGGATTGGAGGTCAAAATTGAATTCACTGATACAAAAACAAACAAACAAAAACAACGAATGAATGGTTCAAAATAATCTTAAATACCCTCTACCCCAGTTGCCCATCAGAAAGTTGGACCTTCTCTATAATATTCCTGCGTTATCAATGTCAGGCCTTGAACACTTTCAGGAAAAGATAATTTCTTCTGTAATTAGATAGCCGTCCTATGAGCCCTAACGGGTCCTGTAGTCATTTTTTTCTTCCATTGAGCTGAAATATGCCTCCCTTGTCTTACACCAGAACAAATGTGTATCAGAAGTATCTGCAATGACACATTAAATGCTCTTGCCAACAGCAAATGTCTTCATTTAGTGACAGGGACAGGAGAGCAATTCAGGCAGGCAGACGTGTATGTGGAAAACTAGGTGAGGAAAGGTGGGAACTGTGGGTGTGCAGAAAGAATATTGGACTGGGGGTCAGTTAGGGTGAGAAAGAGGGAAAACAAGCATGGCATCTTTGGGGAGTGCAGGGAGACCACTACGCCCAGTAAAGAGGCTCTATTTGGCTCAGAACTTCTCTAAAATCTATCATTCATAACCCTGTAATAAATGTGTGCTTTGTACTTCTCAAGCAGTGAAATGATATCACAGAATGAAGGGTGGGTGTGTGGTTGTGGTGGGGATCATCTTCCAACCATAGATTTCTGGTTCTGTGTATTAAGTTTGGAGTGACAAGGCAGGAATATTAACATCTTTGGGCAAGGAGCACCCTCTTGTGTCTCACCAGAGTCAATACAGCTCTGTGAAAGAATTGCTGCGCTAAGGAAACTGCACCAAATGAATCATGGATATTAGATTGGAGGTGATTCTAAGGGTTATCTATTTCTTTCACTAAACAAAGGAGGAACAAGGGGCCAGGGCAAGATGAGTGGAAGCACAGGGTCTCTAAATTTCCAAATTCTGTTGCCTTTCATTTCTGTTTTACTGAAGCACAGGCTAGTGAGTACATTATCATTGCTGGTTTGTACAAGGACACCTCCAAACCCTCATTCATACCCTTTGATCTTCGCTGCCCACTCCAATCACTGCACGCAGGCAATGTGTCTTGTGCATTGCTCTGTTTCCATGGCTAGTGGAAAAGGTACACAGACGTTCAGCTGTTGTCAAGTTAGGTAAGTGATACTGTTTGATATCTTATTGTTCCTGCATTTGCCGCCCAGCACATTGTTGTCAAGGTCATGCGTATTACCCTGTGTATATTGAGATCACTGCTTCTAACAACTGTACTGTGTTTTGTGTGTCCACATCCGGTTACTTCCTGACCACCCAATGGACGTACACCGTGGCGTCCATTTTCATTCCCCTTCAACTATAATAGCACTGAGGCAAACATCCTTGCAGATACCCCCTTAAAGACACATGTAAGAATCGGGGGCTGATACAGACCCAGGAAGGAAATTGCTGAGTTATAGGAATATAATTTACTTAATGTAAATGCTACCAGATTCCTCTCAGAATAACTGCTTCTGTAAAGTTTCTCATATTTCCTGCATCCTCTACAACAGTTGATATTATCCAGCTTTCCAACCTTTGCTAGTCAATTACGTGTAGAGTGATATTATTCACTTTTCTGATCATTTTAATGTGTATTTATTTCATCACTAATGAGCTAAGCATCTCTTCCTGTGGCTGATAGCTATTTGAGTTTCATCTTTAAATCGTCTGTTCTTATATTTCGCCTATATTTCATTATGATTCTTTCCTTTGTCTTAATGATTTGAAGAATTTCTTTGTAGAAACAAAGAAATGTTTTTTTATACACTGCAAATATCTTCTCCCAATAAGTTGACTGTTTTTAAAACATTTCCTGTGTTTTCTTCATTGAACAGAAATCCTTGATTCTGACATACTCAGACTTATCATTTTTCCATGTGCTTTTTGCTTTTGAAGTTATTTTTAGAAATTCAGAAAACTCTTCCCCAGTCCTAGTTTGCCAAAACATGCTCCAACATTTCCCTCTATTGATCATATAATTTCACTTTTCACATTCAGTTTTTAAATCATACAGAATCCAGCTTTGCAAGTGACATCGGGGAGGCTCTTGCTTATTTTACTCTTGATTTCAGACTGCTTTCTACTTCTCCTCACTCACACGAGCTATCACACCAGGCCCACAGGGAAACTGAGAGCAGATCTGTAAGGCTTGAACTTGCGCTCATGTTCTCAGCTCCCTGAGTTGCAGGAACAATCCCAGCGCCTTTCCCTCGTGATGGACAGGCCAGAAGACCTCTTCCAGATACTCTAGGACATTCCCAGCCTCCCTGATATCCAGACAGGGGACATTCTTGAAAGACTCATGGAGCTGTATTGGTGGCTTGGAAGTTGACCCTGTCCAATTTCCTTATTGTCAATTTAGGGGACCCAAGACTCAGACAGAGACTGGCTCACGAAACCAATGAATTTTGCCTTTTGCAGGATCCCCTCGGGGAAAAGACATAAACCACCTGTTGTAGGTAGTGTCATAGGGCAGAGCAGAATAAGTCACCTCTGGTCCCACAGCAGCCATCTTGATTTGATCAGAAAGTCTTTTCCCACACTGTGTCTTAAATATGCCACTAGTAATCAATCAGAGCTGACATAGGATTTGAAATCTACTTTGGGCTTTCACCTGCTTGAAGGAAGAGAACTGGTTGAAATTCATGTGTCCGGATGCAAAAGATTGTGAGTGGCAATCAGGAGGAACATTTTTCATCCATTCTATCACTAATCTGCGGAGTAACTTTGAAAGTCACTTAATTTATCTGGGCCTCTTTATCTTCAGGATGACGATAATGATGGTGATGACAACAGTGATGCTGTGATGATAGTTTGCATTCACATGTGGTTTTGCAAGTGTGACCCCGTGAGGGCAATAGCTTTGGAGGTCTACACAGCACAGAGGAGTGGAGACATACAATAATTTGTCCCAGAAATAACCCTCTCCTCAAAAACCTGAGTTATTAAGATAGAAACATTTTTGGAATGGGGAGGTGGGCAAATTATTTGGAAAAGTAAATGTATATTTAGACAAAAGTAGACGATTTGTTGACCAAAAATGTACCTGTGTTGGTGCAGCCGGGTGGCTCGGGCGGTTGGAGCGCTGTGCTCCTAATGCCGAGGTCATAGGTTCGATTCCCACATGGGCCAGTGAGCTGCATCTTCTACAACTAAGATGGTGGACAATGGTTTGACCTGGAGCTGGGCTGCCATGAGCCGCCGTGATCTGCGGTGAGCGGCCGGCGACCGACTGCCTCAGCTGGGTAGAGCCCAAGGCTCGTAACACCAACATGGGGCAGCGAGCTGCATCCTCCACAACTAGACTGAGAACAACAGCTTGAATCAGAGTCGGGGAGGGAGGCAAGGGGTTAGGGGATGGGAAAAAAATATACATGCATTAACTTGAAAGGATTTCTACAAAATATTGTTAAGTAGATAAGGTATAAAATACTATACTTCATTACACTATCTATAAAAAAAAGTAAGAAATGTACACAGATTTATATGTATTTATACATGCAAAAAATAAATTATGGAAGACTACACAGTGTATTTGCAAAATTCTAAAGAATAGTAATGTCACTGTAGATGTGAGAGGCAGAGACTCTGAATTTTATGATTAGATATTTATATTTTTTCAAGATATTTCAATGAATATGCATTAGGTTTATAATTCAAGTAATGAAGAAATAGAAAAAGAAACAACAGGATGATTGGGATTTTGAAGGCAGATTCAACGGCTGTTGGCCCTTTCCAGTTGCCACACAGATTTAGGAATCCCAGAGGAGTCCATGCTTTGCAAGAGTCCAGCACTCTTAGGACTTGGTCTCCAGCCCTCTATACTTCTTCAAGGTAAAGAGGCCTCAGACAGGGAAAAGTGGGAGGATTCAGGTGTCCTGGCCTTGCCTTAAAGAATCTCCTCCTCCTCATGAAGTGCACAGAGTCCCAGACCAGGTGGGTCACTTTTTTTCTTGGGCAAGCCTTTTTTATGGGCCTCAAGTGTGAGAGGCAGCACTGCCAATAAAGCAGTCTGTATGTGCAAACCCAGCTGTCCAGCTTCAGAGCAGAACCACCTGCAGCAAATAGCAGCAAACCAAGGCCCCCAGTATGGCTTTTGCATCCCTGGGAAATCCCACAGCATCCCACTCCATTCTGCTCATCCCCTCGGTGCTCTTTAGAATTGTTGTCCATTCTTTAGAGAGATGTAGCAAGAATAAAGGGATTCGCCTGTTACACAACCCTGCCCATGCCCATGTCTTTATTAAGGAGACGGCTCTGAGACCCAATGAACCTTTCTGCTCAGGCTCAGTCTTTGGAGAAACTTGGCTTCTGTATGACCTAGTAATAAAAGGCTGGTGAGCATATAGCAGGTTGCCAAACCAATCCTGACAGTGTCATAGAAATATCGATCCTACAGTCACCTCTGATAACTGTCAGTGTCAACATTTTGCATCTTTGCAGCTGAGAGAGAGAGAGAGAGAGAGAGAGAGAGAGAGAGAGAGAGAGAGAGAGAGAGAGCTGTCACATTCCACTGTCTGAAAAAAATGCAGCTGACGCTGACAGGAAGAGGCAGGGACACTTGAGAGGTTCACATCTCATATCCACTCACTGTTTTCTTCCTCTCTGCTCTCGACATCCCTGTCCTGAAGTATTAACCAGAGATAGCATGTGGATCTGAGCTGAGTGTGCTTGAAAGAAAGTATGGTAGTGGGTGTGCAGGGACTGCAGGTTTCATGTATGGTTACTCACCTTTCTGTCCCATCGTTGACAATTTTTGAAATGGGGCTGAAAGATGTGGCTTCCGATAGCTCTCTTTTCAACTATACCAGCATTTAAAACGCTTAGAAGCTTCTGTTGCAAAGGGATTGGATAATGATAAATGAACTTGAATAGGGCCAGGTTTATTGTGATCCATACTTTTGCAGGGATAAATAAATTAAACGAATGACAGCAAGAGTGTCCTATTACTTGCCATCTGTGAACTAAGCTAATCTTGCCAGCTTCCTCAGAGAAACTGAGGTCAAGATTCTTTATCAGCTGTTGGGTATTATTTACTCTCCCCAGGTCTCAGCTTGCTTCGCCCTGGGAGCTGGTCTAAAGGATCTCTCAAGTCTGGGGGTGACAGTCTGCATATGCTCCCTCTCAGGCTAAGGGCGTAAACTTTCTTCTCCACCTAAAAGGGAGTTGGAACACAGAGCAACATACTATAACAAACTAGTACCAGAAATATGGTTAAGTAACGTTGCTAGGACTCTGAACCTCCTAGTAGCTAAGTAAAGAGAGGGGACACCATTTTACTAGCACCAGAAGAATAAAATCTGTGAATAAGAAAGGACTCCATAGAGTTTCTAGTAGAGCTCAAACATGACACACAAATCCCTCATAAAACATCTGAGGCCAGATGTCAGAGAAGCAATATAGCTCTTTGAAAAATGAAAGATTATCATTTGAAATGAGTTGTAGAAAAATATAGATGTTTCCAGTAGATTTGCATATTGAGAGAAAGAAATGTGGATTGACTTATTCTGTATGGCCCCAAGGGCTCTCTAAAGATTGAACAAGCTATCTTGGCAAATAATGAATGAGAATCCCATTACCGGAGTTATTCGTGTAGAGAATAGATGGCATGGGATGGAGGAGAGATTAATATTTAAGAATACACATTTTGGAATCAGTCAAACTGGTTTTGAATTCTGGCTGTGCTATTACCACCTGTGTGCCCTTGGGCCACTATTCTAAGCCTGGTTCCTTATTTACAAAACAGTTATGGTAATTCATTGCTCTTCTTTTAAGGGATTCTGTGAGATTTCAATGAGATAATGTATATAAAGTATAAGGCATTGTGCTTGGTTCAATAAATGGTAACTTTTTATCTCTGTTGTTTACAATTGGTTCACAAAAGCATTGTTGAGGGTTAGGGTGTCAAAGCCAGAAGATATTTCACTTTCCTTATAGTGTTGTGACTTCACACTCACCAGCTATTTATCGAGAATGTGTTCTGTGGCCGGCACCGACACACATGCTGAGTACACAGGATGAATGAACTTGACATAATCCTCACTCTCGTGGAGTATGTGACCTAGGTTTCGCAATGGGTTGTATAAGTCGCAGAAGTACTGACTTCAGTTCTAGCGGCAAATAATTTGACTGGTGCTGAGAGCTCCCCTCATCTTATACCTTTCCCAGGAGGTGTTGGGTCTCCATGGTTGGAATCTTGCTAGTGAAGTCCCTTAGCATCATTGCTTCTCTTTAGTCCCAGCAGTCTATGGGAATGTACTGTGATTAAAATGCGCTGTGCCCCGACTCACATCCATTCTGCCCAGCTTTCATTCCAACCAATGCTGCAGCGAGGAGCCTCTCATACAGGTAAGCAGAAAGCAGCTCACCTCAGCTGGACCTTGCTTTCCTGCCCCAGGCCTTGGCTGTTGCCTACAGGAACCTTCTAGGCATTCAGACATTAATCTGAGTGTGAGAGAGTTAACAAGCCACCAGTGCAACCCACAGCAAACAGGATGTGGAGGGGAGGATGTGTTCTTCCCTCTTCATCCCTCAGGCAGGCAATTCTGAAGTGTATTTACATGGCTCCTAAGAAGAACTCTGCAGGATTGAACCTCACCTGAACCTCAGTTTAGATTTGGAGACTAACTCTAGACCTCTCTTTTGTATCGGCTCTTCCTCCTCCCATGTCTCACCCTTTCCAGTCTCCAGCATCTGTCACCTGGGGTCACCGCCAGAAATAATTTGTCTTTGTACAAACCCTCAGCTCAGCTCTGTTCACCTGGCTGAGAAATACTGCACCAGTAACGTCAACATCACAACACTCAAAGTCTCCACTGAATCTCTGTACCTCACGCTTTGATACTTAGAACCCAACTGGGTCAGTGGTGCGTGCCAGGCCCACTATGGAGACTTGGCAGATTATTGTAGCACCCACTGCTCTGTCCCCATTTCAGACTAGTATTGTGCTCAGGGTCAGCTCATTCGCTTAGCACTTAACTCTCCTCTAACACACAGAGAAATGCTTTTCTAATTGGTAATAATACGGCAGTTCTACAATGCATTTTATACCTTACAGACTTAGTCCACATTTGATCGTCAGGCAATCAGTCCCAAGAGGCAAGCAGGCTGAGTGTGAGGATGCGTTTTCCTTTGGGTGGTATCCCACAGGTGTAAGTCGTGATAAATTCCTTTTGGTGTGGTTAACCACATCCACTTTTTCTATTGTCTCTTTCTGAATGCTTTTATCCCTACCTAAAATTTATGGGAAGATTATGCTGCCACTACCTTTGAATTATTTTAAATGTGTAGTCTCCCATTTATTTCCGTAAATACAAGTTCTTTAATAGCATTTTGAATGCTTATCATATTAGGTGTTTAAAAATTGAGATGTAATTCACAAACCATAAAATGTACCATTTTAAAGTATACAAATCAGTGGGTTTTGGCATATTCACAAGGGTGAGCACTCATCACCATTAGTTAAATCTAGAGCATTTTTACCACCATTTGAGAAACCCACACCTGTTAATAGTCACCCTTCAAACCAGTAGGTTTTTATCTTTGTATTATATAACTTAATTTTGCCTATTCCAGGCTGAGTACTCGGCATCAGTTCACAATTTTTTTTAATTTTTTTTTTAAGAAATACAGAGCGATTGGTGACACAGGGCTCTCCTGGACATACAATCTTGATTTAACTAATTACAAACACTGGGATTGTAAACTCACAGTTTTTTGCTTTCTGAGCCTGTTTTCCATTTCTAAAATGAGAATATCGGGCTATATCAGGAAGACTAACTCTTGGATTTGCAAGATCTTAGGAAGAGAAGGTTTTAAAGGAGACTTGTAAATGCTAAGTCTTCAAAATTCTGAGTGAATGTTGATAGGCGCATTTTTCTAGAGAAGAGTCTAAACATTTAGCAAAACTATAAAAGAGTCTAGCACCCTCCCCCTCAGTTAAGAAATGGACTTGACACTAAAACGCCTTTTCAGCTCCACCATCTGATTATGACCTACATTTCACATTTGAGAAAACTGAGTTGCGGAGTGACTTGCCCACGTCACACAACAAGTAACACAGCACATGGGCACATGTCTGACTCCTGCGCCTGTGGTTTCTTAAGTCCTTCCCATTGCTTTGAAAGAAGCTGTGCTTTGAATCAGAAGATCTTCAAGTCTCATTTCATACATCTAAGTGTGCAACTCATATTGCTTATCTCTTAGAGACCATATGAGGATTTTAAAAAGGGGTCTCAGATGTAGTAAACATTCAATAAATCACGTTTTTTATCCTCAACTTATGAGAAGGAATCTTGGTTTTGTATTTTACAAAATACCTCCTCCCCCACCAGACACACATATTGCAAATATTTATAAATATATCTATAATATATAAATAATATAGACTACATAGAGAATATATAAATATATAATATATATAAATATGCTATATATTTATGTATATATTTTTGTTTGTTTGTTCGTTTGTTTGTCTTCTGGCTGAGTTGTGGAATTGCCCAGCTATCTGAGCTCCACTTTGGTTTCCCTGAAGCACAGTGAAACATTGGCTGTGCTAATCCATCTCACTGTGCTTTGATGGGGCAAAGCCATCATCTTTGGTGACATCTTGAGGGGCTGTGAATATGCTTCCTGTCTTACACTGTGCTTCACATACACCAACATGGACTATATATATGAAACATATCTGGAGTAAATTAATGAACATTCTCTTTTATTTTGCCCTTCGAGAATGTGCACTGCAGGGAGAACCACCATTCTCTATCCTCAGTTCCCTTTGCAGTTAAACATCTTTATTCATCTTAATGGGTCAAAATGATCCTGGTTTGCTGGGGAAGGATGTGAAGTGCATCTCAGGAGATTGGTGGCTGCCACTAAATTTGCAGAAACCTGTCAAAACTCAGGGTATGACCTCACCAGCCTATCTTGTGGTCCTGACGGAGCTCAGGGAACCAACACAGTCAACCCTTAGCCCATGTGTCCTTAGCATTATCCCCGGCACAGTTTGTATCCTTGTACTTTCAGCTGCCTGCCATGACCACTCAGGCAACGGGAGCTAATTATCATATTATCTTAGACATAACATAATTATAAAATAAACTGATAAACAACAATGGATTTATGCATTCCAAAAGCCAACTGAATATTACTTTGGGTTGTATCCTCTTTAGGAATTAACCACACCACTATTTCTCTCCATAGTGTTTTACTATGTGATAGTGGAGAGTGAGTGTGTGTAACCATGTCCCTTTGTTCACATGCAAGTGAACTTTAGACTAAGCTTCTTGTCACCCACATCCCCAGGTGGAGATCTGCTTCCACCTTGTCCCAAGGGGAGCTCAGTAGAGACTTTGAAGTCTTGAGCCTAAAGGCACCAGAGGAAGAGAATTTAGCAATGAGCAGAAGCAGGGCCAGGGGTTTCAGGAGCTTTAGACATAACAGGGACAAGCAATGAAGCACAGAAAATTGACATTGAAAGTTGCCTGTTTGAAAGACAGGACAGCTTTTGCTTGCTGCTGAGCTAATTATTATGCAAATTTATGCTAATAAACTCTGCCTTGAATGTTGTTGAGAAGCTGCTTTTTCCCGTTAACATAGCTGTAATGAGAGGTAAATTTGTAATGCAGATGCCCGAGGTAATATATCCTAAATCACTTTATAGTGTAACGGACTCTCTCTCACCCCACCCGACACAAATGCCAATTTAAATTAGTTTTTGCTTTGCATATTTATTGAAGATTTATTTATTGTTAATATGTACTAAGGACACCCAACTCAACAGCCCCCCACTACTTGTTAGAAGTGGAATTTAGCAGAGAGCTGGGGATTGCCATTTGTTCATCAGATGACAGAATTTTTCTCTTCTCCCAGTTAAAGCCACATGACCCGCTTGGACGGTGCCAGAGTTGCTCATGAGTCTTCATCCCCTCTGAGCTTTCTATCAAACAGGGCTCTGCCATGAGAGCGGGAGTTCTATTATACTATGGTAATCATTGTAGGGTACCTGTAAGTGTCAATCATCTCTGTCACCTCTGCCTTTGTATTTGTGATACCACCCAGAGCTGCAGAAACTCCCTCCTTCCCACAAAAGGGAGTGCAGTTAAAGCAACCCCATTTGTCCCCTTCAGAAGCTCACACATGTGCGTGCACACACAAGCACATGCACTCAGGCACACATGCTCTCACACGCTGCTATCTACATATTAGGGCTCACACACCGCGTCAGGCCTTCTTCCCATTGTGCATGCTCAGTCACATTTGTGTGGACTCAGGCACACCTTTCTTCTGATAGTCTTTAGTCTTGCACATATCCTTTCTTGGTGTTTACACTTGGGTCCAAACACAGGCAAATCACCACTTGCCTTGCACTCCAGCTGTGGTCGCACAAGTACCACCCTGACTCTGTCATGACTAGGAGGGAATGGCATATATGCTGGCAGGAGTTCCTCCAAGTAATTCTGATATGAACCTTTAATCTCTGAGTGAGGGCACGGAACTAAACTGGGTAATCTTCTCTAGTTCTGGTTCTGTCACTTTTTTTAAAAATGAACTGCCTACTATGGTTCAGGCATAACGTTAAGCATTTTAATTGCATTGTATCTTACAGTAACGTAATTTAGGTACGACCATGCTTGTTATGGAGATGGAAAGACTGAGGTTTCATGGGTTTAAATAACCTGCCCAAGGTTATCCACTTATTATATATGCTAAATAAAATTCAAATATATGTTTATTAGGGTCCAAAGCTCATGTTGTTTTCGCTGCACCATTCTGTTTCCTAGCTAATCTCTCAATTAATTTCAGTTTTAGTTTCAACTATAATTTAAGATGTTGGAATTGATGATCTCAATGTTCTTTGATCCCCCAGCTCCAATTTCTATTGTTCTATAATATAAATAATTATCTCCTGATTCTGATCATCTCTTTCCATCTTTGATTGTGAACTAAGCTCAAGCTGGTTACTTGTTTAAAGATTCTTGACTGATCCTACTTACCTCTTTAGTTACCTGTAGGTTTCTTCAAGCGCATTTGACCCTCGATTGTTCTGTCTGACACTAGCTTGGACAAATGAGTCTATAAAGAATCTGAGCTAACCCAACACAGCAAGATGTCAACCAGATGTGCTAATTCATGTGTGCATATGTTCAGGGAATGCCAGGGTGTCCATCTGCTAAAAAATGTCTCCAGCATTTACTTGTCAGGTACCTAAATTTTCTTCATTAGCATAACTCCTTTGAATCAAGTTATCCTGACAGGCCCGTCTGTGAACATGTAAATTCACATGACGTGGGACAACATATCAACTGATTGTGCCAGGTAATTCACAAGCATGTATTTATCAGATATCAGGACCTAAATCAAAAAGCACTGAGAGAACAGACACATGAATTTTGATGAAGAAAGGGTCTGAAAACGAGCTTTCTCTTTACCATTTGGACATAGAACAAGACTGCAGCTGCTATAAATCTCCCATATGGAAATGAAAATCAAACTAAGAAGGATTTTGTTGTTGTTGTTGTTCAGATCTATTAAACAAAACAAAAAAATCATTTTGTGGAAATTTAAGAGCAAATTGTCCAAGCAGGGTTTAAGAGCTTCTTCATCTCCCCATACCCGTGACCACCCTGCCCCAATTCTAAGCTCTGTTCCCAATAAACCAGAATACCTTGATCCCACTTTAGAGTTTCAGTACTGTGGCTTGAGGAACTACACTAGGTTACATTTCTGAGTCTGGAACCGAAATACAGTCTGTCAGCATCAATCTCTGATACTTTAGTATACGTAAGTTTATCAGATCAATTTTGGTTGTGACCATTTTCTGAAAAAAGACTTAAAAAGAGCTATGTTAGCTCACGTTTACAAAGGAAATAACATTTTATTAAAACTTAAAAAAAAGAAATATGAAGATACTGAACATAGAGAGAAGAGAATAACAACTGTGACTCCACCCTCAAAAATAACATCCTTCAAACTTTGCTATAGACGTCTAATAATTAAGTTCACAAACTTGTTGCAACAATGTTGCCAACTTTTTTTGATATCAGAGAGATTATTCATTATAAATTTGTACCAACTGGACAAAGAGTTAACCAAGTTTATTATTTGGAAGTGCTAAAAAGTCTGCGTGAAAAAGTTAGACGACCTGAACTTTTCACCAATAATTCATGGTTCTTGCATCATGACAATGCACCAGCTCACATGACACTGTCTGTGAGGGAGTTTTTAGCCAGTAAACAAATAACTGTATTGGAACACCCTCCCTACTCACCTGATCTGGCCCCCAATGACTTCTTTCTTTACCCAAAGATAAAGGAAATATTGAAAGGAAGATATTTTGATGACATTCAGGACATCAAGGGTAATACAGTGACAGCTCTGATAGCCATTCCAGAAAAAGAGTTCCAAAGTTGCTTTGAAGGGTGGATTAGGTGCTGGCATCGGTGTATAGCTTCCCAAGGGGAGTACTTGGAAGGTGACCGTAGTGATATTCAGCAATGAGGTATGCAGTACTTTTTCTAGGATGAGTTCGCAAACTTAGTTGTCTGACCTCTGTATACCATGGGATAGAGTTGATAGGATTTTTTACGAATATAACATGAGCATTTTTCCAAGGGAGATTTTGAAAGGCAGGACGGACAGCACCTTGCTCCGGGGATGCATAGAACTGGGTATGAGCCGCATAGGGGATCAGGGGGAGAAGTAACAGGACAGCCAGCAGGAAGCAACAGTGAAAGAGGCAATGGGTAGCTCCAAAGGACAGCTTTTATTCACCTCACCATTTGGCCAAGGTGCACTTGGGCATAGGAAACTGCTTTATACAACTGATCCAAATCCCTTTGCCTCTTTGGGCCTTAGTTTACTCCTTGGTAAAATGAGAAGGTCAGACTAGTACATCTCTAGGTTTCCATTCAAGTATATAGACTTGTTCCACTTGCAAAAAGGATTGCAATTCTGCTGGCCCTGAGTTCATTCAGGAATTCAGCAGAGTCAAGCATGAGAGCTCCCAGATTCAGGAGTTTCTCATTCCAACACCCAGAGAGCAACCCACCCCCCAAATAGGTTAGAATTTGTGGCTGTTGAAGAAACACAGCGCAGTGATTTGCAGTAGGAACAGCCTGATATCTGGATTCAGACAACGACATTCAAGTTCAAGCTACACCCTTTACTGACTGCAGATCTCTGAGCAAATGATGACTTCACCGCTTTGAACCTCAGTTTCCTAATATGGTGAATGACACAAATTATACATACTTCAAAAGATTGTTTTGAGACTGTGTTACCATATACATGTGGTAATGTTCTGAAATTTCTAAAGCACTTTGTGTCATAAGTGAGAAACAAGGTAAAGAATAAGAACTGGGGGATTCCTTAGAACCAAGTGTATAATTTATTAATTATTTTTTCTGTTATTTGTTTAGTGGTTTTACTTTTCAGATACCTTTTACCTGTACTATCTCAATACAACTTTAGAACAACACGGGAGATACACGGAGCTGGAGGTGGCAGCCTCATCTGAGGGACAAATAGAACCCCAAAGTATTCCACTGGCTTGCCCAAAAATATACAGTGACTTCCTCATTGCTGGGTACCGTAGTCAGAACCTGGAATTGGATTTAACCTGATGTAATGAAAAGATTGCTAGATTCAAGTCAGCATCTGAATTTATTTCCTTGAACTAAAAAGGATCCTCAATCAAGTCTCCTACCCTTTTTGGGCCTGGGTGACCTCTTCTGCAAAAGGATCATGTAGGCCTGGGACTGGCATTTATCCCCCAACATTTATGTACCCTACAAAGTGATCACCACAATAAGTCTAGTAACCATCTGTCACTGTACATAGTTATTACAATGTTATTGACTCTACGGACTGACATTTTGACGGTCAAGGCTCTTTTCAGCACTGTTAGCCCACTCTTTTGAGTGTTTACAGAATATTTCTACTGCTTGGGCAGTGGGTATGGTTTACAGTCCTTGCTTGTTCACTGGTGATAGGGATGGTTTCCCCCGCAAGAGGAATGACCACCAGCATGGCTTGAAGTGAGATAAGCCAGGGGTCCCATTCCCTTTCTCACTCACCCTGGACATGGTCCCCTTTTTGGTAAGCAGTGTTGTAGACAAGGAGCTGCTGACGTAATGATCTGAAGGCAGCTCTTTTTCTAGCACTCTAAGGAAGCGGGATGTTGTGCTCTCTGGGCCCACAGAGGATGGGTTTCTTCTGTCAGGAGATAAGGAACACAGAAAGCGACCTCCCCCCCTTAAGCAGTATCTACTCTCTTTGGGGAGAGAGGAAGTAGCCACAGGAAAGAGTATAGGAGACAAAATGGAGTGCTAAGCTGTAAATGTGGGATTTTGCCTCTGAGGTTTAGTGCTAAGGGGAGGGTCAGGGAAGGTTATGAGGGACAAAGCATTTAGGTGGGTGGAGGACAGAGAGGAGGGCGCTCTGGGCAAAGGAGCACAGCCATGAACTACTTCAGCAGCGAGGGAGTGGCCTGCTTGTTAGTCCTTCTGTGCCTGCCCTGGTCTAGATGCAGTGAGTGTCTGAACTTTAATTCTGTGATCATTCATATTGCATCCTGTGAGTCCACTTGAAGCACCACGTCCACATTGAGGAGACAACCAGGGAGAGGCTGGCAGATGGCCTTTGAGATTCCAGTTATCTGCCTGGAGAGAATGCAAACAAGTGCCAGACTGCCAGGGACGACGGGACCCCTTGATGAGGTTCATCACACGTGCCCTTTAGAGCCAGTTTTGGCCACTGTACTGAGAGAAAAAACAACAGCATATCTGCACAGGAGAAATAAAACAGAACCAACGACTTATTTTCAGCACTGCCACGTGTTCTCGGCACATCTGAGCTGTCGGCAGTGTCCTGGAGATGTCCCACCTCAGTAAGGAGGTCTGGGGAGGTGGCAGATTCATGACACAGGCAGCAAGGGTGAGGGGCGGGGGGCTAGGGACAGGGAAGGCGGTGTATCCTTAAACTCTGTTGGCCATATTACCCCTTTGAATACCACTTTGAATACCACTTCTCTTTTTGACCTTGTTAAGTTTGGGGGTACTTGATTTACTATTTACAAGTGCACTTTCCCAGTGTGTCCTGAGTCTTGTGGCTCTTGTTCAGCTGCCTGGTCCAGGGCTCAGCACAGAGACCCACTATTTTTCACAACGACGACCCTGCTCCCCAGTAGGACCTCACACCTGCTCATGCCCATTTTTAACCTGGCTCCTCCTTTTTCAAGAACCTGACTGGAACAATTTCCTGTGCATTCAGTTCTCCCAGGTGGTGAGACATCAGGTATGTCTTCAACCTTGCCCCACTTCTGAGCCCTCCTTTGTTTTATTTTTCTCCTTGTTCTTATCATTGTTGACCACGTTACATATTTTAGGTGTGGATCTTGGTGATTGTATACCTTGGTGATAGAATATAGGCACCATGGCAGAGATCTGTGTCTGTTTTGTCCAACATTGTATCTTTAGCATAAAAAGCTTCCAATGAATGTTTTTAGAGTAAATGCATAAGACCTTTCTTTTTTTTTTTATGAGATGGATTTTTTTTTTTTATTAGTTTCAGGTATTAGTTTCAGGTGCATAAGACAAAGTAATACTTAGACGTTTATCATTTATATCCCTCACACTGTGTGAACTCACTGACTACCCATTCCTTGTCAGGCAGTGCGGTTAAAAAGGCAAGTAAGATTCCTGCTGTGCCCTCACCGGGATCTGTAATTTGTGAGGCCCTCCTGGAACCCGAGTTCCCCACGTCCCATTCATCTGTTGGTAGTAAAGGGCCAGCACTGGTGCCAGTCCACCCCAGGAGAAGGACCACAGCGCACAGCACATTTTCCCCTCTCACAGCCAATCCAGAACTGGGTGGGGGCACTAAAGGAAGATGGCTCCCGACGGGGACTTCCAGGAGAGACACAGGCTGAGACACAGCACGTAACTCTTGCCCCTTTTTGGCCTCCCCACGCAGTTCCGCTGCCACAGGCGACGTTACTGACTGTCATATAACTGCAAGGGAAAGGGGACTTCTGGCATTCCGATGTGGCGAGCCCACCCTCCCGCTGTTTGGATGTGGTACTGATTTCTTGTCCCGCGGAGGAAGGCCATCTACAGCTGGGCCTCCGTCAGGGAGCCAGGAGGGGCGGCTGTGCAGTGCTAGAGACGGCCCACCAGGTGGAGACAAACCACCAGAAATGAGCTAAGAAACTGGGGCTGGCAAGGTATCATTTCTTCAGCTCTGCAGCCTTCTCACGTGAGTCGTGACCTGCTTTCCCAGTCCCTGTGCCCGGGCCTGACACTTTACTCCCTACTCCGTACCACCTTCCTCCTTTGGTTCAGGGCCATTTTTTCCGTTTGCCTCAGGTCCCCTCCCTACAATTGGCCCAACTATGAGTGACTTAGGAAACAGTTTTTTTTTGGTGGGGGGTATTTTTTTTTTTTTTTAAAGATCTTAAAGCAGTGTCTTCTGAGCCCTGTCTACAGCTGACACATTTAAGTGAGCAAGCTCTGCTCACAGTTAGCCAGTGTGACAAAGACACCCTGGAAATTTTTCTTATTTCAGAAACTGCTTTGAAGATCTACCTCATTTTAATCATCACAAACTGCTCTGTAAGTGACCTTTTTTGAGAATAAGGCTGATGAAAACCTTACAGCATATAAATAGGACCCAAAGTCGTCATTCCAATCCTATTAAAATAAGGGCCAACGCAGACGTGCTTCACAGTCTGAACAGCATGAACATCACAGAAAATCTTGCAGAACCCATGGAATATGACTATGCAGGACCTTTCGTAAGAGTACAGTGTGCCTGTTCTTTTGATACCATGGGAAGCCGTCTCGTCTGGTGGGCTTAGTAAAGGGGGCAGACAATCCATACTGACTTCAACTATACCTAGCGAGTAAGGATCCATGAAGTTTAAGGTAATGAAGTTTCAGCAGGTAATCTAAACCCCTTTCTCTCAGGGCTTAGCCAGTTTGGAAGAACCAAGGACAGACAGTTGGGTGAGATAGTTAGCAGCATGTAGGCAGAGTGTAAGGGCGGGGGAAGGGCAGGTTCTGGTATGAAACGTTTTGCTTTATCCTGTTCTGACAGTGGAGACCTGGGGCTTGAGCCCTGTTGAGATTAGCACAGCATACACCCTGGGAATGACACTGAGCATGGGCCAGACAGAAGGACTTCCTCTGAAAGGTGTCTTTACACCTATTTCTAAGATATTTATTCTAAAATTATTTTTAGTGTCCCTTCTTGCAGTTAAATAAGACCTGATGCCTCTCTCTCATCCAGCTTCTTCAAAGGTCTCATTGAAAGTCTCAAAAATGCTATTTGCCACCTCCCTCGTTGATTTTACTTTCTTGTGCCATTGATAAACATGCCTAAATATGCATGGATGGAAAAAACAAAAGAAAATAAATGAAATCAAGGGCCCTGCCTAATTATACTGGTGGAAACGTTTTTGGAAACAGAGGTGAGAAGATCCCTTTTTCATGGCACATTAAAATAATGTATGGAGAACCTCTCCCTTCCAGCTAAGGAGGTGGTCAAGATGAGAGGATAAATCTTTTAAAGAATAATGTTTTCAAAATCAGGTTCCTTGTCCTCAGATCCTTTGATGTATGAGTGTAATAGTAGGTAGGACACGTAGTGAAATATACATGAGATTGCCTGAGAAGAGAATAGCGGAGTGAAGGAAATATTAGTGTTTACATCAAAACTCAATTGGAACACTCATTTCAAGATGGTAGTTTGTTATGTTGAATGCAATTTAGTCCCACAGGGATTTTTCCTTTCTGTCTCTAGGACTCTCCCCATCCCTGCCCCTCCCCCTCCCCCCACTTCCCACTTCCCTTCCTCCCCCATATTTAGATATAAGGAAGCAAAGCACATCTACCGTGTGATTTGTTCTTCATGGCTGCTGGTTTTGCAGAACATAAAGGGAAGGGAGAGGAGGAGGCAGAACGCTTTGGACACTGCCGGTAATTCCCTAGCCTGTTGGAGACTTAGACAATTTTAAACAGAAAAGCAATTAATACAAAAGGACAATTTCCTTGCAGCAAGTCAACTAAAGAAACTAGCCCCAAGTAAGAATATCTTCCTCCTCTCTTTTCTCAGCCCTCTTATACACATTTTAAGGGAATTCAACCACAGCAAAAGATACGTGGTGAAAAAAACTGACCTTGTTGGGAAGGGCCAGCTTAGTAAAAACAGCTTCTGCAGCCCCCTAGAGACAGTGGTCCCGCTGGCTAATGCAAACTTGGACACCTGCAGAATGTGGCATGACCATCATCTCTGCAAGCCACAGGTCTCCTTCTCCAGTCAATGAACGCTTAGCGATGGACTGCTGTGTACAGATATCCAGGCCTCCATGTGGGGCCTTTTAAAAGGTGAGCTTTAAAAATGTTGCAAGGCTGTATCAGCACCCTTCATGTGAACTCTGAGTCCTGAATGGGGAGGCTCAGGATGGCTGTTTTTCTCACCTGGTAGTTCCTGTCAAGCTGTACCATAGGATGGCTGCAGGTGCCTTGGCAGAGTAGATCTGGCAAAGCCGACACATGGTGGCTGCATCCTCCCCTCCACACCTGGTTCTCGCCCTGCATCTCTGTCCATTCTTCGGGGTGTCTTTGCTTGCGCATGGGGCAGACTGGTCTGAGCACACACCTGCACACAGGTGCTGAGTTGTATTTCAAGAGTGAAGGAGAACTGCCGTTCTACATGTGGCTATCTGTAATCATTCATGGCTATTGTGACATGTAAGAATCTTTTGTTTCCAGACGCTGATGGTGCAGTGTCCAGTGTTAATGAGAGAGAGAGATGATTCCCTTCTAACAGCTTTGTAGTCTCTCTCTTTACCCCAGTAGTAAGTACACTTTCTTCTTTCTTAGAAGCTGTGAATCCTGAGTAGGATAGAAGAAAGAAGAAAGAATAGGAAAGGGAAGGGGGGGAAGGGGCTCTAAGGAAAGGAGAGGAGGGGAGGACAGGGGAGTGGAGAGCTGAAGAGAGGAAAGGTGGGACTATAAATGTATGAATTAGAAGTGACTTCAAAATTCCTCTATCTTAATTCAATTTTTTTGAAGTTTAGAATATGAGATCCAGAGAAAAATGGCTTAGCAGAAGTTTTATAGATAGATGGTGGCAAATCTAGGTTGAAAATTTGTCTATTGACTGTGAATATCACCACAGATCTCATCAGAAATGTATGAGTTTTAGAAGTTGTAAAGACAATGGTGACTGATAAAAGTTTTCCAAAATTCTAATTTTCACCTGAAAACTCAAATTTTAGCATTGACAACAGATACTGGCAGCTGTCCATGAAGTGACTGGCTTGTTTCATTCACTTTTGAGAAAATGACTGTTAAGTACCCAAGTCTCAATAACCAAAGATTGTCTGTCATTCTTTCAATTCAATACCATCCTCCATGAAAACAGCAGTTAGTTCAGCTTGTGACTAAAACACAACCGCATTTCCTTGAGACGACCGTAGTACTTCAGTGTGCAGCAAAGTGCTTTGCGTGAACTTCCCATTTCATCACACAAAATAATAAAAACATTTGTATTCAAGAGTTGAGATTTACTAAAATTATTATTTTTTTACTCTTTAATGAGGGACATTCATAAGTGAAGCTGGCTTTGAGTTTTACTCTAAGTGTGTGGTGTTGAAGGGCACAGTGACAAGTAGGAGAATTTGATGCTTTGATTTATGCTAAGAATCTGGCAGTTTTACCCACTGTTGCTTTTGCATCTTCAATGCAAATAGCAACACAGTAAAAAGGTAAATAATGTCTTCACATTGTTATGAAAATAGTTCTGACCTCACACACCCTGAAAGGTCTTGGGGACCCTCACATCCATGGATAACCCTTTGAGAACCATTGCATTAAAGAATCAGTGGGTCCTTTGAGTACCAAAGCTTGGGCCATGACACTTTGTGGGGTCTTTTGTCTGTAAGATAAGTGGTGTCAGGGTGGCAATACAAATTCCAGACAGGTCCATAATATCGATCTATGATATTACTGCATGGATCGGCACGGTACAACATGGAATCAATACTTCCTACCATTGAGTCATGGGTCTAGAAATCCTCAAGGTAGTTGTGGAGGAAAATTTGGTTAGTTTCAATGACACAGGTCCTTGCAAAATTACCATTAGCCTGAAGCTTACAGCAAATAAGCTTTTCCTGGCACTCTCATTCCTGGTTTAGTCATGGCACCAGTGGAGGTGACCTAGGGCAAGGAGGCTGCAATCAATTTGGAGACCACCCCGTTAGTATCTTAAATACCCAGTCTTCATTTATCTCCTCACGTGCAATTGTCACTTCTGTATATTGAACGTAAAGATATCCTGCTATTTTATTTTTATTTTTTTATCTTTAAAATACTTAGGGTATATGTAGACTCTCAGCAGTAGACATAAACTTGGGCAAAAGTAAACATGAGCTTTATACCATCCCCTACTGAGAGATGATGAGAAACACAGAAGAGAAGCACAGCTGGGGTAGAGGTGGTCGTTGTGGTGCTATATCACCAGATAAGGCCAGTGACCTCTGAGATAGAACATCCCTTCAAGATGCTGCCATGGTGAAAGGGGGACTAGCTTCTTTCTACTGTAATGGGAAAACCCTAGGAATTTTACAACTAGATAGGAAATGAGGCAAGAAAGGATTCTCTAACTTACTCCCTGGTGGACTACATTCTCAGTCTAACACAGCTTTCCTACCTTACTTGCTTCCACTCTCCCTAGGAGTCAGGACATATCAGACATATCAGGATGCTCACTGCCCTCCCCCCACAATATCTCATGATGCTCTACATCTTTGATGCTCCTGTTCAAGCTGTCCCTCTATCTGGAACGCTCTCCCTTTGCCTCATTGTTTTCTGAGAAGCTTCTACTCACCTTCTAAATCTCATGCCATATGTCACCACTTATCAAAGATCTCTTTTCTTATGTCCTCATTCTACCTGACCAAGTCAGAATCAAGCTCTTCCTCTTCCATGTTTTGATAACTTCATTCATGTTACATCTAAACATTCATCTCATTATATTATAGTTAATTATTTACCCATCCTTACTACTTAGCTTAAAATTCTTTAAGAACATTCACAAATGTAAACAAGCTTTTAAGTCAGATACTGGCCACGTGCTGAGTGTATATTTATAAAACAGACATGGTTCCAGTACATGAGATATGTCAAATCCAGTAAGGAAGGCAGATAATAAATCAGTCAAAATAAAGTATACTGTGAGGGTAAAGAAAATAGGATGTTTAATATTAGTTTTGTGTATTACAATCATTGAGAATGTTGTCCCATATATTATAGGAGTTCAACACATTTTTGCTTCGTGAATGAAGACTTGAGAGGAGCCTGTAGAAAATCAAATGGATTTAATGAGAGAATGTGTAATAGAGAAAGTATGACAGAGATATGAGCAGAGTTCAAGAAACAAACATATGATGACAAAGTACTAGTGGGGGCTGTAGCTCTGAAAGAGGGACCATCCAACAGGGCTCAACTTTAGGTCCTTAACGTCTCTTTCCTCCCACCTCCCATCGCCTGCTGGGGCATTGTCCAAACCCAAACAGAACCTGAGGGCAAAGGAACCTGGCTGATGGTGTCTGTAGAGGTCAATCTCCAAGGGCACAGAACAGGGCCGAATGGGTGGAGAGACAGTCTAACCAGAAACAGAGTAACCAACAGAAGCAATTAAGTGAGTTTACATCAAATCTAGCTAGCCTTTGGCCTTGTACAGTTCTGAATCAAACTCCATGCCAACCTATTATCTACACTTCCCCTCCTGGTGACAGAGTTCATATGAGGGGTAATTCCCTTCGCCTCTGGAGCCAAGTACTTGACAAACAATTCTGGCTATCTGTACAGGGTACAGAGCCCTGGTCAAATAAAATTAAAGACAGAGAGTAAAAGAGTAGGAAATCTAATGTTGCTCCCCTAGAGAAGTTGTCGGTCTGTTTTATGAAGAAAACAATGTCCATGAATGAGATTTTATACTTACTAAGCTCTATATCCCAACTAAAAATTGGTATAGAATCATCTGAATAATGCACATGCTTGAGGGCTTGGCAGAGATTAGGTGTGATCAGAATTAGGCTGAATTAATCAAGGAACAACATCTTAAATGTAAGATAAAATCCAGTTAAACTAACGTTAAAGGAATGTTTCCCCAACTGTAAGAACAGACATATTAACCAGACATTTAATATTTGGAGATCCCTAGAACTACCAGTTAATTCTAAAGTAGATTTACTCTTTAATGTGTCCTGGTTTATTTTCACTTTCACAGAAAGAGACATTCTCTCTACTATTAGAGATTTACTAAATCTTGGGAGAGATTTTGCATTGATCTGGCTCACCCTATCGATTTCCAATTCTCCAGAGACTCTAAACAGGAATTGATTTAGATGTTTATGCAGCTAATCATTTTGTACTCATGTTCACTATGCCTGTATTTTTCCTATTAGGGCATGAGGTAGTTTATGAAAGTACAATCAATTTTATATCAGATGTTCAAGAATGACCACAAATGACTTTTTTAGATGTTTGATATAGCATGGAAATTATTTATAACTCATTCTCTATAACCCTCACCTCCCAACATTTCCCCCCTGAATCCATGGTTGTTAGGCTTATTGAATAGTTTGATTGCCAAGTTTTTAAAAATAATTATTTATTTTAAAATGAAGGCAGCTACTCGGTGGTAAGTCACTACTTGGAAGGATCTTTGTCAACTCATAAGTTTCCAGAGTCGACTGAAAGGAGACAGTCAGACTCTCTAAGGTATTATGAGCAGAGAGAACACTCAGGTATTGCCCTGCTGCCGAGTGATTAGAATAATCCATGCCTGCTGCTATTAAAGTCCATCTTTCATCTATGCTTACATGAGAGCCCTTATAATAAATAAATAATCTGAAGAACATAAGGCAGAATGCAGGAGAGAATGAATGGGGATGGGAAAGAGACTTCTTTGGATGGCATGGTCAGGTAAGTTTTCTGCGGAGAGGTGACATTGGAGCAAAGAACTAAATGATGAGAGGCCACAGAGGAGAAGACCTGTGAGATCAGTGTCCCAGGCAGGAGGAAGAGCAACGCTGAAGGCTGTGAGGCAGGAACCAGGGTGGTGTGTATGAGGGCACCTGGAGCATGTCCAATGTGACTGGGGGAGGATGGCAAGGAAAGGGCACACAGATAGGAGAAGTACGCATGGTGGTCAAAACAGCATGCACATGCCATCTACAACAGGGTCTAATGGGACAGTTTTAAGTTTGAATTTTATTGTAGGCGTAATGGGAAGCCACTGGAGGTTTTGAGGTGGCCAAGGTGTGATCTGGTCTCTCAGTGCTAAGGGGGAAATGTGAGACACGGGTGTGAGTGGAGGCTGCTGCAGTGCTCATGTGTTTGGACTCATGAGGAGAAGGTGGAGCAGATGAGATGCAATCAGATTCAGAATCAATTTAAGGTAGAGCCAACACTTGCCGATGGATTGGATGTGGTGATGAGGAAGAGAGGAACCAAAGATGACATCTAGGATGTTGGTCCACAAGAGTAGGAATGGCGGTGCCACTTACCAAGATGGAGACCCATAAAAAGGAGCAAAGTTTGGGAAGGAGAAGGATGGTGACATTGACAGGTCAGTTTTGCTCATAGTATGTTTGTTTAAGAGGTCTGTTAGGCAGCTGAGTGATGTTGTCATATGGATGGTTAGATCAAGGAATAGCCATCGGGGGAGAGTCTGGGACTAAAGGCATACATTTCAAAGCCATTCATGGATAAGAGGTTTTCTTAGCTGTGGATTCAATGAGAAGACCCAGGAATGAGTGTAGAGAGAGCTGATCAGAAAAAGGAAGAAGAGCCAGCGAAAACTGAGAGAGAACGTGGAGAGAGAGGTAGACAAAAAGCCAAGCGAGCAGCTTCCCTGAAGCCAAGTGAGGAAAACGCTTCAGGAGAAAGAATGTGTCCACTGTGATAAATGCTACTGAAAAGGCTGAGGGAAATGAGAGAAATTTTAATCATTGTTTTTGGCAAGATAGAGTTCATAGGTGACCTTGACAAAAGCAATTTCAATAGCATAATGGGAACAAAGCCTGATTGGAGTGAATGGAAATCAGAGGATAGAAAGTGAAAAGTGCAAAACAGAGAGCATACGTGATTTTTAAAAAGATTTTTATTGTGAAGGAAAGCGGGGAAACAGGACAGTTGTCAGAGGAGAAGGCACGGAGCCAAGGCACGGATTTTAACATTTATGATGATACCAATTATCATCATAGTCGTAACGGCTGCCATTTATTGAGTGCTTACGGTGTGCCAGGCACTGTGCCAAGCATTTTTCATACATGATCACATTGGATCTTTCAGCAAACCTATAAAGAAGTCTCTGATATTATTATCAGTCTAGAGTGTGAGCGCAGAGGAACCAGAGTCCTAGATCTGGTAAGTGGTAGAACTGGGAGCCCCACCTAGATGTGTCTGACTCGACGCCACAGTCTCTTGAACACAGCAGACTGACATGTTCCCTTTAAAAGACCAGCTGAAAATGAGTGAAATTCTTAACAGTACTTAGTCAAGACAAAGTTTTGGTTGCAAGGGATAGAATCCCAACTCAAATTGGCTTAAGAAAAAATAAAAAAAAAGTGAGAGCATTTCATTCATGTCTCAAGAATCCAGAAGTAGATCTGTGTTCAGGTGTAACAGGATTCACACAGGATAATCTGGATTTAGTCTCTCTGTGTGCTGCTGGGCTCTGCTTTCCACTCTGCTACTTTTATTCTGAGTCAAGTTTCTGCAGGTGGTCTCTAGCAGCTCATGGCTTACTTCCAACAGTTTGGAAACTCCAGGGGTCAAAGTCACAGGTAGGCCTGGCTCTTACTGCAGGAGTTATGCCACCTGCTCACTTCCAAAACAATTGCTATCCCAGGGGCACATGATGATCTCACAGGCAGGCCCTGGGCTCCACGTCGGCCTTAGGGCCACAAGGACTGATGTAGGTATACAGGTTGCTCTACAAAGGAAATATTAGGTGCTATTCCCAAAAAGAGGGATATCAAGTGGGCAAACAAGGGCAAACGTCCACTAAATCAGGGATGCATGCGGATGTTTCCTCTCCTCTGAACAGTTTCACAATGTGCTCCCTAGGATTCTACTGGAATATAAATTCTATGAGGACAGAGGCATTTCCAGTCTTGTTCATCAAATATAGTTCTTGGCTCTGTGTTCAGCTTTAAAACAAATATTTATTGAATGAATGAGTGACCTCAAGTGAGTCTGCTATAATGCTGCCCTGTTTCGTTTGATTTATTTATTTTAACTTTAGTTGAGTTCTTCATGTATTTCAACTCATTATTTTTCGTATGAGTCGTTCTCCAAATTTCTGAAACTCTTAGTTTATTTGGAAATAGTGTATTCGATTAATGTCCTACTCTTCAGAACAGTGTTTTTGATGTTATGTTATTCAAAGGGGGAAACTGCCTTGGTACAAAAACCCCAGTTCTCTCTGTGAGGTCCCCTGAGGGTTTAGAACCTGAAGGTTTAGCCAGAATTGAAATCCCCACAAATTCTAATGCAGCTCTGCTTTGTGTCCCCAGGGGGTTTCTTTCCGCCCACTGACTCTGTTAGATGAGGCTGAGCTCTGGGGAAAGACAGGTACAGGACAAAAAACTGTTTGGTGTATTTGCTTCTGACACCAGACTGCCTGTGGCAGAACTATCCCTCTGGAAAGCTCTCAAGTGAGTGGAGAGAGGAACGCGCACTATCTTTGTAGATGATTTGAAATTTTGCATTGTGTGGTGTGTCAGTGTGAGGACCCTGAAGGGCCTTTAATTGCATTAAAATAAATTTCAGTTTTGTGTAATGTTTGTGGGGAAGGCTCTTAATAAAAAATCAGGGAGGTTGATCTTGTCCTATGTAGCCTTAGTGCCTTCTACCACAAACAGGCATTTAGGGACTTAAAACAAAATTACATAGCAAAACCTTAGGGCAAGATATATGGGGGCAGCCGGTTAGCTCAGTTGGGTAGAGCGCAGTGCTCTTAACAACAAGGTTGCCAGCTCGAGCCCCACATGGGCCACTGTGAGCTGTGCCCTCCACAACTAGACTGAAACAACTACTTGACTTGGCGCTGATGGGTCCTGGAAAAACACACTTAAAATAAATAAAAGTTTAAAAAAAAAACACTTTCTTTAAAAAAAAAAAAAGAAAACAAATATATGGAAGAGAAGCATGGCATAGTTAAGTATCCTGGATAGGAAGCAGCAATAGAAATCAAGAGCATGGGCTCCAGAGATGGACTGCCTGATTCCAAACCCTAATTCTCCCTTCTTCAGGTAGGTGACTACAAGCAAGATGCTAATCATCTGTGTCTCAGTTCCCATACTGGTAAAATGTGGATAATAACATAGTACTACCTCATAGGCACTGGACATAAGTTGATATATTTAAGCATTTAAAACAGTGCTTGGAACATAGAAATCAATGCATGTGTGTTTGTTTCCATTGCTATTATTTTGAATGGGGAAAAGATCAGAATGTAAGTCTGAGTGTGTATGGAGGAAATTATGAGCTTTAGTGTGAATATCTAGAGGAAATAAGCCAGTGTGTGTGTGTGTGTCTGTGTGTGTGTGTGTGTGTGTGTGTGTGTGTGTGTGTGTGTAGAAGGAAGAGCGTGTGGAGGAAAGGCTCGTTTTGAGACTGCTCTCTTCTGGCTGTGTATAAAATATTTTAACATTCTGGGAATTGAGAGCAACTGTTGAGTGTCTTGCAAGTTTGAGAAGAGCAATTGCTCTGGAGTCAGAAGTGAAATTAATGTCATGGAAAAAAGCCAGAGGCTTATGTGACTAATTAAGCCTCTTAATGAGAGCATTAATATTTCCCCAATAGATTGATTTAGCATTTCTCTCGCTGAGATTGTTGCACAAACTTACCTGAGATGGCCATCTATCTTGATTGCTCAGGACAAACTGCATTGGCAAAAATGAAAAAAAAAGAAAGAAAAGAAAGCTGATAGACCACCTAATTTCATAATAAAAACCCTAAGAAGGTAAGGAGGGAGCACTACACCCAGGAAATCATGAGTCCAGGGAAGCATCCTGAGCTGTAAAGCTTTCTAAGCAAGTCATTACTGGGCTTCACCTTATTATACTTTATTAATATTTATGTGAAGATGGGCTTATTTGCTCAACTCATTCTGCCAGCATGTGATTTCCTAGAGGCTTGTGCCTCCCAGTGCACTGATGCCAATTTTCCTGTAAGTCTAAGAACACCCATGAGTGGGAGTAAAGTTACCATTACAGGCAAACCACTGGACAAGCAAGCCAGGACGGTGTCTTAGTCAGGATTCACCAGAGCAGGAGGACTAGGAGGAGACCTATATGTATACGCGTATAAAGGACTCTTGCAAGGAATGACTTATCCAATGGTGGGTGCTGGCTAAGCAATTCCAAAGTTCTTAGGGTAGGCAGCTGAGAAGAAACAATCATGAGTAGGCTAGAGCCCCACTGGAATTAGCTAACGCTTGTTGACTAAAAATGGGAATCAGGCAGGAAGCTCTAAGGGGAAGAGAGAGCAATTGCTGATCCAGGAGTCCAGTCTCCCTCAGGGAAGGCCCAAGCCTTCTTTCAAAGACTTCTGAGTGGTTAAGTTCAGGCCCCACACAGGCTAGCTCCCTTTTGATTAACTTAAATTCACTGATTGGGGACTTCAAACACATCTGCAAAATCCCTCCATGGCAGCACCTAGATTAGTGTGTGAATGAGTAACTGGGAGAAAAGATATATGGGTGCTATAAAATGGCAGCTGTGTCCCATCTCGCCTTCAGTTCTCCTGGGAGAACCTCCCTGGTAGGCCAGGAGCATACTAGAAAGAGAGCTCTGGGGACTAGAGTTCAGCCTCTCCAAGTTGACACATCAAAAAGCCCACACAGATGGAGAGGAAAGGACAGACGAGAAAGAGCTCCCAGGAGAACTTTGCCCCACATGTTGTGGATCAAACAGGTCGGGTTGCAAGCCCATTTATGTTTTTCTGAGTTTATACAACATTGTTTTATTGGTATCAGCACCTCATATTTACATGCTAGTTCATAAATACCAAGCATAGCTGTGATGAGGAAGGAAAAGAGTTAACAAAAGAAGAGCCCAGGTAGGATTAGCAGAAGGTGATTTGATCAGTACTTTGTACTGCCTGCGTCCACTCCCCAGGGACTGCCCAGGCTCAGTCCCTAGAGATAAATTTTTCTGTCCAAACACCCTTAGAAAAATGAGATAAAACCCTAACCAAAATTATCTAGTTTTTAGCCCTTGCGCAGACTGCTGGAACCTGCTCGTAATTTGAACTCCAGCCTCATTATAATACAATTAGAATAAAATGAACATTATGGGTTGCCACGCCCCCTGCCATGGGTTCTTCTGTATGCATTATGGGTAAGAGCATTCACAGAAAGAAACTGGTTATATAGCCAGCATATGCTAATCAAATGACCTCAGTATATACGTAAAATATCCTGAGTTTGGACATCACATCATCGGCTATAAGGAAATTTACCTACCATGTTCTATATAAGAAGAAGCTTATCTAAAGTCCAGAGCAGCCATCGTCTATAGACACTGCCATGGGCATCCTCATTGCCTAACTTTCAATAAACCTTTTCTTGCTTTCTTGCTTTTCTGAGTCTTGTGAATTCCTTCACATTCTGCAAATGACCAGGGGCATCCAATGCCAACACAATCTGCAGTCCATCTCCATTTTGTTTTGTTTTGCTGTGAGCTTATACAACCCTGTCAAATAAATTCTACAGGTGTTATTTCCCCTCGTTTTACAGGCAAAGACACTGAGGGCCCACGAAGTAAGCGGCTCGCGGAAGGTCCTGCAGTCAGCGTGTGGTAGGCTAGGCAGGTCCAGATCTTCTGACTCCAAGTGCAGGGTTCACGCCACTCCCCCAGGCTGCCCAGGACGAGACCCAGCATGCTCCGTGTCTCTTACACTAGCTTCCATGATAACACTTTAAGTTACTGCTGAGTCTTCTAAAGCAATAGGTGATCTGAGGCAGCTCTGTCCAAATTATGGCTGTGGGCTATCCTTGCCTGTGGATAATAAGTCCTGCTCTATGTAACTGATAGTCTCAGAGATTTGGAAACCACACAGAATCCAATGTTACACTCACAGGAAGCTCCAAATTCAAAGGAAAGCCACTAGACTGTCAGCCCTAGGAGGGCAGCAGTTTTCATCTGTGCTACTCACTGTTGTGTACCTCACACTCAGAGTAAGTCGGTTACATAACAGGCTTTCAATAAATAATTGTTGTATAGAGATTAATGTTTAATGAAGCTATGAATCCCGAATTAAGGGGGGACATTTATCTGTTAATGAGTTTTTATAAAGATCATCTAGACTTTTAAATATACTGGGTTTATTAACAGTATTAGCTTACTTGCTATTTCATGGTCAAAATGCATATTATGCACGTTAGGCATCCTGAGAAATATGTTCTAAACAATTTCAGAGTTAGGGTCTGGAGTATTCCACGAAAAGACAGATTTCCCTGTCTTAATCTTGAATAGCAGGGTCCCTCTGGACATATTAGCAAAGCTTCTCGTGGTATCAGTGGAATCTCCTAGCACTGTGTAAGTCTTTGTTCTGGGTTATCTTGTTGGTAGGAACCATCAGCCCATAAGAAAAATGGCATTTTTCTCAAGTAAGTAAATGCCACAGACAAAGGGGGAACTTTCACTTTGTCTGCAGACAATACAAAGTCACAAGATTAATTAACCTGCACTAAACTGAGAACTGCTCTTTATCCAGCAGGCACTTTCTGTCTATTTTGAGTGCTTGGTTTCTGGCTCTAAGTGGTATGTGTTGGCTGCTTTCTTTTATGGGATTTTAGACCTCTCTCATAAGCGATAAATAGTCCTTGTGATGGCCAATAGAGTGTAGTGGTTAATAAGAGCGGCTCTGCAATCACTCTGCTTGTATTTCAGACTTAATTTCACCTGTATTAGTTGATGGGGTTTTAGTACGCTTGTCTGTATCTTCGTTTCTTCTCTGATAAAATGGGGATGATAGGAATGTATGCTTCATAGGATTGTTGCAAGAATTAAAATTAGTTAATTATATAAAGCACCTAAAACAGTGTCGGGCCTGAAGTAAGTTCTCAATATTATTAGTAGTATTAGTATAGTGGTTGATATACCTTACTGAATTAGCAGGGCATTATATTTGGGGCAGAGATTGAGTCTTAACTTCTTCCAGAAGCCTGGACCTCAAGTCTTGTGAGAGAGTGTCTAGGAAGGGTTGGAGATGGGGAGCAGCGACCCTGGGGCCTTGGTCCATCAAGGGTGTTCAGGTCTCTGAGCAAGGACAAATCGGGCAAGAACCCTCCCACAGTCCCTGGCTGTAGCGTGTTACAACATGGAAATTGAGCACGTTCGATTCTCATAGGAAGCCTGGCTAATATATCCCAGGAGGTCCTTCACATTCAGAATTCAGACAAATTGCTGCTTTTTAATTAACAAAGCCCCAACAACTCTGTTATTTGTCTTCTCATGAATCTATTTTCTCTCTAATCCCTTCTTGGTCTCCTACCCTGTCTCCTTCTAAACTGTAATCCTCAAGGCTCTCCCTGAGGAGTGGGTGTAGGAAGGGACGCGCAGCTCCAGGGCTGGTGAAGTTTAGCCGAGTGATGGGTGGCTTGTGATCAGGACCAGCAGTTGCCCAGCTCTCTGTTTACAGCTGCAAGAGACTCATGGCTGAGACCCCAAGTGAAGCACGTGGGCTACAGTGTCATCCACAAGCTGGGTGTTATTAAAGATCTGGCAGAATTCTCTTGATAGAAACAAGTGGAAGAAACATGGAGGGATGTCTCCCAAATACCCCATTAATCTAAGTTTAATAAGACAATTATTAAATAATAAATACCAGCCAAATCAAGGAAACATTTATCAAGGTCTTATGCTCAGATAATACAATTGTGGCTACACCAGTTGAGAAGCCATATAATAACTGCTTCTCTGTAAAAAGATTCCCCAGCGATTGTGAGAATAAATTCAGAAGTATGCAGGGTTCCATCTTATCTTGTCAACCCTCCAGGGTTCCCCAAAAAGTAGCATGTCTTTTTGAGGCCGAGGCAGCTCCTTTTGCTGAGAAGATGGACACTTATCTTCGCACTGGGCCAACTGAAGCTGTGATCAGGTTCTGTTTCTCTGAGCATCCTCCATGAGGCCTGTTATGGAAATGTGAGATAGGATCACTTTGTCTCAATCATCACTTCAGTTCTGACCTACAACTCTGTTTGAAGTAGTCTCAGTTTCTAGAAAACAGCTTCTTTCCGGCTCCTTTCCCAGCAGGACACTTCAAAATGGCTTTTGGGGAAAAAAGAAAATTCTAAAGTTAAAAATATTCCCTTCCACTCCCCTGCTCCTAATTTATTAGAACAATGCCTAAGGCAGCAAGGGTGTCATTGGCAGTTCTATTTGTGACAGGACTGGAAGAGCTGATGTGTTTATGAATATTTACATCTCCAAGAGGAGACTGCTGGTAAGTAGAATTTATCTGTTAGTTCTTCAAATCTTCTCTTGTGACATTAAAATGTCCATAGATAGGCAGAGGACAGGATGGAAAGGTAAAGGAAGAATGGACCACTATGTGGTCACTCCAAAGCCTGCACTGCACAGAGTCCCAAATGCCAATGGGAAAGAGGGAGAAGAATATGGGCGAGGTGTTAGCTACTGAACCCCTGGAGTTGTGTTTTCTCCCTCAGTTTTCTTTTCATATGATGCATCCAATGCTTTCTGATGTTGGGTCAGAGGTTCCGGCCATTGAAGTCTATTAGCAGAGGAGAAGAGGAGGGCAGAGTGTAAGAATCAGGAAGGCAGTATCTGAATGTTAGGAAGGGCATTAGGATGGGATGTTCTCTAGTTGACTAGCTACACTGAAATTTAATGATCAGTCATTTTTCAGGCTATCAAATATGAACTACTGCTTCTTACTTGTCTCTACATGTACTGTCTCCTTCCAAGGAACTTGCACATTAGCATTTTTGGAAAAAATTCAAAGGTATTGACCTGGCACGCAATACTTATGATGCTTTCCTCTTAGTTTCCCCAAAGGCTCTAAATAAGTCACTTGAGTACACACAGCAAGTCGAGAACCAAAGCGCTTACTGATCCCCACAGTCATCTCCAGGCCAGCCCTTGGGCTGGCATCTCCATGGTGTCACAAATATAAAAACCTTGGCTCTCAGCATCACATCCTGTAGGAGAGCAGAGAACGAGCAGGCTGTCTTCCCTTTACATAACCCCCTTTCAGGCGAGCATCTTGACACCTTGTGTTTTAGAGAAGTAACTCCCACTGACTGTCAAGGATTTGGCTCACCTCCTGCTTGGCTACGGGGGCCATCAATGACTATTGAGCCATTACTGTGCCCTAATTTGCAAGTTATTTTGCAAAGAAGCCTTCCCCTTGGCAGGCTGTCTAACCATTATGAAGCTGTCTACCAGTAGGCAGTCTTGTGCACAACTCTCAGCTAATTTAGAAAAACCCAGAGTAAACGTGTCTAACATTCTAGAGGCTGCAGGCATCACTGGGTGCACCTTGTTTAGTAAATGTGGTGCTGTGGATAGGTGAGGCTTCTGACTGGGGAGAGGGAGCGAATGACAGAGACCGACTCGCAGCTCAGCTCTTGGGCAGGGAGCCTTGCTGTGCCTTGGACTAGCAGTGCACCCTGACCCTATCTCCCACCATGGATTTTAGAGACCGAATTCCCCATTTGTCATCTACACAGCCATGACAGCGCTGCTTCAGTGAGCAGCTGCCACTCTGTTTCAGGGATCCAGTCCAGTAGCCACTGTATTTTAGGAAGGAATGAGATGAAGCCATCTGTGACTGTCTTTCTGAGGTGGGTGAGTCCTTTGTAGATTCAACAAACACTTATTAAGTGCCTGCTGGAATGCAAGACCGAAGAAACATGAGAGCCCCTGTTAGACTGCTTCCGTGACATGCAAGAATCAACCATGATGTAGGAGATGAAATGCATACATGGGGGGTGTTGTAAAATGAATCAGAATCCAACCCATAAACAGGTGCAAAATATAGAGCAGAGAATTGATGATGTAATTTCTTGAGAAACCCCAGGCTAACAGATGAGTGAGGGAGTGTGTGTGAGGGGCAGGGATCAGATCAGCTGGATGGCTTCCGGAAGTGGGGGTTTGAACCAGCTCTTGAGCCGTAGCAATTTTTTTCCTTAAAGACAATTTATGTAAATTCTTAAAATTTTTGGTTTCTATTTTGTTTATAGCAGGTGGGGAGGCACAGAGAGAGGCGTGATTCCCTTTCAGATCATCTTCTGAGATTCAGGGCTGCTCTTCAGTTTCCTCATTTTGAAATGAGAGCGTTATTTCTAAGGTCCTTCTTTCACTAGCGCTTTGTGATTTTCTGACTATTCCATTCCTCTGAACTTTGAAGTTGCATTCCGTAGTCTCTTGGTATAAAATGGACTGGAAAAGCACAGGCTCCAATGCAGCCTACCAGAGTACAAACCCTGGTGCTGCCAATTGCGAGCTGTGTGACCTTGTTCAAGTACCTTCTTGTACATCAGGTCCTCTCTGTACCTCAGGTCCTCATCTATAAAATAAGGGTGACAACAGCACCAACCTCTGAGAACTGAGTGTGGATTAAAGGAAGTAACACATACAAGGTGCTTGGGAGGAAATGCTCAATAAATGTGACTTCTTATTAACCTCTTCCTGTTCAGTCTCGGCCTTCTGATTACAGGTGACTCAGTCCTCTGAACTGAGCTCGCCTATTCCCCTCCATCCCCTCCCATTCTAAACTTGGTGCCTGCTGATCTTATCTACTCCCACATTCTCAGCTTGCTCCCAGTGCTAAACGAGTCCCCAGACTTTCAGTGAGCTCATAAGATCCAACTGTTCCATCCCTTCACAATGCCATGTTCCATTACATCACATCGGCCGCTTGAAATTGGCCGTGGTGGGAGGATGTACACCACGGAAATAGGCCAACACTTAAGAACCAGGCTTTTGTTCAGGCAGCCAGCCAGTTGCTAAACATTTACCAGCACACTTCTGCCTCCAGCCTGCATCTCTGGAGTTCCAGACCCATGTATCCTACTGCTAAAGGACTTGTCCACTAGCTGCTTCATGGATAATTCGAGCTCAGTATATTTAGTTCTGATTTATTTGTTTTCTTTTTCTGTTCCTCCTTTGATTCCCTTTGTAGAAAATAGCACCCAGTTGCTCATGTAGAAACCTGGGAATCATCCATGTCTATGCCTTCTCCTTTACTTCCCAAATCCTCTCAACACCATTAGCCAAAATCCTATTAAATCCTAATGATTCTGATACATACACACACACACACACACACACACACATATATATATATATATATATATATATATATAAATGAAGTACAGAGAGAGAAGTTATAGAATATATATATATATATTTCTTCTTCTCTTTTCCCGTTGCCCTTACCCTCGTCCAAGACACCATCATTTATTGGCAGACTGACATTATCAATCTCCAGAAAGATCTCCCTGCCCCCAGCTAACCTACCTCTAATCCATGCTACTGTCTGCGATTAGTGTGTTGTTTTAAAAACCACACATGCCGTCCCTTGCTTACCCCTCCTCCCCCACTGATGCCTCAAGTATGTGTTAGATGTAAGCACTTTTTTACCAACTATCATGGCTCACAAAGCGCTGTGTGATCTGGCCGCAGCTTATCTTTCTTCTTGTCTTTCTGCACATCTTCTTTACCTCTGCATATACTTTCCTTCCACATGTATTTCTCACTGCTTTTCCCAGCGCCCACTGCAAGCTGAAGGATGCCCATGGCCGTGCTCCCACACACATACTCCCACACCCACTTGAACACACATGAGCATACACGCCCTCCGCACCTGGCCTACTTCTGCGGATCTTCCCGGCCTCAGCAGAGAGCTGGCTTCCTTGTGGAAGCCTTTCCTGATCTTCTCCGGGTGATGGCAGAAATCCCGAACTTCTCCACAAAGCATATAATACCCCATTGTAACACCCACAGGAATGCAAGCTTGAGAGGAATAATCACTGTTGCATCCCTTATTCAGCACAAGGCCTGGCATCTGAACGGTGACCCAAGTGTTTACTTATTAATTGAATGGTTCAATGAATGAGTGACGATGCCAACGGACGACTTCATTGTTTGATATAGTCCTTTTATTAAAAATGTTACTGATTCGCAATTATCTGAGATCTATTTGCAATGAATGATTTCTCTGGATTTCTTCCAATATTTCTCTGTCCCTTATTTTTCCTCTGTCCCTTTTATAATGCATAATACAAACAACCACATAGAATCACACAATTGCCAGTATCAGAGGATGGGCAAGTATGCATGAGAAAAAAAAGGCGCTGCATGTCCAAGGACTGATTATGTCTGTCAGAAGGTGTACTGTCAACCCCCACACACACTGACACTGTGGATTGGAATACAGATCCTCCCAAAGCAACATCACGCCAAAGCCAGAAATCTATTTTCCTGGGTGTGCACAGCTGTCACCTAACACTTTGGGGAACAGCAGGGGGTTCATGAAGAAGGCAGAAAGGGAAGGCTGGTTAATTTAGGAGCTGGGAAGCAGAGAGGCCTGGTGAGGTGGAGACCCTTGGCCAGCCAGCTTCCTCAAAGAAGGAGGTAATGAGAAGAATGACTCTTAAGGATGCTTGGTGGGGGTTCATTTGTGTTCTCTCACAATCAGTTCCAGGGGAAATTTAGGCAGGTTTCAAGTCAAAATAGGATTTCTCTAACAGCCAGAACAGAAAACTGCACCTGGGCTCTCTCCTCCTCTTGTATCCTCCCTGGTCATAAATATGCTCAAATAAGAAGGGAACTGATGATGTGGAAGATAAAATTGAATCCATTTGGGGTTTGCTTGAGCCATCTTGGCCATGCAGGGGTCTGAACTTGCTCGTGTTGGGCAAGTCGAGAGAGATAGCTGAGGAAATGTGGAAGTGTCCTCACAGAGAGAAAAACAGGATGTGTGCACATTTGCAGGAAGCCTTTTCTGTATGGAATCGTAGTTGGGAGGCACTTTCTCTTCTCTCTGAATCTCATCCCCTAATTTTCTCCTCTGATAATTAAATTACAGTAACAGGTTGACACCAAAAATAGAGGGGGCGGCTTGAACGTGTTCAAAATTAAATTCATCTTGTGACAGAAATATGATTTGGCTGCACTGAGGTTTTCTGCCTCAGCGAGTAGCTAAGGGTTCAGCGTTAACCTCGGCAGTTAAAGGTGCCCTCTGCTATGTTTGGAAACTAGCCAAGGTCTAACCATTTGGTTCTCCTGAAGAATTTAACAACAGAGCTAGCCTTGGGCAAAATACAAAGGGAACAGGGCAGCAGTTAAGCTAAAGAGAACTCACTAATGGTGTTCTTTTGAGCCTCATGCAGCCAAAGTGGGGTCAGCATTTGGGACTAGAGTCCCTCAAATTGCACCATTTGAGCAGTTGTGTGGCGGGAAACAGCAGCGGATTTCTGGGAGTGGGACACTAGCACGTGCATTTCGCAATCGCATAATTTTGGTCCCTCCCTGCTCAATTGCCCTCCCTGCTCAATTGCCCCATCAGTACATGGGCAAAAATGATGCACCTACTTAGCACACTTGTTGAAAAGACTGAGAACGAGTCTGTCAAGGATTTACCAACTGTTCAGTGCTCTGCGCACGAGGGCAGCATCACGAGGGCAGCATATTTATTTACTTTTTACACACGAGGTCATTTCTATCCATTAGGCTCCCAGGGATCTTTCCAATTAATACTGGAAAAGGTTACTTAGTGTGGAGGTGAGCAGTGAAAGGGTGAAACGGATGGCTGAGTCGGTGCGGCCATTGACATTCCTTGAGCATTGCAGCCGTTTGGGCCACAGGAGCCTTCATTAAATAGGAATTGGAGCCTTTCAGCATTGCTTGTCACATGTGACTGTGGGCCTAATGGTGGTGATTAGTCAGTGTCCAGTGAGGGAATGAGTGGGCCCCCACTGCTCCCCACTTCTGCACAACATGCTGAGCAATGCATTCAATGAGGGGATGGAAAGGTCATTAGCCAACGGACTGGATATTGATCCAAGGAGCAAGGTCTTGGATTTGAAGGCAAATCACAGCTCTTTCGTGTGACACAACTGCTTGTATAGCAGTGGTGCCTTCTTGGAGGGCTCTGAACACCCAGAGGGCCAGAAAGACCACTGCCCTTTGGGGTTGGAGGGGCGCAAAGAGAACTCCTTTACCAGACCCCAAACAGCCTCATTATACAGAGTGATGTCGGAGATGCCTTGAATTCAACAGTATTTTGTCTTTTTAATATACTTCCCATCTTTTTCCATTCTTAATGCACATAGCTGTATTCCCAGGAGATACTCTCCCACTGTGCTAATGGAAGAGCATGTTTATGGAGCAATCCAAGGTATACAGTACGTTTCCTTTGAATAACACTAAAGTGTCATCCTAGAGTTGAGAGCAGAGAGTATATGTGACCAATTTGTTAGAAGAGGGCAGGCTAGGTACTTGAAGACATAGGACATGATGTTATGCTCCTTTCCTAGAATTTGGTCCTTCTCTGCCTCTTGACAAAATGGTTTAAAGGCAATTGACAAGCACGGAAAGAAACTACAGGGGTGAGAGAGAAGGTTTGAGCCCTTAGAGGCAGTGACAAATACAGAGGAAAAAGAAGTGAACACATCAAGAGGTAGATTCAAACCAAAGATTTTACTTGTCCTTGAAAGTTGGTTCAATCAATAATAGCGTGATGCCATCACATAAGGTTTATTGATATACCGAACACTTAACCATGTGCCCAAAAATCCTACGCCAAGTGCTTTATCCACGGTACCTAATTTTATCCTCACAATGATCCTAAGACCTGGGTGCTATTGTTATTCCCCATCACACAGATTTAAAAAAGCAGAACACACACACACTGAATAAGCAACTGAAATGTAGAAAGTCTAAGTAACTTTCCCAAGGTCACCAGTTGAAAAATGTTTGGGGTTTAAGTAAGAAGCTGGGATTTGAACTCAAACTGTCCTAGTAGTTAATCCTTTTATCTGGCTTTTTTTTCGTGGCTAACTTGCAGTATTTCTCAACCTTTTATAATGCAAGCCCCCACAAAGCTTTCTGATTCCTTCCCTGCTGATCTCTACCAGGTTAGAAGATATTCCGTCTGGCTGTACATTCTGCTCTTTGTATTATGAAGTCTACAGGTATTGTGTTTTAGACTGTACAAATCACTTCCCAGAGTGCCTCCCTTACTTCACCATTTTTCCTTCCCTCATCCTGTGGCATTTATTCATGGACTAATATGAGAGCATCTGTTGAGTCCTGTAGTTCTTATAGGGAGAGACAATCATACAAGTGGCGATCTGCATGATTTCCCGCCCCCCAAGCAAGCACGGGGCCCCTGTCATGAAGCAGGTCATTGTGCCCGGTGGCGGCAGACCTGCATGTCCCCCCCCCCACTTTGTGCAGAATGGATGCCACTTATCTTTTCACATTCATTTCAAAGTCAGATCCTCTGGGAAGCCTTTTCCAGACATCCCATCGCTCCTCTCCCCTCCCCCCACTCACACAGGAATTAAAACAGAACATTCCTATGAGGAAGGAGTAGAAAATCAATTTGGAAAGACAGGTGGGGCCGGATGGGGAAGGGCCTCAAGTGATAGGCAAAAGAGAGTGGCCTTAAAACTGTGGGCAGTTGGAAACGATTGAGGGTGTTTGAAGATGAGAACAGCATTTTAGGGAGATGGATTTAGGCTACACGTTATAGAGAAGGTTGGACGACTGGTGAGAATGAGTTTCTGAAGAACCAGGCCAGATCTGGGCACAGCATGCGGAGGAGGTGATGGGACACATCCTCAGAGAGACAATTCTTGTTCACGGGGGTCAAATAGCAGGGTAAGAAAAGGTAGGGAAACTCAACACCTCCACATCCACCATGTAAGATCAAGGAGTTGACGTGAGGACACAGGTAATTTTGTACGTGGTTCACTTAGCAGTTGAGATGAGGAAGGAAGGCACTTCCTCCCAGATCCTCCTGTGAATGATGACCGTTCCTTCCTGTCTGTGACATCTGCCCTATGAGCGGCAATGCAGAGTCACCCGTCCAGATTGCCAAGAAATGTGACTTTCTTACTAGGCAGTGCCAGCCAGAGCCTCCCGGCTCCCACACGAGAGACACTTCTTGTAGATCCCAGCCCGGATGCTCTGAGTTCCACTATGTGCCAAAAGCCAGCACCACCCACCTCCTTCATGCTCCTGGCCTGCCACCACCTGGTCCTATAGTCCCACATTTAAATGACTCCAATGAGAGGACAGTGAGTGTAGATGCCTTTGTTTGATGTGCAGAATGCACCGGAAGACTATGAGAAGTGCCACAGGGCTTTGGAGGACACGAGGAGGAGAGATCCAAGGGAAATATGAGTGAGCATTATAGCTATCTGCTGATTCTTTGGCCCCTCCCAAGACCCCCTGAAGCTGTCTTCAGTCCGGTGGTCCCAAAGGGCAGGAGATTGGCACCTGCTAGCCAGTGTAGAGGTCGCTTTCACTTCTGTGCTCACCTGCTCATGGACATAGATATTAACATGAAGCTGAGGTCAGAATAAAAGTCTCTTCTCTTCTCCCTCTCCCTGGCATCTCCACTTCTAATTCTCTGCTGTGGAATTTGTTCTGAAGGCACTGAAAAGGCCTTGGAGTTTTGAAATCTCTAAACATGCAGGTGAGAAAATAAGCCTCCACCAGCAGGGGAAGTGGGGATAAGGCATTTGCCACTTTCCTGCTAACTGCTTTGAAAAGAGAAAGACAGGTGTAGGTCCTGCTGATTCCTGAAACTGTCACAGATGAGAAGCAGCGTGAAATGGCAGGACAGCTTTGTAGATCTCAGTCTGGCACCCTTGCCAAGATCACAGAGACTTGGGGGAGGAGATGTTTCAATCAAATACGGCAGGGTTATTTTTTGGCAACTTAGAGGCAACAGTGAGTAAGAAGAATGAGAAGGGGATCTACCCTGACAATTACAACCAGTTTTTGTCTTTTAAAAAAACTTGGCCTGCACTCACTTCTTTAGACAGTGGTGTGTTGCCAGATTCTATCCCAGCTCTGCCACTTGCTAGCTGTGTGACTTTGTGAACATGCTTAACCTCTCTGGGCTGCAGTTGCTTCACCCCTACTGATGGATAGTAATAATACCTCCCACGCAGGGATGTCTGAGAGAGTTCAGTTAGACATCATGTTACACCTTTGGTCTCGTGCCTGGCGATATAGAATAGCTCAATTTAGTTGACATTATTTAATATATATATATATATATATATATATATATATATATATGTAAAAGCATAAACATTTTTATTTTAGGTAAAATTATATATGCTGATAACCATTGTCTACTAATAATAACCCATGTTGATTAAACAACAACCATGAAAAATGGAAATTATTATTTTCCCCACACTTTGTAGATAAAGAAAGCAAAGCCTAAAGATGTTCTCTGTAGGACGGTGAAAGGAAGGGTGAGAGATGTTTGGGAGACAGGTGTCCCACCTGAGCTGTAAACAATCTCTGAGGGAAATTCTAAGGCAAGAGAAACCAATTCAGACCCAAGGTGGCCCCAGCCACAAGGCTATATGGTAAGAGACACAGCTGGTGCTCAGGTCTCCTAACTCTCCACCCAGAGCTCTTCCCACTCTCTCTGCTCCATCTCATCTAGCCATGTAAGTATCAGAGGTGAGAATGAGAGGCGGCTACCGCCTCCATTTTCAGAGTTATGGCCAAAAGTTGAAGGGTCTCTAAAATCCTTCTGCTGAAACATGAAAGGTGACATGGAGAAAAATTTCACATTGTCATTCTAGTACTTCGCATTCCTTTGGTGCTGCAGGTGACCAGCTACAGTTCAAGTGGGGACTGTTCTCAAGGACTTGTCTTCAAGCAGCTAGAATGGGCAAAAGTGTGATAAGAGACTTAGAATCACCCACAAAGATCAAAGGTTATCTTAATTCACACAAATTCCAACCATTTCAATGTCTTGGCCCTTTTTCTGGCGACGGAGAGTTCTAGCCAGCACAGCACAGATGATGAGTCTGCTTTTCTTTGAAGGTCAGTGCTAATTGCAAGGTGACAGTGACCTCGGCAACACTAGGGGGTGATGAGTCAAAGACAGCTGGGTTCCTTTTTTCCTTCAGCAGGATCCGAATTTCCATCCCAGCAGCTGTGAGTGCCTAAAATTGACATCTGAGCTAAGTATACATTTCACTTGCTCTCTAAAAAGGTGGCAAAATGAGCCCATATTATTGGAGCTTGCACTTTTCACTCCAGCCTAGCTCCAAGTATAATAGAATCCAACTAGTTCAGATGAGAATCTAAAATTTAGAAGCAACATTAGAGGTCATTCAAACCTACTGTCCACCCAATGCAAGAATCCCCTTTGCAAGACCCTGCAAGTGGTCCTGCGTCCTTAACCTCTGTACCTCCAATAACAGCCCAGTGCTTGGCAAGATAATCAAATCCAATTTTTAAACTTTTTTTTTTTTTTTTGCTTTGCTTAAATTGAATCTCATCTTTGGCTTCCTATAACTCTTACCTGTTGGGTTCCTTCCCTGAGTGATATAGTCTGCATCCTCACGGTGGTACTCGGAGTTATTTTGAAGTTAGCTCTGCCGATGCCAATAAGTCTTGTCTTTTCACTTTTGTTCATTTTTCATTTATTTAGTCATTCCTTATGATTTTCAGCCTTTCACTGCCCTCAATGCCCTCTTCTAAGGTGCAGGCTAACCCTTGTATGAATGCTTTCCATTGGAGCCATGCAAAGGGTTCAGGTGTAAAAAGCCTTTTGTCATTGAAGGCAGGGTGGCCAGGGAGAGATCTCACATGTGGGAAGCAAGAACCAAGGCTGTGGCCCCGAGTTCAGTCAGAGCAGGAACACCACAGAGGAAAGAAAAGGGAAGGAGAACGTGTAGCAAACGGACAGAAAGATAAGGCAGAGTAGATGCAGAACAACGAAAAGATTTAGGTATATTCTCATGCTGATAAACTAGGCCCCCTGCACCGCGTAGACTTAAGCTGCTGGTTCTTTATCTAAATACAACATGTTATCTTGAATCAATTTCACCAAATTAATCTTAGATCCTTTTTCTCAGAGATCAAGATCTTTTTGAATCCTGATCTGTCTCCTGGGGTGTTAACTATTTTCTCAGTATGGTCCATAGAAACATTCCGATGCAGCCCACATCTTGTCTCAGGTCAGTGCTTAAATTAAATAGCCAGTAAGACAGGGCCACGCCCAGAACCCTGAAATACATTCCTGTGCTTGGCATGTATTAGACATGCTGAAATATACCTAGTATAATGTTTGGTGAGTGAATATGGGTTAAGGAGCCGGTAACAATATAAAAGAAGTATCAGATTGTCTAATTACAGCATGTGGGCATGTAAACAAATGTGCACAGTAAAACTGAACATTTCTCTCACTAGACCATGGAGAATATTTTATTGATCATTGCAATTTTGGCAGCTAAGCAGTGTCTGCCACGTAATAAGAGTTTACTTCATGTTTATTTATTTTTTTTAATGAATACATAGGCTTGCATATCCTGGGAAAGAATGGGAATTAGGGAAATTCTCAGCTCCATTTTACCACACTTGGGCAGGGACCCTGCAGAGAAACTTTAACTCATTGCACCCCCACTCCCACTAGGTGATTGGTCTCTCCCTTTTCCCACTCTTAACTTATAAGTAGGTTTTGAGTTTTTAGTTTATCAACATCTCAGCTATCTGCTCAAGCTTCCATAACACAATGGAAATGGGTGGCTTAAGCAACACAAATGTATCGTCTCACAATTCTGGAGGCTGGAAGTCCAAGACCAAGGTGTCAGCTGGTTTGGTTTCTCTTTAGCTTGCAGACAGCCATCTTCTCTTTGTGTTCTCACATGGCCTTTTCTCTGTGTGTGTGGGTACCAGACACATGGCCTTTTCTCTCTGTGTATACTAATCTCCTCTTCTCATAAAGACACCAGTCAGATTCCATTAGAGCCTACCCTACCAGACTCATTTTAACTGAATCACCTCTTTAAAGACCTTATCTCTAAATACATTCACATTCTAAGATACCAAGGACTGAGACTTCAGCCTACGAATTGAGGAGGGCACGATCCAGCGAATAACAGTAGGGCATGTAAGAGGAAGAGCATGCGTGGGCTGAGGGGTTGGAGATGGCGCTACGTCCGTGAAGGGGAGAGGACGCGGGGATAGCTCCGCAGTCTAGTCTAGACCTAGTCGAGCCCACTCCCTGACTCCTCAGCACTGGTTTTGTATAAGGGGCCCTGGTATCCATTTTCCTCTCATCAGCCTGAGCTGGGAAGTGCTGCTTATTATACCATTAGGTCCCATTTCCTTTTTTTCCCTTTTTTTTTTAATGGGTTTTTTTTTTTTTTTTTTTTTTTTTTTTGTACCGTTGATCCAGGGACTTAGTCTGGAGATGGGGTTTGCTGGAGCGATCCATAGACATGCACTCATGCAATATTATTTTTGTGGTTGCTAGAGTAGGAACTTTCTCTAGGAAGAGGAAGCTTTGCTGCCACCTCCGGTAATGCGGGATATAGCGTGCCAGGCCGCCCTGCACACTCCTCTCCTGTGGGGCTGACTGCAGTCAGGATGAAGATAATCTATGAGCAGGAGTGCATGTCAGCCCAGCCCTCCCTCCATATAAATCAGAAGGGACATAATGCTTAAGGAAGCTATGCTCCCAGCCAATCCCTGCTTCCCATCTGGGGTGTGATCCATCTGGTGTTGACGGTCACAGCAACCTGACCGGGGTGGGGATGGGGTATGCAGGAGAGAATGGAAAGAACGATCATCATTGCAAAGGGGTCCCCTTTATCACTCCAGGGTTGAGAACATGCCTTTGCTGGTGCCTGTGGGAACTGGCACTGTCAGACTACGGACGATGGGTGTAAGAAAAAAGAAAATCCTGGGTCCAGAATGGAGAGTTTTTCCAAGTTAACATTTCAGCTATACCTCTTTCATAGGCTCTCTTCTTATGATGTAGTAACAATAAAAACAACTAAGTTTCTTAAACAATTATTATATCTCAATCACCGTTCTAAATGTTCTTTATATCCCATTTTATTCTCACAACACTTGATATGACAGCATTTTTCATTGGAAAACATTGAGGCACAGTAAGGGTAAGCAATTTGCTCAAGATCACAGAGTTAGAAGGAGATAAATCTCACATTCAACCAGAGGCAATCTAACTCCAGATCATATGCTCTTAAAAAACTACACTCCATATGAATAAAATCTTACATTTATTAAGCACTGGATATGTGACAGGCACTGGTCTAAGGTCATACAACTAGGAATTGGCTTTTTACTGTGATGTATATGCCCCCCTCCTTCTCTCTCTCCCTCAATCTCTTACACGAATACAGAGCTCCACTTATCTTGGAGTAGCGGCTTGGGATCCACCCCTCCAACCTTGGGGTTAGTGAGCATAGAGATACGCTAGGTCCTCAGGGACCAAAGCAGGGTTATCTCCTGGAAGAGCCTGCCCCCACCCCCTTTCTCAAAATAGCACTGCTGCCACCGTATATCAGCCAGCACAGTCTTTCACACTTATTGGATGGCACCTATGCCTAAATTAATTGCTATACTTGTTTCAGTCACAACGAAGCCCCTTTATTTCATCAAGGAGGCAATAAAAGATGACAGTTAAGACTACTATTTTTGGACACAAACAGATTAAGCCATCCTGCATCTTGCATGTGTTAGTGAGTTGGCCTTATGCAAATTAGATAATTCAATTATTTTCTGAACTGTGGTTCCTTGATCTTAAAGTGGGGAAAACACATCTGCCTCAGTATTACTCTGAGGTTGATGCCCAGGACCGCAGAGCTAGTTAAGTTGCAGAGATGGGATTCAAATCCAGATTAGTCTGAGTCTATATCAGTAACCACAAGCTGGATATATATATATATATATATATATATATATATATATATATATATATATATATATATATACTCGACTTAGACTCAGTGTTCCCATTTATAAAATGAGCATACTATTCCCACCTCACTGATTTGTGAGTCTGAAGTGAAGTGATATATGTATTAATAAAAAATAATATAGTATTAGGAGTACTGGGTTCAACATGGGGGCTATTATAGAAAGAACAGTACAGGCTACATGAAAAGTGTTACTACTTGCAAGTTGTAAATAAGAAGATATTTATGTAGAATTGTCTTCTAATATCCACTTTTGTTTTCGATTTTGGAATGTATGGATATGCATCTAATTTTGCTTTCAGAATGTATAGATATAAGTATATTGAATTTAGGGAGCGTCTGAGATTTCAAAGTAGCCAAAGGAGCTAGACTGTAGAGAAGACAAAATGAATAGTCCTAAGTGAGCATGCATTTCTTCTTGAATATGGCCCCACCCTTGTACAGAAAGAGGAGTGCACCCGGTGCTGCTGTGTAGATGGAGCTGTCAGCTTTGGAATAGCCACTTGTTAGCAATTTATCAAAGAAAATAAATGGACAGGGTGCCCTGTGTGAATCTAATCTCTCCTAACCTACCAGACTCGATTCCCAAGAAGCCAGGAGACGGAACCCAGACTAAAGCAATGGGTTGGAAAAGATGAAAGGGACTTTTCTGTGGTAATCTGCCTGAATTTTTTTTTTTATGAATCAATTTTAGTCCTTCAACAAATGGACATAAATAATTTCAACCATTAGCATCTAAAAATGGACAACCATTTCTGAATCAGGAGAGAGACAGACTAATTATATTAATGTAGACTAATTATATATATTTATGTTCAGTATCCTCACTGCAGTTCTGAGATAAAATTCTCTTCAGCAGGAAATGGGTGAAGTCAGAGAAGCAGTAGGGGACAAGGCAGATGTGTGGGAAATTCTCGCTGTCAGAAAGTTGAAGAAATGGCTGCATTTGAGCAGTTGATTTGTACCAAATGCCAGCCTATAATGTGCTGGTTGCTAAGGAGCTGGCACCAGGTGGCAACTGTTAGATATCAGTTGCTGTGAGAGTCCAGAGGGAGCTGCTTTTAATTCATATCTTGCGTTAGGTTCTTGGTTTGAAAACAAAATGGAGCTCTACACCCATCTTGTACATGTGTAGAGTTATTGCTGGAAGAAGATGCTTAGAATCTTGGCCATTTATTCCCGTGAGCTCTGAATGGGTTGCCCCAGATTCTCACACAGACTCAAGGATACAACAACAAAATGATGTCCCCAAGCTTTTACAGCCAAAACCAATGGGAGTATGTGATGACTTCAGTTCTTTTCTGAGTCCCCTGTTTATTTGCAAGGGGAATTTGTGTGCTTAGATGAGCTCAGCGTCATCTTTGGCATGATGAGTCAGGCCACCAGTAAAGACAATGTCTAAGTGCAGGTTCACTGATTTGGACATCACCGTCCTGTGCAGTGGAGCTACCAGGTTGGGGCATTAGGTAAGGAGAAAAGAGAGGGAGTTGTCTGATTTGTCAGACTTGTGTCATATGTTCAACTTTGGGTAAATCATTTGGGCCAAAGATACTAGTAGTCTTACTAACTAGGTCTAGGTCACATGCTTTCCATTCTTTTCTAGAAGAGACTAGACCCACCAGAATCCAAGGAGTAAGGAAGGACAAGAGGCAGTCTCCATTTTTAGAGAAGATTGAAAGAAGGGATGTTGGGCAAATAAAACGACCGTTCTAGCCATCTTTCACTATGTGATCTTGGGCAGAGAATTTAATCTCTTTCAACTCAAGATAAATGACAATCATAATTTCACCTTCATAAGGTTGAAGATTAAATGAGTTAACATACATAAAAAATAAAATACTGTGTTTGGTACTGAGTAGGCACTCAATAAACGTTAACTTATTTGGTACTAAATAGATATCTGTATTTTAATTCTTTTCAAGAAGACTTGAAGTGCTAATTAGAGAGCTTAGTTCTGATGTTTCTGACTAGGCTGTGATTCAGGGAGGCAATAATAAGGAGAAAAAAATGTTTTTCTGCTATACTGCCCTATATAAGTCCCAATAATTCCAGAAATTGTCTGTTCACCTAGCAGCCACACTGAAGCAAACTATGGCTTCCCCTTCCATTACCATACCTGTTTACTGGTAGCTTCTCATCCATCCCTCGGTCTATCCATCCATCTATCTACCTGTTCCATCTATCCATCCATCCATCCATTCCTCCATGAGTTACTTTTTGAACACTTATTAAATGTCAGACACTGTGCTAAGTATACAGTCATGCTTTGACTGTACATATACACGACTGTACATATACATGACTGTACTATACAGTCGTGCTTTAAACAAAGTCCATGCCTTATGGAGCTGGACTGTGAGGTCACTTTTATCCTACTCAAGCAATCTTGTAGACTGGGGAATGGGAGAGGATGAAACAGGCAAGAGACTGTCCCTAATAAAAGTTAGTGAAACTTTTAAATGTGTAGTTACTATAATGCCTTCGTTGGAAAAATAGAAAAACCTAAACTTTGAGCACAGTATAAAGGTTAGTGGAATGATTTTGGTTACCTCTAGTTAGTAGAAAGAAATCCATTCAGGAAAAAAAGAGGCAGGAGTTCAAACGTTCCTGGATAGCTTTTTAAGTGGCCTAGACCACCGAAAACACTTCCAAATAACCCTTTAAAATCTAAAAAGAACAGTCTTGTAAATTAAATGTTTAATGCATATTATAGCTAGCATATCAATTTCAGGTAAAATTTATGACTCAGTGGGCTACATTTTATATGCTGCCTTATTTTATGAGTGTTGTGAATATTAATAATACCTTAAACTTTACTGTTGTGGTCTCAATGTGGGTTCTTTTCTCAGAGACTTATGATCTTATGGTGATACTGGTAAGTAGACAAAGGAAAGTGCCCTGTGCTTATGTTACAAATTAGGGAACGAGGCTCAAAGACCTTGAATATCTGGTTCAGGTATAGGGCTAGGAGTGACAGAGCCAGAATGTGACTCTCTCTCTCTCTCTCTCTCTCTCTCTCTCTCTCTCTCTCTCTCTCTCTCTCTCTCTGTATCTCTCTTGATTCATTCCCTACATGTAGGATTTGTAAAAGCATACCGACACTTGTTGAGTTCTGACTTGGGCTTTATCGATTTCCTATCAGCCTTCCTTCACACAGGAAAGGCTTTTTTATGGCATGGAGATAAAACATACACACACAAACACCCCACACACCATACACCACACATCTACAAGCCACACACAATACACATCACACAAATCACATACATACAATACACCAAATCCCATACACACCCCAGTCGCCACACACTGCCAAATACCATACACCACACACACACACACACACACACCATATACCATGTACACATACACACGTGCTCCATATCCCATACACAAAGCACACATATCACAGACCACACGTATACACCTGACACACACGACACACTACATAAACGACACATGCCATACACCTCACTGCCACACACACACTAATACCACAGACGTACTCAAACAGACCATACCTCACGTACACAACACGCACTACACACACACACCACACACGTGTATTAGTATATCACATGCACACCACAAACCACACACACCACACCACACACCGTACAACACACAAACCACACATATATACACACACACGCTGCTCGCCGTATGCCACACACACAAAACCAACACTATACACCACACAGACACACAAACCAGACAAATACACATACACCACATACCACCCACACCACACACAGAGAAAAGAACCCAGAATCGGTTAATCATGATCCGCATCCTGTCATTTCTTTCTGTGTGACACTGCAGAAGTCATCTAACCCTTCTGAGCCTCAGTTTCCCCCTTGAGGAATTAAGATAATTCATGTCTTCCCTGCCTCCTTCACAGAATTCACACGAGGACAGGGATGCCTCATGGAACAGTGCTTTGTAGCCATGCAGAGCTCTGCAGAGGTCCTCCCTCACTGAAAGGACCCAGCAGGCCTTTCCTGCAAACCTCATAAAGGATCATTCCTAATGCCAGTCCCTCTCAGCCCTAGCCCAGGGCTGGCTGTGTGCCAGCCAGCTGATTCATTGGTGGCATGGCCCAGGACACCACACGCCACCCACGGGCACTTGGACAACACTGCCCTGGCCACATGGAGACACCCCTCTGTTGTTTGGAAAATGTGTGTTTGCACTCAAGATATCAGCTGGGCATATCCTCTGAATTAGGACAGCTGTATAGTTCTTCATTTTGCTTTGACCAGCAAGTCTATGATAAGAACCTTCTTTTAACCTGTACTGAACCTCAGTCATATAATTGGTAGATTTTACTCAGAATTTTCTTAGCATTTATCATGAATTATTTCATGACAACCTCATGTGGCAAAAATCATTACTACTATCTTCTGTGTTAAATCCAGGGAAGGAAAGTGGTAGGGTAACCAACCATCTTGATTTGCTTGGGACTGAGGGAGTTCTAAGAACATGAGCCCATCAGTTGTAAAACTGTGGAAGTCCCAGGCAAACCTGTAACTAGTGCATCACCATAAAACTGAAGAACGGAGAGGCTATCTCACTTTCCCAGGGTCACACAGCTAGTAAGTGGTAGAGCTGGGATTTGAAGCCACCTGAGCATTTCAGCTATAGATCCCCCAATCTTAACTTCCCATTTGCCCTCCGTAATCTGGTTCAATTTTTACGTTACAATGTTCCACCATGGGTAATGTTTCAAGGTTAGTGATATTAAAATAAAAATTAAATATAAAAATTATCAAGTCTAATGATGTGTCTCATAAATTATTATGGACATCAGGGCACTCTAATATGTTTGTCTAAAACTGCATATCAACAGAGAATAGTAAACGTCAATGCATTATAAATCTAATTTAAAAATTTTAAATACAAAGCAAAAACACAACATACATAGGCATAGCAAAAAGTCCTGAAAAGCTAAAGCTAATTAAACTATTTGAAATTAGTTATTGCTAAACGCATATGAATCCAGAGAACAGGCAAAGCAGTGAGAGGCATGTTATGAGAGAAAGTGCAATGGAAATGAGGGACATTTGCTGGAAGGGATCTCAGTTTAACCGAAATCAGATTTAGATATTTGGAAAAGAGCAATTCCTAGGTGGGAAAGGAGCAAGAGAAACAGCATGCAAGCAGGATGAAAGCTAGTGCATGGAGGAAGTTCAGAATGAAGTGGGGAAATAATAGGAATCGGGAATGAGAAAAGAAGGTGAAAACCGCCTTGGCTAAAGACGAGACCTGGGCTCACTCAGTCAGAGGACCAAAATCAGGGTATTACCGTGGGTCACTCTCCAAGAAACTAATAAAATGTCTTACCCCTTGAACAAGCCAAAACTCCGAATCTCTGTGGACTTCTTTTCTTACATGTATGTATTAATATCTGAGTGGAGGGAAGAGGAATTCTGCAATCCACTTACCTAATCCAGCTCAAAAACTTTTGTTTTATTAAAGTTTATTGGGCTGACAATGGTTTCAAAAACTTTATAAATTATGAACTTTCACCATTTTAAAACAAAAAAATATAGATTCAGAGACGTGGTGTTTCCTGTGAGTGATTATGTGCAATGAAAACTTAAACACATTTGGCAAAACTACGCAAATTGTGATGAGGAAAACAATACATTAAAAAAAATGAAAATAGCACCAAAAATACTCAAACAACCGACTCTTTTTCAGTTTCCAGCAGGCTTTCAACTGAAGAAGCTAGTGTTCCTGAGAAACCCTATTGACTGACTTAGCCAAATAGGGAAGGCCTATCAAGTTTGATTTTCTTAAATACGGTTACCAAACTCCATTTGAGCCACAAGTTTGAGGAGCATTTTTGCCCAACAATGATTTCAAATCAACAGACACCAAGCTGTATAATCAAGAACTTAATAACAGGCAATAATCACCCACAGAAATGCCAACATTGAAATCTGACAGTCCCCATATTTGGAGGAACAATTCTCAAATAAGAAGAGACTGTACATATTTGCACAAAGAGGAATAATTTACATTTCTGTGAACTATAGAACAAGTCAGTCCATATTTATATATTTATGCTTGCCTCTGGCATGTACATTGCAGTCTAATATTCTCAGTACTCCCCAAATCCATTCCTTTTTCCTCTCTATGGAGGGAAATGAGGTCTAGGATCATCTATGTTTATTCTGTAGAGATCACTCAGCACATCTCTACAAGTGTATCTGAGAGTACAATTTAAGGATTTCCTACTTCAGAATCATCAGGATTGTGTGTTAAAATGTAGATTTATAGGCGCTGCACAGAGCATAGGCTCAGGAGTTCAAGCATATAGCATCTATTCCCTAGGTGACCTTTAAGCACTTGGGTTTAGAAAATTACCAGCATAGAAGGTACATGAAAGCAGGACCTTTTTCTCACCAGCTCGCCCATCGCAGTGATAGAACTGAGTTCTAGAAAAGTGATCTCACATTCCAGATCTTGGCCAAAATGGTCTTACTAACCTAGGTCCAAATGCATGAAGACTGGCAGAAATGTACTGGGTAAAAACTTTTCCCAAAATCTTTTACTGAGGGAATTGTCTTCAGCACTATCAGGATTGTCTGCGAGAAAGAAGACTTGCTTGACATGTTTTACAAGTTGCAATTAAATATTCAGAGAGCAAAAATTCACATGGAGCTCTTTGTAGTACATGAATTACGTGCAAAGGCATATTACAGCAGGCAAACAGCATTTCTTAAACTGTAAATCTTATTGACGGTATAATCCAACCCACTCTGTTCTGTGGGTGCCGGCTCCTCTTCTTTATTTGCAATTCCTCGACATTTAAAGACCTCTTCAGAAGTCTCACATTCCACTGGTTAAGGCCAGTGGATATTAATATGTATCACATAGGAAGAACACGCTTCTCTCCCAAAGCACTCTCCTAACTTCTACCAGAACTCTTCAACACACTTGCTCCAGTAGCCTTCTCTGATTGCTTACTCCTCCCCACCAATCTGGCTGAAGTTTCTGGTAAAATGTGCCATCCTTCCCACTTTCTGTACCCTATAAAATAGCATGGGGTGTCCCCAGCTTATATCTACAAGTTTCAGTAACTATGCTCATGGGAATTGGTATTGTTTTAGTTTCCCCGTGGGCCATAATTATCCGAAGGGATGGAGGAGTCACTACTTCCTTCAGAACAATACCTAAGGATACCCAACTCAACACTGTGCACAACTAGCTCTGGGTCTCTGCACAAAGTGCTGCGATCAGTGCTGCTAACAGATTGACTCGGTGACTGTTACTCTTCCTTCACCTTATGACCCATAAAGGGAACTGCTTCTTGCTACCTGCAGAAGGAAACTTGATTTCCCCAAGTGTTGATTTTATAAAACCAGGAGAACCAAGGTAATGTGAGTCTCTCACTACCAGGTGGCCTCATAACTCACATCAAGTAGACTCACGCAGACATTTCTTTTTCTCTTTTTTTTCTCCTCACAGACTATTTTTCAAAACCCTCAGTAAATACATTGAATAATCAGTTGGTGGATTAGCATCCAAAATTAGTCTTAACTAAATTTGAATTCAATCTTTATTTGAGGCTATGATGGCTAATATTGACTGTTGCGTAGAATTATGAGAAACCCCTGAATAGTCAGCTCCATTGGAGCCCAGATCTATTTTTTAAAGCCAGTTATTGATTTCTGCAAATAGGCTTTCCTTGAGCCTCCAGCAGATCATGGTCTTTAGGTGAAGTGTGGTGAGGTGATGGATAGTGAGGGCGAGTACATTTTCCCTTTGTTCATCTACATTCTTATTAATAATAATATCTTTCATTTATAACTCCTTTCATCCCCGAGCATCATGAAGTGCTTTGCAGACGTAATAATGCTGTCTGGAGAAATCCATCACCTAGAGGCGAAAGGCAGCAGTTGTCTAGATACCCAGCTGAGCTGAACCGCAGCTTGGGACACAAGGAGGAAGCCAGCAGCCAGACACAACTATTTTATGAAGACAGTTACAGGTGCCTAGATTGGAGTGGGGCTTAGCCTTTTGACCTAACAGGCACCAGTGTGGCGAAGGGCTCTGCACCTGGTAATGGCACGGAATCTTCAAATACTGTACCAGGTCAGGGTGGCAGTGGGCCAGGTGATTAAAGAGATAGCCATGTTCATTTTAACCACTTCCAAAAAAAAAAAAAAAAAAAAAGGAAGGGCAAAATTAACAAGTCTGATGGGATGTAATGTGTGGATAAATATGTGCCCACCCTCCCTCCATAGGCAGGTGGAACAGCAGTGGCATTTTATGTAGTGCTATGATGATGCCAGCATGTCCTCTTGCAAGCATACCCTCTTCAAAGCTCTTGTTTCTGTGTCAATTGGAGAAAGGCAAATATGCCAGAATGATTGTCTGGGTTTAGTGGGTAAACCTCGAAGGGGAGGTTTAGGTTAGATTAGGTCAGCTTGTCACTGAATGATTGTATATCCTTGAGCAAATGGCTTAACCTCTGTGCCTCAGCTTTCTCATCTGTAAAAGGAGAGGAACAGTAGACCCTATCTCACAGGGCTGTTAGAAAACTGAATAAGATAGTCTCTTTGCAGTGCTTATCATAGTATGTGCCACACATTAAGCACTAAATGCCACTTAGTTTTACTATTATTCCTATTATTGGAATAATAGTAACCTTGTCCAAAAATTGGAGATTCATCCTTGAACCCCTTACGACTAACTTTTATATTTTTATGTAGATCTTTTCTTTCACCTTGGTGGATACCACATTATAAATATTAAAAACACATTGGTTAGTTAAAAAGCAAAATAAGAAAATAGAGGAAAAGTATGAGCACAAAAGAATGATAACTTCATCCATTAAGGTTCTCTTTACAAGAATTCGCCATCAGGATTTATAGACGATTTCTTTCAAGTGTTTGCTGCATGCAGTCGTTTTTCTCATTATTTGGACCTCTCCTGAAATTCCCTGTCTCCAGGAGAACTTGGCATCTCAATCAGCAGGGAAATCGCCAGCCCCTCCCCACACCCATCAGAAGTCACATGGAGAGTCTCTCAGGTCCTACTGCTTATTAGCAACCCAGATTCTCCCCACCCCCAAGCAATCCATCCCCTGAATCCAGTGTAAACTGTCATTACCTTTCTGTCTTTTATAGCTTAGTTGAATGGTTTTACTTCACTGCAGTTTGACCTATCCATGTGCATTCAGAGCCCTGCGTGTGCTTAGAAAGCAGGCGCTTAAGGAGTAAGTATTCGGTCTGCTTTGTTCTCTAGCATAGGGCCCAGCACACTGCTGTGTCATGGGCAAGTGGCTGCTTACATATTCCCTGATGCCAGTGTTTCGGGGGTGCTATTTTGCTGAATACACTGGGTGCAGATTATTTTCGATCAGCTCAATAGTGGCTGCGTGAGGAAGACACTGGCTTAATTACCTCTTTTAATGGCTGATAAGGATCAAAGGATGGGTGAGCTGGAATGCTGAGTGACACCAACTGCCATTTCCCATTTCCTTACTGTCCTTAGCCTTGTACATGAGAGGCAAGATTAGAAATGACATACACTTATTACCACTTTCTCTCCAATGACATGTAGCTCATACCTTTAAGTGACAGGAGTCTCTCCTTCCTGCAGGTGGCAAAAAAAAGAAGGCTATGTATGTACTACTCTCTGCTCACTTGATTATCTTCTTTCCAGCTGAGATGCAGAAACCTAATTGCTGTCAAGTAAATCTTACCTACAACTGAGCTGAGCACACAAGACAACTGAGTCCTCAGCAATGTGAATCAGGGTGTGTTACAGAAACGCTGAACTATGCAACAGGTCTTCTTGAAGAGAGGCACACACCAACGGCTCTCTTTTGGTGACTCCATTTGCCTTTTGAGGTTGTTAGCAAAGACAGTCTCTTTTCTCTCGAGAGTTTTAATTATTTCTAAGAAAGTGTTCATACCTGAAAATCTGGGGAAAAGTGTTAGAAAAGACATAGGAAAGTGTTCATGCCTGAAAATCTGGGAAAAAAAGTATTTCAACATCAGAAGTCAATGACCTTTACACTATTGCATTCATTTATTTACATGAATGTATCCTCTTACTAGATTGTAAGCCTCATGAGGACCACATAGTCCTAATGTCTGGTCCATGACAGGGCCTTGATAAATGTTTGTTGAATGACTAGAGGAATGAAGAAGTAAGTTCTACAATAGACATAGGAATAAATATATCAATGAATGAGTAAGGGTGAATTTGTATCTTAGGCTAAATGTCCTGCAATGTCATATGCATCAATCAGGTAGAACAATCTATACAAAGGACCATGTATGCCAAGGTGAAGTGAAGGATTGGGGAGAAAAAGTTTCAAATCCATTTCTTGCTCAGGTCACTATTGCAAGATCTTCCAAAAGACATGGGGTAAAGAAAGACTATTTCTTTACAGAATTTGTTGAAATTGGTGTGCACAGACCCAAATCTTAAAAGTAAAGCCCCGCTTCTCCACAATATACCATGAAGTCGTTTTTTTCTTTTGACCCTGAAGTTGTTTGGTCTCATCCCCTTACTCAAAAAAATTACCCTCTATTGTCCCCAGATGCCAGCCAAGGGCTTCAGAAGTTGGTTTATTTTTATTGTTCTTGATATCAGACTTTGCCCACACTTATAACACCAAGTTCCAAGAAAAGGAAAAGAGGGGGCGGAATTCCAGCTGCTTGCTCTGTGGTGCAGACAGTGCAGGGCAGATGAAACCACCATCTAAAGTTTCCAGGGCCACTGACACCCCCACTCCCTTCAGAGTGCACTCAGGCTTTTTCTCAGGAGACTTCCAATGGGGAAATGCTCTTGAACTAGACACTAATGAAAAGGAGCGAGGTGGGTCAGAGGCAAAGGATGTTAAGAGGGTTTTACCAGACAGTCATGCACAGGGTTTGTCAGGGAAGGGATGGGATGACAGCTAGAGAAGGAAGGGATGTGTGGCTGAGACTCTAAACTGAGGTGGATTGGCAATGCATTTTCAATCCAGGGCGGCCACACCTCAGGCCTGGCTCGTTGAGATGGGCAGGCTGTTCTTGAAACTGCCTTTATATTTATGTAGAACACCCGGCACCCCTGGAAGGAGCTTCTGCTTGTTATTTTGACTGATTACAGGCAAGTGGCTGTGTCGCAGTGGCGGCAGCCACTCATTAGCTCTGCGAGCCAGACAGAAGCCATCAGCTCATTCTGACCACATCTGCCCCTGGAGGTGAATATTCAACAGGAATTGATCTCCTTAATGAGAATGTAGCCTGTGCTGCTTCGATTAGCAGCAGTGGAATCTTAAATAGTTAATTATGATAGAGCGTTCAGCATGTGCACGTGTGTGTACTGGGGAGCGTGCGTGTGTGAGAGAGGGTTTGAAACAACGTGGTGAGCGGGCACTCAGCCAGTGCCTGGGCCGGGGACCATGCAGTACATTCAGGGAGGGCAATGCCCGACAACAGCACTGAGCCACTGAGGGTTGCAACAGGAGTGGCCCTGCTATCAGGGAATCCCTTAAGGGAAGTGCTTGGGGCCATGCCCTTCACTCTGTGCCCACAGGGCTGCCCAGGGACGCTCTCCAGGCCAATCTGTCCAGATTCCATTCAGTGATTCTCTCCTATGATAGACAGCTAGGAGATTCCACTGGAAGAGGAAGATGAATATTGTGGCCTAGGAGGGCAGATTTGTCTGTTCAAAACAAAGTAGCTCCCTTTTGCTAACACTTGGCTGGAAGACCTCCTTCCCAAATCTGATATACATAATTAAGAATATGCTGAAATGGACAAGAAGACATGATAATTGATTGTGGCCTTTTGCCTGGCAGCTGCACTTAATTAACCTTTAGATTTAAATATCAAGTGGTGTCTGCATGGAGAGGCATGGAGAAGGAGCCATCTGACCACACTTATCTCTGCTCAAAGGTGACCTCGGGGCTGGGCCAAACCTTAACTACTGTGGGGACAGAGCCAGGAGTGCAGTTTCCAGGCTCTCGGCCTCATGTGGAAAGGTGCTGGCTCAGGTAGTAAATGGCCATCAACTGTGATTGCATGGCCATCAGCTGTGGCTAGTTGGCCATCAGCTGTAACCAGTGAGCCATTGGCCACTAATATAACTGCCGTGGCTACGCTAACAGAAAATGGGGGCTAGCAAGAAGATGGTGGCTGAGCCTGCAAGCGACGGAGTGTGGATTGCGGATTGCAGAGAGGCAAATTGCAGCTAGCAAATGGGGAGTTGGTTGGTTGGCAGAAAAGCGGACAGCAGGTCGCACATCGTGTGAATCCAGCCTCCAGTGAGACTATAATAGTATGACTCCCTTACCTATGGCTCCATGCGTGTTCCTTTCTGGCCTCACTGTGTCCTGTGTTCTTATATGGGGAGCGGGACCAGAGACCCCGCATGACACCCTGCATGACAACTACCCACCCCCATTCCCACCCAAACCTATATACCTAGATACCTAGAGTTTCTTCTCAGGTCATCAAGGTCAACTTTTGGTTTTGCTATTCCAATCCGGTCTGTAGCTTTGAGTCATAATGCCTGCAAATGAGAATCCATTACTTGGGATCTTCTTCCCCTGGCCTTTGAAAAGACAACCAAAGGTATCACCCACAGGCCACGTGCCATGTATCCAGGAAACAAAAGCCTGACAGTCCTGCTCTGGTCTTTTTCATCTCACCAGCCTATGGAGATCATAATCACTCACAGTGCATCACCTTTGAGAACAAAGACCAGAGAATGTGAAAACTGCAAGGGAACTCAGGGAATTTGGGACTCTGTTCAAACTTACTCGACCAACTGAAAAGGCAGGAGTAGCCAGTCTCTCGGTGTCATCATGTGGCTCCTGGGGGCTGGACACAGCTTTGGTTTTGTCAGTCCTCATAGAGGGTTGACCCTGGTGAAGCCACATCAGCTGCCCTTGTCTTTGAGGCATGTTGCTAGAGGATGACCTAACGTGTGTCTCAGGGGCTGCAGGGCCACACGTGATGCACTGTGTCCCCAGACACATCTGCTCTCTGGGATCAGGCAGGGGCTGTTTGCCAGCCCAAGCACAGTTGGAGCTCTTTACTGTATGGCTTCTCAAGGGCTGGTGTGAACCCAGCCATAACACAGTAGACTGTCTGACCTCTAAATATAGCTCAGAGCACAGTTCACTCATGTCTCTCCCTTCTATCTCACTGGTAATCTGCCTTCAAAGAGAGTCAGACTTTTCTGACCTGCAAAAGGACATGCCTGAATTGATATACAGTTGGAGGTTGGTGGTAGTGTTTCTGGCTGTGTGTTGCCTGTTCTGGCTGGCCACATTTCAAGAAGAAAAGAAAAAAGAGGGAGAAAGTGGGAAAAAAGGAAGAAAGAAAAGGCAGGAAAATAAAGAGAAATTAAAAGAAGAGAGAGAAAGAATATACATTCACTTTTTTTTTCTTCCTGTCAGTTCCTGCATTCATTTTAGGTCCCAGAAGTTTCTCTATTCAGTCCACATCTTAACTGTGGATCTGTTCCTTCCCCTCCAGATCAACTGAGTTTTCTATTCCTTTAAGGATTTTTTGTCAAAAGCGAAAATAACAACCATAGTGACTATAGTCTTTGTTTTTAAATTTTTTTGTATTGGGGAACAGTGTGTTCTTCCAGGGCCCATCAGCTCCAAGTCATTGTTCTTTCAATCTAGCTCTGGAGGGCGCAGCCCAGCTCCAAGTCCAGTCGCCATCCTCAGTCTTAGCTGTAGGGGGCGCAGCCCATCATGCCATACGGGAATCCAACCAACAACCTTCTTGTTGAGAGTCCGGCTCCAACCAACTGAGCCATCCGGCCGCCCCTCCAGCAGCCCAGCAGCAGCTCGCTGTCTTCAATCTAGCTGTGGAGGGTGCAGCTCACTGGCCCAGGTGGGAATAGAACAGGCAACTCTGCTGTCAAGAGCTCACGCTCTAACCAACGGAGCCATCTGGCCGCCCCGAAGCGGCTAAATAAGAGAGTAACTACTTTTAAATGAAGGACAGCTATAGAAGGAATACTGTATATCACAACAAAAAGAGGTCCCAGCTTTATAGCAGACAGCCAGTCCCAAACAGGTACTGCCCTCTACTCGTGGCTACAGTTGTCAAGGGTTTGGTGCCCTCTTCTTCTTTGCTTTGAATCAGTTTTGTAGTGTCATGCCGGGTGGCATGTGGGGTCTCAGCTCCCGCTCCCCACATGAGAATGCAGGATATGGCGAGGCCAAAAAGGAACACCCATGGAGCCATAGATAGGGGAGTCATACCACTATATTCTTGCTGGAGGCTGGATTGGAGACACAGGAAGCAGGAGCCACACTATCTGCAACCTGCCATCCACTTCTCTCTGCCAACCAACCTCACTTGCTAGCTGCAATCCACCGTGCTAACTGCAATCCGCTCTTGCTAGCTCAGCCACCATCTTCTTGCTAGCCCCCATTTTCTGCTAGTGTAGCCACGGCAGTTATATTAGTGGCCAATGGCTCACTGGTTACAGCTGACGGCCAACTAGCCACAGCTGATGGCCATTTGATCACAGTCGATGGCCATTTACTACCTGAGCCAGCACCTTTCCACGTGAAGCCGAGAGCCTGAAAACTGCACTCCTAGCTCTGTCCCCACAATAGTTTCTGCAAAACTGAAGACTGTCATTCAAAATGACTCCTGGTTAGTTATTCATTGATCACTGCATGACTCCGTATATTATTATTCCTCCAATTGCTAGCAAGTGGTGAGAATGTGGTAGAGTCATCCATCTGCTGGAATTCAGGTAGAAAGGTAAGTGGGGCATCAACTGCCCAACTGAACATTGACTGGTATCATAAATAAACATTAAAGATAAAAAGTATTATCTAAGGAAGAGAGGGATCCAGAGTGGTGGTTCTTAAATATTAAATCACTTAAGAATCACCTAGGGAGCTTGTTAAAAATGCATATTACAAGACACCACCCTCAGAGATTCTGATTCATTAGATCTGAAGTGGGGCCAAGACCTCTGCATTTTAACAAGGACGCTGGGGTGAATTTTTTTGTAAGTCATTTCCAGGTCTCACTTGGACGGACATTAGTGAAAGTTAATGATGCATCCTTTCTCTTTGTCTTTTCTGAGGACATTTCTCTAACATTTCTTTGAACCAAGAACATAGGCCCAGTTAAAAAGGAACAGGGTGCACTGTGCTTCCCAGATGTCACAGTGTTTGTGACTGTACTCGTATGTGAGGACATTTGTGTGTGCATGTGTGGGGCAATGAGGTGTTCTAGAGTAAGTACTAGAAACGTCCTTTTCCTCTCTTCTCTCTCTTCTTTTTATTCACTGTGGTAGGTACTGAATGTAGCAGGGAAAAAAATCTCTAAAAGGTCTCCTAAAGATGTTTCATCCTAATTCCAGGAACCTGTGAGTATGATGAGATGTCATTCCTGTGATTGTATTGTATTCTGTGGTACCATTGATTTAAAGAGAGGAAGAGTATCTTGGGCTATCCAGGTCGCCCAATGTAATCATATGAACCCTTAAAAGCAGAGAACTTCCTCCAGCTGGTGACAGAAAAAGAGGTGGGAGAGATTTGAAGCACTGGGAAATTGACAGGCCTTCGCTGACTTTGAAGGTAGAGGGTACCGCGTGCCAAGATGCAGATGGTCCTTTGGAGCTAGGACTCAGCAAGGAATTAGGGACCTCAGTTCCACAACTGCAAGGAACTGAATTCAGTAAACAGCCTGAATGAGCTTGGGAGCAGGTTCTTCTCCAGAGTCTCCAGATAGAGCCTGGGCTGCACAATACCTGATGCCAACCTAGGGAGACCCTATGCTGGGAATTTAGCCAAGCCCACCTGGCCTTTCAACACAAACAACAGTGAGATAACAAACAGTTTAAGCCACTAAATTTTTGGTAATTTGTTACACAGCAAAAGAAAACCACCACACTCAGGGAATCCCAAGTGCAGAAAATATGAGTTCAGACAATTACGTTCGCGAACTTTCCACCGTGTGAGTACACCGTGGAAAGTCTGCGAACGTAATTGTCTGACCTCTCATATAGCCTGTCCTTAGGATCTCAAAACACAAGAGAAGCCAATGATGCACAACCAATTACAGGAGGATGTATTAGGCATTTATGAAGGAGAATAGCGCAAGGAACTGTGGGAACTGGGAACCTGGTCACTCTTGCTTGGTGCTCAGGTAGGAGTGAAAGGAGGTCAGCAATGTTTTCACAGAGAAGGTGGGTCTTAGAGGATGCATAGGGTTTTGTTAGGTAGAGAAGTAGGGGAGGACATAGGTGCAGAAAACAGCAGGACCAAAGGCAGAGTGGTCTGAAAGTACTTGTCGGGAGTGGGAAAGATCACAGTCACCTGCAGCTGGCGTTTGTAATGCATGGACAATGACCAGAGATGATGTTAGAAGTTAGGCAGCAGGCAGTGGCAGGATTTTTCACATCAGGCCAAAGAGATTGGGCGATATCTTGCAATTGTGGTGAGGTGCCCCAGAAGGTGATAAGCAAAAAGAGGGAATAGTCAGATTTGTCTTTCTCTTTGGAACTCACATTGATTATAGTTATGGGTTCGTGCCACACCCTCACAGGTGTTATGGCCATTTTTCTTATTCTTGCTTCCTCCCACTCTTCCTCCTTCCTTCCTTCTTTCCCTCCTTCCTAATATAATGTATGCATTGAAACACTCCACCTGACACAGGAGCCAGAACACTGATAACTTGTCTACCAATGTGTATCCTCCCCTATCTTATCTATTGACTGATTAATTGACCACTCTATCAATCTATCAATAGAGCTATCGTCCAGCCTACTTATCTATCTTGTTTGTCATATCTGCGTACATTTCTTAGCTATATATTGTTTAGGTTTTATGGTGTGTTTTTTTTTTTTTCAATTTAGAAGAGGGTGTCATTCTGTTAGTAAGCTTTTGCATTTGTAATTGCATTGTTAAATTTCATTCTATACGTTGTCTGTAGCTGTGCTTCATTCATTTTGATTTCTGTATATACTCCATTGAGTGCATACAATGAGCTGAATTGATCCATTTTTCTATTCTTCCAGCTTTGGGAATTTGGGAGGTTTATGCCAGAGTTCTCTTAATAGAAAATGTGGCCCCAGAACCAGGGCAATACATGTGGGTCGGAGAAGAGAGGGCAAGTAAAAACGTATAAATAAACTGGCTATGATCAATGCTCAAAATGGCTAACCTAGAAAATATTTTCATTTTACTCAGATTAAATCATACACTTCTTCCCACTCTCCCACTGGACTTCACATGTCCATACGAAAAAAAGCTTCAACTATCTGAGCACTGTGGTCCAAGAGAACAGGGCAGATCATGTATCTCAACACACCCACCTCAAAGTATCAGTATATCTGTGCATCATAGAAGAAAAGCAGTATATATTTCCTGCATGGAAATACAGATGTGGGCAGCAGCCCTCTGGTTCCTACTGGTAGATGGATGGTGGTATGTGAGGCTTTTAGAATGGCCTTACCCTTCCTTCATGGAAAAGAGGTCTGTGAGGGAATGACCACCTTGAAATGGAGAAGCAGCACTACAGAAAACCTCGCAGCTTAATGGACAGGAATTGGAACTGAATAATGCACTATGTTTTCTGACACTTGTCTGGAGCAATTCACTATCTGTCGCAGGTATGCATACCACCTGGGGGTTCGGGCAGGACTCAGGGCCCTTCTGCACTGACTATCCTAAGCAGTACTGAAGGAAGTCCCTGACTGTCCACTGTTAAGTGGATTGACGAGGAAGTAGCACAAGGGGCTTTTTGACCATCTTGCTTTAAAAGTATTTATAAAGCCCGGTGGTAGAAAAGAGGTTTTTAATTTTTAATTTTTATTACAAATTATCCTTACATTTTAATTCCTTCTGTCAAGTGGACCATTATACCTTCAATGAGTAATTATCTTTATCATCCTAAAATACTTCATCTTCAAGGAAATGTTTAAATAAACCTTTGTTAGAATACTTAAATATAATATGCTGTGCTGAGTTTCATTTTAATGAAATTTGTCCTTGTGGGACTAGCATAAAGTGGATGTGTACATCATTTAAACTAGTTTTTACCAATCCATTGCATTATTTTAAACATTTAATTTTTGAGATATTGTACACTGACCAAAAAGTGATTTGGGTCACAAAAAAGGGAAGGTCCTTGTTTTCTTTTTTGTTGTTTTTTTTTTTTTTAATTTAAGAAAGGTTTTATCCTTCAATAGTTACCTGCGTTTTTCTTTGTACAACAGAGCCCACATGGTGTGGGAAGCAAAGTGGGCTTGTCTGGAAAATGGTTTTAAACGTATCATTTCTACCATTAAATACTTGCTTGCCCAAGAGCCAGTTACCTCGTCCCTCTGTGCCAGTTTTCTTGTTTGTAGAATAAGGGGGCCCATTAAATAACATTGGTGCTAATTCCTGTGGGAGACGCCCACCCAAGTCAGATGTAGATAAACATCCAAGCAGATAGGAACTGAGCCATGTGGGAGTTCTGGTCAGAATGCTAAATATATCTGGATGCTATAGGCAAGTCCAACTGTAAACCTGTTCTTTTTGGCATTAGAGGTTCTCTTGATTTGATCTTTGTTTTTAATCTAACTAATTTAAATTCTGAGTTAAGTCTCTGCTATTTGCACCATACAACGTTATTACAGAAAATTATCTAAGGAATGTTTATATTGACCAGTTTTACAGTTGACTTGAATTAACCAAAAGATTCAGATTTCCTCTCTTTGTTTTCCAAGTGCTTCCAATCCAAATCTCCTAGGATTCTGTAGTAATTTGGGCTCCAGAGTCAAGCAGGAGGTTGAGTTTGATGCTGAGAACCTTGAATAAACACAAAAGATTATTTCTTTTCTCTAGACCAGCATTTCTCAAGCTTGATACTATTGACATTTTGATCTGGATAATTCTTTGTTGTGGAGGGCTCTCCTGTGTTTGGTGGGATGTTTTACAGCATACATAATCTCTATGCCAGAAAAGTGAGACCATCACTCCCAGTTGTGATAACCAAAAATGTCTCCAGACATTGCCCAATGCCCCCTGTAGGGCAAAATTGCTCCCGATAGAGAACCATTTGTCTAGACCAGGAGTTAGCAAACTGTAGCCTGTGGTCCAAATCTGGCTAGCCACCTGTTTTGTAAGTAAAGCTATATTGGGACATAATCTTGCCTGTTTGTTTACATATTGTCTGTGGCTAGTTTTATGGTATAACAGCAGAGTTGAGTAGTTGTGACAGAGACTATATCACACACACACAGCTTAAAATATTTACTACTTAGCCCTTTCTAGAAAAGCTTGTCAACTTGCTCTAGACTAATAGGAACAGTGAGGCAGCTGCTTTCCCTACCTAGCAGGAATAAATTACAGATCCTTAGAGGAGAGTGGGTAATGCAGGGGAAGTGAATGAAAGAGCACAAAGATCCAAATGACCGTAGCACAAACAATGGCGCCACGAACACACTAATTTCATATTATACTTAATCAACTTTTCTAGAAGCTTTCAGTGTATGTTAATTTACTTGACTTTTCAACAACCTTATAACATATGCAGAAGCAATACCTGCCCCAGTCTGCAGATGAGCACACTGGGGGCTAAGAGCAACAAAGTGACTTGCCACTTGTCTGAACTTGGACTATAAACGGAAGTCTTCTAATTCTCCAAAGTCTTTCCACTTTACCTCAGAATCCTGGATATTGAAGGGGCTTTAAAGATCACCTATTCCAGCTTCCTAGCAAATACAAAGGCCCCTATTCTAACAGTATCCCTGGAGGGAAAGAGAAATCACTGTTCATTTGACTTTTAATTTTTAGAAGGTTTTCCCTTAAATTAATCCTAGTCATGACTTCTGGAGTTTTATAACATGTCTCCTTCGGGTAGACTATGGACTCCAATTATCCATGCAGTACATAAATCTCCACCAGAGGGTCCCCACTGGGTATTCTTCTTGCAGTCTCCATACTTCTAGTCACTAGTAATAGTGGAGTTCAATTCTCCCACAATGGCCCACACTATAGTTACACAGCTGTGACTTTAAGAATTCCTCCGCTTTCTGTTAAGTTGAAATCAGTTTCCCTATACCTGCTGCCATTAAACATCATTCTACCACCTAAAACAGGGAGGAAGAATCCAATCCTACTTTGTAGAGACAAATAGTTCAGCTCTTATTATTTACCAGTAAGATCCCTACTAGATGTTCTTGTCTCCGTATTTACTGTGCCAGCTTCTTATTTCCTTAAACTACGTGGTTTCAAGAACTCTCGCATGTTTGGTAGCTCTGCTCTGAACACTACCACAGCAGTTTACCTACATCCTCCTAAACAGTTTCTAGATGTTGCACTACAGATTATATTTCTTAAGTTTGCATTAAATTTTTTAAGTCAATTCATGATGTGAACTCATTATGATCTTACACTCACCTAAATCCCTGTGGATTTACTTACCCGTTTCTCATCTTTTATTTTACAACTGTTTCAGCGTCAGAAGGCATGGCTTTCTATTTCCCTCTCTTTAATGTCAGCTTAGTAAACTCAGCTCGTATTTCTAGCCTCTTGAGATATTTTTGGATCTTGTTTTTGTCTTCCAATTTATTTACTATTTCACCTGGCTTCATGTCATCCATAAATTTTGACAAGTGCTTTTTGTATCTTTATCCAAGGCATTGATAAAAATATTGAATAAGGTAAGGCTAGAGACAGCCATCACTGGAGACCTCCTTCCAGATTGCCAGTAATTCATTAATCAGAAACTTTCTTTCACAGTTATTAAATTAATTTCAGATTCCCTCCATTAAATTACGATCCAGTCCATATTTCTTTATTGTGTTACAAGAATACTTTAATAACTCTTTAAATATTTGGAGACTCTTCCATTCCTTACAAGTCTCCTTACTCCCAAGCTGCCCCCTCTTGCATTATTTGCTCTTTCATTTACTTATCTATTTATTCACATGTCTAATTTATTTATCAAACAGTGATGGATACTTTCCATATATCAGACACTCTGCTAGATGCTAGCACTACAAAGATGTGAGACACTGGAAGCTCCTGTGCAGATCACCGTAAGAAGAGGGGGAAGAGTTGTGAGGAATGCTGCAATAGACTTGTAGACAAACTGTTCCTCGGTTGCATGGAGAAGGGAGATGCTAACTCCTTAGGTGTGGGTGAGTTGATTCCACTGAGGGGATCACTTTCAAACTGTTTCTTGAAGAGTGAAAAGGACTGTTCCATGTGGAAAGGATAAAAAGGATAGTGAGGACTAAATATGCAAAGGCACTGAATACTGTGTTTCCCCCAAAATAAGACCTAGCCGGACTATCTAATGCATCTTTTAGAGCAAAAATTAATATAAGACCCAGTCTTATTTTAACATAATATAAGACCAGGTCTAATATAATATAATACCGGGTATAATATAATATAATATTATATAATATAATATAAATCAGGTACAATATAATATAATACCAGGTCTTATGTTAATCTTTTCTCTAAAAGATGCATTAGAGCTGATGGTCCAGCTGGGTCTTATTTTTGGGGAAACACAGTTGGAACACAGATCTGTGAATAGCTTTGAAGTACAGGATATGAAAAGGTACTACTGAGACTAGTCCTCAAGTAATTGAATTTCTAAATCTTTTACCTCCTGAGCATCCTCCTCTGAACCGTCTCTAATGCTGGCATCCAGCATGAATACAGTACTGCATACTATCCACCTTGTACAGAACAGAGCTTGGATTTACTCCTCCTTTGGGCTGGATAGTACTTGGCTGAATTCAATCACCTGGGTTTTTTGCACTTTGTTAATCCAGGTTCACCAATCTTTTGTTAGTGCAGCTGATTTTAGGAACTAAAGTACCAAACTTCCTTAATGTGCTCCTTGTGATGTCAACTTGTTATACTTGGACAGACTGTATCTTTTTTTATTCTAGTCTATTGTTTCTCATGTTAGCCAGCTCTGCCAAATGTATACCATTACATTTTTGACAACCAAGTCTTTTATGTCTGTTTACTTGCAAAACTTGAAGTTTTGTGAGACCAGGGATTGTATCTATACTTGGTAGACACAATGTGCATTTTTCATGAAAAGAGAAAAAGTAAATAAATGCTAATCTAAGTAATTGTTCTACATTAACTAGGACAGCATCAAACTTTTAATCCCTCTGGAAACTTCCATACATGCAGACTCTGATTAAGTAATCAAACTTTTTGATGAGATTTCCAAGTCGCGATCAATCCATATCAGAACATAATCCATACTAACTTCCTTAGCAATGTGAAAATTTTACCTTTTCTCCTTGCTGTGACTCCTTAATTAGGCATGTTTATGAACAGGTCATTCATATTACCAGATACCTTAGCGTGGCTTCCATGAAAATAGACTCTCAGCTGAAGAGTTTTGTGCAAAAAGTTTATTCGACAGTGCTACTGGAAACATCTGCAACAAGAGAGGGACTCCTGTTGGGTCAAAGGGAAGAATGAATTTTGTTGCAGTTGTATCAGAGGACTCGATCAATCCTATTGAAACTGGAGGCCAAGTGAATCCGGGCTCGTGCTGCCTGTGCCACTCATCCAATAGGCTGACACAGCAGTTGGGCCACAGAATAAGCGTTTATTATCAGAGCACGGGTGGTCTGAGAAGGCAGAGGGTTAACACCTCCAAAAACGGCCTTAACATTCTCAGACCAGCCTGGGATATTTAAGGGAAAATTTGGACATTCCTCCAGAGGCCACATGATGGTTCCTCCCCCTAGCGATGTGGCTTTCCAACGTGGTCATCAACCCAGGAGCAGTGATGACAGTAACCTGGAAAGAATTCCAGGCCATAGAGATTGTGATCAGTAAGCAAGGGGTGTTGTAAGCAGTAACCAAGGGATATTGTCATCATAAGCAAGCACAACTTTCAGGGTAATTATCTAAAGCAAGGAACTGGACAGGGGACATTTCAAGCTCAAAGCGCAAGGAGGGGGTTTTTTATTGTTAAGCTCTAGGGCAGGGAGAGGCGAGGCCAGGGACGTTGCAAGGCCTCTTTCATGGGGGCCCCAACCGGGCCCTGTTTCACTATGAGAGACCCTGGAGTTGAGATGGCTCTATAGATTGCCCTGGAATGAGGGAAGGGTGGCACGTCTTTGTACTTCCACACAACCCAGGTCCTGGGAGTGGGCTACATCCTTGAATTAAGATGACTTCAGATGAAATTGACCTCAGATAAAGCAAGGTGACCTCAGAAGAGGCAGCTCCCTTCCTTTGAGGGCAGGTCCCAGAAAGGGGGTCATGGGGTAGGAATCTTTCATGGCTCACTTCTGGCATCTGGGAAAATAGGTGCCTCTGTCCTGAATTGGGATCTGGGTAATACATCACGGCATCCATCAACCAAGAAAAGAAAGAAAGTCAGGAAAGGAACATCCTCAGCACAATCTTGGGTCTCTTCTGAAATTTTGTTCTGATTTTGATGGGAATCATTTTTTTTTTCCCACTATCTACTCCACGTTTTCATTTTTATTGTTTACCAGTCTGCAAGGATGTATAATTAATGATCAATTGTCAACTCCTTATGTCGTACCCATCCTTTACTATAAGTCACAAATGGCTTCTCTATGATCTCACCTTAATTCTGTAGCCAATAGGATGGCCCAGGGATTCCGTGGCCAACAATGTTATCTTTAAGCCATCTGTCTGCCCAAGAAATTTGGAAAACTGAAGAACTTTAGTAGCTGGTGAACTTCTTGGAGAACCAGAGAGCATGTACTATGGGATCCCCCTGACACAATAACTCTATTGATACAGTACCTCTGTATCTTTGAAGTATATGTAGACATGTCTGCCCTCATAGAATTCTCTGCATTTCTAGAAAGGTAAAAACATACAATCGCAATAGCTCCCAAATACAGACACTATGCAAGAAAAATATAAACGATTTTCCTCAGAATCCTTTGTTCTTGGATAGAATCACCATCCATGTAGCAACTGAAAAAAGCTGAGAGAAAATTTGGCTCCAAGAAGACCTGATATAAGTCCTAAACTATTCAGTTTCTACGCCTGGCATCTTTGTCCCAATCTGTATGGGCTATTTCTATCAGACCCTGAATTTTTCTCCAGTCTCTTTTCTTTGTCTCTGTATGTGCCTGCTATTTCAGTAAAAAGATTAAAAGAGAATAAAAACACAAAATGAAAACCAGCACGTGTCTCTCAGCTTCTACAAGCACTTCCAAAGTTTTCAGCTTCAGCTCTATGGGCTCAAACCTCTTTAAAAGCTCATTTCCCCACCCTGCCTTCCAAAGGAGCAGAGAATCTGTCTACTGGACAGGTTCATTAACAAATTAATAGAATAATCAGCAGGGCTTTGTGTGCATTTTAGAGATAAAAAACTGGTAACAGCATTCTTTGACTCTTTAATGGACCGACAGCACCAAGTATGTGTTGTGTGCCTGAGCTCATCGCACAGATAACAGAGGTGAAATCAGTGCAGGGTTCCGCTGAGGTCATTGATCCATGGGGATGCACTCTGCAGCCGCCAGAAGGAGCACAGGCATTTCTGAATATGGTAACGGGGAACTGCTAAAAGGAAGGAAGGGGCGAGGCAGGCAGACCCAGACTCTACAAGAAGTTGCACTGTGCTGCGCGTGACAAAACTCCCAAGGCCACAATCTGTGAGGCTGCCCCTCTACAGGTGCCTGGTAAGCTTGGGGGTAAAAATGCTTTGGGGTTTTGTCTGCTCTTGAACCAGTTTGACATCTGACCTGAAAATTGGGAAAGAGAAAGACTCTTCTTCCCCTGAGTTTTCCACCCTTCTGTTTTAAACTAAGTGAATATGATTGCTTTGAGAGAGAAGGATTGATAGCTCAGGTATTTTGCAGGCAATTATTAGGCAGGTCTCCAGCTCAGGCTGCAAGCACCACTCCATCTCAGCCAGCCTCTTGACAGGTACATGCGCGTGTCTGGGGTCCTTCACCTCTGTCCAGGCATGTTTGCTGTATTCTGACATAGTTGTCTTGTTTCCCACTTTGTGCCTGGCCACATCCAGGGTATTGCCCATACCCAGGGGAAAGGAAAGACCTGGGAGCACATGTAGGGCTCTTGCTGTCAGGCTAATCCATAGGTATTCACACTTGACAGTGCAAAAAGGTGTAGGAAAAATTCTAGTAGAAAAGATGAAAATGGCAGACACAAGGGACTGGGGAAGGGCACCAACCATCTTCCAGACAGCGTGTGTTTGTTTCACATAGTTCTGTCCAGCGAGGCGTGGCAGTTAGCCAACAACTTTAAATAGCACTCTGTATCAAAACCGATACAAAATCTCAGAGTTTAATTCAAACAAGGTTAATCTGTGACAAAAGAGTTATGATGATTAAGCAAGATAAAACTTTCTGGCTCATTTAAAAGTAAAGAAAGAGCTCCTTCAAGGTCTCATGGTGAGCTGCAGTCAAACAACCAGGTCTCATTGTTTTGCTGTGCACTCTCCACTCCCACTGTCATTTTAGGATCCCACGTGGCTAATTTCAGTAATCAAAGTCCACATTCCAGACATAAAGAAGGAAGATGTACAAGGAAGAGGGGCAATTTCACTTGAAGAACTTGTCCTGAGAGCTACACACACCCCATTAGCCAGAATTTAGTCACAGGGCCACGGCTAACTCAATGGGTGCCTAGAAATTCCAGGATTCTATGATTAAGGGCAAAGATAAATGTGGATACTGAGTAACAATGAGCAGTCTCTGCACCCCAGGGTCAGGCGTAACTCTGTAGAGGGGAATGCCCGTCTCCTGTAATGAAGAAGTTTATAAAATAATGGGATTTGTTTTAGAAAAAGAAATTAAAGATAAAAGACAATAGGATTCACAGAAGAGATTCACAAGGAAAATCTGGATCAGATATGCTTACTATATTGATAAGTACCTATCTATGCCTAACACTTTCTTCTTGGATCACTGAGCCACCAGAAATGGATGGTGTGGAGGTTTGGAATATACCTGTAGTCCCTCAGAAAATGATCACATTAAAAAAAAAAAAATTAAAAAGTATGTCTCACCACCCCAGGGAATGCAGAGGAGACCAGGTACACTGGTCTTACCCAATATGGTTTGTCACATGTTCCTACAGAAAGAGTCAAGTACTATGGAGGTAGTGGGGATGGAATGGAGAACACAGGAGTTGGGGTGGAAAAGTATTAATTTAGGCAGAAACCTCACTTGTTGGATGTATCTGCATTACACTGCTGTCCTGTTATTTCCAAGCAATGGTGGGGGGACTTTGGCCATTTATTCATTCATTCATTTCCCCCCATAATTAATCTTTTAGAATCTCCTCTTTCCCAGGAACAGTGGTTGGCAATGGAGAGATGGTGGAAAACAGGGCCAAGAGATATTGCTTGGAGAGGCAGGCACCAGAGCGGGGAGGGATTTGATTCTAAGTTTGGATTTTATTCTAAGCTTCATGGGAAGCCATTATGCATTTTAAAAAAGGGAGCACCATATGTGAAAGGTGGCTCTGACTGCTGCAGGGAGTGGATTAGAAAGGAGGGAGGATGGTAAGAGGGAAGGACAGTAGAGGAACATGCAGCAGTCCAGGTGGGCGATTATGGCAGGGTTAGATGAGCTGAGTGCAGTGGAGGCAACTGAAAGGGAGAGGCATTGGAGATAGTCCACAAAAGTCCGTGAGGGGATAAAGGAGACAAAAACATCACAACCCATCAATTTCTGTCTGGGTGATGGCATTTGATCCAGCTTCCCTCAGGAGAGGTAGAGCCAAGAGGGGTGCGGTGGAAGGAAGAAGGTATGTCTAGGTTCTGAGTCCCTGTCCATCCAAAGATCTGGTGTAGACTGAATGTGTGAAAGGCCAAAGTCAACAATCATCAAAGGGACCCTGAAGCAAAGCAGGAGTATAGGGCCCCTTACCTACTGATGGGTAGAATGGAGAAGAGCGGGGCACTTCCTGTGAAATGGGCTATGCCTGTGTGGGCTTTCAAATGAAGGCATTAGAAGAAGTATGCGGTGAAGGCAGAATGACAAGGTGAGGCCTCAGTGGCCTGCAGAGGGCATTTTCAGACTAGTCACTTGCCCACCCCCAACAAGCACCCCACAACACTCCTCTCTCTATTTTGTTAGTGTACCTCTATCAATTGCGGATGACAGACAGGATTCTAACTGCTTCCGAGGAGAGCATGGAACCCATTAATAAAACATTAACCCCAAAGAAATCCAAAGGAGCCAAAAAATAAAATAAAATAAATAAATAGAGCTATAGCAAAATCACCCTTTTCTTCCTTCCTAAATCTCTAAGGAGACAGTTATGTCCCAATGGGCACTGGCTTTGGGAAATGACTTTCAGGCAAAGCAGAGGATGGAGGCCTCAGATTATATATCAGAGGAAGAATGAGACCCACCTTCTGGGATGCATGCCCCTCAGTGGAATTGTGTGGGTGCCAACTTCCTTACAAACTAGAACACAGATGCCAGTGATCCCACTCTTTTTCCTCATCGCCTCCTTCTTTTCCAGCTGGCTTTTCCGACCAACTTCAGTGGAGTTAGAAATGTGGGCCACCTTGATCAGGAGGAGAGGATACTTGAAGTGACGTACTTCGTGGGCAGGGTGACGGGGATCACAGACCTGTGCATGAATGCCTGCTGGGAGGGTGTGGGGATTCTGACACCTGCCAGAGGTGGGGATAGGAGAGCAAGATATATGCAAAGACCTGCTTTGTTGATTTATCCATCTCTTGGTGGAGTTTTGTGTTGTAAGCTGTGTAAAGGACAGTCTCCATTGATGCCCTACTTAGACTTTAATCTATTCCATGGCCTCCAGAAAGTTATATATTCAATATTAGGGACCTTAATTCATTACAAGAAGCAATGGTGTGCAATGTTTTCTGAATGTGCTCCTACAAAACAATAGAACACTGTGGTAGATTGAAAAATGGTCCCCCAGAGATATTCAGGGATATCCTAATCCCTGAAACCTGTGAATGTTAGTCTATTTTGCAAAAAAAAAAAAATTTCTTGAGATGTGGAGTTTATTTTATCCTGGATCATGTGGATGGATCCTAAGTACAATCACTTGCACCTTTATAAAAGGAAGGCAGAGAAAGATTTTTATGACACAGAAGAGCAGGGGATGCAAAAGCAGAGTAAAGAGAGAATTGAAAATTCTGACTTTGAAGATTAGAGTGACATGGCCCAAGTCAAGGAGTCTCAGTAACCAGCAGAAGCTGGACGAGGCAAACAAAGGATTCTTTCCTAGAGACCCAGTAAGGAGCAAGGAATCATTTGATATTGGCCCAGTGATGCCACTTTTAGATTCTGACCTCCAGAACTGTAAGACAATACATTTCTGTTGTTTTATGTTACCAAGTGTATGGTGACTTGTTACAGCAGCCACAGGAAACTAATACAAGTACCAATTGTGATATTTTCTAAATTTAAAGAAAAAAGTTGATGAATAAAACTTTCTTTAAGTTTTTCATCACATTTGTTTTTTTCAAGTCTGTGACACATATTAGCATTCACAGATCAGTGAAGAAATTGTACCCAGTATTTAATGGTATATCAAAAAAGGCACAGTGACTTTCAGATCTCATTTTCTCCCATTGATATAAGGAAGGTAACAGCTACCATGCATGGGTTTGTGAGTTCAAATGAGATCGAGTGTTTACAATTAGTCTTGAAACTGTCCAGCACCATGCAAAATTTGAGTAGAAGGTCTTAACAGATGAGTTTATTTTCTTAATAACCTATAATCAACCGATCAATATCTCTCTCTCTCTCTCTCTCTCTCTCCCTCTCCCCTCTTTCTCTCTCTCTCTCTCTACACACACACACACACACACACACACACACACACACACACAAAACCTATGGAAAAGTATCCTATATAAAGTTGAACAATAACATTATAATTGTCTTATATTTTAATAATGTTTTAGAGTTAATGGAGAACTTACATATCCACCATCTTATCTAATCTTCACTGCACTCCTATGGGCTCAGAGAATTGGAATCATCGTCTTCATTTTATAGGTGAGAAAGCACAGACCTTCCCCAGTAGAAAGTGTTTAGAGACTTACTCAGGGTAACATGGAAATAAGTGGTGAAGCAGGATTCAGACACAGATCTTTATGAATACATGAATAAAGAGCTGACAAGGCTTTCTTGTCTGCTTAATTCAGTGACATTTGAGCAGGCACTTTACATTCATGCAGACTTGGAATTGAATCCTGGCCTTGCTCCTTAGAAGCTTTGTAACTTTGGTCAGTTATTTAACCTCTGTGATATCTTCATTTATCAAACTAGGATAATAGTACATATTTCATCAGGGTGAGTGAATATCTAAATTTTCAATAGACTAAATTAAGGGGATGATCCCTGGATCCATTCCTGGTCCCAAGAATTCCCCTTTCAAAAGTATAGTTAGTTTTTTTTGTGTGTGTGTGTTTTAAAACTCCTGTCTAGATCTCAAGAGTTTCAATCTCAGTGTTAGTATCTGATCTATTTATTTCAACCCTTTGAAAGCATTTGTGTTCAAGTTTTCTCTTTTTGTTTGTCAAAAGTAAAGTAACAATCCCAGCTAGTTGTCACCTAAAAGATAAAATGTATTACTTAACTAAAAAGGCTCTTATTGCCATTATTTACCATACTGAAGTAAGGGTGCTGAACACACTTTTGGCAGATTGTGAGGGTCTCTTTGAGCACACCCCTCATGTGTCACAGCTGCACAGGGAATTTAGCTGAGACTGGGGTCAATACTTAAGTGCTCTGAGGCTGCAGCAACCTACACATCTCCAGGATCCGATCCCAGTGCCCCCAGAGTCTCTAATTTGAGCAATGTTTCATTGAAGTACACCTGGAAGGCTGATACTTAATGTGGCCTCAAGTACATATTGTCCCTTCATCACACTAAGTCTGTGACTAGTTCCCTCTTCCACCCTCCAAGCAGGTAATAGTGATGCAGTCAGCTATTGGCTGGGTTTTGGCCAGCAGGGAATGTTTGGTGCGGACTGCTGCTACTTACTGTTCCATTACAACTGATGACCAATGTGTTAGCGGAAGACTAATGTTTAAGCCGCGCAACAAGAGTCTAGGTGAAAAACACATCCCTCTTCTTTCTCTTCTGTTGAGACTTCCTTCTATCATCTCAGCCTAAAAACCATGGACTGCTTCTCTTGATATAAAGGTCAACTCTTAGGAAGAAAAGGAGACATGCTATCTCAGGAGTTTGTGTGTGTGTGTGTGTGTGTGCATGTAGACATGGGTGTGCTAAATATTTAAATAAGGACTTCCACTCGGCTGAGTCTAGTCATTAGTTTTTGTGTTTTTTTCCTTTATAAAGACCATTGTCTAACCACTTCATTTTCTTTTCCCAAGAACTTTTTTTTTTTATATTGTGGGCCATTGTTTTTCTTTGAATAAAATGGGATTTGTGATTTTTATGTATCCATTATCACTTCTGCTCCTCCATTCTGGAATTTTGCATATTTCCTGGAGGGTTTTGCTGGTATGAGGAATGATAAAGCCAGCTGTAATTGTAGATTAAGGGCCCCCTTTCCCCACTTCCAGTAGAGAACTTGAGAGTTGACATTGTTAAACATGGGTGACTATCTATTAAGCACTTGGTTTGGTCATGGGTATTTTATAGCAACTCTATAGCTTCAGGTTTGTATTCTGAAGTTCTAACACACCTGTCTCTTCGGTCAACTTTAGTTTTTATTGATGTGGCTTAGTGAAGTATCTATACAGGGAAGACGGCTTCCCAAGTCTGGTGGGCTGAGTCCAGACAGGCTTCCTGAAATGGGTTGCATTTAAGGTGTTCTGTTGTAGGAGGATGGGATACTTTGAAAGAAGGAGGGAGAGGCTTAGACTTTCTGCTCTGAGATAGACCCCTATCTCCTTCCCACTGTGTTGCCTAGTGAACCACCCTAAAACACCATTTTTGCGATCTGGTAGCTCTTTCTTTTGGGGAGACTCAAGCTGTTCAAAGCCAGGTTGGCAGCCTCCTTGGCTTGTTCCTGACATTTCAGACTCCCACCTCTGGCTGCACCACATGGACATGCTCATGGCAGCATGCAGAGCTACAAGAAAAACCTAAATTTAAATGTTAAAAAGCTTTTGTTCATTACCACTGGCATTTCCACCCCCCCTTCCATTTGTCACTCGGAGCGGAGCTGTGACTCTTTTAATATCAAACAAATAATAAGCTCCCTCTAAAGTGATTTTTCTGACAAGGAGCTCAATATATTAAACTTTATCTATATTTTAATAGCCAATTTCACACCAAACTGCCTTCTTAATAATGTATTTACCACCTGGGGATATTATTCCAACCCATCTGGAAAGAATTGGAAATTAGCTGTCCCTAAACTGAGTCTGTGTGTGCTGTACACTTGCTGTAGAAAACAGCAGTGTCATTGCTGGTGAGGAGGCCTGGGCTGAGCGGGGACTCCCCACCTGGGGAGGGTGTGATCTGCAAGAGAAATGATAGTAGGTTCAGAGGCACTAATTCCTTCTCCAGAGGCAAAGCTCATCCCCACAGTGAGCTGAGAAGAGCTACTGCCTGGTAGGGCAGGGATGCTAAAAGCAAGGAACTATCTCAATTGTGTTTTAAAGGAAAGAGGGACTTCCTGTGCTACCAAATGGCAACAGTTGACTTGGGATACGTTTTTTATCATCTGACTTTAAGTCCAGAGAAGAGGGATTGGCTGTATGACTCAAGAGGTCTTTTGTGTATGTGAAACTTGCATGCACATTTGAGGTTTGAAGCTCTCTCCAGAAAATGTTTTATTCACGCATAACTATAATGTTAATTGTTTGGAGAACGGTTGTTTCACCCTCTTGGTTATTATACCTATGGAAATTGACAAAAACTGAGAGATCCTGCAGACACTAAAGTGAATGAGCCTTTGGAGTAGATAGAAAAGCTTCTCAGTAGGGGCAGGGAGAGGAGATGGCTGTGAACAGGCCTGCAGTAGCCATACTAACAAGAAAACATAGGCTCCGTCCCAGTGATGAGATGGAGAAAATGACCAACCTCTGTCTGACAAAGCTATCGGGTGAATGCCGTAAAATCACTCAGCTGAATTCAGTAAACACTACCGTGTTTCCCCGAAAATAAGACCTAGCCGGATCTAAAATAAGACCTAGCTGGATCATCAGCTCTAATGCGTCTTTTGGAGCAAAAATTAATATGAGACCTGGTCTTATTTTAATACAATATAAGACCAGATATAATATAATATAATATAATATAATATAATATAATATAATTAATATAATAGAATATAATAATACTGGGTATAATTAATATAATATAATATAACGTAATATAATGTAATACCGGGTGTTTTATTAATTTTTGCTCCAAAAGACGCATTAGAGCTGATGGTCTGGCTAGGTCTTATTTTCGGGGAAACACGGTACCAAAGTCACACTCTACTGGTGAAGACACATAAAAACATTATTGCACAATGATACGATACATTCATAAGGAAAGGAAGGTGACAAAGCAGATGTGCTTCTTAGGGGAACTCAGGGAGGATCACCAACGAGAATGGATATTTTATCTGGGTCCTGAAGGATGGGAAAGTGGCCACAGCGCATTTAAATCAGAGAGTGGACATATGCCCAAACCCCATTGTATGGACTATGACAGAGAAGCAGGAGGAAGGGACTTTCAAGGATTCAGGCAAATTCTTGGTCCTAATATGAATAGGACATGAACCTCTGATGTGGGCTAAAACCAGCTAGGCTTCGAAGGGGCCCTGGAGAGAAGAGTTAGCTTTTGTGAATCTGAAGACACAAAATTTGTATTCAGGATCACACTGGAAAAAGTATCAGCTCTAAGATGTGGCTGGTATGGGTGAAGAATTCAATAGTGAAAGAAACAGTTAACTTTGTGAGGATCAAATTGAAATTTGTGGGAACCACATGGGTTCTTTGAAGCAAACAAAACAAGATGAAGCCTGATGTAGTCCTGTGGGCTGGCCCCAGCCAGGGGTTTTCTCTGGAGATCCTAAGGTGGGATGATAATGAGGGGCCACCTCCTCCTACTGCCAACCAAATGTCCTGCTCAGCTCTCTGCTGTCTGAGGAGCCAGAGTCTGGAGCAGTGCAGTGTGGATGCCATGTCCAAAAACACAGCATGGAGTCCCCAGTGAAGTCTGATCTATGCAAAACAGAGCCAGATGAAAAAAAAAATAGCATTCCCAGGAGGAACGATGACAGGACAGCGCTCACTATTGTTCTTTTTAGAGGGAAATGCATTTGATTCACCAAGACAGAACAAAAAGGTTTGCATGGGAACAGAAGACCTAATGGGATATTTGGTGGCTTGGGCTGATAGCAGAGTCACAGAAAGACCAGAAAGCAGTGGTATCAGAAGCCTGCCGCATCTAATCTTGTGTCTCTGTTCCCTTATCCAGAGCCTTGGGAGCACTCATGTGCAGATATGTGTGAGGGTGAGGGGACAGCAGTGATAGCTATCTCCCAGGTCCTGGGGACCCAGAGTCCCAAACTAATCAGCAAACAAGAAGACTAACTGTGACAGACAGGTCAAGGAGGAGAGGGGTAAAAGACTCCTTTAATCCTGAAATTGGGGGACGTGCAATACTGTCAGTTACCTGGGGACCCTGAGATGCCAGATTCCCTAACTTAATCAGACAGATAAAGGGAGCAGTCCTAGCTGAGGCTCCACCAGGAAATGCAGCACAATAGGAGGTAGCCCCTCAGGGCCCCATGCTGCTGCAGAGATAATAAACTATATAAAACTCTGTCACCAAGAGATAAGTGATGAATTAGAATCAATTATATGTTTAAAGTAATAGACAGCCCGGCTTCCCTACTGGAAGTGTGATGGTTTTTACCGGCCTCAGAGGTAGTAACTGAAGGATGATTCTCCATGATACTGTCTGTACTAGGTGGACAAAAAGTACTACCTAGACAGGCTTTTCTGGCCAGACTATCAATTTTGTAAGTAATGGAAAGAAAAACACACTGAAAGTTATGGGCCAAGTGTTCACCTTTACCCCGCACCCCACTGGTGTATTTGCCTTCTTACCCTGTATGCTGGGACCCAATCATTGGGTGAGCAATTGGAGTAAGGAGCTCTCAAGCAAGGCATTTTTTCTGTGCCTTTATTTTTCCAGGTGTACAACACGCTGAATAACTGAATCTATGACGAGGATTAACCTCTGTTAAATATATGCTAAGGTCTAATGCTAAGGTCTAAGGTCTAATGTATGCTAAGGTCTTTGTAGAATCCTCATCCAGAGTGAATGTGTATAGTGAAGGTAAATTTGAGATGCTTGTTGGAGATCTAATTCTGTTCCTCAGTCTCCTTCCCTTCGGTCACCTACCTCCTTGCTTAATCATATGGACACAGCCAATGTTGTAAACAAACAAACAAATGACTAAATAGGAGAAAAATGAGTTCTTAGTTTTTTAGCATTTTGAATTCCAACTTTCCGTATTCTATTACTACTATTATTATTACTACTACTATTTAGTAAAAGCTTTAGTCCTTAGATCCAAGCTTTCTTTTAATAGAGATGGTCATAGCTCATTTAGGTTGTTTTTCAGTCTTATGGTAATACCCTCACTCACCCTCCTGGCTGCCTAGCAAACTTCTATTCACTCTTCACATCCTAGTCCCCTTGGCAAAGATCTGACCACCATTTCCCTCCATAATATAAAACGCTATCTCTTTTATGCTACCTCAGTTGCAATTTACACCTTTAGTTATGATGCACTTATCCCAGTGCACAAGTAGACAGTACAGTGATGGTTATGCAGGGGCTTGGCTTTCATAGTCAGCTATTTACTAACTGTGTGGTCTATAAAAAGCCATTTGTTTTTTTACACTCTCATTTTTCTCAGCTGAAAAAACGGGTATTATAATAACAGCCTCCTAGGATTGTTGTGCATACTAAATGAAACAGACATGTTAAGCGCTTGTATCTATTACGTGCTCGATAAATAGTGGCTGTTGATATTATAATTTTTTCTTAGTGTTTGTATTAGTTTGATCACGTGTCTGTATCATTTATAATAATGTGAGTATCTTGAGCGCAGAGACTATGTTCCATTCAGCTGGTAGAATTCCAGCACCAAGTACAGAACTTGAAGTTAGGTCCCCCTTTATCACTTTGGGCCACCAGGGATTGCGAACGCATTGACCCAAGAAAATCCCTGCCCTGGCCTTTTACCAAATTTGGAGTACCTTGCACCGCCCCACCTCCTCCCGCCCGGGACCCTGTCCCCATCCCCTGCCGCGGCCCCGCCCACGCGCACCCGGCGCAGCCCCCTCCCATCTTTGTCCCCTCTCCCATCCCCGGTCCTCCTCCCTGTGCCTTCTCCTGTGCGGTGCTCTAGCTGCACCTTTCTTCTCTCCTAGCCCATCCCCCCTCTCTGCTTTGCTCTTCTTCCTTGTACTCACGCTGACCTGGTAGATTTAGTCTTTTGTGTGGTTTTGTATCAAAAGTTTAATTAGAAAATCGCGCCTGGGCTTTTTAATAGTCTGAGTTCTGGCTATCAAGCCCTGGCCGTGGTCCCGAGCGCCTGCGCCGACGCAGGCTAATGGCAGGAACGCGCCAGCTACTGCAGCGCGCTGGGACTCCCGCGCTGAATCTTATTTACATTCGGACTAACAATAGCTCTGGAGCCTGGCTATAAATAATTTCTGGGGAAGAGTTGTCTAATTAAACGTGCAGCAGTAAGGAAAGTGCTTTAACCACAAGGCTGGTGTCCTAATGAACGTAATCACTGGATGGGGACAGCTTAGGAATCACAACTAGACATCTCCCTGCAGAGGCACAGAGATGGAGGGAGAAATACTCAGGGAGAATTTCCAATCAATATTTAATTGTGGAATGTGTTAAACTCGTTAGAGGGCTTTTTTTTTTCCTTCCTGTTTCCCATACCCAGAGGTAAAAAGGATTTCAAAATGTAGCTTTGTGGAGTGACCTCAGCCTCAGATTTCAATGAGAAAATTGTCTGTGGGTTGTCAATATTGAATAAAAATTATCTGAATACATACAATTTATGAATTAATAAGTAGTGGCATGTAATATTGATAGGTGCTAAATTTAAAGATATAGATGAGTGTGAGGTCTGATTCCAGAAACTTTCTGCCCAGTCTACTGAATTTCTAAACTCCTGTTAGAGGGCAAGGTCTCCGTGTGCTGAGCTCTGCCCTTTCTAAGTATGGAGTTGGGACAGGGTGCGTGCTCCCTGGAGTGAATGGAGAATATGAAAAGGCATCTTCCTGACAGGTTACTTCATGGAAGACACCACCCTCCTGCTGATTATCTAAGCTGTGCTAGCCTACCAAGAAGGAGGTGAGCTCAAAGCAGCCATACTTATTTCTACTGCATTGCTGAAAAGGACAAAGTCAGGATTCAGTTTCTTTATCTCCCTATGTTCCTAATAACATGCTGTTGAGGACCAAAAGCGTATGCAGGGAAGAACAGCATACCATCAGACTCATGTGTAGATAACATAGGAAGTACATACTATATACACAGATTTACATAGATGCCTGTTGAACACATGGATGCCTAGTAAACACTTGGATATCCAAACATCAGGTGGATAGATACATACACATATATACATATGATAACATACATGCTGTTGAAACCAAGTCAACCAGCGCCCTAACAGAGTAGGAGGGTGATGGGAAGCTGGAGCTGGTGGCTGTGTGGGTCTGCAGAGGGACCCCCACTGAACTGTGGTTAAAAATCTATTAACCAGTACTCACAGCCCTGCTATAGGGACATTAAAAAACTAGAGTGTGGGCACTTGTGATTAATCTAATTCACCACTGGATGTCAACATTGCTCTAGCCAATTAGAGAACAAATAGAAATCCCAATATCCTTCTGTCTCCTAAAAGGAAATAAGAAAATTTGAGCTTTAGGCATCTACGTGATGAGGATAAGAGTGTGCTGGTGGGGGTGGGGTGGGGGGGTGGTAGACACGAATCCTCTGACAGACCCCGAAAAGGAAATTGTCAAAGTTTAAATTTGTCCTGTTTTCCTTTCATCTTCCTCCAGCACTCTGTGTTCTTTTCCTACTCATTACTCCTCCTCAAGTAGTACTTCCTAATATATCATACAATATACTGATTTATTTTGCTTACTGCCTGCTTCCCCCCGGCCCAGAACATACACCCATGAGGACAGGGAGCTTTTATCTTGGTTCTGTACTGTATCCTGATGCTTAAAACACTGATGGGCGTAAATGGGTGTTTGATAAACACTCCTCTGGAATAAGTAAATTAGTAAGTAAGTGAGTTACTGAAATTTGGCCAATAAATACAAATGGAAACAGAGACATTATTCCAATAGTAATACAAGGTGTGATCCAAGAATACAGTGAATGTTTAAATAAAAACAATTTTATTGCAGTAAAAGATACATTAATCCCTCTCAAAATACTCCCCCTCACTTCAAACACACTTATCCCATTGTTCTTGCTGTACAAGTTCTTTTCTTCTCTGAAAGATATGTAGATGACTAGAGAAAGGGACACAGAAGCAGATTTCTAACCTCCTGAAATATCAGGTGTGGAAGAGATTTCAAAACAAGCCTTTGCGGTTCATCTGAGTTTAATTATAGCTCTTCAATACCTTGTTTTGGGAAGACAAATCTACTTGGGAAGACAGCATAGCCTCTCAGAACCTTGGCTTCCTTGTCAATACAATGGAATAATTACGATAATACTGACCCCCCCACTCCCTTTAAGGGTTTTATGAGATCAAATATCACAGTATTAGTTCAAATGTGTTTTCCCTTGACTAAATATGCCAGGTTCTCCCCAAACTCCAACAGGCGTGCTGTAACACTGAAGCCCTATGGTATAGTATTACCACCTAGTATTGCCAGTATAAATATTATAATCCTTTTGCAAATATGAATAGGGAATGTATAAACATTTTCCAAATAATTCACTTAACCCACAGATCTTAATTCTCAAGGTAAACTACAATGAAAATAGACATCAAAATTCTATCTTGGGGTAGACAGTAAACAGTCTTCCACCCAAAGATATGAAGAGATTGTACTAGAGCCTTTCCTTCAGAGGCATGAACCTGAGGTTTTTCGCAGTTTCTGTATCTCCTATTTTAGGCATATATAGAAAGATTGGGCTGCCATGGCAGCCGAGCTAGCTAGCATCCTTCCAAATACATATGCTTGATTTTTAATAAATAAATTAAATTAAGCAAAAATAGGTCTACAGTGTAGAGCCCTTTCAAAGTATTTACCATGCTGTCACTTTGGGCTCACTGACGCTTCTTAATATTTCAGATTTAATGGTAAGCCCCATTTATAAGCTAAATAAGACATTATTAGCACTATACTGGCAGAAACATACAAGGACACTGCTAAGCTAAGGTGAAATATGCATTATTGAATGAAATTTAATTAGTAGATTTTGTTCTATTAGTGGCTTGTATATTGCATTTATGAAAATGAATACAAATATGATCCAGGCAATCTTTCCACTGAGAAAATGTCACTGATTATCTAACTTCACTCCTACTCTTTAAAGCAGATACAGGATACAAATTGATGTCTTGGTCTCTTGCCAGTCTAAAGATTTTCTAGTTTGTGGTTCTAATAAGAGCCAAGGAATGGAGTGACGCCTTGATGTGGAGCTCTGGCAGGTGTGAACAAGGGCAAATTGTGGACTCTTTTTTCATGGCACTCATTTGGGCCTCAGAAGTGGTGTGTGGTTGTTGTTTTGCTTAGCTTAGCTGGTTAAGTCTAATGTCTGCATTATCTGTTTTGATTCCCCTATAGGGCAACACGGCTTTAGTAGAAAAGGCAAGACTTGGAATCATATACCCATGGGTTCAATCTTACTTTCACCATCTATAAGCTTTGTGCAATTTATTTTTTTAAACACGTTAGCTACCTCATTTCATTAATCCTTCCAATAACTCCATGTGGTTAGTTACTATTATAATCTCTATTTTTTAGATAAGGACGTGGAGTTTTAGAGTGCTTGAGCTACTTGCTCTAGGTCACACAGCTGGTAATATGAGTTCTCTGCATTTTCCATTTTCTTATCCTTACAAGGGAGATAATGACAGTGCCTACCTCCTAGGGGTATTGTAAATATTAAATGAGATAAAGTTTGCAATGCACTGACATTTATATTCAATAAATATTAGTCTGAACTCCCTGTTTCTACCCAACCCCTTCCTTTCTGGCTGACATATTGGAAAGGACATGGCAGAGCAGTGACCAGAGTTCTTATTTCTAAGTGGCCAATATAAAGTCTCTCCAGATCTCAGCTCTTTTCCTATGATAATAAAAATACCAAACACCTACACTTCCTACTGAAGGTGTTGTGAGAATTAATTGGACAGCAAACAGGAAAGTGCTATACAAATATAAAGTGTGTTGTTAGTACAGGTGATTATTCTCTGGATTCTATGCCAAGTTGCACTGACAGAAATGTTCGGAGAGGAGATGCCTGAGACAAATGCCATAAGAGCATTTCTTTGCAGTGAGTTAGGGCTTAAAAGTAAATGCAGGCACTCAGCACCCCTTAAACCATCCTCCCTAGCAAGCTGTGCCTGACTGTCCCTCTGGACATCTTTCTGGAATTACCCAACCTGTAAATAATCACTGCTATGATTATGTAGCTGGCATAGAGATTCATCTGGCCTAAGTTTTCATCTTCACCAGCTCCTATGTTCGCACACAAGGATGCTGGGCCCTTTGCTCATATCTCAAGATTCAGTTAATCTCAAACATTCTAATCCATATATATCCTTTCATACTGTTGCTCCGCCTTTCTTTTCTTGCTATGGCCTTGGTACATAAGGAAAATCATCCAAAGATGCTCAAATAGATGCTTTTGTTAGGGAGCTACCTAAATTAATAATAGAGTAGAAGGGTTTTATCTTTCTTTAAAAACCAACCATATAAAGGTAAAAGACATTTGATGATTGAAGTTTTGTGTGTGTGTGTGTGTGTGTGTGTGTGTGTGTGTGTTTCCTAAATTAACCTCAGATGCACAGAATCTGATTATTTATAACCATTGGTCCAGGATACACTCTCACTGATGTAGCTGATGTTGGATCTGCCAGCAATTTCTGAGTGTGGGCCAGGATCGTGTCTCGTGAAGCTGAAGAATGGAAACACGGATCAGGGAGAGGAAAAAAGGTTTAAAAAGAGGATAGTTTCCACTGGGAACCAAAGCAGCTGCTCACTTAATGGCTTTTTCTCTCGTTGGTCACAGGGTCCCTCATCTTTGCTTTTGTCTGTGTATTTGCATTACCCTTTGCTTTCTCTGCACATCCCATCGTCTTGCTTCTCTGTACACGTAGCAGAAAATGACCCTCTGTGCCCTTGCAGTAAATTTATAATCCAAATTGTTGGGAGAGAATGTACTTGGTCCTGTTGATTCAGGTGCCCATTCTGGGCCTGGTCAACTGTGGCAAGGAGGCTGGGATGATGCAGTCCTGCCCAGTCTGCCTCAGTAGGATTTGGGAAGCAGAGATTCCAAGAAAGCACATGAGCAGGCGAGCTGTGCCAATCTCAACAAAAGAACAAATGAGTCAGTGTCGGGATGAAAAGCCCACTTGGATGAGTGAGGAGGTTGAAGACTTCTGGTTCTACATGATATCTCAATACGTACGTGATAAAGCAAGACTATAGAAGATAGAGCCCAGCGAATTATCAGGAATACAACATCTCCAAGTGCATGTGGATGCAGGTGTGTTGAACCAGTGATACCAGTAACACCACTGCTTTTGAAGTGAGTGATATGAGCTTTTCAACTAACTCTTGATGAAAACTTGATGAAACTAACTCTTGATGAAATTCTGAATAAAACAAAGTATATTTTCCCCTGGGGAAAAAACAAAAAAGAGGATAGTTTATTAGAGGCAGGAGAAGAGGTTGCAGCTCCTGAGCGGGTGGGGGTCCCGAATGGGGGGTGCCCCGTGACTGAGGCAAAAGCTCTTACTTTTATACCTTCCCTTGCCTCCTTGGGGAAGGGGAGCTGTTCGAAGAAGGGAACTGTATAAAGAAGGGAACTGGCGCCTTCTAATGAAATTCGTCTACCAGGTTTGTTCTGCTTGCCCATCCTGAAGGAATTAGCAAAGGAACCCACTCTTATCTATCAGATCTGCTCCGTTTGTCAGGCCAAAAGGAATTTTATGATTAACCTCAAGGCCTTGTTACGTTATGTCCTGGAGCAAAGGAGTGATTTCAAAACCTGGAGTTTTAGGATATGGCTGTCTTTGTTTATTCCCCCAGGGACCTCCCTGTCTACCTAGGGACATGCTAGCTAACCTGTATCATCATCAGTGTTCTCTGTGTGACTACCTTATTTTATTTTATTATTTTATTTTATTTCATCCTGTTTTAAGCAAACTGATAACACAATGCCTCCAAAAAGCACAAAAACTGAAACGTGGCATCAGGCTACATCCTGACCACATGGTCCCTGTACCAATTCCCCTCCTGCCTCCTTCCTACCCTATGGTAACCATCATCCAGAATTCTATATTCATGTCACACTTCCATTTTTATGCAATTTCATCACATATATGAGAGTCTTTAAAATTACTTTTTTGTTTTGTTGCTTTTCATTTTCATAACAAAGGGCATGCATTCTGATATCTGAAATTTGGGGGGCTTTTTTACTTCTTGTGTTTGTAAGATCACCCATATTTTTGTGTTTTGCTGTCATTTATTTGCTCGACTGCTGTATATTATTCCAATTTGTGAATATACCTCAGTTAATTTGCCTATTTTTATGCTGATGGGTATTGAGATGGAATCCATGATTTTCTTCCCCTGTTATAAACAAGATTGCGAAAAACATATATACTGAGAAGTGAAATTTCCGGGTCACAGAGTTTGGCAATGTTTAAATATAGAAGGTATTGCCCAGCTGCTTACCAAAGCATCAGTTTATGCTCTCACCAGCAATGTCTAAAGATCCTGAAGAATCCCAGCTTCTCCAATATTAGTAGTATCAGACATTTTAATTTTTGCTGATGGATTCTGTATAAAATGCTAGGTAATTGTAGTCTTAATTTAGAATCTGTAGAACCCCTTTTTGTGTTTCCTCCTCTCTGGTATGCCTGTTCATTTATTTTTGCGCATTTTTCTATTCATTTGCTATGCTTTTCTCACTGACTTGTTAGGAGTTCTTTAAATATTTTTGACATTAACTTTTGTCAGTTTTACGAATAGCTCATTTTCCATACAATTGAGATAATTAGGCCAGAGAATAAAAGAAGCATGAATTTATTTTATTCTTTGATCAGATAAACCCACTATTGATGACCTCACCTCATCTCCTTTATTCTTCTATCTTGTGACACTAGCAGATGGAATAAAATTATGTAAGAACTTGAGAGAAGCTTATATTCATTAGTATATTCGAAGAGGAAGTGACAGTGCTGGTGAAACCTAAAGCAAATCTTCATTTTATTTATTTTAAAAGAAAGGTAGAGTAGCCATCCCAATTTCTGTCCAGGTTTAATTAATGGACCTTCTTGATGACTTTATGATCTTCTCAGAAAGTGGACTATCTTTCTCCAAAATGATCAAAGAATTATAGATGAGTACTTCTTTTCTGTACTTCCCTTGGCAGAAATGAGACAGTCTTGGGAAAGCCATACAGGGATTCATTATTCATGCATATGAGTTTCATGATTCAATAGAGCTAATTAAGAAAATGATGGAGTAAATTAGCACTTTATGCAAGTGTATTAATATTAATAAAATTGCCATTTTACCCTGAGGTTAAAACAGAAGAAGAGGAAAACACAGACCTGACCAGCTAGTGAACTATGAACATGGTTGCTTGCTGGGACACTGACCACTCTCATTCATCCTGTGATCAAAATTTTACTAATAAAAAGAGAGGTGAATTTTTCAAAGGTATGGGTGAACTCTCTTTGCTTTATTATTTGGGCTGCTTGATAATATTTCCCATTTCCTACCTTGTTAACAATAATAACTAACAACACATTGTTATTCATATGGCAGTTTCAAATCCATTTTTTTAAATTGTTTTACAACAAATTTATAAGGCAAATTATTAGTATATTCTCATTCATAATTTAATTGTCTATGAGTCTTCAGATAATTTATTGTTTTCCACACCCATTTTGTGACCAGTGCCTTAGCTTTAGCTACCATCCTGGTCTTTACACTTGCCCCCTAAAATTCATTCTCCAAATTGTGGCTACAGGAATCATTTGAACTCATAAACCTGATTGTGTTACCCCCACTCCAGCTGTAAACCTTACTTTCAGAATTCACCCAAACTCTCCAGCATGTGAGACTCCTTCCCAAACCAACTCTGTGTTATCATCTCTGCATCCTTATCTCAGGCTAGCCCCAATTTTTACCTTCTATTACTCCACATTCCAGCCACACAGAATTACTTGCTGTTCCAGATGCCTGCTGGGACCTCTGGGTCTTTGTTTATGTTTGCAACTCTACCTTGAAAGCTGTCTTCCTTCATACTCCATCACCTGGTTCCTCACGGTATCAGTGTAGAGGTCATTCTTTCCCAAATGCTTTTCTTTGTCACTCTCCCCCACAAAAACTGTGTTTTCAAAGAACTCTGATTTTTCTCTCATTGCCCTTCCAGTGTGCTATCATTTCATATTTACTAATGATTCTTCTACTTAGGAGAGTAAATCCTACAGGACAGGGGTCAGTCCTTGATCACCATGATGTTCCCCACTACCTAGCACATTAGTAGGCATAAAGTGTTGTCAAAAAAATATATGAATAAGTGAGAAAATGAGTGTGGATGAACCACATTGTCACTTAGAGAAGGAAGATTTGGAAATTTATCTTGAAATCCTATGTTCTTTCTAATATTCACATGGTCTCCTTGGCTCCTTTGTGGTCCATTACTTTTAGGGTGCTGGTTTGGATAACCTGTAAGATTATTCATTAGATGGAGCTTAAGACTCATTATTGGAATTCTTTCTACACCTTCAGTAGATTTGCTTAATTTGCCTCCAGAGGGCTGTGGAATCTATTGGGAACTTCCTATTTTAGTTTACTAGACTTTTCTTTCTTCACGATCATAATTAACTCTCTACTACCTATTCTTGTTTTGGTATTCCAAATCCTAAACCAAGATTCAATTTCCATTTTATAGGAGAAAATCGTTCTAAAGCCACACAGGTACATAACCCTTATAAGCTTAATTCCATCTATGGTTCCCCAATTCTAATAATTTGTTTGAACAATACTAGATTTCATTCAAAAATTTTTGTCAAATAGGTCACCTATTATGTTCCAGGCAAATGTTAGGTATTTATTCCAGTTTGGGAATTGAACTTGGTATTAGTCATGGCAATCAATGATCTCAAATGCCCAGCTCTGAATCGCTAGGTGCTCCCTAAGCCTGTTGGAGATGGGCTGCTTTTCTCCTCTTCTGACCCTTACTGACTACGTGATAATAGGTGGCTTACTTAACTCTAATTATCTTCAGTTATTCCATCTGTGAAATGATTATTTCACTTTCATGGAAAAAGTATTTATTGAGTAACTACTGATGTAAAAGATATATTTTTAAAATATCAAGAAGATATTTTATGTGATCTCAAGGGATCAAACCATACTGATAGATGAGTAAATCAGTGATTATTCCCCAATAAGATAAGTGCTAGCTTAGAATGTACACAAAATGCTATGGGAAACCAGAGACCACACACATCCATTAGACTGAGGGAAAGTGGGGGAGGGGGTCAAAAGAAGAGTTTTTAGGCAGAGTCAGTCTTGATGTAATTTCTGAAGGATGAATGAAAGTTGACTAGAGAAAGAAGAGCACATGGGAAAGACATTCCAGATTCCAAGCAGTGATAAACATATGCTTGAACAGTCTGAGGCATGATATAAAATGATCTTTTGGGGAAAAATAAGTAGCTTAGGATAGAGGACCAAAACGTAAAACTTGTGAAGAAGGTAGAAATGAAAAGCCAGAGAGATAATTGGAAAAACAAGAGAAAGTATGGTCAGATTAGCAGAATAGAAGGAATCATTGTAAGGAAGAGGGAAGAACAAGCCTATTAGAAGAAGCATTTGGAAATATAGTGCTGTACTAGTCAGAATTCTAAGAGGTCCTTCTCTACACACCCTATAAATCCCCTCCTCCTGAGTGTGGGTGGGACTTGTGAATATGATAGAATTTCATGCCCAGGGATAAGTTACATTAGATGGGAAAGGGAAGGGATTGTTGCATATGTAATTAGGGTCCTTAATCAGTTTATTGTGAGTTAGTCAAAGGGGAGATTATCCTGGATGGGCCTGACCTACTCAAGTGAGCCCTTTGAAAGAGGATTCCACGTGAGAGAGATTTTTCCTGCTGGCTTTAAAGATAGCTATGTTGTGAATTGTCTAAGGAGGGTTCTTCCATAGTCAGCTTCCACAGGGTAAGAACCTAAGAGTGACCTCTATCTAGTAGCTGAGAGTGGTATCTTTCTAACTGGTGTAGGTTGGAAGGTAGTATACGAGGTCTGATGATTACATTCGTGAACTTGTTGCAATGATGTTGCTAACCTTTTTTGATATCAGAGGGATTATTCATTATGAATGTCTACCAACTGGACAAACAGTTAACCAAGTTTACTACTTGGAAGTGCTGAAAAGGCTGCATGAAAAAGTTAGACGACCTGAACTTTTCACTAACAATTCATGGCTCTTGCATCACGACAATGCAGCAGCTCACACAGCACTGTCTGTGAGGGAGTTTTAGCCAGTAAACAAATAACTGTATTGGAACACTCTCCCTACTCACCTGATCTGGCCCCCCGTGACTTCTTTCTTTACCCAAAGATAAAGGAAATACTGAAAGGAAGACATTTTGATGACATTCAGGACATCAAGGGTAACACAATGACAGCTCTGATAACCATTCCAGAGAAAAAGTTCCAAAATTACTTTGAAGGGTGGACTGGGCACTGGTGTTGGTGCTTCCCAAGGGGAGTACTTCGAATGTGACCGTAGTGATATTCAGCAACGAGGTACGTAGTTCTTTTTCTAGGATTGTTCGCCAACTTAATAGTCTGACCTCGTATGTACTGATAAAGAGCATGGGACAATGCATTGAGGGAACCAAAAATACGATTTGGGCTCTACCAGTTTGTTCCTTTACCTTGCACAAGTTATTTAATATTTTAAAACCATATTTTTCTTATCTATCTATGAAAGAGGAAAATAATGTTTAACAATGCCTATTGTTAAATATTTTAAGATTAATTAAGATCATAAATATCGTGGTTCCCTGTAATACAGTTATTAGTATGTCTTACTTAATGTGCCAAATAAGTGTTACATCTTTGTTTCCCTAAGGTCCCCACACTGAAGGATATAACATATTTATTGAGATCACATCATAAGTACTTAATAAATATTTGTGAAATGCATCTTGAATGAAAAATAACAGTAGTTGTAAGGACACTAAGAGCTCCATTTCTGATAAATAATAAGTGTTCAATAAAACAATTCTCATTTACACGTGTTTTATGTCTCAGCTGATCTAAGCTGCAAGTGGAGATAGTGGCTTATCACACTAGAATCTGGGTATATACAATAGGTACTCACTTTTCTGTCCTTGACATGGATAACTGGAGGGTGAGCCTACGCCTCACTAAAAGAATGGTGCTTTCCTAAATTTTAGATGTCTGCAAAACATAGCCCCGGATGAGGCTTCATTTACAATGTGAGGTTATATTCCTCCAGGAAATTTCTGAAGAATTGAAACAATTCTAACTTTGTTGGATTAGAACCTGTGAAAGTGGCTGGCGCACAGTACTTATTACGAAGGTAATTACTTAGCACCCTCTTTAAATCTCTTTTTGTTCTTTGTTTACCAATAGAACAGTAACAGAAAATCAACATAATTGGCTTAGCTTCATAAATACACATCACCTTATGGAAGCAAGACATGCAGATATTTTTTTTTTATTTAAAAAATATATATGTAGCTAATTTATAGGGCTTTGCGGAACACGATATAACTAAAAAACTTCACTAGGTGATATGGGAGACCAGGAAGAAGAAATATCAGGCACAAGCCTTGCTCTCAAAGTGTTGGAGCTATTCAGCTATTGTTCAGGGATGAGGTGATAGAAAAATAAGGCATGATCTCTGTTTTCCAGGAGCTTACACAGTAAATAAGACAGGACAGTAAACAATTACATCATGGGAAGCTGAGGAGCAACAACAACACCCATCACAGAGCTCAGCTTCATTGCTCACCAGATGGCACTGCATGAGTCAGAATTGTGCCACTGTCATCTCAGGTGGCCTAGGCTTGGAGCAATGCTGGGCACAGCAACAACTTGCAATTTTATTTCTTTTCTTTTCTTTTTTAAAAAATATTTTGTTGTGTTTACTCCCAGTTTTTTTGGTGATTCATTAACCACCACCACCACCACAACAACAAAGCTTTCTTGAGATATAATTCACATACCATGCAAATCATCATTTAAAGTGTATAATTCAATGGGCTTTAGTATAGTTAGAGAACAAACATTACCACAACCAATTGCAGAACATTTTCATCACCTCAGTAACAAACCCTGTAACCTTTAGCACTCTTCTAGCCCCCTATTCCAGCCCTAAGTAACCACTAATCTATGTTCTGTCTCTATACATTTCCTTATTGTAGACTTTTCTGTGAATGGAATCATATAAGGCCCTTCCTTACCAGCCCACCTTATCAATCCTTCCTGCTTCCCTAGAGTCTCCTCTGTGTTTATGCTGGGCCATTTTCAGTTTTGTCTTCAGATATTGTGAATATACACATATACATGTATATATTATATATAAAATATTATATAATATATTATACATATAATATTATATAATAATATATGTATATATAATAATATAATATATTATAATATATACATATATAATAGATACATATATACACAGAAGTTGCCCAAAACATGTATATACATATTAAGAAAGGAAAGCTGTATTAAAATTGTAATACTCAATATATACTGATAACATAAGATGAATACAAGTCATGTTTGACTTCTGCAATTACAAGACATGTTCAAAGTGGTTACCATCAGTGTCCAGACACTTCTGATTACAGCAAACTACTGCTTGAGCAACCTTAACCAAAGTTTCCATTGCATACATTTTTTTGGCACTCCTGGTATATATATGGGTATATGGTATATATTACAAAATTCTCTATAGCTTTCCCTCTCATTTGCTAATCCAGATAGGACTCAAATATACAGGATCCATTTCTGTCATCTTTGGTTTTGCCGTAGACACAATGTAGCCTGTCTTACACTGTTGGGTATAACAATTAACTTCCTAATCAGCCAACTACATCGCATCTGTCTTATGGTTACCATGGACTGAACATATTTTAAAGACTAATACCTTTTTAATTTCTTATGTACGTTCCCTGTGCCTAGAACTGTGCAGGAGATAAAATAAGTGCCAATTATATGCTTGTGAAGTAATAAAGTCATTCTATACCTCAAATTTTACAGCAGACTTTTTTTCTTGCCCACAGGGACACAGTAAATTAAAGGGAAAACCTTGGGCCTTTTTTTTTTTTTTTCCCAGTTCCAGGTGGAGTTTGAGGATGTGTCGTTTCCCAAATTATCTCTTACTGTGAAGTGAACAGAGATGGCCTAGAAACAATAAGGCAGAATAGACATCTAAATATACATGCTTGTTTGTAGAGTCGATTTTCTGACTATATTATGCACTTAAAAATTAAATTTGCTAAACTAAAGGCACTTCATGTGCATTTCTTGCTAACACTTCATTATAAGGTACTTATCGGTAATAAATCCACAGGGTCTATGTTTCTTTAAGAAAGTAAGAAATACTTAGAACAAATAAAAACACTTTGCTTTGTTATTACTCCTAGAACTATTTTTATTCTAGGAGAAACAAGTAATTTCTACTTGAGTGGATTAAAGATATCAGACTCTTATTAATACAGTATTTTTAATAGTAACATAAAATGCAAACTTTTACTTAATTTCTCTTGTAGGAATTTAATATAAACTGATAAAGTAAAGATAGTTTCTTACTGACATTTTATGTCAATTTTTGATTATACAGTTAAAATCTCTTTCTGGCTTTCTTTTCCTAGTTTTGGATCATAACTAGAGGTTATTGAGACCTCAAGAAATATTTTGTTTGATAACATACCTGTTCTCTACTCAGCATCCAACCTGTTTTCCTTTGTCCCTTCACAGTGTTCATGAAACACAAGGGTTGCATTTTCAATCCATATTTCTTTATCTCATTCTTTTTTCAAGGCTCTATAATGTGGCTGCTGCCCTTACTGCTGAGCTGAAACAAATTTCCTTGAGGTTGCCAACATCTTCCCAAAATCCATACTGGAGGTGCAGTGTTTAGTTTTACATTACTTAACCACTTAAAGACATTTGACGAAATGGCTAAATCTTGTGTTTCAAAACTCTTCATTCTTTCATTCTGCATATTCTCGTCCTATCTTTATAATCTTCCTGTTTCCTTCTCCATTAGCTTCCCTTCCTCCCCACTTCTCTTAAACATTGGTTTCTCCCTCACTAAGCTTTTCCTAATTAAACACAAACCCCCTCCCATGGCCTCAAATATCGCTTATATTCTGATGTCTATCAAGACTACATAACCAACTCCTCCCCCCACACCTTTTTTTGAGTGCTAGTGATGCCAAGCAAGCTTTTGTTGAAGAGACAATATATGAATTAATTCCTAAATACATAAGGAAAAATACATTATTCTAGGTGGCAATATGCACTGGAAAAATAAGGCAGGGAAGGGTGTAAAAATAAGAGAGGTTTCTTACAGTCAAAGAAAATGACATTGAAAAGCTGACACTGGAATGGAAACTTGATGACATTTGTAGACATTTGGAGGAAGAGATTCTCATGAAGATGGAGCTGCGACCTCAAATGCCTCAAGGCAGAAGTGTGCCTGGCCTGGCTAGGGAATAAGAAAGTGTGGCTAAACTGGGGTTTGTGATAGGAGGAGAGGTCAGAGAGGATGAGGAACCAGATCATGCAAGGCTCTGCACTAGGAGTGAGATGCGGTCAGTGGAGGGTTAGGACAGAGAAGTGACATGATCTGTCTTGTTGTAAACAGATTATTCCTATTGCTGTTCTGAAAATCTTTTGTATGGCATACAGTAGGCAGACCACCCAGAAGCTATCATATGATATAGGTAAGAGATGAAGGTGCTTTAGAGCAGGTTGATATCGGTGAAGGTGGTCAGAAGGATGGGATTCTGAATATATTCTGAAGGTAGATCTGGCAGTATTTGCTGATCAATTGGTGTGAGATGTGAGAGGATGATGGGAGTCAAAGATGATTCAAAAGTTTTGATCCTAAACAACTGAAAAGATTAAGTTGACATTTACTGAGATGTGAAACGTGGGAGATGCAAGTTTGAAATGGGAGGAAACAAGGAGTTTGGGTTTGGACACATCAAATTTGAGATGTCTACTTGAAACCCAAATGGAGAGGGTAAGTAAGCAGAAAAATATTCAATTCTGGAATTCAGAGAAACATAAAGATATATAGATAGGTAGAGAGGTATAATCATATCAATAATTATGTGGATATATAACATTTTAGTTAAATATAGTATATAATTTGAGTCATTAGCATAGCAATGAGGTCTGCAAGGGAGAACATACAGATAGACAAGAACAGAAATTCAAGGCCTTACCCCTCATCCCAAATATCTCCTTAGTTACAAAGCCTTGCCAATTTAATCCCAGAAATATCTTTTGTTAATACTTTCTTCAGAGCCACAAGCTGCACACCTCCAGGAAGCACCACACACATTATAACCTATTTAAAGGGAACCTCTCTGGAACACAGCTATAATATGACAAGTGCCTATTTTGCAACCATGCTGTCTCTGCTTTATAGTTGGTTTATTTTAAGCTCTTGTCATTTTAAACCTTCTCAATGCCAAAGGCGTCTTCCTTGGTATTCCTGCTACCAATCTCCTCTCTCCACTGTGACACCAAAGTAACTATTTTAGCCAAAATCTGATCACACCACTGCTTTCTTAAAAACCTTTGTGGCTTCTTGCTTATTAGTGGTTAAAAGTCAAGTTCTTTTAAAGCCTTTCCAAGCTTGGCCCAAACTATTTCCCTACCTTTTTCTTCTACCTGACCACTCATTGTCAACTACTGACATTTCTTTATAACAACACTGCTAAGAATGTGATAACCTATCTTCCGAGGTCAGACAGAAGTCCTAGTTATCTGTCTGCACCCAGCATTCATCTCTGCCTCCACCAGTCTGCTAATGCCATCTCTCCATTCCTGTTCTTCTCTCTGAGTCCCTCCAGGTCCACAAAACATTTTTAGTTCAGCTCAGCTCCTACAGTTTCCATCGGGACCTCTATGTGAACTCTAGACCATTTTGGCTCTTAATAAATCTAGTATCATCTTATGATGTCCTCCATTGACTTCATATGCACAAATCTTACCTCTGTAATGAGATTATAAGCTCCTTTAGAGCAAGGAACTGTACCATATTTATTGCTATTCATTGTAGCACTAAGAATTGGAGAGGCAGTTTGATAAACACTTTTTTGAATTGAATTAAAAACATTGAACTTGTTTCCTCTTCTAACAAGTTCATAGATCAAGTAGGTCACGAAAGACTCCTGTACACACTTTGTACCGTATTTTCCCGAAAATAAGACTGGGTCTTATATTAATTTTTGCTTTAAAAGATACATTAGGGCTTATTTTCAGGGGATGTCTTATTTTTTCATGTACAACAAACTATATTTATTCATGTACAACAATATACATTTATTCATGTACAAATATCTACATTTATTCAAATACAGTCATGTCATCTTCTTCTGGAAGTCGTCATAACTCTCAAAACCCAAAATTCCGGCTTGAATTTCTTGCGACTCCATTTCCTGTAGAACCATTGGCCCCAATCTCTCATGTCCAGCAATAGAGCTCTCCTGAAATGAGCACTTCTTGTCCATGTGGCCTGCTCGTAGTGCATTGGCAACACAGCTGTCAGTGATTTTATCCCATGAATTCTTCACCCAAGTCATGACCTCTTGCAGGCTAGGCTTCACAAAGTTCCCGTGCTGATTTCTCTTCATTCTATTTTCAATGTAGTCGTTGATTTCCATGCACTAATCATATCATCCTTGAATGGCTTGTTTATTGCAATAAACAAAACTGCCTTCTGGAGAAAGGCAGTCATTCCTGCGGGAATCATTATTTGATCTATTCTTCTGTCTGTAAGGAAGTTCTTCATGTCTTTAGCGCAGTGAGTGCTGGCTGAATCCCAGACTAGCAGACCTCTTTGGCAACCTTGCAAAGCAAGTGGCAGCATTAAATCGACCCACTTCCTTATAACTGCTCGTGTGCACCAGGCTTTTTTCGGTTTCAAGAACATAGTGACCCATGCCTGAGACACTTTCAACCTTATCTTTCTTGCCTTTAGTGATGATTAGGGGTGGGGCTTTCTTTCCATCCAGACGAATTGCCAAAATACAGGTAACACGTGCACTTTCGTAACCAGTGGAGGGAATGTAGATTGACGAGGCACCCCTCTGATCAATTGTTGTTTGAGATCCTTGGCCCATAAACACTGCAGTTTCATCCATAGCAATCATGTTGGTGATTTGGTATTTAGAAAAGTCAATGCCATCAACAAAAGACTTGAATGCAAGTGCACATTTAATAACTTCAGTATTTTCCAGCTTGAACAGTGTTGTCGATCTTAGAGACAGTTCATATCGCTGAAGGAAGCCATCCAGCCAATGTTGTGATGCTTTGAATTCTTCTGGGCTATTTGTAACTGTGCTGCCATTGTAAGGGCAAATGCTTGACTATCAGCTCTGCACACAACCAAAGTCTTGCTTTCTTAACTGGGGCTTATTTTGGGGGTTGTTTTTATATTATGAGCATCCTGAAAAATCATGCTAGGGCTTATTTTCTGGTTAGGTCTTATTTTCGGGGAAATACAGAATAATTCTATCTGCCAGTTGTTGGGTACAGCAGCTCCCACTGCTCCTAAATATCTCCTCTTTATGTTTACAGTTGAAGGACTAGGTGACACAGGTTCTGACAAAGTGTATTTATCAGAATATAAAAATATATGGCCACAGGATCACGAATGTACAACTTCATGTATAGTGAGTGGGAAATATATGGTTTCTTGTGATTTGGTAAATGCAGTATGAATAGATAGCTATCTATGAGCTAAATCTAGAAGGAAGTTGGCCTATTTCCAGATTTTTGGTATTTTGAGGCATTATTCAGTTGTTATTGACACAGTTGAGAATTTGGCTCAGAGATCCAACAGAGATAGAGAGCTATATCTTCCTTAGGAGCGTAAGGCAGGGGGAACAAAGCAGCACTAAATAGTTTAGCAATCGGCACTTCGTATTTTCAATAAGTGTTTCCAACAAGGAATAAAACCAAGCCGTTTGTAAACAAAAATAACTAACATCCACTGGGCCCGATAATTTATAAAACACTTCCACATTTACTATTTTATTAGACACACTAACTGCCTTTAAAATGCATAATGATGAGAGATGATAATCCCACTTCTCTAAATGGGAGATTTAAAGTGTTTAGATACTGAGAGACTGGTGCAGCGTCACTCAGACAGGGAGTAGAGGAGCCAGTAAATGAGACAAGGGTCTTCAGAGTCAATATGCAGTGCTTTCTGCAATGTATTACATTGCTCTCAAAACAGTGGACCTTTCAAAAGGTTTAGATGGCTTCATTTAAAGATTCTGCCTCTTCTCTCTCTACTCCCTCTTGAAATAAGGAATTCCATGGAGACACTATCACTTATTAATATACTAGGCCGCAAAGTGAGAACATTGCCTTTTTTCTTGAACTTTAAGAGGTATTTTAATAAGTAAATAAATAAATAATAATCTGAGAAGAAGAGCTAAACCAGGTCTTATGTTTTTAATAGAATCATAAATGCCAGAAAGTGAGGGAATGATTTATTATCCTGTTATTGTTAAGTGACTGGGAAGCTTTCAATGGAGTCCTTGCTAATTTCTAGCAGCTGCCTTAAATCAGAAACTCTATTAGCTATTATAAAATCATCACCCCATTTTTCTGCAAATCAACTTGAACACCTGATGGGAGTTAGGGGATGTTCGCTACTATATATGCTAACCTTATGCCTGGCCTCTAGAAAGGAAATAACACAAGTGAGAGGCAGCATGATATTGGCCACGTCAACTGTCAGGGATTAATAAATGGCTGTCTACTTTTTATAGGAGATATTCCTGATGGAAGAAATAGCTTCCTTCAGCAAACACCACTTCATTAAAAGAACAGGAACTGATACAAAAGCAAATCCTGTGTTCTGAATTTAGTTCCCTCTCCCAGCTTCATTCTACCCAGCCTTACATCCAAATCCCGCAGCTGTCCACCCCTTGTAAGAAGAGAACAAATAACCAACCACATATAAATCAGCTGGGAATTGCTGGCACCTCTTCCTCTTATATGGGTTTTCACAGTAGAATATACCTCCAAAGATTCACTCTTATGACCAGATAAGTAACACTTTATGTTGGGCAAGTAATAGGAGTCAAAAGCAGATATCACTTAATCTTTGAATACAACTTTGGTCTTATATTTCAAGAGATAAAAGGGCAGGTATGGGTTAAGTGAAATCTGATGGAAGAAACCAGAAGAGGCTACTACCTAGAAGACATGCCTACTATGTTTGGGCACATCCTAGAATAGGAGAAGCAGAGTGAGAGGAAGAGAGCCAGCTGCTGGTAACAGGAAATATCTAAGTAGGTAAAATAAAGCAGAATTTTCAGATCAGTAAGTTTTATAGCATTTGGTAAGGGATTGGATATGGACTTTGAAATTTCTTGCTTGAAAACCTGAATGGCCATCCTGGCTGGAAGAGTTGGGTAAATCAAGGGACTATTAAAAGTTATATTTTTATGATGACTTCATATGTCTATATACTAACCTCATATGCTTCTACCAGATTGTCTTTGTACTTGCCATTTTCCGTGTCTGAAATTATTTTCCTCCAAAACTTTATGTGGTTCATTCTCTTGAATTTTTGATAAAATGTCATTTTATTGGTGAGGACTTCTATAACCACCTAATTTAAAATAGAACTTCCATCACTTGTTATTCTCTTATCCTGTTTCATTTTTCTTCAGAGCATCTATCACTTATTATTATATTTTACTTTTATCTCTTATTTATTGTTTATCATCCTACTGCTGCCACATTGTTTGATGTGGTAATGACACTGCATATTTTGTTCACTTCTGTGTCACCAATACCTAGCACAGTACCTGACTCACGGCAGATGCTCAGTAACTGTTGAAAAAATGAACAAATGAGTTTCAGAAGTGTTGTTAAAATGACAGTTGTAAATAGATATGTGTAGAGGTCTCGAGGCTTACGAAACAAATTAGTGAGTTATTATCATATGAGTAATGATTGAAATCATAGGCTCTGGAGAAAGTTTAGAGTAAAATAGATAAGAGGACCTTGGACAAGAGTCTGGAAGAGTTCTAACATTCAAAAGCCCAGGTAAAAAAGATAAGTTTGCAATGAAAACAAAGAAGAAACAGACTTAAAGGTAGGAGGGAATCAGGAGAAAGTAGTGTATATAGGAAGACAAAGTGTTGAAAGATACAGAAAGGTCAAGAAGACAAAGACTTAAGAGTATCCAGTGGAAATAGTATTATTGAGGTCACCAGTGACCATAGGAAATCTGCTTTGGTAGAGTAACGAGTTAAAGGACCTATTGGTGTGCGTAGAAATATGCTTGGGAAATGAGAAATGGGAAAGAGCATGTTTGCAAAACTCTTTGAGATACTACGCTGAAATAAAGAGAATAATAATATAGAAGAAGCTGAAAGAAGATGAAATTCCAAGTACTTTTTTAAAAAGCTTTACACACACACACACACACACACACACACAAGCCAATGGGAAAGATAAACTTGAGATGGTGAGCCTGAATATACATTAGAAAGAGAAAGTAGTTATTAGAATAATTTTCCTGAGAACCAAAAATAATGAAATCTAAAGCAAAATTTAATAAATCTAAACGTCGAGTTATTAGTCACTATATGAGGAGAGACAACATCTCTGTAGTAAACAGAGGGAAGAAGAATCCAAATGTAGATAAGTTTGCATGCTTGGTAAGGGAAGGCTAGGGCATTCACATTTTGTGGTTCCTCTTTTTCTCTAAAGCAGAATAAATTATCTGCCAAGAACAAAATGTTATCAGTGGGAATGGAAAAGATTGAGATGAATGGAGAAGGTGAAAAAGCCATTGTGGAAAGTAGTAATACAACTTGACCAATGAATAGAAGAAAAATTGTAGGATAGCATTGAAGAACCACTTGACTTTGGTGAGCATGAGTTTATAAAGAAATCATTCTGCCTTCTTGTGTCTTTAACCGTGCGAACTTCTAACTGGCAGGGTCAGAGCAGAAAGCTGGGTTCATGCAGGGTTGGAATCTGGTAAAAACGTTGAGACTAAAAGAGTAATGACCAAGGGGGTTTAAGATGTTGGCCCAATTAAAATAATGGACCATGAAATCCATCTGATTTAGGAAGTGAAGAGAATAAAAGTATTAGGAACTGACAGAAAATAGAGGAATCAATGGTCAAGCAGTTCCGAAGTGGTCAAAGATTCATTGTAGTGGGAATAGTTGAACAAAAACCTGGAAGGAAGGAAGAGGAAATTGTTTTATAAGCATGGGATATTTAAATTAGTGATTTGGGGGCATGTCAGCAATTACATTTCTAACAAAGGCCAGCTTGCTCAGAGCCAGGTTGGCATCATGCCTTCGAATGAGGACATTTGTCTTAAAATTGAGGCAAGAAGTGAGCTTGAAGTGGTGATGAAGAGGCTTCATCCATGAGTAGAAAATGATTGCCAAAGCAGGCTCTGGCAATTAGCAGACAAGTTGATTAAAAAGAAACAAGCAACAAACACAAAACTGTCATACTTGCTGGCACTGCCTGGGGCAGAGAGATAGCTGGAGGTTGAATGCCAGTTGCGGGCCATGTGAAGTTTTCTTAGACCTGGATACACCCATGCTTCCTGACCCATGGTGCCAGGTGGTAGACAGCTCCAGGATGTGAATGCTGGTCTTTATCATCAACAAAATGATGTTCCAAAGGTATCCAACCTCTGGTCTATGATATGAGTACTTGGTGCCTCAAGAAGAGAAAGTAGAGGGCTACAGTTTTCCATGAAGATTGCTGAACTCATTAAGAACAAGGCAAAGAGGAAAAACTGAGGGTTGCTAGATGGGTGGGGGGGGGGTGGGGGTAAGGGGGAAGGTGAGGGGATTAGAAAACAATCAGTAACCACAAGATGGCCACGGGGTTTGAAAATTAATCTGGGGAACGTAATTTAGTGGTTACCAGAGGGTAAGTGGTTGGGGGGTGGGAGATGAGGGTAAGGGGGATCAAATATATGGTGATGGAAGGAGAACTGACTCTGGGTGGTGAACACACAATGTGATTTATAGATGATGTAATACAGAATTGCACACCTGAAATCTATGTAATTTTACTAAGAATTGTCACCCCAATAAATTTATTTAAAAAAAAAAAAAGAACAAGGAAGGGCCTGATCCAAGTTCTGCTTTTGTTCAGTAGCAAACAGAGCCACTTGTCAGGCTGACGGTCCTTGCCCACTGACACTGCAGCAATAGAGAGTTTGAAAGAGGGTAGAGGGAAATGGAGGAAAAAGACATTAAAAGGAAAATATCACCATTTCCAAAAGCCATATTATTTGACAATTTTTCTTTATGTTGTAACAGCTGCTTAACATGACAAATGATGGCTTTAATAAAAATGCACATAAGGATATGCAGCACCAGAAAATGAATAATGGAGATTTCTATCCTGACATGTTGTGGAGCATATTCATTCAGCAGTGAATAGGACCTTGGGATCTGTGTGATGCCAGTTCCTTTCAGACAACTTATGGTAGGTGGTTGGCCCTTGTGTCAGTCAGATTCCAGTTACAGAAAACAGAATACATCACAACTGGTTTTAACAGAGAGGTATTTATTGTGTGGCATTACATGGCTTGCCCATTCATTGAGAGTGCTGAAAAAAAAAAAAAAAAACAGGTTGAACTTTCAGAAAGCCACACCACGGAACTGGGGCCACCTATAAGATATTACAACCTATAAGCTGCCACCTTTCCCAATCAAAGCCATCTAAATCAGGGAACCACTACTGTCAGAAAACTACTACTTCTGGGAAACCATACCATGACAGCACCAACATAGATGACACTTTTCCTATCTCTGGGTGCCTGAGACAGCAAATACATGTGCCCTGAACCCCTGCTAATGTTGTCCCAGAAAAAAACAAAAAAAACCAAACAAGTGCCTTTATGATAATATTTGTCGAGAGGAATAATAGCAGCAGCTGTAGCGTGATGGCTCTTGTACAAGTAATTGAAATACAGTAAGTTATACACAAGGTATGGGGGCTAGATTAGGGCTGGCAGTGTTTGGTGATTTTAAGATCCCACAAATCCAAATTTGTGAGTAGATAATAAGTCCAATATTGGTGTGGTTTAGAGGAGGGATGGGTGGAGTGAAGATAGTAGGAAAAGTGAGAGTATGATGACAAAGAAGCCTGTCTTCAACCCTGGGACAGCAGTGGACAGGGCCTTACTGGAGTTTTGATAACTATGTGTCTTCATACTTCACCTACTGCCACGTCACATCTGTACAGTCAAATAGGAGAAGAAAGCTTTTAGCTATTGAAAGTTCCACAAAGGTATTATTCTAAATGACTATTCAGAGTTAGACGTGGGAAATCAAGAAAAGCGAAAAAATGCAACACATATCAATATTGCAGAATAATCAGGAATGTGGTGGGGTTGAACATATGGGCCTGGTTGGAATTATGTAAATAAAGATAGCATTTGTAAGGGGCTTTAAGACTTCCTCATGACACTGATAAAGTCATAAGTCTGCTATTTGTTTTAGCACATTAGAATCATAAGCATTAGTTTGTGGGAAGGAGCAAAATAAGAGGGGAAATGGCACAGCAAACTACATTTCAACCACTGGGAATTTTACTCAATATTTATCAATCATCTACTATATGAAAGTTATTATAATGAGCAAAATAAAATATTCTGTCTGTATCTTCAAGGGAATTAAGACATGTGTTAATCTTGTCAGAACGATTAGCAGGACAATTTAAAGGTCACCATTTTTGAGCTTTCTTTCTTTCTCAATATCTAGAAGAAAAGACTTCTTAATCACCAGTGGTCATTACGTATAAAGGGTTAAAAGTGATATAGCACAGTACTGTGAGGAATAGAAACAAAAATAAAGACTGTGTCACTATACCCAAGCCGTGATAGTCCACTTGAAGAGTAAGAACACACCAGAGAAATAGTAATACACATTTCAGTGGACAAAGACTTAATAGAAGAGAGAACACGAAATAGTGCATTTCTAGCTGCAAAGGGAAGGTATACAAAACAAATGCTCCTAAGAGAAATGAAAGATTACTTAAGTTACGAGTGCTGGAAGAAGTTTTCATAGTGGAGGAAAGATTTAAACTAAATCTTGAAGAGCAGAATTGGCTCTGATAGAAAAAAGGAATAAGATTATCCTGAGTAGGGAAAACAAGAGAGGGAAAAACATGTATGGGAGGTAGTGTGTGATGTTTGACTAGAATCAGGATTTATATGATACTCGTAGGAAAATGATGTATTCAAAATGAAACTTTTAATAGCTGAAAAAAAGTAGGGATCTTATTATAAAGAGCCATGAATGCCAAGAGAAATAATTTGGAATATGTTCTGCAGGCACTGGGGATATTGACATTTCTAAAGAGATCAGTTTAATATTGTCCACAATCAAGTATATATAATTATGGACTTTTCAGGACGTTGATAAAAGCTAGGTCTCTTTATTTTTTATTTTTATTTTATTGGGGAATATTGGGGAACAGTGTGTTTCTCTAGGGTCCATCAACTCCAAGTCGTTGTCCTTCAATCTAGTTGTAGAGGGCACAGCTCAGCTCCAAGTCCAGTCGCCATTTTCAATCTTAGTTGCAGGGGGCACAGCCCACCAGCCCATGCAGGAATTGAACCGGCTACCTTGTTGTTAAGAGCTCATGCTCTAACCAAATGAGTCATCCAGCTGCCTCCTGATCTCTTTTTAAGGTGAAGTAAGAACTAGTTTTTTCTATCCTTTCTCTCCTTTGTATTTCCGCCTGTATTATTCTTTATATTAAAACACACCCTCCCAAAATGAGTGCTTATGTTTTAGGCAAAACATCTACAAATATGAACAAAACATTTTTTATGTGCTTATACAAATACGTCTTGATTATTTTCAAAGATAAAATAAATTTGAAAGGAAAAAAATGTGTTTTGAAACCATGGAATGGATGTGTGAAGAGAAGGTGTCTTGATGCATCTGGTCCCTTAAGATGGAACTTGAAAGAACACAAAGCACTGGAAACCATAAAGAGAGAAATGACCCTCTCTAAACAAATAAACAAGCAAACAAAACACGTCTTAGAGATGAGGTGGGGAGCAGTAGTACCGTGTTTCCCCGAAAATAAAACCTAGCCAGATCATCAACTCTAATGCGTCTTTTGGAACAAAAATTAATATAAGACCTGGTCTTATTTTAACATAAGCCAGGGCCTAATATAATATAATATAATATAATATAATATAATATAATATAATATAATAATACAAGACCGGGTCTGTAATATAATATGATACAATATAATATAATATAATACTGGGTCTTATATTACTTTTTGCTCCAAAAGACACATTAGAGCTGATGGTACAGTTCAGTTTTATTTTTGGGGAACCACGGTATCTAGAGCTGCCACGATATTTTATCTAAAATATCCAGTTTTCAACAAAAAATTATGAGACATGAAAAGATTCAGTGTAGTGTGGTCACACAAGGAAAAAAATGCAGGCAACAGAAACAGCTTGTGAGAGGGTCCAGAGGTTGTAGTTAATGAAAATCTCAAAGCAGTCAAATTAATGTGTTCAAACAACTTAAAGAAAAGTATGCTAAAAGAAGTAATTGAAGGTATTATGACAACATCTCAGCAAATAAATAATATAAATAAAAATATAAAAATTATAAAAATATAAAGATTGAAATGATAATTCTGCAATTGAAAACTATAATAACTAAAATGAAAAATTCACTAAGGGGGCTCAATAAATTTCAACTAGAAAAAAATAACTGAACTTGAGTATAGATTAATAGAAATTATATAATATGAAAAACAGGAAAAAGAATGAAGAAAAATGAACAGAGACTTAAGAGAAATGTGGAATACTATTAAGCACACCAACATACATAAACTGTGGGTCCCAGAAGAAGAGAAGAGAGAAAGGGGCAGAAAAAATATTAGAAAAAAATAGTCGCTGAAAATATTTTTAAATTGATGAAAAATATTAATCTACATATCCAGTAAGCTCAACAAACTCCCAGTAGGGTAAATACAAATATATTCACATCCAGACACATTATAGTAAAAATGTTGAAAGACAAAGAGAAAATCTTGAAAGCAGTAAGAAAAAAATGACTCATCATGTACAAGGAAACACCAATAAGATTAATAGATAATTTTTCATTAAAACATTGAATGCTAGAACACAGTCAAATGACAATTCAAAATGCTTAAAAAAAAAGTCAACCAAAAATCTTTTTTTTTTTTGAATAACTTTACATTGAAGACTAGATATTCTTTTTTTTTTTTTTTTAATTGGGGAAAGGGAACAGGACTTTATTGGGGAACAGTGTATATTTCCAGGACTTTTTATTGGGGAACAGTAGTGTGTTTTTCCCAGGACTCATCAAGCTCCATCCAATAAAGTTGTTGTCCTTTCAATCTTGGTTGTGGAGGACGCAGTTCAGCTCTAGGTGCAGTCGCCATTGTTAGCTGCATCCCTTGTGGGAGTTGAACCAGCAACCTTGGGGTTGAGAGCCCGCGCTCCAACCAACTGAGCCATCTGGGAGCTCAGCGGCAGCTCATTGACTTCATTCTATTTGCAGAGGGTGCAGCTCGCTGGCTCCTGTGGGAATCGAACCGGCAGCCCTGTTGCCCAGAGCTCCCCACCTGTCCAGTCCGCGCTCCAACCAATTAAGCCACCTGTCCGCCCCCAGTTATTTGTTTACTGGCTAAAAACTCCCTCACAGACAGAGCCGTGTGAGCTGGTGCATTGTTGTGATGCAAGATTCATGAATTCTTGGTGAAAAGTTCAGGTCATCTAACTTTTTCACACAGCCTTTTCAGCACTTCCAAATAGTAAACTTGGTTAACTGTTTGTTCAGTTGGTACAAATTCATAATGAATAATCCCTCTGATATCAAAAAAGGGTTTAGCAACATTGTTGCAACAAGTTCGCAAACTTAATTGTCAGAACTTGTCATTTTTTTGTGCTTATATCACATAGAAATGTAATATATTTGACAATAACAGTATTAGAGGTGGGTGTGAGCGAAGATGTAATAGAGTAAGAAAATTACATAAAACAGTATTTACCAATCACCTACAAACAGTAACTCAAATTCACAAGAACAAATAAAGAGAACCAGAAATAGTAAATAAAATGGCTAATACAACAAACTTATATACATGCTCTCCTTTCTTCTCTCAGATTCTATAAAAGTCATAAAATTAATTAAAAGCATAATTTATAATTGTATTGTTTGGTTGTAACACATATACATGTAATATGCTTCAGAATATTAGCATGAAAAGTGGGAAGAGAGAATAGAGCTATATAGAAGTAATATTTCTATATTGTGCTGGAATTAATTTATTATAAATCTGAAGTAGGTTCTGATAAATTAAGGAGCAACTAATAAAATATCTCAGAAAAGTGAAATGAAAAGCCTTAAAGGATTAAAATCTTACACTAGAAAACATTCACTTATGTAAAAGAAAGCAATTAAGAAATAATAGAATAAAAAAGCCATGAGGAATATAAAAAACAAAAAAAGTAAATTGAATTACATTTAATAATAGCATTAAATGTGAATAGGTTAAACAATCCAATCAAAAGGCAGAGACTATTAGACAGGATCCAACTATATACTATCTGTGGGAGACACAGGTTACATACAAACAGATAGAAAGGGAAAATATGGAAAAGATGTACCATGCAAATAGGTACATAAAATTTGAAGTGGCTATCCCACAAGACAGACATTAAAACCAACGAACCAATCAAACAAACAAACAACAAACAAACAAAAAACCCTACAGATTGAGTGACATTTTATAATGATAAAAAAGGGTCAATCCATTAAGAAGATACAAAAATTTTAAACATATGTGCACCTAACAACAGAGCTACAGAAAAACTGAAGCAAAAACTAACATAATTGAATGGAGAAATAAACAACAATTCAACAATAATAGTTGGCGATTTCAATAACCTACTCTCAATAATATATATAAAACCAGACAGAAGATCAAACAGAGAAAGAGAAGTCATGAACAATACTAAATCAATCAGAAACATTAGACATCTATGGAACACTCCACTGAACCACAGCAGAATACAGATTATTTTCATGTACATATGGAACATTCTCCAGAATAGATCATATGCTAAGCTATAAAACAAGCCTCCATAAATTTAAGGATTGAAATCATACAAAGTGTGATATCTAACCATAGTAAAATAAAAATAGAAATAAATAACAGATATACTTTTGAGAAATTCATAAATATACAGAAATGTAAGCACTCTTAAATAACCAATAGATCAAAGACGAAATCTCAACTTCATGGACGGTGTAGGTGCTTGACTGCTGTCGTGTGCACCTGAAGTTCAAGCTGAATAGTGATGGGTGTCAACTGTGGTGTATAGTCACAGGATGTGGAGTGCAGCGTAGGGAATGGGGTCAGTGGAACTGTGGGAGCTATGTGCAATGTTGGAGGAGTGGTAGATTAGGGGAGGCGGTTGACACTATGTGAGGGGGTTAATGTTCAACTATTACATTGTTTTGTACACCTGCAACATAATAATAATAATTAATAATAATAATAATACTAATAATAAAATTTAAAAAAAGAAGAACTCTCAAGCAAAATTAGAAAATATTTTGGGATTAATGAAAATGAAGACACAACATAGAAAAACACATGGGTGCAGCTAACACATTGCTTAGAGATAAATTTATAGGTATGGAAATCTATATTTAAAAACAAAAAAAAAATTCTAAATCAATAATATAGTCTTGCACCTTAAAACAACAGAAAATAATAGCAAATTAAATATCAAGCAACCAGAAAAATGAAATAATAAAACTTACATGCAAAGTTAGTAAAATAAAGAATATAAAATAATAGAAAAGTATCAATGGAACTAAGTTATTTTTTTTCAAAACAACAAAATTGGCAAATCTTGAAATAGACTGAACAAGAAAAATAGGGACAATTCAATTAGTAAAATCAGAAATAAAAAAGGACATTACTAATGACCTCATAGAAACAAGACTCTTAAGAGACTATTATTAACAATTGTGGGCTAATAAATTAGATAACTGAGATGAAATAGACAAATTCCCAGTGAGATACAAACTACAGGCATTGATCAAGAGGAAATAAAAAAAATGTAAATAGAAAAGAGATTGAATTAAGTAATTTTAAAACTTTCCACAAAGAAAAGCCTAGGAGGAGATGACTTCACTGATGAATCCTACAGAACATTTAAAGGAGAATTAATACCACTGCTTCACAAACTCTTCCAGAAAAATAGAGGAGGGGGTAATTCTTAACTAATTTCATTAGCTGTATTATTCTAACGCCAAAAGAAGAAAATGGCGTTTCAAGAAAGAAAACTACAGACCAATATCTGTTATGAGTATGCATTAAAATCTTTTTTTAAAAGGAGCAAATTGAATCAAGCATTATGTAAAATGGATTACACACTATGACCAAGTGGGCAAAGAATGCAATAATGATTTAACATTGAAAAAATAATTAACACGATGCACCATATCAATAGAACAAAAGACAAAAGACATAGAATTATTTTAATAAAGGCAGAAAGAGCACGTGACAAAATCCAATACCCTTCATAATAAAATACTCCAGAAGTTAGAAATAGAAGAAAACTTTCTCAACCTGTTAAAGGACATCTACATAAAACCTAGAGATAACATCAGCCTTGATGATAAAAGACTGAATGCTTTGTCGCTAATGCTAGGAAGAAGACAACGATGTCTGCTTTTACCACTTTCATTTAACATTGTACTGGAATTTCTAGCAAGAAAATTAGTCAAGAAAAAGAATTGAAAACTATCCATATTGAAAAGAAAATAGTAAAATTATCTCTATTTGCAGATAACATCATTTTACATATAGAAAATTCTAAGGAATTTACTGAAAAATAAACAGAACTAATAAAAAAAGTTTAGCAACGTTGCAGGATGCAAGATCAATATACAAAAAAATTACTTGTATTTCTATATACTACACATTAACATTCCAAAAATGAAATTAAGAAAACAATATCATTTATAAAAGCAAAAGAATAATAAAATACTTAGGAATAAATTTAACAAATTAAAAGTATTATTAAAAGAAATGAAAGAAGATCTATGTACATGGAAAGACATCCATGTTCATGGACTTAAAGACTTAATATTGTTAAAATGGAGATACTCCTCAAATTGATCTATGAATTCAATGCAATCCATATCAAAACCTCACCTGTGTTCTCAGCTGAAGTTGACAAGCTGATCCTAAAATGTATATGGAAATTCAAGGGATCCAGAATAGCCAAAACAATGTTTAAGAGCAAAGTTAGAAGATTCTCACTTCCAATTTCAAAATTTACTACAAAGTTACAGTAATGAAAATAATGTGGTACTGGCATAGGACAGACATGAAGATCAATGGGAAAGAATTCGACACCCAGTAATAACCCCTGACATTTACAGTCACCTGATTTCGATAAGAGTCCAAAAAATATTCTTTATAAGAAAAGGTGCTGGGAAAACTGGATATCTATATGCAAAAGAATGAAGTTGGTTCCCTTACTCACACCATACACAAAATTATCTCAAAATGTGTCAGAAAACTAAATATAGGAGCTAAAACTATGAAACTCTTAGAAGAAAATATAGGAGTGAATCTTTGTGACCTTGGTTTAGGCAAAGCCTTCTTAAGTATGACAGCTAAATGGTATGATTTTTCTTTTTTTGGCAATGAAAATATTCTGAAATTGATTGGTAATTGTTGCACAACTCTCAGATCTATTCCTTCACATGTGTTGAGAGAGTAATGTCTCCAGATTCTGGTGGGTCTTTCTTCCTGGAGAAAACTTAGAAGATGAATGTTAATGGGATGAACTACAGCCCCCACCTCTGTGGCTGATCTTGGGATTACCACTAGTACTCATTATTTTTCCTCCACTCTCCATTCTAGATACTCTCACCCTCAGGGAGTCCCTTGCTCCTGTCCTAGCTTATCTGGTAGTGTGACCCAGATATGCAACCCTGAGAGCCTTTTTCAGGCGAGTGCTGCTGCACTTATCTATTAATTATCACACTTTGGCAAGGGAGTACCAAAAGGTATCCAAGTGGATCATCAAGATTTCACATAAATTTCCCCCTGCCTCATTGTGTCACAATAGTATTATTTCCTCTTAAAAAAAAAAATAACTTCTTTGCTGCTTGTTCATCTTCCTTTATCTACAAATACACTCAGGTTCCAAAATAAATTAAAATTCAAAAACACAGAAGGGATGACAATAACATACTTTACTCAGTACACCCTCACTTTTAAGGTTGCTCTCTTTTTTTTTCTTTCTCTAATATAACGTTTTAAAATATCAGTCTATATATTCTTCTGTACTCCATAGCCAATTGACTTTTTAACTCCTTTGAATCTGGCTTCTCACTCTAGCATTGTTATCTCCTCATTCCAAGGTCAAAAACAGGGTCTGCTAATGGCCAGCAGTAGTGGCTAATACCCGTCCTTCAGATTTGATTCTTGATGATAGGGCAGAATGGCACCTACCATTTTGACTTTCTCTTTCTCTTAGTTTCTCTGACACCTCTTTAAGTTCTCAGGCTAAATCTCTGAGGCTACTTTCTCCATCTTCTTCACTGGTTCAGATTCTTTGTCTCACTCCCTGGATGCTGCTGCTCTCCAAGGTTTTGTCTTCTGCCTTCCCTCTACCTGCATTTTCTTATTGGCCAATTGTGCTATTCATTAACGACCAACTCTAATCCCAGACAACTCCGAACTACCGTTCAGGCTTAACTTAGCATCGGTAGCATCACATATTGAAATAAAGGATGATTCACACTGACTTCTTCATTTTTCTGACCCATACTTGACTAAACGTTTAGTTGACTAAACGTTCATTTGTCTTGGAAACAGGTCTCTTGACTCAATTCTTTCCCTCAGCTTCCAATTTTCAGCCAGGGACCATTGTATTTTGACTGAGTAAATGTGGTTGAAGCTGATTACATTTAAGTGGCCATCTCAGTCACTGCAGTGGCTTTGGGACTTATTTTCATCAGGCAAGAGCTCAGTGTCAGCTCAGGCTTGGCTGGGTCTGGCCGTGTGTTTTTGACTTATCCTTTCATAGAGAAGGGGAGGAGACCTTAAAGATTCTACATTTCTACCAAGGGGAAGAAGAAGGGTTGAGACAAAGTGTGAAAAGCTGTCAGGCAAGGTGGGATGGATTTGGGGTAGGTATTCACACCGGGAAATGGAGTTTTCAGATGTGATGATCGCTTTCCCTTTGAGCACATGGAGTTAGGAGAGCACTGGCCATGCTAACATCTAATAGACACACACGGCATCTCTAACCCAAACTGAGGACCTATTATGGCCAAATGATTAATTTTCGTTTATTTATTTTTATGCTTCCTCTTGTCACAAAATATTTTAGGCAAGTGTTTAAAACATTACTCTTGGTATGAGGATATAATAATAATTTAAAAAGTAAAAATTTCAGCCATGAGGAAAATAATATGTATTAAAGTTACGAAATACATGCGTATAAAGTGGTTTCAGGACCTTTACAAACATCTATGAACCATTCTGGTGCAGTGAGAACAGAGGGGCTTCAAGAGGCAGTGCTTCATGAGATGACAGTGCCTCCATTCTGGCATCTAGAAAGCCTGGTCATTGTGGGGTCCCTTCTTCACAAAGCATTGCTGCTGCACCCTGCTATTTTTGGCACATGTTAAGGGCCAACTGACTGCTGAGTTTGCATAGAACTAGGTGCCCGTGGCTGTGCCAGCCCTGTCAGACAGAAAGTGTACCAGGTGTGGGGTGCTCTTTCAGGCAAGAACACAGAGTGTTTTATTTAATTCTCACAACTCTGTGAGGTAAATTTACATGTATGTAAACAGAGGCTTGGAAAAGCTCATAATGGTCTTGATGATGACAATAATTATGGTTTTTCCAAGTTGAGTTCTCTGAGGTGGTAGTTAGTGCCCAAGACGTTTATTAGGGAATTCCCTTGGCATCAACAGTTATGAAGAGTTGGGGACAGAAGCAAGATGAGCAGAGGCCAAGGTATGACCCAGGTCAATTAGGGCTGTCTCATGTTAGGTAGAAATGGCCAGGCCTTTATTTTTTGCCTGGATCAGTCACCTGAGGTGGGCGACCCTGGGAAGGGTGCGGCTTTTGGGAGAGATTTCTTTGCAGATGAAGACATCCCTGAAGGCTGTCTTCTGAGAGTACTGCCAGCAGCTGGGCCAATATGTGTTTCCTTGAAGACGATCATGAGTAGCTAATTTCTATGTCCACCTTCATCATGAGGATTAATATGTATTAAGTGCTTAACATGAATTAATTAATTTAATCCTAACAGCAACCCTATAAAGTGGGACTGCTACTTTTTTCTGTTTTGTTTTTTCAAGTGAGGAAAATGAGGCTTGTGAGGATAAGTAACTCACCCTACGTTGCACAGCTTAGAGATAGTAGGGTCCAGATTTGAATTCTGGTTATCTAAACTTATTTTTCTACAGTGTATCACCTATGTGACAAGCAGTAGGAGATACAGAGAAGTATAGGAAATGATTAATATCTTTGAAAGACAAACTATCTAATTAGACAGATAAGAATAACATTTTTGAGAAACAAGAATGCTAAATATAGCATGTTATAAAGAAAGTAAACAAGGATTGGAAGTCAAATGACCTGAGTTTGAAATCTACCACTTTTTGTCTTGCTGTGTGATTTTGTCTTACCAACTTGCTAAATCTTGTTTTCTCGTTGTCAAAATGGGCATACGAATACCTTCCTTTCTGGCCTTCAAAAAAGCCAAAAGATAGCAGACAGTAATATTACACAATGTTATGTCTTATACTGTGTCATCCACATTCCCTGCTGGAGGGGTTCAAAGGACCTCAGTGAGGACTGTAAGGCCATGGGAGAATGGAAGCTAGGCTGAACTTTGAAAATAGTGATGAAGAAGGAAGAAGGAGGAGAAAGGGTACTCGGAAGGACTGGTGAGAGGTGTAGAGGTTGAGAAGGGGCAGCAATCATTATCTTAGCAAAGGCCTTAAACATTCCTCGCGCTATCTCATGAAATCATCTCACAGCCAAAAATATAGGTGTTATTATTATACTACCCTCCGTTTTCAGATGAGAAGCCTACGGCTCTGCAGGGTTATGGGATATGCCTTTGGTTAATACATTTAGGGGTGGGAACAGAATTTGGACCTAAATCTGAAGGATCACAAAGTCCATACTCTTACCATAATGTCATGCTAATATCTGTTACACGTCTGTCCATAAAATGTCCCTGAAGAAAAGCAGCACTGTTGAAGGAGATGGGGAATCCTGCTTTTAGTTGATAATTCTGTCTTCTTGGTCAAGCAATATTTCATGTGTGTACGGAATCAGCATTATTCAGACAGGGCCCATGTAAAAGGCATTCTTTCCTTTTTTTATGTTTTCTCCTCCTCCAGCTTCATTTGCCATTTGCCTCCCCAGTCTGAGGTGTTTCTGGGACTGTCTCTCTCCTCTCACTGCTGTATACATGTGTCTTGCCCTCTGGGTTGAGCACAGAAAGACTTACCTGCCAGCCACCGAAGGCTTTCCTCCCACATACAATTGCTGCTTACAGGATGGGCACAGGCTTGCTCCTGTCTGGTGCACACTCACTGACCTGAGCTGACATCCAGTAGGGAAATAACTACACTCAATTCTAGATGTGTGCTACCAGAGGGGGGCCAAGACACAGTTGGGATCCCTGAAATCTCAGGTGCCTAACTCCAAGTTCTAGTTAGGGTAAGGATGCTGTTCAAAGGTAAAATAACAATAAATGATAAAATGACAACTATGGTCACAATTAGTAATAATAATTTTGTGATGAGAATAGGAAGGAGAATTCATATTTACTGACAGCCTAGACCTTGGCATCCTCGCCTCCCTCATGTTTCTCTTCTCTAGGTCAGAAGAGTGGAGTAAATAGAAATAGGAAGAACATCCTAAAGGCAAGAGGCTTCTGTCAGTATTGTAGGACCAATATTGCCCTGTACTCAAGTTTGGTACAGTGATCCCCGTGTCCATGGAAATTTCCAAACAAAACCTGATGACCACAAGTCAGCCATAGCACATCGGAGCTTTTAGCATTTACTTCAGGTTAGGCAAGATGATGTGCAAAGCCCCTCTCTAATCCAAAATTGCATGACAGATTTCCCGAGTAACCTGAAGCCACCCTGTCATGCCTCTGAGGTCCTAAATGTGAGTTGGATAATGTCATACTAATGCCCCAGGTCTGGGGCACAGGGCAGTTCAAGCATCACAGATGTAGGTCCGCATTTGTAGATCCCCATGTGCTCTGTCAAGCACAGCTGCTGTTCTGTCTGGCAGATAAAACAGTCTCTGTCTGTTTCTCATGTACTTGGGAAAAGGCAGATCCGTGGGGGTGTGATGCTCCTGAGGCCAGAGGTGCTGAAGGGAAAAAGCAAAGTTGGTGGACAGCTCCTGATTTAAAGTAAATGTTGTACAAAATAAAGGAAAGACTGACAATTTGAATGCAACTAAGTATCTGCTGGTGAATGGATCTAAATAGTGATTTCTCCAGTCTTTGGTAGGGCCTTCTCTTGGAAGGTGAGTTATCTTTAAGGTCAGAAAAGTGCTGGTGCAATAGCAAAGGTAGGGAAATGTGAAAAGTTGTTTTAAAGATGGATTTGCACATCAAAGGACAAACAATAAATGATCATGTCCTTAATTAGGTGCCCTCTCAATAGCAAATATAAGAATAACAGTCAGAGTTTTCCTTTGGACCACAATTTTCCATTCTCTCACACCATGGTCTAGACTTAAAATCTTTTCCTCAAGCTCTGAGTGGAAATCACTGATTAGGCAAACTGCTGATGTACGAGCAAAATTAGTCGTTTACCATGTGGGAGCTTGCTAATTGCAAAGAAACGTGAGTTACCAGGCACACTCTCCTTTGTCTGGAAAGAGTTGTCTTCCCCATTATGGGGGGAGGGTGTACAGGCAGGCAGAGCCCAACCTGAATGGGGTAAGATAATTGGGCTAGTTTCTGTTCTTCTCTTTCCTCTTGTTCAGTTTTCTTCCTGAGATGATTCATCAAGAATCCTCCTCAGCCCTCTATTGTGCAGTGCTACGAGCATCCAGTTAAAAACAAATGCCACTATGAAAATGGACCTCCTGCAGAAAAGTGTCACACTCATTCATTTAGCAAACTTTTATCGAGCATGTACTCTTTGTTAAGCATTGTGCTTTGTACTGAGAATAGAGAGAGACCTAATTCTCAATAAAGTAGCAAAGAGAGAGTGTCCTGTGCTCAACTAGGTCAAATGTATTGTAGTAAGATTATAGTAGGCAAGGATACAATTCTGAGGAGGTGCAAAGGAGGAGGGAATTACTTATGCCTAGGAGACTGGAAAACTGCCCAGGGAGGGTAACATTTGAGGTGGGCCTTGAAGATGAGTTTTGGAATTTGATCTGCAGAAGAGGATGTTTCAGACGGGAGAAGCAGCATAGACAAAAGCAGAGAGAGATGCAAATGGGAACATTTTCCTAGAAAGGCCAGTGGTCCAGTGATGGTCACGGATTTATCGGCTACTACATCTGAAAGGGGATTTGCAAATCTTCCTGTCCAATGACTTATTTTACAGTTGAGAGAACCAAAAGCAGGAAAGACAAAGTGATTTCTCCACGTCTAACACTCAGGTCTGCTCAGCCCTGTCCACCAGCTCTATGGGCACATTTATGTGATAAGTTACCTACATCTCATATCAATGGGCTTGCTGCTGGCTTCCCCTCTTGCCAAGTCTACACAGGGCATTCTCTTGGCTCTTCCACCTTAAATGTATCCATCAATCCACCAACCAATCAGTACAGCTATCAAACAGGTATGTGGAAAGTACCACACCCAGCACTCTGTACACTATTTGTTTATTTCTTTGGCTCTTCAGAACTACCCATTTCTTTGTGTTGATCATCCTTAAAATGAACTTATTTCTTGATGTGATTTAAGATGTGAAAACCTCAGAATCTATTCTTAAACCATTTTAGTGTGCCTAGAAACAGGTATTTCACTGGGATATTGCTTGATGTGCTGTTTGTGTAACTGTCTCAGGTTATATGTTGTCAAGAAAACTATTTTTAGAACTGCCTGCCCAGCACCATTAGTTTGTGTTAATTAAGATGAGAATGATGAGGATTCATTTTTGACAAACCCTTGCCACTTGCAGAAGAAAGGCATATGCCCTATTTCTGAATCTGGGGATCTTTGCTGCTGGTCACCAGTGGCACAGAATGTTTATTCCCCTGCTTCTCCTCTCATAGGCCCCCTGGGTCCTCGGCCCCACTGCACTACACCACCGGTTACAATCCTGTCCAGCTGCAGACCTGGTCTCTCTTTTCTGCAGACCCTCAGGGACATGGGTTGATTGCATACACAAAGATGTCAGAACAAATAACTACATCTGGGAGTTGTCAGAAAAACAGTCTATGGAATAAAATGCACACATTGCCAAAGGGTGGGGGAGGTTGGAAAGCAGAATATCTTGACAGAGAGAGAAAAGTGTTGGAATTAATTCATAAACATGTTGGATGGAAATTAACAGATGACGATTTGCAAGGGGGGAAGAGACAGAGCGAGAGAGAAAAGGGAAGAGACAGGCAGATGGAAAGCGGGAGGGAGATGGGGGGGAATAGAGCAGAAGACACAGTTTTATTTCACAGTCTTGCTTTACTCTGAGCTGAAGCAGTCTGTGCTTTTACAGGGATCCCATCTTGCCTTCGTTTTCTGTTCCACTCTTAACCTCTGCCATCCTCAACCTCTGCTCCTGGCCTCACCCCAGCTTCCCACTTCCACCACAACAGTTGTGCTTTTCAGACACGCGGGATTCCCAGGTTCTTAATAAAGGGAATTTCTATAGGCAGAAAGAACCAAATTTCTGATATGCCCACAGTAAGGAGGAAAAGACTGGGGCCTTAGAGAAAGATCTTACCTCTTAACACTGATCTTATATAAATCACCCTCTCTGAGCCTCTGTTTTCTACCTGTAAAATTAGAATTATTGGCAAGCTAAGTGAGATTATGCATAGAAGTCATTTATCTCAGAATCTGGTATACTGTATGCTCCCAGTAAGTGTTATTTTATTATTGTTATTATTATTATTATTAGCAGCAGTACAAGTAGTAGAGTCTAAATTTTCTCTCTGGTGCTCTATTCCTAGAAGTTTAATTTTTCTGATTAAAGGTCAAGCAGTCCAATCAGTGTGTTTAAGCTCAGTTTTAGAATGAATAGACACGTGTCCCTATTTCCATTCCTTAATTGATGGTTGGGGATTTGCCACATAACAGTGAGTCTGTTGGATGATGTTCCATTCTGGAACACAATACAGGCAGTCACCCAATTTCATTTTGAAAGAACAATTGAGATCACTGTGTGAGATGAGACAGGGCTGAGTTCATTTTTTCCCTCTCTTACAAGGGCTTTCCCTGAAGTATCTTCTCCCAATTTCCTTTCTACCTCCCCAGATTCAAGCAGGTGCTTCTATAACCGTGCCTGCATGTAATCTTATTGTACATAGATTCTGATTTTTCCTCACAAAAAAGCAAAGCTAGATAAACTGAAGCCATGTGAACACGTAAGAGTCTTACCAAGTTATTTTGGCTTCTCTGTACTGTTTTCTTTTTCATTCTCTATGGCATCTAATCCCTTGTTTCTGTAGCACTTAGAGCCTTAGAGCCTCTTCCCCTACTTGTTCAAGGGAACAACAAATTGCACTTTCCATAAAGTCCATTTACACTAAGGCACTAAGTCTCCCAAGTGTTTTGCAATTGGAGTTCTTTAAACTCTAATCAGGGTTTGTCTTTTGAGAAAGAGAAGTTAGGCATTAGCTTGTCCATGATAAAACTATTTGGGGAGTGGGTCGAGGGGCTTTTTCTTCCCTTTCCTTTTCAATGGTGTTCCTGAAGAAATATTTGTTTTAATCATTTTAGGAAGGTTGCTGCGAAGGAAAATTGAGATGTGTGATAGTTAATTTTATGTGTCAACTTGGCTGGTGACAGTACCTATTTGGTCAAACATGATTCTAGATGTTCCTGTGAAGTTATTTTTAAGAAGAGATTAATATTTACATTAGTAGACTTTGAGTAGAACAGTTAACCCTCCATAATGTGGGTGGGCTTCATTCAATCAGTTGAAGGCCTAGATAGAAAAGGACTGACTTCCCCTGAAAAAGAGAGAATTGTGGAGGAAGACAGCCTTCAGATTTGAACAACAGCATTAACTTTGACCCAGGATGGCTCTCCATCCTGCTGGCCTGCCCTTCAAATTTTGAACTTCACAATCACATGAGCCAATTTCTTAAAATTAAACAATCTCTCTTCCTTTCTCTCAGTATATATACTCGTATATATAATTTATACACCCTCTCTCTATCCTGTGTGTGTGTGTGTGTGTGTGTGTGTGTGTGTGTGTGTGTGTGGAGGAAGAGAGAGAGAGAGAGAGAGAGAGAGAGAGAGAGGGAGAGAGAAAATATATATAAAAATATATAAAATTCTACTGGTTGTGTTTCTCTGGAGAACTTTGACTAAGATGATACTTCAGTGCATCCTCCTCTCTGTTGTAATGCTCCTTACTTTCCTTTTCTTCTGCTTTCTCTTTGCCACATCCTTTCCCTTTCTCTTTCCCAAGACTTTCTGATGCCTATAGGAGGGAGGGTCAACAGTTGATTGTTTTCTCCCTTTCTAGTTCTTTGGACTGTATTTCTTGCCACCACAGGAAGTTTAGAGCCTCATGATCCAGAGTAGTGGTATTTTTTTGTGTGTGATTTTTTGTTGTTGTTGGTTTGCTTTTTCTTTCTCAGTCTTTATCATACTGAATCCATCCAGCAAGGTGACCCAGAGCTGGAACAGGTGGGAGGATATGAGAAATTTTGAAATCACAGAGAAAATTTTGGTGCTAAGAGGTTGGAGGGGTGTTATTGGTGATGTAAAGAGGCTGTTCAGAGACAAATCCCACAAATCTGTGTGGTGGTAGTGATGATGCTTATAGCTTGGCAGAATTTGTCCGGTACAAAATACTCAAACTTCTTTGACCAAAACACACACACACACACACACACACACACACACACACACACAGAATACATTTTAAAATGTGACCAGAACTCACGTGCACATGTGCTAGCTTGAGAATGTGTCCACATAAATGAATCAAGGCTGGCCTCTGTGATATAATACTTTATGAGAGGCATACTCTTCATGCACCACTATGATTATATAAATCAAAGCTTTGTTTATGATTAACATGGTTATGTTTTATTAATTAGAACACTAATATCTGAAGCCTATCTATATTGCCTGTTAGCCACGTGGTACAGCCACCTGCTTTCCTTCTATGATGAGCTTCTCATACTATAAATCATAGTGTGGTCCCACATCAGCAGTGTATGGGCACAGAAATTTTAGTGATACAAACTGAACTGCTCTCATTCTTCTTCTTCACCTCAAGCTGAATTGCTGCCAATAAATGTCCAACAAATGTCCAAACGAGGACAAGTATCTTTGATTATCTAATATTTGGTATGTGAATTTTGAATAGCTATATTATCTGTGAAATTGCAGGGTATGGGTTGGAAATACATAACTATTTTTTATTATTAATTGAGTAAATATTTATTGACAGTCTGCTGTATGCCTGGGACTGTTGTGGGTGCCAGTGATATAGCAGTGAATTGTGAGGGAGGCAGGAAAAGATTTAGCATTTCCTACTTTAATTTCCTAGAAATGAGTAGGAGCAATCTTTCTTCTCTATGCACTGGTTTCTTAGTCTACTAATAATAATACCTTCCTCATAGAAATGTTCAAAGGATCACATTAGACAGTATCTATGAGGTGTGCACACTAGTGTCTGGCACATAGTAGGATGATAATCATGATGATGGTCACTGTCCTTATTTTTTAAATGTTGGTTGGTTGGTTTGTCTCTGAGTGGGTCCAGAGATGGAGCTTCTTACCTGAAACAATTCATCCTATGCATATTTATTAAAAGTTAGGCACACACACAATGCTGTGATTAGAACAGGTGGGTCTACAAAACCTCCGAGGAACTCTTATCCTCGGTCACCGTATATCAGTCTTCAAGTCTCTCATGCTGCAGATGGAATGAAACAAAACCCAACACTAGCCTCCCTCAGTCCCACATCTCTGTCCAGTTAGAGCCTGTAGCTTCCCCTTTCGCGTTCTGTCACAGCTGAGCTGGAAAGCCTGGGCCATACTTGATTTCTCCACTCCTTGGATTTCGTCATCCCTCAGCTCATTCCTGCCTAACTTCTGCTGTGGTGAAACAACTTCTGCCAAAGTCACCAGTGTCCTCTACTGTGCCAGACCCAAAGCATGATTGCCCATCGTTCACTTACCTGAATTCCCTCGTACTTGACACTCTTAACTGCTCATCTGAGTCTCCTCCCTGATTTTACGAGGTTCTTGATTCCTGATTTTCCTACTGATTTTCTGGCCACTTGGCATGATCCTTCCTGAGTGCTTCCACTCCCCCCTTAAATGTTTGTGTTGCCCAGAATTTTCACTTAATGCTTCCTTCTCACTCCATCGTTCTCGCTGAGCAATTTCATTAGTACCCAGGGCTTTGACCCCACTTATACTAAGATGATTCCAAAATCTATAATTCTAAATATTGTATCTTTCTCAGGCTCAACACCTAAATACCCAAATGCCAACAAAAAATCTTTACTTGGATGTTTCATTATCGCCTTATGTTTCATATTTATGATTCATCACCCTCCACTCAGTATTGACTATTCTTAATATTTCTCTAGGATTGGTAATATCATCCCCTCAGTTGCCACTATTAGACACCAAATGGCAGCCTCAATTCTACTCCGTCTTTAAAAGGGAATTTAGGAGTCAGCAACTTTCCAGGAACAGTAATCTAAATTAGATGGTCCAACTCTGAGCTGTTCCATATCCTTGAATAATTTTATTTTAAATCTTATCATGCGGTGCTACTGATTTATTTACCCTACTAGATTATAAACTTCTTGTGTGGGCAGGTAAATAGCATTATTTGTATCCCCAGGCCCAGCAAAGTGCCTAGAAAGTCAATGAATCTTGGTCAAAAAAAGAATGAATTAACCCAAAAAACAAACAAATAAATAAATAAATGAACAATAAAAGAAAAGTTTGGCAAATGAAATAAGATTTCAAGTAACCAATATATAATATAAAATACAAGTTTTAGTTCCTCTCTAAGACCAAGAGAGATCAGGTTCATTTTAGCAGGCAGGGGATAGAGCCCAGGTTAAGTAGCATCAGATCACCAACTTACTGAACATTTCACTATATGCCAACCCTTCCGCTAGGTATCTCACATACGACTTTAATTCTTCAAAGAGAGAAAAATATAGGGTTGCTCAATTCACCAATGGGGAAACTTTGGCTCCAAAATGTCGGGCCCATTTTCTAAGGTCCCAGCTCCTAAGTGACAGGTCCAGATTTAGAGCCAGGCAAGTTGACCCCTGACACACATTCTCTCCTCCACACTCTGGTTCTCTGGGTGGAATGATCCATTTTCCATCTGTCACAATGGAAGCTGTAGTGAGACTCAGGAGGGGTTAGACTATAATAGCTCCTATTGAGCATTTAAAAAACACATTTTATGGGTTGTAGGTCTCAATATAATGTTTTTTGTTATTTGATTTGTAGAAGTATATGGAGTGTGACTATAAAGTAATGAGGCTGATTTTATTGTATGGCTTGTGGAAATGGGTCCCTTTATAGGACTCTCCAGCCTTTCTAGAAGGAGATGCTTTAACACAGTTGATGCCTTGTGATGTCACACCATTGAGGAGTTTGGGGGCGAGGGAGGAAATGAGAGTGTAGTAAGAAGAGTCCCTGGTGGGAATGCAGTGGGATCCTCTACTGTCCTCTTCCCTAACTTTCTACAGACTTTGGAGAGTAGACATAGGTTCTCTCATGCAGCAAATGTCTGCTGGTATTTATTTACTCCAGCTCATAGTAGGGGAATCAGGGATGCGCAAAGCCAACACCCTGCTCTGAGGGACCTTTCAATTCTAAAGGAACAGAGCCAGTTACACACATGCACAGGCACACAAACACTTTGAAGGAAAGAGAGTAAGATAATAACCTGGAATTGTATTACCTGGATTCTACAGCTATCAGTAGATCACAATATCAGTCTGGGGAATACCTCATACAGATCATTTTATAGTGCAACTCTTGTGTGCCTTATGTTTTTTGTTGTTATCGTTGGTTTTGTTTGTCCATTGGGTTATTTTTGTTCTGGTCAGTTTCTGTCATTTTGGCAAAGAGAAGAGGAAATGATATCAGCCATCACCGATAGCTGCTATTGTGCCAGGACTGCAGGAGAAGCGTTCACATGTAAAGAAGCTGTTATTAACCCTGTTTACAGATGAGAAGTTACAAACTCAGAATAAGTAATGTGCCCAAGATCACAGAGTTTATAAGTGGCAGATCTGGTATATGAAGCTTGAATTTTAATTCATGACCAATATTAGTACTTTTCATTAGCCCAAGCAGACGAATCTCGTGTTAGAAAGGACGTGATGTAGTTGATGATAGAAAGAGGAGCACATTCCAATTTAACTGACCTGAAATCTAGCTGGCGTCAGGTCGGCAGCAGACTAGGAAAACACTTAACATATACTTGCCTCAGTTTGCAAGAGTGCAAAAAGACAACGCAAAATGATGTCCCTCATTTTTATCTAGCACTCATCACGTAAGTAGCTATTATACTGAGATTGCTTTGAATTTTAAAGAGGACACTACTTGTGTCTCATCCAAAGTATTGTGTTCTGGCATGTTTCCATTTCTCAGAACTTCCTTGAGCCAAAAAACTGATGGCCCAGTTAATCCTTGCTTCTCCGTTCACTAGCAAACCTTTCTAGTTTATTACACTGCCATGTTCTGAGGGCCCAGAGAAAGCCAACTTCTTTAAGCTAAGCCACAATGCCTCCTCACTCCTTCCACCCACTGGGTCCTTAGTGAGTTAGGTGGGTAAAATACACAGGCATTTTACTTCATGTTTCTTCCTAATGTACACACAGAGCATCTGGGTACAATCTTGTCTCAGATAAACACAAGCTGTAAGTTTTGCTTATTTATGAATAACACACAGTTTGAAATTGCTTTTACAAATGGATACAATTTTCATTAGATAAATTCAGACATTTCTGTTGGATCCAGAATTCCCCAACAGCCATCCTCACCTGTGATGTTGGGGGAATTAGGCCCCTTTCTATAGGTAATGAGAACTAATGTTTACTAAGTGCCAGGCAGGATGCTGATTAATTGACATGAAGTATTTCATCCAACAGTCACACATACCGTACACATTCATTCCTATCATTGCCTCTGTTTACAGATGGGGAAATTGAGGATTGGCAAAGTGAAGGACATTGTGAAGTAGGTTTTAGAAGTGGTTGGTAACTGGGTGGAACAATTACCTGTAATGGATATGACTCCAGAAGGAATAGGTTTAGAGAGGCAAGGGTTGAAAGAGTGAATAAAAACTCTGAATCCAGGACCCATTTCCTAGTCTTACCCACTACACTGTAAAACAAGGAAGGACTTTCAATGGAGGTAGAGCCTAGTTGGTAAGTTACAGCAGACACAAGCTTTCACCTGGGTCACGTGACACACATTAAGGGTAAGTGAGCAGCATTTTCTTAAAAATATACTGGTAACTTCATGGCCTTATTCCCAAATCTTAGAATGTACTCTTGAAAGCTGAGATGTGACCAAACAAAGGAAATATATTAAGAGACAAACTGACAGTAGTGGAATAGTTTAGGTTCTAAGGTTTAAGATGGAGGGGGTCTGTTTCTAACTTACAAAGGCAACAAAGGCAGAGGGGTCTCTAGATCTGGGATGTGGGTTCCATTGATAACACGCCCCCCCCCAACACACACACACACACACACACACACACACACTTCAGAAAGAATTTTACACCTTTTTTTGCCAGTAAGCTTGAAAGCAGGTTTTACGTGAGACATTAGTATCCTCAGTCCTCACTGTAAGCTTCGGACTCCTTTCTCCCACTGCCATCCTGACATCTCCATTTGGCTGTCTCATAGAGTTTTTATTAACTCTTTCAACTCCTGTCTCTCCATTCCTATTCCTTCTGGAGTCACCCCATCTCAGGTAATCATACCACCCCGTTACCACCCAAATTTAGGAGTCATCCTCCATCTCTTTCTTTTTCTCAGTTCCCACATCCAAACTCTTAGGAAGTCCTAAACTTTATGGTATTTCCCAAATAAGCCCCTTACCTGTCCAATTTTCTCCATCACCATTGCCTATGTTTACAGGTCTCAATTGAAGCTCTAGTTTGTACATAGAGCATTTACATTCTTTCAATGACATCTTTTCACATATCACAAGTTATGAACAAAGGAAAGTGGGAGTTATGCTATATAATCATAATTTATGATGATTAAACACATCCCATGTGCCAGCTCCTTTGGTGATGTGTTGCATGTGTTACCTCATTAATTGTTACCCTGTATTAATATATTTTTTTCTTTTTTAATTTTCTGTATTTTATGATGCTCGGACATCTTGTGGGTTTGCTAATCTCAGAGCTAGCTAATTCCTAGAGATAGCAAACAACTTGCCTTCAGCACCTCTTTCATATGCAAACCAACCAATATCCCCCAACCACTTCCTTTATCCAACTATCATTCATCAGCATGTCAATATGTCCCCTGCCTACCCCACCCCAGGGCCAGGTACTAGACAACTAGAGACCACTCCTATAGCCTAGAGCCTGCCACAACTACTCAAACACGCCAATCCCAAACTTGTTCAAGCTTGTCTACCCTGCCTCACCTGTTCCTTCTTGTGGAAACCACAATAAACCTCTGAGCTTGGTTTCCCCTCACTCCTTATGCTTCCTGACTCACCCTGGTGCTTCCCCATGTGGCCCAGCATGGAATGATGTGCACCCCGTTCTTGGGAATGCCAAGTAACAAACTTTTTCCAAGGCAGTTGTCTCCATGTCTGTGATCATACCAAACCTTAAAACAAATTCTTGGAGACATTTCGAGACACCCTCAAGCTCTACAAGAATGGTGAGATAGATATTCTAAGGTACGATGCACACAGGTGAAGGGTGAAGAGTCAGTCTGAAGAGACAACCCCACTTCAGAACAAACACCCTAAGTCAGTACTCTAATCTGTCCTCAGAATTTGTCTTAATATATGTTGTCATATATCCAAGAGTAGTTTAACTGGGGCAGGGGTGGGGGTGGGGAGGTCTCCCTAGCGTGGTACTCAGCTAAGCATTTCACAGAAAACTCCTGATATAAACTACTTTGTTCATGGTGCAACTCACCTCTTTTTCTCTTTCCCATTTCGATTTGGTTTGGCTTTCTAGTCTAGAAATGGATATACCAGGGTCTCACAATGCCTTACAGCTGAATGAAATCTCCCTGACAAAATTGTAGACTTAGATTAACATAAAGAGCAAACTTTATGCAGTTGTTTCTCTGATTCACTAGCCCATTTGCTCACTCACAAATATTGAACTAGGAACCCAACTTACCAGAGAGAATAGACACAAAACCCTGTTCCCTAGGACTCCAGATATGTATAGTTGAAGGAAGCCAGTCCTGCAAAAAATGGATACTTGATTTATTCCTTCTTCAAGGACAGGATTTGTTACATACTATTAGGACTATATAAGGCCTCCCTTTAACCAACTTCGCCCTCTCTTCTTTTTCTGGCCCGGCTCTTCTTTTCTCACGTGGAATCTCATGCTCTGTCCTTTCTTTTCTGCCCCAATAACTCCATCGAAACAATCCTTCACGAGTTGATTCAGCATTTAGCAACTGTCCTCATTCACAGCTCCCAAAAAACATTAGAACCAACAGGACATGGGAACGTCATCTGAGTACCCTACAACCAAGTGGCAGGAATTGCAGCCTGACCCAACCCCACTGCTGCCACCTCCAGTGTTCAAGATACAAAACTCTGTAACTGAAGAAAATCATAAGCACAGTCTCATGTTTTCAGCTTTACACAGGTTACAACACTGACAAAGCCTTTCCAGTCCAGTAATAATTGACAAGCGCATCTCAGAGTTTAGAGGATTAGGTGCAATGTGTGTACAGAAAACCTAGGGCCACTCAAATCTTCAGGAAAGTTTTGTGTCATTAAAACCCAAAATAAGTTGTTTGGCTGCTATCTCAGCACTCAGACTCTCCTCTCAGCTTCATTACTCCTCTCAGCCCTGTAGCCCGGGAACTCGAGGATGAGTGTTCTGCCCCACTCCTGCTTGTATTAATATCTGCTTTATGGAAAGGAACTGGTACGTATTTTCCACTATAACAAGATATATACGGCAAATCTAGTGACAAGTATCCTTTCTTCCGGAGATGTGATGCTCTAATTAAAAACTTTAGAACTAAAGCTGTATGTGGGCTACCATTTTACAAGGAGGGATGGTATTTATTTGTGCTCAGATCCTCATAAATGTGACCAGGTAGCACACCTTTGTATCACTCAGCAACAAAAGTGATACATGGTAAAAGTTTAATGCTTATTTTTGCATTAAATTTCATTGTAACAATTTGAGAAAGAATACAATAAAACAAACGTACATCAGAACCATTAAATGATGATACAGCCATTAAATTATGATATGCAATGAGGGGTGGCTTCTGCCGGGACAGGGGACCAGAAAAAAAGCCTCTTGACAGGCCCCAGAGAAGCCTAGGCTCTGGAGTTAAGAACTGAAAGAAATTAAGCTGAGCCCCAAACAGACAGACTAGCCTCACGATCACCAAGTCCCCTCCCAATACCACTATGGGGTCACTTCATGTTGTGATTATAGATGGATTTTATGAAAATCAATCTTTGTACTTTTTAGGACCTCCCCCCGGACCCCCACCCCCAGCTCTTGCATGGAGTAGGATCATGACTATTTTGCATATTGTGAGGAAAGAAAAAATTAAGATTTGCCAGTGAGGGGTGTGTGTGTGTGTGGAGAGAGAGAGAGAGAGAGAGAGAGAGAGAGAGAGAGAGAGAGAGAGAGAGAGAGAGAGAGAGAGAGAGAGAGAGAGAGAGAGAGAGAGAGAGAACAAAGCTCTGCCCTGGAATGGGACTGCAGCTTGGCCAGGTGGAGAAGGGGCAGGCGAGTGGTGGACTTGCACACCGTTACCTGGCTTGAGAAACGTAGTTCAATTCTACAGGGCGGGGTTTGGCAACTTCTGCTTGGCACCCAGGGAGGGAAGGTGCGAGCGTCAATTTGCCGCTTTCCTCAGCAACCCCTCTCCCGCCCTTCCCTCCTCTCCCCGCACTCCACTCCCACCCGCCTGCAAACAGGGGAGCCACCGGGAGGCGCAGCATTCTCTTGCTGGCTCTGAGGGTCGGCGCGAGTAGAGCCGGATGAAGTGCCCGCCTCACCCGCGCTGCTGTTAAGGTGGGCGCCCGCCCGCGCCCCGCTCCCGCCCGCCCGCCCGCCCGCGGGAATGAACGCTCAGTCCGCCCGCTCGCGCGGCGCGGGCACCGGAGAAAGTGGCGGTCAGTGATGGAGCTGCTGCCATGACAACCCCGGCGGTCGGGGCCCGCGCGCGTCGGGGCTGCTCCCGGGAGGAAGGCGGCGCGGAGGCCGGGGGCGGCCGCTGAGCGTGGCGTCCGCGCGTCCCCGCGGCCAGTGCCGCGTCCCCGGAGGAGGCGGGGGCGCAGTCCGCCCAGCTGCCCTGCGCCCGGAGCCTGCGCCGGGCGGCGCTCCGCGGGCTGGGAGCGCGGGTCGGGCTGGCCGCCAGTCGCCGCCCCGGCTGCGGTGGAGGACGGCCACGGCGCCGGAGGATCCGCGCACTGAACCGGCCGCCAGTCCCCGCGGTGGAACTTTTTACCGCCTTTGGGTTCCAGATTCGAGACTTAGGCTGTTTATAAATATATCTATACATATGTGTGATCTAATAAAACATTTTCTCCTCTCCTTGAAGCAGCAGCTTTTTATGACATCTGCTTTATGTCAGAAACACTTGCCTGGCTTCTTTGGGTTATAAACTTTTGATGCCAGACCTCTGCAGAACGTGCCCAACTGAATCTTAAAGTAGCATCTTGAAGAGAGAGGCAGAGAAAGAGCAATCTGTGACCTTCATCCCTGCACCTTCCTTCTTCCTCTCCCTTCCAGGCTGCCTCCCTCCTCTCCAGGGGAGCGTCAAGAAAGCTCTTTTTGGATGCAGGAGGGGCATCTGGTTCTGCCAGGCTGGAAAGCTGAGGCAGGATTTGAGGACGAATCATTAGACTCCGGAGAGCCTGGACTCGTTTCTTCTCCTTCTCTCTCTCTGCCCCTGGCTTACTCCATCCCTTCCTCTCTCCCACACCACTTCCTGAGACCCGCTGGTGTGTGGGGCAGGGGACAAGGACCGTGCCGCTGCCGGCGTTCTGGGAAGTTGTGGCTGTCGAGGATGGGGGTCTGTGGGTACCTCCTCCTGCCCTGGAAGTGCCTCGTGGTCGTGTCTCTCAGGCTGCTGTTCCTTGTACCCACAGGAGTGCCCGTGCGCAGCGGAGATGCCACCTTCCCCAAAGCTATGGACAACGTGACGGTCCGGCAGGGGGAGAGCGCCACCCTCAGGTAGGGACCTGTCTGCAGCGGGGGACTGAGTCCCTCGTAAGTGACTATGTGGGAAGGGGCAAGCAAGAGAGAGAACAGAAGGCTTGTGTGGGGGATTGGAGCCTGTGACAGGGCCTTTGCTGGCTCGAGAGGTGGCAGCTGGCACCCATTTTCCTGGACAAGTGTGTCATTTTCTCCAGCTTCTCTGTTGCAGGATCTTGTAAGTGGACACTGAGGTCCATGATTGGGACTCCCTGTAACTGTGACTCCATGACATGGCTGGTATTCACTTTTGTCTTGGCACCAAGATAAGAACATGAGAGCCCTGGAATTGAAACCCTGGGGCTTAGTCTAAATGGCTGGGTGCCTTGGTGGCTTTCTCACAGACAGGGAGGTATGTGATGAGGCAGGAGAATGACCAGGACGGGCTGCCTTGCCCCTTTCAGAGATACCTAAATTAGATTCCTAAAATTCCAGGCTCTGGAGTTGCTAGTGCTGGGCCACGGCCCTTTATGAGTCTGCTCAAACGCAGCTATCCATGTCAACCCTATGTAGTGCTCTTGGGGCCCTATTATAAATTATGAGGGCAGTTTTATCTTTGCAGGCTCAGGCCAAGGAGAGGAAACATAGCTTTTATGCAGCGACATCAGTCCTGTGCGAAAAGCACAATAGGAACGCTTTTAGTTTTACCTTAATGAGTTACAGAGAATCACTTACATACTTCAGGCAGAGGGGTAGAGATTCTCAGAATATGAACCTTTGGGACTGGACCTGCTGCAGCAGAGACTTTAATAAAAATGCAGCCACCACTTTCCACCAGCTCAGCAGATATCATCTTTTATCCCTTTAATGAGGCAGTTCTGGTCCTAGGAGACAGCTTCAGGGACGTCCCAGCTTAACTCTGGCTCACACTGTACACAGGGTGAATGTGTTTGCCCTGTCTATGACTTTGATGGTTATGGTGAAAATAAAACATTCTGCCCCAGATTTTGCAGCCAAAAAGCTTGGCTTTCTCCAAGGAAAATAGGAGGGTGGGGTGCCCTTCCTATTCTTCCCTTGGCTCTGCTGGTTGAACACTCTCTGCACCTAGACCAGCCTCTCCCTGGGGAAGGAAAGAAAGGCCTCTTGGGACACCAGTTATTCTTTCCTAAGCACAAGGGCTTAGGTTGGAGTCATGCCACTGAGTGGTTCTCAGCTGAATCTTCTTTTGAGTGAGAGAAGAGGTCCCAGGATCCTGTCTGGTGGTGCTCAGGGGCCCCAGAAGGAGAAGGAAAAAGAGAATAGAGGTAGAACTCCTTCTCTCATAGCAGGAGGGAAACCCTCCTGGCCCTGTGGTATCCCTCAACTTGTGTCAGAGTAAAGTGTGATATGCCTATTTCCACTGCCTCAAAGAAGGTTTGGGAGTCCTCTCACTGAGAAATGACTTGTGAATTGCACATTTGCAGTGGACGAGTCAGCTCAAAGATAGGAGTAGCACCCAGGCTACAATGCATGTTTACCAAGAAAATTCTGGTAAATGTTAGTAGGAGTGAAGGGATGTTGATGCTGGTATGCACCTTTCTTTAGCTTCTAATTTCCTGCTTGTTGCATAGATGCCCAGCATTTAATAAAGCTTCAGTGCTGAACTTTCAAAGATCCTCTGTCCTCTTTCTGCCCCTAAAAGTTAAACCAGAAACAAAAACTTGAACTGTTTTTCAGGATGCAATGAGACTATTCCACCAGCAGAGGGCCAGCTTCCATCTACTTTTTAAAAATTCTATCTTATTTATTTATTTGTTTGTTTGTTTGTTTGTTTTATTAGCTGCTGGCCTGTTTTCATGATCTTCAATTCTAATGTTTAACATCTGGGCTTGGTAATGGGAATGGGAGTGAAAAAAAGGAAAAGCTGAATAGTTGCTTTTTGTGCTTTGTGGAGAGAAAAAAACCTTGTATGTTCAAGCATAACTGTTATCTATTACCTGTTTGTATGCTTTGCATTTTAAAAAAGTAAGCACATGCCTTATGTTGATTTTGCCTCTCCTCTTCTGTATAATTTGCCCTGCAATAGAGGAATTCAGCACATTGTCCATATTTTAATCTCTTTTCCCTTTTCTTTTACCTCTTGTATTCTTCTTTTATTGCTTCCTTCATTTTTATCAGATGCCTCCATTTTATATGCTTTTGCCTATTATTCATTATCTCTTCTTCTTTTTTTTTTTACTTCATCACTTAATTTTTATTATTCCCTGATGTTTTAAGGTTCCAATTTCATTACTAGCACAATGTTTCTTAAAATAATATAAATATCTCTGAAGATGTCTGGGGTCTCGATCTCTCCTCTTTTATTTTCCATTGGTTTTTTAGCTAATAGCTGTGTTCCCATCTCAATGAAAAACTTGTTTGTTGGTCCCACGCTTCCAGTCTCTGGAAGTCCATATCCTCAACCCCAGATAAACATGTCATGTTTTATTTTGTATTGTGTTTTTCCTTTTTGAAAGATGTGATTCTTAAGTATAGTCCCTCTTTAATCTCCTTACAGATGTTCCACTGGGAGTTTAGTGTTCTGAATGCCTCAAATATTCAGAATGTTTGAAAAAGTTGAATGATTCCACACCCGTCAGCCACAGAAAGTCTTTTCAAATGTGACTCCTCTGGATCAAAGTATCCCAAGCCTGTGTCTAAATCTTGAAGGAAGTCACATTGGAGACCAAAGACTGAGTAGGAAAAGCAAAGGAATGGAGAGAGCTGGGTCCTACTTTGAATTTCCCAGTGAGAAATTGCTCGGTTTAGAAAGAATGATTTCTTTCCTTGGAGATATCAGTTTTCATGTGTGATAGGTCTTTGATTGCATTGAGGGATGTTAGGAAGTGATGTGCCAAAGACGACACTGCAATTCTGAACGTGCGTAAAACTCATTTTATATAAGTGAGGCAATGATATCTTCCTCATAACTACTTCACAGGGTTACTTGAAGAGTGAAAATAATTATTTGAATATTGAGTTATTTTGCCTCTTGGAAGAGAGAAGATGTGGAAAATGAAGGTTGTATTCACTATGGCTAAATTATAGCTTCTATGAATCTGATTTGAATTCATTATTACAAATGGGCCCTCTTGGCCAGAATCGTTTCATTACAATTATCTGCTGTTGGGTTAAAATGTTCTGTGCCTTTCCATTAGATTAGATATGACAAGTCTCTAGAAGTCCTGTGTCTGAATCAGTGCCCACGTCAGGAAAGGAGCCCAGGATACTTAATGTGGTCAGCTGGTGTCGATTAAGCCATTTCAGTTGCACGGATGATGGCCAGATGTGCTTTCTTCTTGGGCCTCAATCTCCACTAACCTGGCTTTAGTTCCTCACTGGGAACTAATCACGTCATGAACATTTTGAGGCAGTGCAATAAAATGAAGGTAGTAGTTGTTGCTGTTCCACTAAATGGGAAAAGTCCCCACTGACATACTGGCTCTTTTTTTATATATGGCAGGATAATCAGTTTTGCTGATCCAGGCTTGCTGATCTGGGATTATGCTTAATAACTCTTTTCTAAAATGTCCCTGCATTTTCATTTGGAGTTCTGAGCTAATGTTTTTGGAACAAAGTGTTTGAGGGTTACCTACTGCTGAGAGGTAATCTGAGCGGCAGGATTTTGCTGAAGCAGTGGGGTAGTCAAGCTCCCAATGGCAATGTTCTGTTGTCTGTCTGGGTGTTTCTTTGTATTTTGCACTCACGATCAGCAGCTTTTCTTTTTGTGTAAATTAGAAAATTCAGAGTAGCCATAGGTTATTCAAAACAAGAGCATGGTTTTGCGTTTCAGTGTATAAGTTGCCAAAGCTGAATACGGACTTGGAGAAGTCAAAGGTTTGGGTCTTGGTCTGGGAAGATGAAGACAGAAAAGACACTGAAGCAGAGCAGGTCCGCAGGGGCCCCTCAAGTGGTGCTGCTGACCTGGCTGCACACTTGCATTACCTGGGATACTTTTCAAAAATTCCACCTCCAGGCTCCCAGCCAATGGAATCAAAATCTCTGGAGTCAGGCATAGGTGTGGTCATTAAAAAAAATCTCTTCCAGAATTTCTAATGTGGAGGCCAAGTTGAGACCCACTGTTCTAAAGCCCTTCCCTGCTCCAGAGAATCTGAGCAAGGCTGGTCTCCAGTGATCCTACCCCCATGTAAGTGTCCCCTCCATGCTTGTGTGTACCTTACCACTCAAAGGATGCTTTGGAACTCTAGAAAGAGCACTGTGCCCAGGGCCTGAATACCTGTGTTCGGTTCTTATTCTACCACTAACTAACTACATAATTTTGAGCACTTCACTTCAATTGTATACACGTGGGAGAAATCTCTGCCTAGTCTATGGCATCAGGTGAGAGGAAGTAGATGGCATTTTTCTGTTAACTATAAAATAACATATATGTACAAGTCATTGCTGCTGCTACCTGGAGCTCTTCAATAACAACCTATAATATGATCAGTCTTTTCCAGTTTCATCTGCTCTGCCTTCTGCCCCTTCTACCCCACACACATACACACCTTTAAAAAATACTCGTTTCTTCCCAGTTCCACTCAGCATCCTGCTTTCAGTTTGTAGTCAAGAATTACCCTCATCTGAATTCCAATAACACTTGCAATAGAGCTCTGTTCTAACTGATATACACCGTGGACCTGCCACTTAGGTGTGGTTGTGGTTTGACTGTGAGCTCCTGATGGTTGGGAACAATGCCTTATGGGCTGAGTGCAGATACTGTGATGGGTACAAGGATGAAAATGAGAAGTACTTGTTGAATGCTTTAATTCATTTTTACCGGATTCAGTCTCTTATAATGTATTATTACCTATGCAGCAATGAAGTACTTATGTTTAAAGGGTTTCATTCTCTTCAAAATATGAGGCTGGGACATTCAAGCACAGCAGTTGGTTAGAGATCTTGGAAGCCTGAGGGATTCTGCTCAAATCCCTTGCGAGAGGGGACAGTTGAATCCACCATTGGTTGCAATCTAATCTGAACCTATACAAATGGCTTCACTATCCCTGAGGGCAAGACACTGAGCTGGACAACAGAGTTGAGAGGAATCTTCTTGCAACAGTAGAGTGGTATTTTTAGAAGTGAGACTGTCTCTGCGGAGGTTTGCCTTGCTGTAGACGTGAGGAGACACACGTGGCAGGGAGGCAGTAGGGGCAGACAGGCTGCCCAGCCATTCTGCCTGGGAAGGTGATATGTCAGGTTGGGGTATGGCTGCAGGATTCAGTAGGCCCAGAAGGGCAGAGCTGGCTACACTCTGACTCAACCATCACTGAGAGGTAGGAATGCATCTGCCTCCCCCAACACAAATGCCACAAGCCACACACCACAAACCAAAGCAGGGCATGGGAGAAGAAGCTTTAAAGTGTTCATAGGGAATATAGTCAATGGGATTGTAACAGCTATGCACGGTGTCAGAGGGGTAGTAGACTTGGTGGGGTTATCACTTTGTGAGGGGTGCAAATGTCTAATCATTACGATGTTTTGTACATCTGAAACTAATAAAACAAAACACAGCAAAACAACAAAATATATGCCTCCTAGCTTTCTGAATTGCTCTGGCAAACTCCGCAGCTCTTATCTAAGGTATTTTGGTCATTTTTGGGCCTTAGTCCTGTAGTTCTTATTTCCCTTCCTTTCGCTTCTAAGAAGGCCTTTGGCCTGCTTCCTGTGCTTCCTCTGTGGCTGGCTCTGAGGGAGCCAGGGAGGAGAGTGGCATTGGCAAGTGTGGGGTACTGATCTGATGGGGTCCGGCAGTGAGATGCAGAGAGGACGAGCCAGGTAAGTCTTATTTGACCTTCCCAAGGGTGAACTTTTTTTTGTTTTGTTTTCACTTCAGGTGTACAAAACAATGTAATAGTTAGGCATTTATACCCCTCACAAAGTGATAACCACCACCCCCCAATCTACTACCCCTCTGACATCGTATAGAGGTCTTACAGTTCCACTGACTCTATTCCTTATGCTGTACTCCACGTCCTGTGACTAGATATATATTAAATTACTGTTGACATTCATTATTATTCAGCTTCAGCTTTAGGTGTACAGTGCAGTGGTCAGGAACCTACACTGTCCATGAAGTGGTCTCCCTAATAAGACAAGTGTCCATCGGATACCCTATAAAATCTTTACAACATTATTGATTATACTCCCCAAACTGTCTTTCGTATCCCCGTGGCAATCTGTGGTTACCGACTGTGCTTTCTAATCTCCTCACCTTCTTCCTCATCCCCACGCCCCTCCCAAAGGAGGCCTTTTAAAATTACTTATTAACAGGAAGCAGTGTTCACAGTTATGAGATAAGAGGGGATTATGGTCCAAGACATGTTTAGGGCGGGCAAAAATTGTACTGCCTATTAAGTTAGGAACTAAGTGCTAACCTTTCTTGATTACTATTTGTTTCTTTTTTAAATCCAGAGAAGACAGCACCAGGGTATCTCAAGGTTTATTTGTTTATCATTTTTCTCTGCAGGAAGATGCTTTTGCTGACGTGGGATTTAGTGGGGAGAAAGTTTGCATGGAGTTGAGTGTTGAGGGAGAGGGTGCATTCTCAGTTCCTTCCCACCTCCTAGGAAATTACACCTTCCTAGAGCTTCTTGTACACTGGTGTATCCTTTTTCAGAAGTGAAAATTAAAGACGTGATGTCTCTGCAGCTCAGCACTTACCCTGCTTTGATCTGTGTGTCATTTTTCTTGATAGAGAAGGTGAGCAAAGGGAAGAGTTAGAGCCCTGTGTCACTCTCCTTACAGGACCTTACCACAGATCCTTTAATAAAATGTGCAAGGGAGGGGGTCCTTTTAAAACAAACAGACTCTATTACCCATGGTTTACTATGTGTCAGATGCCAGGCCAATTACTTACAGTTTCATGTTTTCAGAGTATTTTGACTCCCAAATAACGGCCTAGAGATTACTATTTAAAAGAGTTAAGTCACTTGCCTTTGGTCACACAGTTATTATGTATCAGTCTGGATTTGCTCCTGAAGACATTTTTTTCTCCTTGCGAGTTGTATAGTATTCCCCTCCCAGATATGGAGAGCAGAGGTAGTGTCCGTATGCTGCAGGAAGAAAAATCTCAACGCTCCCTCTTTGCTCCCGGGATCTGTGTTTGACCAAAGGTCAGGAAATCTGCGTTTTAGTTCGGGGCTGTCACTGTCTACTGTCCTGCCTTTAGCAGTCTCCTTTGTTTCCTGGTGCTTAACTCCCCTCACCTGCACATGAGTAAATGCTGCTCTGTCTTTGGGGCTGGAAAAAAATGCATGTTGCAAACAGTGCAAAGAGTGACAGCTGCTGGAGTGTTCAGTGTACTTCAAGACAGTCATTGGTGCTCTTAGCTTCGCACCTGTCCTTACGGCTGTCCTCTCCTGTCACATGACCCCCACAGCACACACCGCAGCTTCGAGGACCCTGCAAACCAAGGCAAAGCGAGCAAAAAATAACTTGTTTACAAGAACACTAATGGCAGAGCATTTCCAGAAGAACTGTGAGGAGATGTGTGATTACTATGGAAGTATAGGATGAAAAGTAGTTGCTTTTTAATCTTAAAATATATGTCATTTCGTAATCCCCTCTCCCCATCCTTCTACTCATATTTTAATTTAAACCACTGAGGTGGTGAGCACAGAACCACAGACCTTCTACTCACCTTGCTGCTGATTCATACCCAAGAGAAATCCGTGTGACCCCTTTTGGCCTTCTCTTCCCTAGAGATGGTACATTTTGCTTAAATCAGAGAAATGCTGAAGGACTTGACCTGGCTTCCCATAAAAGTGCTGATCAATTAGATGTTTAAAAATTAGTTTTGAATATTAAACATTTTCAGTGGGTCTGAAGATTTATGGTATCTCGATTAACCAAGTTTCCTTTGCATAATAGGAACAAAGAATGGTTTAAGTGGTTGTTAACTTTTCTGGCTAGACCACAGAAGATAATTTAACTCATAATTACCCAAAATGCTATATATTAGCAATGAAGAACAATAGAAAACAATGTTGTTGTAGAAGTAGTTACACAAAAGAGAAAAAAAATGAATATGATAATTTTCTATTTATCATGAATGCTGAAGTAAAGTAGGCAAAATTAGAGGAAGATAATATGGAAACATGTTCTCAAAGATATTTCTGAATACTTTCTAAAGTTTTAGAGTTTGTATTTTTGTTTCTGTTGTGCCAAATTTAATTTTAAGATGCATAGCTTTCATTTTATTTAATTCAAGTATATGTTTGCTGTTTCTTAGATGATTGGGAATTCTTTCATAAATATTAATGAAGAAATAAAGATAGATAAGGGAAATGAAAGACAAAATTGAAAGTAATGAGCATAGGGGAAAGATTTTCCCGAGGTGTCAAGTGGGAGTTGAAGGAAGATAAAGGAACTAAAGAGATGGGGAAAGTGTGTGCATGTCACAAAAAAGAAATAGCCTAACGTGGAATTACTGAATAGTCAAACACAGGAAAAGGAAGAAAGGAAGGATGTGGCGAACATGATTTACCCTTGTCCCACCTGGTGAGTTTTTGGTGTGTGAATGTCTCCATCCCTGACTAGCCAGGTCACAGGACCCACATGCACAGGCTCCCAAGGCCCATCTAAAGTCAAGGCAAACAGCAATTTAGGGCTCAGATTCTCACTCGGTGCTAGGATCAGGCTCTTTCTGACCGTTGGCTCTTACTTTTCCCATAGCTATAAATGTCCTTCTCATCACTGAGTCCTACTCCAATACTTACTACACTATGCTGGGTCTGCAACAGGCCCTACGTGATTGGGATTATTGCCTTGCCCTGCCAAGACCTCTTTGCCAAGACACTTGGTCCACCCTTGAACTCACTTGTCCCAGCCTCGTGGTTCATTGACTTTCCAATGCTAATTGTTTGCCTGCCCACCTGACTACCCATTTTGGAGACCACCTCATATGCAGGCAGCACGTGAGGTCTAGGCCAAGTCACACTTGCTTCTCTGCAACTTAACTATTTATTCTCAGATACATGAGTTGCCATATCAGATATTTGTCCACTTTGACGGGGATTCATTGAAATTGATGTCACTATAACATAGGGTCTCTTGCTTGTTGTTTGGATCTCCCCATGATGGATAAAAAAGGAGACAGCATCTGTTACATAGGGAATTGAATCAGTCAGGTGTTTTTTGGCGTGGTCATGCTCCCATTGAGATACTTGACTACAAGGGGCCCTAAGTAAGAGGTAATAACAGTATTTAATTTTGCACTGTCCTGTGCTTTCTTATGCCATCTCTATAAATCTTCCTCTTCTCATTGTTGTTTTCATGCTTTCATGACTTTTGTTCAATACAGTAATATCCTATCATCATCTGTGTGTTACCAGTGCCCAATACATACCTGACATGTAGTAGGTACTCCAAGTTTGTTGAAAAGATGCATGCTTATCCCTTATCTCTCTCTCATAAGTACACACATGCTTATGTACTTTTTTAAAAATGAAGATATTCTCCCCATTTTGAAGCAATTGGGTAGTCACTGAAATCGCAACTAGAGATTCTGACATTTAAATCTTAGTTGAGATAATGATCTTTCCCTAGATAGTTGGTATTTAACTTGTACTGTCTTCTCCTTCTTATTATAATGGCAGTATTTGCGAATGGCACAATACCCTTAAAGCCAGGAAATTCTGAGCAGTTGCAAGGGAGCTATGCCTGCCTCCTCCCTTTTTTTTTAATCAAGGTTACAAAATAGAGGATGGCATGTTCTGTGAGTATATCTACAAAATTCAGAGGATGGAAAAGCCAATGTGAGTAACTACTGGCATTGCAGAAGGCATCTCAGGATGAAGGGAACTTAGGGACCCATTTCATTGGACAGACACCTGAAATGCAGCTGCTTCTGTGGCAAGTTCTCACCGTGATGTCCATGAATATGTCTCAGCATCATGTATCCTGATGCACTGACAACAGTTTACAGGATATTCTTGCTTACATACTCCATTTTACAATTGCCTAGTCAATGGGTACTTGTGAAATATAAGATAAAATATAACTCCTATCAAGAGGCTAAGACTTTGCAGTCACAAAAGCTTACTTCAGATCTTAGCTCTGGTACTTATTGGTGGCATGTGGTTGGACAAGTGACTAAATTTCTCTAAGTCTCAATTTCCTGATTAAAAAAAATAGGGACTGTATACCCACTTCACTGGGTTGGTGAGGACGAATGCATGGCATTAAGTTTGTAAGAGCTTATATTAAATTATGACATGTAGAAAGCTCACAATAAACAGTAGCACTATTTGTTTTAAATATAAGTTATTGAGTTCACAATTTAAAGAAGCAGATTTTTTTATTGACTACCACGATATGCCAGGTATCCTTCCAGGCAGTGTGAAAGTGGTAAAGTTGAATTATTCCTAGACACCCCTCTTTAAAGCATTCACATCTAGTAAATATATTAGCAGAATAAGGGGCCCAGAGATCAGGAAGTGGGGGAGGTCAGGAGAGAGAGGGAGAAGATGGGAGGACGGGGTGGGGGGGGAATTTACTTAAAATGCATCATAAGTGTTCACTTCGACAAACTTGGACATTTGTAGTCACCCAAGTAACCTCCACTCCACAAGATACAGAACATTTTTATCATCCTTAAAGAGTTCCTTCATGTCCCCCCTTTTTTTCTTGTAGTAAAATATACATATCATACAATTTACTGTTTTAGTCATTTTTAAGAGTACAGTTCTGTGGCATTTTAAATACATTCACATCATGTGAAATAATCACCACCATCCATCTCTAGAACTCTTCATCTTTCCAAACTGAAACTGTCCCCAGTAAACACTATCTCCCCACTTCTACTTCCCTCGAGCCTCTGGTAAACACCCTTCTACTTTCTGCCTGTATGAATCTGACGACTCTAGGAACCTCATATAATTGGTATCATGCAGTATTTGTCCTTTTGTGAATGTCTTATTTCACTTAATATAATGTCTTCACGTTTATCAGTGTTGTACCATGTGTCAGGGTTTCTTTTCTTAAGGCTGAATAATATTGCATTGTATGTGCACACCACATTTTGTTTATCCAGTCATTTGTTGATGGACACTTAGGTTACTTTCACCTTTTGACTACTGTGAATAATACAGATATGAACAATGTATTTGAATAATACAGTGTTCAAGTATCTGTTCAAGTTCCTGCTTTCAATTCCTTTGTATATAGCTAGCTGGGGATCATATGGTAATTCTGGTTAATTTTTTGAGGAACCACCATACCATTTTCCACAGTGCCTACACCATTTTACATTCACTCCAGCAATGCGTAAACGTTACACTGTCTTCACATCCTCACCCACACTTGTTCTTTTCTTTACTTTCTTTTTAAAATTAAATTTATTGGGGGTGACATTGGTTAATAACATTATATAAGTTTCAAGTGTACAATTCTATAATACATCATCTGTATATTGCATTCTGTGCTCACCACTTATAGTCTAGTCCACATCTGTCACCATATATTTGACCCAATTTACCCTCTTCATTATTCCCCCACCCTTTCCCCTCTGGTAAACTTCATACTGTTGTCTGTTTCTATGAGTTGGTTCATTTTGTTCTTTGCTTTCTGTTTTATATCCCCCATGAGTTAAATTATATGGTTTTTGTCTTTTTCCATCTGACTTATTTTGCTTAGCATGATACTCTCAAGATGCATCGATGTTGTCACAAATGGTAGTATTTCATTCTTTCTTACGACTGAATAATATTCCATTGTGTATATGCACCACATTTTCTTTATAATCATCCATCAAAGGACGCTTAAGTGCTTTCCATGTCTTTGCTACCATGAATAATGCTGCAGTTAACATAGGGGTACATAATCTTTACAAATACATGTTTTCAATTTTTTTTTGATAGATACCCAGGAGTGGGATTGCTGTATCACATAGTAACTCTATTCTCAATTTCTTGAGGAACCTCTGTACTGTTTTCCACAGCAGCTGTACCAGTTTACATTCCCACCAGCAATGTATGAGAATTCCTTTTTCTCCATATCCTCTCCAACACTTGTAATTTCTTGTCATATTGATGATAGCCATTCTAACAGGTGTGAGGTGGCTTCTCATTTTGGTTTTGATTTGCATTTCCCTTATAGCTAATGAAGTTGAGCATCTTTTCATATATCTGTTGGCCATTTGTATGCCTTCTTGGGAAAGGTGTGTCTGTTTAGGTCCTCTGCCCATTTTCAACTGGATTGTTTTTGTTGTGGTTGTTGTTGAATTAAATAAGTTATTTACATATATGTTTTGGATATTAACCCCTTACTTATCAGAAGTATTGTTTGCAAATATTTTCTCCCATTCAGTTGGTTGCCTCTTTGTTTTACTGATGGTTTCTTTTGCTGTGCAGAAACATTTTAGACTGATGTATTCCCATTCATTTATTTTTGCTTTTGTTTCCCTTTCCCTTGTTGTCAAGTTCATAAAAGCCTCTTTGGAGCCAAGGTTCATAAATTTAGTACCTATGTTTTCTTCTTTTTTTTAAAATTGTTTCAGGTCTTATATTTTAAATCTTTGACCATTTTGAGTTAATTTTGGTATATGGTGACAGATAGCAGTCTAATTGCATTCTTTTCCATGTGGCTTTCAATCTTCCCAACACCATTTATTGAGGAGGTTTTCTTTTCCCCGTTGTATGTTTTTTGCTCCTTTGTCGAAAATTAGTTGCCCACATACATGTGGATTTATTTCTGAGCTCTCGGGTCTGTTTCATCGGTCTGTGTGTCTGTTTTTCTGCCAATACCATACTGTTTTCATTATTGTAGCTTTGTAGTATAATTTGAAGTCAAGAAGTGTGATATTTCCGGCCTTGTGCTTTTTTTCTCAGGATTGTTTTGGCACTTTGGGGAGCTCTATGGTTCCATACAAATTTGATTTTTTTTGTTGTTTTGTTGTTCTATTTCTTTGAAAAATGCCATTGGGATTTTGATGGGGATTGCATTAAATCTATATATTGCTTCAGGTAATATGGCCATTTTAACTATGTTGATTCTTCCATTCTGTGAACATGGAATATCTTTCCATTTCTTTGTGTCTTCTTCAATTTCTTTCAACAATGTCTTGTAGTTTTCAGTGTATATGTTCCTCACTTCCTTTGTTCAGTTTATTCCTAAGTATTTTATTATTCTTTTGCAATTGCAAATAAATTATTTTCTTCATTTCTTTTTCTGATTTTGCATTGTTAGTGTACTGGCTCACAACAGATTTTTGTACATTGATTTTGTATCTTGCAACTTTACTGTATTTTTTTTCTAATCATTTTTTTTTCTTTTTTGGTGGAGTCTTTAGGGTTTTGCAGATGACATCATTGATGTCATCTGCAAAAAATGATAATTTTACTTCTTCATTCCTAATTTGGATGCCTTTTATTTCTTTCTCTTACCTGATTATTCTGGCTAGGACTTCTAGTACTGTTGAATAACAGTGGCGAGAGTGGGCATGCTTGACTAGTTCCTGATCTTAGAGGAAAAGCTTTCGGTTTTTCACCGCGGAGAATGATTTTAGCTAAGGGTTTGTCAATGTGACCTTTATTATGTTGAAGTACTTTCCTTCTATACCCATTTTATTGAATGTTTTAATCATAAGTGCATGTTGTATCTTGTCAAATGCTTTTTCTGCCATCTTTTTATATAATTATACGATTTTTATCCTTTACTTTGTTAATGTGGTGTATCACATTTATTGATTTGTGTTTGTTGAACCATTCTTGCACTCCTGTAATGAGCCCTACTTGATCGTGATGTATTAGCTTTTTAATATGTTGTTGTATTCGATTTGCTAGTATTTTGTTTAGGATTTTTGCATCTATATTCATCAGAGATATTGGACTATATATATTTTTTTCTGTGTTGTACTTGCCAAGTTTTGGTACCAGGGTAATGTTAGCCTTGTAAAATGATTTAGGAAGTATTTCCTCTTCATTAAGTTTTTTTTAACAGTTTGAGAAGGAAAGGTACTAAATCTTTGAATGTTTGGTAGAATTCACTAGTGAAGCCATCTGGTCCTGGACTTTTGTTCTTTGGGAGGTTGTCAATGAATGTTTCAATGTCCTTACTGTTGATCTATCAATTTAGATTTTCCAGTTCTTCATGATTTAGTCTAAATCATGAAGGTTATATGTTTCTAAGAATTTGTCCATTTCTTCTAGGTTTCAAATTTGGTGTATAGCCTTTCACGGTATTCTTGTATTGTCCCTTATATTTCTGTTGTGTCCATTGTAACTTCTCTTCTTTCATTTCTGATTTTGTTTATTTCAGTCTTTTCTCTTTTTTCCATAGTGAGTCTAGCCAGAGGTTTGTCAATTTTATTTATCTTTTCAAAGAGCCAGCTCTGTGTTGCATTAATTTTTCCTATCATTTTTCTGTTCTCTATTTCATTTGATTCTGCTCTAATTTTTAAATTATTTCCTTTTTTCTATGGGCTTTGGGCTTTGTTTGTTCTTTTTCTACTTCTTTAAGGTGACTTATTAAGTTGTTTATATGAGATTTTTGTTGTCTCTTGAGGTGGGGCCACGATGCTATAAACTTTCCTCTTATTATCACTTTTGCTGCATTTACAAAATTTTGATGCCGTATTATCATTCTCATTTATCGCTGTTTATCTTTTGATCTCTTCTTTTATTTCTCCTTTGACCCAGTTGTTGTTTAGTAGCATGTTACTTAAACTCCGCATTATTTGTGGTTTCCCCAGCCTTCTTTTTGCAGTTGATTTCTAGTTTCAAAGTGTTGTGGTCAGAGAATATACTTGGTGTGATTTCAACCTTCTTAAATTACTTGAGGCTAGCTTTGTACCCCAACATATGGTCTATCCTTGAGAATGTTCCATGTGCACCAGAGAATCTATATTCTGGTGTTCTGGGATGAAAAGCTCTGTAAATTTCAATTATGTCTTTTTGGACTAATGTGTCATTTAAGGTTGATATTTCTTTATTGATTTTCTGTTTGGATGATCTATCCATTGCTATCAATGGAGTATTTAAGTCCCTTACTACAATTGTACTTTTTATCAGTTTTTCCATAAAGGAGAAACTGTTAGTTCTGTTAGTAATTGCTTTATACATTTCGGTGCTCTCAGGTTGGGTGCATATGTATTAATAAGTGATATGTCTTCTTCATATAGTGTCTCCTTTATCATTATGAAGCACCCATCTTTGTCTTTTTTTACCTTTTTTTAAATCTTGAAATCTATTTTGTCTGATATGAGTACAGATACTACACCTGCTTTTCTCGATGCCATGTGCTTGGGGTATCATCTTACACCTCTTCACTTTGAGTCTATGTTTTTACAGCAGAGATGTGTTTCCTCAAAGCAGAAAATAGTTGTTTGTTTTTTAATCCAGCCAAATACTCTATGCCTTTTAATTGGTGAGTTCAATCCATTTACATTTAGGGTGATTATTAATACATACTACGTCTTCATACAGCCACTTTATCTTTGTTTTCTGATAGCTCTGGGTCTCCAGTGTTTCTTTTCAGTTGTGTTTCTGTCTTTTATTTTAGTTTGGTGGTATTCTATGATTTTTATACTCCATTTCCTCTTTTTTATGTTATGTGTTTTAGTTCTAGATTTTTTTTGTGTGTGGTTACCATTAGGTTTGTGTAAAACAAAAAGTTTCATACATAAAAGTCCTTTTTCTTCTGATTGCATCTTATCTCCACTCACCCATGCAAGTTCAGTTCTTTCTCCCTCCCCTTTTATGTTGTTGTTATCGTAAATTATCCCTTTTTATGCTGTGCATTCATTTCCAAATTGTAGCAGTTGTCTTCTTTTTAAAAAAAATATTTTTACCTCCTTTAACCTATATATTATATTTAAGTGTTTAATACTCTATTCTGAACAAGAGTTTTAATTTCCTGTTTTTGTCTGTCTGTTAATCATCTTACTTACAGTTTTGTATCCTTTTGTCTTTTTGTTTCAGGCAAAAGAACACCTTTCAGCATTTTCTGCAGGTCTTATGGTCATAAATTCCCTCAGTTTCTGTTTGTCTGGAAAAGACTTTGTTTCTCCTTCATACCTAAAAGATAACTTTGCTTGGTATATTGGTCTTGGATGGTAATTTCTTTCAATATTTTGAATATTTGATTCCATTCTCTCCTAGTTTGAAGGGTTTCTGTTGAAAAAATTCAATGATAATCTACTTGGGTTTCCTTTATAGGTCATAATCTTGTTTTCCCTGGCTGCCTTGAGAATTCTTTCTTTGTCATTAATTTTTGACTACTTTAATATAATGTGCCTTGGCGAAGGCCTTTTTGGAAGGCAGCTATGCTCACCACTATACCACCAACACACACTCGAAGGCCTTTTTGGATTGAGATAATTAGGTGTTCTATTAGCTTCTTGGATTCAAGGTTCCAGTTCTTTCAATAGGTTTGGGAAGTTCTCATCAATTCTTTGTTTGAGTAAGCTCTGTGTTCCTTTCTTCCTGTCTTCTCTTTCTGGTATACCCATTATGCTTATATTGCTTTTTAAAATGAAGTCAGATACTTCTCGTATAATTCTTTTTTTCTTTTTTCTTCTTCTTTTTTGTTTACTCTGGATTCTCCTTCTTCCACCTAAGTCATTTCTAAATTTCTATCTTTGATATCACTAATTCTTTTCTCCATTTGGCCTGCTCTATTTCCTAAGCTCACTAGTTAATTCTTCATCTCTTTTACTGAGTTCTTCAGATCCATAATTTCTGTTTGGTTCTTTTCTAGTTTCAATTTCTTTGGTAAAATACTCCTTTTGTTTGTTGATTTTATTTCTGAGCTCATTGAACTGCTTTTCTGAGTTTTCTTGTATCTCATTGAATTTTTTCAGAACTGCAATCTTGAATTCTCTGTCATTTAAATCACAGTCTTTCATATCTTTAAGTTTCTTTTCCGGAGATTTTTCATTTTCTTCCTGTACTTCCTTGCTACCTGGTTAGTCATGATATTTGATGGATTATTTCTCTGCCTGGGCATTTGAGGTAATGAAATATTCTCCTTCCTTCCTTCCTTCCTTTCTTCCTTCCTTCCCTCCTTCCCTCCCTCCCTCTCTCCCTCCCTTCTTTCTTTCTTTCTCTCTCTCTCTCTCCCTCCCCCCCTTTTGAGTATTGGCTTTTTCTGGTTGTTTAGTAGGTTGATAAGTAGAGGTTTTTGCTTTGTTTTCCTGATGGTGCTGCTATAGAACAATATTTTGTTTTCACTTACCTGTACTGCTGGGACTTCTGGGATCTCTGCTCTGTGGGACAGTGTTGTCTCAGCTGTGGGAAATGCCCTATATTCCCAGAAAAAGTAGATGTCCCCTTTACTACCCAGTCACTTCAGTCTCAGGGCACTACCCCAATGGTGGGTTGAGGTGGGTGATGAGGCCCTTGGACTGTGTGTTCTCATTGCCACTCTCCTGTAATCAGAATCCACCAGCCAGCCATGCTTTCTATGTGTCATTTAAGCTGCCTATACCAGGCTCTGCCATGATGGATGGGAGGGTTTGGCTAAGGGGTAGGGAGGGTCCATCTACAGCTCCATTTCTTCTAGTAGTTAACTGTAGTAAGTGTAGATCACCCAGGCTGAAATGTTACTTCTGCCCCTTTTCAATCAACAGAATGAAGTTTGCAATGCCAAGTAGCCACAGGAAGGTGGGGGCAGGGGAGGATTCCCACGTCTGTGGCTTTGTCAGCCTGGTGGTGGTGGCTGGTGATCTCTGCCATCCTCTGCCTGCTCCCCTGTGTCTGATCCTGGGTTCAGCCTCAATGTGTACTGGTCACTCAGGGCAGATTACTGTCTCCACCCCTCAAGTCGGTCCAGACTTGTCACAGCTCTCAAGTCTGCTGGGGTCATGGTGAATGCCCGACTACAGTTCACATCTTTGCCCTTCCCTCCACCTGGTATCCCTTCTTCACTCTGATATGCCCACTTTTGGATTTCTCAATATACGGATCTCTTAGATGTGTTTGTGTGTTGAGCAGGAAATCCTTTGTTAAATTATAGCTTTCCAACTAGTTGTGACATCAAGGGAAGAAGCCTGGAGGTTTCCTTATGCCATCAAGATGCTGAAGTGACTCTCTATTTTTTTTTTTTTTTTATAATATCCTTTTTAATGGGTGTGAAGTGGTATCACATTCTGGTTTACATTTGCATTTTCCTAACAATTCGTGTTGTTGATGTGCTTATTGGCCATTTATATATAGTTTTTGGAGAAATGTCTATTCAAGTTAATTGCCCGTGTTTTAATAAGGTGGATAGTTATTTTGTTGTTCAGTTGTAGCAATTATTTTTATATTCTGGATATTAATCTTTTATTAAATATATGATTGATTAAACATATGATTTGTACATGTTTTCTCTCATTTGTGGATTGCCTTTTCACTCTCTTGATAGTTTCTTTTGATGCACAAAAGATTTTAATTTGGAGTATAATTTTTCCTTTTGTAGCTTATGCTTTTGGATATATCCAAGAAATCACTGTCAAATCCAATGTCATGAAGATTTTCCCTGTTTTATTTTAAGAGTTTTATAGTTTTAACTCTTATGTTTAGTTCTTTGATCCATTTGGAGTTAATTTTTGTACATGGTATATAACTTCATTTTTTTGTTTGTTTGTTTTTTTGCATGTGGGTGTACAGTTTAGCCAGTACCATTTGTTGAAAAGACTATCCTTTCCCCATTGAGTGGTCTTCCTGTCTATATTGAAAACCATTTGAACAGATATGCAAAGGTTTGTTTTTGGACTCTCTATTCTATTCCCTGGGTCTATATGTCTGTCTTTATTATCAGTGCCACACTGTTTAAATATTGTAGCATTTGTAGTAGGTTTTGAAATCAGGACATGTTAGACTTTCAACTTTGTTCTTTTAAAGATTGTTTTAGCTACTCAGGATCACTTGAGATTCTATATGAATTTTAAGATGGAGTTTCTATTTCTGCCAAAAAATTTTGGGGATCTTGATAGGGATTGCATTGATTCTGTAGCTCACTTTAAGTAGTATTGATATCTTAACAATATTAAGTCTTACAATCTATATACTGTATGTCTTTCCATTCATTTTTGTCTTCTTTAATTTCTTACAGCAACATTTTGTAGTTTTCATATACAAATCTTTCACTTCCTTGGTTAAGTTTATTACTAAGTATTTGTTTTTAAAGTTATTATATATGGAATTGTTTCTCAATTTTCTTTTTGGATTGTTCATCGACAGTACATATAAACACAGCTGATTTTTATGTAATTTTGTATCTTGTAACTCTTTTGGATTCACTTATTAGTTTTAACAATTGTTTTGTGGAATCTGTAGGATTTTCTGCATGTAAGTATATGTCATCTGCAAAAGAGATAATTTTACTTTTTCCTTTCCAACTTGGGTGCCTCTTAGAGCTTTTTCTAAGCTTAATCGCTCTGTCTAGGACTTCCAGTACTATGTTGAATAGAAGTTATGAAAGGAGGTATCTTTTCCTTGTTCCTGCTATTAGAGAAAAATATTTTAAAATATTCTTTCATCATTGATTATAATGTTCACTAAATGCCATATATGGCATTTATTATGTTGATGTAGTTTCCTTCTTATTCTAGTTTGTTGAGTATTTTTGTCATGAAAAGGTGTTGAATTTTGTCAAATGCTTCTGCATCGATTAGATGATTTTTTTCTTCATTCTGTCAAAATAGGAAATTACACTGATTGACTTGTATGTTGAACTATCCTGCATTCCAAAATAAATTTGATTTTGTCATGGTATGTAATCTTTTAATATGCTGTTGTATTCAGTTTGCTGTAAATTGTTGTGGACGTTTACATTAATGGTCATAAAAGATATTGGTATATTGTTTGCTTGTCTTATAGTCTCTGTCTGGCTTTAGTATCACTGTAATTCTGGCCTCTTAGAATGAGTTTGGAAGTGTTCCCTCCTCATTAAGTTTTGAAAGAGTTTGAGGAGGACTGTTTTTAATACGTTAAATGTTTGGTAGAATTCACCAGTGAAGCCATCTGGTCTTCAGTTTTTCTTTGTTAAGAGATTTTTTATTACTGATTCAATCTCATTACTAGTATATATCTGTTCAGATTTTCTATTTCTTCATAATTCGTTCTGCATGTTTTGTGATTTTAGGAATTTGTCAGTTTCATCAAGTTTATCTAATGTATTGCCATACAATTGTTCATAGTACTCTGTTGTAATCCTTTTAATTTTTGTAAAATTGGTTGTAATGTCCCTTCTTTCATTTTTGCTATTTGAGTCTTCTTCTTCTTTCTTAGTCAATCTAGTTAAAGGTTTGCTAATTTTGTTATTCTTTTCAAAGAACTAATTCTTGGTTTTGTTGATTCTCTCCATTTTTTTTCCTATTCTTTATTTCACTGATCTATACTGTAATATTTATTATTTTCTTCCTTTTGTCAGTCTTCTAGCCCTATGCAGACATTAATCTTCTTTCTCACACCATAGATTAGTTTTGTCTGCTCTTGAATTTCATATACTTGAAATGATACTATATCATACTGTGCTCTTTTATATCTGACTTCTTTGCTTCAATATAATGTATTTCATAATCATATATGTTATTTCTTGTAGTTCATTCCCTTTTGATTGCTCAATAGTATTCCATTGTATATATATGCTATAATTTTTCCCCATTTACTTGTTGATTGATTATTAAGATTGTTTCTAATTTTTGGCTTTTATGAATAAAGATACAATTAATATTTTAGTATAGGTCTGTGAGGAATGTTTTTTCATTTTTCTTAGAAAATACCTAGGAATATAATTATTGAGTCATAGATGTCAGTTTAACTTTTAAGGAAATATTTAGACTGTTTCTCAAAGTTACTATACCAAATTGCATTCCCACCAGTAGTGTCTGCAAGCTCCAGCTACTCCACAGACCCAACATTTGGCAGTGTAGATCTTTTTAATTTTAGCTATTTTGGTGAATGCATGAAGTAGTGTACTATTATAAAATTTTAATTTGCATTTCCATGAGGATTATTGATATTAGGATGTCTTTCCATGTGTTGTCACATTGGCCATTCATCTATCTTCTCATAGACCACAAATGATTGGGATGTTATCCATTCATTCATTCAACAAATATCTATTGAATGTTATATGCCATGTACTCTTTTCCAGGTAGTGATACAGGAGCTGGGGTCACATGAACAAATAGACCAAGTTTCTGATATCACAGATCTTACATTTTAGGCCAGAAAGACAAATATAAAACATGATAAATTCATTAAAATAGAATATAACATTATGCAGTGATGTGTGCTCTGAAGAATAATAAAGTAAATGAATCAAGAAAGACAGTTGGCTCTATTCTCACTACTGTGGTCAAGAATTACTCATTTGATGCTGTGGGATTTGAGCAGAAAAACTGATGATCTATCAGAGAATTGATCCACAGGATAAACCACCACCCTGAAAACTAGAGGACAGGTGAATACAAACAATCACTGTTTATTCTGAGCAGAAACCATCACTGTAGTCAGGTTCTTCTAGGAACAGTTAAAGGGCAATTAATTGACTGATTGCTGGGGGCTGAGTGTGGAGTAACTTGAGAACTAACTCTAAGCAGCAGAGCCATGATGGGTCCCTCACAGTTTTGTGAGTTTTACCTCCAGGAGCTACAGTAGGTTCTCAGGGGTGAAAATGAGAACTGTCAGGAGGAGGGTAACCATTTTGAAATACACCCAGAACATTCTATTCTCCTTGACAAAAGCCTGCCCTTAATGGAAATTGTTTTACCAGAGCCTAACTGCATTGGGTTTTACTGGAGCTTAAACTATTAGGGGAAGGGAAATACGTAACTCTAACCCACCAGCCATTCATGTAGCAGAAAGTGAATACTCAACTACAGCCTCCTCTAGCCAAATGGAAAAACATACAGCTTGAAGAGAAAGCAAGCTTCGGGACCAGACAGATATGGCAGGGATGTTGAAATCATCCAACTAGAAATTTAAATAACTACGATTAATATGTGAAAGCTCTAATGGGAGAAAAAGGATAACATACAGGAACATGTGATGTGATGTAATATAAGCAGAGAAATGGAAATTCTGAGACTACAAAAGAAATGCTATAAAAAATTGTTGCAGAAACAAAGAATGCCTTTGATAGATGGACTCATTAGTAGACTGGACATTGCAGAGGAAAGAGTCAGTGAGCTGAAGATATGTCAATAGAAACTTCCCAAACTGAAAAATGAAAAAGACTGGGGGAAAAAACACACAAAAAAAGATAGAGAGTGTTCAGTAACTGTGGGACAATTACAAAAGGTATAACATACATGTAATGGGAAAACCAAAAGGTAGAGAAAGGAGTAGAAGAATATTTGACATATTAATGACTGAGAATTTCTCAAGATTAATGCCAGGTCCCAAACTACAAATCCAGAGAGTTCATGGAACACCAAGAAGGTAAATTCCCCCCGCCCCCAATCTACACCTAGGCATATGATATTAAAACGGAGGAAATTCAAAGGCAAAGAAAAAAAAATTTATGAAAGAGGCCAGAGTGGGGAGGATTATTTATAGAGAGCAAGGATAAAAATGATATCAGACTTCTCTTCAGAAACCATCCAAGCAAAAATAGTAGAATAAAATATTTAAAGTGTTGAAAGAAAAGAATCACCAACTTACATAAAGAGTTTTCCAAACAAACAAAAATGGAGGTTATTTGTCTTCAGTAGACCTGACTTATAAAAATTTTTAAAAGAAGGTCTTCAGAGAGTTGAATTATGGACCAGGACTCATGGGAAGGTTGGTGTAACTCAAGCTGGTTCTGATTATCCAGCACCTGACTCCATTCGCCAGTATTTATAGGTATAGCTGGCTCTTTGGTGATCAAACTATTTGATCATTATTTCTTTCTTTCTTTCTCTGTCTCTCCTCTCTCTCTCTCTCTCTCTCTCTCTCTCTCTCTCTCTCTCTCTCTCTCTCTCTCTCTCTCACACACACACACACCACACTTTCTTTTTTTTATTCTTCAGTTGAATGTTGGTTTCTTGAGGGCAGGAATACGATTTCAACCTAATTGTCTGAAGCACCTCCTAAGGTGCTCTGCAAACAATGCACATTAGTAATAATGTCTGCTTGACAAGAGGCAGGGAGATTGCATCTATCTCTGTCCTTATCTCCTTGCCAATTGTAAGTACAATCAGATATTTATATATTTGTGATCATAACAAAGATGGCTATAATAATGAACATAAGCAACTTTTATTTGTGTAGTGATTAGCAATTTGCTATTTCTCTGCCTGAAAAATTATTTTCCAACCTCTTTGTATACGTGGCAGTACTTATTTATCTTCCAGGCCCCTTTCAAATGTTATTTCCTCTGTTAATCTTTTCTGATTTTCCTTGGTTTCCTTTATCTCAATGGTTTTCAGGCTTTCCAAGCCTGGATGAGCATCATCGTGACCTAGGAAGATATTTTTAGAATACTGAGTCCAATGCTCAGCCACAGGCATTCACAATTAGGGATGCTGAGACATACACCTAAGAATCTGATTATCATGCCGGCAAAACTAGTTCTGTATATCCTTTTTGGAAATATTGTATTTGACCTTCTTAGTGTTTCCTATAGAGCATACAGAGGAAATAAACTGGCCCTCTTCTCATTCTCCCATCACTTCTATACTGCTAACTATACTATAATCTGTCAATTTCCCCAAGAGTATTTGTATGTATCTCTCATTGATAGGACATGAGTTCCTAGAACCCAAGGAAAGTATCTCATTCATCTCTGTATCAATATTTCTGAGTACAACATAATTTTTTTCTTCGCCTATTTGTTAAATCTTATAAAACCCAAAATATTTATTTTTTCTTTTTATATTAAAAATTTTTCAATTACAGTTGACATCCAATATTACTTTATATTAGTTTCAGGTATACATAATAGTGATTAGACGTTGTATAATTTGTAAAGTGATCCCCTTGATAAGTTTACTACTCACCTGGCACCATACATAGTAATTACAATATTATTGACTGTATTCCCTATGCTGTATTTCACATCCCAGTGACTATTTTATAATTACTGATTTGTACTTCTTAATCCCTTCACCTTTTTCACCCAGCCCCCCAACCTCCCTCCCATTTGGCAACCATCAGTTTGTTTTCTGTATCTATTAGTCTGTTTCTGTTTTGTTTGTTTACTTATTTTGTTCTTTGGATTCCACATATAAGTGAGATCGTATGGTATTTGTATTTCTTTGTCTGACTCATTTCCCTAGCATAATACCTCTAGGTCCATCCATGTTGTTGCAAATGGTAAGATTTCATTCCTTTTTATGGCTGAATAATATTCCCTTGTGTATATCTACCACTTCTTTATCCAATCGTCTATCGATGGATACTTAGGTTGCTTCTGTATCTTAGCTATTGTAAATAATGCTGCAATGAACATAGGGGTGCATATATCCTCTTGAATTAGTGTTTTGGATTTCTTCAGATTAATACCCAGAAGTGGAATTGCTAGGTCATCAGGTAGTTCTATTTTTAATTTTTTGAAGAACTTTCGTACTGTTTTCCATAGTGGCTGCACAAATTTGCAGTCCCACCAACAATGTATGAGGGTTCCCTTTCTTCCACATCCTCACCAATTTGTTTGTTGATTTATTCATTTTAACCATTCTTAAAGGTATGAGGAATATCTCATTGTGGTTTTAATTTTTATTTTTCTCATGATTAGTGATGTTAAGCATCTTTTCCTATATCTATTGACCGTCTGTATGACGTCTTTGGAGAAATGTCTATTCAGGTCCTCTGCCCATTTTCTTAAATTGGACTTTGTTTGTTTGTTTGTTTTGTTTTTTTGTATTAAGCTGTATGAGTTCTTTACAAATTTTAGATATTAACCCCTTATTGAATGTATCATTGGTGAATATCTTCTCCCAGTCAGTAAGTTCTCTTTTTGTTTTGTTGATGTTTACTTTGCTGTGCAAAACATTTTTAGTTTGAGGTAGTCCCATTTGTTTATTCTTTCTTTTGTTTCTTTTGCTCGAAGACATATATTAGAAAAAATATATTACTAAGAGCAATGTCAGAGAATTCACTTCCTGTTTTCTTCTAGGAGTTTTATGGTTTCAGGTCTTACATTTAAGTCTTTAATGCATTTTAAATTTATTCGTGTATATTGTGACAGAAGTTGGTCTGGTTTCATTTTTTTTTGTTCTGTCCAGTTTTCTCAACACCATTTGTTAAATAGACTGTCTTTACCCCATTGCATATACACTTGTCTCCTTTGTCATAGGTTAATTGACCGTGTAGTCAAGAGTTTATATATGAGGTCTCTATTTTGTTCCATTAATCCATGTGTTTGTTTTTATGCCAGTGCCATGCTGTTTGGATTACTATAGACTTATAGTATAGTTTGGTATCAGGTAGTGTGTTATGTCCAACTTTGTTCTTTCTCAAGATTGCTGTGACTATTCTGAGTCTTTTGTGTTTCCATATACATTTTAGGATTATATATTTGTTCTAGTTCTGTAAAAATGCCCTGGGTATTTTGATAGGGATAACATTAAATCTATAAATTGTTTTTGGTAGTATGGATTTTAAGGATGTGAATTCTTTCTGTGCATGAGTATTGTATATGCTTCCGTTTATTTGTATCTTCTTCAATTTTTTCTTTAGTGTCTTATAGTTTTCTGAGTACAGGTCTTCTACCTCACTGGTAAAATTTATTCCTAGATTTGTTTGTTTGTTTATTTGTTTTTGATGCAGTTGTAAATGGATTGCTTTCTTAATTTCCCTTTCTGACAGTTCATTAATGGTGTATAAAATGCAACCAGTTTCTGAATATTAGTTTTGTATTCTGCTACTTTACTGAATTCATTTACTAGTTCTAATAGTATTTTTGGTGGAATTTCTTGGGTTTTCTATACAGAGTGTCATGTTATCTGCAATAGTGACAGTA